>NW_026606179.1:0-2500000 GCF_029834395.1 Sorex fumeus | reverse complement strand
GTGACAAAAAGTATTCCACGGGAAAGCTGCCAAGGCAGTTTTCACATCCACACTATGACCATGGCCTTGAATGATATCTACTGCAGCTGATGCACACGAACATGGTTCGGCAAAGAGCTTTTATTTAAAGGATACACAGCTCTATCCTGAGGCCTTAAATTTCATGTATGTGATTCCCACTAAATTCAATAGTTTGGGGTTTCACAGCTGCTAGAAAGGGTATCAGGTGACAAGGATACTTGCTAATAAGATTAAAAATTGAACTGTAAATTGGCTAACATCTTGCATGGATTATCGCATGCTTGAGAATCAGAATTTCAGCATGGCCACCATTCATTCAGCCATGTGTTGCTCCCACTTTGCTCAAACTGACCTTGATGTTGGCTTGTGAACCCAAATATGCCACAATGCAGAGGGCTCGGACCAAACGACAGGCCAGCAGCCCAAAGAGAAAGAGAAGGTAAATGTTTAGCAAGAAGGTCTCACGCACAGTTGTGCCCAATAGCTGCTCTTCTAAATATTTCTTTCACGGTAACCCTGGCCTTTGCTTTACTCCTGGCTTCCTGAACGGCAGAGAAGAGATAGTCACAGTAACAAGACCCAGTCAGTGTCTCAAATATCTCAAAAAACAAACCAAAATGGCATTTAAAACATGGAGAGAGAGAGAGAGAGAGAGAGAGAGAGAGAGAGGATACACATTAGATATTCAAATGAAAACCATAATGAAAACCCATTTCATATTCATTAAAGAAGGCTAAAAGCAAAAGATGGACAAAAGCAAGTGCTGATAAGGATGTGGGGAAACTTACACCTTTATACATTGCTGGTAGAGCAGTAAGATGATGTGATCACTTGAAAAATCAACCTAGGAGTTTCTTAGCTGTGAAACTTGAAGTTACCACGTGACCCAGAAATTCTCTTGCTAGGTATTTACCCAAGAGAAATGAAGTCACATGTCCACACAAAAGCTGGTACATGAGGGCTGGAGAGATAGCACAGCGGGTAGGGCGTTTGCCTTGCATACGGCTGACCTGGGTTCCATTCCCAGCATCCTATATGGTCCCCCGAGCACCATCAGGAGTAATTTCTGAGTGCATGAGCCAGGAGTAACCCCTGTGCAACGCCAGGTGTGACCCAAAAAGCAAAAGCAAAAAAATAAATAAAAAAAGCTGGTACATGAATGTTATGAGCAGTATAATATACATAATAATAAGGCATAAGTATAATAAACATAATAGTGGTAACAACCCAAATATCTACCTACTCCAATGGATAAACAAAATATGGTATAGACACAGAGTGGATCACAATGCAACAAGGAACAAAGAGCAGAAACGTGTATAGTATGAACCTGGACACCATGATGCTCAGTGAAAGGAACGAGATACAAAGGGCCACATAGAATCTGATTCTTATTGGTCTAAAATGTTTAAAATAAGCAAATCCTAGAAAAGAAACTAGTGGTTACCTAGGTTGGAGGCAGGTGACAAAGACAGGGACAAACACCCCAATATCTAGTGAGGGCAGAGTGCTCGCTTTGCCTGTGTGAGGTCCTGGGTTCAATTCCTACAGCACCAGACCACATTCCCCCAAAGAAAACACTCCCAACTGTGGGTACAGTGATAGTTGCACAATCTTACGAATACAAACTCCTGAACTGCACACCGAATGTGGCTGCATTGTATTATGTGGGAATTATCTTTCCATAATGCTGTTAGAGAGGAAAAGGAAATATGAGTTATAAAAGCAGCTGTATTCGGGAGTCGGAGCAATAGTACAGGGAGTAGGGCATCTGCCTTGCATGCGGCTGATCTGGGTTCGATCCCTGGCATCCCATATAGTCAGTCCTCTGAGTACCGCCAGGAGTAATTCCTGAGTGCAGAGCCAGGAGTAACCCCTGAGCAGGTGTGAACGCCCCCCCCCCCCCAAAAAAAAGAAAGAAAGAAACCAAAAACCTGCTTATTCTAAGAAGCCTGAGTGTAATGAACTAGTACTGGCTGAAAAAACCAGGTGACAGAGTAATCCACTTGCCCTGAGTTGTCTCAGTGCTGATAAGCAGCTCCCTAGAGCAGATGAAGAACAGTGTTCTCCGGCATCCCACTCAGCCAGGTTTCTGCTCGGAGCTCTCCGCAAGCCCAGCTGCTGTGCAGAAACGCAGTCCCTGACCAGAACGCACCACACCTGCCGGGGTCAGAACAACACACTCCTGATAGGAGTGAGGAGCTGCGCAGTCACCGACGCACCTTCCTTCACCATAGACCTTTCCTGTCAGGGGTCCCTCACCACATCACTGACCGACAACGTTCAACACCATCCTCAATACCGGGACCCACCACAGGGACCCCACTTTCAGTATCTGGTGATTATCTCAGGACAAGGCGGAGGCCTGCAATTGTTCATATTTGAAGCAGAAAAGGGGAGATCACCACATGAGATGCCTGATACAGAAGACCTCAGTCACAATGATTTCTCAATAACAATAACAGTGACATAAGCTTCTGGATTTTGAAGATGTAGTTTTGCCAATCAAGAGAAAATTATTGATTCTCACAAAATAGTTTTTTTTAAAAAAGCTCTATATTTAGTAGAAAAATAAAATGCTCCCGCATTGTGTTTGGGAGGGAGATCTACTTGTTTGAAGGAAGACTGGTCAAGATTTTTGAAAAATTTAAAGGGCAACGGGTGAGCATAAGCAAGATACAAATACTTCAATCTCACACATGGAACACCAAGGCAGTGGGGTGGGGACTGTTGTGGCCTTTCATGGGGGCAGTGTTTGCAGGGTGTTTTAGTAATAGTCTGGGGGGTGGGTTGTCAGGCCAGGGACAAGGGGCAAAGGAAGGTGGAAGTGGTCCTGGGGCAGGCAAGAGGCAAGAGCTGCTAGAAAAGAACCATTTCCAAGGGAAAGGAAAAAAAAAAGCCACTTTTGCTCCCCTGGGAGAGTCTGGTGGGCTACCATGTGCATGAGAGGGGACAGCCAGCGCCCAGGGTAGCGAAGCTAATGGACAGGTGGCACCAGCAGGGAAACCCCGGTCACATGGGGAGGCGGATGGACATGGGAAGGGAATATCCGTGGTGGAAATCACATTCCCCAGTCCATGGGCATCAGAGACAGCCAGGCAGCTCTGACGTGTGGATAAAAGTTAAGGACGCAAAAGAGGGTCCCTCGGAGCTGGGACGGCAGAAGATGAAGGTATGGAGCGGGGAGGTCTGGGGAGAGCCCAGGGCAGGGGGATGCCAAGAGGGGGCTGGAGGCAGGGGACAGGGCAAGCAGAGAGCACTGGGGGCTTGGCCTGAAAGCGATCGGGGCACTGGGCGCCCCCAGCGGGCAGAGCCCAACTCCGAGGCGCGGGTCCAGCAGCACCCGGGACGTGCCTGCCGGACCTGCAGGAGGGGCCCTGGGACCGGAATCGATTGAGCGTTTGGGCTCCTAGGCTAGCGCGGGAGGGTGTCCCGGATCTATCTGGGGCGACGAAGCGCTCCCAGGCGGAAACCCCCGGACGGGGGAGGCAGGTCTCGGGTCTGGGAGAATTTCACACGGGTCCCGCCACGGGGAGGGGCCGTGCAGGAGAAACCGGCGGAGAGTTCTGCGGGGTCCGCGAGGGCTGCGGGCCGGGCAGGAGGACCGGGTGTGCGGCGGGCCAGTGGGGTCGGGCGCGGGGGGTCCGAGGCGGGGGTGCTCCAGGTCCCGGCCCGGCTCGGAGAGTGAGAGCCGGCGGCGGGGCAGGTCGGGTGCAGCGCCGGGTGCGGAGGCCCGGAGCGAGGGCCTGGGCCGCCGGTGCGGGCTCGAGGAGCGGAGAGGCGGGCACAGTCCGAGTGCCGCGAGGAGGCCCTCGGGCCCGGCGGCCGGCCGGCGCTCACCTGCAGCACCACCTCTACGTCGTACGAGTTCCCCTTGCTCTTCTGGTGGCCGCGGAACTTGGAGCCGCTGTAGAGCAGGCTGGTGGCCACGCCGGGCTGCTGGGTGTTGATGGGAGGCGGCGGGATGAGCGAGGCCGCCGAGGCGGCCGACGCACCGGCCGGCGGGGGACACTCGGTGCGGACCGGCATCGCGGGGTCCCCCGGAGCCAGGGCTGGGGGGAGGGGGAGAGGAACCGCCGCCGCCGCGCGGGAGCCGAGGAGGGTGGCCGGGAGGGAGGGGCCGGGGCGCGCACGCGCGGGGTGGGGGCGGGAGGGGGGAGCACCCGCCCGCCGCCTGCGGACCGAGCGCTCGGGCCGCCGCCGGGACCCCAGGACCTGCGAGCAGGGCCTCCCTGTCCTGTGCCGAGTCCCCCTCCCCACTTGCCCTCGCACACACATCACCCCTTCCGATTGGCTCGGTGGCGCCGGGTGGGGCGGGAGCCGGCTCACGCGGCGCTTTCCCCCATTGGCCGGCGGAGAAAACACGTGGCGGGCGCGCGCAAGGCCCTCTGGGACCTGTAGTCTTCGGGCGGCGGGGCGGGGCGGGGCGAGGGGCGTGGGCGGGGCTGATTGACAGGGGGTGTGCGCGCGCCGCCGGTGCCGTGCGGAAGATGGCGGCGCCCAGGAGCGCCCGGGTGCCCCGGTGAGGCGCGGAGAGCTGCCCGTGCAGCCGGAGCTGCGGCCGGGAGCCCGCGCCGGGTGCAGCTCGCCGCCTGGTTTCACGCCGCCCGTGCTGCCGGCCTGTGGCTGCCATGTGGCGGAGTTGCCTCCTACTGCGGGACGGGGGGCGCCGTCTTCTGAAACGTCCCCGGGGCGGCCTTCCCGCCGGCGTGGGCCCGGCCCGGCCTTACGCGCCCCCGACAGGTGAGGGAAGCCGGGCGCGGCGAGGGGCACCTCCTCCGAGCAGAGGGTGCCTGAGGCCGTGCGGGTCAGGCGGGGCGCCGCAGGTTGGGGACGGAAGCCCAGACCATGCTAGAGACCACCGCGGGCCGCGGACATCGGACACGTGCGCCCTTGTCTTGGGGGCGAGGGGTGGCGTCTACTCAGCCGTGCCGGGGTGGAGAGTACTCCAAGGCTCTGTGCTGGGGGTCGCCGCAGGCGATGCAGGGCTGGGGTCTTGTGTAGGACTTGAACAGGGGTCCGCCACCGCAAGGTCACCCTTAGCACCTGTACGGCCTCGGGTGTTGCACGTGCAGCTTTGCTCCCAGTTGTACGTATGGCTTGTCCTCTCAGTGCGGAGAGCGTTGGGTGTCTCCTTTTCCAGCACGCAGTGGGGGTTCTGGATGAGGACCTCCCCGAGGTCTCAGGACAGACGAGGTGTGGGGGACACAGGGCAGTATCTTAACCTTTTTGTGCCCAGGCCCCGAGCAGACAGGGCGAGCACTTTGGCACCCAGCCTCCATCCCAGCGCCTTTAAGTCTCCGGCCTGACCCTGCTTTTGCCTTAGTGCCACCCCTGCCACCTCTGCAAAAGAGTGGCCACCTGGTGCCTCCTCCTGACTGTGCTCAAACCTCCAGAAGGCAGTGTGACCCTTTGCTTCTGGGGAGAAAGTTTTGTTTTGGCGACATGGAACCCCAGACGGCGGCGTGGTTCCAGCGCTCTAGCCGGCTCCCCACTCCGAGGCTCAGGAGTGCAGAGGATGGACACTCCTTCCATCCCGTTCTTTTTCCTGTGCAGAGGCCGAGAGGCTCACTGTCTTTGACACAGCCAACACACCCGCCGGATGCCACTCGCCGTCAGGGCAGGAGGTTGTAAGGTCTCAATTCAGGCGCTTTTAGCAGCCGGCACTGGGGAAGGAGAAGCGTGTGCTCACCATGAAGAGTCAGTGAAGAGCCCTGGACATTGTGGCAGATTAAACCCAAGTGGCACCTTGTTGAAGCCTTAGGTTGGCCGCAAGTTGTTGAACTTGGCCGGTTAGCCAAGTTGAGACCGTTAAGGGCTGGCAGATGCAGATGGAGGAGGTTTAGGAAGGAGTCACTGCAGTTGGGAGGCGTTGCCGCAAGGGGACATCCAGGAGGCTGCGTGGGGAACCAGGTCTGCAGTAGTGGCCGGCAGGGGCCAGTGTTGGAGACAGCATATGCATAAGTGCAAGAAAGTCAGGCTGGGGGCTGGAGCCATACTACAGAGGGGAGGGCACTGGCCTTGCACGCAGCCAGCCCAGGTTCAAACCCTGGCATCCCATGTGGTTCTCCTAGCACCACCAGGAATAATTCTTGAGTACAGAGCCAAGTAACCCCTGAGCACCACTGGGCATGCTCCCTACCCCCAAAATTGAGCAAAGTCAGGCTGGAGGCCTTGACTCCTCCCTGTATAAATTGTATGTCAGTAAGGCAATTCATTTCACCTCTCAGAGTCATTTTCCCCAGTCTTGCTCAAAGACTGGTTGTGGTGGATTGAGGGACAATCTGTAGATAAGAAATCCAGCCTGCCACTGTTTTTTATAAATAAAGTTTTATTGGCACACAGCCAGGCTGATTCATTGACATAGTGTCCAGAGCTGCTTTCTCTATGGCAGCAGAGTTGACTGATACATTGCAAGACCAGCTGTTTAGCCTGCAAAAACTAGAATCTTTATTGTCTGGTCTGGACAGAAAAAAATTGCCTCTTTTAGTCAGGGTGTTAGAATGTTTTGGAGAAAATTTAATCAGTCCATTTGTGTCAATTGCTATGGCAGAAACATTTAGCATCAATAACTTTAAGCTGCTTTATTGAGATATAATTCACTGAAAATTCACTAATTTAGGGTGCCAGAGAGATAGTATAGTGGGTAAAAAACTTAATTCGCACACAGCACACCCAGGTTCAATCCCTGGCATTTCATATGTTCCCTAAGCACCATCAGGAGTGACCCCCGAGCACAGAACTAGGAGTAAACCCTGAGCATCACTCTGTGTGACCCCCCCCAGATTAACTTAAGGTACACAATCCAGTGGATTTTTAAAAATTTAATAAGAAAAATTTTTAGTTCTTTATTAAAAAATTTCTATTAAGGAATGTTGGTAAAAACTGCATAACTCATGTTCCAGATCTGTTTGAGTAGAATTTATTTGTTTTTGTTTCTGTGTTGTGTTGTGTTTGGACCACACCCCGCGGTGCTCAAGGGTAACTCATGACTATGCACTCAGAAATCACTCCTGGCGGGCTTGGGGCACCATATGGAATGCTGGGAATCGAATCCAGGTTGGCTGTGTAAGGCAAGTACCCTGCCCACTGTATGATCTCTCTGATTCCAAGATTAGAATTTATTTAAGCTTCCATTTTGGAAATGGAATCTATAATACAAAATATTATAGAGGTAAGAGACATAGTACAGTGGGTAGGGCACTTGCCTTGCACATAGCCAACCCAGGTTCAATCCCTGGCACCACATATGGCCCCTCAGCATCACCAGAGAGATCCCTGAGTGCAGAGCCAAGAGTAACCCCTGAGAACCACCATGTGGTTTCACAAACAAAAAACATTAGAAAAAAAAAATAAGATAAAAAGCCCAGTGGGTTTTAGTATGTATGTTCAGTTTGACAACCATCATCACAATTGTAAACCTTTCCTTAACTTCCTCTCTCCCTTTCCTTTCTGATGTAGGCAGAGTCATTTTGTGATCTGTCTCTAGATTTTCTTATTTTGAACATTTAGGAAAAAGGAAATTTGAACTTTATGACTTTTTTCCCCCCACTTAGCTTGTTTTCAATATTTATAGTTGTAGCTTTTATCAGTATTGCACTTTTGGAGGGGAGGTGGAGGAGGGGTGATCCAATCCTGGTGGTGCTCAGGGGCTACTCTTGGCCTAGGCGTCACTCCTAGTGGTGCTCAGGGGACCATATTCTGTGCAGGGAATTGAGCTGGGCTTGTTTGTAAGGCCAGCACCATACCTCTGATTCTCTCTCTCTGGCCCCAGTAGTCCTTTTAAAAAAAATTATTATTACTCAGTAGCCCGTTGTATGTATGTATTGTTGCTCAATGACACATTGTCAATGTCACATCTTATTTATTTATTAGTATTTTGGTGAAGATTTGGGCTGTTTCCATTTTACTATTCTAAGTTACATAGATAAATATCTAGGAGTAGAATTGTGCAGCTCTTCTAGGTGGCTCGACTAGTCGTGTGAAGTTCCTAATTCCACCACATTCTTGCCAACACTTTTTATTATATATTTTTATCTATATATATTAATCACTTAATCACATCTATATATATTATATATTTTTTATATAGCCATCCTAGTGTGTGTGAGATGGAATCGCCTTATTTTTATTTAAATTTCCTTGATTATGCATGATGTAAGCATCTTTATAAGCATCTTTATGCTTACTGGAGAGTGTACATTTAAATATAATTTTTGGAGGGCTGGAGTGATAGCACAGCGGTAGGGCTTTTGCCTTGCATGCAGCCAGCCTGGCCAAGCCAGGTTCGATTCCTCCACCCCTCTCGGAGAGCCCGGCAAGCTACCGAGAGTATCTCGCCCCCAGGGCAAAGCCTGGCAAGCTACCCGTGACGTATTCGATATGCCAAACACAATAACAACAAGCCTCAAAATAGAGATGTTATTGGGCCCGCTTGAGCAAATCGATGAACAACAGGAGGATAGTGTTTGTTGTTTGTGTTTTCTTATTGAGTTGTAGGAATACTTTATATATGTAGCTTCAAGACCTATTTTTTGTTTGTTCTGGTTTGGGGCCACAGTCAGGGATTACTCCTGGTTCTGTGCACATGGGATCCTTTTCGTTGGCATGCAAGGCAAAAATACTACCTCAGAACCAACGTGAAGACCTGAAAAGGTCAGTGGCCTAGTCAGATTTTCAGCTTTGAAGATTAAGGTCCACCAGATGGCGCTGTTTAAAAAGGTAAAGGTGCAGGACTGCTCTGAGAAGGCGCTGCTTCTGTTCTTAGTGCATTGTGGGAGTTGTAGTTTTAGGCCTTTGAGACTTTGAAAGCCAGAGCCAACCCAGAATTGAGGCCGGTGTGAAGATCACTTACCTTTCATAGAGCCCCGGGCAGGCGGAGGAATGTAGAGGGAGTTACACAGAGAACAGACTATTTCTTTATATGGACTGAAGCACCTTCACAGGGAATATTGTTCAAATGGACATTAATTTTCAATTTAGCTCTCTGCACATCACCAGATTTTAAAAGTTATTCTTTGCTTATAATAACCCTTTTTTGTTTTGTTTTGTGGACAGTTTTTTAAAAAATCAACAATTTTTCCACATACAAGTTTCTTTTCCTTCACATAATCCACACAATTGCCTCTTAAAAGGCAAAGAATGTGCTGAGTGAAATGAGTCAGAATGAGAAGGACTGATATAGGATGACTGTATTCATTTGTGAGATATAAAAAAGCAAACAAAAAGTATGAAAATAATATCCAAGGCCAGGGAAAACGGCCCAGGAGGACTGGTCAGTGGTTGGTCAGTGGCGTGGGACGTGGAGGGTAGGTAAGATAGAGGAGGGTCCGTTATCTAGAGCAGAAGGGAATGCCCTGCCACAGAGGTGGGGTGGGGTGGAGGGACCGGGTGGGAGTAGTGGGAGGGATGCTGGGACCACTGGTGCTGGGAAATAGGCACTGGTGGGAGGGATAGGTATCGGATCATTGTGTGACTAAAACCCAAGTACCAAAGTTTGTAAGTGTACCTCACGGTGATTCACTAATAAAAATAAATAAATAAATAAATAAAGCTCCCAAGTCACTCTTGGCTGGCCTGACCAAAAAAAAAAAAAAGGAGGATCCATTATAACAGTACTGGTTGGAAATGATCACCCTGGACAAGAGTTGAGTGTTGAAAGCAGGTAAAGGGATATAGATGATAACCTTCCAACATCTGTATCATAAACCATAGTACCTAAAATGAGAGAGAGATACCTGCCATAGAGACAGCTGGGGTTAGTGGTGGGGGGGGGGGATTGAAGGGGCAGGAAGGAAACTGGGGACACTGGTACTGGGAAATTACACTGGTGGAGGGATGGGTGTTAGAACATTGACTGAAGCGCAATCATGAATAATTTTGTAATGCTCTATCTAACGGTGATTCAATCAATTAAAAAGGGGCAATGAATGTGTTTTTGCCACAGAAACATGTTTTATGAAGGGAATGATTCAGTCTGAAAATAGACCAGAGTTCCATGTGATCATACAGGACTAGGCTATTTTCTTTCATCTTTAAAGGTGGGGTTCTATGGCTCTCAGCTGGCCCTGCATTCACTGACAGTGAGCATTTCACGGACCCCTAGTTGTCTTATGTGACCTAAAGCTGCCAAGGGCCCAGGTGAGGAAACAGTGTTTAATGTTGGGAAGCATGGATCCCACTGAAGTGGTGATGTGGGGACATGGCCGCAGGAGACTGACCCTGCCCTTCGGCCTGGCCCACCAAACCTTGCCTGCAGAAGCCGGGACTCATACTGTCTGCACTCAGCTACTGGGACATTGAAATCCTTAACTCGGGATGGACAGAGTACAGGCTTGGCACTGGCCTTGCATGGAGCCAACCCCAGCATCACATATGTGCACCACCATGACCCTGAGTGCTGCCAGGGTGTGGCCTCAGCCTCGCGCCGCCCCCCTCCCCCCCCCCCCCCCCCCCCCCCCCCGTGAAGAAAAAGAAAATAAAGCCCCGAACTCTACTCAGATTTTTATTTTTATTTTATTTATTTATTTTTTGCTTTTTGGGTCACACCTAGCGATGCACAGGGGTTACTCCTGGCTCTGCACTCAGGAACCACCCCTGGCACCATATGGGATGCTGGGAGTCGAACCCAGGTCTGCTGCATGCAAGACAAACGCCCTACCCGCGTCCAGCCCTTCCACTCAGATTCTTAGGCTTATTGTCTCTTCTGTCAGAGAGGAATTTCAGAAGACAGTGGAGCAAAGTGGCTTGTTTTTTTTTTTTTTTTTTTTTTTTTTTTTTAAGGAAATGTGAGAGAAGGGAAGAACCCATGAAGTAGAAGCAAGAGGTGATACGTCTTAAGTTGGGGTGCAGGAGGCCCTCAAGTGGCTGCAGTGTAGAGTAATGGGGAAAAGTCACACATCAGAGATGAGGCTCGGGGACTCTGATGGAGTGCTTGCCCATTGGCTTGAAAAGCTGATTTTATCTGCCTTTGTGGAAGCTGCCCTGGTTTCGGGCTTTCTGTGCAAATCACTGTCACTCTCGAGAATTGTCAAGAGGCACAACTTCAAACATGGTCCTTTTGTTGTTTTGTTTTTGTTTTGTTTTGAGGCCACACCCAGCGATGCTCAGGGGTTACTCCTGGCAGTGCTCAGGGGACCATATGGGATACCAGGGATTGAACCCTGGTCGGCTGCGTGCAAGGCAAATACCCTGCCCGCTGTACTGTCGCTCTGGCCAACTGATTCTATTTTCCCTCACCCTCTGGAAGGGCAGGGCTTGCTTGAAGCCCCCTGTAGTACTGCCCACCTTTTCTGGAGTGAGACTCATATTCGCACCAACATCTCTGGTACATCCTGCTGTTTGGGCAGCTTTGGCAGGTTCTGCCCCGTATGTGAGTTTCTGCCCTTCCTTGATACTTGGGGCTTTGGGTTCTTTTCCTTGGGCTTTTCACAGGATTTTAAAGACAGAGACTTCTGTTTGTTTTGGTGCTTGGACCGTGGAGCCAGTTAGTCAAACTCTGACCTCCTGCACGCAGAGCAGGTGCTCAGTGCTCCAGCCTGAGGGCAGGGAGTTTTCAGAGGTTTCTAGTCTTTTTTTTTTTTTTAATTAGTTTTTGGATCCAGGGCTTACTCGTGGCTTTGTGCTAGAGATTTAAAAAAGGTGGAAACAGCACCCTGCCCTCTGCACTGTCTCCAGCCCCTCAAATGTTTTTATTCTACAATGCTAGAGCGGAGTAGATACACAGTCGTTTTTAATGGAAAACAGTTTACTAAGTAAAAATACTGAACTTAGGGTAACCATAAAAGTCCAAGCACAGGCCTTCTGTGCCTTAATGAGAGCAAATGATTTATAAAATAGGGTACATGAAAAACATAAAGCCCCAATAGTTAGAATAAGACCAGGTAGCTTCTCTCTGTTACATCCTAGCTCATTCCCCACAGATCAAGTTACCCTAATTTTTATAGCCTTGTTGATTTAATTTTTTGTTTATTTTTTGTTTTGGAGCCAGGCTGGAGTGATAGCACAGTGGTAGGGCATTT
Source organism: Sorex fumeus (assembly GCF_029834395.1). NCBI lineage: Eukaryota > Metazoa > Chordata > Mammalia > Eulipotyphla > Soricidae > Sorex > Sorex fumeus. The sequence continues at coordinate 2,487,959 of NW_026606179.1, read as the reverse complement.
GCCTTGTTTGCGGCCGACCCAAGTTTGATTCCTGCGCTCCGCTCGGAAAGCCTGGCAAGCTACCAAGAGTATCTCGCCCGCGCGGCAGAGCCTGGCAAGCTCCCCGTGATGTACTCGAAATGCCAAACACAGTAACAACAAAGTCTCCAATGGAGACGTTACTGGGCCCACTTGAGCAAATCGATGAACAACGGGAGGACAGTGCTACAGTGAGTGCTTTGTTTTGGAGCCATACCAGTGATACTCGGGTTGCTCACGGTGGTGCTCTCAGGGAAGGCCTCTCACAGTGCTGAGCATCTCATAACCTTATCATGACCTTGATTCCTTTGTGTGTGTTTGTGTGTGGGGGGTTGGTTGTTGGCCCACTCTTGGCTGTTCTCGGGGCTTACTCCTGACTTTGCTCAGGTATTACTCTTGGCAGGACTCAGGATCCTAGGAACTGAACCTGGGTTGTTGGTCACATGCAAGGCAAGTGCCCGTGACTTAATAAAATTCTGGTTTAAGTTTGGTGGCCTTTAAAAGGAAAAACAAAAGAGAGATTAGAAGGTGGGGCTGGAAAGAGGACAGTGTTTGCCTTGCACGATACCAACTGGGTTCAGTCTCTGTATTGTCTCCCCAGCAGTGCTAAGGGTGAGTCCTGAATGCAGGGCCGGAGAGCCAGGAGTAAGATTTGAACACCGCCAGGTGTGGCCCCAAAATAGGCTCCGTTTATAGTGAAAGAAATATGACCTATTTTCCTTATTTTTTAATCAAAAAATTTGTTTTTCAACACCAGAGTGTTGAAGTCCACTTCCCTGCATCACAGCAACTGCCACGATCGCATCTTTCCTTCAGGCTAAGTGTATTCCATTGTGTATCTGCCCTGCAGTTTCTCGAGCCAGACATCTGGTCTTGGACGCTGGGGTTGTTTGCAGTTTCTGGCTACCATGAATGGTGCTGCAGTGATCACAGGAGCGTAGGAGTCCTTCAGAATAGTTTATTTTTTGCCACTTGAGATGGATGCCAAGAAGGGGAACTGCCAGATCAGATGGCAGCTCAACACCTATTTTTTTGAGAAGTGTCCATATCTTTTCAGAAAAAGTTGAACTACTCAGTATTCATACTACTCAGCAATGAATGAGAGTTCCCGCTGTGTTCAGGCTTCCTCCTGGCTCAGGGGTCACTTCTGACAGTGCTCAGGCGACCATGTGGGGTGCTGTAACTCGAACCAGGGTCAGCTGCCAGCAAGGCAAGAACCCCACCTTCTATATACTCTCTTACATAAGATTTTATTCAAGTTATTTTCAGAAGAAATCAGTAGATCTATTCCCTCCCCCCCATCCCTGCCCCTGCCATTTTATTTATTTTTTCCTTTTTGGGTCACACCCAGCAATGCTAAGGGGTTACTCCTGGCAGTGCTCGGGGGACCATATGGGATACTGGGGATCGAACCCGGGTCGGCCGCGTGCAAGGCAAACGCCCTACCCACTGTGCTATCGCTCCAGCCCCTCCCCCTGCCATTTTAAAGGAAATGTTTGGAGTTCTCGTTGAGCACACTGGCAAGTGAGCTAATTAGACTAATTAATTGGGTAGAAGGGATGGAAATGCTCCTGGGATCTCTCCTTACTGCCTGTGTGCCACGCACACTCACACATGCATGGTTACATGCTCATATGCATGCTCACACATGCTGTCACACACGCATACTCATATACACAAGCCTGCACACATACACACATGCCCACAATGGTTCTCCTCCCTTCAAAGCAGCAGAGTCTTGCCCAAGGTGGTCTGGCCTGTCTCACTCGGACTCCGTCTTCAGATTTGGGCCTGGCACAGGGGCAGCATGATATTGATGGGGCACAGGGGGCCGGGAGGACCCTCAGAGGACAAGGTGAGGGGGCAGGGGAAGACTGTTGGTGAGGCGGGCTGCGGCTCGGGGGTGCCCAGGATCAGGCCCGTGTGCTTCTCGTGGCAGCTTGGCCGGGTGGCCTCTCCCCCTGCCCCCTCCCTGGGGAGTGCATGGTCTTCTCCGCCCGGCTTGAGTCACTGTCGATTATGGTGCGCAGACAAGGGCAGACCTTGAATGGTGATATGAAAATCAAGCCTATCAATCAGCATTAGCAGCAATGATACAAGCTGGTCTGTTCGCTTCCTGAGCTGTCTTGACATATTTTAAGCTGCCTTTTTGAAAAATCTTTTTCACAGAAAGGAAGAGGTTTTATCAGAATGTCAGCATCACCCAGGGTGAAGGTGAGTGTCTGAAATTTTAACTGCTTGCGCGCTCTCTCTCTCTCTCTCCCCCCTCTCGCTCGCCCTCTCTCTCTTGCACTCTCTCTCTCTTGCTTGCTCACTCTCACTTGCTCTCTCTCTCTAGATTGCTCTCCCTCTCTTTTTTTTGTTTGTTTTTTTTGTTTTGGGACCACACCTGGCAGTGCTCAGGGCTTACTCTGCACTCAGGAATCACTCCTGGTGGTGCTTGGGGACTTTATGTGATGTCAGGAATTGAACCCTAGTTGCGTGCGTGAAAGGCGAGTGCTCTACCCCATGTGCTATAGCCCTTCCTTCCTTCCTTCTTCCCTTTTTTCCTCCCTCCCTCCCCCTCTCTCTTTCATTCTTTCTTTCCTCCTTCCTCCCGTCACTGTGAGCGGGTCAGCAGTGAGATTAACCCTCGTCCTTTGGTTGCCTGTTTCTAGAGGCCCTCCATGAAGGGCCTCCGAGTTGTCTTTGTCTACACCAGGTCAAGTAGCTAAATATAGGAACGGGCACTCGATTCCACTTAACAGTCCCTCAGAGATTTTTCATTTGATCTTTCAAGGTGGCTTTGAGATAAACCTGGATCACAGGAAGCTGAAAACCCCCCAAGCCAAGCTCTTTACCGTCCCCAGTGAGGCTCTGGCCATCGCGGTAGCCACTGAATGGGATGCCCAGCAGGACATCATCAAGTTCTACACCATGCACCTGGTAACGCTTTCTCCCCAGGCTGGCCTCTGGAGCCACCGAGCAAGTGTGGGGACTCCTTTCCCTTTCCAGAGGCCTTGGGGGTGCGGCAGTCTGGGGGCTCCTTTGTGAATGTGCATGTGCCCCCACACCATGCCTGTGGTCCCACTTACTCAGAAATGCCCTGCCGATGGCCAGTTGCTCCTCAGCCCTCAGCACAGATGTCACCTTCCCGGATCAGAGGAAGTTGAGTTTCGGTTAGGCAGCAGTTCATTTATTTCATCAGCTCTGAACTCAGTTTGCGATCGTCTGTCTCTGCTGTAAGCAGAGGGCAAGACCACATCTGCCCTAAGTCACCAGAGCGAGGCTGCCCTGGCGGGGGGCTGAGTGGGCGCACAGGCCAGCGGGTGGGTGGGGAAGCGGCCCTGCCTCGGGCGCCCGGCCACCCTTCCTGGCCTCCTGCAGGGGTGGTCTGGACCTGTGGAGCGACCCTCACAGGGCTGGGGCTGCCACCCGGATACACATGCTCGGCCTCCACAGACCCCGCGTCTGCACAGCCTGCTGCGGGGCTTGGGGGCTTAGGGTGCCCTGTGACCTTCTGTGAAGAAAGCAGCCCTGGCAAGTGAGGCTGGCCAAGGCGTGGTGGGCTTGCTGCCTTGCTCTCTTGAGTACTATACTGATAATCTTTCCTATTACATCTAAGCTACAATAACACTTAGTGCCTTATTTCCTATTTTTCACTTCTCTGGCTTTGGTTTTCACATCTCTGAAATGGGTTTTCATTATACCTCCTCTATAAAGGGGTTCGGTTAAGTACAGTAGAGCCTGGTGGTGAAGAACGTGTGGCCCTGAGGCAGCTCATTAGCGCTGGGGCCGTGATCACTATCCCCCAGTCCCTGGTGCGGTGGCACACAGCACTGGGCACGGAGCCTTGCCACAAATGCAGTGACAGTGCCCCTGAGCTGGCCCAGTCATGCGCTGGGCGCGGCGCGGCACCCCTGCAGCCGTGGGCTAGACAGTGTCGGGACAGCGGGTGGTGACAGGGCCTCTGCCTCTGCTCCAGACCACGCTGTGCAACACGTCCTTAGACAACCCGACCCAGCGAAGCAAGGAGCAGCTGATCCGGGCAGCCGTGAAGTTTCTGGACACAGACACCATCTGGTAAGTGACGCCTCCATGGCTTTCCCCTCGGGCCTAGAGGGTCCCTTGGGCTGTGTGCCTCATTGGCCTTGGCAGTCACAGGTGGAAGAGACAGACCCTTTGCCTCTCTCCCGTCTGCGGGACATCAGCCCTGAGCAGCTCGCCCGGTCTCTGGAGGGCTGGGTCCCAGGTCCCAGGGGAGTCCATCCCCTCTGAGGCCCAATGCTTGACAGTGGGGTCGGCTCTCGGGCTCTGGCACTGGAGGGAAGAGCTTCGCCATCACAGTGAGGCAGCCTCGTCATCTGAGCTGGGACACAGGTGGTCACGTGTGATACTCAGGAGCAGCTCCTTCTCTGTGTCTCCCCCTTGATCCATGTCCTTTAGCTAGTGGGTCAGTGATGTCAAAGAGAAGCTGAAGTGGTCAGCAGCATTGCACATGCTGGTCGGGGTACCCTGGTGCCAGTTTTGAGTTGCTTGTCAGAAAGCCTCCTGCACTTACATGAGGGACCGTCAGGGCAGGGACTAAAACTCACTCAGTCCAGCCAGGTAACAAGGCGTTTCTTCACTTCTGAGCCCCCTGTGCCACCCACTAGGAGCAACCCTTGAGCACAGAGCTGGGAGGAGGCCAGTGGCTTCTTGCCAACTGTGCCAGGGCCCTGGTAGGCGTTGGAGGAGGGTTGATGTGGGAGCGGGAAGATTCAGGGCCAGAGCTTGTCCCTGTGCTACCCGGGCTGAGGTGCAGGTGAGTCGGGGCTCTGTCGGTTCATCTGCTCCCAGCCTGTGTGGATGTTTCCACTTGCATCAGGCTGTGACTGTCCTCAGCGTGTCCGTGTAGCCTTGTGCCCAGGAGACCCTGTAGCTCCCTCGCTCCCTCCATCCCCTGCAGCAACACTACAGTGGGGAGGGCGCTTGTTTTTACACCTACCCCGGTTTGATCCCCGGCACCCCGTATGGTCCCCGAACCTCTGCAGGAGTGATCCCTGACCACAGAGCCAGGAGTGAGTCCTGAGCAGTGTTGGGTGTGGCTCCCCTCCCCCCAATGAAATCAGAAACTGCTGCACAGCCTGGCGCCAGCTGTTTGTGCCAATTGCTGCGTCTATAGCAAGGACACCAGTGGGCCCCTGAGGGTCAGGCAGGCACTGGCCTCCGGCAGGGCTGTTCACAGAGCAGTGTGTGGGCAGGTGGGGGTGTTCCAGCGGGGCATCCGGAGTGGGTAAATCCAGGGAGCATGGGTTCAGGCCGTGCTACAATGTGCTGTGAACCTGGATCGTGCAAGGAAACGGGGATATTGGGACAGTGGTTCTCCGGCTCAGGCTGACATTCAACAGCCCTAGAGAGCTTGTTAAAACAGCTTGCTGCTCCCCACTCCCGGAGGTTCTGATTGCCGGGGTGTGGGTAGAGCCTGGGAATTGGTATTTGGTCCTGGTGGAGCTCTGCTCCCAGTCACACAGCACACCTGCGGACAGGACTCAGGAGAAAATGCCTGTGGGACTGGGGTCCCTGAGGGAGGGTTTTAAATTTTTTTGTTGTTGATTTTCCTGCTTTCCCATTGTCTGTCACTGAGTAGAGGAACTGTACTTTTTCATTAATGAAGGTGATTTTTGCAATGAATTAGCTACAGGGTGGAAGAGCCAGAGACATTAGTGGAGCTTCAAAAGAACGAGTGGGACCCAATCATAGAGTGGGCCGAGAAGAGGTAAGAGGCACAGCCCCTCAGGGGTGGGCAGGTGGGGGGGTGCAGGGGGCCCCGCTGGACAACCTGACCTCTCAGTCTTGGCAGATAGCATACTCCCCTGGGGTGAGGCGTCTCCCAATGGCCAGGGCTAGGACCACCCTGAAAGGATTACCCTAGATTCATTTCCGCAGCCGCTTGCCCTCAGTGCTCAGCAGGGCAGGGTAGGGCTGGGGGGTAGCACAGCAGGTGAGGTGCTTTCCTTGTGTGTGGCTGACCCGGCACTTATGGTCTCCGGAGCCCCACCAGGAGTGAGCCTGAGTGCAGCACCAGGAGTTAGCCGTGAGTACCACGAAGTATGGCCCCCAAGCCAAAATGTTTTTATTTATTTATTTATTTATTTTTCTTTTTGGGTCACACCCGGCGATGCACAGGAGTTACTTCTGGTTCATGCACTCAGGAATTACTCCTGGCGGTGCTCAGGGGACCATATGGGATGCTGGGAATCGAACCTAGGTTGACTGCATGCAAGGCAAACGCCCTACCCGCTGTGCTATTGCTCCAGCCCCCGCCAAAATGTTTTTAAAAGGGGAGAGATAGTACAGTGGGTAAGGTGTGTGCCTTGCACTTGGCTGACCTGGCTTTGATCCTTGGCACCCCATATCGTTCTCCGTCTGCCTGGATTAAGTCCTGAGCACTGCTGGGTGTGACCTCAAAACGAAAAATACAGGGATGGAGTCCCAACTCTGCCACGAGGGCTCATGACTTCATCTCTGACTTGACCTCGAAGCTCCAGCCTCCTCATCTGTGTGGGGTTTCTCTTCCCTCCCCATTAGGGAATCATGAGGAATAAAAGAAGGGGTGCCTGCCGTCCCGCCCAGGACATGGTAAAGGCTTACAGTGTGGCAGCGACTGTCTCTGTCACTGCCACAGTTGCTGGGCTATCCAACCACAAAGGCGTGGGTGTGCTTCCTTACATGGAGAAAGCTGCACGGCTGCCTATACAATCAGAGGCAACATTTATCCTAGGAGCGGACGGTTTCTAGGAATTGATGATACCTAATATTTTTCCTTATCAGGGACACTCTTGTGCAACATTGAACAGACGATTGATGTGGTGGCAGGATGAAATCAATTTTATTTCATTCCAAGGAGAGTTTGGAAGAGCTGCTTTCCAGTCTTTTCCAGTGCAGCCTCAGCTGACTCGGGCTGTGGCTTAAGGCAGAGCGTTTTTCACAGCAGTGCTGTCCGCCATTCTGGCTCGTCTGTGCGTGTTTCCTGAGAGCCTGCAGGATTCAGGCATCCCTGTGCATTTTGTTTTGTCTTAATTAGGTTCCTGTTTCTCTTCCCTTCTCTTTGTTGTTGATGAAGAGGATCTCTCGACGTGCCCAGCTGGGGTGCTGGCACATTTTTAGCTCTCCTGCCATCTGGGTTTCATGCATCAGAGTGTAGGACCACCGAGGCCTGTGTTCCTCTGTGGCGCTGGCATGCACCCCCAGAGCTCACACTCTGATTGCAGGCCCACGGTGGTTGGGTCGCTTGCTGGAGGGTGCTGTGGTGACCACACCAGTGCCTACTAGGGCTTGCACTTTCTTTTGTGTTTTTGTTTTGTTTTATTTTGGGGCCATACCCAGAGATATTCACTGGTTTCTCCTGACTCTGGACTCGGGAATCACTCCTGGCAGTACTTGGCACCATATAGGGTGCCAGGGATCAAACCCGGGTCAGCTGTGTGCAAGGCATGTGCCCTACCGCTGTACTATTGCTCCAGCCCATTCTAGGATTTTAAGGTAAAGGGCATAACTACTGTACTAAGGAGCAAGTAAAATATAATAACGACGGTATGAGGATACAATGTCATTTTAGGGGGGTATTTTTGTTTGTTTTGGGGCTACACCCAGCAGTGCTCAGGGCTTACATCTGACTCTGCATTCAGGGATCTTTCCTGGAGGGCTCAGGGGACCTTATAGGGTATGGGGGATTAAACCTGGGTCAGCCACATGCAAGGCAAGTTCTCTTCCTTGCTGTGATATCTCTCCAGCCCTGTCATTGTGGAGCTCACTGAAGCAGAACAATAATTTAGGTGCCAGCGATCTCTGCTATGGTATAAAGTTTTCAGCTTTCTGTGACAATTGAGATTTCTCATCCTAAATGGCTTAAAGTTCAACCTTTTAAACTATACGTTTAAGATGCCTTCATTCAAAATCTTTTGTGTCGTGGGGGGTGGGGGGTGGGCCACATCCTGAGGCACTCAGGATCTGTTCCTAGGTCTGTGCTCAGGGTTACTCCTTGCTGTGCTGAGAACCCATATACGGTGCCAGGGATTAAACCGGGGTTAGGCTGACCACATGCAAAGCAAGTACCATAACCCTTGTTCTATCTCTCCGGCCTCTTTCTTCAAGTTCCTTTTGAACTACTAGGAATTTCAACAAGAATATGGGCTTGGAGCGATAGCCAGCCAGTAGGGCACTTGCCTTACACACAGCTGACCTGGGTTCATTCCCTGGCATTCCATATTGTCCCTCTGAACACCGCCAGGAGTGATTCCTGAGTGCAGAGCCAGGAGTAAGCCCTGAGCATTGCTGGGTATGACCTCCCCCCCCCTCAAAAGAAATATATCTAGACCAGGGATGTAGTGTGCTTGACTTATACATATGAGACCCCGGGTTCCATCTGAAAAAAAAAAAAAACCTAAAATAAAAAATAAGCCTATGGGGGTGAGGAGATGGGAAATCAGTATATGTAAAAGAAAATTATCAGAATGTTTTTCCATCATTATGTTTTTGCTGTGTTCACGTAGTTACCATTTTTCTTTAAAATGGAGAACTCTTGAGCCAGGGAGTTCTTGAGCCAGCAGATAGGGCACTTGCCTTGCCTGTGACTTAACCTGGTTCGATCCCTGACACCACATATGGTCCCCTAAGCACTGCCAGGAGTGATCTCTGATCAAAAAAAAAAAAAAAGAATTAAATAGCGATAGCACAGTGGTAGGGCATTTGCCTTGTATGCAGCCAGCCCGGCTGAGCCGGGTTTGATTCCTCCGCCCGTCTCGAAGAGCCCGGCAAGCTACCGAGAGTATCTCGCCTGCAAGGCAAAGCCTGGCAAGCTCCCCGTGACATATTCGATATGCCAAATACAGTAACAAGAAGTCTCACGATGGAGACGTACTGGGCCCGCTCGAGCAAAATCGATGAACAACGGGAGGACAGACAGTATAATCAATTGATGCCTCCAGCTAGAAACAGTATTTAGGAAGATGACTGATAGAGGATAGGTACAAAGTGTCATCAGGAAAACGATATTTAAAATATAGGTATCATGGCCTCAGATGTGAAATTTTCTTTTTCTTTCGTTCCTTTTTTTTTTTTTTTCTGCTTTTTGGGTCACACCCCAGTGATGCTCAGGGGTTACTCCTGGCTCTGCACTCAGGAATTACTCTTGATGGTGCTCGGGGACCATATGGGTGCTGGGAAACCTGGGCATTCCACGTGCAAGGCAGATGCCCTCCCTGTTGTACTATTGCTCCGGCCCTTAAGATTATAAAAGTAGGTTGCTTGTGGGGGCTGGGAAATTAACAGCACATAGGGTGCCAGCCTTGCAGGCAGCCAACCCATGTTTGATCTCCAGCATCCATAAGATCCCCTAAGGCTGCCAGGTGTGCCCCCCCCCACAAAAAAAAAATAAGTATGTTGCCTGAGTTTTTGGTGGAGAATCTAGGCAAATTAGAATTTCAGGCAGCTGCATTTAAGTGCACCACCTCCCCCCGCCCCTTCATGTGACTTGCTAATCCTGCCTTCGTTTAGGAGTTTTACTGTTTTTCCTCTTGGATGATAGAATATTAGTCAGGATCCGCTGTCAACAGTGAGTGGCAGTATCTCTAGAGTTCCCAAGAAGAGCCCCCGGCTACACACCAGCCCCTTTGGTCACCTGCCCTGAGTGGGTACACACATGCTGACCAGTGGCAGGCTTTGCTTCTTCGGCTGCACAGCCCAAATGGTGACACGCTTTAGCTTTTCCTTTCAGATATGATGTGGAGATTGGCTCCTCCACCAGTATAATGGGGCCCAGCATCCCCGCCAGGACTCGGGAGGTGCTCACCAGCCACTTGGCGTCATACAACATGTGGGCCTTACAAGGTAGGTGTGGGGCGCCCTGGGCTGGGGGGCGGCTGGGGCCGGGGCCTGGGGCTCTCTCAGCCTTTCTCCCCCATGGCCTCTTCCAGCTGTTTCCTTCCTGTGGCTGCCCCGTTTTACCAGTGCGCCCCCTGACCTCTTGCTCTGCATACTATTTATTACATAAATAACAAAAAGCTATGTAATTTTTTTATTTTTGCCTGAGGGCCCCTAAGGATGGACAGGGAACCCCTAGTTGAGACACTGCTAGAGTGGTAAGAAGGATAGGGATTGTGAGACACAGACTTGCAGGAAAAAGTCTCCTTCCTCTTGGGGAAATCTCGAGGCCAAGGTCCACTGGTCTGATGGGTGCACAGGCCTGGCTCCCTGGGCTCGGGCGTGGTGTCCGCCTCAACAGGTGCAAATCGCATTCCCAGTGCCCGATGCACAGGACAGTCAGTCTCTCCCCAAACCAGAAAACCAGAGATGCTCTGCTGGGAAACGGACAGTGTCCAGCAGTGGTCACCAGTAGCTTGTGTCCCCTTTGCCCCCCTGGACTCCCAGGGACAGGCCTGCCCACCAGCCCTGCATCAGCCTGTGAGGGGCCTGGGCTTGACTCGTGCTGTGTCCCTGCAGGGATTGAGTTTGTGGTGACCCAGCTCAAGTCCCTGGTGCTGACTCTGGGCCTGATTGACCTGCACCTGACAGTGGAGCAGGCCGTGCTGCTGTCGCGCCTGGAGGAGGAGTACCAGGTAAGAGGCGGCTGGGGCCAGGCGGGCCTCCCGTTTCCACCTCCTGCCTCACACCGTGCGGGGGTGCCACCCCATCTGAAATGTCTTAGGAAATCTTGTCTTTTTTTCCCTCGTATCTGGCAGTGCTCGGAGATCACTCCTGGTAGAGCTCAGGGGACCAGATGGGGAGTTGGGAATCGAACCCAGGTGGGCTGCATGGAAGGCCTCACCTGCTGTACTACAGCTCCAGCTAGTCTTTATTACCCATATGTGAGCCAATAAAAGAATGTCAAGTGATCATAATAAGAATATAATAAATAAATAGGAACTTAGTGCGGGAGGAGGGACTGGAGAGATAGTGCAGTGGGTAGGGCACTCGCCTTGCACAGGGCTGATCAGGTTCAATCTTTAGGCATTTGCCTTCCACATGGTTGACCCAGGTGTGCTCCCTGGGACCCATATGGTTCCCTGAGCCTGCTAGGAGTGAGTTCTGAGCATTTCTGGGCGTGGCCCCAAAAAAACAAAAAATTTAAAACTTTTTTGGCGGTGGGGAAGCACCCCCAGTGGTGCTGACACCCTGGATGGAGCCTGAGGCCGGCTCTGGACCCCTGTGCCAGGCCTCCTCTGGTGGGGCCTGTCAGCCACCTCCCCAGTTCACCATACGCTTGTCTTGACAAAAATGAAACCTCTTGTCTTTAATGATGGCTGACTGGCATCATGGCGTGTCTTGTCCTCCCCGCAGATCCAGAAGTGGGGCAATGTTGAGTGGGCCCACGACTATGAGCTACAGGAGCTGCGGGCCCGCACGGCTGCCGGCACCCTCTTTGTGCACCTCTGCTCCGAGAGCACGACAGTCAAGCACAAGCTCCTACAGGAATGATGACGGGAACACACCTCCAGCAGGTCACTGGCGGCCCTGCCTGCGGGCTCCCTGCTGTCCCCACTCGCATCCTCCAGATGCCCGACTCAGCGCCACAGTCAGGAGGGCGGGGGCAGGCGTCTGCCCTGCCAGCAGGGTGCAGGGGGCGGATGGAGGATGCATTCTCAGCCCGGAATCGAATAAATAGTTCTCTGCCCTGGCATGCCTGAGACCCCCCACGACTGCTGCCTTCATGCCGTTCTGTTCCTGTTGCTGTCTGGTCTCACCACGGCCAGGCCATCTCCCTCTGCAGGGCCAGAAACTCACTCTGGGGACAGGCTTGCTTGTGGCCCTCAACCTGAAAGGTTTTCTTCTCCTGGTTTTCAGTCTAATGATCTTTGGAAAGCAAATCCTTGGAGTGTCATTTATTTCTTGTATTTGTTGCTACTGTTTGAAAGTAGAAAAATGGGCACTGTTTGGGGGTAAAGGTCAGGGTAGATCTGGGAAAGGCCAATTATCACCCGTGTGTCCCGCCCAGGAATCCGCCGGCCCGGAAGACTTGCATGGCCTGTACGGCCGGTGGGGACTCCTGGTGCCAGGGACCTGTGACAGGGAAGCTGACAGTCTGAGAGTCCCTCCCCTCCCCTTTTCTTTCCCTCTCTCTTTTTTTGGTGAAGCAAGAGAGTTTCTGTTGACTGAAACTTAGAAAGATATTGAGGGGAGAGACAGAAATACATGTTCAAGAGAGAACGCGGGCTTTTTCAAAGTAGTAAAGTAGAGATACAGTGAGTAAGTGAGATCTGTATCCACAGGAGGATTCAGCCTGAAGAGCAAGTCTAGCTTCTGAGCACTGCAGGCCACCTCTTCTCAGAGGCTTTCTGACCCACCTGTCCTCACGCTTGAGGAACAGCATGGGCACTGGCTTCTCCTCTTCTGTCTGTTCTCCCTGAATCTCTCCACCACGATCTGTGCAGGTATTGTCACATCTCCAGTCAGAGATGAAGCTCAGGCTGCAGAGCTGATATGGGAGGCTTCAGCCTCTGAACCTCCGGCAGATCCTTGAGTCCCAGTGGCCGAATTCAGTGTCACCGGAGCAGCCTCTCCTTGGGGGCTGGCCTGGGAGCTGCATTATCTCCTGCTTCATTCCTGGCACCTGGACGAAGACTCAGCCCACCCGCCCTTGGCACCTCAGAGGAAAGGGGGCTGCACAACTCAAGTGCCTCAGCCAGGGGCCACCCACTAGCAGACCTGACACCAGCATAGCTGCCTTGTTGGCCTTTTTCTCTGACTAATGTGTAAATTCTTACTTTTTTTTTTTTTGAAGGAATGGGAAGAAGTTGACATAAGTCTTTTAATTTTTTTCTACATTTGGAGTTTTTTTTCCAAGGGTGGGGAAAGAACAGCTTTGGGGAGAGGGATTTGTGACTGGTCCCAGCAACTCTTCTGAGGTGCTGTAAGGTGTGTGTCCAAGTTGGGCCCAGGGGCTGTTTTCATGAGGCATTCTAGCAGACACCCTAATCTAAAATATCACTAGATTCCAGGTTGTCTAGTTCGCTCTGTATGTGGTCGATGTACTGGTTGATTTCCTTCACTCGCTTGCGATTCCTGGCGATCTCATCCTTGTGGATCTGAGGGCGAGACCCAAGCCCGGCACGCGTATCAGTGATCGGTTAGTGCCTTCTCTCTGGTCTGGGCGAGGGGAAGGACCCAGTGCGCAATGTCAGTAATCGGTTAGTGCCTTCTCTCCGGTCTAGGGGAGGGGAAGGATCCAGCATGGGTGTCAGTAATCGGTTAGTGGCTTCTCTCCGGTCTGGGAGAGAGGAAGGACAGAGACTGTTTGAAATTTGCATAGTTTCATCCCTCATTTACTTCAAAGCCTGTGTCTGACTAATCTTTGTATTTGAGGTGGAAGTTGGAAAAACAGGGAAGTGTGGGGATGTTCAAGTCTCATTGGGCATGGGGCTGGAAAAGAGAGCACCTCGGGGAGGGCACTTGCGGGGTTCGATCCCTGACATCCCATATGATTCCCCAAAGCACTGCCAGGAATAATTCCTGAGCATAGAACCAGGTATGACCCCAAAACAAACAAAAATTTTTTTAAAGTGTCACTGGACAGGCCAGAGATATCCATCATACAGGGCATAGAAAGGCTAAAGGCATCATACAAGGCATATAAGGCCTTGCATGTGGCAGACCCCGGTTCAAAACCCCACACTGCATATGGTCCCCTCAACACTGCCAGTGTTCATTCCAAACCACAGAGCACCACCCGGTCCAAAATGTAAAAAGCCTCACTGGAAAATATCAGGTCTTCAGCATGGAATTGTACAATCCTTACTTTTTATTTTCCTCCATTATTGTAAATATCAGGCAGCACCTAGGGGAGATTTCACTTGGTGACCAGAGAGGCTTTACTCACCTTGTCCACTAACTGTGTACACCAGGAGTTGACCTTGGTAACCAGCTCATCTTCTCGATTGTCAATCTTCAGGAGGTGGATGTCATGTGATGCCCCGACAGCATTGACAATGGTGTCTTTATCAACAAAAAGCTGATGAGCAAGAAAGATGGACTGAGCCCTGTACCATTACATGTGGACGTGACCTCTACTGACACCTTGTCAGAGTTGGAGAGAAAAAGGAATGGGCGTTCCCTGCCCGGTGGAGCCAGCGCCCCACCTTGTGGTGGTGGTGGGGATTACACCCAGGAGCTCAGAGTGGCTCTCTGAGTGCTGGCTATTGAACCACAACCCTAGCCCCAACCAACTTTTCACCCAAGCTCATTTGCTCCCTGGAGTAGAACCCAACCAGTATACAAGGGTAGGGGCCTTGGCATCGGGAGAGCGTTTTCTCCGGACATGGGGGGCGGGCTGTCCTCAGGACATTTGCTCTCATCCCTTAGGTGCCCTTGAGTCTTGGCCCGATGTCTGCAGCTGGGAGGGAAGGGTGACTGTTTGGATCTCTGCTGGCTGCTTGTAATTCATAATCCCCACCCCCAAACGTTGCTGCCCATCCCAGGTCTTCTCAGATTATGCTGGAGGTCCCTCCTCTCTGTTCCTAACCTTGCTTTACTTTCTGCCTTGTTTAAAAAAAGAAAGAAAAAAAAATCTGGCTGGATAGTACAGTGGGTTGGGTGATTGTCTACCATGCAGACACAGATGACTCTGGGTCCATCCCAGTCGTCCCATATGGCTCCCAAGCTCTGCCAGGAGTAATTCCTGTGTGCAGAGCCAGGAGTAAACCCTGAGCAGAGCTGAGTTTGGCCCCAAAGAAAACAAAATCACAAACCAGCCCTCTCCAACAGGCTGGGCAGGCCTAGGTTCAGCCCGGTTGCTGCAAGCCTGGCACATGGGCCCACCAGGAGAATTGTTTTCCAGAGCAGGAAAGGGTGCCAGGCCACTCAGTAGAGGTCACGTCCACATGTAATGTGAAGGCAAAGCAGTTGAATATTCTACATTGTTGAGAGGACTGGGATTGTGTTCTTGTTTTTCCTTCTTATACCAGTTATTAATTCAATCATCTCCAAAATATGTCCCGTAAACTCTTGAGATGTCACTGTTTCTCCAAAAAAGGTATTCTTTGGTCAGATGTGCTTGGGGAAGCCTGCACACTATAGGCCCTCCTGGATTTCACAATGCATACAGCATTTTTTCCAGAGAAGGCTCTGGACAGTTCTGTGGAAAATAAGCCCTTTAACTGTCTCGACTTTTGATGTATTTGGCCACAGACTTCTTTTCAGACTAATGCCAGTTAATATCTCACGGGACTCTGGTTTTCCAAAGAATTCCATCTGGGAAAATCAGGGAAGCTGATGTGGGGGGAAGAGGCCAGGGTGGGGGGGCGGGGGTGCAGCTAGGACAGCCACGGGGAAGAAATGGCAAGGAGTCATTGAGTTCTTCCTCTAAGCGAGAAAAATCCAGCCATGCTCTGCAGAGGGGTCAGGCATACGAACCTAAGCGGTGGTCCTGGTGCTTTAAAAATAGCTACAATCACAACATCTGCCCATCGATGAAAGGACCTAATTCCTTTTAAAAAGTGGGTCACGGGGCCAGAGACATAGTACAGGAGCTAAAGTGCCTCTTTAGAGGGTGGCTAACCCTGGTTCAAATCTCTGGCACCCAATATAGTCTCACGAGCATCACCAGGAATGATCTCTGAGCATAGAACTACGTATAGTCCCTGAGTATCTCTGGTGCTTCCGCACTCCAGCCCTCCAAAAATGGGTCACTGTTCATCTCCAAAATGAGGCAGAGAATTGGTCATGAAGTGTAACCTTCATAAAGTACAATTAAAAGGAAACTGGTTTAGGGGCTGGAGCGATAGTACAGTGGGTACAGTGTTTGCCTTGCTTGCGGCCAACCTGGGTTCAGTCCCAGGCTTCCCATATGGTCCCCCCAGCACAGCCAGGAGTAATTCCTGAGTGCAGAGCTAGAGTAACTCCTGAGCACCACTGGGTATTGTCCAATAAACAAAAACTGTAGCACTGTAGCACTGTCTTCTCGTTGTTCATCAGTTTTCTTGAGTGGGTACCAGTAACATCTCCATCGTGAGACTTGTTGTTACTGTTTTTGGCATACTGAATACACCACGGGGAGCTTGCCAGGCTCTGCCATGATAGCGGGATACTCTCGGTAGCTTGCCGGGCTCTCTGAGAGGGACGGAGGAATCGAACCCGGGTTGGCTACATGCAAGGCAAACGCCCTACCCACTGTGCTATCGCTCTGAACTCAAAAACAAAAATTTAAAATTTAAAAATTTTTTAAAAACAAACTGTTTAAGGAACTAATATGTAGATTGGAGACAGGACTTAAAGGGCTGGAGCAAATGCTCTGTATTTGGGGCTCCAGGTTTGAGCCCCAGCACCTCATGTTCCCCTAAGAACCATGCTGGGAGGAGCCCAATACTTCTGGGTGTAAGAAAATTAAAACTAATACACGATTTGTTTTCAGCCTGTTGTGTTGGTGCTCCAGGATCTACCTGTGCTTGAGCCCAGGTCAGAGTAATGATTCTAAGTGCCAGTTGTGCCTCATTTCTGGGCGGGAGGCTGGCAGCTCATTTGGTCTGTATGGGGCCACACCTAGTGATGCTTGGGGACGACTCCCAGCTCTGTGCTTGGGATGGAATCTGGTACCTCACATGCCCACATGTACTTTGTCCCATTCCCCTCTTGTCTCTGCAGGTCCAAGGAGACAGAAGCAGAGACATGCAGAGGCCTCGGGGAGCAGTGACTGCCCCTGTACCTGCTCTGGGCCTAGGGGACTGCATACAGATGGCCCTTGCAGAACATACAGATGCGGTTCTTGGGGCTGAGCGACAGCCCAGCAGCCCTGAGCACAAAATGGTGTGTGATTCCTGAGCATGGCTGGAAGTGGACCCAGCAACAGCAAAGATGAATTTCTGTGTGTGTGTGTGTGTGTGTGTGTGTGTGTGTGTGTGTGGTGTGTGGGGGGGGGGAATACAGACAGTGATATACTCAAGAATCACTCCTGGCAGTGCTCAGGCGACCGGTGACCAGACAGGATGCCAGGGGTTGGACCCAGGTCAGCCATGTGCAAGCAAACACCCTCCCCACTGTACTGTCTCTGGCCCGGAAATGAGTTAAGGTGACAATCACAATCACGTGCCTTTTCCTTATACTTGTTCTTAATAATGGAGTAACAGGATCAGATATTTTGCCACCAGGGCCCTGTTCCTTCACCAGAATGCACTTGTCCTGCCACAAGCTCGTGTGCGTCACTGGCCTGTGTTGGCCTCAGACCTGCCGTGCACCTGCTCGCAGCACCTGGGAATGTTCCCCTAAGCTCTGCTTCTGCTCCCTCGTCTGCAACTGGGAACCGTAATGGATCTGTTTGACCGAGCAAATATGCTCCCTGGGAGAACAGCGCCCTCCGCCCCTGCCGTGCTTGGCTTTAGGAGGCGGCAGCGCCCACAGTCTTGGCACAGACAGTGTCCCGTCTGCCGGCCCCGAGGGAGTCTTGGCTGGCACTGCTACCTGACACTCAGCACCACCCTTCCAGAAAGTCGTGGCAGCCCTCAGCCCAGGGTGAAGCCCCACTGCCCAGGCGCCCGGGACGGTGGGCACACCTGCCACAGACCGAGCGGGGGCTGCCATGATGCCGTGGACAGTTCCCCGCACTCTGCAGCTCTACAGAGTTTGATTCTAAGCTCTGCTCACAGTCCTCCTGAGTGGTCCTCTGGGCATCTGCCACACTTTCTGCCCAGTGTCCCCCTCTGTGCACGGGATCACCTGAGCAAGGCCTGTGCAGTGTTCTGGGGTGCCGTGTGGTCCATGAGGGCATGGGCAACCACCAGACTCATGCTGGCACAGTGCAGAGCACAGTTACCGAGGGTTCCTGAAGGAACTGGCATCAGGTGAAACTGGGCAGAGCTGCGCCGGCAGGAGGGAGGGTGGCCGCTGGACTCTCTGGCCCCGCCTGCTTCTCTGCATGGGCCTTCAGGCCCACTGTGAGGAAAGGCGCCGGCTCCATCCTGGGTGCTGCAGTGAGGGGCACACCTACCTGTGTGGGTACTGCGGGTGGGGACTAGATCTCACCGTGGCTCTGCCCATGCTGCTGGACGATGGCAGTGAGGGGTTTAGCAAACCACACAGTCCTGGTCAGAGGCTGCCCCTGCTTTTCCCCCAGACAGACAGCAGGAAGAGGCACATAAGCAGATGAGCATTAACAGAAGCATCTGAATTGGTATACAGGCGCTGACAGCTACTAATGGGCCCGTGACAGAGTGACAGCAGCTATTCAGGGAGGCCCCACGGGCTGGTCTCCCCAAGGAGCGGACATTTGAGCTGAGAGCAGAAGGGCAAGGGCAAGCCAGACCCAGGAGAGCTGAGAGACAAGCACATCTGCCAGGTGGAGCAGTAAGAGAGGATCCAGCCTGGGGACTATCACTTGGAACCTGGGGCCCGACCCGGCTTGTGAGGACCAGAGAGCATGGGAAGCAGAAGCGGGTACAGGGCAAGAGTACAAATAGCTGTGTCTGGACTTTCAGAGGATCTCTCTGGCTGCAACCCGAGAACTATTCTAGGCAGCCAGGAGGCGGCGGATACCCCAGCAGAGAAGACGTTGGTTTCCTCATTTGGGGTAACAAAGAATTGCTGAGAAATGGTGGGGGGAGGATGGAGGAATGAAAGCAGCTCCCGGTACTGCCGTCCCTGCTCCTTCCTCCCAGAGATGTGAGCATGCTCCCCATGCAGCGGCCCCTGGGCCTGGCCGACTCCAGAGCGACACCCAGTCCATGGTGGTAACTGGGAGAGCCGAGTGTCGCATGGACGGTTAAGGAGAACTTCAGGGGACAGAGAGCAAGTACGGGATTAAGGTGCCTGCCTTGCACGCTGCAGACCCTGGTTACATCCTCAGGACCACATGGTCCCAAATACCATGATACAGCCCTGGAGGCCCCCAAGTACCCCCACCCCCACCATGGGTCTGGTGGCCCCAAGCACCACCCGCATAATTCTCAGCACTGCAGGGCCCAAGGAGTACCACATCCTCCTGCCCTGCAGTGATCCACTTTCTCAGTTCATCAAGAATCACTGGGAAAGATCCCCTGGTTTCCTGAGCAATGCTAGAGAACCCCCTCCCCAAAGGACTTTAGAGCAAATCACAGACCTTAATCAGTTTGTAATGAGCTCCCTTGGATGTGCCCGAAGCCCCACAGAAATACGCTCTAGGACCTGTGGGTGCTGAGAGTTCCACTTGGTGCTTTGCCTATTTTATCTGCCAGTACACCAGGAAGGGGGTTACCAGCCCCCTTTTTTGCATATGCAGGAACTGAGGCCAGTGGGGGGGGGGGGGTTTCCAGTCTGCTGTGGTCAGCACCTGGCGCAGGCACCCAGGGCGCCCTCACTCACCGAGCGCAGCTCGTCAGGCATCTCGTCGTCCAGGTCGCCCTTGACAATCTTCTCCAGGGTGTTGATGGAGATCTCCAGGAGTTTCTCGTGGTGGTGGTTCTCCAGGTCCCGGCACTGAGCCATCGTGCAGTCAGTCAAGAAAGGCAGAGGCGGTCAGGCCAGGCTTGCAGTAGATGGGGGTATCTGATGCACTGCATCTCCATGGACTCCAAACCCAAGACTACTCTGACCACAGCTGGCCTTTGATGCAGTTCCCTACACCTCCTCCCTCTTCCACTTCCCTCATCACGGGACAGGCAGCAAGATCTGACCTCACACCATGCCCTCTGCCCTCACGCCCTCACCCTCTGCCCTCACGCCCTCACCCTCAGACCTCACGCCCTCGCCCTCCACCCTCACACCCTCGCCCTCCGACCTCACAGGCCCACCACTGATCTGTGCTTGTTCTCCCCCTTCAGCAACCCTAGCAAGCCCTGTGAGCTTCAGGAGATGGGCTCCAGCCTGTGCCTACAGCTCCAGGAGCTTCCAAGTCCCCAGCATGATGTAAAACCTGCAACCAGCCCTCTCTGGTCTGTCCTCTGCCCACGCGAAGTCCCCCCCCACCTCCCCTCCCCAAGCCCTGCTGACCCCCTGCAGGTCTTTCCTTTGTGAGGCCTCAGAGATACTCCGGCTGTTGTCATCCTGCACTTTGACCTCTGTAATGGTGAGGGGAGCACCAGGAAGTTGTTTGTGGGTGGCAGGGCCTTAGGTTCAAATGGCAAAAAGAGGGCCTGGAGCTATGGCACAGCAGGCAGGGCAGTTGGTTCTAGCTCTGACACCACATCTGATCTCTGGAGCCCAGGAGTGACCCCAGAGCGCAGAGCCAGGAGGAAAGCCCGAGCACTGCCAAGTGTGGCCCCACACAAACAGATGGCAGAAGGATGGCTGGGGCGCCAGCTCCTGGGTCCTGGCATGTAACTGAGCTACTTACCATAAACCGTAAATAATGGCATGTGTCCATCAGGGATGCGAGCATCTGTACGCAGGCAGGAACCTGGACTGTGTCTCCCCAAGTAAGAGAGTGTCCCTTGTCTGGAAACCAGCATGGCAGGACTTCTGCAAACAAGGGCTGCACAGTTCTGCCTTTGAGCCTACAGACTGACAAGGCTGCCACTGTCTCTGTGCAGGAAACTCCCTGGGGCCCCAGAGGACATTCTTGGAACATTCCAAATGGTCACCAGATCTCCATCTATTGGAAATGTCCTTTTCCCCTAGTGAAAAACTGGATGTTTTACAGTTCTCAAATTTTGGAAGGGGAGATTTCCATAAATTAGGATCCTGTGATGAATCTAGTATCTTGCTGGAGGTGTGGATATTTCTGTAAATCACAAGGCTAGAGTGACTGCATGTCTTGCCTGTGGCCAATCCAGTTCAATCCCTGGCACCTCACACAGTCTCCCGAGCACCACCAGGAGTGATCCTTGAGCAAGAGCCTGTGGGATGTGGCCCGAGCCAAAAAACACAACTGGAGGGAAGCAGAGAGTTAGTTCAGTGAGTTGAATATATGTAGGGAGGCGGGTTTGATCCCCAGCACTGCTAGGAGGGAGCACTCTGAGCACCGGCGGGCGTGGCCCAGAAACAACAGGAAGTGAAGTATGATTATGAAGTGCTAACTTCTCCCTATTTCTTCACCATGGTGAGGGGGCTGCTGGCAGTGCAGTGGGAGTGGTCAGGCGTGAGTGTGCCAGGGACCCACGGAGCTAGCTGCATCCTTCCCTGCCCTGCCCTTAGAAAGCCACAGGCAGCTCTCCTTCATTCTACAGGACCAGCAGAGCTGGGGGCTGAGCCGAAATGAAGCCTCAGAGCACCTCCCATGGAGGGTCCGCAAGGAAAGGATATAGGCTTTGGACGTTTTCAACGAAGAGTCCCACTAAGTCGATGATGTTCCTCTCAAACATGTTTATAGTCTCCTGGGAATGGCAGAGAACATGGTTAACATACATGTGTATGGAGGGACGGACCCGAGAACAAAGAAGCTCCTGTCAACTTGCCCAGCCGTCTAATCCACAGCCATCTAATCAGAGCCAAGATCAACCCTCTTGACCTTCCCCGGGCAACAGTTTGTGATTGACCCCTTTCTCTCCTGATCTTTCTCACAGCTCTCCAGACACCTCAGCTCCCCCGTCCCCACTGGGCCCTGGACACTCCCCAGAACATGGCACCGGGACCCAGACCTCAGCCTCCTTTCCTGGATACACATGGCACAAACCCCTTCTTTCCATCACCTCTAGAGAAACAGCGGAGAAGCTGCTTGACAGAGTATCCTGGAGCTTCCCTGTGCCTCAGCTCCCTCAGCCATGAAATGGGTTGGCTGTGTGGCTCCTGTGTGGTTGTGGTGGACCTTACATGATTCACGTGGCTCCAAATGCTCTGCCAGGGGTCTGGCAGAGTGTTAGCCCCATCTTCAAGCTTCTGCCTCTTTTCCCACAGACATCCCTGCACTGTTCTGTCGCGGTGCCTAGCAAGGCTCCCCTGAGGACTACAGGTTGGTTGGAAGGAACAATACGAGACACTGTGGTGTGGTTGGCTACGTTGGGAGCCTCCGGACCTGTCAGTAGATGCCAGAGGCTGCAGGGTGGACAGAATAAAAGGGAATCTACAGGAGCCCAAGAACCGTCTACAGCAGAGCTAATTACACTTGCTTCAAAGATGCATAAACCCTTCACAATGGAAGCAAGGTCATTGGTAAGCGGGGTTACACTTCCTGGCCGCTGATGATCCAAGTGCGAGCCTGCACTAGGTCTGAGCGATTCTGGCTGATGAGAAAGGGATCTCCCGGCCTGGAAGGTTGGGAGCTGCTGCCCAGCCCTCCCTGGATGCTCTGCCTGCTGCTTGCTGCAGAGCTGGAGCATTCCCCAGCGGGGGAGCCGGCAGCTGCTCTGTGATATTCCGGGGAAATCTATCCCATGTCGGAGGTGTCACTTGACATGTGAGGAATTGATTAGGCGCTATCTCTTGGCCCAGCCACGGCAGCATCCAATGAAGCTCAATTCATCACAGCACTCCAGACTCCCAGCCTCAGCTGCCTTGTGAACACACAAGTCACTCTGGCTTCTAAGGGATTTTAGATAGCAGTGCTTTTCATTTTCACCACGCGGTGCTGAATTGCCAGCTCCTCACTGGGGCCCCAAATGTGGCAGCCACGGGGCTGCGATTCGGAGCTGTGTCGGGGAGCCTGTTATGTGGGGATTTGCTTTGTTTTTCGAGCACCTGGATGACTTCTTTGTTCAAACGAAAAACACCTCTCCCCACTGATGCTCTGGGCTCCTGCGGGCTGGAGGGAGCATTCAGGGGAGTGGGCTCACCTCGCATTCTGCACAAGCAACACTTGCACGCTAAAGGATTGACCTGTCTTCAAAACAAACACGGGAATGAAGAGCAGGACCATGCTGAACCGTCACACTGAGCTGCAGAAGGCAGGCAGCCAGCAGAGGGGCACCTGCGAGAGCTCTAGCTGGAATCTGGCTTTGCATTTGCCTGTTTCTTACAAACGAGCCTGGCCAGGCATGGCTATGCCCAGCGGCCCAGCCTCACCTCCAGCTGCTCTACCAACTGCATCTCCAGTGTCATGAGCACATTGAATAGCTCTGTGATGTCTTCATTGTATTCCGTGATCTTTGCATCCATGGTCAGTTCAGACTCCTCTCGAATGTCACTTAAACCACCTAAACTCTGGGAACAAAAGCCTGTGTTTTAGAAATGTACAACTAAGTCTAAATAGTTCGCAGCAAGCAGCAATTTGTTTTGGTGGGCGAGATTCTGTATTCGGGGGCCCAAGTTCAGGTGTCAAATCTACCACTTAGCTCTGTTAAGTTTGTTTTTATGTTTGTTCTGGGTGGACCACACCTGGTGGTTCTCGGAGCTTACTCCTGGCTCTACACTTAGGAACTACTCCTGGTGGTGCCAGGATTGAATTCGGTTTGGCTACCTGCAAGGCAAACGCCTTACCACTGTAATATTTCTCAGCCCCCAGCTCTGGGTTTATAGGTATCTACCCTCTCCATGTCTCCAGGATTGTTTGTTTGTTTTGTTTTGTTTGGGGGTACACCCATAGATGCCCAAAGGTTACTCCTGGCTCTGTACTAGGAATCACTCCTGGTGGTGCTCAGGGATGCCAAGGATTGAACCCAGGCAAATGCCCTCCCCACTGCACTCCACCCCACCTCCTGGATTTTTGTTTGCTTGTTGTTTGTTGGGCTCAGGGGCTACTCCTTGCAATGCTCAGGGGACTATGTGGTAACAGGGATAGAAACTGAACCTCTTGTATGCAAAGCCATGCTCAGCCCAGGAAGCATCTCTGCAGACTGCATCGGACTCTTAGGGCAGACACTGGCGCTAGTCCCTGCTTGATCCTCGTTAGCCCCAGTGGTTACTAGAGGAAGGAGAAATACTGCAGTCAGGTCACCCAAGTCTGAGTCCTGTCTGAGTCACTTATGGCCAGTGTGACCTTGATTGAGCCACTCCTGTTCTCTAGGCTGCAGTTTCCTCCTGTAATTGGGGAAGATCTGTACTTCATCAAGTCTGGGGGATTAGGTCAGGAATGTGAGTGCTTGCAGTGGGAGCTCAACTCACACACTCCCCATGAAAGGCCCCTCGCAGTGGCTGGAGCAATAGTACAGCAGGAGGGTGCTTGCCTTGCACGACGCTGAGTTAGGTTTGATCCCTGGAACCCTATATGGTCCCTGGAGCCTCCAAGAGTGGTCCCTGAGTATAGAGCCAGGGATAAGCCCTGAGCACTGTCAGGTATGCCCTGCCCTGCTCCCCCCCAAAAAAATAAAGGTCCATAGCAGTCTTAGATAGGGAGATAGATACCAGTCTTCAAGGAGTTTTGATATTTGAGGAATCCAGTGGGGCTCACACCGAATTCCAACAAGCACAAAACCAAAAAAACCGTGAACAGTAGCTCTTTGAGCTATCTTCTTGAGCCCCCAAATTTATTATTATTATTATTATTATTATTATGTGTGTGTGTGTGTTGTTGTGTTGGAGATCAAACGCAAGGTCTCCCATACGCAAGGCAAAATGCATTACTACTAGGCTTCATATCTGCTCCTAAAGTAATAACTTAAAAAATATTTGTTTTAAAGAAAGAATTTCAGGAATTGGAGAGACAGGATGGAGGTAAAAGTGATTGCTTTGCACATGCAGCTGTCCTGATTTGATAGCAGGTACCACATATGGTCCCCTGAGCACTAGAGCAAAAGCAAACCCTGAGTACCACCGGATATGGCCCTAAAACCAAAAGAAATGCAAAGACATAAAAACCAAAAACCAAACTGGAAATATGGATTTAAGTTGATTTTAAGAACAAATGGTTAGCACAATAAGAGATGGAAATGTTTGTAAAACATGTGAGTCCCCCACCCAATATAAATGAAAATAAACATGGGTCTGACAACACTGGCCAGACAGACCTCGTGTGGTAGAGTTGGTAATAACTATTAAAGGTAGCCAGGCATATCCTCACATGTACAGCTCAAACTTGCAGTAAGCTATAGAAACACTATTTCAAAGAGCAAAAAATTGGGGTGGGGGGAACTGCCCATTAACAGGGGCCAGTTTGGTAAATTATGGGCTCCTCCATGCAATGAGATATCTTATAGCTATGAAAGAAAACAAAGCAAGTCAATTTTGGAAGACTCTCCAAGTGGCAAAGCCAGAATAGCAAAGCATACCCTGAGTCAAAAGAGACGTACAGAAGTAAGACCTTTGCCTGGCGTGCTCTAAACCCTGATTTGATCCCGGCACAGAGCAAGGCGTAAGCCCTAATCACTATCAGGTGTGACGCCTCAAAGAAAGAAGAAAGGAAAGAAGGAAGACAAAATAAACTGAAGATTTCACAGGAGGATGGTGACTGTGTTCTCTCTGGAGGCTGCTGTCACTGGGACATGTGTGGCCATCCATATCTGACAGATATGTGTCTGGTCCCCCGACTCTGTGTGGCACATCCTCCCTGACCTTTTTTATCTGGTCCCTGGGGCCTTGGATTTGAGACATCAGCTTGTCAGTCAACTGACTCTTCCTGCAGCCCCAGGCTAGGGGTGTCCCCTCATCCCAACTTCGTCCCCCTGACCTGGGAGGCCACCACCAGCACAGTCTCTCGCTGTTCCCAGGTTTGCCTCAAAGTACTGCTCCCTGGGTGTGGCATGTCCATCTCAGAGCAGCTTCCCAGCAGGCCAGCTTGGGCTGCAGGGCGAACACTCAAAAGCTGCCAGATGAGCTCTGAGCAAAAGCGCTGGAAACTGTGGGCCCTGAGCTAGTAGACAGGGTGTGGCCTGGCCCGAGGACTGTCCAGCTCTCTCCAGGAGGCTTGATGCTCAGCCCAAGTAAATCCCCTTATATTGGAAGTTCACAGCCTCCAGGGACCTGAGGCCCCAGTTCCTTCCCCCTCAGAGAACCTGAACCCTCCCCGCACCCTCTCCGAGCTAGGACTCTCACAGCCTCTTCCCAGGCCCAGCAGAAGGACCTGTCTACGATGAGCCCTGTCCTAGCCTGCAGACCCTTAGCAGTGCAGTGGAACTGACCCCTCACAGGAGTGGGGAGCAGAGAGCCAGAGCTGGAGGGCAGGGGGACAGCAGCTGGGCCACTGGCGCCTGGCTGTGTCACTCAGTAATTCACACAATGAAAAGTGTACCCAGGGGAGTGGTCAGTTTGCCTCCAACTGGTGTGTGTGTGTGTGAGAGAGAGAGACAGACAGACAGACAGACAGACAGACACACACACACACAGTGACAGGTAAAAACATAGTGTGCAATGTCCTATACTGTGCTTACTTTGCTATTTGTTTTTGTTCTGTCTTGAGATCACACTTGGCAGTGCTCAGGGTTGATGCCTGGCAAAACTTGGGGGACCATAAGGGGTACCAAGTAGACTGGTATAGACAAGTGCCTTATCCCTATGTTTTCTTTCCAGCCCCAAACCATCACATTTTAATGGCTGCAGGGTGTTCTCAAACCCTCCAAAAATCAAACAAAACACATATGTGGGCCATTGTGTTCCTCTGCTGGCAGGCTTGAACTCCGGTTTGAAGACAGTGACAGTCCTCCTTTTACCTACTAAGAGTACTGCGGAGGTCAGAAGTGCGGAAGGCCGAGCGCCGTCTCGTCTCCTAGGCCTTGCATTGAGTGCCCTGCTGCTAAGCCACAGCCCCGGCGCCATTTGCTCTTCTTTAAACAAGCAGTTCTCACCTTGGAGTGGTTTTGCTAAGTAATTTATTTTGTATTGCTTGTTATGAATAATCCACTGAAAATTATCCAAGAAGTTTTCCTTAGAGGAAAGTGTGTGAAAATTATATCTTGGAGGGCTTTTGGGATCCTTGAAGCTCCTGCAAGTTTTATATATTTGGTGTGCTCGAAGAGTTTGTTGAGGTTTAGAGGCACACAGAATTCCTTACAGTCTCAGAAAGAGGGCTGAACCAGAGTTGGCCACATGGGACTTATGAAAGGTTGAGAATCCAGTCTTAATTTTAAAAATGGTTTTGGCCTGTTTTTATGCTGCCTCATTTGTACTCAGGGCTTACTCCTAGCTCTGTGCTCAGAGATAGAGATAGTCCTGGCAGCGCTCAGGAGACCATATGGGGTGCTGGGGACCAAACCCAGGTTGGCTACATTCAGAGCAAGTGCTCTACCTGCTGTACTACTGCTCCAGTTTCAGGTATCCAGTCTTTAAAAACAATGTGGAGGAACGAGGGAGATAGCTCAAAGGGCTGGCTCCCATTCTTTGCACATGGGAGGCCTGGGTTAGATCCCTGGCACCACATGGTTCCCTGAACACTACCAGAATCAATTCCTGAACACCACCAAGCTAGGTGTGGCATACCAGGTGTGGCACCCAAGCAGAAACAAACCCCAAAAAAGGTAATGAAACACTGGAAATGAAGTTGTGTTTTGGGTTGGGATGGGAATTGCCAGAAATTTGACTAGCTAGTTGGTCCATTTATTTATTTTTGGCTTGGGGGCGACACCTGGCTGTGCTCAGGCTTTGCTTCTGGCTCTGTGCCCAGGGATTACTCCTGGAGGTACTTGGGGGACCATATGTGATACCAGGGATTGAACCAGAGATGGCCACATGCAGGCTAGAGCGATGGTACAGCTGGGAGGGCTGTATGCAGCCTTGCATGCAGTCAACCTGGGTTCGATCCCCGGCATCCCAGATGGTCCCCCAAGTACCATCAGGAGTAACTCCTGAGTTCAGAGCCAGGAGTTTGAGCATTCCTGAGTGTGACCCCAAAAAAGAAAAAGCAAAAAAAATCCAGAGTTGGCCACATGCAATGCAAGCCCCTTGACAGGCCTGTACTATCTTGCCAGCTCCGATTTGTCATTTTAAATCTCATTTGCATGGGCTAGAGCTAATCAGATAGTGGAAATAGCTATGGGGGGGGGGGGATAGGTTAAGTATAAACACAGGCCACAGCTTAAGCAGGACTGCAGACACAGCTGAGCAGACTGGCACACATGCAGACTGCTTGGATGGATAGTGAGACAAAGAAAGCAGATGACTAGGAGTCAACGGCTTGTGGACAGTGACAGGACCAGGAATGGTGAGACTGTGAGATGAGACTGAGGGATGCAGAGACAGCAAGCAAAGACTGACAGGAGAGACCAGGCAGAAGGTAGAGGAGCACAACCGGAATTGTTCTTCCAGTTGGAAAGTCCTGCTGCTCCAGCCTGCAGGTGTTCACCTGCTCAAGCTGTTATGTGAAAGAGCTCTAACATCAAAGACACCTGGTGTCCTGTGTGCTAATCTTACAAGGATCCAGAGCCAGCCGAGCCAGCACTGCTGAAGCAGTAATGCAAACCAACAATTTCTGCTTGCTTGCCTTGCATATGGTTCCCCCCACCCACACACACACACCCAGAAGCCCTGCCAGGAGTGATCCCTGAGCACAGAGCTAGGAGTAAGCCCTTAGCACCACCAGGTGTGTCCTCAAACAAAACAAAAACCACATTTCCTGCTAAGTATATGTGCAGAGGCAAGTGACCCTCCCACACAGAGGGTCTTCTTGGGTGGAATGTCAGTTGGTTTCCCTTTGCCAACTAACTCCTCTGTAAGTCTCAGCCTAGAGGCTTGTTTTTAAAAAAGCTGTTGTTTGGAGACGGGAGTGGGGACCACCCTGGTGGTGCTCAGGAGTGACCTTTAGTGGTGCTCAGGGTCGCACTATTGGGGATTTGAACCAGGGTCATTGGAATGCAAGGCAAGTGCCTTAAGCCCCATGGTATCTCTCTTGCCTGGACTCAGCTGGAGTCAAGGTCCCCTGAGGATGCCTTTCCTTCTGGACTTCACTCCAGTGGGGAGGGCCTGCTTGGGCCCCTCATCAGATAAGGGCCAGTAAGGGCAGGAACTGCAGCTGCTGTGGCCCTGGCTTCCCAGGGCCTGTCCCTGAGCAGGTGCTCAGAGTCTGACACCAGGGCAGGAGTCAGTCCTTCATGGCTCGTAATGGGGAGACCATGTCTGTGGGTACCGATGCTGCCTGAACCCCAGCGCTGTTTCAGGTGAAGGGGACCCACAGGCTCTACTCTTCATCCCAACCCTGGTGTGGTAGAGAAGCTACAGTGGGTGGGAGCCCAGGCCCTGGCTGTGCCACTTAGCAGTGTGATCTCTGGCAGATGGGGACACTGACCATGGAACTTGGGGGCCACCTGACAGAAAAGGGCTGCAGACCCCTCCTCCCATGGGGTAGGTAAGGCAGGGGACAGTGGAGCCAGGACCTACCAGCAGGTGATTCTCCTCGAACTCGGTGATCTTCCGTTTGCCCTGCTCCTGGTTCTCCTGGATGGCCTCACTCACACATTCCATGAAGGTCTCTACCTCCACCTTCCGCTTCTCCTCCTGTTTCAGGCCATATTCAAATATGTTCATGCAGATGATGACAAATTTCTCCTTGTAGGTGAATGGCCGTTAAGGAAGTGACCACTGGAAGCCAGAATCAACCCCCAGCATCACATGATCCTCCAAGCACAACCGGGGTGGGAGGTAAGAGTTGAGTATCAAGCTGGGAGGAGCAGCCTCTGAGCACCCCTGAGTTGAGCCCTCCTGCGCATCCCCCAAAAATATTTAAAAAGGCCATCTCAGTGGGGGCAGGATTCTGGTGACTTTCACACAGAACTGCGCGTTGAGAGGCAGGGTAGAGTAGTTGGTCACTTTTTGTGTGTGTGCGTGTGATGCTCAGGGCTTATTCCTAGCTCTGCACTCAGGAATTGTCTCTGGTGGTACTCAGAGGACCGCATGGGATGCCAAGGATCAAACATGCAAGGCAAGCACCTTAGCTGTGCCCATTTATTTAACTAGTTTTCAGGTTACACCTGGCAGTGCTCAGGGCTTACTCCTGGCTCTGTACTCAGAGATTGCTCTGGGCTCTGGGGACCATATGGAATGGTGGGGATGGAACCTGGGTGGACCAAGTCCAAGGCAAGTGCCAACCCACTGTACTACCTCTCTAGCCCCAAGGCATCTTTTGGAAAAACCTAACTTACTTATTTATATTTGGTTTGGAGGCCACATCCAGTGGTGCTCAGGGCTTACTCCTGGCTCTGTGCTCGGGACACTTCTGACAGTGCTCAGGGGATCTTATTGGGGATGGTACCCAGGGTAGCTATGTGCATGTGCCACTGTGCTTTCTCCAGCTCCCCCCACACATTTTGGGGTTTTGTTTGGGGGCTGCACCTGGTGATGCTCGGGGCATACTCCGAGTTCTGCACTCAGGGATCACTCCTGACTGGTCTCGGGGGGCCATCTAGGGTGCCAGGAGTGAAACCCAGATTGGCTGCACATTGAGGCATCTTTCCTTGAGCCTGAGGGGTTTGAGCGAGGTCTGGGCCTGGGGAAGGAGGCAAGGTCAGCGCAGAAGAGAGTTGTGCTGAAGTCCCAGAAGCCAGCCCTGATGGAGGAGGGGAGGCGTCCCAGAGAATGTCTGTCCCGGGAGTGTCATCTGAAGCCTGGCTTTGTGCCCAGCTCCTGTTTCTCCCGATCATTCTGTGTCATCTCTCTGGGTGTGTCCTTCTTATGGGTCTGAAGTTGTCAGTGCTGCCTCCGGGTGGCATCCTCGAAATTGGCAGGTGCCGCAGCCAGGAGGCAAGCGCTGGTCACTAGCGAGCAGGCAGCGGCACCAGGTGAGACCAGGACACTGGATTTGTCCTCCATGCCCTCACTGCAACATGTGGGAGGTCAAAGAGTGCTCTTCCCAATCCCCCATGCTGGGAGCTCCCTAGGACCCCCTTGCACTCATCACCTTGTCTGTGCTGGGCCCGTGCTCCGTCCCCCTACTGCCAATTTACAAGACTGGCAGCTCTGCCAGCTGAAGGAAGGCTTTACAGCAAGTCCTGAGCCCCCGACTGCAGCCCCGGACAGCCAATGCCTCCAAGTGGAGCTTCCCTAACTAGAGGAGATTCATAAAGCACCATCTGCGGGCAGCTGAGAAAAATCACCCATTGTGTCTGCAGAGCGCACAGCAAGAATAAGCAAGCAGAGGACTGTGCTTATGAGGATTTGCGCCTACTACCGCATTCCAAGATCAATTTTCCACCTCTGACAAGTCAGCTTGTCAAGCACGGCTGAGCATGCTAGGCCGACCACACCTTCAGGGTGCTCCGAAAGGCAGACAAGCAAGTCCCTCAGCAGGCTGGTTGTTCTGGTTCTGCACTGCCTCAAGTGTGTGGCCCCCAAGGAGGGGCTTGGCCAGTAAGGGTTCCAGGTTCTCATTGGAGGCATGACTGTGCTGGGGGTAACGAGCTTTGTATGCTGCCGACCCCACTTGGACCCCAGCACAGAATATGGGTCCCCTGAGCACTGACAGGAGTGAACCCTGCACATGGGAGAGATGAGGAAACTAAGGCTCGGGGCAGGGGGCTGATGGCATAAGCTCGGGTCTTGGAAGGATATACCTCCAGGAGCTCGCTGACGCCGGGTAGGGAGGCCAGCCTGTTGCCCTCTGTGTCCTCGGCATACATGCTGTTGAACAGGAAGGGGCCATCCAGGTGCTCCACAAACGCGGCCTGTGGGTCAGGAACGGCCAGGCTCGGAGGCTCTCGTGCCCCCACAGATGGGGCCCTGCAGTCGGCCCTAGGCTCCATGGACCACTCAAAGGGCTGGGAGAAGGTGCACTGGGCACAGCCGGGCATAAGTGGAGAGAGCGACAACTACGCAGGGCAGGGAAAGGACGGGGCTGGAGCCGGGACATCTGTTCTCAGAGCTCAGGTTCTCAGGGCTCAGCCTCTGGCCAGGGTGGAACTGGACAAGGCTGCACCAGTGTCCTTGAGCAGGGCAGGGGCAGGTGGGGGTCGCCCCCGCCCAGGGTACCTTGTGCTGGTTCAGCTCCAGCTGCCGGGCCTGCTCCTTCTCTAAGCGCCCCTGCGCCAGGAACTCCCGGTGCTTCAGCTCGTCGATGCTGTACTGGTATTTGGTCTCCGCCATCTCTTTCTGATGGGGAGAGGGAGCGACAGTGTTACCAGGGGTTGCTGGGGGTCTGCACAAACCCGCCCCCCCTCCGTGGCCTCCTGAGCATGGGAGGGGTGTAGGGAGGACCCCCTATGCAGGCTGAGCGCATGAGACTTGCTTCTTTCTGCATGGCTCCTGGCGAATATTCTGGGTGGAAGGGAAGTCATCAGGGTTCAAGAGGGAGGTGGGAAGCAATGGGACTGAGGCTGAGGGTTGGGAGAGCTCCAGGGTCGGGGCACAGGTGTGCTTCCCACTTGCAGCCCCGCTCCCCTCCTCCCGGCCGGTGTCCTGGTTCTCTCAGGGTTGCTCAGTGGAAGACAAGGAAAGGGAGTCACCCAAGTCACAGGCCTCGACGCAGGCTCTCTCGGGCCTTGCCACCCCGTTCATCCTCTGCTCCTTCCAGGCATACCAGAGCTGGCTGATTCTGTTGGCCCTCCTTGGCTCTCACCTGTGCTGCGGCTGCACTCTCCACCACTCTGCCCCCTCCTCACACTCTCCTCCACACGCTCCACGGGCCTCCCTGTGGGGCTGAGCTGCCCTGGCCTGGCCCCTTGGCTGCCACTTACCACCCCAAGACAAACCTTTGTCCCCCACAATCCTGCCCTGAAGCCAGAGCCCCAGGAAGCATCCTGGATCCTCCCACCTGGACCAGGCTGTGCGGGGCCTGTGCATACTTTCTCCAATACCCTTCTCATCTGTCCCATGTCATATCGATAACCCTCCCTCCAAGCCACAGCCACTGGCTGGCTCACTCTGCGTTCTCCGACCCAGGGCTTCTGCACAGGCCCTCCCTTTGCCTGGCTGATTCTTCCCCCAGCTGATTCCTGCCCACCCTAGGTTCCAGCCCCAAGGCGCTAAACCCCACTCTGTACCCCCAAGCCCACAGCCTGGAGTCTCCAGGATGATCTAATTTACCATTTCCCTTTCCCTCTTGTTGGTTCTGAATCAAAAATCCCTGAGATCCCTGAAATTCCAGACCCTGAGCTTCCACTGCGGCCCTGTAGTTTCACGCCATAAGTTGGGCCCTGGCAGCAGACAGCTAACATTTCAGAGCAGAAATATTTCTGAAGACATTGTTCCTCATTAGGCAATAGGTTTATCTCCTGTCCTTTCAGAGCTATACTTAAAAAAAAAAGTTTACAATTTAAAAAATCATCCGGGACAGGGGAGCTTGCTCCAAGGACTGCAGCGTCTTTTGCATGTGGGAGCTGTGGGCTTGACCCCTAGTACTGCACTGCCCTGAGCACCACTAAGTACTAAACAAAACAAACAGAACAAACACAAAAAGCAATTTAAAAAATTGCATCTTCTCTCCACCCCCTGCCCCAGTCTCCTGAACCCTGAATGGCTTGTCCTATAGCAAAAACTGCCCATGGCCACTCAGAATGTTCCCAGGCATCGCTATAGCTAGTGGTCACAACTTGGCTGGGGCCCCAAAGGGCAGGGGAGATCCTGGCAAGGCCTGAGCACTGATCTCTGCTAGCTGCTGCCCTCCCCTGGCCTCCTCCTCCAGGAGAGTGGGTAGCCCAGGATGGCCAGAGGCAAGGCCCACAGGGGACTGGGCCAGTCTGGCCAGTCTGGACAGTGCCACGGAGTCTACTGCAATGGCTCCTGGGAGCGACCAGAGGTGCCGGGTGGGGACTGCAAGGTCTTTGGGGGGTGAAATGGGCTCAGCATCCCTTTCCCTGCATCTGCGCCCAAGGGCCTGGGCCTGACTCACAGGGCTGGGAAACCCAAGGAGACACTTGCCATGCGGTCATCAATGCGTCGGAAGTCCAGGTACACGAGATCAGGCAGGTAGGCGCAGATGAAAATCTTGTAATTCTCCGCCTCGGTAAGGGGGTTCCCAGCAAGATTGAGCGTCCGCAGGTTCTTGAACCGCCGTAGGTAGATAAGCTGAGAAGAAGGAGATCTATTTTCTTGGCTGTCCTGAGCTGAGAACAGTCCTGCCAGCCCCTCCCAAGGGTGGGCAGTGGGCAGGGGCTGGGGCTGCGCTGCATGGCATGCCTTCCTTCCAGGCTGGGCACAGACTCACACTCCAGCTGTGGGACCCTGGGAAGGTATCAAGCATCTTTAATCTTCAATCTCCTCATCTGGAAACTAGTGGAAATATGTGTGGGGCTGGGGAAATAGCTCAGTGGTCAGGGCCGCAGACTCTGCACGCACGGGATTCAGTTTAGCTGCACCTGGCACTCACAGTTTCCCAAGCATGGCTGGGTGTGTCCCCACTGGGTATGGCTCAGGTAGTCCTTACCCTCCACCCCAGCCAGTTGGCTAGCTATTGAGTAGCATATGGATTAGCCTAGGGGGTCCCCTGGACACTTCTTGAGAACCCCCACTGCCCCCCCCCTACACACATGCACACACACAAGGATAATATTTCTGGATAATAGATATTGTAATAACCAAATGAAATAAGCTATGAAAAGCATGAGATTTTGGGGGCCACACCTGGCAGTGCTCAGAGCTTACTTCTGGCTTTGTACTCAGGAATCACTCTTGGCAGTGCTTGGGGGACCATGTGAGATGCTGGGGATAGAACCTGGGCTGGCCATGCACAAGGCAAGGGCTGCTTCGAGGTCCTTTTTTTTTTTCTGGGTCACACCTAGCGATGCACAGGGGTTACTCCTGGCTCTGCACCCAGGAGTTACTCCTGGCGGTGCTCAGGGGACCATATGGGAAGTTGGGAATTGAACCCGGGTCGGCCGTGTGCAAGGCAAACGCCCTACCCGCTGTGCTATCTCTCCAGCCCCGCTTCACGGGTCCTTTCACTCCAGCCCCAGGGGATCACTCCTGGCAAGGCTTGGAGGACATATGCCATGCCAGGGATCAAATCTCCCGTCATCACCTACAAGGTAAGCAACCTACCTGCTGTCTATCTCTCAGGCCTTATGGAAAAGCATTTAAAAGACAGCCTCTCTCTCTCTCCTCCTCTCTCTCAGGAAAAGTGCTTGCTGCTGTTATTATCACTTGGAATAGGTGTGCCCTTTTCAACTGTGAAATGCAGAACATTCAACTAACTGCTATTTGTGCTCCTATACTCAATTTTCAGTAAAAATGCAGAGAAGGTCAACCAGATAGCTAATATTAATTTGACAGCCCCTTCTGAATGCTCAAGTCCCTTATTATACAAAAGAAAGTTAACAGGCTTTTCTAAAAGAATTTGTTTCATTTCTTCCTTTTCTTTCCCTCTTTCTTTCTCTACCAATGCTCAAAGGCTACTTCCAGATCTAAGCTTGCATTTTGCTTCTGAGTACTCAGGAAATCATGTGGTGCTGAGGACCTAACCCCTTTGCTCCAGTTTCAGTGCTCTATCTCTCTGACCCCATTAATTTTTCTAAGAAACATTATTGTGCACCTATAAGGCCCCAGCAGAGAGCCCTAATAGCAGTACCCACCCCACCCCCATATCCCAGGGAAAGGGTTTGGAAAATTAAAAATGTATCTTGTTTAACCTTTCTAATTTCAATTTTGTTCATCATTAAGATATTGATTACAAAATATGTATTAGGCCTGGAGAGATGCTTGTCTTTTACACTGTTGACCAGAGTTTGATTCCCAAAAGTGCATATGGTCTCCAAAGTGCCACCAGGAGTGATCCCTGAACAGAGTCAGGAGTAGTCCCTGAGCATATGGGTATGGGCCAAAGAAAGAGTACTTGTCAGGCCTCTTCCACAAGTTTAGTGGATTCTGAAAATTAACTGTTCTACATGAGAAGGAGCCCCAAAGCTCACAGGAACTGCTGATTACTGACTGCAGAGTCTTTGAAAAATCTGTTCCCATCTACCTTCAGCCATACAGACCAGTCACCTTAGATGCAGCTTTGTTCAACCTCCGTGGAATGCACAGGCTAGGAATGCAAGGACTGTGACTGCATGATCACAATCGTGATCTTAGGTGTTGGCCTGAAAATTTGAGCAGCAAACAAGGTGCTGGACTAATCTTGTATAAACTTTATTTCACTGACGAGGAAAGGACGCCCACCTCCCAGAGGGGCTGCTGGCACAGCAGGTTCTCCCCAGGTCTGTGGGTCTTCTCCAGCTTTCTCCCATATCCCAAAGAGGTGTGCAAATTAGAGAAATTGATTTGTCCCAATTGTTCATACACCCCTTATCATGAAAGGGCATCCTTCCCTGCTCAGGGCTGGGTCCCATCAGTGCCCTTAGCCCTGGGACAGGTTCTACTCATCTGACAACCTGGAATAAGAGAGTGGGAAAAGAAATGAGCGAATAAATAGAAATTATTATTATTATTACTGCTGGGCCACACCCAGCTGTGCTCAGGGCTTATTCCTGGCTTTGCACTCAGGAATGATTTCTGGCAGTGCTTGGGGGACCATATGGGGGTGTCAGGAAGTAAACCCAGTCCTGTCAGGAATTAAACCCAGTCCAGCCTCATGGAAGACATGAGGCTTGTTGATTATTTTTAAAAAGTATTCTATTGGGGGCCAGCGATAGTACAGCAGTTAGGGCATTTGGCTTGTACATGGCTGACCCAGGTTTGATCCTTGGCATCCCATATGGTCCCCTGAGCACCGCCACGAGTGATTCCTGAGTGCAGAGTCAATAGTAATACCTGAGCATTGCCAGGTGTAGCCCAAAAAAACAAACAAATAAAAAACGTCCTAATGAGATTCCATTTTTCACCTTTCATTTGTTTTGGGGTCAGACTAAGCTGTGCTCAGGGCTTACTCTTGGCTCTATGTTTGGGGATCACTCATGGAGATGCTTGGGTGGGGGGAACCACAGGATATGTCAGGGATTGAACATGGGTTGGTTTCATACAAGATGAGCATCTTTATAACTCTTCAGCCCTCATTTTTAAATTGTTGAGGGTTTTGTAATACCATGCATTGTGAAATATAAGCAAAACCAGACCTTTTCATGATTTCTGGTGGTATTGTAAACAGTTCCACTTCTCTAGATGGCAATTTGGTCAAATCCATCAAAATGAAAAATGCACAAGCCTTCACACCCTGCAATTCCACCTTTAGGAATTTATCTTACAGATGTACTCATCCAGCGGCAAGGAAAGCACTGCTGGAGAACATTCATTACAGCCTGCAAGCAACAGCCTGTGATTGGAAACAACCTCAGCATCTACCTAGGGGCACCAGAAAAACAGTTGATGCATCTCAGCAATGGAAAGGTCCAATGGAGGGGGCAGCGGGGTTGTGGGGGACTGATGACTCAGGAAGAGAGATGACCCAAAGCAGGTGGGTGAAGGACGAGGGGACAGACATGACAGCCATTCAAAGATACATGCAATTTAGAAGCAGCCATGGCCTCTGGAAGGGGAAGCAGGCTGAACTGGGAGGGATAGAGGCTCTCCTGCAGACACATGGGTTTGTTTGGAATGTAACAAGCAGAGATTCAGATGAACACCATGCCCCATATAGAAATGAGTAACAACAAAGCACAGAACTAGGTGTCAGCTACACCCTGCACACAAGGGCCAAAGTTAAGATGCTCAAGATTTGTAGACTATTAAGTCAGGAATCTGCGATTAATTTATGAAGCATGCTGCATAGGGAAGGAGGGGTTTGGGACTCCAGGGTCCCAGGGCGACACAGCCTAAGAACAAGGACATCTAGGCTTAGAGACTTCAGTAACCCCTGCAACCCCCACCCCCCTGCAGCTTCTTCACCCCAGGTGCCTTCTTCCTTCTGCTTTTGCCTAGGGACTGGGTTCATTTGCTTCTCTGTGTTCATAAGAACTCGCTGGTACTCAGTGACCCCTGAAACGGAGGGCTGACATTTGTTCCTGCCCAGTTCCCCAAGGGTAAGATGGTGGCTGTGGGCAGCCAGAGTCAGCCAAGCACCATGCAGGCAGCAGAGCATCCTTCCATGTAGGCCTGGGACTCTCCTGGGTAGGCACTGAGCTGAATATTCAGAAAGATTTTCAAGCAGCAAGATTTGCGTCTATTTAAGGTTTACTGCCACCCCCAGTGCTGGGGGCTGAATCCTGGGCCTCATACATGACACATGTAAAGCAAACAAATCACCATCTCATCCTCTGTACCTGCTGTGTCCCAGGTGGTGTCTCAGCAGTCCCTTAAGACTGCCTCATCAACCCACTTCACTCTTGTTACTGTCTTTTATGGATGGGCTCGAGGTAAAGGTAAAGGCCCTCCCGTTGATCGTCGATTTGCTCGAGCGGGCCCAGTAACGTCTCCATTGGAGACTTTGTTGTTACTGTGTCTGGCATATCGAATACTCTCGGTAGCTTGCCGGGCTCTCCGAGAGGGGCGGAGGAATCGAACTCGGGTCGGCCATGTTGGCCGCTTGTAAGGCGAACGCCCTACCCGCTGTGCTATCACGCCAGAAGGCACTGGGAAAGATCGAGAGCTGATTGATCCTGGCCTAGGATTAGGGAACTCATTCTAGGGACTGCAGCCTGCGGAAGCCCCTGGGTCCCTCCCCAGCCCCTGTGGTCCTCTGAGCACTGTTGGGAGTGACGCCCATGCCCCTCCAGGTGTGTTCTTCAAACACAAAGCAAAGGATCTTGGGTATGGACTCAGTTTAGCTGATCTCATTCAGTATTTGCCTGCCTCCATAATGCCGAGGGCAAACTGAGCAACTGGGACTTGAACCCTGCAAAGAGGCTGATGTGGTTTAGCCGCTACTGCCTGGCATACACGACAAATTTCAGTTTGGGGGAGTTTTTTGTTAGTTTGTGTTTGTTTGGTCACACCTGGCTGTGCTCAGATTTACTCCTAGTTCTGTACTCAGGGATCACTCCTGGTGGGCCATATGGGGTCCTACGGATCAATCCTGGGTCTGCTGCAGGCAAGGCAAGTGCCTTACCTGCTGGGTTAGTTCTCTAGCCCCCAAACTCCTAGGATCAGACAGCATCTGGGCTCTGGCCCCATGGGACAGGCTTCAGTGAAAAGCCAGTGTGTGTTGGGGCTAGAGCGATAGCACAGCGGGTAGGGTGTTTGCCTTGCATGCGGCCGACCCGGCTTCAATTCCCAGCATCCCATATGGTCCCCTGAGCACTGCCAGGATTGATTCCTGAGTGCAAAACCAGGAGTAACTCCTGAGCATTGCCAGGTGTGACCCGAAAAGCAAAAAAAAAAAGGCAGTGTGTGGATCATTCATTCATCTAAATTCTCCACCCCAGCCTAGCCTTCCCCTAGCTCTGACTGGTGTGTGGGTGGTGCAGACCTGACCAGGCCGCTGCTATAAACCCCCTACCTCTCCATGCAGACTGGAAGCCTGTGGCCTTGGTTGCTTGACTACAACCACAAGGGACCCAGAAAGCGGTCCATGAGGGAGAGCCCAAAGATGGAAGAAATGTCCCTGCAGTCTTGGCGATGCATCAAAGTAGTGGCTTGCAGTACCATGTCACTGAGTGTCCCATCTCTTGGCATAGCGTGCCTCACCTCTACCTCAGCACAGCTCTACCGACTCTTGCTGACATCCTATCACATCCCTGGGGTGTGAAAGGACAGGACAGATGAGGGGATAAATGCTCCAGCTACAGAGCCTGATCTTCACTCCTGGGAGGCATGTGGACACTCCGTGTGGGCACATGATGAACCCCGTGTGGGCACGTTAGCTTTGCCAGCTTTCTGTGCTGGCCTTCCCGCTCACTATCACATCCTTGCCTTGTTTTTGGTGCACTGGGGCAACCATTTCTGTTCCTTAGGCAAAGCCTAAGGTTGTTGTTTTGGGGCCACATCCCGTGGTGTTCAGGGCTTACTCTCTCTGTGCTCAGAGATCACTCTTACTGATGCAGGATGTGGAACCCAGGTGGGCCGCATGCAAGGCAAATGCCTTACCCATTGTTCTATCTCTGGGATGAAAAGAGCCATTTCTGATCTTACTGGCCTGGCTTAATCCACTCTCACAATGCCCCTCAACCCCATCCTCTCGGCAAGAGGGGCTCCTTTTGAAATGCCGACACACCCTTGGCATTCCGCAGCACACAGGCCTTCCACAGATCCCCTCCACCACCAGGGCTGCCAAGCCCGAGGTCTGCCCTGCACCCTTGGCCTCTTAGTGACCTTGGGCTCCTCCACAGTGCTGTGCTTCCCCAAGAACCATCACAAGCACGCTCTGCAGAATTCGCTCGTGCCACTGCCTCCTCCTGGGAACTGGATGGCAGAACTCAGTTGTTGAAACCATTTACTGATGTGCTCACTTTGGCAGCACATATACTAAAATTGGAATGATACAGAGAAGATTAGCATGGCCCCTAGGCAAGGATGACAAACAAATTCATGGACTATTCAGAAAGAGAATAATCTCTCTCTGGAAGGCAGAAGAAAGAGAGGGGGAGAGAGAGGAAGGAAGGGAGGGATAGAGAGAGGGAGGGAGGAAGGGAAGGAGAGAGGAAGGAAGGAGGGAAGTTATTTTAAAAAGCCAAAGAGGTAGTACAGTGGGTAGGGTGCTTGCCTTGCACATGCCTGGCACGGGTCTGAACCCTGGCACCACATACAGTGATCCAAGCCCATCAGGAATGATCTCTAGTCTCAGAGCCAGGAGTGAGCCCTGAGCACTGCTGGCTTAAACCAAAAGAATAAAATAAATAAATAAATAAACTCATTTGCTGATGCTGCCAGGAGGGATCTTGGCTCTGAAAGCTCAGCACAGAACAGAATGTCTTACACACACTGCCTGACTTGGTGTATGGATATGCCCTTCAGCTCTATTTTAGAGATAAGGAAACTGAGGCAGAGGGGGCTCACAGCTAGATATAGGGCGGGCTGTAGACCCAGGCTGCCTGACTGAGCTAAGCAGGAAAGGAATCTTGGTGCAGTGGCGCAGACAGATGGGAGAAGCAGGTGCTAGCACAGGCCTGCCTGGGGAGCTGCGGGAGATCACTTCGGACACAGGGGTATCAGCCTGGGCGACCAGTGCCCCTGGCCCCCACTGGCATTTGCCTTGGTTCCTCAGAGAGGACACTAGTTTCTTGTCACCTTGCTGCATGACTGTGTGTGTATGAACTGGTGCCCAGCTTTTTAGGAAAAGACGTTCTAGTAGTCTGACCTCACCTTCATTTTGCCAGATGCCTCAAGTGACCCCCCTGGTCTCAGCATCCAGCCCCACCCCTCAGCCCTGCATTAGGGGCAGGGTCCCAGGAGCCTGCCCCAAACACTCACGTTCATTAGGTCGTTGAGCTGGTTGTTACCCAGTGAGAGCACCTGCAACTTGACGAGGGAATCCAAGGAGTCGATCTTGGTGATCCGATTATTGAACAAACTCAAGTCCTCCAGGTTCACCAGCGTATCCAGCCCCTCGATGGCCTCGATGTTGTTGAAGGACAGGTCTGGAAGGCAAGAGGGCTGTGAGGGTCTGGTGGGGTTTCAGGGTCAGTTTTCCTAAAACACACCCCTCAGGGCTGCATGATGCTTTGTGAACCAGGCTGAGAATTCACTGTCTGAAGGCCTTCTGGAAGTTTCCATTTCCTCAACGCCATGATTCTTCTATGAGCTCAATATTCCCTGTTCTCTCCAGTCCTGCCATTCATCTTCCTGCAGTGAGACATGGGTAAACTCTGGCCTGTGTTGCTCTTGGATGGGAATGCAGGCCCCCCAACAGTGCCTCTCAAGGCAGCAGGCACGAGAGTGGCAGAGTCTCCATCCTCTCTCCCACAGGGGTCCTACACTGCCTCCCAACTGCTGAGCAGTTATCAGTTTATTAACTATGTATGTGGGTCTGGAGTGATAGTTGAGAGAGTGTGTGCTTGCCTTGTATGTGGCCGACCAGAGTTGTTCCCCTGCTCCACTTTTTTTTTTTTTTTGCTTGTTCGGTCACACTTAGTGATGCTCAGGCATTACTCCTGACTCT
Source organism: Sorex fumeus (assembly GCF_029834395.1). NCBI lineage: Eukaryota > Metazoa > Chordata > Mammalia > Eulipotyphla > Soricidae > Sorex > Sorex fumeus. The sequence continues at coordinate 2,446,396 of NW_026606179.1, read as the reverse complement.
GCACTCAGGAATTACTCCTGGCTGTGTTCAGCGGACCATATGGGAAGCCAGGGATCGAACCCTGGTAGGCCACATGTAAGGCAAATACCCTACCTGCTGTAATATCACTCCCTAACCTGAGTTCTATCCCTGGCAACCCATATGGTCTCTCTTAGCAGGGGCAGGAGTGATACCTGAGCACCGAATCAAGAGTAATCTCAGCCAGGTATGCCTCCACCCCCAAATCCAAACAAACAAATATGTATATGGACATCCTCTGACAAGACCCCAAGTGTTAGTTTGGAATTTTCTTCCCTGTGTGAGTGATGGGAAATGGAAACCCAGAAATGTCCAGTGACTGGTTCCCAGTCAGAGCTCACTATGGGGGTTCTGGGGTATAGCCAGGGCTTATCTGTGGCCAAGAATGGGGCAGGCCAGGTTCTTCAGCCTCATCACAGGCCACCCATATCCCTTCCAACACCTGAACCCAACTATCATATCTTTGGGGATAAAAGTGCTTTTCCCCCATCCCAATTTTGGGGTATTTGTAGGGTGGGGATGGCTACCCAGTCCTGGAACATCAATCACTCAGAGGTCCAAACTGGGACTTTTCTCACGAGTCTGGAAATTCTACCATGATTGATGCAATACATCACAATTAAAAGTTTATTTGAAGGGCTGGAGAGAGAATACATGATGAAGGTGCATGCCTTGCACATGGCAGTCTCCAATTTCATCTCTGGAACTGTTAGGGTCTCCCAAGCTCTACTAGGAATGATGCTTATGCACAGAATCAGGACTAAGCCCTAAGCACCACTGGGCATGGTTCTCCCCAAATAAAAATTATTTGAGAAGCCACAGAGATAGTACAGGGGTTAAGGTGCTTGCTGTGGCTGTCCTTCTTGATTTCCTGCACTATATACAATCCCTTGAGTACTGCCAGGAAGTACCCATGAGTATAGAACCAGAAGTAGCCTCTGGCAACGACTAGGCATGGCACAAATATCTGCTCCTCCACCCAAAAAGAAACTGAGAAGTCATTTATTCCCCTCACTTTTTTGTTTTGGTTCTTGAGCCACACCTGGCAGTGCTCAGGCATTACTCCTGGCTCTGCACTCAAGGAATTACACTTGGAAGCACTCAGGGGACCATATGAGATGCCAGGGATCGAACCCTGGTCAGGTGCATGCAAGGCAAGAGCCCTTCCCTCTGTACCATTGCTCTGGCCCCACTGAGAAGTCATTTCATCCATATCTTGATTAGGCACCTCAGGGAGGTATGCCAGTGCCCTAGGTCACCTGTTATGGAAAAACAGCCAGCAGGGTGGTGGAAATGGGGTTCTGGGGCCATAGAGAAGTAGGTTTGTAGGGGGTATGATGCTGCTAGCACGTCAATCTGTACCTGTGAGGCGAGTGCATCAGCAGCCTGATGGTGCCTTCAGACTTCTAGATACCCCAAAATTGCTGCTGTGCCTTTGGCTAGACCCAAAAAACTTGGGGCAAAGTTTACCAAGAAAGTAAACGGCCAAAAGTTAGGTATGTGGGAAACACACCCACAAACCACCTCCGGCTCAGCTATATAATTGGAGGCATGGCCTCTGTGGTTCCTGATCAGACTTCTTAACAGCCATGATCCCAGAGAATCAGAAACAAATCTTGAAACCCAATGGCTTTTGGCAGAAATGCGTCCGGTCACTGTAGTAGGTTACCAGCACAGGGCTAACCCAGGTGGGAATAGGTTTCGTGCCTTGGCCTGTTCCCCCTGGCCGGTAGCCGTCACCCTCCAGAGGTCACTGGAGTCAGGTTTGGGCCTGCAGTGACGAGACACATGGGGCCTCACGGGATGGGGGTGGAGCCGGCCCTTTCCTCCCCATCCTAACGAGTCCCCAAGTTGCCACCCATGAACAGCCTCTCTGGCTCCTAATCAAGATGCTTAACGGCCATGATCCCAGAGACTCAGAAACAAATCTCGAAACCCAGCAGCTTTTGGCAGAAATGTGTCCAGACCCCACAGCAGGTTACTGTTGCTAGGATACCACAGGGGGAAAAGGGTGCTGTCCCTCCGCCTGCTCCCCCTAAGCAGCTTGGTGGCTGCCATCTTCCAGAGGCCATTGGACAGTCAGGTTTGGGCCTGCAGTGACGAGTCATGCGAGGCCTAATGGGATGGGGCTGGAGCCGGTCCTTTCCTCCCCACCCCAGTGAGACCCTGAGTCACAGCCCACGAATGGCCTCTCAGGCTCCTGATCAAGCCACTTAATGGCCATGAACCCAGAGACTCAGAAACAAATCTCAGAACCCAGCAGCTTTTGGCAGAAATGCATTCAGTCCCTGCAGTAGATTACCAGTGATGGATCACCTCAGGTGGGAATAGGTTTCATGCCTTGACCTCTTCCCCCTGGTGGCCTGGTGGCCGCCATCCTCCAGAGGCCACTGGACAGTCAAGTTTGGGCCTGCAGTGATGAGACATGCAAGACCTCACAGGATGGGGGTGGAGCCTGCCCTTTCCTCCCTACCCCAGTGAGACCCCGAGTCGCCGCCCACGAATGGCCTCTCTGGCTCCTGATCAAGCTGCTTAATGACCATGATCCCAGAGACTCAGAAACAAATCTCGGAACCCAGCAGGTTTTGGCAGAAATCTCTCCAGATTTGTTAAAATTTTGGAATTTCAAAATCGTTCAGCCACTACTGCAGCTGCGCGTCATCATATGTTATTCATAACCAGCAATAGAAAACAAATTGTCTACTGTTGCCTTTTTGGCAGATCTGAGTGTTGGGGTAAAATCCCAAATAATAATTATGGGTCTGGTGTCAAAATATTGAATGTAATCAAAGTAGAGAGTGAGTAATGTGGAAATCATCTACCCCACAGGTAGGAGGAGGGTGTGGGACGGGGTTATACTGGGGTTTTTTGGGGTGGATAATGGGCACTGGTGAAGGTACGGGTGTTTCATTGTATGACCGAGACTTAAACCCGAAAGCTTTGTAACTGCTCTCATGGTGATCCAATAAATAAAATTATAAAAAGTAAAAAAAAAAAAGAAGTGGGTTTGTATGCTGGCTCTGCTACTGCCTGGCCACCTAGCTTTGGGCAAGTGCCTTCACCTTGAAGAACTCAGCTTTTTTCTGCAGCCTGATGCAGGTGTGCTGGGAGGCCGAAGTAGGACAAAGTCATCCATCCCGGGCTCCCCGCCAAAACTTCTCCCCAGTAGTGTCCCCTGCCCTTTCGTCAGACGTGATGGCCTCCTGAGAGGTCAGGGGGACACTATTCACCAAAACCAGCAGCCATGCAGTGAAGGCCAGAGCTTAGAAGTCAGATGAAGCTAGGCGTGGAGCCTGGTGGCCTTCTGAACTGTACAGTGGGGACACTCTATGGTTTGGAAGACCCTTCCCCTCCCCACACACACCAGAAAGCACCAGGGGGAGCTGAGCAAGTTGAAAGGTAGCAGCTTAGTGGTTACTGCTGGCCTCATTTGGTCCCTCTAACTGGTGAGGTGCACAGCAATCTCTCAGCGGTGAGTCCAGAGTGAGAACAAGCCCAAGACACAGCAGGTCCCGTCTTCTCTGTAGTGTGGGGGGCTTGGCTGGAGGGAGACTAGCCTGCTGGCACCTATGCTGTGCTTTGTTTGGCACAGGCCCAGGTTTTTACAGAGTGGTTTTCCTGCTTCCGGCAGAAGGAGCTTCTGCTATGACCCATGCTAGGCTATGGCATAAGGAGACAAAAACCTCAGGAGGGTGTCATGCTGAGTGAGGGTGAACAGCTACAGGGAAGGGCCTTACCGAGCCAGACCAGCTGTGTGAGGTTCTCCAGGCCCTCGATCTTCTCTATAAAGTTATTGTCCAGCTGCAGCTTCCTCAGGTTCTCGAACTGCCAGAGGTTGTCTATGCAGAGGATGTCTGAAACAATCGGACAGGAGGTCCCAGTGCTTCCAGCCTTGGTTTTGAATGAGAGTTTAGTACCGGTGTAGTGGAGGTCTGGATGACTCGTGCTGCCGGTACATGCCAAAGGCCCCCTCAACCCTCTGCCTTGCCATGTATGGGAAGTGTGGGGGAGCCCCAGCCCCGTCAGTTCTGAGAAAGTGTTACCATCAATGCTGCTATGCAGGAACACGACAGGGCCTAACGCAGATGGGGTTGTGGGTGGGACCTGCTCAGGGCAGTGTTCACTTAGCTCCTGGCACCACACTGGGGGCTAGGTAGGGGCCCCACCCCATGCAGTATCATGGAGCACCCCCTCTGCACTTGTGCTGCTAATGGGGATGAATGAAGACTGTCCTGTACTCAGGGGAAAAACTTTTCTCCTCCCAGTGTCAGCCAGAGGAACCAACTGGGGCATGCAGTGTTCAGTGTTCCTTTACAGTGCTGGTTCCTCCCCCACATGGAGAGGCAATAGCCAGCATCCTAGGAATTCCCAATAGGTGTTTATTACTTAAAAAAATACTAGGGGGGTGGAGAGGAAGTACAGCAGGTAGGGTTTGCAACCAACCTGGTTGGATCCCGTATGGTCCCTTGGACACCGCCAGGAGTAATTTCTGAGCACAGAGCCAGAAGTAACTAACCCCTGAGTATCACCAGGTGAATGGCCCAGAAAATCAAACCAAACCAAAACAAGACTCACTCTGAGGCTCAGGAAACACACAGGTGGGGGCCTGCTTCCTCCTTCCGTGGAGTGACAAACAAAAACAAGGCTGCAGGGTGAGAGCACCTGCCCCCCTGCCTTGTAGCATTGAAAGGACTGATGGTCACTCAACCAGCTCAACCTTTTGGAAGGGCAATTAAGCCATGTTTAAAGGAGTATTTGATGTCTGGCCCCCCCCCCCCCCCCCCCCCCGCCTGCAATTTATCCATTTGGAATCTGTCTGTAAAGAAAACTTGCATCTGTGACTGAAAGAGTAACACCAGAAACCGTTGGGCAGGAAGACTGGTGGGTGCGAAGCCCATTTGACAGGCAGTGCCTGATGCCCTGGGCAAGTCTCGTTCTGGGTCCCTGAAGACAGCCTGCTTTGGGGATCACCCTGCCAGCCCAATCCATTCCTCCTGACGTCAGGGTTTCTTATCTGTCACTGGCAGCCAGAAGGTCAGAGTAACATGACTTTTTTTTTTTTTTAGCATGGGTTTTTTTTTTTCCCTTTATTTTATTTTATTTTTTTTAAAGTTGTAGATTTACAATTTTTTGTGCTTTGGTTTCAATTATACAATGATCAGATACCCATCCCTCCACCAGTGCCCATTTTCCACCACCATGGATAATATCCCTCCCACCCCCAAGAGTAACATGACTTTATGTAGGCATATGCTGCACCTGTACATCTGAGGGCATAAACGTGTCCCTGGATTTCTGTGAAAAGTCACACACAGCTGCTGTTTATATGCTTCCCTTTTCTATATTTACTTTTGTAATGACTTCCAAATAACACCAAATTCAAATATGCTTATAAAAAGAACAGAAATAATACAGGAAAGAAAAAAAGGAAGCTTGGGCCTGGGAGACAGCTCAAAGACTCGCAGAGCCCAGGGTCTGACCCCAGGCTCCCCAGGTTCCTTTGAACACCACTGGAGGAGCCACTGGGGAGGAGCCCCTGAGTGCTCCCTGGTGTGACCCCCAGACAAACAAACAAACCGAGGCATGTCTGGCAGCCTCGTTATTCATCAGAAGGTGCAGGTTTGGGCAAAGGTATGAATGAGATCTTCAGTTGGGGTTGAGGGTAGTTAGACAGAGTTTTTTTTTTTTTCCTTTTTTTCTTTCTTTCCAGCTGTGCTCAGGGCTTATCCTGGTTCTTTGCTCAGGAATCATTCCTGGCAGGATCAAGGGGACCTTCTGGGGTGCTGGGGAATCAAACTCAAGTTAGTCGCTAGCAAGGCAAGCCCCTGTCTGCTATACTATCGCTGCAACCCTTGGCTAGGCAGTTTTTCTCTGACTCTGAGGACTCACAACCCTTCTACAGACTCTGGATTACCCGGCCCTGCTTCTCTGGGGTGCCGAGGACCAGGCAGGGCTAGAGGTTGAGCCCAGCTCTCATCCTGAGTGTGCAGACTTTCAGAACACCCCTTCTGGGCAAGACCCACTGCCACTCTGTGGTCTCAGCCGCCTCCATGCTGATCCAGCTTCTCTGGGTTTCTCGTGTAACTCCAGCTGCAGTGTCACAACCCATGACTATGACCTCTTTCCTCCAGACACCCCCACCCTGGGCGGCACCTGAGCCTGCAGGCAGGCTTGCCCAGGGTTAGAACATTTTGCACTGGAAAAGTCACAACTATGCACAAAACCGGGATGCTTCTGACACCTCTTACCAAGTTGTCAGAATGCTAGCATTGCTGCCAGTGCTGCCTTGGTCCTCCACAGAGATGCAGAAGCTAACTGCATAGTTGCCATGGGTTCTGAGCCTAGCATACTGGCACCCCAGACCACGGCAGCAAGACTCCCTGCATTAGCCATGGTCCCATCTATTCTCCAGCACCAACAGCAACTTGTGAAAATGTCAGTCCTGTCCTGTTCCTCCCCCTCAAGCGGGTGCCCCTTAGAACCTTCCCAGAGCTCCTAGTTCTTTCACCATAAAAGCCAAGCACTTTCTCTAGGCTCCCAGGCTGAAACCAGCAGACCACTGGGCCTGTCTCCACAGAACTTGCCTCAGGGCCTTTGCACGGGCCATTCCCCATGTCTCAGTCACTCTCTCCAGACCCTCTATTGATACCCACCCCACCCCCACCCCCGCCTCCTTCTGACCTCTGCACCATTGTCAACCTCTGACTTCTAATAAAACATGTGCCCCTCCCCAACACCCAGGCTTTCCCAAGCTCCCCACCCCCCTGTTCAGCCTGTGTCGTTGCCCTGGGAAGATCAAGGGAAGCTGCAAACTGTCCCCCATAAGGTGGTCTTGGTGCCTCACTGGCCATAAGACCCCATTTCTGCAGCAGAGGGGGACTCTGAGGGCAGCCTCCTCTCATGTGTGCGGGCTCCAGGGAGTAAGGTTATGGTGCGCCGTCAGCAGGAGACAAACTGTCAGCGGTCCCCCAACTCAGGACCCTGTTCCCAGGGTTTGGGTACCTGGGAATAGAGGCCCAGGATGGAGAAGCTTAGATCTCTTCCTCCAAACTGGGGGCCCAGGACACTTGGGGGGCATCATAACTGCTTGCAGATTCTCTTGTGGTATTTTTTTGACAGGTCCGCATGGCCCCCAGCCCACCCCACCCTCGTCCCCTGTGAAAATAACACTTTTGTCTCCTAGGAGGCTCCTGAGAGACAATGACTGGAGTTTGATATCTTGTTGGTTGGGACATGATTATTTTTGTTACACAGCTGTTATTTATCAATAGTCAGTTTCTCATGAGGAGCCAGACCTTTTGTGCACCACCCCAACCCCACTAGCTGTGGGGGTTCTGGGAACCCTCACTCCTTCCCCCAAGCTCCTCCTCATAGGTGAACCCTTATTTACTGTCCCCACCTAGAGCTGGTTTCCTTGTCATGGTGAAATACTTGATCCCTATTTTATTCTTGTAAAATAAAAGGGAAAACCTGAAGAACAACAACAAAATCTATAGCATGTGTTACCGATAAACACTCCGATTGTCCTTTTTGGTCTTACTTGTATCCTTCACCTAAATGTCAGTTCTAGGACAGGGTTTTGCTTTTTATGGGTGGGAGGAGCTCAGGGTACACATGCTCTGGCAAGGCCCACGACTTAGTGAAGCTGGGGTAGGGGGAGGCTCCCTGGCTCACCTCAGTGCCCCTGGAGCCTGCACAGGATGGCCCTGGCAGGGCCCACACAAGGGTCCAGAATGGGGTGGGAATGTGAGTCAGACCAAGTTGGCTAGTGAGGGGGCGGTGGGGAGGGCGGTGTCGCGTCTGGAACAGGAACCAGATCTCCCCAATTTGGTATGGACACGGAACTGTGGGCTCTGTCTGACCCAAGCCTGGCCTTCTCACTCAAGCCAGGCCTGACATTCCTGAGGCCCCCATGCCCCATCCCCAGGGCCTCAAAGCCCTCTGCCCCATTCAATTTTCAGCCCCCTCCCACCCCCCAGCGAACCTTCAACCTGTCACAGCTCTTGCTTGGCTCCCATATTCTGGGGTGGAAAGAGCACGGAGCTTTTGTGGTTCACCTAGTTTGGAGAGGGAGAACTTTATCCTGGCTTCTATTCTTACTCAGAAGCAAGCAGATTGTGGATATGCAAATGTTTCTGAAACTCAGTAGGAAGCTTTAAAATGGTCTGTTCTGAGCCTCTATGTGATCTGCCATAACAACAAAGAGAAATCCTGGACTCTGCAATCAAGAAGCGCAGAGAGGGTCAACACCTCAACCAAGGGCTGGACCATCAGTGCAATGGGAAGGGAAGGGAGGGGAGGGGAGAGAAACAGAAGGTATATGGGATGGGGAGGAGGAAGGGGAAGGGACAGGGGGGAGGAGAAGGGGAAGGAAGGGGAGAGAGAAAGTGAAGGAAGGGGAGGGAGAAGGGGAGAAAGGAGGGGAGAAAAGAGGAGGGGTGGAGAGAGCAAGGAAAGAGAGGAAATGGGGAGGGAAGGTGAAGAAAGGGGAGGAGAGGGAAGAAGAGGAGAGGGGAAGGGAGGGAAGAGGGTGGGAGGGGAGGAAAGGGGAGGGGTAGGAAAAGGGGAAAAAAAGGGAAGGGGACAGGGAAGGAAATGGGAAGAGGCAAGGAAAGGGGAGGAGGGTGGAAAAAGGGAGGGGAGAGGAGTGGGAGGGGAGGGGAGAGAAGGGACAGAGGAAAAGGGAAGGGGAAGAACGGAGAGGAGAGGGAAGGAAAGGGAGAGAAAGGGAGGGGAAGGGAGGAGAGGAAAGGGAGGGGAGGGGAGAGTGTGGGAGGGGAGTAAAGGGAGGAGGTAGGAAAGGGGTAAGGGGACAGGGAAGGAAACGGAGAGAGGCAAGGAAAAGGAGAAGGGGGGAGGGGAGAGGAGGGGCAGGAGAGGAGGGATATGTGCGGGTAAGGGGGATCATCTATGTTGCTCCTACAGCTTCTAACCCAGACAGGCCCTAACCATGTGGGTCTTTGACCTTCCAGAATTCTGGGGCCGGAAGGTGGAGTGGGGAGAGCCCAGCCCGGTGGCACAGCCCCTGTCCCTGCCCGCCCCCTTCCATACGCACTCTGGAAGTCCAACCGCAGGGACAGGACATCTTTGAAGAGGATGCCCTCCTGTCTGGCCAGCTGCCCAGCCTCTTCTTGGGGGCCCTGGTCCCACACTGCCTGCTTGAGCAGTTCATCGTCTATCACCCTGGGCTCAATCCAGTTGCATATCCGGTTCATCCTCCTGCAAAAACAACATGTTCCTCTCTGAGACCTCCTCTCTGAGACCTTGGTTTTCCCGCTGAAGACAAACCTGGTTGGAGGTTCCTTGAGGAGTCAAGGAGCAATCTGGCAGGCATGCTCACTGAAGCCTGCCCACTGCACCTATGGGTTAGCACCAAGGCTGGTCCCTGCAACCATCCATACTGTCCACAGGGCCATATCCCAAAGAGCCCCGTGCCAGAGGTGATTTTGCCAGACTGCTCCTGAAGCCAGGGCCATGCTGCCTCCTGAACCTCTGTGCATGGCTTTCCTGGCTCTCTCCTTCCTTCTCTTCTTTGGTGGGGGTGGGGAACACAGCCAGCAGTGCTCAGGTCTTATTCCTGACTCTGCACTCTGGGTAGACTCAGGGGACCATATGGGATGCCAGGGATTGAACCCAGCAGAGCTGATGCTACAAGTTCTCCCCAAGAAATGTGACCATGGGGCCCCAAAGGCTGCTTGAGTTGAGAGGAACTGGGGAAACGAACTGGCCAGGCATGGCAGCAGGCAGAGAAATAGGTAGAGGAGGCCGAAGGACAAAGGGAAGCAGAGGAGAGAACTGAGTGATCAGAGGCTTGACACCAAAGTAGGCTGCCTCTTCCTCACTGGCTTTCTGATTCCTCAAGTCCCTAATGAGAATTTTTGTTTATTTTTTTTGTTTATTTGTTTTGGGGGTCATACCTGGTGATGCTCAGGGATTACTTCTGGTAGGTTCGGGGGACCATATACGATGCTGGGGATTGAACCCAGGTCGGCTGCATGCAAGGCAGACTGTACTATTTCTCTGGGCCGATTAATGAGAATTTCTGAGCCCCCTTTTCTGAGAGCTTTCCCATTTCTTCTAGCAAATACTCTCTTAAGCTAATGTTAAAGGTCCAAAGGGAAATGGAGGCGCCACAGACCAACAGTGGGCTTGGGATTCAGTCAGTCACTCTAAGGCCGGCTCTGGGCTACACTTTCTGACTGATCAACGCCACAGCCTGGGAAGCTGAGTGCCATTCCTTCCTCCACACCCCCAGCATTATAAACCCTCTAAGTGGGAACATACAGACGAGTTAGACCTCACACAGCATCACAGCAGACCTCACCAACAACCAGAAACTGTACTCCCTCCACTTTCCACTCTGGCTTCTCCCCTCCTACCAGCTTTACTGTCTTTATCCATGCATGTACCTAGTCCCCAGGCCTCCCTGAACCCCTGTCATACTGATCCCAGATATTGGACAGTCACTGTGCCCAGCCTCTTTTTGGTACTGGAGAGCCTTCTGGTATTGAGTGTCCATCACTAACCCAGGTGATTCTGTAACCTGGTCTTGGAGACAGTCCCTGCCAGGAAGCCCATCTTCCTTTCCCTCCTACCATCTACTTAGATGTATCTTGGGAAAATGCACATCTCTCAGTGTGGAGCTGTTCATGATCAAATGCCTCAATGCCTCCAATTCCCAGGTCTGTCTGAGGCTTTCTTTTACTCCTTCAAACTTTCTCTGCCAGTGCTTCTGTCTTCCCTATCTCTCCAGTCTCTCCATCTCTTTAGGGCAACTGATCTCAACTTTTAAATATGTTTTCAGTCTTCAGCCTCTCTCTATCTCCTGACTTTTCTGAATCAATTTTATCTATGATTTTCCATGACAGCACCTACTTGCCTATGGAAAAATATTAATGTGCTGTATTTGCCACCATGTGTTATATGTTACCTGCAAAGTGTTTGTGCTATTATTTTCTTCCTTTTCTTTTTCTTGAGGGGCATATCCAGGATGCTCAGGTTAGTCCTGGCTCTGCACTCAGGAATTACTCCTGGCAGTGCTCAGGAGACCATCTGGAATGCCAGGGATTGAACCTGGGTTGTCTGCATGCAAGGCAAATGCGCTACCTACTGTACTATCTCTCCAGCCCCTCTTTCTTTTTTGGAGGGGGGCAGTAGTGCTCAGGGATGACTCCTGGTGGGATTTGGGGGAACATATGTGGTTTTGGGGATCAAACTCAGGTCAACCACATGCAAGACAAGTGCTCTACTGAACTATTACTCTGGCCTTTGCTTGTGCTTTTAAAAGGAAGTTGCTGTATTATGGGAAATGATTCTTAATTATGACCCTAAAACTTTAACTTGTCATTGTATTTCACCAAGGCCTGGCACCTGTGACAGATACTATCAACCTAGCTTTCAATCAGTTTAGTGATCTCTATATGGTGTGGGATAATTGTTATATGTACTTATGCACATAAGGGCCAGACCTGGATCTTGATTGTGTATTCTTTGGAAACTCACTTTACCTATCTAAACTTTTGACTTCTTATTTGTAGAAGACAGATGATTCTTTTCTTTAACACTTTTCCAAAAAGTGTTTGGGTAACACACATGCAATGCATGGCTTCTGCAAGCTGTGTATAAAACAGATCTCTTACCTCTGTTTCAGACATTAATCAAAGCACATACAAATAGTTTATTACAAACGATGACACATTTTTAGGTATGGTAACTGAAAGCATGCCCTTGGGAACCTGACTTGTCCAGGGGTGACACAGCTGAGATCTGAGTGGTGGCCAGGAAAAGAGGAAAAAGGAACTACACAGTGAAAGTCCTGAGGTGGCGCCTGCTCCTCTCTGGAAAGAAAGATGGCGGCTGCACGGGAGCCTTGTGGACAGCAGGTTTGAGCCGGGGGCAGGGGGCGGCAGGGGCCTCATGGGAAGGGGGGCGTTCTGGGCCGTCCTTCACGCCCGACCGACCGAGGTCACCAGCTGCCCCCCACGAGCGGCTCTCCGGCACGGCCACGACTCCAGAGCACAGAAACCAATCTCTTAACTATCTAACTTTTAATAGAAATACTTCCAGGGTTAATAAGTAAAACAGGAGAAATCCAAAACCGCGTGGCCGCTATTGCGGCCGCGCAACATCATTTTATTCTTAAACCAAGCTGTAGAAAGCAAATCATTTCACAACGCTGTTTCAGCATATCTAATTGGGGGGGGGGTCATAAACTCTAAACAATAATTGTGCATCTTCTATCGAAACAATGTATCTAGTCAAAGTAGATAGAGTATTAACTAGAACTCATCTGCCACACAGGAATTGGGAGGGGTGGGAGGTGGGGTTCTATTGGGGTTCACAGTTAAAAATAAGTATTGGTAAAGGGAAATGTGTTTGATACTTACATGACTGAGACCTAAACCCGAAAGCTCTGTAACTTTTCCCACAGTGATTCAATAAAGAAATAAATTATTAAAAAAAAAAAAGAAAAAAAAAAAAGAAAGTCCTGAGGTGGGAAAGAATACTTCATTTTCTATTCTGACAAAAGTGATGGAAGGCTGGAGTTGTAGTCATATCCTAAGAGACCTAAACAGATCCTGGAGTATAATAACAAGTCATATTATCAGATTTGAACATTAAGAAGTTCACTCTGGTGAGAGAGAGCCAGTGTGAGAGTCAGATGTAGATGTGAGAAATTTCTGGAATTTTATTTATATGAAAACTCTCATTTTCAGTTCAGACAAGACAATGTAAGCTAGTTACAAAAGTTTTAAGTAACAATCCCAGACTCAAATATCTAGTATATGGCAGAGGCAGAAAGATATAATTCAGAATCCATTTTCTTTTATTTTCCTCCCCCCCCTCCCCACCTCCAGGAATTCTGGCAGTGTTTGGGGGACTATCTGGGATGGCAGAGATAGAACCTGGGTCAGCCGTGTGCAAGGCAAATGTTTTACCCATTGTATTAATTTTCCAGCCCCTTTTATTTCTTTCTCTCTCTTTTTTTGGGGGGGAAGGGGGAACAGCAGTGCTCAGGGCTTACTTCTGTCTCTAAATTCAGGGATCACTTCTGGTGGGCTCAGAGGGCCATATGGAATACCAAGGATTGAACCCTGGTCAGCTGCAGGCAAGGCAAACACCCTATCCACTGTACTACTGCTCCTGCCCCCAGAACCCATTTTCTTAATGGTCACTCAAATGTACCCGGTACAGGGGACCATTACTGTGGACAAGTCAGCTCACAATGTGTCCCACCACAAGTCTAGGTCAGGAAAATAGGTCCTAACAGTAATTTACACCCAATCTGGATTCTGGGGACTTGTCTGAACTGGTAAAGCCCAAAAGAGGAAGGAGAAGCAGCAGTTGAATACCACTGTTCACAAAGTCAGTACCTCACCAAGAAAGTTTCAGAACTGTCCCAGGAAATAACTGGACCTGGAAAATGCAGCCATGTTTTGCTGTGAATTAATATGAGAAAAGCAAGTATGTACCGAATCAAGTGACTAAGGGCACATGCATTATTTATGAAATTGCATGTTAGCTGAAGAAGCCATAGAAACGGGAGTCCCAAGGCCCTAATTTCCCAAGTAGAAAAACTAAGGGAAAGAAATTTTTTAAAGTCATATAGTGAGTTATTAATTGAGATAGACATAAAATTCAGGTATTTATATTCCTATCCGAAGCACTTTATACAACACCATGATGCAGGAAAAAAAACAAGAAAATTTCATGACAATAGAGAGGCTGGATATAATGACTGCTGTTATTATTATTTGTAATGGAGAGATGGAACCTGGGACACACAAGCAGGGCATTGACCTTCTGCTGAGCTGTACATCTCGGTCCTAAGGATTAAATTATCAGTGGACAGGTGACTTTCCTTTCCTTTTCTTTTTCTTTAATGAAAGGGATACGGCCAGGAAACTGAGGGTGGGACTTTAAGAAATCTTTCCGGGTCCTGCTCTCTGAGGAAAGGTTTCCTTAATAACAATTACTTTCCTGCTCTCTGAGGAAATGCTTCCTTAATAACAATTACTTATTAATAAACTGAATAATAATTTCTTATTCAGAAAGTCCGGGACTAGAGTTCTGACTGTCTCAGTGTGGTCGTTCTGCGGCTAGCGGAGAAGCTTTGAAAACAAGCGGGCTGGAGTCCTGAGAGAAAAAGTCAGAGGAAAGAGATAAACTGGGTCGCGGCCGGCCCCTACGACCCTCCGTGGCCACAGGCCGCGGATCTCACCTGCAGCCCGGCTACCGGTCTAGCTCCACGCAGCCGAGGCGTCGCTCCGTTGCTAGAGAAACCCAGCGCCGCCACTTCGTTGCTAAGGGGAAGTCCAGAGGTAGACATCCTGGGTGAAAGTTGACGCGTCACGTGACGCCAGGGGCGGGGCAAGACTCCGGCTACCAACCAGACGTAGAGAAAACAAACGCTCCTCCAATCAACGCTTCCTAGAGGCGGGACTCTTTCTAGCCTAGCCTCTTTCTCCTGGCCCTAGTGAAGCGATTGATTAGTCCTTTGTCCAATAATAGCAAGGATTCGCTAGATTGACCAACACACAGATGAATCAAAATACACAGGCTCCCATTCGGAGGCGGACCAGGCCAGGCGCCGCTACGCCTTTTAGAAATTCCCCTGACCGAGCGCCCTCCCCAGCCCAATCAGACGCCGCGGGGTAGGCGGGGCTTCGCCGGAGGAGGCGCAGGGGCCAATCGGAGGAGGACTGAGCCAGCGTTGCCCAATAGAGACACGACAGTGGGTGGGGCTAGGGCCGGGCGTTCGGCGTTCCAGAGGGTGGGGCGGGGGCAAGTGTCAGTCAGGTCGGGAGCTCCAGGGGGGACATCGGAGACCGGGCGGCTGACAGGGGGCCCGGACCGCTACGGTGTTGTCCTCCCAAGATGGAGTTCCTCCTGGGGAACCCGTTCAGTACCCCGGTGGGGCAGTGCCTCGGTAAGGCCGCGAGAAGGGCGGGCGTCTGGGTGGGCGGCGGCGGCGGCTGACTGGGCTGGTGAGGACCCGCGGGCCTTGTCCGGGCACTGGTGCCTCTTGGCGGATGGGGCCGGCATCCTCGTGGGGCCTCTGCCCGAGCGCTCTTGCCGCCCCAAGACGAGCAGGGCCTGTTCACTGACGCCGGTCCACCTGCCAGGCGGCGCCTGCGGCCCAGCTTGGACGGAGATGCTCCGTGGCTCCCTCTGCCACCGGGCTCAGCCCACCCGCGTCTCCCGGGTGATGCCAGTGCGTGTGCCTTTGCCCAGCTCCAGCCATCTCGATGACACCGCCACCAGGACTCAGTTGTCCCAGCCCCTGTTCCCTCCACCCTCGACGCTCCCTTCCAGGACCCGCACCCTGAGACTGGGCACCCTCCCAGGGAAGGCTCCCCGCTTCCAGACTTGCTAATTAGAGCTGCATCTCGCCTAGCTGAAGGAGGAGGGATGGGGGAGGGCTCCTGGGAGGGGGGTCTGCCTCCCGGCCCCCCCACCCCCCACTCCTGGGAAGAAGGGAGACCGTGTTTGTGAGTGATAAGAGACTGGGAAAGGGAATGAGGAAGCCTGGATTCCATCTGGGGGGTTGCCACCCACTCTCCCCATGACCTTGTGCAAGTCACTGCCCTTTCTGGGCGGAAGTTTCCCTGCCCGTCAAAGGAGGCTTTGGGGAGGTCAGATGCGGTAGATCTCTCGCAGGCCACAATGTTGATACTTTTTGCAGCCGTCTGTGCACACTGCCCATGGCTGATTCCCCTGTGTATTAAATGTTCCCAGACAAATGTAGAGAGTGGTACTAGCAGTACCTGTTACTCTTTTTATTTATTTATTTTTGGTTTGATACCATACCTGGCAGTTTTCAAGGCTTACTCTTGGCTCTGTATTCAGGGATCACCTCTGGGAACCATATGGGATATTGGGGATCAAATCTGGGACAGGCATGGACAAGGCAAGTCCCCTACCTGTTTTACTATCTTTCCAGCCCACTTGTTACACTTATATTTTGTTTTTTGGGCCACACTAGGAGGTGGTCAGAGCTTACTTCTGACTCTGTGCTTAGGGATCACTTCTGGGGGTGCTCAGGAGACTGAATGTTGTGCCAAGCATTGAACCTGGCTAGGGCCATTGAACCCAGGCTGGCCTAGTAAAAGACAAACACCTTACCTGCTCTACTGTCTCCAGCCCCAGTGCATGTTACTCTCACAGGTCTGCTTTGGGCACTTCGAACAGAGCACCAGAGAGGCAGTATCTGGGGTAGGCAAAGGACCACCAGAGTGGCCAACATCTGGGCATTTTCATATTACAAAAAGCAACATCCTTCTCACTTAAGTAGGAGTTTAAGTGATCAGTTGAGAATGTTGATTAGTTTCTTTGAAAACTGGTCTCCTCCTGTTTGGTGGAAGGACTGGTAAAACATCTTCCATGGGGAGGAACTTTGGTGTCTTAATGGGCCAGCCTGGTTTAGGCAATAGTGACTTATTTGTTTACTGCTTACTCTTCAGTTTTTAGGGGGCTGTGAAATTACTGAGGCCTCTTCCCTTGTTAACGAGCCATTTGGGAGCTTTCTTTTGTGGTATAATGTCTTTGATAGGGGTGATCAATAGTAGACCCTAGAAAAATGTTTTCCCATCTTTATGGACTGACTTGTCGTTCCAGATTATTGCCCTCCTACTCTGCCCCTTCTTTATTCCTTTCCCTAGGCTCTCTCTCACTGCAGCCATGTGCCCAAAACTCAGTTTTCACTTGACTGTTGAATTCCAATCAGAGAGTGAAGAGTCTCAGGAAATTGGGGTAGAGAGAGATTTTTTTGGTCTCCTTCACAATAGGAAGTTCTGCATCTTTGAAATGCCAAGCTAGATGAGGGTGGGGCTTGTAGAAGTTAAAGAGGATTTAAAAACATACAAATAGATGTTTGGGATTTAGTGAGTGGAAAGTGTGTGTTGTTCCTATCAGGATGACATAAGTTAAATTTTACTTTGCTCGTTTGTTGGTTGTGTGATCAGGAGCAGAATAATTTTGTAACCCTCTGAGAGAGAGAGAAAGAGAGGAAGGAGGTCATTATAAACAGAGAGAGCAAGAAGGACAGGTATGAATACTGACAGTGTAGTTTAAGTGGGACAACAGAGGCAAAACACTTAGCAGAGTGCCTGGAAGATAGTAGAGGCCCCATAAATTGTAGCTGTCATTGTTAACAGAAAAATTAATTAAGGATTGAATTTTCTATCTGAAGAGGAAATGAGGGACAAATAGCCCATCTGTGACCAGTGAAGGAAAATGCTCCGAGTCCCCTGTACTCACTATTCATAAAGAAGAAAGCGTCTTCATGCCAGTTAGTCAATAGCCAACATCTAGGTAATTTCACAGTATAGGCCAGCTTAATGATCAATGCAGAAAGAGAGTTTAATGTGACAAAACAGAAAAATAATTTTCAGAGTCAGAGAGATAGTGCAGTGGGTAGGGAGCTTGTCTTGCATGTGGCAGATCTGGATTCAATCCTTGGCACCACATATGGTCCTCCAAATACCGCCAGGAGTGATCCCTGAGCTCAGAGCCAGGAATAAGCCCTCAGCATCACTGGGTGTGGCCCCAAAATAAAGCATAAATTTCATGATGTTTATTGTTCTTTAAAAGTTTGTGCCAGAGGCTTGGTAAGGGATTGGAGGTACATAACTAAAACACACTGAAACTAATGATTAAAAGTAGCAGAGTTAGCTTATACAAAGCAGTTTTACAGCCATCATTTGCTCCTTCCAACTGCTCTTTGAAGTCAGGTTGATTGTCCTTCCATTTTAGAGATGAGGAAACTGAGGCTCTGAGAAATGAAAATACTGCCTCCCTGGTAAGAGAGAGCTGGCCTACATAACTGTCCTTGTCTGCCGGTGATTGATAGTGCCGCTCAGCAGAGAGGACCCAGAAACACAGAACAATGGTGATTCTCTCAAAGCCATAGTTCCATGCTTGGTCTAACAGCATAGGTCGTAAGCACTGTGAGGAGTCCAGGAGAATTCAGGAAAGCTGTGATGGAGGGACTGACTTCCTGCAGTCTAAGCTGCTCATGAGACTAAGTGAGGATTCTCCAGAGAAGAGGCTACTCTGTACCTGAAGCCAGGTGAAAAGATGGTACAGTATTACCCACCTCAGTTGTTGCTAGTCTACCTCTTGGCTGCCTGCAATCAATTTCCGGCATCCCATATGGTTCCTCAAGCCTGTACAGGAGTGATTCCTAAATGTAGACCCAGGAGTAACTCCTGAGCACCATTGGGTGGGAACAAAACAACAAGGATAAAAGCATATCTCTTAACAGCTGCTTGAGGCATGAGTTGAAATAATTCCTTCAGGTCAATTTAGTTGGCATTTTGAGTGCCTGCTGAGTAGGAGGCTTCTGGATACAAATATTACAGAGTTGCTCTTAGGGAGTCTTCATTAGAGGCAACATCTCAGCAGGTGTCCTGGAGTGCAAAGCATTAGTCTGAGGGTTTGATAAATGATAAAGTCATATTCCTGAACTGCACGTGAACATTTTAACTTGGTGCTATGTGGTTGAACACATAACCTGTCCATCTGCAGCTGGAGGCTGAGGTCAAAGTTTAAGTTACCTGTGCATTTCTTGCCTTCATCCTGCCTCTTGTCCCAGAAGGTGGTTCCTGTTACTGTAACTTGCTCTACTATAGTTTGGAAAGGAAGTAGTGGCATGAGAGACTTTGAACTCTGGAGGAAGAAGAGACATACTTATTTTTATTTCCTGATTCTCTCTCTCTTTCCCTTTCTCTCTCTCTCTCTCTCTCTCTCTCTCTGGGGGATCATACCCAGAGTTGCTCAAGGGTTGGCTCTGCACTCAGGAATTACTCCTGGTGGTGCTTGGGGGACCATATGAGATGCCAGGATCAAACCCAGGTCAGCCACTTGCAAGGCTAGCATGCTACCACTGAACTGTCTCTCTGGCCTTCCTGATTTTCTCTTCTGAGGCAAATTCATCATGTTACTATCTAATCTCAGGCCTCCACTGAGCCCTGAAAGTTGGCTGTGCCCTGGAACTGGATGTCATACTTTAGGAGTTCCCCAAATCAGGGTCACGGTGCTCTGCAAGTGTTGGCTGAAATACAGTCTCAGATAATCTTTTTTCCAAGAATAAAGCTTGTATTCTTTTAGATAAAAAGATAAGTTAGTGGTTATCTCATTCTGACCAGAATATGGTGTGTAGGAGCAGGCAGAATAATTTATTCATTTCTAATAAGTGCTGAAAACTGATAAGTTATTATAGAGGTTGCATGTATAGATCAGATGGCGCAGGGCATAGACTGTTTCCTACTGTCTAGTGAATGGCAGCTGTATGACCCTAGTATGGCTGAGTGTCCCAGGAATGATTAGTCCTCCCCCTGATTGCTTTGGCAGCTGACATTTTGCAAAGAACTTTTGCTTCAGTCATTTTATATAGTCTTCACAACCTGGGAATACACAGGGAAAGGACCAAAAATAACTCATTAAGCCCTGCAATATGCAAACTTTGTTTGTGAGATCTCATTTACTCTTCCCAATTTTAATTGAGTAGTAGTGGACCTTTTTGTTTTTAGTTTTGGGGCCACACCTGGAGGTACCCAGGAATCAGACCTGGCAGGGCTCAGAGAAACTTCCCCACTTATACTATCTCTCTTGCTCCTGAGTAGTATTGTACTGGGTAGCTGAGACTGAGAAGTTGAGAGATTTGTGCCACTCTGGATCCTAGAATCTACTCTGAATCCAGTGCTTGGGGGACCATACGAGATAATGGGGATTGAGCCCAGGTAGGCCACATGCAAGGCAAATGCCCTACCCGTTGTATTATTGCTCCAGCCCCTAAAGTAGAAGTTTTATGTATCTTTCAGACTTTTAACCCAGAGCCTCTTAAACCTTTTCTACTCAAGATCTCTTCTTGCCTAAGAATAACAGCTCAGGTGAGCACTGCCAGGAGCACCTCAGACTCATCATACAGTTTATTTTTAGTTAAAGTTTGGTCATTGTATGTTTAGAAACCTTTTACCATGGCCAGATTTTTCACAACCATCCTCACATTCAGTTACTAGTTGAGCCCCCAATTGAAGAAGCTAAACTTCAGCCCTTACAGTGACACTCCTAGCAGGGTGCTGCTCTTATCTCCATTTTGCATCAGGCACCCACTGGGGCAGGGGGAGGCCCACGCAGCCGGAAGGAAGGGAGCTGTACGGGAACCTGCATTCTGGCTTCAGTGCTAAAGTCTGTTATGCTGTGCTGCCCTCAGTGGAAGAATGATGACATAGGGTTCTAGAGGGGTGAGGGAGATTTGGGAGGACATAAGACATAAGCAAAGGCTAATCATTAAGTGGTAGGTGAGGGAAATGAGGTTTGTTCTGTTTGCCTAGCAAGAGGGAGTGGTGGAAGGCAATCCTGGAAAGACAGGTGGGATAAGGTTGATGGCAGAGGGTTTAGATGTTGAACCCAGCAGTTTAGACTCTTATTGGTGGCACTGGGGTGCCATAAGCAATTTCTCAGGAGAGAAATGGTGTGGGCATCATCACCAAGTCAGAGATTTATCCTGGGCAGAAACCAAAAAAGGTTATTCTTCTCTTTTTCTGTCAAAACCCCATCTGTGTAGAACAGGAGTCCTGCAAGGAAGTCACCAGTGGGTGTTGCTAGTTCATCCAAGGTCAGAGGTGGGGCCATTTCCTGTGCACCCTTGGCAGGGAAGAAGAGGTGCTGAAGCAGGTTGATGGATTATAGGAAAAAATATGGGGTTCTCAAAGAGTTTGTTTCAGGAGAGCTTATGAAATGCTGGATATCGACAAGGTGGGGAGGGTCATCTGGCTCCCAGGTCTGCCCTGCTCTCTCATGCTCAAGGAGAGCTGCAGTAAGGGTACCCCTGCTTAGAGTGTGTTTGCTCAAAACAGTTCTCTAGGGACTGGAAAACTAGTACAGTGGGTGAGGCGCTCGCCTTGCATGTAGACCCTAGCTTCCATGTACTCCCCCAAGACCATTAGGAGTGATCCTTGAGCACAAAGCCAGGAGTAAGTCCTGAGCTCTGTTGGGTATCGTCAAAACAAATGAAAAACATATTTTATCCATGTTGAAAATTTGAAAAATATAAAAATTACAAAGAAAAAGAATCATCATAGGCAGGAAAGATAGTTACAGTGGGTAAGGTACTTGCCTTGCATGAGGCAGACCCTCATCAAGGCACTCCATATCACTTGAGCACTGCCCTCAAACAAAACAAAGCAAAAAAAGAAAAGTTATCAAAAGCCATATATGGCCCAACACCTCCCTAAATTTTCATAATGTGCTTTCTTAGAAATTCATTGAGCCAGAGCAATAGTGCAGTGGGCAGGGCATTTACCTTACACACCATCGACTGGAGATCGATCCCCAGCATCCCATATGGCCCTTTGAGCACCGCCAGATATAATTCCTGAGTGCAGAGTACTGAGACCAGGAGTATTTCCTGAGCATTGCCGGGTGGCCCCCCCAAACAAATACAATACAAAAAAACAAGACAAAGCAAAATTCATTAAGATTCTATGGGGCTGGAGTGATAGTAAAGGAGGTCGGGCATTTGCCTTGCATGCATCTGATGCGTGTTTGATCCCTTGCATTGTGATCCCCTGAACACTACCAGGAATGATCTCTGAGTGCAGAGCCTGAGTGTTGCTGGGTGTGGTCCAAACCTTCCACCCACCCACCCCTCCTCCCCAAAAAAGAAAAAAGAAATTCATTAAGGCTCCAATTCTAATATGAGAAAGGGAATAAATGGAATACTGTGTGTTCCATTTTCAGTTTCTCATGTCTTGTGGATGAACTATTGTATAACCACTCGGCATATTTCTATGTAATCTCTCTTTTTTTGGGTGTGTGTGGGGGGGGGGAGGTTACTAGGCCACACACCCTACTGTGCTCACGGCTTACTTCTTTTTTTTTTTTTTTGGCTTTTTGGGTCACACCCAGCAATGCACAGAGGTTACTCCTGGCTCTGTGCTCAGGAACTACCCCTGGCAGTGCTCAGGGGACCATATGGGATGCTGGGAATTGAACCCGGGTTGGTCGCGTGCAAGACAAATGCCCTACTCACTGTGCTATTGCTCCAGCCCTACGGCTTACTTCTTGCTCTGTGCTCACGGCTTACTTCTTGCTCTATGCTTAGGGATCACTTTTGGTAGAAAATTGGGGGACCATATGGGGTGCCTGGGATTGACCCTGGGCTGGCAGTGGCAAGGCAAGAATCTTATCTGTTGTACTCTCTCTTCAGCCCCCAATCTATCTTTTGTTGTTGTTTTGAAAAGGAGGATATAAAGTGAGAAAGGAAATTAGAAATACAGTGTCCAGAGGAATATCAGTTCAGGGTTGTTGTTTTTGTCCTACTAGGCATGTTACTTCAGGCTAACCTACTAGTCTGAAAAGATAAAGATAAAAAAATAATGTTTGGGCATTTATTTTTGATTGACCCAACTTGGTTTTGGTTTGAATAGAGGCTTTTTATTCTCTGAGTACCACCCAAGAACTGTGAGCACCAGTGAATGTGGCCCAAAAACAAAAAAGATGAGGGGCCTTTTATATATTTTTAATTAATTTTACTTTTTGGGCCACACCCAGATGTGCTCAGGGCTTACACCTGGCTCTGTGCGCATGGATTATTCCTGGTGGACTGAGGGTGAGGGCATATGTAGTACAGGAGAGCAAACCAAGGTTGGCCACATGCAAAACAAGTGCCCTACCCACTGTATTCTCTTTTCACTCTTAAGAAGAGGCGCCTTTTAAAAAGCAGTCTCAGATTTGGTATCTGTTTTAGTGCTTCTTTCTGCCCTAGAAATTCTTTTGATCTTCAGTCAGTCATCAAGCCTATTTATTAGAACTTGCCTCTTCCTCCCAT
Organism: Sorex fumeus; assembly: GCF_029834395.1. NCBI lineage: Eukaryota > Metazoa > Chordata > Mammalia > Eulipotyphla > Soricidae > Sorex > Sorex fumeus. Next base: position 2,423,544 of record NW_026606179.1, on the reverse strand, counting down.
TATCCTTCCAATATCATACTTTTAGTTCTTAATCCATAATGTCTATTATTCATATAATTCATTTGGCAGTTCCCTCACTGGCTGTAGAGATAGTATGGGGTTGAGGCACCTGACTTGCTTCAGTTCCCAGCACCATATATGATCTTCAAGCAACACCAGGAGTGGCCCCTGAGCCAGAGTCAGGAGAAGCCCCTGAGAACTACTAGGGATGCCCGAACCACCACACCTCCTTTACCCCCAAGAGCATTACTCTTCATGTTTTTGTAAAAATTAAAGGAGAGAGATGGCTTAAGTATCCTGGGGTGTTCCTACATCCAACTAGTACCTGTGGACCTGCTGCTTTCTCTTCTCCTATGGGGTGCTGCTTCCTATTTTTACTTTGTATCTTGTTCACTTGTTTATTGCCTATCTTCCTAGTCAGACTGGATTACATACTTTCTATTTTCTTGCGACCTTCACAACACTTGCCAGAGTATGTGCTACACAGTTGCTCACCCCTGATCTCTTTCTTTCAGTCTTATATTTTAGCATCTTTCAAAGCTAAAAGCTCTCATTGATTCTTCACCATGTGCCAGGCACCCTGCCGTGCTTGACATCATCATTGAGATTCCTTTTTTCCTAAAAACTCCATTAAATCAGTGGTTTACCTCCCTGTACCGATTAGAGATGGAGGCTTAGAGAAACCCTCCGTCGGGTTGAGGATATGGCTCACCTGGTAGAGCATGTACCTTTAAAGGTAAAATTCTGGGCTCGATCCCCATCTCTGCATGTCTTCTTCCCACCCCATCTCCAGCACATTTTATTTATTATTACAGTTTTGGGGGTGCACACCCGGCAGTACTTGGGGCTTACTCAGGGCTCTGGACAGGGATCACCACTGGTAGTTTTCAGGGAGACCATAAATAGTGCTGGAGATGGAATCTTGTTAACTGCATGCAAGTGCCTTACTCACTGAACTGTTTCTTCAGTCCAGTACCATGTATTTAGATGAAAGTATTCCTGTCCCAACCTCTTGTTGCAACTGCCCTCACGTGATTTCTAGCAGCCGAATACTCAGTTTCCTGATGTGTAAATTGGGAAGGGGTGTGTAGCTGTCACATTTTCATGTTAAGAGAATCAAATGAGAAACTGTATGTGGAAGCACGATGTATCAGGTTATACTTCTCATATATCATTTAGATGCTGTCACATGAGAATACTTTTAGTTGTGCTTGTTTATTTTTATTTGGCGGGGAGAGGCATGGGAACTCTCAAATGCTCCTGAGGGTGCTTGGGAGCCAGCTGTGTGGTCTAGGATTGTTCAGTGCTCAGGCCTAGCAATACAGTATTTGTTTGGACTTGGGGACTACGCCCTGGCTTCACCAGAACTCCGTTCAGTGGTGCTGGGGAATCACACCTTGCCTCATGTATGCAAGGTTGGTTTGTTTGTTTGTTTTTCAATTTATAGATTGTTTTGGATGTGTAACCAGAAATGGTATTACGAAATCAGATATTAATCCCACTTAAGTTTTGTGGGGGTTTGTTTTAACATGTGTTCTCCTTCCCTTCACTTTCTGCTGTTGTGATGACAACAGGGTTGCACGCATCTGGTTGTGTGGCTCTTACAAGTGCACTGTTTAATTGTGAAGCTTGCATACATTTGTCAGTAGTGTTCACCTGGGGTCTCACACCTGGTTGTATTGCCTACACACGTGCTGGACAGGAGTCAACACTGGGCATAGGGCTTCCACACATAGTTGTGGTGCTTGCCAGGGTCCCACACTTTAGTTGCAGTGTTAGCAAACACTGTTTGCAGTGCCCTGGAGAGTGCATGTTTGTTGAGGTACCATCAAGCCCAACAACAGTGCTACAAGGATTATGCTCAACACATGTGGATTGATGCCAAAGATCAAACTTTGGACTATGCTTGCAAGGCAGGAGCTTTCTGCCACTGAGATATCCCTGGCTCTGTCTTTTTAATTTATTGGAGGAAAAGCACTGTCATTTTCCAGAGTGGCTATACCATTTGACATTCCCATGAGTAGCTCATAGGATTTCAATTTCGCTACATTCTTGCCAATTTTATTTTTAAACAATAGCTACACTAATGCCACCATTTCACTAGATTTTGGCTTGCATTTTCTTCCTATTTGTGGTACTGAGCATGTTTCTTGTGTTTATTGCCTAATTAAAAATCTTCTTTGGAGAAATGTCTATTCAAATCCTTTGCCTAATTTTAAATTGAATTGGTTTTTCTGTTGTTGCTGAATTTTAGGAATTCTCTCTAAAGTTTGAACATAATTTCTTCCATTCTGTGAGTTGCCTTTTTATTCTGTTGCTTTGGTTCTGATGCTTTGGATCAAATGTTTAAACAAAATTGGAGGGCGGAGAATTGAGCGATAGTGCAGTGGGCAGGGCTTTTGCCTTGCACTCAGCTGACTAGGTTGGATCCCCAGCATCCCATTTGGTTCCCTGAGCACCACCAGAAGTAATTCTTGAGTACAGAGTCAGATGTAATCCTTGACCATCACTGGGTGTGACTCAAAAAGCCAAAAAGAAAAATATGTTTTTCCTGTTTCTGACTTTATTTTGTTCTTGAGGGCTCACTGAATGAAGTTGGGGCCAAAAATATCTGCTATTAGATTTAACAAACTCAGGACTGCCTTAGCATAAAGGATTCACTCCTTTATACTTATTCATTCCTCATAGTATAATTTGGTGTAAAAAGTTGTCCTGCCATCCCCAAATTTTTTTCTGAGAATTTAGTTGAAAGATTTGCTTTTTTTTATAACCTCACTGAGGCTCTTCTTGGTATTGGAAGCTATATGTATTTTACTTTCACTTTGGATTTGTTTTAGGACTACAATGTCAAATGGAGGAAGAGAGGGGATTTAAACAGATGCTAAGTTGTCTAACTGACCAACTTGCTTTTAAGAATAACCAGCTGTTGTTTTAATCATTAATGAAGCACAAGCCTTATAGTCTGGGAGGCATGTCAAAAATTCCGTTTTGGGTTTTGGTTTAAAATTGAGTGTAATGGAGAGTGACTGATTCTTTCATCTCAGAGAATTGTGCTGCAAGTGGTTGAAATCTGGGAACAAGGATAGCCCTGTAATAGAGCACTGTTGAAGTGTGGTGTGCATGCATACGTGTGTGTGTGTGTGTGTGTGTGTGTGTGTGTGTGTGTGTATTTGGCTTCCCAAAAGTAAAAAAAATACCACAGAAAGTTAGGGCATGTCATTAGTCAAAATAGAAGATGAGGCCTGAAAAATGATGTCGCCGGAAAGAAGAATATGCAAGTGGTAACAGAGAGTACAAATTTCTCAGGTTCACTCTGGAAATTCTTATGGCAGGAACTCAAAGAAACAATTCTAGCTGATGGGCTATAGGAGCCTTTGGTCCAATTGCCTCAGTTTAACAGATAGGTAAACTGAAGCCTAGAGAAGATACATCTGGGTGTCTTTGACCCTTACAGTACAGAAAGTACCAACTGTAGGGGTTTGTTTTTCTTTCAGACACCAACCAGTACTGACATCTTTGGTGTCCTATGCTGTTCATTCAGCTCAGACACTAACTGTGGGGTAGTTCTACAAGAACTGAGGGCTTCAGTTCTACAAGACTGCCAGTTGCAGGTCCCAGATCATCTCCTGAGCTTCTTTCTACCCAACAATCTATAAATTAGGGATTACTATGACTCCTGATTTAGGTTTGGTAAGAGGCTCATGAAGTATTTTACAGAAAAAAAAACATTACATTTTACTGGTTTATTATCGATAGCACAGCGGTAGGGCGTTCGCCTTACAAGCGGCCAACATGGCCGACCCGAGTTCGATTCCTCCGCCCCTCTCGGAGAGCCCGGCAAGCTACCGAGAGTATTCGATATGCCAGACACAGTAACAACAAAGTCTCCAATGGAGACGTTACTGGGCCCGCTCGAGCAAATCGACGACCAACGGGAGGGCCTTTACCTTTACCTTTATTATTTTTTTAAAAAAATACAATTTAGGAGCGTCCAGTGGAAGAGATGCATGGAAGAAAGGTATAATGTGCTCCTTTCCCTTCTTTATGTCACCTTACTAGCACCTTGGAATTGGAAGCTGAACTCTGATGTTTAGGGTTCTCTCTCTCTCTCTCTCTCTTGTTTAAGCCCCATCAGGCAGTGCTCAAGCCTTGCCCTTGGCTCCGTGATCAGGGATCACTCCTGGCAGTACTCAGGGTACCATGTGCAGTGCCAGGGACTGAACCCAGGCAGTTATGTGTGAAGTGAAATGCCTAACATATTGTCCCATCTCTCTGGTCTTTAGGGTTTTTTATGTAGTTCTCATCAGAGACATGGTTGATCAAATAATTGGCCATTGCTGATTCACAAGGAAATTTCTATCTCCTTTCTCCTCTCAGAGGTTGATGCTTGCTAAAAGTTCCTAGCCCTTTAATGCACAAGTCTTTCTGGCACAAGTCCCTGTCCTAAAGCTATGTAGCAGCTCCTGGCCACCAGTTATCTCATTAACATGCAAAAGACACTTTTTGTTTTCTGGAGAGTCCAAGGGTTTTAGGAGTTGTGTGCCAGGAACCCTAGGGAAAGGTCAAATATGTATTTCTTACCGTATCACAAACAGTAGGTGATTTTCAAAGTTCCGCATTGAGAAAATATTAGAACCGGAGAATAACACAGTTTTATGACCCCCACATGTCTCTTCCCTTACCTCAAGGGCCTTTGCAGTTGGATATTTGTACATGGGCAGGAGGCTAAACAAAGTATCAGGAATCTGCCATTTAATGGTGTGTTAGTGTGTGTGTGTGTGTGTTACTCAGATGAATGAAGGTAAATAGTTTTGTTTGAAAATTTATCTTCTGATTTAGACCTGGATTTGGGGTGTGGGATGGGGAGGGGATGATACTTTAGCTCTGAATTTGATACTTGAAATAAAATTAGTTCACAAATTCAACTTCTTGAAAAATTCTGTTTTATCTGCCTTTTTTTTTTTTTATCTTCCTGGCACTGTTCCAGAACAGATTCCAGGCTAGGTCTTGTGGGATTAGTTACCAGTCTCCCGCCTATTTGCTATGTGACTTTGGGAGGTCAAGTCCTATTTGTTTACTCACTTGCAAGCTTGAGTCTAACAGGGCCTCAGTGTTTTTCATTGAAGTATAATGTACTTCCAGCAAAATGCAGACTGGTAAAACTTTGCTTGTTATCGTTTGGTAGTTGTATCCACAACCAGTAACCTTGACCCTACCAAGGTACAGACTTTCCCTGTTACCCAGAAAGTTCCCTCATGTTCCTGCTCAGTCAGACCTCCTTTCTAGTTCCCCCTTGCAGAAATAATTACTGATTTGAACTATCACCAGAGAGTAATTTTGCCTGTTCTAGAAGTTCATGTCAGCAGAGGGCTGTGGTGTATATTTTGTAGAGGGTCATCTCATCGAGTTGGGAGCAGGCTAGGGCTATTCCCAGCAATGCCTGACCCAGAAGTATGTGCCTATTAGTTTAATGCTCAGACCTGTGGTACTGGAGGGGTTCCTGGGACCACCCAAGAAGTGCTGGGGGGAGGGGAAGATATGCTATTTGATGCCAGGACTCAACTTAGGGCCTATCTCCCTGGCCCACAATATATATTCTTGTCTGTCATTTTCCCCTCCTCCCTACAAGGTTTTTGGGTCATATGCGGTGGTTCTCCAGGCTCTGCTTGACCCCTAGCAGCTCAGAGGACCATATGTGGTGCTAGGGGTTTCAATCTCCTCTGCTATTTCTTTACCCCTTGTGTTATATTTTGTTGTAATTGTTGTTATTTTGGATTTTCATTTTTGGGTCACACCCAGCAGTGCTCACGGCTTGCTTCTTGCTCAGCAGTAAGGGATCATTCCTTGTGGGCTCATGTACTATTTTAAAGAAATTCATATGTATTATTTTTCAACTGCTGTCTTTATTTTTGGATGGGTGGTGGGTTTGGCTATATCCAGTGGTGCTCAGGGACTATTCCTGACTCTGTGCTCAGGAGTGACTGTGACTCCTACTGGTGTTTGAGGAACCATTTGAAGTTCTGGGGATGGAACTGAGGGTGGCTACATGCAAGACAAGTGCCTTACCTTCTTTGGCCCCTCCACTGCCATCTTGAAAGTTCCGTATCTGGGATCCAACTGGTTCCTCTGAGTTTCTGTGCTTTGAAAAGTGAGGTCCTTCTGCCAGTGGGCCACGCATTGTCTGCTGAGTGTGATGGGAGATTTGGGAGAACAGCTTGATTTCCATATATGAGGTTGAGTCTGTTTCTATAATTGTTGGAGTCACAGTCTTCCCACTTGTCAGCCGGGCAAATTGGATCCTCCAGCAGATGAAAGAGATTAAACTAACTCTGACACCCAAAACTGTCACTTGTAATGGCACATTCCTGACAAGGTGCTCAAGAGATGACCTCATTTAAGTTTATGAGTACTTTTTGAGCAGAAAGGCAGATTGTTCCAGAGAAGGCAGCAGAAGGAACAAGGTCCAGGAGAGGCCAAGCCGACAGCGAGCGAGCCAGACTGGTGGAGGTGCTGTGGGCCTCTCTGCTATGGAGCTTAATGTCAAGGGAGGGGCTTGGTGTGTTTTTCTTCATCAGTTTTTGCCTTCATTTCCTCATCCATTTTTCAGCCACCTTTAGCTAGGTCTAGCCCTGGTCATACCCAGCCTATCGCAGGTACCAGACCAACTGGTCTTTCTTCCATCCTCTCACCCTGTCTAGAATGTGGCCAATCAAAATGTAGGCAAGTCTACCAGAGCCTCTGGACCTCCAAATCCCTTTCAGAAGGAATTCTCTGTAGCTTGGTGTTGAAGCTTCTCTCTCCAGACCTCAGATGCACTCTGCCATCCCTGCTCTCCTGTCTGCTTAGTAGGCCTTTGTCCCTACATGGAGCAGGCACTTCTTTCTTACAGTTTCCATTCACATCTTTCAAGAAATTAGATCCTGCTGCTGCAACCTGGGTAGCATTTATATTTTGTTATCTATTTAGTGATAGCACAGCAGCAGGGCATTTGCCTTGCACGCGGCCAACATGGCCGACCCGAGTTCGATTCCTCCGCCCCTCTCGGAGAGCCTGGCAAGCTACCGAGAGTATCTCGCCCGCACGGCAGAGCCTGGCAAGCTCCCCGTGACGTATTCGATATGCCAGACACAGTAACAACAAAGTCTCCAATGGAGACGTTACTGGGCCCGCTCGAGCAAATCGAAGATCAACGGGAGGGCCTTTACTTTACTTTTTTTTATCTATTTAGTAGTCAATCAACTCTGTTTCAGTTCAGTTGGTAGGGTGGGGTAAACTTTAAATTCTAAGATGAGTAGTAGTGTTCAGGGTCCACGAGGCTTCCTAGGAAAGAAAGAAACAAAGGGAGTGGTTTATGGTGCACCATGTTGGCCAGGCACTTGCAGGGTGGCCTTTTAAGATTTCAGCTCAAATCAAATACAGAAGGGTTAAGTGGCCTGCCTTACCAGCAGCCAATCCCCAACATGATTTGTAGCTCCCCAACCCTCCACTTAAAAAAAAATCTGTTCTCACATGACCCTCTTGATGGTAAGAGCTGAGCGCTTTTGTGTCTGTTTTGACAGTTTCAGAATGCCACACACAGCAGCACCAGTGAGCGCCAGTGAGCACTGCTCCACACCACCAGTGAGCACCAGAGAGCACTGTTCCACACCTCCACTGCTTCTCCTGTCCGGGGGGGCTGGTCGTGGGGGAGGGGGGAGTCTGTGAGTCAGGTACTGGTGTCTCCACACCCCAAGTGTAACTGGAGGGGGTACAGATTTTCTCCCTGAGTCAAGGAAAGGATGCTTAAGACTCTTCCTCAATGGGGAGCCCCTTGTTTGACCTATGGGCCTGAGAGCTCAGTGCCTGGGTCAGCGATGCAATGCTGCTCAGTGGTACTGGGGGCCACCAGGGCTATGCGCAGTGATGAGTGGGAGAAACAGTCAAGGACTGAACTAAGGGTCTAGTACATGCAAGGTGTCCCCTCTAGTCCTTTCAGCTATCTCCCAGGCTCCTTCTATTAAGGTAAAGGTAAAGGCCCTCCCGTTGATCGTCGATTTGCTCGAGCGGGCCCAGTAACGTCTCCATTGGAGACTTTGTTGTTACTGTGTCTAGCATATCGAATACTCTCGGTAGCTTGCCGGGCTCTCCGAGAGGGGCGGAGGAATCGAACTCGGGTCGGCCATGTTGGCCGCTTGTAAGGCGAACGCCCTACCGCTGTGCTATCGCTCCTTCTATTAAAAAAAAAAGTCTTTATGTTTTCTGAACCACATGTAGCTGTGCTCAGAGCTTACTCCTGAATCTGCATTCAGGGATCACTCCTGATGAATCTGTGGGGACCACATGGGGTGCTGGGGATTGAACCTGGGTCACAGCTGCATGCAAGGCAAGTGCCTTACTTGCTAAACCATCAATCGGGGCCTTTTTGTTTGTTTGTTTGTTTTCCCAAGTAATTGCTATACTATTTTACTATTTTCTTTAGTGGCTTTGCTATTTTACATACCCACCAGTTACATAAGGTTCCCATTTCTTTTTTTTTTTTTTTTTTTTTTCTTTTTGGGTTACACCCGGCAATGCTCAGGGGCTACTTCTGGCTCTGCACTCAGGAGTCACTCCTGGCGGTGCTCAGGGGACCATATGGATGCTGGGAATCGAATCCGGGTCGGCCACATGCAAGGCAAATGCCCTACCCGCTGTGCTATCACTCCAGCCCAAGGTTCCCATTTCTTTATATTCTTATGTCCATATGAGATTTGTGTGTGTATTTCATGAAGGCAGCCATCCAAGTGGATATGAGGTGACTGCACATTCTTGGGGTGGGGGGGGACTGTATTACTAAGCACCCACGTAGATTCAGAAATGTGCAGAACCTAAATAAAAGATCTGGATTGGAGGACGGCGAATCAGTTCGGTGTGAAATTTAGCTTTTTAGCTTTTCACATTTGCTTGATGATGCTACTTGACGTATTATTCATACACAAGTGCTTTGGTGGAGGGAGGGGAGCCATCAAGCCTGGATTTACAGGCAACAATAGAACAGAAGGACTTGAGGGGTAACTTGGGGCTGAGTGACAGGGCAGAGAGAGTCCTCAGTTTGGCTGAGAGCACTATTGTGGCAACTGGTGAACAGATGTCTCCCGGGATGGAACAAGATGCCAGGAAGCTCACTGGGGCGGGGGGCATGGGGCAGCCCTTAGGGCTGGATCCCTCCTCTGCTCAGTGTAAGAATGTATGAGCTGCAAACGCTGCTCACTGAGGGGGGAAAACACACCAGCCAGGCCCCAGGGAAACCTGTGCAAAAAGTGGGAACAAAACCCTGTGAGAGTGTGAGCGGCTCAGGGGTGCTGCAGGAACCTTATTTTGAAGATAAGTAGGAACTGATAGAATAGTCAGAGAAGGGAGTTAGAGGAGCATATGAGCCCTTCATGAAGCCTGTCATGGAACTTCATCTTGTTATAGAGAATGCCCCGAAGGCCAAGGGACAGGTCAGAAAGAGGCTGGGACTTGGTGCTCTGCAGGGGCTGCCCCAAAGTCCCATGGCAGGAAGAGGTACCTTTGAAAGGGACGCACCCTCTCCCTGCCTGCCTGGAGGGTGGGCAGAGGAGGAAACCAAACCTTGGGAGATGCAGGTCCTGCTCGCTGCAGGCCAGTGTTCAGTCTCTCCTGCTCACCTCCTCGGCCCAGACGTGGCCTTCTCTGTGGTCTTCTGTGTCAACTGTTTATTTGCCTTTCAGTGAATGAGTATTGACACACCTACCCATTTTCTTGTTTGAGTTTTCTTGTTTTAAAATTAGCCGTGGAAGGTGTCTGGTTCTTAAGAAGTGTGTTTTGTGAGAAGTACCGCTCTGTGCTTTCCCAGCCCTCCTTGGCCTCCCAGGTCAGCTGCTTTGTGTGTGGTCCTCATTCCATGCAGTTTCTTTTGTGTAATGGGATCCACCCCCAGGGTTCATTTTACAGCGTGTTTTGGCTTGTGGCTAGATATTTTGGTGACCTTTCCATGGTGCACACTTGGCTCGCGGGTTGAGTAAGGTGTTCCTCGCTGGCTGTACCTTTAGTTAGCTCCTCTCCTCTGGGAGGTGGCGGCGCCTGGCGCTCTTAGAAACAAGGCCGAATCTCTTTGTTTCCCTCCCTGTCTGTGGTTAGGCTCCTGGAGGTAAAATGCCTGTGCGGGCCTGAAGAGCACTTGAAACTTCCTAAGACTGTCAAATCACCCTCCACAGAGTCTGCATTAGTCTCCACCAGCACCCCAGACTACCTGTTTGTGTTACGCTCTCAGCAGTGCTAGAGAGCTTTTCCATTTCTGCCCATCGGAGGAGGGAGCAGCCATTTGGCTGATGGTGGTCTGTGCTCCCTAGGGGAAACCTGCTCTGAGACCTGTGAGGTCTGGCCTGTTGCCAGGCGCCGTCTGCCTGAGCCCTTCTTGTGAACACAGAGGAGGATACCCCCAGGGTGGTTGCAGAGCTACCTGTCCTCCACCCTGGGCCCCTCTCTGAGCACCCTTATTTCCCATGTTGAAGGATTTTTGCCTCCAGCTCCCTTGGTCCCCACTTTCCAGTCTGGTTCTCCTAGAATATGTGTGAGAACTTTGCTCCTTCACCTTGAGGCCAGCCAGCTGTCAGAGTATCACCTCTGGCTACTGCTGATCCAGGGCAGCAGCCTTTGATGCCCAGACTCACATTCCCTCTCTTTGATGGGACAAACTCGCCCAATGTGCTCCTGCCGCTCTCCCACCCAGTTAGCCACTGGAACCAGAGATTTTGGAAATCTTTTGATTTGGGTCAGAACAGAGGACAAAAACTTCATTTTCCCAAACCTAATCAACATCCTCAGAGACTGGATCTCAGATTTGATTCCCTGCCAAGGGGCGGGGGGCAGGGGGTAAAGCATGAGCTACATTTATTGGGGGTGGTGGGTGGGGGATTAGCAACACAAGACAATGGTATTATTTGCCCTGATTTTTAATTTTTAATTGAGATTCTGTGGTTTACAATGTTAATAATGGCTTACCATGTGCGTAAATCCAACCCCACACCCACTACCAGTATACCCCCTCCCTCTCCCAAGGACCCTAAAACCACTCCCTCCATCCCCCCGCCCCTCGGATGAGTTCTCTCATTGCCTTTGGTCCTCTGTTGTTCCCTTGCTGTGTATCTCGAAGTCCCACAGATGAGAGACCCTTCAGCATCCATCCCTTTCCTTCTGACTGACTTCACTCAGCCTGACATCTTCTAGGTCCATCCATGTTGCTGAACATTGCATTATTTATTTATTTATTTATTAACCGGGAACAGGGCTGGAGCGATAGCACAGCGGGTAGGGCGTTCGCCTTACAAGCGGCCAACATGGCCGACCCGAGTTCGATTCCTCCGCCCCTCTCGGAGAGCCCGGCAAGCTACCGAGTGTATTGGATATGCCAGACACAGTAACAACAAAGTCTCCAATGGAGGCGTTACTGGGCCCGCTCGAGCAAATCGACGATCAATGGGAGGGCCTTTACCTTTACCTTTAATGAGGTTGAGTCATGTGCCAGAGACCTCCCAGGGATGAGGCGGAGTTTTTAAGCCAGGTAGGTCCTACTCTAAAGCACCATCCCTGCCCTATGGTTGACTCTGAGCAGATGCCTAGAAGTGACTTCCAGAGACGCAACCCCCACCCCACACACATACCCTGTGGCCCCTGCAGGAGGCACAGGAAACAGCACCTTTCTCTGAGGGGGCCCATTGGCCACCTGCAAGAAGTGGCTACAATTTCTCTTCCTCCGTTCCCTGCACATCTAGGTGCTGGCCCAGGGTTTCCCAGAGAGCATTTTTCATTCATTTCTTCTGATGTATTCACAAGCCACCTCTGCTGTTTTTTTTTATCTTTTCTTTCTATTGATTCTGATGTTGGGGACAGATCCTGGGTTAGTAGTTGAGGTTACTCTTGGCTTAATGGTTGAGGTTTCTTCAGGGACCATGTGGTGCCAGGGATCAAACCTGAGGCTCCAGCATACAAAACATGCACTTCAGCCCTTGACTCACTTTTTGCACTTGATTCAATTTACTTTGATAGAACCTTTTCACTACCATAAATCAAAAACTATTGGGCCAGAGAGATAGTACAGTAGATAAGGCACTTTCCTTGCATGTGGTTGACGGGTTGAATTCCTGGTATCCCATATTGTACCCCCAAGAACCACTATAGATGATTCCTGAATATAGAGCCAAGGGTAATATCTGATCATCTCTAGGTGTGCCCCCTCACCCCACAAAACCCAGGGAAACTTGGCAGTAATTCAAAGTAACATAAAAATAATAAAAAATATATATACAGTAAAACAAATCAAGGTTCTATATGAACCTTGCTGCCTTTTTAAAGGCTCCCAGATAAGGTCTGCTCCATTGTTAGAAGAGGAGCTTTCAGAGTGTTGGAAATGGCTGGGGAAATAGGTCAACAGTCTAGTGCACAGTTTGGTATGGCAGAGAACTGGCTTGATCCCTGGTACCTCATAGTCCCCTGAGAACCAGTGGAAGCAACTTCTAAGTACCTTGCTGTGAGCAGCCCCTTACCATTGCCAGGCATGTCCCCAGAACTGAAAATTAAAAGAAAAAAACAACTAAAATAGGCCAACTGGGACAGAGACCAGACTCTGGAGAGAAGCGAGTCAGTGTTGTACCCCCATGCCAACCCAAGAGGTCCAGGGAAGGACTTCTACTGGCCACTCTAGATTGCGTATCTTTTGTAGGAGGCATACTGTCTACCACTGCCCTTTGCTCCTGCCCTCCCTCCCACCAGGATAAGCACTCTCCCTGGCCTTTCTTGCTCATGTGGTAAGATTTACCTCTTCTTAAGAGGTGACACTCAAAAACTGTACATACTGAGCCACCTTCTCTGGTCACAGATCCATAGTCATCCTCTTCAAATCTGTCCCCATGAGCAAAGGAGGCTTTGTAGCATTTATTCTCTGGGAAGAATTGGCTAAGCCCAATTCTTACCTGAGCTAATGTCTTACAATGTGCACGAGCCCTCGGGTCTGCCTTGTTAGATGTTCAGAATTGTTGCTAGAGAACCAAGGCTTCGGTCAGGCATCTTGCTACTTCTTGCTGCTCCAGAGTAATGAGCACTGGCAAGAAAATGTGAGAACAGCACTCAAAAGGAAAGAGATAACAAAAGGGAATGCCCTGCCACAGAGGTAGGGGGGGATGGGGGGATGCGGGGTGGGAGGGATACTGGGACTGGTGGTGGTGGTGAATGGGCACTGGTGGAGGGATGGGTATTTGATCATTGTATAACTGAAACCCAAGCACAAAAATTTGTAAGTCTGCAACTGTACCTCATGGTGTTTCACTAATAAAAATTTAAGGAAAAAAATAAAAACCAGAAACTTAAGGAAAAAAAAAGAAAGAAAGAAAATGTGAGAGCAGCTCTCTGGGTTGATGAGATCTGTATGAGACATGCACTAGCCCAAGCCCCACTGAGTCCCGATAGTACATTTTCCAGGGAGCCCCTTCAAAGTCAGGTTGTCTGCAGAGGCCTCTGGGGCCCCATGTCCTTTTGGTCTCCTCTCTCTCTCTGTCTCTCTTATTATTATTATTATTATTGTTATTTTTAATGAATCATGTGAGATACACAGTTACAAAGTTGTTCATGATTGAGTTTCAGTCATACAGTGTTTCAACACCCTTCTCTTCACCAGTGTACACTTCTAGCCACCAGTGTCCCCAGTTTCTTTCCTAGCCCCCCTCTAGATCCCCCTTCCCTGACTTGGTTCTATGAGAGACACTTAGAGACACTTTTCTTCTCTTTCTCTTTTTCCTTTTTGGGCTCCACTTTCTTTCTGGTCCCTCTTAGATCTCCTTCTTACTTAAAAAATTTTTTTTGAGGTTTCCCAAGAGGTGTTCTGGGGGCCCTGGAGCCTATTCTTGGTGATACTCAACCAACTGATCTAGCTTTTCAGTGCCAGGGCCAAAGGATGAGGTGCTTCTTGGGCCCCACAGAGCCAGGGATCACGAAGACCATCCTGGCAGTGTTTGGTGGATGCCAGGGCAACTTTCTGTAATGTTCAGGAGACCTTGTGGTACCCGTGAAAAAACTTGGTGGGATGCATGCCTGTTCCCCCAGCTCCCATTCACCTGACTCTTTGGTAGAATCTCTTCTCTGGAGCTTTGGCTCCCTGCTTGGCAGTTGCATTTTCGCTTTGCCCGCTATCCCCAGCAAACCGGCCCAAATCCGTATACCCACCCCCTCTTCAGAGATAGCATGCCTGCATCTCATGGCCTTCCTGGCTGTGGTCCAGAGTGCAATGGGGGAAGGCTGGTGTAGAGGAGGAGGCATATTAGGGGTTGGAGTTGGGGGCAGAACTGAACATGCCTTAGGGCTCCTGTCCTCTCCACTCTTGCTGCCAAACGCTTTTAACAAAAGTCGTTCACGCTGAACAGGCTGTACTGTGCTGGTGCACCTTCTCTGAGATGGAGGTTCCTTTTTAGAATTTGCTCCCGACTTCATATGGGCTCACTGTGTCTCTGAAGAGTTATAGCCTTCCCAGCTGCACTCTATCTCCACCTTCAGGGTTAGGACAGGTTCATTCATCATATTCAGAAAGTTCTACATGATCCTTCTCATGAAGGGTCGATCAGGACAATTCAGAGCAGTTGGTCTTTCAACATGCCATTGTTGCCCTGGGACCTTAATTCTGTGATACAGGCATTTTATGCCCGAGCCAATTATGACTATTTCCTATAGATTTAAAGCTCCAATTGGATAATGCATGGGAAACACAAGATTCCAGGAATATTTTTTCCTCCTTCAAAAATATTTCAGGCCATGGCTAAAAAAATTTCATAATGGCTATAAGGAATTTGCCCTGTATGCAGCTGACTCACGTTTGATTCCTGGTACCCCGTATGGTTCCCCAAGCCTTCCAGGAGTTATCCCTGAGCTCAGAGCCAGGAACAATCCTTGAGCACTGCCAGGTGTGCTCCCCCAACTCCCTCAAAAAAAAAGTTTCAGGAAATGATAGATTATATGTTTCCCATGTATGAGACTCTGGGTTTGATCCCTGGCACCAAAGCCAAAACAAAATTGTTTCTGACATGAATGAGTTTTAGATTTGAACAGTATATGCAGGAAAAAGTACATATTTTTTTTAACTAGAACAATGACTGGGAGACAGTACCTGCAGCCAACTCCTGTTCCATCCCTGGCACCACAAGTACCAATAAGAATGATCCCAGAGCCAGTAGTAGGCCCCGAGCACTGTCAGACATGGCCTCAAGCCTTCTCCCCATGCCCAGAACACAAAACAAAATTAAAAAAACCCTACCTTGGGGGCTGGAGCGATAGTACAGTGGGTAGGGTGTTTGCCTTGCATGCGGCTAACCTGGGTTTGGTCCCTGTCATCCCATATGGTTCCCTGAACACCACCAGAGATAATTCTTGAATGCAGAGCCAGGAGTAACCCCTGAGCATCACCAGGAGGACCCAAAAAGAAAAAAAATCCTCCCTTTTTGGGGGGTTGGGGCTCTTTTCCAGTGGTGCTCAGGCTTACTCCTGGCTTTGTGCTCAGGGATCACTCCTGGCAGGCTTGGGTCCATATGCCGGGGACTGAACCTGGGTTAGCTGCACAGCATGCAAGGCAAGCGCCCTACTCACTGTACTATCTCTGTGATAGTTCTCCCAGGTTTTTTATTTGTTTATTTTATGGTCTGACCCCTGGTGTTGGAGAAAAGTTTCTTTTCTTTTTTTTAATGACCATATATAGGATTGGAGAGATTACTCTTGTGGTTGATTATGTACCTATCATGTGCAAGGGCCTGAGTTTGATCTCTAAGCACTGCGTGGTTCTCTGAATACTGCTCATGTAGCCTGGCCTCTCCAGACACTGCCCTGTGCACCAGGCACCGTCAGGCAGAGCAGCACTGCACTGCCAGGCCCTGATAGCAAACTGAAGTTCTATTGATGACTCCTATTTTAAAAAAAAAGTCATAACAGTTTTTTTTTTCCTGGAAAAAAATTTAGTTGGAGTTCTTTCTCCACTTCCTCACCTAGAAGTGGAGATAATAGACCTACTTTTTATTGGAGCAGGATGTGCAGGGGCCATACCCAGAGTCCTCAAGGACTAATCATGGCTCTGTACTTAGGAGTCACTTCCCCTGGTGCCCAGGGAATCATGTGTGCCAAAGACCAAACCCAGATCTCTCACATGCAAAGCATTTGAACTAGGTTCCTGGTGCTTTTTCTTTTCTTTTCTTTTCTTTTCTTTTCTTTTCTTTCTTTCTTTTTTTTTTCTGAGGGGGGTGCTTTGTAAGCAGTGCCCATGAGGCTCTGGGCCCCTCTCCCTGAGTCTAGGCCAAAGGAGTCTGTGGTTCAATGCAAAGGCCCATGGAGGTGATATTTCCCAGGCCCTCCAGTGCCAGGGCTGACTTGGACCACCCCACCCTCAAGATGGCAAAGAAACCTAATATAGTTAATAAAACCTCAAAAGATTGGAGCTGCAGAGATAGACCAGGGGTTAAGTTGTTTGTTTGCCTTATATATAGCTGACCCCAGTTTGATCACTCCCCCGTACTAATTATCAGGTGTTACCCACTCCCACCTCCCAAAAGCTAATAAAAAATAAAATAAGCCAGCCACCAAAAGGCCACCTGTTATATAATTTACATATATGAAACAATCAGAACAGGCAAATCTGTATATGAAGAAAGCACATTACTGAATGTGGGGCCCTGGGATGAACAGGATGCAGAAATGGATAGAGGATTTCCTTGGTAATGATGAAAATATTATGGAATTAGGTAATGGTACAGGTTGTCTAACTGGGAATACGCTAAAACCTGCTGATTGTGTACTTCAGAAGGATGAATTATGTGGTATGTGAATTATATCTCAATAAAACTGTTATTTAAGGGGCTGGAGGAATAATACAACAGGTAGGGCATTTGCCTTACATGTGGCCAACCCGGGTTCGATTCACAGCATACCATATGATCCCCTGAGCACTTCCAGGAGTAATTTCTGAATGCAAAGCCAGGAGTAACTCCTGTGCATTCCCGGAGTTATGCAAAAAGCAAAAAATAAAATAAAATAAAATAAAAAATAGGAACCTGTTATTTAAAATTGAATCAGGTGGTGGCAAGTTTACCTGAGTAACTGCCGTTCTTTTGTCTTTTCCTCAAATTTTTGTAATTATGGGGGGGGTGTTTTTTTGGGGGGGGTTTTTTGTGTGTTTTTTTTAACAAGCAACTTTTATTTATTTATTTTTTTGCTTTTTGGGTCACACCCGGCGATGCACAGGGGTTAGTCCTGGCTCTGCACTCAGGAGTTACTCCTAGTGGTGCTCAGGGGACCATATGGGATGCTGGAATCGAACCCGGGTCGGCCGCATGCGAGGCAAGCGCCCTACCCGCTGTGCTATCTCTCTAGCCCTGGTTGTTTGTTTTTTGAGTGTTTTTTTTTGTTTGCTTTTTGTTTGTTGTTTGGGGGTCATACCTGGTGGTGCGCTAAGCTTATTCCTTGCTTCTGCATTAAGGAATTACTCCTGGTGAGAGGGACCATGTGGGGTGCTGGGGATTGAACCCAGGTCAACTGCATGCAAGGCAAGTGCCCAACCCATGTACTATCACTCCAGCCCCATAATTATGTGGTTTTATTTTTAAGTGGAAAAACCTGAAACGCTACATTTCATGAAGATTATTGTGTGGTGCTGAATTTTAAAAAGCCAGGAAAAGAAATACAAAACATTAGGAGGTCAATTTTGGCCCTAAAGTATCAACTTGTCTAAGAGTATACTATAAATGGGTGTGTGTTTGATGAAGCTTCACAATGATTTTGATCTGCTCTAATATGACTCTCCTATGAGAGGGTCTGTTTTCTCATCAACAGCGGATCTGTGGTTTGTGACAGTATTAGCTCTTTATTGTCTGATGGAATCCAACTGGTGTTGGGCATTGAAATCCATGTTTATTTCGATGTGTATGTTCTGTCAGAGAAGTGCTAGTTTCCAGTTTGACATTGTTTTTAATCCAATGCCAAAATATTTCTGAGCCATATATATTTTTAATATGTGTTAAAGAATTCATCAAGGAGTGTGTGTGTGTGTGTGTGTGTGCGTGTGTGTGTGTGTGAATGTCAGTAGCTCTCTTCCTTCCAATTTGACTGTTTCTACTCAATTTTAAACCTTGTTGGTCCTGTAAGCTTTTTCTTGGTTAATGACATAGAATCGTCTTTGAAAGGAAAGCTAAAGACTTTTGCATTACCTTTTGCCAGTTTCTGCTTTAAATCCACCCTTTGGTATTTGCAAAGGTCAGATGAGCTATTTTGGTGTCCATGGCCCTGATTAATGGGAAATCATACATTTCCATTGGCCCCTGAGGATGAAGGATTAGTGTGGCGGCGGCGGCGGCAGCGGGCAGCATCTGCTGTAATGTCAGAAGCGTGGTGTTGGGAATTTCACGAGCAGCAGGCCCATGAAAAATGGAGGAGGAGGGGAGCTCCTCTAGTGCTAGCCCCTGATGAGTCTTTCTCCACTTGCAATCATGCAAACATCTCCGGGAGCATTTGTTCTCCTCCGTTAAGCCTTGTCGCTAAGCATTTAATATGGAGAGCACAAGCGCCCCTTTTCTGAGAGGGCTGGGGCCCTCTGTGGGGGTCTCTTACCCTGCCAGAAGGCTCGCCTGTTCCCTGCGAGTTGGCATGTTTGTGTTCTGCTTTTCACTCCTCCTTGTAGAGATGTCACTTTTATTCTAAGTTAAATAAAAATGGTTGTGTCGGCTCCTCGATTTTCACTAGACAAACAGGTGCCCGGTGCATTGGGGAGGAGAACTGAATACCGGGCTCTCTTCCCCACCCAGGAGCAGATGGTCTGCGTCGGTTCATCTTGTGACCTTTCTCCGCGTCCAAGACACCAAATCTCTGATCTCACAGATCATAAATATTCTTTAGGTTTGCAGCCATGGGGGTAAGGGGAGTGTCAAGCTGTCGATACCATTTTCTATTTGCTGGAAGGAAACGGTTTGAGCATTTTTAGGTACTAAATGAGCCTCCTGCAGCCTTAGACGCTACAGACATGTGAAGGATGCTGCAGCAAGGCTGCCTCCACCAAGCTGGGCAAGGAGCTCTCTGCTCCGAGTCCTGCCATTCTCCCCTGCCCACTCGCTGGAACAGCCAGTTCAGGGCAGGTGCTGTGAGGGCTGACACAGACTCTGCCTGTTTTTCTAGAAATCATATTTCTTTTTTTTGGGGGGGGGGGGGAAGAGGGGTATATTTTGGGCCACAACTGGCAATGCTCTGGGGCTACTCATGGCTCTGCTCAAAGGTCACTCCTGGTGGTACTCAGGGGACCATATCTGGACCACATACCAAACTGGGCTCAGCTGCATGCCAGGAAAGTGGTGCCACCAGTGGTGCTAATAGCCACCTTTTATTGATTGATTGTTTCCCCATTGGACAGGTGGTAAGCAATCAGAAATGCTCTCTCCATGCCCCAGAGCCTGTGTTCATTTCAGATGGCAGATCCACAAACATGTGGAGGTGTCCTGATAACAGGAGCTGGCCGTGCATTGTATTGGGGCAGAGAGTTGATAACATCTAAACTGGTTTCTTCCAGCAGATAATCAAGAGGGGAAGAACATGCTGGGAAGAGAGGACATTAGAGAAAGGGGACAGTGTGTGAGGCAGCCTAACCACAAGCTGTGAGTGTCCGTGTGTGAATCTGGTGAGATGGACGTAGCAGTGAGGCTGGTTGGTGACAGTCACCTTGAGAGTCATGTTGAAGGGTGCAGGTGTTATCTGGAGTTAATTAGGGGAGCTGGGGTTTCCAGTATGTAGAGGAAAGATGTGATGGGCTTTCTGTCCAGGGACCATCATGTGGGGCACTGTGTGTGTGAGTGTTGGGGGGGGGCAGGCTGTGAGAAGAGAGACTCCAGCAGGTGATGGCAATCAAGGGCTGCAATAGCAGTTCCCCAAGAAAGAAGCCACTGGCTCAGCCTGCATCCCAACCTCCCACCCCCCATTCTATTCCCACTGCTCTCTCGTTCCCTCCTTTTGGTTTTTCTTCTTCGCCCTTGGATCACCCCAATCTGCTCCACACACAAGCCCTGCTTCCTTTCTAAGTATTCCCTGGGTTCTCTAGAGCAGGCTTCCCTCCCTGACAGCAGCAGAGCGGCAACCACTTGACACTCGTGCCACTTGCCTTGGTCTCAGAGTGCCCCAGTTTGAGTTAGAAGCACACTGGGCTCTTAAATGACACCAGACCCCTTAGAGGGGCTGGACGTGTGGTAAGGAGAGAAAGAAGGAGGAAAGCCTTTTAAAGTGGTCAGTACAATGAAGGGAGGACACTCAGAATCTGGTAACAGACGCACTTCAATTTGAGACCCACCTCTGCCTAACACATCTTCCAGGAAACAAAGTGATTTTTTTTTGCTTTTTATTATAAACATTGCAAACATAATTGAGAACAGAAAAAATAGTGTAGTGAGCATCTAAGTGCCCTGACTCAGCACCAGCAATTCTCAACATCTATCCAACCCATGCTTGTTATCTCATTTCATCTAATCATCCCTCCCGCTATCCCTGCATTATTCGGAAGTAGAGTCTGGGCATCATAAAAATTTATAAATACTATTTATAGATAAATTTTACTTATAACTTTATCTATAAGTGAGAAGGATTGTTGAACTTTGAGATTCTGAGTCTGTCTGGACCTCAGCCTTCTCACTTGTAAAATGGGAACGATAATGCCCTCATTCCGGGCTACAGTAAGATTCATGAAGGTCTTTACTGGAAACCTGTTAGCTACCCTTTCTGTATGATTTCTGTGAACCAGACACTGTAAAGCACAAAGAGTGTAATCTTGCAGGCAGAAAAACCCAGGTCTCATTCTCAGCCCCAACACTTACCATCTGAGTCTTTGAGGAACATTAATTGAAATCCTCATTTTTAAAAATGGGGGCAGAAGAAAACACCACCTCATCAGGCACTTTAAAGCCTTATAGAAAATAATGTATTTATCAACATAATTTCTTCATTCATTCATTTTTCATTCATTCATCATCCTGTTAATCGTCGATTGCCTCGAGCAGGCCCCAGTAACGTCTCTTTCATCCTAGCCCTGAGATTATATTCAAGGCTTTTTAGGAGAATGAGACCCATCATTGTTACTGGTATTTGGCATATTTGGTGCGCCACGGGGAGTTTGCCAGACTCTGCCCTGTGGGCAGGCTATATTCGATAGCCTACATAATTTCTTAATACATTATAATCATTACAAATGTCCTTTAAGTGTTTACTAACTATGTAAATATTATATTTAATAGATATTAAATATGTATTTATAAGACCTGTAAATATATAATATAATAATAATATAATAATAAAGATGTAATTTCGATTCTGAGAGCAAAGTATTCATTACTATCTCCATTTAACAAATGAAATACCGGAGGCTTAAAATGAAGATTAAGTAACTTGCCCGAGGAGCTATGAAATTGCAGAGCCAGGAGTCTGTGCCCAGGTCCGACTATCCCCAGGCCCCCCCTCCCCCATCATTGTGGTGCTTCTCTGGCAAACCTTGCTCTACAGCCTGTGAAAAGAACACACTGATCTTTGGTCAGACAGACCAAGGTCATGTGGTTCTTCCCTCTAGCTGATGTTTTGAAGCTCGTTTTGTAGAATCTGATGAT
Organism: Sorex fumeus; assembly: GCF_029834395.1. Taxonomy (NCBI): domain Eukaryota; kingdom Metazoa; phylum Chordata; class Mammalia; order Eulipotyphla; family Soricidae; genus Sorex; species Sorex fumeus. The sequence goes on along the minus strand of NW_026606179.1, from coordinate 2,401,912 downwards.
ACACATTACAGATTTTCCCCTAGACTCCTTTGTCTGCCTCTCCTGTCTTCTTCCTGCATCTCGTTTTAGAGGCTTGTTAATGCTCATCAGCACCTGCACTAGAGAAAAGTAAAGAAAGCAGGGAAAGGATGAAATTAAAATCTGAAAGGGTCACATCAACCCTTTTGGACTGTTTTAATGGAAAGGAGCTGAAACTCTTCAGGCAAAATGAGCGTTGTATATTAACCCGTGGATTTTTGTTTTCTAGTCAGCTAGCATAATGAGGACAGGGCTTATTTATCTATTTCTAAGGGGAGAGGAAATTGCTAGGAATTACTTGGAATGGACATGTGGCTCAGCTGGAAATCAAACACAGACCTGACCAATATTCTGCCCGGCTGTTCCATTGTTCCACACCACCTCTGGGCAGACAAATCAGACTATGGGGAAGGCCTGTGCAGAGCTGGCTGGCTTGGAAGGAAAGCCAGTTCTGAAAGACCTAGTCTAGTTCTGGTTTGGTGGGAGTCAGCACAATCATACCAATATTTGACTTTAAAAAAATAACTCCTGAAATATAAATTTATTTACCTTTGCTTTGAATATTTTTGCGATTTGCTTACCACTTTAAAAAATTTTTGTTAAAGCATAGTGATTTGCAAAGTTATTCATAGCTGAGTTTTAGACATGCAATATTACAGCACTGATCCTACCACCAGTGTCAACCCCCAATCACTAATGTTCGTAGGTTCTCTCCCATAGCCCCTACCCCTACCCCAGCCTGCCTTCTTGACAGGCACCTTTCTGAGTTCAGTTATTCAAGTCTTGGTTTCTTGATTTCAGTGTTGTTGACTCTGTGGTTTGGATATTTGGCTCTGTCATTCCTTAACACCACCTTTGTACCTGAATCCCCTGACCTGGCTCCTATTGCTTCTCATCTTCCTCTTCTCCTTCTCCCCTCCACTCTTTCCTTCTCCTCCTGACACTTTGGGGCCAAGGTAGATCTGGGGGACCCTATATACCATTGCATTTCTGCATCTAGCTATTCTAAATGCCACATATAAATGATATTTTCTTACCCTTCTCCTTCTGGCTTACTTCACTTAAAATGATGTCCTCCAGTTCCATCCAAGTTGCTGCAAATTGCATGATTTCATCATTCCTTATAGCTGCGTAGTATTCTATTTGTCTAGTTTTTTCACATGGGCTGGTTTCATGTTACAATGTAGTCTCTATTATCCAACTTTATAAACAAAGATGATGCAAAGAAGTTGATTTTTCTGGGATAGACTAATCCTTTGCAACTAAGCTGACTTCTGTCTTCTTGTTTACTGGGGAAATGATCAAAATGATTTTTTGTTTCTTTGTTTGTTTGGGGTCCACACCTTATGTGCTCAGGAGTCACTCCTGGCTCTATGCCCAGGAATTACCCCTGGTGGGACTCAGGGAACCATAGAGGAGCCTGGGAATCAAATCCAGGTTGACTGTATGCTCGGCCAGCACCCTACTCTCTGGACTATTGCTCTGGCCCAAGGCCTGTGTGTATTCTAGGGTATCATGTTTGGTCAGGTATTTTCAGAGGGTACTATCCAAATAAAACGCAAAACCATAATTTTGTCAGAAACTGAGTCCAGAGATATAAATCTTACTGGTATGATTTTGCAAGCTCTGTGGAGAAGCCTCTGTTCTGGTTAGAGGATTGCTGGAATGACAACCTGGATTTCTTGGGATAGAGCCAAGAAAACAATTTATGAGACTGACCCCATACTAACTAGCTAAAGCATTGGGCTATCATCCAGAATCCTTATTTCAGAAAAGCAGAGTTAGATTTGTTCCCTCTGAAACCCTGTGACTATTTATTTAAATTAGTGAGGTCACCTCAATAACAGCTATGCAAGCCAATCTTTAATTAGGAGAATTTTCCAGACCTTCATCATAATGGATTTTTTTAAGGGTCTTGAGTATTTTTCTTCCTTACTTTTTCAGTCTTACCTTGTTTTCACTCTTTCTCCAGAGACATAGCTCATTTCTCTCCCCAATGTCTGCTTCTCCCTTAGCAGACACAGAGCTCTCTTCTGCCTGTGGCATGCTCATGGGAGCTCAGCCCGGATTAGGAAGAGATGCTTCAGAAATCCAAGCTCTACCTCATATTGCACTATGATTCCTTGGACAAGTTACCTTACTTTTCTGAACCTCAATAATATTTCTTGCAACGGATTGTAGATAACATTTACTGAGTACCTTTGCTGCATATGTCAGGCATTGTTTTGTCTTAGTTACAACCAAATGAAGAATTGTTAATGTCCCCATTTATAGATGAGGAGGTTGAGGTGCAGAGATCACACAACCAGAAACTGGCTTCTGTTTGTGTGCAGACTGCTTCCTGTAAAGCCAGGTACTTCATAGGTTCTCAATAAATGCTTATTGAATCTGTGTATCTCCCTCACCAAAAAGTCTGTCTGTCTGTCTGTCTGTCTGTCTGTCTGTCCGTCTTTCTTTCTTTCTTTTGGGTTAAGGCCAACCCAGCTGTGCTCAGGCTTACTCCTAGCTCTACACTCAGGGATTACTCCCGGTGGGGTATTGGGACCATGTGTGGTGCCAGGGATCAAACCTGGGTTGACTATGTACCCACTCTGGCCTCAGGTCTCTTTCTTTTAAAATCTCTGCCCTGTAGTTTTCACTTTTCTCTGAGAATATTGAATATATTAATCTCATCTTCAAGCCTGGGTTTACTTTACCAGATCTGGACAGCACAAATAATAACTTGTAGTATAGAAAATTGTAATCATCTGCAAAAATACAAATATGATGAACTTCCACCTACTTGGCATGTTATAATTAACAGTACTCCTACTTACTCCCTCTCCTGGCTGTAGTATTTTGAAGTAAATTCCAAAATTCATTTTATTTTGCTCATGAATTTTAGTATACATAGCCTTTTTAAAAAAGAATTCTTGGGGCTGGAGCAATAGCACAGCAGGTAGGGGTTTGCCTTGCACGTGGCTCACCCTGGTTCGATTCCCAACACCCCATATGGTCCCCCAAGCTCTGCCAGGAGTAATTCCTGAGTGCATAAACCACGACTAACCCCTGAGCATCACCAGGTGTGACCCAAAAAGCAAAAAAAAAAAATTCTTTTACAGAACACCCATACTAGCACATTGTACTTCAAAAATTAAAAATAATAATTGCCTAATATTTTATATTCAGTATTCAAATTTCTAGCTATTTCAGAACACATTTCTCAGTTTCATATTTCTCCATTTGTTTAAATATTATCTAATAGGATCTCACACTACAATTGGCTGATATACCTCTTTTAATACATAGGCCCTGCGATGTCTTTTTTGTTTCTTTGTTTGGAAATCATATGTGGCAGTGCTCAGGGTTTACTCCTGAGTTTGTGCTCAGGATATCACTCCTGGCAGCAGTGCTGGGAATATGGGGATTGGACTGTGTTGCTGGGGTTGGTAGCTTGCCAGGCAAGTGCCTTCACCCCCTTACTATTTCTCCAAACCTCCATATATTTTTTTAAATTAAAGTTTATTTGATGAAGAAACAAGATCATTTGTTCTCTATAATTTCTCAGAGTTGGATTGTGCTGATTGTACCTCCTTGGTATCATTTAAAATGCTCACATGTAACTCTTTGCCCAGTATTTCATATAAAATGGAAGTTGAATCTATGGCTTGATTGTTTTTTTCGTAAGGCTGCCTCAGAAGTGCTATATTTTCTCACATGATTTCTGGTCTTTCTCTCTATGATAATTGTGGCCGTTGATGATGAAAATGATCACAGCATTGACTCGTTAGGCATTGTAAAATGACTTCCACACTGGATATTTTGGTTTTTGTTTTGTTTTGGTCCATATCTAGTGGTGCTTAGGGGGCTACTCCCAGGTCCATGATTGAGGGTCACTATTCGAGTAGCACTCAGAGTTAAACCAGGCCACAAACCTGGGTGCAGTGTGGTGACCACACACAGCAGCCTCCACAACCCCTGTCCAGAGGAGAGCTAGGTTCCCTCCAGCTGTAAAGGCCAGCAGCTCTCTCTCAGCCTGGTATCAGTCTCAACATCAGAAAACAGGCAGAGATAGGACTTGGGTGATGGTACAGCAGGTAGGGCACTTGCCTTGTATGCAGCTGACCCAGGTTCTATCTCTGGCATCCCATATGGTCCCCCAAGCACCACCAGGAATAATTGCTGAGTGCACATCAGCAGTAACCCCTGAGCATCGCCAGATGTGACCCAAAACAGAAAACAAAAACAAATCAAAGAAAAAAAAATTAAAACACAGGCAGGGAAAGGGAGGGAAAAGCTACCCCAGAGAGGATTAACATTACTTTGTCAGCCTCGGGGAAGGTTTAGTTCATGTAGAGGCTCTGTCAGTGATTGGACAGGTCATTTAAAGGAATCATTTTGAGAATATCTCCTTGTTAGGGTTCTTACTTTTGGCATTTTCACCCCATGCCATTTGGCATTTTGATTTTAATTTTGGCGTTTCTTGAATAGAAACATTATGACTTTATGGTCAAGTGCCCGAGTTAGAAAACCAGATAGGGTTCTAATGCAAGTCCTGCTGCATGCTGTGTGTGTCTGGGCAAGTCACTTATCTTCTCTGTTCAATCTACCGCTCAACAGTAAGTAGAGGGTTGAAGAGAAAGCTTCACGGACTGTGCGTGTGCTCTGCATGCAGGATACCTGGGTTCAAGCCCTAGCACAACCCCCAAGCACTCCCAGGTGTGGGCCAAAAGCAGAAAAACAAATAATTAATAAATAAAAAATAAAACAAGAAATCAGAATGGGGAGTGGATGATATTGATGGTCAGCCGTCTCCAGAATGCGTCCCTGTGAACTTATGCCTGTGGCTAGAAGTGGGGTCTGGGAAAATGTGCATGTTCCGGCTCCCGTGAGTCTCGCCAGCACCCTCTGGGATGCCCTCGGCTCCGTTTCCTGCTGAGAGTTTGGTGGTCCCTTTACTCTCCGAAGAGGTTCCCCAGCAGCTGTTCTGGTGGTCACTGTGCGGAACAGGCGAGGCAGGTGCAAGACGGCGTCAGCCTCACACTCGGAAGGAAAGAGGCAGCTTTAGGCTGCTCTAGTGAAGCCAAAGGCACCGGAGCTCAGCGGGGAAGGAGCCCGGGTTGCGGGTGGGGGGGTCGTCCAGGGGTGACAGCTGCAGCAAAGCTCTCATCCTTTCTCAGGCGACCAGCCCAGGCTTGTCTACCTCCAGTGATGTGAGACTCATTATCTCTCAAGCAGCCGGGTTGGCCTTTCCTCCAGCTAAAGTCTCTCTTTACCTTATTGGACATCTGTCTCCCTCTCCTGTCCACAAGCCAGACCTGGATGTTCTCCCCACTGCACCATGCTGCTGGGGTGTGAGAGGGACCCCCAGAGCAGAGGTGCATGATGACAATATCCAGCCAAGCGTGCAGCAATGCCTTTGTGTGGACGTTGGCAGAGACCATCCTGTGAGTGTCATTCAAATGGAGTGTAATTCTCTATTAGGCAGCATCAGGGACAGATGGATTGGTGAGGCATGAAGGGGACTGGTGCAGGCACTGGCCTTTCAGCTTCAGAGCTATGATTTGGAGCCCGGTGTGGGGAGTTAACCTTTCCCCATGCCCCCTCTGCCTTGCCGCTCTCTCAGATGTCCTTTGTTACGCTCCCGAGTGAGCAGCGTTCACCCTGCATTATTTAGTGCCATTTATCCCTGCACTTTCCCATTCTTGCAGCCTGCAGGAAGGAGACTGTGGCATGTGGACTGTGTGTCAATGCCGGGCAGCTTGTCTGTCAGCTTCAGAAAGCTGCCAGGGAGCCAAGAACTCACAGTTGCAGCCGTGATGTAAGCCTGTGCGCCCTGCGCTCCTCCATCATTTGGAAAGAAAAGCAGGAAGGAATCTGTTTTATTTTTATTATTTGTTTTTGTTTTGGGGGTCATACTTGGTGGTACTTGGGGACTGCTTCTGGCTTTCCACTGAGCAGTGAAGGTGGGGAGATGGGGGGATTGCTCCCATCAGTACTCAGGGGGACCATGTGGTGTCAGGAATTGAACCCAGATCCTCCTACATGCAAAGTTTGCACTCCAGCCCATGAGCTCTCTCCAGCCCCAAGAATCTTTGTTTTATTCTGGTTGGTATATACCAACTGCCATCCCCCTTTCTAAAGATCTTCCATTCTTACCTGTGAAATCTCCCTCACCCTCACCAAACCTGATGGAACAGGTGCATTGAACATGGCTGCTTCCTAATTTGTGGCACAGGTTGACATACAGGCTGTCCTGACTCTTATCAAAGGTAAAATATTACAGTGTGAATGGGCTCATAATAAAATATTTGTTCCCAAACAGGTGAATGAGTTTGTTAGGTTTTATGTCATTTCTGGGGGAGGAAGAACTCATAATAAATAGCTGCTTTGAGGTGACCAGAGAACTAGGGGCTAGTTTCACTACAATAAAGGGGCATTTACCAGGCACTGCAGACCCTTTTCTTTGGGGTACAGGAACAGATGGATTGAAGCCCCCTTTCTTTCCCTGTCATTCATCACTCCCTACTTTCCTGAGAGTCAGGGAGATGTGAAGTGGCCCAGCAGTGCTAAGAGACTGGCATGAGCTGTCCAGAGATGCCAGGCAAGCTTAGATCCAGCTTAGCGATGCCAGGAAATCTTCGACAAAGGCAGAAGACTCGAAGAGGTTGAATCCAGACTCTGAAGAAGCCCGTTGGTCTCCTGAACATTTGAAAGCAGGGAGAAATGTAAAGAAGTAGAGAAAAGTAGTCATGTTGTACTACCCAGAGGTGCAAATTTATAAACATTTGGGGGTCTGTTTTCTTTCTTTTTTTATGTAGGAGTGTTGCTATTTATTCAGCCATTGATTAGGCTGATTGAATTGGGCATGAACTCCACTCTTCCTGTATTATTAATGCATTTTTCTTACAGATATTATGCTGGAAATATAGTTTTGTGCCATCCTTTGCCTTCCTCCACCTAACATTTCAGAACTAGCTTTAACTAAAATTAGTTTATAAATGTCATCTTTGTTTTATGTACCCCCTTCCCTTCAGTGCTGTTGCTATGAAGGGGTCACACAGTCATGCTTGGTTGTGGATTTCAGCAGGAGTCCATGCATTCATGCTCGTAAGGAACACGTGCATTAGCTGCAGTGCTCACACTCTTTCTGCTGGTGCTTACTGGGTGTAACTGCAGTGCTCACACACACACTGGGCAGGTTGTGTTCCTATTTTCAATTGAGGTGCTGGGCATTCCACCTTTTGTAGCGAAGTGCTTGCATACACCTGACTGTTATGGGCCAAGGATTGCACATTTTAACCTTGGCCCTGGGGCATCCAAACAGAAGATCATTCAGCACATCAGTTCATGTAGGTGGCATGGAAACCAAACCTGGAACCTCATGCTTGCAGGGCAGATACTTTTGCCACTAAGCCATCCCTGGAGCCCCTCAATGTCATTTTGTGTGTTCTCAGGAGCGTGAGTGCCGTGCATGGTGATATTTGGCTCAGTCAGAGTCAGGTGGTTGGTTGTCTGGAACAGACAATGCAGTGTTACTAAGGCCTGCAGTGCTGGGGCCCATCAGGGCTTTGCTAAGTTGTGCTGGATGACTATATAGTATCAGGGATCTGCATTGAGATCTGGTGCATGAAAAGTGCACCCTTTGAACTATCATTCTGGCCCCTAAATACCATTTAAAATGATATTCAATGGGGCTGGAGCAGTAGTACAGTGGGGAGGGCACTTGGCCTTGCACACAGCTGACTTGGGTTCAATCCCCATATAGTCCCCCAAGTACCACCAGGAGGGATCCTTGAACATAGAGCCAGGAGTAAACTCTGAGCACCACTGGGTTTCACCCAAACTCTCCATCCCCCAAATGGCATGCAATGTCCCATTGTGTGGATGTAATTTTCCATGACTTTAATGTTGGATAGTTAGAATTTTGGGGAGGTAGGGTAATCACCTTGCATATCATGGTGTGCAAGGGCAATACCTGACTCTGCTCAGGAGTGATTCCTGGTAGTGCTTAGGAGAAATTTTGTGGTGCCAGGATTTGAACCAGGATCAGCTACGTACAAGATAAGTATCATAACCCCTTGTACTATCTCTACCACCTCTTGATCTGCATTTTAAATTAATTCATTGTATCACTGTCAGCTTGTTGTTCATCGATTTTCTCGAGGAGGCACCAGTAACGTCTCCATCCTAGCACTGAGATTTTAGAAAATGCCACATTTGAGGCTCTTTCAGGGTCAAGGGAGTGAGGCCCATCATTGTTACTGGGTTTTTAGCATATCGAATACGCCACGGGGAGTTTGCCAGACTCTTGGTAGTCTGCTGGGCTCCCCAAGAGTAAGAACTAGATATAAGAGGTCCGGGAGCTGGGTTTTATAGTCTCTGGGTCTTGACCTTTGTTGGGATAACACAGATGGGCAGTTGGTGGGTGTAACGCCTACTTACTGGAAGATGGGGATCTGGGTGGAGGAGGCCCAGTCCCCATCCGAGCAGGCTTGGAGATCTCAGCCCTTGGTCCCGCATGCCTGGGTTCCTCTGCTGGTTCCTTCGTGCATGAGGTTCGACCAAACGTGTGGAGAGTGGTCTTAAAATCATGGCTGTGGCTGGTTCCAGAGGTCTTCGTCTGCCAGGGCTCTGCTATTAAAATTGTTAATATTGTTATTTAAATTAGTTATGTTAAATTATTTCAAATAGAATGACTGTCAAAGAGCATGTTTATTTTACAGATCTTTACTTGCCAAAGCATTTAGTTGTGCTGGAGAGATAGTATGGTGAGTAGGGCACTTGTCTTGCATGTGACTATCTGGGTTCAATCCCCAGCGTCACATATGGACCCTCAGCACCGCCAGAAATAATCCCTGAAATCCCTGAGTGCAGAACCAAGAGTAAACCCTGAACATAAATGTTGTGGCCCAAATTTTGTAATAATAATTTTTCACTTGCTTAATTACTTTATTTTTATTTTGGGTCACACACGGCTCTCAGGAGTTACTCCTAGTGGTGTGCAGGGGACCATATGGAAAACTTGTGATCAAGGCCAGGTTGGTCGTATGCAAAGCAAGTGTCCTCCCCGCTATGCTATTGCTCCATCCCCTACTTGTTTATTTTTGAGGCCACACCCAGTGGTGCTCGGGCTACTCCCAGTCACGTTTGGGGGACTGAATGTGGGCCTGGACATCTAACTCAGATAGGCCACATGCAAAGCAAGTGCCTTAACCTTTGTATTATCTCTCCATGTTTGCTCAGCCTTTGTTAGGACCTAACTTATTCTAGACCAGGTTGGAGTAGAGGGACTGATATGTAGAATGGCCGTGGGGGTGGGGTTTCTAGGATATGTCTGAAGGTGTTGAGCATTAACCAGGGTGGAAGCCAGTGGGGACTGTGGGGAGGGACTGTCCTAGATCTCCAGGCAGAGAGAACAGAATGTACAAACAACCCACAGTGGTTAATGAGCACAGACCAATGGAGCTGAGGCCAGAGGATGAGGGGAGGGTAGAGTGAAAAGGGCTTGCGAGGGAGGCAGGCAGGCGCAGGCATTCTGATGACAGAGTGTAGACTTTATCCTACTGCAGGGGAAGCTATAAAGGGGCTTTAAGCAGCCAGTAACGTGATGAGACTTGCATTCTCGAAGGTCACCATGGCTGCTGTGTAGATAGATTGGACAAGGCAGGAGGGGGTGCTGGGAGACCAGTTAGTGCTGTGGGGCAAGAGGAACTCCTCAGAATGTGTTAAATTGATAGGAGAAAAAGTGCCTTTCATTTAAATTTCCATTTCTCTAATTCCTGCTGAGGTTGGATATTTTTATGTTGATTTGCCGACTGTATTTCATCATTTGTGACTTGAGTGGGTTTATCCTAAAGGCTCTTGGAGCATTAAGATGCCATTATTGCAGACTTTAGAGATGGTATGCTCAGATGCATAATTCAGCTCTGCATTGGAGCCCTTGGAGACCCAGCGAGTGGAGGCAATACCCAGGGTCTCTGGAACGAGGCCTGTGCCTTCCAGACACACAGCCTCTTTCTTCAATTCTCCTAAAGCAGATGCGTGACCCGGGCCTGCAAAGCACCGCTCAGCAAGTGCAGGGTCTGCTGACTGGGACGAGTAGTCAGAATAGCCATGGAGAAGGTCACTTCCTGCCACTGAATTTGAAGGAAGAGTCTCAGAATGCAGCAAACTCATTTGAAATCAAGGGTCCCTAGACATGGGGTGGGACTGGGTAGCTTCATTTTTGAAGCCCAGATCAAGGTGGTTTGTTGCCAGCAGGCCATTAGCATTTGTGAGAGTCGAGAGGATGAGTAGAAAGCAGTATCTTAGGTGTGAAATTTCTCCCTAGTCTTGATTGATGGGTGGTTCCACTGTCTTCCCACAGTTAGCAGCAGCTGACTTATAGATTTGGCCTGCTTATCTATTTATTACATTGCCATTGGGCAGCCAAGGAGCCTCCAGAAGAAGTTGCAGGTAGGGGTGTGCCAAGAATATACCCTGATTGAAATAACTTTTCTTAATAGTTGGCAGTTTGCCAGGTGGCGGGGTCTCATGCCTCTGGTTCCCTCAGTGGGGGCTGACTTTGCAATGCGGTGCGTGTGGTGCCCCAAGTTTCATCCTAATTGCTCTGTGCCAGGTAGCAGAGTGCAGTGCAGAGGCTGAGTGATGAACCCTGATTTCTCTTTGCAGATTCTTGACGAGGAAATCACAGGGAGCTTGAGCCCGTATTTCATCCTGGAGTATTTCTCCCTATTAAATCGAACCATTGCAGATTGTTAAGATTCTCCCACTGTAGCCAATAGCCTTGTCCTGGTGTCCTGCATGCAAGGCCATGCCCTCACTATAGCGAAACTCATCCTTATTTGCCATTTAATTTTATTCGAAGACCAGATAAAATACAAAATAGTATTAGATGCATTGACTCCCAGAGTCTTCCAAAAGTTATTCTGTGATTCCCTAAAAGTGATTCCCTAAAAGTGATTCTGTGATTTTGTTAAAAGTCTTTAATTTTGTTATTTAAAAATACAGTGTTTAAAGAAAAATTTGACATTATTCCTCCTTCTGCCTCAAACTTAAATAGAGTAAGGTCTGATTATGCTTGGGCCAGGAGGGAGTATGGTGGTTAGGGTGTTTGCCCAGATTGTACCTGAGAATACCTGACCTTGATTCGGTTCCTGCCACCATATGGTCCTCTGAGCATTGCTGGAAGCAGCCCAGGAGGTTCCTGAGCGCTGCTAGATGTGGCCCCAGAAGCCCCCAGCAGCTCTGGAAGTAGCATTACTTCCTTACATCCTTGTGCTAAACCGATCGTCCAGTTGGATGAGAATCACTAGTGGAACTCCTGGACTTCCTCAGCACTACTTGGGAGAGTTCCTCAACCCAAAACAAAGCAAAACCAAAAAAAAAGAGACATGATTATTCTCATGACTATTTACCACTGTTATCGTATTGTTCAGTAGTTTTCTAGCCTTTCCCCTGATGTGTAGATATGTATTTTAACTTTACTTTTTACTGATTGCTTTTGGGAAACCACCCTAGTAGTGTTTGGGAGGTCCAAGGACCATGTCCTAGTTCTCCTTTTTCTGATTGTGTGGCAGGATAGCTCACCGTCCAGACCTGATGAGTGGTGCTGAGGGTCACCAAGGCTACACTGTCCATGCTCAGTGGGCCATGCAGTGCCAGGGATTTCACTCACGTGAAAGCATGCCTTCTAGCCCTTTGTACTCTCTCTCTCTCTCTCTCTCTCTCTCTCCCTACTATGTACTTTTTAATATAAAACTGGATGTGCTGTCTTGTGAGATTGCCCCCAGGCAATGATCAAGGTGCTTAGCGCCACTCCCAGACTTAGTCCACTGGCCAGGATGATCCAGTACTTGGGCATAAGGATGAGGAGATTCTTGTCCCTATAATACTGGGGACCATCGGCTACCCTGACAGTGCTCCTTGGAGGCTTCCAGGGCTACACCTGATGGTGCTCGGGTAGTGGGATGGGCATGCAGTTTCAGGGATCAAATCAAGGTCATGTACTTGCAAAGCATCCACCCCCACCCTTGGTCCTATATTATTTATTTTTTTCTTATTGTGTGAGCTATGTGGTACCAGGGATCAAACCCAGAGCTTCACACATGCAAGGCATGTGCTATACCACTTGATCCCTCATCCCTGGACCCTGTGTATACAGTTTTTTTTTTTTAATTTCCCCTAAGCAGTACTCAAGGTGCCTAGGGACCACTTCCAAGCAGACTGGTAGTTTATCATTAGAGCCTGTGAATGCAGTGCTATTCAGACCACCAGGGCACACCCAACAGTGCTTGGGGATCTCAAGTGCTATACCCAGTGATTCTCAGGGCCCATATGGTGCCAGGGATCAAACCCAGGCCACATGCTAGGCAGATATCCTAAATTCTGTACTATCTCCCAGACTCTCTATATCATGTCCCCTGTTTTTTTTAATAATTTTTAAATTTTTATTTTATAATTTCACAATATTTTGATTACATTTAATATTCAAATTCAAACACCCATCCCACCACCATTACACCACCATCAAATTTGGGATGTTTCCATCCCAACCCCCAATCCCTGTCCCAAAACACAACCGAAATAATATATTTCATATTGCCTGTTATAAAGAACTGCTGAACGTGCTTACAAAAAAGTGTTCATAAAGGAAACAATGTGAAGATTGTTCTATTTTGGCAGGAGCCATTAAGACATTCTATAGGATACCACTAACATGTTGTTAAAGTTTGGGTGATGTGGGCTTTGGTTTATATATTTGAAAATATGTGTATGTGTGTGTGTGTGTGTGTGTGTGTGTGTGTGTATTTCCCTCTATGATTTGTTGCCTACTGTCTGAACCCCATCAAATATGGTATGGTAATTATGGAAAATGGGTAGAGGGTGTCTTATGATGTGTTGAGGCGGCATAGTCCGGGAATATGTTTGCTCATATGTGAGGCTTGGCCAAGCGTGTGGGGAGCGGCCTTGAGCGTGGCGGCAGTTAGGTTGTGGAGTTTTTTAGCTACTGGAGCTGGGTCCCTTGGGGCAGGGAGGGCTCTCACCTGCCCCCCTCTGGGGCGCCTCATGTGAAACAGCCTGGTACGGAGTCCGGTGGCAGAGTTATGGGGGCCTCATGTTATGCTCTGTTCCCTGTTTTTTATCCTAAATGTTTTTCCCCACTCTGTCTTGTGATGAACACTTGCTCCGTCAGACTTCCCCTGAACTGGTTGCCCTGTGATCCTAGCACACAATTAAGCCTTTCTAGGCCTTGAGTCTCCTTATGGAATGACAGAGGCATCTCATTTGGGGGGTCTCATAGCATCAGTCAGGTTAGGGTACCAGGTGACATTCTTTCAATAGTCAGAGGGAGCTGGAGAGATAGTGTAGGGATAGGGCGCTTGCTTTGCATGTGACCAACCCAAGTTCAATCCCTAGCACTACATGTGGTCCCCTGGCACTGTCAGGAGTGACCCCTAAGAGCAAAGCCAGGAGTAAGCCCTTAGCACTGGCAGGTATGACCTCAAGACAACAATAACAACAACAAAAATAATACTATCAGAGGTAGTAGAGCATCATCCTTTGAATGATGTCTTTAATTAAAAAAAATTAGCCAACAATTATACACTCTCCAGTGTTGTATGCAAGCCATAGCCAAATTTGAGATCTGGCTTGTAAAAAATGAAGTTTTAGAAAAATGTGAGTTGACAGTAAATGCTCACCAGACACTTCCAATGTCTTCACTCAACTGAACACTTTACAGCCGCCTCTAAACCTCTTCATGAACATGGATTCTTATGAGTTGGGAGAGCTGTTTAGGGGCTCAAGGCCAGGATTTACAGGAGTTTGGGGGGAGAGATATATTAAAGGAGACACAGACTTATCTGTAAGCATAGTAGACACTACTAATTTCCCCTACTACCTTTCCACATTCTCATTTACTGATAGAATTTTGATTTGGGGTGGGGGGGTGGGCAGTGATTATGTGCCTGGCTGGAAAAAAAATCTCTTACCTTAGGGCCTGAGATATAGCTCAAAGGACTGGAACACATGCTTTGCATGTTGAAAGCCTGAATGTAATCCCCATACCACCTGGCCCCCTGAGCACCATGGGAGTGATCAATCCATGGGAGCATTAGGCTGGGAATAATCTCCGAACACCACAAGGTGTGTCCTCAGAACAACCGCAACAAAAAAATCTCTTAGCCACCTTCTCCCTTGCAGCTTGGAGTGATGATAGGGACCATTCTAGCCCATGAAATGAAGGTGGACCCTGCTAGGAGGGCTTACTTCATCAACGAAATGCCAGAGCTCTTTGGCCTGTGCTCTTCCTATCAGTCTGGTGACCCCTGCCTATCAGTAGCCTTGCAATTAGATGGAAGGAAGCCACCACCAATGATGACATAAAAGATCAGGGGTCCTTTGTGTTATCCTTGAGTGTCTGCTTCAGATCTGAGGTTTTTTTTTCTTTTGGTTTTTGGGCCACACACCCGGCTGTATTTGGGACTTACTCTTGGCTCTGTGCTCAAGGATCATTCCTAGTGATGTTTAGGAGATCACATACAATAGTGGGGTTCAAGCCAGAGTCAGTTCATGCAAGGCAGGTGCCTTACTCCCTCTATTATCCTCTGGCTCCAGTTCTGAACTGCCTGCTTCTAGATTTCTTCTTGTTCCACGAGAAAGATACCCCCTCCCCATCTGCTGAAACAACTGTTAGGGTTTTTTTTAATTGCTTGCAGCTGAATGCAATCATAACTGATAAGGTAATATTTTAATATTTTACAAGGGGGAAATATATTTACATATTGTATAATTAAAAATGAAAAATTATTTAAATCTCTACAGATTTATGGGCCCCACACCAGATATACTGAAACAGAAGCTTTGGGGATAAAACTCATATCTGCATTGTTCTGTTTTGGGGTCACACCCGGTGATGCTCAGGTACTACTCCCAGTGAGTTGCTTATGGGTCACTCCTGGTGGTGCTGGGGAGCAGGGTGCAGAGTAGGCATGCAGTATCAGCTGTCTCCTTCATTCAAGGACTGGCCACTATCCCTTTAAGCCATCTCCATGGCCTTGTATTTGTATTTTTAGTAAATTCTCCCAATGTTTCTGATGCACAATAAGATATGAAAATCTTATCTTTTCACTAATACAATCTCCATTTTATATGTGAGAATGCTGAGGCCTGAGAAAATTAAACAGCATTTGT
The DNA here is from genome assembly GCF_029834395.1 of Sorex fumeus. NCBI lineage: Eukaryota > Metazoa > Chordata > Mammalia > Eulipotyphla > Soricidae > Sorex > Sorex fumeus. The sequence goes on along the minus strand of NW_026606179.1, from coordinate 2,386,717 downwards.
AGTATATGAGATCCTTGTCTGGATCTACCTGATTCTAAATGCCACACTGCCACCCCCGTCCACCTCAGACAGCTGCTCACTCTGGAAATCCGGCTTCCCCTCCCACAACACAACTGCATGCTTCTGGAGGGAGCCTCCAAAGTTGAATATTCCAGACTGCTTTGTATGGTTTTGCACTGTGTGCCATCAAGAGATGGCATCCCCAGGAAATGAAGGAATGCCTGGATTCTGAGATGTTTGTTTAAAAAAGTAGATTCTTAAGTTTTTGGTGTTGTCTTCTGCTTTTGAGACAAATATTCTTTGAAATTAAGCTTTTCCTGTGGACTTTCTAGGGTTAATTCACTAAGAATTGCTAGAACATCTCACCCGTGAAAGGTAATTATGGTTGTTTTATGAGGGTAGAAGACATATAGCTTGTAAGTGCTAGAGTAGTCTCCTGTGAGTTATTAGTACCCGCAGTATTCATGTTATACCAAATTAGCTATCAAGGGCTGATAGATTTTATCTGTAGTTCATCAAAGCATTGGTCAGTGCTATACATTCATAGCTATTAAATGCATTCCTGCTCCCCACAAATAGGGACTCTGGACAAGGGGGCTGCCTCAAGCTGTAATAATGTGATTTGCATGGGCACTTGGAACCCTGTATGATAAGAACGATTTCTGATGGGAAAGAGGCTCTTCACTGTGTGAAAAAGGAGGTCAGTGTACTTGATTTGTTTGGTTGGCCAGTTGGTTTGGGCTGTTGTCAGTGTGCTCGAGACCCTCAAGTGGCTGGCAGCGTTGTGTGGATTAGGTGAGGCCTGGAAGTTGGAGCTTTCTGTTCCGGATCTGGGTCTGGCATGAATCCACCTCAAGTCCGGATCTCTGATGTAAGTCCAGATAGCCAGACTTCTAAAAACCACTCGGCAGCTCGAGGGCCTCACTTGTGAAAGACATCCAGAGAGACTGGCCCTCCTGTCTTCGGTGGGCTCCTTTCATGCTGGGGTTGGAAGACAGATACCCAGCTCACTCGAGTCTCTCCTATCTCTGCTGCTTCTCCTAAGGAAGTTGGTTGTGCCAGGCCTTGGTAGATGTTCATTTGATTCCTTTTGGGGGTGGCGGGAGGCTTAATGGGTCACACCCAGCTTTGGAAGCTACCACTGGCTTTGTTCTGCAAGCAAAGCAAGTTTCTTATGCCCTGTGCTAACTCTAATGCCCTGATCATTTCATTCTTACAAAAGCTGTGTGAGGTTCTGATAGGTGTGAGATCTGCGGCTCAGAGAAATGTAGTTACTTGCTCATGGTCACATGGCTAGCGAACAGCAGGATGAGATTTCAGCTCAGGTCAGCCTGCCTCCAGGAGCCTGTGGGAAGCTGTGCAGCTGTGTCCGTGGCACTCACCCTGCTGTGGCAGCAGGGGCTGGGGACATTGGAGGGAGAGTTGGAGAATTCTAGACAAAGGAGACAGTCTTTAAAATAAGTGAATCAGTACAGCATCTAAGGTATTTGCCATGCAAGCAACTGACCTGGGTTTAATATCTGGCACCCCATGGTCCCCTGAGCACCACCAGGTGTGTGCCCACTCCCCCAATAAATTAAGATAGGAATGAGGGGTGTCAAGCAAAGTCTTGAGTAGAGATGGGTTCTGGGAGTAAGGAGTCTGGGCTGACTGAAATGCCGATTCCTTGTTGGGATGGGGAGGGGCAGGAAGTAGGAAATGGAGCTTGGACAAACTGTGAAGAACACTCAGTGCCTGGGTAGGTTTTTTTCTTGTTTGTTTGTTTTTTATTTTTGTTTCTTGGTGGGGTGGGGACACCTCCCAAGTAGTGCTTGGTAGGCCTCGGAGCTCCATTGGTGATTCTCAACCAACTGAGCAAACAGTTCAGTGTAAGGGCCTGAAGACGCAGTGCTGCGAGGCCCTGCTCTGAGGGTGGGGGGGTACCCAGCCACACCAGCACTGCTCAGGGGGTGCTCAGGGCCTTCAGGGGTACACTCCGTGATGTTGGGGATTAAATCTTGTGTGTGTCTTAACCGCTATACTGTCCCTCAAAACTGCTACAACAGGGGCCAGAGTAACAGACTGTGTTACATGTTTTGCAGTGGAGCTAGCGGGGGGAGGTGGGGGGTGGAAAGGGGATAGGGTTAAATTCCTCTCTCTTCTTTTGGTTTTTATTTTTTTTTAATTATTGTTTTCTTCCCTCTTGTATTGGAATGACTTTTTTTTTTTATAACAAGTTAATTGGGGAAGTAAAGGAAGGGAAGGCAAGAGGTAGGTTTAGTTACACGCTCAAGAGAGAACATGAGCTTCTGAATGGAAAGAGCCTAGAATGATTAGGGGAGTCTTCCCTACTTTGCCAGGGCTGCCTGGGAATATGGGGAGCCAGTGAAGACCAGAAATTTTATTTTCCCAGGCAAAGTAATCCCCCCCAAAAGTGATTAAACATTGGGCTAGAGTGATAGCACAGCAGGTAGGGAGTTTGCCTTGCACGCAGCCGACCTGGGTTCGATTCCTCCCTCACTCTCGGAGAGCCCAGCAAGCTACCGAGAGTGTCCTGCCTGCACGGCAAAGCCTGGCAAGCTACCCGTGATGTATTCAATATGCCAAAAACAGTAACAACAAATCTCAAAATGGAGATATTACTGGGGCCTGCTTGAGCAAATCGATGAACAACGGGGGAACAGTGCTACAGTGCTACAAGGGGGGCTTCCAAGCTCCAATCCCTGTGCAGTGCTGGCGACTTCATACATGCCAGGCATAAACTTGAACCCTTTCCCCAGAGAACAGCTTCTGTAGCATTCTGAAGAGCAACTGGCAGGAGGCTGCTGGGGAGGGCAAGGATAGAGCTAGTCTCTGGGAATGCCAGAAGCCCCTTAGCCCTGCCAAGACTGAAGTCAGGGTCTTCACATGACTGGGCCACCTTTTCTTTTCTTTTCAGAGTTGTCTATGACTTGATCATCTCCTGGGACTACCTAGGCCAATTTGGGAGCTCTCATTAGGAAAATGAAGGCTAAGGTTTGGCCAGTTCCTTCACCCCGCTTTCTTCCATAGTGAAATGCAGCACCAACATCCCTGTCCAATACAGAGGGATCATCAGGCTTGGTTGTCTCACTGCTTAAGAACTGTGGTCTGACCTCTGATACTGCCTTGTGCTCTGCACCCAGGCTCAGGCTCTATGATCTCTGCAGGTATACCAATGTCCAGAGCTTTCCCTTGAAACTGCTACAGACAGGGGCCAGAGTAACAGGCTGGTAGGGTGCTTGCCTTGCACGCGGCTGACCCTAGTTTGATTCACAGAATTCCATATGGTCCCCTGAGCCCGCCAGGAGTGACTCCTGAATTCAGAGCCAGGAATAACCTCTGAGAACTCTGAATATGCCCCCAGACCCCCCAGAAAACCAAACTGCTGCATAGTGTTCCCTGCAGGTCCCTCACATGCCACAACTCCCTTACTGTTGTGGCTGTATTTTGTGGGGTCTTTGGCCTTGGGGCTATACCAGGATGTATTCAGGGCTTACTCCTGGTTCTGCACTTAGGGATCACTCCTGACAAGGTTTGGGGGACTATATACAGAGCAGGGATCAAATCTGGGTTGGCTGCATGCAAGGCAAGCGCTTCTCCTCTGTACTATGTCTATGCCCTGAGGTAGGTTAATGTGTTCTCTGATTTTGGGGTGGGAACACACCCAGCAGTGCTCAGGGTTTATTCCTGGCTCTGCATCCAGGGATCACTCCTTATGATGCTCTGAGAGACCATATGAGGTGTCAGGGATTGAACCAGGGCTGGCTGCATGCAAGGCAAATTCCTACCTACTGTACCATCTCTCTGGCTCTGTTGAAGTGTTTTCATTCTGTGGTTGGTTGGAAATGTAGTACAAATGGTGGAGCACATGCCTGTCCATGTGTGAAGCTCTGGGTTAATCTGTGTTCAAGCCCTGGCACTGCACAACTAGCCTGCAGGTATTCTTTATGGTAGCGACAAAGATCCTTTCAAGTAGATTGTTAATATTATTTTTTTTTATTATTGAGGGACCACACATGGCAGAGTTTGGAAGATGCTGGATAAACTTATATCTGCTTGACTGCCCTTACCAGAGTTAACTCCCTGGCTCCAGGGATAGATTCTTTAGAGTACCATTCTGTCTTTTTGTGGGGGGTAAGAATGGACCTCCCAAGTAGTGCCTAACCATGGGGACCCTGCCAGCTATGTTCAGCAAATGAGTTAGCTGGAGGTTCAATGTAAGAGTCTGAGGATGTGCTGGGGCCGATTGGGGCCAACCTGGTAGCACTTACGGGCCTCCAGGACTGCACCCAGAGAAGCTCAGGGAACCATGTGTGATGTGTGTCATGGATTGAACCTGGGTCGCGCATGGCTGGGTACATACCCTAACCACCTCAGCCTCTGATTTCATTGGGTTTTGTTTGTTTGTTTGTTTGGGGGCCATACTCAGCAATGCTCGAGTTGTGTAATTCCTGCTCTGCACTCAGAAATTACTCTTGGCAGTGTTCAGGGGACCATATAGAATGCCAGGGATCAAACCCGAGTTGCTGCTTGCAAGGCAAGTGCTCTACCCAGTGTACTGTCATTCCAGATCCTGATTTCATTCTTTATGATATCTGGGTTCAGGGTTTGAGAAGAACCTGTTGAAAATAGGTACATAATTGGGTATATGTGTGCCCTCCTCTGAAGAGCATTTACCAGGTTCCCCAAGGGAACATATTCTTCCTTTACATGTTATCCAAAAAGTTACAAGCCACCAGCATTCTGAAACATGACCTTTGGTGTTGTCATGGTATTGGATTGTCCTGGTATTCTTGAACATCAGATGACTTCCCCCAAACCTGCTACTCAGAGCAGCTCTAAGCAGAAGCTAGAAACGTCTAGAAATATCTAGACTGGGTGAAGCCTACATGGGAAGAGAGTGGTACTGGTTGCAGGCACCTGCAGGAGCCCTTTGCACTCTCTCTCGTAGGATATCCAGATGCTCGCTCCCAACAGACTCTGAGGGTGCAGGGTCGCTCCCTGGACAACTGGACCCGGCATCCCGCTGTGGGGGTGAATCATGGGTACCCCTAATTTACAGAGGGCTAATTATGGCAGAGTGCTAATCTAGACTAGCGCCTCCTAATTATTTTAGATTTCACAGTTGAGGTTTAATGGCGGTTAAGCTTAGGAGCTAATTTTCTTGAAATTCAGGACTTTAGGGGATGGTATTTGGACATTGGGTGTTACTGGGTCCTGAAATGGAAAATGGGAGCCCGAGGTCTTGGTGTTTCTTTCAGAAACCTCCCAGAACAATCAAATCTGGGTGGATTTTTTTTTTTTTTTTGGTGCTTTTAAAAATAAACTTGGGGAGGGAGGCAAGGCGGGGTGGGACAACATCTCATGCAGTATGCTGTCAGAATGGGCAGTTCCTGTCCTCCAGGCTGGAGTTGCCGAGTGTCCATGACGGTTAAGTTTCCTGGCTGTGCTCCCTGTCCTGCCCCTTACCACTGCACTGGCCATTCAGAGCAACTGAGGAGAAGCTGGTTGTCAAGGCTCTACGTGGACACACTCTCCAGACTTGTTATTAGGAACTAAAGTGGTACTGTGGGCAGCTTCTCACAAGCCCGCAAAATAAAACAAGAGTTTCTCTGAGGTTCTAGCCTGGGTCTGAATGGGAAGTCACTTGATTTTGTTTTTCGTCCTTACTCATTTCACAAGGCCAGGGTGGCTGCAGAATCACGTTGTTAATCAGAAATGGAAGCATTGTTCTCTGGTAATCACTGAGGAATGCCTTTCCTGAATGGTTACTGTGGGAGTGAATAGCTCTACTGAAAAAAAAAAAAGAAAAAAGAAAGAAAGAAAGAAAACAAAACCTCAGACAGAAACAGCTGCAGTTTCTAGTCTAGCCCTTTGACAGGCATTTATGGAATCCCTACTATGTGCATGTAGCGTTGTCTTTCAGGGAAGGCAGGCCCTGGAGGAGCCATCCACAGTGATGGGGACTGAGGGAGTGTTGGCAGGCCATGACTCCAGGTCCCAGAGGAGCTCGATTAATTCAGCTGGTGTGTGCACGTGCACGCAGGGCCCGGGGGATGGCACTGAGAGGCGGCTGAGAAGCCGGGAGGTAAAGGAGGGAGGCCGCCTTCTCTGATCTCTCTTGACCCTTTCCGTGATGGGAGCTGCATTTTTCCTGTGTGGTGATTAGTATGCACATAATATTTTATGCTGCCTGTTTTTCACTTAGCATTCCTGTACCGATTTCCACTTAGTGACTAGGCCCAAGTATTTATCATTTTTAAAAGCCACGTAGCATTTTTTTTTTTTTGCCTTATTGATGTACCCTCATGCATAGCCATCCTCTCATTTGTTGGGAACAACAGAGTTTTTCTCAATTAAGAATCTTTGCAGAATCAGCGCTCCCCCTAACTTATTTCCTTTGGGATTTAGAAGTGGGTCAAAGTTATGAATGATCTTATGCCTTTCCTACTGAATTTTTTCCTTTTTATTATGGAAAATATATACAAAGAAGAGAGACTATTTAGGATGAGCTCCCCTGTATTTATCATCAGTTTTAACAGTTATTAGCTCAGGGAAGTTTTGGTTCATATACAGTCCTTCATAACCTTTCTCATCCCATATTGTGTTGCAAGAGACAAGATGTAGTTTTGGGGGTTTGGGGGGCCCATATCTGGCTGTGCACAGGGCTTACTCCTGGCTCTGAGTTCAGGAGTTCAGACTGAAGACTCTCCTACAGACTCGGGGAGCAGGGGCACCATATAGGATGCCGGGTATTGAACCTGAGTCAGCTGTATGTAAGGCAAATGCCTTACCTGTTGTATTATCTCTCTGGCCCCAAGATACAGTTTTATCCATAAATACCAATGTATTTTCTTTAGCAGATAAGAAATCTCTTAAAAAATCCTAACTTGAGGGGCTAGAGAGATGGTACAGCTGGTAGGGTGTTTGCCTTGCACGCAGCCAACCCAGCTTCGATTCCCAGTATCCCATATGGTCCCCCGAGCACTGCTGGGAATAATTCCTGAATGCAGAGCCAGGAGTAACTCCTGGGCATTGCTGGGTGTGACCCAAAAAGAAAAAATTCCTAACTTGAGGGAGTTGGAGAAATAGTTCAGGGCTTAAAGTACTTGCCTACGGTCAACCTACTTAGATCCCTGACACCTATGGCCCCCAAGAGAAACTGGGAACATCCCCCCAAACCCAGCACAGAGATAGGAGTAGCCCCACAGCATGGTTGGGTATGATTCCAAACCCTCCTCGCGCCCCCCCCCAAAAAAAAAGGAAGATATAATCTAAGGGGCTGGCGTGAGGTTCTAAGGATGGAGCGCATGCTTTGCAAGCAGGCATACAGGATGCTCAGGTTCAATCTCCAGCACTTTATGCTCCCTCAGACATCTCTAGGACTGACCCTTGAGCACTTAACCAGGTGTGGCCCCCAAACCAAAAGAAAGTGAACCAAAAGAAACCAGGTTTGATTATGTTTTCACATGATCCCCTTAGCACCACCAGGAGCAACCACCACGCATTGAGCCAAGCACCACCATTGGATTGTGGCTCCCAAGCCTATCCAAACTCCATTATCGAATCTCAGAAGAATAACCATTGTTTATAGATAGATAGATAGATAGATAGATAGATATAATAAAGCAGGGAGGGTGTTTTCCTTGCATGTGTCCAATCCGGGTTCAATCCCCAGCATTCAATGTGATTTCCTGAGCACTGCCAGGAGTAATTCCTGAGTGCAGAGCCAGGAGGAACCCCTGAGAATCACTGGGTGTGACCCATAAAGGCAAAATAATTTTTTTAAAAAATCAAATGCAAAAAATAAAGACTTCCCAGTGTTTTCTGTGGTTATTGACATGAGACCAAGTATTATTTATACCCAGCTGTTCTCTAGGGGTGGTTTCACTTCACATATCATCCTGATGCCTGACTTTAGGGCGTCACAGAGGGAGGAAGCCCTTCCTGCAGGAGCTTTGCTACTTGCCCTGTGTAGGTTGTGCTGTACAGGGAAGGAGATTCTGTCTGCCCATTATTCAGGTTTTCTCAGGTAAGTCCGGTTGTGCCACTTGTATCCACATGCCAGCTGGCTTGCCCCATGTGCTGAAAACCTCAGGCTCCTCCCCGTCCAGCATTCTGCTCCATTAAAGAATAAAATTTCCGGGGCTGGAACGATAGCACTGCGGGTAGGGCGTTTGCCTTGCACGTGGCAGACCCGGGTTCGATTCCCAGCATCCCATATGGTCCCCTGAGCACGACAAGGAGTAATTCTTGAGTGCAGAGCCAGGAGTAACCCCTGTGCATCACCGGGTGTGACCCAAAGAGCAATAAATAAATAAAGAAGTAAAATGTCATCAGGAACCTTTAAAAAAAAAGAATAAAATTTCCCGGTGCTATTTCTTTAGTACATAAGAGGCTAGATAGAGATTATGTTTCCGTTTGTAAAATAAAAATTCCAGTATGCTAGGGAAATGCCCGTTCCCCACTGGATTTTGATCATCTTATTTGCATGTTTCCCTTGGCAAGCTTTGTTTGGTATTTTTCAAGGTGACCCAGTTAGAGTTGCTGCTTAAAGTCACATTGTCATTAATAAGTTATACAGCCTGTGTGAAAAGTGTGTTCGCTCTGAATATTGTACAAGTAGCATACATGCTTGCATTGGGCCTCTTCTTCATATTTAAATATGGTTGCATTTAAGTGTAATCTCTCTGTTTGTTCACACTCTTGGTATTCCCGCTTTTGCTGTGTTGATGGATAGAAGCAATTTCCCAGATGACTCAAATCCCTGTTGTGTTTGGCTTTGGAATGCGGGTCACATGCATATGTCATGTCTGCAATCTCCCCATGGGCCAGTTGGACTGACTCCCTGACTAGCTGGGTGACATATGGGAGGCAAAAGAGATAAGTCACAGGTAACACTGTCAGGGCAGAAGCAAATTAGTAGGGAGAAAATGCCTTTGAGGGACTGGGGATGTCCCCAAAATGCCTTTGAGGGCTCAAGTGGCACATGCCATACACATGCAAGGCCATGGGTTTGATTGCTGGTGCTACAGCTTCCCCTCCTCCCTCTCCCCCCCATCTCCCCAGTAAAGAGATAAAGAGATAAAGGCCTAGTGACTCTTGCACCAACAGGTGTGTGGCACTATAACAGTAACACTAAAAATCCGTTTGAGAGATAATGTTGTTTTACCCTTAAGAAAGGTAGTATTTGGGGAGAGGGGTAGTTTCTGCAGTGTCCTCACGGGGCTGTTTCTAGTGGTCTCCAGCCTGCAGCATGGATGCTGTCTGGGCCTGATAGTTCAGCTCAGCTTCAGCAGTTCAGTGCTGTTGGGTCCAGGGGTGCTGTGGGTCACAGAGCTCGTTGGGCAGTGCTTGGGAAGCCATGACGCATTAGGAACCACAGTCTGGACCACTTGAACCGTCTCCTTAGGAATTGGGAAATAATCTTGACAGTCAATAAAAATGTTAATTTGCATCTAGGACATTCTTATGCCCCCAAATTCAGATATTACTATTGTTTGCTGCTAGTGCTGGGGATGAAATGGAGGGATTTAATGTTTCCTGGATCAAATACATGCGAATCAAGTGCTGTGCCACTTTGTGGTACAGCCCTCATGTCTAGTTGTTGGAATAATTAGATAATTGAATAGTTGGAGTTTAGTTTTAAAATTGTGAGATTTTTGTTTCATTTCTTAGTCTATGGCAGTATAATATACTCTTTATTGTTGGGTTTCTGTTTGTTTGGGGGTTGGGGGGCGGGGTTGGGGCCAAACTGGGTTGTGCTCAGTGCTTCTGCCTCAGTGCAAGCATCACTCCTGCAAGGGATCAAACCTGGGTTGGCTGCATGCAAAGCAAGTGCCCTACCCACTGTACTATCACCCCTACCTTCCTCTTTTTAAATATAACAGTGGTATGGAAAAAAGGTTTTTTTTTCCTTTCCCTTGCTGGGGATCCCAGGTGTGGATGTCAGAATGTCTCAGCACACATGGCAGCCCTCAGCTCACAATCTCACACTTTTTCTGGGCACTTACTAGACCACTGAGCCAGTTTCTGGCCGATCCCTAACAGCAGAGCTGTCAGGATCTCCTCTGCTGGTGCAGGTGCTATCAGGATTTGAACTCAGGACTGCGCTTACTAGGAAAGTGCTTCAAAGGCACTGGCTGTCTTCCAAGCTACCGCCCCATTTTTCTACACCTTTGCTGGAATGGGGGTGGGCGTAAAGAAGTAGCTCAGGGGTTGAGCACACACCTACATGTGTGAGTTCCTGAGTTTGATCCTGGCAAACTTCCCCCCTCCAATCAACAGCTTTATTGAGATAAAAATTACATACCATGCAATTCACTCATTTAATGTGTACAATTCAGTGATTTTTATTATATTCACAGAGTCATCGTACAACCATCACCACAATCACTTTACGACATTTTCCTCATCTCATTCCCATTAGCAGTCACTTTCCATTTCCCTCAACCCTCGACAACCGCTAATCTACTTTCTGTCTCTATCGATTTGCCTATTCTGGACACTATGTAAATGGATCATAACAACCTAGAGTCCTTTTCTCCCATTTAAAAAATTGTCATAAAATATATGTAACTTTAAAGTTACCATTTTAGGAGCTGGAGCGATAGCACAGCAGGTAGGGTACTTGCCTTGCATGTGGCCCACCTGGGTTCAATCCCTGTCACCTTATTGGGTGCCCTGAGCCTCACCACTAGTGATTTCTGAGCATAAAGTCAGGAGTAAGCCCTGAGCACTACTGTGTGTGGCCCAAAGCCAAAAAATGAAGTTACCATTTTAGCCACTTTGGTATTTACAGTCCTTTGGGATTAATTAAGTACATGTGATATGTGCAACCATCCTCCTCTAGAATTGTTACAGAGAGTGGGGGAGAGCTGGGAGATGGTGATTTTGGGGCTTTGGGACCACAACTGACAGTGCTCAGGGGACCATGTGGTGCTGGGGATTGATTGCCGGGGCTCCCACATAAAAAGTAGATGTGTTAGCCCTCTGAGCCATCTTCTGAGCCCCAGAACTATTTCATCTTCCCAAACAGAAACTCCATCCACATTCAGCAATAACTGCCCATCCCACAGCCTGGGTCTACTACCTTCTGCTTTCTGTCTCTCTGAACTGCCCTCTCTGGATCAGGCACCTTCACCCTTTCAACCTGGGGGCCAGTGCCAGTGCACAGCCCAGTGGTTGAAGACCACTGCAAACACCCGGTAGGAGTGGACTCAGTATTTTCCCTTTTTGTGCCTGAGTTCTTTTGCTTGACATGTGTTTAGAGTTCATCTGTGTTATAGCCCAAGTCAGAATTTTGTTTTCTTTTTCTTGCCAAATAATATTCCATTGTATGGATATGCCACATTTTCTTGCTCTGTTAATCAGTTGTTGGATGTCTGGGTTGTTTCAGGGTTTTTTATTAGCAAGAATGAATAATGGTGCTATGAGCATTCATATGCAAATTTTGGGTGAACATACATATCTGTATCTCTTAGATTGGAATAAGTGGAATTGTTGGGCTGTGTGTAACGTTTTTCTTTAAAATATTTCTTTAGTTCCAAAGTCCTAATGAGGTTAGTTGGTTAAAGGATAAAAAACTTTTCATGGCATGTCCCTTGAGATATATTGTCCAAATTGGTTTTTCAGTGGATTCTTAAGTAGATATCATCAGTAAAGTGATGTTTTGGGTCCAGAGAGATAGTAAGTGGGTAGGGTGCTTGCCTTACATGCGGCCTACCCAAGTTCTATCTCCAGTATCCTGTATGGTCCCCTGAGCCCATTAGGAATGATCCCTGAGTGCAGAGCCAGTAGTAACCCCTGAGCATTGCTGGGTGTAGCCCCCAAACAAAACAAAAATAATGGTGTGATATTTTGGTTTCACTGTAACCTTCCCAGAAGAAGTATTATTTTTCTTTAAAGTATAAGAATTACTTCAGGAGCTGGAACAATAGCACAGTGGGTAGGGCATTTGCCAGGTACACAGCCGACCCAGGTTCGATTCCCAGCATCCCATATGGTCCCCTGAGCACCACCAGGGGTAATTCCTGAGTGCAGAGCCAAGAATAATCCCTGTGCATCACTGGATGTGACCCAAAAAGCAGAAGAAAAAAAAAAGAATTTAACTTAAGTAGCAGGTAGAGTATTTGCCTTGCACGCAGCCAACCCAGGTTTGATTCCTCTGTCCCTCTCGGAGAGCCCTGCCAGCTACCGAGAGTATCCTGCCCGCAACAGCAGAGCCTGACAAGCTCCCCAAGGCTTATTTGATATGCCAAAAACAGTAACATCAAGACTCACAATGGACATGTTACTGTTGCTCGCTCAAGCAAATGGATGAGCAATGGGAGGACAGTGCTACAGTGCTACTTTGTTTTATTTATTTTATGTTTTGGTTTTTGAGCTACCCCTGACTGTGCTCAAGGTTCACCTGATGGGTTTAGGGGACGTGATATGGTGCTTGGGATCAAACCTGGTCAGCCACATGCAAAGCAAGTACCTTACCCACTGCCCTGTCCTGCCAGCCCCCAACCTATTTTATCAGTATTTCAACATGGGTGTCTTTGTGATAAGCTGCTATTCCTTTGAAGATGAAGCCATAGGGTAGGAGGCCCAACTCAGTTTGAGCCTTCCTGTGAGGGGTTGCTTTTCACTGCACCTCAGAGATGCCCATGAGTGCTGTGACACTGTGCTGGTGGCACGAAGCATTTCTCTTGGCCCAGCGGTGAGGCCAGCTCTTTGCAGCAGTTTATCAGAGCTCTCTGGCTGTTCCCTGCACGGCGGGAATGAGTCCTGGGAAACTTTGGGGAGACTTCTCCTGACTTGGAATTTGTCATTGCTCTTTGAGGCCAACAGGAGACCTTTCTTTGCAGTCTCACTCATGGTGACGCCTGTGGGCCCTGGCAGGTCACGCAGGATAATTGGTGCTTGGCCAAGAGAATGTAGCCGCGCCAGGTCCCACACTCAGAGGGACTTAAGACGGCTGACTCATGCTCTGCTGCTGACTGCCTTAAACCCGAAAAAGTCACCTTCCCTTCTGCTGTCCCCGCACTATGCACAATGTTAAGAATTATCACTTCGTTGCCTGCCATAGAGGGACTTTGGTGGTGGAAAATGTACACCAATAAAAGGCAGAGTGTTTGAACACTGTATGACTAAAACACAATCATGAACAGCTTCGTAACTGTGTATCTCACTGTGATTCAATAAAGGTAAAGGCCCTCCCGTTGATCGTCGATTTGCTCGAGCGGGCCCAGTAACGTCTCCATTGGAGACTTTGTTGTTACTGTGTCTGGCATATCGAATACTCTCGGTAGCTTGCCGGGCTCTCCGAGAGGGGCGGAGGAATCGAACTCGGGTCGGCCATGTTGGCCGCTTGTAAGGCGAACGCCCTACCCGCTGTGATTCAATAATTTTTTAAAAAGTTATTACTTTGGGGACCTGAATCATAGAACAGCAGGTAAGGCGTTTGCCTTGCATGTGGCGGACCCAGGACCAATCCTTGGCATCCCAGATGGTCCCTCAACATTGCCAGGAGAAATTTCTGAGTGCAGACCCAAGAATAACCCCTGAGCATTCCCAGATGTGGCCCCCAAACAAAACAAAACAATATCCCTTCACATTTGCACATCATGAGCCAGGCTCTTGTTTTGGCTTCTTTGTCACTAGCTCATGTGTAGTCATGAGACCCTTTATGATCAGCTACTACTGTTCTGCCAATTTTCCTGATGGCCAAACTGAAGTTTGGAGAGTCTAGGAAATGTGTCTAATGTCAAATGACCCTGGACTGACCCTCAAATTCCAGTTTACTCTGACTCCTTAGCATCAAATTCAGAGTCACATCCTGACCAAGTGGGAGGCTGGTCTTCGCTGTCCACTGAGCAGTTATGGTAACCCGGCCCTGCTTCCTGCCTCCAGTCTCTGCAGGCCAGGCCCACGCTGTCCCCAGGATCCTCCGTGTATTCTTAATGCTCTGGGAAGCCCAGACTCCTCACTGACAGTGACGGGCCTGTCCTCAGCTGGCCTCCCCTCGCTGCTTCCCTGCAACTGGGCGAGGGGGGGCTTCACCTCTCTGCTCAGCCCCCTCCTGCTGCTACTCGGCTTCCCTCTTCCTCCTCCAAATTCTTGCCCTTCCATTGTGCTGGCCCTTTCCTTAGCATTCCTGACCCTTCTCCCTCCTTTCTTCGCATGTTAACTGCTCCTGTATTGTTCCCTGGTGTGTGGGGCTTGCTCTCCGCTGCCCCCACCCCCCATTGTAACACTCATCCCATGCCACACTGGCTGCTTGTGTCATGGTCTCCTGCCTGTTGGCCTCCAGGGACTCCATCTTGCTTATCTCTCTGCCGGGTCCTAGCACCCGTGCCTGGCAGGGCACAGCCTCTTCAGTTCACGTTCTCAAATTGAACCGGGGAGCCTTTGCGTGACTGTGCGTCTCCCCCCTCCCGAGCACTGCCATTCAGGTCTCCTCTGAGTACGTCAGGAGCAGCTAGAACAAGGGCCGGTACCCAGGCAGGCAGCGCACAGAGAAATTCGCAGGCTCACCTCATCACTCTTCTCAGAGAGCACGGTGGGCAAGGTGAACAGCCCTCAGGAGGCAGTCTGGCGAAGGAGAAATTGGCAGCACGTCCACGTTGCTTCAACGCGGAAGCTCTAACCTGAGCACTGGCTGCCTCTCAGGGGACCTTTTATCGTGCCCGGCAGCCACCCACCTGCCTGGCTGTTAGTGAGCAGCTGGCTGGGCTGGGACAGCCCACAGGCCCGTCCCCCCGCCTGGCCTCCTCCTGCAGGTCTCTCCCCTGGTTGTTCACTGCCATCACAGACCTAAGTCAGTGTCTCCTCCACTCCTCTCTAGCTCATTTACTCCACATGTAAAATACTCCATTAAGTCCTAAGAGGGGAATAGATCAAACCAGCGGCTCTGCTCCTAGAGAACACACAGAGAACACACCCCGAATGCATTTTAAATCCGCGGATCCCCCTCCAGGGAATTCCAGTTAAAAAAGAACTTGGATCAGCAGCCTCGGGCCTGTGTGGCTAACAAGCTTCTATTTTCTCTGTTGTTTAGCTGGCCTGAAGGGCTCCTTTGTTTGGGAGTGGGAGGAGGTGGCGTCCTAATTAGGCCAGGGTGTGGAATTGTGGCTCCACAGAGCTGCTGCCCCTTGGAACTGAGCTCACCAGACATGAGAATAAGTAAGAGATTTGGTGAGTCTGTCTGTCTGTCTTTAAAGAAAATGAGAGATTAAAAAGAAGGGGACAGTAAATGCAATGTGATGTTTAGGATTGAATTCAGACTGGGCGAAGAAGAAGACATTAGCAAGAAAATGAGAAATCTGAATGAAGTCTGGAATGTTAGTAAATAGTGTGGTACTAATGTTAACTTTTTCATTTTGACAAACAAACAGTGGTTATGTAAGAGGCCAGCATTAGAGGGTACTGAAAGAAAGGTACAGAAAGGTACATGAGGACCCTCTGCACAATCTTTGTAACTTTGGTAAATAAATGTTTATTAGTTTAAAAAGGAGAACACTTTTTTTTTCTTTTTGGGTCACACCTGGCAATCTATGCACAGGGTTTACTCGTGTCTCATGCACTCAGGAATTACTCCTGTCAGTGCTTGGGGGACCATATGGGATGCTGGGAATCCAACCCAGGTTGGCTGTGTGCAAGGCAAATGCCCTACCCGCTGGGCTATCGCTCTGGCCCTGGAAAAGCTGCTTTAACTCAGCCCTTCCAGCTGCACCCACTGACACCTCTACCCACAGTTTTAGCCTTCACAGCAAAATTCGAAAGTGAATAGGGAACTCCATACCTGTCCGCTTTTTTATTTGATTTTGGGTCACACTCGGCAGTGCTCAGGGGTTACTCCCAGCTCTGCACTTGGGAATCACTCCTGTCAAGGTTGGACCAGGCCAGCCATGTGCAAAACAAATGTTCTCCCCATGAACCTGTCTACACTTGAGGCAAGGGTCTTCTTTGCCCTCACTGTCCTTTGTGGGGATGGTGGGTTGGGGTCCAAGTCCAGGGCTACCAAGAGTTGTTAGCAGTCAGTTGTGTATTGTTCAGCTAGTCACCGTCTCTGCACTTTTTCTTCCCCTGGTGGGGTGGGGGTGACCAACCTGGAGAGAGGCAGGAGAGGTTATAGAAGATGACAGGTACAAAAAAACCTGCCCCAAGCAGAGTGCTGTGCTTGGTGAATACTGGAGTTAAATCTCCCTTCTGCAGAGCCGTTTGTTAATTACACGGGTTAAAGGAGTGAGTCCTGTTTCTCCCTGGCTGGAGGTGATAGTTTTGAGGTCAGCGACACGGCACCGGCTCCTCTCCCCACACACCCCATTTCCAGAGCTCCATGAAATGTCATATTTTTATTATCCTATCATCCAATGATATTTTTGCCAGCTGTCATTAGATGATCTTAAGACCTCTAGAAGTTTTCATATTTGGATTCCTAAAGAAACCTCATGGTGGCAATTCCTTTACCTTTCAGATAGGCCAAGCTTTCCAGAGTGTCTTCTGGAAGGTCGGGAGCAAGCTTTTCAGGCTTCTTGTCCTGGAACTATTCTGGCTCACAAACCCCAATACCAGAAAGACTGGAGAGATGCAAGCATTTAATTTGCTGGGCTGTTGACCTGTAGGTGGCAGTGGTGACACGGGAATGTCAGGACAGAGCTGCGGGGAGGGCTGGCAGAGAGCCCTTTTCCAGCTGTAGGAATAGCAATGGCCGTGGTCCAGGGAGGAATGTTTCTGTGGTAGAGGCTCTGTCAGGGCTTTCTGTATTTGTGACTGACTCTCACAGCAACCGTATGAGGAATGTGCTGTTATTATTGGGGGTGGGAGAGGTTGGGTACATCTGACAGTGCCCAGGAGCCACCTCTGACTCTTCTTTGAGACCCGCCTGGCTCTGTGCTCAGGGGGCACACCTGGGATTGCTGTCACTCCAGTGCCCACAAGGCAAGTACCTTAACCTCTTCTATTCCTAATGTCTGTGTTACAGACGATATAAAGGCTTTGGGAAGTCAAGCTACTACCCTGGGATCATACAGCAATCAGCAGAATTAGTACTTATCAAATTCTGAGTCCCGATCCGCTTTTCATAGCGGCTAGTGTGCTACCTGTTTCTCTTGGTAGGACTGGAGAGTTGTCAGTGCAGCCCTCATCTCACCAGATTTCCCAGTGCCTTAGCCGAGAGCTTCCTTTGACTTCTAAAGGATTTCCTCTCATCAGTATAAGATCAATCCCTCCGAGAGCTTAAAGATGTCACATCACATCTACATGTAGTTTCAAACTTAGAAACCAAGAATGTGCTCATGGTCATTAAGCCAAATTGGGAGAACCTCTTAGTATAGCATTGGAATGGAATTGGAAGGTTAGTCCTTCCATGAACTATACCTTTTTGAGTGCTGGAACCTGTCAGAAAGGCATTACTTGGAGATGGTACCAACATTGGACCTGGTGAGGACACCGGATTGGCCAAGCAAAGGAAGGGCTGAAGGCATTCCAGACCAGAGACATAGCAGTTACTTCCTCAGGGCTGGAAGCAGAAATGTAGGCCCCTTGACTTTCTCCAGATCCTGGTATGGTCCCTACTCAAACATCTAGAATATAGCCTACTTTTCTATGGAAGGAGGGCTCAAATGAAACTTCTTCTGTGCTTTGTTTGTCTTAGTCCAAGGTTGGGTTTGTAAAAGTGTACCTAAGCCCAAGAATGCCTATTTTCAAATAATTAATTAATTAATATGATGTTACTTAAAGTTTGAAAAGAAGAAAATTCTGGAGATAGTGTTGGTTGTACAACAATGTGAATGTATTTAATGCCACTGAATGATATGCTGGAAAGGGGCTAAAATGATAAATTTTGTGTTGTATATTTTACCACACAAGAAAGGAGAAGCATATAAAGGCCAGGGTCTGTTCGAGTGGAGCAGAGGAGATGGGGCGTGTGGATCTCATTTGTGCATGCTAACTTCTTTTGATAGAAAACATAAGGCCCAGAGAAACATAAATAGTCCAAAAGCTCAGGATCATCCGTAGCAGGGCCTGGATTGGAAGCAAGGTCACTTGCAGCCTGTCCCCCTTTTGACTGTGATCTCCAAGAGGGCAGGAACTAAGTCTGTGTGTCATCCGCTAGGCCTCAGTGTCTGTTGGTGGCTCTGAAGTACATTTGTTCAACTGGAAGGCTGTGTTGGCCTTCCTTCCCCTGAGGTTAAAGCACATCAGTACCAGGGCTCGGCCTCAGAAATTGTAAAGAAATACTTGGGAATGGGGAAGATACTACACCCAACAGTGCTCCGGGAGCTCTGTGTGTTCCTGGGTGCAAGGGATTAAACCCGGGGCTTCTGCGTGCAGAGGAAGCACTCCAACCCTCTGAGTCATCTTGCTGAAGAAAGATGTGAGACCCAGGCAGGAATGTTGGATTCAACTTTCCTGGCAATTCTAACCTGCCGCCTCCCGAAAGGGACCTACTGTTTACATTGTGCTGTCTCCTACC
Organism: Sorex fumeus; assembly: GCF_029834395.1. Lineage (NCBI taxonomy): Eukaryota > Metazoa > Chordata > Mammalia > Eulipotyphla > Soricidae > Sorex > Sorex fumeus. Next base: position 2,368,251 of record NW_026606179.1, on the reverse strand, counting down.
ACCCTCTCTGGCTGGGAGTGCAGGACAGAGGCATCTTCATTTCTCTGGGACTTCACACCGTCTCTGGGTGTTTCTTTCCGGGTTGTCTTATTATGTGTGCTCTGCTTAAAGAGTCATATTGTTGTCTCTTGTGGTGCTGCTGGTGGGGGTGGGGGTGATTGTGGGGGTCATTCATTTCTTCTCCAGCTCCTTAGACCCCAGAAGCAAGTAAGCCACCTAGAAACTGGTTATTGTTACAACTCATTCTGGATTGTAAAATGACTCACTGCCTATCTGCCTCTTCATGATATTGGCCTCATAAGACTGAGTCTTTTTGTTTGCTTTGGGTTTGGGGGGCTGGGGAGAGGCACACCTGGTAGTGCTCAGGGCTTAGTCCTGGCAGTACACAAGGAACCATACGGAGTGTCAGGGATTGAATCCGGGTTGGCCGCTTGCAAGGCAAACGCCCTATTCACTTAGCTCCTGCCCGTAAGACTGAGTCTTAACGTCTCCACTCCTCAGCTCCAACGACTGTGCATGGCACATCTCAGGCTCTGCCAGTCTCCAGTAAATGGCATGGTGATCAGGGAGCTTTATTTTGCCTTAAAGTGACAGAGAGCACTGCCTTATGTTCATCTGCAGGCTAGTCAGATGGCACTTTGTGTGTGCCGCCTTCTGGCTCTGATGTCTTCCTTTTGAGCGGGGTAGGGAAGAGTGGGGCAGCTGTCATAGAAAAGGACATCCTATAACGCAGGGGTGAGTACTTGCGATTATTCTCTCGTCTCCCTAGTGGGAAGGGAGCCAGTGCAATTAGCATTCACCAAGCATGTTAGAGTCCAGGCAGTGGGCAGGAAGGAGTCTGTGTCTAATGTTGGGATTGATTTTTCTTTTCATCTGACTGGTAGATACCAACCTGCCTTACTCACATGTAGTAAGCAACCCAAGAGTTCACCTTATCAGACGAGCTCCTGTAATCAGATGAGCTTCCTGCCCGTCCAAACCCTCTTTTCTTCTTCCCCCACACCTGGCATGACACAGCCAGAGATGCTGTTCCTTTGTACCAGCACCTCTGGGCTCCTACCCACCCTCTTGATTGTTGAGGAGGTAGATAATTTGGCTGTTTTCTTCCATTCTCACCCAAGAATGTTGCTGAATGCGAAATGCTAAAAGCAGCCTTCTTTTGCCTTCTGGCATGGCTGCTTCTGAAGTCACTATATTTAACATCAAAGTGTAGAAAGCAGCAGCCAAGAAACCCAGCCACTGGATTATGCTGCCCCTCCCAGCAGGGCTGCCAGGCTTCAGATGCTCAGGAGGGGAAAGGAGGGGAAGGGATGGGGGTAGAAACCCGTGTCTGTGCCCTGTGATGTGCTCCTGAGAACGTTGTGTCTGGGAGTCAGGGTGAAAGCTTCAGGGATGATGCTTCTGGGCATCCCGGCTGGCCTCAGGGCAAGAGGCAGCCTTTCCTGAATGGAGAAGATGCCATGGCAACCGCATCAGAATGACGTGCTGTCCTGCACTGAGGTTTAATGGGAGCTGTGCCCGCCCTGACTCTGTCTAACCCTCCCCATCCCTCCTCTGTTTTATTCATCCTGGCCCTGCCCCACCCAGTCCTGCCCTGCCCAGCCCTGCCCAGTCCTGCCCTGCCCAGCCCTGCCCCACCCAGTCCTGCCCTGTTCTGCCCATCCTGGCCCTGCCCCACTCAGTCCTGCCCCACCCAGTCCTGCCCTGTTTTGCCCAGCCCTGCCCCACCCAGTCCTGCCCTGCTCTGTCCATCCTGGCCATGTCCCCACTCAGTCCTGCCCAGCCCAGCCTTGCCCCACCCAGTCCTGCTCTGTTTTGCCCGCCCTGACCTACCCAGTCCTCTTCCCTGCTCTGGTCTACCCCTTTTGGCCCAGCCCCAGCCCAGCCCTGCCCAGCCCTTTCCTGCCCTGCCCTGTCCAACCTCTGGCCATTCGGCATACTACCTCTAAGAGGTCAACCCTATGTAACCAGGGTGATTGCTGTTCTAATCCTTATCCATTGTGGGTGGGCTGTTAGGCATAGCTTGCCCCATTACTCCCTGGAGCATTGTGTTTTCTACTGTTGTACCAGGATGTATTATAGGTTTTTGAGGATTTATGTGACAAAAGAAATGAGATTGAACTTTGCTTCCTCTGGCTTGGGGACAAACAGAATGAGGGAGCCCATGTTGAGAGGCTGCAGTTTCAGGGGCAATCAGATACAACTTTGTTCCTGTTTGCTGGGAATTCTTTTATGAGGAGAGAAAAATAAGAACTGATTTGAGCTCCTTTGTCAGCTTACTTCCTTCGTCTGTTTCAGCAGCACCAGATACCTCTGGCTGTGTTTGTGTGGCATTTCCAGCAAAGTGGAAAAGAAAGAAGCATTCTCTGGGTTGCTTCTCTATAATCAAAACGAGTCTATATCTTTTTAGCTTGAAAACTCAGAATCCCAGTAATTGAATAGAAAACGCTGACCCTGAGGATAAGTTATCGTGCCTTTGAACCCCTTGCCGGTATTATTAGAAGAAGGGAGAGGGTGAATATAAGGTTAATGGATTCTGCTGCTAAACCGAACTTGGAAATGAGGTTTCATTGATTTAATATTTCCTCTATTAAGCCTCCCAAGACTGGCCCTTGTGGCCCTACCAAAGTGCAGTCATGGTCTGTCCTTCCCATGAGAGTCCATGCCGCAACTTGTGCTTGACAGGGACAGATGAGCAGCACCCAGTGACCCTTGGCCAGCTGTTCCCTCCACTTGCTGGCCCAGAGGGTCACAACGCCCAGGTCCTCCTCAGACTAAGGGCTTGACTAGGCTCAGCCTTCTCAGGAGGCTGCTAGCTTTGCACTATGACACTCCCGTGCTGTGCCTGACCACGGGTGGGGGTTCCCCTCTTCGGGCCTGGACTCCAGGGGAGTGTGGCAGGAGCATGAATCATTTCATCCATGCTGACCCCCTCAGGAACCTTGCTGGGAACACGGCACTGTGTGCATGGTACATCACACTGCCTGCTCGGGCTTTCTGTGTGTCTTCAGCCCTCGTTCTGCTTTTCTCTCGTCTTCGTCGACGGCTGCTTTGGTTCATTCTTCACATGTGTCTACCTCTCCTTCTACCCTTCTCCGGAGCTCGCCCTCCCCCACCGGTGGCTGGCATCTCCCTGTAGCCCAGTGGTGTTACTTACCGTCTTCCTGCATGCCTCTCCCACTCTCCCACATGCCTGCAGCAAGCAGTGAAGCCGGCATCTTGGGGCCTGTCTGTTCTGAACAGTCTGCGACTCAGCTTTTTAGCCCTTCTGCACACACACACTTCTTTTTCCCCCGTAGGCAGACATTGAATGCTGCCTCTGTGCCTGCCAGATTGGCACCCTCTGAGGACTTTGGTGCAAGTCCCGGGATCTTAGAGCCTTCCCAGCGTGCTCTGCTCAGCCTACTGCACAAACGGCCGCCCCTTACCTAAGCGTATTCTCACCATCAGTGTGTAGGTTTGCTTTGTCAGGTCAACAGTCTTTGGCACTACAAAGTATCCATACTTTCCATCAGTCTGATTGTAGCAGCCTAGAAGAAATGGGGAATACTAGGGAAGAACAAGGAATGCAAGCAGTTTGAAGTCCTTGGAAGAGTCTGATTTGCTCCAAAGGAGAATTTAAAATGAGAGTTTATGGGCTGGAGAGACAGAAAAGTATAGGGGTGAAGTGCTTGCTTTGCATGCAGCCAACCCTGGTTTGAATCTGGCGCCACAAATGGCTGCCTGAGCACTGAGCCAAGGAGAAGCCCCTGAGGCCACCACACGTGGTCCAAACACCAATCCCCACCAAGTGAAAAGAGTTTTCAAGAATCTTAGAATTGTGTTTGGTTTCTTTTGTTTTGTTTTGTTTGGGGGCCACACCTGGCAATGCCCAGGGCTTACTCCTGGCTCTGTACTCAGGGATCACTCCTGGCTGGGCTCAGGGGTGCTGGGGATTGAACCTGGGTTAGCCCTGTGCAAAACAAGCACCTTACCTTCTATACTAGCTCTCAGGCCCCTTGTTTTGTTTTTTTAGTCTTTGGGTGCAAAAACTAAGACTAGGGATATTGCCTATTTGAGATTTTTGCTTTTTGTTTTTAGGCCACACCTGGAAGTGCTCAAGGGTTACTCCAGGCTCTGTGCTCAGGGTACACTAGTGGTGGGGCTCACCCTGGTTGGGTGTGGGGGAGCCATAAAGGGTATCAGGCATCAAACCCAGTAGACTTCATGCAAGGCAAATGCCCTACTCGCTGTACTAACACTCTGGCCTGATACTGCCTTTTTGATAAAAAATCAAAACATGAGGGCCAGAGTAATAGCGCAGCACATTGGGCATGTACAAAGCAATCCCTGGTATCCCATCTGGTCCTCTGAGTACCACCAGGATTGAATACTGAGAGTAGAGCCAGGATCAAGCCCTGAGCACCAAGAGATGAAGTCCAAACATAAATGAAATAAACAAACAAAAAAGCAATTGAAACAGTGAGACTTTTAAATGCAAACTGAATACTGTTGTACTGTTGCACAACTGTTTTGAGCAATAGCTATATTTTTGGAGTATGTTGTCATTGCTTGTAAAGTAGAGCCTTTGTTTGGAGGTGTGAGTTCTAGTATGTTACATAAAGAGCAATGTCACTTCTTCATAGCTGCATCAAGAAAAACAAGGACACCTCCAGAGGTCAGCTATTTCATTGCTAGAGGATCCATGGAAGGGTGGGTCATATGAAACTTCTGTTAAAATAGTGGGGCACGTTAAAAATCCATCTAAACAAGCCTTCAGACATGTTTAGACCCATGAGTGAATCTGCAGGAAAACCCAGGTATACAGGACTTATTACTGAAAACTCCAGGCTCAAGGAAATCGGGAATGGGTGCTCCCAACAAATCCCCCTATTTTCAGCAGTTTGGTAGTCACACTCACAAGCTGCCCCTGGCACCATCTAATCTTATCAACCGCCACAATCCAGAGGTCACTTGATCACTTGATCACTTGACATCCTGTTATTCATCGATTTGCTCAAGCGAGCGCCAGTAACATCTCCATTCTTCCCTGTCGCGTGCTAGTGTAGCCCAATGGTGTCTGCTCGTTCTAGGAACACAAAGAGGAATACCAATCGTTCAGGGTCTTTGACGAAGAAGTGTGACCATCTCGTAGGTGGGCGGCCACGTGATCTTTTGACATCCCGTGGAATCCAGTCGGTAATGGCTCTAGTACAGCGGTCGTCTTCAAATCTTATTACGTGTCCAGCCCATCTGATTTTCAATGCCTTTGCAAACGAGACAGTGTTCCTGATTCTTGATCGTTGACGGAGGTCAGAACTCTGGATTCTTTCTCTCATTTGAGTGAAGCGTGATACTCCAAGCATAGCTCTTTTGATTCCTCTTTGGGAGACCCGATAGCATTCTCATCCTGTTTTTGTAGGGCCTAGGCTCTGAGGCATATGTTAATGCAGGACGAACAGTGGAATTGAAGCGATGTGCCCAGAGACTCAACTATAAACCTCTCAGAAGAGAGCACAGAACGATTTGCTATAGACATGCCTCCAAGCCCCATGCCAGGCTGTTTCATCCGGAACAATCCATAGTGGGTCAGGTGAGGTCCCCTCCTCACCCCAAAGGAGTTAACCCTTACAGCCAAAACCCTCCAGAACTCAACCTCTGCCACACTAAGGAGCGCTCTCCACACACTCAGATGAGCCTCACAAGTGAGTGAATGTATTCCTGGACATCTCATGCTTTACACCATTGATATACCAAGAGTAGCACACCACATTTGATGGAGTTTAAAGTAGAAGGCAACGAATCTTAGGAGGAAATATATTGATACATATATATGTATATATGTATATATATGTATATATATATATATATATGCACACAAGTCTCAACCTTTAACTACATGTTACTACTCTCTTATAGAAGAGATTAGAATGGCTCCTGGGTAAAATATAATAATATTCACACACTTTCCTCTAAGAAACCTTTTTTGGACTATTTTTAGCAAATTATTCATAACAAGCAATACAAAATAAATTACTTCGGTTCTGCTTTGGGGACAGGGTTTGGGGTTTGGGATGGAAACATCCAAAATATGGTGATGGGAAGGTGTAATGGTGGTGGGATTGGTGTTTGACTATTAAACATAATCAAATATTGTGAGCAACTTTATAAAAATAAAATTCAATTTTAAAAATTCATCTAAATGATCTATTTCAGATCCAGACTCCACCTTTGTTAGGCACAAGCATGCAAATGTCTAGGCTTTAGAGACAGACATGAATGTCAATAGCACTGAGCTGTGTGATCCTGGCAAGTAGCCCACCTTTCTGAATCTCAGTTCCTTCTTTAGAAATGTGGGAGGGAATAATATCCACATTAGGGAATCTTTTTTTAAAAAATTAACTTATTAAAATAGGCCATATTAGCCATTTTGGAGTTAATTGCATGCTTTCTGTTGTACAATCTTGAAAACTTTTCTGTCTTGTTCTATCCGTGAAACAATACCCATTCACTACCACCCCCATTCTTCCCACTAGCCCTAGACAAATTATCATAAAGGTAAAGGTAAAGGTAAAGGCCCTCCCGTTGTTCATCGATTTGCTCGAGTGGGCCCAGTAATGTCTCCATTGGAGATTTTGTTGTTACTGTGTTTGGCATATCGAATACATCATGGGTGGCTTGCCAGGCTCTACCGTGTGGGCGAGATACTCTCGGTAGCTTGCCGGGCTCTCCAAGAGGGGCGGAGGAATCGAACTCGAGTCGGCCATGTTGGCTGCATGCAAGGCAAACGCCCTACTGCTGTGCTATCGCTCCAGCCCCACAAATTATCATAGTCCCTATGAATTTGATTATTCTAGATAACTCATGTAAATTGAATTGTTCAACATTTGTATCTAGCTTATATATTTTTTGTATCTAACTTACTCTGCTGTGCATAATATACTCAAGATTCACTCATGTTGTAGATTTGTTGTAGTGGCATCAGAATTTCTTATGCAAGAGTGAATAATATTCATATGTGTGTACATATATATGTGTGTATATATATATAATTATCTTTCTACCTGTGCACGTCAGTGAACACTTGGCTTCCTTCAATCTTTTAGCTATTGTGACTAATATTGTCATGAGCATGGGTATAAAAGTATCTCTTTGAGGGGCCCAGGGAGATAGTACCGGAGATAAAGCACTTGCTTTACACCCTGGTTTGATTTCCAGTACCACATACACTCAAAGCCAGGAGTGAGCCCTGAGCACTGTCAGGTGTGGCCCACAAAACAAAAAAAGAAAAAGGTATCTATTTGAGATGCTGATTTCATGCTGTTGAATATATACCCGGAAGTAGAATTGCTGGATCATATGGTATTCTATTTTTAATTTTTGAGAAGCCACTGTACTATTTTTTTATAGCAGCTGTATCATTTTATATTTCCACCAACAGTGCACAAAGGTTCTAGTTTTTCTATATCCTGGCCAACATATGGTATTTTCTGTATTTAAGAGTAGCCATCCTCATAGGTATAAGATAATATCTCATCGTGATTTTGATGTACTTTTCCCTAATAGTAATACTATACTTTAGTTCATGTGCTGTTAACCACTCTACATCTTCTTTGGATAAGATCCTGTTTATGTCTCTTGCCCATTTTTAATTGGGTAGGGTTGTTTTCTTTCTTTTTTTTCCTTTTTGGGTGATACCCAGCGATGCTCAGGGGTTACTCCTGGCTCTGCACTCAGGAATTACTCCTGGTGGTGCTCGGGGGACCATATGGGATGCCAGGGATTGAACCCAGGTTGGCCGCATGCAAGACAAACACCCTACCGCTGTACTATCGCTCTGGCCCCAATGGTTGTTTGTTTTCTGTTTTTGAGTTTTCAGAGTTCTTTATATATTCTGTATATTGCAGATATTTTCTTTCCTGGTGTAGATTGCCTTTTTGTTTTGTTAATTGTGGATTTTTACTCTTTGTTTTGGGGACAAACCCAAACCCAGCAATGCTCAGAGATTACTCCAGCTCTACACTCATGAATTACTTTTGGCAGTGCTTGAGGGACCATATAGGATTCCAGAGATCGAACCCAGGATGACCATGTGCAAGGCAAATGCCCTACCCACTGTACTATCACTCTGGCCCCTGTGTCTTTTGATGCACAATTTTTAATTTTCTGGTAGTCTTTTTCATGGGGCCACAAATGTTGGGTAGTGGAAGACTCTATACCACATAAGTGAGAGACTCTGGGTTTGATTCCAGCATCACAAACAAAATCAATTTACCTATTTTTCTGTTCTTGCATATGCTTTTGGTATCGTATCCATGAAATTACTGCCAGATCCAATGACATATAGATTTCCCCCTGTTTACTTATAAGAGTTTTTAGGTTAGCTTCTCTTATCTATTTAGAGTTGATTTGTATTGAAGCATAAGATAAGGGCCTAATTTCATATTTTTGCATGTGGATGTCCTTTTTACCTACTACTAGTTGTTGAAAAAAAGCTGCCCTTTCCCACTTAATGATCAGGAAGTTGTTTTGTGGATGAAATAGTACTATACTTGGAACTCTGAACTCTATGCCTGGAAGTGACTTAGAAAAATGAATCTAAATAGGGGAGAGGAGCCAAGGGACTGGAGAGCATGTCTTGCATGTTTAAGGTCATAAGTTGAATTCCAGGTGGTCCCTGAAACCACATGGTCCCTGGAGCACCATCAGGAAAACTCTAGTGGACTTCAAGCACTGCCAACTGGCCTGCACAGCCCTATTGAGTATAACTGGACATGCCCTGGGGTTCTGAAAACTACTGGGGGGTGGGAGGAAGAGGCACAGATACTCCAAAATAAATAAATGACCCTTTGTCAGTCTTATTTCCCACATCTGTTTCATCACCTTTATTCAAGATGTAATGTTCAACTATCAGTGTTGATTTGTAGTAATTACGATAGCAAATACTCACTAGTGCTGTGTGCATATATTCCAAGCTTTACGTTCATTAGCTTGTTGATTTGTCATAATGACTCTGGGGGTAGGCACTGCTGTCTTCACTATTTTATAAATGAGGATATTGGAGTACATGGAGGTTGAATAATTTGTCCAGGATCACATAGCTAGTGAGTGGTAGAGTCTATGTTTGAGTCTATGTTTGAACTAGGTAATTTGGTTCCAGAATTGGTGTAACTGTAACTAGTTAGCCAGTAACCATAACCTCATCCTGATTGGGGTGAATGGGGCGGGGGCAGAGGTGTGCAGCAGGGTTTGGGCCATACCTGGTGGTGCTCAAGCTTACTCCTGGCATTCTATTCAGGGAACTCTCTCCTGGTGATGCTTGGAAGATCATAAATGGCTCAGGGGATTTAACAACAGCCAGCCACATGCAAGGCCTTACCCTCTATACTATATTCCTAATACCAGGGGTGAAACAAATATTCGGGGGGTAGGGCACCCATCGTGGTGCTCAGGACTTACTCCTGGTTCTGCACTCAAGTATCACTCCTAGTGGGCTCAGGGGACCATATGGGATACTGGAAATAGAACCCGGGTCAGCCTCATACAAGTGACAATACCCTCTGTACTCTATTCCCAGGGGTGAATTTTTTTTTTGGAGGGGGGGTTAGTCTGGTTAGTTTGGGGGCTGCACCTGCTTGTGCTCAGGGCTTATTCCTGGCTTTTGCTCTGAGCTCATTCCTGGCTTTGCCCTCAGGGATTAGTCCTGGGGTTCTGGATGCCTGGGATTGAATCTTTGTCAGCAGCATGCAAGGCAAGAACCCTACCCACTGTACTATTGTTCCAACCCATGAGAGGGGTGTGGATTTTGATGGCTTAGGCCTATCATGAGCTTTTTAGACTGAGGTTTTCTTAGTTGTATGTGTCTGTGTGGTGCCAGGAATTTAACCTAGGTGTCATGCACGCAGGTATGTGCTTTACCAGAGTCACATCCCTGGTCCCTCAGTCTGGAGTCTATGAATGAAGGCATCTGTCCCCAGGCCCTGGTCTCTCACTGGCTATTTTCTGGGCAGAAGTACCCCCAGGACTGCTGTTGGCTCAGCACATCTCCTCTTCTTTGGAAGAAGACTGTGGCAGTTCTGTTCCTTTCCTGTCTTCTGCCAGAGCCCTCTTATTCAGGACAAATGTAAATCAGTTTTCTTTTCTTTTAATTTACAGAAAAGGCAACAGATGGCTCCCTGCAAAGTGAGGATTGGACATTGAACATGGAGATCTGTGACATCATCAACGAGACAGAAGAAGGGTACGTGTGTTTCTCCACTCTTCCAACCTGTGCTGCTCGCAGTGCTTGAGTACCAGTGACAACTGCTTCTGATAGCCTTCTTTCAAGCCCAAGGGAAGATGGAGTCGGGGTTGGGAGGGATTATACAGTGGCTAAGGCACTTGTCTTACATGCGGCCTATCGGAGTGAGATCCCTGGCACACTTGAGGTCCCCTGAACTCCACCAGGAGTTTTCCCTGAGGGGTGGAGGGCTATATTGCATGCGGCTCACCCAGGTTCAATCCCCAGCATCTCATATGGTCTTCCAAGCACCATCAGGAGTGATTCCTGAGTGCAGAGCCGAAGTGACTCATGAGAATCACCCAGTATGACCCAAAAAAACAAAAAAAAAAAATTTTTTTTTAAGTCAAAAAAACCCAAGGAGTGTTCCCTGAATGCAGAGTTAGGGGTAACCTCTGAGCATAGCTGAGTGTAGACCCCCCACACACACACTCAAAAAAAGGGGAAAAAATGAAGTTGCTTAATTTCTTGGCCCCAGTGGTTCTTCGTGTCTAGCTAGATAATCTCCTCCTACCCCTCATGCCAGCCCATTCCAGCCCTTTACACACTTGGAGTGATCTTTGCCCTGTGCAGCTGGCCTGGAGCCCAGGAGCCCAGAGAAAACCCACAGAAGGAGGCTAGGAGGGGGAAATACACATAAGCTAAAGAATATGTCTGTGTGGTTGGGCTTGGCCCACAAGCTACCCTCCCAGCCCTGCACTGCCCCAGTTTGCTCATGCGGTTTACATGGTGCCCTCTACTACCTTCCAGCTTCTTTGTATATTTACTTTGGGTTTTGGTTTTGTTTTGGGGCCACACTCAGCGATTCTCAGGGGTTACTCCTGTCTCTGCACTCAGGAATCACTCCTGGTGCTGAGGGGACCATAGGGAATGCCAGGGATTGAACCCGGGTCAGCCATGTGTGACCCAGGCACCTTTCCTGCTGTCCTGTTTCCCCGCCCCTATGTTTATTTCTTTTGTAGGAGCCTCTGTTTGTTCCTCTGCCCAAACTGTAAAGATCTTTTCCTGTAGCCATGTCCCCCTAAACCGTCTCTCGAGTACTGAGCCCAGCTTGAGCCCAGCTTGAGCCCAGCAGCCCTGCATTTGCACCTTGGCACATCACTCCAACCTTCCTGACCTTGTAAGGCCAGGGAGCTGCCTCTTCCAACTGGGTGTTCAGTCAATAGGTATTTACAGAACAACTGCCTGTGCTGAGCCCTCATGCAAGTGGTGGCAGCACAGCCACGCATAGGGCAGAGGGACACCCTGCCCTCTGGAGAGTTGACAGTGTCACAAACGAGATAACCTGGTCAGATGGGGACAAAACTGTGCAAATGAAGTTGCGAAGAGAGGGAAGGCAGCGGTCTCCGCAGGTCTCCCTGGAGAGACTAGGGCTGAGGTGCACACCCAGGTGGTGTCTGTCACTGCTGACTTAGGGGGAGAAGTAGACGGGAATGTCCCCTGCAGGAGCAGGCTGTGGGCGGGTGTCTCCAGGATGGCAGGAAGAGAAGTAGTGTGTTGGAGACACAAGCCGCCTGGGTGAGCAGGAGAAAAGGGAATGTCTGAAACGGAGGCCAGCAGGGAAGTTGAGTCCAAGGTTGTATTCCAGTTGGTCCTTGGCTCCATCCCCTTCCTTTCATTCCCTCCAGATAGGCGGATGAGGTCTTGGAACCTAAGAACTCACTGATACCTGTTTGGTAAGAAACTTTCTCTCTCCGGGTGAGAATCTGTCACAGATCCCGCACGGGAATTTGGCCCTGTGCTGCCCCATGTGGGGCCATGTCCTCACCCCCGTCCTTACTCTTCAGCCCTGAGTGACATTTCACCTTGTGCTTATCCATGCCCATGCGGTAGATTAAGTTCTGTAGATGTAAGGAGTACACAGATCCGCTCTGGGGACTGGCTTCTCCCAGGTCTGAGAGGGCAAAGAGCAGGCCAGCGGCTCTCCCCACCCCCCACCCTCCTTAACTGCCTTGTCTCCCCTGCCTCTCCCTGAAGCCAGTGCTCTCACCCCCTGATTTCTCACTTTGGATCTCACTGTCCTCACATTCTCCCTCCAGGTTTAGATTCTCTCATGACTTCATAATAACTTTATATCATCCTTAAGTTCCTCAGCCGAAACTCAAATGTCTGTGTGATGTTTGTTGGAATGTCTCTCTCAGCCCATACTCTTTCCAGGGGGTCATGAAGTCTAGGTATGAGCTCCCTGAGGGCAGGGATTTGGTTCAGGAACCATTTCAGCCCTACCACTGGCGTAGGGTGTACATCCTTGGCTCTTGACATGTTTGTTGAAAAAAGGTGAATAAATAAACGAAGTCCCCCAAGCAGCTCCTATTCTAGTGAGGAATGCAGACATGTGACATATCACACTGCAGCATGGTAAGTGCTCCCAGAGAGAAGCCATGTTGAGATGCAGAGAGAGAAAGCCTAGAGCAGAGACAGCTGGTCGGCGCTGCGGCTGTTGGCAGCAAGGGTTTCTCAGAGGAGTCTTGTGCTGTGCCAGAGCATTCGCCAGGAGCAGGTGGGTGGCAGGGAAGAAGGTGGGCACCCTAAGGTGAAGGAGAGCGTGTGAAAAATATATACACAAAGGCCTCTAGGAGGGTTAGGAGCCTGGAGCCACTGCCTGGGCTGGAATCCTGGACTTACCATTCGCTCTCCATGTGACTTGGGTGAATTGCTGAATCTCCCTGGTCTCACATACCTCGTTTAGAAAATGGGGTTGCCAACACTATCTGTGCTGTGGGTTTATGACCCTTCCCTCTCTGCCGTTTCCTGGACACTGGCTGCTTACTGTCCCCCATGTCGAGCCCAGGTAGGCTCCACATACTTCAGCGTTTAGCCTCAAGCCGACTGGTTTTGTCCTTTGCCAGTGACCTCACAGTATACCCGGGAAAGTCAGGTGCAGGATGGGGGCCCAGGCTGCCCAGCTCTCACCACCCAGGCTCTTGCCATTCTTTTATTTATTCTGAGCTTTCACTCTTTCACTCTGGGAGCTTATGGTCCTTTCTGCAGCCTGGGTGTCTTGCCCTCCACACCCCTCCCTGCTGCTGCCTTCGTTTCCAGGGCTAAGATGGCCCCCAGCCTGTGGTGGTGGTCTCTGGTGTCCTGGGTTCTTGCTCACTAACCAGGAGAGCCTGGCTGAAAGATCTGCCCAGGAATATTTTAGGCTCGGCTCACCAGGCTCCCGCAAGACTACTAAGGAGGGAGCAGATGTGGGACTTCGGTTGGTGCCCTCAGGCAGTTCTGCAATGCCAGCTCTCAGGAGGATCCACTGACCTGGATCCATTTTGTAACCACCATGGGATCTTCCCCAGCTCACTGACTTTATGGCCCAGCCTGCCAGTGGGAGGGGCCCAGCCAAGAGTGGATGGGAAGCAGCAGGAGAGCCAGGCAGCAGAGGAGATGCGCAGGTATGCAGGGCTCAGCCTGCCTTCCCAGGGCACTGGGAGAAAGTGTCGGAAGTGGTAGTTTTGGAGCCGGGGGCAAGAGGAGTCTGGCATGACTTGCAGATCCAGGGAAGGCTAAGGCTGAACCCCAGGCTCGGTCGTGAGGGCTCTGACCAGCTGGCCGCCAGGTCAGCCCATCCGCCCTTGAGCTCCATCTTGGCTCCAGACTCTCCTTCCTCCCTGCTTCCAACTCTGCTCTGTCTAATCTGCTGCTGTTTCTTGAAATTTCACAATCCCTCTGACATAGCTTTGATCCTCCTCTCTGAAGCTTCTCCCCCGGGGAGAGAGATAAATACTTGCTTTTGTGCTCACCCAGTCACTCTCAGACAGTACTTCCTGCAGCTGAATTTTCATTTTAACTCTAACCCAGGCGCCTGCTGACTCTCTGATTTCCCACCACCGCCATCACCCCACACTGGGAGCGCTCTGAGTGTGCTATGCTCTATGAGCTAGAAGTGATCACAGCCCTTGGAGGCTGTTCCCATTTTTTTCGACTGTGTGGAAATTCAGGAGGAGAGGAGAGACTGGATCGAGAGGGATGGCAAGCCACGGGTCAGAGTTAGCAGTGGCTCGACCAAGCCTCTGAGAGAGGAAATCAGTCAAGGCTCGTGGCCTGCAGCTCCCAACCTTCACCAATCAGACCTACAAGTGCTCAAAGCAGAGAACTCCTGGACTTCCATTACAGAAATCAACTTCCTTGTTTGGAAGTCGCTGCCACACTGCAATTACTAGGAAGGTAGTGGTCTAGTCCCCAGGGGCCCCAGAGGCCCATTAACCCTTGGATGCAGGAGCCAAGAGCTCCTGCAGTGCAGTCCTGCTTTACTCTGAGAGTAGGAAATTGGTGACTTGACGGGTGGTCTTTAATTTTATCTAGAGGGACTGGAGAGATAGCATAGCAGATAGGGCGCTTGCCTTGCAAGTGCTGACCTGGACTCGATCCCCAGCACCCAGCACCGATATGGTCCCCTGAACACCACCAGGAGTAATTCTTGATTGCAGAGCACGGAGTAACCTCTGAGCTCTGCTGGGTGTGACCTCTTTCTCCTCAAAACATAAGTAAATAAATAAATAAACTTCTTTCAGAAGTTTTTCCTTGCTACTGTGTATTTCTGTCTAAATTTGACTGGCTGGCAGAACTTCCACCCTCCTCTCCCCTAGCTTAGCTCCTCATGCACATTTGAAAAGCATTTTTCGCTTGATAAATAGTTAATAGTTTAGAACTGTAAGAATAGAAAGGCCCTGACTTACGAATCTTCCATTTAGTTAAGTAAGACCCACATAGATTGGTACATTGGTCGCTGGAAGACTAGAGCTGCTAGCGAGGACCAGCAGCCAGCAGCCACACTGGGGCTCCCCAGAGCAGTGCTAGCAAGCATCAGGGAGGAGCTCCAGACCAAGGGGACTCTTCACCCCACAACTTGGTTGACTCTTGGCACAGAATCACTGAAATAATTTGGTTGACCCAAGGGCTACATCTACTAGGTACTCCTCGAGTCCCAGCTCTAACGTTGATTTAAGAAGAATGTTCATGTTCTGAATATGAAAGAGCTTTGAACACAGGCCGTTTGTAAATTGGGTGTGTCTATTTGTGAGATTCTTTCTGGGAATCTATATAAGCCTGTTGCTTAAAAGTACACACTCTCCAGGCTGGAGCAATAGCACAGTGGGTAGGGCATTTGCCTTACATGCAGCCGACCCGGGTTCAATTCCCAGCATCCCATATGGTCCCCCAAGCACCACCAGGAGTAATTCCTGAGTGCATAAGCCAAGAGTAACCCTGTGTATCACCAGGTGTGACCCCCCCCCCCCCAAAAAAAAAGCAAAAAAAGAAAAAAAAAACTACACACTCTCTTGGGTTTTGGTCTGGAGCCATAGCACAGCTGCGAGGGCATTTGCCTTGCACGTGGCTGACCCAGGTTCGATTCCTCCATCCCTCTCGGAGAGCCCAGCAAGCTACCGAGAGTATCCCGCCCACACAGCAGAGCCTGGCAAGCTCCCTGCAGCATATTCAATATGCCAAAAACAGTAACAAGTCTCACAATAGAGACGTTACTGTTACTGGTGCCGCTCGAGCAAATCAATGAACAACGGGAGGACAGTGCTACAGACAGTGGTTGGGTTTTGAAATTTACATTTTTCTCAAGAGAAAAACAAGTTTCCTGGAACCAAGGAGTAGCTAAACATCAGCATAAGACAGGACCTGGCCATTCTCTGGTTGTTCTGTGGCTTTATTTTTTATTTTATTTTATTTTATTTTATTTTTTTGCTTTTTGGGGGGTCACACCTGGCTGGGTGATGCTCAGGGGTTACTTCTGGTTCTGCACTCAGGAATTACTCCTGGCTGTGCTTGGGAGACATATGGAATGCCAGGGATCAAACCTGGGTTAGCCACATGCAAGGCAAATGCCCTACCTGCTGTACTATAGCTCCAGTCCCCAAACTCTCTTTAGTGTACCCACATACCAGTAGATTAATTATTGCTTTGAGTAAATACTATTTGTGTGTGATGCAAAATTCAAAGGGATTGCAAAATAAGCAATTCAGGAAAGGAAAAAAAAAACACCTTCCTTACTCTGTCATTCAGTTTCCTGCTGAGGGGTAGCCAGTTACTAGCTTCTTGTATGTCCTTCCTGATACTTTATTCCACGAGCTGGTGGGTACAGGATGTGTGTTGTCCATTTGTAAGTTTAGACAGAAATTGGAGCATAGAAGTGACCATACTGTTGGATACTTAGTACATTTCCAATCTTGTACATTTATAAATATGCTACAGCAAATAACCTTGTCTATGTACCACATGACACACTGGCAGTGACTCTGTGGCATGCGCTCCAAATTGGAATTTGCAAGGACTTACATAAGTTCTTTTCTTCAGGCCAAAGGATGCAATTCGAGCCCTGAAAAAGCGACTCAATGGGAACCGGAACTACAGAGAAGTGATGCTGGCACTAACTGTGAGTGTCCCCTGTATAGGTAAACTTCTGGGAAAACTCAGGTCACTGGCAATGTCTAACTCACAGCACCTTGCTCTGTTTGTTCTGTACTGACAGCCACGGGGTTGGGGCAGTGACTTTCTGGTAGTAACTTTGGGTTTTCCTACCCTCCCCTGAAATGGGATAAGCTTTTACGTGGTAAATATAAACCATCAGAGATAAGGCATAGACTGAATGGCCAAATTATAGAAGCCCAGAGCAGAGAAACTCAATGGGTGGGTTGGATCAGCCTAATATCTGAACTATCCGGACTAGCTGCCTGCTTTCTTTATATAAATGCTGACTTCTACCCAGATGAGAGCCTTTCTGGGTGTGAATTCAAATGTTTACTATAACCTTCCAAAATAGGTGCTGCCATCCCCCATATGGATGAAAAAAGTGGAACTCGAAGAGGTCTAGTAGTTTGTCCAAGCTTCATAGCAAGAGAGGTTCTGAGCAGTGATAGCAGGACGCAGGCACTGTTAAAAACTCATCAGCCCAAAGACAGGTTCTTGAAAAAGTCAACCAGACAGACTTCTTCCAGGAAGGGATGCGTCAGATTTTTGCCCTTCCTTCAGATGTTAGAAAATTAAAAGGAACAACTTCAGGTGTTATTTCTGTCTTGAAAGCTCACAGTTTTTCAGATGTGGCAAAAACTGGGCCACATGAGTTCTTATAATAGAAGCTATGACAAGTCAGCATGTGGACCTCTCTGTAGGTTTGAATAGTGGGTTATTTATCCAAAATACCCATAACGTGTTTCCTTTTAAAACAGAGAAACTGTTTGGATTTTTTTTTTTTGCCCAAGTGAAAACCCAAGACTTATTAAGTGAATTCACTCAGAGAGGGAATTGGGATTTGAATAATAAAGGAGAAAAAGACCAGTTGAGAAACAGGGAATTGAGAGCTCTTATTTTTTTCCCTCCAGATTTTGGGCAATGGCATTCACTAAGCCCAGAGTGATAAATGAATTGTTTTCAGTAAATAAAATCACCAGGGAATGAGCTCTACCACGTCAGGACATTTTCCTGGCATCTAAAATATATTCCTTTACTTTCTGCCATCATGGTGGTACTAGGGAGTAGAAATCTTTCTAAGGAGACTCTTGAATTTTACCTTTGTCCTGTAGCAGTGCTTGTGGGAATCACTTAACCCTTCCTGAAGGTCAGGTCTTTTGTCTGTTTTTGTTTGGGGCCATACCTGGTAGTGCTCAGGAGCTACTCCTGACTCCATCTGGGCAGTGCTCAGGGGACCGTGCTGTGGCGGAGATCCAGCCTAGGCCTCCTGCATGAAAAGCATGTGCTCCAGTCAGATTTTTGTACACGCTGGGCAAAAAAACTTGAACTGGAGAAGCCTCCGACCCTGGTCAGGTCTTTTTTGGGTAGTAATATTATTATTACTATACTATACTCAGACAGGGAATTGGAATTTGAATAATAAAGGAGAAAAAGATCAGTTGAGAAACAGGGAATTAAGAGCTTTTGTTTTTAGTAGTAATATTATTATTACTATTCTATCTCTCTGCCCATATTTTTACTGAGAATCATTGACATCTAGCATATGTAAGTTTTGGGTGGGTGTTCAATTGGATGATTTTTTTTTTCTTTTTGGGTCACACCCGGCGATGCTCAGGGGTTATTCCTGGCTCATGCACTCAGGAATCACTCCTGGCGGTGCTTGGGGGACCATATGGGATGCTGGGAATCGAACCTGTGTCGGCCATGTTGGCTGCGTGCAAGGCAAATGCCCTACCCGCTGTGCTATCGCTCCAGCCCCAATTGGATGATTTTTACATGTATATACAGATTGCCACAGTAAGGCTAGTTTATAGTTGTTTTTTTTATGGTTTAAGAAAACTGGAATTAACTTTATTTGGAAATCATTCTCCTAACCAAGTCAAGTCAGGAACCTCCATAAAGATCCCTGAATTTACAATTTCAGTGTTCTTGTGTTTCTTGTCCAATTTGAGAATTAGTGAATAAACTCCAGATGAAACAATTTGACAGCACAAAAGCAATGTACAGTATAAATATTCTTTTTTTTTTTTGTCTTTTAAGGCTAGTTTATAGTTTTATCCCCTCACATAGCATTTATAGCTAATTTCTTAACAAGTTTCAGTTACATGCTATAGTTAAGTTTAATCATGATACTATATAGTAGGGCCCCAGACTTATTCATAGCTGAAAGTTTATGGAGTTTTTTTTTGGGGGGTATTTTTTGAGCCACACCTGGCAATGCTCAGGGTTTACTACTGGCTCTGTGCTCAGGAATCACTCCTGAAGGTGTTCAAGGGACCGTATGGGATACCAAGGAACAAAACTAGGTCAACAACATGTAAATCAAGTACCTTGCCCGCTGTACTATCTCTCTGTCCCCTCATAGCTGAATATTTGAACCCTTTAGCCAACATCTCTCCATTTATCCTACCCCAAACCCCTGGGAAACACCATTCTATTCTATTTCTATGTGTTTGCCTTTTTAAGATTCTGCATTTAAGTAGGAACATACAATATTTGTCTTTCTCTGTCAGACTAATTTCATTTAGCATAATGTCCTCAGGGGCCCTCCATTTTGCCGAGAAAGGCTTGGTTGTTTCATTTGGTTTGGTTTGGTTTGGTTTTGGGGACCACACTAATCAGTGCTTGAGGGCTACTCAGGACTTGGTGCTTGTGTGACCATGAAGTTTCAGGATCAAACCTAAGGCTCTGGAATGTAATACATGTGCTCAACTTCCAGAAAAAATACCCAGGTATGCGGGTTCAGGGACTAAGACTCCAGGCCACATGGCGACACCCTTCCCATCTCCCCACCCGCTTGGGGTCCTAGCTGTCACACCCATGATCTGGGTCTGGGCGCCATCTCAGAGCTTTGATCCACATACTCCCAAATGAGTCTCAAAATAGATTTGCTTGGGGCTGGAGCGATAGCACAGCGGGTAGGGCGTTTGCCTTGCATGCAGCCAACATGGCCGACCCGGGTTCGATTCCCAGCATCCCATATGGTCCCCCGAGCACCGCCAGGAGTAATTCCTGAGTGCATGAGCCAGGAGTAACCCCTGAGCATTGCCGGGTGTGACCCAAAAAGCAAAAAAAAAATGGATTCGCTCCCTGCAGAGATGTCTCTGAACCCCAACTGTAAGAAAACATTGGGTTCATTCTTTCAGCCTTGCTGCAGGGAACTTAGTTCACCTTAAAGCGATGTCCTTTCTGTATGGACACAGGAAGACAGTTAATATTATGCTTTTGTAACTTGGGAGTTGATTGACTCCAAATAATATTTACTCCTGGGCTTCTGCTTTCTCGACTTGTTTGCCCTTAGTTCCTAGAACCCCAAAATCAGGGTCCTGACGAGGGACTGAATGGACCCAGGGCAAGCTTTGAGCTACCCTGGTATCAAAATGGGCCAGGCCAAAGAGTCACAATACTCAACTATAAGTTGAGAGCATGGTCATGGACACATACTGTCATGATCCAAAAGTAACGACGAGATTAGGACCCTGCTGGGGTTAGGAAGACTAACCTAACCTGAGGTCTGTGGTCTGGAATATATAGTGAGATGTCCTTAAGAAGAACCAAACTTTAAGTTGCTATATTTCTTACTGCGCTCATACAGAATGACATTGCTAGAAATATTAGAAGTAGATTTACTACAACTATCTAAGTGGATTACTAGTTGAGGAAAGACAAAATGACACATCCTGGATGGGATCCCGCCCTTAAGCAGATCTAGTAATCTGGAGTAAACTCCTTAGATGAGATTTTGTCCTTGAATTAACCTCCTGGAGGAGTGGTCTTACCCCTCTTCGTTGATTTGTTAATGTTCAATGCTCCTTTATATCACCACCCCATGTGATTGCCATATAAACTAAGACTGTAAGAGTGGAGGGGGCTCCAGCGAGAGAGGCAGAAGGGAAATCAGAGGAGAATGGAGAGGAGATCGGAATAAACTGCAATTGATACTGACCCGCCTGTCCCTCATTCCTTCCTTGCCTGCCCATTGCCAACAGCCATCCCGATCTAGTCCATACATAGCGGCTCGAGAGCACCGAACGCGGGTGGGCAAGAGGGAGCTGCCCGGAGAGCCCGCGAACACACACATCACCCTTCCGTGCACGCATGTGTATTTTTTATACCAAACCATTTACAATTTTAGAATTCCAGAAGTTACCTATCATGATATTCATAATAAGCAATAGAAAATAAATTACCTAGCATCTTCCCCTGGCAGGCAGGCTTGAGTGTCTGGGAAAATTCAAATAATGGTGGTGGGAAGGTGTACTGGTGGTGGGATTGGTGTTGAAATATTGAATGTAATCAATTACTGTGAAAAGGCTTATGAAAGTTTTAAAAAAATGCTCTAGCCTTTTGCATCCCCTCTCAACCCGCCCTGTACCACATCTTTATACATTTATCTCTCATGGACACTTAAGTTGTTTTCCATGTCTTGACTATTATGAAATATGCTGTATATTGTGAATCATGGGAGTACAAATATCACACAGTATTTATTTAGTTATTTTGGGCCACATATAGAAACTGAGGGCTTACTCCTGGCTCTGTATTAGGGGATCATTCCTGACAAGGTTTGGAGGATCATATGGGACACTGGAGATCGAACCTGGGTCAGCCTTGTGCGAGGCAAGCACCTTAATCCTCTGTACTATTATTTCAGCACCTCACTTCTAGATAGTGTTTCCATTTCCTACTGATATATTCCTGTAAATGGGACTATTGGATTATATGCTAATTCTTTTGGGGGGGGAGTTGGGGTGAAGCTCCCAAGCTTTGCCTAGGAGACCTGGGGATGCCTCCTGGTAAATCTTGGCCAAATAGGATTTTATTTAGGGGGTGGGGAGCACATCCAGTTGTGCATTCCTGGTGGGGTTAGGGGATGAATCAGGATTGACCAAAACGCAGGGCAGGCACTTTATCCCCTGTATTGTCTCTTTGGTCTCTGGGCTGATGGTTCAATGATAGGGCCCAAGGATGTGATACTGCTCCTAACCTGTGATGCTGGGGCCTGCCCTGGTCACCATGGCTGTGCTCTTGGACCTTCAGGGATACATCTGGTTATGCTCAGGGGACTGTGTGGTGCTAGGGGTTGAACCAGGATCAGCTGCATGTAAGGCAAGTTCCTTAATTTCTCAACTCTATCTCTAGCCTTGGTAACTTTCTTTTTTCTTTTGGTTTGGGTTTGGGTTTGGGGAGCACCCAGTGGTGCTGAGGGATTACTCCTGACTCTGAGCTCAGGGATCACTGCTGTCTGTGCTTAGCAGACCATATATAGTGCTGTGGATCAAACCTGGGTGAGCTGTGCGCAAGGCAAGCACCTTACCGCTATATTACCTCTCTAGTCCTTTTAGCGCTATTTTGAATTGAGGAAACTCTATCAAAAAACACTATGGGGAGCTGGAGCGATAGCGCAGCAGGAGAACATTTGCCTTGCAGATAGAGAACCTGGGTTCGATCCCTGGCTTCCCATATGGTCCCCTGAGTACCGCCAGGAGTAATTTCTGAGCACAGAACCAGAAGTAACCCTAACCTCTGAATATTGCCCGATGTGGCCCAAAAAACAATTTTAAAAAATAACAAAACACTATGGACAGTTTTCCACAGTGATTGCCCAGTTTAGATTCACCTATAGTGTACAAGGGTTTCTGTTTGTCTACACCCCCACCAACACTTGTTATTTCTTGTATTTAATTATAGCTACTTTCACAGGCTTGAGGTGATAGCTCATAGTTTTGATCTTCATTTTCATGATGATTAGTGGTTCTGAGCAGATTTTCATGTACCTGCGAATCATTTGTGTGTCTTTTTGGATAAATAGCACGTAGCACTGTCCTCCCATTGTTCATCGATCTGCTCGAGCGGGCCCAGTAACGTCTCCATTGTGAGACTTGTTGTTACTGTGTTTGGCATATCAAATACGTCACGGGTCGCTTGCCAGGCTTTGCCATGCGGGCGAGATACTCTCGGTAGCTTGCCAGGCTCTCCAAGAGGGGTGGAGGAATCGAACCCAGGTCAGCTGGATCGGCTGTGTGCAAGGCAAATGCCGTTACCACTGTGCTATCACTCCAGCCATAATAAAAGGTAAAGCAGAAAATAATAAGATTTTTAGCATTTTTAGCTATCGCTCCATCCCATTGGATAAATATCTACTCAATATTTGCCTCTTTTTGTAATCTATATTTTTTTCTTTTTGCTACAAGTTGTATGAATTACATATATATTTTTTGGATATTGGTACCATAATGGAAGACTTCTAAATATTTTTCTCCCATTCTATAATTTATCTCCTTATTTGGGTGTGTTGAGGGGAAGGTTTGGGCCAGACCTGGCAGTACCCAGGGCTTGCTCCTGGCTCTGTGCTCAGAATCACTCCTGGAGGTTCTCAGGAAACCATATACAGTGCTTGAGATAGAACCAGGCTGTCTGCATGCAAGGCAAGTGCCTTAACCTCTCTATTCTCCTTCTGCTCCTATAATTTGCTTTTTAATTCTGATGATCATGTATTTTACTGTACAGAAACTTTTTTGTTTCACCATCGTTCCATTTGTTTATTTTGTTTTGCCACTTGCACTTTTGGTGTTGTATCCAAAAGAATTTTTATAAGGTCAATATCAAGTATCTTTCCCCCCCTATATTTTCTTCTAGTAGTTGTAGTTTTGGATATTCCCATTTTGAGTCAACCTTTTTAGGATCTCTCCAGCAGTGCTTAGGGCAACCAGGGACATACCTGGCCATTGTTGGGAGGTTGTGTGGTCCTGGGGATCAAACTTAGTACCTTGATCATGCTAGACATATGTTTCAGTCTTTTGGCCTATCTTCCTAGATGTCACGCCACTATCTAGTTGTTGTTGTTGTTACTGTCACTGTCACTGTCCTCCCGTTGTTCATTGATTTGCTCGAGTGGGCCCAGTAACGTCTCCATCATGAGACTTGTTATTGTGTTTGGCATATCTAATACATCACCGGTAGCTTGCCAGGCTTTGCCGTGTGGGGTTATTGTTACTATTATTATTATTATTTTGATTTTTGGCCACACCAACCAGTGTTCACTTGGATTACTCCTGGCTCTGTGATTGGAGGTCACTTTCGGCAATGCTCAGGGACCGGTGTGCTGTGATCAAATCCCTGACTTCCCACTTAGCCCCCCCTTTTTTTTTCTTTTTGGGTCACACCCAGAAATGCACAAGCAAGGGTTATTCCTGGCTCATGCACTCAGGAATTACTCCCGGCAGTTCTCAGGGATACCCTATGGGATGCTGGGAATCGAACCCGGATCGGCCGCATGCAAGGCAAATGCTCTACCTACTGTGCTATTACTCCAGACCCCAGACTTAGCCCTTCTCATCATATTTCTGGCCCTTGAGCTCATTTGTGTGAGTGGTGTAAGGGGTCCAGTTTCATTCTCCACTTACTGGGAAGATTGTTCTTTCCCCACTGAAGCTTCTTGGTTCCGTTGTCAAATATTTGTTGATTGAGAGCCCGGCAAGCTACCGAGAGTATCTCGCCTTCGCACAGCAAAGCCTGGCAAGCTCCCCGTGACATATTTGATATGCCAAACACAGTAACAAGAAGTCTCATGATGGAGATGTTACTGGGCCCGCTCGAGCAAATCGATGAACAACGGGAAAACCGTGATGGAAGTTTATTTCTGGGATCTTGATTCTGTCTCTTTGGTTTATTTTTCTCCCGTTCCATACAGATTTTGATTACTATAGTTCTGTAACATAGCTAGAAATCACAAAGTATAGTGCCTCCATATTTGTTCTTTTTTCCTCAGCACTTTAATTTTCAAGTCTTTTATGGTTCCATGTGATTTTTCAGTTCTTTTTTATATTTTCTTTGAGTCTATGAATATTTGAGTACAATGAACATTTTGCAATATCAGTTAGTCTGATCCATGAACATAGGATATTTCCCATTTATTTGTGTCTTCAGTTTAAAATAAAATCAATGTTTTGTATGTTTCAGCGTACAGGTCATTTTCCTCCTTGATTAAATTAATTCCTAATGGTGGGAAATGTACACTGGTGGAGGCATTGGAGTTGGAACATTGTGTGACTGAAACCCAATCATGAACAACTTTGTAATTGTGTATCTCAGTGATTCAATTAAAAGTTAATTAATTCCTAAGTTTCAGTATGGTCAGGCCTTTGCTGCAAATCAAGGATTCCGTTGTGAGGTTTGTGAAGTGGCAGCACTGGAGGTAGCGCATAGAGCATTTGCCTTGCAGGCAGCTGACCTTGGTTTGATCCCTGACAGCACATATGGTCCTTTGAGCACTGCCAGGGATGACCCCTGAGCACAGAGTCAGGAGTAAGTCCTGCACACTGTCAGGACTTACTGGCCCCCAAACTCCCCAGATTAAAATTAATTAAAACCTCAGCCTTATGCACATTCTGTGTGCTTTTATGGTTTTTCTTTCTGTTTTTTTTTTTTCTTTCCTTTTTGCTTTTTGTGTTTTGAATCACACCAGCAATGCTCAGGGGTTACTCCTGGGTCTGCACTCAGGAATTACTCCTGGCAGTGCTCAGGGAACCATATGGGATACCGGGAATCAAGCCCAGGTTGACCCAGTGCAAGGCAAATACCCTCCCCGCTGTGCGGTTGCTCCTGCCCCTGGCTTTTCTTTCTTTGTCTTCATTGACTCTATTAGTCCTCCTCAGGTCTCATACTTTTTAAATTGTGTGAATTTGGACCATCTTTTTTTTTTGGGTTAAACTCAGTGGGTGCTGGGAGTCCCATCCAAGCAGGGCAGTGCTCAGTATACCAATGGTGCTGGGATTGAATATGGTCCTTCTGCATGCAGGATATGTGCTTCAGCCCTTTGAGCCATTTCCTCAGTCACAAGTTTAGGCTTTTTTCTTGGTGGAGGCAGGGGCACACCTGGCAATGCTCAGGGGCTACTCCTGGCTCTGTGCTCAGAGATCACTCCTGGCAAGACTCAGGGGACTATAAGGGATGCCAGAGATCAAACCTGGGTCAGCCACATCTAAGGAAAGCATCTTTGCTGCTCTCCAGTCCATTTGGGGCTTTTTAAACTTGATGTCTATAGTCAAAAGATTGTTAATGTTTATCCCAATATATGCATTGGTAAGAGGTCCTAAGGGGCTCTCAGTGTATAAAATATCTATTTCTGGGCCTGGCGAGATAGTACAACAGGGAAAGCCTTTGCCTTGCATGCAGTTGACTCGGGTTCAGTCCTGAGCTCAGTCAAGAGTGATCCCCGGGGGCTGGAGAGATAGCACAGTGGGTGGGGCGTTTGCCTTGCACGCGGCCAACCCGGGTTCGATTCCCAGCATCCCATATGGTTCCCTGAGCACCGCCAGGAGTAACTCCTGAGTGCAGAGCCAGGAGTAAACCCTGTGCATCGCCGGGTGTGACCCCAAAAGCAAAAATAAATAAGTAAATAAATAAATAAGTAAATAAATAAATAAAAAATAAAAGAGTGATCCCCAAGCACAGAGTCAAGATTAAGTCCTGAGTACTTCCAGGTGTAGCCCCAAAACAGAACAAAAATTAAATAAAATGCCTATTTCTGGACTGGAACCCTAGATAATCCAGCAGGTAGGGGTCTTGCCTTGCACACAGTCAACCTGGGTTTGATCCCTAACACCCCATCAGGTCCCCTAATCACTGAGCACAGAGATCTTTGGTGTGGCCCCAAAGAGCAAACTTTTTAAAATCTATTTCTGATAGATTAGAGAAACCTTTGGTTTGTGAGCTGGTCTGAAAAATTCCTGTTTGTGTTTTATGTTCACTGTATCATTGTCATCCCATTGTTCATTGATTTACTCGAGCAGGCGCCAGTAATGTCTCCATTCGTCCCAACCCTGAGGTTTTAGCGGCCTCTCCTTACTCATCTTTCCCAATGCTGCTATATTAGAGGCTCTTTCAGGGTCAGGGGAATGAGACCCATTATATATATATATATATATATATATATATATATATATATATATATCCCGTTATATATATATATATATCCACAAAAGTTCACATCACTCAACCTTTAACACCATGTTGGTGATATCCTAAGGAAGGTCTTAATGGCCCCTACCAAAATAGAACAGTCTTTACACTGTTTCCCCTATGGATACTTTTTTGTAGCATTTTCAGCAATTTTTTATAGCAGAAAATACAAAATATATTATTTCGGTTGTACTTTGGGACAGGGATTGGGGCTTAGGATGGAAACATTCCAAATATGGTAGTGGAATTGGTGTTTGAATATTAAATGTAATCAAATATTGTGAACTACCTAAAATAAATAAATAAACCATGTTCCCTCAGTCATTGTCAGGAGTGACCCCTGAGCACAGAGCTACGAGTAGCTCTTGAGCACCACTGGGTATGGGTCTCGCTCAGAAAAAGAGAACCTCAAAGTTCATCTTGACAGTTGTCACAGTTCACTGTGGGACACTGAATGTTACCTCGTAATGCCCCAGAATTGAGCAGAGGCTAAGAAAGGGACATAATATTTAATAATAAATTTTTAATTAATTTCTTTTTGGTCATACCTGATAATGCTCACGGGTTATTCCTGGCTCTGCACTCAGGAATTACTCCTAGCTGTGCTCGGAGGACCATATGGGATGCCGGAGATCAAACCCTGTTCAGCTGCTTGTGAGACAAACCATGCTATCACTCTGAACCCCATATATTATAATCATTTCATTTCACTCACTGCGTAGTTAAAAGCTTCTTTAGGAGAGCTCAATGGCCCTGAGTTTCCATGTGTTCCTTGCACGAGACTTCGGCATTAGAGGCAGCAGCAAGGAGTCATGAAGCGGGCTGGGGAGTCCTGGCCTCTATAGCGACATGACTGGCATCTCCCAGCTCAGCTTCCTCCTCTGTAAAGTGGGATAATCCCTTCCAGATTGTTTCAAGGACCAGAGGAGTGCAAGAACCCTAACACACACTGTAGTCTGGGGGGGCTCTCAGCCCAACTGAGAGAGCTCTGAGGAGAGGCAGACCGGCCTGTGGCCTTGCTGTGGGAGCAGAGGCAGAGGCAGGCTCCATCTCATTCTGGCCTGCCTGGCAAATTGTAGTAGGCCAGTTTCTTTACATTTTTAAGCTTAACTGAAACAAACCAAAAAAAAAAAAAAAATTCACTGAAGAATTAATTCTGCAGAATTTTAAAATAACAGGATCCCTCAGTTTCTGGCATGTGGTCCATATTAGGTCAATGTTCAGGTTGTATCTTTCTCTCTGGCTCTGCTGTGTCAAGTTGTGTGTGTGTGTGTGTGTGCTGTAGGAACCAGCCCCAAGGAATGGTTATGTGACGTGGTCTTTGGGCACATACTTTTGGGAAAGTGAAGATAACTGAGGCTTTCTGAAATGCCCTGTTGCTGATGATGGTCCCTGAATGAGGCATTCCACACTCATTACTGCTGTGTTGGGGTGCTGCTTTCATGGGAAGGATCAGGCAATTATATGAGCTGATTTTTGAGAGCTTGTTTGGAGAGCTGTGTTCAAGACTGAGGGGAATGCCTGCCTGTATCTGTAAATTCCTGGCACTCTCTCACCTAGCCTGTGGGGACTGAGCAGCTGTCCCATTATTCAAGCATACACAAAACAGGACCCTGAGTAATAATCACACCAGCATACCATCCCTTACTAGTCCTTCCTCCACGCAGGGGGTGGCACTAGGCACCCTAGACATATTCTGTCTAATCTCTTCTACATTGCTGCAGGTTGTGCTCAGGTGCCTGCTGTACAGATGAGGAGGCCGGGCTCAAAACCCACACTGGTCAGAATACACACACACACACACACACACACACACACACACACGCACATACACACATACACACACGTGCACACACACGCACCCCTGTGCATATGGAACTGTTCAGGCACACTTGATTCATTTTTCCAGACTCCAGAGGAGCAGAAAGATTTTAAATGAACATGAACCTTTTTTTTTTTTTTCTGTTTTGAGCCACACCCAGTGGTGCTCAAGCGTTACCCCTGGCTGTGCACTCAGGAATTACTCCTGGTGGTGCTCAGGAGACCATATGGGATGCCAGGGATTGAACCCAAGCTGGCTGCATGCAAGACAAGCACCTTATTCCATGTACTATCACTCTGGTCCCAAAATGGACACGAACCTTAAAGCGGAGTCTCACCATCAAGGATGGTGATTTTTTTTATCATCACCAATTTTAGTTACAGAAACATCATTGTGGGGAATGTGTGTGTTTTCATCCTCACATACAGGAGCAAATAAATCACAAAGCAGTCCAGATTGTCGCCTTAGCCTTTGCTTGTGACTGACCCTGTGTCCCACTGGCTAATGCCTCAATCCCAGAGGTCTAGAGAAAGGAGTCCAAATGCTGATAACTTAGCATTTAACTTAGTCATTGTTTCCCCAGCATCTTCTCAAGTGAAACTGGCACCTCAGTGACTACCTGATTATTGCCTGATTATTGTTCATGGCCTGGAGACTTCTGTCTGCACAGAATGCATTTACCCTCCCCAAGGTCTGACTGGCTACCTCTGCCACATAAGTTGGGCTCCAAGGGCAGACATGTCAGAAGGATTGTCAGAGAAGGAGGAGGGGGGAGGAGAAGCCAGTTGCTTTTCTTATTTCCCCCCTCCCTTCAGTTGCCTTGGTCATGACTCTCCTTTCCTTCTTTCTCCATCAGGTGCTGGAAACATGTGTGAAGAATTGTGGCCACCGCTTTCACATCCTTGTGGCCAACCGAGACTTCATCGACAGTGTCCTCGTCAAGATCATTTCCCCAAAAAACAACCCTCCTACCATTGTACAGGACAAAGTCCTTGCTCTGATTCAGGTAGGGGCTCCTTGGGCTGCTGTGTTGGGCTGGAGTGTGTGGTGCCTCTTATCAGTGAGGCTTCATGCTTTCCCACCTCTTGGAGGAAAGGGTGGGGGCTTCTGGGTTTAACTATTTGTTGCAAAATGCTTTGTGTGTACCTAGCCCACTGACTGAAACCCTAAGCAGTGGCTGTCCAGCCTACTGGCAGAGACCTCACTGAAACTGTCTGTTTGCTTGGTTCTCTGTTGCCCACAAGTCCTCTGAGTCATACGGGGCAGTGTGAAGAGGGAAGAGCCATCTTTCTTGACATGCTACACCACTGAGTCCCATGGCAAAAACCCACTGGAGGACAGGCAGGGTGGGGAAGGGAGAAATGGTGTTAAAGCATGGTTTACCAAGGAGGTGGCATTGCTGTTGGACCCTGAAGGATGACAGGAGCTTGGTAGAAATGTCAGAGTGCAAGAAACATCGTGAAGAAAACAAAGGTCCAGAAGCATGCAAGAAAGCAATTGACATACTTTGGATATATTCATTATCAGTTTCACTGTAATTAATTGTACTGCTAAGCCCCAAACTTAGCAATGTGAAACAATCAGTGTTTACAGTATTGGTTTCTGTGGACCAATACAGGAGCAACTTAGCTTAGTGATTAGCTTGGTAGCTCTTGGGGGTTGCACTCAAGATGTTGGCCAGGATTTCCTCATCTGAAGGCTCAGCTAGAGCTGAGAAGCACCTCCGAGATAGCCCTGCCTGGCTGTTGGTAAGGGCCTTTGTTCATTGCTGTGAGGAAGAGGCTGATTTCCTTGCTGTGTGGACAGATGGAGTGTCCTCGTGACACAGGTTGTGGGTTTCCTCTATAATAAGTGACCCAAGGGGCCAGAGCGATAGTACAGGGGCTAGGATGCTTGCCTTGCATGCAGCTGACCCAGGTTCGATCCCCAGCAACCCATATGGTCCCCCGAGTCCCACCAGGAGTAATTCCTGAGTGCAGAGTCAGAAGTAATTTCTGAGCATCTTTGGGTATGGCCCAAACACCAAAAAAGGATCAAAATAAGCAAAAAATTAAAAAATAATTAATCCGAGACAGACGAAGAAAGAAACTGTAGAACTTAACGCTGAGTCTCAGAAGTTAACATACTATCTTAACTGTTCTGTCCTTTAGAAGGAAGTCACCAGATCAGCCTCACGAGTAAGGGAAATAACTGCATCTCTTAAATAAAAGCCATTTTAACCTTTTGATGGAGAACAGAGTATAAGGCAGCTCATGTGATGCCAGGTTTGGGGTGCAGGAGAGGCAGTCAGAGGATGGTCCAGCACTTCGGGCTGTCCCTCTGTCCCACAGGCAGTGGAGAGCTGCTGGTCACTTCTGAATTGGAGTATGCAGCAGATCTGGATTTTAAACAAAAGGTGCTGGTACTGATTTGGAGGGCAAGTCCAAAGTGATTTGTGCCATGAAAGAGGAAAGATAAGGAGATGCAGGAGCCTATGATCTCGGGAGCCACAGAACAATAGTGGATTTTTGACAAGGGGAGCAGTAGGAGGCCATAAAGAGGACAGTGGTCATGGCCTGGGTGTCCATTGGCTCTGGCTTATTCTTTCCCTTCTGTGTCCTTGGCCTGGAATGTCCTCCCCAGCTCTTAAGGGGCCAGGAGGAACTCAGTCATTCATGTTGCCCTCAGAGCCTTCCCACAACATGAGTTAAGTCGCACATCTTGCTTCTTCATCTCTTTTTTGGGGGGTGTGAGGGGATTGAGAGAGGGCTGGGCATTCAAGCTGCTTCCAGGGCTAGCCCAGCTTTGTGCCTAGGGTTTTTTCCCTGACCTGCTCAGGGGACCATGCAGTGCTGGGAGTTGAACCTGAGTCTCCTGCAGGCCAAGCAGGCACTGAGCCTGTTGGGCTATTTCGCTGGTCCTTCTTCATGTCTTTTGTGGCTTTTAAGTACATTCCCATCATCCGCCTCCCTCTGAGTTCCCTGAGAGCTCAGAGACGTGATCTCCCCAGGGACTAGAGTAGTTGACAGTGTGAAACCGGTTTCAATACTTCACTGTCTTCTTAATGAATGAATGGGTGTAGTTCACTGAAGCTCTGAGAAGGGGAGGGGTGTGGGTAACAGCATCCTTCCATGCTTCCTGGTTTGTTCCCTTCCCTTCATCTGCTACCCTGTACACAGACTCACACAGACACAGACACAAACACACACACACACATTCACACACGCATGCACATACATACACACACATGCGCACATGTACACAAGCTTGTGCACACACGTGCACGTACACATGCACAGGCGTGCCTGTGTGATCATGCTCAGTGCACAGGTACATACCACCTCACCCCTGCTCTTCCCTCCCTCCTCTCTACCCGCAATTCCCTCCTGCAAGGACTTTCCCAGTATACTCCCCTGCCTCAACACCTCCAGTAGTGAATGTCAAGAATGTCAAGTGTCTTTTTATCACAAAAAGTGAGCTACAGAGCCTGAACCCCTCGTGCAGGCCATCAGTGGCCACAGGTGATGTCCCTCTGGAACAGACATGGAAGGAGCACTTCCTGCGGACAGGCCCTTAGGTGTCTACTACTGGGGGGAAGGGTACTTTCTGCCCTGGCTGTGCATCTGGTTCTCCCCAGGGAAGCCCGTCCCCACATTTTGCACTGATCTTTGAAGCATGTCCATGGAATTCCACGGGGCCACCTCCTCCCAGCATTGCTTCCCCATTGATGTGTAACCTTGGCAGCTGCTTTTACTTATTTGGTTACAGCCCCCTTTCCCATACATTGGAGGAGGGTATTGCCGCCTCTTCACCCAGCACTGTCTGTGAGTTAGCCCACCAGCAAACACAGCACCTTGTTCTAGGCCTCCTTCTGTTGGCCGGGCAGCAGGTGCACAGCTCTAGAACTTCTCTTGGGCCAGCTGCACTTTCAGGCTTGATGTCTCACTTCAGTGGATTTCTTCCTCCCCAGGTTTTGAACAATCCCTGAAAAACTTTCAGCTTTGGTCATGACCTTCTAGTAGAGAAAAGCAGGAAGCAGAGAGTTCAACCCCTGTCATGGGGTGAACCAAGCGAGTAAATCAGATCCCCAGACAGTTGTTTCATTTTCCTTTAACCTTTTTTGGAGGGGTATTGGGTCATGCTCATTGGTACTGAGGGGCTGTTGGTACTAAGGCACTTGCCTTAAGTGCAGCTGACCCCAGTTTAATCCCCAGTATTACATACAGTCCACAAAAAGAGCCCCAGTGTCCTGGGGGCACCGTCCAACTGACTTCTCACAGCATAGATGCCAAATGGGTTCTTCCTGCTCTTGGACCTGATCTGCATGGACTCCTGCTATGGCACTCCGTTCTGTCTGCCCTGCTATATGTGAGGTCATGGGGTATGATTTTATTGCTTTTGTTCCCATGACTGTGCCATCCTACTGATTAATGCACTTCAGTGTATATTGCCCATTGTTGGCATCACTTGGTATTTTCAGTTTGGGGTCATTATGAAAATTACTGCTCTGAGCATCTAGCATAGATCTTCTGGTGAACACATGTGCTCATCTTACTGAGTGTATACTAAATTGAATATATAAAAATGCCATCTTCGCAAATAAAAAATGAATGAAATTGGGGTGTTCTGACAAAGTAGTGGAATGATTAGTATGGTATTTGTAGCATACCATACTAATAGTTATTGTTCATTGATTTGCTCGAGCAGGCACCAGTAATGTCTCCCTTGTGAGACTTGTCGTTACTGCTTTTGGCATATCAAATATGTCACAGGGAGCTTGCCAGGCTCTGCTGTGCAGGCGGGATACTCTCAGTAGCTTGCCAGGCTCTCCGAGAGGGAAGGAGGAATCGAACCTGGGTCTGCTGCATGCAAGGCAAACGCCCTACCCGCTGTGCTATCACTCCAGGCTAACTAAAAAAAAAAAAAAAAAAAAATTCAGGTTCTTTATCACACAGCAGGGTCTGGCAAACTCCCCGTGGCATATGCCAAAAACCAGTAACAATTATGGGTCTCATTCTCCTGACCCTGAAATAGCCTCGAATGTGGCACTTTTTAAAATCTGAGGGCTAGGAGGAAGGAGACGTTACTGGGGCCTGCTCGAGGCAATCGATAAACAACAGGAAGACAGTGATACAGTGATTACTTTTATTTATACAATCAAGCTTCACTTTTCTACCCTTATCATTATAGCTACTGTAATGGTTAAAACTTACAGGTTTTATGGATGGCTGAAACACTGGCAAAAGGTAAGAAAATACACAAGTAACATTAATATAGATAAAACAAAAACAGCATAGTTAAAAAAAACCAGTGATGGCTGCTGGTTTTTTTTTTTTTTTAAGTAAATAGATTTTATTTGGGGGTTTTGGAGAGGAAGAGAATGAGAGAGTAACATACTCAAGAGAGAACACGGGCTTCTCCAAGGGTGGAGAGAGCCCCTACACACATCCTAGCGTTAGACACGAAAGCATGAAAGTACACATCTCAAGAGGGAAGATGCGGGCGACACATGTGCTCAGCCCACATGTGCTCGGCCATGTGGGCGCAAGCAGCACAAGCTCGGGCAGCATATGCGCCATGGCTGCTGTTTTAAGGATCATATGTTTCCCTCCTTCTCTCCAAAAGGAAAGTAAAAATAAATGTAATACCTCTGAGTATGAGTGTGAGTATGAGTTTGGGGAGGATTATGCTCTGACAAAATAAGGAACAAGGCTTAGTGGTAAAGTGTGAATTATGAACACAGTTGTGGAGGGGATGGGATAGAACTACTGGAGTGGCACTTTCCTAACACTAAAGTATCTGGAGAGCTATATAAACAATATTCAATAGTTAAAGAATAAATATTTGTATACCAAAACATCAGTTTCTGAAAAGGACCATATTTCTGGAGACTCATAGGACGATGAAGGACAGACAAATAAAAAGTAAAAATAATTAAAAATACAAAATAGTGTAGTCACTTTATTGGATACATCAAGATAGACTATCCACACTATACATGTCCCAGAGAGATCTCAGGAAGATTAAATGGACAATTCCCTGAGTGGCATGTGCCAAGTGCTGTTTCTTATACCCCCGACAAAGACAAAATTCACCCAGAAGAAATGGAAAAAGAAGAGAGAAAGGCAGAAACCTTACCTGAAGAAATAATAGCTGAGAGTTTCCCTATCTCAGGGATAGATGTAGATGTCCAGATCCAATCAGACAGGCTATGTCCCTATCTCAGGGATAGAAATATCTATCCAGATCCAAACAGACAGGCTATGTTATAATTAAAATAAATTATAATTAAAGTGGTAAAAAACTAAAGAAAAGGAACAAATGCTAATAATTTTTCTAGGCCCATCTCAAGAAAACTAAATCATACAGAAGGCAGACCCTCTAAGATTACCTTTGAATTTCACAGTGGATAACTTCCCAGGCCAAATGAATTCATTTATTTTGTGGTGCTGGGTATTAAATCCAGGATTACAGTATATTAAAACATAATGGAAAAGGAGCCCAGTGATAGCTCATTTGTAGAACTGTGAGCCTCATGGTCAGACATGCTGAATATAGTCCCAGCAGCATGGCTTCTTCAGATCCCGCACCACAGAGATGTGGATGACCGCAGGCATACCACAGCCAAGTGTGTGAGCTCCGTAACCAAGTGTGTGCCCTCACAAACACCATAGCCTCTTTCTTTCCCACTTCTCCCCTCTTCTTCCCCTCCTTCTTCCCCTCCTCCCATCTCTCTCTCTCCTCTCTCTCTCTCTCCATCCATCTCTCTCTCTCCATCCATCTCTCTCTCTCTCTCTCTTTCTTTTCTGGGCCATACCCGTCAGTGCACAGGGGTCACTCCAGGTGGGCCTTAGAACTTCTGGGGATCAAATCCAGGTCACCTACAGGCATGGCAAAGCACTTTACTTGCTGTACTATCTCTCCAGCCTCTTCTTTTAATTTTTTTTGAGCTACTGTGATTTACAATACTGCTAATGATACTTCCATGCACACATTGTCCCAACGTCACACCCACCACTAGATGCCCACTTTCCTCCACCAGTATCCATCCCACACACCTTGCCCCACCAGGAAAGCTCAGTGACAGATCAGCTCTTCACTTCTGTAGCTTGTGGCCATTTGTTGCTCCTTTACTATCTTTTTCTTCTCTTTCCTTTTTTCTGTCCTCTGGTTACTACCATAATGGTTTTTATTTTCTCACAAAATCCTTTAAATTTTTTTTTGTTCAATTTCCAAGTTTTTGAGGGGAAAATATCATTTCTGATATTGATTCATTTCCACTTTCAAAGCATTTTGTTCAGAGAGGATAGTTGGTACTATCTTGATCTTGATTTTTTGGAGATATGTTTTGTGACCCAATATGTGATCCATCTTGGAGAACGTCTTTTGTGCACTGAAGAAGACTAAGTACTCAAGTTTGGGGGGATGGAGGGCACTACGTATGTCTGCTAACTCCATCTCTTCCATTTCCTCCTTCAAGGCCATTGTTTTCTTGTTGAATTTTTGCCTAGCTGATCTACCCAGCAGTGATAACAGACAGAACTAGGGAGTCTGGTATGTGCTGCTATCGTTATTTTCCTTCATGTTTATTAGAAATTGCTCTAAATATTTTGATGGCCCATTATTAGGTGCATATATGTTTAGAAGTGTAAATTCTTTTTTGATGTATTGATCCCTTGATTATCAAGAAATCACCATCCTTGTTCCTTATAGTCTTTGAAAACCCCGAAGTGCTTTTGTGCACTGCACATTTTCCAGACTTTTCCCCCATCTTCTGTTGTTTCCTAGATATTTCCTCCATCTCATCTTGGATGGAACTTAGCAATTTTTTTTTCAGCTGCTGTTACTTGGCTGCTGAGGCCTTCCATTAAGTTTTTTATTCCACTTACCAGACTCTCTAGTTCTCTCTCTCTCTCTCTCTCTCTCTCTCTTGGTTTTTCTTTTGAGGGAGGGGAGTCACACCCAGCGATGCACAAAGGTTACTCCTGGCTCATGCACTCAGGACTTACTCCTGGCAGTGCTCAAGGGACCATATGGGATGCTGGGAATCAAACTGGGTCAGTCGCCTGCAAGGAAAACGCCCTACCCGCTGGGCTATCACTCCAGCCCCTAGTTCTGTCTCTCTGACCAAAGTTTTTTTTTCTTATGTTTGCTCTTATTGCATCTCTTTCTTGTGCTCTGTTGGCTATCTGTAGCACTATTTCTTTGAAATCATTGGATTTCCTCATCAAGGTGTCTCTGATGCCATTGTTTGGGAAGCTATAGAGCTGATGGGTGCTGCTGGAGCTCTCTATGCTATTACACTCACTCTGAGCCAGGTGGGCTTCTGTGTGTCTCTTCTGCTGTGGCTGCCTGCTCTGGGGTTGGATCTAAGTCGTTTGCTCCCATGGGAGCTCTCAGAGGGGATTTGGCTAAATATTGCTCTCTCCTTCCTTTCCAGTTTGCTCCCAGCGATGCTTTTCTGTTTCTGGTTTATGATTTTGAGGCTCAGTGTGGATTATGGGGCTACTTTCAATGCCACCTTGGCCTGACTTTCCTCTAGCTACAGTTTAAGGCTCTGTGATTTCTTACTGCTCTCACTGCTTTTGGGAGAACTTTTCTGCAGCATAGGCAGATGGAATTAGGAATAAGGTATTAATAGCACCAAGTCCTTAGCGGTGACCAGAGCTACCCCTGTTCTGTGGGTCCACTGCAGGAGTTCTGAATATATGCAGTGTGAGGTGTGATAAGTAGAGCTATCCCGGGGCCATGCAGACCAGGGTAGAAGGGGAGGTGAGTAGAGTTATGGGTATGGGGTACGGATGTGGTCCTACAGAGATGCAAAGGTCTGTAACATAGGCATCTAGAACACAGATGGATGGGAAGGGAATTTGCCTCCCCTTCCATAAAGTCCTCAGGAGATCAGCTGGGAAATTAAACAAAACAAAACAAAACAAAAAGCAGGGGTCACAGCCAGCAGTGCTTAGGGAAACTCAGGGCGCCTGGCAATGCTTGACCTGGCCTGGTTGTGTGGGCCTGAGAGTTTATTGCTTGGAGGCCATCACGGCCACAGCTGGTGATACTTAAGGGGGCCATGTTGTGCTGGGATTGACCTCAGGGTCTCACATGTGCTAGACACGTGTTCTTCCAGGAACTATCTCCCAGCCCTGAAATGAAGAAATTTTTAACCAAGAACATTTTTTTCTGGTAGATTATGACTTAAAAATGAAAATAGGATAGAGAGCTTTGCAGACTAGCAAAATTAAAGGAATTCATCATCCATAAATAAACCTTGCAAGAAATACCAAGGAAATCCTACTACTTAAAACAAAAAAGAAGTGGCTGGAGTGATAGCACAGTGTGTAGGGTGTTTGCCTTGCACGTGGTGAACCCGGGTTCGATTCCCAGCATCCCATATAGTCCCTCAAGCATCACCAGGAATAATTCTGAGTGTGGAACCAGGAGTAACTCCTGTACATAGCCAGTTGTGACCTAAAGAGCAGGAAAAAAATAGGAAAGAAAAGGAAAAAGAAGATTCTGGGACTGGAAAGATAGTACAGCGGGTAGAGCGCTTACTTGCCTCGTATGCAGCTGACCTGGGCTCGATTCCCCAGCATCCCATATGGTCCCCTGAACACTACCAGGAGTGATTCTTGAGTGCTGAGACAGGAGAGATAGCATAGTGCTTGCCTTCTACATGGCCAACCGGGTTCAATGCCTGGCATCCCATATGGTCTTCCCACATACCACCAGGAGTAATTCCTGAGTGTAGAGCCAGGAGTAACCCCTGAGCATTGCTGGGTTGTAGCCCAAAAACCAAAAATAAATAAAAATATGAAAAGGAAATCATACTTAGGAACTAGCAAATCGAAACATTAAAAAGGCAGATACAGCCATATGTGTCAGATAAAATTGATTTCCAGTTAAAATAATTTATATGTTTAAGTGTATGTGTAACAAAAGGGACAAAAGATATATTTGTACCAAAATAAAGTGAGTAAACTTAGGAATACTTATCACATGCTAATAAAATTAGAAATCAAACCCATAAGAAAACTGGGGGGACCCTCAAATGTTTGAAAACTAGACAGATTGCTTCTTTATAACCATTTGGTTGGGTCACAAGAAAATTAGAACAAAAATTTAAAACTACTCAAAGACACAGTTATGAAAACCAATGACATGCAACCAAAGCTACACTAATGGAAAGTTAATAGTAATATAAGACTATGCCAAGAATTGAGTAAGTGAAATCTCTAACTCTGGGAATATAGCCCAAGGATCAGAGGTTCATGCCTTGCATCCTATGGACCCAAGTTCTATCCTCAACACCACATGACCTCTAGAGTACTGGCGGGGGGCGGGGTCCCCAAGTGCTGCACAATGTGGTTCTGATAGCCCCTAATACCAGTAGGCCTGAGCGACACTTCATTGCCAGGGCCTAGCACTGAAGTATCCAGCATGATTGGCTGAATATTGCCGAAAGTGACCCCTAAACCCTCTGAGCACAGCTTGGGAAGTCTGTGCACAAGCATACACACACACACACACTCAAACAAACATAGAACTAAAGTAAATTGAAAAGAGAAGAGCACAGTGAGCTAGAAGGATAGCTCAATGGGCTGGAGCATGTGCTTTGCACTCAGGAGTCGTGGTTTCCATCCCCAGCCCAGATAGTCCCTCCGGCATCACCAGGAACAACCCCTTGAGTATCAAACTAAGAGCAGCCTCAAGCACCACTGAGTGTGGCCCCAAAGTAGAACAAAGTCGAATAAGGAAGGGCATAATACCCAAGAAAAAAATCAGTGAAATCAAGAGTTGTTCTTAGAAAGCAAAGATAAGCAAAATCATACAAAGAAAAGAACAATGAAATAGAATCAGAAATTCAACAAGAGAAAGTGCAAATGATACTAGAGAAAAACAAAGAATCATAAGAGACTGTTATGAACAACTGT
Organism: Sorex fumeus; assembly: GCF_029834395.1. NCBI lineage: Eukaryota > Metazoa > Chordata > Mammalia > Eulipotyphla > Soricidae > Sorex > Sorex fumeus. Next base: position 2,328,881 of record NW_026606179.1, on the reverse strand, counting down.
ATGCTAATACATTTTTGATACTCTGGAAGAAATGAATGTTTAATGATATATAACCAGCAAGAAATAGAAAACCTGAATAAACTGAATCCAAGTATGGCTATTGAAACAGTAATAAATGATCCCCCCCCCAAAAAAAATTCAGAGTCAGATGACTTTAAAAGTAAATTCTACCAAAACTTAAAAAACGTTTGCCTAGTCTTCTTCCAAAAAATTGAAGAAGGAATACTTTCAAACACATTTTCTGAAGCCAATCTTACTCTGACATTAAAACCTGATAAAGACATCATATACTAAGTTATAGGCCAATATTGTAAGTGAATATAGGTGCAAAAATTCTTAACCAGGTACCAGAGATATAGGTTAGGGGTTAAGGCACTTGCCTTTCATTTGATCAATGTCTGATTTCCAAAACAGTCTGAGAATGACCAAGTTTCACTGGGTATTGTCCAAATGGCTCCCCCAATTCTCAACAAAATACTAGTAAATCTAATTCAATAATACACTAAAAGTATTACCATAGTACTTATTCCAGTGATGCAAAAATGACTTAATGTATGAAAATTAATATAATTATACTACACCAATGAAAGGGAAAAAATCATGTGATCATATGGATAGGTGCAGAGAAGTCATTTGACAAGATTTGGCACCCATGGGACTGGAGTAGTAGCACAGCAGGTAGGGCGTTTGCCTTGCATGCAGCTAACCCTGGTCCGATTCCCAGCATCCCATATGGTCCCCTGAGCACCACCAGGAGTAATTCCTGAGTACATGAGCCAGGAGTAACCTGTGCATTGCCGGATATGACCCAAAAGGCAAAGAAAAAAAAACAGATTTGGCACCCATTTATGATTAAAAATCTTAATAAAATAAAAATCTTAATAAAATAAAATAAAACTCTTAATAAAATGGGAATAAGAGGGACATAACACAGTGAAGAACATGTACGCTTAATTTTTTTTTTATTTTAAGCACTGTGGTTTACAATACTATTAATGATAGATTTTCTTGCATAAATCATTCTAGCACCTCACCCTGCACTAGAGTGTCCATTTCTGTCTACCGTTATCCCAACTATTAGAGTGTTCACTTACCTCTCCTGTCGTCCCAGCTCCCCAATCACACCTGCTTTCCCCCCACTCCGCCCTGTGGTAAATAAGCTTCCTGATGACCCAGTCTCAATCTCAGTTGCATTGTTATATCCCTCCTATGTTCCTTTATATGCTGCATATGAGAGACATCATTCTTTCTGACTTCACCCAGCATGGTAAGGTCCAGGTCCATTTATGTAGCAGCCTAGAGGACAAGGGAGAAGCCCACCTTGGAAACATGTGGTCGTTGTCAGGCACTCATAACCTGGTGTTGCACAGGCATCTTTGCTGTTTGATCCTGGCAGCTCTGCTGTCCGTGATCCCTGCACTGAGGGCAATTTCTAATCACACTGCAGCAGGTGCGTATATAAATACCATAAAAAGGGATACAACCCCCAGTGAGCACCACAACTAATAAGATGTGCCAGGAAAGACACCCCTGGAGAGTCTGTGTGTGAGCACCATAGAGCCCCCTGATAAAGCATACACAAACACTGCAACTAAAGGAACAACCTGATGTGCAACCTCTGGTGAGCAGTGCAGTGGTAATTATGTGAGTGTGTATACCACCCCCAGGTGTCACAACATCAACAATAACAAAGGGAAGCAGGAAGGAAGGGAAAGCTAAATAATCCATCAATTAAAGGTAGGAATCATAGATTGCATAAATAACTCATTCAGTTAAAAAAAAACAATTCGAAGATGGGCAGGGCTGGGAACTGGAAAGATAGTGGGGGGGCGGGGGTGGGGTAAGGCACCTGCCTTGCACTTGACCAACCTGGGTTCACTCTTCGGCATTCCAAATGGTCCCCTGAGCATCGCCAGAAGGTATTCCTGAGTGCAGACCCAGGAGTAAGTCCTGATGATGGCCAGGTGTGGCAAAAATAAATAAATAAATAAATAAATGGGCCGTTGCCAGAGAGATAGTACAGGGGTTAAGACACAGCACCACAAATCACCAAGGCTCTGCTGGGTACAGCTCTGGAGCTGTCTGAGCACCTTTGGCGTAGCCCAGGTAATCCCCAGCACCTGCAAGACCCAAGTAGGAATGCATCCTTGTACACTTACATTGAACTGCTGACCTGGTTGTGCAAAACTTGCTGGTGGGACCCATTGGCCTCCTGACTATGACCAGAAAGATAACTCGGCAGAAGATATCAATGGAATTTCACCAAAGAGAATATACAGAGGGCCATTGGGTCCAAGAAAAGAAAAATGTCCATCATTTATAAATGGGGAAATACAAGTTAAAACCATGATGATATATTACCTTACACGTGTGAGAGTGACATACACTAGAAAGACTACTAACCAGTGTTGATCAGGGTGTGGGCAAAGGGAAAACCCTTGTGCACTGTAGATAACATTGTAAATTTTGAATTTTGATGCAACTATTCTGGAAAATAGTATGGACCTTCCTAAAAGACTGCAAATAGAATTATTATATGATCCAATAATCCCACTTCTGGGTATCTAGTCAAAGAATTTGAATTTGCTGACTGAAGGAGTTATATGCACCACAGTGTTTATTGCAGCATTATTATTATTATTATTATTATTATTATTATTATTTTGCTTTTTGGGTCACACCCAACGATGCTCAGGGGTTACTCCTGGCTCATGCACTCAGGAATTACTCCTGGCGGTGCTTGGGGGACCATATGGGATGCTGGGAATCAAACCTGGATCGGTCATGTTGGCTGCGTGTAAGGCAAACGCCCTACCCGCTGTGCTATTGCTCCAGCCCCCTATTGCAGCATTATTTACAAGAGCTAAGACATAGAACCAAATGTTGATAAATGAAGTAGATATATGTGGATATACAAAATGGAATACTATTCGTCTATTAAAAATAAAATTTTGTCATTGAAGCAAAACTTGAGGGGATTCTATGAAGCAGAATAAATAAGGAGAAAGACAAATATTGTATGATTTCACCTATATGTGCTATATAAGCAAACAAAACTAGTGAGAAGACAAACCAAAATAAAGAATAAGCCAAACCAACATTCCACACCTCCATCATGGAAACCATCCACTGGCCTAGCTCTTCAGATTCATTACTAAATCTTAGAAGAGATGCAAGCCAAGCCACTAACATGTATGAGGATACTAGTCTCCCAGATGAAAATGCTGGGGCACCCTCGGGAGGGGGAGGGCTCAGACACTGCCCTGCCAAAGCCCTGGCGGCCACACTCAAACCCACCAGCTGCCACCATGCCATTGGCCCAACTCCGCTGCTGCTTGACTGATCTCTGCAGAGTCGAGAAAATTGACTTGTAAAACCTACGAAAATTCTAGGTACACCAGTTTTCAGGCTGAGAACTCTAGGGTCTTCTCAGAGGAGGGGCAGGCAGCCTCCCACCACCCTATCCCCTATACTTCTAGGGCCCCAGCAGGGCCCCACCCCACATCCCACACCTGCTGTCACATAAATCCATCAGCTCAGTTCTTCAGATCCTGGAGTTTCTGGACCATGTGGCTACATGGCTGCAGAAACCTCCAAACTCCACAGCACTGACATCCCAGTAGTGACACACCAGTTAGATGGGAAAGTAACACAGCAGCCAACCAGAAACAAAAATAACAAGACTCAACTAACAACAAACAGCTTAGTAAACCCTCAAACTTAATAAACCCCATGGTGAGATACAACAGTTTTCATAAATGTACTTTTACTGTAGCATCGTGCCTGCTAAGTGGGCAGACATGGCGGGGGGAGGGGGTGTATGAGAATGCAGTGAGGAAGGCCACTCTGGTGGTGGGATTGGTGCTGGAGCATTGAATTCCCAAAGCAACTGTGTGATGAACAACTTGTAAACCTTGGTGTTTAAATAAAGTGGAAAAAAAAAAAAAGAATAAGCCAGTGGACATTGAGAACAGCTAAAGTTACTAGCGAGGAAGAGGGTGGAGAGTGAGAGCAAGGAAGAGAGGGTCCATTGGTGGTGGGAGCCCTCTGTCCCCACCTGGTTCTCTTCCCTTTGTAGTTGTTGTCATCATTGTTGCAATGTTGGGGGTTACACATGTGGCTACAGTGTTCACCAGGACCACATGCTCTGGACTGTATGTATGGAGATTCTTGCTGTGGCACCAGGGACATGAAACATGCAAGGACCAAACTCCGCCTCGTACCTGCAAGCATGTGCTCCACCCTAAGCCACACCCCCGGGCCTTTTCTTATTCAACAACATCATCCTTGAGATAAACAAAGGCACTAAAAATATCTGGTTCAAGATTAGCACTTTTGGGGGCTGGAGCAATAGCACAGCAGGTAGGGCATTTGTCTTGCATGCGGCCGACCCAGGTTCGATTCCCAGCATCCCATATGGTCCCCTGAGCACTGCCATGGGTAATTCCTGAGTGCAGAGCCAGGAGTAAACCCTGTGCATTGCCGGGTGTGACCCAAAAAAAAAACAAAGAAAAAAAGAAAAACCCAAAAAAACAAAAAAAGATTAGCACTTTTCTATAGTTGGACCTAGAAACTGGGGTGAAGCTGCAGAGCGGTAGGAAATGGCCACTGTCCAGCCACGTGCTCATACCAATAGCTCTCTGGCTTTATCTGCCAGCAGCATGGGGGCTCCACAGCCTCACCAGCCTGTGGTGGTTTTCATCTTCTCTATTATGGCCCATCTGGTGGGTGTGTAGAGGTATTCCATCTGGTCAACTCTTTGGGAACAAAATGCTTTTGTTTCCATGGTAGGGCTGGAGAGGTGTTATTGTGGATAGAGCGCTGCCCTTGCATGCAGCTGACCCAGGTACCATCACTGGTACCATACATGGTCCCCAGAGCCATGCCAGGAGAGATCCTTGAGTGCAAAGCCAGGAGTAAGCTCTGAGCACCCCCAGGTGTGCCCCACCCCCAAGTACACAAGCTCCCCCTAAGGATCTGACCATCTTCCAGAAGCGCAGCTGCTCCCTCAGGAGAAGAATAGGGATGTGTGGGGAACGGGTCACTGACCCACCAGCTTCTGGCCAAGCAGCAGAGGAGCAGGGCCGGTTCAGAGCAAACAGACGCGGCAGGACTGTGGGGGCCAGACCGTGACAGGCCTTCCACCACGTCCTCAGTGCCGGAGAGGGTCTTGGTTGCTTTGGGGAGCCAAGCTTCAAGGGAGGGCTGGCCTGCCTGCCCTTCAGCAGCCAACCATGTCACTGAGGAAGTTGTGGTTTGCACACAGGGGGCCAGCGCCCTTTGGGATATTCTAGAGGTAGCCCTAAACTCAAACTGTATCCATACTTGAAAAGCTTCCCTGCCTGCCTTACCAAGCTGAGGCTGCGAGTTCACTCCCCAGTGCCAATATCTGCTTTCCATGAGACAGCTCTGAGGAGGTGCCCTAGCTGTGTGTGTGTGTGTGGTCACTGCCACCAAAAGAAAAAAAAGAATAGACAAGTACCAGCAACGGTGGCCAGAAGCACAGCCCCCAGCAAGCATGCTGGGCCACAGTCATGAGCACGCCAACGCCCGCAAATGACCACACTCACGGTATGAGTGTGACCCCGCAAGCACCATAAACAATATCCAAAAGGGAAGGAAGGAGCAAAGGGGACGGGCTGCGGAAACCCCCACCCCACCCCACCTCCCACAGGAAACATGACTGTGGGCGGCAGTGGTGGAGCCTATGGCTCCAACACCATTGACCTGAACACACTGCTGTTCCCTCAGGGACAGAGCAAGAGTATGGCCATGCTGGAGCCCATGGGGAGGCCAGGCTCCAGATCTGACAGTGCTCAGGAGTAACTCCTGGTTGGGCTCAGGGACCATACATAGTGTCTTGCTCACTATGCTATCTCTCTGCCCCCAAACCAGCTTTCTGGCATCTCTTTGTCCCCATAGGGGAACGTTCAATAAAACGTGTCCTTGTATGGCCCCGGCTCCCAGCCTGTCATCTTCCTTTGTCCTTCCTGGAGTCTGCTCACGGGCACTGTCAGCCTAGGACTGGCTGTGGGGACACATCTTCTGCCCTCATGGAGTCTGTGTCCTCTGGCTGCCCTCCCGTGAGTAATAGGCACCCAGCAAGAGAGCCCCCCTCAGGCTCCTGTGTCCCAGAGGCCCTGCCCTTTAGAATGCCCCAGGAAGACCAGCCTTTGTTTCCCCCAACCAGGCCCCATGTGTGAGCTTGCAGCAGTATGTTCTAGAAGTATGGGAGCTGACTCACTGACTCAGCCCTCAGAGGTGAGGGCTCGATGGCTTACTGCCCTGCAGGGCTTTGCCTTTCAGACTGTGTGTGTGTGTGTGTGTGTGTGTGTGTGTGTGTGTGTGTGTGTTAGGGGTGGGGATGGTTCTCCCTCAGGCATGGGTGGAAAGATGGGAACCAGATCCTTCTGGTAAGGAGCCCACGAGTGCTCGCACTCCCAGCCTCTGAGCTCCCCGCAACTTTGAGCTTTTACCCTCTATTTTCACAAGTTCCCTTGCTGGCTTTGTGGCTGGATCCCTTTCCACGTAGTCATGGTAAGTCCCACTGTGAAGCAGGAAAGGAGGATACTCCTGCTCTAAGCCCCTCAACCTTGCCTCGAAACCATTTTCAGGACAGAAATAGGCATCCTGAGATAGAGCAACCTCACTGTGGCCAGGCCGGCTGGCCCTGCTACCCGCTCTCCTCACACCCCTTCCTGCCTGCACCCCAGCAAGAGTCTAAAAATACTCTCTTTCCACAGAAGGTTTTTTTTTTCCACTGGAGAATGTGAGCTGTTTGGGGAGGGTGGGCGAAAGGGCAGGAGAGCTGCGGTATTGTGTTCTCAGAAGGTGTCGGAACCAGTGGCCAGGCCTTCGGCCAGATTCTGTGTGGCAGGGCAGAGCCCCAGGGATCCTGTCACTGGGAATCGGAAGTCTGGTTCTGGGTCACCCGTGGAATGGGACAGAAGCTTCCTTTTGTTTGAAAAAGAAGAATGGAACCTATCCCTCAAATCAGCATTCCCTTATTGACCTAAGATTTGATGATTTGAAACACTGTAGAAACTTGAAGAGTACAGAAACAAACAGAATATGGTTCATGTTTGTACAAGCTTCTAGTGTGGGGGTTGGTAGACTCCAAAGGAATAAAAGAGATAAAAGCCTGGATTTTTCTCAGCTTTTTCCCCCTCATTAGATTTCCTCTGGGCCTCTCAACCCCCTAGCACTGTCAGCACAGACAGGAAAGGGGAGAATTATGTAAGGAGCAGTGAAGTCAGCGCTCTGTCATTAACCCTCCAGCCTGGGGACCCAGACCCTCAGAGCAGCTGCCACGCACTGCGCTCTGGTCGGATGCCTGCAGCACCTCCAGGGACCCAGCATGAGCGGGCCTTGCCATGTCTCCCTTGAATGATTTTTTTTCCCTTGGGCGGGGGGCGGGGGGGTATAAGAAATGGGCCACTGCCAGCAATATTCAGGACTTACTCCTGATTCTGTGCTCAGTGGTCATACCTGGCAGTGCTCCGGGGACCATATGTGGTGGTGGGCTAGGGCAAATGCTTTAACCCCTGTACTATCTGTCTCGCCTTTGAGTGAATTCTTGATTAACAGCTGAATCAAGCTCTTACGAGGGACGCCTGCTTTAGTTAGCCCTGTCACTTACTGTGTTGCTAGTCTAAATGGCCATCTTCCTCTGTTCTCCAAAATAAGACAAAAGGGACAGTTAGTAACTGAGAACTGAATTGAGTCTGTCTAACTGTAGGTTTAGTCTGTCCGTTTTACGTGTGAGAGAGTGGGGGCCCATGCACCAGGTGTGTCTGACCTTGCTGGAAGAAGAGAGAAGCGCAAGTGTCAAAGCAGAGACACGCCATGCTCTGGGTTTCCCCACTCCTGCTTTTCCACATATGGCCGTGCCTTTAGTGTGCTCTTCCCATCCCTCTGGTGGCGTAAGAGTCGTGCTCAGTAGAGAATGCTGCTGTGGGCATCTGCTCTGTTAGCAGCTGCCTCACCCAAACCATGGGGCTCCTGTGCCGGGGTTGAAATAGTGTCAGGCAGGAAGGGAGATTAGCCAACACTGCCTGATTGCAAGTAACAGATGCCCATTCCAGCTTGTCTGGACAGAGGAGAGCCTGTTGTGACAAGGTGCAACTCCCAGAACTCTAGGGGAATCGCTGGACCTGGGAAAGGACAGAAGGGACGAGGCAAGCTCTCCAGATTCTTTTCCCTGGGACTGGAGTGATAGCACAATGGGTAGGGCGTTTGCCTTGCATGCGGCCGGCCCGGGTTCGATTCCCAGCATCCCATATGGTCCCCTGAGCACCGCCAGGGATAATTCCTGAGTGCAGAGCCAGGAGTGACCCCTGTGCGCTGCCGGGTGTGACCCAAAAAGCAAAAAACAAAACAAAACAGATTCTTTTCCCAGTGTCTGCACCTCTTCACACAACCACCCACTGTAGCTATCTGGGCACACAGGCCACGTCTCTCCATCGCTGCCTCCCAGGACCTGTACTGATAGAGGACAGTTCCACCTGCCCAGAGAGGTGTGGGGATGTCCTGGGGGAAGAGCTCAATTAGTCCTGGGACTAGAGAGACAGTATGTCAGAGAAGAAGCTTATCTTTTGTGCAGGCGACTCAGGTTCTATCCCTGGCACTACTATGGTGCCCTAAGCCCCATGAGGAGTGATCCCTGAACTCACAACCAGGAATAAGCCCTGAGCACAGTGCCAGGAGTAAGTCCTGAGCACAGCCGAGGCTGGCCCCAAAACAAGCCAAACGAAGAATCTGACTGTCCCAATTTAGGATGTGTTTCCCCCACCCACTTCCCCCGCTGTTGTAGATGTTGGGGTCATGGTGTTGACTTACTGTTTGGGAAGATGCCCAAAGATGCGCCCACCAACTGGAGAACAGTGATAGCTCTTTAATCCTCATTCTCTGCATCTCAGATTTAGCTGGGCTGTTTGTCCTCCACAGAAATGCTGGCAGGAAGTGGTACCAGAAAGAACCATCCGTTCTCCACTCCCCATGCTGCCTGTGACATTGGCTCAGACCCTAAAGTTTGGGCCCTCGTGTGAATGCTAGAGCATTTTGAAGCAGGAGTCACAGGACTGTGGTGACTGCCAAGGCAGCTGCTGGACAGGGCTCAGGGGCCTGGGGCGGGGGAGGGGATGGGCCTTGCTGAGCTGCTCTCAGCTGGCATGTTCCCCACAGGCCACTACAGCCACCTTCTGCTCCACACAGACTCCAAAGGGAAATGTTGGCCAAAAGGGGCTGTTCCCCGCCTCGGGCCTCAAATCCCCACATATGCAAATCTAGTAGGTGGACCAGGGAAAGCTAGGCAGACAGTAGTGTTTGTAGTAAGTGAGATGCATCAGTTGTAATGAGCAAGGCTTTTTGGAAACTGACCTTTTTAACTTCAAGTGGGTCTGTTGGTGAGAGATAGAATTTCTGTGACTGCGTCAGGATTGGCTGGAACGCACTGCTGAAGCCTGGGAGGCAGTTAAACTCGTGACAACAACAGAATTGGCAATGGAGCTGCAGGCACCAGATACTGTGCCTCCTCGCCTGGGTACGTATGAGGATGGGGTGGCTTTGAGTAGCCAGACCTTGTTTCTAGGAAGTCCTTTGAATATAATTCTTAGATTTATAAATATATTTACATTCTATAGCCCCTAAACAGCAGAGTATTTTTAAAAACTCTTTGAAGAGCTCCGTGAGTCAGTGATGAATGACAGGCTAGGGAAACAATTGTTGTTTCCTCTCTGTGTCACGTTTTCATTCTAGGGAATCCGGTGGTTTTGCTGTCCAGTGGCTTTTTTGATGTGAGCGGTAACAGGGCACTCCCAACTCCCCCCCCCCCCCCCCCCCAGCCATAGATGACCGGCTGTGCAGGGCATTCTCAGCTTTAGTATTCTCTGATCCGCTGAAGACACCCGCGTTAGCCTGCAGTCCCTGTCACCCGCCCATTTTTCCTTCCCTTCTGCTCTGTTTGCCTACGGTTCGTGCCTGCACTGTTGAGAGCCATGCGAGCTCTGTGCTGAGTGCCTGAAGCCCAGCCTGACAGCCAGCACAGTGAGGCGGCCCTTCACACCCATCGGGGGATTGATTTCCTTGCCATTAGGGAAATGCCTGCATTTTCGGATGCATCACACTGCTTAGGCGTTATTTCTCTGTCTCTTCTCCAAGGAAATACACCATGCCAGATCCAGTTTTCTGTTTCTGTTCACGCTCACGCACCGTTGAAAACCAAGATTTGGCCAGCTGCATGGTGGCGGCATGGCAGGAAGCAGGGAGGACCGGGTGGGCAGCCAGTTTACATGCCAGTGGAGCAGAGCCTGCCCCCTGCCAGAGGCCTGGCCACCTCAGCACTCCAGGCACCCATCCTGAAATGCTTCCTAACCAGCCCCCTTTATCCCCGCAGGCATGGGCCGACGCCTTCCGGAGCAGCCCTGACCTCACTGGCGTTGTCCATATATATGAGGAACTGAAGAGGAAAGGGGTCGAGTTTCCCATGGCCGACCTGGATGCTCTGTCTCCCATCCACACACCGCAGCGGGTGAGCGTCCAGCTGGCATTTTCTAGAAAAGACCTATTGCAGAACGGGCAAGCCACCTCCACCACCCTTCTGCTACTCCGCGTAAATTATTCAGCTTGTCATCAGGCTTTCTTCAAGCTCTGGGGCATTTCTTGTTAATAACAAGGGGGATGCAGGAGGCAGACAGCTGGTTGACTGGTGATTAAGTGGCAGCAGCGTCCCCCCACCCCCACCTTTTCATACTGACTGGGGAACAGCAGAGTGATCTGGGATCGATTTCAGTGTTTTCAGGGAAATGGCTGTGTGGGTGGGGCCATGAGAGAAGGGTCATTAACACCCAGGGATTCTGGAGGGGGAAGGGAATGCTGCCACCTTTGAGGCACTAGCAAGTACCTCAGCGTTGGCTAGGTGGCAGAGAGGGCTGGTGACATCATCTATTCTGGGGCAAGAAGTGACTGTCACTTTTTTCTTTTTTTCTTTTTCTTTCTTTCTTTCTTTTTTTTTTTTTGAATCACACCCAGCGATGCACAGGGGTTATTCCTAGCTCTGCACTCAGGAATTGCTCCTGGCAGTGCTTGGAGGACCATATGGGATGCTGGGGATTGAACTCTAGCTGGTCGCGTGCAGGGCAATTGTACCCACTGTACTATCATTCCAGCCCCAACTGTCACTTTTTTCATCTGTGCAAGTCAAACGAATGAAAAGTGGACTTTGGGCTGGAGGAATCGGCCTCCATGCAGACCCCCTTGAATTTTGTCCGCCTTGGGTATCAAAGCCAGGCAGAACCTCATTGCATTTTACAGCAAGACAGCTCTGTGCATTACAAGTCGGAGGCCATCTCTTTCATCCCCTCACCCAGAAATGAGTCTCTACAGTGTGGGAATTAGCCCCTTCCCCAGGAGAGGGCTGGGAAGCCATCAGGGACTTGGAGAGGCCCCTCATCCCAGCACACTTCCTGCGGGTGCACCTGTGCAGGTTTCTGTGTGAACAGTTAGCATTCAAGAGGGGATCTGAGATACCCAGAGGGAAAGCACAGGAATTGGACTTCCCAAAGCATTCTTTTTATTACCGTCCCTTCCAATCACTTACTCTGCTTTGTGGAATAAACATAACCTGTTTCGTTCTTCTAGAGTTACAGAACAGTGGTGTTATTCCTATCATTGCAAAGAAGGGTCCGCCGTATATTATGTAATTATTATTGATATTAGTCTACTCGTAAAGCCCAGAATATAGTCTTTTGATACCAAGGAAAGAATTGTGATTAACCAAATTTAAGAGCAGCGCCCTCCTTTAGGATCCGAGGCGATGCTGATAATGGGAACCACAGCCAGTCTTACAGGCTGCCTTTCCAGGTCACTCTGGTTGTCTGGGAGGGACAGGCAGGCCACAAGCCACCCCCTTGCCTCTCTGTAGGCTGCCATGGTAGGAGGTGCTGCCTGGGTGGGTAGATGCTAGGCCCCGCCTCACCAGGAGCCCAAATGAACCGAGACTTTGTCGTTGCCATGCTAGAGCGTGCCTGAAGTGGATCCCGCCACGACCATGCCCAGGTCCCAGTCGCAGCAGAGGACAAGCACCGGCTCCTATTCCTCACCTTCTCCCGCTCCCTACTCTACTCTGCAGGCCCCAGCCCTGAGTGTCACTGGGCCCATCACAGCCAATTCAGAACAGGTACTTGCATACTTCCGGGTCACAGCCAGCTGTCCTCCTTCCTCTTCCAGGGGACTCTAGCTCTGGGCTAGTCCCCGACTCCTCAGCCGAGGGCTCACAGTGCAGTGAGGACAGAAAAAGACAGCAGAGCAGTGTAGCCATGCTGCATGGGGAGCAGGGCCCAAGCACGCTGTGAGCCCAGGCGGTTTAGGAACGGACGCTGTGGCAGGCTTGAAGCCACACCTAGTGGTGCTTGGGGATGGAGTGATGCCCGGGATTGAACCCAGACTTTCCATATGCAAAGCCTGTGTTCTAGCCCTTTGAGCTCTTTCCCTGGTCCACATCCAGTCAGATGGAATGTGTGCTTTACATACAGGAGATTTTGGCCCAGTCCCTGATACTGCACATTCCCCTGAGCACCAGTGGGAGCAAGCATTGAGCCAGGAGTAGCCTCGGATATGGCCAAAATAAACAAAAAAGGTCAAAATAAAAAGAGAGTCTTCAGGGAAAAATATCTATCCAATTTTTATATTTTAAAACTGTATCTGGGGCTAGAGAGGCAGTACAGTGGGCAAGGCACTTGCCATGCATGTGAGTGACTCAGGTTCGATCCCTAGCACTTCATATGGTTCCCAAGCCTGCCAGGAGGGATTCCTGAGCTCAGAGCCAAGAGTAAGCCCGAGCACTGCCAGTTATGGCCTCCAAACCAATAAGTAAATAGTAAAACTCAGTATCTGTCTTGATAGCAAAGTCATTATTGGGCCAGAGAGAGTACTGAGGTTAAGGTGCTTACCTTGAGTGTGGCCAACCCTTATTCAATCTCCAGCATCAGATACGGTGCCCTGGCACTGCCAGGAGTGATCTCTGAGCACAGAGTAAGCACTAAGCACCAATAAAATTGGCCCCAAGCCCCAAAACAAACAGAAACAATGTCATTATTCTCACCATTCCGAAACTCTATTTAAACAATGGTCTATGAGTGGTTCTGTGAATCAGGCTGCTGTGGCAGACCCGGCACATTTCTGTTCTTTGCCTGCCCCAGGATGGGCTGATGGGGTCCACATGGCCTGTCTCTGGGTTCCGGCTCTGAGTCTCCCATCACTGGATGGGACAGCGATCCTTCCTCTCACACAGGGCAGTTAGAGCTTGGTGACAGCTGGAGAGAACCCAGGATAATCCCCCAGTGCCAGGGATGCTGCTAAGGGAAGAGGCTGAAGCCCGTTGCTGAAGTGTGAGATTCACAGAGCTTTCTGCCTCAGTTCACTGGATATTGCCTTCCCTTCTTTTTTGTTTCTTGTTTTGTTTGTGGGAGGAGTGTTTGGGGGCCACACCCAAAAATGCTCAGGGCTTTTTCCTGGCTCTATGCCCAGGAATCACTCTAGTGGGTTCAAGGGACCATATGGGATGCCGGGGATCCAGGCCAGGTTCGCCACATGGGAGGCAAGTCTGGTACTTGCCTTGTACTGCCCCTCAGGTCTCTGCCTTCACTTCTCACCCACAATGATGGGTATTAACTTCCAGTGAGGAGCTGGGAAGAAGGTCCCCGTGGCCAGAGAGTGATGCTCCCTGCAGTGGAGAGGGAGGCGGACGGGATGGAAGCTGGGTGGCCGGTGCCATAGGAGATGATCAGGACACCATCCAGCAGCCATGATCAAAGGGGTTCTGGAGAGGTACAAGTCTTGCTCCTGGTGGCGGGAGTAGGAGCAATGTAGAAACCAAGATTAGCAGGCTCTCAGCCTTGCCCCAAGGATACTCTTGGTCTCGAATTATCCTGCCTGGGGCTCCCCTGGCCAGAAAACTCAGCTCAGATGGGGCACAAGCATCCACCAGGAAGAGGCAGAGGCCTCTCAGGCCTGGCCTGCTGCCTTGGTTGGCCATTGGTCATCTATCTCCCCAGTAAGCACTTACGAAACCTCCTGTCTCAGGCCTGGTGCCCAGGATGCATCCAGACAGGGGCCCGCAGGGGAGGCAGGAAGGCTGGGTTCAGGGAAGCAGGGGAAACCGAGAAGGTATCACAGGGAACTCTGTCGGAATGCACTTAGGAGCAGTTGCCCAAGAGAGCCCTTTGGGATATTCTAGCCTGCAGGGGACCAGCTCCGTAATGAGCTCTGTGTTTGTCAGCCAGAAAGACTTGTTCATGAGTTACTCACAGCACTCTGGGAGGTGGCATTATTACCCCTTTGGTATAGGACGGAGCTGCTCTGCCACGAGGCCATGCTCTTGGGCATCTTCCTCTCCCCGCCGTGTCTGCCGTATTTGGCCTGTCTAGCAGGGATTCCGCCATCACTGAGTCATCCTTTTGTGTGTTTGGTGGGGTGAAGGGGGAGCAGTTTCAATGAGATTCCTTTGTAGTGCCACTCAGTAGGTAAGTTAAGGGCCTGCGGGCACAAGATGCCTTAAAGGGGCGTGGAGAGTAAAGGAGCCAAGCCCAGGCTGTACACAGTGGCCAGCACGTGGGAGAGGCCACGTCTGGGCCCAGCGCAGGCCCTGGGGAGTTCTGGTGGGTGGGAGGGCGTTTGTGGAGTGTTCAAGGGTCATGTTATACTTTGGCAGGTAGTGGGTGGGGGACTATGGGTATGGATTATAAACTCCTAAGCCAGTGCTTTTCACAATGAGGAGCTGGCTCTGAAGGGAACAGTGGGGTCTAGTGTTGCTGCCCCTTGAAAGAGCAGAAGCAGGCCTGGGACGGCAGTTCCCCACTAGGGCCAGGGCTAAAACCAATTGCACCTGAACTGCCTCAGTGTCCCAGGCAGAGTTGACAGGCAGGGCCTTCTGGGAGGGCCTCCCCCCCTTCCCCCCACCCCCCCACCCCCCGGTTCCTCTCAGAGCTGCAATCACCCTCACACACTGGGGAACGTGCTTCTGTCCCACACCTAAAGGTCACGAGGATTGGGACCCTTGGCCAGAGATTGGTTGGCTGACCTCCCTGCTCCTTCCCCGGCCCCCACAGATTGCTCGGCTGCGAAGTGAACTGGACGTTGTTCGAGGAAACACAAAAGTCATGTCTGAGATGTTAACAGAAATGGTTCCTGGGCAGGAGGACTCGTCCGACCTGGAATTGCTGCAGGTGAGGCCCGGATTGTAGAACCGTCTCCAGCAGAGAGGTAGGAGGGGACTGGGAGCGCTGCTTGTTGAAAGGGCGTGTCAGGCCCCCTCAGCCTCCCGCTTCCCCAGAGCACGCGGAGGTCATTATCCAGGCTCCCAGGTTGGCCTGGATAACTTTTCTTCATGATTGTAGAATGCCAGTTGCAGAATACATGCCCATTGAAAGAATAAAAATGAAAATGATAATTCTCCTGATCCCAGCATCCACAAATAGCCACTGTCAGTATTTGAATGTGTTCCTTTAGACTTTTTCCTATGCTTCTTTTAAATGTAATTGAGATTATATTATGTGTATGATTTTATGTGTAACTTTGCTCTCAATATTATGTGAAAAATAGTTCTAGCAGGATGCCAGAGAGATAGGGAAGGGGTTAAGGGACTTGCCTTATATGTGGCTAACCAGAGTTCTGTCCCTAGTACCGCACCTTAGCACCACCAGGAGTGATCCCTGAGCATAGTCAGGTGTAAGCACTGAGCCCTGTCAGGTGTGACCCAAAATGCCCAAATTAAAAAAAAAAAATGGGATCGGAGTGATAATACAGCGGGTAGGGTGTTTGTCTTGCATGCAGCCGACCAGGGTTTGATCTCAGGGTTTAATCCTATATGGTTCCCTGAGCACCACCAGGAGTAATTCCTGAGTGCAGAGCCAGGAGTAACTTCTGAGCATCATCATTGTGACTCAAAAAGAAAAAAAAAAATAAAATAAAATAACAATGATTTGTGGTAGCACCTCTCTGCCTTTCCTGTGGGTTAGGAGCCCTTCTAGGCACAGCTGACCACGCTTCCCTCCCTGCCCTCCCCAGACATCCCTAAGGCTGAGACAAAAACCAGAGGTTCCTTTTCTTTCTTTTGTGTTTGTATGTTGCACCACACCCAGCTTTGCTCAAGCCTGGGAGCAGCTTAGTGCTTGGGGGTCACTCCCGGTGATGCTGGGGGGAGGATGCAGTTCAGGGGAGTCGAACCTGAGACTCCTACATGTAGAGCACGTGTCCTAGCCCTGTGAGCTCCCTCTGGGTCCTTGAAGCTCCCTCCGCCTCTCAAAGCTAGAAGCATGGCTGTGACGGGGAGGGTTCGGGAGAAGGAGGGACTCCCTCTGGAGGACCGTTCCCAGACTGTTGGCGGTCCTGCCTCAGCTTGTCTCCAGAGCAAGCCCTCTCACAGGTGGCATCTGTGGAAATGACCGTTCCCTTCCTTCAAGGCTGTGACCTTCTGGAGGGGTGGAGGAAGGATGCTGGAAACTCAGCTGCCAGGTCTTTCAGCAGGAGGCGAGATGCTTGAATAAACAGAGCAGCAGCCAGGCGGGCTTGGCGAGCCGGTGTGAGCGCATCAGACACGCCGCTGCTGCTATTTTTGTCTGGCACTTGGAGCCATCAGTCAGTGCCTCACCTCCACCCTGTGCTGGGCACAGATTCGCTGCCCACGAAGGCTCAGCCCTGACTAACACTTCTTTTTCAAAACATCTGTGTGCTGTAGCTGGTCGTATTGAGGGTCTACTCCTGGCAGTGCTTGGAGGACCAGGCAGTGCTGGGTGTTGAGCCTGGGGCCTCCCACATGCCAAAAAAACACATACTCCAAGGGCGAGAGTGAGAGTACAGCAAGTAGGGCGCCTGCTTTGCACTGGCTGACCTGGGTTGGATCCCTGGCATCGCATACGGTCCCCTGAGCACTGCTGGGAGTGATTTCTGAGTACAGAGCAGGAGTAAGCCCTGAGCATCATCAGGTGTGGCCCAAAAGAGCATGTACTCCAGCGCTTCCAAGCCGAGAGCACTGCCTTGAGACAGCTCATGCAGAACCCTGAGTGGGCTCTCCTGGCTTCCGGCCGCCCACCCTGACGTCTACAGTAGAATGGGCCCGCCTCAATTTCACAGGCCCAGCTGCCTCTCTTCAGGGGATGTCATGGCCTCCCTTCCACACTTGTGGGGGTTTTTCCTTGCAGCCCCCCAAAGCACAGTGTCTGAGATTTCCCCAGAAGCTGAGTTGGCCTCCCAGTGGCTTTGTGCTGTGTCAGCCTCAGAATTCCTGCTGGCAGGGGGTGGCAGTGGACAGGACTGAGCTGGTGGGGGACGGGGGACGGGGGTGAGGGGTGAGGGGGCTGAACGAAGCCAGCATGCTGTCAGGCAGCGAGAATACCCTCAGCGTGCAGAAGTGCATATGTGTGCACGTGCACACCTGTCCCAGTGCGTGCCTGTGTGTTTTAAACAAGCCCATCATCCAAGACAAACAGAGCCTAATCTCCTGGCGTCAGCTCGGTTTTCAAAAATAGGTTTGCTTCCCATGACGTTTTCCTTCCCTCTGTTTTGTTCCAAGCCTCCCAACCCTCACTGCTATCTTATCAATCAAGCCCAGAAAGAGCGGCTCCGGGTGTCGGCGGGAGGCTGCTCTCTCAGCGCCGACTGCAGGGAGTCAGGCTGCCCTCTGAGAGCAGGCCAGTGCTGACGGCTGCAGGCCCCTCCTCCGTCATCCCTGACACTGTCCCTCCTCCTCTTCTCCTGATGTTGGAGGCCTGCCAGGCGAGGTCTCCCGAGGGTTGGGGCTGACCAAATGGTGATCCTTCCACAGAGGAAAATGCCAGTCAGCTTGGAAAGTGAAGCGGCCAGAATGTACCCAGGACCCTCTGCTAAGCTGGAGGGTAGCCAGCTGCTCAGGGTAGAAGCGTGTGTCCTCTGCCCACAGTGCTGGCCAAGGCCATGGAAATAAGCACATTTGTCACTCACCCAAGTGTTCACACCCACAGAAGCTGCTTCCATCTGGAGGCTCCATTTCTGGGTAGAAGGTGGAGGAAATGGAAAGAGAGGAAATTGGAGATGTCTGCCCAGAGCACCAGTGTGGCCACCCATAATTATGGTCCGGATTGCTTCCTGCACCTGGCAAAGCACTTTCATATGTAGCTCCCTGTCTCCCCAGAGAGCAGCCAGGAAGCCATTTGCCCGAGAACTCACGGGTGGGGGAGGGGAGGCTGAGACCACCCCACCCCCATCAGCTTAGCTGAAGCAAGGAGCAAGATGCTGGAGGGAAAAGCACCTCCAACTCCACACGCCAACTCCAACCCCACTCCCTCCCTCCGGGGGAAGTAAGACCTTTGCTGCACGGCCAGCCCATGTCTGGACTCAGATGCCCTCTCCAGCAGCTGGCCTGGAGCCTGCCTCATTTTCCTTAACACCTTCGGTGACAGACAGTCTGTCAGCCCAT
Organism: Sorex fumeus; assembly: GCF_029834395.1. Classification (NCBI taxonomy): domain Eukaryota; kingdom Metazoa; phylum Chordata; class Mammalia; order Eulipotyphla; family Soricidae; genus Sorex; species Sorex fumeus. Next base: position 2,310,433 of record NW_026606179.1, on the reverse strand, counting down.
GAAAGCACTTCCGCTCCCAAGCTCACTGTGCAAACAGACTTTGGGAAGCAAGAGAGCCAGGCAGAAAGAGCAAGAGTTTAGGAGCCTCTGTGTCAATTTCAAGCTGACAGCTGACAAACTGGGTGATGCTCAGCAAGTCCCCTGCCCACCCCACCCCCACACCCCCAAAGATCCGGAGTGCTCAGTCTCAGCATGGAAGGATGGAGGATCATCTATTTGAAGTGCTGTCGTGGGTCAAGAATGTAGCTCAAGTCGTGGCCATTTGCTTTAATTTTGCCTGGCACAGTCAAGTCCCTCACGCCGCAGCTGGAGCTTCTGTGATTCCCTCCCTCCCCACACACACACCCCAGACCCCCACCCCCCGCCCGACATGGCCTGCCACACGTCGAGCTAAAGGCAATCTCCTATTTTCCTGCCTGTGCTGCCCCAGTCTAGCCCCTTCAACACCAGAATGAAAACCAAGTCCTGGTTCACGTCGTATGTGCAGCTTGCCATTGGATGTCCGTGTGGTACACTGGTGGCAGCTCTCCCTGTAGGTGACCAGGCAGTTTTCCACAGGTAGTTTCCCGCTCTCTGCTGACACCATGAGTCGTGTCTTCCCCACCCTGCATTGGGCCCCTGAGTTCAGGCATGAGCTGGATGGCCTGCCTTGGTCAGCTCAAGTTCTCATCCCGGGAAACAGCCATGCAGCCGACATCTTAGAATCCTTAAAGATCGTGATCCTGCCCTTTAGCACCCCCACGCTGTCCTCAAATTAGCCTCCTGAGCTCTGTCTCCTTTTGATAATAACTTTCAAAGACCCAGCAATGTCCCCAAACTGGGCCCCCCTACATGGCCAGCCATCAGATCACAAAGCAGTCTTTCTCCATGTGCTTCTTCCAGCAGCAGACGGTGAGTCCCCTCGCTTCTTGCATCTCATTTCAGCAAAGAACAGGGAGGGTGGCCAGGACCCTTTCTCGGGAGAAAGTTGGCTTATTCTACATGTTTGGTTTCCTGATTTCCCCTTCCTCTCCCACAAAGAGAATTTCTCCCCCCTCCCCTACGCTCGGCAGCTGTAGAAAGTAGATCTTCAGGACCTCATCCCGTATTCCATAGAACTTGGAGAGGGTTCAGAGGAAACCCATAAAGATGATTAAAAGATTGTTTGGTAAGGTGGGGATGAGATTGTCCCTTGAAGAGAAGATGAAGGAATTGGAATTAATTAGGAGAGAGGGGCTATTTTCATCTGATATCCTGATGGATGATGGGCTTTTGCACAAAGAACCGTCACCAGCTGTTCTCTCTGTGGAGAACCGGAGAAACAAGGAGGCCAACTCTGAAATCTTCAGCGATCAGGAAATTCCTAGCCCAGCTGGTGCACAGTAGGAAGGAGCAGCTGGGCCAGCTGCCGGCTGGAGGTGTCCTCAGACAGGGAGAGTCGCTGTCTGGAGGCGGGGGTGGAGGAGGCCTCGCCGCAGGGCCTGCTGCCGCTCAGGTGTGGGGCCGGGGAGGCCGCGCAGGGGCCTGGCTGGGGGATGTGATGGTGAGACTTTCATCTCCAGTTCTTCCTCTCCCTTTCAATTTCTTTTGCCCTCTTCTTTTTGCCTTCCGATTTAATTTTTACAATGTTCAGGGTCACACCTGAGGGTACTTAGGGGCCACTCCACACTCTGGGCTTCAGGAATCACCCGCAGCAAAGCTCAGGGGATCATGTGGTTTCAGTGATGGAACCTGGGTCTCCAAGATGCAGAGCTTGTTCGCCGCCCTCTGAGTTCTCTCTCGCCAGCTCCTTATTTAATATTTCTGAAAAGACAACAACTTCAAAAGGGGCAGCACAGGGGCTGGAGAGATAGCACAGCGGGTAGGGCGTTTGCCTTGCACACGGCCGACCCGGGTTCAATTCCCAGCATCCCATATGGTCCCCTGAGCACCGCCAGGAGTAACTCCTGAGTGCAGAGCCAGGAGTAACCCCTGTGCATGGCCAGGTGTGACCCAAAAAGCAAAAGAATAAATAAATAAACTTTTAAAAAAGCGGGGGCAGCACAAAGATGGTAAAACTTCTCCTTCAGGCTCCAGAGAGCCCTGGAGACCCCTGCTTTGGAAGCCCCAGCCTACCTATAGAACCTTCTGGTCTGTGGAGACTCCCTATGAGGTGTGAGGCTGCCTCACCTTGCACCCCAGCTGCAGTCGGTGGGGAGAGAGGAGGTGAAGGCTCCAAGGGGGATGTTTCTGACCTACCCTCCTTGGGCTCTCTATATCCTGTGCCCTTGGCTCTCATTCTTCCTCTGACCCAAGGTCATGATGCTTCTAGAGCTGTAGGAACGATCGAGAACTTTCCGAGTATCTTCGTAAAGTGCTCAAATCCTTTCCTCTCCCAGTGGATCCCCACGGAAGTGCAGTATCTGGAGAGGAGGGAAGCAGAGGCAGCCCGGCCACCCTGGGTGCTGTACGGGCGCCTCACTGGGGTCCAGTGGTGCTTCCCCGCTTCCTCAGGCCCTGAGGCTGGGCAGCCACTCCTCCACTGACAGTGCCCTGGGCGTTTGGTAGGTCCTCCGCAGTCCTCCAAGGCAGTGTTTCTCACCTGTTTCTGACCGTGGCCCTCTCCCATTCTGTTTCTGTCGTGTTCCCTGCTCTCCCCAACCTACCAACTGGAATGTGCTGTGGCCCCAATTTACATGATTTTTGCCTGTGGTCCCCTTGAAATAGTCTGAGACCCACAGGGGCCACACAGTGCCTGCTTAAGAAATGCTGCTCTAGGGATTGGTCCACTTCTCGTTTGACATCACTTTTCCCCCTGTTTGTTTGTTTTGTTCTCTTTGGGGGCCACATCCATCAGTGCTCAGGGCTTACTCCTGGCTCTGGCCCAGGGCTCACTCCTGGCGGGCTCAGGGGACCATATGGGATGCCAGGAATGAACTTTGATTGGCCACACACAAGGCAAATTCCCTATCCTATATATTATTGCTCCAGGCCTGGCCTTCAGTTCTTGGCAGGAAGTCCCAGCCAGATGCACTGTAGAAGACTGAGAACATGATGTGGCAGCACTGGGGAGGGGGTGGAGAGGGGTGCATCCAGAGAGCCGCGAGAGCTTGAGGAAGGAGGCTGATAGCAGGGTCCCAGAAAACATTCTGAGTGGATAGGGAGATGGCAGCTGGGTCAGTGCGGGGAGAGCTGGCCCCTTAACATGTTAATGTGTTGTGCCTGTGGGTCCATTCTAACATGCCCTATGTGGGAAGTGAGGTGTTGGCCATGAGGTGTTGGCTGGGGAAGCATCCAGGGCCTTGAAGGATGAGGAGGGATTTCTAAGATGGGACAGGATATTGCAATCGGAGGTTCAGGGGTGCCTGGGCAGTGGGGGCCAGTGCCTGAGGTCGTGTGCTCTCCAGCTAGTCTGAAGTGCTTGGAGAAGGCTCACAGGCTCTAGGAAGTGACGTCACAGGCTTCTGCAGAAGCAGCGTCTGGGCCTGGGGTCTGCAGACTCTGAGCTGCTCCCAAGGGCGGGGTCTGACTCAGCTTCGCAGCTGCAGCCTGGGACTCTCATCGCCCCTTGGCAGCGGGGATGGAGTGCAGAGCATTGGGTAACGTGCACTGAGTGTGGCTGCAAAGAGCACAACCTGCCTGCATTGGTTAATTCTCCCCCAAACACTTAGGAGTGACTCCCGTGTGTCAGTCCTGGGGAAAGAGGAGAAGAGGCATGTCTGTCTAGATGAGAGACACTCCACCCCCACTCCACAAGGACCTCATGTGATGAGCACATTCCTGATGGCAGTAGGGAGGGGCCGCTTAGGTGGGCCTGCATCCCTGCTTTGTGTGTCTGACCACATTGGCTGCCAGTTGGCAGATGATTACTGGGCCAATGCCCTGTGCGTGGCTTAGCCCAGGGCTTGGGGGCATTCCCCCACAAATAATGATGGCACCTCCCTCACATTTATGATCTGGTAGGAGGGGAACCTTCAAGCCAAGGAAACCAGATGGTGAATCAACATGGAGAGCAAAACAGAGAGTGTGTATGTCTGCTCAGGCTCCAGCGGTTGCTTCTACCAGAATCCTCTTCCCTGTGCTTCCTCCCTGCCCCTGTTGCACCAAGTCATCTGCTTTTTTCAGTGTCCAGGCAGGTGGCGACAGCCAGGTCTCCCTCGTCCGAAGCCCTGTGTGTCTCAGACCATTCCCTCAGGCAGGCCCGGAGTCAGGGAAGCAGCTGCGGGACCAGCCTACAGCATTGCCAGCTCTTCCCTGTCTTGGGGCCCGTGTGGCAGACAGGTTGGCTTCTGGGGAGTTCCACCTGCATGTCTCTGTGAGTTTCTATCAAGCCCCTCCTATGTCAGGGGAAGTCTGCTGAAGCCCAGCCATATAGCAGTGAAGTCGGTGGGCCCCTACAGGTGGCTTCTGAGAGATGTCCCTTTCTCCCGAGCTGCCTCTGCCATCCCGGGACCGGCTGGGAAAGCTAGGACTGGTAAAGTCTGCAGTGAGCCCCTGCATGGCAAGGGTTAGAGCCGCCCAGCTCCACCAGGTGATCATCAAGCCACACCTGTTGTCCGCTTGGTTTTCTCAGCGCGGGAGTTGATCCCCCACCCAATTTCTCCCTGTGGACTCAGGCTGGAGTGAGGAGCTGCTCTTTGCAGGAAAGGAAAGCCAGTCCTAGCCTTACCCAGGTATCCAGGTCTTTGTCCTATTTCACAGAAAAGATTTTCAGGCGTTAACAGCAGTGAAGTAAAAACAGATTTTGTTTGGAGGTTTTTTTGAGGAAGGGAAGGAGGGAGAGCAAAGGGAGAGTGAGTAACACACTCAGAAGAGAACACGGGCTTCTCCAGAGATGGAGAGAGCCCCACTACACATCTCAAGAGGGGAGATGTGGGCAACACATGTGCTCAGCCATGGGGGCACAAGCAGCACATGGGCTCAGGGAGCATATGCACACCTTCCTTTAGTTCAAGGTGAGTTTTATCGGGTTTTTCCCAAGTTACCTCATGTAGGGCTTCTAGCTAGGTAAGAGTCTGTTGCTAGTGTGATTGCCAAGGATATCGAGTTGGGAATGGTCGATGGTCTTCTTTGAAATTCCTTTCCTTGGCCTTTGTTCCTGCTAAGCTTCTCTGGGAGGGGGTCCCAGCCTTCTCTGGGTCTGTTGGCACCAGGTGAGGGTTTTATCAGGCCTCTGAGCTCACAAGGTGGGCTTTTTGTAGTTTGGGGCTTATTGGTTTTATTGATTCCCAAGAATTCCATTGCCATGGGAGGGTGGGCCCTCTCCTATCTACCTCCTACATTAGCATCAGGGGCTGAATTTGAGGGTGGGGAAGCTTCCAAGGGTGGAGAGTGTTCCAGTAGCTTCTGAGGGTAGACAGTGTTCCAGTAGCTTCTGAGGGTGGACAGTGTTCCAGTGGTGCCTGGCAGTTCCTGCAGGTCTTTAGCCAGCCAGGGAACCTTGTGGCTGGGCCTCTGAGCCCTCAGCAGGTGACAGGCTTGCCAACAGAGTGCACCAAACGCAGACATGAAACACGCTTGTGCGGTGGCCGGGGTGTCCATGCACCACAACCATCATTTTTGGTGATTGATGGGGGGGTGGTAACTACCAGAAATCAAATCCAGTCACAGCATACACCCACCCCTGAGCTGCATTCTGGCCCCAAACTGATCCCATCCTTTTGGACACTCTTTTACTATCACCATTTCAGTGTGCGCTGTTTTGGGGTCACACCCAGCAGGGCTCAGGAGCTGCTCCCCATTCAGTGCTGAGGGGCTCCTCCTGGTGATGCTCATAGGTCTATGTGGTGCTGAGGCTCAGTTTTGACCCCGGAGCTCCTACAAGCGCTTCAGCCCTTAGAGCTGTCTACCCAGGCACACCAACTCATACTCTAAAGGACCACACCCTTTCCACCCAGAAATCCCACACCTGGGGATGCATCCTGTGGAAGTGCTGGCAGGAATGCACAAGCATTTATATGTACAAAGGGCTTCACTGTCCTATTTGCACAAGTCAGAAAAGCACAGCCACCACCTCAACACCAGTGACAGAAGATTGGCCATCTACATCGTGATACACAAAGGGCAATCTGGGAGGGCCAGTGGCAAAGGTGTCTCAAATGTCAGGTCGGGGAGAAAAAGCAAGTTTGGGTGGGGATGGAGAGAGAGTCCAGTAGGTAGGATGCTTGCCTTGCATGCAGCTGATGCTGGTTTTAGCTGGACACTAATATAGGGTCCCTGGACCCCCCCACAACCACCACCAAAGTGATCCCTGAGTACAGAGCCAGGAGTATGCCCTGAGAATGCCAGTTGTTACCTGGCAACCAAAATGTAAATGTTACAAAAATCATGTTCTTGTATTTTTAAAACAATTTGTATAAATGTACAGGGGGAAACATCCAGCACACATGAGCCTGGATGTCTGTCTTAGGGAGGGAGAGGCCATCTGCACAGTGGCAGGGAGGAGAGAGGGAGGGCCTGGAGCTCTGCCGCCCTGCACACAGGGCCCGCCGCGCGGACAAGCCTGCGTTCCTTTCCGTGTACATCCTGGCAGAGAAGGTGGAGCGCGGCACAGCGCCCAAGCCGGCTGCCCCAGTGCATCTGTTCTAGGAGCTGAACCGGACCTGCCGGGCCATGCAGCAGCGCATCGTGGAGCTCATCTCCCGGGTGTCTAACGAGGAGGTCACTGAGGAGCTGCTGCATGTCAATGACGACCTCAACAACGTTTTCCTCCGCTATGAGAGGTGGGGCCACCTTCTGGGCTCTTCCTTCCCTCTCCCCTTGAAAAGATTGTTGCCATAACAGAGGGATTTCTTTCATAAACAAAGGGGGGAGAGAGAGAGAGATTAGAGTTGGAAAATACTCATCAGAGATGCTAATTTGTTCCCAGATGACAGGAGAAAATGCCTCTTGCTCTCCTGGGAAGGGCTGCAGGAAGTGGCTGTGCAGATTAGGCTCTGCCCTTTGTATGCCGCCATAGGCTGCTCTTCCTCCCCGCCCCCATCACCACCCTGTCCCTGCAAGGGGGGCATTGAGGGGCCTGTGAGCCTTGGAGCTTTTGCACCTGCTCCTTTGAAGATCCTTTGAATTCGAAAAGGATTAAAGGGGGAAAAAACTCTACTAAGGAAAAAAGATTTCCTCTTTGCCATCTTTAACAAAAAAGAGGGGGAAAAAAGATGCCTGCTTCCTTTGCCAATGTCAATCTGGAGAACTCGGAGGAGCAGGCAGGGGTGAAGAGCTGGCACACTGCTACTCATACATTCACACACACTCACACACACATACTCACACACTTATACACACACACACTCACATACGCACACATACACTCACACACGCATCACACACACACTCACACACACACACACTCACACAGACACATGAGTGCACGCACACACATACACATTTATTTCAGGTCTTTCTGCAGCCAAATTCTTTTTGGATTTGAGGTAGCAAACTTGCAAAGTCTTTTCCTTTCCCAAAGCCTTTGGGGGAGCAGGGTTCTGGGGGTGGGTGCCAAGTCCAAATGTCTCATTCGGCGATCAGACCCACAGGAGGCGTGATGGTGGGCAGGGTCCTCCAGCCCACTCCCTGTGATGTCGGTGGGCCCCACGGGTGACTTATGTGAAGCGGGGAGGAGAAAGACGGTCACTTTCTCCCCAACCGCCCCTGCCACCCGGGACCCAGGGTTACTGGGTTCTTGTCTCGCCTAGCAGGAAGGAATTTCAGGAGTAGACAAGCAGTGAAATAAATAGATTTTATTTGGAGGATTTTTTAGGGTGTGGAGGGGGAGAGAGTGAGAGAGTAACGTACTCAAGAGAGAACACGGGCTTCTCCAAGGGCGGAGAGAGCCCCTACACTCATCCTAGCATTAGACACGAAAGCATGAAAGTACACATCTCAAGAGGGGAGATGCGGGCGACACATGTGCTCGGGTACCACGTGTGCTCGACCACGTGGGCGCAAGCAGCACATGAGCTCAGGCAGCATATGCGCGCCCTTCTTTTGTTCAAGGTGGCCTTTATAGGGTTTCTCCAACCTGCCCCCACGTGGGGCTTCTTCCCAGGTAAAAGTCTGTTGCTAAGGAGGTTACCAGGGAGGATGGGAGTGGTGGTCTTCTTTGGGCTGGATCACATTTTAATCAGATTAAGGGTTTGAGGAACTTCATGGGGAGGGGACCTATATCCTCAGGGTCTGCAGATGTTCTTATCAGGTCTTTATTTTCTGTATCGGCAAGGTGGGTCAGTCCTAGAATTCTTCCATGAAACTTTGTTAATCCAAGTTTCATTGCCAAGGGCCTTTCCCTATCTACCTGCCTACATCATATCCCCCCCTCCCCCAGAGATTTCACCACCTTAAATCTTTAAGGGGAAAATGGTCGGTGGTCCATCTTCTAAAGCTGCTTCATGCTGACAACGGACTTTTACCTGGGAAGAAGCTTCACGTGGGGGTAGGCTGGAGAAACCCTATAAAGGTCACCTCGAACAAAGGAAGGGCGCGCATATGCTGCCTGAGCTCACGTGCTGCTTGCGCCCACGTGGCCGAGCACATGTGGGCTGAGCACATGTGTCGCCCGCCTCTCCCCTCTTGAGATGTGTACTTTCATGCTTTTGTGTCTAATGCTAGGATGTGTGTAGGGGCTCTCCAGCCTTGGAGAAGCCCGTGTTCTCTCTTGAGTACATTACTCTCTCTCACTCTCTCCCCCTCCACACCTTAAAAATCCTCCAAATAAAATTTATTTATTTCACTGTTCGTCTACTCCTGAAACTCCTTTCTGCGAGGCGAGTCAAGAACCCAGTAACCCTGGGTCCCAGGTGGCAGGGGCGGTTGGGGAGAAAGTGACCGTCTTTCTCCTCCCCGCTTCACATAAGTCACCTGTGGGGCCCACCAACATCAGAGGCCCACCGACATCACCTGGAGACTCAGGGGTCAGCCTTTCTGTTGGCTCAGGGTCCTATGATCAGCATGACTTAGGAATTATGTGACACAACTAGCAGCTGGGGTCTCACATCTCTCTGCGTTTGTCAGGGGATGCACTTTACCTGATCTTCAGTCATGGCAGTAGATGTGCAGCCTATATGTCTGATGAAGGAGCACTGCGCTAAGAGCAGGGGCTGCTGCATGCACCTGCCAGGGGGTGGTCGGAGCAGATCTGGTGCCCAGACCTGGGACCAGTCTTCCTCCCTCTCTCTTCCTCTCCCTCTCTCCCTCTATCTCTCCCTCCTCCCTTACTTCCTTCCTCTCTCCCCCTCTCCTCTCTCTTTCTCCTATCTCCCTCTCCTTCCTCTCTTCCTCTGTCTCTTCCTCCCTCCCTCTCTCTTCTCCCTCTCTCCCTCTATCTCTCCCTTACTCCCTCCCTCTCTCTATCTCACCCTCCTCCCTCTTTCTCCTTTTATCTCTCCCTCTTCTCTCTCCTCTCTCTCTGTCTCCTTTGGGGGCCACACCCAGAGGTGCTCAGAGTTTATTCCTGGCTCTGTGCTCAGGGGTCACTCCTGATGGGCTCAGAGGACCTTATGGGGTGCCGGGTATCAATCTCAGGTTAGCTGTAGGCCAGGCAAGTGCCCACACAGTCCGAGCCCTCCAGCACCCATCCCCCCCACTTCCACCCCGTCCCAATCTCAGTCCTATCATTTGGTTCCAGATTTCCCACTTTTTTTTTTTTTTTCAATTTATTTAGTCACCATGAAGTTACAAAGTTTTTCATGATTGGGTTTCAGGCATGCAGTGCTTCAACATCAATCCCTTCACCAGTGCCCACTTCCCTCCACCAACTCCCACCCCCACTCCCACCCCGGACTTTTCACTTGAAGTAAAGCTTGACCTCTGTCCCCCCCTTTCTCTTTGTTGTTGTTGGGGTCGGGGAAAATGGGTGATTTGGAATTTTTAAATATGCAGTTTACACACACACACACACACACACACGCACGCACGCACGTACACACACACACACACCTCACAATTCCTCTTCTACTCCCCACTCAGTATGACATGCCTTAGGTCTGGGAGAGGAGAGTCAAGCCCATCCTCATCCAGTTTGCCCAAATGACCAGGAGAAAGCGGGCCTGGAAACCCTTCCTGCCTGGGCCTAAGTCTTTTGGCGACTGTCCCAGGGCTGTGCCGGCAGACCACGGCCGTGCCTGCCCCTCGCTCATTCTACCCATAGGTGTGGGCACACACAACAGCCGCTTTTCCCAGCAGAGCTTTGAAGAAGGGGGGCTGCTCTGGGTGATGGGGTGCTGGATGTGCCTGACCCTCGGGGATTCCGCTGTGGATGTGTGCACCCCACCTCCGAGCCGCACCCGGAGCCTAGTTGGCCTTTGCCAGCCCTCCCCCAGGAAGTCCTCTCTCCTTACTCTGCCTTTTCCCCCATTAGGTTTGAACGATACAGGTCAGGCCGGTCGGTTCAGAATGCTAGTAACGGAGTGAGTATTCCTGTAGTCTGCTCTTCCTCCACGAGTTGGCCTTACTGGGCTTCACCTGCACCATCCCAACCCACCGGGTCAGAATATCTGGGGGTGTCAGAGGACGGGCTCTGAGGGAGCCTGAGGAAGGAGGGGAGCAGAGAAACCCCCAGTCATAACTCACCCGCCACTGTCCTCCTTCAAGGGGAGAGGGGGTCTGCCGGGCCCAGTGCAGAGCCCTGGGTGGGTTCGGAGAGGCGCCTTGTCATGAACAGTGCATGTGGGCGTCCCCCCTCGTGACCTGCGCAGTGCCCACTGTCTGACTCACCCTCATCTCGCCTCTGACAGGTGCTGAGTGAAGTAAGTGAGGACAACCTAATAGACCTGGGACCTGGCTCTCCCGCCGTGGTGAGCCCGATGGTGGGGAGCACAGCTCCGCCTTCTTCCCTCTCTTCCCAGCTCGCGGGCTTGGGTGAGTACCAACAAGGGGGCCAGGGGCTTTCTTTGAAGGCCACTTCTTGAGTATGAGACTGAGCTGAGGGCCCCTTTCTCCTACCTCTGGTTTTGTTTTGTTTGGGGGCTTGGCAATGCTCATGGGTTACTCCTGGCTCTGTGCTCAGGAATTACCCCTGGCAGTGTGTGGAGGACCATATGGGGTGCCAGAGATTGAACCTGGGTCTACGTGCTGTGCTGTCTGTCCAGCCCCTCTTACTATTCTTATTTTCATTTTCCCCTCCCTGTTTGTTGTTCGATGACCAAGCCAACACCTGTGCACTGGTTGTGGTACTTGTGCACTTTGGTTCTGGTGCTCACGCACACTCCTTACTGTTGGTACAGGAGCAGCGGGTGGGTCTCTGCTCGTCCTGATTCCCAGGTTTTTCAATATTTTCAAGAGTGAAAACATTGAAAAGAAAAGATGCCCAGACTCAGAGTTGGAAAGTAGCAAAGTTTATAAGAAAGCAGAAAGGAAAGGGAGAGGAACTCCCTGCATGGAGGAACTTAGTACAAGACTAGGTTAACTATGGCTCTTTTTTGTGTTTGTTTGTTTTTTTTTTTTAAATAGGAAAAGTGGGTCTTTGTGTTACAGAGAATACAGGAAAGTTAAAGATAAGCGTTTTCCTGTAGACCCTTTTATTTATTTATTATTTAATTTTAAATGGAGAGTGGGCTCTTTGTGTTTCTTATCAATTGCCAAGTGTTACAGAGGGTGCCAGGATCTACCAGATCCTAGTCTGGCCATTTGCTGTAGCTGTTTCCCATTATCTGAGCCTCCGTGGCAGCCTAAGTTCTGGGGCAGAATTTTATGTGGGACAATTGTTTAGCTCCCTGTTAATCAGAAAGAGCCCAGGGACTGCTCAGAGCATCTGGCAAGGGGAAGCTGAGGCTTCCTCTTTCCCTGTGATACCAGGAACCCAAGTGGCAGAGCTTCCTGGGCTGCACTTGGCACATGGGGCAGGTCGTGGTTCCTGCTCCTGTCCTCATGCCCGAAGGACCCAGGCTCGGGGGTCCCCTGCTCCCTTTATCCTGAGCCTGGAGAACCTTTTGAAGAACCATGGGAAAACATATTACTTGAGTCCTGGCCATGTGTACCGCCTTCGCTTCGTAACTTCTTTTCCTAAACTTTAAGTAGTGGGAAATCAGGGGTAGACAAAGCTCCAAGGAACTGGAAGTTGTTTGCTTTTTAAAGGAAGGTAACCACTGTGTCTATCTGGAATATTTCCTTTTCGGTATCAACTCAGCCAAGCATGACTATAGATTTCAGATGGTTAGAATGATTGGAGTACAGTCTGTAAGGAGGCTGAAATCACACCAGCACTTGAGAGATGAGTCTGTGGTTGATTCTTGATGTCTGCCAGGGTTTGGAAACAGAAGGTGGTGGTTAACATACTTGCTTTCCTTGAACCTATATCAACCCGAAGTGTTCCTTTATCGGAAACCTGAACCAAGAACCTCACCACTTTCCTAGTGTGTTGTTCCAAAGGGGAGCCGGAAGTGTAGTACAAGATTTGAGGCACCTGCCTTGTGCGCCACCAAGTACAGTCTGATCCTTGCACTTCTGATGGTCCCCAGAGCGCTGCTAGGAGTGATCCCTGGCACAGAGCCAGAATTGGCCCAAAATAAAATATTCAAATTGATGATTCAAATTCATAACAAAATTATAGGGCTAAAGTCACTAACAAGTCACCTCAATTCATTTTCTGCTTTCCTTTTTTATTTTTTTTCTTAGTATCTGTCTTTATACCTTCATTTCAGTTCTGTTGTATTGATCTTTTATTTAGTGGCTGTCAGTTGCTACAATTCTAGTTTCTTGTTATCTCGGACATCTGTAGTTATTGTTTCTCTTTCAGAACAGATTTCTCTGCCTTCAATCCATGTGGCACATGGCTATCAGATTTAATACCTAAAATCCAAATTGAATTCTGCTATGTCCCGTCTTTTTAAAGCTCTAGTGTTTTCTCTGTCCACTCCTTGACCTGGCCTTGGAGCTGCTGACCAATCGCCTCCAGCAACTTCCCCAGCCTCCCTCCCACTCTCCTTCTCTCTCTCTGTGTGTGTGTCTCTGGCTCTCTCTGTGTCTCTGTTCTCTGTCTCTCTCTCTCTCTATTCCTCTCTCTGTCTCTGTCTCTGTTTCTCTCTTCCTCCTTCTCTCTGTGTCTCTCTCTCTGTCTCTGTCTCTCTTTGTCTCTTCCTCTCTCTGTCTCCATCTCTCTCTTCCTCCCTCCCTCTCTCTCTCTGTGTCTCTGCTCTCTCTGCTCTCTCTGTTTCTTTCTCTTCCTCCCTCTCTTTGTCTCTCTCTCTGTCTCTCTTCATCTCTCTCTTCCTCCCTTTCTCTCTGTCTCCCTCTGTATCTCTCCCTCCCTGTCTCGCTCTCTTTTTTCTCTCTCTTTCCCCTCCACTCCCCTCTCCTTTCTTTTCTCTCTCTTTTTCTCTCATATACATTAGACTTCTAGTTCCATGCCCTTGTGGGGTTTTTTGTTTGTTTTGGGGCCACACCTGACAGTGCTCAGGGCTTACTCCTGTCACTGTGCTGAAGTATCACTCCTGGCAGGGCCAGGGACTATATGGGGTGCCGGGGATCAAAGTCCGGCCCCATGCAAGGCAAAGGCTCTAGCATGTACTCTATACAGCTCTCTCCTGCCCCCCGCCTCTGTCCCTGCCTTTCCTGCCCGCTTCTCCCAGCAGCTCCCACAGAAAACTGGCGCTTGTGCCAGTGTGAGTCTTCCCTAATATCTTGAGCTCAAGCTCAAGCTCCCACCTATTTTATGTACTCCTTGGGGCAAGACTCAAAGTGTTCTGTCCAGGATCTAGCTCTGAACGTGCGACCAGGGGGTGCCTATCAAACTTTTGTCAGAGAAATATGTGGTGGGTCCTTAGATCCTTTATGGGGCACGCTGAGAATCGGCCTCTCGCTGCAGGAATCACCCTCAGTCCTGAGGACTCTCTTTGCCCACCTTGAGTGGCTTGGGGGGTAGTAATACTTCTCTCCCTCAGGGCCCCCCATCTTTTGGAGGGCCATGAGTGTGCAGAAGGGTCCCTCTGTCCTCCGCCTCCCAGCCCCTCCTTAAGAATGAGCCCAGCTATGTGGCACCATAATTTGGGGACCTCCGTTAAGTCCCCAGTCCCCGTTCTAGTCGCATCCTTTGCTCTGTCACCACAGACCTGGGCACCAACAGCGTCAGTGGCACCCTCAGCTCCCTCCAACAGTGCAACAATTCCCGGGACGGCTTTGACATGTTCGCACAGACGAGAGGGAACTCCTTGGCCGAGCAACGAAAGACGTATGTGGGACCCTGGCTGCGACTCAAGGAAGATATGGGGCGGGGGCGGGGGTAGAAACTGATCCCTGCCGGGTGACAGGCCAGCACAGAGACCAGGTCCCAGTCTAATATGACGACCAAGAGCTCTAATATGAGGCAGTGAGGGCCTGCCAGTAGATGCAGGTGCTGGCCTAGGGCCCCCTCACCCCCACCCCCTCGCCCTCCTCGGAGCTGGCTGGAGCTGGGTTTCTCCTGGAGGTCACAGGAGAGACTGTGCTCTGCCCCCACGCTGAGCTGAGCTGCAGCAATCGCCCTATCTAGGGAGGACGTGGGGGGAGGTGGGGAAGCCAGAGTAGCCCTGAAATGACTTCCTGTAGCTAGACTCTCCTGCCCAGGGCAGGCAGAGATTTAGAGATTTTCCTGACGGCAGCCTGGCCAGGATGAGCCATGCGGAACCGAAGGAGTTAATTCCCAGGTTAGGAAACCCCTCGCAGCCAAGGCAGGCTCCAGCCTGTGTCCTGAGCTTGCTCGGCCCAATTCCCTGTCTAAGCAGCACTTGCCTCTCCCTTTCCCAGGGGCTGGCCTCTCTGTGGCTCCCACTTCCTGAGTCCCTCACTTCGGACTCAGTGGGTTGACCTGAAACCCAAGGCTCCCAGCAGGCTTAGCTGGCAAAACTGCTTGCTCTGAAGTCTGCCAGCCAACATAAGATGTCAGGGCACAGGGAAGGCAGCTCCCGGAAGCCACGGCAGCCTCACCCCAGACCCAGAGACGCCTCTCTTCTCAAGTGCCTCCCTGGCTGCTGCTTTCAAATAAAAATGACTATTCCTTTGTCTTGATTTTGCCCCTCCCTCTGACTGTTTAGGGGCACTTTTGACCTTATGTCTCTGAGCATTAGTGAGTCCCAGTATCGTTATTCAAGAAAGGGCCCATAGAGAAACCGCTGTGACCCAGAGCCCAGAGGAAATAGGCGTCTGAGCCAGTGCTGGACCCCAGGGCTCCCGGTGCCCACTCTGGCGGCGGCTTTAATCTCCGCCTGAGCACCAAGGCCCCAAGAAATGTCTTTCCAAGTATGTGTGAGATGCCTGGCGAGAAGGTGAGGACAGGACGCCACCCCACCTCTCACGGCCACTGGAGGAGATGACCGTGCCCGTGCTGTGTCTCCAGGGTGACCTACGAGGACCCCCAGGCTGTCTCAGGATTGGCATCTGCGCTAGACAGTCGGAAGCAGAACTCCGAAGCGGTAGGTCTTGAAGTCTGTTCTTGTGCCTGGAGTCCTCTCCTGGGAAGGGTGGCAGTTTGGGAAGGGCACTTGCCTTGCACGTGGCCGACCCGGGTTCAATCCCCGGCATCCCATCTGATCCCCCAAGCACTGCCAGGAGTAATTCCTGAGTGCAAAGCCAGGAGTAATCCCTGAGCATTGCTGGGTGTGACCCAAAAAGAAAAAAAAAAAAAAAAGACTTGCCGGGTCTGAAATATTGTGGCGCACATGAGACCAAATAGTGATTCTAGGGCTGGAGCAGTAGGACTGTGGGGAGGGCACTTGCCTTGCCTGCGGCAGGCCCAGGCTCAGTTCCCGGTATCCCCTAGGCACCCCTAAGCCTACCAGGAGCGATTCCCTGAGTGTGGAGCCAGGAGTAATCTCTGAGCACTGCTGTATGTGGCCCCAAAAAAGTGACTCTATGAGGAAAATGCTGATCTGAGCCCCTCTACTGATCATCTGTGGCTTGCCTCGTGAAGCAGCTTCGCCCCCTTTAGAAGGTGGTTGATCAGGGTTTGACTGGGGTCTGTCGCTGGACTATGGGAGGCGCCTGGGGGACACCTGGGGGTTTCTGGGAAGCTGTGTTGGAGGAACAGCACAGAGGCAGAGAGGTGTGTGGAAGTAGAGGATAGCACTGAGTGGAGACCCCCAAACCCAGCCGTGGTTTCTGGGAGATTTGAGATCGCCGAGGAGGGAAGGACTGGTATCTGACCCCTTTGGGGACACTGTTCCTCCTGCTCATCTAGGACACACGAGGCAGTGTGAAGGAAAGTGTGTCTGCGCAGGCAGGCAGAGAGGTGCGCTTACAGCAGCCTCTGCACTCCTATTACTCCTTTGGGGGCCCCCACGCTGAGCTGGAAGGAGCAGTGCTCATCTGTCACTAAACCAGGAGGTTGCCTTAGCCACGTGCTAATTGTCAGCCTCCGGCGGCTGTCCAGCTGGGCGAGGGTGAGAGTCAGGACCGCCAACTCGCCGGGACCGTGCCTCTCCGCACTGGCCACCAGGGGGCACAGCAGAGCCAGTCGTGCTGCCTCGGCTTCCTAGCACCCTGCAGCTCCCGGGAGGCGGGGCGGTGCCCACTGAGCCGAGGACTGGGTCTCCCAGATGGATGCAGTGCAGTGGCTCTGTCCTACCTCTTACTCAGGACGCCTTTCCGCCCACACGGGTAGCGGCTAGTGGGGAGAAGAGAGGGTGAGGCAGGAGGCTGCAGCCAGGCCGGCCTTGTTTGCTTCTGAGTCTGCCTCCAGGGCCAGCCCCTCTCCATGCTGGGCTTGTCCTCCCGCACCTCTGCCCTTATCACTGTACCCAGGCCCGGCCCAAGCCCAGGAGATGTGGCTGGCCTCCTGCCCTTTAGCCTTTGGGTGCGTGGCCTGGCCCCGCTCCCTGCATTCAAAGGTCTTGATGACATCAACATGTTTCCCACTTGGTGGTAAATAGATTGCTTTTTGGCAGGGCAGTGGGGTAGGGAATAAGGGTTCCTGTTGTGTGTCTGTGTGTCTGTGTCTCTTTCTGTGTGTGTATGAACGTCTGTGTCTTTGTGGGTATGTGGGGGTGCGTTCATGAGTGGTTGTGTCAGTGTATCTGAGCTTGTGTGTGTCTGTGTGTCTCAGTCTGTCTGTGTGTGTTGGTCTATATGTAGTCTGTGTACACACACACACACACACACACACACACACACACTTAATCACGTGGCCCTTCCAGCTATTCCTTCAGGTAACATTGTTCCATATCCTGACTCAGACTGACCTGGAGTGAAAGCTGGGCCGGGAGAAAATAAGAGAACAATAGAGGGGGAGGGGCGCTGGACTAGCCTACCTTGGTGTGAGCAACCTCGGGAACCAGTCCCTTCAGAATTCACAAAAAGGCAGTATCCTGGGATTTGGCGGTTCATTACGAGTTTAGAGAAACAGCACAGAGGTTAACGGAGGAGAAAAAGAAGCTGGGTGGGGGGAGGAAAACGGACAGGTAGCTTTGTGCGAAACTGGTTCTTTGGAAAGCTGGCCTCAGAGACGCTGCCCTGGCGCCTTGCCCTCACGGGGAGTTCCCGACTATCAGGGAGCCGTGGCAGAGAACATGTTCTCCTGTCAGAATCCTTGTCACTAAACTTCTTTTCTCTTTTGCAGGCAGGTAAGGGGGCCTGTGCCGGAGGGGGTCGGGGGTGTGGGGGGCCGGGCGGGGGATGGGGCGGCAGGCACTGTGGGCAGCGGACGCGTCTTCCCTGCCCGGCCAGCGAGCAGCTCTCAGCCGGGGCTTTTCTGCTTCCACGATATGTACTGTTGCCGTCTTTATCGTGGGTCTCGCTGTGACTTTTCTTTCTGGGACTTTTCTGTCCTCGGCCCAGAAGAGAGGTAAAGGAGGGGACTATGACCTGGAGCCCATAGACAGCTGGCTCATGGCCCAAGGAATGGTGAGAGGTCACCAGCTGAGCCAAGTCCCCTGTCCACCCCAGCGCTTCCCTGTGTCACCTGCTGCGCCTTGTGAGTCAGACAGTACAAGGCATTCTCTCTCCTCTGACCGGGCCAAATTTCCCTCTTGTTTTTGTATAACCTGTAAGCCAAAGGCTTCCCGCCTGAGAAGTACCTTCTCCGACTTCTTGCTGAGGTCCATGGCCCTGGACCTTTCCCACACAAACTCATCTGGGACATTTGCAGAGTGGGGGAGGCCCCGCCCTCCTTTTACTGTCTCTGGAGCTCTGGGCAGTATTCACTTTTCCAGGACGAGCACAAGGGACTGTGGCTGTGGTGCGGGGAGGCGGGGCCGCCTCGGGAGGACGCACGGGAGCATCTGGCAGCAGGAGAGGCCACCTCGGCCCAGGGTCTGTGAGCTTGGCAGCCCTCAGCTCCAGGGGTAGAGGATGTCCTTTACCCGTGACCCCGTTCTCCCAGAAGGGTGTGAGACTTCTAAACACACAACGCGGCAGGGACAGAATGAGGGGACGCCAAAGGGCTTGAACATCTCTGCGGCCAGGTCCCCACCCCCTCCCATCAGAGGCCCTGAATCTGGCGCTGAGAGGGGATGACCTCTAGTGAGACCCCAGCCTTCCCGTGTGTGTTTGGTGGGGGGCGCAGGAAAGGCAATCAGGGCCGAGGAAGGAGCCCACCAGCAGTGAAGCCTGACTCCTCTCTGGCCGCTGAGCCAGGCCGTGGCTGAGGGCAGACCCCCGCTGGCAGCCCGGGAAGTTGCTTCCTGAGCAAGGCGTGGCCAGCTCCCGGGCTCCTGGGACCATCAGAGGGGGCAAGAGGTAGCTCTCTGCCACCTATCATGGAGCTGGTCACCTTTGCCCCCACTCAGGTGGGGCTGGCCCTTGCTCCCTGCCATGCAGCAGGAGCTCTGTCTCTGATTCCACACGGACCCCCATGCCACGGTGAGGAGCACAGGCTGCCTGGGCCCGCAGATGCTTGGGAGAGGCTGGGGCTGGTGGTCTTCGAGCCAGCATGCTCGAGACCAGGTTTGCTCCATCTCCAAACTGGGAGAATCCAGCCAAGTGTCCTTGTGCCTGTTAGTCCTGAAAAAAAGGATACAGTCCACGCAAACCACCCTTCCGTGTGGCCGTGGCAGCGGGTGGTGGCACCTGCCTCTGCTCCTCCAGCTGCCCACCCTCTGCCCCGGCCTCTGAGAGCTCCAGTCTGCCTCCCGAAGAGAAGCCCAACTAACTGCTAACCTGGTGTCTCACTGCCTCACCACCGTGTTGTGCCTTTTAAACAGTGTCTATTAACTGCCTTGCCTGATTTTCCAAAGCATAGAAACCCCTCTCCTACCCGACCTCCAAGTACAGATTCTTTACTTGGAAACTTTTTGAACTCTGGAGGGCCTTTGGACTATTCTCAGGATGGGGGCAGACTTGCAGTAGGTCTGCTGCTCCTCTGGAGATAGCGCACTGAGTGACAGAGCACTGGCTGGCACTGGGGATAGAGTGGGGAGCTGCCCCGGGGAACGGGGCTGTGGCAGATGGGCCTCAGCTCTCTGCAGACTCTCAGTACTGGCATGCCCAACAGCAGAGCTAACAGGACCAGGTTTATTACCAGCTGAAGAGAAGGATGTCTGGAGGCTGCGCTGACCTCCCCCCGCCATCCCCCCTCCCCCCACCCCAAAGCCTATTGCCTTTCCTGGCTGCTGGTCAGAGAGGTGTGTCTTCCATATGCCAGCAAGCCAGGGAAGTACCAGTGGGAGCGCAGAAGTCACCGCAAGACACCTGTAGAAATAGTACAACAGGGAAGGCCTCACCTTGCACACAGCTGGGTTGGGTTCGATCCCTGACACCACATATGGTTACTGGGCTGAGCCCAGCCAGAAGTGATTCCTGAGCACAGAGCCAGGAGTAAGCCCTGAGCACTGCCAAGTATGCCCACACCCAAAAAAGAAGTTACAGAAAGACAGAAGTATGCAGGTCAAGAGTCAGCTGCTTCCCAGCATCAGGCTCTCTGACACGGGAAGAGGCAAACCTCCAGCAACCCTGAGGACAGTGCTGCCTTGGACTGCATCTGGGGTATGCCTCTCCCTGCTCCCCAAGGCCCCTGCCTCTGTCTGCAGCCGCAGCAGCTAAATCCCCCTCTGCTCATAGCAAACTTGGCCCCAAAGATGCCCCTTTCTGTTTGGATCTGAAGGTGGAGCGGGCTGGTCTGGCCTCAGGTACACTGTCCAGCTTTTCGGCTAAGTGGAGTAGTTTTAGGTTCTGCTCTTAATTGGAGGTACTCAGGACCTTTGTTTTCTATTCTGTACATCTCCTTCTCCCTTTCTCTCTCCCTCCTCCAATTCACACTCCTCTTCAGGCCCCTGGGACCAGCCTTGAGCTTGGTTCATTGTCCCAGAAGATGCTGGACTCTGCATCTCGGCCTCACGGGGGTCAGCTGAGCCAGCCCTGCTTTGACAGATGAGACCCGTTCAGCCTCCCAGGGGCCTGTGGTGTGCCCCGGGCCTTGTGGGTCCAACTTTGCCTTCTTCAGGCAAACCCTTTTATCAGCCGATAGCAGTGTTGCCTTTCAAGTTTCGTTTGTTCCTTCTTACAGAGCAGTGCACGTGCTTAGTCTGATAGCCCCTCATAACTCCAGGGAACTTTACCCCATATAATATTCCAGACACTGACTTACCGGGGAAGGAGGCTGCTGTAGATAAGGTATGTGTCCAGACCCAACACCTGTCTGATGTCACAGAAACTCCATTAATAACCCACACCCCAGGGGCTCACGGAGCCACACACTGCTCCTGCCATACCGTCAGGAGCCTGTCCCAGGCATCTCTGTCCTCCCTGCACTTCTGGATTAGAAAGTAGAAACACCAGCCTTGGAGTTCAAGGATGGGGACTCCTGCCAGGTAGAAGCTAAAGCAACCTGCTCATCCCCTTATTTCACAGGGGAAACAACGAGTGAGGAAACGGGAAACCGAGGCCAACAATTGCTTGGCCCAGGTGCCCGCCTCGCTCTTCCCAAAGCTATGAGGCCTCCCGGGGCAGTAGAGGATTGGCAGTGTCTGGGTGAAACAGCAGATCCAGAAAAATGGACTTGTCTCAGGTCCTGCCCCTGTGGGGGGCTGCGCCTTCCAGTCAGTCCTGGCCTGGCCCCCTCCCTCCTCGGCAGCTCTCTGAGTCCATCTATCTGCACACTGCTTACTGGAAAATATCTCCAAGAAGGGGGAAAACTGTTCCTGTGATCCAGCTCCTGGGTGGTTTGGTTTGGTCTGTTGGAAGAGGAAGGAATTTCTCAATTGTTGGTGTTGATTTTCTGAACATGCTGGCTTTCAGGGCAATCCTCCAAGAAGTGAGGGGCAGACTTCTTTATTATTATTTTTTTAATAGTAACAAAAATTTAGAAGCCGTACCTGAAAGTTTAAGGCTCCTTACCCCTTAATTGCTTTTCTCAAACTTTTGCCACATGCTGAGGGTGTCGTCCAAGTGATCACGGACCAAGGCTGGGTATGTCTGAGTGACTGACTCAGCATGGCCCTCAGCAGCTCCTGCTGTCTGTCGCGGGGAACATTTTCTCTATGGAGCTGTGGCTGGCTTTCTAAGCCTTTGCTCTGGGAACTGAGCATGACACACGTCCTCTCAGGCCAGGCATTCCGGCTTCAGAGTATCCAGGTAATGAAAATTGACATCTCCTGTCTTGGGGAGTGTCGAGGCAGCCATCCCGCCCAGGGAGTGTGAAATGAGTAGCTTGCCCGCACGTGCTGCTACTGTCTTTGTGCTTTCCTCATCACATTGCCACAGAACCCGACCATCCTGCTTCTGGGTCCTGTCTGAAGACAAGGAAATCATTTTCAATATTTCCCCATCACAATGAAGTAGAGGCTGGCCTGAAGCTAACCCTCCGTCATCTGTGCTTCTGTGTGACTTCAGGGAGAGTTGAACTCCTTGTAGATCTTCATTTTAACTTTTGTTTTGGTTTTGTTTTATGGTTTGGGGACCACGCCTGGCTGTTCTCGGAGCTTATCTTGACTCTGCACTCAGGATTCACTGAGCACAATGCCTAACTAGAGCCAGGGTCTAACCCACTGTCCTATCTCTTGGACCCATTTTAACACTCTTCCATCCCCAGAAAGACAAAGAATTTAAATAGCACCCATGAGGCCAGAGAGACAGTACAAAGGTTAAGGCACTTGACCTTGCATGCAGCCAATCCTGGTTTGATCCCAGTATGGCATATGATACCCTGAGTATCACCAAGGGTGACTCCTGAGTACAGAACAAGGAGTCAGCCCCGAGCACAGCCACATGTGGCCCCAAATCAAGAAATAAAATGTCATGTGTGCACATACACAGACATGCACGCGCGCACACACATGACAGAAACATTCCATGTAGATTTCTTGGAGTCTGGATGAGGACAACTGGCAAGTCCAGGGCCTGGAGAAAAGCTCAATTCTGCATTTCCTCTGAGCCCAGACACTGCCTCCAACTGACAGGGAGTGTGCCAGGCTTTGGGAGAATCTAGACACCAGTTCAACACATAGGCAGGTTGGGTCCTTCCTCCTGCACCCCAAACCCCAAAGCAGCACATTCCCACCTGCAGGAGTGGGCTGTCGCATTAGATCCAGGCTGGTGATAGGCAATCTCTGCTCTTTCCTGTCTTCCTTTTCCTTCTCGAGGTAATTCTCGTTTTCAGATTTGGCAGACATTAAGGTTCACTACTTATTTTAACTTTATTCTCATCCTAGATGGTGACACTGGAGTGAACCCAACCACATACAAATTCAGGGCTGGCAATTTTTCTAGAAACAGTGAACTTGTGAGTGAGTTCCTCAGAGGGGCTTCCCAAAGCCAGTCAGGGGAGGAGGCATATAAGCTGGGTTCTCAGGAACCAGCATTTCCTTAATGTGTGGAGTTAAAGGTTAAAGGTGGCCTTTACTCCTCACATGTGTCTGATGCTCAGACCTAAAGCTGAATGCCTTATTCAGAATTTCTGCCCCACAAGTCTGGGCTCCAAGTCTGTATCTTCTTTTGCTTGAGGGCCCAGCCCATTCCCAGCTGTTCCTCAACTCTCAGCAGAATTTCTTTTCTTTGTTGAAGCCCAGCCCAGGCCCTGAAAGCTGGGAAGACAGGAAGTGATGGCCTTCAAGAGTTGCTTTGGGATTTTAAAGGGACACAGAGATGACTAAAGCCCAGCAGTCCCTTTTTGTCATCAAAGCCCTGTTTTCTTACCCTATTCCTGTGGTGATGAAAAGTCCCTGGATCCTGTCAGCCCAGCCACACCCAGGCCCGGGGGCTGCTGCCCTCCTCTCCCTTAGGAATGTCCATTTTGACATGTGTTCCCTGAGCAAACTAAGCCCAGCTCTCCCAGGCTGGCTCTGCTGACTGCCTGAGCACCCGAGGGGAAACGGGGCCCACCACCAGCTCCCCGAGTCACCCCAGGGAGGGGACTGGTCTCCACCATCAGCAGGTCACAATATTTTCAAGTTTGGGAAAAATAAATAAATAAAAGTCTTCCTGCTTATTTTAACTGTCTTCTTACCCCGAATTGTGAAGTCGCGGGTGAAGCCTGCTCTCGAGGCGTGCAGGCGACTTTTCTAGAAATAGCCCTGCTCTTCCGACTGGCAGGAGCGAGGCGTTGAGAGGCGCCTGTAGGAGCAGTGCGTCCCTCAGCTTAGAAGGGCCTGCTCGGCAGTGCTGAGCCACGAGAGACCCCACGCCCGAGGACTGACAGATGTAGTCAAAAAGTTCTCCATGGCAAGAATGCGTGCTGCGCCCGTCTCCCTGCACCCCTGCCCGCCGGCTCCCCCCCCACCCCCCACCCCCCGCTCCATCTCCTGCTGCCATCGCTCCGTTGGCTGCCTTGTGTGCCCGCACCTGCTGTGCCAATCGTGGTTTTTGTTTGTTTTTGCTTTGTACGTTTCTTGTTTCATTTGGGGGTTGCTTTTGACAATTTCTTTTGTTCCGGTGTTCTGTCTCCCCTTGCCTGGCTGTGTGGGGTGCCTGGCCTGCCGCTTGCCGCCTCCATAGATCCCCGTTGCTCAGCCCTCTGTCATGGACGACATTGAGGTGTGGCTCAGGACGGACCTGGTGAGACTCGACTTTTATCTTGTGTGTGTGTGTGTGTGTGTGTGTGTGTGTGGCCGGGCGGAGGGGGCGGAGGGGGGTGTGGGGAAAGCCAGTGGCCCTTCAGAGGACATGCCTCTGGGCGCACCTGCAGGCCCAGGCCGGAGTGGGCACTGGAGGAGAGACAGGAGGGTGTGGCCCAGTTCCTGAAAGCCAGTTTCACACCCCGCATTCCCTCCGACACAGCTGAGCGTGGAGCTCACTGCAGAGGTGAGAGTGGCCTGTGCCCAGCGGGCCCGGCCCTCAGCAGCTCCCAAGGCCTCAGTGGCCTGAGTCTGAGTCCGTCCAAGCAGGCTCCAAAAGCATGCGCTTGTTTCTGTTTAGGGCCCTGTGTGCTGGGTTTTTGGTTTGGGCTTGTTTTGGGGGTGGGAGTTGCAAGGTTTGGGATGTTTTTGTTTGTTTTGGGTGATTTTTTTTTTGGTTACCATTTCTTTTTCTTTTTAAATTTAATTATGAAGTGTATACAGTG
Organism: Sorex fumeus; assembly: GCF_029834395.1. Classification (NCBI taxonomy): domain Eukaryota; kingdom Metazoa; phylum Chordata; class Mammalia; order Eulipotyphla; family Soricidae; genus Sorex; species Sorex fumeus. Next base: position 2,286,084 of record NW_026606179.1, on the reverse strand, counting down.
GGTCTAGTTTTTTTTTTTTCTTTTTAAAATCATCATTTCCCCTTCCCTAGTATCTTGTGGTATCTTTGATTTAAAGGAATCTGGGGGTGGAGCAGGAGCATGGAAGAATAGTCCAGGAAAGGCGCTGACCTTGCATGCAGCCCACCTGGGTTCTATCCGTGGCACCCCTTATAGTCCCATAAGCCCAACAGGTGTGGTCTCTGAGCTTAGAGCCAGGAATAAGCTCTAAGCAATGCCAGGTGTGGTCCCAAAACTAAAATAAATCAATAAAAGAAACTTAGGATCTGCCTCGCATGTGTGAGGCCCTGGATTCAATCCATAGCACCACAAAAATAAAAGCAAAAGAACCTCGGGGCTGGGGCAGAGAGACAACTCAAGGGACTGGTGCTCATGCTGTGCATATGGTGGGCCCCAGTTGTGTCCCCAGTACCACTCAGTCCCCTGAGCACTGCCAGGAGCAAGCCCCCAGCACCAAGCTGGGAGTGACCTCGGGAACCACCAACCTAGAAGGGCCCACCCCTTCCCGACATCCACACCCATACACACACACAAAAAAAAAAAAAAGAACCACAGGCAGGGGAGATGACTCAAAGGGTCCCGGTGTCACCCAGTGTGACCTGCCAGCCCTGCCCATCATGCAGGAGCAGCCCTGTCACAGGCCCGCACAGCAGACCCAGAATTGCTGAGGGTGACTCTAAGTGCCCACACACAGCCAGAGACCCCCTCTAACGTTTTCCTTTAACTTGGGGGCAGAGTACAACAGCAAGTAGGGCTCTGCCTTGCATGCAGTCAACCTGGGTTTGATCCCTGGAACCCATGTGACCCCCGAGCCTTGCCAGGCATGACCCTTGAGCACAGAGCCAGGCACCTCACGGGCGTGCTGCCCCCCAGTTTTTTTCCTTTAATTGATGACAACAAATAAAAGAACCCAGAGACTATTGTTTCTCTTCTCGGGGCGAGGGCAGAACAGTGAGGGTGCCACGCGGCTGGCCCTGAGAAAGTGGAGCTGCAGGCTCCCACTTCCCCAAGAACTTGCTCTCTGCAGCCTCCAGCCTGTCCGGATGGACCAGGTACAGGCAAGAAGGAAACCCGCCATGAGCTCTTTCTCAAAGGGATGCCTAGAAAATAAGTTGCTTCTTTCTTAGCTGCAAAGCAGGAGGGACCAAGGCTCACACGTCACACGGGGATCCTATGATCCAAAAAGAGGGAGAGTGGGGGCCAGAGTGATAGCACAGTGGGGACGGTGTTTGCTTTGCATGTGGCCAACCTGGGTTTGATCCCCGGCATCCCCTATGGTTCACTCGTGCACTACCAGGAGTTAATTTCTGAGTGCAGAGCCAGGAGTAACCCCCTGAGCATCACTGGGTGTGACCCAAAAATAAATAAAACTTGGATTATTAAAAAAATAATAAAATTTTAAAATGGGATTAATTCTTATTTTAAAAAAAAGGAAGGGGGAGACTGGGGTTGGAGCAATAGTACAGAAGGGAGGGCATTTGCTTGGCACGCATCCAACCCGAGTTCGAACCCTGTCACCCTATATGGTCACCCCAGCCCACCAGCAGCAGTTTCTAAGTACAGAGCCAAGAGTAAGGCCTGAGCGTAGCTGCTTGTGGCTTGTGGCTCCAAAACAGACAGTGGGGAGACTTCCAGAGCAGGACACAAGTTGGTGGCAGAACCAGGAAGGAAGTCAGTCTCCTGACCCAGCCCAGGGTCTCTCTCTGCCTCCCCACACAGCATCAGCAGTGCATCCCTACACCCCAAGCAGTCCCAGGACGAGGAGTGAGCACTGGGTTCTCCTAACAAGGTGCAGTCTGGGACTGGAGACAGCACAGCAGCGAGGGTGCTTGCCTTAGAGCCACCCGACATTTGATCCCCATCAGGAGTGACCCCTGAGGCAGGAGTAAGCCCTGAGTATCCCCAGGTGTGACCCCAAAACAAAAGCAAGCCAACCCAAACAAAGCGCAATCTGACCACCCAGCCTCCCGGCCTCAGCACAGGAGGAGGCTCCTGCCCTGCTGTGCCAACACAGCTGTGTGTGGAGCACAACTTGTGGGGCATAAGGAGAGTGTCACAGGGACACCTCCACTGCCAAGCATGGACTGGCATCAGGCCCTTGCCCTGGACTTCCCACCCTGCCCTTCCCGGCCTCCTGCCCATATCACGGGTATTGATCACCTGAGAGCCCGGGCCGGCCAGGCCAGCCGTCAGAGCAGGCCCTCCTGCACACGGAGCCCACTGCACCTTTTCTTGACTTTCCTGTCTGGCCCTTCCAGAAGATGGAAGCCATTTTTGTTTCTTTTTGTTTTCTTTTGAAAAAGTGTGTCGGAAAATATCATAGAACTGGGGAAGGAGAAGTGGGGAGCTTTGCGGTCCTACAGGCTCCCCGGGGGGGGGGGGCGGCGGTGCTCCATGGGTGGGCTCTAATGCACTCTCTCTCTCCCCCCCACAGAAGGGCGATGACCCAGAAGAGGGAGTCACCAGTGAAGGTATGACCTAGGCCCCTCTCCACCGTTTTCTGCTTGTACCCCAAGCATGGGGGGAGGCCCATTAGCTGGCGCCCGGCCATCAGAGCATCTCCTGGTGCCAGCCTGTGCCAGGACTTTGGCTCTGCCGCACCGAGGCCTCCAGCTAACAAGGAAAGTGATAGACCTGATGACAGTGGGTGCAGATCGCTGTCTTGGGCTAGCATGCCCTCCGACCAGCAGCGCCCTGTTCCAAATGCTCAATCCAGGGGAGGGAGGAGGCAGGCCTGCAGCCAGCGGTCAGCCCACTTCCTGCCACCTCCCTTTTGGGGCACCACTGAATGGTGGGGAAGTTTCTGTCACAGACTTCCCACTTGCCGCCCTTCCACTACACCTCCCACCTCTCCCCACCGCCTCTGCTCAGACCCCTTGCTGGTGGGGAAGCCGCACAGGAGGTTCCAGCTCTCTGCCCTGCCCAGTGCTGAGCTAAAACTGGAGCAGCTCCAGGGTCAGAGAAAAAATACAGTCGGTGAGGTACTCGCCTTGCAAACAGCCAAGCTGGGCTTGATCCTGGACCCTCTGCCGTCCCTCAAGCGCTGTCAGGAGTGACCCCTGAGCACAGAACTGGGAGTGACCCCTGAGCATTGATGGGTGTGGCCCAGAACCCAAAATAAACAAAGACTGGAACAGCTCCAGGTCAGCCGTCAGGCAGCAATCAATGCCCGGCACAGTGGTGTTTCCAGAACCTTCTCTGTAGGAGGGAAGGCTGCCCCGCCGTGGCCCAGGGCCTCCCAGAGCTGGGAGAAGGAGGAAGCAGAGGTCTCTCCAGGAGCAGAGCACCCCATGCACCCGACTCTGCTCGCTGCTCCCCGCCCTTCCTACCTCCCTCCTGGCAGGTGACCCAGAGGAGAGTGGCAGGGTGAGACGGGCATCTGGGCGGCCTGCAAGGGGGCAGAGGGCCTGACTGCCTACCAACCCCGCCCTTGTTTTGGTTTTGTGTTGCAGAGTTTGATAAATTCCTGGAAGAAAGAGCCAAAGCTGCTGAAATGGTTCCCAACCTCCCCTCCCCACCTGCGGAGGCCCCAGTCCCGGCGTCCACCCCTTCCGGCCGGAAGAAGCCCGAGCGCTCAGATGATGCCCTCTTCGCCCTGTGAGCTGTGCTGTGGCTCGGCTCCCCACACAGCAGGTCGCCCCCACCTCACGCCAGGCACTGGCCGCTCCTCCCTCCCAGCCCCCCACAGTCCTGTGCTGCTGTGTCTCCTTGGAAATGCCACTGTGTTTGCCCCCAGGCCTCCCCCTGCTCAGAAGGCTTCAGCCACTTCCCTCCCCAGGGTGCAGGGGTGAGGTGCTGCAGCCAGAGGCCCAGCCCGCTCTACCCTCCTGCCCCACAGCCACCTCTGCCCACCTGCTTTCGGGGAAGAGTGAGTGGGGGCTCGGCCTCAGGCAGGGCAGACCCGGGGACCGTTTTCTTAGCAGACCTTTGGACTGACTTCTGGGCCTTGCGCACAGAGGAGCATCAGGTCTGGCCCTTCCCGTGTCCCTGCCTCTGCCCGACCCCCGGACCCTCTGCTCCAGGAAGGACTTGTCTGCAGCCGCAGCCCCGGGCTCCCTGATGCATTTTACCTACAGCACTTTAGAAGGCTGGGTGGGGGTGTGGGGGGTGGCCACGGTTAGGGTCTCTCATCTACTTTCTTTATCTCTCCATCACTCAACTGCTAGCCCAATCCCAGGCCCCCGCAGGCTCGGGCCCTCGTGGGTAGGGACAGCACCGAGGGCAGCTGGTTGGCATGCTCACATGGTTGGCCTGCGGAGGGTGGGTGGGAGGACACTCTCAGGGGGAAGCTCTGCAGGGTCCATGCATGCTCTGCTTGGCACTGAGGCCTGGCCTGGGGCAGCCTGGGAACCTCTCCAGGCCTGGCAGGACCCGGGTAGGTGACTAATGGAGAGAGGCCAGAGCCACATGGAGCCTAGTTCCTGGTTGCGAGGGCCTGGAGCTGTGCTCACGGCCTGGACTTCTCCAGGCCACCATTTGCACCCTCTCTCCAGCTAAGTCTAGGCCAAGCAGTTGGGGTCTGGGGACTCCTGTCCCTGGGTGTCAGGTGTGTCCCCCGGCCAAGGACACCACGTGCGTGGCTGCAGCTCCCGAACCCCTCTTGCCTGGCCTCGCCCTCAGAAGCAGCGGCAGTCTCAGTGGGCCGCCTCGGACAAACACGCATCCTCAGGGTCCAGGTCTACATTCCCACGGGCACTCCACGAGGCCCCTTGGCCCAGCCAGCCATGCCCCGGTCTCGCACCGATGACCCAGTGCAGCAGCCCATGCCACAGAGGTGGGCCTCACTTGGGCCTGACGTGTGCAGGGCCAAGCTCCGAGCCAGGGAGAGTCATGCTGGCCAGCAGTTTGCCCACCCCGAGCCTCGTGCCCATCTGGCACAGCAGGAACGGCTGCACGCCGTCTGTCGACCAGCTGGGGTTGTCACACTTCAGATCTCAGACGACACCCCCGAACTCCCCTTCGGAGGGTGCCCACCCAATGGTGCCCTGCCCTGGGCAGCCTCTGCCCCACGCTCCCCGTCAGCCAGCCCAGCCTCTCGTTCCCCAGGACGGGCCTCGACGTCAGCCTGAATGCTGATGCTCGAGGTGAGCTGGCTTGACGTGGCCGGGGGAGAGGCCAGGCTGACTCATCACCCCCGAGCCCCCAGATGGTACGCCAGCCCGTTCTCTGACAGGGTTCTTGAAGGGCGTGGGCCTTTCCCAGCTGACCGGAGCAGACTAACTGGCGGACAGCTGGGCTGTGGCGGGGCAGCCCGAGCAGAAGGCCCGCATCCTCCCCACATGGCGAAGGGGGAGTCCCTGCTAGAGCGGCAGCCGGAAGGGTCTGAGGGGAGAGATACTTCAGGGGGCAGCGGGTGACGCAGAGGCCCAGTCAGAGCTGCCCCGCACCCCAGTGTGCCAGCCCGTGCTGGCGGACTCCGGGGGCTGGCAGGAAGCCACTGGCCCACACAGAGGAGTGTCACCTGCCTTCCCAGTTGGGGCCGCCCGCGGAGGCTCTCAAGTGCTTCCTGCTCAGACACGTGTACAGAGGCAGCCCGCCCCAACCCGGCTGGGGGACCCTTGAGTCTTGTGCAGGAAGAAGCAGGTGCAGGCCAGGTACTCTTGAGGAGGCTCTGTGCAGCCCTTCTGGATGGCCTTTCTGGGCCTCTGGCTCCCGGTGCCCTCTGGGGCGTGCAGCCCATACTGCCTGGTTAGGAAATGGCCTGACCCCCGCTTGGACCCCCAGGAGAGTGAGACCCTCTGAGCCACCCAACTCTCCCCGAGTGTTAGACATCACAGATACAGTATGTACTTAATTACACTAAATTATTGCTGGGACTCCTTATAAGCACTAATTATACCTGATTAGAGGTTAAAATATTTATTTTGTCAAAATATTTTCTTGGGGATGTGTTTAACCTTTCCTGTGTTCATTGTATGTGGGATTACAAACGAGCCTCTCTCCTGCTACCCCTGTGGGCAGGGGCAGCAGGGACTGGCGTTGTGCATGTTTGACCCAGGGGGTTGGGGCAGACAGCGGCCTGGGGCCAGCCTGCCCCCACCCAGAGCGTGTACGTGGCCCCCCTCGGCACTGAGCAGGGAGCACCACTACCCTCCTCAGTGTGCCTGGGACAGGGGTCTAATGGAAAAGTTTCGTGCTGCCCCGGGGCTCGAGGAGGAAGTGATTTGTCTGTCTTCTGTCCTGTCTTCAGTGTGAATGACCATGCTGTCTGCTGGACCCTGTCTCAGCATCTGTCCTTCCCTCCTCTCCCGGGACCCAGAGCTGAGAGTTGGGAGGCTGGCTAGGACAATGCACCCCAGAACCAACCCCTGTGAGGACAGCCTCCACAGCCTCCCCTCCGTCTGCTCTTAGTAGGACATATGGGCCCTTCCCCCCATTCTTCTACCATCAGCGCCATAGCCAAGCTGCGTACCCAGGAAATGACCCCTGTGGTACCAGCCTCTCCTAGTGCCCTTTCCTGTCTATGGGGGGGGGTCCAAGCTGGGCATCCCCTACAGCTGCCAGCCAGCCCTGCCTCTGTGTCTGCGGCCACTGCTTCTCTCTGTTTAGAGCCTCCAGGCTCCTCTGGAGAAAGGGGCATGCGATATTTATTTCTGAAAGTTTGCACTTCATTCATAAGTGTTCTCAGGATTGTCGGGGGCTGCTGAGAAGAGAGTGTGTTGTGTTTGTTGTCTGGTTGTCCCGGTCTGGTGTCTGTCATTGTCATGCAGTTCTGTGGGCAGAGCCGGCGGGTTCTGGGCAGGGTCAGTGCCCTTGGTCTCCTTCACACACTGGCTCTCCGTCCAGACGCCGGCTTCCTAGCGTGGGTTCTTGCATGTAAAATACTCCATGATAAATAAACACGCGAACCAACCACTCCTGTGTGCTGTGTCATGGCTGTACCTGCCCAAAGAGCCTGCAGAGGGCAAGGTCCATGTGCTTGAAGACGCTTGCTTCTGGGGAGTCCTGTCTCGCGGCCCCCAGGCCAGGCAGCCTGAGCAGACCCTTGCCTGACCCGGAAAGTCTGGGCTGGGAGACACTTCCGTTGCTGTCCCTACTGGCGCCATCCTCAGTCACAGTCCTGTGGGCACTGCTGGCTTCAGCCGCTAAGCCTGCCCACACCACCTGCCTCATTGCCTGAGCAGGGGTGTTTATGCTTTCTTAGATCGTCACCCTGTTTTTAACCTGAGAAATTTTGCAGGGGGGTGAATCACACCCAGCAGTGCTCAGGACTTACTCCTGACTTTGCACTCAGTCTCAGAAATTACTCCTGGCAGTGCTCAGGGGACCATTGGTATGCTGGGGATTGTACCGGAGTCAGCCATGCACAAGGCAAACGCCCTACCCTCTATACTATTGCCTGAGAAACATTTATGTGATTTCAGAATATACATTAGATATACAAATCAGATATTTACTAGAATAAATTTATCTTAAACACATTTGGGGTTTTTTTTTCTGGTTTTGTTTGTTTTATTTTGGGGCTGTTCCAAGCTGTACTCAGGTCTTACTTCTGGCTCTGTATTCAGGGATCACTACTGGTGAGGCTTGGGGGACCATATGAGATGATGGGATCTAACCCAGGTCAGCTACATGAAAGGAAAATCCCCTACCTCTGTACTATCAACCCCTAAAACACATTTTTGTGACCCCCTTGTTTTGTTACACAACCCCAGATGGGGGTGTCAACCCACCAGGGGTTCTGGGGTCCCCCGAACTTCCCTGAAAAACCTGTGCCTGGCACTGAACTTGAGAGCTGTTTCTCCAACCCACCTTCACCCCTACTCACCCCTGCTCACAATAGTGAGATAGAATTCACACAGTGCACATTTCATCTATTAAAATTTAGGGTTTTTTTATTTTTATGTAATTAACCATGATCTGCAAGTTATTGATAGTTTGGTTTTAGGCATAAAATATTCGGACACCAAGCCCACCACCAGTGTCACCTTCCCTCCACCAGAGCTGCTCCCTCCTGCCCCTCCCTCCCACACCTGCCATCCCGACAGGCACGGTTCAGAATCCTGTGGTTGTCATTTAGCTCTCCTGCTTCAGTGCCATAGCATGCTCTGAATGGAAGACTGTAGAACTCTCTCACATCACCATGACAGCCAGCGCCCCTCACCCCTCACCCCCATTCCTTTCCCTTCTCTTCTTCCTTCCCCCCTTTATATCTTTCCTTCTCAATACTTCTCCTCCCTAAACTCTGGGGCCAAGGCTGATGTAGACATCCCTTTCACTACATTATGCTTTCATGTACAGTTATTCTATAAACCACAGGTTAAAATGGCAGGGCCAGGACCATGCAGCCCGCGGGCCTTCTAAAGCCCAGGAAATCCTGTGTCTGGCCCTTGTCCATGATGAGACAGAAAAGCCTCTCCTCACTGCCCACGGCCTGTCTGCCTGTGTTGTACAGTCCACGGATGAGGCTATAAATATCCAAATGGCCCTTGGCAGGTAAAAAAAAAATTACCCATTATTGATTTGAAGTATACAATTAAGTAGCTTTGGTGTATTCCCAGAATTTCATACTCATCACCACAATCAATTTTAGACCTTTTTTTGGGGGGGTGGAGGAGCACATCTGGAGCTGGTAGTGTTCGGGACTTACTTCTGGCTCTGCGTTCAGAGATCAGTCCTGGTGGGGCTCAGGGGACCATATGGGGTTCCTGGAATTGAACCTGGATTGACCGCATCCAAGGAAAATGTCCAACCTGCTGTACTGTTGGCCCTGGAATTTTTTTTTTCTTTCTTTCTTTCTTTCTTTCTTTCTTTCTTTCTTTCTTTCTTCTTTCTCCTTTGATTTTGGGACCACACCTGGCGGTGCTCAGGTCTCCCCTAACTCCATGCTTAGGAGTGACCCCGCACAGGAGCCCTTGCAGTGCTAGGGATTGAACCTTTGAGCTGTTACCACTCCTCACTGCAGCCTCAATTTTGGAACATTTTCATTACTCCCAAAAGAAAACCCAGCTCTTCCAGAACACGTACACCCTCCCAGCCTTCGTTCCCTTGGAAAGAAGCATCTCTCCTTTCTACTTCCTGCCCTGGGAGGTGGCATTTGAGAACTCCCAGAAGCAAATCCAAAGCCACAGGGCCTCTTGAGGACTGAATTTGATGCTGGCAACTCTGAGAAGCTGGGAGAAACTGGGCGTCCCTTAACTCCTTCACCACCCCCTTCACCTCAGAGTTTGAAGGTGGATCTCAAACGGGAGTGGACTCATCAAGCCTCCAGGCATAGATGGATTAAATGCAGGGACATCTGCTCAGCTGCTCCCATGCAGATGCAGAGGCAGACCTGGGAAGAGCGGCACACTTGCCTCAGGCGGCTGCCCCAGGGAGCAGCACTGAGCGAGCAGTCACCAGCCTGAAGCAGATAAGTGGGCAGGAAGGATGCAGGGAAGGCTGCATCTAGCATAGCAGCCTCATGGGGCTGCTCTGCCTGTTGACACAGGTGGGGACCATGACCACAGGGCACACAGGATGTGGACAGCTCATGTCAACGGGGCAAGCACCCCACTCACCTTCATTGACTCATTGCCTGCATGTACACTAGGACCCAAGTTGCAGTGAGGTGTAAGGAAAGGTCCCTACACCAAGGGGGAATGGGAGCGGCCCTCCAGGATGGGGACCCGCACTCTCTGGTCCCTGAGGATAGACAGGTATTCCCTCCCTGGACCGGACACTGTGAATCCCAAAGAAAACCCGGCCCTGTGGGGGTGAGCTGGTGAAACCCCTTGGCCTTGCCAGGACTCCTACTGTGCTGGTGCTTTCAGTCAGTATTCCTGAGAGCCTGAAGGGTGCCTGCCGGAAGGGGCAGCTTGAGTCCCACCATTGGGGAGCTCACAATCTGATTCCCAGAATCAAGGACACGTGCAGGCAGGAAGCTCTGGAGCCCTCTTCAGAAGCTGCAGGGCGGGAAGGCCCTGGCGGGGGTGGGTGGGGGGAAGCAATGTGTCCGGAACTCACCAGCCACAGGACAGGAGGAAAGCCATGAAATGCTGACTCAGCCCAGCAATCTCTTGGCCACTGGCGAGCACTGGCCAAGCTCCGTTTCCACAGGACATTAATAAGTGTCCAAAGAAGGAACTTCAGGTAGAAATTTGAGAAATACTGGAGTTAAGCAGCTTCAAGTCCTGAGCACTACCAGGCATGACCCTTACCACCTCACCCCCACACCCCCCAGAGAGGGTGGTTGGTGGCCTTAGAGTCCTTTGGAGATGAGAAGTTGGCACTTTTTGTTTGGGCCCACACCAGGTGATTGCTATGGGTTACTCCTGACTCAGGGGTCTCCTGGCAGTGTTCAGGGGACTCTGTGGTGCTGAGGATCAAACCCAAACCACCCATGTGCCAAGCAGGTGCTTGGATTTCCTTCCTGGAGTTCAGGCCTGGCTGGACGCAGGTGCTGAGGGCTTGGGTGGGGAAGTGGCTCTGTTCCCTCCGGGTTCTGCCTCACCTGTGGGACTGAGGGTAGCCTCATGGAGGCTCCAGGCTGCCATGCTGCCAGCAGAGCCAAGGTCCTCCCTGCCCCAGCACAAGCCCAGAAGCACTCCCCAAGGAGCCAGGCTGCTCGCAGAGAGAGGATGAAGCCGGGTAGACACCGGCAGCGGTCACTGCGATGTGGATGGAGAGAGTTGGACATGGGAGAGGCCCAGCTGGGAGCACAGGTGGGGATGGAAACCTTCTGCTCTCCGTGCTCCCTCCACTCACTCCTCAGAGCCCCAAGAGGAGTGACCTTCCAGCTGCAGCTTCTGTCCCCAGAGACTGGGAGTGCTGAGGTCCCTGTCATGGCTCCCTCACCCCACTGAGACACCTGAAGAGAATCGGCTTCAACCCACCCCTTCCCAAGAAAAGGGTCTCCTCTGGCTCCAGGTGAGGCCGCTGGCGTGGGGGTTGACGGGTGGCGGCAGCGTTCTTGAATGGCCACGAGTCAGCCAGAAACTGCAGTTTATTTCAGAGATGTCCTTGCTGGTTCCTGCTGGGCAGCCGCCCCCCTCCCCCCCCCCACCCCCCACAGTGGGCAGCAGCACTGCTCTCAGCACAGGGAACCGGGACTCTCCTGAATCTAAGTGGACAAAGCCCTTGATGTCATATCCTTCCCACCCATGCCCACTCCCAGAGCACCCTGCCAGGAGCTGCAAGCTGCACTGTAGGCCCCTGATTAAGTCATGTCCCCTCTGGTCTTTATGATCCTCTGTGTCAAATGAGATTGTGGGTGGCAAACTGTGGGAGTGCTTGCTGGGCATTGGATTATTTCTAAATAAGTGGGCGAGGTATGATACCCAAGGACCGATGGCACTAAGGGAGCTCACAGCCCTAAAGGGACACCCAATCTTTCAGCTCAGCCTTGCTCAAAAGTCCTGTTTTGGGTGTAGGGGTATTGGGCCACATCCTCTGGTACTCAGGGGATACTCCTGGTTCAGTGCTCAGGAATCACTCCTGGCAGTGCTCAGGGACCATATACAGGGCTGGGGATCAAACGTGTTGGACAAGGCAGATGCCTTAATCACCATATTATCTCTCTAGTCCCTTAATAGTCTCTTTGTGGGGAGTGGGAGGAATGGGGAAAGGGGTTAGGCCACACCCAGCAGTGTTCAGGCTTACTCCTGGCTTTGTGCTTAGGGATCACTCCTGGAGCGCTCAGGGAACCATATCAGGTGTCAGGGATTGATCCTGGGTCCATGCATGTAAGCCAAAATGCCTTGCCAGCTGTACTGTCTCAGCCTGATATCTTTTAGCTATACCTGGCTTTCCCCTGAATAGCTTGTTAGCACTAGTAGGAGAGATTTTTCACCACCACTGCACTCTTCCTGTGAGCCCACTCACTGCACAGCCATCTTTGGAGTTCAGGTGGCCCTTGTGGAGGGTTTACTGAGTGAGTCTTTTTTTTTTTCTTTTTGGGTCACACTCGGTGATGCTCAGGTGTTATTCCTGGCTTCCTGGCTCTATACTCAGGAATCACTCCTGGCGGTGCTCAGGCGACCACATGGGATGCTGGGAATTGAACTTGAGTCTGCCGCGTGTAAGGCAAATACCCTACCCGCCGAGCTACGGGTCCAGCCCCTACTGAGTGAGTGTTGATGTCCCTGAAGGTGCCCTCCTGGGCAAAACTGACCCGGAGAGGCTAAAGAGAGAGCGAAAAACAACTTGCCTGGCATACAGCAGAGGCCAGCCTGAAAATGAGAACACAGACTTATCTAGGGCTTGAATCATCGGTGTCAATCAACATCTGGTTCCAGTAGCTCCAGATGAAGAAAGGGGGACAAAGTGGGGGAGGGATTCAGAGCCCTCACCTGCTGACTGCTTGGCAGGTGGGCAGGTGCCATTTTAGCTACTGAAGAAATGGAAGATCCACGGGGCAAGCAGGGGCGCTCCAGAAATACGAAAGAGGTCTCAACGTCCAGGGTGGTCTAGCCCGCAACAATGGCAACTCCCAGCCCCTCCACCCACTAGCTGGAGTCCACCGCACAGCAGGGCAGCGGCCTCGGGAGGGCTGGGAACCCACCAAAGGTGGGGCGCGGGGCGCGAGCATCTAGCGCCCGGCTGGCACCGGGATCGCGCAGGAGCCGAACTGGGAGGTCGTTGCAGCGGGACTCCCAGGCGGGGCCGTCCCGCGCGCCCCGCCCCGTGCCCGGAACGCACACCTGGCCGCCGTCCCAGCCAGGTGTCTGGCCCCGAGGCCCCGTGCCAGAGCCTGCCCGGCTGGCCCTGGGGGCCCAGACCCTGCTCGGCCAGCCCGCCCCGCGGCCCCTCGCCCTCCTCCCGCACCCCGCCCGGTCGAACCGGCGCGGCGCGCATGTGACCCGGGCCCGCTCCCGGAGCTGCGGCTGACGCCGAGTCACCCCATCGCGCCCGGGCGCCCATTCGCTGCCGCGGCCGGGGGCGGGGCGAGCCTGGCCCGCGCCCCAACTCCCCCGGGTACCGCGGCCGCCCGCCCGCCCCGCACACCGCCGGGGCCCGACGCAGCCGGGCCGGGCAGCGGCGCCGGGCTCCTGGGCGAGTGACGTCACCTCCGGGTCTCAGTGCCTCACCTGTGCAATGGGAAGACTCGCGCGGTGCTCCCGGACTGTCGGGCTCAGCACCAACAGCGCCCGCTGCGCCGGGCTGGGACCCCGGCCCCGCAGAGCCCAGGCCACATGGCTGTGGGCACTCTCATCTCCTCAGCCCCGAGGGGTCTGAGAGGCTAGTTGCGGGAGTTGGGAGGGGCGCCCTCCAGGTCTGAGGGAGAGGGGCCAGACGAAGAAAAAGATTCCTTTGAAATGGATTTTACCATATCCCTAGCCTCATGGGAGTGCTTCTCTTTCAACTGGCATCACCCTCTTTCATGGGGTGCATATCCAACACGTTTGAGATTTTTTCCTTATTCTTATTCTTGTTTTGGTTTGTTTCCCAAGCCCTGGTCAGGAGACTCAGAGTCACCCCCCAGGATACTCAGCCAACTAGGCAGGACCGCTCAGTGCTAGGGTCCGGCCATGCAGTGCTACTCAGGCTCAGCAGGGGCCAGGGGGCCACAGCCAGCTGTCCTGGGGGGAGGAGGACAGAGGGCGCAGCGTTCGAACTCGGATCCTGCAGCATGGTAGGTATGCATCCTCAACTGCTGAGCTACTTCCCTGGCTCCTCCTTGGGTGGCAGGGATCATATTCCAGGCCTCATGTTTGTGAAGTACGAGCTCCCTTACCCCCATACCTCTGTGGCCCCCAGCTGTGCTCTAACTTACCTTGAAGTGAACTCAGGTCAAGACCCAGGGGGCAGATCTGAGGTGCTGCCTCTGCAGTGTGCTGGGCAGGGACACTCCTCAGAAAGGGGGTGTGAGAGGCTGCAGCCTCCTGACTGGGGAGAGTGGTCTTTAGGCTTCACTTTAGCTTCATTTAGCTCCCGAGAAGGGCTGTTAGAATTTCCATGGGAGTCGCCAGATTCCCAAGGCCTCCTGGGAGCTTGGCTCCTATTCCCAGGGGGGAATAGTTGGGGGTCAGTTGGGATGGGACAGGATGGAGGAAGGCGGAAGAGAAACCAGATCCCTCTATGTTGCCAGCAAAAGTTCATGAGAAGGGTTAGGATCTGGCTGTACCCTAGCGTGATGCCCCTTGGGGGGATAGTGGTTTAGAGACCCTCATGGCTCCTGGCCAACCTGTTCTGGATGATTTCTCAAAGCAGTTGCTTCTGGGAGTATAACAAAGAGCTATGTGTCCAGCCTGAGCCCCAAGGATTGACATCTTTTTAGCCTCGGCCCCTTGACCCCCCACTTCTAAAGTATACGACTAATTTTACTCTCTCAGAGTGCAGTCAGACAGGCTATATCTGGAGTCTGAGCAAGGCGATCTTTGGGCTGGCTTCAGATAGCCTCTGGCCTGATGAAGTCTCTTTGGCTGTCCTCTACCCAGGGTACCTTTATCTGCTTACATACCTCCAGTGACAGGGAGTTCATTGCCCTTGGCTTTCAGATAATGTTTAGACATTATACTTGGTTTCTTTCTTTCTCTTTTCTTCTCTCTCTCTCTCTCTCTCTCTCTCTCTCTCTCTCTCTCTCTCTCTCTCTTCTCTCTCTCTGTCTGTGTGTGTGTGTGTGTGTTTGGGCCACACCCAGTGATGCTCAGGGCTTACTCCCATCTCAGAGATCACTACTAGTACTAGAGGTTCTCGAGGGACTGTATGGGATGCTAGGGATCGAACACCATCAGCTGTGTTCAAGGCAAGTGCTCTACCCACTGCACTATCTTTCTGGCCCATATCTGGTTTATTTCAACCACCTCATTGGAACCCTTCCCTTGCCATCTACTTCTGTCACTAAGTTGCAGTCCAGTCCTCTCCCTAGCTGTCTCCTTGACCCAGCCTGTCATGGGTTACCTAGCCCAGATCTAAAGCACCATCGGCCTCTTCCTCACCCAAGTCGCTACTGGAAACAAGACCAGAAATGGAGCCGGAGAGCCTTGGGTCAGTGCTGCTGCGGTCCCCGGGAAGCCGCCAGGCCTTGGGCAGGTGACACTTCAGAATTTTCTGGGTCTTCCTTCCTCCATGGTACTGAGACCAGCCCTCCTTCAGAGGCTGGATTGGGCCTGCTGTCCCCACACACACATCTGGAAGGAAACCAGCTTAAGACAGGACAGAAATTGGGCCTGCCTTGGACTGCCTCTCCTCAGTACTAGGTGAAGCCTTGCTGGCCCAGCAGCCCCCACTCGTGCTTTTGCTGGGTCCCCGCAGCCTAGGGAGAGCCAAAACGCCTGCATGGCATGTTCGGAAACTGACTCGCGGCCACACAGCAGGTCCAAGGGCTGTTACCAAGATCAGGTCTGTCTTGTTCTAAAGAGCTAACTCCGGAAAGTGAGGTTTGTCTGCACACTTTCCCGAGGCGCGGGGACCCTGGTTTGGTGCTGGAGCAAGTGACCTAGAATGGCCAGCGAGTCTCATTGGTGGCTGCGCAGGAGGCTGGCCAGGGGGAGCGGCCGGAGGGGCGCTCTGGTGGAGGGGCGTCGGGGCCGGTCCCCCGGGCAGGCGGGTGCCCTGCAGCCGGGGCGGGCCTCGGGGCGGGGCATCCCGCCGCGGCCCCGCCCCGCCCGCCCGCTGTCCCCGCGGAGCCGCTGCCGGAGAACCCAGTTCCCCAGCAACTTTTCGCGGGCGCTTGGGCCGCCACCCAGGCGAGGACGGGACGTGGAGATACGCGGCGGCGGCGGCGGCAGCGAGCCAGGGGCCGGCGGACGCTGCGCTCCCCCGCGAAGTCGGTGCCTGGCAGCGGGCCTGGCGGGCCACCCGGCGGAGGCGACTGCGCCATGGACGAACCGCCCTTCAGCGAGGCGGCCCTGGAGCAGGCGCTGGCCGAGCCGTGCGACCTGGACGCCGCGCTGCTGACCGACATCGAAGGTGCGTCAGGACCGGCCGGGTGTGCGCGGCAGGGGAACGCGGGCGGCGGCGAGCGCGGGCTGCGGGCCATGTGCACGCAGCGGCCCCGCGCCCGGCTGGGAGAGCCCCTCGCGCCGGCCCGGCGTCCCGGGCGCACGCGGCAGTGTCGGAGCCGGCCCGGGCACGTGCGGCAATAAGCGTCCCGGCCCCGCGCCCGCGAGCCTCAGACCCCCTCCTGCAGCTGACGCGCGGGCTGGGGAGCCCGGCGCTCCCGCCCCGCCCCGGCCCCGGCCGTGACGTCAGCGAGGGTTACTCCCGGTCATTCCCTCCGGCCCGAGAGTTCATTCGGCGGGAGCCCGTGCGCAGGCGCGGCGCGGGCGGGCCTCCCTCCCGGGCCCCTCCTTGGTCCCGCTCTCCGGTCGGGTCAGCTCGTTGGAGTCACTTATGGGACACCAACTGAATACCTAGCGTCGCCTTAGGACCCGATCGTCACAGACCTCGAGGGCTTGCTCCTCTTTGGGGGAGCACAGTAACCCCAGGAAGTAATCCCAGGAATAGTCCCTTAGTTGCATTCAGTGCGTGCAGAAATCTGCTGGGTTTTCTCGTGGTGGAGCCAGAGTGGGGCCGTATTATTGAGCAGCGCGGTGGGGGAAGCCCTCTCGGAGCGAAATTTGGAGCTTAGAGCTGAAAGTCAGTCTTGGAACCTGGGAAAGCTGCTCCAGGTTTCCCAGGGTTCGAGGTGAGGAGTTAGAAGGCCAGGTTGCAGGTGATGCAGGAAGGTTGGGATGCCCGGCAAGGAGGGCTCACCTTGCATCTCTGCCCGGGCAAAGACTGGAGCAGAGTAATAGTGGCAACTTGCTTTCATCTCTTTTTTCTGGAGTAGGCACACCCAGCAGTGCTCAGGGTTTACTCCTGGTGGCTGGGGGAAGGTAGGGGGAGACCAGATGTGGTCTTGGGGATCAAACCCACATGGGTTGCATGCAAATCAAGCACACGACCTGCTGTGCTATCTCTCCAGCTGCTTTCGTCTTTTGGAACATCACTTTGTTGCACAGAGTTTGTGGACAGGGATGCAGCAGGTACCAGCTAGGATGCTATTCCCAGCATTATAAGCAGGGCAAACTGAAGCCTGCACTAAATTGTCCTCTTGGATTGCTGTGCAGCTTTTTTGTTTGATTTTGGCTTTGCTCAGGGTTTTCTCCTGACTCTTCTCAGGAATCACTTCTGGCAGAGACTCAGAGGTCCATCCAGGTGCAGGAGATTGAGCCTAGGTGAGCCATGTGCAAGGCAAGAACCCTATCCACTGTACTATCCCCCTGGCCCATTGCAGTGCAGCTTTAAGAAAAATAAGGGGAAACTGAGGCCAAGGGAATGTGAGCAAGTTGCCAGAACTCAAACCTCCAAAACTTGGCTTTTATTTTTGGGCCACACCCAATGATGCTCAGGGGAAATTCCTGGCTCTGCACTCAGGAATTACTCCTGGCGGTGCTCAGGGGTCCATATGGGATGCCAGGAATCGAACCTGGGTTGACTGTGTGCAAGACAAATGCCCTACCCACTATACTATCTCTCTGGCCCCAAGCCTCCAAAACTTGGATGGACATGTCCATGGATCCTGTAGTGCAGGTTGGCAAAACAGGCATGTTTAAACCGCTCATCCCTGCCCTTCCTGCCTGAGGCTTGCAGATGAGTCCAGGTAGCTGCCAGTGGTGCCTTATGAAGCCCCCAGACTGGAGCTTTATTCCCAGTGCTCTGGAGGGATGAATCCTAACACTCCAGGCCCAGGAGCTCTGGACCTGACTCAACCAACAGTTCCACACAGTGTTGAGTGATGGGCCCAGTGAATGCCCTGAGAGGTGCCCTGACCAAGTAGCAATAACCTGCCTAGGAGTCAGGATGGAAGCTGGAAGCTGCCTCTCGCTTGACTGTGCCTTCCAGGGCTTTTTGCACTGTGTTTCCCACTGTGGTCCTCCTCCCCAGATAGCTGGAACAGTAGAATCGGCAGGTGTATCTGGCACAGACCTTCCCATTGGCTTGGTTAGACAAATGTTATCCACTGGAAGGGGAGCTCAGTGGTAGAGCATGTGTGAGGCTCTGAGTTAATCTGATCTCCTGTACTGTATTCCCCCAAACATACCCTCTACAGCCCCGCCTGTGGAGCTCTTGTGGCCTCCAGGTACCTCCAGAGGTGGCCTAGTGGCCCAAAGTACTGCATGGTCTGAGCATCAATCCAGGGCTAGGGATCTCAGGCAGTGGCTAGGGTCCCATTCATTGCTGGGGGTTGGGGGTTGGGGCCCCCAGGCCAGGTGGGACATCACAGGGTTAGGGCAATTGGGAGCAGGCTTGTCTGTGAGAAGGGCTTTTGGCTGGGTCAGCATCATTTCCCATTTTCTGACAATTTCTCAGTTATTTTTTTTCTTCTTTTGGCCTTTCCTTCTGTGTCCAGAGCTTGCTTCTGGCTCTGCACTGAGGGATCACTCCTGGCTGCTCAGGGACCCATATGTGGTGCCGGGATCGAAACCAGGTCAGCCATGTGCAAAGCAATCAGCTTACCCACTGTCCTATTGCTCCAGCCTCTTGATCTACTTTTGAAAATCTACTTTATTAAGGTACACAGCCCATAAAATCGACCCATTTTAAGTGTACAATAAGATGAATTTTAGTGAAATTACCAAGTGATAGGACTATCGCCAGTTGAAGAATATCATTATTGCCCCAGTGTGATCCCTAATGCCAGATCCTCAGGGTGAGCCCGAGAATCTCCTAGTAGACGTTCCCCTCACTGTCCCTTTTATTTATTTATTTATTTATTTATTTATTTATTTGAGAGGGGTGGTGTCGACCATGTTTGGTGGTGGCCAACCCAAGGCCACCAAAGTCTATTTGTATGCATAGGCTAGGACAGTGTTTCTCCATCATGGGGGTGTAGCTATGGCATGGGACTAGGGGTCAACTCGGACCAGGGGGTGGGGCATGGAGGGGGACACAGGGGAAAGACAAGATGGGGAGGAAACCACCATCCAAGAAAGGTGGCATTACACTGGGCCAGCACACCGTTTCCCCAGTGAGTGCTGGGATGATCCAGGGAGCCACGTCGTCGGTCTCCCGGCTAGAGAGAGCCTGCTGGCTCCTGCAATGAGGAGACTGCACTCGGGAGCCCTAGTGATCAGCTCGCTCTGTGGATGTGGAGGTGGTTTTGTTCTCACTCTCTGCTGTGCCCGAGCCGCTGTGGGCTGTGAGTCCCGGCCTGCTGCCACCTTGGCCAGACCCACCAAACCGTCTGCGGTCTGAAGCGGTCTGCGTGCCTGTTCTGTGAGTGCAGTGGCCGATGGCCTCTGGTGCTTTCTTGCTCCCCACCAGCCTCCCTTCTGGCCCTGAGCGTCGGGGTCCGTGCGCTGTGGGCACAGGGAAGGGGAGGGCCGCTCTGTACACATGTTTGGGATTATCGTTAAGCCCGGGAAAGTCTTTACCTTCCCACTGAGGATTAATTTATCAAATCTTGCACAAGCTTCCAAGTGCAGATGAGGCCAGAGGAGACAGAGGTGTAGTCGTGGGGACGTCTGTAGCTCCCCCAGCCGGGGCCTGCCTGGGGGCATTGGTGAGCCTCCGGCCTCTGGTGGCACAACCTGTTCCCTCCCCTGCCTCCATGCCTCATTATCCACTCTGCCTGCCCTTGGCCTCCTGGCTGCCAAGCCGGGAACAGGCCCTTCCTCGTCTTGCTCAACTGCCTTCTTGGTGTTCTCTGTGTCCCGGCACAGAGTGCAGGGGAAGGACACTGCCACCCCACACCTCCCCCCACCGGCCCTCAAGCCCACCGCACCCCTGATGCCACTAGCTGCACATGTGGCTTAGATAGCCCAGCCCGACTCCGCTCATGACCAGCTCTCCAGTCTCAAACCTCCCCGGGCATCCAAGGTAAAAGTCCCTTGGCCAACATTTGAGACCTGAAGGTTTGCCAAGTCTGTGTGTCCCATAACCTGTCCCCTGCATCCCCTAGCAGAGCCTCCTCAGGGTAGGGCCCGAGACTCTCCTAGTAGACATTCCCCTCTCATCACTATTTTTTTTTGAGAGGGGTGACTTGCTGGGGGTCGGGGGGAGAGGAATGGCTGGAGAATGGAGGCTGGACGTCAAACTCGGAGCTCCTGAATGCAAAGCATGTGCTCCAGCCTGTTTTGCTATGCCTCTTGGCATCCAGCCAGTCCTACCCCCAGGCCGCAGGTGGCAGGAGGACTTCGGGGGGCCACAACTGCCCACTCTCCTGGGAAAGTCCCTTCCTTGCCCTCTCTGTGCTGTGTAAACCTCTGTGCACCTCCCTGAGAAAACGGGAGTGGGGCTGGAAGATTGGCTGACCCTGAGAGCCAGTGGGCTCAGCTCTCTGACCCCTCAGGGGCAGGGTTCAGGGTTCAGGGGAGGAAGGTGTTTTGGGAGTGGGTCCAGGGAGATGAGAGGGCAGTGGCTGAGAGTTATCTCCTGATTGCTGGTGGTCACTTCACTGGATGTGACCTTGGAGTGACTAGCACCAGGTCAGGCCACTGCCAGGGCACAGCTCAGATGGCTGGAGAGTGTGTCTCTGACCTTCTCTCCTGCCCACCTCCGGCCCTGGCAGATGCCCTTTGACCCAGGGTCCTAACTGGGCCTGCCCAGGTAAGAGACCCACATTCCATGTAGCACCACAGAAGTGGCTGTCAAGGGGGGCATTTGGGGCTTGAGAGGAGACGCGGCAGGCTGGGGGTCCATTTTACCTGGAAGAATTTATTGTCTGGAGAGACTGCCCTGCTCAAGCCAGCCATCTTTCCTTGACTGAACCCCACAATCCCCCACTGAGCCTCGTTCCTCTCAGGGCCCCATTCCCCAACAGCTGGAAGGCAGGAGGCCTCTCTGGGGATGAGAGGAGCATATTTAAGACAGGTCTTGAACAGAAGGTGGCACTTAGTAGGAAGACTAAGCCCTTGGCCTGTGCCAGCTAACGTTGCTGTTATCATTTAGGGCAGCGTTTCTCAGCCAGAACCCATATGGCCCAGGAGAGTCCAAAGGGACCAAGGTGAAAATTGCATAAATGGGGGCCTCCATGGCATCAGACTAGGGGTCAACTGGTAGGACAGGGCAGGGGGCGGGTACAGGAAGGGCACCCTGGTAGGCAAGGGTTGAGGGACACGGGCTTGCAGCCCTTCAGTAGGGCCTGGCACCTTAGGTTCTGTGTGAGC
The DNA here is from genome assembly GCF_029834395.1 of Sorex fumeus. Classification (NCBI taxonomy): domain Eukaryota; kingdom Metazoa; phylum Chordata; class Mammalia; order Eulipotyphla; family Soricidae; genus Sorex; species Sorex fumeus. Next base: position 2,265,052 of record NW_026606179.1, on the reverse strand, counting down.
AGAGATTATCCAAGGCATCTACCTGCTGGAAGTTTCTAGGGTGTTCTGCTATGTTCTTGGAACTGTGTCCTAACTCTGAGCATTCACTGTCTGGTAATTCTGGATCTCTCCTCGGGAGATAAGGTGGGTTTGGAAAGTTAGTAGGGAGCCCCTGGTCCTGCTCATCCCAGGGGAGTATGGCCCTGTCAGAGGAAGATCCGAATTGAGAGGAGTCTTAGCAATGCCACTGTCACCTCTCTGCCCAGGCACTGATGAGCCCTGACTCCACAGCCCAAGGAGCACATCCCAGTGGCAGCTGCAGAGGGGTGAAGGAATTGGAGTCCATGGAGGGCAGGCCTGGCAGGATTTGCTTCCTCTGCTGCACCTGCCAGGGAAGTCCAGGATACAATAAGTGTTGCAAATGAACATTCAGTGCACAAACATTGCAGAGCAGCCACGGGATGCGAGTGACAGCAGCCCAGAGGGTTCCATCCCACCACTGCTGGCACAAAGTAGAGAAACCAAAAGTAAATAAAAACAATAAAACCCAGAGCTGCTGCTGCTGGGAAGAAACTGGACACATTGAAGGGAGGTTGTATAGGGGGTATGGTTGCAGGTAGCAGCCCATGCCTCTAAGACAACATGCTGCCTTTGCACTGACCCACTCTCCATGAGGAAATAGAAATGGTTTCTATAAAGAAACACAGCACTATTATGTAGACAGAGAATAGTCGCCCAGCAGGAGGGGGCCTGCCCCAAATTGCAGCTGCAACAGGACAGTGGGTGTTTCTGTCACCGGAATCCCAAGTATGTGCCCTGAGCCCACTCTGAGGACAGGCTGTTGGAACTGGTGCAGTCTGGCAGTCCCTTTATTTGTGGGGGAGCGGCCTGTGGGGGAGAGCACCTGGCTTGTCTGGGCCTGCTCAGGGACCGTATGCAGTGTCAGTGATCAGATCAGGGTTGGCTGCATGTGAGGCAAGGCCCTTTCCCTGTGCTTTCGCTAGCCCCTGGCATCCTATTAAAGGCCATCTTGCAGGTTCTGCTCAGGGCCTCTGGGCCATGTAAGCGGGGACTTGTACATGGGACAATGCAATGAAGGGAGGAATCTGAGAAGATGATGCCCAAACCAGTCTTGAAGGGGACTTGCAGCAGGTAGTCAGATGGACGGGGGCTCGGGGAAGGACATTCCCAGCAGAGGCACAAGTGCATACTGTGTCCATTGTTGGGAAGCTGCGAAGGAAGCAAGGCCTGGTGGGAGTCGGAGGCTGGAGGCCAGTAGCGGGGATGACTGGCAGCCCATCGCCGACTCCCGGTCTCTCCCAGCCCTTGGCCCAGGCTCTGCTACTGCCCGCAGGGGCCCCACCTGTAGTGCCACCAGGGCCGGCCTCAAGGAGGGCAGGAGTGAGCCTCTTGCCTTCATGCTGCCTGCGCTCTGGGCACAAGTCTGACCTGAGCTGGGAGCCGCCAGCTAGGTGGGCATGGACACTCCCCCTGGCAGGATGTGTATCTCAGATCCTTTGTTGTTTCCCCCAGTTTGGGGGCCACACCCGGTGGTGCTCAGGGTTACTCCTGGCTCTCCATTCAGGAATTAGTGCTGGCGGACTCGGGGGACCCTATGGAGTGCTAGGAGTCAAACCCTGGATTGCCGTGTGCGAGGCAGATGCCCTCCCTGCTGTCCTGTCACTCTGGCCTTGGGTCTCAGAGTCTCCAGGTGGTAGCTGTGGGGCACAGGGAAGTGCCCTCGCTCTGAGCCTGTTTCCTCATCCTGAACCCAGCTCATTCCAGGAAGCATCCTAAGCCCTGGCACCCCGAGGGCAGCCTTGAGGGTAGCCCTGAGCACACAAAGGGCAGTCTGTGCCCCTCCACATGTGAGCAGCCGAGGACGCGCCAACCTGCTGGCCTGCACTCATAGGAGAATGTGCAGGTGCTGAGTGTAGCCAGCAGGGAGGGTGTAAGACACGGGCTGTTAGGTGAATGCCCGCCCTGTGCCACTCACTAAGCAGGTATGGAATGCCCCAGGGTCCCACGAGCGGGTCCGCCTCTTGCCCTCTCCTCCTTGGCCCCTGTTTTTTTCTTGTTTGTTTTGGTGTGATGCTCGGGGGTTGCTCCTGACTCTGTACTCAGGAATTACTCCTGGAGGTGCTGGGGGACCTTATGGGGTGCTGGGGATTGAACATGGGTCGGTTGCACAGCTGCATGCAAGGCAAGCACCCTCCCGCCCTCCAGACCCACCTCCTTGCCCCCGATGGTGCCACCTGCACCAATTACTGCTCCCCGCTTGGCGCAGCCTTTGTGATCTGCACTGCAGTGGACTCTGGTGGTCCTGTCCCTGTTCCTTCCCTGGCTCACGGATGTGGGACAAAGCTGTGGGAACCCCAAACCCCAGCCTCCCAGCTGCCTCCCTGCCCTTCGCCCCTGTCCCGGAAAGGTCACCACGGGCATCCTTGCTGACTGAGCACCCGAGCCCGCTCCCCCTGCGGGGCCCCTGCACTCATTGCTCCTCCACCAAGGTGGCTTTCCTTCTATGCTTCTTGCCCACCCTTCCTTCCTTCCTTCCTTTCTTTCTTTCTTTTTCAATTTTTTAAAATTATTTACTTATTTGGCTTTTGGGGTCACACCAGGCAATACTCAGGGGTTACTGCTGGTTCTGCACTCAGGAATTACTCCTGGCAGTGCTTGAAGGACCATATGGGATGCCGGGGATTGAACTCAGGTTGGCCACATGCAAGGCAAACGCCCTACCTGCTGTGCTATCATTCCAGCCCCTTCTTCATTTCATTTCTGCCTCTGCTCAGGTCCTCCCTTCTTGTTGAGGCTGTTCTCGCCCTTCCTCTGCACTGGTCCCTCACAGCCTCCCCTCACAGCCTTAGTCTCTGCATGATGCTCCTGGCCCCAGTGCCCATGTTCCTCCAGTACCATCGATTTTCTTCACTGGGGTGTCAGCTCCCCCAGGGGTGGTCTTTATGTGCTGTTCCCGTGGACCCAGTGCCCCACACAGGCTGGCGTGCAGGAGCACCTGGGGATGGGCCAGAGATGCTGTCAGCGAGCTGGGCCGAAGCTGTGTGGACCCTACCGCAGGGCAGACCCAGGCTGAGGGGGCTCCCTATCCCAGGAGATCCACATGCAGGTTTGGCTGAGGGTGGGGGTCTGGTACAGAGGAGCTGGCTTCTGTGTGGGTCCGAGCTCACCTCAGTGTATGGGGCCCTCCCTGGATTGCCCTCCTGGCCTCAGAAGCCCTACAGACAAGAGAGCGGAGGGTGCCCTGACTTTGCCGTGAAAGGCAGAGAGGGGGTATTCAGGTCCTGTTTTGTTCCTGATAGAATCACAGAATCGGGAAGGAGAGGAGTAACAAGGTGACTCGGGCACAGCCAGAACAGGCCCGGTGCTCAAGCCCACCTGGAACTCCTTTGGCCGCCGGGTCCCCGGTTTGGGAGCTGCAGCCAGCCTCTGGTCCCAGCCCAAGACTGGGGTGGGGCAGGAGTGAGCGGAGAGCCTGCTCCTGGGCGCCTCTGTCGCCTCCTCCCCTAGTCCCGGCCCCGTTAGCGCTCCTCAGAGAAGCACGTGTTGAGCTCGGCTTGAGCATTGCCTCGTCAGGCAGCTCGTGACTGGCCATCCCAGTGGCCTCCGAGGGGAGCCCTTGCTGAGCTTTACACACTTGTTTCCCCAGAAAGCCCCACTCTGGACACCAGGCATGGAGGCTTGAAGGTGTGACCTGCCGGGGCAGCAGAGGGCCAGTCTGCCCCTTTAGCTGTGGGACGAGGGTAGAGAACAGGGTAGTAGGGCTGGCCCCCCTGATTTTTTTTTAGGGGGCACACCCAGAGGTACTCTGGGCCTCTTCGTGGCTCTGCTCAGGGGTCATTGCTGGTGATATTCATGGGACACATATGGTGCTGGGCCCACTTGCAGGGCAAGTGCCTTACCCCTTACCCCCCACACTTCTGAACTAGGTCAGAGTGAGATGGGAAGCGCTCTCTGAATGGTAGGGGTGCCCCCTGGCAGTGCCCCGCCGGCCCCTCCACTGGACTGCTGCCCGGGTCCCCTTCTTGTGTACAGTGGGGGCTCTACCCTGCTCAGAAGTGTCTGCTTTTTTAACCTTCCCTGGGAGTTTCTCAGAAGAGCAAGTGGGTAGCTACCCGCTGCCTGCCACCATCTCTGCTGGCATGGATGGGCAGAGTGCAGAGCTTCAAGAAACAAAGCAAAAAGAGGCCAGAAAGGGGCCAAAGCCATAGTAAGGCCTTGGATGCAGCTGATCTGGGCTCTGTCCCCGGCACCACCTCCCATTCCCTGAACCCCGCCAGGAATATGCCATGAGGACAGCCCAGGCCTGACACCTCCCCAAGAAACAAAAAGGAGACAAGTGAAAGAAGAGGGACAGTGAGGGGACTGCCCAGCTTGACGCCCTCAGGGTGTCTCTGCTTTGTCTCAGGTGACTCACCATTTTCTGGGCTCAGACACTGGGGAATAGTCAGGAGCAGCCCAAAGAGACTTCTGGGCTCCAGGCCTCCTGGTGTTCCCAGACCTCTGGGGGGGTGGGGCACAGGTGAACACCCACAGACTGAGGAGAGAGGGAGGAGAAAGTTCTAGAAAACAAGCTCTGTGGAGGGTTGTGGCCATTTTCGATTCTAGGCTCCTGGAGAGGGGGAGCAGTTGGGGAGGATTGCAGCACCCCAACACTGGCTGCTTTTGCCCTTGCTGCTGGGAACAGAGACCCTCAGGCTGGGCTGTGATAAGGGTTGAGCCTGTTTGGGAGGGTCTGGGGAGGGGGGGGTGGTACAGGACAGCACCTGTCAGGCCCTCTTCATCTCCATGTGCCCAGTTTTGACCTTATACGCGTAGAGCGATGAGCCTGAGTCCCCAGCCACCACCCAGGCTGCCACCTAGGGTGCCCCGCTCTAGGAACTGTGGCGCTGACAGAGATGGGGAGCTGACAGAGACAGGGAGCGGGGCTTCCCCGGGTGACAGCCTGGAGGTCTGACTCCACCCCGGGCCTCGGCCCGTCCTCTGCAGAGGGACGTGTGTCTGTTTCCCTGGCTGTGTGACGTGGGAAGGGGTTTCCCTTCACTCTCCTGGGCCTCAGTTTCCCAGCAGCGACCAGTGATTAGCGGTCCATGGAGCAGCGGGAGGCCCGCGGCCCTCACGCACCACCTCCCGTCACTCCCGGCCTGACGTCGCCGGGGGGTGTGGAATCCAGAGCCCCCTGGCAGTGCTCCGCCGTGGGGAGGGGCGGGAGGGGCGCGATGACCGCGAGTAACCCCGGCGCGAGCGCTCGGCGCTTCGCCCGCGAGTAACCCCGCAGAGCCGCTCCGCGGGGGCGGGGTGGGGGCCGAGCGTGAAACCCGAGCCGACCGCAGTCGGGGCGGGGCCAGCGGCGGGCGCAGCCCTCATTGGCCGCGCGCGCTCACCCCACGCCAGGCTTGCTGCCGGGGGCGGGGCCGGGGCGGCGGGGCGGGGCGGGGCCGGGGCGGGGCGCGGCCGGGCGGAGTATAAGAGCGCGGGCGGCCGCCGGGGAGCCCGCGGCGCGGCGCTGAGAGTAGCAGGCCGGTACCTGGGCGCCCCGAGGGGGCGGCGGGGCGCAGGCCGGGAAGCCATGGATTGCACATTCGAAGGTATTTTTGAGACGGTCCCCACCCTTTACTACTGAGCCACCGTCTCCCGCGGCGGAGTCGCCACCCTGGTGCCCACTAGTGTGGCCAGGCAGTGGCACTTCCACACGGAAAGCGCCAGTTCCGGAGGTGGCGTGCCGGGCCCCTGCCCGCAGGGAGGTGGGTGGCCCAGCCGCCACCTTACTAGCTACCCCCCAGCCTGACATCTGGAGGGAGAGGTGGCTTCTCCGCCCCACCCATGCTCCGTGCCCTCTGACCCCAGGGCCTTGGGGGACCCACTCACTCGCCCAGGCTGACAGCAGGAGCCCCTGGATAGGCCAAATGTGGGATGCAGCCGCCCTGGATCCAGCCTTCTGTTTCTTCCTGTGGCTCCTCGGTTTCTCCATCTCTCCGCGGGGAGGGGATTCTGGGAGTGCAAGTCTCTTGCAGCAGCCTTGTGCCCTGCATATATCAGAAGGGTCCCGGAGCTTTGCTCTTTGGGGGGGTGGAGGAACCTGGCACCCTACTTGCCAGCCTGCATCAGAGGCAGAGGGAGGTGACTCCTGCAGTACCTGTCTGCAGCTCCCTGTTGCGGGGTCGTGAGTCCTTACCAGTCCAGAGAGCCGAATATGGCTGTTACACAGAGGAAGAAACTGAGGCCAGTTTCTGTGAGAGAGGGCTACTGACTTAAGGGGTAGGCAAGGCCGGAGAGCTTAGGGGACCGGTGCCCTAGATGCTGCCCGTGGGCCCCGCAGAGTACTTTGACCCACTGGGTGGCCCAGTCCTGGAGGACTGACGCAGCCGGCTGCTGTTGTCCAGCTGGGGGAGAGGGCCTGGTGGCCAGTCTGCATGAGGAGGGAGGTGTTAGGACAGACTGCATTCTTTATGCAGGAGAAACCAGGCTCTGAATGGCTGGATCCTGAGGCCACTTGGCAGCCCACAGGGTCTGGGCTTGTGCCCGGAACATGTAGAGAAACTGATTGGCACATGCAGCTGGCAGCTGGCTCCACCTCCAGGCTTCTTATTGGGTCCATGGGGGGAACAAGTTGGTGATGGCAGCTCTGCCTGTAGCTGAGGGGGCAAATCAATAGGCTCATGGGGCCCTGCCCGCCCTGGAGCCCAGCCAGCTGGTTGCTGCAGTCTGATGCCCATGCCCTCCCCTCCCCCGGACATTGCAGATGTCCCAGGTGCCAGGTATGTGGCTCTGTATCGAGAGTCCCAGACTTAGGTGGCTGGTTTTCCACATCTGTGACACTGCCCATGTCCTACAGTGTAGTTTGGGGGGCGGGGGCATGGGAAGGTTCGGGTCCGTCCATGCCCCCAGCCCCACCCACACTCACACAGCCTCTTTTTTTTTTTTTGTTTCTGGCTTCTGGTCACACCCGGTGATGCTCAGGGCTGTGTTGGGACCCTGGCAGTGCTCGGGACCATATGGGATGCTGGGGATTGAACCCAGGTCGGCCACGTGCAGGACGAACACCCTACCTGTGGTACTATTGCTTCGCCCATCGCAGCCTCTTCTTTCCCCAGACATGCTCCAGCTCATCAACAACCAAGATAGCGACTTCCCAGGCCTGTTTGATCCTCCCTATGCCGGGGGCCGGGCAGGCGACGCAGACCCTGGCAGCCCTGACGCCAGCTCCCCGGGCAACTTGTCTCCACCTTCTGCCTCCATCAACTCCCCCTTTGAAGGCTTGTTGGGGACAGCCAAGGCCACACCCCCACCCTTATCCCCTCCCCCGCCAGCCCCCACCCCATTGAAGATGTACCCATCGTCATCATCATCATCATCATCATCATCATCTTCATCCTCATCGTCATCGCCATCGTCAGTGTCATCGTCGTCGTCTTTGTCGGTGTCTGCCTTTTCCCCTGGGCCAGGTATCAAGGAGGAGCCCGTGCCGCTGACCATCCTGCAGCCCCCCACTCCACAGCCCGTGCCCGGGGCCTTCCTGCCCCAGAGCTTTCCTATCCCAGCCCCACCGCAGTTCAGCTCTGCACCTGTCCTGGGCTATCCCAGCCCTCCTGGAGGCTTCTCGACAGGTAAGGGGTGATGTGGGCCCAGGAAGACAGGCTGCAGTGCCCTGACCACAGGACTGGCGCCTTTCGGAAAGTGGGTCTCCCACAGTGACCTGCAGTGCTGCTTCCTTGTTCTGGGGCCTGGGCTCGCCTCCTGTTCTGCCCTGGGTGTCCACATCACGTTGCCCTTTCAAAGACAAACACTTGGCTGGAGAGCAAGCCTGTTTGCACCACAGCCCCAGGCAGGGCCTGTGCAGATTGGGAAGCATGGTCCCGATAGTGTGACTCACTCAAGGTTTCACAGAGCAGGGACCTGAGGGGCAGGTTTAAAGTGGGGCAGGGCAGGGTGAGCCCACAGCCCCAACCTTCATTTCTGCAGGGACCCCTCCAGGGAGCACTCCACAGCCACTTCCTGGCCCACCGCTGGCTCCCCTGCCCGGAGTCCCTCCTGTCTCCCTTCACGCCCCGGTCCAGAGTGCGGCCCCCCAGCAGCTGTTGACAGCCACTGCAGCCCCCACAGCAGCGCCTGGCACCACCACTGTGACCTCCCAGATCCAGCAGGTCCCGGTGAGGGATGGGGTTGGGGCTGGGGAGGGGCAGCCCTGGCCCAGACTTCTGGCTCACCCTGAGCTCTCTGTCACCCGCAGGTCCTGCTGCAGCCCCACTTCATCAAGACAGACTCTCTGCTCCTGACCACCATGAAGACAGACCTGGGGGCCACCGTGAAGACGACGGGACTCAGCCCCCTGGCCCCTGGCACGGCCATGCAGACCGGGTCCTTGCAGGTGGGTGCAGGGGCAGGGTTGGGGTTGTGGGGTCAGCAGGTGTGCAGGCCTGCAAGAACCTATGCCTTTGCCCTGCAGACGCTGGTGAGCGGAGGCACCATTCTGGCAACTGTGCCACTGGTCGTGGACGCTGACAAGCTGCCCATCAACCGGCTGATAGCCGGCGGCAAGGCCCTAGGTTCGGCCCAGAGCCGTGGGGAGAAGCGCACAGCCCATAATGCCATCGAGAAACGCTACCGCTCCTCCATCAATGACAAGATCATTGAACTCAAGGACCTGGTAGTGGGCACGGAGGCAAAGGTGTGGGCAGAGGCCGGCAGAGGATGGACTGGGAAGGGGAGGGAAGAAGAGGATTGGAGCGGAGCCTAGCCATGACCTCTTATTGCTGGGCAGCCCGTTTATTCAGTTAGACTTTCTGGAGCACCAGCTCTGCTCAGCCCTGAGTGCAGTGTGAGAGTCAGTGGAAGCTGTTGCCTTCAAGGAACTGACATTCAGGTTGGGGAGGGGGCAGCGGGGAAAGGGCAGTAAAGCGGGTAAAGACGTGTTTGCGTGGAAGGAAAGCAAACGAAAGTGGGGTGGAGAGAGCAGCTCATCTCAATCAGGGGGTCAGGGGTGGCATCACTGAGGTGAGACACTATGAAAGGCTGGCAGGAGGATGAGCCAGGTGGAATGGTGGTAAGGGTCGCCCACCACAGCAGCCAGCCACATGCTGCTGTGTGCATTTCACCAGGTCCTCTGGTGAGCCCCTCCTGGCTAAGGGAGGCTGCCATGCCTTGGGGCGAGAACAGCAAGTGCAAAGGTCCTGAGGCAGTTGCTGAGCAGCCCTGCACCCATACTAGGTGCCCACCCACTAGCCAGGTTTGACCGGCCACCTCTCTTGTCTTGCCCCCCCACCCCCCATTGCAGCTGAATAAGTCTGCCGTCTTGCGTAAGGCCATTGACTACATCCGCTTCCTACAACAGAGCAACCAGAAACTCAAGCAGGAGAACCTGAGTTTGCGCACCGCTGCCCAGAGAAGCAGTGAGTCCCAGCCTTCTTTGGCCCACAAGTGGCCATCAGGATCGAGGCTTCCTCGCTGAGCTGACTCTGTGGGGTGCGGTGTCTCCACTCTCAACAGCCCTGCTCCTTCTGACCCACAGAATCCCTGAAGGACCTGGTATCATCCACCTGTGGCCATGGAGGGAATGTGGACGTGCCCATGGAGGGCATGAAGCCTGAGGTGGTGGACACGCTGAGCCCGCCCCCCTCAGATGCTGGCTCCCCGTCCCAGAGCAGCCCCCTGTCCCTGGGCGGCCGGAGCAGTGGCAGTGACTCAGAGCCCGACAGCCCAGCCTTTGAGGGCGCCCAGGTGTGCCCCCGGCCTTGCCCCCTTCTCTGCCTCGGGGTGCTGCCCTCGTCCAGTAGAGCTGGCCCTCAATTTCCCCACTCCTCACTCCAGGTGAAGGCAGAGCAGCTGCTGTCCCCTCACCACCGAGGCCTGCTGGACCGCTCGCGCCTGGCCCTGTGCACGCTCGTCTTCCTCTGTCTCTCTTACAACCCCTTGGCCTCCCTGTTGGGCAGCAGAGGTGCGCCCAGCAACATGGATGCCACCAGCATCTACCATGGGCCCGGGCGCAGTATGCTGGGCACCGAGGGCAGAGGTAGGTGAGCCCAGCCTGGGGAAGGGGGCAGGGCTCCTGGGTCTCTGGGGAGAGGTGTGTCCCAGCCCTTCTGTCCACCTGCAGATGGCCCTGGCTGGGCCTCCTGGCTGCTGCCACCGCTGCTCTGGCTGACTAACGGGCTGCTGGCGCTGCTCTTCCTGGCGCTGCTGTTTGTCTACGGGGAGCCAGTCACACGGCCACACTCGGGCCCAGCCGTGCACTTCTGGAGGCATCGCAAACAGGCTGACCTGGACCTGGCCCGGGTGAGAGGCGGATCTGGGGCAATGGGTGGGGGTGGTGTTTCCCCCATGCCTGCCCTCGGCCCACCATGAAGCTGCTCCTGTCTGCCTCTCAGCTCCCAGTGCTCCTGTGCAAACTGGGGTCTGGGGGCCCAGAGGCAGAGGCCTTTTCAGAGCCCTCTTGGGCTGTCAGAGGCCCAGGAAGGCTTGACCCCCATTTTCTCACCCCAGGGTGACTTCGCTCAGGCTGCCCAGCAGCTGTGGCTGGCCCTGCAGGCGCTGGGTCGGCCTCTGCCCACCTCCCACTTCGACCTGGCCTGTAGCCTGCTCTGGAACCTCATCCGCCACCTGCTGCAGCGTCTCTGGGTGGGCCGGTGGCTGGCTGGCCGGGCAGGGGGCCTGCAAAGGGACCGTGCTCTGCAGGCAGACGTTCGTGCCAGTGCCAGGGATGCTGCCCTTGTCTACCACAAGCTGCACCAGCTGCACACCATGGGTACGTTGGCCGGGGCTGTGCCTGAGGGGCTCCCACCCCCCCTGTACAGCCCAGCCTTACATCCTGTCCCTTTCCTAGGGAAGTACTCTGGTGGACACCTCGCTGCCGCCAACCTGGCCCTGAGCGCCCTGAACCTGGCCGAGTGTGCTGGGGACGCCGTGTCCGTGGCCACGCTGGCTGAGATCTATGTGGCAGCTGCGCTGAGAGTTAAGACCAGTTTCCCGTGGGCCTTGCGTTTTCTGACTGTGAGTGGCAGGGCTGAGGCCTTCCAGCTGTCCCTTCTGGGGGGCAGTGGGGACGGGTCGGGCGGGCTCCAGCCCAGCAGGGGTCTGGGTTTGAGGCCCTGCCTGGTCCATGTGACAGCCTGGCTCCCCTCCCCCGCAGCGCTTCTTCCTGAGTAACGCCCGCCAGGTCTTCCTGGCACAGAGTGGATCAGTGCCGCTGGCCATGCAGTGGCTCTGCCACCCTGTGGGCCACCGTTTCTTTGTGGATGGGGACTGGGCCGTGTGCAGTTCCCCGCGGGAGAGCCTGTACAGCGTAGCTGGGAACCCAGGTGCTCTCTCACCCCACCCCCTTCTGCTCAGCCCCCTCTGCCCTCTCCCTGCCGGTGCCTTTCCTTCACTTCTGGCTCTGGGACAGCCTGGTGGGACCCTGTTCAGTTAGGGTCATTCTGGACCAAAGAAGGAGAGAAGTTTGTGGGTGGGGTGTGTGTGTGGGGGGGGGGGATGTGCCCAGGCAGGGAAGGGACAGAGCCAAGAAGGGGTGGTGTCAGCAGATCACATACCCCAGAGGGCTTCTACCCTCCTGGGCACAGGGGCAGGGCATGGAACTCCCAACTTCTAGCTGCCCCAAAGCTCCGCCTACCCATGAGCCCAGGAAGGAGATTTGGGGCTCTAGGTAGGAAAAGGTAAAAGGAGCTCCCCCACCTCACTTCTCCCCACAGTGGACCCGCTGGCTCAGGTGACTCAGCTGTTCCGTGAACATCTCTTGGAGAGAGCGCTGAATTGTGTGGCCCAACCAAGCCCAAGCCCTGGGTCTGCTGACGGGGACAGGTGAGTGTTCCCCTGCACCCCACTTGGCAAGCAGCTTCCACAGTGGAGTCTGGGAACAGCTCTCTCCAGGGGTCTGTGTCAGTGACTGAGGCTGGCTGTGGGCCACTCCCCAAACCCCAGGAGCCTCTCGGCCTACCTGCCTGCTGGGAGACAGTGGCCCTTTGTGGAATCTGGAGAAAAGACCAGGCTGTGAGGAGCAGGACGGCCCCTGCCTTGTCCTGACCAGTCCTTCCCTCCCCGGCCACAGGGAGTTCTTGGACGCCCTTGGGTACCTGCAATTGCTGAGCAGCTGTTCTGATGCTGCCGGGGCTCCTGCCTGCAGCTTCTCCATCAGCTCCAGCATGGCTACCACCACCGGTGAGACCCTGCCTCTGGCCCGTGGCTTCCCTGCCCAGCGCGGTGCCGTGTGACTGAACCCCTCACTCCTTAGGCACAGATCCGGTGGCCAAATGGTGGGCTTCGCTGACAGCTGTGGTGACTCACTGGCTGCGGCGGGACGAGGAGGCGGCTGAGAGGTTGTACCCACTGGTGGAGCACCTGCCACGGGCCTTGCAGGAGTCCGAGTGAGTCAGGCCAGGACCCAGCTCGCACGATGTGCTTGGTGGTTGGGGAGGGCGTGTGGCCTAACTGGGCTCTCCCTGTTCCGCTCTGGCTCCCCGCAGGAGACCCCTCCCCAGGGCAGCACTACACTCCTTCAAGGCTGCTCGGGCCCTGCTGGGCCACGGGAAAGTCGAGTCTGCACCCGCCAGCCTGGCAGTCTGTGAGAAGGCCAGTGGGTACCTTCAGGACAGCCTGGCCACCACCACAGCCGGCAGCTCCATTGACAAGGTGAGACGGGGCTGGGGGCCAGCAGGGCTGGGCTGTCTTGGCCTTTCCACTTCCTGATGTCCCCCCATTGGGTCCCAGGAAACTGGTTTAACTTCTCGGTACCTGGCTGGGAGACTGGCTGATGGCACTTTCTGCCTCAAGCATGGTCTCAGGAGTGGCCTCCCCCAGCTGGGTCCATGGTGTGGTCACCCCTGGGGCAGCTGGTGCATGTGGGAGCCCAGAGGCGGACAGCCCTGCGGTGCATTGCTGTTGCATCGCATGTCTGTGAAGCGGGTGCAGTTCCTCGGCAACGCAGCCCGGAGTCGGCCCCTGGCACCATGGTCCTACTTTTCATCAGCCGGAGCCCCCCATGACCCCTGGCTTGCCCTGTTTACCACCTCCAGGCCATGCAGCTGCTCCTGTGTGACCTGCTTCTGGTGGCGCGGACTAGCTTGTGGCAGCGGCAGCAACCACCACCCACAGCGCAGGCCTCTCAGGGGCCCGGGGGCATCAGTGGTGGGCCCCAGGCCTCTGCCCTAGAGCTCCGGGGCTTCCAGCGGGACCTGAGCAGCCTCAGGCGCCTGGCTCAGAGCTTCCGGCCTGCCATGCGGAGGGTGAGTGCTCGGAGCCCCCACCTCCCATGCGTCCGGGACTTTGGGGACATGTTGGGGAGCACACGGCCAGGAGAGGGGTGTGGGGAACCGGACCCGGTCTGAAACAGCCTTCTCCCGGCCCCAGGTGTTCCTCCATGAGGCCACTGCCCGGCTGATGGCTGGGGCCAGCCCCACGCGAACCCACCAACTCCTGGACCGCAGTCTGAGGAGGAGGGCAGGCCCCTGCGGCAAAGGTGAGCCGGACCCCGCCCGGGAGGGTGTGACCCAGGTGGGTGGGCCAGGAGAGGGGGTGCAGTGGGTGCCTGAGCAGTCCTCTGGGGCCTGCCTGCAGTGTGAGCGGGAGGGCCGCTGGGTCCAGGGATGCGGCGGGGGCGGGAGCGCTCGCGGGGCGTGGCCAAGCCGCGGCCCCGCCTCCTCAACGCGGGCTGTGCGGCGTGCGCAGGCGCGACGACGGCGGCGGCGGCGGCGGCGGAGGAGGGAGACCTGGAGCCGCGGCCCACGAGGCGCGAGCACGCCGAGGCGCTGCTGCTGGCCTCCTGCTACCTGCCCCCCGGCTTCCTGTCAGCCCCGGGGCAGCGCGTGAGCATGCTGGCCGAGGCGGCCCGCACGCTCGAGAAGCTTGGCGACCGCCGGCTGCTGCACGACTGCCAGCAGATGCTCCTGCGCCTGGGAGGCGGGACGACCGTCACGTCCAGCTAGACCCCTCGGGAGACTCGCGGCAGCCCGCGACGACCAGTTTCCCGGGTCGGAGCCCCGAAACGCTGGTGTCCGCAGCTCCCCCACGGTCGGACCCCTCGCGGGGCACGCCTCCGGGCCTCAACCGCCGCCCCTGGACGGCGGCGTCCTGGATGGTGCTGACATCTGGTGGCCGGTCGGGTGATTGCGGAGGCCGGGGCTGCCCGCTCGTTATCACCGCCGCAGTTTCCCTTCTCCCGCTGGAGACCAGGGAAAGGGACAGTTCCGAGAGTCTGCTTGGCTGTCCCAGCCCCGCGGGCTCCCGCCCCAAGGCGCCTCCTTCCCTCCGGGAGTACTTGTACATAGTGTAGATGTGGTGCACCAGTCTCCTGGCCTCTGAGGCTCGTGTGCTACTTTGCCTTTTGCAAACTTTATTTTCATAGATTGAGTTTTGTACAGAGAGAATAAAAAATGAAGTTATTTATAATCTGGGCTTTGTTCCTTCGGTGAGGTGGACGTTTGTTTCGGCTGATGCACACACGGGCAAGGGTCGGGCCCTCTGGGACTTCCCTCCCACCCAGCACCCAGGCAAGTGCCTCTCCAGGTCCGGAATCATAAGGGACATTCACCCCTTCAGATGTTGGGGGGAGCCTGGAGGTCTGGCCTTCCCTGACCTGGATCCCGATGCTCTCTGGATCCATCCACTTCTCTACCCTCAGAGCCACTATGCTGCTTCCTTTTGCTTCCCGGCTTCTGCCCCACGTGCTCCCTGGGTGATGTGGGAGGACCATTCTGTCCTCAAGGATATGTGACGGGGAGCTATGACCTGAGGTGTCCTTGAATGTCTGCAGTGTCACCTCTCTGCCCTGTTCCCTGGTCTGAGGAAGTTACACCCCACCCTCCATCTAAAACCTGGGCCCTCTCCCTGGGTGTGTTTGGGGGGGAGGGGAGTCTGCTCAGAATCCAGGGGCTAAAGACTTCCAAAACAATCGTCGTATCTTTATTGACTTTTTTTTTTCTGAATGCAATGACTGTTTTTTACTCTTAAGGAAAATAAACATCTTTTAGAAACAGCTCGATACACACAATCTTCAGTGTGAAGCAATATACTAATAAGAACACTAGTCGTCTTAACATTTACAGTCTTCATATATATTATATATATGTATATGTATACATATATATACACTATATAACGAGGCCAGATATAATACACACGTTTACCATTTTACAGTCATATGTACAGGAAGTTGCTAGGGCGGCCCCAGACTGGGGGCTGCGTCAGGCCTATCGAAGCGTGGACAGAGCTGAGGACACGGACTGACAGGCGGACGGACTGGCAGGGACTGGCTTGGGCCGGTGGTGGCTGCGTGGGCTGGGGCATCGCCCCTTCCCCAGCAAGGCCCCGTGCTGAGGGGAGCACGACGCACAGCGGCGACACGGGAGAAGCGAGCAAGTTCCCAACATATATACATTCTATGTAACATATATATAGAGGGGGACACAGGTTTGTACACGGATCTAGCACTGTCGCTCCCGCGCCGAGTGGCGCTGAAGTCCCGGGGTCGGGCGCTGCGAGGGCCGGTCACGTTGCGGGGCGCGGTGGTCGCGGTGGTCGCGATGCCTTTCCTTCCGCGCTCCCAGGCGGGCCTCCAGGGGCGGGGTGGAGGACTGGAAAGGGGACAAACAGAAGCCGAAGAGGTGCCCGGTCCTGCCCACGCCAGGGAACCCGCCCCCAGCCCTGCTCTGCTCCTGTTGCATCAACGTCTTGGCAAAGGCTGGGTGGGAAGGGCGCTGACTCCCTGCCCGCCGCCCACCTCCTGAACCCACAACCCGGGGCAACCAAATGCAAGCTGCTAGGCTTGGTGGGGGCAGCACCCACGTGGAATGTGTGCTGCTTTAGAACTTTCAGGAGAGAAGCAGGTCCCCAGGACTGAGGCAACCCCCACCCCTGCCGGAGCCTGGCTGCTTCTCAGGCTGCCCCTCTCCAAGTTTGCCCCGGGAGCTCGTCCTGCTCAGCTCCGGGAGCAGGTAGCTCCGGAACATGTTTTCTCCCCAGCCCGGGACCGCAAGTTTCCAGCCCTAGGCAGCCAGATCCAAGACCCGAAGTTCGGATCAAGGATCGGCTCTGCATCCGCACTGGGAGCAGCTCAAAGGCCCGGGGGCCCGCGCAGACGGCTCCTTTCCTTCGGCGGCCGCGGGTGGGCAGGCAGGCTCTGGCGGCTTCCCAGCTGTCGGGGATGGATTACAACGGCTGCCCCTGCAAGAGAAGGAGTTCCGGGACTTGACCTTTCCCACTCCCAGACCGACCCAGCCTGATCCAGGCCCCGTCCCTCCCAAGCCGCCCTACTAGCTGGGAGTCGGGTCAGTAGGTGGGCAGATGGGGGCTTGTGCCACGTGGGAGCGAGCGATTTGCTAGGGAGAGGGCTTCCAGGGAGGGGAGGGGCTCTGTCCAGCCTGGTGCCCCTCTCCAGAGAGCGCCTGTGGTGACTTACCTTATGTTTGGGACACTTCAAAGAAAAGTTCTCTTCCATGAATACGCAACCTGTGACCAGGAAAGTTTGGGTGGTTAGGGCACTGCTGGAATCCCCTCAGGGCACCCTCCTCCCACCAAGCCCTAGGCCACAGGGTGCCCTGGTGAATCAGACTCTGCTTGAAACCCTCTGCCATTCGGCTTCCATCTGTCCTCCAGCCCCACTAGCCCAGCCGTCCACTGTTGCCCTAACCCCGCCCCAGGTGTGTGTGGGGGGTGTCCACGGTGCCAGCATCCCTGCTGTTGCCAGACTGCCCTCTTCCCCAGCCTGCTCCCTGTCTGCTGGGGGTGCCGCCTTCCTCCTTCCATGTGGAGTGCCTGGAAGGCAGTGGCTGCTCCCGTGGACAGATGGGTGGTTCAGATCTGGTCGGAATTCAAGGTCAGCCTTCGTCTCCACAGCTGTCAAATGGGCACTAGGCCATTTACCACTCTAGGAGGCTGCACCCGGATGGCCTGCTGTCCCTCCCAGGCACTCAGGATGAGGGCAGGCTCCTGTGGGGACTAAGCGGGAGAGTCTTGCAGGGCTGGAAGGGCTCAAGTCTCAGCTGTGTGGAACTGCAGCGGGTGTCCGAGTGCGCACGGCTGAGCAGAACTGGCCCAGGGCTCGCTGAGTCCCCACTCTCCGGCCTGCTGTTCCCCTAGTGGCCCCCGTGTGTCCCTTTTGGGTTCCCCCACCCCCAGACACCATAGCCACAAACCCACCCCATGTGGGAGCCCACTGTGGGAGCCTCCCCTGGCTCCACCCTCTGCACTGGTGCGGCCACAGTGGGCACAGGCACCCCAGCAGCACCAATGGTGGCCCGTGGCAGGGGCAGCAGACCTGGGAAACTCCAGGCCTCTCTGCAGCTGCTCCTGCCCCACCCTGAAGTGATACACCCCCAGGATGAACGTGCCCTTCAAGGCCAGCCACCGGAAGGGGAGCATTGCTGTCACCCGCCCTGGCACAGGCAACTTCAGGACCGAATCACACCTTCAGAGATACTGGCCGAAACCCCCAGCTCCTCGGCCACACAGGAGACTCCCCAGCCCTCTGCCCGTGAAACGGGAACTAGAAATGCCCCAGCTGTGGCCTGGGCTAGTTGGACGGCTCCCGAAAGCGGAGGCTTGTCCTGAATAGTCCCACACACACACCAGATGCCATCTGGAAGAGCAGGTCACCAACTGGCTCTGCTCTGGGACCTGGTAAGCAAGGTGGCCTTGGGTCTGAGAGGAAAGGACACCACCAGTCCAGGTCAGCTGCATGTGGTCAGCCTTGCTTGGGCTGAGTGGGGGGCAGGGCAGTGGAACAGGGAGAGCCAGCCTGGTGTCCTGTGGTTGAGATGTGCCTGGCAGCTCTGGCATTCGGTGGATGGAGGGCGATAATAAGAGCTGGGTACCTGTCCTGGGCCAGGTGAGGCCCACGCCCTCCTCTCCCAATTGCGGGGTTCACTTTTGCTCCCACCGTCTCCATCCACTTCCCAGGTACCCACGTGTTTGACACTGAGCTGGAGGGTCTGTTCTGAGCCCCGTCTGAAGAGGGGCATGTGGTAGTGGACAGCCCACATCCTCCCTGCACCCCGTCTGGAGTCCCATCAGCTGAAGGAGACAAGGGCTCACTTCCCACCCGGTGCCCTGGACTACAGGGACCCCAGCCAACACCCACCAGGACAAACCGCAGAGATCAGTCGAGCACACCCAGGACTGTGCACCTGCAGGTTCCTCCCTAACCCCTGGGCTCTGCAGAGGACACTGTCCCCAACACCTGTCAGATTTCAGGCCTAAATTAAAAAAAACACAAAGTGCCAATAACCTCCGGCCCAACCTTTGGTGACTTGGCTCAAATATCACCCCCTCTGGGGAGTCCTCCTGGATTCCCCAGATGCTCAGGTAAAATGGCTCCACACCGCACACCTCTCTCTGGGCAAGGATTGTGGGTCTCCTGTCCTACTTAAATGGCAGCTCAGGCTGGGGTAGGAGCCCCAGTGGACCTTTCCCCTTTTCCTCTGTAAAGAGGCTATGGAGAGAGCAAGGTGAGTCAGGACCTAGTGGGGCCTAAATCAGTCCCCGCGGAAGAAAGAATGAGGAAGAAGGGAGCCACTGCCGGGAGCAAGGCCACATGGCTGTGGAAGGTCTGAGCCACATTGAAATCTGGCTCACGCAGCTCTGATGGAGTGTATGTGTGTGTCTGGGGGTGGGGGGGTCAGTGAGAACCCCACAGCTCGCCCCACTGGCCCCTCCTGCTGGGTGCCAGAGCTGCTCAGTCCTTGCCAAGAGCTGTCACCACTCAGAGTCCTGATGGGTTGAGGCTGGCAGGACCAGGCGGGCGGGCAGGCAGGCTCCCCTGTGCCCAGGGTACAGCCAGTGGGCAACAGGGAAGAGGGGTAGCTGGCCCCTGCAGGGAGAAGGTCCTGGTGGGAAATGCCTCTGCTCTGTCGTCCATAAGGGAGGCTCATGGGAACTTCACCCCTCTTCCGGGTCAGAGGAGGGAGATGGGCCGAGGGAGGTGGCCCCAAGAGGGCTGAGGCTGTATTTCCTGGGCAGTTTCATCATTTCTTTCCCTGCTCCAAACCGCTCTGGAAAGAAAAGATGATTACCATCTTCATTTTACAGATGGAGAAACCAAACGCAGTGACACCGTGGGCCTGCCCACACGGTCATGTCACCAGGTTTGACGCCAGTCCAACTGCTTCTAACCCCCTCGAAAGTAGGGGGGCCACCAAAGGTTCCAGCAGAAGCAGACACTTTCTTAGGCTGAAATCCGGACTGTCTCCAACTCCCTGCTTGGCAGAGGAAGTCTGGGCCCCCGTGTGACCTGCCATTGTGTGCCCAAGCGCTCACAGAACAAAGAAATGAGAATTTGGGGGGAGGGGGAGGCGCAAGGGTGGGGGCTGCCCCAGACCCCGGTCCTATGCCCAAACCTTCACCAGTGGTTCCCCACAATCCCCGGAAGCTGGTTTGTGCTCATGGCCACCCCAGAGTTCTGTGGTCACACAACCTCCTTTCCCATTTTCTGTCCATTCTCCTGACAAAGGACCCCTTCATATGTGAGACTGGAGACCCTCCCAACGTTCTGACAATAGCAGATCCTCAAAATTCTGTTTCTGCACATTGCTTCAATGCCCGACTGGGGAACTGACTCGGGTCCCTGTCCTTCGCCTTGCCCAGGTCCTCGGAGAGAGGAAGTGGTAAAGCAGCGGAGGGCAAGGAGGGGAGCTGGGGCACAAGGTGGGCTTCCAGGCGCTGTGCCAGGGGCCCTGGCATTGCACACAAGGCCCATTAGGGTCTCCTGTGCCCCCGGGCCAGCTCTTACCCGCTTCGCTGGCACACGAGTAGTGGTAGGCATGGATGCATCCCTTGTGGCAGCACCCGATGGTGGCCCCAGCCTCCCCACAGCTGGCACACATCTGGTGAGGAGAGAGGAAGACAGTTGAGTCAGCAGCTGCGGAGTTGGACCCCTCCCCAGATGGCCGCTGAAAACCAGGTGGCAGGAAGCTCAGTATTGGGTACAACTGCCCCAGGGTTGATCCCCGGCAGCGGCCAGGGCCCCTCCAGGTCAGGAACTGACCCTTTCAGGAATGTGGGTCTTGGCATCCCAGCCCCGGGTTCAAATCCCAGCTCTGCACTGCATGACTTGGGCCCAGTGTCCACCTCTCATGAATTTCATTGGTGCAACATGGATGATGCCTCCCCTAGGGGCAGTCCCAAAGCTGAAGTGACTCTGCCGAGGATGCCAGCCCTGCTACTGCTGGGGAGAAGCCGGTGTGCCCGAGGCTTTCCTGTGCAGCCTCCGAAGCCCTGGGTGGCGCCGAAGTGGCCTCATCTGTGATGTGTTGGGGGCAGGCGGCTCCTGTCCAGAGGGAAAGTGGCAGGACAAGCTGTGAATCCTGAAGGGTTTGGCTGACTGCACGGGCCAGTTGCCCTGTTCCCGTGGGAAGATAACAGAGCCAGGCCCGGGATGCCAATCTTAAACCATCCAGTCCACCTGGGACTTAAGAGGCATGAGAAGCGTGGTGACTGCCCTCTGCTCAGGTTTTGGGAGCGAGACATAGCCAGGCCAGGACGGCCACAAGAAGTCCCCATGCAAGACAGAAGCAGAGCCTGAATACTGGAGGTCCAGGCCAGGCCCAAACCTCTCAGCCCTCTGTGTGCAGGGGAGGAGGAGGAGGAGAAGGTCCACGCCCATGTGTGATGTCACTGAAACAGCCACAGCGTAGCCTGGCAGGGCATGTTGGGGGTGGCTGCATCCTGCAGACCCTGTGGTGCTGGGCTCAGGATTATGTGCACCCAGGATCCCAGCGGGAGCTGAGAGAGACCAAGTCACCTTCCTGCAGGTATACAGCTCTGCAGCTGTTAGGCAGGGACAGGCTCCATCCTGGACAACAGGCCTAAGGGACCCCTCTGCCCAGCAGTTGGGGGAAACTTTGTGGGTTTGGTTTGACAAAACTCAGGGAGTCCTCTCATGCCATGCCCCATTTGGGACCACAGTGGTGCCAGGCTTGCACAGCCCCCAGCCAGCAGCTGGCTTGGGGTAGGACCAAGGTAGCCCTGGGGGGCAGGGGAGGGTTCACTGACTAAAGGCTAACAGTGGAGAGTCCTAGCCATGAGGCCCCTAAAGCCCAAGGCATGTGTGTGTGGGGTGCTGGGATCATGCCCAGGGGCTCAGGCATTAAGGCAATGCTCTGACACGCTTGCAGCCCTGAGGCAGGCTGTTTAGACAGAAAGTGGTATCAAGCCCGCGGACTCAAGCACCCCCATTCCCTGGCCCCCCTGCTGACAGGGTGTAGCTCTGAACCTGGCCAAGGATCCCAGGCAGAAGAGAGGCCGGCAACTGGTGCCCGAGCCAAACAGAACAGCCCCGCCAGAGGGGGTACCACATCAGCAACTTGAGGTACCGGCTCCGGGAATCAGAGAAACTGGGGTGGTGGGAGGTGGTGAGGTGGAGCTCCAGGGCCCAGAGGAGGCTGACCACACAGCCACACAGTTCAGTTTCCCAGAAGGAAATGGAGCAAGTGCTGGGGCCAGAAATAGGGCAGCTGGTAAGGAACTGGCCTTGCACGCAGCTGACCTGGGTTCAATCCCCGGCATCCCTTACTGTCCCCTGAGCACTGCCAAGAGTGACTCCTGGCGGGAGTAACCCTTGAACACTGGTGGCCCCCAAAACAAACACAAAAATAAAGTGAGTGTTGACAGGCACGCACCGCCCCTGCCCCAAAGCTCTGGGGCTCATAGAATAGGAGGCGGCAGGGAAGGACTGGGTTTGGAACAGGGTGGTCTGTGGGATCTCAGGGGAATGTCCCCAGCTGTTGGGGTGGGAGGAGGCTCAGCCTGCCTGCCAGCAACAGGAAAGGCACATGGGGCCCTGGAGAGCCCTAGAACATGCTCATCTTTCTAGACTGTTCTGTGCTTGCCTTGCTCTTCTGACTGGGTGCTACCTGACATGACCCAAAGTTCTGGCACGCTGCCAGCTCCTGCTCTGGCCTCCAGATCC
Organism: Sorex fumeus; assembly: GCF_029834395.1. NCBI lineage: Eukaryota > Metazoa > Chordata > Mammalia > Eulipotyphla > Soricidae > Sorex > Sorex fumeus. The sequence continues at coordinate 2,243,166 of NW_026606179.1, read as the reverse complement.
TGCGGGGCCGCCCTGGGTGAGGCAGAGGCCCACGGGGGCAGCAAAACCTGTGACGCTGTCCCATCCTGAGGCAGATAGCCCTGGCCAGGCCTAAGCCTGCAGCAGTGGGCAGAGGTCAGCTGAATGGGCGGGTTCCAGCTCCAAATGCCCAAGAGCTGTGCCGGACCAGAGCACCAGTGTGATTCCCTGAGCCCCACTTTCTTCTCTCCAGAAAATGTTAATGCAGGCTGCAGAGGCAAGACCCAGGAAACGGGCTGGGGGTGGGTGGTGCGGAGGGGGGTCGGCATGGGACAGAGCACTGGGGGAGGGGGGCTGACCCCATGCTTGAAGCCTTCTCACCCGGGCCAATTCAGGGTGTGTCGAGACTAGTTCTTGCTCCCGAGACTCAGAGAAGGGTGCAGAGAAGCAGCTAGGCCTGGCCCAGAGGAGGGACTGGCTGCAGACCCCACGGGGTGCAGGTGCCAAGCAAGTGCAGGCAGCAGAGGACAGCAGAAGGGCTGCCACCAGCTGGGACTGAGGAACCGCATGAAGGTGACTGGAACCTACTCAGGGGTGGCGGGGATGGGAGAGAGAGCAGTGAGGGGAGGGACTATTCCAGCTGTGGGGTATCCTGTGAGCTACCTGCCCAGAGGGGTGCAGGGAAGTGGTCAGAGGCCTTCTTGGACTGGGGCCATGGGTGGGACGTGTGGACATCAGGAGGAGTCTGAACACACCCTCAGCCAGTGTGTGGGTCTCAGGGAAGCACAACCACCACTTTATGGGGGCCCAGGGCCCATCACTTCAGAGGAGGGGACAGGGAGCAGGAGGGAGGCTGGGGGAGGGGAGGCCTGGGGCGGCAGGATGGGCACAGGGAGACTGCGGCAGAGTCCAGGCTGGCCCTTGTAAGTGTGTGCTCTCGTGTGTTTGTGTGGCTGTGTGCAGTGTGTGTGAAAATGTGAGTGTATATGTGAGCGTATGTGTAAAGGTGTGTGAAAGTGTGTGAGTGTATGTGTGAGAATGTGAGTGCATCAGAGTATGTGTGTATCAGTGTATGAGTGTGAGTGTGTGTGTGTGTGTGTGTGTGTGTGTGTGTAGGAGTGTGAGGGGCCCTGGGAGAGGAGACTCACCCCACTGTCCCCACGCAGGCCCTGCCTCTGACCACCAGCCCTAGGCCTAAGGGGCCTGAAGCATGGCACTTGCTCAGGAGTGAGCCTGGTAGTGGAACTGCACAGGATGGCAGCTTGGCCACTGCCCCTCGCTCAGCGCTGGCCATGGGGGGGGGGGGGGTGTGGCTTCCCCTAGCAGAAATGGCCTGGGTTCCAGTGTCTCCAGGGCGTAACCGGGGAGTAGGTTTTACAAGGGTTGGGTTTCCTTTCCTTTCCTTGGCGCTGGGATGGAGTCCAGGGCCCCATACACCTCCACCACCCCAGGCCCTGCCCGATGCCCCACCCTAGACCAAAGGAAGCCAAGTGCCCTGGCAACAAGGGCAGAGCAGGGGTCTGTCCCACAGATAGCCGCGCCTCGTGCCAGGAGCGTAGACACAGCCGTTTCCCAGGCCCCTGCTCAGAGGGCTCCCCAGACGCCAGAACCTGTTTGGTCCCCAGGGGCTGTGCTCCTGCCACGAGCCCCAGCTCTACCTCTGAGGTGACTGGGCAGCTCTGGCAGCAGCGGGGACGGGGAGCACCCTAACTTTCGCAGGCCACCTTAGCTTTCCACTCTGTGGGCGTGCTTGTTCTCTGGGGATCCCCCAGCTAAGCTGATGACACAAGAAGCGGAGCCCGGGGGCTCTGGAGGCACCAGGGGAGGGTGAGGTGGAGGTGAGCACTGGGCTGGGAGCATCTGGGGCAGAGCTGGCTGAGCGTGTCCGGCACTGGTTGTATCCGAAGCCTCCCTCAGCTTCTCGACAAAAGGGCCGCCTGTCTGCCTGCTGGCCCTGCAGAACCCAGGTGCCCTCCCACCTCAGGCCGGGCTGGCCGCTTACCATGTCCACGGCCACCTTCATGGCCTCCTGCAGCCCAAAGAGCTTCCCGGCCACCAGGTAGACCCCGCCCGTCCACACGGCGCAGGCCTCATGCACCCAGTGCTCCTGGGTGTCCCCACCAGGCTCCGCCGCCGCTGCCGCCGCCGCCTCCTTGCTGCACTCATGCTTGCGGCTCCTGTCGGCTGCGGTCGCCTCCTCACCACCGTCCCCCTGCCCATCACAGCAGTAGCAACTCTGTAGCCGCCGCGACAGGCCCCGGGCGCTCGTGCGCAGAGCGCCCTGCTTGGCGGGGTCGGCCGGGCCGTCCGGCCTGGGGGGCTTCCCGGCTGTGGCAGCAGGGCACTCCGAGCCTTTGAGTGTCCTCTCGTGGGGCAGGGGCTCCTCGCAGGGGGCCTCCGGCCGCAGCTTCTCCTTGAGTCTCGGCTTCTTTTTGGGGAGGCAGTGCTCAGGGTAGTAGGGCCCACAGAGGTCCCCCAGGTCCTTAAAGTTGGCTGGGCTTTGGCAGAGGCAGCAAACAAGGCAAGAGGTACTCAGGGTCTTGGAAACGAGAGGCCCCAGATGCATGGTGGAAGAGAGGGGCAGGGAGGGCCGCGGCTGCAGGACGGAGCCCCCAGGGAGCGTGGCCAGGGAGGCCCCGGCTGCATCCACAGAGGAGGATGAGGACGAGGACGAGGAGGTGAAAGAGGAAGGCTTCCTATGAGGCTTGGGCTCATCCCCGGGGGAGTTGACAACAGTGCATACGGTGGTGAATGCATCGCGCTTCTCCACCCGCACGAAGGGCGAGAAGGCAGGGGTGCGGCTGTCTGCCCGCAGCCTCTTGCACGAGGAAATGTACTTGAGGCGGATTTCAGGCTCGGCGGGATCCAGGGGCAGCACCTGGTGCTGCCGCCGCCGCTTAGCCCGCCCCTTGCAGGGGGAGGAGGCGGCATTTTTGGCCCTGCCCCGCGTGAGGCGCTTCCGCTTGGAATAGCTGCTGTAGTTGGCATGACCCGGCTGCTTCTGTGCCCGGGTCTGGGGCTGGCAGGGCCGGCCGTCAGAGGGCTGGGAGGCCAGGCCCAGCTCCTCTGTCTTTGGCTTCTTGCCGCCTCCACCAGAACCATCCTCACTGCCCCCGTGCGTGCCCACGCCCACCCTGTCTCGGGAAGTCAGGAGCAGAGATGGGCCGAGATGGGGCCGCTTCTCCAGGGGCCCTTTGGGGAGTCCCAAGGCTCCAGCCCTGCCTTTCCGGCTTCTCTTCTTGGGTGCCAGGGTAGTGGCCCCAGGCGCCAGTGTCTCTGCGGACGTGAAGGCCTCAGATTTGAAACAGTCAGTGGAGGACAGTTTCTTACTGCTCAGGAGTTTCCCTTTTAAGGACCTGTTGGCTGCATTTCTGCACAATGGGTTGACCCCTGGGGTGGCTGGGAGCTTCGGCCCAGTGCCCACATTCAAGAGGCCTTCTTCCGCGCCCCCTGGGCTGCCCCCAGTGCCCTTGAGCCCTCGGTCCTTGTCGAGGAGGGTCGGGTTCAGAGGGTTCCCAGAAGAGGCCCCTGGGGCTTTGCAGGCGAACTTCTTCAGGCTGGGAGAGGTGATCTTCTGCACGATGGCCTCCAGCTTCAGGCCCCGGCCCTTCCGCGGGGGCAGCACCTTGGTCTTCATGGCTCCTGGGAAGGCCGCCCGGGAGACCAGCTTGAGGCAGGCGTCGGGGGCCTCAGGAGGCGGGGGCTTGGCGGCAGGCTCCCCACTTCCCTTGGCCGGCTTGGCCTTCTTGGGGGAAGCCAGCCTCTTGAAGAGGGTGGGGGTGCCCTCAGCCACCTCCTCCTTCACGTCCTCATCTCCGCCGGCGCCACTGCTCCGCAGGGCCAGGCTGCGCTTCTTGGCGGGGACAGGAGCCAGGAAGGCCGACTTCCGCTTGAGAGCATGAAGGGGCCGATCGGACAGCTTGCCGGCGGCCCCCGGCTTGGGGACCCGCGCGCGCTGGCCCACCCTGCCCTCCTTGGGGGGGCTGCCGGAGACCTTGAAGGAGGCTGCCAGGTGGTTATTGGCCAGGAGCTTCTTGGCCGTGCGGCAGGCGGGGAGGCGGCCCTCTGAGGGCCTCCGCCGCTTGGCGTGGAAGACCTCCTGGGTCTTGGTGCGGGAGCGGAGGATCATGGAGCGCTGGTCCTGCCCGGGGGTGCCGGGCGAGTCTGTCTCCTTGGTCTTGGAGCCCATGGGGCTGCTGTCAGAAGCCACGGGCAGGGCGGCCGGGTTACTGGGGCTGGACGCTGCCTTCGGGGAGGGCTTCCCGACCCGCTTGCCTGACTTGAAGGCGGCTCTCTGCTTGCCCCCCAGTTTGTCCGGGGGGGCCGGGGTGGTGGTCAGGCCTGGGGGACCGGGCGTGCGGGGCTCGCTCAGGGCAGTGAAGGAGCGAGTGCACATCCTGGGAAAGCCTTCGGAGACCCCCCGGCCCAGGGCCCCCACCCCCTCCATCTGTCCCTGGGGGGTCCCTGTGCAGGACTCAGGGAGCAGGAGGTCTTTGGGCAACGCTGGGGCCCGGCACGGGGAGTCCTCAGTCTCGGGCAGCCCTCGCTGCACCCGGCGGCTCCGTAAGCTTTTGCCGCGGGGCACAGGCTCCTTCTTGGCAATGGGCACCTCAGGCACGGCGGCCTTGTTGGGCTTTGGGCCCAGAGAGACGTCGGGGGCCAGGGGGGCAGGATCCCCAGGAGCCAGCGCCCCCTCAGACCCTTCTTCCCCAGGCTTCATGTGGGACAGGGAGGCCTCGAACCAGCTCTGCACTTTCGACTCGGCACCCACGGTGGGGCCCAGCAGGATGACGGACTCCCCAGAGAGGTGGCAGGGGGAGCCCCAGCCAGCCTTGGGGTCCAGCACCTCCCCCACCTCCTCCTTGGTGCACAGCAGCGGGGCCTTGGGCGACAGTGGGTCCTGCATGGCCGGCCTCTGCTCGGGGCTGCCCAGGAGCTCGCACAGGGAGGAGTACTCCTCCTCCGCCTCCAGGTCCTCCTTCTGGCCTGTGGGCGGCAGCAGCGGCAGGTCCCCGAAGTCAGAGGCACAGCAGTGACGGCTGTCCTCCAGCCACCGGTCCGCCTTGCCCACCTCGGGGCACTGCAGCAGCCCGCCCGCCTCCTCCTTCACCCCGCCCGCCTCCTCCTGCTTGAAGTCCCGGGGCCCCGGGGCCTTCTCTCCCGGGGGCTCCTCCTCCTGGAAGCCCAGGCAGGCCGAGGCCTCACAGGCGTTCTCCTTGCCCACCACGACGTCCGAGGTCTGCCCCCCCGGCTCCAGGCCCTTGGCAAGCTCGCCGGGGTGCAGGCCCCAGCGGGGACAGGCGTCGCCCAGGTCTTCCTCAGGCCAGGCAAAGGGGCTGGCACTGCCTGCCGCGGCGGCGGCAGTGGTGGTGTCCGGGAAGCAGTCGAAAGCCGCCGTGGCGGGGTCTGAGGTGGCAGCCCCAAGGGGAGGCTTGGTGCCAAAGGAGAGGGGGCCGGCCGGCTTCTTGGGGTCAGGGGTGGCAAAGCTGACCGAGGGGTCTTCGAAGAGTTCTGGGCTGAAGTCTTTGGCGCTGCCACCTTTGTCCAGCTGCAGGGACTCGGGCAGGGCCTCCGGCTCGCCTGGGCGCGGCCACACCGTCTTGGCCACGGGGTCCAGGCAGGCGCTGTGGTTCTCCAGGGAGAAAGGCGGTTTGCTGGCGTCCTTGGCCAGGCCGGGCGCCTCGGCCCACGCCTTGTCACCCTTCTCCCCGATGGCCTCCTGCAGCCCCAGGATCTCCGAGGCCAGGTCCTCCTGGGCCAGGGCGCTCAGCAGCAGGCGTGGGCAGTCCCGCTCCCCGGCCACGAACTTGGAGAAGCTGTCGAGAGGCAGGCTGCCGTGCAGGCTCTGGAAGGAGTCGTCGGACTTGGTGGACATGTCGTCGGGGGAGGTCACGGAGCAGGTGGACACGGACTCCGGCTTGGCCTTCGAGTTGCTGTTGACCCGGGCCGGGCTCCCGCGGGCCTGGCTGCAGTAGAGGAAGCTGCGCTCCAGCGGGTCCTCAGAGCCGCTCAGGTAGTCGGCCTCCGGCGGCTCGGCGTGCGAGGACTGCGGCGTGCTGCTCAGCGGCTCCGACAGCGGCGTGCCCGCCGGCTCGGCCGAGTAGCCGCTGCCCTCGGGGCTGCAGTGCTGGCTCTTGTGCTGCTCCGGGGTCCTGGACACCAGGCTCTTGACGCCCTTCTTCTGTGGCCCGGCGGCCTTGGAGAGCAGCAGCTGCTGCACGGTGTTGGAGATGTTCTCCACCTGCGACGTCAGCGCCGTGAGGCTCTGCAGGCTGAGGTCCGATAGCAGGTTCTCGGGGAGCTTGTCCTTCTGGAGCGGTTTGCAGTTTCCCACCTGGGGGTCCACGGAGCTGGTGGCGTCTGTGGGGGAGGGGTTGAGCAGGGGCATGAAGTGGCTGTGGTCGGTGAGGCCGGCGGCGGGGAAAGTGCCGGTGCTGAGCGGCTGCTGGTTGTAGGGGAAGTTCTCCAGGTTGGGCATCAGCGGCGACGGGGTGGAGCTGTAGGAGGGCGAGCGGCCCACGGAGCGCGCGGGCGAGTGGCTGGAGCTGGGGCTGAAGGTCTGGTAGTACTGGTCTGGGGTCCGGACGGCGGCGTCTGGCTGGCAGAAGCCTGGCCCTTGCTGCCCGTAGTGTTGGTACTTGGCAAGGTTTTGGTAATGGAGGGTCTCCTGGGCGTGGTGCCGGCTCTGGAGGGCTTGTTGCTGCTGCTGCTGCTGCTGCTGCTGCTGCTGCTGCTGTTGCTGCTGCTGCTGCTGCTTCTGCTGGTCGAAGCCGAGGCGGCTGGACTGATAGGCGTGAAGGTTCTGGACCCGCTGGCCTGGCGCCAGGCTAGCATTGGCAGTCAGCGGCCTGTCATGAGGCTGGGTGGAGGGCGCTGTGCAACTCTTATAGGAGTGGGCCCCCTGCCCGCCGCCCTGGCCCGTGGAGGAGTAGGTGGAGGAGGTGGGGAAGGACTGCGAGTGCTGGGGGAAGTGGCCGCCCGGGGGGAAGGGCAGCGGCGAGGCCATGTCGTTCTGCAGCTTCTGCCTTTGGAGCTTGGGGTAGGACAGGGGCTGCTGGGGCTGTGGCAGCTGCGGCTGGACGTGCAGCGAGTGACTCCGGAAGGGCAGCTGGGCGCCCTGCTCTGGGTACTGCCTGCCAGGGGGGACTGCTGTCTTCTTCATCAAGTTCTCATCGTATTTGCCCACCCCCCCTGGCAGGGGCTGTGGCTGGGGGGGTGGGGGCTGGGGGGCCCCCCAGGCCTGCATGCTCTCCTCACCCGAGTAGCGGCCTGGGTAGGGGCTGCTGTCCTGGGCGCTGTAGCTGGGGAAGGCCGGCCTCCCCTGCAGGCCTTGCTGCGAGGCCAGGCCTTTGCTGCGGGCAGAGCTGGCGGGCGCGCCAGCCCCACCCTCGTAGCCCGGGTACGCCTGCGGGTTATAATAGTCCTTGGCCAGCAGCCGCTGCCGGTCACAGCTCAGCCCGGCCTGGCTCGGCTGCCTGTAATTCTCCAGGCGCGATGTCTCCTGTGAGGTCTGCTGGTAGTTCTGTTGTTTGCCATGGAAACCACACCTTTCTCGAAAAGACTGCATGACTCGGGCTGGTTATCTGCGAAAAGAGAAAGGGAGCGAGGACGGGGAGGGGGTGGGCGGGGAGGGGCAGAGGGAGAGCGATTCAGAAGGGCCGTTTCCTGGGCTTGGCAAGCTGGCTGTGCACCCCTCTCCCGAAGCTCTTAGCAGCCCCCGCCCCCAGCTGTGCACAGTGACAAGCCCCCCTCCATCAGGGAGGAGGGTGCCGTGACTCCACATCCCACACCCGGGCCTTGCCAAGGAGGGCTACAGCGGAGGGGCACAACGCAGGCAGCCCCCGGGCCCTGGGAGCTGCCACCTGCCAGCCTCCTCGCTGGCTCCTTACTCACCGTACCAGGTCCTGGGGGCCCTGTCATGTCCAAGGCCCAGCAAGGCCCCAGTGTGGCTGGGCTCTAATGTGACCAGGCCACACCGGTCACCAGGAAGTGCAGCCCCTGCCCCCACAGGGCCACACACCATCTGGAGTCTGTGTCTCACAGCAGGCTGCAGGCTGCCGGGGGCTCCTGAGCCACAGGGGCCCAAAGAGTGAGGCTGTGAAGGTACATGGGGGACAGTGGCAGGAATGTCCTCCTTCCCAGCAGCAGGGGGCAGGGGCAGGGCAGGGCAGGGCAAGCCGAGACCTGCCTGTCTGACTTTAAGGACGGAGCCCTGGGAGGCACTAAATCTAACCTCCCCTTCAAAGCAGGATCCTGGGTCACGAAATGATGAAATGAGGCTGGGCTAGGCGGGGGAGACTTAGCAAACCAGGGGCCTGCCTCGCACACTGCTAACCCGGATTCTCTCCCTGGCGCTCCACCTGTTTCCCCTAGCCCCCACCAGGAGTGATTTCTGAGTGCAGAACCAGGAGTAATCGCTGAGCACAGCTGGGTGTGGCCCCAAAACAAAAACAAAGAAATGAAACTGGGTGGAAGAAGAAGAAACAGGCTCTTCAGGACAGAGCAACTGGCTCCACAGACAGGCCAAATGCCACCCCCCCACCCCCCACTGCCAGGGACAGGTAGGCCCTAGGCCCAAGATCCTCAAAGGAGAGAAAAGGGACCAAGGAATGTTCCAGTTTCATAGGAATCTTGCTGAAGGGCTGGAAGTCAGCATGGGGGCGGGGGGGGGGGGGGAGGGAGGAGGGGGCTTGAGATTCACCTAGAGACAAGGGGTGGGGCAGTTCTTACTTTGGGTTGGTCACTCCAGTGGGAGAGGAGTGGGAGGAGGAAGGTGGGGGAGGGGGCAGATATGACCCAGAAGGCCAAGAGCCCCAGACCACACTTGGGAGTGGGAGTGGAGGAAATACCTTCTTCCTCGCCAGTGTCAGCGGCTGCTAAGGGAGGGGAACAGACGGCCTTCAGGCCCCAGGAGCCTGCTGGCACAGCCTGGGCCATATCCCAGAACGGTGGAAGCCCTCATCCAGCTCTGAGGTGATGAAGTGAGAGGCCCTGTCTGGGGGACCAGAGGCAGCAATGCCTGGGGCCATGGCGCACAGGCCTCCTGTGGGCCCACCTCACCCATCCCTGATGGGGTGGATCAGACATCACCAGAAGGGCCTGCTGTGACCCTGCAAGCACTGGGCTCTGTCCCGCAGGTCTCCGCCAGCTGGATGGCCCACAACTGCTGACCCAATCTCTCGAGTGAAGGCATCAGCCCTTCCTGCTCCCGGACAGCACAGGCAAGCGAGATCAGCTGGACCCTGGGCGGAGGTGGAGGCCCTCAGCTGTCCCCTGGCCACAGAATCCACAGTGACCTGCCGAGGGGACAGTCCCAGGGCCAAAGGCTCTCACCCCCACCCCAGACGCCTTTATGGGCCTGGAATGCACAAACCAGGCCGGGCTGGAAGGCCGCACCTCGTATATCTGCACAAATTACATTTCGGCTTTTATTAGTCCCAGATCGCTCTCATTTCCTGCCGAGTGTCCTGTGGATATCATTAACATTTCTACAGCTTTTTTTTTTCACATTCTCCAAAATGCATTACCAGAAACATTATTTAAAAAGAGAGAGTGCTCTGACCAGCGTCCCCCTCCCTGTTTAATCAGTCCAGCTGCTGCGTCTTTTAATTTAGCCGAGCTGTATTACAGGCGGGTTTCCCAATACACACGAGCAGCTGGATGTGGAGAAAGCATCTATCTCTAAGAAAAGACAGTTCAATTAAAATACGAGAAGCCCAGCGCCTGATGGAGAACAGAGGCACAAAAAAAAAAAACGCTCACCCCAACACCCCCCTCCAAGCCCCGCGCAGGGAGGGGGGGGGAGGCCGTGAACAAAGGCACAGCATCGGCGCTCCCCGCCTGCCAGGGACACCAGCTCTGCCAGGAGAAAAATGGGGGGCTGCCTCTTTAAGAGCCGCCTCGGGCCGGCCGCCGGCTCCGTTGTTATTAATTATTATGATTATGATTACTTTTCAAGAACACTTGGAAAGGACAAAGGAGGGGAGAGAAGCAGGCAGTACCAGAAAAGGAGGGGCAGAAAGCACGCCGTTGGCAGAGAGGTGGTGACCTTTGAACTTGCAGGAAAGGGACAAGGGGCCGGCTTGGGATTTTGGCCTCTGTGGGTTCAGCAAGAAGGGGCGTAGGTGGGAGATCGGAGGAAGGCTTCCCCCTCGCTGGTCTCCCTGTCCCTGCTCCCCACACCTGCCTGTCTCCCCCAGCTCGGTCAGTTGAAGCTTTAACTCTGAGCTTACCCAACTGAGGAGAGAAGAAGGGAATGAAGAGAAGAAGGAAAGGAAGGACGGGGAGTTCATTCTGGGCGCCCCTAAGCCTCCCTCTAAACACCTCCACGTGAGCACTGTTCCACGTGACAATCACTGGGGGATCTGGGGGGCACAGTGAGATGCAAGCCCAGGCCCTCAGAGGCCTCAGCAGCAGGGGTCCCACGCCCAGCCCCCTTCAGGCAGACTCAGCTCCCACCTTGCCAGGAGCCTCAGTAGGGATGCTCCGCTGAAAGAGGGGTTCAGAGGGAACCACGGTGAAATCCTTTTGTCTCACAGCAGGGAGTAACCAAGCCAGGGGTGGTCCACACACCCACCTCACCGGGAGACTCCACATTTCCGGGAGACTCCACATTTCCGGGCAGGCATCTCAGAGCGGACAGTAAGGTGCTCCGAGAGGTGAGGTTGGTGCCAGCAGCTCAGGTTTACCTGTGAGATCTCGAGAGCCACACGAGGCCTCATTTACTCAAGGGGCCAATTCCCCCTTGGGGGCCCGCTGACTGCCGTCACTGCCTGCACTCCAGCACAGGCATCCTGACGGGGCGGCTGTCCCCGGGAGCTCTCTGCTCCTAGCAGCACCTCAGAGACCGCAGCTCCCACCCCACGGACTTAAGCGGGTTGTTTCCTGATTTGCAGCTACAGGGGGAAAACTTAAAACCCAACCCCCTAAAGACTGGGAAGCGGAAGAGGGGAAGTGAGTTGGGTCAGGAGGCTAGCTCGGGGGCGTGGGGTGGCTATCCAGGAGCAGAGAAGTTCCAGGTTCCAGGTGATGAGTAATGAACATGAGGCCTTGATGAAAGAAATCACCATCCGGACCCACACTGTCCCTCAGGGCTGTTTTAAACCCTCAGGGCCTTGCTCAACCGGACTTTCGGGGGACCCAAAGGCAAGGCAGCCTGGTGCCCACAGGCCTCTGGGAGAGTGGGAGTCTAGACTAGCGAGTAAGGGTGTGTGTGAGGGGGGCTGTTCATGGAAAGAGGGAGCCCAGCTATGAGGGCCTGCTTGGGGCCAGAGGAGCAACCTGGGGAGGGGCACTAGCAAGGCAGGGTGGGCACTTGCTTCACACACAGGTGACCCAGGTTCAAACAAGGCAATTTCCCACACGCCAGGCCTCAGGCTACATCCCCCACATGAATGCCCCCTCACCACACAAATACAGACACACTGCTGGGGTGCAGCTCTGAGGTGGCAGTCTGGGGCTAAGCAGCAGAATGGCCTTCATGTCCTCTGAGCACTGCTGAGGAGTCCTGTCCCCCAGGAAAGAGTCCCCATGCGTGGAGCACCCCTGCACATCCTTCCTCACTCCTGCCTTCCCTTCCAAGGGGCCTGGGGGCTGCCGCTCCAGCTTATTAAGAGCAAGCAGGACTCGGGGCTATAGGTCAGTGGCAGAGTACTTGTCTCACAAGTGTGGGGCCTTGGGGTCCAACCCTGAGAAGAGAGGGAGGGAGGGAGGGAGAGAGGGAGGGAGGGAGGGAGAGGGAAGGAGGGAGGGAGGGAGGAAGGAGAAAAGGAGAAAAGAAGAAGGGCGGACAAGCAACAGGATGAAAGCTCAGAGGCAGGAAGCTCACCCCCACCTTCTCAGAGCAGGGGCCCCATCAGCCTTCTCACATGGGGCGAGAGGCTTCCAGTGAGGTGGGGTCTTGGGTTTACAAAATGCAGAACAGACTTTAGGACTCTGCAGATGTATCGGAATCCTTCTTTTGTAGCACCCCCTCCCCCAAGTGAAGGCATCTTCTGAAATAGCTCCTGGGGTTCTGCCCCGGTTCCTTGGAGCCCGCTGCCTGCGTGGAGAGCCACAAACCATGTGGGGGTGCGGTGGGGGCGACTTGTGGGCTCACAGGTGCAGGGAGCGAGCAGCGGCATCTGTTCCGTTTGATTCGGGGGCCTCCGTAGCAATGATGGGTGTCACAGGACTACATCCCGCAGTGCTGGGTGGGAGCAGACAGTGCCAGGGTGAAAGCAGGCGCAGAGTACTTTGCACTACCCTCCACCCACCTGCTGAGGGCAACAGGCAGGGGTCGCTGGGTGGGTCAGGCCAACCCGCAGAAGTGTCCAGCAGAAAGGTATTCAGCAGGAGATACCCTGAACATTCTAGAACCTAGGATCAAACCTAGAATCAAACCCAAGCCAGCTGTGGCAAGGCAAGTGTTCTACCCACTGTACCCACACCAGCTCAAATTATCAACCTCTTAAGGACAGTAATTGTTTTTTAGATCTCTTTGTTGGCTTCTCAATGGAAAACCATCTCTCCCACCTCTTTTAGGACAAAGTAAAGAAAGTGAGGCGGTGAAGCAGGAAGTCAGGGCCCAGGGTTTGGGCCACACGCTAGGCCCCCAGAGAAGCGAGATCAAGGCCCGGGGTGATAAGGGCTCATGGAAAGCTTCAGTCCCTTCTGTTCGCATTCTGTGGCCTCTCGCCAGAGACTCACCGCATGCATAAGGTGGTGTCCAGGTGTGTTGGCTTTGGAGGAAGGCAAAACCCCCAGCAGAGTCCCACCTCTCACCTCAGCCTTGGGCCTGAGACCCAGGTGCCCTGATGGGCCATACATAATTTCTTCTTATTTTTGTACTGGGGCCATACCCAGTGATACTCAGGGGTTATCCCTGGCTCTTCACTCAGGAATTATTACTTCTGGTGATGCTTGGGTGACCGACCCTATGGGATGCCAGGGACCGAACCTGGGTTGGCAGTGTACAAGGTAAACGTCCTGTCTGCTGTACATCACTCCGGCCCCTGGACCATAATTTCTTTTGGAGGTGGGAGCCATTAAGGTCACCAAGCTGACTGCTGACTCATCCCCCAATGACCCAGGCAAGCCTTTTCATATTCCTGTGCCTCAGGGCCTTTGAACCTGCTGGGAATTCCACCCCCAGAGAATGTGGGCTTCAGCCACTCTAGGTGGCCTTCCCTGAACGATGTTGGAAACTGACTCCAGCTCCCAGCGGCCTCTGTGTGAGCCATACAGCAGCCAGCAGGCTTTCTCCTTGGACTCTCTTAGGAGAAAGTGCCAGGAGAAGAGGGATTTGTGTTTCTCCTATTCAGTTACACCCCCCATGTCTCAGAACAATCAATATTTATTGAATAAAGAGTGTGTAGCATAGCCCATTACCCCTGTGAAAATACCCAGAACAAGGAGTCAGAGAGGTACATGCTGCATTTGGGGGGGTATAGGAGCCCAATGCCTCCTCATTCATCAAAGAACAGGACCTCTGGGCTGGTGAGAAATGCACCTGCGTGCACAGCTGGGCATGAAGGTGAAGCAGGAATTGTGGGGTGGGGCGTCTCCTCACTCAGCTCTAGCACCTTGGCTGGCAAGCCTAGAAGCTAGAACTTTGAACAAACAGAGAAGCTTAAAACGTCATCAGGGGGTTGGGGTGAGTGAACAGGCGATTGCCTTGCAGTCAAGCCCAGAGTGATCCCCAAGAACAGAGCCAGGAGTGAGCCCTAAGCATGCCGGGTGTGGCCCAAACAAAAGAAAATGTCATTAGGTCAAGGATGTGGCTCAAGGCCCAGGCCCTGGGCGGTAGGGCCAGTAGGTCCAGTAGGCCCGGCTCCCCCTGCCCCCAGCACAGCTGGACTTGACCCTTCGGTCCTGCTCAAGCACCTTAGGGTGTGGCCCTCACAGTAAATTTAGAATAAATGAAAAATCAACTTTTTACCAAGTAAAAAGTTTTGGAGCAGAGCTCTAGTAGAGTGGGTAGGACGCTTGCCTTGCACACAGCCAACCTGGTTTCGACCCCTGGTACCCTATATGGTTCCCTAAGTACCACCAGGAGGGATTCCTGAGCACAGAGCAAGGATTAAGCCCTGAACACCACCTGTGTGGCCCAAAACCCAAAAGCTCAATATCCCAGAGTTCCAGAGCATCCGTGTGAAGACACGTCAAGCACATGCCTTGTATGTGTGCAGCCCAGGTTCAAGCTCCACAAAAAAGAAAAAAAAAGAAAAAACCACCCCGTCTGGAAGCTGAATCACAAGGCCCCAGGTGCCAGGGCTGACGTCACTGATGCAGACAGAACTCTGCAGGGCGAAGGCAGAGCCTTCCGGGGTGGGGAAGCAGAGCAGCCAGCGGCACTAGATAGATGTCTCATGTGAAGGGGAGAGGACAGGAGTAACCAGAACCTTCCCTGTCTGAGGAAAAACCTCTGGCCCCAGCGAGGAGAACTAGTTAAACTGGAGGGGAGCAGGAATGAGGCCCTGAGGACTGGGAGCACCCTCGGAGCAGCCCTCGGGGCCTGCTGCCCTCACTCCACTGGCTTCCCAAGGGGCTCAGGGCTGCCCGGGCAGGAGCTCTCAGCGTTGGGAAGTGCTCTATTCATGATCCAAAGAGAGGTTCTATGTGGGCCTCTCCTACAGAGCGCAGCCTGATGCGGGCAGGGCCTCACCCAGGGGCTAGTCTGGCGCTCCAAGCCTAGAAGATGCCTGCTCAGGGGTGCCAGAGGGGTGCTCCGGGTAGGATGCATTACTAACCCCTCATGCCCCGCTAACAGGCCAGCTGCCACCCGGGGTCACTGAAGACAGGTCTGGAGGCCAGAACCCAGCAGGAAAGCAGAGACTTCCACTCTGCCCTCACACAGGGGACTGCACTGGCCCATATCTGCCCTGACTGGGGCACAGAGGGGCCACAGCTACAAAGGAAAAGGTCCTGGCCCTCCTGAACAGACTGGCTGCTGTCTGGTGGGCTCCAATGTCCAGCAGGCTGGAGGGTGAGTGAGGGGAGGCCAGAGGAAGGACTGAGGGCTGAAAGAGGAGAGGGCCCAAGAGGAGGTGGGCAGGGGGAAGGCAGCCGGCAAGGATCAAGGTGGCTTGAGCCTGGTCACCCGGTCAGATGCCCTCTGCTCAGATCTCCATCCTGCAGAGTCACCGCCGGCCACTGGCCAGGTGTGGGCATCAGTCACAACAGAGCCAGGTGCCTGGCTGGTTCCTGATACCACGGTCCTCCTCACCAGCATGGACCACCCTCAGCAGAGCACATGGGAGGAATACCAGCCCAGTTCTGTCTAGGGACTGAGATGCCCAGAGAAGGTCAGCGCCTTGGCCAGGAGGCCCAGCAGGGGCTCAGCTCTCTCTCCAGCATCAAGCCTGTGTGTCAAACAGTAAATGAACTCAAAGCCAGGGGGTCAAAAGGGAGGGAGGGGAAGGTCTTTCTCCTGCCCCGCCCCCAGCCTCGGCAGGAACCACCTGGTTCCCTGCCTCTCACACCCCTCTGCAGCATCCTGACAGCACAGCCCGCCGCCCCGCCCGCCGTTCCACCTGGGGGAGCCAGGGAATTGGCGCCCCCTCCTCCCCGCAATCCCCAGGGGAGGAAGCCGCCTGTCAGGCCGCCACAGCGTGTCAAATCCTCTTGCTGCCTAATTGTGAGACAGCGGCGTTTAAAGAAACGCTTTTCTGGCCGCCTGCCACACCGCAAACTGCTTGGTATAATTTTATTATTAAGGAGAAAGAGAAAGAGGGAGGGGGTTGGGAGGAAGGGAGAGGAGAGAGGAGGAGAGAGGGAGAGGAAGAGACAGAGAGGGAGAGAGGGGAGGAAGGAGAGAGGAGAGAAGAGGGGGAGAGAGGAGAGGAGAGGAGAGGAGAGGAGAGGAGAGGAGAGGAGAGGAGAGGAGAGGAGAGGAGAGGAGAGGAGGAGGGGGGAAAGAAGAGAGAGAGAGAAGGGGGTAAGAAGGAAAGACAGGAGAGGAGAGGAGAGAGGGAAGGGGGGAGGGGGAAGAGGAAAGACAGGAGAGAGGCAGAGGGAGAGGCACCGAGGCATGGCTTAGCCCAAGTCAGCTGGTGGAGTATTCTGCTCGCTGAGAAAGCGGCCGGCTTTCCAGTTGGCAAGCCGACTTCGTTAATTGCGCATTCAGTCTCTACTTGGGGTAACTGAAACGAAGCGGGGCCCAGGTCTGGCAATTCGGGTCGGCCACGAGGCCATTAACCCTTTCTGCAGCCGCCGTGCCCTCCCTCCCCAGCGCCACGGCCGACCCCCTCCGAAGGCGGGGTGGGGGTGCCGGGGGCGGCCCCCCAGGTGCCCCGGGCTGGGGGCCGGCCGGGCAAGGGTTAAGGCGGCGCCGGAGTGCTGGAGCCGGGCAGGAGCCAGCCGCGCGGGGGGCGTGGGGGTTGTTTGCGGCCTCACCGCCCCTCTGCAACAGATGTTTCAGCCGTGTAAGACAAAGGCAGAGCGCCGGCTGCTGCCGGGAGAAAATCCGCAGGACTCCCTCGGGGGCAGGTAAAATTTCACCTTCTCCTCGCGCTCCCCCGCCCGCCGCCCGCCGCCCGCCGCTCCGGCCTCTGCGCCAATCCGCGCCGCGCCACCAAAGCCGCCGCCGCGCCGCCGCCGCCGCCGCAGTCCGGCCCGCTGACCCCGGCAAGGTCACGGCGACCTCGCTCCGCGCGCAGGCCCGCAGGCCCGGCGGGAGGAGGGGCCCCACGCCCCCATCATTCATCTCCCTGATTCCCGCCGCAGCCGCCCTCGGAAGTCAGCCGAGTGAAGCAGCTGTTCCTTGCACACTCCACTTGACCAAAGATGATGATAAATGAGGCCAGGACTGCGTCGGGGACGCGGCGGCGGCGGCGGCCGCGAGGGGCGCGGGGCGGGGCGGGGAGCCCGCGCCCCCCGCCCGCGCCTCCGGAAGGGCGAGGACGCCGAGGACAGAGGCCGAGGGGCGACATCAAAGGCCCGCACGTCCACCCGGGCGGCGGCGAGGCGGGGGCCGGCGGGGCAGCGCGCCCCGAGCGCCGGGGCGGAGACGCGCGACCTCCGGGGCCAGCCCCGCCGGCCCCCGCCCGCCCCCGCCCCCGCCAGAAACCTATTAACGCTCGTAAATAATGGATCGCGCTCGCTGCCCTCCGGCCGCGCCCGGCTGCGGGCCGGGCCGGGCCGGGGAGGGGGCGCCCCCCGGCCGGGCGCTCGCCCCGCACACGTGCAGCCGCGGCGCGCAGGCGGGCACCCCGCCCCGCGGAGGAGGGGGAATCCCGCTCTGCCCTCCCCAACGCCACCTCCCCTGGAGTCCTCTGGCACCGAACGAGGCGAGAGCGCGCGCGAGCTTCCCAGCCGGAGAGGGTTATTTTTAACCTGCCCCCCTTTCTATATCTGCCTCTCGGCGGTGCGCGCCAGCCGGGGACGCGGCTCCTCACCTCGCTCGGCGGCTCCGGACGCTCGCGGCCTCCCCCGGCCCGCGGCCCCCGCCCCGGCGCGGGCATCGCGCGGCCGAATCGCCGCCTGGAAAGGACCGATTAGGCGCCGCGTGCCTTTCTGCGAAATATTGGAACCGGGTGGGGTGGGGGCGGGGAGCCCCGCGCTCGCTCCCCTCGCTCCCTCCCGCTCGCGCGCCGGCCGCGCGGCGGCTCAGCTCCCCCTCCGCGACGGGGGCGGCGGCCCGGGGCGGCGACCCCCGTTCTCGGCGCTCGCCCTGACCTCGCCGCCCACCCGGCTCCGGGCACCCACGAGGCGCGCGCTGCTAACGCACGGACCCTCCGGCGGCGGCGGCGCCAAGTGGGGCGCTGCCTCCCCCCATCTCCAACCTCCTCCCTAAGCCGCTCCAAACAAACACACCATTTAAAAGGCAGCTTGCCCGCACACCAACTCGGAGCCGAGACCCCACCCGCGCCCCGGCCCGGAGCGCAGGGCGGGGGGCCCTCTCCCCAGCCTCCCCCACCGCCTCCGCCTCGGCGGCCCGCCCCCGGGCCCACCTTCGCCCCTCCCTCCCAGCCCCTTCCCCAGCAGGCCGCCGCGCAGACCCCTCCCCCTTCCTGGGGGAACGAGGCAGCAGGAAGTTCACGTCCACTCCCATTACCCTGCTCTCCAAAGCCACCCACCCGAAGCCTCGAGGAGGGGCCGCGGAGAGCTGAGCCCAGAAAGCCAGAGCCACCGATGGGTCACTTGACGCTTTCCAGACTCGGCCCCGTGCCCAATCCTAGAGGCCCGCAGGAGCAGCCCCTGAAGCACCTCCCTCCTGAATGAGCTGGGGGGGGGGGGAGA
Organism: Sorex fumeus; assembly: GCF_029834395.1. Taxonomy (NCBI): domain Eukaryota; kingdom Metazoa; phylum Chordata; class Mammalia; order Eulipotyphla; family Soricidae; genus Sorex; species Sorex fumeus. Next base: position 2,224,989 of record NW_026606179.1, on the reverse strand, counting down.
CTCAGACCCCCTGCCACACGGGACTGGGGCTGTGGGGTACCAGGGGAAGAGGGGGCCAGCAAGAAAGGAAAGGGCATTCCAGCAGCCAGGAGCTGCCGGCTTAGTGACAGGAAAGAACACAGCCTGTCTGGCACCAAGGGGCGTTTCTCCCCAGCTTAGCTCAAGGAAAGGTGAGGGGCTGCCCCCCCTACCTCCCCCCAAGGAAGCCGTTTTTACTGAAGCCTGCCAGGGTGGTGGGGTGGAGAGTCCGTGGCATGCAGAGGTGGCGCAGCTTCGGGGTGGGGATCTGGACCCTGGCTCAGGGAAGCTTTTCCTTCCAACCAGCCTGGACACAGGGTCCCCGCTCTCCCCAAGACCTAGAAAGTTCCTGGTAGCACACTCAGATATGTGCAAGTGTAACTGCAGCCGCATCAGCAGAAAAGGCACCCTGCTAGATTCTGCTCTGACCCTCAAACTGGTCATGGAGGAGGTGGCCTCGGCACGTGCTTCACACAGGGCGCCTGAGCTGAGAAGGGAGGGTCTCTCTGACTCCACCTGGCCTGGCCCTGTGGGCTGGGGGGCTCCTTTTCTGGGACACCAGGAAGTCTCCCAGAGCTGGGAGGCACAAGACGGGCGTCAACAAGGTACCCTCTGCTCATCTGAAAATTGCAAGGCTAACTTTCTTGGAGAAAACCAGGACAGGGCTTGGTGTGGCAGGGAGCTGGAGAAAGGGTCTCAGTGCCCGATACTGCCAACTCCCCCACCTCCTTCTTCTCACTCTCCCTGTGTAGGCAGGGTCTGGGGCATCGCTCCTGGGGCTGCAGATTCACCACAGTGAGCAAGACCTCCACCTGTGTCCAAGGAACCATTTCACACAGCCATGGACTCGAAAAAGGGGTGTGGGAAAGACAAGGGGTTCAGGGAGGACTTTGGGGCTTCGGTTACGGCCCCTCCCCAAGACTCCTGGTTTAAGAAGACAGCTGGCGGGGGACCCCCGGCTGGCCCAAATGCAGAAACCAGCCTGTGCTCCTGGCTTGCTGGAAGGCCCTGCTGCCCCCCAGACGTGTTGCCTGGTGGCCAGAAGCAATGACCTTTGGGGAAAGCAAAGCCCCGGCAGCTGCCCCGGAGCCGTCTGGGGAGCCTTTGCTCAGGACGGAAAATATTTGCCTTTGGTTTTCGGCTGCCACCTCATCCTGGCTGGCTTCCTCTCTTCCGCACAGCTGTGAAATGTGGAGGTGCTTATGAGCAGAAGCGAGGCAACAGCAACCGTCTGAGCCCGGCATTCGGCTGGTCTAAACCGCACTCCTGTTTTCTTCCCGGGTGAACACACTGCCCGTTTCTGCGCCCGCGGTGAAGACATGTCCCCTCTTCCCAAGTTGAGGGTCGGTGCTCGCTTCCAGCTGCACCAAGCACCTTCCAGAAAGCCAGGCCCCCGAGGCACGGACATCTGGGGGAGAAACCCCACCAGCTGCGCACAGCCACGTCTGCCAACCCGAGTGGCCTTGTTCTGGGGAGTCACAGCAGAACCCCTGGGTGGCTTGGCAGTGATGGCATGGAAGGCAGTGGGGCTGCTTCAGCTCCAGAAAGACCACAGGCCCAGCCTGCAGCCACCCATGAGGCCCACGGGGAGGGCTTTGGGGTGCAGGAGTCATCAAATTCCCTCCCCAGTCTCTCTCGCTGTAGGGACCTAAGATTAGGCCACGGTGCCTGGTTCAAACCCAGTTCTGCACATGGTTGGCTGTGTGGCCTTGGGTAATTCACTTAACCTTTCCGAGTTTCATATTTCTGAGTTAAATTCTTATGGAGTTGGAGAGATAGTACAGTGGCTAGGACACTTGCCTTGCACACAGCTGGCCTGGGTTTGATTCCCAGTACTCCATATGGCCCCCCAGGTCCTACCATGAGTGATCCCTAAGTGCAAAGCCAGGAGTAAGCCCCGAGCACTGCTAGGTGTGACCCCCCCCCAAACCAAAAACAAAACAACAAAAAACTGTTCTTATTTTTTAAACTTGGGACAGAAATTGGAGGTTTCATCTGGCAGTATAAGGAGGCTAATCCTAGAGGTGTTCAGGGGAGCAGACAAGGTCAGGGATCAAACCTGGGCCTCCCGCATGCAAAGCATGTACTCTAGCCCCTTGAAAAGGCCCTGAAAATGGTGTTTATTAACACCACATGGAAAAGGTTAGCAGGGAGAGGGTGAAACAAAGCCTCCCAGAGAGGAAGTAACTCCCAGAGCCCAGTAGTGTTGCGGGGAGCAAGGGCCAAACCTTGAACTGTGTCTCACACAGAGCTGCGCGTCTTCAGGAAGGGCTCCAAGGCAGGAGTGGAAGGACAGCGGGTAGGGTGCTTGCCTCGCATGCGGCCATCCCGAGTTTGATCTCTGGCATCCCATATGGCTCCGCATCACTGCCAGGAGTAATTCCTGAGCTCAGAGCTGAGAGCAAGCCCTGAGCATCACCAAGTGTGGCCCAAAAACAAAACAAAAAGGACAAAAACAAAAAGAAAAGTGAAGAGCACTGCCCCCGGCTCTCTGGTCTAGACTGGTGGCTGGGTGCTCTCTCCCTCAGTTGACTGGAGGCTCACACACCATGTATCGTCGTAATAAGGGCCTGAGAGATGGACAGCGGGGAGGGTGCTTGCCTTGCACATGACCAATCTGGGTTCGATCCCCCAGACCTCATATGGTCCCCGAGCACCACCAGGAGCGAACCCTGAGTGCAGAGTCAGGAGTAGGAAGCCCTGAACTCTGCTGGGTGTGGCCCCAAAGCAAAAATATAAAATAAAAAAATAAGATGCAGATTCTGCTGGGGTTGGGGCTTGGGTGCTGGGATTCAGTAAAGCAGGCCGCATGACCTGCAGCCTGTGCCCGGGAGACCAAGGTCCCGTGGATTTGGTGAGGGGCTGCAGGTCCTGTGCTGAACAAGGAGCCCCTCCGGAGGCAGGGCCCGGGTGTCCAGACCTCTGCGTTGGACAGAGTTTCCTGGCAGCCAACACACCGATAACAGGCAGTTTTAACATTGCTGCATTCGCAGTGATTTCAACTTCCAGCCTCCTGGACTCAGCATCCTGATCAGGACACCATCAAGCCAGCAGCCTCCTCCCTTCCCTGACCTCAAATCTAGACCAAGCACCAGCCCCTAGAGCTCCCCAGGCTCCCCAGCTTACACTGCCTGCTGTGTGTGCCACACACTCGACACCTATAAGCTTCATCCTCACAACAGCCCCAAAACCTCGGCACCATCCGTGGCCTGTCTACTTGCTTGTTTTCTTCTTTTTTTTGGTTTTGGGACCACACCCAGTGGTGCTCAGGCTTATTCTTGGCTCAGTGCTCCAGAATCCTGGCGGTGCTCAGGGATCATACAGCGTACCAGAAACCCACCCAGGGTAAGCTGAAAGAAAGACAAGCGCCTCAAACCCTGTAATGCCTCTCTAAGCACCCTATTTTCTGGATGAGGAAACTTGGGCCCAAAGACCTGGAACCCACTGCCTAAGGTCACATCACCTGCCACAACGGTGTGGGCCTGCCGGCAGTGGCCTCAGGACAAACAGTGGCCTCAGGACAAATGTCTGTGCAGCTTTCTTTAGAGAAAACAGCCCCTCTGGCTATGCTGACACAGAGTAGGTGCCATCTACCCAGCTGGCAAGGACGGAAGGACGAGGAGAGTGGTAACTGTTCTGGGGGGGGGGGGCAGAAGGCTTATGCCTGCACAATTTCTCTGGCAATACAGAGCCTAATCGAAACCACGTGTGCCAACAGATCCAGCCGGGCCCTTTAGGGGCCTTAACAGGCTGCAGCCTTTGCAGCCGTGAAAAGCTGGAGATCCCCTAAACGTCCATCTGAGGGGGCTGAGGGCAGTGCCTTTGGGGAATTCCACATGCAGAATAGTGGCCAGAGTGGGCTTTCGTGCAGAGGGGCAGTCTTCAAACTGCCCGTGACAGAAAGGGTTCCACTTGTTTTCCAGGCTCAGGAGATACCAATTACAGACAGAAACATGTTAAGTATATGGATAATAACTGCCCCCTTCTGGGCGGGACCAAGATGATTGAAGAAGAGCTTGGTTTCAGGCTTCCCAGGAGGGAGATGTGAGGCCACCAGCCCCCTGCATCCTGCCACGGGCAACAGGCAGGCCAGGGGTCATTCCCTTTGGCAGGCCAGGAAACCGAAGCCCAGATCTGGGGCCAGCCCAGCTCCTGGTAGAGGCTGTGTCCGCACCTGAGGCCTGTGCTTCCCCTACAGGCTGAGTGACTCATTTTTTGTGTCGTGGCCTCTCGGCTCTATTCTCACCATTCATCTGCTTCACCCAATCAGTTTGAGCCAGGGTGACGCATGTGAGAACACAGACAAGCAGAGGCTTCAGCGGGCCCCGAGTCTTGGGGCTGTGGGGCAGGCTGGCCAGGAAGGTCTGGACACAATCTCAGCTCCCCATTCCCAGCGGGCGGGAGGGGCCTCAAGAAGGCCCCAGTTCTCCCGGTCTCAGTTTCCCCTGGGTGCAAAAGGCCTGAGTCCCTCCAAGGGTGGAGTGGAGGTGAGACCACGAGCAGTTGTGGGAGTCGTGCCTGGAAGAGGAAGGCCCGATAAGTAAGCTGTTATTTTTAAAAGGTAAATATTTATGTAATTCCTTCTAACAGAAGGGAAAGTTCAGGAAAATCCCTGACTGGTCGGTGCTGGAGGGGGAGGCGGGCCAGGTGGGTGGGAGCTGGGGGTGGGGGGGGGTCCCAGCAGGCAGTGTGGTTGAGCAGACCTGGCCTCGGTGCTCTCCGGCTGGCAAGGCGGGTGGAACAGCCTGGGCTGTCTGGCTGGCGGCCCCGCAACCCCAGGCCCATGGAAAGAGGGCTCAGAAAGGCCCCTGTGTTCTGCTGGCTCCCACGCTGGCCTTTTCCAGACCAGTGTCTCATGAGTCTTCGGAAAGAACATGAAGTACCCAAGACTCAGCTGCTAACACAGTGTGTGGCCTCAGGTGAGTCACTCCCCCGCTCTGGGACTCTGTTTTCTCACCCGTCAAATGGGGAGAATGACAAGGACCAGCCTCAGAAGGTCAAGCGAAGACCCAATGGGAAAGAGGCAGGAAAGTGCTTAGTCATGGTCACCCTCACTGCTCATTCCCACCCGGTGCTCCCAGGGCGGGGCTGAGCTACAGTCACAACTGGGCACACGGCTGGGAAGAGGCTGAGCACAGCACCAGCTTGCTGACGTAGGGCTGCAGGCTCAGCCTCAGCACCGACAAACTTCAAGGCAATTCCTGGAGGCAGGTTTGACCAAGTGTGGGGACCAGGGGGAACACTGTTGTGGCCCAGGCCCACTCCCCCGGCTGGTTCTGGGGCAGGAGCATTTGGATCTTCAGACCCATAGTTCCGGGTGCCCTCGGGATACTGGGCATCGAGACAAGTGCCTACTTCCCTGCACTGCATTTCAGCCCACAGGAGATGTGCAAGGAACCACCAGCGCTCCTCCATGAGCCAGGACACAGTTAGGGCTCGGAGGCAAACGGGAATTTCTTGGTAAGCAGCTATCTACAGTTCGATTTGCACTCGGGACGATCTGGCTCCATGTCTGCTCCTCAGGGCACAGATCCAGGACCCAAGCGAGAAATGCAGGCATCAGCGAGTCTCCGGAAGCAGGAGACTCACAGGCCAACCTGTCCTGCTCGCACCCTCCACGAGCAGGCTTTGGCCTTCTGCCTTCACTCTCCCACCCCAAAGCCTCTTGGTGTCAAAGAACGGGGGTGGGGGGGGCAGTACCCTTTAGACAAGGACAGTAAGAGCCATTGAGGGACAGGGGCGGACTCCAGGCTCAGAACTCTGAGTTCTGGGTTCTGACCTGGGTTTGATCCCTCGCACCCCATATAGTCCCCCTAGCCCTGCCAGGAGTGATCCCTGAGCACACCCGAGCACAGAGCCAGGAGTAAACCCCTGAGCACCACTTTGTGTGTCGGTTCCCCCTCCCCCCCAAAAAAAGACCCAAAGAACAAAAAAAGTACTTCCTGGTGTCTCCATAGATCATCTGACCCTTGTTCTCACACATACCCACCCACCCGCTGGGGATGTGGCTCAGTGGTAAAGCACACACTTCACATGTGTGTAGTTTGATCTCTGTCACCACAAAACAAAACAACAAAAAACACAGACCACCCACGCACTCACCCTCACAGCCCCAGTCACCTGTCCATCCATCCATCACCCTCCCCTTCACGCAGCCCAGGTGTCATCACAGAGTGCCACAACACCAGGGCCAGAGTGGCAGAGAGAAGTGGGTTCAGAGCCTCCTGGAGAAGGCCAGCCCGAGCGAGGTGGGCTGGAGGAAGGCGGGAGTGGGCGTGCGGGGACCACGGCCCCAGGGCGGGAGACGGTGAGCTGTGAGACAGGGCCTGCTGCAGGAGGCCTTGCGTGTCAGGGAAGATGAAGAACCTGAGCTGCAATGGTCAGCACGGAGTGACTGATACCCTCGGACGCGTGTCCTGCGTCAGGGAAGGGTGAGCCTGCCATCTCCCCAGGCGTCCTCTCAGTCCCTGGCAATCCGGTGCCCAAAAGCCAGAGGCGGCCTCAATAGAGCACCCAGTACTATGGCCAACCCGAGCAAGTGTGGCACGTAGCTCCCACTGGGGCCATGTGGCAGGGTGGCAGCTCAGAATTCACACCCCACACACCTCTAGTCCCACACATCTACAGCCCCCCCACCTAGAGGTCTGTACCACCCTGTCTCACTGTGGGCATGGGGCAACATCTGAGACTTGCATGGTGGGGCCGTCCCTCTGGCTACGGCCTCTCCAGTGTGGCTTGGGGAAGCGGGGCAGGGATGAGGCTCCAGTACAGCCTTGAAGGGCTAGTGCTGGTGACTTGGGACAGAGCAAAATTCCCACGGGAAAGGGGAGACTGATGGTGGGGAAGCCCTGGCCAGCTTGTGAGTCACCTGCCCCTCACCAGGAAACAAAGGCACATGTGCAAATGTTAACAGGGAGCATCCAGCCCCCTTCCCCAAGTTCATCCTGGTGTTTCTTCTGCGAGGCTCCGCCTTTATTTTTGTCTCTGTTTTCAGGCAAATGTCCCCATGGACCAGATGGGCTAGCGGGCCCCTGTGACCTGCCCCCAGCCTCCTGCCATGTTCTCTGGAACTCTTTTGTCACTTCTTCCACTCTCAGAACCACTGCTGAAAACAAATTTTCACCTTTCAAATAAACCAAATTTAGGGCTGAGGATGTGGCTTGGGGGTAGAGCATGCGCCTTGCATGTGTGAGACCCTGGGTTTGATCCCTGGCCGTGAAAAAGAGAGACGCCAAAACAAACCAAGCTTAGAGATCACCACTTGTTTTCCCTTAAGGGGACCAAGAGAACAGCTATTCAGGGTCTGTGATGGATGGGAGTGAGCTCCAGTTTCATGGGTCATGTGTTTGTTGAATGAATGAGTGAATGATGAATAGATGGACAGATGGATGGATGGATGGATGGATGGACAGATGGACAGAAGGAATGCAGCCCGGAGCAAAGTCATTGCTGTTTTGGTCAGCCTGAGCAAAATACAACTTCCCTGAGGCTTTAAGAAAATACCACAGGTCATTCCTGACGACCACAGTCCCCTTTGCAGCTGCCGTTCATGATGTTTGGGTTAGGAAACAAAGGGCACGACCAGCCCAGCGGTCAAGCACATGCTTTGCATGCATGAGACCTGGGCCTGATCCCTGGCACCACAAACAAAAGAGAAGAAAGAAAATGAGGGTGTGCAACCCTGACCAGTCCCACAGAGAGGAGGAACACCAGGCTCCAGGCTCCTACCGCCCCAGGACCTCTAAAGGTCTGCCCCAAACCCCCTCCGAGAGGCCCCCTGGGAATCCCCCTGACCTCTAAGTGGCCCAGGCCCAGGTCTCTGGGATGCTCTCCTGGGGGCCAGAGGGCACATGAGGTGGCAGGGTGTGCATGCGCCGAGCGTGCTGGCAGCTCTGCAGGCCGGAAAGCAGGCCGTTTGTCATCTGCTGAGGACAGTGGCGATGGTTTAAGGTGAAATTTAAGCCCATTAGTGCTCAGCTAATGACATCAGCAGCAACAGCGAAAATGAAGATGGCAGGGTGTGTGAGCGCCCATAAATTGTCAGGGCGGTCACGCCTCTGTCTTTGGTCCCCTCAGCTAACCTGGGCCCCAGGGCCCTCCCTCCAGCCCCCCTCTCTGTGCAGCTACCACAGGCGAACCCCAGCTTCAGACCTGGCGGGCCTCGGGGGCGTCAGTCAGGGCGTGAGAAAGGACTCAGACAGGGAGCCAAGCGTGGAGGCAGCTTCTTCCTAATCTCCCTCCTTTCATAACTTCTGTCTTTTTATGCACACGCAAGGATCCCGCTCTGCCAGCCTCTGCCCGGCTGAGCCGTCTCCCCGCAGCTAGTGCCTGACAGCTCTGTTTATGTCTCCCCATAATTCTCCAGTTTTATGTTTTTTTTTTTCGGGGCCATTAAGCTCCCAGCCACAAGCTCCTTCCCCTGCCCCCGCCTGTCTTTGTCCTTGAGTCCCAGCAGCCCGGCTGCCCTTTGGGAGACTGACGACCTCCCCCCGCAGATGGACAAGGACCCGGACTGTGGTCCCGCTAGCCTGACCCTGACCCTCACCCCAGGACCTGCTGTCCCCAGGAAGTTCCAGCAGAGTCCTCTGGCTCTGGGTCCGCGTTCCTGTCACCAGCCTCCATCTGTCTCTGGACTCTCTTCAGAGCTGACCTTTCCTTTTCTGTTTTCTTTCTGAGCCACACCCAGCATTGCTCAGGACCTCCTCGCGGTCCAATGGTCACTTCTGGCGGCGTTTGTGGCACCATGAGGTGCCAGGGAAATCAGCCTGGGGCAGGGCCCATGAAGCCCATGCCCAGCTGACTGTCATCTCCCCATCTGGATAACATTTTCTCTTCCCAGAACCCAGGCCACCTCCTGAGGGCAAGGTCCTGCTTCTTTCCAGCCCCCGACCCTCTCTGCTCTGCTGGATCAGGGCCCTGTGGCCCCTGCACTCCACAGACCTCGTCCTATCGTGCCTTCCTCCCTTCTGCCAGGCATCCCAGTATCCAATCCAGGCCCTTCAGGAGCTCCACCACCTCAAAACTGGGCTCCCTGGTGCTGCTCTCAGGCCTCACTGGCTCCGTGTTAGTTTCCTCACAGAAGCACCTGGTCGAGCCCAGCCTTGGCTGTTGCACACATCTCTGCACATATCTGCACACATTCCCATGCATATCTGCACACATCCCCATGCATATCTGCACACATCCCTGCACACATCCCCATGCATATCTGCACAAATCCCTGTACACATCCTTGTGCATATCTGCACACATTCCTGCGCATATCTGCACACATTCCCATGCATATCTGCACACATCCCTGCACACATCCCTGTGCATATCTGCACACATCCCTGAGCATATCTGCACACATCTGCACATAACTGCACATATCCCTCGCTCGCATATCTGCAGGGAGCCCCATCTTGCCTCACCGGGGGTGTCCTTGCCCACACCCACCAGTAAGCCCAGGTGGCAGGGGCATGGGCACCTCCCTGAAGTGAGAAGAGCAGCTGGTTTCTGTGCTGAGGTCCCCACAACCTGCTTCAAGGGTGCCTCTCTGGCAGAGGGCATCCCGGGGCCTGGTGGTAGCTACTCGGTGCCAGGGCAGACCTGCTTGTTTCTCAGACCTTGTCACCCCTGAGAGCACAACGCATCACCCGGCTCTACAGGCTGGAGCTTGAACAGGACCAGAGTGACACCAGGTGGTTTACCCTACCAAGGCCCAACAGGGACAGTGACTTGTGGGTGGAACTCGGTGTGATGTGATCGTCAGGGCTACACATGCTAGTGCTCAGGAACAACCCAGAATGCTTAAAAGGCAGAGCCCTGATTCTCCCCCCGCCCCCCGTTTGTAGGTGTGGGGAGGTGGAGTGGGAGGAGTTGGGCCCCAACTAGCGGTGATTGGGGGTGACTCCCAGCTCGGTGCTCAGGGCACCTGCAATGAGTCCCATTCTGTGTACAAAGCATGCATTCGGCCTGTGGGGACACTCCTCCAGCACTGGGTCCCTTTTCTCCCCAGGGTCACACTTGCCCACTCCCTCTCTGGAGGCCCAGCACCCCCAGAAAGCTACAGGCTCCCCAGGCACCTTTGTCTTCCTCTGTGATGCTATGGACTTCTGCTGGGTGGCCAGAGGCTGAGGCCACTGGCCAGTCAGCCATCCTCTGGACGCCACCTCCTGGCCCTTGCTCTCTACCTTGTTGGCAGTCGCTGGCGCTCCTCACTGCGCCCTCCACCTTCAAGCCCTGACTCAGTCACGGCAGCCTCTTGACCCCAAGAGACCCAGGCCCTGCCCCTCTCCTCCTGCCCCTCAAGCCCTGGCCAAAGCTGAGGGACAAAGGCAGAAGGTTGGTGACATGCACCACCAGGGCCACTGGAGCATCACAGCACAGCCCTGCCTCCTCTCGGCGGGCAGCCCAGTGCCTGCCTGGGTCTCTGTCCATCCCTCTGCGCGTCACCCTGCATCTCTCCCCTGTGTCTGGCTGCAGATCGCAGTGCCCTGCTCACCATTCAGCCCAGCCGCCCTGCCCATGTCCAGGCCTGCCTGACACCAGCCCAGCAGGCAGAGCTGGCCGGAGGAGAGGCAGGGCCTCTCCTCCACTCACACAGGTCAGGCCAGGCGGTTCTAGGACAGCGCCGAGGAATCTTGCCATTAGAGGTGGAGCAAGCTTATAATGTGCATGGCCCAGTGGAAGACGAAAACAAGGGCCCTGCTCAGAAGTCTGTAAGCTCAACAGGCTGCGGCTGAGCACACGCTTTGACAGGAGACTGGGATCTATCTGCGAGCACTGCCAGGGGCACGTGTGGGACTCTGGGGGAGCACATCTCAACACAGCAACAGGAGGCCACAAGCAGGGCAGGTCCATAAGGCTGTCCCCAGAGGGGAGGGAGCACGGGCCCACAGCCACACCCTGGCGGTGTCCAGGGGTCCCAGGAGCTCTGCAAGCAGGTCCTGTACTCAGCCCCCAGAGAGCACTCGCATGGCGGAGCAAACGCCTGCATCTCAGAGCTTCGCACACTGTTCACAGTCCTTCCCAGCAGCACACTCCCACTCTGGGGGCTGCCTGGGGCTTGGGGGGGGGGGGTGCGGGGAGCAGCAGCCCTGTGCCCAACCTCACCCTGCAGCAGTGCAGAGACAAGACTTGGGGACAGGCACTCCTCCTGCAGGAACACACAACACCAAAGACCCTGGATCCCAGCCCCCAGCAACGCTATTTCCAAAGACCTCTGCTTCTTGGGCAAATGCTCAGGACCTGATGCATAATGAAAGATCAATGAAAAAGTCTAAGTTTGAGGACTGCAGTTTTGTTTAAACCAACTGGGTGGAAGTGTTCAAAATGTTTATAGGGGCGTGGTCCCCTCACAATGCATAGGGTGGCTCCTATTTTATTCTTTCCTGTATGTGCTGGGGAATGTTCAGCCACACCCAGAGATGCTCACGGGGTTACTCTTGGTTCTGTGCTCAGGAATCACTGCTGCTGGTGCTCAGAGGACATATGGGATGCTGGGATTGAGCTCAAGATGGCTGCATGCAAGGCAAGGGCCCTCTACACTGTACTATTGCTCCAGCCCCTCCTATTTTATTGTTTATCTTCTCCATAAATCGTGACTTTTTAAAAGATCAAAAGTTCTGAGTTTTTCTTTTCTTTTTTCCTTTTGATTTTTGAGCTACACCCGGCTGTGCTCAGAGCTGACTGCTGGCTCTTTGCTCAAGGATCACTCCTATTAGGCTCAGGTAACTACATGGGATTCCAAAGACTGAACCCAGGTTAGCCTGGTGTAACACCAGCACTTAGCTGCTGTACTATCTCTGTGGCCTAGTTCTGAGTTTTTTGATGAGAAGGGCTGGTAGTCAGGAAGCTGGGTTCTGGGTAATGAAGAGCTGCCTCAATACTGAGGGGAGTGTAAATGCTCCCCCAAAGCTAGAGCACCCTGGGTGACACTCGGCTGATGCTGGGCAGGGCCTCTCTCCTCTTCTTGTTAAAGGGTCAGAAGGCTCCTCAGGGATGAACAGACAATTCCCCAAAGGAGACATACCATGACCAACAGGCATACGAAAAAGTGCTCATTGTCACTCATAATTAGGGAAATGCAAATCAAAACAACACTGAGATTTCCTCCCTGCCAGTGAGGATGGCACAGAGCAAAATGTCTGGAAGCAGTCTGTTTCAGCAGGGCTGTGGAGAGAAAGGAGCCCTCACCCTCTGCTGGTGGGAATGTCATCTGGTTCAGTCTCCATCAAAAGCCATCTAGAGACCTCTCAGAAACAGGAACAGAACTCAGATAATCCAGCAATGCCACCTCTTGGCAACTATCCCCAAAACACAAAACCTATTCACTCGTAAGGATATATGCATGTATGCATACTTAGTTCATTGCTGCACTTAGTACTTAGAAACAATCTAAAAGCCCAAATGTGGATGAATGGATCAATGAAGCGTGGTTGGGGGCTGGAGTGATAGTACAGCAAGGAGGGTATCTGTCTTGCATGCAGCCAACCCAGGTTCAATCCCCAGCATCCCATATGGTTCCCCGAGCACAGCCACTCTCTACTCTACCCGAGTAGAGAGTTGGGAGTAAGCCCTTAGTACTACAGGCTATGACTCAAAACCAACAAAGAAGTCACACACACACACACACACACACACACACACACACACACACAGGAATACAATGCAGTCCTAAAAAGAGAACAAAATCATGGATGAACGGAACCAAGGGATATCATGCTGAATGAAGTCTGCCAGAAGGAAAGGGACAGATACAGAATGATCTCTCTAATAGGTGGGACTTAAAACACACAGCTAGGCAGCAACAAAGGGCCAAAGACAACACAACAAGAGAACTGACCCACAGAACTGAGTTTGTGGGGTGGGATTTGAAAGGGAGAGGTGTTGGGGTCCTGGAGGAAGGAAGGGGGACACACCGGTAAGGGAAGTGGTGTTGGAATCATGTCAACAGGAATCCATCAATAACAGTATTATTAAACTGGGGCTGGAGAGAGAGTACAGTGAGTAAGGTGCTCACCTTGCATGCAGTTGACCCAGGCTTGATCCTTAGCATCCCATATGGTACCCTGAGCACCATGAGGAGTGATCCCTGAGCATCACCAGGTGTGATCCAAAAACAAAAAACAAAAAAACCCAAAAGACAATATTGTAAATCACAGAACCGCAATCACTGAAATAAATAAATGAAAAGGCTCCTCAGGACCCAAGGAATTGGGGTCATCCCGGATGGTCCCTCTGGTCTCTGTGCAGGCCCAGTGCCCAGGAGAATGGGCCTGGGAGGGAACGGGACTGGTGGACTTCAGGGTAATGAGAGGCTCTGTAGCCCTGGCCAGAGCCATGAACCCCTTGTGTGTTGGTTCCTGCTGACAATGCTGTCCGGGTCTTGACGGTCCCCAACTCCCCGAACCTCTGAGGCCTCCCTCACACCTGCAGTCTCCTGCTCATGGCCCACTGGGTTTCCCCTGTTCCCTTCCTCCCCCAGCTGGTCCCTGCCAACCCTTCCAGCCTCACCTCCCGAGGCTTGCAATGTTCTCTACTCAGAGACTATGGCTCAGTCGGAGATGTCCCTGTCTGTGCCCCTCTGCTGGCCCCTCTGAGCACAGCATCCTCACCCAGGTCTGGAGCAAGTGGCCATCCCCCAGCTCCTGTGCCATACTGTGGCTATGTGACAGAACTGTCGCTCTAGGCCTGCCTGGAGCTTCTTACCCCAGCAATCCCTGTGGACTCACCATGTCCCCAGCCTCCTGGCCTGGCCCAGTGCCCAGGGATCCACCCACCGTCCTCTCTGCCCCTCGGAGGTGGGGCGAGGTGGAGGTCCTGTACACCCACGCAGGGGCTGGGCACTGTGCAGACAGCTTGTGGCCACCTCCTGCCCAGAGGGTTCCCTGAGAGCAGCTGACAGCTCCTTAATAAAAGCCTCTACAGACGTGCTAGAGTGACATCGAGCCCAGCCGAGAGGCGGCCGCGGACATCAAAGCCTCATTTTTCTTTTTCCTCTTCAGCATTGAAAGCATTTACATAAAAGTCCCCAAATGTCTGCGACAAAGATGCATTTCTTCTCCTGACTGGCTGGCATCCCCCCTAGGGGCCCAACTCACTACCCAGGGCCACAGAGGTCTTGAAGCCACCTGGACACAGGGCTGGGGGCTGCAGACCACAGCATAGCATGCCACAGCTTTATTCAAACAAGAACTAAACCCCAGCAACACCTGAGGGGTGAGGCCAGGAGACATACATGTCAGATGGCAAGATCTCTGAGGAGCCCCGTCGGGGCCGTGGGCTAGGGAAGGATTTCTGCAGGAGGGGCTGCTGTCACGTCCTGTGTCAGCACCTGTAGGAGGTGACAGTGAGCATGTCTCCAGCCCTACATCAGAGGCCGAGACCGTTCTCAGATCTTCCTGGGGATGAGGCCCAAGTTCGTGGTCACCAGCCAAGTGCCCTCAGCCTCTCTCCCCCTGGTTCTTCTGAGCGAGGGGTCCAGATGAAGCTTCAGAGACCTCCTATCCTTCAGTGGCTGAAGCCTAACCCTCATTTTCCTGGCTTCCTTTAGGGCAAATAATGACCTTCTCTTGGGTCCTCTTTGAAGAAATACCATATGGCCTTTCAGATGGTTCTACAGTGGAAGCACATTCGTTGCATGAGAGAGCCCTGGTTCGCTCCCTGGCCTTGCATGCTCTCCTCAGACCACTGAGAATGACCCCTGGGCGCCATGCCAGTAGAAGCTCCCAAGCATGGCCAGGTGGGGCCAAAATGGAAATGCCACCATGGGCAAGTCTCACAGTCCCATGACGGGCCAGTGACCCACGTCCTTTTTTCCTGCACGCCCAGGGTATGGAAGAGCATGGGGCTCAGCTGACATGACTGCTCTGAGAAGGACAGCCACGGTCAGGCAGATGAGGCGGGGCCACTGTGTGACCTTCTCACACAGATAGCCAGGCCCCAGCACTGTGAACCGTGCACAGGGAAAGGTCCTCCCGGACGCTTGGGCTGAACACACGGTTCCAGAGCCTGGCCCTGCTCTGGGGGGGCTCGGGGGCTGCCCACTGTAGGGTACCAGCTCACGAGTCCGTGGATCCTTCTGGATTCTGAGGCAGGCAAGCTGAGGGGCCCACCCACCCTCTGTCCCTCTCCCACTTCTCCTGGCCTGGGTCTCTCCCCAAGCCCAGGGGTGCATTCTTCCATGCCACAGGAGCATGACAACCCCTCATCCAGGCACACAGCTAAAGGTAATACGTACACTAGCAGCAAACCAAGTGTTCCAGAATGTTCCCGGCAGGCTGATTCATTAGATCACTGAGCTGAGTAGGGAGACATCTCAAAGGGCTGGAGTGCATACTTGGCCTACGGCCCCTTAGCACCCCCAGAGTGGCCCCTCCCCCGGCACAGAGCCAGGAGAAGACTTTGAGTAAGGCCAGATGTTGCCCCCAAACCCATTTTCCCATCCCCAAAGGATCCTTGAACTGTAAACAACCCAACTGTTCCACAAAAGAAAAAGGAACAGAGGCTGGAGATAGTACAGTGAGTAAGGGGCTTGCCTCACGTGTGGCTGACCTGGATTTAATCCCCAGCACCCTGTATGATATCCTAAGTCCTGCTGGAAGTGAACCCTGAGTGCAGAGCCAGGAGTCAGCCCTGCACACAGCTGGGTGTGGCCAAAAAAAAAAAAGAAAAATGGAATAGACGAACCATGGCCTAGGCCCTCATGGAACAGACAGCACATGGAGACACAGACTCCATGGAAGCCACCGCAGGGCTGGGACTCAGACACCGGCCAGCAGAACTGGGGCAGGCAACAGCTGCTGGGAACGTGGGGTCCCCGATGCTGTGTCTCTCGTGTGAGTCCGGTTACACATGAGCACATTCGGTTTGCAGCATGTTACCAACTGTTCACCTACGACTCCTGCCCTTCTCTGCCTGCCAACACAAAGTTAAAAGGTAAAAAGGTAAAGAAAACGAGCCCTCCATCCCTGTCAGATGCCTTGTGAGGTGCCTCTCTGCGCAGGCGAAGCCCAGGGCCCTCACCAGGCACCTGGCCGAACAATTCTCACTGCTCTCAGTTAGGGTGTGCAGCTAGGGCATGGGCGGAGCCTTGGGGTGCTTTGGTCAATGAAATTCGAGTGAAAGTGACACGTGGCTGCAGACATGTGAGGCCGCCACTCAGCTGCTGGGCCCTCTGCCGGCGCCCAGACACAGCGCCACAAGCCACAGACCCGCGAAGGCGCCTCCGCGGGGATGTCTGTCAGGCAGCACCCCAGCCTGTTCTGACTGGCACAGCCCTCTTCCGGGCTCTTTGTGGTCTGGTCTCTGACAAGCTCCCAGCTTTGTGAGCAGAACGGTCCAAGCTGTAAAGCCCCTGGCTTCATTGCTGCCGGCAGGCCGGGCTCTCAGCTGCTCACATACACAGGTTCTTTCACGTCAGGGCCTTTGTGTCTTTTGCCAACAGCCCTGGCCATGCCCTGCCTCCAGCTCATCTTCCCCTTGCTCCCTGCAAACCCAGTGTTGAGCACCCCGGCCAAGCGGCTTCTGCATTCACTACCAAGTGTCAGGTGGGCAGGGCTGGCGTTACTGCCCAGACATTACTGCACAGGACTGACCCCCAACTCAACGTCAAGGGGCTTCAGAGGAAGCCGCTGTTTGACTCACAAGGGCTATAGTAGCCCAGAAGCTGGGGGTACCCTGCTCAGTGCCTGGGGGACCCCTCCCAGCAGTGCTAAAAGCCCTCCACCAACTTCCAAAGTTCAGAACGTTCAGAGAAAACGTGTGTGGAGCCAGAGCAATAGGACAGCGGGGAGGGTGTTTGCCTTGCACGCAGCTGATCCAGGGTCAATCCCTAGCATCCCATAGGGTCCCCCGGGTGATTCGTGAGTGCAGAGCCAGGAGTGGCCCCTGAATATTGCTAGGTGTGGCCTCAAAACAAACAAACAAACAAAATAGAGAAAATGTGCATGTCCTAATCCATCCACCGTCCTCACATTTCTGCCTGTGCTGGCATCCAAGAGCCTCTCCACTGCCGGGCAGAGCTGCGGGGGAGGGGTTCCAAGCAGGCCCCAGGAACACGCAGGCGAAATGGCATTTTCTATGAACCTGTTTCCGACAATACAAACTAGCACCCCAGGAAAGAACAACATCTCCTGGAGGAGGTGGGTGGCAGGGACTGAACCAGCCTCCTACATGCACAGTATGCTCTCTACTACTCCCCGCCCTGGGGAGCGCGCATGTTCCCAGAAAGGTCGCCATTGGAGACCACGTTATCACGGACTTGGACTCGGACTCCAGCACCCCCATGCTGCTGGGAACCTCCGGGAGCAGCATGGGGGGAGGGGGCAAGTGAGGGGAGTCCCGGGGGAGCCTTGGTGCATGCTGCATCCAGCCCTGGAGACCCGGCCCAAGTCCAGGGATGATGCATCAAGGGGCGGAGCTAGCCACTGCCGCCCAGACACACACAGCTGTGGCCACAATGCCCTGCAAGCCCCCAGCACTGAGCAGTGCTGGGAGCCCACCGGACAGGCCCAGCCCTGAGGGCTCTGAGCAAGCTCCTGCCTCTGCATCGCCACCAAGAAGCTCCAAGAAGGTAGGGGACTGGCTGCAGGTCCCAGAACAGTTAGTGCTGGGGACAAGCCTTTCCGCTCTGTGGCATTCCCTCCCCCACCATCCTTGCTCGTTGTCCAGCTCTCACCAGCCCTGGGAAATCGCAGGCCCCAGACTTTTGCACAGGCCACCCCCTCTACCCAGACCCCCCTAGCTCCATAACCCCCAAACTGCCTCCTCCCGAGGCCCCCCTCAACCCCAGCTCTTTCACTCTCTGAAACCATTTCCCACCCACCAGAGATGCTCCTGTTTGCCTGTCCGTCACGCAGCAGCCGCCCCTCCCCCCCACTCTGGCCGGGTCACACAGCAGACAGGTGGGTGCCACAACCCAGCCCAGAGCCAGTGCCAGGCTGGGCTGTGAGTGAGGCCAACGCTATCTAGGGTCCCGGCCGCCTGCCACTGGGAATTTCCAGCTCAGTCTCTGTGCCGGCAGTCAGTGCCGTTATCTCTCTCTCTCCCTGGGGAGGACCCTCTGCTCCTGTCTCCTTCCATGGGGCTCCAGCCTCTCTCTCACCCAGCTCCGCCTCCTGCTCTGACCCTTTGAGTCCCCGGCACCTCTCAGGAGGCAGGAAACCCACCTCCTGGGCCTGCCCTCCTTCCCAGCTCCAAGACCTGCGCCAGCAGCGTGCAACAGCATAGGTGGTCCTGCACACAGCAACAATGCTAACCTGTGCACACGTGGGGACCAGCCTTGGGGGCCCACCCCTGCCCATTCTAGCTGGCTTCCTCCCCGCCTCCTTTCAACTCTCCCCTCCCTCTGAGCAGCCAGACCCAGCCCTCCTGGCCTACCGCATCAGTCACTAGTCCCTCAAGGCCGAGACTTCAGGACCTGTCACTGTGCCCTCAGCTCCCAGTACCCAGCGAGCACCTGGCGAATGCAAGGAAGCTGGTGGACACTTGCATCGGGACTGTGATGGCAGAGGGGGAAGCTAGTGGGTGGACAGTTGGCCACATGCCCGGAATCTGAGACTAGACAGGCGCCTGTCACCCCGGCCCCCTGGTTGAGAATTAAAGGCCAGAAGCAGTAATGATTGCTCTTCCGACCCTCAAGATGATGCTGGTGTTATCATTAACATGGAGATGAGGACGCAAGCACAGAGAAGTCAAGGAACCAGTCCAAAGTCACAGAGCCGCAGAGTGGAAGAGTCAGGACTGAACCCTGCTATTTGGCTACACAGCACACACCCCTTGCCCTGCGCAGAGCTAATCCTAACCCCGGGGCGCTGGACTCTGGCTCTGCGAGGCAGCCCTCCCGAACGCCCCCACTACTGGCCATCTGCACCCGCCCCCCTGCTCCTCCCAGAGTCTATTCCCAAACTGCTCGGCTGGGAGGTGGGGCCAGGGCCACGCAGGATGGCACATCAGCCTGTGCCAACAGCTGACAGCTGAGGAAAACAAGGTTCAAAGAGGTTGAAGGACCGGCCTAGGATGCAGAGCTGGACTCCAATTCTGTCTTGTTTTCTTTTTCTTTTTGGGGTCATACTGAGCAATACTCAGGGGTTACTCTTGGCTCTGCATTCAGGAATTATTCCCTGAGCACAGAGGCAAGAGCGCAGCAGGGTGGTGGTGTTCCGGGGAGCAGATGGGATGCCGGGGATTGAACTTGGGTTGGCTGCGTGCAAGGCAAACACCCTCCCCGCTGTGCGATGGCTCCAGCTCCAGGGCTCAACTCTGGCTCTGAGCTGCTGCTGCCTCCTGCACCCTGCAGGCCTCCAGGGATGGGCAGGGCTGGAGAATCCAGGCCCGGGTACCAGCCCTGCTGCCAGGAACTCCCACCAGGCCAACAGACACTGGACTGAGCCCGACCTCGGAGTATGGTAATCTGTGTGACTCTGACCTTGGCCCACTCCGGGTGCTCGGCTCTCACCCCACCACAGTGCCAAAGACACAATCACATGTTCTGGAAACTTATGTTTCTCCCCCAAGCCAGGCAGCATTATGAGGGCAGACAGCTATCTGGGATCCCGGGCTCTGACCAGGAGGAAGGACTCGGACGTCTGTTAGATGAGTGAGTAGAAAGGGACATGTTTCCTTACTCCCCTTCTGTGATGCTCAGGGCCCACCTCCTCCAGGAAGCCTGCCCTGAATACCCTACGCCACCTGCCCCACTTTGCCCAGAGCCCAACGCGAGCACGGCTGTCACGCTCGGATTCCGTCAGACAGACTGCAGCTTCCCCGTGGGCTCCACTCACTGCTGCTGCTCCCCGGGAACAGAGCGCTCAGTGTTCCGAGAGCCTCGCTCAGCACCTTCTCGGCAGCTTCTGCTGAGTGCGGGTGTGTCTGGACGACAGAGCCTGTGCCCTGAGCACTCAGGATTCTAGGTCGCGGGTCCCCGCCGGGCACTGTGGCTCTCGGCAGGCTTCAGCCCTGGGTATTGAGGACGTGGGCAGTGACTCCTGACGTGTGAAGTGAGAAAACCAGTCACCACGGGTGTGGAGAAGATGCGCCACTTCCGATTCCCAAGAACTAAAGGCTGAGTGTGGGGTAGACGCACCCCAACTGTGCAGGGCGGGGTCAGAGGAGCCTGATCTGGGGGGGAGGGGCTGTGACCCAGCTGATGGGTTACTTGGCACTGGGAGGAAACCTGGCGACTGACGCCTCCTCTTGCTGGGTCCAGGTCTGTGTCCTGGTTTGCATCCTGCTTTCTAGGTGAGACAGCAAGACTGGGGAGGGGGGAAGAGAGAGGGAGAGAGAGAAACAGACAGAGACAGAGACAGAGAGAGACAGGGGGAGAGAGAGACAGAGACAGAGAGAGACAGGGAGAGAGAGAGAGAGACAGAGAGAGAGAGACAGAGAGAAAGAGAGAACTCACACAGGGCTAAACCTCCGGGTCCCCCGGGTCCCTGCTCCCTGCCTGGCACCAGGATGCTCCAGGCTGGGTCCCACCGTGTCAGCAAACATCAAGTGAGCAAGTGCAGAGCAGCAGCTGTGAGCATGGGCGGGGGGCTCCTGGGGGCTCCTGCTTCCTGCCAGGGCAGCGGCGGATGCTAACTCCAGGGCTGCTACACCATGGCTCCCCACTTCCCAACACCACTTGGCTCCTCCTGCTGACAGCCTTCCACGGCTCCATGTCCTGGAAGAGAAACCGACACCCTCCTGCGTCCATGCGTCATATCTGAGTTTCCTTGGCTCACTCTGCTCCCTCCTCAGAATCCCCAGGAAATGGGTCAGTCCTGAGCCCAGTGATGTGTGTGTGTGCGCGGGGGGTGCTTCAGGGCCCTGGGCTATTACACAGGCTAGCCCTGCCATTCAGACAGCACCCCTTCCCCCAAATCCTTTCAACCCTGCTGAGGTTCTAGCCCCGCTCGGTGGCTGCCGGCCGCCCCTCCCAACCGTGTTAATCAAGCCTGCTCCTCCTCGAACACATCGATTATCGCACTCAATGCAATTAGGGGCTGACGCGCCTGTCTCCTACCAAACCGGACACAACAAGGACTGGGTCTTTTGTCTTTGTCTCAGATCCCTGGTGCCCAGATACTGCCTGCAGACAAACAGGCACTCGGGCACAGAGAGCTGACAGGTGGGTCCATGGATAAACAACATCTGCACAGCCTTTTACAGTTTGGGAGTCTTTTCCAGGATGCATCCTACCCAGGGGCTGAGGCCGGGGTCCCTTCTCTCTGCCTGGCCCCCCAAGGCAGAGAGTGGGAGATGGGGCTCACCAGGGCCTCTGCAGGGGTCAGGGGTCAGCCAAAGCAGAGCTGACTCCCCTTTGGACAGGAAGTCAATGGTTTCCCCTGCCCAGAACTTCCCCTGCACCCCTCCGTGACCCTGCCCAGGGAGAGGCCTGGTGAGTGTCCAGGTGGCAGCCGGGCTGCCCTGCCTGCTCGGGGACGCCGCCCTCCCCGGCACTGCCGCTGCGGCTGGCGGCATCCACCAGCGAGTCCTGGTAACAGTTGCTATGTAAAACGCTCCGAGGGGGAATTTACTGTCAGCGTTAATAATAGATGAAGGTTTCAGAATTTTTGATGCCTTACGTTCTAAGCCGTTTGATTTATAATGTCTCTGGGAAGGGAGAGATGAGGGTGGGGCTGCAGGAGGAGGCCCAGAGGCATGAGCTGGGAGCGCCTGCCCCAACCACCTCTACCAGAGTGGGGCAACCAAGGCCTGCAGGGAAAAGGCAAGGCAGCAGGGCTCCCACAGGTGGGGACCCTGAGGGCAGGCTGCAGGAGGACCTACTGATGGGCCAACCGATGACTGAGGCGCCCGCATCCCCGCCCAGGGTTGTTTTGATGGATGATGCTTCTCCTGCCTCGAGCAGGTGCACCTCAAGTAGTCTCCGGAAGCGGGTCTGATGGGCGCCCGTGGCGGGCTGCAAGGGGCTGATTACAGGCACCATGGAGGCAAAAGCGAGTCCCAACTTCCCTTCTGCTGAGAGGCAAGTGCTGGCTGCTGCGGAGTTGGGGGAACTCCTGGGCGGAGAGCAGGCAGTGGTCGGGCAGGAAATGGGGGCTTCTGCTGCCCCCCCAGAAAGCCACAGGGGCAGAGGGGCCCGAGAAAGGAAGCATCCTGCCTGCTGCAGGCCAGGAGCAGAGCACCTCCCTGGCCCCCTCGGTGGGAGCAGACCCCTGCATCTACGCTTTCCCCCTGCTAATTCACCTCCAAACGGGCTGCTCTTGTGAGCTTGTGAGTGCCCCGCCCCCAGCATTCACCTCAGCCCACGTGGGGGGGGGGGCTTTTCCACACATTCTGGGCAGGGTCATTTTCTCTGCCTCCAGAGCCAGGTGGGCTCTCTCTCCTCCCCACATCCCCCAAACTCCTGTCTTCGGGTCAGAGAAACCAGGTCTGGGGCAGGACCCCAAAAACCCAACCTTATGCCCCACCTCATCTGCTCCGCCACATACAAATGGGGGGGCATCGAGACCTTGCATCCTTGTATCTGAACCCATGCAGGGGCCCCCACTGGACACCCACTCCCGTCAGCTCTGGCCTGGGGAGAGCCTGCCTCTCCTCCCCCTCAGCCACGGTGCCCAGGGCACAGCATGGGGGGCCCAGAGACAGTCCAGGGCCCAGCGAGCACCCCGCCCTGTCCATTCCTTCCAGTGGCCCAGACTGCCCAGCTGTGGGGTGCTGCTCACAAGACGGCTGCAGAGCGCCTGTCCCGCTCTGAGCAACTCCACAGAGCCTCTTCTCAGGGTTCAGTTCCCACCAGGCCTGCGCCAGGATTTCCCACATGTAAGGCGGAACACCCCCCCCCCCCCCCGCGCACTGAGCCCCAGCCCCAAAACTGCCCCAGCTCAGTATACTGTGTCACAGGCAATGGGAGGACTTTGCCTCAAAGGACTTTGGCTCTGCACCAACCCTATAGTGGGTACCGTGGGCAGGAACTCTGCCCACCAGGGCCACCCCCAAAAGGCAGGGGGTGTGTCTGAGACGGCGACAAGCAGTCGGGAGGATGCAGCTCAGCTCTGCTCCATGTCCAACTTTTCAGCATCCAGAGTCCAGCCCCAGGAAGCCAGAGAGACAGTACAGGGAGACAGCCCTTGCCTGACACTCGGCTGACCCAGGTTCAATCCCTGGTACTCCATCCAGTCCTCAGAGCCTGCCAGGAGTGACCTCTGAGCACAGAGCCAGGGTTAAACCCTGAATACAGGCGGGTGTGGGCTCCCACACCACCCCCACCCTCCAAAATAACCCAGACTCCAGCACTAGCTTTACAAGCAGGGTTTCTGTCTGGCTTTGAACCCCGGGTAGCCTGGCCCAGCGCAGGAAACTGATGGTCCCCGGTGGCGCGTTACTGGACTGCAATTCCTTCCCCAATGCTTACAGTCAGGCCTGTGGATATACGTCAGCCCTTTCCAGGAACTAGGGCGGCCTGGGTGCAGCAAGGAGCAAAGGAAGGGCCGGAAGGCCTCCCCATATTCTGCCTTCCCGCTGTCACTCCTTCACCACCACCCCCGACTCGTCCACTTGTGTGGCAGCCCAGGCTTCCACGGCACCCCTATGCCAGGCCCTGTGTTGGGCACTCAAGTGTCCCAGGCTCCAGAGTGCCCTTACGTGGGGCCCTCAGAGTGCCTATTCTGAGGGGGCCAGAACATACAGTCCCTCCAGTAGACCAGAAAATAACCCAACCCCCCCCCAGACAAGGGGTCACCGTGGCCCGACAGAGGGAGAGACCAGGACTCCCGCAGGATCGGGGTGCCAGAGGGTGTGGCAGCCGATAGCCAGCTCTCCCTATCGGCTGACAGGGACTGAATCTGGTGCTTCTGTACCAAGGTACAGCTCTGTCCTGGAGTTGAGCCTCCAGCTTCTCAGGGACCCCGTTACGTCATTTCAGAGGTCTGTCCCATAGGAACTGAACGGATTCACCCCAATTTCATTCATCGAATACTCTAAGCCCGGCCCTGCGGGCATCATACTGGGGATAAGACAGACGGGCCCCCAGCAGGCAGCCCAGAGATGCCCTATGGGTGGGAAGGATGTGGCCCCTTGGAGGGTCCTGATGGGAGCCGGGGGTGGAGAGCACTGCCCGTGTCTGGCGGCCTCTACCTCCAGTCAGGCTGGGCCAGTGGAAGGCGAGCGAGCACAGCTGTCAGGCCGGGGTGGTTCTTGCTCGGCGGCGGTGCCGGAGATGAAGCCAGGGCTCATGCACACAGGCATGCGCGTTATCGCTGAGCCACACGCCCGGTCCCACGGGGCCCTGGCAGACAGAAAACGCCAGCTCACCTCGGAGTGGGCTCCAGTTTCAGCATTCCCTTGGCCTCTCTGTCCAACCCGGCTGGGCCTCTTGTGCTACTCCAGCCACCTACATGTCCCAGCCCTCCTGCCCTCCCAGCCAGTCTTCACCTCGGATGGCCCAGGAGCAGAGCCCAGACGGGCCTCAATGCATGGAGTCAGCCGCCCATCACTCACCCATGTGTCAGCCCTGGGGCTGGGGTGCTGCCAGGCTGCCGGCGGGGGTGGGGGGAAGGGGGACAAAGTATCAAAGGCTGCCCATCTAGGGTAGCAACCTGATGGACAGCAGGGCCAAGGACGGCTTCCTAGAGGTCTGTCCCTGAGGTCACCAGCTGCACGCACAGAGCAAGGCCCATGCACCCACCGTGACTGCGTCCTTACTTATCCCTGCTCCCTCGTCTTTTTTCAGGGGTGCAGGGGCCACACAGGGCTTACTCCTGGTTCTGCACTCAGGGATCACTCCCGGTGGCTGGAGGACCAGAGCGATGCCAGGCATTGAACCCAGGTGGGCCCTGTAGAAGGCAGCGCCCGATGCCCTGTACTATCGCTCCGGCTGTTTTTATCTTACTCTAAAGCACTGGTTCATCACATCTCCCCAGACAGATGAGTCTTCCCCATGCCGAATGGTCAGCCTTCAACACAACAAAACACAAACCACCAACTCACTCAGGGCTTCAGTTTCCTGTCTACTGAGTAGACCGTTAGCAATCACGCCCACTGGCTGTCTGCCCAGCTCCCTGCCTCAATCTCCAGCCACCCCGCCACCCCTGTCACACACCGCACTGCCCCCCCCCCCCACCAGCTCCTCTCACTTTACTGAGTGAGGGGCCCAGCCACCTTGACCTTCTTCCTGGCCCAATCACTGTGCTATAAAAGCTCAGGATTTGAGAGCACCAGGTACCAAGATTACAAGACAAGGACTGTCAGTGAGCTAGCAAGTGGTAATATACCTCATTTCTGTAACTTCATTAGAACCTAAGCTGTTAAAGAAAGCAAAAAGAGAAGGGGGTTGGGATATGCCATATGATTTCAGTACAAAACAGGAAAAGACAGCTCTGTGCCAGGCAGTACAGGATGGCCAATAGAACACAGAACAGAATCTTGCCAGAAACTCTTTCACAGTGTACAACCTATACAACGGTACACACCCACTGAAGCTCAGAGGACTGTCAGTATGGAGGCCCTTTCCTGGCCTTTCAGACTACTCAGTTTTTGTTTAGTTTGGGGCCACACCCAACAGTACTCTGTACTTACTCTTGGCTCTGAGCTCAGGAATCACTCCCAATGGACTTGAGGGACCCTATGGGAAGCTGGGGATTGAAACCAGGGAGGCTGTGTATCAAGAAAACACCCTACTCACTGTACTATCTCTCCAGCCCCAGACTGTTCAGTCTAGACAAGAAACCATCCTGAAAGCCAATGCAAACATGTGCACCAGCACATTTTTCTAAGGAAGGTGCAGAGGGTTTTTTTTTTCCTTTCTGATTCCTATGGGGTCCACAGATCCTAGAGTCTAGACATGATTTCGGCCTGGGGTCCAGAAAGGAGAGAGAGAGGAGGGCACAGCAAAAGCCCAGAAGGGGCTCAGGGACACAAAACATTTGCTGTTGCATTTCTTAAAATCTGAACGTTGGAGTCTAAGTATCAGAACCACACAGACTTGAAGAGGGGAAGATTCTTGGGCCCCAACCCATAAGAGTTATGACTTGGGGGTGGCCCAAGACCAGGAATCTGTCTTTGTACAAATTCTGGGGTGGTTTATAAAATCTACCGAGGCTCATGAAGCTTTGATTTTATTACACTGCTGTGGGCTTTGCTCTTTATTAGATTTTTTCCTTCTGGTTTTGGTGGAGAACAATGTATATACCCTAAAACCCATTAAAACCACAAAAAGGAATTGCTATCCATGGAAGGCTGTGTAACCGCTTCTTTGTGACATTAGCTTCTTTTTCGTTGTGGACTGTGGGGACAGAGAGGGACGGTGGAGGCTGTCACCCCCAGCTGGGCAGTCAAGGGTGGCTGTAGCGACAGCCATGCAACCAGGAGTTAGGATTCTGGTTCCAAAGTCTGCAGAGCATGCCTGTGGTCCTGCCCTTATTCTGCTGTGGGCCAGCCCCGGGGCACCTCCCCAGATGGCCGGACAGTGGGCCATTCACCGAGTGCACACACCAAGTCAGGCTCCTCGGGTCTGTGGTTCAGGCCAAACAACTTTCCCCATGGCTTGGCCTTGGACACAAGCTCCTCTGTATCTGGAAGTGAAGGGCCAACTCTCTCCCTTTGCCTCCAAGTCTCAGCACCCATACCCGGCCTGCCAAGGAGGTTTTAGGGGAAGTCAGATGAATGGAGCCATTCAGCAATACAGAGTGAGAACCTACTGTGTGCAGGGCCACAGACAGGGTCTGTCCTGTTGGCACTTAGTCTGGAATGGGTAGGGAAGGACAAATAAGGACGCATGGAAGGCAAATGCCAGGCAGATCAAGACAAGAAGTCAGTTTGCAAAGCTTTCTCAGGACGGGTAAGGAATCGGCTAGGAAAGAGACTGGAGTCCTGCGAAATGAGGAATGATGTGCAAAGGTCCTGCGGTGGGAAGGCGGGAGAGAGGCTTCAGTGCTAAGTAGGGTGGAGAGTCCCTGGCCAGGTCAGACCCTAGAGCCTGGCGGTCGGGAGCACGATGAGGATCAGGAACATCTCAGTTTCGGACTCCGTTGTACCAGAAAAAAACTAAAAAGAGATGGAGCCGGGGACCTGAGGCATCCTTTGTTCGGGGGCCGCCATCAAAGCACACTCGCCGCGCCCCCGACCAGACTCCCGCGGCTGCGGCGCGAGGAGCCCCTCCCCGCCCCGCCCCGCCGCGCGCACCCGCCAGCCGAACGGCCCCGCCCACAGGGCTCGTCCCGCCCGCTTCCGGGGCCGCCCTCCGCAGCGCGCGGGCCAATCAGGGGCGGCGGCCGGGCGGGGGGGGCTGAGGCCTGGGCGAACACAAAAGGCAGGAAGTACGGGGCGGCGCGCGGCCCCGTAACCATGACTACCTGCGCCCGCCCACCGCCGCGCGCCCCGGGCCCGGCCGGCCCCGGGCGGAAGGGGCAGGAGGCGAGACGCAGCCGCCCCGAGCACGTGGCCTCGAGACCGCGAGCCTTCACTCCGGCCTGTGAAATGGGGTCACATTTTGCCCGCGGCCCAATCCGCTCATTAATTTCAACATTTATTGAGTGCCTACTATGTTTAGGACCGGGAGATCCACCCCTGAACGGGACAGATGAGAAGCAAAGCAATCCTGGGGCCTAGGGAGCGCGCAAAGGTAGAGCGCTCCTTGCCCGGCGGGCGAGGGACCGAGCTCTGCTGCGCGCCCACCCCCATGCCCAGGGCCAGGCGGTGTGTGGGGCCGGCTGCACACTGTCGGATCCCCCAGGCACCACCACCCAACCACCAGGCCTATGCGAACACTGTGTGTGTGTCTGTGTGTGTGTGTGTGTGTATGTGTGTGTGTGTGTGTGTCAAAGCTTTGATGGAAACAGCTTGGAGGAAAGGGAAAAGCTCAGGAGAGGGTTTGTAGTTCTAAATAGGGTGATGTGATCTGATGGGCCTCACCAAGGGGAGGTTTATTTTTTATTTTGGGGCCACACCTAGTGATACTCGGGGGTTACCCCTCGCCCTGTGCTCAGGAATCACCCCTGGCAATGCTTTGGGGGGATCATGTGGGATGCCGGGGATTTAACCCGGGTTGGCCATGTGAAAGGCAAATGCCCTACCCACTATAATATGGCTCCAGCCTCCCAGGAGGTGACTTTGGCAGACTAAAGGGCACTCCGGTCTTCGGCATATGCAGCAGGCAAGCAAGACCATGTTTCTGCACTCACAGGAGCAGGCCCAGGGAGCAAGACCATGGGCCCACAGCAGCTCAGCCCAGCCTCTGCCCCTTCCCCTCCTTGCCTTCTGAATGTCCTGCTCTCCTCCTCCCTTTCTTCTTCATGCCACCTCTCTCCTCAGGAGCACTTGGCCTTAGATCTGTGGTGAGGCTCACTGCCCCCTAGTGCTTCATGTCCTAGGGCCTTACACACTCCTGCCTTAGCTTCACAGACCAAGCAAAGTTACCTCCTTGTGAAGTGAAGGCTCTCACCCCTGTCCTGCAATTTTTCCTTTATGGGGCGGGGTGTGTGTGTGTGTGTGCGTGTGTGTGTGTGTGTGTGTGTGTTAATGTCCTTTCTTTGCATGGGGTAAAAGGCAGAAGGCAGTTGTTAAAAAAAAAAAGGGGGGGGGGGGATGGCCACAGGAAAGGACCAAGGAAGCACAAGGACAAAACCCAGAGTCAATTGTGAGCAGTCGTGTGTGCCTGTCCCTGTGCTGGGGAGTGCAGCCCAGGCCTTGTGTGGTTTACAGAAGCCCCCCAACCCCCAACATTCGACCCTGACAGCAGAGAGCATGGAGAGTGCTGAAGCGTCAGACATATAACCTCTGCCCAAGTGAGGGCCAAAGCCTCCACAAGACCAGGGCGAAGGGCGGCCAGCATCTGGACTTCAGCCTGCAGAAGGTTCATTTCTTCTGGGCACTGGCCAGTCTGGTTTTTTTGTTTTGTTTTGCTTTTTATAGTCACCTGGGCCCCACCCAGAGAATGAACTCAGGGCCCACACAGGCAGTGCATGCACTCTACCACTTGTCCATACCTCATGCCATGGTCTGGCGATCATTTGAATTTTATTGTATACGTACATGTATGGCCGTGCTGGAATCCAACCCAGGCCTCATGCAGTCCCGGCTGAGCCTTACCACTGAGCTACACCCTTGGCCTAGACTTCCTATTTAAACTCCCTCCGAGGGTGGGGAGTGGAGTGAGGGGCGCTGGAAAGCAGAGCTATGTTTCCAGTAAGTACCTAAGAGATGAAGTTTAAGGAAACAGGCCAGGACAAGATGGGCTTGAGTCAGCTCTGCCCCTTAACAGGCCACTCGGGTGTTGGCCTCCTCCCTTGCAAATGGGGTCAATAGTAATATCCACCTTGCAGAGTGTTGTGGAAACTAAATGGGTCAATGTGAGGAAAGTGCTTAGTTGTGTGGCTCATGGCAAGAACTCAGTAAAGGCTGGCTCTGGTGATTAGAGAGACGCCCTGGAACCCAGTCAGGAGGCCTAGAGTTGACAAAACTAGGGTTCTCGCTTGGAGACCGGCTGGACCACACTCCTCAGTTCCCCCTGGATTTATATGACTTAGTTCTAGCCCAGGAAGGTGCACTGAGATGAAGTGTCCTTCCATGCATAAGGACCCTTTGGAGGCCGCAGGGGCAGGCAGAGCAATGCCAGTGCAGGAAGGAAACCACCTACCTTCCAGAAGCTCTCCATACCCTCCGGGGCAAAGAATTAACTTCTAGAAATGTTAGGCTTTGTCTATTACTGCAGCTAGCCTTACCCTATCTAGCACTTACTCATTCACTTAAACATTTGTGAGAACCCTTCCCTGCTCTCTGCTGGACATAAGAAGGGGTGGGTCCTGCGGTCCTGACGGTCCTGACGTTTACAATGTGGTAACAAAGGCCAGCCTTAGTAAGTTCTCAGGGCAAGGGCGCCAGAGGCAGCAGGGCTTGTCTGAGATGGAATCTAAGAAGAAGAGAGTTCGAGGGGGTGGGGGTGCGGAGAGGGGGAGAGAGAGAGAGAGAGAGAGAGAGAGAGAGAGAGAGAGAGAGAGAACACGCTCAAAGGGCTCAAGCACATGATTTGCATGCGGCACCCCCAGATTCAATCACCAGCACCACATGCTTCCTAAGCACTGCCAGGAGTGACTCCCACCCCATGCCCACAAGCACTGGGAGTAACCTCTAGGCATAGCTGCTGGGCAATGGCTCCAACACAAGAGACACAAAACTAAGACAAAACGGAGGGGGCCAGAGCGACATTTCAGTGAGGATCACTTTCCTTGCAATCAGCCAACCTAGGTTTGATCCCCAGCACCCCATATGGTCCCCTGAGCCCACCAGGAGGAACCCTGAGCACCATTGGGTGTGGCCCCCAAACAAACAAAATCAATAAAAGGAGAAAGTTCCAGGAAGCCGGACTATGGATGAGAACATGGTCCGCTTCCTGGAGCCAAGTGCTCTGCCCCATCCTGTCCCCCTTAGGAGCTTGTTTTCTCATCTTTAAAACAGAGGCGATCCCAGTCCCAGCCCTCTCACTGGGCATCTCTGAATCTCAGAGAAAAGACCCCGCGTTCTCCTCTCAGGGTCATTTCCAGCATCACTGACAACAAGCAGAAAGACCTCCACCTAGCGCCTGCAGAGATTGGGAGTGTGCAGGGCTGTCTCTGGGGCTCAGAAGGTAGGAATGGGAGGGAGAGTTGCGGCTATTAAGGCTCCCGCCTCACAGGCTAAATATCAAGGATCGACTCCAGCCGGGAGAGCTATTAGGCAGCAGAGGAAGCGTAAGCTCTCTGGGGAGGCGGGCAGGGCTGTCCCTGGAGGCGGCTCGGCAAGCTGGTACTAAGAGCAGGAACTCTGTTGATGGGCAGATGCTGGCCACCATTCTGCCTCTTTCTGGAGGGGCAATGTTGAGTTGGACATTGCAGGATTTGGCGCGGTGGTTTGGGGCTGTTAGACACTCCTCTGATGCTCAATGCCTTGCCTGGCTGCTGTCTCCTAAGATCAGGAGCAGAAAAAGATGCAGAGACCTGAGAAGTATGCTTGTGCCAGGCACGAGGGCAGACAGGCTGGAGAGATAGGGTAGCAGGTAAGCATTTGTTTTGCATGAGGTTGACCTATATTTTGATCCCAGCACCACACAGGATCCCCTAAACCATGCCAGGAGAGATTCCTGGATCCCAGGACCAGGAGTAACTCCTGAGCACTGCTGGGTGTGACCCTAACACACACACACACACACACACACACACACACACACACAGTGTGTACAGACAGATAGGGGAGTTCTGGCAGGGGTGATGCCCAGGAGTTGAACTCCCCACCCCAACTTGCATTGGGATTACATCTCTTTCCCAACTCAAGCATCCTCGTTCTCTGCGGCCACCATTCTAGCTTCTCAGACCCTCAGCCGCAGCAGCTCCCACTATATGGCTTTTGCCTTTACTTCTTCTTTTGCCAGGAGGTGCCAGACTCATCTCATCCCTGTCTGCATCTTTTTTGTTTTGTTTTATTTGGGAAACAACACACCCAGCAGTGCTCAAGGGCTACCCCAAGTCCTGGTGGTGTCTGGGGGACAGTATCTAGGGATTGAAACTGGGTCTCGCAAATGCAAAGTATTTGCGAGGCTGTTGAGCTATCTCTCCGAGCCTCTCTTTTCCCCCCTAGGGAGAGGGCCACATCTAGTGGTATTCAGAGACTCCAGCTCAGAACTTGGGGGTCACTCTAGGCAGTGCTCAGGGGACCCTGAAGTGATGAGGATCAAACCTGGGGCTTGAACCAGAGATACCTGAATGCAAAGCATACATTCCAGTGCACTGAGTCATCTCGGTGGCACTATTTTCTTTTTCTTGTTGTGTGTGTGTGGGGGGGGGTGCTCATTCAAGTTGTACTGTTCCGGTGCTGTTCTGACCTAGGGGTCTGTTCCGGTGATACTTGGCCAACGGGGGCAGGGATTCAATGTGAGGGCCCAAGGATGTGGTGCTGCTCAGAGCTGGGGATTACCCCCCCGCCCCCCCGCCCCCCCCCCCGCCCCCGGTGATACTCAGAGGCCTCCAGGGTTACATCCAGTAGTGCTGCACCTGGCAATGCTTGGGGACCATGTGGTGCCACAGACCCAACAGCCGCCAGCCACGTGCAAGGCGTGTGCCTTAACCCTTGTGCTTATCTTCCCAGCCCCTTTTAGGTCTTAAGTTTTTGGTTTGTTATTTTTCAGGTTTTCGAGCCACACTCAGCAGTGCTCAGGGGTTACTCCTGGTGATACTTAGGGGACCATATGGAGTGTGGATCAAACCTGGGTTGGTCACGTGCAAGGCAAGCGCCTTACCTGCTGGTCATCTTTTTACGGCCCCTTAGATCATCTTTTAAGAACACTTAAACCAAGGAGTTCTAATCCTGGCTGAGTGAACTGGCCAAGCAGTCTCCCCTCTGATCTGTCGCCTCCTTACTATTGAGAACATGTGGGAGCTATTTCCTACCTCACAAGGCTACTGGTACACATTAAGCACAACAATGCATGTGGAAAGCACCTAATGGAATATGGCATAAAACAATTATTTAAAAAGCAGACACTCCCTCCACCCCTCCTGCCACACACCTACCCAACTAAGCTGGCAGCTTTACCTCCTCCAGGAAGCCCTTCCCGACTACATTCTGCAGCTTGAGTTAGGTGCTTTTATTGTTGTTACTACTGTGGAAGCCATACCCTGTGGTGCTAGGACGCAGGGGATCTCAGGCTCAGTGATGCTTGGGGGCCACCAGAGCTACAAGAAGAGGTCCTCAGAGTCTTCCAGGGCCTTGCCCAGATGATGCTAGTGCTCGACCACTTGAGCCATGCCCCTGACCCCAGGTGCCTTCCTGATGGCCTCCAGATCCTGGGCGACACATAGCATGAATACTTCCTTGGAACAGAGATGGGGTTTGGGCATCTTCCCCTCCCTACAGACTCTGAATCCTGAAAGGGCAGAAACATTGGGCTCCATGGTCAGGATGAAGAATAAAGAAGGGATCAACTGCGCAGGCCCCACTCAGCCTCCCCCTCTGTCCCCAAGCTATAGTCACCAGCCAAGGCCCTGGTCACCAGAATTCCGCCAGTTTGCCACCCAGCTCCAGAGACACGTCCTCATACCTTCCCACATCCAATGTCAAACAGTGGCTAAGGGAGGGAAGGGGAGCCGAGGGCCCCCCCCCCCCAGGCTCAGGACTGACTGAAAGCAGTGACCAAACTCCCAGGCGGGCACAGGCGCTTGGGTACCCATATGTGTGAACCCACAAGCTGTCACATTTCTTCTCGAAACCTTAGAGTCTATCCCGTAGGAGGCGGCGCTGACCGCACCCAGCAGAGGCTGTGGGCTGGAGAGGCTCTCCTGGTTATCTCCTTCCACCCAAGGCTCAGACAGGCATTATGGATGTCTTTGATTAATAAGAAATGGGGCGATGAATTAATCATGTAATAAATGCAGTTTGTTTGGCAGTCATATCACTCAACAACAGGGTTTGTGTGTGAAAAATAACCAAGGGGTCTTTCAATAAATACATATGGCACTTTGGGTGAGGCCTGGGTTTTTGTCCTCAGAACCCCCATTTGTGGTGGGGGAGGCAGCAAGCTCCACACGCCCCTCAAGCATCTGGGGGAGTGCCGGACCCCAAGTCACAGAGGGGCTGAGCAGGCCAAAGGCTGTTGGCAGCAGGTGGCTGGAGACTGGGCAGGGAATGGTGTGGAGGGCCTTAGCCCCTGAGGACAGGGCTCCGGGTTGAGCCCAGGTCTCACCTCCTGCCCTGTGCCAGGAACAGCCCTGCGGTTCTCCTCACCCGGTCCCGCTGCCTGCCACTTTCTGAAATGAGAGGAATGAACAGATGTTTCCTTGATTCAGGGAAATAACGTCCGCTCCCAGATGGGCTGCTTGGTGGAAGCGCGTCCTCTCCCTCCCTCCCTTTGTGACAAGGTCTTTCTGGGGAGCAGCTGAGCGTCAGAAGGTGGCGGGAGGGGGCAGTGGCACATCCCGGGCATCTGTTTGCTAGGTCACCACCGGTGTCCCTGGAGGAGGGGTGCGGGAAGCACAAAGCCCAGCCGCTGCTGTCTTTGTGAGGGGGGGTGTCCAGCGGGGGGGGGGGGGTGTGTGTCCAGCAGGAGACCCCAGCCCCAGGGATCGCGTCGGGCCGGCCTTCCCTGCGGAGCCCGCCCACCGCCTCACAGGCCCCAGCGCCCCAGCGCCACCCGGCTGCTGGGCTGCTTGGTTCTGGGCCCGTACAGAAGGACTCCTGGGCAGCCAGCACCAGCACAGCGACGGGGGTCGCCGCCCCCTCCCCTCGCCGCCCGAGCAGGCGTGCTTGGCCCCGTCGCGCGGCCACGCACAGGCTCCCCGCCAGGCAGCCTCCTGCCCGGGAGCCCCTTCCTTTGTGCGACCCACTCAGGCCGCCTCCTCCCACCGCCCTCTCAAAGGGTGATGCAGCCACTGCCTCCAGCGACTGGCGGGACAAAGCGCCCCCTCCGGGCAGGGCCTGGAGCTCCCCTCGGCCCCGGGTCCGCACGCAGCGGCTCTCAGGCTCCTATGTGTGCAATGTGAGCACAAACGCACGGAACAAGACCCCGAAACCCACGTGTAAAACTAGGGCCGAGAGACAGCACAGCTAAGGTTAGGGCGCTTGCCTTGCACAAAGTAGACCCGGGTTTGATCCTTGGCACCCCATATCGTCCCCCGAATCTGCCAGGAGTGATCCCATCCCTGAATGCAGAGCCAGGAGTAAGCCCTGAACACAGCCAGCTGTAGCTAAAGAAGAAGAAGAAGAAGAAGAAGAAGAAGAAGAAGAAGAAGAAGAAGAAGAAGAGGAAGAGGAAGAGGAAGAGGAAGAGGAAGAGGAAGAGGAAGAGGAAGAGGAAGAAAGAGAGAGAGAGAGAGAGAGAGAGAGAGAGGAGAACACATTAAACTAGTAAAACCAAAGCCTTCTAGGGGAGCCCGGAAAGGGCAGTGACCATCCATGTCCTCCTTATATTTTCACTTTTCTAAAAAAAAAAAAAAAAAAAACCCACCTTGGTTTTCAGGGCCAGTGAGAGAGCTCAGATGGCAGAGTATGTGACTACACATCAGCCTGCGTTTGGCCGCAGGCTCTCACCCCCTCTCTGCCCCACTACTACTAGGTGTGGCCCGGTGCTCCCCAGCACCAAGTCAGACCCTAACATGGAACTGAGAATTCCAGGGACGGGCCCTGTGGCCTGAGCTCTGCTGACAAAAACAATAATGATTCTGACCCACAATCACACCCAGGCTGCCTGGGAACTGAGACTTGACTCCTGACTGCTGACTCCCAGGTCCTGCTGAGTGTGCCTCGGGTGTGTGGTCCTTTTCGAAACAGCCCTCTAAGCTCAGAAGTCGGTGGGCAGGTGGGCTGGCATGTGGGCCCTGGAGGACCCCCAAACCCATGTTCTCTTGGGAGTTTCACCAAGTGTCCTTAACCACAGGATGTGAGACAGTGGGGCTGATCCTAGTAGTTGGCCAGGAACTCCCAAGCTGGTCATGCATCAGGCATTTTCTCAGTGTGCCCAGGACTATGTGAAGGGTACGGGGGGGGGGGGGGGGGGGGGCCTGATCATCATCTAAGCCAGAATCCTGGGAACTTCCCTCATTCTGTTCCCGCTTCCCTCTCCCTCCCCACTCCAAGTTGAGGAGCAATTCCCAGGCCTCAGTGAGGGCACTACAGAATACATCTAAAAGGTGCTCCCATGTTCGTGCCCACCCAGGGATGCCAAAAAAAATGAAAATAAATAAAAATAAAAAGTGCCCCATCCCCCATGTGTCCCAGGCACATCAGCAGCACCCAAGGGGCTTGTTATAGTTTTGATTCCTGAGCTACTGTGGGGCAGTAATTCAGACAGGCTGGAGAATGGGAACACAAGGGGTGCGCTGGGCACGTCTGTGAGTCTTCACAGTGCTGGGTACATGAGCCCAAGCTTGTGCCTACGTGTGCCGGGAGAGGCACAGTGGCCTC
Organism: Sorex fumeus; assembly: GCF_029834395.1. Taxonomy (NCBI): domain Eukaryota; kingdom Metazoa; phylum Chordata; class Mammalia; order Eulipotyphla; family Soricidae; genus Sorex; species Sorex fumeus. Next base: position 2,189,118 of record NW_026606179.1, on the reverse strand, counting down.
GTGCCTGGGCATGGCCAGTGGATAAGGAGCAAGTAAGAGGCTGTTCCACAAGGGAATCAAGATGCTGCCCCTAAGAAAAGGCCAAAGGAGAGATCTGCTGCCCCTGGCATTTTCAGATGGGGTCTTCAGCCCTAGGGGACATAGTACACAGCAAGGTACAATAAATGTTTAGGGCACAAAACAGCATAAACGCCCTCCAAGTCACTGAGGCCACCATCTCAAGCACCTGCCTGTGGTCGGCACTCTGCTCTTGGAACATGTCCAAGACAGGGAGGAGGCATCGTGACAGCAAAAACAACCTTGGTATCCCCCTGCAGACAGAGCATTCACGCACCTGCTGGGTACCCTGGGGCTCCAGACTGGAGAGTGGAGGGGACTCCTGGGGGTAGAATACTTTGCAAAGGGTCTACTGGAGTAAAATCTCACATTAGATGAGAAATACAATTCCTGGTACCAGACAGAAGGGCTAAAGGAGGACCCCTGCCAGGGACTCCCACAGATTGGGGCAGGTAATTGTGGGGTAAACTTACAACTTCTTGCATTTCCCTTCTGACTTGTTTTGTTCAATAATGAATAAAAGGCTTTGGTTTGTTTTTGTTTGGGGAGCATTGATGTGGGGGGTGGGAGGGAAAGGTGTGCTACTCTGGTTTCTGTGCTCAGGGGTCACTCCCAGAGGTCCTTGGGGGATCATGGGGTGCCAGGGAACGAACCCAGGCCTCCCACATACAAACATGCACTCAGCGTTTGAGCTACTACTCTTCAAACCCCAACTCTTGCTTTTTACTGTAAGGACGTGGTTTTCAGCAGAGTTTCCAATGAATTCAGCACCAGGTGCCTGGGGGTGGCAGGATGGGGAGTAGGTTTAGGAAGATGATTTATAAGTCAGAGATTGTGGACTCTGGAGAGCACGTGTGTGTGCACACATGCATTCATTCGTTCCACAAAGATCTGGCTCTCTGGGCAGAGTGCCAGCTCTTCCGGCCCCAGCATTCATTCATTCATTCCACAAACATGAGGTGCCCGATGTAACTTTGGGGGCCTCTGCGATCAATCTGGAACCTCAACCCTCTAGACTGAGGTTGGGCTGGATGGGAGGGAAATTCAACCAGGCACTCCCTGTCACCTGCTGTGTGTCTCAACATCTCTGTACACAGCCTGGGTACACCATCACCTGCGGCCACAGGAGTCTAGCCCAGCCCCAAAGTGGCAGGCACCCAAGATGGGAATTATGGTCTCTACAAGAGACAATGGCATGAAGCTGGTGGCTGCTTTTGCAGCACACGTAATTCCTTTTTATTAGAAAATTAAAGGGTAGGACCAGCTTGCCAAAAGCCAAAAGAGCTGAAATGTGCTTTCTTAAGATATGCAGTGTCTGATAAAAACAGATTTGCTTGTCCCCCTCCTTTCCACTACCATCGCCCCTCTGTCAGCCGTTCTTCCGTTTGCAGGCAGCAGCCGTGAGGCGGGCAGGCAGGTCCTGCACCCGGAGTGTGGAGCGAGGCCTTTGTTCCCCATCACAGCATAGGAGCCAGGGGCTCTGCGCCGGGGCCGCTGCCCATGTTGAAGCCTTTTCAGAACAGCTACCTCGGGGATCCTCATGCTTTCCTGAGATGCAAAGGCTGCGGTGGCCTCCGCTAAGCTGAAGGTGTCAGGAGGGAAATGCAGGAACAATAAAGGATGGGGCTCCCGAGAAACAAGCTCATCCATCTGGAGACCCTGGGAGCCGGCAGCCCAGAGGGCGGCCGAGGAAGATGGCAGGGCCACGTGGAGAGGAGGACGAGTTCCTCTGTGCCACACGGAAAGCAACTCTTCAAAGCCACCCAGGGAGCGCTCTTATTGAAAAGTCCTTGATTCTCCCCTTTCTGCCGCAGAACTTGTGAACAAGGGCCCCATCTTATTAATGGGGTGGTGGGGGCTGAGAGGTGGCTGAGCCCGCCCCTCCAGCCATTAGGGCCGGTAACTAAGTAACTCCAGAATCAGGTTTGCTTCCCACTAATCTCTCTTTCCTCCCTCCTTTCTCTTTTTCTTTCTGTGGTCAGACTACCTTTCCGACTTCGAGGGGACCTCTGAGAGGTGGGGGAGAGGGCTGACATGTGCGTGCATGTGCACTGAATACTAAAATGGTGGCCTCAATCTTGAGGCTCTCTTTGATGGGGGTGATGGGGGGGTCCCAGCTCAGGTATGTCTGCCCCCAGTCCTCACCACACACGTGCCCAGCCCCCTCCCAGCCTCCCTCTCTCCCTGTTCAAGGGCAAATCCATTCCCTCCGCTCCCTCCTTTTGAGTAACAAAAGGCGAGATTGAGTTCCCTTTCACCTGCTCTGATTGAAGCCCCGCTCCAGCCTGCTGCAGAGGCCGCTTTGTTCTGGGGAAAACCAAGCCTGGGTCTGTCCTGGGACTTGCCAGGGTGGGCTCAGAAAGAAATACCGAAAAAAAAAAAAGCATTGTCCCCCAGATCCCTGATGCCTGGAGCTGGCTTTCAGGGATGGGGGGTGTAGACGGTGGTCCAGCAGTGTAGCCCAAAGGGTTCTGGTCTCCGGGTTCCAGTCAGGTGGCTAAGGCGCGGGGCCTGGGGCTGGGGTCTCATTCTGTGCCCACAGGAAGTGCTGGCACAATGTCAGAACTGGGGCCTCCCGGTCCCACTGCTGTCAGGGCTGAGAGGGGGAACCATTTTTCCAGCGGGCTGGGTAGTGAGCAACAGGAGGAACCGTGACCCATGGGGTCGGGATTCCGCAAAGGGAGGGGACAGGGAGTGGCAGGAGCCCCAGCTGAGTTCTCAGTGCCTCCCCTGCATGGCAGCCCCAAGGATGTCCCTGCGCTCAGTGAGTACCTGAGAGCCAGGGCCTGCGCCAGGCGTCACACTGCCAGGAATGCCCTCTGGAGGGGTGTCCGAGCTGCCACATTCTGAGAGAGGAAGGCAACAGCAGGAGGCCCCTCACCCACCCCAGCGTCAGTCAGTCAGCTGGCCCCTGTGTGCCAGGGGAGCCTGCCCTCCACCTGGTCCAAGGCAATGAGGTCAGCTAAACGCTGACTGGCACCTGGCGGGCCCCACTCCAGGAGGCTTCTGGGAGTCTAGTCCCCTGGGTCCCCACTGCAGGGACAGCTCAGCTCAGGGCAGACAAGGCATAAGGTTTCAACCCCCTCCCCGCCCCCCTAGCAGTGAGACAGGGAAGCCAGTGAGGAGGCTAGAGAACAGAGGAATGGGGAAGAGCACCCAGCACTGCAGGCAGAGGGGCGACTCGGCCAGGCTCAGGCAACCGTCACAAGCCCTAACTAACCCTTTGCTACCAGATTCTCCCTCCCTCTCTCTCTCTTCTCTCTCTCTCTCTCTCTCTCTCTCTCTCTCTCTCTCTCTCTCTCTCTCTCTCTCTCCCTCTCTCCCTCTCCTTATCCCTCCTCCATCTCTTCCCATGCCTGCCCTCCTCCTCCTCCTCCTCCTTCTCCTCCTCCCCTCTAAGCAAATCGGCTATAAATGGGAGTGTCTTTTCATTTGCACCTGCCTTTTTCTAGAACTGACATATCCCTTCCATAGGCTGTCTTTGCCCCCCTCCCCCTGGAAGGGCAGCCCCAGCCTGCCCCACACTCCCCACCAAAGACAGGCTGTGAGCTTCCAGAGCCAGGGGTCAGGCGAGCTGCAAAGCTGCAGCCTTGCTGAACGAGCGTGGCTCTCATCTTAATGTTTTTTTTCCCCCCAGAAAGCATTTAATGGGTGTATGGCTGCCCATGCGCACAGAGGTGGCCTTCCCTGCCCCCCTTCCCCTTCCTTCCTCATCCAAATTGCCTCAGTCTCCCCAGTCACAAGGGCTGCCTGCCTCAGGGGAGGGCAGGGAGTTCCCCCACAGACATTTCCGGGTGTTGGAAAACAACAGCTTCGCAGGGGTGGCACTGCTATCCCCTGCTCCAGAGAGAGGCAGGGCTGGGCTGCTCAGGCCTGGGCACACCCATGAACGGTGAGACCAGCTGTGCTTCCAGTGTGGGCCCTTTGCAAGAACATTAGCCTTGAAAAATTCCCACCAGCAGGGGAGACAGCTGAGAGTGCTGAGGGCGTGTTCTGCATGCAGGAGGCCTGGGTTAGATCCCTGGGACTGTTTGGTCCCATGGAAGTGAACTTCAAGCACCAGTAGATACGGCACAAAAAAGCGCGGGGGGGGGGGGGGGGAGAGGGAGAGGAAGGGAGAAAAAAAACACTTTCACTAAAAAATAATCACAGGGACTGGAGAGATATAGAGGGTGGGGAACTTGCCTTGTAAAAAGATGACCCGGGTTCAATCTCCAGTACAAGACAGCATTCTCCCAGCCCCTCCAGGAGTGACCCCCAAGCAAAGAGCCAGGAGGAAGCCCTGAGCATAGCCAGTGTGGCTCAAAAACCAAATATACTACCACTACTACCAACAATAAGAAGAAGAACTAACCATTTCCCAGATGGGTAAGACTGAGATACCAAGGGCCCCCAGGCAAGCAAGCACCAGGAGCCAGTAGCTTTTTTGAGATGTGGGGCCTCGATTTGCTTGAATGTGGACAAATGTGCTGAGCAGCTGCAGCTTCTATGCTTAGCTCCGGTGCCTCTGGGCCATCCCCCAGAAGCTGAGGAGAGCCTGGGGCAGGCTGGAGACCACACGTTTCTCAAGGCCCCCGTGTCCTCTGCCCTCCCCAGCATTCAGACTAAAGCACCTAAGAGCGGCCGGGATCGCCCTGGGACCACCCAGGTGGAGAAGAACTGGGGGAGGGGGAGAGAAGAAGAGAGAATGTACATGTGTGTGTGCACGTGCGTGTGCATACATGTGTACATGTGTGTGTGTGTGTGTGTGTGTGTGTGTGTGCGCGCGCGTGTGTGTGTAGTGACCCAGTGCCCAGCCAGGATGCTCCACTCAGCCTGACCACAGCTGGGAAAACAGGCTCCTCAGCACCCGCCTCCCGTCCCCCCCACCCCCCACCCGCCCGCTCCCCAACTCCACCCCCCTCGTCAGGCCAGCCTCTCACCCAGCTCTGAACCAGGAACTGGGCCTGCAGCCATCTTCGCAGGCTCGCCTGAGCTGTGTCCGCCACTCCTTCAGGTCCAGCCAGATCTTCTCCCTCCTGCTAACCCCCCACCACAGAGAGAGAGGTTCAGCCTTGAGCTGCAATTTGCCTTAAGTGGCCCCCCCTCCTCACTCCCGCACACCCCCACCCTGGGGCAGCCCCCCCCTCCCGCCCCCAACACCAGCCCTGGGGTCTCTGGGCCTGCCTTACACTTCTGAGACAGGATCACTGAGGCTGAAATTTCAATTAAGGAGGAGAAATAATTACTCCCGGACTCCAGGCTGGCTCAAGTGGTGACAGCTCCATAGCCCTTCCCTGGAGTAGGGGGAGTGGCCTGACAGCCTGGGGGTCAGCTCGAGGTGGGGGGGGGGGGGGGCGGGCACACAGACTCGGGTCTTCATCTACATTCACCCTCGTGGTGGCCCCATCCTTCGACTGAAACCAGTGCCCCACGGGGCTGCTCCAAGGGCATGTCCTGGTTGGGCCGGAGAGAAGGTGAAGGTCCTGGCAGGGGAGCTGCAGAGGAAGTCTCCGATGGCTCCGGAGAAACGGAATTAGATTAGACTTAACCATTCAGCAGCCCTGGGCAGTGGGTGGCTCTGGGAAGGTCCCCTGAGGACCCCCTTTGCTGCTCACAGAATGGGGACACTGGGCAGAAACCATCCCTCTGTGCTTGAGGTCCGGCCCCCAAACCAGTCATATGTGGGAGTCTGTGGGAGTACCCCTGGACCTGGTGAAAAGCTCCCCCATCAATACCCTAAAAGGCTTCTACATAGCCCTCGTGTTCAGAAAAGTACCATCCTTCATCAGAAAATGTCTCTTCCCCAGGAATGACCTATTTTCTCTCCAAAATACTGTTTGAACCCTGACATTCTCGCTCCAGAATGTCCCATCAAGCCTCCAGAAATAACCCTCTCATTCCAGTGTAACCTACCTCCAGAAATGCCAGTGCTTTCTGTAAAGCCTCCATATTCGCTCCAAGAAGGTTCCACTTCCTGAAATACCACATCCCAGCTCCAAAAATACCTCCGATCCAGAAGCGCCCTATTTTATTTCCAGAACTACTCCAGTATCATCTTCAAAAACACTTCACTTCCAGAGGCACTACAGTTTATCTCTAGAAATTGTCCATTCCCACAAATGTTTCATCTCTAGCAATGTTTGAAATCCAAAAAGGCCTCATCTTTACTCCAGAAAATGCCCACTCCTAGCTACAGAAAAGTCCTTTTTCATCTTCAGGAATGTTCCTCCTAGATAAATGCTTTCCACCTAGCCTCTACAAATGTCCTCATCCTATCTCCAGAAATGCAGTTTCTAGAAATATCCCATCTCTGGCAGTCTCCCAGCTTCTGTCTGGAAATGCCCCCACTCCCTCCGCAGGCCCTCCCTGCTGGCTGGCCTCCGTGACACTCAGGAGCCACGTCCGTTGGGGATGGGGTGGCAGCCTTCCAGACACATCCAAACCCACTCTTGTCTTTGTTTTGTTTTCCTGCCACACCTAGAGCTGCTGGGATGGGGAGGGGCCCCCTCGGTGCACTTGGGGGAACCTTACAGCACCCAGTGCTCATGCTTACACGTTTTCTCCCAGCTCTTGGGCCCACACGTGGGGACACAGTCCAGAGTGAAACGGCAAGGGGCTGGAGAGACAACACAACGGGGAGTGCATTTGCCTTGCACACAGCCAACCCAGGTTCAATCCCCGACACCCCGTATGTTCCCCCAAACACCTCCAAGTGTGATTCCTGAGGATCGACAGGTGTGGCCCAAAAGCAGGAAACAAAACAAGCGAAACGACAGCGGCAAGGGGCTTGGGGCACTGAGGAGCCTTCTGTGTCTGCTCTCAGAGGGGCCTGTGAGCGGCCAGCATGAGTGGGGACAGCCCCATGGCCATACCCGCAGCACATGCGTGTCCCACTCACACCCCCACCTTCCTGGAGCCCAGAAGTGGCCACCCCACAGGTCCCACCTCTCAGCACACACACCCTCCGCAGAACACTAAGACACACGTGCAGCTTGCCCCCTCACACGGCCACCCCACAGCTTTCTAGACACGAGCGGCAGAAGCTCGCTGTCCCTCTAGGCAGCCAGATGAGCGCCAACCTGGCGGGAAAACCACAAGATGTGGGGCTCAGAAGGGGCCGTGAAGGAGATGAGGCGCACGGGCGGTGGCTGCTGGCAGACCCGAGGCGGCGCTTGTGCCTCCCTCCATCCTGAAACCGACCACTGACCCACTGCACGGTCTCTCTGGCCCCCTTGCTTGTTTACGTGGGTCACCCCTGAAGGAGGTTCTTCGGTTGGAACTGCAACTCTGGCCGGACACGGAGCTCAGCAGAAGAGCAAGTGCGCATGAGGCTGTGGCTCCCAAGCCAACCACTTCAGCTCGGAAGGGAAGCCCTGTGCCCAGCCCAGCCAGCCCCATCTCCAGAATCAGCAGGGGTGTCCTGCTGGGATGCTGTGGGGTCTCTCCTCCCCGTGCTCTGATGGAGCAGAGGTGGCAGAAGTGAGCCCGCCACTGCTCTGAGGGAGAGGAGTCCGCTGGGCATGGAACGGAGAGAGGCCGGGCCGGGCACCAAGCCCAGGTACACGGCACGCCCGCGTGTGTCCAAAGAGCTCATGTGCAGACACACGGCTCTACACCTCCCCATGCTGGACCCACAGAGAGAAGCCAGCGGGCCTGCAGGTATAACAACAGGCAAGTGCTTGCTTTGCATGCAGCTGACCCGAGTTCGATCCTCGGCACCCCACATTGTCTCCCAACCCCCACCAAGAATGATCCCTGAGTGCAGAGCCAGGAGTAAGACCTGACACCACCCCAAAAGAAATGAGGTCACTCCTAGTGCATCCCAGTTCCAACCCTAACACCCTGCAGGCAGGTCGGAATTTTCAGGGCCTCCAGCTGGGTGGGCGGGGAAAAGGCCACTCTACCCAGAAGCTGTGCCCTGCCATATTGGTTAGCTCTGCCTGGCCCCCACGGGAGGGTAATTACCATTTATTAAGCCTCCCAATTTAGAATCAACCTCAATTAACGAACCTCCCAAACCCCCTTTTCTGATCCTTAGGGGCCTGGGGCGGATGCTAACGCCCTTCAATTTGCCTGCGGAAGGGCCCCCTTTGTCCCCCTCCAACTGGCCCCTCTTGCCTAGAGATGGGGCTCGTGCATCTGTCCCCGCCTTCACTCCCTCTCTCCACCCCTCTGGGCCAGCCCTGAGGACTCACTTTCCCTTTCCCTAGATCTCCTCTGGGCGCCAGGAGACTCATGCTTCTGAGCCAGCAAAGCACAAGAAAGACCCTGGAGGAACACGTGGCTATCCAGTCACGGGTGGGCGAGCGCTGGGGCCAGGCCTGGGGGTGGGGAGAAGGGCCCCCACCTCCCGCCCCCGGGAGCAGCCATGCTTTCTGAAGAGGCTTCTGCATTGGTATTCTCTGTCCCTCACAGCCCAAATTACACTGGCTCTCCTGGGACCCTTTTATCGCACGTTGTCGCTTCAGCAAAAGGTTATGTACAAGAACATAGAAATCTCTTCCGCATATTAACGAAAAGAGCATTTTTTAAAATGCGCAGGAAGCAGTAGCTCACCTAAGAGGCAATTTTTACAGAGTCTTAACAGGAACGAGCACTGGGCTGGGAGTCAAGGACTTGTCAGCTCACCTTTCCGGCCTGCTGGCAAGCAGATGCTCCATGGGGTGCGGCGGCCAGGGCTGGCCTGGGAAGGAACCCGTGCTGCCTGGCTGCCAAGCATGTCAGGAGCACGGGCGTCCACCCCGCAGCCCAGTGAGCTCTTCCAAACCCCTGCAGCATCCACCAGGGAGTCACCCCACCCAGGCACACTTCTGTTACTGTGGCCTGGAGAATTTCTGGAAAACACCCCCAAGACTCAATCTGGAGTCGATTCTCAGTTCTGACGTTTCACTGATGTGTTTCAAGCATATCGTCCACCCAAGATCAGAAAGAGACGGGATTCCAGGATTGGCACAGGTCTATGCTGCACAGCAAACCTGCCTCCTGGGTTGGCAGAAGACCACCCCCCCAACACACAGGGCCGGGGCTGGGCAGGCGGGGGGGGGGGGTGCAGCTGTGGGCTGTGCCTGTGGGCATGGGGGCCTCTGCTACAACCCACAGTTTCTTTCCGAAAAGCAGAGAGTAGGGTTTCGGGGCCAGAGCCATAGCACAGCGGGGAAGGAGCTTGCCCTGCACGTGGCCGACGCGGTTCAGTCCCTGGCACCGCATATGGTCCCTCAAATCCCTGAGCACAGCAAGGTGTGGCCCAGACCGCCCCTCCCCCCAAATTTAAGCTTTTAATGTGAAATCTAATGCTATTGTTAAAGCCCAGAGCTGGAGAGAGAAGGCGTGTGTGCATTAGTGCCCTGCGCACAGTCCCCTGAGCACTGCCAGGAGCGAGCCCCCAAGCACAGAGCAGCGGGTGGCACTGCCAGGTGTGATCCCCAAACCAAACACTTCAGAAATAAAAGAGAAAACCTTGTACTGGCCTGCCAACACCTCTGCAGCATCACGGGAGGCTGAGCTCCAGTCTGTTCCCCAGATGGATGGGCTTGGGAAGGGGGGCTGCGGGGGGCAGGGGCTGGCAGTGTGCCAGGGTGAGGAGGGGCACCTCACTGGCTTAGAGATGACTCATGAGCAGCACGGGGCTCTCTGGGCCTCAGTGCCCTCTTCTGTCCAATGCAGTGAGGACCAGGCCCCAGCGCCCCCGCCCCCACCGAGGAAGGGGAGAGTCAGGCAGGAGGAATTCTCCAAGCCTGGTGTCTGGGTTTGCCCTCCTGGGCCAAGGCCACTGCTCAGGCTACAAGGAGCCCCGAGCTGCCCAGCCACCTTGGCAGAGGAGGGAGTCCTGTGCAGACTACTGCCCAGGTGCCTGCCCCCCCCCATAAGACCCTGAACACAGGGCAGATAGTGAGTGTGAAGGGCTACAGTGCTTCGGGCTGCCTGGGCCTCCCTTGGGATTAAGCTGTGTGAGGGTGGGAGCTGGAGCACAGCAGGATAGCACAGAGGTGGGGTGTCTGTCTTACATGCAGCTGACCCAGGTTTGACCCCTGAGGGGCCCCCAAGCAGGGCCAGGAGTAACCACTGGGTGTGGCACCCTCCCCCCCATAAAAGCAATACAGGACTGGGGGCTTGGGGGGGCAAGCAGGCACAGGGATCATGCCTTCCTGACAGCTGACATGCCTTGCCCCACTCTCCCCACCCGGCCCCCTCCGGGCCTCCTGCACGCCAGCGCCAGCGTGTGCTCTGGCCTTGCCGGCCTCACGGCTGCCACTCCCCCAGCATCACCGTGCCTCCCGTTCCCAGCCGTGGGTTCCTTGTGTGGAAAATAGGAAGTGCAGGAATTTTTCCTTCAGTGGGAGGGTTTGAAGAGGAAATCGCCAGTGCTGGAGCCCGCAGCCTGCTCCACGGGGCTCCGGAACCCACGACTACTGGTGCTCTCCCTGCCCTCGCCAGGCCCCGGGTCCCTTCCCTGCTCGCTCTGTGTGCACCTTTCTGAGAGGGAATCACAATCTGACAGGCTTTAATTACCGCTCCCTGAGGACTGCCGCCTCCTTCCCCAGTGGAGCCTGGATAATCCCTCCCAGGGTTTGAACCCACTGCAGGGCTGGGTGGGGCTGCTCCAGGCCGGCCAGCTCAGGTGCCCACTCTGCAGCCCCACCCCAGGTCCACACAGCGGCCGGGGGTGGCAGGCAAGGAGGGGGACGCGCTTGTGCCATCCAAGGCCTTACAGTCAGATCTGGGAGTCGGAGGAGAAACTGCGACAACCCCCCAGTCCCTTTCCTTCTTTTCTTCTCTGGCCCACACCCTGTGACGCTCAGGGACCTCCCTGCAAAGCATGTGCTGGGCCTTCCGAGCACTCCCTGCAGCCCGGGGCCTTTTCTGAGGTTACAAGAATCTCTGCACACCCACCGGGCCACCCCCTTCCACAAAGCCTCTGTGCCCTCGGCCCTCTGTGGCCTTCACAATGAAACCATCTGCAGTGCTCGAGGTGGCTCCAGGCCTACCCCACCCCCCACCTTCTGACCTCCTAGTGTTCTCTGGCTGTCCCTAGGAGCCCCCTTCCCCCAACCCACAGCTCTCCTCAGGCAGGCTGTGGACCCACGAGGATCTCAGCAGATGAAATCTGGAAATCAGGTGCCCATCTGAGGCCCGCCAATACCCCGCGCCCTGTCCCCAACTGTGTGGAGATTACTGGGTCAGGCCATGGAGTGCCCTGTGAAGGAAGTCAGGGGTTACTCCTGGCTCTGTGCTCAGGAATCACTCCTGGTGGTGCTCAGAGGACCCTATGGGATGCCGGGATTGAACCCAGGTATCCGCCTGCAAAGTAAGCACCTGACCCACTGTACCATCGCTCTGGCCCTGCCCTCACCTGTTAGGCAGCTCTCGGGGCCCAGAGAAGTGTGAGGCGTAGCTGAGACTGGCACCCTGCACTAGTCTCATAGCCCCCAGAAGCCCAAGGTCCAGGGCCAAACACAGAGAATAGTTCGAGTGACTGATGGGAAATAACTAGTAAGCCAGGAAGCTGCAAACAGATGGTCCATGGTCAAAATCTGGCCACAGGTAGGTTGCTGGATTAGACAGTATACTCCAATCAGGAGCCAACGTGGGAACCTCTGGCTCCCAGGAAGGTGGATGGTGAGTGCCCTGGACTGCACACACAGACACACAGACACACACACACACACACACACACACACACACACCCTGTCGTAGCACAGGAGGGTGCAGTCCGGGCAGGGAGGCGCTGCCAAGCCCACAGGGCGCCCCTCATTAGCACTGCGTGCTGGCCCTCCAGGGCCCCTGCATTATGCAAACATGAGTCCATCTTCTCATCATTCCTCCAAGGTAAAGCATTTGCATTTTTAAGCAGGGACTTCCCGGGCTTTGACGAATGGAGACATTTCAGAAAAGGCAAGAAGGGAATATTTTGCACGCAGGCAGATACCAACCGGGTCAACGTGCTCCTGGGAGGTGCCACTTTTCAGGGATGACCTAGGGCAGGCAGCATGTCTCTGCTGTGAGAAGGGTTGTACATGAGCTAAGCCAGCCTCTGCCGGACTGCTCAGCCTGGGAACGGGAGCACATTGCCTTTTCTGGTACCACTGAATTCCTCACAACACCATTTCTATGCCTAGTATTCTCCCACTGCTCATACTCTCCCTAAGAATATGGAATCCCGTCCAACAAGAGAATCCCCTCCCTTTCTACAGGAGCTCTACCTTTGATAATATAGCTTCTGATAGGTCCAAGAAAGTCCCCTGGAATAGTTGCCCAACATGACCCATCCGCTCCTCTGGAGGTTGCTACTGTGATGACAGCCACCTCAACCCCACAGTCTTCTAGAGAACACAGAAGAAGCTTGTCTCCCTCTCCAGAAGTCACAAATGCAGGGTCTCTGCCACAGCCACACATGGCAGAGAACATACAGATATTCTCTGAATATAGAGGCACAGATGAAAACTCTGTCCATCTGGATGCTTCCAGGCACTCTGACCAACCTGGCCAGGGTTCCCTCTTTCCCAACAGTTCTGACCGCTTGCTGCTCCATTTTCTATTACACAAAAAGGAAATGGAATCTCAAAGAAGTGGGGAAAGCCATGGAGCTTTTTTGGGCTTCCAGGTGAGCTATCCATGGCAGGGTCAGCGCCTCTCAGATGTGCCAGATGGCACACAGGAGTGAGGAGAAGGTGGAGGGGAGGGCAGCTGGCTATGCTTCTAGAAGCTGGGTCTCCACAATGCTCAGCAACTCAGCTCACTGGCACCTACCACCTAACAACAGCAACAGAACTGGATTTTGCAGTGCAGGCGAGGGTCACTGACTAATACTGCTGGCGGTTACTCTTGGTGGTGCTCGGGGATCATGCAGTGCTGGGCATCAAACCCAGGGATCCTGCAGGTGGAACATGTTGGTTATGATGATTTCCTACCACAGGACTAAGTGGTGGTCACAAGGAAAGACCTCTTCCCAGAGAGCCTTGAAGGCCTGAGCAGAGGTCATGGGCTCAGTGCACCCCAACTGCTGAGAGCAAGGACCTGCCCCCGACAGACATCACAGTCCTTTCCTGGCATGGCCCGCTCCTCTCCAAGGGGTGTCGAGACCCTGGCAGGTGCTTGGGTGCCCCAGTTCCCAGGGGTCCTATGGAAGCATAACCCCCTCAAGATAGGGCTCTGGGACTCGGTGGCCAAGGACTTAGTCTCAGTCTGGGGTCTCCAGTTTCTGGCCTTTTGGTCTTAAGCATGCTGTTTCTCTGAAAAACCAGAACCACAACTGTGGGTTCACAGGGTCTGGCAAACAGGCCCAGTGTCCACAGTGGGCATCCCTGGGCCACCAGCCACCACCCAGCTCCCGGAAACACAGTCTGGAAGGGCGGTCAAGGCAATGAGAAGCTCACAGGGGCGTTGGGCAGATGCCCCAACACCTTTGCCACCGGGGGCTGCCTCCAGGGTCAGTTCCCCTCTGTGGGCTGGGCTCAAGCTGGCTGTGCCCAGAGTGGGCTGTGCCCACCACTGGATGCTGTCCCATCCACAGCCTCTGGTCTCAGCCTCGTCCTCGGCGGCTGGGGGATGTGAGCAGGAATGGCTCAATCAGGATATAATCGTTTTTAATTAACGTGCGGATCATTTCACAGGCTGATCTCCTTGGAGACCAGAGGGAAGACAGTCTTTTAAGATTTTCTTTTGCCTCCCCCCACCCACCCTTCCCAGTCGAAGGCCACCCCCCTCACCCACCCGGCCGCAACCTTGAAAGCAACACAAAAGCCTGATGCCGGGATCCCTCCTGGGGCCATTAGGACGAAAGTGTGTGCTCGCACACAGACAAACACGCACGTGCCCAAGCTCAGGGCACGCTCTCCCCTCCCCCTCCCGAGATGCACGAATGAGATCAGAGACTCCAGACACGTGCATACACCCACAGACACGCATACAGATTTGCACACACATGCAGGCACACACACATACCCGGGCTGGACGCACCCGTGAGCGTGAGCACGCACTGAGGCACTCCTGTGGGCACACACACACAGGGAGGAGGATACGCAGAGACACACCACACAAGCTCACACGGATGTGCACGTGCCTGCAGGGATGTGGCAAAGCGCAACACCTCAGAGACGCTCAAAATGCCCGAGTGCCACAGGAGGGCTGCCCATAACATGACCCATCCACTGATAGACACGCTGACCCTACCAGCACCTGCTGGCCACTACCCCAGGGGGCCCCTAAGGACAGAGAAGTCACCATCCGGCCCTGCCACCCTGTCCCACCTGCTTTGCTCCCGTGGAACTGTCAGAGCCCTTGCCCCCAACAGAGCCCACCTCGATGCCCAGACCCTCCTAGTCATCAGAACCAGGTGGCCAGTCCCCCACTGGGTGTGAGTCTGCCCAGCCTCTCCTGGGGGCCAATGAAACTGTGAGGGGGCTTCCTTCTCTCTCCACTTTTCACAACCTTTCTTCCTGATCTCCCTGCCGCCTCCCTCTTCCTGGCCTTAGCTTCCATTCTTCCTTTTTCGGCGGGGCCAGGGATGGAACCAAGGACCCCACACCTGCAAGGCAGGTGCTTGACCACTGACCCACATCCTAGCCCCTCAGCTTACGTTCTTCTCTCCCCCGCTCTTTCCCTCTCCCCACACCTCCTCCCCCAGGGGTCTTCCTGGGGCGCCCTCTAGGAGCAAAGGGACTTCAAGAGGTAACAGGCTACCACTCCCTCCAGCGGTGCCCAGCTCCCGAACAGTCCCAGAGCTAAGTCTCTCAACTAGCAAACTGAGTCTCCAGGGTAAGGCCACAACCACACAGGCCCCTCTCTCACTGCTCGGGCTTTGCTTTTCCCTTCTAGAAGGATGAAGGGGGTGGGGACGGGGATGGAGCTTCGTGGTGGAGCACTTGGCTGGCATGAGTGAGACCTTGGGTACAATCCCTGTCGCCACAAACACACACGAGCGGAGAGCCAGTTGTGAGGCAGGCCTACAAGGAGTCAAGCAGTGGCTGGTCAAGCAGAGGTCACTAAGGCCGCACTGGACACAGCCAGCATGAGTGACCAAGAGTCTATAGCAGGAACAAATGGGGTGCTTCTCCTCTCTGGAGTTCTCAGTACCCCCATCTGTGAAATGGGCAAGGTCAGCCTAAAGAACGCCTGGGGACGCTTCCTGGCTGAGGAGACGAAAGGACAGTTCCTAGCTGCTGTCGAGCCCAGCGGCTGCTGTGTGACCTTGGGATTCACTTCCCCTCGTGAGACTCCCATTTCCTCCTCTGTCAGAGCAGGGGATTCAGACAGGTGATTCATTGGTTCTGATAGAAGGTTCTGGATTGCGAGGAAGGAAGGAAAATAGTGCCCCAGTTATGTGGGGAAAACAACTAGTCCATTTCCTCCACTGCAGGCATTTCGCAGCCTTCAGTGGCAGCAACAGCAGCAGCAGCAGCAGCGTCATTTTGAGGAAATCATCTTGAACATCAAAAAAAAAGCTCTCTCCACAAAAATAAATCCACTACCCCGTTCATCAGCATCCCAAGTGCCGAACAAAAGGGGAGTGTGAGTGCAAGATGGCACATCCACTTGCTTGGAAAAGCCTGCAGACACTGGCCGTGATGTTTGTGAACAGTTCGTTACAAAATAGGAAAAGGCTCCTATTAGCATCAACAACGCAGAGAGCAGGATAGACATCTGAATATAGAGAATGACGACAAAGTCCTTAAAAAAACAAACCAACCGCTGAAGCCAAGAGACGGGAAAGGACCACATCAACATACCAACAATGCCATAGCTCAGGATGACCATCAGTCACCTTCTGCATTTGTATTTTAATGATTTTTCTATTGATCATGTTTTAAATTATATATATATATCTATCTGTATATACTACAGTGAGGGCTGGGGCTCAAGTGGCAGCGCTTTTGCCATGCCTATAACAGGCTCCGGGGTTCTAGGTTAGTTCCAGCATCCAGGATCCATCTGCCCCCACCGAATGGGGCCCCAATAGCTAACAGAAAGACAAAACGCCTTCAATTGAGAAACTTTCTCTTCCATTCATTTATTCATTCATTCATTACTGATTCATTCACTCCTGTTTGTCCAGTCAAAGACAAGTGCCGGTTGCATGCCAGGCCCCCACTGTGCTTTGAGATCTGCAGAGAAAGGTGATTCTCACCTGCAGGGAAAGGACACTGGGGTGGGGGAGGGGCAGCCCACCCCATCACACTAACCAAGGGGCTTGTGCTGTAATGGGGCCTCGGCAGAAACAAGCCAGTCCTGCTGACTTCAGCCCCGCCTCTCTGGCAGGCAGGCCCTGGGTCCACACTCTCCTCACAGCAGGCTTCCCGCAGGGGTGGGGGACAAAGTATAGAAGGGACCTGTCTGTTCCTGACCCTTTCTACCCCCCTGATAACTCCCCTTCCAACGACCTCGCCAGGCCTTCCCCAAGGGTTCTGACACCCTCTCTGGGTCCTGACTCCCCATGGCCCTAAGTCCCTGTGGTGCTGTGAGGGGAACACTGGGGATGGAATCTGCTAGCTCCAGTCAGCCAGTGTCACACTGTTAGCACGTCAAAGGGTCCCACGCGGTGTCCCTGCTGGGTCAGCACTGACAGATTTCTGGGCAGGGTTAACTCTTTCTATTCTTGGTCCAGGAAAGAGAGTAGCCAGCCAACAGCTACAGCCACCCCCTTCCCCCAGGAATCCCCTTTAAGGAAGGAGGAGAATTTCCTTCCTAGCCTGGGTTGCCAACTGGCTTCTCCGCCACCGGCCCTGGCTCTCAGACCTGGGAAGAGAAAGGGAAGCCCCCCCCCTTTGGCCTCCTCCCCTGCTTGGGGGGGAGGGGGGACGGCCAGTGAAGGCAGGTTTCCATGAATTTCTCTGCCCCCACTCTGATTCTAAGTGGCCCTTCACCCCTTCCTCTCCTGCCACACACTAAAGTGCAGAAAGATGGGGGGCTCTGCGGGGCCGCAGCCCCTCCTCCACCGCGTGGAGTTAAGCGCCGCTCAGGACTGCGGTCCCCAGAAATTCTCGGGTGGCACAACCTTGGGGGGGGTCTAGTGGGACATGAAGTTCCCACCATTCCCCTCCCCCTCTCCTTCCCCCACCACCCTCCCGAGCATCTGAAAGAGGGGGCGAGGCGTCCGGATCTCCGGGTCACCGAGCAGCGTCTGCTGTGGATCGCAGGAGACAAACACTTGGAGACACACACACACACACACACACACACACACACACACACACACACTCGGGATCGCCTCAGAAGCCCGCATTGTACAGGAGGGGAGGAGGCCGGATTGGGGGGCAGAAGGCTTGGGGCGGGGGGGGGAGCCTCGACACCCCCGAGGTCACCCGCCAATCGCCAAGTCCAAAAGGGGCCCCAATCCAGGAGCGGGGCCGCGAACCCCGGCGGCGGGCCTCCACCGAGCACCCACCCCGCCCCCTCCGCCTCCCCTCCCGGCGCCACACGACGTCAACGTCTCTAACCCAAACAAGCCCCTCCCCCCAATCAGCCTCCCCGCCCCCGCCCCTGCCCGGGTCAGCCGCCCCCGGAGAGACCGCGCGCCGACCCCCGCCCCCACGCACGCACACTGCAGAGGCGCTAGATTTCATTGTCAGCCTGGCCCCTCGGGGGTGCCGCGGGGTGCGGGCCGGGGGCCCCCGGCGCGCAGGGGAGTGGGGAGGGGTCTCCCGGGAAGTGTTTGAAGCGGCCCCTCCAGCCGCGTCCAGGTCCGGAAGCCGCCCGGAGGGAGGAAGGCGGGGGTGGGGAGCGCGCGACCTCAAGCGCTCGCGGGCGGCCAGGAGGGGCCGCGCCGGCCGCGGACTCGCCGGAGGCGTCGGGGGGCCGCGTCCCCAGGGAGGCTCGAGCTCGGGAACTTTCCCACCGGTTGCCCGGGGCAGGACGGGGCGCGCGGACAGCCCTTCCCGGCCAGACCCGCTTCCGAGCGCAGACGGCGAACTTGAGCAAACTCCTGGCGTCTCGGGCATCTCCCCCCGCCGGGGCTGCGGCCCCCAGACCCGCCAGCTCAGCCCCCACCCCCGCCCTCGCAGGCCACTGTCGCCGAGACCTCGCTCCACTGGCTTGTGGACGGAAGGGGATGGGGGAATTCCCAGCACAGCCAAACTACGGTTCAAAAAAAAGGGGAAGAAATTCCTCCTCCCGGGACTGATTCTCCTCAGCCGCGCGGAAAACGCCAAAACAGGCAGATCTGCAACTCCAGCCAAGATCGCGGCGCGGCGGGAGGGGTGCCCGCAGAGGGCGGCGACCCCCGCCCGCGGCGCTGGGCTCGGGGGGACCTGAGAGCCCGCGGCACAGGGCTGGGGGCTCCCGGGGCCCTTGCGCGCCCTAACAGCCCCCCAAGACACAAAGCTCTGCCGCCAACAATACCTGAGGGCTCCTCCTGGGTCTCGGGGCGCCGGTGCTGCGCTTCTCGCCGTCTCCCTTTGCCCGCGCCGTCTCTCTCCTCCTCCTCCTCCTCCACCTCCTCCTCCTCCTCCTCCTCCTCCTGCTCCTGCTCCTCCACTCGCGCGCGCTCACCCCCTCGCCTCTTCCAGAACGCGGCGGCCAGACGAGCTCCCTGGGAGAAAAAAATGTGAGCGCTCGCACGATTCCTTTCTCTCCGCCCGCTCGCGGCGGCCGGGGCTCGCTCCTTTCTCCCTCGCGCTCCCGCGCGCGCCGCGCCTCCTGCGCCCCGCGTTTCCTTCTCAGCAGCCCCTGCGAGTGCCCTCAGTGGCCATTATTCACGGGCCGCCGGGGGACAGGAGGTAATTAGAGACCGCCCCGTGGCCGCATCCACTCGGCAAGCGCGATGCGGGCGCGGGGCGCGCGCGGGGAAGGGCGCGCGACGAGGGGGCTTGGCTGAGCGCAGCCCGCGCCCCAGACGCGGGGGAGGGGAGGAGGGGGAGGGGGCGGGCGGGAGGGGGAGGAGCGGGAGGGCGCTCGGGCAGCGGCGGGAGGAGGGGGCGCCGGGCGACGCTCCCGCGGCTCTCCCCGCTGGGGCTCGGGGTCACTCGCTCGGCGGCTCCGAGGCTCTCGGGGACGGGGGATGGGGGTGGGGTGAGTGTTTGTGTGTGTGTGTGTGCGCGTGTGTGCGCGCGTGTGCTCGCGCGCGCGCGTACGCGTGTCAAACACAGAGCGGGGGGAGGGAACGCTTTAATATTTTCCCACTTACGAGCCCGTGGGTGAGCTCTTGGCTGTGCGATGGGAGCTGTGTGTGTATCAATGTGGCCATCTATTTCTGGTCTGTCCTACGTGTGAATGTCACGGGGTTTGGGGGCGGCGGGGGGAGGTCTGGCTACTAGCTCGTGAATGCATTTGTGAATGTGTCTCTGGGCCTCGGGGAGGCTGGGCGACGCGATGCTGCGTGGGGTTGTTTGTGTGCGATGGCTTGTCCAGGGGTGGTGCGACTGCGTGGGTGGGACCGCACCTGCGTGGGGCTGCTGCCGTGGGTCATGTCGGTGCCTCCGGGGCGCCGTGCCCCCCAGCGGGCTTGTTTGCGAGTGGGATTGCGGTTCCCGGGCTGCGCGTGGCAGGGGCCGCGCACCTGTGCGGGGCTGGTGAGCGGCGAGAAGCCGCGGGGGGCGCACACGCGCCCGGCCTGCGTGGGGCCGTGCTCTGCTGGCAGGGCCGCAGCCGGCGGGCTCCGCGTGGCGTGGGGCATCGCACCGCCGCAGCAGAGCCGCTGAAGGCTCGAACCGGCGGCGCTGAGGTCGGGACGCAGCGCGGGGAATAGGGGCGGAGGTGGGGCGAGGAGAGAGGGCGGAGACAAGGGGGGCTTCATCAGCGCCCCCGCCCTCTCCGCGCCACAGACACAGCTCGCAAGCGCTGGCACTTGCCAGGCCCGCCGTCCCAGCGTCACTGCGTTCGAAGGACCCCGCTTGACCGGGGAGACGCCTGTGAGCTGGGGCCAGAGGGGACCAGGAGAGCCGAGAAGTGCAGGCGAGGGCGGCCCGGAGAAGGCGGGTCATGGCCCAGAGACTGCGTCGGACTAGGCCGAGACAAAGAAGGGCCGGGATCGGCGAGCAGGGACCGCACCTCAAGGTCCCCCCCCCCCCCCCCCCGCCCACCTCGAGGACGAGGGATGCCCCGCTCGAGCGAAGTGAAGGCGCGAGGAGGAGTCCGGGTGCGGTGGCGCAGCTCCAGCTCCACCCGGCCCCCGGGCGCCGTCGGGAGCGTCTTCCAGGCCCCCGAGGGCGCGGAATTACGCGCCTCTGCCAGCTGCTGTAGGGGTGCTCGGAGCTTAGCGGGCGGGCGGCCGCAGCGCCCCGCGGTTGTGATTGAGCGCTTGGCTGGCCCGCCCCTCGACAGTATGCTCACCGCCTACCCTTTCATTCATTCCTTCATTCATCCGTCTATCCTTCTCTCCATCAGCTCACTCTGCTATTCACACACGTGTCCGATCTTCCGTCCATCCACCCAGTGATCGTGCGCCAGGGACCACGCAGCTGTCAGACCTGGCTCTGCACTTTTTCCTGCCCATCCATCTCTCTCAATTTCCAGTGCCCCCACCGCGGTCTCCCGCCTCAGGTGGGGGGAAGCTGACCTGAGACCTCTGATGCAGGGTGCTGTGGATCACTGATCGCCAGGCTTCCTCTCCACATGCTCTTAACCCTCTGCCCTACCTCTGCTAACTGCTCAATACCTGCCCCCACCTCCTCCTTCCCCACCCACCCCCACGGAGGTCTGCTTTCTGCCCAGGTTGCAAAGCACTCCTGGGGTCGGGTGGCAACTTAGAAAGGGAGCAGGCAGTCCAGGCATCTCCACCCTGAGTGACTTAACCTGAGTGCCTCCGAATCCAGCCCCCTCTGGGTTTGGGGGTGGGGAGAAAAGCACCAGCAGAAGGTGTTTCCCAAAGGACTGTGGTACTGCTCAGCTGATGGCACAGAGATGCCCAGAATCCCCAGTCCATACCCTCGTGTCCCCTAGGATATAACAAAACACTCCTGGACTGAAGCCCAATCTTAATCCCACATGCCCAGGGCCTTTGCACATGCTATTTCTCCTACCTAGGAATCAACATGTTAGTCAGGCTTGGGAACAACTGGCCTGGATGTCTTACAGCCTATCCAGTCCTCTCAGTACAGCTACCAGGAACTGGACCCTTCCACACCTGCCCTCAGAGTAGACCCCTCTCCCACATATGGACCCTAAACTTATCCTCTGATTTGACATCTGACTCCCCTGCTAAGGATACAGAAAAAACAAAAAACAAAAACAGAGCCGCACTCTGGAGACTCACCAGCTACCAGCAAGCCTTGAGTACCCCCACTGCCCTGTGGATACCTCGTCTTTCAAATGCAGACTGCCTACTACGCCTTTCAAAAACCTGCGGCAACAAGGCCACCCAGGCTGCTGGGTGAACCAGGAAAGGCCCACTTCATGTACCATGAGGCAAAAAAAAAAAAATCTCTAACAGTGCTTTTACCCTCACACTGTCCCATCACCTGCTGACACCTGCAGGGTCAAGACAGGCAGGTGGGGCTGTGAGGACGGAGGGTGTGCCCTCTTCCAGCCACTTCGAAGTGACCAGACCCAGCCAGACTCCAGCCCCTCCCTGATCTCACTTGCTATTCCTGAGTTTACCTGGCACAGCCTTACCTCAGGGCTTTTGTCCCGGCTGGCCTCTGCATGGAGTGCTCATCCCCACATCCTAAAGTGCCATGTGCGGTACTTCCTGTGTATTTTGCAGAACTGCTTCTTTTTGTACTGGTGTGCTCTTCCTGTCTCGCTGTCTGACACACATTCAATAAGTACTTGTTGAATGAATGAAGTAAATGAATGAATGCGACTAGGCCAAGTCTTTCTATAAACCTGACCAGCCTGGGGACTTTTCAGAAGCAACAGCCCATTAGAAGGGCAGTCCTGGACAACAAGAACTTCAGGACAAGGACGAATCACGGGATTTATGAGGTCCCTCGGTGCTTGCCCTTCTTGGGTCCTGGATTTCAAGACACATCCTGGAGGATTGGAGGAGTGAGATGGCAGTGGGGTTGCTTATTCCCAAAGGGGAGCTGAGCCCTTCATCTGTCCCAGAGCCTCTGTTGTCCCTGGGAGCAGAAGAGTGCAGGAGGGGACAGAAAGCACCCTCCCAGGTCAGGGCCCCTCACAGTATCATCATAGGGCCAGCAGAACTGTCCTATGGGAAGAATCTGCCCATCTGAGATGGGAAACCCAGTTAGAACCATCAAAGGACTTGTCAACAGCGTACACCAAGATAGCAAGAAATCAGACCTCCACCTGACGAGGAGTTTCTAAAGTCATCTGGGGCTGGAGCAATATACATCAGGAAGGGCACTTGCCTTGCACGCAGCCAGCCTGGGTTCGATTCCTGGAATCCTGTATGGTCCCCCAAGTACCACCAAGAGTGATTCCTGAGCACTGCCAGCTACGACCCCCAAACAAAAACACAAACCAAAAAAAAAAAAGAGGTCGGGGGGCTAGAGAGAGAGAGAGCTCAATGGGCTGGACACATGCTTAGCAGCAGGCTGGGTTCAATTTCCAGTACCACCAGGAGTGGCCCCTGAGCACAGTGCCAGGAGCATTGCTGTTTCACCCCACCCCAAAATAAAGAGGCCATGCTCACCTCTGCCTGGCACAGAGTAAGTGCTCCTCAGGGTTCAGCAAGTCAATGAATAAAGTGACTGCCAAGATGTTAGCACAGGTCAGCCTGGCCCCTAACCTCTTGTTTGTCCCACCAGACCCTACAGGCCAGGTCTAGGAGACCCCGCGTAGCTCCCTGCACACAGCAAGTGTTGCATCAGTGCTGAGGGGTCGTAGATCAGGCTCCTTGGGTTCCGACCACCCCCCAGGGCTTGGCAGGGAGAAGAGCTGAGGGGGCCTGAGTGGGGGGTTGCCAAGCCTGGAAGTGTGGCCGTGTCCAGGAGAGCTTAGGCCTGGGCAGGCTGGCACTCAGCACCATCGCCTCCTTCCAGGAGTGTGTTCCAGCACCACTCCGGGGTTAAATTAGCAACAGGACTGGGAAGGGAAAGTGGTGAGGAGGGAGGTGGCAGCTGGGGAGCCCAGGCAGGGACCTGGGAAGGTGCGAGTGGCTCACTGAAAGGCCCACAGGCATTTGGGGGTGTGGGGGGAGCCAGGGCCCACCCAGCCGAGCACAAAGGGTGGAGAAGAGGGAAAGAGATCTACCCACCAGCCAGGCCTGTGAGACCCTGAGCTGCACATAGGCCAAGTCCTAGTCTAGTAAGCCCAGGCCCTCCTGGTCTTGGGGTGTAGTCAGGTAGGGATTTCAAGGCTCTGGTCACTGACTCCCCTCAAATCAGCCACCCTTCCAACTGCAGGCGGGGCTCTCAGAAGTCCACACAGCTGACCTGCCCAAGGTCACACAATTTAAATGTAGCAGCATTCACCCATTTCCTTGCCAACAATTAGTAAGCAGCGGCTCTGTTCCAGGCACTGTTCTCTGACTGCGTGAGGACTCGGGAGTGGGCCAGGGCTGGGGCGGGCTGAAAGGGCTGCAGCACATGCTTTCCATATGGGATCCACCCCAGCCGGCATGGTCCCCCGAGCACTAAAATGCCAGAAATGCCCTCCAAGAGATGACCCCCAAGCATCACCAGGTGTGACCCAAAATTTAAAAAAAAAGAAAAAAAAAGGAAAAAAAGGAAAAGAAGCAGGACAAAGCACGAAGCTTCTGTTCTAGTTGTGAGTCAGACAAAAAGCAGAATAAATGAGTGAATTATGTAAGATGTTACATCTGGATGAGGCTTGTGGTGTGAAACAATAAAGCCAGGGAAGGGGGCTTGGAGCATCTGGGGGAGGGCTGTGTCCTCACATTGGGTGGTCAAGGAACTCAAGCTGCAAACGGTTGAGAGCAGACTTGAAAGGCCAAGAGAGGGAAGGACTGCAGGCAGCAGAAACTGCAAGTGAAAAGGCCCTGGGGCAGGAAAAGAGTGGGATTTGGGGGGAGGGGGTCCCAGAGGAGGGCCACACCTGGTGGTACTCAGGGCTTCTTCCTGGCTCTACACTTAGGGGCTACTCCTGGTGCTGGGGGGCGGGGAACCAGATGTGGTGCTGGGGACAGAGCCCAAGCCAGTCACGTGCAAGGCCAGCTAGCGCCTGGCCTGCTGTTCAATCTCTCTGGCTCCAACAATGGGATTTTCAAAGAGCAGCAGAGGCTGATGTGGCCAGAGCTGCAAGGGCAATGGAGCTGAGAATAAAACTAACAGGAAAAGACAGGGCAGAGAGGCGGCAAGGGCCACACCCCTGGATCTGGCATCCTCATCACAAGGACTTTAGATTTTTTTTTTTTTGCAGAGATAAGGGGTGTATCTCTGTTGTGTTTGGAGCACAAAAGAGACATGACCTCCTTAGGTGCTCATGGAATCCAGGGCTATTGGAAAAACACAGTGGCAGGCTGTGGACAGTGAGAAGGCAATCCTGGATTGACTGGGGGGGCTGGGTGGGGGTGGTGGGGGACAGGGCTCACAAGATTGGCTGACACTGTTGGCCTGATGGAAGCAGGCTGGAGAGGAGGCGACTGGTCATTTGTACCAGGGTCCCTGGGCTAGGGGGAGGACAAAGGCCCCAGAACGGTGCCAGGTGCTGTTTCTGACCATCCTGCCACCCCCTCTACATGGAGGCCCCGGGAGCAGGATCCTGACTGGGTCAGCCCCCAGGAGACCCACCAAGTGGCTTTCTCACTCACAGTCTCCGTGTCCCTCTTCAGGAGTATGCTGGCTCAGGTCAGCAGAGGGGCCTGCACTCGCCTCTGCCTCCTCGGCCTCCCCAGTGGCTGTTCCAGACTAACTGAGCAGACATTTGCATGACCTTTGATCTCTGCTGTCCGCTCTGAGACCCATCCTGGCCGCAGTGCCCACCAGGACAGGTACTTAGACAGGGGACAGAGCCCCCAGCCCTGTCCTTACCCCAACAAAAAGTCAACTCCCAGCACGTCCTTGGGGCCAGTGACTCTCTAAGAGACAGAGCAGAGCTCTTGAGGAATGCTTTTCTTTGAAAGCACTGAACTTGACATTTCAGCTGGGGGCCAAGGGGTGAGAGGGAGGGCACTGGGAGAACAAAACCATAGTCCCTAAAATTTTCCAAACATTTTCAGTGTGTGTGTACCCCTGACCCCAAGCCCCCCTTGTGCCCCAGATTCAAGGGGCTGGAAAAATCCCAGAGATTGGAGAAAGATCAGGGATATTCCCACTCGGCTCTGACCAGGACCTGGAGAAGGCTGAGGGAGTGGGGGGTCCTCGTGGGGCCCACATCGCCATCTGCCTGTGCTGGGGGTGTGACTGGGGACTGCCCTGCAAAGCCAGGGGCCAGGCCAAGACATTCTCTCTCCACCTGCCTTTGATCTGCACAATCTTTGATCTCTGCTGTCTGTGGCTTATTCTGTCCATCATCCTTCCTTCCTTTCTCAGCTGTGGGAGGCCACCAGATGAGGTCACAGAGCTTGGATTCAGACAAGGCAGCCTGGCCCCTGAGGTCTCTAACCTCACACACAGCCCCTACAGCCACCTCTTCAGGGTCATCCAGGCTAGCTCAGGACTGGCTCCATCCCCACCCTCACTCCTGAACCCTCTGAAATTCACTCTTTCCTCTGTATCTGAACGCACTGAAGATGTTGAACTTGTGTCCAGAGAGCCTGCAGGGAAAGTCCTGGGAAGGAGGGTTTGGGGGAGGGGGCTCTGTCTCCCCATAAACTCTCCTCAGCCAGGGAAGTGCTGTGCCTGCCTCATGTTCCCCAGGTCTGTCTGTCCCTGTGGCTGCCAGGTATGGCCAAGGCCAACCACCACAGTCTTTCAGGCCTCCCTGGGATCCTGTCACAGTCACAGTCACGGGAGCAGCTCATGGAAACCACTCGCCAGCCTGGGGTTGGGAGAGCCCACCGGCGCCTCCTTGTCCTTGGGCCTCTACTCAAGCAGCTGTAGCCTGGAGACCTGGACTCCAGGCAGAGGCCAGGGGTGAGCAATGAAGCTGAAGCCTCACAAGTTGTCGGTGCCAATACTGTGGCCTTGACCCCAGCCTCAGCCATTCGAACGCTCATCCCTGTGTGATTCTCTAAAGGCCCAGCCGTTGACTGGCCCCTGCCCTCTGCCTAATGGACTTGTGGGCTCTAAAGGCCTGAGCTCGGTCACTGTGGTTGCCCTCCCAGAGACACATTTCCCCAGCACACTAAAGATGGTGCCTCAGTCACCCTCTACTGCTCACCTTAAGACATGGGGACATGAAGATGTGAAAATGGGCACACCCCTAGATGGCACCCCCACATATGGGGGCCCCCACCCAAGCACTCGGCCGCGCAACATCTTATTGTGACATCTTATTATCTCATTCCTACTTTGGACAAACTGGCAGGCTACCGAATGTAACCTGCCCACACGGCAGAGTCTGGCAAACTCCCCGTGGCGTACCCAATATGCCAAATACCAGTAACAACGATCGGTCTCGTTCTCCTAACCCTGAAAGAGCCTTGAATATGGCACTTTTTAAAAAATCCCAGGGCTAGGATGAAGGAGACGTTACTGGGGCCTGCTCGAGGCAATCGACGAACAACAGGATGGTCCTGATCATGATCACCCAAGCACACTAGTTATTCCCTGGTAGCCCCAGGGTAGGGGACCCAGGGCTTGAGGGTATTTAGGGTCACATGACCATTCCTCGAGGGATCCTGCAGCACCTTCCCAGCTCAGCTCAGAGCTCCGTGCACTTCTGCCCCCTCTGGATCCCACATCCCATCGATGCTGCCGCAGGCTTTCCTGGTCTTCAGTCCCCACTGGCCAAGGAATCCTGAGAACCCCCTAACCTTGCGCTATCTGACTGTGGGCTGGCTGTGCCACACCCGTGGCCTCGGGTCTGATTTGGTGCTCCCCAACACGCTAAGGAAGACTCAGTCTCCCTCCTCAGCCAGTCATCTCTGGACAGGAGCAGAGGCTGAGCATGGCAGGATCTCCGGGCAGCAGCGCTGGGGATCCTGTGAAGGGAAGCCCTTCCCAGGAGCTGCAGAAACCACCTGAGACGATGGAAACGAAACCACTGATCAGAAACGAGGGCTGGGAGACCAAGGGGGCGGGTCCAGGGACCCAGCACAGGCTCTGTGTGCAGGAGGCTTGGTTTGATCCCAGGTACTGCCTGGGAGCAACCCCAAGACTAGAGCTGGAATAGCCCCTACACTGCCAGGTGGGGAAGGGGCTGACTGCTGCATGGTGTGAGAGGAGGTGGGGGAGGGGTAGATTCCTGTGCTCATGCTTTTTCTCCTTCTTGGCTTAAATCCCAAAATTCCCCAGTAGATGCAGGTGACAGTGCCATGGGCCTGGGGTGGCACGCAGAGATGGTTTGGACTCTGCCAAACAGTCCTCAGGGAGGCTCCAGCAACCCAGAGAGGAGGGAGCCAGAGAGGGGAGACAGACTTGGGGACAGGAGAGGCTCACGGCCAGGTGATTTGGGATTGGCCTGAATCATGCCTAATGCAGAAGCCCAGGGTAATAGCCACCTATGAGGCCAGAGCCAGCCTGAAGCATACAGGGCACACATACAAGGCACACGTACAGGGCACACGTACAGGGCACACATGTGGGGAGCAGTGTGGAGCCCTGGCCCCCTCATGATGAGACTGCGAGGGGGCTGGGAAACAGCCTCTGAGGCCAGGGGAACCCAGGCTGCAGCCTCTGGGTGCAGCACCAATCAGAGCAAATTTGGGGAGCCTTGGCTCAGGCAAACTGACAGGCGAGTGAGCACTGCAGCAGAGGGTCTGCGGCCTTGAACAATCCACGCCCCTCCCAGCCACACCCTTGTCTCTCAGCTGCTCCCTTCACCATGGGGGCAGTAGAGCTTGTGGGGCGCAGGGTTAATGGACAGCAGTAGGTACAGCCTCTGGGGACCTGCTATGACGTCAGCCTGGTGCACACAGGCTCTGACGGTGGCTCCCGCCTGATGGATGGAGAAATGTGTGTTTATAGCCTCTGGGAGAAGGTTCAAATAATGGTTTCACAGGGAGGGTCTGCGCATTTCCTAGGGGCTACTTAGTTGCGCTGTGAGATTGACAGTCAGCCACACTTGGCCCCCAGTGCCGAGGGGCCTCCCCCCTACACACAGGCTCCTGGGCCCCAAAACCTTTTGCAACCTCCGCGGGGGAGAGGCGCAGAGAGGGGCTTGGGAGCCCCTAAGCTGCAGCCTTGGAAAGCGGGGCTCAGAGAGGGAGGCAACAGGAAGACAGATTTCACCTCCATATAAGGAAGAGCTTGCTAGCGGCAGAGCTGCCCAGAACTGGAGGCAGTGGGGAGCTGGGAGGCGGCGAGTGACCTGCCGCTGCAGGCCTGCTCGCAGCAAAGGTGGCCTCTGAGGGTGCCCCACGCAGGGACACTCAGGAAGGGCCGCTGGGGCTTTGGTCCCTTGCTTTACTAAGGCCTTGTTCCAGCTGGGGCCCAAGTCAGCCTCCTGTTCCTGTGAAAGCCCCCCTCCCCCCCATCCCAGGGCTCACCCTGCTGGAGACCGGACCCACCTGCTAAAACAGACCCACCTCCAGCCCTCAGCCACAGAGCACTTGCACTTTTCAGAGAGAAACATCTACTTTTAATTTTTTTAAGTTGAAAGGCATGCAAGAGTTGAATGAAGGGCCCAGACATCTGGCGCAGGGGCTGAGAGCTCAGGCCTTGCCAGCATCTGGTACCAAGTTCAGATCCTTGGTGCCTCACACAGAGCACGAGGTGAGAAGCTCTGTGTGTGATCCCTGGTACCGCAAGCAACAAACACCCTGCCATACCCCAGCCAGCTGAATACAAGTGCCGTGCCACAAGAAGGGGTACAACTGCACCAACCATAGCCAAAAAGATGCATGAGCATCATGGACAGGAAGTGACCCAGAGCAAGCATCACATGGCCCCCAGTGATCCTCATTCAAGCACCTCTTCTAAGAGTGCAAGTCCTCAGGGGCACTTGGGGTGCCCCAAAATGGAAGGAGCACAAACCACAGGAGCATTTGACTGGCAGAGAGTATGAGCACCACAGCCTGATGTGACCCTCAGGGAGCACCACAGCTGGGTGCGCATGTGACCCTGACTTGACAACAATGAAGGGTGGGAGGACAGTTTTTTAAGTTGAAAGGGGTTGTGGAGAAAGCTCAAAGGGCTGGAGCACATGCCAAGCCCCAAAGATGCCCAGGTCCCATCACCAGGTCCCCTCAGCACCTTGTCTGGGCCACTCCCAGACAGCACAAAATAAAACATTGGAGAAAGAAATTCAGAGTTCGGGGGCTGGAGCACAGCGGGTAGGGTGTTTGCCTTGCATGCGGCCAGCCCGGGTTCGATTCCCAGCATCCCACATGCCATATTGTCCCCTGAGAGCAGAGCCAGGAGTAACCCCTGTGCACCACCAGGTGTGACCCAAAAATCAAAAAAAATAATTTAGAGTTCTCTTCATGCTGCAAGAATTACTGTCAGTTCTTTCTGCTAAGAAAGCCTTGTGAGCTCTAAAATTATTTGTTGGGAGCCAGAGAGATAGTACAGTGGGAAGGGCCCTTGCCTTGTACACAGCCAATTGGATTCAATCCCTGGCACCTCATATGGTCCTCAAGCCTTGCCAGAGTGATCCCTGAGCACAGAACCAGGAAAGCTCTGAACACTGGTGGGTGAGGCCCCCAAACAAAATAAGCAAAATGACTTGCCTTGAGATACCTTTCACACACTCTCAAATTGCCCTTCAAAGTGGACACAGCAATGATTTAGGTATACTCTGAGTTCACTGTATTCATTGCACCACTATCTAACTTGTAATGTTCATCCTGCTCCCTAAAGGAACCAATGACTCGGGCCAGAAATAGTATAAGTGGACAGGGCACTAGCCTTGCACACAGCAGACCAGGTTTGATCCCAGCCATCCCAAGGCCTGCCAGGAGTTTGCCCTGAGCACAGCTGGGTGTGGTCTCCAAAAACCAGCAACCAAACAAAGGAACGGAACCCTTACCCATCAGCAACCCGGTCTCCCTACACCACTGTTCTTCCCTGTCTTTATGAAATATGGGCGGCTGCCTGTGCCAAACCTTGCCCCAACGAGCCCTTCCTGTAACCCCACAGAGCCTGTAAATCCAGCTGCAGATCACACCCCTCCCTCCCTCAGCTCTCCCACCTGGTAGAAACCCAAAATAGGTAAAGGCCTCACTCCCACGCTAGATGGCCGCTGCCACCTTTGACCCTCCCCCCCCCCTCACTCTCTCGAGCCTCACTGGACACGGCCAGCCTGATCTGTCCTCAGAGCCTTTGCATGAGCGGGTTCTTCTACCTAGAAGACACTCTTCCACCTGCTCAATATTTCCCATCACTCTTTTTTTTTTTTAATTTCAGATTTTTGGACCACACCCTGCTGTGTGCAGGGCTCACTCCTGACTCTGTGCTTGGGGATCACTCCTGGGGAAGCTTGGGGGACCATATGTGGTGCTTGGGATCAAAGAACCTGGACTGTGTGAAGGCAAGAGCCTCCCCATTGTATTAGCTCTCTGGTTTCTTAAATAAATAGTAGGGTTTTATTTTGGGGGGGGGGCAAAGGTTGTTTGTTTGGGGGCCACCCAGTGGTGCTCAGGACTTATTCCTAGCTCTGCACTCTGGGATCACTCCTGGTGGCACTTGGGAAACCATAGTGGTAACGGGATTTGAACTGGGGTGGGCCTCATGCAAGGCCTCCTCCTGCTCTCTGTCCCTCCCAGCACACATCGCCTGACCCTCACGTCTTTCTCTCCATAATGGCCGTTCTCTTCATGCTGCCTTGTGTTTGTGTCGAGCTGGGAGCTGCAGCTGCGTGAATATTGGGGCTGATTCCAGGGGGGAACAGATGCAAACCCCCAGGGCCTCTCCAGCACAGACCTCACGAACTGGTGGCCTCGACCTCTGAACAGGCACCTCTGTTAACTGAGCACACATGCAAATCTAAACTCCAGCTTCTGAAAACATGGCCCTGATCTGGGCATTTGGGGCTACTGGCCCGTGGGACATCTGAGACACAGTGCCCGAGAGCTAGAATTTCCCACTCAGGAATGCTAGCTCTGGTGGCAAGGTCCTGGGCAGGGAAGTGTCTCGTGGCTGCCCAGAGATGGACTAGATGCAGCACTTGGCAGAACGGCTTCCCTCTAGAGACAAGTGCTCTCTGACAATGCTCCCTGACAGTGCTCCCTGTCTCGGGAGCCCTAGTGACCCTTATCACCCTGCACCTGGCCTAGCTGGTCATTCCAGCTGTGTCAGTCAAGAGTACCCTGCCAGGGCCAGAGCGATAGCACAGCAGGGAGGGTGTTCGCCTTGCACCTGGCTGATCCAGGTTTGATTCCCGGCATCCCATATGGTTCCCCAAGCACTACCAGGAGTAATTCCTGAGTGCAGAGCCAGGAGTAATCCCTGAGCATGGCTGGGAGTGACCCAAAAACCCAAAAACAAAACCAAAGGTACCCTCCCAGCCACCCCCCCAGCCCGCAGCTGCTGGGCCCCAGTCTGCATCTGTGTGTCTCTGAAGACTGCCCACCCTACCCACCTTGCACAGGCTAAGCCCTCCCCCTCCACACAAGCCTCTCTTTGCAGGAGGGGCAACACTCATCATCCGGCTACCCAGTCCCTGGCAGTGCCCAGCACACAGGGGCCTGAGAAACTGTTCAAGGGCTGAGTGAGGAACAGCCCTTGCTGAGGGCCGGGAGTAGTTCAGGGACACCACTGGCACCCTAGAGGGTCTGCTGTGGCCACATTCGGGGTCGACCTGCATGTCCCTTGCCTCGTGTGCAGCGATGGGGCTCAGCTAAGGAGCTGGAGGAAGGTCTGGCAGGGAGGGGCTGCTGCCACGGGCCCGTGCGTGTGCGTGCTGTGTGCAGGCCTGAACATGCCAACAAAGGCGTGTCCCGAGTTCTCTGAGGGCCTCAGTCTCCCCACCTGCATGCAGGGCTCCCCTGCTGAGCAGCTCCTAGGCCCCCTCCCCACTCAGGGAGGTTCCCTGAGCTGCGGCCCAGCCTTCCCATCCATCAGGATTTTGCTGCATTCCTGTGAGTCATTCTCCAAACAAACCATGGCAGGAGAGAGAAGGGAGCAGGGGAGGGGGAGAGAGGAGGCATGATGCAAACCTGGGCCTGCCCCTCCCCCAGCTGCGCTCTCTCCGCCCCCTCTGCCCCCTCCAGAAACACAGGGAGCCCTTCTCTGGGAGAGAGCTGGAGGTCTGCTTGCTTCCTGCCAGGACTGCTGTGTGACTGAGACCCTTGCCCTCTCTGGACCTCTGGGGGGTGGGGGGGGGATGACCCTGAAGGAGCTCAGTTGTTAGATGCATGATTCCTGGAAGGATTCTGTCTCAGAGGAGCTGGGGCAGGGAGGGAGGGGTGCCCCTTGTCCACTGCCCTGCCTCAGCGTCCCCACCTCTGAGGTGAGGAAAGGACAAGCCCACGGAAAGCACAGGGGACATTTCTGCCAGGTGCAGCTGGGCAGAGGGGCTCAGCAGGTGAACCAGAGCCAGGGACAGGACCCGGGACAGGCATCAGGCTGACGCCCAGCAGCAGGACCTCATGTTCGAAGCCCGGGTCCCCTGCGCTGATGCCAGCACCGCCCAGGCATCGCCCTGGCAACAGGCAGTGCAGAGGCCTCTCAGCTGGGCCCTGAGGAGGGCTCTGGGGGGCCCAGCCCCATCGTGGGGGCAGGGGGTGAGACGCTGCTGGGAAAGAAGGGGGAACCCCACGTCAGCAACGAGGACGGAGCTCCTGGGCCTGGGCCTGCGTGAGCACCTCTGCGTGTGCAGGTGTGTGCAGACGTGTCTGCACGTGTGCTGCCAGGAAAGGTCCTTCAGGAGCCCAGAGTCACCAGGCTGGTGCTGGGGTCAGACAGCGCATGTGCAAAGGGCTGTGTGTTGCGGGTGTGGCATGTGGGAATGGCAGGGACAGCTGTTCCTGAAACACTGGCTCCAAACTGAAGCCCCGCCAGGTGCCCCACGTTCCCCTAGGAAAAGCTTGTTTCTGGGTTACCACTGCAGCCACCAGCTCAAATGGAAGGTGGCAGTCTGTGCAAGTGCCCATGTACCCTCATTGTGTACCTGGGTGCTCTCAGGTGTCCTTGAGTCCTGAGGCCAGTGTGGCCACGTGGCTGTGTGGTCGAAGGACCTCTAGAGGTGGAGGTGAGCATCCATAAACATGTCCACAGGGGCAGTTGTCATGGTGGGCATGTCTGCATGTGTCTTGTATCCCACAATGGGCTAGCATCTAGGAGTGTGTGTGTGTGTGTGTGTGTGTGTGTGTGTGTGTGTGTGTGTGTGTGAAGGGGAGAGGCGGATTTCCTGCAGAAACACCAACTCCTGACACCGTCCATTTCCCCTGGCTCCAGGGAGAGCTGACTTCCTTCCACACCCCCAAGGGCTGCCCCTTCACTGGCACAGACACTCTGACATATGTCCTTGGGGCTGTGTCGGGGCTCCAGGGGCCATCACCCTCCCCAAGCTCATAATCAGACCTGGAGACCACAGCCCAATCCGGAGGAGTAAGCTTAGGGCCAGTGTGAGGCTCAGAGCTCAAAAAGCCCAAAAAGCAGGAAGGAGAGTTGGGGTCCTAACAGCTGCTTCAGGATGTGCGGGAATACTTCACCGCAGTCTACACGTCAGGGCAGCTGTGAAGGGGCAGCTAGCAGGCTCAGCAGAGCAGTGGCCATTCAAGCCAGAGGTAGGGTGGCAGGACCTCTGGAGATGTGGGTGACAGAATGTTAGGCAATGGACACCTGGGAGCAGGAAGGGAGGGTTCTGGACAGGAAATGAGCTGCCACACTAACTGGGGGCTCCCCAGCCAGTCTCGCTAGCCCAGTGACAGCCTCATCTCAGCAGCCTCTGCTGCGGGAATGTGGACCCTGTCCTCCTCCCAGGCCCCAGTGCACTCACTGGGTCTCAGCTGTGGACTGGCTTGCCATTGGAGCATGTGGACAGAACCCAGGCTGAGGCATCCTCTCCTTTGCTAAGTGGACTGACTGGAAGCCCATCTGCCTACTCAGTCTTCATGCCTATAAAGGGGGTGCCCAGGGCCTGGAAGATAATACAGGGCTGAAGGTGCTTCTCTTGCATGCAGCTGACCCCTGGTTTGATCCTCAGCACCACATGGGCCCCAACCACCCCTACAAGAAGTCCCCAAGCACAGAGCCCCTGAGTTTGACCATAAATAATTAAATGGGTTTCCTGGCCCTCTCGGCCACCAGAGAGCAAAAATAGTCTGCAGAGGCTGGAGAGACAGTACGGAGGGCAGGGGGCTTGTCTTGCATGCAGCTGACCCAGTTTACATTCCTGGTACCACATATGGTCCTCCAAGTTCCCAGGAGTGATATCTGAGTACAGAGCCAGGAGTAAGCCCTGAGCACCGTAAGGTGTGACCCCACCCTCAAAAGAAAAAATAAAAAGGAAGAAAGAAAGAAAAGAAAAACGGCCTGTGCGGGACTAAGACAAACCAGCCTCTTTGTGCTCGGAGCAGGAAGCGGGGGTTCGATGCTTCTCTTGCTGGAATGCTCTGGGTGTTTCCTCATGGGCCTTGCAAGTGAGTTCAGAGGAGCCTGGGCTCTCGGTCAGCTGGCGTCAGTCCCAGCCCTGGCTCTGTGCTCCTCACATGTCTGGAACCTTGGGGTGCTAGAGGGGAGTGTAGGGGCAGGAATGGGCACCCAGGGCACAGTGAGCATTCCTGAGATGTGAGCATGGACACCCAAGGGGCCCATAGCAGGCTGGAGTGGGCAGTGTGGAACATAGGGGCCCAACGCTCGCCAAGGTCAGGACCCACACGGAAAGGCGAAGACTTCCTGCCTCGAGAAATGGGGGAAAGGAGTCCGCCCCCCTTCCCGGCATGCCCACGTGCAGTTAGAGAAAACATGACCCTTGCTAAGTTGGGGGTGGCCCAAGGCTATCCAAGCTCTCCGCGTGGACGTGCTCATGGAGCGGCCCGACAGCTAAGGGCCCAGGAAGGGAAGGGCAGAGGACAGGGGACTAGTGGGGAGGGACCCCCACGGCCCCACAGGCCCTCTGCGGTGTGTCAGACATAGCAACTCCAGTGACCTTCTGCTCTCCAATCTGCACGGGCCTCTCAGGGACTCAGGGATTCTGGGGCTCCTGCTTCTGCACCCCTTCCAGTGCTGGCTTGGGGGGCCTCTCAGGAGTGCTGGCCCCTCTGTGCTCAGCCACACTGGCCCCTCTATTTTCAGAGGCTGGGCAGTGTGTTCTGTCCAGGGGCCTCTGTGAGGCCACTGCTCTTTCCACAATGTCCTGCCCCCAGGTGGACCCCTCCAGGCTCACTCACCTGTCACAATGCTGATTTTCTTTTCTTTTTTGGTTCTGGGGTGGTGCTCTGTGATCAGGGACTATGGGCTGCTGGCCTCTGGCATGCAAAGCAGGCGCTGAACCTGCTGGACACCTGCCAGGGCCTCCCTTGGGTCGTTCCCATAGGCCACCTACTCTGGACTCTCTGGCGTAAAATCCATCTCCCAGGGCTGGAGCAACAGCACAGCAGGGAGGGCGCTTGCCTTGCACACGGCTGACCTGGGCTCAATCCCCGGCATCCCATATGGTTCCCGGAGCACCACCAGGAGTGATTCCAGAGTGCAGAGCCAGGAGTAACCCCTGAGCATGACCAGGTGTGACCCAAAATGTCAAAGGAGAAAAAGGAGCCCATCTCCCCAGCTCTCTTTCTCACTGCACTGATCATATTCTGAGAACTTCTGGAGTGCCTCCCAAGAGCATGGGTGCTCCCTAGAGCAGGATCTGTCAACCCAAGGACCAGTGGCTCAGCCTCAGCTCCTGTGGTGCTCTGGGGAGGTCTTCCCCAAAGCTGGGGGCAGGCAAAGGGCCCTGGAGCTTCCCACAGGCTGTGTGCATTACACAACTGTCTAGGAAGAAGAGACACAGTCTTTGGCCCCACTTACCCCTCAGTCATTTGCCTGGTCTGTACTGTGAACAGAGAGACATGAGATAAAAGCCAGTGGTGTGTGTGTGTGTGTGTGTGTGTGTGTGTGTGTGTGTGTGTGTGTCTGCGCGCGTGCGTGTATGCATGTGTGCATGTGTGTGTGTGCATATGTGCGTGTGCGTGTGTGTGTATGCGTGTGCTGCAATGCCCTTCTCCTGAGCCCACAAGGAGGAAGTGTGTCCTCCACCTACTCTCTGCTTAGAAACACACAGTTCTACATCAGCACTTCTTGTTTCCCTTTAACATTTACCTAAATTGGGGCCGGAGAAAGCACAGCAGGAAAAATGCTTGCCCTGCACACAGCCTACCCCAGTTTCAATCTTGGACACCACATAGAGTCCCTGGAGCCCCACTCCCTGGTTCTCAGGAGTAAACCCTGAGAACCACCAGGTGTGACCCAAAAAACAAAAATAAATAAAATTTTTAAAATGACATGAGGGCCAAAGAGAGAGTACAGTGGGTAGAGCACTTGCCTTACATACTGGTGATCTGTTTGTTTTTTGTTTGTCTTGTTGTTTACTTTTGATGACCCCTGTCAGTGCTCACAGCTATGACCCCTCACTATGACCCCCTCAGCTATGTCAGTGCTCACTCCTGGCTCTGCACTCAGTGATCACTACTGGCAGTGCTCAGGGAAATACAAGGGGTGCTGAGGATTGAACCCAGGTTGGCCACATACAAGGCCAGAACCTTCGTACTATCACTAAAGCCCCTGATGTGGAATTAATACCACAGAGAGATGTGACCTAAAAATCAAGATTAATGTCCACTCAATCAACCTTCATCCCAGATATGTCTCAGCTATTTACTCTGCTTTGAGCCCCCAAACTTCCCTGTAGCTGCCATGTACAGCACCCCTCTAGCGCATTGCACCCCAAGCTTTCCAGGATCTTACAGGCTGCTCCAGGTTTTCCTTCTTAGATCTCTGTCCAGACCTCTCCCACCTGGATCCTTGGCTACTCGCTCTGATCTCTTTCCTCCACCCATGCCTTATCATTTTATCCAGAATTCCCCCTCATCACACAGTCCAGAGCTTTGGGCCAATGACCCAAGATTCCCTCCAGCATACTGTAACCTGACCCCCATTCTGCTGGTCACACCAACTGTCCAGTGCCTTGTCACCTTTCCACCTTTCCTCCAGCAGGACCCAGTGCCGTGAAGGCTGCTCTTTCCCCATGCCCAACTCTTCCAGCCCAGTGGTCTCCTGACCCCTTCCATGTCTCCCGCCTATGAGCCCCCGAGCGGAGGTCAGCACAGACCCTCTGAATTATAGACTATGGGGCAGACCCATCTCCAGTTCCCCACCATCCACATAGTCTGGGGTCCTGTGAAACAAAGGCTCAAGAGACATTTGCTGAAGAATGAATTAATATATTAACTAAACAAATTTGGGGGCCGGTGCGATATTACAATGGGTAAGGCTCTTGCTTTGCATGTGGTGGCCGGCCTAGGTTCAATCCCCAGCATCCCATATGGTTCCCCAAACACCACCAAGAGTGATTCCTGAGTGCAGGCAGAGCCAGGAATAACCCCTGAGCATTGTCTGCTGTGACCTAAAAACTGAAAAAACAAACAAGCCAGAAATAATAATAATAATTAGAGGGAAGGTAAAAAAACAAGGGAGCATCTCTGAGAAGGAACCCTGGATGAAAGTCAGTAAAAACGAGCTCTTCTTTGCCAGGTCTCCTTTG
Source organism: Sorex fumeus (assembly GCF_029834395.1). NCBI lineage: Eukaryota > Metazoa > Chordata > Mammalia > Eulipotyphla > Soricidae > Sorex > Sorex fumeus. The sequence goes on along the minus strand of NW_026606179.1, from coordinate 2,151,552 downwards.
CAGCTTATTGTTCTGCTATACGGAATCTGCTGGGAATCACATTTGAGAAATAAGGATGTCAGGTTCATCGAGGCTGTTATTGAACCAAGGCCCCTGATGTCAAGGCTGAAACCCACAAGGTTTCTGACTCACACTGCAGGTGGGCTTGGGCATGGCAGAGGAGCCTCTATTCACGAAGTAGGCACCCCCACAGCACAGAACCAGCCAAGAGGAGAGAGAATGGCCACGTGACCTCCCCTCCTCGTCCAGGATCCACCAGAAAACCTGATCCAGCTATGAGTTTGCGAGGACAAGAAAGTGATCTTTTTCCCCATTTATTTATTTATTTATTTTTGGTTTTTGGGCCACACCCAGCTGTGTTTAGGGCTTATTCCTGACCCTGTGCTCAGATCACTCTGCCAGTGATGGGGGAAACATATGCAGTATCAGGGATCAAACCCAGGTCAGCCATGTGCAAGGCAAGTGTCCTCCCTCTCTAACACTCTCCTCTCCAGAAGTGGAAATTTTGACCAACAGCTCAAGCAGTAACAATATACTCCCAATATAAATTGCAATACCAGCAACAACCTAAACGGCAGAGGCTGCTTAGCATGAGTGTGTGGTGCCTGAGGCCTGGATTGCAGGCTTGGAAGAGTTTCGCGTTTTCACATAGTTTCACAGAGCATTTGCAGGTAGGACTGTGCTAGGCACAGCCCCACTTTCCAAGTAAAACACCTGATGCCCAGCCAGGCAGCAAAGGGCGGGCAGATCACCCAGCATCTCGGTGGTGCAGCTGAGATCAGAACTCATATCTGTGTGATTCCAGGCCCTTCCATGCCCTGCTTCGCCCCTGAGGCTGCCAGGGACCAAGGATGGCACCAAGGCAGCCCATGTGGAGGGTCAGGCTGCCTGCCTTGCAAGCTTGCTCACTGCACATCTCCTTGCAGGCTGTGAGGTCAAGCCCAATTTGGGGGGAAGGAGGGTTTAGGGCCACACTCAGTGCTGCTTGTGAGACCATTTGCTGCCAGGGATTGAACGGGAATCAGTCTAATGCATGATAAGTGCCTTAATCTCTCCATTGGCCCAATTCGCAAATTTTAATGAGTGAACTGTGGCTCCCAGGAAGTAAAGACTGAGCCAACGCTGTTGGTGCGGATGTGACGAGAAAGGGACCCTCCTTCACTGCTGGCGGAAATGCCGACTGGTTCAGCCCTTTGCAAACAGTATGGACGATTCTCAAAAAATTAGAAATTGAGCTCCCGCTTGACCCAGCAATACCACTCCTGGGAATATATTCCAGAGAGGCAAAAAAGTATAGTCGAAGTGACATCTGCACTTGTTTGTTCATTGCAGCACTCTTTACAATAGCCAGAATCTGGAAAAAACATGAGTGCCCGAGAACAGATAACTGGTTAAAGAAACTTTGGTACATCTACACAATAGAGTACTATGTAGCTGTTAGAAAAGATAAAGTCATGAAATTTACATACAAGTGGTACTACATGGAAAGTATCATGCTAAGTGAAATGAGTCAGAAAGAGAGAGACAGAGAGACAGACACAGAAAGATTGCATTCATCTGGGGAACATAAAGTAACAAAATAGGAGACTAACACCCAAGAATAGCCGAGATAAGTACCAGGAGGTTTACTTCATGGCTTGGAGGCCAACTGCACATGCTAGGGGGAAAGGCAGCTCAGATAGAGAAGGGAGCACCAAGTAAAGGGTGTTGGAAGGATCCTCCCAGGATGAGAGATGCATGCTGAAAGTAGACTAGAGACTGAACATGATTGCCACCCATTGCCTCTTTTGCAAACCACAGCACCCAAAAGGAAAGAAAGAACAAAAGGGAATGCCCTGCCACAGAGGCAGAATGGGATGGGGGGAGATGGGGGGTGGGAGGGATACTGGGATCAGTGGTGGTAGAGAATGGGCACTGGTGGAGGGATGGGTATTTGATCATTGTATAACTGAAACCCAAGCACAAAAATGTGTAAGTCTACAACTGTACCTCATGGTGTTTTACTAATAAAAATTAAAAAAAAAAGACTGGGTCAAGATAATACTGGGCTTTGCAGGGCAGGGCTGAGAGGAGACAAGTGTGACCCACCATGGCTTGAGTGTTCTTAGTCACCTAGGCATTGCCAGCTACCCTGAACCCTTCTCCCCCCCACCCCCCAGCTTCAGTGAGGGTCCTGTAGACGTGAGGCTAGTCATGCTTACTCATCTTTCCTGGCCACTGGGGAAGGGTGTCCATCTCCAGCATAGCAAGCCAGTGGCTCTGGCCCCAAGGAAACCCTCTAAGAAGCTGTACTGATTCCAGGGGTCCCAGGAATGATGATTTTGGCCAGGCAGTAGGCAGATATCAGATTTTACACCAGGTCTTTCATCTAGGATGCCTAAAACAAGACTTTGGGGGGCATGCAAAAAAGCCATAGAGGGTCTGTAGAAAGTGGTATGGAGCCAAAAAAAAAAAAGTCATGTAAAACACAGGGAAAGAGTCCCGGGGGGCTGAGCCCCTGCTCCGCTCTGCAATTTTAGCCTCTTCCAGGTTCCATCTAAGAACTGAAGCTGTCAAAAGATGACAGACACGACCCCGCACCTGGTGCATAAGTGCACGATCAGCGCATTTGCTGTCAGGGTTGTTACCAGCTCTTTTGACCCCCAACCTTCTTCTAGACTAGGAGTAATTTCTTTCCTGACCTAGACTGGACCCCGCAACCCAGAAGAGTTGTGGGTGAGAGACTCTGGCCCACTTTCCTCAGGACCCCTCCCAAAGGGTCTGTGCTCAGGAGCTCATCAGAAACACTCTTCTTCCTGTGCTCCAGGACCACTGACATGCAGGGCCCTACCCATCAGCCTGGCCTCAGGCCACCCACACCCCAGTTTGAACCCACACTCTGCCTGGACGCCTGGAACCTCTGAGTCCTCTTGCCAACTTTCTGGGGATGGAGGAGAGGAGGCAGCGTGAAGTACTATGCAGCCTCTGCTTAGCCGCTGTGCCAGCAGTCAGGCCCTCCTACTGGCACTGAGGAGCATTGCTCCAGGTAGAGCATACCCAGGGGCCAGCCTGAACAGCTGAACAGAGCAGGGCCCTGCTCCTCAGCTCCCACAGCTGGGCAGAAACTTACAATGCTATTGATTCTACAGAGCCCGGCAGTTACAGTCCTGGACTTCGCAGCTGACCAGACAGAGTTCAAGGCCCGACTCTGCCACCTGCCAAGGAGTGACTTTGAGTGATGCACACAGCACATGACCCCCACTAGCCTTGGCACCTCGGTTTGCCTCAGGTGATGGTGGCAAACCCCTAGGTTCCAAAATGATCGTGCAGAGCCTGACTGCAAAGGAGGCACAAAGCACATGAGAGGCTCGCTTCTGCCCATCCAGGCTAGGGCAGATCCCCGAGGCATGCCAGTGGAGATTGCCCTCCAACTTCCTACCTCTTCATTAATCAGGGAGGACTGACCACCCAGCTGGGATGCCACCTGATGCCCCTCTGGCAACCTGCCCATCACCTCCCTCCTGTCTACAAGGACATCTGGGGGTGAGGATGGAGCGTACCAAGTCGGACTTAAGGCCAAGCAGTCTGGAGCCCCGGTAAGCCAGGAATAGGCTTATTTAGCAGACCCTGCTGCCGCAAGGTCCAGGCCCACAATAGTGCTTCAGAATCAAGCTAGTACTAAGCTATGTCTTGAGACAGGCTTGGGGGAGTGGGAGGCAGAACTTCACCCACCTCTCCAGCCTCATACCTCACCGCCTGGTGAGCTCAAGTGTTCTGGGCTTGCCCCATACCTGCCACCCAACCCCCAGCCTCCTCAGTAGTGACTGCCCCAGACCCCTGCCCCCATTCTGCTCCAGAGCCCTCCCCCATGCTGCTTCCGGGCCCTCAGCTTAGCTTGCTCTGGTTGCCTTCCAGACTGCGCTCAGAAACCTTTCCTCACCTTCGCAGTCTGGGTGCAAAGAATCCAGCCGTGCTCAGGGGTTACTCCTAGGATCAGTCCCGGCAGGGATCAGGAGACCATATGGGAAGTCAGGGATCAAACCTGGGCCGGCCACATGCAAGACTAGTGCCCTAACTACTGGATTACCTCTCTGGTCCCTAAATTGGTGTTTTTAAACCAGGGACTAGGGGAGGGTTAAACTCCTTCCTACAGCTGCCTTGCCCAGGTAGGACCTGGAGAGCAGAGGGGGAGGGGTCTGCCCCGCCCCAGGCCCAGCACTACCTAACACTGGGAACTAACAAGGGCCTCCAGGTGGACATTTCCTGTGCCTGGGGACAGACGCCAGGTGATGGGCAGAGGGAGGGTGCAGGAGTCACTCCAGCACGGAGGGACCGGAGGGACCAAAGGGGCGGACAGCAGGGCTGGGGGTAAGGGAAGAGGAGGGGAGAAAGGGGACCACCTTAGGAAATAGAAGGGGAGGAGGAGGGTAGAGGGACGAAGGCCTCTTGACAGGTCCCACAGGGAGCACTTTATTTTTTAAAATGTATTATTATTTTTTGCTTTTTTGGGTCACACCTGGCGATGCACAGGGGTTCCTCCTGGCTCTGCGCTCAAGAATCACTCCTGGCGGTGCTCAGGGGACCTTATGGGATGCTAGGAATCGAACCCGGGTCGGCCGCGTGCAAGGCAAACGCCCTACCCGCTGTGCTGGGCTCCCATTGTTCCCCAGCATCCCAGGGCTGGGCTCCCAGTGTAGCCCACTCCGATTCCATCCCGCCGGCCGGCTGGGGAGAGCGCACCCCGACACTCCGCGCTCCTGCGGCCGCCCTGGAGTCTGGCTCCCAGGGGTCAGGTTTCCAGAAGGGCGAGAGGCGCGCGGCCTTTGTTCGGACCGCGGCGACGGCCTCAGGAGGGCAGGGGCAGCGAGGGGAGGCCTTCGGGCTCGGGTACGGAACGGGGTGCCCGGCTCGGGGCGCCGGAGCGGACTCCTGGGGGAGGGCGATAAATTAATTAGAGGAACCCGCCACGCCAGCCCCGCGCCGGCCGAGCCCCCCCCCCCGCCGGGCGCCGTTTTCCAGGTAATTACGGCGGAGCGCGCGGGCGCGCAGCTGCTTCCGCGGCCGCCGCGCCCCGGGCCCGGGCAGGTGCAATTAAGCCGGGGCGTTCGCGGCCATTAGGCATTAACGCAGCTCATTAGCATGAGAACTAGAGCCCCGCCGACGGCGGCCACCCCGCGGGCAGGGCCCGCAGCCAGGCCTCCGGCGCGCACCTCGATCCGCCCGGCCGGGCAGTTGGGGTGTGTGTACGTGTGCAAGGGGGAACATTAACGGTCTCACAGATCTTGCGACATGAAGGGCAGGTGAGATTTTCCAAAGACTGGGAAACAGATGGCCCTGGAGGTGCCACATGACCCCCCCACACAAGGTGCCCCCCCCAGCCCCCCAACAAAGAAAGCAGAACCCAGATCTCAGCTTGCACGTGAATCCTTTATTCAACACAACCACAATAGAACTAGCCTAAAAGTGGGCTGGCTTGGCCTATGCTAAGCACTTTAAGTGAGTTTCCCTCACTTAAACTCCCATCCACCCCCAGCAACTCGGGTGCTATTGTGCTGCTGTTGTGCCGACTATTTCACAGAGGTGGAAACTGAGGTTTACAGAATAAATGATTTACCTGAAATCCCTTGGCTGATAAAAAGCCACCAGGAGTCAGGCAGAGATGAAACTTGGTTGCCCTGCATGTGTGAAGCCCTGGGCTCCATCCCCAGCACCAAATAAAAATGCAAGGAAACAAGCCACCAGGAGGATTTGAACCTGGATAGTCTGGCTCCCAGGGGTAGAGACTCCATAAGCAGGAAATCGCGCCACAATCTCTGGTCACTAGGAGGGGTGGGGACTGTGGCTAGGCAGAGGCTGTGCCACCCCTCCTGGCTGGGTATCACCAGTGTCATGGCCATGGCAGAAGCTTCTTAACTGGAAAATGGGGGTTAAGTTTCACAAGGGTCATTCGCTGAGGAGAACTCTTTGTTTTTCCCCAAAATACACTCGATGGATCTTCACAACGAATCTGTGGGTCAGAGTGGAAGGAGGACAAGTTTGTCACCTCTGCCTAAGGCGTAACACAGCCCCCACTCACCTGTCTTCAAAATATGATAGTAGAGCAAATAAAGAAATGAACACATGATAAATACCTCCCTCTACCAGCATGGAGGTGGGACAGCGAGAACCCACTGTCCAATTTTTCTTCTATGCTTCCTTCAGCCCAAGGATTAGCTCTGCAAGAGCAAAATGGTGGGGGGCTGAGGCAGCCCTTAGTGTGGGGCTCCTGGCATCCCCTGGGGCGATGCCTCAGGCATTCCAAAGTCAAGGCAGTTACAGACAGATGTCTTGAGGGCCCTGGTTGGGAGGGCAGAAACACAAGAGGAGGGAGCACAGGCTGCAAGAGTTCCCTTTGCAGGTGATGGAGCTGCAAGGAAACTTCTAGTGCCCGAGGAGCTCAGAGGAGGTACACAGTTGCCTGGAAGCACAAGCAAGAATCTGGGTCTCCTGCCTCATTCTCTCAAAACTGGCCTTTCTGCAGGTGCTGGGAGCACAGAACTCGCCCCCAGCTAGAGCAGCTCTGCTGTGTTCTTCAGGCATTCAGGGAACAATGTGCGTTCCCATACACACATGTATGGGACAGAAGGACAGTCATGTCCTGGTGACTGCCTCCTTGGCCACGCCTCTGCAGGCAGGGACAGGAACACCCAGATCATTGTCCGTCTCAGGCCTGGCACACAGGGGGCCCCCTGCAACCACAGCTATAGACCAGATGAAGTGTCCTTAGCAAATAGTCATGGTGCCAAAGAAAAGTGTGCGCCTGATGCAGGCTGTCATGCCTCCCCAGCCCCACCATCACCCCCCACTGCTGAATTAACTGGGGAGTGACGCCCCTCTCCCCCCACCACTCAGCTATTAGCTGATCTACAGTGGTATTGGGGTCGGGGAAGCTCAGTAGGAAAGTATTTACAGATACCATAGCTGCTACAGTGTGGGAGGCAGGGGCAGGGCTGGGGGCTGTCACAGGCTGAGAAAAGCCAAATGCCTTCTACTTTCTGGACTACTGGGCCCGCCCCATCTGGGTCAGAGACTAGGGGGAGGAAAGGGACAGAGATAATGTCCCAAAGGCAGAGTCACCCCCAGAGGTGGGATAACCCCGTGACTCATTGGAGTGAGGCTCTTCCCATCATCCCTGCTTTTGCTGCCTGACTCCTGGCAAGGACTGAGTTTATTGAGTGATCTCGGGAGCCCCTGCCTGCTCTGCCCTTTGGCTATTCCAGTTCTGGCTTAGTGTGTGTTACCTGGAGTCCAACCAGGGCCTCACACATGCGAGGCAAGTGCTCTCCTATTCCATCCCAGGGCTGATGCTCTGTGAGAGAAGCCCACTTCCACATGACAAAAGAGAAAACTGAGGTCTGGAAGGGGCTGTCCCCAAGCAAATTACTGCAAAGGGGGTTGTGTTTTGCATTAGGGTCTTGGCTTGGCCACTCATAGGTCATGAGCCTGTGAACCTTATTTCTCTCATCTGTGAATGGGGGCCTGGACCACCTGAACCCTGGCATTCTCTCTGCTCCCCATCTGCTGAGTGACAGCTGAGACTGCCAATGTCTTTTCAGTTCCCAGCACTATCCTTTCTGGAGCCTGAGGTCTAACCACACAGAGCTAAGGCTTGTCAGGCACCGAGTTCCTCCCTGTGCCTGGGCCAGGGAAACTGCATGCCTGCAACTCCGTCAGAAGCCACTGCCTTAGACACTGATTAGAAAGGAGACCAGGGTCTGAAGAGATATTACGGCAGGTATGGCGCTTACTTTGCACCAATGGGGGGTCAATCTCCAGGCTCTGATATGATGGTCTCCTGAGCTTACCAGGGGTGACTCCTGAGCACAGAGCAAGGAGTAAGCCCTAAGTGCCATCAGGTATGGCCCCCAAATCATAACAAAATAAAAAAGTAGATTGATGGGTGGAAGAGCTAGTAAAGAGGTTAAGGCACTTGCCTTGCAGGCAGCCAACCCCCTCAATCCCTGGCACCAACTGCATGTGTTCCCAGGGCACCTCCAGGAGTGATCCCTGAGCACAGAACCAGGAGTAATTCCTGAGCACCACTCCTTTAAAAAAAAAAGTATATTAAAAATTCCCTTTACCAAAAAAATAAATAAAAATAAAAAATTCCCTTTACCTCCCCGCCCCCCCGCCCCCCTGACACACACAAACAGAAACAGGCCACTCGCCTCAAAACAGACACACGGACATACAGATGCTTGGCCACACACATGCCACACACCAGAGAGAACACTTCCCAGCCCAGCACGTGTGTGCATCAAGACCACTGTCACTAATCCAACTCCCCACCCCAAGGTACACACAAACCACACATGGGGCCCAGCAGCACGGCCTAGCCGCACTGCCTACCACACAGTCACAAAAGCAGCAGTCCCAGACTTCCCTGCAGCCACGAGGGAACCACGCCCCCTCCACACACAGGCCACCCTATAAAGGCACGTGGACACACACAGCACACACAAAGGCCTCCAGCCTGCAAGCACACTATCTCCTCTTGCCACTTGGTTAAATTCACAGCACTTGTGCTCGCCACTTGGTTAAAACACAGCAGGAGGCGCCCCACCCAGAAGAGCCAATCCAGATAAATAAATCATGCTCAGCCCATCAATCTCAGCCCCAACCTGGCTGCCTCCTTGCTACAGGTAAAGTGAAACCGGCCTTAAATATTTTATAAATGAATAAACCTGTTAGGAGAATATAACTTCCAGAGCCGCTGGCTGCAGCTCCCAGCACCCCCTACATCTTCATGCTGAGAGTACCGTGGTGGTGGCAGGTGGTGGCCACTGGGGCATGTCGGGTGCCCCACCCGCTGCCCTTCTGCCAGGGGTGTTATTCCCAGGGAAAGGGGCATGCTGGGATTTTCCACCCACTAAATCCGGCTGCTGCTCAAAGACAGGGTGCTGCACTCTCATCTCTGGCTCCCCACCCCCCCTCCCCAAGCCATTAATGCCTTATAAATGCCAAGCCAGCCCTGGCAACAGAGACTTTCCAAAGCCTGTTTTACGTGGGCTTAGGTGTGTGGGAATCCACGGCTAGGGGGAGGGGAAGAAGTCCTGGCAGTGGGGAGTGGGGGTGGCAAGGGCAGCTGTGATGACCCGAGCTGCAGCTGGGCAGCGGGCACAGGGGGTTGGCGTGGGAGCACAGAGCTAAAACCTAGTCCGGAGATATGAAGGGGGAATGGAAGATGGTGGGGGGACCTGCAAGGGGGCTCAGCTCCAAGCCTGGCAGTGCAAAGGGAGTCTGGAGGCCACTGGGATCTGAGACCTCCAGGCAGTTTTGCGCCTCAGGGCTGCTTATCAGAGGTCAGTGGTGATGGGGAAGGGCTTCTGAAGGTAAGCAAAAAGGGAGGATAAAGTCAGAGGTGACTATCCATTTCTTTTCTAAAGTTTTCCCAAGAATGCATTCCAGTTCTCCCCAAATGACCTGTCTCGTGAAGAAAGCAGGGTATCTAATGAGACAAACAGGAATGTGATGGTATACTTAGAGCACATAAGACAGAATCTTCACCGAACAGGAGTAAAGATCAAGTCCAATGTATCTGCCTCAGGAGACTGGGAGTATGCGTGCATTGTTTTTCTTTTACCTCATCATCCATTTTCCAAAGGTCTATTATAAGTCTGTCCTCCTTTTTCAGTGAGGGGGAAAAAAAAGACTCTCAAAATCACTAAGTATCCTACAGAACTAAATATATAGCATGACTCCACGTTTTATATTTATTGTATTTACCATATATTGTTTGTCACAAGTCTAGAGAAAGAATGTCGATAAAGGTTACAGCCTTCCTTTGGCTTTCCTTTATTTTTAGGTTTTTCTAAAATCAAGCTATTAATAATCCGATCATTTCATTTAAAATGCATCTGGGTCCTGTGGAGATAGCTCCAAGGGCTAGAGTGCAGGCCATGCCTCCGGGCCCGGGTTCTGATGCGCAGGACGCAGGACAGCGTGCTCTTCCACCCACCAGGGATTGCCCTGGTGTCCCCTGTGCCCCAGGGCCTAAACAATTGGGATCTCCCTTCCCCCCAAGAAAAATACTTAGGTTTGGGACATTCTCTTCTTGATTGTTTGGTGGCCACACTCCATAGGGCTCTGGAGCTGTTGCCAGCTTCTCCGCGACCACCAGAGCTGGGATCTAACTCACTGCACCAGCATGAACGCCTACACTCCAGCCCTCTCAGCCATCTCCCTACCTGGGGAAAAAAAAAATTTTCCTCCTTGGTGGGGGATGTGATGGGAAGAACTCCGGCTGTGCTCAGGGCTTGCTCCTGGCTCTGTGCTCAGGAATCACTCCTGGCTGCGGTGCTCAGGGGACCATCTGAGATGTCTGGGATCTCATCTGGATGGGCCACAAGCAAGGTAAACACCTTCCCCGCTGCACTCTCTCTTTTAATATCGAGTCTGGGTCGGTCTTGCAACTGAAGCCCGAACGCGAGAACAGTCAGAGGTGAGGCCGGGACGCCGGAGAGAGGCATTTCTTCCAAGACGCGAGGCGGGCATTGAGTTGAGCTGCTTGTCCAATCCTGGTAGCAAGGGACAGAGGTCGGCTGAGCTGGGGAAGAAGGCAACCCTGGAGTGAAGGGCTGGGAACTTAAGCCCAGAAGGAGGGCAGGGTGGGCAGGGCTGGGCTGGCAGCAAAGCTCCGGAAGAGGCTGCCTCCAGGGCAGGCGGGGTGCCCGCTCAGGAGCTAGGAATGTGCCTCCAGGCCAGACAGTCCACGGGCTGCCAAGTAGGGGAGGCCTGTGCGCCTGGGCCCGGGTGTGGGGGTGCGTCCCGGCCCCGGCTGGGCCTGGGCGTTTTCAGAACGGGGGTGTCCTCTCTCTGGCCCTCGGGCGGGGACAGCCAGGCTGGCCAGCGGGCAGCCCACGCGAAGCTCACGGCTGGAGCCTCGGCGCCTGAGGTCCGGGAGCCGGGTGGTCTGGAACGCAGCCCCCGCTCCCGGCAGCGGGGCCAGGGAGCGGGCAGCGCGCGGCCTCCCGTCCCCGAGGTCCCGGACGTGGGCAGGCCCGGCGGCCCGCGCGGGACCCGAGCCCGAGCCCGGGCTCCGGGAAGGCGCGGCCGGGCCAGGCTGGCCTCGAGGCCCCGCCCCGCGGCCGCGGAGCACGCCGGGAGCGACCGTTGCCATGGCGACGGGGCGGCCGCGCGGCCCGCCAGCCCGGGCTTGTCGGCTCGGAGGCGGCCAAGATGGTGGGCGCGGAGGGCGGGCAGGAAGCGCGGGCGTGTGCCCCCCGCTCGCCCCCCGCGAGGCCGGGGGCGGGGGGGACGGCCCGGGGCGAGAATCGAGCGCGCCGCCTGCGGGCCGGCCTGGCAGCTCCAGCCGAGGCCTCTCCCGGGCGCGGGCCTCCTGCTGGCCGCCACCAGGCCGCCCTCCGCGGCTGCCCCTGCCCGCCTGGCCCCGGGCGCCCTCTTCCCCGGGCCGCCGAGCGCCGCCCGCCCGGACCCCCGCGCCCTGGGCCCCGCACGGACACCCCCGCGCCCTGTCCTCCGCACGGACACCCCCTCTCTGTTCCCCGCACGGACACCCGCTCCCTGTCCCCGCTCGCACGGTCACCCCCGCGCCCTGTCCCTCGCATGCACGGACACCCCCGCGCCCTGTGCCCCCGCACGCACGGTCATCCCCGCCCGCGCCCTGTACCCCGCACGAACACCCCCCGCGCCCTGTCCCCGACACGCATGGTCACCCCCGCGCCCTGTCCCCGACACACATGGTCACCCCCGCGCCCTGTGCCCCCGCACGCACGGTCATCCCCGCCCGCGCCCTGTCCCCCGCACGGACACCCCCGCGCCCGGTTCCCTGCACCCCGGTGGCGGTTTCCGCGAGTGCGCCCGGCTGGTGGGCGCCGTCCGCCTGTGAGCGCTGTGCTCGGGGTAGGACGGACAAGCCGCCGTCCCGGGCTAGGGCAGACGGGCGCGGCTCTGCCAGGGGGTGACGGCTGGGCCTGTGCCGAGCTCAGTGTGGTCCCGGCCCGGCCCCGGCCCGGCGCGAGCCGCCCGCACCGCCTCCCCTCCCCCCCACGGGCCCGGCTTCCCTTCCGAGACAGATCCCAGCCACACAAAGCCCTGTTTGTTTGCTTTCTCTGCTGCTCCCCCTGGATCCGATGTCTTTCTCGCTACCTGCCTGCCGGCTGGCTTCCCCTGCAACCCGCCTCCCCAGCCACCAAGGGAAGGAGAGGGCGGCCATTCCGGCAGGCCCGGCCTCACAGCTCCTGTGGGGACTCCAGTCCACTCCCCAGTGCAGTGGGGGCCAGGCCAGACAATGGCTCTGCAGTCCCCGGCAGAAGAAAGGGTCCCAGCTGGGACAAACAGGAGAGAGGTTCCAGACCGGCTGGAGAGGCCTACCCAAACGTGCCTCTCTCAGAGCGTGATTTGTTTTGTTGTCCCTCAGGAAAGCTACCCCTGACTTCCCAGCTCCAGTCCGACGGCCAGGAGATAAGGGAATGAGCGGCAACAGAAGGGCCAAACTGGCGCAGCTGAGGGATGCCCGGGTCCGCACCCTCACGCCCTCCCAGGTGTCCCCCGCTCTGGGATGTGGTCCATTGAGGACCTCATGTGGTGGATGACCTCTCACTGCAGACCTGCACAGATTCTTCCCGCGGCAGAAGCGTGCAGTCACGGGTACCACAGCGTCTCAGGAAGCCCGATCAGCTTGAGCAGAAACAGGATTTTCACAGGCAAAGAAAAATAAACACCCACATTCCACACCACAGTCTCTACCTGCAGAGTGGGGTCTGCCCTCTCTCCCTGTTCAAATAAAGAAACCCAACACTGATACTGCACAGAGATACCACAATCTCTAGCATGACTTCCCTTCGCTGGGGCTCTTTTATTGGGTCCTGCCACGCTGGGTGGCCTGGGCAGGTCCTAACCTCTCTGGGTGTCCCTCTTCCCCTTCCAATCCCTTTCCATGAGGGTTTAACCCTTGAATAGCTCCAGGACACAGACATGGTTATGGACACCAAGGATTGGAGGCTCCAGAAAGCTGTGGAGCCAAGCTGCCCCACTTGGAATTCAAGCTCACCTCCCCCCTCCCGCTCCCCTCCTCATGCCTCTCTGTCTCCCTCCCTCTCCCTCTTCCTCTCTTTCTCTCTCCTTCTCTCTCCCCCCTCTTCTCTTCCCCCCTCCCTCCCTCCTTCTCTCCCTCTCTCCTGCTCTCTCCTCTCTCCCCGTCTCCTCTTCTTTCCCTCCCTCCCCCTCTCCTTCTCTTCTTCTCTTCCTCTCTCCCTCCTTCCCTCCCTCCCTCTCTCTCTCTCTCCATGGGGGAGCACATCCAGTGATACACAGGACTTACTCTATGCTCAAGGATCACTCCTGGCAATGCTTGGAGAACCGCATGGGGTGCCAGGGATCAAACGCAGGTTGTCATGTGCAAGGCTAGTACCTTACTTCCTGTCTGATCTCTCTGACCCCTCAAACCCACAAGTGACTCCTAACCCTAAACACTTCCTGTCAGGTCACAGTACTATGACTGTGATTATCTGCCAAATAAATGAGGGAATGACATGAGGAAATGAGTGACTAGCAAGACCAGGTCTGTCTTAGCCCAGCAGATGTGATCGCCAGCCTGAGATCTGATCCTTGGTGGCTGTGTGACCTCAAACAAGTCACTTAACCTCTCTGAGCAGTAGTTTCCTTGACAATCTGCATAGGGCAGTTAATAAGGCTTACAGAGGACCACCCAATGCCCGGCACAATAGCAGGCTCTCATTAAAAGATGGCTTTTCTCCATGATCCCTTTTAGCACTTAAAGAGACAGGCTTTCACTTGTTAGAGGAGCCAGACCTCTCCCACCTCTGCCCTCACCCATCTGCTCTCGCTGCCAGGCATGCCCCAGCCACCAGCCCTGGTCTCTGAAACAACTCAGGCAGAGGCCAAGGGCTGCCAAGCAGAGCTCCCGGCTCCTGCTCTGTCCTAGAGCTTAGGGCTTCTGTGTTTCATCAGGCAGGGTGTGTGTGTGTGTGTGTGTGTATGGGGGGTGTACACAATGTCACCCCAAGGAACAAAGCCAGCTCCATCCACATCCTGCTGGACTCAAGAAAAGAGAGCCACTCAATTAAGTCTGATTTGGCAAAATGTCTGTTTTTAGAGCTATTTCAAGCCACAGTGGGATTTTTTCTGTGCTTGTCTCAAAGGTATCCTAAACCAGATTCCTTCCCACCTCCCCTACTCCTATCTGTGTTTGAAAAGAAAATATTGTTCTTCCTCTCCCCCACCCCCCACCTTGCCTTCTTTTTGCACCTATTGGAAGGATGTAAGACTAAGGGAGGGGCCTTCTCTGGGCCCCTCATGCAGGCTGCACTCTCCGCCAGTGGCAGGGTCTGCGGGCACCCTCTGCTCAGCCCCCTCTCCACAGTGGGTGGGGAGCTGCAGGTCCCCCAAACCAAAGTAAAGGTTTTTCCAGGCCTTGACTATCTTCCCACCTCTGACAGAGGCTTCCTAGCGCAGGACTTACTCCAGACTCTGCTTGGAGGCAAATGTCCCATTCTTTCTGTTACCTCCCAAGCTCACACCAGGCACCGGCTGCCCATCCCCCACCACACGCCTGTGACGGTGTGCCTCTGAGCATGAGCCCTGCCCCTGCCCAGAAAGACCTCCCCAAGGCGTCTCCTCAGATGGAGTGGAGAGCCACCTCCTACGCTGCATTCCCTGCACAGCTCACAATACAATTACAATTAAACTCCTATCTCTGCAATTATTCCTTTAATGTCTGCTCACCTCCCAGACTGTAAGCTTCAAAAGGGAGGTGGCAGGCTGGGGATGTGGCTCAGGGGTAGAGTTCTTGCACACGTGTGTGTGTGTGTGTGTGTGTGTGTGTGTGTGTGTGTGTGTCCTTGGGGACTGCAAAATGGTGGTAATGGGGCTGGAGAGATAGTACAAGGGTAGGGCACTTGTCTTGAACAAATGCCCCTGGCACTAACCCATGGTCCCTGGAGCCCTGCCATGCCATGAGTGATCCCTGAGCACAGAGCCAGGAATAAGCCCTGACCATAGCTGGTGGGACCCCCAAACAAATGAACAAAAAGGTAATAATAATAAAAAGGGTGGAGTAGCATCCACTTGGTCACTTTTGTTTCTCCAGGGCAAGGTTTCTTAACCCTCTTCGGGTCCATTGACCTCTTTTTTTTGCTTTTTGGCCCACACCTGTGGTGCTCAGAGGTTATACCTGGCTCTGCACTCAGGAATTACTCTTTGGCAGTGCTCAGGGAACCATATGGGATACCAGGAATTGAACCCGAGTCAGCTGCATGTAAGGCTAATGCCCTATCCACTTTACTATTGCTCTGGCCCTAGGACCGTTGACATTTTGATCTATATGATTTATTGTGGGGCTGCCCCATGCACCCAAGGACCTATCAGCATCCATATCCTGTACCCTTAATGCCAGCGCCTACCTAGCTGAGTGAACTAAAACTGGCTTCAGGCTTGACCCAAAATATTTCTTGATCCTGACAGACAATGTCCCCTCTATTTAAACATCATTGCTCTATGTCTGCCCCTTGGAATGAATGAGTGCATGACTTCCGCCTCCTCCCCACAACAGAACAGGTGTTTTTTTTTTCAAATTTTAACTTCTTTATTTTACCTTTTATCATAAGCCTACACAGATTTCATTTCCCCCATCAGACCAGAAGCTTCCAGAAGACAGGTCCATGTAATAGGCATCAGCTGTGAATTGATGTTTATCACCTGTTAGTATCAAAAATATGAGGTAGATTCTATTATTTTCCCTATTGTAAGCATGAGTACCTCAGAGGACTGGAGGGACCTGCCTAAGGACACCCAGATACCATCTGTTAGCCTCTGGCAACTGCTGATGCCCCAAAGCCTGTATTCTGACTAAGGAATCAAGAAGTTACTTTCAGCTTCAATAAACCTGTCCCCTTGCCCTTACTGCCCCTGGTGTGGGGATGGAACTCAGACCCACTTAAAAAGCACGTGTTCTACCGCTTAGCCACATCTGGGCACAACTGAAATCTTTCTCAGGTCCTGCTGTGTGTCAGACACAGCCAGATCTTTCCTTGGATTGCAATCGCACCCAGGCCTTACCTGCTGATCTGCAGTGCTGGACTAGCAGCTCCCAGCACTACGGAAGGTCCAACCAGATAGAGCAATGCTGACCAGGTCAGTCTGCCTTTCTGGGGGCTCTGAGGGCCCCTCCTTTCTTCTCAAGTGTCACCCTCTCAGGAAAGCACTGACAGGAATGACCTCCCCCAGCACTGAGGAGTCCACGAGGTTTCTCTGGGTGGGAATGCAAATGAGGAGTGGAGGTGGAGCTTCCCAGGTACCTGGCACTTTGCATCTCTCAGCTTTGACTCACTTCTCCCAACAAGAGTGTGAGGTGGGGTGCTGCCAGCACTGCCAGACACAGATGAGGAAACCAGGTGAAGAAAACTCGTAATTTACCCAAGTTAGCAAGTGGGCAGAATTAAGACCTGAACACAGGCAGTCGAAAACTCTCCAAAACTGATGTGCTTACCGACTCGATTGTACTAGAAATGCCTCCCGTTTATGGCATGGTCCCAGCACCTGACATGCAGTGCAGTTCGGACTCAAAATGTGATTTATGAATGAATGAAGGAATGGGTTTGTGGTTTTTCCATCCGTCACTGCAACTGATGTCATAAGTTGCTGAATGCTTTCATGGCAGCCACCGCATTACTGACACTTTGCAAACAGAAACTCTGGTCAGAAAATTCTAAATCTCACTAGTATCAGTGTACCACAGATTGGCCCATCCATCTACCTCAACCTGTCCAGAACAGAGACATGGTTTTGGTCAGTGTTGGCTCTGAGAGGCTCTGAATCTGGCCCACTGCCCCCACCCCAAAGCCTGTGTTTGCCCTCACCCCAACCCCAGCTCAGGACCTCCTCACTCTCCAGATGAAAAGGGACACCAACACCGTCATGGCACTTAATGCCCCGCCAATCCATCTTTCCTTTCGCCAATCCATCTTTCCTTTCGGAGGTTGTTTTAGAGCCACGCCCAGCAGTTCTCAGGGCCTACTCAGAGCTTGGTAGTCGGGGAACCATGCGGGGCCAGGATCAGACCTGGGGCTCCTACAAGCCAAGCAAGCACCGCCTGCACATTGAGTCACTCTCTGCTCCCATGTTCCCATCGTGGACAGGAGAGAGGAAGAGAGACATATAAACAGACTGTAGCAGCAGTTGGGGCTCACATCTTGTTCTGATTCTGAACCATGCTCCCTCATCATTCTGCCCAGGGCAGGGCAGGGCAGGCACCATCCTCAAGGTGCCTGAGGAGCAAGGATGCCCTCACTTGTCAGCCTTTTCCACCAAGTCCCCTGCTTCTTCAGCCCAGTCGATAGGGGAGACTGAACCTGAGGGAGGTGAGACACCTGGGATTCCTTCTCTAACACTCCTGACAAATGGCTCACACACAGACACAGACACACACAAACAAACACAGACACAAAGACACAGATACACAGACATATAGACACATACACACAGATACACACACACACCACACGGTGGGCCCTGAGCAGATTTTCCTCAGAGCACTCACTTTGCTCCTTTCTGGGTCAGGGCACCTTGTTCCCCAGTTGGGTCACTTGGTACAGAACTGGATGTTCACGGTCTTTCTGGCCCCCATCCTGGGAAGACCTGGGTGGCCGGACCACACACTGGCCAGACCACACACTTGTCTCTGGGGCCTGTGAGCACCAACTGAAACACGGAGAGGCGCCTGCAGCAGCACATGTGGGTAAAGGCCCAGCGTGGCGGGAAGCCTGCCTACCCGGGCATCCGTGCGTGTGTGTGCGCGCGCGCGCGCAAGTGCGTGTGCACATGTGTCCATCCCCACACTACACACACTCTCCATGTGGGCCAGAAAACAGAATAAGGATCTCTGCTTTGCCAGTCAAGCCCAGCCCTCACCTCCAGCCTCAGGCAGCCCCCTCCCTGCCCCCCTTTGTGGTGTCACATTCCAGTCTCCAGAGCCCCAGTGACCCACCCAGGCACAGGGCTCCTTGGGCCTCCTCAATCCCCTGGGAAACAGGATGAGCCAGTTTCTCCTGAGCCCCTGGGGGAGTAGCCTGGGGGAGCAGGCGCTGGGCCCCTCTGTCATCTGTCATCTGACAATACAACCCCTCACAACACCAGAAAATCCACAGAAACCCCAGGGGCCTACAGCCTGCACATCCACCTCCTGGGGCCCTGACTTCCAGGAAGCACCGCTGGCCCCTCCCAGGTCCAGGCCTTGCCCTTGGCCCCAGCTGGAGACAAGAGGGGGTGTGCTTGGGGTCTGATGCTCCAGCATCATGGAGAGGACCGACACTAAAAGAATTACGGGTAATTCCCTGAAGAACATGATGCCACGGGTATAGACAAAGGGAGATGACTCATTCTGCCTGGAGATCAGAGGGGATCAGAGAAGGCGGAAACAGTATGTCTGTTTGGGTCTTGGGAGGCATGGAGGAAGGCAGGGGCATCTGAGGTGGCATGAGGCACAGGCAGGGGCCATCTAGCATCATGGCAAGGTGAGGGATCGACTTCTTAGGACAGCAGAGGCACTCCTGGAAAGCTCCCTCTGCTGATGGGGTCTGTGCTGGGCGGGGTAGGGTAGAGGCGAAGAGGGCTACAAGCAGGCACTGCCAACAGCCCCTCCACCCTTCTCTGAGCCAGTTCGGCCCCTCTTGGCCATGGTTCAACAGATCATGTCCATCCCAGCCTCTAAAGACATATGGGGCACGCTCCTTCAGCCAAGAATGCCTCCCCCCCACCTCATTCTTCCCAGCCTGGGCTGGGTGTACCTGCTTGAAACCTCCTCTTCCATGCAGCCTCCCAGTGGCACATCATGTCCAAGCCCTAAGGTGAGGGCTCTCTGCCCTATCTCCTTGGAATGGAACCTTGACCTGTCTCAGCATCCTAGAATGCCCCCACAGGACCCTCCCAAGGATCTTGGGAGGCGCTGCTTCTGGCCTGAGGCCACACACACTCTCACACACACACACACACACACACACACACACACACACGGGAACTGGTCTCTCCAACTCACTATATTGTGACATACTCGGGGTGGGTACAGCAAGCCTAGGACCTTGACAAGCACCTTTGAGAAGACCTGTTTCCTCAGGGCCTGAGCCCAGGTGCTGCTCCTGCAGAAGCGCCGGCCTGTGTGTGCTGGGAGAGTACAGCCCTCCTCACCATGGGAGTGGAGGGGTGGAGGGTGTGGAGAGCAGTTCAAGAGGCAGAATAGAGGGCACCGGTACTGTGGCCCCCATAACGGCTGGGTGTGGTCCCTATTCAGAAAAGGAGGGAGAGTGGGCAGAGGAAATATCCCACCACAGGCAGTTGTTAAAACAATGAAGCGCAACCAGAAGGCCATGGAAACAGAATAGTAATCACCAGCCGGCCACGGCAAGCATATTGATTGGGACAAGCAGGGTTATAAACTCCACAAATTTATAAGAATTTACTATTTAAACCCAGTCACTGTAGTCCAGGGAGGCTATTACTTGAACTATCTCCACTGCACAGATGGGGACACTGAGGCACAGAGATAGAATCAATTCTCTGGTACAGTGTGGAGGAGCAAGGCGTCAACATCTCACCTTCCAACCTCTCTAACACAAAGAGAAAAAGGAAGCCAAGGATAAGAGGGAGCGCTTGTTTCCTATTAGGAGTAAAAGAAAACTATGTATCCTTTGTAAGACCTACTGTACTTAAACTCTAGAAGGATACATTCAAACTATTACTTTGTAACAGTTTGCTGTTAGTTTATAACTATTACCTTACAATAGGATACATTTAAACTGTTACTTTATGAGGAGGGGGGTTTGTAGGGTCATGTGCAGGGCCTTTACTCTCTGTACTCTGGGTAATTCACAATTTTCAGGATAAGAATGTACCCATGTGTCATTTGAATAATTTAGAAAGAGAGGAACTGTGGGCTGAAGTGATAGTATAGCCGGTAGGGTGTTCGCCTTGCAAGAGGCCAACCTGGTTTTCATTCCCAGCATCCCATATGGTCCCCCAAGCACCTCCAGGAGTGATTCTTGAATGCAAAGCCAGGAGTAACCCCTGTGCATCGCCTGGTATGACTCCCCCCCCCCCCCCGCCAAAAAAAATGGAAAGGAACTGAGACCAGAGAGATAGTATGGCGGATAGGGTGCTTTCCTTGCACATGGCTGATCTAGGTTTGATCCCCAGCATTCCATATGGTCCCCTGAACACTGCCACGAGTAATTCCGAGTGCAGAGCCAGGAGTAACCCTTGAGCACCACCGGGTGTGACCCAGAAACAAAAATGGAAAAAAAAAAAGAGGAACTGTTAGGGTTACAATTAACATTTGTTGAACACAGATTTATTTTCTAAACCTGTTTTTTTCCCCTCAAACTCTGGATATGACTTACTAGTGGACTGTGAAATCAGCGTAGTTGATACTCAATTAGAAAAAAGTGGATGTGGGGGTGGGGGGGGCGCTGAGAGTTAGCATTCAGGAGGCCTGGTTCAATCCCTGGCACCTCATGGTTGCCTGAGCACCACAGGGAATAGTTTCTGAGCACTGATGGGTCAGCCCCTACACCCCCAAGCAAAAGGAAAATGAACAAAATTCAAATAGGAAATTGGGGGAGATAACTCAGAGAAGCGTAGCACATGCAGGCATGTGAGACATCTGAATCATATCACAGGGAAGGCCCCTTATAAAATACTGGGGATGGGGCCAGGGAGGTTGTTGGCCACAGGGCTGGACTACAAACTTATATGCACGAGCCCCTCAATTTGGGAGAGGGGCATGGAGGCCATACGTGCCTTCACTCAGGGATCACTACTGGAAGGGCCTGGAGAACCACAAGGGATGTTGCTGTGTGCAAGGCAAACCTTCCTTATCCACTGCACCATCTCTCTGCCTGCCCCAACCCCAGGTTCTGTTCCCTAGCACCTCATGATCCCTGGGTCCCTAGAAGACTAGCTGCTGAGCATCACTGGGCATGGCCTCCAAACAAAACAAAACGCAAATAGGACCAGGAAAGTGGCTCAAGTGGTTGAACATATGCTTTGCAGGTGTGAGGACCGAGGTCTGATCCCTGGTGCACAGCCCTCTCAGCATCACCTAGAATGCCCCTTGCCAGTTGTCCTTGGAACAATGAACCAAATAAACTCCCCCCCTCAAAAAAGAAATCAGGGCTAGGATGTGTGTAGGGGCTCTCTCCGCCCTTGGAGAAGCCTGTGTTCTCTCTTGAGTATGTTACTCTCACTCTCTCTCCTTCCATACCTAAAAATCCTCCAAATAAAATCTATTTACTTCAAAAAAAAAATCAGGGGCTCAGAGATAGTACTGAGTAGGGTGCTTGCCCTACATGTGGTCAGCCTGAGTTCAATACCAGGCATCCCATATGGTCCCCCAAGCCCTCCCAGAGTGAGCCTGAGAACAGAGGCAGGATTACACCCTAGCCACTGCTGGGTGTAGCCCCCAAACAAAAACAAAACAATCAAACTAGAACCGAAAATGTGGGTTCAGCTGGATGCAAAAGAATTGTTTCACTGAACTTTTATTTCATATATATGGGAGGGGGAGGGGAGAGGAGGAACTGAGTAGTGATCTGAAATGTCACCCACTATAATAACCACCAGCAAGAGTGTTGGTCTAGACTTGGGAATCCGAAGAGGAATCTCAGAGACCAGGTCTGCAAGGCTTCTCTGCAGAGAGGACCAGCTCCTCTGTTTAGAGAGAATCCAGTGGGGTGTTGCTGCCTGTTGACAAAAACCTCGCTTTGACCACGAGATGACTTCTGGGGCTTGACACGCATTCCATCCTCCAAGGCTTCCTTTTTGGCTTGTGAGGAGAGCCTTTGCCAGAATTTTTGGGCTGACCTCCCCAGAGACGAGAATGTCTGGCTGGAGTCTCTGTGTTACCCCAAAGGCTATTTCCCTTGCTCCTAAGGGTTCCCCTCCCCAGTGCTCCTGGGGCCCCATATATCCCTGGGCTATCAAGGGGGAGGGGTGGGAAAGATTCAGATTCCCTTCCAGTTTCCAAGACTGGAAATTTGGAAGCCTCAGAATCACAGCTGTGCGGTCAGTAGGGTGGAGTGTGTGTGTGTGTGTGTGTGTGTGTGTGTGTGTGTGTGTGTGTTGCAGAGGGGGTGTGCCCCCACCAGGGTAAGTGCTAATCAGAGGTTCCTGAGCAAGGATAGGGCTGGAGGAAAGGTGGGGGCCCAGCCTGGGACTCCCACGGCGCTGGCGCCTCCACATCAGAGCTCGCCTAACCCACCCCCGCCTCCCTTCCCGGGGCAGCAGACAACTAAAAAAAGATAAAATAAAAAGAAGTAATTCCCCTGCTCTGACGTCAGCGCGAAGTCTTAACAGCCCAGCAGCGGCATGAAACTGGATTGCAACCAGATGTAATGCCCTTGAATCCTCACACACCACTGCGTGCAAGAGAAATAAAGGCGGGGGGCGGGGGGTGGTGGTGATCGAATGGGAGGGAGCAGTGCGGGTCTCGCGTGGGTCCCGGGAGCAGAGTGCGGAAACCGCGGGGGCCGAGCAGGGAGCTCAGGGCCCCGGCCGCCATTCAGGCTGCCTCCCCTCCCCCAGCCCCCCAATAGCGCATTGTTACACTCTGCTTTATCCATTCAAGCCCAAGCCCCTGCGCTGCCCACGGCCGAAGGCTCCCAAGGCGGGCACAGCTCGGCCCGCACTCGGCCCCCTGGAGTGCACTTGATGAGAGCCAAGAGCCCCAAGAAGAGAAACCAATCGTCGGGAAAACGGGCGCCCCAGGAAGCCGGGGCCTCTGCAGCCCAGGGCCTGGAGGCCGTTTCGCTTCCCCTCCGCCCCTTCCCGGAGGCCCCCCGGCGCGACCGACACTCCAAATGTCACCCCCGCACCCTGCCACCCCCTCGGCCCCCACGTCCTCCTGGGTCTCCTGCCGAGGAGCGGGGACACGGACCTGGCCGGCAAGCCGCTATCCAGGGGCCCGGCCAGACTGTCCGGTGCCCCCGGCCGTGACGTCACCCCAGGGCCCCGCGTCCAGGGCCTGGCCTCGGGGCTGCTTCCTGCCCAGCGGCAGGGCCTGCGCCAGGCCGGAGTGCTCGTGGGGGGCACGGCCCTCGTCGCCCCGACCCCGCGCCACGGCCCAGGCCAGGCCCCGGGCCCCGCACCGGGAAACCGGCTCCCGCCCCACCCGGGACGCGCTCCCAAGGCGCCCTCCCAGCCCCCGAGCCGCGCGAACGCCCCCCACGGCCCCGCTCGCGCGTGTCGGAGCCCGGGCGCCGGGACGCGCGCAGCGACGCGCCCGCCGGGGCCCCTCGCGCCCCCGCGCCGCCAACCGCCTCCCGGGGCCCCTCCCCGGCGCGGGGCGCCCCCGCGCACCCCCGCACAAAGCGCCGGCCCGGGGACCCCGCCGGGGACCGCGCTCGCTGCTCACCTCGGCGGGCGCCGCGCTCACTCCGGGGCCCGGGCTCGGCCGCGGCGACTCGGCGGCCCGCAGGCCCGGCCGGCCATAGGGGTCAGCAGGCGGCGGCCCGGCCGGCCCGCGGCCAGGCGGGGACCGGGCGGTGCAGGGCTCGCGCCGCGCGTCGGGCCCGGCGGCGGGCGGGGGCGGCGCCCGGGGGCGCGGGCAGCGGGCGCGGGGAGGGCCCTGGCCGCGCACCCGCCGGGCCTCTCGGTGTCGGCGGGGCCGCGGCGGGGAAACGCGATCCCCTCGGCGCAGGAAGAGCGGGCGGCGGCGGGGGGAGCGGGCGCGCGAGAGCGCGAGAGAAAAGTTCCCGGGCGGCCTGGCCGCGCTCGCTCCTCGCTCGCTGCCCGGAGCGCCCGCTGGGCCGTGCGCGCCCCGACAGCACCCCCTGGCGGCCCGCGCGCCCCACTGCGGGCGCTCGCGGCACGCACGCACACACGCGCCCCCGCCCCCGCCCCGCACCCGCGTCAGCCGGCCTGGGGGTGGGGAGGAGAGCGGGGCCGCGGGGCCCGCGCGGGGAGACCGGGCGCTCTGCGGCCCCGCTTCGGGCCCCGAGGGCGCAGCCACGCAGCCAGCTCGAGGGTTTGGACCTTCCCTCCTCGGTCCCGGCCGGGCTCCCACGCTTGCCCGGCGCCAGCTCGCGCCCCTGGCCTCCTGGTGCGTTTGGGGAAAACTAAGCCCAACAGACCGGAAGTACATTTTTTTGCTCTGGGGGTACCCAGGCACCTGGCAGGAAACTGGTGAATCTAGGCCACGGGTCCCTGCTGCCTCAGAGCTGGCTGCCTGGTGCAGAGAGAGGCAGCAAACAAGATTCAGGCACAAAGGAGAATCTTTCGGGTGGGGGCAACAGGGGCCAGGAAGGAAGGTGGCAGGTGGGGTGATGCCGGAGGTTTGCCTGAGCTACTGAGTCCCGGGTGAATGGGAGCTACGGAACAAACCGCAGGAAGAAGCATGCCAGTGCTCTGGGGAAAGAGCACTGGAGCAGAGGCATGTGCAAAGGCCCACAGGTAGGGGAAAACCTGGTGTGGCCGGAACAAGGGGACAAGAAGTGCAACTAAGTGCAGAGGTATCATGAAGGACCAGGGTCTTCAAAACTACAAAGGCATTTGGATGAAATTCTGGTTTCTCAGAGAAGAAGCCATTGGCATGTTTTGAGCTGAAGAATGTTAACAAATGAGTGTAAATGAGCCTCTTAGCTATAGACTCCTGGACAATTGCCACTCGAGTCAATTCACCACAGCTCAGGCAGCAGCCCGCCTGCTGGGAAGCCTCCCAGCTCCACTAATCCTCTGGGAGCTGCCCATCCTGTTCTTTGGAGGTCATGGTGGGGGCGGGGAGGGGAGAGCCAAGCTCCCAGGGACCAGTGACTGGTGAGTTCCCCCCTCCCTCCCTTCCTCCCCCCTCCCGCCCTTCCTTCTCCTTCCTTCCTTCCTTCCTTCCTTCCTTCCTTCCTTCCTTCCTTCCTTCCTTCCTTCCTTCCTTCCTGTCTTGGTTTTTGGGTCACACCCTCAGGTGTTACTCCTGGCTCTGCACTCAGCACAGTAGCGGGGCTCAGGGGACCACAGGGGATGCCAGTGGAACCTGGGTAGGCTGCCTGTGAGGCAAGTGTCCTTCCTGCTGTACAGTCACTCCGGCTCCATGAGTTTGTTCTCAACCTCAACTTCCTCTGCAATATGTGGCAGGTACCACTGCACCCTTTCTATAATTGTCTGCTCAGCTACTCAATGCAGAGAGGCCATCACGTTGGGTCCACATGGAGACAGACTGGTCACCTGTCCAGGTGCTCAGGGAGAAGCGACAACCAATCCTTGCACCCACCTGCAAGGCACAAGACAGAGCAGCATGAAGCCCATGTGGACAGATTCTGTCTCTACATCTGCCTCCTCTGTGCCCTTCTGAGAGACTTTGGGCAAAGCCAAAACCAAAATGCTACTTCTTAGCTTCCTCGTCTCTAAAATGGTGATGCTAATAGTTGCCGCTTACCTGGAGCTGGGGCACTGAGAGGGGAGTGAAATGAGGCCTAAACCTGGAGGCGGTGCTTTCCTCTTTGAAGTCATAGTCTAGTGACCAGGTATGGTCCCTTTGATCCAACGAGGGGCTTCCAGACCCCTGTGTGGCCCAGAAGCCAGCCCTCCTGATCTTAAGCTGCACTTGGGAGTCTCAGTGGATGGTCTCCCTGGAGGTTTTAAAGTCCCCAAGGCTAAGTTTCTCTCCCCAGAGGCAAGGCTCTTTGGAGAAAAGCCAGATCCCCAAGTCTGGAAGAGCACATCTCCACAGTCCAGGGTCTGGTCTTGGGATCACATTTTTTTTTGTTTTGTTTTGTAGACACATCCAAGGGTGCTCAGTGCTCAGAGATCACTCCTGGGGAGGGGGGCGGCTCAGAGGATTATTTGGGGTCTGGGGATCAAACCAGGTGGGCCACCTGCAAGGTGTGAACTCCACCAACTGCACTATCTCCCCAGATATTTTATTTTTTATTCATCAAAACATCTGATGTATACCGCTGAAGATAGTAGATCTTGTGATCAGGCCCACCAGCCTGACTCTTTGGGGGCTCACTCAGGCAGTGTTGGAGGAAGCGCATTTGGCCAGGTCATTAGCATTCTGAGACACCAGTGAAGCTTCTGGAGGATGCGAGCTTTGAGCCAGGATGGGCAGTCAAGGAGCCACAGGTGTCTCCGAGAGTGGGAACATCATGAGCAGAAGGATGTGGAAAACAGAGAAGGAAACTGTGAGGAGTCACACCTCTACTCTTCGTGGGCATCCACTGGGCACCAAGTCCCTTCTATAAGGGAGACACAGTGACTATCACTGAGTCAGAAGCCCAAATCCAGTTTCACTAGTCTAGAACCTTCTGAGAGCGGGTAGGATGGGCTCCTACCAGAAGACGTAGGGGCACTCTGTTCACCCCCTCAGAAACAACCCCCAGAGTTAGGCTTACTCTGCCACTGCTCCTGATCGGGAAGCTTTGGTTGTACCGCTGGCAGCACTTGTAAGGGTCTCACCAGTGACAGATACCTGCAAATATCACCCAAATGTCAAGTTTTCACAGAAGGTAGCATACAAAGATGGAATCCCATTCCTAACAGAATCCCCTTTCCAGGCAGTCCAAGGCAGTCAGACGCTGAGAGAGTAACACTCTCCCTTCATTCTTCCCTCTCCATCTTTTCTTGCCATCTGATTACGGTGGTTGCATCCGTGCCTCTGAAGCCTAAAGCATTACTGGGTCACGCTAAATGGAGATACTCTCAGCGATTTGCCATGTTTTAGTGACTCAGTTTGATAGCTAAAGTAGGAATGTTGTGATCTTCCAAACAAAGCCCTCCCAGCTGTTTCCCATCATGCCCAAGGGGGTGGGGAACTCATGTGTGCCTCAGAAATAAGCAGCCAGCCCGAGTTGGCCTCTTCCACCCATCTGCTTCCGTCCATGTCTGCCAGCAAGCAGTGTCTGCAAAGCAACTTGAAGGAGAAATACTGACTTTAGGGCTTTCATCTGCTAGGTCAGGGGCCTGCAGAAGCAGCTGCCTTTAAAGCTGCTCAATATTCTGATCCTTTGGGGGTGGGGTGGGGAAGGGGGTCACAACACCAGGTTTTAGATAGAGGTCAGAGAGATGTGTATTAAGGTATGCCTTAATTTTCATCTAACTGTTAATATCCAGAGTTAATCAACATTGGCTTACCAAAACTGACATCAAGAACTCTAGTGAATGGGGTATGGTGCCGCCAGCAGGTCAATCTGTACCTATGAGGTGAGTGCATCAGCAACCTGATGGTGCCTTCAGACTTCTAGATACTCCAAAATTGCTGCTGTGCCTTTGGCCAGACCCTAACAACTTGAGGCCAAGTTTACCAAGAAAGTAAATGGTCAAAAGTTAAGTATGTGGGAGACACACCCACAAACCACTTCCAGCTCAGCTATATAATTGGAGGCAAGGCCCCTCTGGTTCCTGATCAAACTGCTTAACAGCCTTGATCCCAGAGACTCAGAAACAAATCTCAAAACCCAATGGCTTTTGGCAGGAATGTGTCCTGTCCCTGCAGTAGGTTACCAGCGCCGGGCCACCCCAGGTGGGAATAGGTTTCGTGCCTTGGCCTGTTCCCCCTGGTGGCTTGGTGGCCGCCGTCCTCCAGAGGCCATTGACAGTCAGGCTTTGGCCTGCAGTGACGAGACACATGGGGCCTCATGGCATGATGGAGGTGGAACCGGCCCTTTCCTCCCCTCTTCAACGAGACCCCGAGTTGCCACCCATGAACGGCCTCTCTGGCTCCTGATCAAGCTGCTTAATAGCCATGATCCCAGAGACTCAGAAACAAATCTCAGAACCCAGCAGGTTTTGGTAGAAATCCCTCCAGATTTAATTGTTAAAATTTCAGAATTCCAAAATCGCACAGTCACTACTGCAGCCATGCCACATCATATGTTATTCATTACCAGCAATAGAAAATAAATTGTCTACAGTTGCCTTTTTAACAGATCTGAGTGTTGGGGTAAAATCCCAAATAATAATGGTGGGTCTGGTGTCGAAATATTGAATGCAATCAAAGTAGAGAGAGAGTAATGTGGAAATCATCTGCCCCACAGGTAGAGGGAGGGTGTGGGATGGGGGTATACTGGGGTTTTTGGTGGTGGAAAATGGGCACTGGTGAAGGGATGGGTGTTTCATCATTGTATGACCGAGACTTGAACCCGATAGCTTTGTAACTGCTCTCACAGTGATTCAATAAATAAATTTATAAAAAAGAAAAAAAAGTAAGGTGGAGTTCGTGCCCAATTCAATCCGCCTAATCAATGGCCGAATAAATAGCAATACTTCTACATTAAAAAAAACTCTAGTGAGCTGTCTTCTCTTCCTTCCATCCTTCCTTACTGATGCCCCTCCCTCTTTCTTTCTCTTTTCTCTTTCTTTTCTTCTCTCCTCTCTCTTTCCTTCCTTCCCTTCTTATTTCTTCTTTTTCATTCTTTCCTTCCTTCCCTCCCCATCTCTAATTCTTTCTTTTCCTTTCTTCCTTCCCTCCTCCCTCTCTATTTCCTTCCCTCCATTTCTTCTCTTTCTTTCCTTTCTCTTCCTTCCTTCCCTCTTTCTTTCTTTCTCTCAAATTCTCTTCCTTTCTCTTTCTTCCTTCCTTCCCTCCTCTTTCTCTTTTTCTCTTTCTTTCCGATGATCAAAATCTGTGTCCATTGCATGCATGGATGTACTGTCTCTCCAGCCCCTGCTGTATTACCTCTGGACCTTTGCCATGTAATTTTAAGTTCCACATAATGAGAGAGATCATTCTGTATCAATTTCTTTCTTTTTGGCAGATTTTACTCCGCATTATAACCTCTAGTTCCATCCATGCTATGGCAAACTGAAATGGCATGGTTTTGTTCTTTCTTGGAGCTGCATGGTATTCCATTGTGTAGATGGACTACAGCTTGGCCATTAGAGTTGTTCTATATCACAGCTATTATACTAAGTGCGAACATAGGTGTTGTGCATTCATCCTTGTGAATTGATGTTTTTGACTTTTGGAGATAGACACCAAGAAGTGGTATTACTGAGTTTTATGGTAGTTAAAGAACTATTTGGGAGGGAGAGAACTCCATACTGCTTTCCATAGAGGTGGAAGCAGATGACATTCCCATCACAACCCCACCAACACAGATTGTTTCCAGACATTTTGCTCTGTGCCATTCTCACGGGCATTGAGGATATCTCAAGGTTTTGATTTGTGTTTCCCTAATCATGAGCACTTTTTGACATGCCTGTTGGCCATCTATATGCATTCCTTGGGAAAGTGTCTGTTCATCAATTTGTCCCATTGGTCACTGGATTTTCTGTTGTAGATTTTCGCGGGTGCTTTATAGCTCTTGGATATCAGTCCTTTGTCTGATGTATTTCTCCCATTCAGCAGGGTATCTTTTAAATAGCGTTTATTTTGCCGTGCAGAACTTTTTAAAATTGATGTAATGCCATTTGTTTATTTTTTGAGGGATTTGGTTTTTGGACCACACACAGCTGTGCTCAGGGCATACTCCTGGCTGTGCACTCAGGGATCACTTCTGTCAATGGTAGGGGACTATTTAGGGTGCTGGGGATTAAACTCAGGCCCGGTCCATGCAAGGTGAGCACCTCTGCCCACTGCACTATCTCTCCAGCTCTAGTTTTTGTGTCTCTGTTTTTGCTGTCTTTGCCACTCTGGTCATCTGTTTGAAGATTCTCCTGCAGTCAGTTTCCTAGGTATTCTGCCAATGTTCCTTTCCATGAATTTTATGGATTCTGGTCTAATCTCAAGCTCTTTAATCCACTTTGAGTTCCGTTGCTTTAATTTTTAAAGATGTGTATGTGCATACATTATAGGCATATTAAATAGCGTGACTGCCCATACAGTGGATTAAAGCAACCTCCTACACCCTTACTCTCCCTCAAGTTTTGTTTTCCTCATGCATTATCTGTTTGGTATTCTGTTCTGTTTGGGGGTCAAAACCAGTGGTGTTGAGGGCTTACTCTTGGCTCTGCTTTTCGGAATCACTCCTGGCTGTGCTTAGGTACCAATATGTACAGTGGCAGGGACCATATATGAGACTGTTGCCTGCAAGGCAAGAGCCTTGCCCCCTGCACCGTCTCTACAACCCTGAAATTATAAATATCACTCACTGGCTCACTATTTAGAAAGTTAAATGCCTCCTTTACCTCACTCCCTGCCCACATGCTATGCACTTTCTCTTCTTTTCCCAGGCAAAAGATCATTTTGGTTACCTGGGTTTTTAGTTGATTGGGCGGGGAGGTGTTGGGACTCACCCAGCGGTTCTCAGGCTCTGCACTCAGGGATCACTCTGGGTGGGACTCAGGGGGACCGTAGGCAGTGCCTAGGGATCCAACCTGGGAGGGCCAGGTGCCAGACAAGCACATGCCCTGCCCTATGATATCCCCAACCTGGGTTTTGGTATATATGATATATAGTACTGTAGCACTGTACACTGTCCTCCCGTTATTCATCAATTTGCTCGAGCGGGCCCAGTAACGTCTCCATTGTGAGTCTTGTTATTACTGTGTTTCGCATATCGAATATGTCATGGGTAGCTTGCCAGGCTTTGCCGTGCGGGCAAGATACTCATGGTAGCTTGCCGGGCTCTCTGAGAGGGGCGGAGGAATCAAATCCGGGTTGGCTGGGCTGGCCGAGTGCAAGGCAAACGCCCTACCTGTTTTGATACTGAATATATTTGCTTCTTATTGCTACTCAAACAGGTTCCCCCAGACATGTGTGTTACATTAACACATATTTGTTCCATTACACACTGTAGGTGTAAATAGGACTGGTTCCCCATGAAGTCCTGGGGCAGTCTGTGTCCTTGTGTTGTCCAGCTAAGGTTGCACTGCCTTTCTGTCCTGTGGTCACTTCTCCTGCCTCCAAACTATCAGGGCTGACCAGAGCCTGCCCCTCTTCCTCATAAGCACCTGTAATGATGCTGGGCATACCTGGGCAGTGTCCTGTACATTACCACAGGTTCCAGGATTAGGTCATGGACATTTTGGGAAATCATTTCATCCATCACACTGGGACCATGTGCATATATTCTTCTTCTTTTTTTTTTTTTTTGCTTTTTGGGTCATATCCAATGATGCTCAGGGATTGCTCCTGGCTCTGCGCTCAGGAATTAGTCCTGGTGGTGCTTAGGGGACCATATGGGATCTCAGGGATCAAACCCAGGTCAGCTGCATGCAAGCAAATGCCCCACCCACTGTACTATCACTCCAGCCCACGTACATATATTCTTAATAGATGATTCACATAGTATAAATTTTGGGAATGATGCTCAGAGAAACAGTGCTCACAGCTCGGTCCTCAGGAGTCACTCCTGGCAGTGCTCAGGAGTATAATGCTGGAGATTGAAACCAGGTCTCCAACATGCAAACCATGCACTCTGCCCTTTGAGCTGTCTCCCTGGCTCTTGTTACATATGTTTTTTGTTTGCTAATCTTCTTATGTACTTACACAAATAAACTCTTACTGGGCTGGAGCGATAGTACAGCAGGTAGGGCACTTGCCCACAGACAGTCAACCAGAGTTCAATCCCCAGCACCACACAGGGTCCCCTGAGCACCACCAAGTATGATCCCTGAGCACAGATGCAGAGTAAGCCCCGAGCACCTCCAGTGAGGCCCAAAAAACAAAAACGAAAAATTAACCACCACGGGGCTGGAGCAATAGCACAGCAGGTAGGGCATTTGCCTTGCATGTGGACAACCTGTGTTCGATTCCCAGCATCCCATATCGTCCCCTAAGCACCGCCAGGGGTGGTAATTCCTGAGCGCAGAGCTAGGAGTAACCCCTGTGCATCGCCGGGTGTGACCCAAAAAGAAAAAAAAATTAACAACCACAATAACAAATAACTTACCCAATATGATGGGCATATTAAGAGGTTTTGTTGTTGTTTAGTTTTGTTTCTGTTATTCCCCCCGCCGGCATGCCCCCTTAGAAATTTCTCTTGTAAACCTGTTGATCAATCTGCAGTCAGACGCAGGCAGGAAGGTGGGTGGGGATGAGCCCCCTTTGTGGGAGGCCTGTAAAGGTGGTGCCCAGGGCCAGGGAGATGCACCCAAGGGCTGGAACTCACAGATTCCGTGCAGGAGACCCAGGTTTTGTCTCTGGCCCCACACAGTCCACCAAGCACCACTGGGGAGCTTTCTGAGCACTGAGTCTGGAGCAGCCCCTGAGTACCGCCAGGTGTAACCTAAAACAAAACAAATAAAGGAAGGAAGAGAAAAGAAAGGAAAGAAGGGGGTTGGAGTGGTTGTACTCCAGGAAAGGACCTTGCATGCCTTGCACGCGGTCTATCCAGATTCTATTTCCAACATCCCATCTGGTCTCCTGAGCACTTCCAGGTGTGATTCCTGAGTGAAGAGCCATGAGCAACCCCTAAGCATCACCAAGTGTGATCCAAATAATAATAAAAATAATAATAATAAAAATAAAAAGAGAAGGGAAGGGCCCAGAGAGATAGGACAGCAGGTAAGGCACTTACCTTGCATGTGGCCAACCTGGGTTCAATTCCTGGCACTCCATATGGTCCCCAAGCCTGCCAGGAGTGATTCCCTGAGTAGAGAGACAGGAGTAAGCCCTAAGCACCACCAGGTGTGGCCCAAAAACAAAAAGAAATGAGAAAAGAAGAGAAGAGAAGAGAAGAGAAGAGAAGAGAAGAGAAAAGAGAAGAGAAGAGAAAAAGACTTGGCAGGCGGGATGCCTAGCTTTGAACTCTGTCACCACATGAATCCCTGAGCACTGTCAGGAGTGACCTCAGGTCCCCACAGCACAAGGCTGAAATGGCCTCTGCCCCAACACTGTAGGGTGTGACCCCATAAGCACAAACACAAAAGACAGTGCTGGTCCAGACGTGCCTCGTGCTTGTGCGTGTGTGTGGAGTCCAGGCAGAGCAGAGTGACAGCTTGGTAGCGGAAATGCCTTTAAGGGATGTCAGCTCTTGGAGGGGCACAGCTCTCTCCTGCCTGGACCCACACTGAGATCACTCAGACCCCAAAGCACTGGGATCTGAGATTCCTCCGCCCCCCCTCCCCAGTCACCTCAGCTCTTTCGTGCTCTGTTTTCATTTTTTTTTTCAGGACATACCCGGCAGTACTCAGGGGTTACCCCTGGCTTTGTACTCAGGAATTACTCCTACTGGTGCTCAGGGGACCCTATGGGGTGCTGGAGAGCAAACTTGGGTCAACCACGTGCAAAGCAAGTGCCCAACTCACTGTACTATTATTGCTCTGGTCCTCTTGTGTGCTCTTGTCCTAGATCCACTGGACTTGCTTACAGGTCTAAAGGAAATGCCTGCAGAGAGACATTACTGGCTGGTGACCAGAAAAGGGGAGTTCTGAAGATAGAGTCCTGGTTCTTGAGCCAAAGGGCCTTTTGCCGGTGCTCACTCAACAGAGTGTAAAGAAAGCCCCTTGCCTCTGCTGCCTCCTCCTTAGGTATCTGGGCCATCCCAATGCCTTGACTCACACAAGGGAACAGGCTGGGAAGAGGCGGCACCGAGAGGAACACATGCAAGGCAGGTCTGCCTGTGCTCACCTTCCCTGCCTCACCTGCTTCTACAGGGGGCCTGCTGGGCTCTGACCCAGTGACCCAGAAGAGAGAGTGGGGAAGCACCCTGCAAGGCCCCGTGCACCCTGGAGCTCAAAGCTCCTGCAGAGTTCTGAGAGAGCTGGCCAGAGGGGAGTGTGGCAGGGAGGGAGGTGCTTGCCTTGCACCTGGCTGGATCCCCAACACCACATAGGGTCCTGGAGCCCTGCCAGGAGTGATCTCTGAGCACAGAGTCAGGAGCATGCCCCGAGCACTGCTGGGTCTGGTTCAAAAATAAAAACCACCATGGCCAACTATTAAGTAGAACGCAGAAGGGAAACAGAGATGGTGGGGGCGGGGGAGATGCTCCCAGCCTTTCTGCTCAGGGCCTTGGCCAGCAAGCATGGGACTGAGAGGAAAAGGCAGGGAGCCAGTAGCACCCTGGGGCTCCTGCGACTTCTCTCAGCCTTTACGGGTCTTACTAAGGAGAGTGCAGCCATCCCTCTTAGCTGTGGAGCCTGGCCCCTCTTCCCGCTCCCCTCCAGCCTTGGTAAGTTGGGCCCCTACGGTGCCTCTCCCTTACCCCAGTAAGAAGTGAGCACAAGTGACTTCTTGCAAAGCTCTTGCAGAGATCAGAACCCCAGCAGGAGTCCAGCCAGCGGTGGGGTGCAGCCCACTTCAAACAGGCAGGGCTATGATGGGCAGGGCCCAGAGACCACTGCAAGACTCTGCCATCCTGGGAAGGCCCAGAGGGACAGAGACAACCCTATGTGGCCCGGGATGGTGCTCTCAGGGGACTGCTCAGCTCCGGGGTTGGCTCTGAAGGAGTTCCAGCCCAGGTGGCCAGGCCAGGAAGGCCCCTTTATGTTCCTCCACTCACTCACTCACTCACTCACTCACTCACTCACTCACTCATTCTCTCACTCACTCATTCACGCATTCACTCATTCACCCACCCACTCATCCACTCACTTACTCATTCACTCATTCACTCACTTAATTACTCACTCATTTACTCATTCACTCATTCACTCACTTAATTACTCACTCATTCATTCAATCATTTACTCATTCAATACATATACCTGAGCCGAGACCCTGTCTAGACTCCACCCAAAATAAGGTGAATCCACCCTACCCACAGTCCCTGGGAGCAGAGGGTCATGGCACCCATGATGGAGAACCACTGCAGCCTGGGTACAGCCCAGTGGCACTCACAAGCCCCACAGCTCGCAGACTCCAGAGCTGTCTGTGTAGCATGGGGGAAGTCCTGTTCCTCCAGGACCTTTTCTTAAATTGAGTTTGATTGTGGGGGGTGCTTAGGAGACACCAGGGATATATCTGCAGTGCTGGGGACTGAACTCAGACGCAGTCTAGCACTTGGAAGTATCTCTGCTGCCCAGCCGCCTTTTGGAGGTGAGGGCATGAGTGGATCCACACGCTGTAGTGCTCAGGCTCTGTGCTCGAGTGACCCTTGGTGGTTTTAGGGACCATGTGCAGTGCCAGGGATTGAACCTATGTTGGTAGGATGCAAGGCACGTGGTTGGCTTGACCCCTGTATGGTCTCTCCAGTCCCAAGAGCAATATTGTTCAGGAGTCTCTCTTAGTCCGGGAGAGTAAACAGTGTCACTCCAGTAAGTGGCACTAAGCTCTAAGCTCTTTGCAACTACCAGTTCATTTAACCTTCTGAGGGTGCGGGGAAGAACGTTCTTAATCAGTTCATTTTCCAGAGCGGGAGGCAAGGTCTGGGGGAGGCTATTCAGGCTCCCTGTGCCTGATAGAACGAATTTGCACTGACCAGGTGTCTTAACACGGCAGATTGCTCCTGTACAGTGTGGGAAACTGGCAGTACAAGTAGTGCAAAATCAGTTTCACTGAGCAACTGACCCAAGCTCGATTCCTCCGTCCCTCTTCAAGAGCCCAGCAAGCTACCAAGAGTATCTCGCTGCAGGGCAGAGTCTGGTATTTGATATGCCAAAAATAGTAACAAGTCTCACAATGAAGACATTACTGGTGTCCACTTGAGCAAATCAATGAACAATGGGAAAACAGTGCTACCGTGCTACAAAATCATATAAATAATAATTTAAGTCAGTGATTCTCCATAAATAGTAACACATAAAGTCAGGGTATCAGTTGGGCTGGACCTTTCTGGGGCTCAGGGATTCATCTGTGTCCTTGCTTTGCTCTCTCTCCCTCCTCCTCTATCCTTTGGTTTCTTCTCCTCTTCCTCCTCCTTTTTCTTTTTGTTCTTTTCTGTTTTTGTTTCCTTTGGGGCCACACCCAGCAGTGCTCAGGGCTTACTCCTGGCTCTGCTCTCAGGAGTTACTCCCGGTAGTGCTCTGGGGACCATGTTTGATGCTGGGGATAGAACTTGGGTCGGCCACATGCAAGGCAAATACCCTTCCTGCGGTGCTATCACTCCAGCCCCTACTTCTCCTTCTTCCATCTCCTCCTCCTCTCCCTCCTTTCCCTTCTCCTTTTCTCCATTTCCCTCTTCCTCAGTCAGGACTAAACTCAGGATCTCATGCCTGTGAGGTGTGTGCTCTGCCACTGACACACCCCAGCCCCTCCCTTGCTTTTCCCAGACTCCAGGGCCACAGCGTTCCTCACTCGTGCCCCTTTCTTTCACATCTGCCTCTTGCTCCAGGCTTTCTTCTCTCTCTCCCCACTAAGGGAACAGACCTGGTATCACACCGGCCTCCTGAATAGTCTCCCACCCCCATGTCCTCCTCTCATACTCACAGGGGTCCTTCTGCACCAGCTAAGGTCACACCCCATTTCCGGGGATTCGGGTCTGGTTATCCAGGGGCCATTAGAGGGAAACTGAGTCAGTAAGCATCACAGCCAGACCAGGGAAGGGGGGCTGAGACCTGAGCGGGGATCTGGGGCCACTGGTTGACACAGATGGGAGTGACCTGAAGGGCAGCAGGTTCTTGACTCTCTCTCAGGCCCATGAAGGGGTACTGTGACAGTTGGGGGTGTCCAGGCTCTGTCCAGCCACCAGGCATCAGCAAGGAAGGAACACTGGGGTGTGTGATAGGGATGGGGGGCATAAGGAGAGGGAGGAGGGGGCTGGACTAGAAGGGAAAAGGCTGGCGTGAGGGTGGGGAACAGGGAGGGGTGGGGAGAGAACGGAGGCAGCAGTGAGTGAAGGTGGGGAGGAGGGAGTGGGGGGCCGGAGGGGAAGGGAATTGGCAAGGTCCAGAGGGTCGTCATAGTAACAGGAGCTGCTCTGCTCCGAGGCCAGAGCTGGCCCTGGGGAAGGAGATAAAACGTTTTCTATCGATCTCTGTCGGGAAAGACATTGGTGATAAGCTCCTGCAGCCTATTCAGGGCTGGAGGGAGAAGCTGGTGAGTGTGCGTGGCGGCTACACAATTCACGCGGTCAGCAGGCAGGGGTCAAATGGACAGGAGGCCCGCAGAAGGGATTCAGCCTCTGCCTCAGTCTCCCCTTCTACCCAGTGGGCAGTTACAGCCCGGGTTCTGGCAGCCTGCTGTCCCTCCTGACGAGCTGGTGCGCACGCGCCTGGCACAGACCCAGGAGTGTGGGGCTACATGCCTGTATTCTCTCTATATCAACTCCCATCCTCGCTGGGGACTAGGGGCCGAGAGAGAATGAGGGAAATGAGGCAAAAGGCAGAATGGGCAGAAAACAGGACTCTGAACCCTAGAAAAAGCTGACAAGGAAAATCACCGAGGTACAGGTCCTGTGACTGCCTATCTAGATGTGTTCCCCTACTCCTCCACCCTGGTAATCCCTTTAGACAATCCCACAGCAAAGGTGTCAGTCCCAAGACATGGAGACCCTGTGGATAGACGGGTTTCAGCCTTGTTAGAGTAAGATAGCTAGACCTGGCTTCTGACTGTCTTACGTCCCGTGTCTAAAATATTGTTCTTTCCCTAATGAGCCTTTGCTTTTTTGACCACACCCAGCAATGCTCAGGGGTTACTTCCTGTCTCTGAATTCTGAAATCTCTTCATATGGGCTGGGGTGGGGGTGCGAGAGACTATAGTGGGTGCTGGATACTGAGGTAAGGCAAGGCAAGTTTCCTGCCACTGTACTGCCACTCTAGTGATTCTTAAGGAAGTAAATTTCTTTCTTTCTTTCTTTCTTTCTTTCTTTCTTTCTTTCTTTCTTTCTTTCTTTCTTGTTTTTGGACCACATCTGACAATGCTCAGGGGTTACTCCTGGCTCTGCACTCAGGAATTACTCTTGGCAGTGCTGGGGAATCTGGGGAGACCAAACGCTCCCCCTGTTGTACTATCACTCTAGCCTTAAAGCAGCAAATAAAGAACGTAAAGGACAGTTGGGGCTCAGTCCATGAAGCGGTTAGCCCTACTGATCTCACAGTTTTTCCTGTTATTTCTGTTTTCTTTTTTCCTTATTTTCTTAATTCTCTGCAGCTTCCCTGTTCACCAGAGACTGGTCTCCAGCACATCCTCTTTTAAGTGGCCAGCCTGCTGACTTGTGAAATCTCAATTGCAGGCATTCCTTGGCCTCCTCTTCCCTCCAAAGTGATGCAAAGGTCCTGGGGCGCTGCTGGTCTGGACACCTCTGCCCACCAGAGCTGAGCTAGGTCAGAGAGCTTTACTTTATCACAGGGAGAGAGATTAGCCAATGCTCCCCAGAAAGGACACTCAAGGGAGTTGGGGTGGGTGGTGGTGGTTGATTTAAAAATATATATATAGAATTCCTCCCCCCACCCCCATACTACCAGAAGCCCTGGAAGCCACAGCCACATTCCACAACTACTTCCATGTAACCAAATAAGCAAATCCCTTAGCCCAGCCTCACAGTCTTTTGACTAAATCTCAGAAGGGATCAACTACCACCATGCAAACTCACTGCCCAATTAAATATTCTGGATTTTTTGGAGCACCATCTCCAAGCTCTACAATTCTGACATTCTCGTAGGATCACACCAAATTAGATGGGAAAATAACATAGGAGACAACTAAGCTCACTTAACAAAAACATTAACACAGAATGCTCCACTAGCGACAACAGCTTACTAAGTTTACAAAACCTAAAGCCTTTACTTAACCTCAGACAAGGACTAAATGTTCCCATGATGAAGGAACAGTTTTCACAATTTTTCTTCAACTGAAGTATTTTTTTGATAGTCCCATTAAGCCATTTAATGGTAACAAGCAATCATCACAGTCCATCACGGTCCTCCCGTTGTTCATCGATTTGCTCGAGTGGGCCCAGTAACGTCTCCATCATGAAACTTGTTGTTACTGTGTTTGGCATATCGAGTACGTCATGGTTAGCTTGCCAGGCTCTGCCATGCAGGCGAGATACTCTCGGTAGCTTGCTGGGCTCTCCGAGAGGGGCGGAGGAATCGAACTCAGGTCGGCCATGTTGACTGCGTGCAAGGCAAACTCCCTACCGCTGTGCTATCGCTCCAGCCCAACAAGCAATATAATATAAATTATTTTGTGCCTGATAAGGGGCAAGCATGGTGGGCGGTTGGAGAAATGAGGACAATAATGGAGGGAAGGTCACACTGGTGGCGGGATTGGAATTGGAATATTGCATGCCTGTAACAAACACATCATAAACAACTTTGTAAACCATGGTGTTTAAATAAAGTGGAAAAAAAAAAAGAACAAGGGGCTGGAGAGATAGTACAGTAGGTACTATCTCTTGCCTTGCATGCAGCCAATGCAGGTCAATCCCTGGCATCCCAGATGGTCCCCTAAACCTTGCCAGGAGTGATCCCTGAGTATAAAGCCATGAGTAAACTCTGAGCCATGAGTAAACACTGGGTGCAGCCCCAAACAAAACCAACAAAAACAAAAGAGGAAAAAGTAAGCATAGAGAGCAAAACTGAGTGGAGAGATAGTTCAGGGTGAGGTGGGAGACTTTGAGTGTAAAGGAGTCAGCGCTGGTCATGTTGTGATGATGGGTGCCCGAGCCAATCTCGTGGGATGGAGAGATAGTTCAGCAGGTAGGCCCTTTGCCTTGCTGACGACTCACCTGAGTTTGATTCCCGGCATCCCATACGGTCCCCCAAGCACTGCCAGGAGTGATTCCTGAGTTCAGAACCAGAAGTAACCCCTGAGCATCACCAACTGTGTCCCCAAAACATTCAAACAACAAAAAGAGCCTCTTCCACAGATTGGGGTGGGGTCTCTCATACTTTGAATCCTACCCTTATTCATAGCATTTCCCATGACAGTCATTTATTACATTTGATTTTGAGGGGTCTTAAGCTCTCGTGAGGTACATCTGGAATGGCGGGGGTTCCTTAGGGCCAGGGAATGCTGCTCTGAGAATAAAGTGAATAGGGAAACAGGGAAGAAAAACCTGGAGTGCAATCATTGAAACCTAGATGCAGCTATTCCTGAAGGAGCTATTTTCCTTGCTTGTGTTTGCCAAGATTCTTTTCTCATTTGCAATGCAAAGTCTCATGCAAGACCATCTCCTGAGCCTCTCCCTCCCAGACTGATTCTTCTGCCTGTCGGAATCTCTGGCCACTGGTGCTTGAATGCTGCCTATGATGGGGTTCTCGCTGCCTTTCAGTGAAGCTGCATGAGGCATGAGTAAGAATCCACAGTTGGCTGTGTCCATTGGAAAGGGAGATAAGACAAGGGATTGGTGTGGAGAGAGTAGCGTCAGGGTCTAGCAACTTAACAAAAGGTTTTGAGGGGGTGTTTCCCCTGGCAGTGTTCAGGGCTTACTCCTGGCTCTGTGCTCAGGGATCACACCTGGTAGGCTTGGGGGACTGTATGGAGTGCCAGGGATTAAACCTGGGTCGGCTGTGTGCAAGGCAAATGCCCTCCCTGCCGTGCTTTGTTTTGGGCATCTGAGGTTCAAGAACT
This sequence comes from Sorex fumeus, assembly GCF_029834395.1. Classification (NCBI taxonomy): domain Eukaryota; kingdom Metazoa; phylum Chordata; class Mammalia; order Eulipotyphla; family Soricidae; genus Sorex; species Sorex fumeus. The sequence continues at coordinate 2,111,243 of NW_026606179.1, read as the reverse complement.
TGCAAGCTACTTGCTGTCTGATACTGGACAAGAATTTCTCCTTCTCTGAACTTCAGTTTCACCACCAGCAAAATGGGTTCCCAGGCAACAGTCCTGTGGGAGAGGTCAAGTGCTGGACATTTGTGGGGATAGAGGAGAAATGTTGGACACTCCACACCGGGACACTCAAGAGTAGGAGCCCTGGCCTTGTCCAGATGATGGCAGTCCACAGGCCATATGCATCTGAGGCTACACGCTGGTCCCTGAGGTGCGAGGAGGCTGGGGCTGCTCGGGTAGCAGCTGCGATGCTCCTGGCTCAAACCTCACCCCAGCTGCCTGCAGCTGAGATACAGGGTCTCCGTTGTCATGGCAATGAGGCTTGCAGCATCCCAAGCCTGCACCGTGGGCGTGCCGACCTGCGGGTGTGGTGTGGGCCCCTGTGTGTGCATGGCTGTGCAGGCATAACTGAGCGAGTGTGAGATGAAGTGTGTGTGTGAGGGAGGGAGGGGATGGGGGTAGCTCTTCGTGCAGGTGGGTGGCCTCGGGCGTGAAGGTGTGTTTGGGTCTCGGGGCCTGTGACTCGTGTCTGTTGCCATGAGAGGTGGTCCCTGTGGGCCCTGGCACCTTCTTGAGTCTCAGTTTTCTCCTCTGGAACACAGGAAGTGATCACTCAGCATCACACCTGTGTGGCTGGTGTGCAGAGGTTGATCCCTGCGTGCAGAGCTGCCTGATGGAGACTGCATGGTGCTGAGGCAGGGCTGACAGCACGGGTCAAGGTCCCTCCCCACCCTGAGTTCCCATCTGCTGTTAAGTGGACAACCTACAGCAAGTCACCACAGCATGGACTTCTGGTATGTACCGTCAGGAAGAACGAGATGAGGGCCCTAGTGCTGGGGTGCAGACAGAAGATGGGGTGCTGGGTTGGCTTACCAGCCAGAGGACAAGGTCATGGAAGAGCATTAGAAAAGGACAGAATAGGGCCGGAGCGCGAGCACAGTGGGGATGGTGTTTGCCTTGCATGTGGCTGATCAGGATCTGATCCCCAACACCCCATAGGGTCCCCTGAGCACTGCCAGGAGTGATTCCTGAGCTTAGATCCAGGAGTCATCCCTGAGAATCACCCAGTGTGGCCCAAAGGCAGTAAAAACAAAACAAAACAAATGGAACAAGAGGAGAGGAGAGACGGTGCAGAGGCTGGAGGGGGCCTGTGTCGTGCTGCTGGGATGTGGGCCAGTGGGCATGACCGTGAGGTCTGCAGATGAGGGGGATGGTACACAGGTGCCCAAGCAGGGGGCTGGAGCCAATGTACAGTGGATAGGGTGTTTAGGGTGTTTGCCTTGCACATAGTTAACGGCTGCATGCGGTTTGACCCCTGGCATCCCATATGGTCCCTGGGAGTGATTCCTGAGTGCAGAATCAGGAGTAGCCCCTTAGTATTGCCAGGTGTAAGCCAAGAAGCCAAAAAAAAAAAAAAGAAAAGAGGAAGAAGGAAGAAGAACAAAAAGAAGGAGTAGTAGTAGGAGGAGGAGGAGAAGGAGGAGGAGGAGGAGGAGGAGGAGGAAGAGGAGGAGGAGGAGGAGAAGGAGCAGAAGAAGAAGAAGAAGGAGAAGGAGAAGGAGAAGGAGAAGGAGAAGGAGAAGAAGAAGAAGAAGAAGAAGAAGAAGAAGAAGAAGAAGAAGAAGAAGAAGAAACAGCAGCAGCAGCAGCAGCAGTAGTAGCAGCAGCTGTCAAGCATCAGGCAGGAAGAGGAGGAAAAGGGAGGAAGGCCTTTTGCACCCTCCCCAGGGCTGACAGTGGGCTACTGACTAAAGAAGCCAAAAAAAAACAAAACAAATGGAACAAGAGGAGAGGAGAGACGGTGCAGTATAGTAGGGAAGACTGCCTGGTCCCACATACAGCCCCCTGAACCCTGCCAGGTCTGATCCTGAGCGTGGAGGCAGGAGCAAACCCTGAGTGCAGCTGAGCATAGCCCCCCAAACCAAAATCAACTAAAATGAAGGGGTCCAGGAGAGTTTAACCCTGCCCGCAATCCAGGTCCCTCCTCTGTACACCAGCAGGGCGCGGGTGTGGTTCTGTGTATACTGCGGATGGCAGAGCCCCGCGAGAGTGCCCCTGAGGTGTGTGAGTATTGTAGATGGCAGAGCCCCGCGAGCACTACCCCTGAGGCATGCGAGCACTGCAGGGACCCGCGAGTACTGTCCCTGAGGTGTGCGATACCAGACACAGGCACAGAGAGACGTGAGGGGGGAATGGCACTACCCTGAGATGTGAAAGCCGCCTAACACCAAGTGCTGAGGAGGACTCGGGACAAGGGGTGCTCACAGTGGTCACCAAGTGGATCGAAGGACGCAGTCCCCGTGGAACACGGACCGGCATTTCTCAGACTGTTAAATATACGCTCAGCATGTGATCCAGCCCTTCTGCTCCGAGGGGTTTACCCGAGAGGAATGAAAACATATGTGCACACATATGCTCACGGCGGCTTCCTTCATGATTACCCCACACTGCAAACAACACAAGCACTCATCAGCGGATGCGTGGAGAAGCCAAACGGGCCCCCACACAATGACTATCATTCAACAGTTAAAACAGAAGGAGCAGGGGCCAGGCCGCACTGTGCTGAGCCAGGGACCCGGCTCCAGGGCTGCGGCTAGGCGCCTCTCCTTGTGTGACTTGCTGGAAGTTTCAAAATTCTAGATTAGGGGCCAGAGGGGTATAGCATAGGGGGTTAAGTCGTTTGTCTTGGCACATGGCAGAGCCTGGTTCAATTCCAGGTACTTCATCTGGTTTCCAAGGTCCTGTCAGGTGTGACCTCTGAGTACAGAGCTAGGAGTGAGCCCTGAACACAGCTGGTGGTAGTCTAAATGCCAAAAAAAAAAAAAAAAAGGAGAAGAAGGAACAAAAGAAAGGAAGGAAGGAAGGAAGAAAGAAGAAAGAAAAAGAAAGAAAGAAAGAAAGAAAGGAAAGGAAAGGAAGAAAGGAAAGAAAGAAAGAAAAAAGGCAGGAAGGAAGAGAAGAGTGGATGGTGCGAGCACTGTGGCTCATGGCAGTCTGACCCCCATAGCATATGCTCCCCCAGGAGCATGGCTCAGAGTAACCCTGAGCACTAAGCCAGGAGTAGCCTCCGTGCACAGCCAGTCACCCAACACAAACGCCAGCCCAGATGTGCGGGGCTCCTGGGAAGCCTACAGCAGCGGTGCGTGAGGGCAAGAGGGTGGAGGAGGGGCATCCGTCCCTCAGGGTGGCTGTGAGTGGGCCTGCAGCCCCTGGGAGTGTGTGACTTACACCCAGAATCCTCCAGAAGCCCCAGGGGCTGAGACGGGAAGGAGGCTCAGAGAGCAGAGTGACCCGACTGTGTGGTGTAGGAGGCGCCTCTCCTGAGCCAGGCTCCCCAGTCCGGGTGCAGGAGGCATCCTGGGAAATGAGCCTTTAGACTCACTGGGGCTGTCACTGCTCGTCAGGGCCCGGGGCGCCTCCGCCTGGGGCTTCCTCTAAGTGGCTTGCTGGTCCCCACCCTCACTGTCCCCCGCACTGCCATGAGCGACCCGGCCAGGCCGTTCCCCCTTCCTCCCAACCGGGTCTGCTGCTCCCTGGGTCCTGTGTCTCTCCACGGTGCCCCTACCAATGCTTTCCCTTTGCACCCACTTCCTGAGCCTCCCAACCCTCCCTCACATCCCCTCCCACCCCGCCCCTCCCAGCCCCCGCGCCTCCCCTGCTTACCATTCTGGGGCTGCCGAGGCACTGGTTGCCCCCACCCCAGCACGGTCCCTGAGGCCCAGACACCCTCCGCTTGGCCTCAAGCCTCCCAGTCTCCTTTCTGCTTCATGACTTCACTTTTCTTTTTCTTTTCATTTAAAAAAAAAAGTGTTCAGTTGACATGACATGAAACATACTATAAAATTTTCCATTCACACCATTTAAAAGTGTACAATTCAGTGATCTTTAATATACATGTATATATGTATCACTTAATCACTTAACTTCCCGTTAGTCGTCGATTTGCTCGAGCGGGCGCCAGTAACGTCTCCATTTGTCCCTGTCGCGTGCTAGTGTAGCCCAATGGCATCTGTTTGCTCTGGGAACATGAAGGGCCTCAAACCAATCGTTCATGATCTTGACGAAGTCTGACCATCTGGTAGGTGGGCGGCCATGTGGTCTTTTGACATCCCGTGGAATCCAGTTGGTAACAGCTCTAGTCCAGTGGTCGTCTTTAAATCTCATTACATGACCAGCCCATCTGATTTTTGACACCTTGGCAAATGAGACAGCGTCCCTGATCCTTGATCGTCGACGGATGTCAGAACTCCGGATTCGTTCTCTCATTTGAGTGAAACGTGATATTCCAAGCATAGCTCTTTCTATTCTTCTTTGGGAGACCTGAATAGCGTTCTCATCTTGTTTGCGTAGGGCCCAGGTCTCTGAGGCATATGTTAATGCAGGAAGAACAGTGGAATCAAAGAGATGTGCCTGGAGCCGGAGATTCTTCGTCCTCTTAGCTATTTCTTCCACGTTCTTGAAGGCGTTCCAAGCCGCTCTCTTCCTCCTGCGCAGCTCGGGTGCCAGGTCATTTGTCATGTTGACCTCTCGACCTAGGTACACATAGCTGTTGCATTCGGAGATGGTCGTTCCATTGAGAGCGAATGGGGCGTCAGGAACAAGGCTGTTTCTCATAAACATTGTCTTCGTAAGATTCAGCTGTAGTCCTACCTTTCCACACTCACGGTCAAAGTCGGCCAGCATTTGTGCCGCTTGGCTGATGTTTGGTGTTATTAAAACAATGTCATCAGCAAAGCGGAGGTGGTGTAGTTGCCGACCATCTATCTTCACTCCCATTCCTTCCCATTCCAGTCGTCGCATGATGTTCTCGAGGGTGGCACTGAAGAGTTTCGGTGAAATAGTATCATCAGGGAGACATCCATGACATTGGCAACTATCGCCCGATCTGCCTATTGTCTGTCATCTACAAGTTGTTCACTCGAGTCATCCTAAATAGGATTGGCAGAACACTAGATGAAGGACAACCATGCAAGCAAGCCGGGTTCCGCAAAGGATTCAGCACCATCGACCATATCCACACGATAACCAAGCTCATTGCGGTTTCTCGGGAGTTCAAGATGCCGCTCTGTTTAACGTTCATTGATTTAAAGAAGGCCTTTGATTCTGTTGAGACGGAAGCGGTCATTGAAGCCCTAGCCAATCAGGGCATTCAAGCCCAATACATCAGGATCCTCCGTGAGCTGTATTGCGGATTCACTACCAGGATCTCACCATTCTACAAAGAAGTGATCGTTGATGTCAAGAGAGGGGTGCGGCAGGGTATATATGTATAATATATTTATTTTTATAAATATAGTGCATTTAGTATATTTTTATTACATTTATTTATTATTATATGCTTTTTATTTATTATATGCTTATATATTGATTATTTATTTATTACATTTATTACATGCTGTATATATAGCACTGTAGCACTGTAGCACTGTCCTCCCGTTGTTTATTAATTTGCTCGATTGGGCACCAGTAACATCTCACAACAAATTGTGAGACTTGTTATTACTGTTTTTGGCCTATCGAATACATCACAGGTAGCTTGCAAGGCTTTGCTGTGCTGTATATATATATATATATATATATATTTTTTTTTTTTAATGTATTTGCAACAATCCCTTCCTGGTCCCAGAGAATGTTCACATACCCCAGAAAGCCAGCTAGGCTAGAGCAATAGGACAGCAGGGAGGACGCTTGTCTTGCACACAAACAACCCAGCTTTCATTCCCGGCATCCCATATGGTCCCTGAGCACCACCAGAAGTGACTCCTCAGTGAAGAGCCAGGAGTAAGCCCTGAGCACAGCCAGGTGTGACCCAAAAACAAGCAACAGGAAAAAGAAAGGCTCCTCTCGTGGCCTGGAGCCCGAGTCCCTCCACTCAGAACTCCAGCAAACGGCGTGTTGTGTCAGCTTCTACCCCCTCAGAAATGATCCGGGGCCCAGCTGTGTTGGAGCGTTTGTGGCCAAAACATTTCACTGTCTGTACCAGCAACCGCCCCGCCCCCAGAGGGCAATTCCAGAGGGCCCGGGGGATGCTGGGTTGATCCTGGGAGCAGTATTGGCCCCGGTGCAGCAGGGGTGCTTTCTGCTTGAAAAAAAATCTACCCTTAACGAGAGTAGATCTCAGGGTAGTGCCGAGTGGGGACTTTTCTGGAAGGGTCACGGACTCTTGGGCAGTTTGCCTCTCCAGTGGACAGTGGGGAGACAGGAAACCCTCTGTTCACCTTTCACCATTCAGACCCTTTCCCCAGGGACATTCAGGCTTCGCCCTCTGTGGGCAGCGCTTTGGTGGATGAACGTCTTCGGATCTCTGGAGTTCGTTCCGGGAGCAGAGGGGCTTGGCCTCAGCGTGGCCATGCCTCTCCAGGTTGGCAAGTGGGAGTCCTAGACTTGGGAACCTCTTTCTTTCTTCCAATTCTTTTTGTTTTATTTTGTTTTTGTTTTGGGGCTGCACTCAGTGGTGCTCAAGGCTCACTCCTGGCTCTCAGCATCAGGGATCACTCCTGTAGGGTCTGGGGACCACATGTGATGCCAGGGATGGAAGCCAGATCTGCTGCATGCAAGGCAAGCACCTTACCCACTGTGTTGCTCTGGGCCCTGTCTTTTCTTTCTTTCTTTCTTTCTTTCTTTCTTTCTTTCTTTTTCTTTCTTTCTTTCTTTCTTTTTAAATTTAATTTAATTAATTAATTTTTTGTTGGGCTGGAGCGATAGCTCAGCAGGTAGGGCGATTGCTTTGCATGCAACCAACCCGGGCCAGCCCCGGTTCAATTCCTCCACACCTCTCGGAAAGCCTGGCAAGCTCCCCTTGACATATTCGATACGCCAAAAACAGCAACAAGTCTCACAATGGAGACGTTATTGGTGCCCGCTGGAGCAAATCGATGAATAACTGGAGGATAGTGCAGTGCAGTGCTAATTTTTTGTTTGGGGTCATACCCAGTGGTGCTCAGGGCCTACTTCTGGCTCAGGGGACCATGTGGGATGCAAGGAAATAACGCAGGGTGGGCTGCGAGCAAGGCAGTGCCAGGCCCACTGCCCCCCGGCTCGGATTCTGTCTTCTCAGTCCCTGCTTCCGTCCTCTCTGTCTCACTTGTGTGCAGGGTGTGTCCCCCGCCTGCCGGGCTGTGATGCTCACCAGGTGTCTGGCAGCCCCACACGGTGCCTGCGAGCCTGCTCTGTGTTTGTGCTGCCACCCGGCCAGGGTGACGCTGTGGCAGAGTTCGGCCCTTTGTGCTCGAATCCCAGCCCTGGGCCTCATTCATCGTGAGGTTCATACATCCTGTTTGTGATGCTGGCTGAGGGCCCTGGGGGCTCACATTCCCTGCCAGGGTCATGCCCCCTGCCTGTAGCACTCGAGGTCACAGACAGCAGAGTGGCTAGTCCCTGATTGGCACATGCGCGGACCACAGGTTGGCAAGAGAGGCGTTCCTAGTCCCTGAGCTCGTGCTTGGAGCTCCTGGCCCCTTTATCTTGAGCTCAGAGATGTGGGTGTGTGCTCCCAGGGGGTGGTGGAACTGTGGCCCCCAGCCCCATGTGGGGGCTGGCCGCAGGCACTCACTTTCTGAGTTGCAGTTCTGGAGTCTGGAATCTCAGACACAGGTGGTGGCAGGGTGGTGGGACTCAGTGTGAGTGACAGCTCTGCCTTGTCCCAGGGACGGAAGGCCCAAGGTCGTCTTCATTCTGTGCCTGCCTGTTTCCGAGTCCAAATTTCCTGTCAAAAGAACGAACAAGGGACCAGAATGATGGAACAGTAGAAAGGGCGTTTGCCTTGCAAGAGGCCTCGTATCTGGCTGACCGGGGATCAATCTCCGGAATCCCATCGGGTCCCCCGTGGGCTGCCAGGAGTAAACCCTGACTGTTGCCAGGTATGTTCCCCCCCAAAAAAAATAAATAAAAAAGGATTAGGGGAAACCCTGGAGATTTCTTCCTGACTTAATGGAGCTCAAAGAAGCCTCAGTTTCCCTCTACAGTTGCCGCGAGCTGACTCCATCCCACATTTTAAATATTCTTCCAAATCCTGGGCTCTCTTTAAACATGGGAAATTACCAATTTCCCAAGATCATAGATTCTGTCCCAGAACTTAGACTCACAGGAACTAAGAGATCATTGGCAATTAATCTCTGCAAAATGGTCAAGTAGATGAATTCAAAGGCTTTAAACTAGTCAGATTGCTCCATAACATCCCCCACTTTCTCTCTCACACTCTTATCACTTGACAAGTAACCCAAAGACAGTTTTCCTATTAAAAATAAAAGTCATATTGAGCTTATTAGTCCTATACTAAGTTCCTCCCCAGCTAGGGAGTTTCTTTCTCTTCTATGCTGCAATAAACTCTTCATTTTCTAACTCCTCTGTCTGAGCATCATTAATTATTCAATATTTTCATTCTTGAGGATACTGAAGAACCGGGAGCCTTGGGTGAGTGCAGGGACCCACCTGACGCTGCTCCTGCATCAGAACCGCTGGAACCTTGATCACCACCTTGGGAACTCTGCTTCCAAATAAGGTAATGTAAGGTGCTGGGGGGTGGGGTGGGTCAGCGCTTTAATGGTGACCTGGGGGGAGGGAGTATAATTCAGTCCTGCACAGCCTCCCGAGGTAGCCACTCATGCTCAGGGTTGGCTTCTGGAGAGCCCAGGGGAGCCACACAGTTCTGGGGAGGTCAAGAGCAAGCAGACACCCTCACCCACTGCTGGCGCTGGCACCTGCGCAGGGCCCTGGACCAGCTCCGGAGATGCAAGTTAGACATGAACCAGATGGGGCGGGGTGTCGAGCAGACACACAGTGTAACGTAAGGCAGCAGGAAGCTTCTGAGTGGTATCCAGAAGGGAGCAGGGGAGAGTTAGAAGGGGGAACGGCAGGTTTTGCATTTGGTTCATCCCTCCCCAGCAATCCTTGGACAGTGCCGGGGGAAACCTCCAAAACAAATAGGAAAAAATATCTCTAGAGGGAGATGACAATACGTGCCCGGGAAATGTTTGTTAGCCTGGCTGGGTCTGGGAAGGCCTCGCTGAGGGGACATGGAGAAGACCGCAATCCTGGCAGTCAGAGGAGACAGCAGAGCAGCTGCGAGGCAGACACCTGCTGGCGTAGACAGAAGTGAGTTCTCTAGGGAGAAGAGCAGACCCAGGTCCAGAGGGTGCAGCTAAGCCTGGAGGGGCTGCTGAGAGGCCGCAGGAGGAGCTGGACAGCATGTCAGGGGCCAGAACGTTTGCGTTTGGGGCTGGAACCCTGGCCTCCCACACAGCTCTCTGAGCCACCTCACGCCCGAGGACAAACTCCTTACAGAAGACAGCAGGGAGTGAGAGCTTCATCCCTGAGGATGTAAATCCAGGCTGGAAGATCTCTCCGCATATCATAGTGAAGAGGCTGGAGTAACCCAGAAGTTCCGGTTCACTGGGGATCAACCTCATGATTTTCAGTTGTGATCGTTCATTAGGTCTTTTCTCTTTCCCTCTTATAAATCCAAAGAAAATCATCACTCTTTGCCTTGAAAATCAAGGGCACACGGGGTGGTTTTTCCCGTGGGGCAGATAGTGCGCATTGTGTCCCTGTCTTCCACCAGGTGGCAGTGTTTACCTGGTGTTGGGGCCAAATTGACAACCACCGCACGTCTTATTTTCAGTTTTGGTTTTTAGAACGCACCTGGCGATACTCAGGAGTGATCCCCTGGCTCTGTGCTTGGGAATCATTTCTGGTGGTGCTCAAGGGGACCATATGCAGGATGGGGATAGAATCGGAGTTGGCTGCATGCAAGGCAGACACCTTAACCCCTTACTATCTCTTGGACCCAATTTAATTTAAAACTGACTACTGAAAACCTGGCAGTATGAAGAGAGTCAAAGGAGGACTATGTTGAGATCACTTGTAATCACTTGTCATCCTGTTGTTCAGCGATTTGCGCGACCGGGTGCCAGTAACGTCTCCATTTGTCCCTGTCGTGTGCTAGCGTAGCCCCGTGGCGTCTACTCGCTCTAGGAACACGAAGAGCATCAAACTGTTCATTCAGGGTCTTAATGAAGAAGTCTGACCATTTCGTAGGTGGGTGACCAGGTGTTCTTTTGACGTCCCGTGGAATCCAGTTGGTAACGGCTCTAGTCCAGGGGTCATCTCCAAATCGCGTTATGTGTCCGGCCTATCTGATTTTTGACACCTTGGCAAGCGAGGCAGCGTCCCTGATCTTCCATCATCGACAGAAGATTCCTTCTCTCACTGGAATGAAGTGTGATACTCCAAGCATAACTCTTTCGATTCCTCTTTGGGAGACCCGAATAGTGTTCTCATCCTGTTTTCGTAGGGCCTGGGTCTCTGAGGTGTATGTTAGTGCAGGAAGAATGGTGGGGTTGAAAAGACATGACCAGAGCCGGAGTTTCTTCATCCTTTTAACAATTTCTTTGACGCTCTTGAAGGCGTTCCATGCTCCTTTCTTCCTCCTGTGCAACTCAGGTGTCAGGTCGTTCGTCATGTTGAGTCTCAACCTGGGTACAGATAACTGCTGCATTCGGAGATGTTTGTCCTGTTGAGAGCAAACAGAACGTCGGGGACTAGTCCATTTCTCATGAAGATTGTCTTCATGAGGTTCAGCTGCAGTCCGACCTTTCCATACTCATGGTCGAAGTCCGCCAGCATTTGTGCCTCTTGGCTGATATTTGGTGTTTTAGAACAATGTCATCAGCAAAGCGGGGGTGGTGTAGTTGCCCACCGTCTATCTTCACTCCCATTTCTTCCCATTCCAGTCACTGCATGATGTTCTTGAGGGTGACACTGAAGAGTTTCGGTGAAATGGTATCACCCTGCCGAACATCTCTCTTTACATTGATGATCAGTTCTTTGTAAAATGGTGAGATCTGGTGGTGAATCTGTAATACAGCTCACAGAAGATCCTAATGTACTGAGTCTGAATGCCCTGTTTGGTTAGGGCTTCGATGACTGCTTCAGTCTCAACAGAATCAAAGGCTTTCTTTAAATTGATGAACGTTAGACAGAGTGGCATCTTGAACTCTTGTGAAACCTCAATGGGCTTGGTCACCTTGTGGATATGGTCGATTGTGCTGAATCCTTTTCGGAATCCAGCTTGCTTGCATGGTTTTCCTTCGTCTAGTGTTCTGCCTATTCTGTTCAGGATGACTCGAGTGAACAACTTGTAAACGACGGACAACAGGCAGATCGGGTGAGAATTGCCAATGTCGTGGATGTCTCCCTTCATGTACAGTAGAAGGGTCCTGCTAGTTTTCCACTGGGACAGAACCTTGCATTCAGACAGGTAGCGTGTGAAGAGCCGAGTCAGTGTACTGACGAGTACTGGTGGCAAATTCTTCAGGTGTTCAGATCTGACCTTGTCTGGACCAGGTGCTGTATGTTTCTTTAATGACGAAATGGCATGTCAGATTTCAGAAGGAAGAATGCTGGGAATGACATATCTATCCTGAGGATTTGGTATGTGGGCAGGTGGATCTGGCTATCAAAGAGATCCGAGCAGAAATCAATCTTCTCCATTGCCCTTCTGGAAGATGTGATAGATCCATCAGGGCATTGGAGGGCAGTCATCTTGGTTTTATAGTTGGCAAAGGACAGGCAGGCATTGAGAATACTTTTCCCGTCTTCTGTTGAGAGAAAACAATCACTTAATCACTTAACTTCCCGTTAGTCGTCGATTTGCTCGAGCGGGCGCCAGTAACGTCAAGAGAGAGAAGAAGCTAGAGAAGTTCTATAAGTTGGAGCTAGAGAAGTTCTATAAAGAAGACCACACCTTCTACAAGATCATTGTGGGTGATTTTAATGCCAAGATAGGACCAAGAAGATCAGCTGAAGAACTTCACATCGGGACCCATGGCCTAGAATGGAACGAACAGGGTGAGAGAGAAAACAAGGAAGGGATTTTTTGGTTGTTTGTTTTGTGGGCCACACCCAGTGGCCACACCCACAGCCAGCACTCAGAAATCACTCCTGAAGGTGCTCAGGAGACCAAATAGGATGCCAGGTGTTGAACCTGGGTCAGCCACATGCCAGGCAAGTGCCCTAACTGCTGTACTCTCTCTCCAGCCCCATAAAGGAACTTTATAAAATACATTGTGTAAAAAAAGAGAACAATGTGGAAACAGTATGGATTTTGTCTGCTAAATCTAAGCATCTCCATGATGAAAGATGGGGCATGAAGAAAAAGGGGGAAAGCTTTCTGGGCTGGGGTTTGCTCCAGTAGGAATTGTATGCCTTGTATTGAGACCTGGGGTCAGCCTCCACATTGCAAAAATGAAAAATAAAGGGGCTGGGAGGGTTGGTGGAGAGAAGGTTCTCTTACAAATAAGAAACATTTAAAGGATTTTGCCCATGAAAAGGTGAAAATGTTTTAAGTTGCTGATTTACTTTTTCGGTGCACAAAAAAAAAAGTTCTTGTTTTCCAGAGAGTTAGCAAATAATGGTTGTTTACAGATGGCTTTGTAGCATAAATATGACTTCATTAAAAGAAATACACGTGAGGGGCTGGAGTGATAGCACAGCAGGTAGGGCGCTTGCCTTGCACGCGGCCAACCTGGGTTCTATTACCAGCATCCCATATGGTCCCCTGAGCACCGCCAGGAATAATTCCTGAGTGCAGAACCAGGAGTAACCCTTTAGCACCGCTGGGTGTGACCCAAAAAGAAAAAAAAAAGAAAAGAAAAAAAATGCACACATTTTAGGGACTGCAGCAATAGTACGGTGGGTAGGGCATTTGCCTTGCACAAGGCCAAACTGGGTTTGGTTTCTGGCATCCTATATGGTCCCTGAGCACTGCTGGGAGTAATTCCTGAGTACAGAGCTAGGAGTAATCCCTGAGCATTGCCAGCTATGGCCCCAAAACAAAACAAAACAGAAAATCATGCACATTTCTACTTAAAACAAATAAAAAACCCACCAATTTTATTATGAAAAAATTTGGAGTGCTGAAGCGATAGTAGGACACATCAGAAACAGATGAGTAAATCAAGAATCTGTGGTTCATCTGCACAAAGGGACAAAGTGAAGCCTTGAAATCTGCTGGTGGATGGACATGGATGGACATGAAGAGATCCATGCTGAGTGAAATGAGTCAGAGGGAGAGAGACAGACATAGAATGACTGCACTAATTTGTGAGATATAAAGAAACATGGTAGGAGAATAGTACCCAACGACAACAGAAACAAATGCCAGGAGAGCTGGTTCTTAGCAGGAAGCTTGCGCTATGGGGTGGTTAGGTCAGAGGAGGGACTGCTATGACAGTGATAGTGGGAAGTGATCATTCTGACAAGAACTGGGTGCTGAGAGGAGGGACAGGGATATCCATGATGCCCTGTTAGTTGCAGGATTGCAAGCCACAGTGCCTGAAAGGAAAAAGAAGAGTCTGGTATTGAGGCAGTCGGGGGTGGGGTCGGGTGGGCAGGAGGGGAATTGAGGACATATGGTGGAGGGAAATAGACACTGGGGTATGCTTGCTCTCTAAGATACTTGCTCTAAAATACAGAAGGGGTGTGCCTGCTCTAATATACTAACTTTGTAACTTTATATCTCGTGGTGATTCAAGAAACTTTTTTAAAAATTTTTTTAGGTAAAGGTAAAGGCCCTCCCGTTGATCATCGATTTGCTCGAGCAGGCCCAGTAACGTCTCCATTGGAGACTGTTGTTACTGTGTCTGGCATATCGAATATGTCACGGGAGCTTGCCAGGCTCTGCCGTGCGGGCGAGATACTCTCGGTAGCTTGCCGGGCTCTCCGAGAGGGGCGGAGGAATCGAACTCGGGTCGGCCATGTTGGCTGCTTGTAAAGCAAACGCCCTACCCACTGTGCTATCGCTTAAAAATTTTTTTAAATTAAAAAAATGTTGGGGGGGGTCTGGAGCAATAGCACAGAGAGTAGGGTGTTTGCCTTGCAAGCGGCAGACTCAGGTTCAATTCCCAGCATCCCATATGGTCCCCCGAGCACTGCCAGGAGAGATTTCTGAGTGCACGAACTAGGAGTAACTCCTGTGCATCACTGGTGTGACCCAAAATTCAAGATATTTTTAAAAACTTTTAAAAGAGGGTAGGTACTTGCTTTGTACATGGCCCAGGCCTGTTTGATTCCCGACAGTGGCAGCCCATATGGTTACTTGAACCTGCCATGAGTGATCCTGAATCCTGAGAATCCTGGATTCGCCCCTGTGCCCCCACCCCCGTTTCCCCTTCCCTTCTCATATTTTGTTGTCTGTTAATGACCAGCCCTCAGGCTTGAGCTACAGTGCTCAGGAGCTCACACTCTTGGCTGCAGTGCATTGGGGTCACCCACTGCTGCTGCTGCTGGGTCCAGGTGGCAGGGCACCCTGGATTGCTCTCAGTGTGTGGGACTGTGCCAGGGATCAGCCTCTCAGCCTGCAGGAAGGCTCTCTGCCCGGCCTCCCCCAGGCCGTCCTTTCACTCCAGGACCCTTGTGTGCAGTTGAGTGGATGCAGAGTGACCTCACAGGAAAGGGCAGAGCAGACCTCAAGTCCCAGCTCAGCTCTGCAGCCTCCCAGTCTAGGACATGGACCAACCGAGATGCTTCTCAGAGCTTCCTCCCCAGAATCGAGAAATGGCACCATGGGACATGTGGTGGAGAGGATGGAAAATGGCTCCCTGGGGCTGGAGAGATTGTACAGAGGGAGGCGTCTGCCTGCACGCAGCCAATGGGGTTCGCTCCCCATACCCCATGCGGGTCCCTAAACCTCATCAGCAGTAACCCCTGAGCACAAAGCCAGGAGTAAACCCCGAGGATCTCTGAGTGTGGTCCCCAAGCCCCCAAAAAAACAAAGGAAAATGGCTCAGAATCCTTCAGTGCTGGCCAGCTGTGGACTGACCGCTCCTGTAGGAGCAGCCCAGAGCCAGGAGGTCTGCCTCTGAGGCAGACGCCCCTGAAGCCTCCAGTGGCCCTCTTCTGATTCTCTGATGTGCGTCTTGGTCTTGGTGGGACCTTCCTCCACCGCACGTGGTGACCTTCCCCACCAAACTGCACGGGCCCAGCCCCACTGGCCTGTGCCCCTTTCCTCTCGCACTCACCTTTCAGTTTGTTTCTGAAATAAGCACAAGTTTCTGACTTTCTCAAGAGCCTGCGCTGCGGAAGGCGAAGGATGTGTTCCTCAGTTTCTGTGTCAACTGTGAGCACCACAGGATTTCTATGGCTCTGCAGCCATGATTCCAGGCTGGTCCCCAAGACACAGGCACACAAAGACGATCACCTTCTTTGAGGGGCACCTCCAGTGGGGCTAGGGAGCTATTCCCAGGCTACTCCCAGATGTGCTCAGGAGACCAAGTGGTGCTGGGTGTCAGCCTGGGCCTCTCTCCTGCGGTCTGCTCTCAGCTCTTGGTGCCATCTGCCAGCCCTTAGAAATGGCTACTTTAGGGGCTGGAGCCATGGTACAGTGGGGAGGACATTTTCCTTGCATATAACTGACCTGGGTTTGATTCCCAGGACCCCATATGGTCCCTGAGCACTGCCAGGAGAGATCCCTGAGCATCGCCAGGTGTGACACCTCCCCTTCTCCCACTCATCTTGTATGATTATTTTGGAGTGTGCTAGTACATTCGCTCACACATGCACTCATTGGAGGGTGTGTGTGTGCAGGCAGCCTGATGTGTGTGTGGGTGGGGAGGGGGGTAAACCAAATGTAAAAACTAGTGCTTAAAAACCCACCTGGCAGAACTGGGTTAGCAGCCCGCGTGATGTAATGGGGGCCAAAAGGGTGCAGCGCTGCCACAGACAACAGAGCCTTGTTGTCTCATGACTCTGAGGCCAGAAATCCACATGGGTATCACTGGGTCATAATAGAAGGGCTGGGGCCAGGACATAGAACAGCTGGGAGGGCACATAGGGTCCAAAGGCTCTACCAGGAGTGAACCCTGAGCACCGGGCCAAGAGTAAGCACAGAGCACTATTGTGTGCGATCTCCAAAACAACAACAAAAGCAAGGAATTCTTTGCTTTTACCTTAAATCTCCAACACTCCCAAACAGTCCTATGTGAATTTCTAACCCCAGCGTGTTAGTAAGATTTGGGGCTGGGGTGAAACATGAGTTTACCATCTTCTTAGGTTGATCAGCTTCCCCCGCCCCCACACACATTCTTTTGTATTTTTTTTTTCCTCCCATCAATATTCTCTCAAGTAATTTTCCTTCAAGTGACCAGCACCCTAACTTGGGTGCTGGTAAGAGAATCAGCAAGGCTGGAGCAATAACACAGCAGGTCATGTTTTTGCCTTGCACGCAGCCAACCCAGATTTGACTCCTGACTTCCCATATGGTCCCCTGAGCCCCACCAGGAGTGATCCCTGAGTGCAGAGCCAAGAGTAAGAATTGAGCATCGCTGGGTGTGGCCCAAAAAATAAAACAAAAAGAGAGTGAATTGGCGAGCCAGCCTGGCACCCATGTGGCCTGGCCTTCTTCCTGGTCCCCAGGAATCAGAGTGGCCACCTAAAGCAGCCCACTGTTGAATGGGGCGTGCTGGGAGCTGAGCTGGCCAGTCATCTTGCTGAGTGCCGGACACTCTGGGGGAACTGTCCCTGTGAGGAGGCGCACCTTGGACCCCCAGCAACTGCTGAGGTCCTGTTTCACTTCAGGGCATCAGTGGCTGCAGCCTCAGAGACCAGGTGAGATGCAGTGTGGTCCTGCTTTCACTGTGGGGACTCTGGGTTTATTTGAATCACGATTGACAAGACCCTCATGAGCTTGACCTGGTTCCTCCCGGGAGGATTTGCATTTGTAGGAGTATCACCGCACACATCAGATGGGTTTTGGATTTGTTTTTGATTCAGCTTGTCCTGGGTTTGGAACTTGGTTTCACTGTGTTTGGAATTGGTTTTATTCTTTGTTTTGGATTTGCTTTTGCCCTGTGTTCCATTTTACGATGAGGAATTCATTTCTAATACCTTCTGGAAGCCTCCTGGGCTGTGGCCTGGCAAGCTAGACCACCTTGAGTAAAAACAAAATGGGCCCTTAGTGAAGAAAAATAATTTCTACTGTAACACAGCTTGGCCTGCTTATGTTAGGAATTGAGGCGAGAGGGTCCCTAAGTGGGTCTCTAAATGACTGCACTATCCTACGGTGAGAATCATTTTGTCAAAGAGCTGGTAAATGGAAAGACATCTCATGTGTCCAGGCTCTTGTGTCATTGCATATAACAAGAATTCCTCTCAGGAGGGGTCCTGCTTAACGGTGCAGAGAGGAGGAGAGAACACTAATCTCTCTGATAGCAAAATCTGGAAAGAAAAAGATGAAAAGGACAGAGAGAATTGGAATCACCCTCCTGTCCCCGGCTCTATGCCCTGGTCACCATGGTGCCACCTCCTGCACTACATCTGCTGACCCTTCCTCTGGCACCCCGTTACCACCCAGTTACCACCCACAGGGGCAGGTTGGCTGGCTCCTCCTCAGTCCCAGGGAGTGGGCAATGGCGAGGGGCCACTGTCCTATGCCAGTTATAGTTTTAACGTTAGGAAATTCAGGCTTAGGAGACAAAAGGAGTTCTAAGTGCTTTATAAAATTGAAGTTAATAGAAAAAGAAACATAACTGCATATTAGGATTAACATACATATTTATGGTGAGAAGGGATGTGGAAAGGAAAATATTTTCTTAGAAGAATTCTGTCTCAAGGTAAAAATCAGTTATTTCTAACATGGGAGAAAAAGAACATAGAATGTTGAGAAAACAATCAAAGGAATGTTTGCCCTTCAAACTAAAGAAAACAATCTCAGATGCAGCTTCTTTCCTCTAAACTCTCTTATATTTCTTTTTTTTTTGGTATTGGGTCCTACCCGGCAATGCTCAGGGATTACTCCTGGCTCTATATTTATGGTGCTCCGGGGACCATATGGTATTAAACCCTGGCCAGCCACATGCAATGCAAGCTCTCTACCCACTGTACTATTGCGTCAGTCTCTGAACTCCCTTTTAAAAGATTACTTGTAATCTTTTAAAGTATATATAAGATTTTGTTTAGGGGCTAAGGCCTCTAAACAAAGTCTTATGTGCAGCTGGTAGAGTGTTTGCTTGCCTTGCATGCCGCGGACCCAGGGTTTGACGCCCAGTACCCCACATGGTTCCCCGAGCACTGTGTGAGCACAGAGGCAGAAGTAAGCCCTAAGCATCTCTATGTGGACCAATACCTACCAAAAAAAAAAAGCCTTTTTTAAACTATCTAAACTGTATATTCTGACTGAAAATTGCAAAAAAAATTTTTTTTGAACTTTAAAAATGGGTGATATAGTATTGGAGAGGTAATACTGGGGTTAAAGCAGTTCCCTTGCATGCAGCTAGTTCCTGCTTCAAATCCCAAGCAACACATACAGTTTTTTCGAGCATGGAGAGGGGTCACTCCTGAGCAGAGATAAAGGAATATCCCTCAAACACTCCTGGGCGTGACTCAAGCCCTCTCCACCCACAACTAAATGTGACTGAAATAAATGAAAGAAGTTATAAGTAAATGGAGGCATGGATTGATTGAAAGGACTAGAACTCATACTTACCACACAGGAGCTCCGGGTTCAATCCCCAACAACAGAAAAAGTGGCCCCCAAAGCAAACAAAGGGCTTTTTTGGTGAAATGAATGGTTTTTATTTAACAAATGTGAGAAAGGAGATTTAGAAAGAGCACAAACATATATGGATGAATTAGAATTTTCTACATTCTGGATTTGATAACACATAATCCTCTAAAACAGACATCGACATTACAAGTGTACATCACACACAAAAAAACCTCTCTGATATTATTTACTTCTACTTTTCATTAAGATATGAATCTCTTCAAAAGAATGCATGTAGTTGGCTACAGCTACATTTTATGTAATTTGTAGAACAGACTTTATTAACTTGATGAAGGACTTGCTTTGTGTGGAGCAGATTCTAGTTCCATCCTTGACACTGACTCTAGTCTCCCATACCCCACCGGGAGTGCCCCAGAACAGACAGCTGTGAGTGGCCAAAAAACAACCAACCAGCCACCAGAGAGCAAAGAGCTCAAAGCACATTTCTCCAAAAATGATAGAAAAATGATCAGTAAGTGCATAAAGAAGCGTTCAGCACCGTTATTCATTAGAGCAAGACAAATCAAAACCATAGCGCACCTACTATGACGGCTACAACAAGAACAGGAAGGGAATGTTGGTGACGATCTGGTGAAACTGGAACCCTCATTCACTTTGCTTTTTACAGTTGCTGGTTGGACTGTGAGATAGTTCAGCAGTAGAAACTAGCTGGTTGGTCCAAAATTGAAGCAGAATTATCAATTGAACCAGCAATACTTTTCTAGCTAGAGAATTGAAGCAATTGGTTCATGCCTGCTCTGGCCACACATAGTAGATTGGAACAATACATAGAAGATTAGTGTGGCCCATGCAAGAATGACATGAAAATTCCTGAAATGTTCCAGTGATTAAAAAAGAGAGGGGGTCAGAAAGATAGTCCAGAGATAAGATGAGGCTTGCCTTGCATGAGCCAACCTGTGGTCAGTCCTGCACCAGCCTGCCTCTGGGGCACCTTCCCTTGGCCACTGTCCTAGTGTCCCCTGACTTATCCGCAGACGCACCAGTGTCAAGCTTCCTGCTGCAGAAGGTCTCCTGCTCGCTTCTACTGCCTTTGGGTGTTTGTGATTCTCTTACTAAGAGTCTAAAATGTGCCTTTTGTGGGGGACGGTGGCCACACCTGCCAATGTTCAGGGCTTGCTCCTGGCTCTGCACTCAGGAATCACTCCTGGTGGGGCTCAGGGACCACATGGGGTGCTGGGACTGAACTCAGGTCAGCAGGTGCCCTGTCTGCTGTGCTGTGGCTCTGGCCCTGAGATGTTCTGACACAGACTGACCGAGGCGCAGGCTGCGGGCTGCCGCAACTGACCCCTCACAAGCCTGCTCCCTGGCTGGCACTTTGCTGAGCTGTTCCGGACAACAGTATACAATGACCAGGTGCCTGACCTCATCCAGATGGGTCTCTCTGGTTCCTTTCCTGGCTTTGGGGGTGCAGGAAGATCTTCCCTGTTCTCTTCCTCCAGGAAAGGGGACTGATGCTAATAGGACTCTGGCCTCTTGACACCCCCAGACCCACCTGCCGGCTACTTGGTGCCAAACCTCAGAGCAGCCAAGAACTCCCCGTGTAGCTGCTGCTGGAGGGAAGTGTCCCCCACCAGCCACCTGGGACAGGTGAGGAGACTGAGTCAGGGTCTCATTTGGCCAGGCACCCGGGGGACCATGGCTGGAGGCCCCTGGCCCTCCCCTCCCCCACCCAGCCCTCTGCTCTCAGCGTCGCCCTCCCTGAGGCCAGCGGGTGGCCTGCAGGACTGATCTGGGGAGCAGCTTCAAATCACAGCAGTGGGAGGCCGCAGGAGGGGCCCTCACATGCTGGGAGGACAGTCCTGTCCCTCTCCTCCGCCCTAGGTGGTCTCTGTCCTTTCTGTCAACCAGAGACCATCAGACTTGCCGTCCCTGGCCTCTCGGGGCGTCCAGACAAGGTCCTCCTGGGGTTTGGAGGAAGCGGCAGAACTCCTTGGCCCTCTCTCTGGTGGGGGAGGCTCCCCCTTTTCCCCTGTTTCAGAATCTTCCCTTACTGTGGTCCAGCTGCCACACTGCTGTGGGAGGTGGGGGGTGGGGTGGGGGTGGAAGTACTCCCTGTACTTCCAGAAGCCCCAGCACTCATGTCCACACCCCAAAGCTGATACCCAGTTAAAAATTTAACTTCCCAGGATGGGAGAAGCATGCTGAAAATAGACTATAGACCAAACATGATTGCACTCAATGCCTCTTTTGCAAACCACAACACCCAAAAGGAGAGAACAAAAGGGAATGCCCTGCCACAGAGGCAGGGTGGGATGAGGGGATGGGGCGTGGGAGAGATACTGGGATCCGTAGTGGTGGGAAATGGGCTCTGGTGGAGGGATGGGTATTTGATCTTTGTATAATTGAGAACCAAGCACAAAATTTGTAAGTCTACAACTGTATCTCGTGGTGTCTCTATCACTGTCACTGTCACTGTCCTCCCGTTGTTCATCGATTTGCTCGAGTGGGCCCAGTAACATCTCCATTGGAGACTTTGTTGTTACTGTGTTTGGCATATCGAATACGTCAGGGGGAGCTTGCCAGGCTTTGCCGTGCGGGCGAGATACTCTCGGTAGCTTGCCGGGCTCTCCGAGAGGGGCGGAGGAATCGAACTCGGGTCGGCCATGTTGGCTGCGTGCAAGGCAAACGCCCTACCACTGTGCTATCGCTCTAGCCCTACCTCATGGTGTCTCACTAATAAAAATTAAAAAAAAATTTTAACTTCTACTGTACCACCCAGTTAAAAAATCTGGACTTCCTGAACTGTACGGTCATGACATCTCCAAAATTATTGATAAAAAGCAATATAAAATAAATTATTGTGGGCCTGTTATAGGGGAAGACTTGAGGTATGGTTGAATAAATGGAGACAGCGGTGGAGGGAAGGTGACAGTGGTGGTGGGGTTGGGGTTGGATATTGAATGCCTGGAACAAATCATCATGAATAACTCTGTATTTTTTTTTCTTTTTGGGTCACATCGGTGATGCACAGGGGTTACTCCTGGTTCATGCACTCTGGAATTACTCCTGGCTGTGCTTGGGGGACCCTATGGAATGCTGGGAATCGAACCTGGTTTGGCCGCGTGCAAGGCAAACGCCCTACCCTCTGTGCTATTGCTCCAGCCCCTGAACAACTTTGTAAACCGCAGTGTTTATATGAAGTGTAGGGGGGAAATTTACACATGTAGGTCTTACCTATTCCATGTAAACTCCAAAATATATTAGTAAAATATATGAGCACAGAATTTCTTTTAAAAGTTTTATTAATGACAGGTAAGATATGATTATTGCCACAATGATATTCAAGGAAAATAAAATTTAATTTAATATCCTTTA
Source organism: Sorex fumeus (assembly GCF_029834395.1). Taxonomy (NCBI): domain Eukaryota; kingdom Metazoa; phylum Chordata; class Mammalia; order Eulipotyphla; family Soricidae; genus Sorex; species Sorex fumeus. Next base: position 2,089,333 of record NW_026606179.1, on the reverse strand, counting down.
GATTCCAGAGTTGAGGACTTGCTTACATTGAGGACTTACTTATGTAAACAAGAATAGGCATTTTATTATATTGTATTAATCAGTTTTAATTCCCTTATTAAGGTAGGTTAAAATCATATAGTAATCACACACAAAAAAGGAGAGTTGCCCCCTGGAAGCAGCTATGAGAGCATCCCAGGGCCTCAGGGGATAGCACTGCCAGGACGTGGCCATCCCTGGTCCCCACAGATCCACAGGGAGAAGGAAAAGGGGTCACAGCAAGGGAAATGCGACACAGCCTCCTGCCGTTTGCTCCCACTCCCCTCTGCCCTCCTTCCTTCCCTCCCTTCCTCTCCCTCCTTCCCTTCTTCTCTCCATCCCCCCTCCCTCTTTTGCTCTCCCTCCCTCCCTACCTCTCTCCCCCACCCCCCTCTCTCTTCTGGGCATTTGAGGGTAGCCCCTGACAGTGCAGGCATGGAAACCAGGCTTCCTGCTTGCAAGCATGTGCTCAGGGGTTGTAGTGGGTAGAACATTCGCCTTGCACGAAGATGACCCGAGTTTGATCCCTAATACCCCAAGGCCACCACGAGTGATCACTGAACACAGAGCCAGGAGTAAGCCTGAATTCTGTTTTTACGAACCATCCAGAGCCGTTGAATCCACAGGAATAGGAGGCAGCCTGTGATTGCCGTGCGCTAGGAGGAAGGGAGGTGCAGTGACAGTAGATGAGTCAGGGGTTCCTGCGTGGGGCCGTGGGTGTCATATGTGGAACCAAGCAGTGAGGCCTGCCACTGAGAATGTGGTGAATGCCACTGGACTGTCCCTTAGAGCTGATTACAACAGTGCGTCTAGGATGTATTTCACCACAATCAAAGCTACCACACTAAATCAGATTGTGTGGGATTAAAGCCCCCCGCTAGGGCTGGGGAGAGAACGTGCCAAGTGAAGCATGTGCCTGGGGTGTGGAGACCCAGGTCCATTCCCAACACTGTGACATCCCTGAGCAGCCCTGGGTTGTCCCTGGTGGCTCCAGCACTACTGGGCCCAAGAAACAAGGCCTGAGGATCTCTGGGAGCAGAGACACCCCAAATAAAAATAAAATCCTTTCTTGGCTCCCCAAATGTCTCACAAGTAACCCGAATTCCCGAGTGGAACCGTGGACTGCCCCTGGTGGGCTGTCGTCACCCTCTCTTGTCCTCTGTGAACCCCCCAGGCTTTACCTGGCCCGGCCCCTTCCTGCGTCCATGAGGCCACTCCCCTTTCCTTGGCACAAGGATCCACGGCTGTCCCCTGGCCTCTAGCACCAAGCTTGCTCTTGTCCAAGCTGGAAGTGAGTGTGCCTATTTATAACCAAGCTGCCAATTCTCTTTCTTTGGAGAGAAGGTCAGGAAGGGGTTTTGTCTGCATCTCTGCTGCTGGGACACAGCGGGGCTCTCTGCCCATCAGCAGTGCCCACACTCCAGTCCCCACTCCTTTCTTCTTGGGCAGTGCTGCTGCCTGGTGCTCACAAGCACTCAGTCCACAGCCTCCCCTGAACAGCAAAGTTTTCTGTTCTTATATCTGAAAGGCAAAAACTCCTCTATTAACATAATTGTGCCCCTATTACAGTCTCTAGAAAGTTGGGTTGGAGAGATAATACAGGGGTAGGGCACTTGCCTTGCATGCAACAGACCCCATCTTGTCTAGCATCCCATATGGTCCTCTAAGCACTGCCAGGAGTGATCTCTATGCAGAGTAAGGAGTAAGCTCTGAGCATGGCCAGGTGTGGCCCCAAAATTAAAAAAAAAAATAAAGGCAGTTCTTTAAATCTGCTCAGTGGTTACTCCTGCCTCTGCACTCAGGAATTACTCCTGGTGGTGCTTGGGGTACTGTGGGGTATCATAAGTGATGCTGGGGATCAAAACTGTGTTGGCCATGTGCAAGGCAAATGCCCTACCTGCTGTACTATCTATTGCTTCAGCACCATATTTCTCCATGAAGCATGCACACACACACATATGCACACACATACATACATATACATGCATATACATACATACACACATAGACACACACACACAAACACACATATTGTTGCTGTTGCTGAGAGCTTGTTAGACTGAGGTCCAAATAAGTCCGTGTTGTAAGTGGCTGAGTTCACAGCGTTGGGGCCCAACAGTTGACCCTACACGGTATCCCAGCCTGAACTTTGGTGCTTGTCTTTCGTTGCTCCTCTGTCACTAGGACTTCCCAAGAGGGGTGCTTAGGCCCAGTGCTTGCCTTGGAGTCAGGTTCTACTGATTTTTTAAAAAAATATTTGTCTATTTTTCGGTGCGGGGCCACACCTGATGGTAGTCAGGGCTTACTCCTGGGTCTGTGCTCAGGGATCGGGGCTGTTGAGGCTTGAACCCAGGTCAGCAGTGTGCGAGGCATGTGCCCTCCCCATTGTACTATCGCTTACCCTGGAACTACTGAGTTTTTAAAATGTCGTTCGAGGCACAGCCATTTACAACGCTGGCAGTGATAGGGGTCTGTGCATGAATGGTCCGTCCAGTACCACGCCCTCTCTCAGAGAGTCTGTTGATTTAGAGACTCGGTGGCAGGGTTCTCCCATCAGGAGGTGCTGGGTGCCCGGTTGGGCGGCCTTTGATGTCAGCAACTACTGGCCTCGGACCCTTGCGAGTCCCACCAAACAAACAGAATGATTGTTATAAATTGAAAGTGGAGTAAGGGATGTCTGAGTAATTGCTTAAAAAATTGAAAGATGTGTGTATTTTTGGTTTATTTGGGAGCCACACCTGAAGGTGCTCCTGGCTCTGTGCTCACTCAAGTGTTGACTGGATGGATAGCGGGGTGCTGGCGATTGAATCTGGGTTGCAACATGGAAAGCATTCACTCGACCCATTGAGATGTCTCCCCAGCCCCACAGGAGTCATTTTAACAAACAAGATGGCTGGAGGTAGAGGGCTGCTTTGGCCTTTCGACAGTATCATCAGAACTCAGGCATGACCCTCCTCAGTTCATTGTTTCTGTCCTCAAAGTCACCTTAGTCCTGAATGGCTGCTGGAACACAGCCCTTTCATCTGTATTACAGGCAAGAAGGAAACAGCACAAAGGCCTGACCCCTCACTGAGTTGGCTCTGTGTCTAGATGGTCTTTATTGGTCTCTGTCAGTCTTCCAGCTTCCTCCTCATTGTCCCCCCCCCCCACCACCACCACCACCACCAAGGAGCCTGGAAAGTGAAGTTTTCCGTGAGAGCTGGCAGAGGGAGGGAGAGGCCTTTCCCAGCCTGGCAGTTTCCCTCGGATGGTGTCTTCCAGGACACAGTCCTCTCGACCCTCTGATGGGAGTCACCGAGACTCTGAGAGTCATCTAATCGTGGCCTGTTTGGCAAAGGATGCAGACTCAGAGAACCACATCACAGGCAAGGGTTCAAAACCAGGTGTCCTGGGCTTGTGGTCACTATCCTTCTGGGGCTGGCCTGGGCAGGCCCCTGCGTACCTCTGGGTGAGATCTGAGAGGCCAGTGGCCACACTCACTCTGCAGGCTGAGTGCTCTGGGGCTGACAACACAGGTGCTGGGCAGAGTTGGCCTGGCTGGAACTCTTGGTCCACTTTTGATGTGATAGGGCTGCCAAGACATCATTCTCACAAGCTTCCATGCCCTCTTCTACTAAGCAGGCAGCATAAGCCTGACACTTGGGCATTGAGGACACTCAGTGATGCTCAGCGGTTCCTCCTGGCTTTACACTCAGGAATCACTCCTGGCGGGCTTGGGGAACCATATGAGATTGAACCCTGGCCGGCCGCATGCAAGGCAAGCGCCCTACCCACTGTACTATCACTCCGCCCCACGAGTGCTTGTTTTGTGCAAGGCCCTATGCTGAGTACTGGCCATGTGCCCTCAGTCCAGTTTTCCCAGCAAGCCCGTGAGACAGGGACTGCTACCATGAGCTCATTTTGCAGATGGGGAAACTGAGAGAAGGAGTTTAAGTGCAGTTCATGAGTGACCACTTTGGGGAAGAAACCTGATCTGACTACATTCTGGACACAGTCACACACCTCTCTGAGAGCTGCAGTGTAACTACCTGCTTCCTGGGGCGGCCTGCGGTTCCCAGACCCTGAGACCTGTGGCATGCTCTGTTCCTGGCACATGGCAGGCACTCACCACGTGTGGGTCGCAACAACCCTGATCCTATGGCCTGGCTGCTGCCTCGGTTTCCCACATTTGACTAAAAGCCTAGGAACACATCCTCCTTCCTCTGGCTATTTTCAGTCCCCTTTGCTTAGAATCCTGTGTTCTTGTGTGACCCTCTGTGGTTATTTGCAGTCACCCGGGAAGGCCAGGGCGGGGAGAAGGTTGCTTCTAGATAGTGCGGTTTGTTTCGTGCAAACTACAGAGCTGGGAGAGTGACTCAGTCTCTCTGGCCACCTCCCTCTGGATTCCAGCTACTCCAGGGCCACCTGGAGGGGTGAGGCAGCCTCCAGGAAGCACTCAGAAGTGGAGGGGAGGAGGTGGCCCTATTCTCTCAGAGCCTGAGGGGGGAACAGGGCAAAGGATCAGTCTGGCTACCTTGGCAGGAGAAAGGGGGTTGCTGGCAGCGACCTCCAGTGAGGCACAGAGTCAAGTCAGATGGCCTAGTTCTCTTTTGGGGCCACACCTGCAGTACTTGGGGCTCTTCCTGGCATGGTGGGGTCCAGGCAGTGCTGGCTGTCCGGCCCTGTCAGTCATCCCTGGCCCCGTCAACACATTTCTGATTACCTTTCCCCTAACTAGATGCTCCTTTTCCTTCACTGTTCTGAGCTGTCGGGCTGGAGTGATAGCGGGTAGGGCATTTGCCTTGCACGCAGTCAACATGGCCAAGCCAGGTTCGATTCCTCCGCCCCTCTCGGAGAGCCCGGCCCGGCAAATTACCGAGAGTATCTCGCCCTCACGGCAAAGCCTGGCGAGCTACCTGTGATATATTCAATATGCCAAACACAGTAACAATTGTCACAATGGAGACGTTACTGGGCCCACTCGAGCAAATCGATGAACAATGGGAGGACAGTGACAGTGTTTATATAGGTGCCGGGGACTGAATCCAAACACATACAAGGCTTGCACTTGTGCTGCATCTTTGGCCTGAAATCCCTTTATTTTGAAGAATCTCATTAGGGACAGGGGGATAGCTGGGAAGGGCAGCCTGGTTCCGTCCCAGCATGTGCGGGCCCCTAAGCAGCGCCAGGACCAATGTTTTAGCACCACTGGGTGTGGCCCCCAACCAAAACAAACAAACAAAAATTGAAGTAAGAGCCAGCACGATGACTCAAAGGACCGGAATGCTGGAGGCTGGGATTGATCCCTGATACTGCCTGTCCTTCGGGCACTGAGCTTTGAGTAGCCCCTTGAGGACCCGTAAGCCAAAACTAAGCAAAAACCAAGGTTTCTGGAGCTTAAGAGAGTCTAGCGACCCCAGTTACATCTCCAGCACTATATGTGGTCCCTATGTACTGCCAGGATGACCCTTGAGCACAGAAGTAGGAGTAGCCCTTGAGCCTGGCCAGGTATGACCCAGCCACCCCCACCACTAATAAAATAACACAAGCTACTATAGCTGATAACCCCTGAGTCTTCTGTAACAACACAGTGAAGATTTGTTTCTTTTTTTTTTTTTTTTGGCTTTTTGGGTCACACCCGGCACAGAACCAGGAATGAGCCCTGAGCACAGCTGGTGTGATTCCCAAATAAAAGAAAATGCTTTCCAAGCACCTGAATCTTCCCACAATAAAAACCCGAGAATGGGGCCACATCAATAATAGTACAGTGGGTAGGCCTTGTATGAAGTCGACCTGGGTTCGACCCCTGGCATCTCACATTATTCCCTGAGCTTGCCAGGAATGATTCCTGGGTGCAGAGTTAGGAGTAATCCCCAAACATCACTAGGTGTGATCCCAACACCCAAAATAAGTAAGTGAACATTTAAGCATGAGGTGGCTGGTGAGATGGCAAAGCAGATAAGGTACTTGCTTTCAACACATTAACCCAGGGTTGATCCACAAAATCCCATAGAAGACCCCCAGGAAACCCTGAGCACCATGAAGTATGGCCCAAAAACAAAACACCATCCTGAGCATGAATGTTCTCCTCCCTGGTCGAAGGGGTGCTCCCTTATACCCTTTGTCCCCCCCACCCTAAACACACACATGCACACATATACACATATCTACACAGACATGTATTTCCACCTAGAGTTATATTTATTTATTTGTTTTCTTTTTGGGTCACACCCAGCTATGCACAGGGGTTACTCCTGGCTCTGCACTCAGGAATTACTCCTGGTGGTGCTTGGGAGACCATATGGGATGCTGGGAATCGAACCCTGGTTGGCTGCGTGCAAGGCAAACGCCCTACCCGCTGTGCTATCGCTCCAGCCCCCTCCACCTAGAGTTTTAAAAAGTGTTTTGAGACCTTGGAGCTATTACTGCTTGGGCCAGATTGGTTGTGAGCTGTCCAAATCATTGTGGACTGTCTAGTAGCAGCGCTGATCCTCACTCATGAATATTCATAGTATTCCTAAATTGTGACCATCAAAACGTCTCCAGATGTCCCCATGTCTCCATGTCCCGGGATGTATGTAAATGGCATGAATCATCCCTGACTGAGAATTGGTGCACTGATGAATGCCAAAACATCAGACACAGTGACTGCAATGGATGGGCTGAGGGACCAGGAGGGCCTGCACTGTGCTCCTGGTGTATCCATGGCAGCCAAAATAAGACAGGGTTGCACGTGTGGGGGGCTGGAGACATGGCAGTAGAGTAATTGTCTTGCACGTGTGAGACCCTGAGTTTGATTCCTGATGCCACTAAATAAGTACACTAATTAAATAAAAACACAATAGTAATTAATTTCCCAAAATGTTATTATTAAATCAACCAACTGATGAGCTCAATGTGATAATGAGGTCTCTGGTGTGGGGTCAGAGAACTCGAAGGCCCTGATGGGGCAGCTCTGCTCAGTGGATAGGGGGTTGTCAAGGACAAGATACATCAAAGAGGCTGTGAAGTGTCCCAGGAGTTTGCCAAGAGGGTGAGGGGTGCTCAGGGTCTTGGACGGGTTTTGCAAAGGCCCAGAGACATGAGGCATCTCTCTGCTGTCTGATAGTGTCAGCAGCAGGCGGGATGGACATAACTGGACAGAGGGGATACAGGGAACATACCTCCTCCAGGAGTCTCCCTTCAAGCTGAGTTTGGCTCCCCTCCTGCCCTACGGTCTCACCGTACTGCTGGTAATGACTTGTTTCCTGCTCAAGGCCCTGTCCTTTGTCCCATGATTTCCCAGTACCTTGAACAGAGTAGGTGCCAGAAAGTTGAATAAATAAATGAGCCCATCAAGAAATTAATGAGCCAGGGAATGGTTCAGTAGAGAGAGTTCATGCCCAGCTCTGGCGAGGCACTGCATGGCCCCCCGAGAGAAGCCTGGTGTGCCCAAGCAATACCCCTATAAAAAATTAACAAAGCAGAGAACGGAGCCGACACCGAGCAGTGCTCAGGGGTTACTCTTGACTCTGTACTCAGAAATTAGTCCTGGCGATGGAGCTGGAGCAATAGTACAGCAGGTAGGGCATTTGCCTTGCACGTAGCTAACCCAGGCTCAATCTCGGGCATCTCATATGGTCCCCTGAGCACCGCCAGGAGTAACCCCTGAGCACTGGTGGGTGTGGTCCCAAAATAAAAAAAATTTAAAAAGACAAGAAAGAAAAGAAAAAAAATTACTTGGTTGAACCCAGGTCAGCCACATACAAAGCAAACGCCTTAACCACTGTACTATCTCTATGGCCCCAACAGTTCACTTCTTTCACCTTTGTAAGAAAGTCAACCTGATTAGTGATTAGGCTTTGCTGTTACAGAAGCTTCTCCCTTATGACACGACATCCTCAGTACAGCTCATTCTTTGAAGGATAGGAGTCATGTCGTTAACTGGCATATCTTGTGTACTAGCAAATGTTAACACCAGGGCCTTTCATCAATCTCAGTCTGTTTTGTCCTAGAAATTCCTGCCATGCATACATTTTCTGATGAGACAATCAATAGAGGATTGATTAACTATAGACCTTAGCGCATCTCTTTAAGTTGCTGCAGAGACTAGTACAGAGGCCAGGGCTCTTGTCTTGCATACTGCTGACCTGGGTTTGATCCCCAACTTCCCATATAGTCAGCCAAGTCCCACAGAGTATAACTTGAGCACAGCCAGGTGTGACCCCCAAAACAAAAACAAACAAACAAATGTTGCAGAGACTTAGAATAATTTACTATTGGAGGGGGCTACACCTGCCAATGCACAGAGTTATTGCTGGTTCTGCACTCAAGAATTACTCTTGGCGATGTTTGGCAGATCATCTGGAATGCCAGGGATCGAACCCGGGTTGGCCACGTGCAAGGCAAATGCCCTTCCCGGTGTACTATCAGATCACTACTAAAAGCAAATCACTCTAGGGGCCAGCTCTCTGGGGCACTCCAAACTCTATGCTCTTAGCCCCTAGACTGATTTGCTTTTAGTAGTAATCATATTGCAGTTGGTTTTATGATTTTAATGACTAATATGGCTCCATATCAAAATCTAAACATACTCCTTACAACAGATCTCTAATATCTGAGAAAAATAAGGAAAGAAAAGGAGGGAGGAAGGGAAGGAGGGAGGGAAGGAGAGAGGGAGGCAGGCAAGCAGGCAAGCTCCTCAGGGGAGGACTGATTGGGGTCTGGGCAGCAGGGAGTCCTGTGAGAGGCAGGAGACTGTCTCGACCATGCAGGAGAGCGTGATGAGGCGCAAGTAGAGCTATGTCAGGGGACTCATCATGGCAAAGGATGAGTTTGAGGGGAAGAGAGAGGGAGGAGCCAGGGTGCAGAAGGTCAGACTAGAGTAGGGGGCTGCCTAGAAGATCCCCTAGAGAGGAGCCAAGCAGTGGAAGGAGCTTGGAGTCTGAAAGAGATTTCCAGTGAGAAATGCAAAATTAGGAGTCCTTCTGCAGTGATTGGAAGCAAAACCTTGTGATTTTCTTTCTAAGCCAGTGGAAGCTATTTTTGCATACACGGAACTAGCTTTAATGGTTTGAAAGCAGATCTTTTCTGGAAAAAAAAAACCATCTTTTTTGATCACACCTGGGGTTGCTCGGGGCTCCTGGCTCTGTTCTGATGATTCTAGGGGGCCAGGGTGGGGTGGGGGGTGTGGGGAAGGGAGCATATGTGGTACCAGGAATTAAACAGGGTCAGCTGATGAAACGTTAGCTCCTTAACCCCCGTACTATCTATCTCTCCAGCCCTTCCATTTCTTCATTTTCTATTTTAAGAAACATTTTTATTTAGGAGACCAGGGATGTATTCAGTGATAGCTGCTTGGATGTGTGAGGCGCTGGGTTCAATCCCTGCCTCAGTGTGATTCTCTGAACACCCTGGGATGTCCCCTGAACACCAAAGTAAGGTCAGCCCCTTATCATAGCCAGGTGTGGAAAGTAGGAAGAGAGAGAAAGGGAAAAGGGGGGGGGGAGAGAGAGAGAGAGAGAGAGAGAGAGAGAGAGAGAGAGAGAGAGAGATGAACAGATTCTCATGCAGACACAGATTTCCTGCTGGATAATGAGGCTGAGACCTGTTGAGGGGTGCAGAGCTGCCTGGCCCCCTGACTCAGAGTCCCCCTCGGATTATCCCTGGACTCATCCTAAATTCAGTTTGCAGCCTACTGCTGGGGGTGCTGGCTCACCTGTGGGGGTTTTATGCTTTCCATGTCAGGGTACATGACTTCTCTCCCCCTCGGGGAGCATGAGGGAGGCAGGGCTGTCAGCATTTACGAGGACATATCATCCGAGCGGCAGGGGCTCTGGCAAGGGGCTGATCAGATAGGTCACCCACACTGGTGGGGTCTGCGCGGGGCTCCCGAACTCTAGGCAGCTCATTAATCCACAAACCGCACAGCAGCAGCAGCAACTGCCAGGAGAGCCAGCGGGAAGAATGGAGCAGCCAGGGTCCCCCCCCCCCCCCACCCTCAAGGTGATCAAGACCTCAGCTCCCGGGACAGGCAGCTCCTACTAATGGGGCTCCTCAGGATCAGAGAGGGCTTCAGCCAAGCCCACCCGGGTGCAGGACACCTGCACGTCAGCGTCACAAGAGACAGGAGAGACCAAGGAATGACCCTGCTCACTGCAGCCCATGGCAGCCAGGGCCTCCAAGGTGGGCTCTGTTAGCTCTGCTCGATCTTCAAGGATAAACCCGCTGCTGGGCATCACCGTGTGGGGCTCGTGAGCTTTCGGAAGTGCTCAAGACTCGAGTGTCTGCTACTTACTCTGAAGTGGTGCATCAGAAGAATCACCTACAAGCAGATCAAGCAGATGCTGGGAATAATAATAGGTAAGTCTGGGTGAAGGGCATACTGGTTTTTGCTGTATAATTCTTGCAATATTTTTGTGGGTTGGAAAATTTTGGTTTGTTTTTTTGCCTATACCTGGTGCTGTTCAGGGGTTTGTCCTGGCTTTGCACTCAGGAATCACTCCTGGTGCTGCTCAAGGACCAGAGATTGAGCCAGGGTCGGCCGCGTGCAAGGCAAGCGCCCTGCCCCCTGTAGCATCTCTCCAGCCCTGGGAAAATTTTCAACAACCTCAGATTTCCCTCCTATATCCTCCTTGCCTTTGTTGTGGTGGTGGAGGTGACACAGTCACACATCTGGTTGTGTTGTGTTTCGAGTCATGCTGCTCACACAGCTGGCCACAGTGCTTACTAGGGCACGCACTCTTGGGTGGGCTCACAATGCATGGCCACGACACTCCCCTGGAGTCCTTGTGGTACTTTCATGTGTGCCTGCCAGTGGCTGTACTCACAGGCGTGGTGCTCACACATCCTAGTTGTGATGCTTGCCGGGGCCTCTCTCCTTCCTCTGATGCTCATGTATATGCCTGACTAAGACTAAGAAAGTGCTCACAGCACAGGGATGGCAGACAGCAGAGCTGTTGGGAATGAAGTTGGTGCAGGGGAAGACCAGGGATTTGAACTCAGGACTATATGTTTCCTAGACACTAGGTCACTTGACTCTTTCTCTGAGCTCTAGAGGTCACGGTCACCATCCTCCCGTTATTCATCGATTTGCTCGAGAGGGCCCAGTAATGTCTCCATCATGAGACTTGTTGTTGCTGTGTTTGGCATATTAAATACGTCACGGGTAGCTTGCCAGGCTTTGCTGTGTGGGCAAGATACTCTCGGTAGCTGGCCGGGCTCTCCGAGAGGGGCAGAGGAATCGAACTCGGGTTGGCCATGTTGGCTGCGTGCAAGGCAAACACCCTACCGCTGTGCTATCGCTCCAGAGCTCTAGAAGTGTGTGTGTGTGTGTTTTTTTAAAGAGTTGTTTTGTTTTCTTTAGAGCAAGAGAGATAGTACAGGGGTTAAGGAACTTGCTGTACATATAGCTGACCCTGGTTGGATTCCTGACACATGGTCCCCTGCAACTCCTACGAACAGAGCTGGCATTAGCCCCCCAGAAGAGCCAGGTGTGATCCTAATCCCCTTTATTTTTTTGGTTTGTGCACTTCACCCATGATGCTAAGGGTTTACTATGGTTCTGTGCTTAGGGAATCATTTCTGACGGGAATCAGAGGACTATATGCAGTGCTGGGAATTGAACTCTGCTTGACTGCATACAAGGAAATGCCTGTCCCTGCTCGCTCTGCACTCAAGGATCCCTCCTGGAGGGGCTCAGAGACCATTCCAGGTCAGAAGAAGTCAAGGCAGTGCTCTCCCTGCTGTACTCTCTCCAGACCAGAAAGCACTATTCTATTTTTTCATTTCTTTGTTTTTGGTGGGTTGGAGCGATAGCACAGTGGGTAGGGCGTTTGCCTTGCACATGGCTGACCTGGCCGACCCAGGTTCGATTCCTCTGTCCCTCTTGGAGAGCCCGGCAAGCTACTGAGAGTATCTCGCCCATACAGCAAAGCCTGGCAAGCTCCCCATGATGTATTCGATATGCCAAACACAGTAACAAGTGTCACAGTGGAGATGTTACTGGGCCCGCTAGAGCAAATCGATGAACAATGGGAGGACAGTGACTGTTTTTGGCACTGTAGCACTGTCCTCCCATTGTTCATTGATTTGCTCAAGAGGGCACCAGTAACATCTCCATTGTGAGGCTTGTTGTTACTGTTTTTGGCGTATCGAATATGCCACGGGTAGTTTGCCAGGCTCTGCCGTGTGGACGGGATACTCTCGGTAACTTGCTGCGCTCTCCGAGAGGGACAAAGGAATTGAACCTGGGTCAGCCATGTGCAAGGCTAACGCTCTACCTGCTGTGCTATTGCTCCAGCCCATGGTTTTTGGCAAAAACCCAATAATGCTACTCCTGGCTCTGCACTCAGAAATCACTCCTGGAGGGACTTGGAGGACCATAAGAGATGTCGGGGATTATACCTAAGTCAGCTGCATGCAAGACAAGCACCTGCCCACTCTACTATCCCTTTACTATCATGTGTGTGCCGTGAGGGTCAATGGTGGAGGTGTCACCCAATCTGTAGCCCCAGTGGTGATTGTTCTGGCCCAGTTCTCTCTGCCCCCCTCCACTGTGCTCCTCAGCAATAGCTGTTCCACTGGGTCCTAAAGACCCACTTTTTTTTTTCTTTTTGGATCACACCCAACATTGCACAGGGGTTACTCCTGGCTCTGCATTCAGAAATTATTTCTGGCAGTGCTCAGGGGACCATATGGGATGCTGGGAATCGAACCCATGTCGGCTGCGTCCAAGGCAAGCGCCCTACCCACTGTGCTATTGCTCCAGCACCCAAAGACCCACTTTTACATCAAAGAAACCTCTCTAAGACAAGATAAACTTCTCTGCACTTGGTAGTGAGTGTGGCAGTCACTCGTGGTGCTTATGGTTGCCCTCTATTGGGATAAGGAAGCTTTGTTTACTTCTAGTTTGCTAAGAGATTGGAGCGATAGCACAGCGGGTAGGGCGTCTGCCTTGCACGCAGCCAACATGGCCGACCCGAGTTCGATTCCTCCACCCCTCTCGGAGAGCCCGGCAAGCTACCGAGAGTATTCGATATGCCAGACACAGTAACAACAAAGTCTCCAATGGAGACGTTACTGGGCCCGCTCGAGCAAATCGACGATCAACGGGAGGGCCTTACCAATAACAAATCGATGTTTTATATAGAATATTCTATGTTTGATCAGCTGTTTCATTTTTGTACATCCCTAGATATTTTTGTTACAATGTTTATTAATGCAGATACTTAAGCAGTATCTTAAGTATAATGGTTTTTGTTTTGTTTTGGGGCCACACCTGATGGTGCTCAGGACTTGCTCTGACTCTGCACTCAGGGATGATTTCTGGCAGAGCGTGGAGACCCTTATGGGTTGATGGGGGTCAAACCTATGTCAGCCATGTGCAAGACAAGCACGCTATCTGCTGTACTATCTCTTTGTCCCTACTATCTCTTTTTTTTGCTTTTTGGGTCACACCCACCTATGCTCAGGGGTTACTCCTGGCTCTGCACTCAGGAATTACTCCTGGCGGTGCTTGGGGGACCATATGGGATGCTGGGTGGGCCACATGCAAGGCAAATGCCCTCCCCGCTATAGCTCTCACTCTGGCCCCTATCAACTTATCACTGATTTACAATTTTGTGGAATTTCAGATTATTTCTATTCATCTGTATGTGTGTAGGCTTAACCACTTCCACAATAAATTTTTGAAAATCTCTCATAGATTAAAAAAAAGAAACATAGAAATGGGATAACAGTCAAAAATGTCAGCGCTGGAGATTTTGTCTCTAGACCTGGGGGGACTAGGCTCTCTGGTGACGAGTGTAGTGTTGGAATGATGTACACCTGGAATGTGACCAGCAGTATTGTGAATTTTAGTACCTCGATAAAAATTGTGGGGAAAGAAATAATGTCCCATTTCTACTCCGGTCCTATTTGCACCTGGTGGCCAGGCTGCTCCGAGGACCTGCGGTGCAGTGCCAGGCAAGCTGCCACTGCCCATACAGTGCTCAGGGCTGCACCCACCCTCCTCTTCTCCACTCTTTCTGCTCTGTGCTCAGGGAGCACTCCTGCGGGGGCGGGGTGAAGTGGGGGACCCTATGGGGTGCCAGGGATGTAGTCTGGGTCAGCTGTGTGCAAGGCAAGCACGCTCCCCGCTGGGCTGTAGCTCGGCCCCTCCCCTCCACTCTTGGACCTGAGACATAGGACAGCCTGGACTCCCAGAGCCTGGCCATCTGCCCTCCCCAGGCCACTGTTTTCTGTCCACAGCTGCTCCCTTGCTAGGCTCAGCCACATTGCTGGTGCAGGGGCACAATGGACGAGGCAGGACCTACAGGATTTTATCTCTGGGCTTTAAAACAAACGTGGTCTAATTTCCAAAGCTGAGGACTTTTTTTTTTTATCCTCTTGTTTTCTAGCTTAATCCCACTGTGTTGAGGAGAATAAATGATGTGCTTTCCGTCCTTTGAAATCTGCTGAGACTTGCTTTCTGCCCAGCTGCGGTGGGTGTGGGCGGGCGCTCGGTGTCACCTTGAGAGGCAGGCTAGCAGGCGCTCTGGGCTGCCGCGGGAGTCTGCCGAGATCAATGAGCTGCAGGGACTTGGGCATCTTGTTCTCATCCCGAGTGCTGAGACTTTCCTGCTGCCTCTCTCCTTTACCAAGATAAATATTTTAAGCCCCGAAGATGTTTTCATTGTTGCAAGCATCTAATATGCACCTCCATGCGCACTTTCTCAGCATCCTTCTCCCTTCCTGTTTACAAGGGGAAGCTGCCATCTAGGGTGAACTTTCAGCTTGTCTGAAAATATCTTTATGTGATCTCTGTTTCTGAAGGATAATTTTCTGCACTCACACTTCATTGTGGCCTTCATTCGTTCTCTCTCTTATATTTGGGGATGAGGTGGGGAAGAGGCCAGCCCCTGGTGATGCTCAGGGCTTATTTCCAGCTCTGTGCTCAGGAGTGACCCCTAGTGATACTCAGAAGACCGTATCAGGCACTTGGGGATGTAACCAGGGCCCATTTTAAGCAAGGCAAGAGGCTTACCCTTTCCCATTGTACTCATTCCCCCATTCATTCTTTTCTTCATTTGTGTGCTTGGGGGATGTACTTGGGTAGGGTAGAGGGTTTTGGGGGATGTGTGATGTATACAGCAGGTAATGTCCTCATTCTCCAGGAGAGAGAACAGGAACCACATCGCCTGTGGCCGGCTAGAGTGCAGCAAGGAACTGTCCCTGCTGAGGCTGAGCGCCATGGTGACGAGTCATGCTTTGTCATTGTCCTTATAGGAGCACTGAGGCTTATCAAAGAAGAGGAACCTTTTATACAGTGGAAGCTTTCTGCAGAGTGGAGGGGTGGATGTGATGGAGAGAAGCAGAGAGAGGGCAGAGCTTTCAAGTGCTGTTGCTGGGTCTCGGTACAGTGAGTAGGGAAGAGCACTCCCACCTCTCTCCCCCCTCGGCACTCACACCTAGGGAGAGGCCTGGCTGGGTCAGGGCCAGGCAAGTCGGCCACAAGCATTTCCCACCAGCCCACAAGGCAGAGCCCGGAGTCCACCTGATGTGCACAGCGTGGGAGCTGACCCGGCCACCAGATTACCTGGGTAGCCATGGACTCGGCTGGAGTGAGGGATTGCCGTTTGCAGGGAGGGAGTCAGCCCAACCTCCGTACAGTCAGTCTGGGTCTGTGTCCGCTGCCTTTCCCACAGAAGAGAATTTCAGGAGGAGGCAAACTACTGAAGCAAGACAGGTTTTATTGAACAAAACTTACGTAGATGTGAAAGGAGAGACAGAGAGGAAATCTGTAGGAGAACACAGGCTTGAAAGAGCAAGCACACAAGCAAGCAGAGATCCACAGAGACAGCGACTAACGCACATGCTCAAGGGGCTGGAGAGAGGACAGCAGGGAGGCGCTTGCCTTGCGTGAGGTCAAGCCAGATTCCATCTCCAGAAGGAAGGAAGGGAGGAAGAAAGAAAAGGAAGGGAAAGGAGGGTCAGAGAGATGCAACGCGTGAGCTGAGTGCTGGCTTGGCCTGCTGGAGGCCTGGCTTGATCCAAGCCTCTTGGGAGACTTTGTCTGTCCTCTGATGACCAGTAGGAGAGACCCCCAAGGACAGAACTGTGAGTAGTTCCTGGACACCAACGGGAATGACTCAAAAGCCCCCCTCACATGTATCCCCCAACCCCAATAAAATACTGAGCTCTGGGTCTATAGTGCTGTTTAAGATCCCAGGCATCTAAGTTCTCCTGCTAAAGATTTTTCTTCCACAGAGAGTCAGAGAGGGTAAATCATTAGCCCCAGGGCACACAGCCAGGATGTGGTGAAGCCAGGATTGCAGGTCTCTGGGCTGTTTGGATTTACCATGCTGCTCTGATCCTTCTGGAATCTTACCTGTTACTGGTCACTGAGGCCCAAGGAAGTGACTTGCCCCAGGTCTCCTGGGAAGGGGTGCTGGCACTTTTCATCCTCTCCCAGATGGCTGCTTTGTGCCAGATTTCACCTAGGCATCAAGGAGAGTTGCTCTGGACAGACACTCCCTGGCCTTTGAAGTGCACATTCAATGAGTCAGGAGACTGACACAGAGAAAAGAACTAAGCAAACTCACCTTTGCTTGTTTTTGGGTCACACCTGGCAATGCTCAGGGTTATTCCTGGGTCTATGCTCAGGAATTACACCTGGCCATGCTGGGGGGACCATATGGGATGCCGGGGATTGAATCTGGGCCAGGCATGTGAGAGGCAAATGCCCTCCCCACTGTGCTAACGTTCTGGCCCCTGAGCTCAATATCTTTAAACGGTGTTAGCCAGTAGTAAGGGCAGAGGACAGAGGATTGGGAGGTGGGGGGTGGTCATCAGTGCCTCCTGCACAGTAGACATTGATGCCGGAGGGGAAGGAGGCGAGGGAGGGCCTGTGAGGCCCCAGGGGGGACACAGTGCTGGCGGGCACGGGTGGGGGGGGGGGTGCAGAGATGAGGCTGTGTTCAGGTGCCCCAGCAGCAGCAGGCCAGCAAGGTGTTGGGTCTGTGGCGTGGACACTGGCTGGCTTCCGGTGAGCCTCAGTCCCTTCCTCAGCAGCAGGAGGCCACTCAGAAGCAGGTTCCCCTAAGCCAGGGCAAGAGTATTTGCTCTGTGGCCCCAACTCCCCTGGCTTCTGCTGAACCTGCAGAACTGCAGGGGGTGACTGGCCTGAACCGAGGAGGGGCCACTGACCCTCTCCTTAACCCCTGCAGACCCTGCCAGCCTTGTTTTCTAAAGAGCATGGGGGTTCTTCATGGTCCATGCCCCCCACCCTGCCCTCCCCGGGGACACGGGCTCATCTAGAGCCCAGCCCAGACCCAGGATGTGATATTAGCAGCCGCATCTCAGGCATAAAGAAAGGAGGGAGACAAGTCTTTACTGAGACTCCACTTGGTAGGTACTTTGGGTGGGGTGGGGGTTTTGGGTCACACCTGGTGGTGTTCAGGGACTATGCCTGGCTCTGTGTTCGGGGGTCACTGCTGACAATGTTTCGGAGACCATATTGGGTGGTAGACTTTGAACTGGGGTCATCCATATTGCTTTGAATGGGGGTTGTCCTACATGCTGTACTATTGCTCTGGCCCCATTATTTTACTTTATTTATAAGCAGAAAATAGATGGTGTAAGGCAAGGTTTAGACTTTGCCCAGTACTACACTATACGCAAATGTCAGTTCTTGTTTGGGGGCCACACCTGGCACTGAGCTCAGGGATCACTCCTGATGGGGCTCAGGGAACCCTGTGGGGTGCTGGGGACAGAACCCAGGTCAACTGCATGCAAGGCTAGTACCTTACTCCTAACCTGCTATCTCTAACCCTAGGCAAATGTTAATTCTACTAATGTTAGCCAGATTAAGCACTGGGCGGTGGGGGCCTAGGGGGTGTAGTGAGGAGTAAGGGAGGAGGAAGGCAGGAAGAGATCAAGAAAAAGCTTTTAAAGATAAAAAGAAGTCCAAACTCTGGGCCAGCAAGGGCTGCTGGAGTTTCTGCCCTGGAGCCACCGGGGTGCTGTCCTGTGAAAATAGCTCCCCTATCACTGTCACTGTCACTGTCCTCCCGTTGTTCATCGATTTGCTCGAGCGGGCCCAGTAACGTCTCCATTGGAGACTTTGTTGTTACTGTGTTTGGCATATTGAATACATCATGGGTAGCTTGCCAGGCTCTGCCATGCGGGCGAGATGCTCTCGGTAGCTTGCTGGTCTCTCCGAGAGGAGCGGAGGAATCGAACTCGGGTCGGCCATGTCGGCTGCGTGCAAGGCAAACGCCCTACCACTGTGCTATCGCTCCAGCCCCCCCATCACTAGTGCCATCTAAGTCCAAGGGCGGTAACCCTATAACCTGAGGGGAGAAGGGAGCTGGGTTCGTTAAAGGGTGACTTTGGGAGGGACTTTGAACCAACACTCAGGTCCTTGGCGAATGAGTGAGTGTTGAGCCTGCTGTCATTTGAGGCTGCTAAGCGGAATTAACTTTTCCCTTTGCTGGGGATAGCTAAATAAGAAATATTCCAGTGAGAGGTTGGCTGGGGACTTCCCTGCAAGCACTCAGGCATGGTCATCTTCAAAACAAGCAGGCTCAGATTGGCGCCCCAGGAGGTTTGATTCGGAGCAGGAGCCCATCCCCTGCTAAAGGCTCTCTAGCTGGGTGCTCATGTCTCCCGGTGGAGAGGGGTAGGGGGTGGGGTGGAAGATGTGGACAGCAGTGGATTCCTCTAGTTGCAACAGCTATGATGTGACCTCTGACCTTTACCTTTGTTTCCACATAAACCCAAGTACACAAAAACCTTATTTTCCTGGCTGGGGGGGATAAAAAAAAAACAGGCGACAAAGCAGTTCAGGAGAAAACTGGGGCTTCGGTAAGAAAGGTGGAGGGAATGCTTGCCTCCACCTCCCCTGGCAGGTTCCCCAGGACTGAGTGAGTGTGGCAGGCCCTGCCTAGACACTCTGAACGGGGCCTGGAGGCTAGTTCGCAGTGAGCACCTTCAGCAAGCACCTGACTGTATACCCAGGCCTGCAGGGGCCAGTGCGTATGAAATAAGCAGTTTCTCTAGGTCGGGCCTGTAAGAGTTTTGCCAACACACCATTTCCTTTTCCTTTTGTTTGTTTTGTTTTGGAGCCACACCTGGCGGTGCTCAGGGGTTACTCCTGGCTCTGCACTCAGGATTACTCCTTCTAGTAAGCGGGGGGGACCATATGGGATGCTGGGGATCGAACCTGGGTCAGCCACATGCAAAGCAAATGCCCTCCATGCTGTACTATTGCCAGGCCCTTTCCTTTTCCTTAGAGGAGACAGAGCTAGTGCATGTCCCCAAACCCTGTCATTTCTGTCTGCTCAGGCTCGGCAGGTGTCAACTCCATGGCAGGTACACAGTGGCAGTTCCAGCTTCACGATCACGGTCACGATCCTCCCGTTGTTCACGGTCACGATCCTCCCGTTGTTCATCGATTTGCTCGAGCGGGCCCAGTAACGTCTCCATCATGAGACTTGTTGTTACTGTGTCTGGCATATCGAATACGTCACGGGGAGCTTGCCAGGCTCTGCCGTGCGGGCGAGATGCTCTCGGCAGCTTGCCGGGCTCTCCGAGAGGGGCGGAGGAATCGAACTCTGGTCGGCCATGTTGGCTGCCTGCAAGGCAAACGCCCTACTGCTGTGCTATCGCTCCAGCCCAGTTCCAGCTTAGGAGGTGCTTAAAGATGCAGGGGACGGAAGTGGGCAGCCAAGATGGGGAGGCAGTGGGTCTTGCAGTCACCAGCTTCAATCTCAGAAGTTCTGTCTCTTTCCTTCGTGCATGTAACACCTGCTACAAAAGGGACTCTCCTAGAGTAAGAGAGAAATTGTCTGCCATAGAGGCAGGGGGAGGGGTGGGACCTGGTAGGGGGAGGGATACTGGGTACATTGATGGCAGAAAATGTACAACGGTGGAGGGATGGGTGTTCAATCGTTATATGACTGAAACTCAAACATGAAAGCTTTGTAATTGTAGCTCACGGTGGTTCAATAAAAAAAAATAAGAAAGAAAAAAGAAAAAAGAGAGGGGCTCTCTTGGGCCAACTGTTTGAAATCCTGTCTAGTCTCCTAAACTCTTTACACTCTCCCCACTCTGCAGAGCTCTGGCAGAAATTTTCTCCACCTTAAGTATCCCGGTCTAGGTCTGCTTGCCATTGCACTTGACCTTTCTCTTTATAGGCTGCTTGTCCACCTCCCGCACCCCCCCATTGTACATGGCACCTTCTTTACAGTCCCATGTATTCTAACCCAGCATCCTTTGTGATCGGACCTAGCCCCTGGTGGTCATAGCTGTTTGTTTTTTTTTTTTGAGGTGTCATAGCTTACAATAGTAGAGCCCGGCAAGCTACCGAGAGTATCTCGCCCACACGGCAAAACCTGGCAAGCTACCCATGCCGTATTTGATATGCCAAACACAGTAACAAGTCTCACAATGTTACTGGGCCCGCTCGAGCAAATCGATGAACAATGGGAGGACAGTGACAGTGACTAGACTCATTGTTTTTTTTTTGTTTGTTTGTTTGGGGAGCCACACACAGCAGGGTGCTCAGGGCACCATACGGGTGCCCAGGATCTGCCCTGGGTTGGCTGAATGCAAGGCAAAGCCCTGTATCCAGCCACTGAAGTCATCATTTATAGTTCGTGTGGGATTACACCATCCCTCCACCAGGGCTTCAAGACCCCTCTACCATTGTACCTCCTCTAGTCTGTCGCCTATGACTTCATGAGGGAGACAGCACTATTTTCTTGAGTCTTCCACTTCTCTGCTCAGCCCTTCTTGGCTACAGCATTGGGAGATGCCTGGCTTGGATCAGGACTGATAAAGTCTGCTCTGAGCACCTACCACACAGACACATGTGTACTCCCAGCCTGGTGAAGTAGCTGCTCAAGTGAGCTTGTTCGGCAGAGTGCGGGGGATGGTCCCTGCCAGCTGATTTCTCCGGGAGTGGTGGACTCAGGCTGGAACAGGGAACTGCTCTATGCAGGAAAGTCAGCTCTAACCTTAGCACAGCTGTTCTGAGCCCGTCACCTACCCACACAGGAACGAATTTTAGGAGGCAAAATCGTGAAGCAAGAGAGATTTTCTTAAACAAAATTTACTTAGATGTGAGGAAGAGAGGAATCTGTTCAAGAAAGAACAGGGGCTTGAGGGGGTAAGCCCCAATTTTTGGGGGAGGAGCTTTTATACAATTTTTCCAAATGTTTTTTTTTTCCTGGAGTTTTGCATATATGAAAGTTAATCTGGGCATTGTCTTCTCATATCTCATCCCTTGAACTGCTGATGTTTTCATAATCTCATAGATTCTTCTGTGACTTCTCCTTTTCTGAAGGGTCCGCCCTTCTCTGGGTGGAACCTTCCTGGGATGTTTGCATTAGGGTGGTGCCTCTGTTTCTCCTCTGAAGAACATAGAATTTTCCCCCCTTTTTCATTGAGTCACCTTGAATTACAAAATTATTCACGATTTTCAGATTTATACTGTTCCAACACTACTCCCTTCACCTAGTCCCCTTCCTTCCACCAAAGTTCCCAGTTTTCTACCAGCACCACACCCCCTCCCCCTACCTGGAAGCCTGGAAGGGAGACACTTCACCCCCCCCCCCCCCCCCACTGTGGTTTACAATGCAGTAATGCAGCTGCTGATAGGGCATCATGCATATCACTTTACCTCCTTCCAGCACTCCTACTTCTGTGCTGTGACCATTCCCTCCCCCTGTCTCGTCAAAGGGATGTTGTTTCCCCAAAGTCTCAGGGCCCTGCTACCTCCCAGCCTCCCCGTTCTCCCCCAGTTCTATCGATTATGTCTCTGGGTTAGTTTGCTCTAGGGATTGCCTAATCCCTTGTGCTGTTCCCATATTCCCCCTTCCCCCCAAGGGTGATCATTGTTGGATATTTATCTTTTACTGACACATCAGAATTGCATGACCCCTGCAATTCCATCCACCTTGCAGCAAACTGCAAAATTGCATCTTTTCTCCTAGCTCGATGGTATTTCATATATATATATATATATATATATATATATATATATTTCGATCTCTCTTCATTTGTTGGGGTTGTTTCCAGATCTTTCCTCCCAATACTCTTCCTCACGGTACGTATCATAATCCTTCGCTTTGTCACGTGCCCGCTGGGAGACAGTGAGGGAAGTAGGGCTTCTGGTCAATAACGGAATGAATGAACAAATGATCGGAGGCGGTGTCGGGGCTGGAGCCGAGGTGAAGCTCCCGGAGGCGGTGGGGCGGGCTGCAGGGTAGCACCCGCGGGAGAGAACAGGCGCGCACCGCCTCCGGGTCAAAGCAAATCTCCGAAGTGGGCGGGGAGGGGTGTACCCAGCCCGGGCCAAAGTCTAACCCCGCTGGGGGCTGCACGCAGGACTACTTATAGCTAACGACCCGCAGCGCCGGGCCTCTAGCCTGCCCCCGCCAGCGCGTCCAGAGCCAGGTCAGCGGAGGGCGCGCGGGCGGGCGGGGAGCGGGGCGACACGGGTGGCAGTGCCCGCCGGGCCGGGACCCGCAGACGCGGCGCGGGCGGAGGCGGGGCGGGCGCGGGAACTACACTTCCCAGAGGGCCGGGCACGCTGGCCCGGAAAGCGCCGCGCCACGGGCGGCCCGAGGGCCTGCGCGCTCCGTCCAGAGGCGGCCCCGGGTCGAGGCCCCGGGCCGGGGCGGGGGAGGGGGGGCATGCGAGGCCAGCTGGCGGGGCTCGACTGCTGCGCGGGCCTCGGCAATATCGACTTCGGGCAGGTACGCACCGCGCCGGGCCGGGCCGAGCCGAGCCGAGCCGAGCGCGCCGCCGCCGCCGCCGCCGCCGCCAAGTCGCCGCTTCCGACTTGGGCCGGGCGGGGCCGCGCGTTACCAGGCAACGGGGCAGGGGCGGGGCCCGGGGATCCCGGCCTGGGTAGGCTGACCATGCGTCTCCGGGGGTGTGGGCGCACGTGCGTGCTTGCTTGTCGGGGTGTCCGGGGCCTCTCCCGCCTCCCACCCAGGCAAGACAAGGGTTGAACCCAGAGCCAAGTGCTGGTGGCGGAGTCTGCGGGTCGAGGGGCTGCCCCTCCGCAGAGGATGGGCTTTTTTGGTCGACTTCTCCCGGCTCCCTATCCCGGTAGCTTTTAGTCGCTTCTGCATTCTGCTTGCTTTCTTATTTTAAATTTAGTTTCTCGGTCACACCCGGCGATGCTGGGGTTACTCCTGGCTCTGCACTCAGGAATCACTCCTGGCGGTCCTTGGGGATGCCGGGGATCGAACACGAGTGGGCCGCGTGCAAGGCCAGTGCCCTTACCGCTGTACTATCGCTCCCACCCCATGCCTTCCTTCTGAAGCCTTCCCTTAGGCTTGTCTGGTTTTTTGATCTCATGCAACGTGTAAGATTTTCTACTGAGCTACACCCCCAGTCCCCTAGTTAAGCGGTTTTTGTTTTTATTCATTTATTAAGTTTCGGTGCTGCATCTGGCGGTGCTCAGGGCTTGCTCCTGGCTCTGGGCTTGGAGTCGGTCCTGGTGGCACATGCTACTGGGACCATATGGGATGCCTGGGATCGAATCCAGGTCAGCGGTGTGCAAGGCAGATTCCCTTCCTATTATACTATGGCTCATTCCCTTATTTTTGCTTTTAAATAGGGGTCACAGTAGTGTTCTAGGAGCCATGCCAAGTCGGGGCTGCACAGCGGGGAGGGCATTTGCCTTGCATGCGGCTGACCCGGGTTCTATTCCTCCACCCTTCTTGGAGAGTCCAGCAAGCTACTGAGAGTATCTCGCCTGCATGGCAGAGCCTGGCAAGCTACCCTTGACGTATTTGATATGCCAAAAACAGTAACAACAAGTCTCACAATTTGTTGTGAGACGTTACTGGTGCCTGCTCGAGCAAATCGATGAACAGGAGGACAGTGCTACAGTACCTACTTGTACTTGAGCCATACCTGCACGTGACCCCCACTCACACCAGTCAGCTACTTTTTTTTGTTTTGTTTTTCTGAGCTACAGCAAGCTGTGTTCAGGGGTCATTCCTGGAGGTACTCACTCAGGGGACCATAGGTGGGGTTAGGGATTGAACCTGGGTTTCCATATGCAAAGTAGAGGAAGCACTACTTGCTGTATTATCTCTCCACCTTGCAGTTAGCTGTCCGTTTTTTTTTTGTGTGTGTGCCATTCCCAGCTATGCTCAGGAATTACTCCTACCTCTGTGCTCAGGGCTCACTCCTGGCAGGGCTCAGGGGACCATGCGGGGTGCTGGGAATCAAACCTCCTCAGTCAGTCATGTGCAAGGCAAGTGTCTGTTGCTCCAGCCCTGCAGTTAGCCGTTCATGGAGGACCTGAGATCTGTTTCTGGCCGAGCGCTCTTCAGTCTTGCCCAGTGCTTCATCAGCTATCTCAGTTGATCACCTGTTTTTGGGGGGACAGTTAAGGGTGTGCTCTTAACAGAGGATGAGGATAAGCCTGGAAATGACATTCACTGAAAGAGCTTAATTGATCTAGAGAGTTGGGTGGGGTGGAGGGGTTGATACTCAGATCACCCATAGTAAATAACTAGTTTTCTGAGAGAAGTTGAGGCTGAATGATAAACCCTGGTACTCCAGGGCCTGGGAAGAACAGCCTAGGGCTTGAGGAGGGAGTATTCCTCCTGGGAATACAGAAGGACTATAGAAGTTGAATGGGAAGTAGGAGAGAAGAGGGGTTAAACTTTTATTTATTTATTTATTTATTTAGTCCTACCTGGCAGTGCTCAGGGATTACTCCTAGCAGGTCTCAGGGGACCAAATGGGGTGTCAGGGATTGGATCCAGGCTAGATGTCAGCAAGGTAAGTGCCGTTGACTTGCCAAGGCAAATATTATCACTTGGCCCAATGGCCCAACTTTCTAGTTTTTAAATTTTTATTATTTTGGTTTTTGGGCCACAGCTGGCAGAGCCAGGGTTACTCCTGGCTTTGCACTCCGGTGGGGGTTGAGTAACTACATGTGGTCCCAAGGATTGAACCTGAGTGGGCTGAGAGCAAGGCAAGTGCCCTACCCGCTTTATTATCACTCAGTGCCCCCTCCCAATCCTGATTCTAGCATGGCACTTTTTTTTTTCTTTTTGGGTCACACCTGGCAATCCACAGGGGTTACTCCTGACTCTGCACTCAGGAATCACCCCTGGTGGTGTTCAGGGGATCATATGCGATCCTGGGAATTGAACCCAGGTTGGCGTGCAAAGCAAATGCCCTATCTGCGGTGCTATCGCTTCAGCCCCTATTATGGCACTTTTAATGGGAGCGTCATACACCAGAGATCCGCAGGGTACAACTCCTGCTTTGGATCAAATGAAAACTGCGTTCAGGTCAAGATAGTGTCTCTCCATTGCCTGAGTTAGTCCCTCAGTGTTGTGGGAGTGGTAATCTTTAGAATCTTAAGCTCAATGGGCTAAAGCTTAGCTGTAGTCCCTGCTTTCTGTGTGTGGCCTGACTTGGGAGAGAGCACTGCTCCTTAGGAGATTCTGTGTGGCGTGTCACCACTCAAGGTGCAGAAGCCTCCAGCCAGGAGCAGATTTCAGGGGCACTGTGGGCCCCCCCAGAGGGTGGGGGTTCTATTCTCTGGCATCTGAAGCAAGGTCTGCTTTCTACAGAGCATCAGCCACGGGGGTGTGTGGGACAAACAAGGGATCTCACTTCTCTGCTTTATTGGATCCAGAGCTTGATGGAGCTATGTGGTTGGAGAGAATTGGGAACGTTGGGGGTCATGGTAACCCTACTGGACTCATCATTCACTCTTCATGGATGCAGTCTTTGCTTATTATTATTATTGTTTGGTTTTGGTTCGTGGGCCACTCCCAGTCAGGATTTACTCCTGGTTCTGCACTCCATCACCCCTTGTGAGGCTCAGGTGACTGTATGTGGTGCCAGGCTTGACTGCCGAAGGCAAGTGCCCAGCCCACTGTGCGATAGCTCCAACCTCATGTCTTTTCTTATTTTGTTTGCTGTGTTCCTGAATATTGGTTTAGATTGTGGTGTCTTTGGTTTTACTATTAAGATTATGCTGGTCTTTGTGTGTGTGTGTGTGTGTGTGTGTGTGTGTGTGTGATCCCTTGGACTGGACCCACAGGTACTACATCATGGAGCTACATCAGTTTCCTTAATACTGTCTCCTAATCTCTGTATTTAGTATTTAGTATATGTGCTGCCGAAGCGATAGCACAGCGGGTAAGGCGTTTGCCTTGCAAGCAGCCAATATGGCCGACCCGAGTTCGATTCCTCCGCCCCTCTCGGAGAGCCCGGCAAGCTACGAGAGTATCTCACCCGCCCGGCAGAGCCTGGCAAGCTACTCGTGGCGTATTCGATATGCCAAATACAGTGACAAGTCTCACGATGGAGATGTTACTGGGCCCGCTCAAGCAAATCGATGAATAATGGGAGGACCGTGACCGTGTCTCCTAATGTGAATTTAGAAGCAAGTAGAATTCATCCAGTGAAGGGGCTGGGGAGATAGTGTAGAGAGGTAAGGCATCCCATGATGCTGGTTTAAACCCTGGCTCCACCTGGTCCATGAGCATTGCTGGGATTTGACCCTTGGATTTTTTGTAAGGGTCTTCTTTAATATTTTCTATTGATTTCTAGTTTAGTTTTGTTACTGTTGGAGAACATTGTTTGTATGCTTTCTTGTTTCCTGGGGAGGAGCTGACTCCGACTCAGGGGCCAACTCAGGGGCCACACTTGAAAGTGCTTGGGGCTACATGTGGTGCTGGGATTGAAGCATCATGATAGCCAGTGGAGCTCAGGTAGTGCTTCCATTTTGGTCTGGGCACTGAAGCAAGGTTGGCTGTGAGCAAAGCAAGTAGCTTACCACTGTACTGTTTCTTAGTTGTTTATCTTAAATTTAACCTTTGTTTACGCTAGTAACATGTGCAGTAGAGAAGAAGTGCTGGGATTTAGGCAAGTGGTGGGTGTGGGGTTGGAGTTATCCTGTGACTGATTTTATGCCCACCTGCCCTGTCAGTTACCAGAGGCTTGTCGAGGTGTCCAACTCTAATTGTGACCATGTCTGTTTCACCTTTGGTGCTGATGGTGTTTTGCGTTATGTGTATATCAGCCTCAGTAGTTTTCATGTGTAAAATGGCTCCCAGAGTTGATGACGTGGCCTCAGTCACATCTGTCACACTTCACTATGTGCCCGGCACTGGTCTGAATGCTTTCCCCTTGCATTATCTTGCCTTCCTCTTGTATCTGGCCTCCGGGAAGCAGGTGGCATTTGCCAGCAAAGCGGATGACTTGGCCAAGCCCTGCCAGTCTGGGTGGGCCTGTTGCAGGACAACTCTGCCCTGCCTTATTAATGCGTCTTGCCAGCTCTGGGCAGCTGCTTCCCAGCAAAACGGTGAGGGTCAACTGGCCGATCGCTGTTGTCCTCAACGCTGTGTGATTGATGGACTTATATGTAATATATGTAGTGTGCACTTATTATTGTACATTTTTTTTTTTTTTGCCACACCTGGCAGTGCTCAGGGCTTAACTCTTGGCTCTGCACTGAGGAATTCCTCTTAGTGGTGCTCAGGGGACCATATGGGATGCTGTCGAACCAGATTGGCCATGTGGAAGACAAGCGCCCTCCTCACCGTGCTATCTCTCCAGCCCTACAAGATAGCTTTTATTGAAAGAAATCACTTAGATGTAATAGGAGAAAGGAATGTATGTTTGAGAGAACATGGTCTATTCTGTAAGAGAAAAGCACATGGGACTCCTGAGGGCAGAGTAAAGGAGCCTGAGGCTTATAGGGATGCAGAGATGAGAGAGGGAGGGTCCCACTGTGGGCATGGGGAGGGTCTCTCCCAGGAGGGGGTCTCACATGGACCTTGAGTGAGGATCCCAGAACATCAGCCTTTGCGCATGGTCTTGAGTACACTTATTGGATAAAAGTGGGTTTATGAGCATCTTGCCTGTTTCTGAAAGGAGGTCTGAAATAGGGGACTTGGAGCCTCACTCCCCCATCTTTTTTTTTTTTTTTTTTTTTTTTGTGCTTAGGCCGTACTCCTAACTCTGAGCTCAAGGATCATGTCTGGCAGTGCTTGGTGTGAGATGGAGCATGTCCATATGGAGTGCTACGAATCGAGCCTGGGTTGTCCCCATGCAAGGGACAACCCACGCACCGTACTATCTTTCTGTGCGGGCCCTTTTTGTTGTAGAATTTTGGTGCTTGAATGTTGTGCCCGGAATTTTCTGCCTGTGATCTCCGTGGCCTTGGGTCTCAGTGGTCTGCATGGCTGGAATGTGTGGCCCATCTATCGAGTGCTGCATGCCTGAGACTCCAGTGCCTCCCCCCCCCCCCCCAACCTGGAATAAGAAACTGAAGCAATAGCACAGTGGTGGGGACACTTGCCTTGTACATGGCTGACATCCCAGGAGTAAGCCCTGAGCACAACCAGGTATCGCCCCCAAACCAACCCCCTTCCCAACAATAACAACAAAATAAGTAAAATAAAAGATAAAGTGAAAAGATGGTTTCCAGGAGTTGCTTGTGCTCTAGTCCTAGCAGTCCTCAAAGCAGCATTCTGTCTGGCTTTTCCTTGGGGCACCCCCCAGAAAGTGAGAGCAGGAAGTGGTAGCTGAGGGACAGTGACCCTGTAGACTGCCACCCTGCCTCCATCAATCTCCTCTCCAGGAACTCTGGGCTGCTGGCCCTAGGACCCCTCCTACAGTCCCTCTCCTGAAGCTCACAGACCTTCTGAGCTGGGTGCCCCCCATGCAGAGAAGCGAAACATCTCCCCCTTCTAGTAGGGTACCCTCCAAGGGAAACTGCAGCATCAGAGATTGAGCATTTCGGGGCCCAGGGCTCTAGGGGAGGTGCTGTGAAGGTCCCTGAGTCAACAAGGGAGTACAGGGGCACCCAGGACAGGGCTAGGACTGTGATTCCAAAGGTGAGTGGTGGTGCTGGGGGTCGGCTGGGGGAGCCCTGCCCTTTGCCCCTTGCTGTCTGAATCCCTTTAGGATGATCTGACTTTGCCTCTCTGGGCCCTCCTGTTTGTTTGGATGTCACAATAGGACCCCGAGGCTATTGACCTGCCCCAGATCATTGCCCGGAGGGGCCACATATTCCTTCCCTAGCGAGAGTGGAGAATTCCCTGTGTGCTGTGTCTCCACCCCAGTCTGCTCGCCTCTCTGCGTCCCTGTGGAGTCCCTTCTGCCAGGGGTAGGTGGCTGCGGTTGTGGGGTGGGTCACGGAGACAACGCTGTGCGTGGGGGACCTTGTCCCAGAGGGGTTCTGGGGAGACATGGCAAGGGTTAAGGCTCTTACGTGTGGCTGACCCTGACATGGTTCCTGATGCCATAGAGACTCCCTATATTCTGAGCAGAGAGCCACGTGTAGCCCCCACGCCCCAAACCCCAGAACAAGAACCCAAAGAAGATTCATCAGGCGGCAGGAAGCCAGGACTTATGCTTGTTCAAGAAGGTGGGAGCCCGGGAAGGGTGGGGCACAGGTGGGACCTAGGACTTCCCCTCTTGATCACTATCAGGGCCTTTCCCCTGGAGCTGTGTGAGGGAGGGGCTGTTTGGAATGCCCTGGAGCCATTACTCACTCTTCCTGCCCTTCTCCAGGGAATGCAAATCCCTGTAACTCACTCTCAAGGTGACCCAGGTGACTGGATACTTCTGCCCACCTGGACAGATTGACCTAAGTATATCATGACCTGGAACCTCTGACGTTCCAGTGTGTATTTATTAATTCATTGCTTATTTTATAGTTTGGGGCTACACCTGGCAGTGCTCAGGGCCTACTCGGGGATCATTCCTGCCCGTGCTTGGGGGGACTGTATGTGGTGCCTGGGATTGAACCCAGGTCAGCCGTGTTCATGGCAAGTACCTTCATTCCTGACCTGCCTCTCTGGCCTTGGTTTTTATTTTTTTGTGGTGTGGACACAGCACCTCCCAATATGCAAAGCATCAGCGGCCCCTGAGGTTCTAGTTTGACCAGCTGAACTCTTAACTTTGAGACCCAGGAGGATGTTTGATGGCCCCCAGTGTTGGTTAATAATCTTTCCATGCCTCAGTTTCCCCTTTCTGCATTTTAGCCTCCTGCAGGTGGGAGAGAAGCATGCGCCTTCCTCATTGTCTGGTCTCCTGGGGCGTGGCTGCTCTTCCTGCTCAGTGGGATGTGGGGGCCCCCATTGCTGAGGTTCTGTGGCTCTTCAGAAACTGTCAGCCAGTGGGTGGGCATCTCTCTCTCAGCCTGGTGGAGCAGGGCACCCCACAGGGTGGAGGGGTGTCATTTCTTATTTTCTAGAATCTCTGTTGCTGCTGTGGAGTTTCCGCCCTCCTGCCCACTCAGCCCCGCCACACTCCTGGGGGGTTCTGGGAAAGGGTTCTCATGAGTGGCTCCCCGTCCTTGTCCCAGCCCTCCTGTGGATGGCTTCCTGCAGGGGCTAGTGGAGAAGTAGGGATGCTTTTCACAGGATACCTCGCCAGCGTCCTTTCCCAGAGGCACAGTTTACACACCACGAAGGTGCGTGGACTTGGATGCGCAGTTGGAAAAGGCAAGTGGCCAGTGCTCCCAGCTAGCGGCACCCCAGCTGAGGGGGGAATAATCCCTCACCCAGAGGTCCTGGAGCCACTCCCGGTCAGCACCTCCCTGCCTGCTCGGGCGACTGCTCCCATTGGCCCTTCCTGTGTTCTGTTGGAGGTTCATTCTTCTGGACTTGGTGACCCGAATGTTGAGCTGTTGGGGGCAGGCCTGGCCGGGACCATGTACTGGACCTCGCTGGCTAGGCCCAGGTAGCCTGCGGTGGGGCACAGGGCTGAGTGCCACCTAGATTCAGTCCCCTCTCCACAAGGCGTACACCCCCGCCACCATTAGTTTACTCTGAAAGATGGCAAGTTTGAGAGTCCTTAGAGCAGAGGTCCCCAAACTTATTTGACCTTTTCAGAATCACTCTGGGACCTCAGAGGCCAGCATGGCCAAGCACAGGGTTTGCACGCTGGCAGCCGGGCTCCATCTCAGGCCTGTAGAAGGCCTCCGAGCAGAAGCTACAACAAAAAGTACCACCTAGCACCTTTTAAAAAAATTTTTTTTAAAAAACATATATTTATTTAGTTTGCTTTTTGAGT
The DNA here is from genome assembly GCF_029834395.1 of Sorex fumeus. Classification (NCBI taxonomy): domain Eukaryota; kingdom Metazoa; phylum Chordata; class Mammalia; order Eulipotyphla; family Soricidae; genus Sorex; species Sorex fumeus. The sequence continues at coordinate 2,058,298 of NW_026606179.1, read as the reverse complement.
CACACCCAGTGATGCTCATGGGTTGCTATTGGCAGTGCTTGGGGGACCGTATGGGAGGCCGGGGATTGAACCCGGGTTGGTGGTGTACAAGGCAAACACCCTGCCCTCCCTGCTGTGCTATTGCTCAGGCCCCACTGCTTGACACCTCTTGGAAATCTACCTTCTTGTTTTGCTTTGTGGGTCACACCCGGCAATGCACAGGGGTTACTCCTGGCTCATGCACTCAGGAATTACTCCTGGCGGTGCTCAGGGGACCATATGGGATGCTGGGAATTGAACCCAGGTCGGCCGTGTGCAAGGCAAATGCCCTACGCGCTGTGCTATGGCTCCAGCCCCGGAAATCTACCTTCTTTAAGGGAACAAACAGAAAGTGCCTCAGTTGTGCTTGCAGCATCGGGGTGAGGGTCTGTCTCCCAGTTTGGGAAGCGCTTCCTCAGAGGGTGCCCTGCCTGCTGTGGGAGTGCAGTGGCGGGGAGGGGGAGTTTGGGACCCCCAGGCTATGTCCCCTTGCTCATTCATACAAGGATGATGCGACAAGTTCCCAGTGCTGGGGGTGGGGTGGGGGATGTCAGCGAGGGCCTTTCCCTTACTCAGAGGACGTGAACCCCAGTCACCTGCACACCCTGACTGGTGGCTTCCCTTCTCTGTGGTCCTCCGTGTGCCATCTGGTCTCACTGCCCTGAAGGACAGACCGGGAACAGACTCGATGCTCCTGGTTCTACAGAAGGGGGTCTGCAGACCGATTAAAACCTTTGGCTGCAGAGTCAGATCAACCTGCTCAGGGGCTGCCAACCTGTGAGATTAGCAAACGTAGAAAGGGCCTTGCGTGTCCTGGGTGATCCAGTCTCCTCACTGATGAGTCAGAGGAGGTCAGGGCTGGCCAGACCTTCTGTGGGTGGCTAAGAGGGCAGTGAGAAGGGGCGGGGCATGGGCACAGAAGGGGATATTTGGTTGTGTTAGTGAATGGGGAGAGTGGAACCTGGTGGGTGACCTGTGCCCTTCCCTATGCACCCCTTCTACCCAGCTGCATATACCCCAGGGGCACCGGGCCTCTATCTGCTTCTACCCGGGTTCCCGCTGTGGCCATCTGCTTCCTGCCGATGCTCTTAGCATTTAATTTTTCATCTTGAGGCTGTCGCTGCTGACTGCCCACCTCTAGGACCCCTGCTCTGGCCATGGGGCAGTTTGCTGCCTCCAGCTGGGAAGTGGGACCGAGTTCCTGAGCACGGGCAGCTGAGCTGTGGGGCCTCAGCCCCTGCGTGACACAGCACCGCTGTTTACCCAGCACATACAGAGGAGGGAAGGGCCTGGACTGGAGGGACTCGACCATCAGACAGGAAAGACAACGGATTGACCTGAAGGGGTGACCACGCGTGGGTGGGTAGGAAGGAGGTGCCACCGAGGAGAGGCTTCTTTCTCCACCTGGGCCTGGGGCTGAATAGGAGTCTGGTGGGGCCACCACCGAGGGCAACCCAACATGTCAGAGGCATCCTGGGGCTGGAGAGATGGTGCAGCAGGGGAGGCACGTGCCTGCATGTGGCTGCCGCGGTCTGACCCTGGCTCAGGTCCCCAGCACCACATGTCCCCTGGGCACTGCTGGGTGTGGCCCCAGCATCCCCAACTTCCGAAGGAGGCCTGTGGAAGGAAGGCATAATATTTGGGGGGGGGGTGCAGGGATGTCAGAGTGGCCTGTTGGGGAGGGAAGGTCTCACAGTCTTGCCAAGGGGGCAGAGTTCATCTGCCTGGCACTGTGTGGGGGAGTGGTGTGGGTGTGCGGGTGGCTGTGTGTGTGTGTGGGAGGCCCAGAAGTAGCAGGAGCTGGCAGGGGTCTGAGTGATCTATCCCGAAGGCTGTGGGACATCTTGAGGGAGTTTTGGAACTATCACTGTCACTGTCATCCCATTGTTCATTGATTTGCTTGAGCAGGCGCCAGTAACATCTCTCTGTCCCAGTCCTGAGATTTTTAGCAGCCTCTCCCTCCTTACTTCTCCTTCCCAACACTGCTGTATTGGAGTCTCTTTCAGGGTCAGGGGAATGAGGCCCGTTATTGTTACTGTTTTTGGCAATCGAATATGCCATGGGTAGCTTGCCAGGCTCTGTCATGTGGGCGTGATACTCTCGGTAGCTTGCCAGGCTCTCTGAGAGGAAATACTGCCTTTGGAACTATAGGGCCACTAAACTGATGAGGGACAAGCTTTGGCTGTGGGTGACAGGGATTAAGAGACAAGGACAGAGACAGAAGCGGGAAGTTTTCTGCGAGGGCCTTGTGTTGCCCATGAGGCAGGAAGGTTACTTAGGTGCAGGACCCCAGATCATCCCTCCCTGAGACCCACCTCTGTCAGACTTCTGGTGACAGCACCTTGTAGTCAGAGGAACCTGCATGTTTCTGGGGATGGGATGTGGCTCAGAGGTGGAACACTTGTTCCTGTGGTTTCTGGAGCACATGGTCCTCCCAGCGCTGCTGGGGCGACCCCCAGACACCAAGCCAGGTGACCAAAGGAGCCAACAGTGCTGCTTCTGGTCAGTCAGAAGAGTTGCTGCCTGCTGGTTCAGCCTCAGGTTCAGGAGCCTGGGGCCTGCCCTGGGGGGGGGGGGCGGTTCTGGGAGGGGGAGGGAAGGGGAGGGAACGGGACACATGGGCCAGGCTCCTGATCCTGGAATCTTGCCCAGGTCCCACTGGGCAGAGCCGCTGGATGGCAGGCCGAGTCCCTCCGAGCGGCAGTATTGTGAGGCTGGCAGTGCTCGTTTTCCACGCAAGGCTGGGCGACATGAGAGGGAGCACAAGTCAGGAATACTGTCTCCCCAGGACCCCTGAGAGGGAGGCTTTTGACAGTCTAGATCCTTCCTTGAATCCTTGCAGAGACCCTCTGTTTCAGCCCTTTAGGCCTCTAAAGTCCAGCAGCAAGATTTGCCATTCTTTTCCTTCTGTTTTTGTTGTGGGGCCACACCCAGCTGTGGCTTGCTTTAGGCACTGTGTTCAGGGACCACTTCTGGCTGGGCACCGGGAATCCTGTGGGGTTGGCTGTGAGCAAGCTGGGTTGGCTTCCAAGTGCCTTTCCCCCGCTGACCCGCTGTTGCTTACCTACGAAACAGTCCGTCAGCTACATCCTGATGTGTCCAACTAACTTTTCCTCTTCTGGGAGGCAGGGAGGCCAGCCTTAGCACTGCTGCCCCCCCGGGACATTTGGCACCCTTGGGAGACATTTTTTTTTTTGTGGGGGGGCACACTGTGCTCCGGGCTCAGTGCATACTCCTGGCTGTTGCAAATGGAGAGAGCAGCTGGTATAGAGCGAGGCAGGGCTGGGTGCTGCTGAGCACAGTGCAGACCACCCTGCCAAGCCGTCGCCCTGTTTGCATGGTGCCAAGAAGGTGCGCTTGCTAGATGGAACAGGTCGGGGGGGGGGGGGTGTTGGGCCGTAGCCTGGTGATCCCCCTTGCATGTGTGAGGCCCTGGGTGCCACCCCCAGCCCTGCAAAAACCCCAAACCAAAACAAACAAATAGAACATTTAGTGCTGTTTGATGTGTCATTTTCTGCAAGTATATCTGTATGTCTGTCTACACACTGGACACAGACTTGAATTTTACAGCTTACATGCCATTTGACATGCTTTCTGTTTGTTTTTGAGCCACATTTGGTGGTGCTTTGGGACTACTCCTTGCTCTGTGCTCAGGGGACCATGTGGTGCTGGGGACAGGTGTAGGCATCCTGCAGACGAAGCTTATATACTAATCCTCTGAACCTTCACCCAAGCCCCCAGTGGGCGTGTGTCTCAGGTACTAAGTGTTGACACAAACAGATCCTAGTGTATTTGATGTCTAGTTGAGCTCCCCTGGGAGTGGATCAATGTTTTTCCATTCTTGCCAGTGGCTTGCTAAAGTGGGGAGTGGGGGTTTCTTAGAGGAAGGAGTGCTCCCCATCTCTGCTCCCTCCTCCCTGCCCCCACAGGCAGCCTGCCCGGGTCAGAACTGGCGGAGTCTCCATGGCACAGTCACTTGTCTGCGCCTGGAGGCCTTGCTCTGCAGATGCTGAGACGGTCCCTGCAGCCTGATTTCTCAGGAGCCATGAGCTTGGGCTTGCGAATAGGTACTCTACAGGAAAGTCAGCTAGTCCTAACCTCAGCACAGGCATCTGGACCTGTCACCCTCCCTTGCAGAAAAGAACTCCAGGAAGAGGCAAAGTAGTGAAGCAAGATAGTTGATTTTTTTTTTTTTTTTGCTTTTTGGGTCACACTCGGTGATGCACAGGGGTTACTCCTGTTCCTGCACTCAGAACTCATCCCTTGCGGTGCTCAGGGGGACCATATGGGATGCTGGGAATCAAACCCGGGTCGGCCGCGTGCAAGGCAAACGCCCTACCCGCTGTGCTATTGCTCCAGCCCCAAAGATAGTTTTTTAATTTATTTAAAAAATTTATTTTCATAAAGTTGTTCATAATAATTGATTACATTCAATATTTCAACACCAATCCCACCACTATTACACCTTCCCACCACCATTATTTCGAAGTTTCCCACCACCACACAAGCCTGGCCCACAGGCAGAATGCTCTTCTGTATAAGCAAGATAGTTTTTATTGAACGAAACTTACTTAGATGTGAAAGGAGAGAAAGGAGGAAGGAGAACACGCTTCTCCAGAGCGGAAAAAGCAAGCCAAGAGGCAGAGACAAGCAAGTGAGACCTGCATTCCGGGAGAACACAGGCTTGAACAGCAAGTCCCAAATCTCTTTGGGGAGGTACTTTTATACAATTCTTTTTTTCTTCATTTTTGGGCCACACCCTGCGGTGCTCCGGGTTTACTCCTGACTCTGCTCTCTGGCAGTGCATGGGGGACCATATGGGATGCCGTGTCGGCCATGTACAATATAGGCAAGCACCTGATCCACTGTACTGTCGCTTCGGCCCCCTTTATAAATGTTTTTTTTTTTCAAGTTGTGCATATGTTAAATTAACCTGGGGATTGTCACGGAAAAGTCTGCACTGTTAATGGTCTTCTGGTAATCTCATCCTTGTGTTGTTGTGGTGTCTTAATCTTACGGTTCTTCTGTAGCTGCTTCTTTTCCTTTCTTTTTTTTTTTCTTTTTGGATCACACTGGGCGATGCACAGGGGTTACCCCTGGCTTTGCATTCAGGAGTTACTCCTGGCGGTGCTCAGGGGACCATATGGGATGCTGGGAATCAAACCTGGGTTGGCTGCGTGCAAGGCAAATGCCCTACCCGCTGTGCTATCGCTCCAGCCCCCTGTAGCTTCTTCTTTTCTGAGGGGTTCACCTTCTCTGGGCAGGCCTTGGATTACTGATTTTGGCTACCCCCTCAGTTTTTCCTCCAATGAGTCGGGATTTTACAAAGGTATATGGACTTCATGCCTTTGGGCTACTTGAGGCTAGGTGATCTCTTCTTAAGTTTTTTTTTTTTTCTTTTTGGGTCACACCGGCGATGCACAGGGGTTACTCCTGGCTCTGCACTCAGGAATCACTCCTGGCGATGCTCAGGGGACCATATGGGATGCTGGGAATCAAACCTGGGTCAGCTGCGTGCAAGGCAAACGCCCTCCCCGCTGTACTATCGCTCCAGCCCCTCTTCTTAAGTTTTATTATTTCCCAAAAAGTACATTGCTGGGGGGCTGGAGCGATAGCACAGCGGGGAGGGCGTTTGCCTTGCATGCGGCCGACCTGGGTTCGATTTTCAGCATCCCATATGGTCCCCTGAGCACTGCCAGGAGTTACTTCCTGAGTGCAGAGCCAGGAGTTAACCCTGAGCTTCGCCGGGTGTGACCCGAAAAGCAAAAAAAAAAAAAAAGTACATTGCTGGCACCCCATACCCCCCTGCCTGTAACACCGTATTGCTGTGGATGGACACCTGCGTTTCTTCTGCTGGTCACTGTAAGCCATGCGTGCTCCACACCTGTGTGTGCCCTGGGCACGTGCCTGGGAGTGGGACCTCGGGCTGTGGGCGCCGCCACGATGGCCCCATCACATGGACGGTCTCCTGCATGGCTCACTGACCTCCGACTTCATAAGGGGCCCTTCGTGGGATTTTGGGTGGGGTTCCTCTCTGCCCAGGGTGCCGACCCCTCAGTCTATGCTACCTCCCTGCACCCTGCTTCTGCCATGGGCATCTGCCATGGGCCTGGCCACCTCCCCACAGGGGCCGCCACAGCTGAGTAGGTTTGGCTTTTATCTTGGGCTCAGAGACTGCCCGGCAGTAATCTTTGTTGGACGCTGCGGAGCCCAAGCCGTGTACCCAGAGGGTAACTTTGTGTCTGAGTTCTGGGGGCCTGTTGCTTCAGGCCTGGTGGAACTGTATGGGTCTCCTGACGATGCCTGGTTCTGTCCCTGTAGGCAGACCTCTGCGTTATGAGCCAGCTGCTGACCTACGTAGACCCCTCTGACCCCAGCTTTGTGGCTGCCGTCCTTGCCATCGCTTTCAATCCTCTCTACTGGAATGTGGTGAGTGCCCGGCACCCTCTGGGGGCTGTGCCAGCCGGTGTGCAGTCAGGGCTGCCTGCCTGCTGCTACTCCTTTTTACTTGAGGAAGCTGATTTGCTTTGTTGGGGGGGGGGGGCTTCCCACAGCTCTGCCGTGCTCCACCACCAAAGCCCATTCCTTGTGAATTCCCACCCCCCAGATGTGCTTAAACTTGAGGCTGGTACCCAAGTGGAAGCATCCTTGCCAAGTGAGTGGGGTCTGTGCTGCAGCGTGAGGAGACTGACCAGCTAGGGCGTGGGGGCCTGAGGGCTGGGGATCTGGGGCCGGGGAGTGGGGGGGGGCGGGAAACGCTGCCCTCCTGCCTCTGCTGTCTGTCCCTGGGATGCCCTTTCCCTGCCAAGCTTGCTGGGGGACACTCTTGGGACCTCTGGATCGGGAGGGTCAGCGTGAGGTATCTGAGGTTCCACCTGGGGTTCTGCCTGGGGACCCGAGCTGATGGTTCCTGGGTCAGCCTGTGCTCGGGTGTGCTGATGCGGAGCCGGGAACATCGGCTCAGGCTGGAGCCATCTGGGAGGTCGGCCGCCCCGTGGTAGCGACACCCTGTTCTGGACTCCCATCTCGGTACAGACTGTGCTCTCACGGGGCTTACTGCTTTCCTTCCTCTGGTGGTGGGTGGGAGAAAGGCAGGGCCGGGGCCACCCACTGTGTCCTGAGGGCTGGAGAGGGGCTGAGGAACGGACGCTCAGAGTGTGACCGACACTAGGTCCAGTGGGTGCTTGTTTGGCCCAGGGTCAGTCTTCAGGGCTCCTGGGCCCCCTGTCCCAACTGTTCAGCTGAGTCTTGCCAGCTTGCCAGCTGGAGTTGCGTGGCCTGGGGTGCCAGGTGCCCGAGCTCTGCCACTGCTCCCCTCGCTCCCCTCTGCCCTCTCACCCCCCAGGCGCTTATGGGTGCCTGTGCATCCTCAGCACCCCTTTACATGGAGGTGTGGGGTGTCAGGGCGCTGAGCAGTTGGGAATAGGCCCCAAAGATGACCGTGTCCTGTGGATGTTCCTTTGATAGCAGAAAGTCACCAAGGTGGGTGGGTTTTGGGTGCAGCTAATAAAGCAGGCTGCTGGTGGGCCTACGCGCAGCCACAAGGGTCCTCAAGAGGGCTCAGGGGCAGGAGGGACAGGATCCAGGGAGGGTGCAGTCACAGATGTTAGGAGTGGGGTGCAGCGGCTGGTGACCCCCATACTCCCAGGCCTGGGGACTGGTTCTGGGTCCCCTCCATGGCTATAAGCCAATCTGTGCTCATTGTCCTGTGCCATGGGGAACTGGCATCATGTCAGAAAGGGAGCAGGCCGTGGGGAGTGGACGGCATTCTGCCCAGCTGTGGGTTTCTCCCATGGGCCCTGGCCTCTGGGTCGGCGGGCCTGGCCTTGGCCCCCACCTCCTGGGACCGCTGCTCTCCCGGCTGGAGGAGTGGACTGGCCAGTCGCAGTGTACCCGGGGCACATTCCTGGCCAGCTGGGCTGGCTGGCCGCGGGCCATCCCAGCACACCCCCGCACCAGGGCCCCCCCCCCCCCCCCCCCCGTCTTCTCCACATCTGACAGTGGTGTTTCGTGTCTCTTTTGATGTGTGAGCAGCACAGCCTCGAGGTTAGTGACGGTGACGAGGGAGATGTTTGCGTCTGTGCCCGTCAGAAGGCTTTCTTCTTTTCCCCACACATTTCTGATTTGCCTCATACTAGAAACTCATTCACTGGAGCAGTTTGTGGTCAGGAGCGGGGAGGGGCGAGCTCTTTGAAGACTTTTCAGAATGGGAAAAGTTATGCAAGCATAGTGTGGTTTGGTGGTCTTGCTGGAGAGCAGCCGGGAGAGGGGGGAGAGGGGCAGGCTGGGGTGCGGCCCGGCTCTGGGACACACGGACGACCCCTCCCCCCCACCTCCAGGCAGGTGCTTAATGAGCAGCAGTGCCGTCTGTGTGATCCGCCGGCAGGCCTGGCTCTCTCCGCTTGCTCCACGCTGACCGCATTTCCTGCAGCATTTCTGTTCCCAGTTGCGGCCAAAACTGCTATGAGCCCTCTGTAAGTGGGGCTCAAAGAGGTTGCTCGTTTCCCCAGTTATTTATGAGGGCCAGCTGTGTGCCAGGCGCCGGGGGTTTGGCGCTGGTCCCCAAGGCGCTGACGTCCTAGGAAGTGGCAGTCAGTGCACAGACTCCGGCCCTACAGTGAGGTGGGGGTGGGGCCTTCCGGGCAGTGCAGGGCCTGGGTGACCTTGGACAAACCTGCCCCCGGCGATCCTGGGGAAGGAAATGTGCAGAAGTGCAGAACTGACCAAAGTTCTAGGCCAGATGATTCTGGGCGCATTTCGAAGTCGGGAGGATCTGAAGGCAAAAATCGAGCCTTCCGAGGGGAATGTTGAAAAGGCAGGCTGGCCCGGAGTGGCCTTCAGGGCATGTGGCCATCTGCAGAGAGGGGACAGCTGGGGGAGGGCTCATTGAAATGAGGACAGTGGTCGCGGCTGCGGAAGTCTGGGACAGCGGGGAGGTCACCCAGAACTGGGTTGGGCCTCCCCCAGGCCTGTTGGCTGCCTCCCATGGCTTTTGGCAGCCTCCCGGGCAGAGACTGCGGTGCTTGGCCCCCGTACAGCTTGCAGACGTGTGGGCACATCACGCCAGCCCCCGGCCCCCACTTCCCTCCCCAGGGCCTCCTGGCTCAGATCCCCTCCTCCCCTTTCCTTGCCAGGCGGTGCGAGGCTGTTTCCTGCCCTGCTCTCCTTGGGCCTCTGGGGAGAGGGTAGCACTGGGGCGTCCCCCTAACCCCCAGCTTTCACTCTGATTTTTCTGCCGCTGTCTGCTACCCGTGAACCCCTTAGCCCAGCCCCTCCTCCCTTCACACCCAGGGTGCTCCTGGAGCTCGCAGCGTGCCAGGGATCCTGTCTGTGGAGATCACACTTGCAGATGTGGAGATGGTGTTGTGAAGGGTGGGGCGATGCAGAGGGGCCAGTTGGGTTTTCCCCTTTGTTCTCCATCCGTGTCTCCGTCTCTGAGCTCTCTGGAGCGTACATGTGTGTGCCAAAGCCCACCCTGGGCAGCGTGATCCCCCCCTCAAGACTGCCCTGATGGATGCCCCTTCCCATCCAGGAAGGAGCCAGCCCAGGTCCTACCTGGCACCTGCCCCCAGGCCCCTTGCCAGGCCCCTGCTTGGCTCCTGGCACCCACTGGGTGCTCTCGGCATCACACCCTGAGCACCTGCCGGGGACTAGCCCACCTGTATCCCCTCAGGTGCCCTGAAGACCTCTACCTGTCATCCTCCAGTGCCGGCCTTTCCCTGACGATTATCTTCTCACCTGGTGCCCCCTTTGCTGTTCCTCCTCTGGGGGTCATCTACTTCCCCCCTAAAGCCCTCCTCTCCCCGCCTTAATTCATGCCCCTTGACTGCGTTGACATTCCAATCGGTCACCCTCAGTATCAGTGGGTCCTGTTCATGGGAGGGGGTGCTTAATCACACCCTGGGGTCAGTGCCGTCCCTCCCCATCATGGATGGCTGAGTGCCCCAGAACTCCCGAGGGAGGCAGTCCTGTGTGTTGCACCAGTATTGTCACTTGTCCTTGGTCTTTCCTTCACGAGTGTCTCCAGAGAGCTGGGCAGCACCCGCTTTGCTCCCTCGTCACCGTCCCTGGAGCTGCGTGCTGGTCTCTGCAGCCTGCACACACCGAGCTCCCAGTTTCAAGTTCCAGGTCACGGGGCCCTGACCTGGGTCCCTTCTGTGGGTGCAGCGGCTGCGCATGGCCCATTTGCAGGCCTGGCATTTGCATACCCTGATTCTGTGCCAAGGGAGAGGGATGGCAGGAAAGGGAACTGCCCCAGCCCAGCTGTTCCTGGCATCTTGGAAGAGATAAGATAGGCCCTAGCCCTGAGCAGTTCCGTGCCCAGGGCTTCCTGTGCTTGAGCCTGTATCACGGTCTTAAGCTAACCTTGAGCTCTCTTGTTTACAAAGGAAAATTCCCCAATAACTATTCTGGAGGACCGAGTTTGTGATCCCAGGCATCAAAACTGAATGAGGTGCATCAGCTTGTTGTCTGGCCGATCAGGATGACTGTGTGGGAGCTACGGGTGTCTTTGTGTTGGCACTGGGCCCCGGGGAGGGCCTGGGGATGATGGGGTGTCTGTGGCAGGTGGTGCTGGTGAGAGGTCTGGGCTGTAACCTGCATCACTCTCGCTCCTGCTCCTGCTGGCCTAAGGCCCGACCTCCTCGGTCTGTGCTGCCCATCCATTCCTTGGACATCCCCTCAGGACGGACTCCCCCGGGTGTGTACCCCCACTCCACCCCCAACCTTGGACTCCCTTTTTCTCTTCTTGGGGGAGGGGGCGTGTTGGGCTACACCTGGGGGTGCTCAGGGCTGATTCCTGGCTCTATTCAGGGATCAGTCCTGCCAGGCACTCTGTGTGGTACCAGGGATCGAACCTGGGTCGACCACGTGCAAAGCAAGTGCCCCACCTATCTCTGGGCTCACTTCCTGTTTGTCAGGTGTGGGCTGCATCTGTATCTGGACAGCCCCTCCCGTGGCTCATGGAGTGGAGTGTCAGATGGGTGCTCCTGGCATGCACCCTGCCCTCACAGCCAGAAGCTTGGACAGGGTAAGAATCACTTTGGGCTCTGCAGAGGGCGTGGTCCAGAACAGGAATCCAGTCTGCCCGTTGACCTGGGGTTGACCTGGGCTTTTCCGGTTGACCTGTTTTTTTCTGGTTTCTGGCCACAACTGTGGTGTCTTGGAGCTGCTCGCTAACCCTGAGCTGTGCCTTTGGGGACCAGGAGGTGCCAGCGTCTGAACCTAGGGTTCTGCATGCAGAGCTTGTGCTCAACTGGGGAGCTGTCCCTCGGGCTCCTGCTCTGGGGATGATGACTCTGCTTTCCCCTGGATGCCCCTCATCCGCAGGGAGACGTGGTCTCCCCAGAAGAATCTGGGAGAAAGCATTGGGAGGAAGTGCTGCGTGTCTAGGGGCTTCCACAGAGGAGAGGCCGCCAAGTGCTCCGGCCCCTGGGTTTGGGAGTAAGGTAGCGTGGCCGGACAGTAGGTGGCGCTGTGGGCCCGGCCTGATGCTCCTCAGGCCTCCCTGACTGGGAGGTGGCGGGGAGAGTTGGCCGGTGGGGATGGTCCGCAGCCTGCCCTGCGCTGCTCCCCCCTGCATCTGCCTGGACACCTTGTGCATCTGCTCTGTAGTCTCAGGTTCTGCTTTCAGATGTACAGTTGGCTCAGCGGGGTGCTGGGAAGCTGGTGCAGGGACAAGAGGCCCAGCCCAGTGGCTAGGGGCTCAGGGTTCCTTCCTGGAGTTACCCACTGAAAGGTCTTTTTCCTCTGCGGGGGAGGGTACCCCGCTGGGACCCCATGGAGCCCTGAGACGCTGCGACTGACTCTCCTCCCCAAGAACCCCTGTAGGGCTCTGGGTTCGGCTGGAGGTGGTGAGGGGCCCCCTGCTTTGTTGGTACTGTGCCCAGGCCAACATGGAAGGCTGGGTATTGGCACTGAGTGTGATTTAAGGATCGGAGGGCTGGCAGCTAGAGGATATGCCAGGTCACAGGTGATGAGGGTCATGCAACTCCCTGGACCAAGGGCCACCCAGGGCTGGCAGAGGTGGGACCTGGGCTCGGTTCAACATGTGATGGAGACAAAAGAGGCCAGAGAGATGACAGAGTTGGGTGGGGCACTGGCCTTGCACTTGGCCAACCTGGGTTTGATCCCTGGCACTCCATATGGTGCCCTGAGCCCACCAGGAGTGATGCCCTGAGCACTGAGCCAGGAGGAAGCCCTGAGCACAGTCAGGTGTGGCACGAGACAGAGGTGCAAGGAGCGAGGGTGCGCACATGCACGGTGCTCTGAAGGCTGGCCCGAGTCCCCCTCCCACTGTGTGTGTGGCCACAGGCTGCTGTGTATGTGAAAGTGAACATACTCGTGCGTGCATGCATGTCTCACACAGGCTGGGGTCCTTGCCCCCAGAGCGTGGCCACATCCCCCCTGGGCCCCAAGCCCTGCTTCTGGGGCAGGCAGCGGCCTTTCCAGACTTGTCTTGGCATTGGCAGGAATGCTGAACTAGCTTGCTGGTGTGGCACAGAAGATGAGTTTTTCTTGGAGCAGAACCTACTGGGCATATTGAGACCTTGACTCTTGGGACCATGGGCTCCTCGGCAGCCAGACACTTGTCCCTTCTGACAGATGTCATATAAGACCAAGAAACTTTTTTTTTTTTTAAATTTTTGATTGTGGAGAGGGACAGGGAACACCTGCCTTAGGGGTTACTCCCAGGTCAATGCTTGGGGACATAGTGTTGGGTACTGAACTAGGGACTGTAGCAGAGACGTGAACTTCAGCCTTCTTAGTTCTCTCCCCAACTCCCAGAACTGAGTGTGGGGACTGTGGAAAACTTGGCAACTATGAAAGGTTTGAAAGCCAGCGACCAGAAATGAGCTCAGAACCATTCCCCTAATGACTCTGAGTGGTCTCTGGCAGCACTCAACCATGCTGTGACTGGAGGCATATAGGCGGCCAGTTGAAGCCCAGGGAAGAGCATGGACATCTTAACATGCTGGGCTGAGCTAAGTAGCGTCCCCCCCGGCTTCTGGCTGGGATAATCAGCTTTCTCACAGGGATCTGCGCTCACTCCCGAGGTCTCCATGTGGTCCCAGAGGCAAGCTGTTCCATGATGGATTCTTTGTGTGTGTGTGTGAGTGTGTGTGTGTGTGTGTGTGTGTGTGTGTGTGTGTAGGGGATGGCGAAGGGGGCAGGTTTGGGTTATACCCAGCAGTGCTCAGGGCTAACTCCTTGGCTCTGTGCTCAGGGATCACTCCTGGCAGGGGCCAGGGGATCATATGGGATCCTGGGGATCGATCCTGAGCCTGCGGTGTGCAAGGCGAGTGCCTTCCCAGCCTACTGTCTCTGTCTCCGGATGTTCTTTTCTGAGCTAGGGAGAAGATGTGCTTTGTCAGTGGGAAGCAGCCTGTGCACAGCCCACAGCCCTGAATAGAAAGCCGGCCCTGGACAGCATGATGGCCCCGCTGGGCAGTGGCCTGGCAGGGGACGATCGATGTGTCCCAGGAACTGTGGCGAGAAAGAGTGTGTGGTTTGTCAAACTGGGTCAGCACAGTCTTCACCAGGCTGGCCTCTAGGCCCAAGAGGGAGCCAGAGTGGGCGTGGGGGGAGGTAGACAGAAGCTAGGCCTGTCCCCACAGGAGAGCCTGCCTGAAACCCGCCTCACCCACCCTGTGGAGGCCCCAGGCATCCCTCAAACCACTCATCCTCCTTCAGTTCTTCACGGCTCAGAGATGTGATTCGAATTTTCTTAGAAAGCTTAAGCTGTCCCAGATGTTTGCCTGAAACAATTAATTTCATGTATTTATTTAATTTGTTTTGTTTTTGGGCTGCACCTAACGTGCTCAGGGGTTACTCTTGGCTCTGTAATCAAATTACTCCTGGCAGTGCTCAGAGGACCATATGGGATGCCGGGGATTGATCCTGGGAGGCAAACGTCCTCCCTGAAGTGCTGTCACTCCAGCCCCGGCAGTATATTTTGGTTCTGGACAGCCTCGGCCTGGGGGGAAGAGTCCCCTCCACACACTTGGTGCTGATGGTGGTGGAGGGGCTCAGGATCCTTCTCACACCCAGGCTGGTCAGGCTGGTGCAGCGTTGCCTTACCTTGTTCTTGGGTGTTCTCCAAGATCAGTTTTTCCTTCCTACTGGAACTTTCTTTTTTCTTTTTTTTGACAGTGGAGAGGAGGGGAGCATTGGACCACACCCAGCAGGTGCTCAGGGCTGACTCCTGGCTCTGTGCTCAGGGATCACTCCTGGTCGCGCTCAGGGGACCAGATGGGGTGCTGGGGATTGAACCTGGGCTGTGGGTGTAGTATATTTGACGTGCTCTAGTATTTCTTTTGTTCCATTTGTCTAATTGTAGTGTTGACCTTTTGACATGTCTCTCTGCTGCCCGGACCCCCATTGCCACATCGAGTCTGCCTTTGCCTCCCTTTGCTCGTGGCCTGGCAGCTCGGCTTCCGGGGAGGGCATGAGTGTGAAGGGCCTGGGAAGCTGTGTGCCTGGGTCACTCCTGGCTGTGGAGAAGCATGGCCACACGAGCACTTACATCACCATTGCAAACAGCCGGAGTCTTTGTTCCACCTGCTGCTCAGGCTGAGTGCTTTTATTTAGTCCCAAACTTCATGCCGGAACATTTCCGTGGCCCAGGGACACGACTTTGAGAGTATGTGGTAGCCAGGGACCCCTCGTTGTCTCCAGGAGTTGGGGAATCATCAGCCAGGGAGAGACTCGGGCACTGATGTGCATTGTGAATGTCCTCAAATGCTGTGCCATATGGAGGGGGTGGGAGGGGCTTCCCGGTGTGCTGCTCCCTCTGCACTAGGCCTCCCAGTTCCTGCATCTCTGTTCTGTGTTTTATTTGGGGGTCAAACCCTATGGTGCTGAAGTCTTACTGCTGCCACCGCCTAGGGGACCATATGCAGTGCAGGCATCGAACTCAGGTCTGCTGCGTGCGAGGCAGTGCCCTCCCTGCCGTTCTACCTCTCTGGCCTCAATCCCTGCAGCTTTGGTTCCTGTTTTGTGCTCCTGCTTTGCTTTCTTGGTACAGTGAGACTCTGGAGGTTGAGGTGGGAGTGGCCCCACGCCCACCTGGCCAGCGTGGGGCTCAACCACGAGCGGTTCGTGCTGAGAAGGGGGCTCTGGAGGCCCCGGGAATTTCTGTTGGCATTTCAGGGGAGGTTCTGTGCTTGCGTTGCCCCTGGATGTGAGATGACAATTGCAGTCTCTTCTTCAGAGGCAGCTCTGGTGCAGGGTGGGGCCGGATGCCAGGGTTGCGGGTGGGGTTTCTGAGGTGCACGCTGGGAAGGGGACTAAAACCGATCAATGTGCTTCAGAAGTGCTGAGCAGAAAAGGCAGGCGCGTTTTGGCGGGTTGAAAAGGGATGAGGAGGGGCGCTGGGCCTTGGAGCCCAGGATGCAGCTCCCAGAATCCTGCCTGGGCTTTCGGCCACTCTGTGCCAGCCCTGAGGCCACACCTGTGAGTGGGTCCTGTCGGGGTCGGGTGGGTAGACATGCCGTGTTCCGCCCCGTGCAGCATCTGGCCTGGCCTGGTCGTTGGGCTATTGCATAGCATGTGCCTCAGGGGCTGTGTTCAAGGGGACCACGGGCAGGCAGGCTCTTCGGACCCCCTCAAGGTGGGCCTCTCCTCCAGGGCTTTCCTGCAGCTCAGATGAGGGCTGCGTGGAACGTGACTGCCAAGCTGGGGATCACAGCACTGCTTCTTTCTCTGCCCTCTGCACCAACCCTGGGTTGATGTGGCCACGAAGGGGAAGGACGAACCTGAAGGATGGGATTCGTGACCTGGAAAGCTCAGCCCGAGAGGCGAGGAGGAAGGGGCTTCACGGGCTGCTGGGATTTGTGGCAGTGAAAATGCATTTGATCTTGGCTCCTGAGCCAAGGCTCCTAAAACCCTTGGCATTTCTGCCTGGCGAGAGCTAGGACAAGTCTTTTGTTATGTTAATGAGTGACTTTGGGAAAGCTGGCCCAGGCACCAGAGGCTGGGGGTGTGGTTGCCAGGGAAACCAGTCACATGACCAGGGCACTTCTGCCTTGCCCTCTGGTCTCTGGATTGAGGGGGGCTGGCAGGGGAGTTGGCTGCCAGTGGCCAGTGGCCTCCTGTCATGCCTGTGCAGAACAGTCTCCATGAGAACTGGGCTTCTGCTTTAGAGACGGTTGGGCACAGGCGTGTGCCTGTGTGCAGCAGACCTGAGCTCTATCCCTGGCACCGTACCTGGTCCCTCGGCCCCACTTCTGAGCAGTGAATGGACCTGTGAAGCTTTGGGAGCTGACTGTCCAGAGCTTGGAAGCTCGGAAGCTTCCTAGCTGCCTGCCGTGGGCCCTGCCTGTGTCACTGTGACCCCTTATGTGGACTTCCTGGGGGCAGGGCCACACTCGGAGTGGCCAGAGCAGCTGCCACAGGGCAGGAACCCCTCAGGGCGGTGCTGCAGCGTCCCGGAGCCCAGTGCACTGTGTCCTCGGGTCCCTGTGTCCCCCGCCCCTGTGCCCTCCCGGCCATCTCACCAGTGTGGGAAGGGCATGGTCTCCTGAGCATACCAGTCGGCCCTGCCACCACTCTCTCCCGGTTCTGGGCCTCTGTTTTGCCACCTGTTAAATAGACCTTGCCATGGCTGTGAGGCAAGAGCAATGGTCAGTCAGTCAGCATATGTCCCCCCCACCACCCCCGGCAACTCTCTGCGCTAGTGACCTTAGGCCTGTGTGACCGCCACAGATCTAATACCGCTGGGTGGGCTCAGGCAGGGCAGAAGGTTCCTCAGCAGCTTTGTCACCAAACCCAAGTGACAGCCCCTGCTGCCCTCTGATTGTGAGACCTGGCAGGGACTTTGCCTGATTCATGTTTATGAAAGTGAGTGACACCAGCCCCCGGGCACTTCCCAGCACCTGGGCTGCTGAGGGAATTCCCCCCCCCCCACTTTTTTTTTGGGCCACACCCAGCAGTCTCAGGGCTTGCCCTTGGCTCTGTGCTTAGGGTTCGCTCCTGGCGGGGTCGGGGACCGCATGGGATGCCGGGGATCCAACCCTGGGTGGCCGCTGCAACCCTGGCAGACGCCCTCCCTGCTGTGCTATCTGTTTTTGTTTTGTTGTGTCGGTGAGCCGGTGCACAGCGAGGCACTGTGGGCTCTTGAGGTGGCGGGAGGCCAGGGGTGGGAGGGCCAGGGGGCCTGCAGGATGTTGGGTGCTGCTGTGTGGCCAGGGAGTGGAGGTGACCGGCTGCATGTTTGTCCTGTGGCCCTGGGCTGCCCCGGGTATTTGTGGGAGCAGAGACGGGGCGGGTGAGGGACAGCCAGAAACTGGCCTGACACACGAG
The DNA here is from genome assembly GCF_029834395.1 of Sorex fumeus. Lineage (NCBI taxonomy): Eukaryota > Metazoa > Chordata > Mammalia > Eulipotyphla > Soricidae > Sorex > Sorex fumeus. The sequence goes on along the minus strand of NW_026606179.1, from coordinate 2,040,979 downwards.
CACGTGGCTTCGGCAGCTCAGATCTGTGTGGAGGGGGCAGCCACCGCACCCGCTGGAAGATCAGGAGGCTGGGGGCCTGTGCTTTGCCAGGTGCTGGGGCCAGGCAGGCCAGGAAGAGGGGGTGCCACAGGGGCCAGGGGCACACCCAGCCTGCTCCTCCACACTGCAGGGGACAGTTGCAGCTTTTTGTCAGGGGACAGCTGGATCATGGGGCCCTGAGCTACACTTTCTGTCCCCGCCATTGACCTCTGCCTTGGCCTTTGTTCTTTTTGGTGTAGAGTGGCCTTGGGGGGTGAGGGCAGCCACCCGGGCAGGGAGCGGTGTGGTCTCACCCCTGCACATTCCTACATCTACCTTCTCCGGGGCGGGTCCTGAAGCCCTGCTGCCCTTCACCGGGTTCATGCGCTCACTGTGGTCTGGGAGAGCTGCCCGCAGCCCCATTGCCTGGCCTGGCCAGGCCAGGCCAGTCCTTGCAGTGACTGGCTCAGAGACCTGTAAGATTGCAGTGGGTGGGGTTCCAGCACCTCTGACCTGTTGGTCTTGGTCGGGTGTGGGCCAGCTTCCAGGGCCAGGAGGGTTCCAGCCCATTTCCCCTGCAGACGGTAGAGGAGGTGGGCTGCATCGTAGCCTTAGCTGCCTCTGTCCTCCTCTGAGCCTCAGTTTCCTCTTCTGTGAAACAGGTCACTGTCCTCACACCCCCTTCTGGGCAAACCTGAAGGGGCAGGGCTGGTTTGCAGCTCTGGGGTATGATCCACAGCTTCGTCCCAGCCACCATCCCAGGACCACCACCAAGCATGGCCCCCAGAGACCCGGAGAAAAGCCTCAGTTTTCTGCAGGCCTTCCTCCTGTAGTCCCCTGAGCCCCTCTTCTGACTCCCCACCTGCTGACTATCCCAGGAGCACCACAGACAGGGCGCCTGCTGCAGGGGAGGAGGTGGTGGGAACGCAGCCAGCTCCACCCAGCAACCAGGGAGTGGGCACAGGGGTCCCAAGTCTGACCCGGGCCCCCTGGCAGCATCTCTGAGCTTTGGCTTCCAGGGAAGGCAGCGACCGGGTCCCAGGTTCTGAGGACACGGGTTGGGAGGGGACCTCACAGTTGTTTTTTTTTTTTGGGGGGGATGCCCATACCCCAGTGCTCAGGGTTTTCTCCTGGCTCTGCACTCAGGGATCATTCCTGGCAGTGCTTGGGGGACAATAGGGGATGCCGGGGATGGAGCCCGGTTGGTCCTGTCTAAGGCAAATGTCCCACCTGCTGGACTCTCTCTCTGGCCCCTCCCACAGCCTTTCCCAGGATGAGCCCCAAACCGGAACAAAAACCCAAACCTATTTCTCTGAAGATTGGGAACCTCCAGCCCCCCAGCTGAGTGACCTTCCTGGCGATGTCCCCAGGCCAGAGAGGTACAGGTGATTGTCCAGCCCGTGCAGGTCCAGAGCAGCGTGTTCAGAAGACGCTGTTCCCGAGTGAGGATTTGTCACCTTCCCCAGTCAGCCCAGGAGCCAGGAGAGCCAGGTGTGAGATACAGTGGCCTAATTTTAGACCTTGGGTCTCCATGTCAAAACACTGGCAGGATGATTGGACGAAAAAGAAAATAACAATGACAGTGGGGTGGTGACTGCTTCTGAATTACACAGCAAGCACATTTCCAAGGCTGGTGCCACCGAGACCCATACCCCAGGACCCTGGCTTGGTGTCTGCCACTGAGCTTCATCACACGGGCCGTCCGCAACCACGATGGGGAATAGAAGAGAGCAGGTTAGAGAACCATTTACCCAGCTCCTTTGGGGAGGAGTTTTCAGTTTTCAGTGAAACACTCAGTACCCTATCCTGACTTGTTTTTTCATCACAAATAATGCATTCTCGGAGGTATGGTGCCACCAGCAGGTCAATCTGTACCTGTGAAGCGAGTGCATCAGCAGCCTCATGGCGCCTTCAGACTTCTAGATACCCTCAAATTGATGCTCTGCCTCTGGCCAGACCCCAGAAACTTGTGGCCAAGTTTACCAAGAAAGTAAACAGCCAAAAGTTAGGTATGTGGGAGACACATCCACAAATCACCTCCGGCTCAGCTATATAATTGGAGGCAGGGCCTCCTGTTCCTGATCAAATTGCTTAACAGCCGTGTTCCCAGAGACTCAGAAACAAATCTTAGAACCCAGTGGCTTTTGACAGAAATGTGTCTGGTCCCCGCAGTAGGTTACCGGCGCCGGGCCACCTGGCACTGAGGGAAAGGGTGCTGTCCCTCTGCCTGCTCCATCCTGGTGGCTCGATGACCGTCATCTTCCAGAGGCCATTGGACAGTCAGGTTGGGCCAGCAGTGACAAGACACGCAGGGCCTCATGGGATGGGGGTGGAGCCGGCCCTTTCCTCTCCACCCCAACAAGACCCCGAGTTGCCTCCCACGAATGACCTCTCTGGCTCCTGATCAAACTGTTTAATGGCCATGATCCCAGAGACTCAGAAACAAACCTCAGAACCCAGTGGCTTTTGGCAGAAATGTGTCCAGTCCCCGCAATAGGTTACCGGTGCCGGGCCACCCCAAGTGGGAATAGGTTTTGTGCCTTGGCCTGTTCCCCCTGGTGGCTCAGTGGCCGCCATCGTCCAGAGGCCGTTGGACAGTCAGGTTTGGGCCTGCAGTGACAAGACAAGCGGGGCCTCATGGGATGTGAATGGTGCTGGCCCTTTCCTCCCTGCCCCAATGAGACCCCAAGTCGCTGCCCATGAATGGCCTCTCTGGCTCCTGATCAAGCTGCTTAACTGCCATGATCCCAGAGACTCAGGAACCCAGCAAGTTTTGGCAGAAATTCCTCCAGATTTAATTGTTAAAATTTTGGAATTCCAAAATCATGTGGCCACTAATGCGGGCACGCAACATCATGTGTTATTCATAATCAGCAATAGAAGATAAATTGTGTACGGTTGTCTTTTCGGCAGATCTGAGTGTTGGGGTAAAATCCCAAATAATAATGGTGGGTCTGGCGTCGAAATATTGAATGTAGTCAAAGTAGAGAGAAGGTAATGTGGAAATCATCTGCCCCACAGGTAGGGGAAAGATGTGGGATGGGGCATATACTAGGGTTTTTGGTGGTGGAAAATGGGCACTGGTGAAGGGACAGGTGTTTCATCATTGTATGACTGAAACTTAAACCCGAAAGCTTTGTAACTGCTCTCATGTTGATTCAATAAATAAATTTATAAAAAAAGAAAAAAGTATAAGGTGGACTTTATGCCCAATTCAATCAGCCTAATCAATGGCTGAATAAATAGCAATATTCCTACATTGGGGCTGGAGCAATAGCACAGCGGTAGGGCGTTTGCCTTTTGCGCAGCTAGCCCGGTCGAGCCGAGTTCGATTCCTCCGCCCCTCTTGGAGAATCCGGCAAACTACCGAGAGTATCTCTCCCATCCTGCAAAGCCTGGCAAGCTACCCGTGACATACTCGATATGCCAAACACAGTAACAAGTCTCACAATGTTACTGGGTCTGCTCGAGCAAATTGATGAACAACGGGAGGACAGTGACTCCTACATTAAAAATAAATGCATTCTCTCTAGGACACACGCAGTCTCTCCAGTGGCAGAGATAGGGCAATGGAGCCACATCGTGAGGGCAGGGCTGCTGCCCATCCCCTTCCCAGCCACTGCTTGCAGAGACTCCAGACACTGACCTTTAAAGGACTTGGCTGGTCCACAGGCTGCGACCCTCCTCAGCTTCCACACCTTGCTGCCCACAGTGTGTCTGACCAGCTGCAGGACCTGCCACTCTGTGGGTCCTGGTGACCTGTACATCAGCCTGTGTCCACACTTGCCCCTTGACTGAAACTGAAGAGCTGCGTGGCCTTCACTGGGGTTGGCCATAAAGATCCGAGGTCAGGTGCCTTCCCTGCTTAGCCACCTGCCTGTTTTTTTTTTCCACATCCGGCAGTACTCAGGGGTGACTCCTGGCTCTGCACTTAGGAATCACTCCCAGTAGTGCTTGGAGGACCATATAGAATTCTGGGGATTGAACCTGGGGTGGCCGTGTGCCAGGCAAGTGCTTTACCCGCTGTACTGTCTCTCCAGCCCCACCACCTGCCTTTAGCCCCAAGAACCTGCTAGTTTGTTGTTTTTCTCTCCGAGGTAACCATTTTTAAATTCAGTGGTAGAGGCACGTATTGTAGATATGGTGGGCTCGGGGCCAGAACACTGCAATGAAGTAAGCAGCAGTAAAGCTACTAATATACAGCTTTTGGTTTTTCTAGTGCATCTAAAAGTCATATTTATGGGGGGGGGGTGGACTGAGCGCAGTGGACTGAGAGGAAGTATGGCCCAGGTTTGATCTTGGGTATCGCATGGTCTCCCAGCAGCGCCAGAAGCAACTAGCAATTTCTGAGCACCATCATGTGTGTCTGAAAACAAAGGAATTAAAAGATTTCTCTCCAGCAGTCATTGCAGCCCCTGAACTGCCTTTGTTTTGACCTTCATCTGTGCAGAAGGTGCTGACCTGGGAACATGACAGGAACTAATCCATCCTTGGTTGGTTCCCGTCACAGCCTAACGATTAGTTGCCATCACTGTTCCGAGGTCAGCATCTTCTGCTTCAGTGAGGCCTTGGGGCAGCGCTCAGGATTTTGGAGCTCACTAGCTGCCTCCACCTGAGATCTCAGTTCTTTTGACTTTGTTTTTTATTGAATCGCAGTGAATAGCTACAAAGTTGTTCATGATTGGGTTCCAGTTACATAATACTCCAGCACCCTTCCCTTCATCAGTGTGCATTTCCCACCATCTTTTTTTCTTTTTCTTTTCCTGTGGGATGTACACCCAAAGGGGCTCAGTCCTCGCTCTGTGCTCGAGGACCATTCCCAGCAGTGCTCTGGGGACCATGTTTGAGGCCAGGGATCAAGCATGTAAGGCAAACGCCTGGCGGCACTGTCTCTGGCCCTGGGGTCACTGTTCTTTTCGGCTGCTGCACAGTGTCGGTCGGATGTCCTGTAACATGTCCACCCAAAGCCACATAGCTCATGTCCCTCTCACGTCCGTAGACGATGCTAAAGGAGCAGCCTCCTGCGTGTGTTGCTCGCATGGGCATGTGGGGTCAACCTGGCCCGGAGCAGGTGTTCACGTGGAAGGGTAGAGGGGAGACCCGTGTCCTAAGTGTACTGTAGGCCCGTGCATGTGCCTGGGGTCCCTGAGTGCCACGGGCATCTTGGTCTGGCCCCTGCCATGTGTCTGCACAGCCAGAGGGTTCCTTACCAATTTTTTTTTTGTGGTGCCAGGGACCACGCCTGAGACCTGATACTTGTGAGGCAAGTGCTTTAGTGCAGAGCCATATATGCCCAGCCCAGGCAAGTCCCCTGTTTCAAGTCAGCTTGATGGGTCAGAGAGACAGTACAGGGGATTAAGGCGGGGGTTAAGGTGCCTTGCCCATAGTCACCCCCTGGCACTGCTGCCTAACCGCCACCAGGAGTAAACCCTGAGCCCTGCCTGGCATGACCCAAAAACCAAAGAAAGATTTGAAAAAAGCACTTTCAAGCCAGCCCGATTGGCGGCACTTGGTTCCCCCCCTCTCCACCCCAGGAGACTGCCCCACTGCGGGCAGAGACTGTGCTGTTCTTGTCCCTCCTTGCGGTGACAGCCACCAGTGTCCCCCTCCTGGGGGGGTCACGGCAAGTGTTCCGGCAGGGAGTGATTAACACAGAACATGGTATTTCGAACCCAGGCTGTTCCGAGTGCTGCTGGGCCAGCGCTGTCCCCTGGGCAGTCAGAGGCATTCAGGGACAGTCGCACCCGCCTGTGAAGGGGATCGGGTTTCTGCCTGGTGCTGCCCTTGCCTCCTCCTCCTCCTCCTCCTTCAGGGCTCCGCTGGCCACCAGCATGTGCAGACCTGTGTGTGTGTGTGTGTGGGGGGGGCTGCTTCCCCCCTCCCCCCCCTGTGCCCAGGTCAGCCTACTGAGCCCAGTCCTCTCCCAGCATCTGGGGGGCAGTGCTGGCGAGTGGCTGTTGTCAGTGTTCCCAGAGTAGGAGTTGCTGTCTCTCTCATCTTAGAGGCCTCCGGAACAGTCCAGGGGGCTGATAGTTCCAGAGTAGATTTCTAGAGGGCACTGAGTGTTTTTCCCCCTTGTGTGGGTGGGACGATCCGGTGACAGTGCTTTGAGCGGCTCCCAACTCAGGACTGGCTCCTGGAGGTGGTCAGGGGCCTGCGGTGCTGGCATTGAGCCCCACCCCCGTCCTGTGTGCAGAGGCTGCATGCAGTCCATTGAGCTTCTCTGGCCTGTTTTTTTCCCCCTCTCTGAAAAGGGGGCAGTAGGCCTGGTAAGTTTGGGTGTGTCTAGGTGGGATGCAGGGTGAGCACTTCAGCTCTCTGGGGTTCAGATCCCCTCCCCCCCTCCCCCACCTTCCATCCCGTCTCCCCTGCCTCACAGAGCTCAGTCATGGAGTGTGGCTTTGGTTCTCATTGTCCCTGTCCAGAGCTGTCAGTCGTGGGACACCTTCCCTTGCTGAACACCAAGTCGCAGCACCCCGTATGGTCCCATGATCCCCACCAGGACCGGTTCCTGGGTTCAGAGCCAGGAGTAAGCACTGCCAGTATGCCTCCCTGCACAACCCCCCACTCCGCCACATGGAAAATAACCCAAAACCAAACAAAAAAGCAAAGTCCTTTCCAAACCTGGACCCTGGGATTGCAGGGGTGAGGGTGGTGCCAGGTACATTTGCTGGCTGGGAGACTTTCAGGTAGACCAGCTGGGCGTGCACACACAGGAGCAGGACAGTCCCTGGGCACTGCCCCATGCCCCTTCTCCTGCCCACAGGGCCCTTCTTTCTGTGTTCTGGGTAGAACCTGCCTTTGGTTTGTTTGGGAGCCATACCTGGTTGTGCTCAGGGGACCATGTGGTATAGTGGGGATCGGACCTGGGCCTCCCGCATGCAAAGCCTGTGCCCTTGAAGTCATCTCCCCTGCCTTTGATGCCAGGACTGGGGTGGAGGTCACCTCACAGGGCGGACTCTAGCCCATTCCCCCCTCCCCCCCAGTTATTCTCTCGCAGCACCCCTTCCTTGGTGTTTACAGCCTGGCCACTCTGCTCCAGGAGGCCTGGACAGGCCTGAGCAGAGGCTGGAGGCCAGCGCTTGAACCGCTGCTGTTAAATATTTCCCTCTGCCTCAGCAGGTGTGAAATAGCATCGTGGGGCTCCTTGGCTGCTGAGTGGTTTCCTGTTGCATTCATTATCCCAAGCTGCCTGCATTAACAACTGCTAATTGGGAACATTAGGTGCCGGGGGAGGAGCTGGCTTTGCCGAGAGCTGGGGAGGGGCCTGGCCCAGCCTGTGGCTCAAGTCCGTCCTGCAGTCCTGCAAAGGCCCAGCTCCCCGGCCAGGCCGCTTCTCGTCCCTTGTTTTCACGGAGAGGGGTGAAAGCCTATGTCCAGTGCGCAGAGGTCTGGGTCTGCATGTGGCAAATGAAATAATCCCAGCTGTGTGGCTGGCAGCTGTGAGGATAATGAGGCGGCTTCCTTGGCACAGAGACTCGCCAATTATGGGAAGCTAATGGGGATTTTTGAGACCTGTCCCCAGACAGGGAGCTCAGTCTGGCCACCAAGGGGTCAACTTGCAGGCCAGGTCAGCCCCCACCGCCCTATGGAAAGCCCCTCCCTTGTTTGTTTTCTGTGCCCAGAGCAGATTCAGCAAATGATGAAAGCACCCCGAGTTGCTCCAGTCTGTCATTCCTGCTCGCCTGGCCATGCCATGTGAAGGTTGCCCCTGTCTGAAGCTGGCACCCGCGGTTATCTTGGGGAGAGCCTGGCTGCCCCCCAGGACTTGGCCCAGGTGGGCGCTAGGACCAGAGGGAGAGAAGGGCTGCCCAGCCACAGGACGCTGGCTAGTTCTTGCCCACGCCCAGACTGTGAGCTTCCTGATGCTGTCCAGTCCTTTTTCCCTTTACCAATGATCTCTCACAGGCCACCTGTGATGCCAGGGGCATGAGCCCCATCAGGCACGGGACCCTGGGGGCTGAGCCGAGGAAGGAGGTGGGTGTGCTCCCTGCTCCTGCCCTGTGAGTGAGCTAGGTGCCGTGTTGGGGTGCTTCGGGGTCCGGACGTTCTGGAGAGGGAAGGAGGCATAAGAACAGGGAGGTCTAGATGGGAATGCCAAGGGAATTTTATTTTATTTTATTTTTTTTGCTTTTTGAGTCATACCTGGCGATGCACAGGGGTTACTACTGGCTCTGCACTCAGGAGTTACTCCTGGCGGTGCTCAGGGGACCAAATGGGATGCTGGGAATTGAACCCGCTTGCAAGGCAAACGCCCTACCCGCTGTGCTATCTCTCCAGCCCCTGCCAAGGGAATTTTGTATCTTTTTGGCCCATCCCAAGCATGCGGGGACATGGAACACAATCCCCCACATCCCCACACCTGGGTTCCAGAGCATCCTGCCGTGCTTGCTGAAGTCACAAACACTCTCCCTTCACCCTGCTCCCTTTATCCATCACCGAAGCATCTGTGGAACTGAGGAGACGTCATGATCACAAGAGAGAACATTCTGAGCCCATGTCTGGGGGCCGGACACTGGGGCTCGCACTGGGCAGGAATGCCTGGGGGAGTCATTGGTTGCCCCCCTGGAAAGGCGCTTGTGTCTGTTGGAGAAATGGTGCAGGTCAGGGCCCAAGGCACACCCAGGAGACACAGCCCACAGTTGTGTGTGTGTGGAGGGGCTCGCTGCCCTTGGGGGTTCCTAGGAAGTGCTGGCCTCAGGTGTGATGCCCAGGTGGCAGGGGAATGTGTTGGGGACCCCAAGGTGCATGGCCCGGCAGGCCTGGTGGAGGTTGTTCATGTTGAACCTGAGAGTGAGCCTGGGGAAGGGCTGGGCTGCCTCAGAATGCTCTAGCAAGGACAGCAGATACTTGGAGGCTGTGCTGTGACACTCGGGCTCCATTATATCCCCTGGGGTCCCTGGCCACCCTGCTCAACAGGCCCATGCTCAGGCTTTTAGAGGTATGACTGCCAGGGGATGGGTGCCCTCCCTGTAGGAAGCTGGTGCCCTTTGGGGATGGGAAATGCCCCGTGGGTTGAAGAGGCCCGGAAGGGCATCACAGGGGCGACCACCTTCTCTCCTTTCTCCATCTTCCCAAAGTGCATTTGTTTTCTTGGGGACTGGCACCTTGGGTGATGCTTAGGGATCACTTTTGGTGGTACTCATTGGCCCATGCATAGCGCTGGGGGGATTGAACTGGGTACTATATAATGAATGCAAGGCAAGCACCTGAGCTTCTGTACCATTATTCTTAAAATGATTTTACTGGGAAAAAAAGTTTCTTTGTTTTTTGGGGGCCTCACCAAGAAATGCTCAGCAGGTTACTCCTGTCTCTGCACTCAGGAATTATCCTGTTGGTGCTTAGGTGACCATAGGGGATGCTGGGGATTGAACCTCATTGGCAGCGTGTAAGTGCCTTTCCACTATACTATTGCTCTAACCCTTTACTGAGTTTTTTTTTTTCCACTACCATTTTGATAGAGGTACCAGGATTTACAATACTGTTAATTCTGTTTTTAATGCATATTCATTCCAACACCACATCCCTCATCAAAGAGCCTGGTGCCAAGCGCCCTCCAAGACACTCCCCCTCTAATTTAAGATTTTGTTCTATAGACAAAATCTCCAATTCTGATGACTTTGGCCATTTGTTTCCATGTTTATATCCCACATGTGAGAGAGACCTTTTTCTAAAAAAATGTAATTGTGGAGGAAGCGACACCTACACACAGATGAATAAGACTAGACTGAAGTCCCACAAAATTGTAAATCAATGATAATTCTTTTCAAAATCTATCTTTTCTTTTCAGGAATGTAAAGTTAAAAAATTTGGACTGGAGAGATACTTCAGCTGTTAAGGAGCTTGCTTTGCACGCAGCCAACCTGGGCTTGATCCCCAGCATCCCTTATGGTCTCCCGAGCACCACCAGGAGTGAGTGCCGAGCCGGGAGTGAATTTTAAGCATCTCGGGGCCGGGGAGACAGTACAACGGGTAGGGCGTTTGCCTGGTGTGCGGCCAACTTGGGTTCGATCCCTGGCATCCCATATAGTCCCCTGAGCAATGCCAGGAGTAAATCCTGAGTGTAGAGACAGGAGTAACCCCTGAGCATGGCCAGGTGTGACCCAAGAAAGCGAATTAAAAAAAAAGTTCTAAGCATCTCTTGGATGTGACCCAAATACAAACAAAATGAAAACATATAAAAATTAACAGTATGAATAATTTTATGCTAATCAATTTAAAAAAATTTGGACCAGACTGTGCTCAAGGTTTACTCCTGACTTTGTGCTCAGGAGTAAGCTCAGATGTCAGATAACCTAGATGGGATGGCGCCCACTGTCCCAGAGGTCCTCTGACCTGACCAGGTCTCCCTGAGGAGAAGGTCTGTGGAAAGCTGCAACCTCTCAGAGCTGTGGGCCTGGAAGGGGCAGGAGGGGGCCCGAGACCTCCTCCATCCTGCGTTTCCAGAGGCCACCGCTTCGAGGAGAGCAGAGGAGGGAACTGGGAGTGGAGATGAGCCTCCAGCGCTGGCGGTGCTGAGGGCAGTGTTCTGCCAGACGCAGGCTGACGGCCGAGTGGGTGTGGGTGGAGGGGGAGTGAGGGGGCTACTAGAAAACTGGGGCTCCCCCAGCCCCACCTGGCCATCGGGATGTGGTTACAGCTCAGGCTCTGATTCAACGTATCTAGGCGAGGGCCCGAGAGCCTGTCTCTGCATCAGTGACCTCCCTTGCTCCCCAAAAACCGTGTCCCTGCGGTTGGGCAGGGAACTCTGCTGGGTTTGGAAGCTGGTTTAGAGGCTGGAGCAGCTGGGAGCAGAGCTGTTATCCCCAGAGCCCTGTCTAGTGTCAGGCAGCACCTGGGCATTGTGCGGGGTGGTCCCGGTCACCCCAGGAGGTGAGCCCACAGCTCCCCGCAGCCCCCTCGGAGGGCCGGGGAGCAGGAGGTGAGGGCCTTAGCTACCCTAGGAGATGGGCGGGGGCCGGGACTGGGGGTTGTGGTGGCCTAAAGGGTCAGTGAAAGACAATCCCTCCGGCACAGGCCCGCGTGTCCTTGCTGGGGTGCAGCGTGCTCTCAAAGGACAGTGGTCACCCAGGAGACAGGCTGGCCCAGCCCCCGGCACGGAGGGTACAGTGGCGTCAGCCTAGTGGGTCACCGGAGGTGGGGCTGGGGCGGAGCACAGAGAGGTGAGCAGGGTCACGCCCAGTCCCCTGAACTGGTTCTGACTGTCCCCAGCCGGGTCCTGGTGGCTGTGTCATGCCAGTCCACAGAGACTGCCCCCCTTCTCTGGATTAGCTGTGAGGAGCGCAATTAGGCAAACCACTTTCCCCAGCACCCCACAGCACCTGTAAAGAACAACAAGATTAACTGTGGCCTTCCGGCTCAGGTGCTGGGATTCTAATATTCACTAATGGCCTCTCTGGCCCCAGAAGACCTTCCTGGAGCTTGTGTGGGCAGGGGAGGGCCGCACTCTTGGCCTTGGAGCCAGGGGTGATGGCCCAGGTGGACAGGCCCAGGCCCGAGGCTGGCCTGGGCCTGTATGCTGGCCCAGGTACCTCCCTGCTCTGAACCTGGTGTCTTTGATCTGGAAACATTCCCCCCCCCCGCCGCCCCCCCCCCCCAGCTTTGTCCCTTGCCACAAGCCACATCTGACTTCTCACGGTCAGTCCCCTTCCCTGGTTACTGTGATGGCGCCTGCACACATAGGCCTGGTGTTTGGTTGCCACATGCACCGCAGTGCTGACTCGTTGGGGTCCCACATTTTACTTTCGGAGGCTCCGGGCTCCGCAAGCCTCTGTTTGGACCAGCGCAGCAGCCTGGAGCCCAGGTGGACACCTGCAGAGTCAGAGCATGTGGGAGGAGGGCTTCCTGGCAGAGGTGCACGGATCCCGGTCTGCACCTTCCACAAGCTGCCCCTCTGCTTCCTTGGTCCCCAGGGCCAGGTTTAGTGCCGCTGGGGGGTGACTCCTTGCCTGTGGAGGCTCGGGGCTTTGTGCTGTCCAGTTCTGAGTGATAGTGCCAGTGGTTGAGTGGGCCCTGCCCAGACTCTCAGGAGCCGCCTTGCTGGCTTCTGCAGCACTCTAGCCCCCAGGAGGATGGCACCCATGCTCCGGGGCCAGAAGAGGGAGCCTCAGGGGAGGTTACCTGTGAAAGGGTCAGTGGTTAGGTGACACCAGCGCCGCCGTGCCCCTTGTAGGGATTTCAGGGTGAAGAGAGGTCGAAAAGGTGCTGCAGGGCCAGAGGGAGGACACCGAGGTTGAGGCGCTTGCCCGCACTCTGCTCTCTCGGGTTTGATCCCTGAGCCCCCCGGTTTGGCCCCAAACCAAAATGAAGAAGTGCTGCAGGACTCGGTGGTGAGGGAGTGGCAGGGACCGCCACGACGGGCCAGGGTGTCGCTGGCCGATGTGTCAGTGTGGGACAGACCCAGACCCTGAGCTCCCTGTCCTCTTCCCTGTGCATTCCCGGTGAGTTCCCTCTGTGACATGGGCACCCCACCGTGTCCCTGGGGCGGGGAGGTCCCAAGGGGAGAGCCTTCCCTGCCGCAGAGTCCCAGGAACCACTGCCCAGCACTGTCCCATGTCCCACAGAAACCAGGCAGGGTGTGACCGGGACGGGAAGTAAGCCCCAAGGGTCAGCCTGTCCATTTCACTATTGGGAATCACGCTTTTCCTGTTGGACCCAGGAAATCATAGCTCAAGGTCATAAAGATTTTGTAATGTCCCCTCCTCTGCTAAGAGCTTTATAGCTCTAGGTTTTATGTTTTGATTTATAATTCACTCAGTTCATTTTTGCACAAAATACGAGGATTGAAGTTCGCATTTTTGCATATGATGGTCAGTGACATTTGTGGAGAAACTATCGTCTCTACAGAATTACCTTTGCCTTTGTTACAAATCAGTGACAGTCTCTGGGTTAATTTCTGGCTCTGTTCTATTCCAAAGACGGTTGCTTTATAATACAGCTTGGAATCTTCCTTTGCAGGGCTTTTTTGGCCTGTTCGTTTCGTTTTTGGGGCCATAGTTAACTGTACTCAGAGCTTACTCCTGGCTCTTTGCTCTGCTCAGGGATCACTCCTAGCAGTGCCCAGGGGACCATGTGGAGTGCGGGGGATCAAACCCAGGTCAGCCTTATGTAAGTGCCTTAACTGCTATGCTATTGCTCTGGCCCCTTAATCATTTTAAGTCCTTTGCATTTCCATAGGAATTATAGAAGCAGGCTGTCCATTTTCAACAAAAAGCCGGTTGGGGTTTTGACTGCATTCTCTTGGGCCTTTGGACCGCAGGGGAGGGCTGGCATGGGAAAGCATGGGGTCCCCAGACATCTCATAGCTCTGAGTCTTGTGACTCTTGAATCCTCTGCTTTCTTGTGTGTATTCCAACAGGCTTTCTGCATTCCTGGTTGTAGTGTCTCACTAAATAAGGAGGCTTCCCTTCCTCTCGGGAGTAAGTCCTGAGCACAGCTGGGTGTGACCTAGAAACACAAGCAATATGGCCTCCTCATATTCCATCCATTTTAGTTTCTGAGAGCAGATTATACACTGGTAATGGTAATTGGTAATGCTCCTGCTTTAAGTCATTGGTGTTTCCTTCATGTGATGTTTTATTCAAATTTAGGTATTTGACTTATTTTTATTTTTTATTGTATCACCTTGAGAAACAGTTATAAAACTTTGATGTTTAAGTTTCAGTCATACAATGATCGATCACCCATCCCTCCACCAGTGCACATTTTCTACCACCAATGTCCCCAGTACCCCTCCCCCCCATTCCAAGCCCTCTCCCTGCCTCTATGGCAGACAATTTCCCCCATACTCTCTCTCTACTTTTGGGCATTATGGTTTGCTCAAATTTTCCCACTACCATTCAAGCCTGCCTGCCAGGGGCAGATGCTAGATAGTTTATTTTCTATTGCTTATTATGATATCACGAGAGATCGCTTCTGGAATTCTAAAATTGTAAATGGTTGGGGTCCAGAGACATCTCTGTAGGGAGCAAATCCATTTTGAGATTCATTTGGGAGTTTCTGGATCAAGGCCATTTATGTGCTGAGATGGCACCCGGAGGTAGATTGTGGGCGCGACAGCCAGGATCCCAAACAGGAGGGGAGTTGGGGAGGGACAGCCTGTCTCCTCTGCTGCCATGAGGCCTGGAACCTTAGTTTTGGGACCCGTATACCTGGGTTTTGCTGTTTTTTTTTGTTTTGTTTTTTGTTTTTTTCTTTTTTGGCCACATCCAGTGGTGCTTACCCCTGGCTCTTCTCAGCAGTAACTTCTGGTGGGGACTTGAGACTATATGTGGTATCAGGGGTTGAACCCTTGAACCTGGGTCAGCCATGTGTGGGGCAAGCGCCCTACCCACTGTATTATCTCTCTGGCCCCTAAGATGATATTTTATTTTTGTTTTTGTGCCCCATCAGTCCCAAGAACCCTGGCAGTGCTCAGGGGTTACTCCTAGCTCTGTGCTCAGGAATCATTCCTGATAAGCTCAGGGGACCATGTGAGGTGCTAGAATCAGACCTGGGTTGGCTGTGTGTGAAGCGAGAGTGCCCTACCCACTTTATTATCTCTCCGGCCCCAGCATGATTTTTTTTAAACTGCACAGAGCAATAGCACAGCGGGTAGGGCGTTCGCCTTACAAGCGGCCAACATGGCCGACCCGAGTTCGATTCCTCCACCCCTCTCGGAGAGCCCGGCAAGCTGCCGAGAGTATTCGATATGCCAGACACAGTAACAACAAAGTCTCCAATGGAGACGTTACTGGGCCCGCTCGAGCAAATCGACGATCAACGGGAGGGCCTTTACTTTACTAGGGCCTTTACTTACATTAAAACAGTTCGGCGGCTCAAGATGTGGGTCATCAGTTGTGCACTTACCTTGCATGAGTGAGACCCTGGGTTTGACTCCATGCAACATCTCCCCTACTACAGAATTCTTATTCTTAATAAGGTCATTAATTTTTTTTTTGAGTGAACTTTGGTAATTTTGTCTCAGAGAATAAATGTATTTTCTAAGACATCAAATGGCAAAATGTTATTCATAATATTCTCTCACTTCAGACTATGGTAATATATCTTTAATATCTTTCATTAATCCTTTTTTCCTTTTTTTTCTTTTGTTTTTGGCCATACTTGAAGATACACAGGCCATACCCCTGGCTCTGCACTTGAATCACTCCTGTGGTGCTCGGAGGACCATATAGGATGCCGGGATCCAAACCGAGTAGGTTATGTGCAAAGCAAGTGCCCTACCTACTGTTGGTCTGGCCCCACATTATTTTATATTTTAATTGTTATTGAGCCATCATGATTAATTGAGCCATCAACATGCCATAAGTATTCAAGGCTGTCCTTCCTTTTTTCCTCCCTCTCACCCTCCCTTCCTCTCCCAGCAGGGTTCAGGACTTACTTCTGGCTCTGTGCTCAGGAGTCACTCCTGGCTTGGGGCTGCTAGGGATCGAACAGGGGCCAGTCACATGCTAGCAAGCCCCTCACCTGCTGTCTCTCCAGCTCGTGTTTTCTTTCATTTTTGATAATGGGAATTTGTGCCTTCCCCCACTTCTTGACCTGCCTGCATGATAATTTTATTAATATGATTTTCACTAGTCTTCTGTTTTCTGTTTATTTGATTTTGTGCCAATCATTTTTCTCCTTACATGAGTTTCGTTTTCCTCTTAGTTTCTTCTGGTGTGGTGGGAGCCAAGCCTGGCAGTGTTCAGGGAATGCTCTCAGCTCAGTGCTCAGCAGTCACCTTCTGCTGTACTAGGGACCATGTGGTATTGAGGGATGGAACTGGGGCTCCTCTATGCGTAGCATGTGCTCCAGCCCTTAAACCATCTTCTTGGCTCTTTATTCTGATTCTTGGGGAAGGTTGAGGTCATTGTTCTGAGACCTTTCTTCTCTTTCTAGTCTAGGTGTCTAGTGAATTTCTCCTATGTACAGCTTTATAGCAGTGTCTCAGATTTTGATATGCTGTATTTTCATTTGATTAAAAGTCCTGAGCTAGAGTATAGAAAAGCAGTTACGGTGCTTGCCTCGCACACGGCTGATCCTGCTCCGAAACCTGGTATCTCCTGAACGGCACCAGGAGTGATCCTTAGACACAGAGTCAGGGGTAAAACCTGAGCACTGCCGGGTGTGGGTGACCCCCAAAACAACACACACACACACACACACACACATCCTAGGGGCTAGAGACATAGGACAGTGAGTAAGCTGCTTGCCTTGCATGCAGACAACTATAGTTCCCTGAACCATGCCCTGGGCACAGCTGGTGTGACCCAAAAGAGCAGAAACAAAACCCCCCAAATATTTTTCTAAATAACCCTTTGATTTCTCTTATGAATTGGCATTTTTGAAATATGTTAGATTCTAAATATTGGGGTTTATCTTCAGAACTCTTTGTGATTAAATTCCAACCAGTTCCTTTGTGGTTAGAGAACGCTCTTTGGATAAGTTGGCTTCTTTCCAATTTTTGGTGATTTCCAGAATGTAGTTCATCCTGATAAATCTATGTACACTAGAAATGATGTGTTTTCTGCCATTGTTGGGTAAAGTATTTTATAAATGGCAGTGTGCTAAGTTGGTTGATAGTATTTGGGTCTCAAGTTTTCCTTGTTTCCTCAATGATTAAAGAGGGGGTATTGAAACTATATGACAATAAGCAAGGGTTTGTCTTTTATTTTCTTTTTGGGTCACACCTGGCGATGCTCAGGGGTTAATCCTGGCTCTCACTCGAATTACTCCTGGTGGTACTCAGGGGACCATATGGGATGCTGGGTCGGCCGCATGCAAGACAAACACCCTACCTGCTGTGCTACCGCTTCAATCCTGGGTTTGTGTTTTCTTAAGTTGTGTCAGTTTTTACTTTTTTGTACTACATAGTTCTGATTCGATGCATGGAAGTTTAGGATATGTACTTTTGGTTAATTAAGAAAAAAATCCTTATTTACCCCAGTAATAATATTTGCTTTGAAATCTGTTGGTTTGCTATTACTATTGCCACCAATTTTCTATTTGATCAGTGTTAATAAGATGTCTCTTGTGCCATCTACCATTTAACCTATTTGTATTTTAAGTAAAGTGAATTTCTATCAGTATCTATACAGGAAAAGAGAATAGTTCTCATGTATTCTTTTTTTCTTTCTGACAATCCATCTTTTAATTGGGATATTTAGGTCATTAACAGTGATTGTGATTATTGACACAGTTGAGTTTAGATTGGTGTGATTCATTCCTCTGTGTCTGGAAAGCCATTATATATTTGCTTGATAATTGGTAGTTTTAATCCATCCACTTTGACTGGAACTCAAAAGGGCAGTCATGGAGGGTGGGTACTGTTTTGTATTAAGTCCATACTCAACTCCTGATTGTTGCAAGAACATCATTTTATTGTTGATGTGTTTGACTCAAGATCCCAGTGAGGTCTGTGCATTGTTCTTGCAACATGATCCTCTCTCTCCATGCTGTTGACAGTCATTTGTCCAATAGAATTTTGGGGGGTTTGGTGAGAGAGAGAGAGAGAGAGAGTGTGTGTGTGTGTGTGTGTGTGTGTGTGTGTGTGTGTGTGTGTGTGTGTTGCTGAGGATTGAACCCAGGTCCCTATATGAGCAAGGCAGGTGTTCTACCACTCAGCCACCTCTCTAACACTGGGTGATTAGATGGTTGTGTGTGTATGTGTGTGTGTGTGTGTGTGTGCGCGCGCGCACTGGGTGAGGAATTGGGCTATACCCAGCACTGTTCAGGAATCAGTCCTGTCTCCGCTCAGGGATCACTCCTGGTGGTATCAGGGTACTGTATATGGCTTCAGGAATTGAACAGGGTTAGTTGCATGGAAGGCAACTGTCTTAGTCTCTGTTATCTCTCTGACCCACCAAAGCTTTTTCTTTGTTTGAGGTGGGGAGGGATGGGTGTGTGTGTGTGTGTGTGTGTGTGTGCAGAATTACAAGTGCAAGTGCTCAGGGCTCACTCTTGTCTCTTTGCTCAGAGATTACTCTTGGAGGTGCTTAGGGAACTGTATGTAGTGCCAGGGATTGAACCCTGGTCACCCATGTGTAAGGCAGATTTCTTAGCTCCTGTACTTTCACTCCAGCCCTCGGTGATGCTCTTGAATACGTTCCTGTTTCCCTAAGTTTCCTGTAAATTCAGATAGAAAAAGCCACCCATAATGTGCAGGCTGAAATAAATGAAATTGCTGGTATGTGACTGCCTCACGGACAGCAGGCAGTGCCCTGCGGTGCTTCCCCACCCCCTCCTCGCAGCAGGTCAGGGAGCCCTTCCCAAGCTATCCTGGGATTGGCCAGTGGGTTCGGGGAGGTCCGAGTGACTCTTCTTGTCCAGTGTTCCCTGTTGGATTCCTGATTTCATTAAAAGTTGCAAAATTCTCTCACTGCTCCTCCATATTCTTGAGCAAAGAACGTTTCCTCACCAGTGCTTTGGGGTAGCTCATTTAGCCAATGGCAGGGTGAATGCTTAATTTTTCTTCTTTTAGAAACAGATCTTCAGAACAATGTGTTCATGTCCCAGGGAGCTCCAAAGAAATTGATTTGAATTTGTGTGTGCGTGCGTGCGCCTGGTAATGTAGGTGACACATTGAATACAATGTGGAAAAGCATACAATGGAGTATTTATATACTGTTTGACATAATCTGAAGTTTTTGACGTATTTCAGTTGCTTTTGTTGGTCTGATTGCCCCTCTAGAGCCAGCTGGGCACCCCTGAAGTTGTCACTGTCTTCTGATATTCCCACAGGCATTTCTGTAGCTTCCATTACCAGTCTCGGCCGCCCTGGGTTTTCTATTTTAGACCTGGAATTGGTCTTCTAACCAAGGACCTTGGTGACTTTTAGGGGATAATGAGAGTACATTTCATGTGCTGTAAGTGCTCGCTCTGGGAGTGGCCTCCTGTGTGCAGCCAGGAAAAAGGAAATTTTAAAATTTTGGGGCCAGAGCAATAGTACAGTGGGTTTGGCACTTGCTTTTCACACTGCCGAGGTGGGTTCAATCCCTGGCACCCCATCCGGTCCCCTGAGCACTGCTAGGAGTGATCCCTGAGCACAGGCGTAGCCCCTACCTCCCCCTGTGTTCTCCTTTTGTTCTTTTGCTGCAGTGGCTGGTCTCTACCCTTGGTTGTATGCTTTGCAGAGGCTGCATGCATGTTAGGTTGGTGTTGACACCCCTAATTGTGGCGCCCTGGCACCCACACCCTCTGTGGGCTGCAGGAATAGAGCTTGTGGTGCTCGGCATGGAATTCCTGCTGGCAAGGTCGGTCTCCTTCTCTGAGCTGTCACTTGCTCCAGAAGAATGAATTTTAAAAGAAAGAGCTCATAAACAAAGAAATGAAACTTCCACTTCAAGTGTTTCTGCTCAATTAAAAATGTTTAATTAGTAGGGCCAGTGGGCTGGCCTTGCACATAGCCAACCCAGCACCCCTCATGGCCCTGAGCCCCACCAGGACTCATTCCTGAGCACAGAGCCAGGACTAAGCCCCAGATACAGCTGAGCGTGGCTAAAGCCCTGTCCTCCCGTTGTTCATCGATTTGCTTGAATGTCTCCATCGTGAGACTTGTTGTTACTGTTTTTGGCATATCGAATACAACACGGGGAGCTTGCCAGGCTCTGCCGTGAGGGCGGGATACTCTCGGTAGCTTGCCGGACTCTCTGAGAGGGACGGAGGAATAGAACCCGGGTCAGACGCGTGCAAGGCAGACGCCCTACCTGCTGTGATAAAATAAGAACACACCAAAATTTATTTTTGTATTTCTTTCCTCTTGTGGGAGCTTGACTCCTAAATGCATGAGTATAGTCCATTTTTCTGTATATTCAAAAACAATACCTTATTTTTACTGTACAGAATTTCTTCCTTTTTAGTAACCTAACCTAAGGATTTCTTAGGTTATGTTAATGCTTGAGGAGGATGCACTGGAATGCTCTTTAGAATCATTCAGACGTCTTTTCTGTGCCTTCAGCCGCCCAACTCATTGCTGGGTTTCCCTCCTCCATCTCTGAGAGCTCGGCTTGGGGTTTCTGCAGGCCCACTGCCCACTGTGTGAGACCAGGATACATTCTGGTTTGTTTTGGACACTCCTGACTGTGCTCAGGGCTTATTGCTGGCTCTGCTTTCAGGGATCACTCCTGGCGGCTCAGACAACCATATGGGGTGCTGGGGGCTCAAACCTAGGTCAGCCGCATGCAAGGCAAGGGCCCTGTCCACTGTGCTATCGCTCAGTCCTAAACGAGAATATTTTACGATGCCTGGATGCTGTCCCCGCCTCATCCCAGGACTAGCTTGAATAAATTCTATGACTTCTTTCTGAAAACATGAGCAACTGTTGAAATTCATTTTTGCACAATAGTTTGCGGGCTCCTTTCTGCCTTATCTTCCTGCTTATCCTTATTCATTCCCAGGTGCCTTTGGGAGTACTTTCCTCTTCTTTTCCCCTGGGAAGAGGGAAGAGGCCTGCGGAGGGTAGGTGGGCTAGGGAGTGTGTGTGTGTGTGTGTGTGTGTGTGTGTGTGTGTGTGTGTGTGTGTGTGTGTGTGTGTCCTTCCTGTTACTGCTGCCTGGTGGTTGCAGTGGTGAGGGTGAGAGGGGTTCTGGGAACCAACTGGACCCTCTGCTGGGACTTGCTCCCTGAGGCGCTCTCTCCTGTCCTCCGGCTGGGGGTACTGGGAGATTGTGCTCCTTAGCTCCCCTCCCACCCAGTGGCCTTTGTATTTGGGGGATTAAAACAGAGTGAGGGGACAGGGATGCTGAGTGTGGGTGGACACCCCCTCATCTGTGCCACTGTCCTGGGAGGGACAATGCAGAGTCAGTTTGAGGCATTGTGCCATTGGCTGTGACCTGACAGTCTAGGGCATTTCAGTCCAGGTGGGGATTTACTGTGAGGGGCCGGCTGTTGGAGGGTGGTGTTCTGAGGGCAGCTGTGACTGCATGATGCCAGGCTGCTGGCAGCGGGGCTGTGGGGAGCTTCTGGATACCTCCGACCCCATTGGCAGTGTGAGGGGTGCGGGGCCAGGCTGTGGGGACTGAAGGGCTGCATAGAGGAGCAGAGGGGCTGTGGGGAAGGGTGGGAGTGAGGAGTGAGTGGGCCTGCATCAGACACTCTACACACTGACCAAGTGTCCTGGGAACTTTCATATGAGCAGGAGAACCCTCAGGACCCGGGAAGCTGCATCTGAGCAGGGAGAACCCCCAGGGCCCAGGAACCTGCATTTTAGAAGGGAGAACCCCCAGGGCCCAGCAACCTGCATCTGAGCAGGGAGAACTCCCAGGGTCCAGGAATCTGCATCTGAGCAGGGAGAACCTCAGAGCCCAAGAACCTTCATCAGAGCAGCATGAAGACCCCTCAGGTTGGCAGTAGTAGACAGATGGTGCAAGGGATGAGTCACATTGGGCGGGTTATCTTCTGTCCAGTTCTGCAGCCCGGTTGTTGGCAGGGCTCCTTCAGGAGAGCCCCACATGCGATCTCCCCTAGGCGTGGACAAAGGTGGGGGTTGGTGTTGGCAGGGCCTCAAGGGTTTGTGTGCCAGGTTCCAGGGGAAGGTTCAGGGTGGCCCAAGGCAGTTGTTGGAGTGGGGAGGGGCCCAGCAGGAGCACTTGGATGTGTGCATGTGTGTGAGCTCATGTGTGTGTGTGTGTGTGTGTGCGTGTGTGTGTGAGTTCATGTGTGCGAGTGCAGGCATGTATGTGTGCGTGTGTGTGTTCTTGCACGTGCACGTGTGCACGTGTCTGGCAGGACAGTGAGCGAGGACAGTGGGCCTGGTGCCCACTGTGAGCAGGGCCCATGTGCTCTCCCTGGAGGCTGCTTCACAGTTAACTTTCCTCCTCTGCTCCGCGGCAACCTGCCTGCCAACAGCCCAGCCTCGATGCCTCTCAACTCCCACCCACTTGTCTACAGCCGATAAAAACAAACACCGCCACACGGGGAGAGTTCGGCGCTCCACACAGTCTCTGCGTGGTCTGCGTCAGGCAGTTCCTTTAGTCCTCACAGCAGTGCTACAAGACTATAGATCTCCCCCTTACGTTGGGGTCACAACGGATTCACGTCGGAAGTTGACAGTATCTTCAGTCATGAGTCACCTGTTTATCAGCTTCAGATCAGGAAACTGAGGCTGAGCAAGGGTATATATTCACTAAGGCAATAGTATTTGCCTTTTATTGAGCATTTGTTTAGCTGCCTCTAGCTGAGCTCATCGTGTGCTCTTCGTAAAAATGCCACAGTGACTCTGTGGTACTGTCATTTCATGGGGAGTAAATTGCTCAACGTCGTCGAGTGATTCCCCCCCCCCCAGTCATACGCTGTCCTTGTGCTGGTGGTCCCGGCAGGCTTGGGGTGAGTGGTGGGATGTGTTGGCTGTGATTCTGGTGGCTTCTGTCTTGGGACTTGCCTTGAGGACCAGGGCGTGTGCTGTCTTTATGGATGATGAGACATCTGGGGGACATACGTGCTGGGTGTACACGCTTGAGCACTGGAGTAACGTCACTGCTGCTTGCTGAGACTAAATGAGTGGCTTGCCCTGTGGGCAGCAACCTGCCCAGCTCCCAGTGGGCGGGGGAGGGGCGGGGAGCTCCCTCAGGAGCCGTTAGCCCACAGAGTGGCCCCGGCGGGGGTGGGCTCCTCATAGCTGCATCCGAAGGTGGTCCTGCAGGGTGGCAGCCCCACCATCAGACTGGCTGCTTGTTCCTGGCCGTGTGCCAACTCCCAGTATTGGATTCCCACCCACCCCCCATCTTATTTTTGCAATACAGGGCTTCACATGTGCAAGACATGTGCTCTACCACTAAGCTATATATTCTGGCTCTGGAGTAAATATTTTTAAATGCTGGGGCCAGAGCTCAGTGGACTGAGCACAAGTTTTGTATGGGAAATGCCTGGGTTTGATCCTTGGCATGGGATGGTCCCCCAGAACACAGAACCAGGATATCCCCTGTGTGCTTGGATGTGACCCACAAATAAAGTATATTAAATAAAAACAAAAAAATCAAAGGAAAATTAAATGATGTGGATTTAATAAAAACAAATCAATCTTGGGCTACCAGTTGTGACCTCTGAACCCAAGGATGTGTCCCTAGGGATGGACGCCAAGAACAGAACTCTGGAGACTGTGTGTGTGTGTGTGTGTGTGTGTGTGTGTGTGTGTGTTTCCTATTCTTAAGGCTGTGTTCCCCAGGGAGAGACGGGCCTTCCTTATCTGGAAGAGGTGTAAGTGTCAGTCTAGTATTGCCCAGCTCCATGGAAGGAGCATTCGAGAATTAAATTATTTCATTTACTGGGTACTTTGCTTTCGCCTGTGCCCGTGTACCCAGCTGGCAGTCGAGGCCAGCATGCTGTCCTGGATTCCCTTTCCTGTCTCTGTCCTGGCTCCTCTGGCTCCTCATGGTCCTTGTGGGGAAGTTTTACAAGAAATAGAAAATGAAACAGCCATTTGGAGGGAAAGGCCTGCCCTGAGGGCAGAGCTGGTCGGCACTGACCAGGGGTTGGGAGAGGCGAGACTGCCGCATGGCCTCTAGTTCCCTCGGGTGTTGCTTTTGGGCTCTTCATATTAGGTCTTATTTGTTCGGCCCGGGAGAAAGTTCAGTGGACTAGAGTACTTTTGTTGCACGCAGGAGGCCCAGGTCTGAGCCCTGGCACCACATGGTCCCCGAGCACTTCCGGGAGTGCTCCCTAGGCTCTGAGCGGGAGGGCGGGGGGAGTGTCACCAGGTGTGCCCCTCTCAAAAAAACAAAAGTTCCTGTTATTTGTTGTTCTGAAATTGAGCTTTACCCGAGGGGTCCGTATTCATCCAGCACCCCTGGAGAGGCTGTTTGGACCTGGGGCAGGGGTGGTTCCATTTTGGGGTTCTGGAAATTGTGAAGCCGAGACTTTGGGAACTCCCTCTGTGTGGGCACAGCCGTGGGGAAAGGGTGTGAGTTGTCCCTCGCCCATCCCCAGGTGCTATGCTATGCCCACTGGCCACTGACTGCGTCTAGCCCTTCAGTGTGCAGCGGTCACCCAGGCTGGAAGGGGAGCTGCTGGGCAGGACGGGGGATGAGCCTCCCACGTGACAGTCTCTCCCTGGGACTGTGAGGCTGTGGATGGCCCAGTGACCGCAGGAAGAAGGGCCAGCGTTCTTCCCCCGCTCGGAGCCTGCTTCCAGGTGCCTTTTCAGCAAGATCACTGGAGACGCGTCCGTCCCCCTGTCCCCTGTCCCCTGTCCCCTGTCCCCTGTTCTCGTGTATGGAGGTGCAGCCGGGGGAGCCCTCAGGAGAGCCACTCCCTGGCCCCCACTTCCCGGCTCCCAAGGCCTGATGCGCTCATCTTTTTTTTGGGGGGGGGGCGGTGGGCACATACTGCGGGTGCTGCTCAGGGGTTACTCCTGGCCCTGAGCTTAGGAATCACTCTTGCAGGCTCAGGAGACCACGTGTGGTGCTGGGGTTGACCTGGGGTCGATCACAGCGAGACAGGTGCGCTGGTGGCTGTGCTAGCCCTGCCACTCTCTCCTGCCCTTTTTGAGTCCCTGGTTTTCCTGCTGGAGACGGGGGCTGTGCTCTTGTCATACAGGGCTGTGCCAGCAGGAGGGAGTGCCATGACTGCAGTGGACATTTCGCAGGGGGCACGGGCGCAGGCCGGTGGGTGGCGGGAGGGTCTGCGGCGTCTCAGCTCAGTGCCCGCAGGGGGCCGCCTCTGAGCCAGCGTCCCTGGGGTGGCGGGCACTGGCAGAGCGGCCCACGGCCTGGGCTCATGGAGGCCTGGTGTGGGGCTGTCCCCCTGCTCGGCCCGAGCTGGAGCAGGCTTTCCTCAGTGGCTCACAGTCCCCCTGCAGGGTCTCCCTGTCCCCCGCCTGGCATCGCTGCTCTGACTCTTTGCCGTAGCTGGCTCAGCTCCAGCTCCAGGTGCTCCTCTCAGACGGGGCGCTTGCCAAGGACACTGTGGCGAAGCGGCTGTCCTGCACGCGGGTCACTGTGTGCACACCTCTGTCCAGCACACGGATGTTCCTAGCACCCATCTCTGGGGTACAGGGCTCAGCCTGTTCTCCTTATTCTGTGGTTTACAGATGGCCTCAGAGCCTGACTTCCAGGCCTGGAGGACAAACAGGGCACGCCTGGGTCTGGGCCCTGACTTCTGGTTCAGCAAGCCCCTGCCCAGTGCTGGGCCAGGCCGGAGGGTCACTGGCCCCTTGGTAGAGTATGCGATGTCCGTCTGTAATGCCCAACAGGCTGCAGTGTCCTCTGGGATCATTATCCCATCAAAAGAAAAAAAAAAAGCCCTTGAATGGTTTCTGAACCCAGGCACCAGCAAGAAAGCGTGCCAAAGGCAGCTGGTGTGAGAACCAGGGAAGGACTGGGAAGTTCTCCCGGGAGAGAAGGGAGGGGCACGGGTCGGGTCAGAGCCGGACTCAGCCTGGCCTCCTGCTGTGCCCTCAGGGGTTTAGGCTTCCTGCTCAGTCAGCGGGGAGGGGCTCCCCATGTCACTTGGGGGTACTGCTGCATCCGCACCTCAGGGTGGCTTTGAGGGCTGAGTGAACTTACAGAGCCCTTTTGGCATGTGGCTCTGGTAGTTTGGGATTTCATTGTCTCCTGGTGTCCGTCTGGCAGTCAAGACCCCCGTCCTCCCCCCCACCGGCTCTGTTGGACCCCTGGCTGGCCTAGGAACACCCACATCCACTCTCTGGTCTGTGCTGGCGGACAGTGGTCTGAAAGGAGTCTCGTTTTTTTCTTCTCTTGCTTTTTGGGTCGCACCTCATAATTGATACTCAGGAATTACTCCTGGTGGTGCTTTGGGGGCCATATGGGATGGCGGGGATCGAATGCTGGTCGGCCGCGTGCAAGGCAAATGCCCTCCCCGCTGTACTATCACTCTGGCCCCTGAAAGGGGTCTCTTGTTACCCTCTACAGCTGCTTTGAGGTGATTGTTTTCCGGATCTAAGGAATGCTGTGTATGCTGACTTCTATACTGACACGCCCATGCTCCGCCCCCTGGGGCCCAGGACCCCCTCCTCTCCCCAACTCAGCACAAGGGGCTGGCCAGAGTCCCTACCGCTGCGGGAAGGTGGGTTGGTTGGGGAGAACCTGTAGAGCATAGTGAAGTGCCCGTCAACATCAGAAGCTTTTTGGTGCATCTCAGGATATGGAGCAGAAAGACAATCCACAGGGTGGGGAACGTATTTGTGAATCAGATTAGTATCCAGCATATATAAAGAACTCATATAGCTCATAGCTCACCAACAGAAAGTTAAACACCCCCCCCCAAATGTGCGAGGACTTACAGATGTCTGTCCTAAGAAGATTGCATAATCTCTGAAAATTATGAAAACATCCCTGCTCTCAATACGTTTTAAATATAAAACTGATTACCACATTGCTACTTCTGTGTGACAAGAAGTCCATTTTCAAAATAGATAAAATTCAGCCCTTAGGTACCAATGATACGTATGACAATTAAAAAAAATTCTGAAGTCAAGTCATTTGGGATTCTTCAGTATGCAGAACCTTGGGGGGGGGACTGGGGGGGCCTCAAAAGAACCAGGGTTGTCTATGGCACCATGAGACCAAAGCTGGGAATATGTCTGGGAGACAGTATTCGGGCATCGGACAGAGGTGCCTGCCTTTAGCCTACTGCCCCCTCTGCAGATCACTGGAACCCTCTGGAAAGCTGCCTTTCAGCAAAGAAACAGAAAGTGCTTCCCAGTTACTCGAGGCTGCTCTCCTCCCACGACTGTTCATGCTCCTCCCCTTCCCTCCCCTGCCAGTATCACCCAGTTTGGGAAAGAAGCTCTGTGTTAAATACCACCAGTCATCAAACGTTTCTGATCATGCAACATCATGGATGAACCTCAGTGAAGGAAGTCAATCGAAGATCACGTGTTACATGACTCTGTTTAAGCTGGACTTTCAGAAGGGCAGGTGCAGAAATGGAGAGTAGGTCAGTGGTTGCCAGGGGCGGGGTGGGGAGTGTTGGTTGGGGTCACCATGTGGGTGAGAGCAGGGCTCTGACGCCAGGTTATAGTGACTTTGCACAACGGAGAATTTTGTCTCCAAAAATGGGTCTGAAATAATAAACTTCTAGGGTTGGAGGCCCGAGAGAGCACGGTGGGTGGGGGCTTGCCTTGCCTGTCAGCTGGGCTCATCTCCAGCACCATAAATGGTCCCCGAGCCCTGCCAGGAGTGATTATGAGCACAAAACCAGGACTAAGCCCTGAGCACAGCTGGATGTGGCCCTCAAACCAAGACAAATAAAAATGCAGCCTGCACTGAAGTAGCTCGAGGGGCTAAGCACATACCCAAGTGAAATTCTCATCACTGCATGGTCCTGAGCCCCTGAACACTGTGTTGGGAGAAGCTCCAAGCACTCTTGGCTTAAAAAGAAAACAAAGAAACAAAAAGCCCACAGGACTTGGGACCTGAGGACAGTACAGTGGGGAAAGTGTTTTCCTTCTCATGACTCACCCGGGTTTGATCCTCAGAACCCCATATGGTCTTCCAAGCCCACTATGGGTAATTCCTGAGCACAGAGCCAGGAGTAACCTCGGAGCGTAGTTGTGTAGCCCCAAAAAACAAAACTGAAAAAAAAAAACCCCAAGAAGGCAGGAAGGCTGGTCCAGGGGTAGGGCCCTTCCTGGTCTGTACAGTCCCTAGTTCCAGTCCCCAGCACTGGACGCGCCCCCCACCCCCACCCCAGCATCACCTGGTGTAGCCCCACGGGCCCCTAGGCACCGTAAGAAGTAAAATAACGGTAATGTAAAGTGGGCCTGCCTCTCCCTGGGCCTCTGGTGGGCCTTGGGGCCTGTGGTTGCATTGTGTCACCCCCCCTCCCCCCACTTCCTACTTCTTTCTGAGTAGGCTCAGGATCCCCAGGGGGTCACCAAGGCTGTTTGCGTAGCCGGGCAAAGGGCGTGTTTATCTCCAGGAGCACCAGACAGTGGTGCCAGACAGGGCTGTGACTGAGGGGAAGACCGGCAGCAGGCGACTCGGCTTCTTCCTGTGGGCTTCAGCCCGTGCCCGTGCCCGCTGTTGGCACCTATGCGGAGACCCCGGGGTCCTGCAGGGAGGGATGGGCAGATGGTTGCCTGGGGTCAAATGGATCCAGGGTTGCTGGGCCCGCTGCCTGCTGATTGGTGGCAGAGCATGTGGCAAACTATGCTTGCTGTGGCCGTCAGACAGATCGTGACCCCCCCACCCAGCACCCCAGACTCAACCCCTGGGACCCAGCGTGCCAGCCCGAAATGGCCCTTCTTGGGTTCTGTCGGCTCGTGGACTTGCTTGACCTGCCTGCCTGTGTGTGTGCGCCAGGCACCCAGCCCCCTCGACTGCACCCTGCATTCCTGGCTGCGCTGTTCCCCTGCAGGCCCTCCCACCCAGTTCCTGGCCACAGCAGGGGCTGCGTGGGGGGGGGGGGGGTGGTGGCATTTGGAGCAGGCGTTCCACTGTGCCTGGCTGTGAGGGGCTGATGGTTGATTCTAGATGGAACTAATTTGAAAAACCCACCAGGTGCTGTGGCTAGGATAAGCTTTATAGTACAGGGGTTCCGATGCTTCCTCACGTGTGGCCAGCCCAGTTTGGTGTTTGGCACTGCCTTTGATGGGTCCCAGAATACGATGACAGGAGTAGCCCTGACCACTACCTACCCCCCCCATCTCCCCCCCCAAAAAAGAAAAAAAGCCTGAGAATTGGTGCCTTGGGGATACATGCAGGACGCCCCCTCCCGTTGGTGTCTGCTGTGGCCCTCTCGGGGCTCCCTCCTTTCCTGTGGGCTCAGAGTGCCCCCCACCCGCCCCCATTGGTGGATGTGGATGTTTGGGGCCTGAGGACCCCGGACTTGGGGAGAAGGAGACGCTCAGGGCCGGCCCTTTCCCCAGAAGTGCATTTGGGCCCCTGGTTGGAGCGGTGTTGCCAGACAGGAGTAAGCCTGGGCTGACCCAGCACCCCTGCCCCCGCCCGAGTCTCCTTCCTTGGAATTGGGGCTCCCAGGGGAGCCCTCCCCACACTCCACCTTCACCCCCAGATTCTCCTCCGCAAATCCCTGACGTTTCCTCCTTCTCTGCTCCCTGCGCTTTAGGTTGCAAGATGGGAGCAGAAAACGCGCAAGCTGAGCAAAGCCTTTGGGTCTGCCCACCTGGCCTGCTACGCCCTGGGCAGCACCATCCTGCTGCTGAATGTGCTGCGCTCGCACTGGTAGGTGTGCTGGGCGGACCCCCGCGAGAGTGCACCCTGCGGTGGGGGCGCGCCACGGCAGGCCTGTGTCTGGATGCATGGGTGGGTTCGGCCTCCGCTTCCCTCTCGGGGCCTTCCCTCCCGGCACAGAGGCGTCTGGGATCGGCCGGGGATGGGGTCTGCAGCCCCCAGCTCCCACCCCAGCCTCGGGCTTAAAGTTGCTCCAGCAGGCCTCGGTCTTTCCCGTGGGATCCTGGGGAGACCCCCTTGGGCTCCAGCGGGGAGGGGTCAGGGTAGCCAGGAGAGAGGAGAGGGACCAAGTGTGGCCACTCCAGCCTGCCCTGGCCCTCGTCCCGCCTCGTGGGCTCCGGCGCCCTGGAGGGCAGCAGGCTGGGTCCAGGTGAGTGTGGCCCTTTGGGAGCTTTGAGACGTAGGAGCCGCCCCATGGACTCCCCGCTGGGGGCCAGGGCATAGGACAGCGCGGGGGTGTTTGCCTTGTATGCAGCTGACTGACCCAGGTGGCACCCCACATGGTTCCCTGAGCACCGCCAAGAGTGAACCGAGTGCAGAGCCAGGAGTAAGTCTTGAGCATCGCTGGGTGTGGCCCCCAAACAAACAACCAGAAACAGGGGCTCCACCCTGCAGCCACCATTGCTGGGGACTGAGCCGCCTACCTGTCACTCACGTCCCTGGCCTTGTCTGGGCTCCACCTTGTCTCGGCTCCGATCCCCGGGCCCCTGTCGAGAGGCTTGCTAGCCTCCCCTCACTGCGGCCAGGCCCTTTGCCCTCCATCTGCGGGCTCCCATGTGGCGGTGCTCTGCTGAGGCTGGCCTGCGCTGGCCTTGGGGTCCCTCCCCTCCCTCTCATCGCAAGCCCTTGGGCTGCCCCCACTGGAGGGAGGGAAGGGAACCTGCTTCTCATAGCTGTCCCCGGGCCGCCCCTTGTCCAGCACATGCTCCCAGGGCCAGAATGGGGTGGACAGTCACCATTGCCCGCTTATTGGGCACAGGAGTTCCCCAGGGAGTGGAGAGGGGGGTGGTTCACCTCCCACCTAGCCAGCCAGGACTCTGCCATGGCCCGGGCACAACCAGACACCACCCCTGCCCTGGTGTCACTGCCCACTGTGTCCCGCACAGACCCTTACAGCTAAGCGTCGGCCAGCCGTGGCAGTGGGCTCCGACGGGGGCAGGTGTGTGAGCTCGCTTAGCAGTGGGGCCCGGAGCTGACAGACCCCTGTTTGGGCCCACCGGCTCTGACCCGGGCACCGGGTTCCGGTCTCCCTGTCTGCGTGGACCTTTCTGCTCACTTGTCTGGCGGCCTTGAGTGGGGTCCAGTTCCTCCCGGCTCCCCCATCCCCCTCTGCACCCCTCATTGCTGTCCCTCACGAGACTGCATTAAGATGTCTCTGCTGTCCCTTGCTCCCCACAGGAGTGGCCGCAGATCTGCCCACCCCACCCCTCTGCCGGCCTCTTCCTGCCCATTCCAGGCTGGCTTCTACTCATGCCTTATGCCCCCCAATGACCCCCCCATTGTAGCCCCTACCCTGAGACCTTGCGGCAAGGGGCCAGTCCAGCGCTCAGAGCCCACCTGGACCAGGAAAGCCCACCGGGGGGCACAAGGGCTTCAGAGCTGGGAGTGACACAAGAAGGAGCCAAACTGGCATTTGTATCTTCTGGTGCCAGCCTTGCACTGTTCCCCAGACCCGCTTCCAAGGAGGAGTCCTCGGCGGGGGGTGCCCAGTGCAGGGGAAGTGACAGTGCATGGCCCTGGGGACCGGAACCCTCCTCCCTCCCAGACGCAAGGCGTGGGCAGACTTTCGGGACCTTTGTGTCTTTTCACAGTTACAAAACCCCTCACTGGAGTTGGTTTCTGGGCGTGGCTTGGGTGTCTGGCAAACTCGCTGTCCTCCCTGTGTGAGTGCCGTTGCCCAGTGGCTGTGAACAGCTGTCTGGGGTCTGGACCAGCTCCTGTTTTGGTCCAGCCCGGGTGCCTGGTTTGCCTGGTGATTCCCTGTTGTTTTCTTCCCCGGGGCATCTGCCCACTCCTGCAGACGTGGGTCCCCCTCACAGTGAGGGAATGAGGGAGTGAGGAAATGAATGAGTGAGTGATCGAGGGAGAGAATGACTTAGGTGGGAAGCAAACAAGGGGATGAGTGAATGAGCAAGAGAATGGATGAATGAGAATGAATGAGGGAGGGAGTAAACTGGGAGAGGGAGTGTGTGAGTGAGGAGAGAATGAGTGAGAAAAGGAGGGAATGAGTAGGCTGGGTGGGTAAGAGAATAATGAGTGAGGGGGTGAATGAGTGAATGAGCGAGACCGTGAGGGAGGAATCAGTAAGAGAATGGGTGAATGAAGGAATAATGATTGAGGGGGAGGGAATGAATGAATGAGGGGAATGAGGAATGGGTGATGAAGGGGTCTTGCCTCCATGGCCCCTCTTTCTTGACCACTGCAGAAACTTTTTTGTTTGTTTTTGGGTCACACCTGGCCATGCTCAGGGCTTGCTTCTGGCTCTGCTCAGG
Source organism: Sorex fumeus (assembly GCF_029834395.1). Classification (NCBI taxonomy): domain Eukaryota; kingdom Metazoa; phylum Chordata; class Mammalia; order Eulipotyphla; family Soricidae; genus Sorex; species Sorex fumeus. Next base: position 2,009,340 of record NW_026606179.1, on the reverse strand, counting down.
GATCGCTTCTGGTGCTGCTCAGGGGTACTAGTGATTGAGCCTAGACTTGCTGTGTACAAGGCAAGCGCCCTACCCGCTATATTTAATTTCTGGCCCAAGAAACCAAATTTTTACAGAGTGGATTGGTGCTTTCCAGGAGGGGAGTGGGAGAAGGGGTCTGGCTTCCATTTATGAAAGAAGTCCCCCCCCCCCTTCCTTGGACTTTGGGTCACAGCAATGCTCAAGGGTTACTCCTGGCTCTGTACTTAAGAATTGCTCCTGGTGGTGCTGCAGGAAAATATGGGATGCTAGGAATAGAACCCATAGAACCCAGGTCAGCTGCGTGCAAGGCAAACACCCTCCCCGCTGTGCTATTGCTCTGACCCTCCAAAAGGAGTAAGTTCTTGAGGGTAGGTCCTGGCACGGTGGTCACAGGGACAGGCTGTGTTCTTGAGACATCAAGAGTGTCTGGAGAGTAGATCTTATTCATTCTCGTTACACAAGTGGCAAAAACTAAAAGGCACTTGGAACAAATTTCAGAAAAGAATTTACTTCTTTTGTTGTGTTTTATTTTGTGTTTGGGTCACACCTAGTGGTGCTCGGGGACTCCTCCTGGCTCTGCACCCAGGAATCACTCCTGGAGGTGCTTGGGGGTCATATGGGGTGGCTGCGTGCAAGGCCAGCACTGTACCTGCTGCAGTCTCGCCAGCCCTGGGTTGGCTTTTGATATTCCATCATGAAGATGCCGGCTTTTGTTGATCCATGCTTCGCTCCACGGACTTTGCAGTTTCTGCCTTTTGGCTACTATAAATAATACTGTCACCACCGTAGCTGCACGTTTGAGCACCTACTTTTAAAAGGAATCTTTTTTTAAAAAAAAAAAAGTTGTACTAGAAGTAGCATGGTTGTCATAGTTTGCAGTGTAAAAGTTTCTGCATGCCCCCTCCCCACCAAACTGCCAGAGACTTCCCCCCACATCGCTTGACAGACTCAGTTCTGTGGTTAAAGTCCAAGGGTTTGTTTTTCTTGGATACTGCCCATTCCCTGTGGACCACAGTGGAGAGAGATTGTCTGGTGTTTGCCCTTCTCCCTCATTCATTTAGCATACCCCCTCTGATGATGACCCCGTCCACACAGCAGAAAAGCAGGAGTCTTTCTCCCTCTCTCTCTCCCTCTCTCTCCCTCCTTTTCCCTCTCTTGCTCCCTTCCTCTCCCTCTGTCTCTCCCTTTCTCCCCTCTCCACCTCCCTCTGTCTCTTCCCCTCTCTGCTCCTCCCTCTCTCTCTCTCCCCCTGTCTCTCTCCTTCCCCCCTTCCCCCCTCCTCTGCCCCCTTCCCCCCACCCTGTACCTGGCCATCAGAGCCTGGGTCTGTGTGCAGGAGTGCCCCCTGGCAGTGCTCCGGACACCACATGTGGTGCTATATTCACATCAAGATGAGCGGTTTGTAGTGGCATGTGTCCACTGCAGTCACATGCGAGGCAAGTGCTTTGACCCACTGACCCACTGTGCCATCTCCCTAACTCCTATTATATTAAAACTTTTTTTTTTGTTTGTTTTTGGGCCTCACTTGACTGTGCACAGTGTTTACTCCCGGTGGGCTCGGGGGAACCGTGTGTGGGAGCTTATGGAGGTGGACCAAGAGCAAGGCAAGCGCCTGGCCCCATGTTGTGGTCTCTTCGCCCTGATTGGGCAGCTCTCGCCCTGCCCCCAAGGGCATATCTGTGAGGGCAGCTGGTCCTCCCCCTGGACAGGCCTCCCTGAGCTCACAGCTGGGCGGGGTCAGCGGCTGCAGGCGAGGCTGGCCCATGTGAGGGCACAGGTATGAGAGGGTGGGAGCTGAGGGTGGTTTTAGGAGCTGGGGGTCCCCTGTGGCCTGGATTTGGCCGAGATCCGATGTCAGGTGCGAGTGGGAGGTGGAGACTGCGGGAGCTGGGGGTGTGGGGGCCAGGGGTGAGGGGGCCTTGTGCTTCCATCCTGGCGCGGGGGCCTGGGGAGGCAAAGTCACACTCACTTCTTTTTATTTTTTTAATTAATTTTTTGTATCACCGTGGGATAAACCCTTACAAAGCTGCTCGTGATTGGGTTCAGTCAGACAGTGTTCCAACACCCGTCCCTCCACCAGTGTAATTTCCCAGCACCAGTGTCCCCTGTTTCCCTCCCACCCCTCCAAATCCTTCCCATGCCAGCCTGCCTCTATGACGGGCACCTCTCTCTCTTCCCCTCTCCTCCCTCCCCTCCCTGCCCCTCCCCTCCTCTCTCCTCTCTCTCATTTTAGGTATTTTGGCCTGCAATACAGATGCTGAAAGGTTACCATGTATATCCCTTTACCTACTTTCAACGCTCAGTTCTTGGCCTGAGTGAGGATGAGTCAGAAGCGGGGAGACAGATAGAGAATGACTGCATTTATTTGTGGGATAAAAAAAACAACAACAACAAAAAAACCATATGAGACTATCATCCAAGACCAGGGAAAATGGGCTAGGAGGACTGGTCAGTGGTTGGAAATTACTACCTGTGTGTGGGGTGGAGGGTAGTTAAGATAGAGGAGGGTCCAGTCTGACAACAGTCATTGGAAGTGACCACGCTGGACAGGCTCACTTCTTACCCGTGGCCCTGGCTCTGCCTTCAGGGCTGTCCTGGGTTCCTGGCCCATGCTGACGCTCAGAGGGGAGTCTGGTGGGCAGGAGCATGGGGCTGCCTCCCCCTCTGTCTCCCCTGCCCCTCCTCTCTGACACAGGAGCCGAGAGCCCCACGTCCTGAGCCCCCCGGCCATTTCCTCCCAGGGGTGATACCTCCTCATGCCACAGACTTGGCTCCCTGTCCCTGACTGACTGTGTGACCCCATGGCAGCTGGGACGGGCCCAGTGTTGTGGCAGCCCCTTGGGTTCCAGAACATTCTCACCCCCAATAAAAAGTGTGCGTGAGTTGCCTCAGCCCCGCAGCCGCCTCCCCCCTCCCCGGAGCCTTAGTCTGGTCTCTGTCAGCTCTGGGCAGACCCTGGGGACTGCAGCTAGTGGTGATGCGGTGGTGAGAGTGAGGGGCCGAGCTGTGGACACTGGGTGGGCGGCGCAGGTACAGGTGATCCCCCACAGCCCACCAACTGGGTTGCGGTGGTCTGGCCGTGCTGAGCCCAGTCCCCCTGGGTGTGCACCAGCAGCTCTGGTGGCAGTGGGAGCCCCAGGTCATCACCTAGTGACGGGCTTCCAGGCCAGCACGCTTACGTGGACACTTGCCGCCGTCCATTACCTCTGCTTCCCCACCGTGGCCGCTAATGAACATGCGCCCGGGCAGTGCAGGGGTCGGGGAGCATTTGATGGCCTCATCCCGGCCGCCCTCAGCGTCATTGGGGTCTGTGGAGGGAGTAGGGTGCCAGGGGTGGGTGACAGCACCCAGCTACAGCACGAGGGCAAACCCCCCTCACCTGGTGTGGCCTTGTATCCTCACCTGAGACCGCACACATGTGGCTCCTGTGACTCTCTGCTGGTCACTGCCCCCCACCCTGTATCCAGCTGGAACTGCCCCTGGAGCGGGGGTGGTATCAGGCCTGGCCTGGGGGCTGAGTGGCCACAGGAGGAGTCTGGAGGGGTGGCCTTGGCCAGCTCACCCTGGTCATCGTGAACAGAACCATGACCCTCACTCTGGCTCCCAGATGGTCTCACCCATGGGGTGGCCGCTGGGGCGTTTGTTTTGATGGTGGAGTCAAACGTGGCCCCACGCGGTATTCCTCGGAGCAGGAAGGACAGCAGTGGCCATACAGGGCTGAGGCGGGGGAGCTGAGCCCGAGCCCACTGTGTGCCCCAGGATGGCAATGCAGAGGCTTGTGTCAGCTGCACCTGGAGTCGAGCTGGTCCAGGGTGGAGGGCTGCCACCCCCACCCCCATCCTCCCTCCAGGCTCTGGGGTTTTAGGGGAGCAGAACACATTGACGAGAAGTCACATTGGTGACCGAAAGCCCAATCTTCCGTTTCAAAAATAGCAGCTGACATAAATGAGTGAGTCTTCGCTCAGCCCTGGCAGGCTATTTCCAAAGGAAATTGCCGCCTCATCTGGCCGCTGCCCCCCCTCCCCCCCCCCCCAGCCCGTCGCTCCTTCCCCTGGAATGGACTGTGCTTTCCTGGCTAATGGAGGCGCTGGGCCGCACAGTCCCCTCTGGGGCCGCATCGCCGTTCCCGGAACCCGGCTCATTCCTCCCCTGCCCAGGGTCCACACCTGGGAGGGACACAGCCACAGAGGCAGGGGCAAGGCAGGTGCCCTGTACTGTGGGAAGCTCCCCCCCAGGGCCAGCAGTGCCCTCAGAACTGCGGGCTGGGCCCTCTCACCCCCCACCCTGCCTGCACTGTGCTCCCTCCACACTTCTGTCCCTTGGAGGATGCTGGTGCGCCCCGGGGTGCAGAGACCCTGTTCCCTGCCTCCCACAGCCTGAAAACAGCACCCAAAGTGGACCCCCATCCCCCGGCTCTCTAGTGCCCCACGTCTGGCCTTCAGGACTGGTGTTGGACTCATGTCCAGCACTCACCCAACATTCTGGTCTCCTGGTGGCGAGCGTCCCCACCCACATGCGGCCCTTGTACTTCACCCCTTCCCCACAGTGCTTCGGTCCTGGCTCAGGTGGGCCCTGCTGCTCCCCTCTGGAATATTCTGTCTCCCCCGATGCCTTCTGGCAGGTTTCACCTTAAATCTTCTGGACAACCCCCCCCCCCCCCCCCCCGCCTCCTCCCACCTCATTGTGCCTGAACCTCGGCCCTCCTCTTCCCTGGAGATGCTTCTCCGTCCTTCCTGCGGTTCACAGCCCCCCACGGGCCACAGCTCCCCACAGCCCACAAGTCCCTGTAGTCGACAGCTCCCAGCCGTGCTCACTGTCCAGTGCACAGTCAGTGCAGCAGCTTCTGGGGGACCAGGAGGGTCACTTCCCCATCCAGAGGAGGACACAAGGCCCAGGCACCCGGATCTGTGGGAGCCCCATGCCGCTTTAAGCCCTCTGCTCTTTTCTTGGGAGGGTTGTCGGGGACCCCCCAGAGAAGCCGAGGCTTAGAGATATTCTGGGTTGGGGGTGGGGCTCTCAGCGGTGGGGCCCAAGGGTCAGTCTGGCCGGCAGTGGGGTGACTGGGCGTCCACACATAGAGGTCTGTCTGATACTGCGCTGTGGTTTGGGTGCCGACAGGGAGAGCCAGGCTGCCATCCCTACCCCCAGGCTGGGTGTCTGGTGAGAGTGGCAGCCCCCAGCCTTGCTGCCCGGTCCAGGGAGGGAGGGGTGGGGTTGCTGCTGAGCTCGCTGCTGAGTGACGCCCGTCCTGCCAGGCTGGCCCTGCAGGATGAACTTCCGGGAGAGGAGAGTCCCAGGAGGTGGTACCCCGCAGGGTGTCAGCAGCCCAGCACCCGCAGGGTGAGGGGGAGCAGGATGAGTGTCCTGGGAAGTGTCTGGCAAATAAATAGGTGCCTCCAGATGCCAGATGGACAGACAGGCAGGTGGAGGAAGAACTGGTGGAGGTAGGGAGCTGCCTGCTGGGGGTGCTTGGGAGAGCGGGCAGCAGCCATACCCAGGGGCGGAGAGCAGCAGCCAGGCACCAGCTTACCTTCCCGCCATGGCGCCCACACATCCTGCCCAGGCGTTGTTACCCCGCACTGCCCTCAGCATACCCCCTGGGCGCCCCCCTGGTATTGGTGCCCCTTTTGCTCAACCCAGTGCCTTGCTTGCCCTGTATAGGGCTGGGGGGGGGGGTGGAGCACGTGCCATGCTCTCGGGTGCTGAGACGCTGGTGGCAGGGGTGTGGAGGCCACTGTCGGGTGTGGGCAGTGAGGCCTGTGTATCTGCTGGGGCCCCCCCATTTTCCTGTAGTCTTGGTGGCTCACACAGTGTGCAAACCTTCAGCCTTGGAGCTGGATCCAGCCTCACAAGCAGTTTCTTTTTGTTTTTCAGGTTTTTTTTTTTGTGGGGTTGGGCTCCTGGCTCAGTGCTCAGAGGTACTCGGGGGACCATGTATGGTGACAGGGATGGAGCTGGGACTGCTGTGTGTAGGGCAAGTGTCCTCCCTGCTGTACTATCGCTCCATCCCTCACAGGAAGAATTTTAAGTGCTCTTTGTGGAAGTCCATTTCTTTTTTATCTAGGTTTTTTTTTTGGGGGGGTCACACCCAGCTATGCTCAGGGGTTACTCCTGGCTCTGCACTCAGGAGTTACTCCTGGCAGTGCTCAGGGGACCATATGGGATGCTGGGATTCGAACCCTGGTTGGCCGCGTGCAAGGCAAACGCCCTACCCGCTGTGCTATCTCTCCAGCCCCTTTTTATTATCGAGTTTTTTAAAAAAAAATCTTTAAATTTTATTTTCATAAAGTTGTTCACAATAATTGATTTCATTCAATATTTCATCACTAACCCTACCACAAATTACACCTTCCCAGCACCGTTATTTTGTATTGCTTGTATGTAAAGGTCTATCTCACAGTGATTCAACAAAAAAGTAAAAAAAACAAAAAACAAGAAAACAGTTTGGTTTTGCGTCTGCATGCTCCTGGAATTCTAAAACGTTAAATAATTGGTCCGGAGACATCTTGCAGCAGATGCTCCGAGATTCATTCGCGTGTCTCTGGATCATGGCCATTGATGTGCTTAAATGGTACCCGGAGACAGTTCGTGGGGTTGACCACCCGGGACCCCAGATGGGTGGGGAGGGGGAGGAGGAGCCCCTTCCTAGCCCCTCGAGGCCTGGCGATTTCAGTCACTGGCCCCACATCCCGGGGCGAGCCTGTGGAAATGGGCCGTGAGGGTGGCCGGGAGGTTTGTGGCCACCGGGCTCATTTGGAGCAGGTGGAGGGACAGTGCCTGCCCCGGTCTGAGGTGCCCGTGGAAAAGGGAAGGCCGTTTCTGAATCTTCACTTACACATCAGGCCGTTGGGCTTTGGGAAGTTGAGAAAAGCCACTCGCCCTGGCCGCCCTCATGCGATGCCTTTTCTCGGGGCGGGGGGCGGGGTGGGGGGGGCGGCAGGATGGTGCTCCCCAGTGCTCCTCCCCTTCATCACCTTCTGGGCTGGCTCTGTTGAGGGCGTCACCCTGCCCAGTGACATGTCTGTCTGTCTGTCTGCCCACAGCTTCACCCAGGTCATGATGAGCCAGCCCCGGCTGGAGAGCCTGGACGGCCCCGTCACCTACCTGCTGGGCCTCGTGCTCCTGGTGGTGGGCAGCGTGTTTGTGCTGTCCAGCTTCTGGGCCCTGGGCTTCACCGGGACCTTCCTAGGTAAGACCCTGGGGCTGGGGGGTGCCACATGGGGCTGCACCCCTGCTGGGCTCTCCTGGCAGCTGGGACCCTCCCCCTGACTGTGTTTGGGTCAGAGCGAGGTGGGGTGGGGGACACAGTTCTCATGTGGTTCTAGAACTTTCAGCCGGGAGCCTTAGCTGGCCTGGCTGGGTGTCCTCATGCCGTGGGTCATGTCCAGCAGCTTGGAAGCCTCAGAGGGAAACTGGGGGCTGAGGGGGGGGCACAGGGGCCAGGCAGCCTCGGGCAGGAGAGAAAGGAGCGGGCACTGCCAGCAGAGGAAGCCCCTCCCTCCTCTCTCCCCTGCTTGTGTGCCCAGCAGATGAGCCTCGCGGTGTCATGCCCACAGCATGAGGTTGGGGTCAGGCTGTGCTGGGTGGGGGCTCCTGGGAGCCTAGGAAGAGATGCATCAGGAGCCCCTGGGGAGTGAGCAGTGGGTGTGAAGGGACGGGCCCATGCAGGAAGGCGGGGCGGGGCGGGGGAGGGCTGGGGCAGGGGTGCCCAGCCTGCCATGTGCTCCTGTGCTGGACAGAGCTTTGGGTGCGATGGGGTGCAGCGCAGGGGCAGGAGGGTCTTCCTGTGATGGGGCGGGACCCAAGGACCCCCAACACTGTGACCCCTCCCCCTGAGACAAGACAGGCCGAGGCCATCCCCACTCAGCCCATCTCTGGGTTCTGAGGCACGAAGCTGCTTCCCCACCATGACCAGCCCCCAGGCGGCTTCTGGGCCATTGCCTGCCTCTTGGGAAGCCGGCCTCAATGGCGAGCCTCCCTCCCACAGCTCTGCGGCGCCTTCTCTCCAGGACTGTGTGTGAGGGGTGCTGGGCGGGGTCCTGTTCCACCCCACAGTGACCTGGGGCTGGGGGCTCCCTAGAGAGCGTCTGCTGCGGTCTGAGGAGAGACCCGGGCGGGGACAGCGTGCAGAGGGAAGGGAGAGCAGCAGGTGGTGGATTGTAGGGCACTGGCCTTGCAAGCCTCCAGTCCGATCCCTGGCACCATGAAAAAATAAAAAAAGCGGGCATGGCTGGGGTGTGTGCCCACTCCCGGGATGCCCAGGGTGTCCCTGAGTCAGAACACTGTGGAACCGCCTTCCATGCAGGCCTCCAAGGGGACAGCCCCCCCCCCCCCCCGGGGAGGTGGTGTGGCCCAGTGGCACCTCCGTTCCCCATCCCCACCCGCTACAGGTGATTACTTCGGGATCCTCAAGGATGCACGAGTGACCTCATTCCCATTCAACGTCCTGGACAATCCCATGTACTGGGGCAGCACTGCCAACTACCTGGGCTGGGCCCTCATGTGAGTAGCCCATACCCCAGCATCCCCCACTGCCCTCTGCTGCTGGTGGGTGACCCGCCAGCTCAGCATGGGAAGGACACTCCTCCTTGGGAGTTTCCTCTCGGTGGAAAAGTAACGGGCAGAAGTCCCTCTGGGTCTGAGAGGGAGGCTGGCAGGGTGCGGGGGTGCAAGGGTCAGTAAGGTGCAAGGCCAGGGGTCGCCTGCCCAGTTGCCCGTGGTGGGAGCGTGGGCGTGGGTCCCTCCCCTGGAGGCTGCAGAAATGTGGGGTTCACATCACCAAATCATTCTCTTGATTCTTGGGGTCGATTTGAAAAAAACGACCCTGGCCCATGTCTGCTAGTAGCTTTCTGCTGAGCCCAGGCCCGGCTCAGGGCTTGTGGAACAGGCTGGCCTTGGCACACAGAGGGCTGGGCCTGGGTGGTGCCGTGCAGCCTGGGCCCCCCAGGGAGGGGCAGGTGTGGCTTCGGCTGAACTTTGCCACCCTGGAGGGGACAGAGCAGCTGCGAAGGGTCACCATGGCCCTCCAGAGCCTGCCCTTTGGGCTCCTACAAGCGTTTCCTGTAGAAGTCTGAAGATTTCAGAGCCACATGCTTAGATCTGACACACGCTCCAAAGACCAGGAAGGTTCTAGAAGCTAAGGTGGGCTGTCAACTCACTGTCATCTTCAGCCTCTCCTGGGAGCCAGGGGGGCAGCCCCTTCCCCAGCTCCCTTCCACACGGCCGACCTGCCCCTCCGGCCTGGCTCCTGGGATTGATGCATGCCCCAGACTGTCCAGGGCACAGAACTGCCCCCCATTTCCCCAGCATGCTGTTCCCCCCACCCCAGCCCCACTGCCTGTCCCTGAGGGCCCCTCTCCAGGAGCACCCCACCCAGCAGCAGCTGGCTGCCCCGACCCGGGGGTGTCAGGCAGGGGTCTGCCGGTGGTGCTCTGGGCTTTCCTGAGAGCAGCTGTGGGGGTGTGGCAGACACAAGCCATTACCCGGAAGGGGGGCTGTGGCAGACTTGGGGCGGTGGGGTTCCTGAGGGCATGAGGCTACGAACCCTGCCTAGCTCACTCACAGCCAGGCCCTGGCACCTGCGCAGCACTCAGGCCTGGGGCCTCTGGGCCCCATTTCTGCCTGTTTGGAACGGGTGGTCACACAGAGCGATGAGGGGTCACTCGGTTATGAGAGGTCACGCAGTGCTGTGAGGGGTCATGCAGGCGGGCAGTCAGAGCTCCTTCCTGGGCCCGATGCTGGGGCCGAGATGCCCTGGCTTTTCGGGTCAGGGTTGTTGATCTTAGGGGGTACACCATGACCCAGAGCCTGGCCTGGCTCACGCGTGCAGGGCCACAGAGGTGCGCACAGCCAGCTCTTGCCTGCCGGGGGGCTGGCTTGTGGCGGGGCCCCTTCCTGGGGAGCTTTCTGATGTGTTCAGCAGCCCAACAGCTCAGAGGCTTCTTTCCTGGAGCTTCCCCACATAATCGGGTGGCAGGAGGGTCCGTGTGCCCTGGACCCCTTTGCCCAGTGCTCTCATGTTGCCAGCCCGCTCTCCTCCCTTTTTCTGGCCGATGTGGACAGAGCAGTCCTGCGCCTACCCCCTCAGAACCCTGGGATCCGGGGGGCTCTCCAGAGGTAGAGGCAAGGTCTGGGTTGGGCTGGGGCAGTGCACAGGCCTGTCTGCGAGGCCCTCGGTCATCGCCCACATGGCCAGATAAAGGAGCGGGCAGGAGGAGAGAGAATGGAAGGAAAGGAGGAAAGAGGGAAGGGAAGGGGGAAAGGAAGAGGAGAGGGAAGGGAAGAGAGGAGGGAAGAAGGGAGAGGGAGGGAGGGAGGGAGGGAGGCAGGAGGCGGCAGCTGGAGCAGAGGTACCAGCAGGCCCAAGGGGGCTTCCCTGGATACTCAACGTGGCTTTGGGTGGACCCATGTGTAGAAAAGCGTTAGACTGTCAGCGGGGTGCCCAACCCCCGCTCCTGTGTGGAGCAGAACCCAGATGGCCTCGGCCGAGTGATCCTGAGCCTCCAGTCCTGTCCCTCCAGTGCACCCCAAATGTACCCCTCGCCTCCCACTTCGCTGGGCATCACCTGTCAGGGCTGGTGACCTGCAGCTGGGGAGGGACGAGTCAGCCTGCACAGGCCAGTTTGGGGGCGGGGGGGGGGGGGGTTGCACAGCACTTTCTGCTGATCGTGTCTCCTCCCCAGGAACGCCAGCCCGTCCGGCGTGCTGCTGACCGGGGTCGTGGCCCTCATCTATGTGGTGGCCATCCTGTACGAGGAGTGAGTAGGGGGCCTCACAGACCAGGGGCAGACCCCTGTCCACCGTCTGACACCCCACCGGCCGGGTCTCCCCTTGTGGCTGCTCGGTGACCAGGGTGGCGAGGGTTGGGCTGCCCATGCTCTGGGCTGTGCCAGGTCGGAGGGGAAGCTGAGAGCAGCCCCGTGGGACGGGCGCCCACCCTTGGCCTCCTGGCCCTTCACAGAGCCACTCATCCCAGGGAGGGCTGGGCGGGGGTGGCACCCGTGCCAGCTGACTCAGCCCCTGTCCCCAATCCCACAGGCCCTTCACTGCTGAGATCTACCGGCAGAAAGCTGCCCAGTCGCACAAGCGTAGCTGACGCCGCGGTTTTGTCCGTTGGAGAGAGAACGGCGCCGGGTTTGCTCGGCGAGGCCCGGCTAGGGCTGCCCCAGTGCCTTGCTTCCTGCTGCCTCGGGGTCCCTGGACATGCTGCTGTGACCACCGAGCACCCCTGCACACCACACCCTGATGCACAATAAAGGCACCCTGAGTCCAGCTCCCCTCTTCATCTGACCTGGGGGCGGGGGCAGAACACATGAGGGGCGCCTGGCCCAGCCCTGAAGGCAGCACCCCGTCCATGCATGCTGGGAAGGACACGCACAGGGACTGCCCACCTCGGCCCCGGCACGCGCCAGGACATGCCCTCGCGGTGCCCGGGACAGCCTGGGAAAGCCTGGGAAGTAGGGAGTGGACACACTCTGAGCTTGGGGAGCAGCATGGCAGGTGGAAGCCCGGTGCCCAGGCAGGCTCGGCTGGGCCGCAGCACGGGAGGAGCAAGTCACACGCCACTCTGGGGCTTGACCAGGCACTAACACTAGCAGAAAACTGGGCTGGGATGCTTGGTTGCTCCAAACCCTGTGTTTGGAGATAGGGTTGCCTGGTGGGTGACCTGAGGGTGTTAGGCGCGTCCCCACGGCTGTGTCCTGAGGCCTGAGGTGGAAGCCGGCATGCGCTGAAGGTGAGGGGGTGGAAGGGAAGGGCAGGCGCGTGGGCCCTGTTACCCGACAGCCACAGCCACAGTCAGTGCCATGATGGTAGGTGCCCTGGGCTTCCAGGTGGGGGCGTGTCTGGGTGACGCACAAGTGAGGGGAGGATGAGTTAGAAGCTCCCCCTGCTCTCTGAGGTGAAGTGCTGGGCAGGTAGGTGGACCCGGTGGACTAGGAGGAGGGCCCAGGGCCTGCACGGAAGCCCCTGTCACTAGGACACTTTGTTCCCCTGTCTTGGCTTTCAAGAACTTCCTGTGTGTGGGAGGGGGAGGGGCGGGGGGGCACGCCTTGCAGTGCTCGGGGCTCACTCCTAGCTCTGCTAGAGGCCACTCCTGGAGGGCCTTGGGGGACTGTATGCATTGAAACCAGTTGCTTCTGTGCCAGGCCAGTGCCCTGGCCTGCTCTTTGCCAGCCGGCCAGGCTGTAGTGGACACTGCCTCAGGGCCTAGCCGCGCCTCCCAGCCCACCCCATCAGCTGCTCACCTGTTTGTTGTTGCTTTGAAGATCAAACCTGGGGCTCCGACATGCAGAGCAGGAACCCCCTTTTCTGGTGGGGCTCCAGCAGGCTCTCTGGGCGGTCCCAGGCACGTGGCTACCTTATGCCTGCACCCAGTAGGATATAGTGGGCACGATTAATCTGGAATACCTGGCAGCGGTGGGCTGGGGCCACGTGCCCACATGGGAACCTGGCTGCCTTCAGTATTGCCGCCATCACTTGCTGATGTCAGGCCGATGGAGGGCTCCAGGTGGAGGCTGGGTTCTGGCCTCCCGGCTCCCCAGGAGAGCCCTGCTCGGGCTCTTGACTGCTCTCAGGCCCGTGCGCCTGGACGCGTCCCTCAGATGCCCACACACGGTGCCAGGTGATAGTACTGGCCATCAGCAAGGGCTACCAAGCTCCTGCTGCAATGCCTGACGGGCCATGATGTGCCCACATGGGAGAGTACCCCCCTTGGGGCCACACAGCTGTGCCCAGCCCTGCACCCTCCTCAGCTGCTCCCTCTGCAGTGACGCTTTGTGGACATCAGTCTAGCCTGGGGGCATGGCCAGGATAGCAGGCCTGCGACCCTCCCTTAAGACAAGAACAGGAGCCGGGCAGTGCCTATGGGTGGCACTCAGAGCTCTCATTGCTCTGACCATAACACCACATGGCCCAGAGCAGCCGCGGTCTGTGCCAGGCTGGGAGTGGGGAAGTTCCTGTCTGTGTGGGGTGGGGGTAAGAAGCGCCACCCCAGAGGATGGGGAGGACCAGGTCTTCAGGTTCCAACACTGCGCCCTGGGCACACTTGTGGTTTCCCTCTGTAAAATGCAGAGTATTTGCATTTGCAGAGTAATAGTCTGGACCCCCGAGGCAAGGCCTGAGACTCAGGTCCTGACTGCAGGAGGCTGATGAGGTGATGTCTGTGTGCCAACATCTGGGAGTGACACAGGCTGGCACCCACAGCCACAACCCGGAGTCCCTCAACTCACTGCCAGGCAAGCAAGCTCAGCCTGGACAGTCTGCCAGCCTCAGCAGCCCCTGCCCACTCGGGGTTACTGTCCAGCCAGCTTCCACGCTCAGACACAAACACAAGGACGCGCACGCGCGCGGACACCAGGCTGCCACTGCCCTCACCCACGGCCCTTCCCCGGGGCCTGGACCACCGGCCACTCCAGCGGCAACAGTGCTGTCCTCCTGGGGAAACTGCGTCTCAAGACTGGGAGAAAGGCGCTGACGCCTGCAGCAGAATGCGGGGCAGCGCGGGGGAGGAGGGGCGGGGGCGCCCAGTTCCCTCCGCTGACCGCTGACCCCAACCTGGCCGCTCCGCCCCACCCAGCCCTGCGTGCGGGGCTCTCTGCTGCCCTCTGGCGGCCGAGTGCCGGCGCCGCCACGGGCGCCCGCATTAGCGTCCACCGGCAGGCGAGCAGCAGGGCCCGGAGCTGGGGGTCCCTAAGGGATCGAGGGTCGCAAAGCTTTGTGAGCTTGGCGAATAGCGCCCGATAAGCACTGCCCTGCCGCTGCTGTTCTCTGGGGAAGCTGAAGCCCAAAGCAAGTGGGTGCCCGCGGGAGCTGTGAGCGCGGACTCCTCGCGCCAAGCGCAGCCGGGCCGGAGCGGCCGCAGCGGAGCCCGCGCGTGTCCCTCCGGCGGGCGGGGCGGGGCGCGGGGCGGGGCGGGGCGGGGCGCGGGCCGCCGGCGCGTATAAGAGCGCGGCGCGGGCAGCGGGTCGCCGCCACTGTCCCCGAGCCGAGCCCGCCAACCTCCGCGCTCCGCCGGCCCCGCGCCGCCCCGCCGCCGGCCGCCCGATGAAACTGGCAGCGATGATCAAGAAGATGTGCCCGAGCGACTCGGAGCTGAGCGTCCCGGCCAAGAACTGCTACCGGATGGTCATCCTGGGCTCCTCCAAGGTGGGCAAGACGGCCATCGTGTCGCGCTTCCTCACCGGCCGCTTCGAGGACACCTACACGCCCACCATCGAGGACTTCCACCGCAAGTTCTACTCCATCCGCGGCGAGGTCTACCAGCTGGACATCCTGGACACGTCCGGCAACCACCCCTTCCCCGCCATGCGGCGCCTGTCCATCCTCACCGGTGAGCGGGCGGGCGGGCTGCAGGCGGGGGGCGGTGGGAGGCAGGCGGGCGGGGGGCGAGGCCGGACGGGCGCCCCCAGCGAGCCGGTTTCTAGCCGCCCCCCTCACCTTCCCCTCTGTCCCCCCCAGGAGACGTCTTCATCCTGGTGTTCAGCCTCGACAACCGCGACTCTTTCGAGGAGGTGCAGCGGCTCAAGCAGCAGATCCTCGACACCAAGTCCTGCCTCAAGAACAAAACCAAGGAGAACGTGGACGTGCCCCTGGTCATCTGCGGCAACAAGGGCGACCGCGACTTCTACCGCGAGGTGGAGCCGCACGAGATCGAGCGGCTGGTGGGCGCCGACCCGCAGCGCTGCGCCTACTTCGAGATCTCGGCCAAGAAGAACAGCAGCCTGGACCAGATGTTCCGCGCGCTCTTCGCCATGGCCAAGCTGCCGCGCGAGATGAGCCCCGACCTGCACCGCAAGGTCTCGGTGCAGCCCTGCGACGTGCTGCCCCGGAAGGCGCTGCGCAGCAAGCGGCTGCTGCGCGCGGGCCAGCCGGCCGACGCCGTGGGCATCGTGGCGCCCTTCGCGCGCAGGCCCAGCGTGCACAGCGACCTCCTGTACATCCGCGAGAAGGCCGGCGGCGGCGGCCAGGCCAAGGACAAGGAGCGCTGCGTCATCAGCTAGGGGCCGTCGCCGCGACCACCGGACAGACGGGGCAGACGGGGCAGACGCGACGGCCGGCCGACCGCCCGGGACCCCGCGGGAGGGGCGGCGGCTGGGCCCGGGTCTCGCCCACCTCCGATTCCCCCTTGGCGGCCCCGGCCCACCCCCACGACCCGAGGGGCAGGTCCCAGTAGAGGGTGAACGTCTAGTTTCCCACGCAGCCCTGAGTGGGGGCGGGGTGGGCGCCGGCCAGCAGCAGGGACAGGACAAACTGGGCATTATCCAGTCTGCGACTTGGGTTGCCCTGATGGCTGGCGGCGGTTGACGCCCTGAGGACGAACTAGTGGGGTGCGGGTCCAATCATATTCAAGTGGTTTGTTTACATGTGTATGTGAAGTTGCACAAAAGAAAACAAAACAGCAAACTTGCACTTTAATGGTAGTTCTGGTGTCATCACAGACATGAACAAAATCTTATCCAGGTGTTTCTATTGTGTGTGTGTCAGTCTGTTATTGTTACTTTTATATATAAAATAAAATAATTTAAAATGAAAAAAACCGGTTTCCTTTGCTTTTAGAAATGAGCAGGGAGATGGGTGAGACTGCGGTGACTTCCTGCTGCTCTGGGGCTGAAACCACCTTTCCGGTCACTGCCCTGCCACTGCAAACTGCTCCAGCTCTGCAGTTGACTGGGCTGAAGCCCTTTTATTTATTTAGGAAGGAATCCTTAACTGCCAACACTGTCAATCAAGGAGTTTAGGGTGTTCCCCAGAGAAGCTTCTAGTCATTTGCCCTCTAGGCTCTCCTTTGATCATTTTTGTCACAGGAAGGTGCAGTGTCACAGTCTCTGTGCTTTTGTCATTGTACTCAGGGTAGGCCCTGGGGCAGTGAAACCTGGATCTTCCCATGGGTCTGAGGGTCACTGCTTCCAGAGAAGGAATTGGAGCCTTGGGAAATGGAGCTGGGGCAAGCTGATGCAAGACCCCCATCAATGCCAGGACCGGGGGAAGCTGATGCAAGAGTCTCAACCACGCCAGGACTCCCAGCAGTCGGGGGTCACTCATCTGAACTTGGGCCCCAGCTCAGTGGCTGAAAGCTCTAGATGGGCGACTGCAGTCAAGGCGTCACTCAGATTTCCCCTTTGGAAACACATGGGGGAAACACAGTCTCCTTTGCAGGGGAAACTGTGAGGATTAAGTGCCTAGAACCCAGTAATCAGATACCGGGTGGCTTCAAGGTCCCCAGCCCTGAGGTGTCCAAGCTGGCGGGGGGGGGGGGGGGGGGGGGGGGGGGTGCTGCCCCCTGCCTGGACCCACACACTGCCACAGTGATGGCTCGTTCCTGCTTCCTGGGAGTCTTTTCATGGGGTTCAGCTGTGTGTGCTGGAGCGATAGCACAGTGGGTAGGGCGTCTGCCTTGCACGCAGCCAACATGGCCGACCTGAGTTCGATTACTCCACCCCTCTCGGAGAGCCCGGCAAGCTACCGAGAGTATTCAGTATGCCAGACACAGTAACAATAAAGTCTCCAATGGAGACGTTACTGGGCCCGCTCGAGCAAATCGACGATCAACGGGAGGGCCTTTACTTTACTTTTACAGCTGTGTGTGCAGAGGGGAGAGATGCAGACCATGGTCCTCATCATTGATTCTGTCTCTTCTAAGTGAACGGTCTATTCTCAGTTGTCCCCAAGAGACAGCCTGCTGAGTTTCTCAGGACAAAGATGAAGGTATCTGGGTGTGGAACAGTTTATTCTCTGGAGACCTGCCTGCCCCGGAGTGCAGGAAAGTTCCCCCCTCCTCCCTCCCCAAAAAGAGTCCTGGTTAGTTCCAGCCTTACAGACAGGCCCCAGGTTGTGTGTCGGCTTGCGTCATGTTCCTTGGAGCCTTAAAACTGGCCTCTATGCTACTCTAAAACTTCAAGGAAATAACTGATTCAGTTAAATAACAGTCCAGACCTAGGGAGGAACTGGTCTAATACGTGACTACCTACTTACCTGCAGAACCTACTTTCCTGTCCAAAGTCACTGAAACCTGATCTACACCTCCCCCCTGACAAAATCCTTGGGTTGCCAGTAAGCTGGCCATCCAGACAGGTGGCTGCAAGCTGCCACGAACGGAACCCCTGTTAAAAACATTTTACGCCAACGTAGCTGCCAAAGAGGTCAGCTGGCAGGCATCTGTTAAACCCCTGAACTGGTCAGCAGAGGCTGTGTACCCATGTCTACATCGAATCAATGTTGTTACTTCGCATCTAATCTGTAGAGGCACGGGCAAGAACTGCTCTGACTTCAGGTCAACACAAGAGCTCACCAATAAAATACCCTTCTGCAAGAAACGGTGGGGTGTTTTTAAGTGTATGAACACAAGCTGGCTGTGTAACTTCCAGGCCCGCCCGCCCGCTCCCCCAGAAAGGATTCAGAACCAAGCTAGCACATCTGGCCTCGACCACACCCAGCTCTGAGCAAGCACATCCAGAACCCTCTTGCATTCCCAGTCAAGGTCCATCAGGGTCTCTGGTGGGAAGGAGAGTCTCCTTTTTTTTGTTCTGTTTGGGGAGTCACACCCAGACCTGCTTAGGGCTTACTCCTGCGTCTGCATTCAGGGAATCTGTTTTAATCCGAGACTGCGGGAACCCGATCCAGGTGAGTTCACTGGAAACCCATTAGGAATCCCTATTCCAGAGGAAGCACCGTGGGTCTCAGCCATCCCTGGGCTTTGCAGTGGCTAGTCAATGGCTAAGCAAGCCAACTGACAATAAAGCTAAATGTGGAGTAAGGACACGTAGGTGGCAGAGAACTTCAAGAGAGGGGCTGTCTGGCAGCAGACTCCCCCACAGACAGTTATATTCACTGGCTCAAACATGAAAGGAAGCAAACTGTTTTGGGGGCGTGAGGGCAGGCCACCCCGTAGTCTTTCAAAACCCATGTTCCGTTCGCTCACCCCCTTCTTTTACCATTTTAAGTTCATGCTGAGAGCAGGCCAAATCTCCTGGATGTATTCTATGCAAATGTCCAGACATGGCTGTTAACAGGAACAGTATGTACCTGGTACATACTGATCATACTAGGGGGGCGGGGGAGGAGGGCAGGAAGCAAAGGGGAGTTGCCTCCTTTCTACTGTGTGCCTTCGGAGAAGCCTGGGCACACGGCAGATGGCCCACTCCCCAGAGGAAGGCTCGAGCCCCACCCAGCCCTCCCCAGCCTCTGGGAACACTCTTCCTTCCAGCACCAAGCATCTGGACATACGGCTCTGTACAAAGAAGCCCCGAAGAAGCCAAGTTCGAGGGCTGGCTCCTTGCACTGTCACTGACAAGCTTGAATTAAGGAGGCCGTACAAAAGCCCCCACCCTGCTCAGCCACAAATATTCCGGAGAGGACAGAAGAACCAGCCTCCTGTGGTGGGCACGGAGGGGCGGGCGGAAAGGCCATTTTCTCCCTGGGGTCTCGCTGGAAGACGGCCCGGGCCGCCTCTACTCCTTGGGGATCTCAAACATGCAGAGGCTCTTATACTTCTGCAGAAGCTCATTCTTGGTCCTGACTTGCTCTCGCAGACTGTGCAGCTGCTGCTGCTGCTGCTCAGGGCTCAGGTGGATGCCGGGCATGGTGCTGATGATCTTGCGCAGCTCCTGGAACTTGGTTTTGAGGGCGTTCAGGTCCTGGTGGATGTCCGGGCCGTCCTTGTCCATGCTGTGGGGGCAAGGAGCACTCATCAGCCTTGGAAGTTTGCACCCTGGCTTCTCCCCACACCCGACAGGACCTGCTGGCCTTCTCCATTGTCTCGTTTCTTTGATTTTTTGTTTGTGGGTCACACCTGGCGATGCTCAGGAGTTTCTCCTGGCTCTGCACTCAGGAATCACTCCGGCGATGTGTGGGGAACCATATGGGATGCTGGAGATTAAACCGGGTTGGCCGCATTCAAGGCACACACTATCTGCTAGACTCTCTAGTCCCTAAAAAAGCCCGTTTTAGAACACCTTGTTTTCTACTAAGTTGTAGCCTATGCTGTCCCTCTTAGAGCTTGCTCAGAAATTAGGTGCTTTGGAGCTAGAGAGAGAGTACAGTGGGGACGGCATTTGCCCTGGGTTCCCATATGGTCACCTGAGCAATGCCAGGAGTGATTCCCACATGTAGAGCCAGGAGTAAGCCCTGAGCATTGGTGGGTATGACCCAAAACCAAGAAAAAGAAAACTAAGAGGTGCTTCAAGGCTATTAGCTAAGAGGGCAAGGAACCGTGTCTTACAGCTATATCCCTAGTTCCCAGTCCAGCCCCTATGACAGTCAAAAAACATTTGTTAGAAGAATGGCTGCTTTACAAACAAGGTGAAAAAGGGTCTGTTGGATAAACAAACCATTACTAGTATGAGGTTGCAAATGCCAAGCAAAACTTTCAGGAGAGCTTATCACTAACAAGAGCTAATTTTAGTTGATGTCTTAATGCTCAAATCTATTAACATAAAGACAAATTTCCACAGCGCTATTCATGCCTTTGACATCAGTCACAAGCTTTTGGGAATCTTTTAGCAGGCAGAAGGCTCCTCTCCTACCAGTCATGCAGACCCCTGACCCCTGTCTTCGGGCCAGACTCATTGCAGAGGAGATCACTCACTTAATTTCACACTCTTAAGACTGCCAGAGACCCAGGTTTCCCAGCACCACTAAATTAAACAAACAACAAAAAAAGAATTGTTTTTTAAGAGGTTTGGTTTTGGAAACAACATGAAACTAAAACTTAAAGCCAATTGAGTAAGTTATTCTAAAAGTCCATCTCTAAGGCATAAAAAGGAAATGTCAAAGATTCCTCGGTGGGAAATTTCAAACCAGACAGTGCCACTTCATGTTTATCATTCATCATTTCTCTGCTTACGCTGAAAGAACATCAATCTTTCCTTAGAGCTCAGACCTGAAAATGAGGCATCCCCAGGCTCTGTTCACTATTTATCAACAGTCCTGATCTGAGAGGCAGAGGGAGGATCGTTTATTCTAGGGAATAAACAGCTAGCCAAACATTTCTTCTTGTCGTTTGATGTTATTGATTTAGATATAGAATGAATGGTTTACTTTATCCCAGCTTCAGGGAGTAGCAATAAGTATTCATGAGAACTGCAAATCATGTGATGGAGGCAAACAGGGAACATCTTTTAAATTTTTTTTTTAGGTCTCGGGTGAGATCCACAACTCTGGACAGAAACCATCTGCACTTCTGAAATCAGTGTACTTGATGGCATATGTGTTAACACATTGTTATGAATTTAAGTCCCAGAGCAGTTTTGAAACTAAAATACAGTTTTAGGAAAACGAATTCACATCACACAAGTCCAGAAAGAACACAGTAAAAATAAAATTACATAAAATTAAAATCTGGGAGGGAGTTATGTAAAAAGTGGGTGGTGCTTGAGATGTTCCATTTTTTGTTGAAACTTCTTATTGCGAAGGTATTTCCAAAGAGACAGCTCTTTGGAAGGGCACATGCCAGGAGCGCGTGAAGCCCAAGTTGGATCCTTGGCACTGCCTGGTGTGGCCTGCTGGCATGGAACCCTTCGGGCCTGTATCACCAGACCAAACACCACCTAGAGCAGCCCTGGCTGTCTTGAGCATGGCTGTGTGCAGTCCCTATGAAGATCACGGGGGGTGGGGGGTGGGCACAAGGGAGGGGGGCGGGGGGGTGCCGGGGCAGAAGACACACTTGGGCTGCGTCGCTGGAGACAGCCTTCCACACGAACTATGGCGTACCAGGAAAGCTCAGGGGAGGGAGCTCAGCTGAAAGGGGCCACAGAGCCTAGAGGCCCAGGCACAAGCTCTCAGCCTGCCCTAATCTGTTGGCGGTAAAAAAGCAGAACTCCTGGGGAGAGGAAAACATTGTATTCAGGGTTTGGCTAGAGCTAACGGGATCTGGTGGACCAGAAAGAGTGTGAAGCACTCAAGCCCTAAGAAGAGAGCCGGGCCTGAATACTGAGAGAACAAAAGCAGAGAGCTCCAAATGGGCACGGCACCTTTGTGTGCAATGTTAGTCATAGCCCAACTTTAGGAGAGAAAAATGAGAGTAGGTCAGGCCCAGAAGCACATAAACCATACAAAGAAGCTCAGGGCTGGGGGGGCTTTCATCCACCCCATGCAGTTATTTTTTATTTTTTGATTTCTAGGCCACACCTGGCTCTGTTCAGGGGTCAGTCCTGGAAGGGTTGGGGAACTGTATGTGGGCCTTACCCACTGTGCTCTCTCTGTGGGCAGTTTTTAAAAGGTGGACAAAACCACCACTGCTATGGCCTGGCTGACAGGCCACTTTCTGACCAGATTCCAGTTGAGACACAGATTCTATTCTGCTTGTGTTACCAGACTTGACATCCCAGTAGTCCCCAAGCACCACCAGGTGTGGCCCCAAACCACAGCCCTCCCTCCTCCAATCCAATTCTGAATCCCAGAGCAGTGAGTGTAAGAAGGGCACGCAGCAGCCTTGCTCTCCGCCTTTCTCTCCTGAGACCTGGGCGCCCGTGGCAGCCTCCAGCTCCCGGCCCCTCCTGGGAGAGCAGGCCTTCAGCCAAGCTGCAGGGTTCGGGTGGAGGGGCCCCACAGACAGAGACTGTGCCACTGCCAGTCTACAAGACCCGAGACCAGGCTGGAAGACCGGGGAGTGGACGCTGGAGGAGACGATGGCCTGGTTCCCGCCCCAAAGGAGGTTCTTCAGGGGTACCCACCACAACCGCGAGAATGAAAGAAAGCAAAGGCATGACCCCCCTGCCCCCGGAACCAAGAATTCCTGAAAGTGGACCAAGGACTACTTTTTTCAAGCTATTTGGCTGCAAACTACTTAGACACAAAAGGCTTGCCTGATGTTTACAGACAAGACTGCTGCCAATGTGATCAAAAGGAAAACACCTGAGAGATTTCCAATCCCTTCAGTATCAAAAATGACTTCAGCACAGCAGCAGCTGCCCAGGAGAGAAGCAGTGATGTGAAGAGAAGCGAAACGCCATGTCTGAGGCTGGGACACTGCGCACACGGAAGGAGTGTTCCCGGCTCGAACTGTACTGCTGTTCCTAACAGTGAGCATTTAACAAGCAGGGGACAAAGGCGGCAGCAGGTCACCAGTCTTAGCAGCATAGTGGCTGCATGGCACGTGCAGCCTGAGGACAGACGCCAGACCAGGCTTTGCTTCTCTTCTAGTACGATCAAGTTTCGTTTGCCTTTGTTCGGAATGAAACAGAACCGCGCGTTCTCTATACAAAGTGGCTGGTTTGGGGAATGGAGTGATAGCACAGTGGGCAGGATGCCTGCCTTGTACACAGGCCACCTTGGTTTGATCTCAGGGGCCCTTGATTGTCTCCTGAGTCTGCCAGGAGTAGTCCTGTGCACCGCCGAGCCCAAAAACAACAAAAGAAAGTGGTGGGTTTTACTTGTGGCTCTGCACGCAGTAACTGAGTCCTGGCAGTGCTTGGGACTAAAACCTGGCAGGTCAGCTGTGTGCAAGACAAGTGCCCTACCTGCTGTACTCTCACTCCTGCCTGACTCAGCACCTGGAGATGCACACAGGCAACCACCAGCAAGCATGGGATTGAGAAACACAAGTTTCTATTTACGAATCCCCAGGGTCTCTAAAGCCAACCTCCTCCCAAACTTGTGGGTCATTTCACTTTGACCTCTCGGTGGCACCTGACTCAGTTTCCCCCTTCCTCCATCCCTGCGGCCCTTCCTGGCTCACCTGGGCCCAGTTCTGCAGCCCTCTCGCCTGCCCTCCCGTGAGCCTGTCTCCCTAAGATAGCAGGTTTCTTGTTGTTTACTCTGACAGTAATAGGTGCTTAAAGGGAAAAAATGTGAACATGACAAAACCCAAGTTGTAGGAAAGTTCCTCCTATCCACAATCCAGAGATAACCTCTGTTAATAAGTGCTGTTATGTTGCCTCAGATTGTTTTAAAACACAATATATATGAATACACACATACTGTGTTGACAAAAATGAGATCAATGGTACACAGCAGATTCTGACTCTTCCTTTCACCACTCAACAATGACCCTAGAATGTCTTTCTTTCTGAACACAGTTATTCAGCTTAAATTGTTGGGGTGTTGGTATGTCTACAATTTATCACATGCAACCAAAATGGCAACAGGCACTTTATAACTGGATCTACCTGTGCCTGTGCAAGCACTCGGGGAGGCTATCTTCCCAAGTGTGACTTCCGGCCTGAAGGTTACAGACACTAGAATCCGGACAGGTTACCAAACACCCCTGCGGAGTTGCTGCTGCCCCCTCTTCAGATGCAGGACCACAAGCACGATGTTTGTCCCTTCAACAACTGACAACACCAGCTATTGCCTGGTATTAGGACCATCTCTATTTACCTGCTCTAGCTTTTTGTTTACTTGCTCGTGGGCGACACTTTGAGGTGCTCAGAGATCACTTCTAGTGGGGTCAGGGGACCATGAGGGGCGCCAGGAATCAAATCCTGGTGGGCTATATGCGAGGCGAGTGCCTTACCCCCCCCCCTCTGGCCCCTTATCTGAAGGCATCCGACAGGCCTTTGGGAGGACTTGGAATGGAACATTCTTGTTTTTATCTGCTCACAAGGTTACAGACAGAAAAGTCTTCCTTTTCGGGAGGAATGAAAAAAAAAACAATCTCTACTAAGCACCAGAATGTTCTTATACACCTCTTCAGAGAGAACTCTCTCAGAGAGAGAGCTCAAGGAGCAGGAGGGAAACTTCGCAGGCAAGGAGATTTGATTCCTGGGTTTGATTCCCACTACTGCACGGCCCACTGCTAGGACACACACACACACACACACACACACACACACACACACACACACACACACACACACAGAGCACGGCTCACTGCTAGAAGTCACACACAACACACATACCCCCACAGCCCAGCACTGCACGGTTCCCCCCTACACACACACACACACACACACACACACACACACACCAGCCCTGTGCAGCCCTCCTTCCATTTCCAGGTTCCTGTAGTCACCCGGAGTCTAGGGTGCCGCACCAAATGCAAATGCTCTGGGAGAGCCACTGCCAGCAGCTCCAGATCATCCACATGGCGGTGCTCAGCTCAGGTGCTCCCCGCCCTGTGTCCCAGCCTCACCCAGTGGCCAGTCCTACCACCTCACCTCCAGCCGCCTCCCCCCACTGTCACCTACTTCCTGCAGACCTGGGTGTCTGTCTCCTACCACACCAGCCGGGAACCCACCTTCCCTAAAAAGTCCAACTCTGAGCTCAGAAGAGTCGCCTGCCAGTAAATTCCCAATGGGAGGGGACCCCTAGAAGCAGCCTTGACCTTTCCAGGCTCCCAAGCCTGTGGGATGCCGGCCTCGCTTCTCTTCTGCTGCCTGGGCGGGGCCCAGACTTCTCTGCTGCGTGGGGGCTGCCCTCCCGCACAGCCAGGGGCTCAGCTGGCGGGAAAGCCGGCCAGATTAAAATCTCTAACTTGCGTGGGAAGTGGAGGGGCAGTGATAGCCGTTCCCAGGAGAAAGGTCTTGCTGACCTGCCTCTGCACAACGGGACGTGGATGAGGCAATATGGGCCTGTCTCAGAGGGCAAAGAGCAACATCATGTGCGCGCATCACTTCAGCGCCTCCATCTGAGCATCTGCTCTGCTCCTCCCCGACGACCCAAATGAGTTTAAAGAACACGTTTAATTGAAAACATGGTCGAGTACCCAGGCTGACAGACACTCGGACCACGGTGAGCCAAAACCATCAGGCTGGGCAGTGATGGGTGCAATTTAGGATGTCTAGCCTGGAGACACTCAGTTCCCGACTCAGATTAGATTTAGCTGAGATTGAAAAAAAAATGGACCTGCAGGCCTAACTTTACCACTCCTGTATCAGATATGTTCTTGTATAATGTGGCTTCTTTGTATACCAAGAAAGGCCGCAAAGAAACCTTATGAATACATATTTAGTATGTATAACCTTTCTATCCTTCCTTCCTTTGGGCTAACTCCTGACTCTGTGCTCAGGGATCACCCCTAGCAGGGCTCAGGAAACCCGGAATGGGGGGGTGCAGGGGATTCACCCCAGGTTGAGTGTGTGCCAGGCAGATGCCCTTCCCACTGTAGTATCGCTCCAGCCTGATAATCTGTCTAAGAGGCATAAAAACGAGGCCTTTCTTTCCTTGTTCCCATCTCAGAAAAAACACAAATGTATTTCCTGGTTCATTCGCTACAGGGAAAGGCACTGGGAGGAAAGAATGGATGCACATGGGCTGGAGAGTCTCTTCCCAAGCCAGGAAGACCACAGGAAGCAGCAACAACCCAGCAGGGCAAGCAGCCCTGACGCTAAGGTCTCTAATCCGCAGCACTTCCCTGGGTGAGACAGGGCCAGAAGGCTCTCCTCCAGAGAACTGAGAGGGCACAGGACACCCACCCCAAAGCACACCCATGCCAACAACCTGTGCTGTGTTGGGTTCTATCCGGTTTGCACCTCTAGGCAGGCACTTGAAGATGGAGTGCAGAGATCTCTGAATGGAGGGCTAAGTATCTGGGCTGAACAGAGACCCATAAGAGTTTGAGCAGAGGAAAATAACAGGCAGGGGCTGGAGAGATAGCACAGTGGGTAGAGCACTTGCCTTACACATGGCCAAGCCAGGTTCAATCCCATATACCTCCCCATATGGTCCCCAAGTCTGCCAGAAATAATCCACCAAGTGCAGAACCAGGAGTACGCCTTGAGCACTGTTCAGGGTGTGGTTCCCTCTCCCCAAAAGAAAAATTGATGTGCAAGGATGAATTAAAGAAAGGAAGGGGCTGGAGAGAGAGAGCACAGTGTATAAAGGACCTGCCTTGCGAGCAATCACCAGGGCTCTACCCCCAGACATAGATGGTCTCCCAGTCCCCGCCAGGAGCGATCCCTGAGCAGTCAGGTGTGGGCCCCAAACAGCTACCACAAGAGGCCAACTAAGCAGTGATTCTAAGAGCCGATAAACGAGGTTTGAAGATCCAAATGGTGAGAAAGCAACAAGTCTGGAAGAAGCTGATTAACAACTAAATATTCCACAAATTAAAAGCAGTATGCATCTCAGTTGGGCCATAAAGAATCAGACTGGGAAAGATAAAGATGTTGAGGATGAACTCTCCCAATAAAGAAAAAGGCATGCAGACTAACCTCGAAAGATAATTAAATGTGCTATGTGCACTTGAGAACTAAAACGACTTGGTACCAGAGAGCAGAAGGTCCAAAGAAGCAGAAGGTTACAGGGGTAACCGCAGAGGCAGCCTGTCTACCTAGAACAATGGTAGGCAAAGGCACACTGTCCTCACTAGACAAAGAGCTCAGAAAAAATGCCCAAATGGAAAAGGGGCAGGTTACAGACAGAAAAATACAAATGACATAGACACTTTCCCTAATAAAAGCCACAACAATACAGCACTTCTGATCAGATCGGGTAAGATTCAGGTTTTTAAGTTTGTCGGTTGTCACAGGAGTGTGGGGAAAAGACACAAATACATTGTTGAGGGGAGCATGTACCCAGGCATTCCTTCTGAATTTGAGATGTGGTGACCAAGCTTTGAAACTCACACATCCCACAGCTAAATACCCACCCTACAAAAACCCTCCTGGGTTTACAAAATGGCATCTGGAGAGGCCCACAGCCGTGCTGACTGCAAAAGCAAAAGGCCAGAAACAATGAAAGTGCCCTTGATCAGAACAGTTTAGGAAGAGCCGAGTCATCAAAAGGAGTCTCACATGCTTGGGAACAGCAAGAAGAGGCTCTTTCATTTCATATATGCGGGTGCTCTCTGAATACATCAACCTTTTCTTTTTAATGCCTTCTGGGTGACAGCCTTAATGGGCCACTATAGATTAACTGCATTCCGGGGAAGGAGCTAGCTCTAAAGACAGGGCAATTTAAATTTAGCAATCAGAATTAAATAAAATTTACAATGGGCACACCCCTTCAAAAGCAATTCCAGCACTGGCCTCATCATACAGTTACTCAAACACAAGGATGCTTACTCCGGCACAACTGATCATAGAAAAAATGAGAGAAACACCATACACAGATAACTATATGTAATGTATGATGCAACTACCCCCATGAGGAAGACTTCTATGTGGGAGTGGGGAAAGGGGTCCAGAAAAAAAGACTAAAGGGGGAAAAAAAGTAAAGTAATTCAATTCGTATAAATTGTTTTTCCCCCAAATTCAGAGAAGAGCAGAGGGATAGTACAGCAAACAGGTGCTTGCCCACTGGCTCCTCAAAGCCAGGAGTAATCCTGAACACCACAGGGCTTGCGCTTTTATCTGACAGACTACAAACAATGGGGAAAGGGTGGGAGGCCTCCTGCACAAGTAGGGTTCATTCTAGTGTGAAATCTTGAAAACACATGCACACATGTCTAATTCCTGGAAAAAGACTTAGAAGCATGAACAGTGGTTATCTTTGGGGGTGGGTTGAATTTTTCTCAATTTACGTATTTCTGTACTTCTGACCTTCAACTGTTTTTCTTTCCCTCCCCAGAGCTGGAGATGTAGCTCACGGCCTCACACTGGTGCTGGCCACTCCTGAACTCACAAAGTCATCTTCACTGGCCTCTGTTGGAGATGCCTAGCCTCTCCGGGGGAGCAGGCACCATGTGGGGAACTCTAGGCCCCTGAGCCGGCTCCCAGGCCCTCTTGCTTTTTCAATTAAAAAATAAAATAAGAAATTATAGTATTCTGAATTCTTTATGAAAACCAGTAAGGTTCAACTCACTTCAGTTCTTTCTCTACTGATCCTGTGGGCAAGAAATAAGCAAATAATTCAAGTCTCTGAGGAAGCCGTAGGAAAGGAGGGGCTGTGGCCTGGCTGCTGGACAGTCCTGAGCCCTACTCCTTCAGCAGTGCCACCCATCTCCAGCATGAAACTTGACTTTGGATCCCTTGTCCCAAACCTTTGCTAGTTCCCCCGTCCTGAGAAGAAAAAATTGTTATTTCCTAAGGAGGTAGGAGAGGGGGAACCTACCCAGAGAATCTTGCTTCTGTCTCTCCAGCTTTCCCTTCCTACCCTCTTAGATTTCTGCTCCAAGCCGACCCATCTGAGAGTTGACTCCAAGTGGCAACCAATAGTAAATGCTATTTTTGGGGGTATCACATCTTTATCCTGCTCTTCCTACACTGCCCTTCCTACCTCCTCTCTCCGTAGATGAGACTCACGGGGGCATTACCCCCTACTGCAGTCTAAGAAGATCCTTGCAGTCTGCTCCCACCATTCCAAACAGACAGTTTTCCTTCCACCCTGAAGAATAACTAACTCCTCTGCCCCAAGATTTCTTCTTAGAAAATAATTCCCAATAGAAACTGGAGGTGGGGGCCCCAGGCACATGCAGGAGCTGGAAGAGGGGATCCATGCTGACAAGAGAAAATTCACAAACTGAACAATGAGTGTCCCGCTCTAGTCCACAGTCCCATCTGGCTTCTAGACCAGGATCTGGAGAGGAGGAGGCACCGTCTCTGGGTGTCTGACCACAGAGGGTAAAGACAGCAGGGAGGTCTCAAGAATGAGACTGTCAGTTCATAAGAGGAAAGAAAGCGGCAGCAATCCTACTCAGAGCTTCCACCGTGCTGTTGGTGTTTTATTATTAAATACATCACAACAACCAAGCTGATAAGCATGTCAAGGAGTAGCAAAGGACAAAACAAGGGCAGAGTAAACCATGAGATAAAAAACAATATGTCAGAGAATGTATGTATGTGCAATCATGAGAAAGGGCTAACTCTAATCTTTACATGTGTAATTTGTGTTGGCTTTATAGGCCAACGGGAGACAGACTGAGCACTGCCAGGGTGTGGGTCCTCCCATTAAAGAAAAAAGGGGACAAGATAAATGCCATAAAATGGGTGGCCAAAGACTAATTCAAATTATGAACCCCGAGAAGTATCAGCCTTTCACCATAACCTCCATTCAAATCTCAGGAATTGACAGTGCCAGGCACCTCCTATTTCCTCCTTTTCTCTTTTTTTCTTTTTCTTTTGTGTGTGTGTGTGGGGGGGGGCACACTTGGCAGTGCTCAGGGCTTACTCTTAGCTCTGTGCTCAGGCTTACTTCTGGCGGGGCTCAGGGGACCATATGGGGTGCCAGGGATCGAACCAGGATTGGCTGCAAGACAAATGCCCTATCCACTATCTTCCCCTCACCCCGCCATTTTCTGGCCCCCAAACAAATACACATACACACACATATAAACCCATGTTCAAACCATTACCTTTCAAAATCAGCAGCTCTTGAGTATACCTCACAACAATCTTATGATTGAGATATTACTATTCCTATCTCATAGAAGCTCAGAGAAACTAAGTTATCTGAAGAGGGCCATTCAGCCAGTGCATTACAAAACTATAATTTGAACCCGCCATTTGAAGTCCAATATTGCTTTTTACATAATTAGAGATAAGTAAATTAAGGCTTAGAAAGGTTTTTATCATTAAAAGGCAGGCATTAGAATGAGATTTGAATCCAAGACTGACTATGGGAATTCAAAGCCCATGTTCTATTGTACCTACCTTAGTCCAGTATTACTTTTTCCATTTTATTTTTAATTTTATTTTTGGGCTGGAATGATAGCACAGCTGAGAGGACGTTTGCCTTGCACGCGGCCAACCTGGGTTTGATTATTCCGTCCCTCTTGGGGAGCCTGGCAAGCTACCAAGAGACTATCAAGCTATCCCGCCTGCACAGCAGAGACTGGCAAGCTAACCTTAGTGATTCCGATATGCCAAAAACTGTAACAAGTCTCACTTTGTGTTCCTGGAGCGAGCAGACGCTACTGGGCTATAGACCCGCTACTGGTGCTGGCTTGAGCAATCAATGAACAACAGGATAACAGTGCTACAGTGCATTTTTGATTTGGGGGTTACACTCAGCAGTGCTCAGGCTTATTTCTGGTTCTTTGCGCAGGAATCACTCTACAAAGATCCAGGGGACCATATGCAGTGTCTATGATCATACTGAGCTAAATGCAAGCTATATGCAAGGCAAGATTCCTACCTCTATATTATGTCTCTAGCCCCAATGCCATGCATTTAAGGCCAATCTACCCCCACTGCTCTACCAAAATTGTAAGAATACAGGTACTTGGTGGGGGGAGGGGGTGTCTGGAAGTGGTCTTATGAATGTGTCCGTGCTTTCATACTTTTGTTAAAACCAGTGTGTGCATATCTGTGTTTATCTGGATTACCCTTTCACCAGTTCTGCCCTGGAACCGCAGGGACTTATCTTGTCTAGCTTGATGCTGAGAAGTGGTGCTTCCGCCTTACCTTCTAAACAGTTTGTACAGACCAAGTCAAGTCAGGTCTACTGTGGGAAAAAAGGCTTGGCCGTCTGAAAAGTGGCAGAAACGTCAAGTTATCCCACATCGAGTGGCTCCTAGCCTGCTTCAACTCAGGAAGGGCCCAGCCAGGACCGCTCTTTCATGTGGTGAGCAGTAATTCCACTTCACAAGAGACATCTAGGAGCCCATTCGCGTTCATCTGAGCGTGATTGTAATAGTCATTTTTGCTTTTTACGGGGGGGGGGGGGGGCGGGAGGAGGCTCCCCAGCGGTGCTTCGAGAACTCAGGGCCTCTGCGGGAAACACCTGGGCGGGCAAGGCCTGATGGTGAGGTGCTGCAGGGCAGATGTGCAGTGCGTCTGGGGGTGGAGGGGGGTCACCTCCGTTCACGTCTTTCCCCGCTTCCCTCGTGATTGCTCACTAGCCCTAGACTGTGCGGCCCGGGAGCGGCGCGCTGACCACCCGGCGGGGGCGGGGCCGGCCGTGCGGCGCGTGCGGGCGGGGGCAGCCCGAGGGGCACTGCCCGACTCGGCGGGAGGAAGCCAGCGGGGCGGCCTGGCCCGGCCTTACCATTTGATGATGTTGTGCACCAGGGGCAGAAAGGAGTAGCTCTCGTCCTCCTTCAGGCCCGCCGGCGACGGGGGCCGGGGCGCGGGCGGCTGCGGGCCCTGCGCGGCGGCGGCCGGCGCGGGCGGCTGCGGCGGCGGCAGCGGCTTGGTCTCGGCCAGCGGAGGCTCGGCGGGGGCCGGCAACGCCTCTTCGGCCTGTCGACCCGCGGCCACCCCGGCAGAGGCCATGGCGCTCGACAGCCCCCGGGTCCGGAAGGCCAAGCCCCGCGCTCGGCCGGCGAAAGCGTCGCGGGGCGCACACGTCACAACCGCGCGCCCAGGCGGGGGCGGGGCGGAGCGTGTGCGCGCGAGGCGCGGGGCGGGGCCACGTTGCTAGGCAATGGCAGGGCTCAATGAGTGAATAGCCAGAAATAGGAGATTCACGTCAGAAAAAAGCATCAGAATTCTATTTACGTGGGAGGAGAGGGACCTAAAAGGCAGCTAAAACAAGGTGACGGGCTCAGCGTGGTGCAGCCCTGGGGGAAGGCGACAGAAGAATTCTTTTGAACTACGGTTAGAGCAGAGAGCACTGGTCAGAGAGCACTGGCTTGGGGAATCCTGAGACAGGTCGTACTGGACGCTTCCGGGAGGAGAGGCAGCAAACGCCGTCGCAGTCGGGGCTGGGGGCCTGAGACCCTGAGCTGTCCCTAAGGATGCAGCGACATAGAATTAGTGTCCGCCAAACTTCCATGGGGGCTGATAGGGAGGAAGGTTCAACATGCAACATGCACCTTCTGGGATGGAGGTAGGGGTTGGGCAGGCTGTCTTAAATTCAGGATAGGGCAGAAGGGGACTCGTGACAGAGAATCACATTGTATAGGTAGGTATTCTGGTTCCTAATGCCCAGGTCCCAGATTCCTCACTTGTTTTAACATCAGAAATAGAAAAGCCGATACAGTTTCTGACTTCAGATTCGTGGCTGACCTTCAGCAGGTCTCGTTTAATGAAACCCTACATCCCAAGTCAAAGGGGGTACTTTTGATGGGTGTTTGGTGATGGTCCTCAAAAACATGTTATGTGGGTGCTTTCAAGTGCGGGCGGGGGCAGCCCGAGTCAGTCTCTGGCAACAGGGGTGCACAGCCTAAGCTTTGCTGGCGAGTGAAAAAGATGTGAACTAGGAAAGCCTCATGCCTTCATCTTCCCTCAGGTGTTTCAAAGAAAGGAAACAATTCCCCATGAAGGAAGCAAAATGAAGAGCATCTCTTCAGAGATGACAGTGAATTCTATGGAAAGAGTGGTTTCTAGTAATTCAGATTCCGTGAAAGGGAATTTGGAGGCAGATCCTCAGGGAGCGAGAAAGAGGAGGAAAGCAGTGTGAGAAGGTGGACTAACAAGCTCTTAGTGGGCCTCAGTTTGACAGGCATGCTTCAGCGAGAGCTGCCCAGACACCTCGGAGGGAAAAAATGAGGAGGGAAAGGTTTCTTCCTTCTAACTCTGGACCTCTCCAGCTCAGGGAATGTTTGAGTCCTGGTAGGGAATGGATGAAAAGTGCTTGAGGATACAGCACCAGATGTATTTGAACAGACAACATATCTTTTGAATCATAGAAACTATGATATAGCAGCACTGTAGCACTGTCCTCCCATTGTTCATCGATTTGCTCGAGCGGGCACCAGTAATGTCTCCATCGTGAGACTTGTTGTTACTGTTTTTGGCATATTGAATATGCTATGGGGAGCTTGCCAGGCTCTGCTGTGCGGCGGGATACTTGAACAGCGGGTAGGGCATTTGCCTTGCATGCAGCCGATCCGGATTCGATTCCTCTGTTCCTCTCAGAGAGCCTGGCATGATATAGTAATAACAAAAATAATGATGGTGATAGTAATCACTACAGCTACTATGAAATAAAATCAGGTGTAAGGAACAGAGTCACAATTATCTAATTTTGCCCACAAAAGAACTAAAAGGTAAGCATTAATAGAGCAACTCTTTTTTTGAGGAACCACATCTACCTGTGCTCAGGGATCACACCTGATGGTGCTCAGGGAAGCATGTGGCACTGGGGTTGAACTTGGTCTCCTGTGTCTGATTTATACACGCTAGCCCTTTGAGCCGTCCTCAGCCCAATATGTGTTTTCTTTCTTTCTTTTTTTTTTTTTTGGCTTTTTTTGGGTCACACCTGGCGATGCACAGGGGTTCCTCCTGGTTCTGCACTCAGGAATTACCCCTGGCGATGCCCAGGGGACCATATGGGATGCTGGGAATCGAACCCGGGTTGGCCGCATGCAAGGCAAACACCCTACCCGCTGTGCTATTGCTCCAGCCCCATATGTGTTTTCTTGATGTTGTAGGTGGGCAGGAAAATACAACTTTAAGTGAAATAACATAGAATACAACCAGTTTACCATAGACCAATATACATAAACAAGAGTTATATTGTGGTTGAAATGGTCTAGCAAGAGTCCCTGAAGAAGATGCTGAGCCAGAGTCTCCATATCAAAGGCCTGGAAGGCTCAGACCCTCCTTGTTAAAATAACAACCAGCTGTGCCAAGAGGCTCTCGAAGTTCCACTTCTGCTCCATTCTGCCCTACAGTTCCTAGAGCTGCCCTAGACACCTCTGCATTGTCAATTGACCAGCAAAATGTACATTCTAAGGCTTTGCTTCCTCAATTCATAGAATTGGCCACATTACTCCCTTTCTGAGACAGGCTAAAAGTATTATCTTTACGTGTTTGGCTTAGAACATTTCATAGTTGATCCAAGTTACTGTGTGTATTTCTTATCCTTTGTATATGAATGGCTTAGAATATTTTATGTACAATTTAATCTTTCCTAAAATTGGGTATTTGTCTCCTGCTACTCCCTCCCAGGACTAACTAATCTGTAGAACGCCGAAGTTTCCCTCCTGAAGCAGCCCAGTTAAAAAGTGTCCCCTAACGATGGGGAGCAGAACCAGCACATCCTTCCTGCCCTGCTGAGACCACAAGTTGCCCCCCTCACGAGTGACCTTCCGGCACGGCCATGGCCCCAGAGGCATGCAGGCCTAATTCAAAACCCAGCAGCTTTTGACAGAAATGTGAATGGACTATGCAGTAAGCTAAGGTGCTGTGCTCCCCTGCCTCCCGGCAGGGAAAGGGTGCCTGTCCCTTCCACCTTCCCCCCCGCCCCCAGTGGCACGGTGGCCACCGCCTCAGAGCCTATTGGACAGCTAGGTATGAGCGGGTGGTGATGGGGCAACTTCGGCCTCACAGGATGGGGGAGGGGTGTGGTGTGGAACTGGCACATCCTTCCTGCCCCACTGAGACCATGAGTTGCCCTCCATGAGCAGCTCTCCGGCACAGCCGTGGCCCCAGAGGCAGACAAACCAATCTTGGAACTATGCAGCTTTTGGAAGAAATCCGTCCAGACTTAATTAGTAAAATATCAGAAATCCAAAATCACGCATCTGCTATCGTGGCTATACTACATCATATGCTCTTCATAACCAGCAATAGAAAACAAATTATTTCATGATGCCTTTTCAGCAGGTCTGATTTTTAGGGGAAAATTCCAAATAATAATGGTGCATCTTTTGTCGAAATAATAAATGTAATCAAAGTAGAGAGAGAGTTCAGTGGAAATCATCTGCCTCACAGGCAGGGGGGGGTGGGATCCGGGGTACATTGGGGTTCTTGGTGGTGGAAAATATGCACTGGTGAAGGGATGGGTGCTTGCTTGATCATTGTATTACCGAGACTTAAACCTGAAGCTTTGTAACTGTTCTCATGGTGATTCAATAAATAGATTTTAAAAAATGTCCCCTAAGAATGCTAGACAGATCTCTTTGTTTTTTAATTTAATTTTATTTTTATAGTTTTTTACAATGATTTATTACATTCAATATTCCAACACCAGTCCCAACCACAATTACACCTTCCCACCATCATATTTTGAATCCCACCCCAAAGCAGTACCTAAAAATTTATTTTGTATTGCTTGTCATGAATAATCTGCTAAAAATGATCCAAAAAGTTTTCTTAGAGGAAAGTGTGTGAAGATTGTTGTATCCCATCCTGGAGCCATTAAGCCCTTGTATAAGAGATTACAAGTGTTGGGGTCCTGGCAGTCGACCTCAGAACACTGGAGTATGATCCCCTGGAATGGCCAGAACTTACTCCCTATAGGAGAGGGAGTGGGCAGGAGAGAAGCTTCTGCCCTGGCCTTCCACGCACCACAGATTCCAGCCGCCTCAGAAAGAGAACCACGTGGAGGGGCTAAGCTGGTGGTCAATCAGCAATCCATTTATTAGCTCTCACACAGGGGTTTTTACAAATATATTTCAGGGGGCAATCTACCTGTATCACATTTACCTCCTTAGGCTCAGTACAGATGTTAGTTAATGATTTACATCTCCTGCTCTCAGGGCCAGGTGTATCAGCTCAGGCAAATGGTAACTGTCCCTCATCCTCAACCAGAGTGCCGACGTGTGTGGAGCGCTGGAGCAAGCCCCTGGGTCCCTGGAAACAGGAACGGCTCTTGCTTTCAGGGGCAGAGGATTTGGTCAAAGTCTTACGCTGGCTTCTACAACCCCAACAACAAGCCCTTGCATAAGAGATTACTAACATGTTGTTATAGGTTGAGCATTGTGTGCTAATATATATGTAGCACTGTCCTCCTGTTGTTCATTGATTTGCTTGAGTGGGCACCAGTAACGATTCCATTGTGAGACTTGTTGTTACTGTTTTTGGCATACCGAATACGTCACGGGTAGCTTGCCAGGCTTTGCCATGCGGGTAGGATACTCTCGGTATGCGGGCAGGGTACTCTTGGTAGCTTGCCAGGCTCTCCGAGAGGGACAGAGGAGTTGAACCCGGGTTGGCTGTGTGCAAAGCAAATGCCCTACCCGCTGTGCTATAGCTCCAGCCTATATCTATCTATCTATCTATCTATCTAGCTAGCTAGCTAGCTAGCTAGCTAGCTATTAAAATCAAGGTTGGCTGCCTTCTACTTTACACCATCAAATGTGGTGTGCCACTCTTGGTACATCAGGGGCATAGAGTATGAGATGTCATGCAGCCGTGGATATGACCACGTGCTCCAGGAATTCTAAAATTTTAAAGAGGGTGATACAGTTGAAATTAATTTTTTTAAACTGGATGGTGATTTTGGGGTATGAAGACATCTCTGCAGCTTGTTGCTCTCTTTTGAGATTTATTTGTGAGACTCTGGATCATGGCCGTTAATGAGATTTTATGGTGACAGAGGTAGTTCATGGGCCTAACTGCCAGGCTCTGAGAAAAACAGGGAGATGGGGGAAGGTCGCCCATTCCTGACTCTGTGAAAGCCTGGAGATTTGAGTCACAAAACCCACATTACCTGAGTTTTTCAGCAGATTCACTCATGGATGAGGCTCACTTGAGTCTGTGGAGATTGGCCATGAGCATGGTGGTGATTGAGTTCTGGAGGTTTTTGGCTGCTGGGGCTCTGTTGGGGCAGGTGGAGAGATTTACCTGCCTCCCTCTGAGTTGCCCCAACGAGACAGCCTGGCACGGGATCCGAAGGCATCTCTCAGGTCTCTCTCTTTGAAGGCCTCCACTGCGTCTGTCTGACCAGAGTGTATTCTTTCAATACGTGCTCTGTCTAAACTACCTCAATCCTAGTAAATTCTTTTACTGCACCATGACTTTGACCCAGCAGAGTCTGGGTTCAATCACCTCCTCCAAACCTTTAATGGTTACATTTCTAAACAAAGACCTACACAATTTTTTTAATCCAACAATCAATCTTTCTTTCTTTCTTTCTTTCTCTCTCTCTCTCTCTCTCTCTCTCTCTCTCTCTCTCTCTCTCTCTCTCTCTTCTTTCATTCTTGTGACTCTTGGCACAAGGTTTATTTACTCCTAGCTCTGCATTCAGGAATCACTCCTGGTTCACTGAGGGAGGTGGGGGATTGAACCTGGGTGGGATGCATGCAAGGCAAATGCCCTACCCACTGTAGGATAACACTGGTTTGTCCTTTCTCCCTTGCCACAGGGAGCTTAGGTTTATCGGGTTACACCCATCACAGTGCTCCCGAGTCACTCCCATTCCTCTGTTTATCTGTAAACTCTTCTCTGTGCTCTCCTCCCCAGCCAGTTAATCACCTTTTCTCCCTAATCAGATTCTGTTAGATTGTAAGATCAGATCCTTCTAAGGACTTGTATTGTATTGAACTTGCATTATAAGTTATGTCTTTTGCATAGTTTATCTTAAAGCAATGTTCTTTCTGTATGGACACAGGAAGACAATTAATATTATGCTTTGTAACGTGGGAGTTGATTGACTCCAAATAATATTTACTCCTGGGTATCTGCTTTCTTGACTCAGTTGCCTTAGTTCCTAGCACACCAAAAGCAGGATCCCAATGAGGTACTGAATGGACCCAGGGCAAACTGTGAGCTGCTCTGGCATTGAAATGGGCCAGGCCAAAGTGCCACGATACTCAACTATAAGTTGAGGGCATGATCATGGACAAATGCTGTCATGATCCAAAAGTAAGTAAAGATGAGACTAGGACCCTGCGGGGCTAGGAAGACTAACCTGGCCCGAGGACTACGGTCTACACACACACACACACACACACACACACACACACATACATACACACACACATATATATATATATATATGTATATATATATATATACATGAATATATAGTGAGATGTCCTCAGGAAGAACCAAACTGTAAATTTATATCTCTTACTGTGCTCATACAGAATGGCATTGCTAGAAATATTGGAAGTAGATTTACTACAACTATTTAAGTAGATTACTAGCTGAGGAAAGAACACACCCTTGTTGGGATCCCACCCTTGAGCAGATCTCCTAGTAATCTGGAATAATCTCTTTAGATGAGATTTTATCCTTGGTCTTACGCTCTTTGCTGATTTGTTAATGTTCAACCCACCTTTGTGTAACCACCCTCCATGATTGCTAAATAAACTAAGACTGTAAGCTCGGAGGCAGGAGAAGGCTCAGACTGAGGAGGAGGCTGAGGCTGAGGCTCGGGCTCGGGCTCCAGAGGGCAGAGTCAGAGGTGAGAGGGGCTCAGGCTTGAGAAAGAGAAGCAGAGGGGGAGTGAAGATTGAAATAAACTACAACTGATACCGACCAGTGTGGCCCTCGTTTGTTCCTTCGCCTGTCCATCACCATCGACTTCCCCGGGGTGTGGGAAACGGCTTGAGACTACCGAACGCAGGCAGTGGGAGAGCTAGAGTGCCGCCGGACTTTTGAAAACACACAACCCACTGTACTATCTCTCCAGGCCCATATGTTCATTTTTCAAGGTTCCCAATTTCTGGTCAGGATCCTGGATGGCCAGCTCCTCTGCCAGAGGCTCAGGGTATAAGATGGTACCCAATCCTGGACAGTATGTCTTTCCTTCTCAGTGTGTACTAACATACCCACACTCATACAAATGGGGACAAAGTGAGACATGCTAGTGAGCCTCAGGCACATCTCTGGAAATGATTACGATCATGATCACGACCATCCTGTTATTTGTCGATTGCCTCGAGCAGGCCCCAGTAACGTCTCCTTCGTCCTAGCCCTGAGATTTTTTAAAAAGTGCCATATTCAAGGCTCTTTCAGAGTTAGGAGAATGAGACCCATCATTGTTACTGGTATTTGGCATATTGGGTACGCCACAAGGAGTTTGCCAGACTCTGCCGTGTGGGCAGGTTACATTCGGTAGCCTGCCAGTTTGTCCAAAGTAGGAATGAGATAATAAAATGTCATAATAAGATGTCGCTCAGCCACAAATGTCTTGGCCATTGATGGGATTACACAGCACCAGGGGGCCAGTTGGTGGGTGTGACCCCCCGCCTACTGGAATTTGGAGAATCTGGGTGGAGGATGCTCAGCCCCGATCTGAGTAGGCTTGGAGATCTCAGGCCCGGGACCCGCATGCCTTTGTTCCTCTGCCGGTACCTTCATGTGTGCGGAGAGTGGTCTCAGCATGGTAGTGGCTGGTTCTGGAGGTCTTCGGCTGCCGGAGCCCTGGTCAGGGCGGAGAGGGAAACTCAACCCGCTCCCCTCCAAGGGGCCCTGGTGAGGACAGCCAGACGCAGGGCCAGGAGACTCTGGAAATGGGGAAGGAGAATAGAACACCAGAGAAAACCTATGGAGACATGGAGAAAAATGCAAACTCCACGTTGACTGTGTTCAAGTGTCCATTTTTCCCCTTTATCAGCATTACAGTGGCATGATGGTGAAATAATGAATGGAACAATGTTTGCAAAGGATCTGTTTAGAGATGAGGAAACTAAGGTTTACCTGATTAAATACTAGCCTTAGGGCCACGTAGCTTGCCCAACAGCACAGGAAACTGGGGTATCTGCCTTGTTTACAACTTTTTCCAATGTCAAGGTGATTCTTTATCCAGAATCTGAAAAACACCACTCCGACACTGCCATCTACCAAGTATAAATTTTTGAAAAACAACCCAATGTACATCAAGAATATTTTCCTATAGATCTCATATGGTCTTCTTATTCCTTGTGTGTTTTGTAACTTAATTACAAGCCTCAACTTTAGCACTGAAGGAATAATGCAGATGCCTCCTCTTTTAGAAAGAAAAGTAAAACACTTCAGGTATAAATAGATATGGATGAAGAAAACAAATTGAACACGAAAGAAGCATACCCAAGGAGGGCACATAGACAATTTTCCCTAAAAATAAATATAATTAGTGGCAGAGCAAAACTGCGTTCATAACATTGCAAGCAGATGTCAGAAAAAATACTGCCTTGCTGGTTTCATTAAGGCTGAAATTGCCACAACAAACGCGTGTGTTCATAACCATTCCCTTCAAAGTAGACAGATGCTCTGTTGACATGTAAGGACTATCTATTGCTAAAGACACCAGCCAGCAAGGCAATCTGCTCCTTTCTTTCTTTCTTTCTTTCTTTCTTTCTTTCTTTCTTTCATGTAGGAGCGCTGCTATTTATTTAGCCATTGCTTAAGCTGATTGAATTGGGTATGAACTCCACATTTTTAAAAAAGAATTTTAATTTTATAAGTTCACAATATTCGATCACATTCAATATTCAAACACCAATCCCACCGCCATTACACCTTTCCACCACCAAATTCAGAATGTTTCCATTTCAAACCCCAATCCCTGTCCCAAAACACAACCAAAATAGTATATTTCGTATTGTCTGTTATGAAGAACTGCTGAACATGTTTACAAAAAAGAGTTCATATAGGAAACAGTGTGAAGATTGTTCTATTTTGGTAGGAGCCATTGAGATATTCTATGGGATATCACTAATATGTTGTTAAAGTTTGGGTGTTGTGAGCTCTGGTA
This sequence comes from Sorex fumeus, assembly GCF_029834395.1. Taxonomy (NCBI): domain Eukaryota; kingdom Metazoa; phylum Chordata; class Mammalia; order Eulipotyphla; family Soricidae; genus Sorex; species Sorex fumeus. The sequence continues at coordinate 1,969,212 of NW_026606179.1, read as the reverse complement.
TATATATGTGGAAATATGTATGTATGCCTATATATATATTTCCCTCTATGATTTGCCACCTATCTGAACCCCATCAAATGTGGTGTGGTAATTACGGAGAATGGATAGGGAGTGTCTTATAATGTGTCGTGTGGCTGCAAAAGCAGCCACCCAGTCTAGGAATATTTTCACTCATATGTGAGGCTCGGCCTGAGTGCGTTTTGGGCAGCCTTGAGCATGGCAGTGGTTGGGTTGTGGAGGTTTTTGGCTGCTGGAGCTGGGTTCTTTGGGGTGGGGAAGGCTCTCACACACCCCCCTCTGAGGCACCCCATGTAAAACAGCCTGGTGCAGAGGCATGGTTATGGGGGCCTCATGTTATGCTCCCTTTCAGGAAAAGCAGCAGTGCGATCTGTACGGTGGCTGATGACGAGATTATTTGTCTTATGAGCATAACCCCTGGCTCACCGGAGACTGGGAAAAGCAGGCAGAGGGTCTCTGTTCCTGCTGGTCCCATTGAGCCCAGAGTCCAAGGTCACAAAGTTCTGCATTACTTGGGTTCCGCAGGTCTTTACTCCTGCATGAGGCTCGGCCTGAGTGCATGGGGAGTGGCCTTGAGTGTGGAGGTGGTTGGTTGTGGCGGTTTTTGGCTGCCAGAGCTGGGCCCCAGGGAGGGGTCTCACCCGCCCCCCTCTGGGCCCCCCGGTTAAGACAGCCTGGCGCAGGGTCAGGACATTCTGCAGCACTCTCTTTCAAGGAGTTTTAGTTTGTAGTCCCTGGGTCTTGGCCGTTGATGAGATTACATGGTGCCAGGGCAGTTTGTGGGTGTGACTGCCAAGCTACTGGAAAACTGGGGACCTGCAGGGAGGAGGCCCAGTCCCCATCCAGTGGGCCTGGAGCTCTCAGTCACAGGTTCCCGCCTACCTCTGTGCTACAGGCCCTAACTGCGTCTTTGGATCTCTTTTGAGATTTATGGGTCTCTGAAATAGGGCCAATAAATGAGCTTATGTAGCTGAACAGGAGGTGGTTTGTGAGTGTGGCTCTCACATACCTAATTTTTGGCCATTTAGTTTCTTGGTAAACTTGGCCCCAAGTTGTTGGGGTCTGGCCAAAGGCACAGTAGCAATATTGGAGTTTCTGGAGGTCTGAAGGCACCATCAGGCTGCTGATGCACTCACCCCACAGGTACAGGTTGACCTGCTGGTGGCACCATACTCCCTGCTCATTGCTTTCTTAAGCCCACATACATTGCTTCTCATAAGACAATTGGCTAATTGGTGCTTACTCAGTCAGCCAGCCTGCCTTCAGGCCCTGCTCTGTCCTCTTGAGGTTGTATGGACAGCTGTACTACCTCACTTTGGGCTGTCAAGCGACCTCCCCATAGGACTAAGGTGCTAATATATCATATAAAATTATCTGTGTGCAGGGGCATGCCCTCAGCATGTTTGCCTTGCATGCGAAAGACTTAGGTTCAATTCCAGGCATCCCGTATGGTACCCAAAAGAACAGCCAGCAATAACCCCTGAGTATCACCGGGTGTAGACTAACTCTCTCTCACTCCCAATTGTCTGTGTGCGATAGCTATTAATTCTATGACTTCCATCGAAGGTTTGCTTCTTTACCAATGAATAAAATCCAGGCAATTCAAAAGAACAAGCTAGATCAACACTCTCCAGTAGAAGCACAACACCAGCCATGAATACAAGCCACAGAGGCCGCTTTCAATTTTCTGATCCACGTCAGAAGGTAAAGGTAAAAAAGGTAAAGGCCCTCCCGTTGATCGTCGATTTGCTCGAGCGGGCCCAGTAACGTCTCCATTGGAGACTTTGTTGTTACTGTGTCTGGCATATCGAGTACTCTCGGTAGCTTGCCGGGCTCTCCGAGAGGGGCGGAGGAATCGAACTCGGGTGGGCCATGTTGGCCGCTTGTAAGGCGAACGCCCTACCCGCACGTCAGAAGAAACACGGCAAAATCTGGAAAGCTCCCCGTGATGTATTCGATATGCCAAAAACAGTAACAACAAGTCTCACAATTTGTTGTGAGATGTTATTGGTGCTCATTCGAGCAAATTGATGAACAATGGGGGGACAGTGCTACAGTGCAGTGCTATATTTGAGTTAACCAAATATATCCAAAATATTATTTCAGCAATTATTAACAGTGGATCTTTACTGGTTTTCATGCTGTTTTTGAAATCTGGTAAGCATTTTACACTGTTAACACAACTCAAATCAAGTTGCCACATTTTAACTTCTCTGTGGCCAGATAGGGGCAGCAGCTACAGATCACATGGTGTGACCAAGAAATAAATACATGCCAAGATGGCATCGGGGGTGACTCACAGGGCTGAGTGCAGGATTTGTATGCAGGAGGTCCAGGTTCGACCCCTGGCCCCTCACAGTCCCCAAACACTGCTGTGGATGGCTCAAAACCAAAAACCAACAATACATGTCAATATTGACAAAGCTCATAATTTAATGGGGAGAGAAAAATAATCAAGGTGTATATAGGAAATAGGATATTATATTACTATATATAAACATTTAAACCATGAAGAATATGCAGTATCTTAGATAAAATATGCAATATCCATAGATAAAAAATAGGTGTAAAAGTAGTTTATTTAAATTTTTTCTTAAATTGTAGTTTAGACAACATTGTTTCAGTAGTGTTCAAATTTATGATGTTTATGTACAAAATTACTGGACTTCATCACCACTTAGTTGCCCACAAGCCCCCACCACTGTCCCTAAGTCACCTTTAATTAGATCTTCATTTTTCTTCTTCTCTTCCCTTCTCTGTAACCAAGTTTCTAGGGGCTGGAGAAATAGTACAGCAGGGAGGGCATTTGCCTTGCATGCTGCCAACCCAAGTTCTATATCAGCAATCAGATGGTCCCCTGAGCACCACCAGGAGTAATTTCTGAGTACAGAGCCAGGAGTAATCCCTGAGCATCATTAGGTGGATCAACCAAAAGAAGGACAAAAAGTTTATAATCTAAGGTAAAGGGTTTGTCGTTGCTGACCATTGTCTATACCCTTGTTTTTTTTTTCTTTCTGTATTACACTCATAAGTAAGGCCAATTGTATTGGTCCTTTTCCCTCTGACTTATTTTACTCAACATGACTCCTCCAGTTGCATCAATATTGCAGCAAACTGAAATATTTCATCCTTTTTATGGCTACGTAGTACTCCATTGTGTCTGGATTTCACAACTTCTTTATCAATTCATCTGTCATTGGATATTTGGAATGTTTCCCTAGCCTGACTATTGTACTAAGCACTTCTATGAACACAGGTTTGATATGAGGAAATCACATTGCTGGGTTGTATGGGAACTCTGTTCTAAATTTTTAAAGAAATACCCATACTGTTTTCCATACAGGCTGACCCAGACAGTGAATGAGGTTTCTCTTTTACCACATACTTACCAACATTGGTTGTTTCCAATCCATAAAAGTAGTTTTAAAAGCAACTGAAGGGCATACCTCCTATTCATGGGACAGGGACTGAGTCTGTAACAGGCACTACAATTTTTTGTTTAGTATTATTTCTGTACCATACCTTGAGGCCCGTAGAGATAGTGCAGCAGGAAAGGCACTTGTCTTCCTATACCGCTGACCTGGGTTTGGTCCCTCGTACTACATATGGTTCCCAAGAATGGCCATGAGTGATCCCTGAGCAGAGTCAGGAGTAAGCCCTGAGCACAGCTGTGTGTGGTTCAATAATGAGAGAGAAAGAGAAAGAGAGAGAGAAGCAAATAAGAAAAGTATAAACAATTGCCAAATACTAGGCTCTGCTCATTTCTGGCAGTGCGACCTTAGAGAAGTCATCTAACCTTCCTGCACTTCAGTTTCTTTGTCTACAAAATGGAATTATACCTAATAGTATACCTAACAGGGCTGCTTTAAGAGTCACAGGAGTTAATGCGTGTTAAGAACTTCAAACAGCGACCAGCACATGGCAAGCTCTGTATGAACTTTAGCTACTACTGCTGTTTTTTTAATTTCTAAAAAAATCATTCCTTATGAAACAGTTACTATAATAATAAATGAGAAGATCAGGTAGCATTTGACAGTGACTTTGAGAACTCTTCATGTACCCAAATCACATAGCCCTCTGAATATCTGTGTGTATGATACATTTCTGCTATTTGAGATCCCAAAATAGTCACCTCTTTGTGGGACTGGCTGAGTGGGTATTTTAAAACTCCTCATATCCGTGAATGATGAAGCCTTTCCATCAAAGTACTTTCTTACAGATGATTCATCCTTGTCCATTGCTTACACCCTCAGGTTGGTTAAAAGAACACAACCAACATGATACTTTAATTTTTTTGTGACTTAAAAGTCAGTGGCACCAGAGAAAGGACAGCAGAGAAGGGTGCTTGCCCTGCACATGGCTGACATGAGTTCAATCCCAGGTACCCCATGTAGTTCCCAAAACACTGCCAGGAGTGATCCCTAAGCACAGAGACAGGAGTAAGCTCTGATCTTCTCTGGGCATGGCCTGAAAACCAATAAATATATTAACAAAAAAGTAAAGTAAAGTAAAGGCCCTCCCGTTGTTCGTCGGTTTGCTCGAGCGGGCCCAGTAACGTCTCCATTGGAGACTTTGTTGTTACTGTGTTTGGCATATCGAATACGTCACAGGGAGCTTGCCAGGCTCTGCCGTGCGGGCGAGATACTCTCGGTAGCTTGCCGGGCTGGAGCAATAGAACAGCGGGTAGGGCATTTGTCTTGCACGCGGCCAACCCGGGTTCGATTCCCAGCATCCCATATGGTCCCCTGAGCACCGCCAGGGGTAATTCCTGAGTGCAAAGCCAAGAGTAACCCCTGTGCATTGCTGGGTGTGACCCAAAAAGAGAAAAAAAAAAGAAAGAAAACCCATATTAACAAAAGTCAGTAATATTTGTCAAGGCCAAACAGTGCTGTGTACACCAGAAATCCACTCTCTCAGGCCTCGAGTCTTGGCTTGACTTTGCCGACAGATCACCTATCATCTCTCCCACCTTGACTGATGCTTTCCTTCTGGTTTCTTTCCACCTTCCTCTTCTGTGTAGTACCCTCTGTAGCAGAGTCAGGAGAAAGTCCTGGTCTGGGGCAGAGAGATAGTGCATCGGGCAGGGTGCTTTGCTGACACACAGCTGACTTGAGTTGGATCCCCTGCCCATTCTCGCAGCTCTCTGTTCCAGTGGTTTCATTTCTCAGATTCACTCAGAGGCATTTTGGCATGCAAGTTTAACTATTCTTTGTTCAGGCTTAGAATGTTCTCCTTTAGTCTTTATTCCCTCTCAGTTTTTTTTTAAATGGGGGTAGGCCTCCACCAGCTTTTGAAGTGATAGAAATGGTAGTCAACTGGTTCCAGGAACTGGTTTCTAAAAGGGTTCATTCTTGTTCTGAGTCTATATTCTTTATGATCTCTTTGCTCAATTATTCTAAAAGTATTAGCCAAGTTTTCTTTCCTTCCTGTTTACCAGCTGTTCCCCAAAGCCTCCATCTTAACCCCCTCTTTATTATTTATTTATTTATTTATTTATTTTTTAAATTTATTTCTTTTTTAATAGTGAGACACCATGAGGTACAGTTGTAGACTTACACATTTTTGTGCTTGGGTTTCAATTATACAATGATCAAACACCCATCCCTCCACCAGTGCGCATTTCCCACCACCACGGGTACCAGCATCCCCTCCCCCCCCAAGCCCCCATCCCACCCTGCCTCTGTGGCAGGGCATTTCCCTTTCTCTCCTTTTGAGTGCCGTGGTCTGCAAAAGAGGCATTGAGTGGCAATCATGCTTGGTCGACAGTCTACCCTCAGCATGCTCTCCCATCATGGGCGGATCCTCCCAACACCCTTTATTTGGTGTTCCCTTCTCTTTCTGAGCTCCCCCTTCCCCTAACATGTGTGGTTGTCCTCCGGGTCATTGAGTAAAATTCCTGGTACTAATCTCTGCCATACTTGGGTGTTAGTTTCCTATTTTGTTACTTTATGTTCCCCAGATGAATGCAATCTTTCTATGTCTATCCCTTTCTTTCTGAGTCATTTCGCTTAACATGATACTTTCCATGTAGTACCACTTGTATGTAAACTTCATGACTTCGTCTTTTCTAACAGCTACATAGTACTCCATTGTGTAAATGTGCCAGAGTTTCTTCAACCAGTCATCTGTTCTCTGGCACTCAGGTTTTTTCCAGATTCTGGCTATTGTAAAGAGTGCTGCAATAAACAGACAATTGCAGATGTCACTTCGGCTATACTTTTTTGCCTCTCTGGGATATATTCCCAGGAGTGTTATTGCTGGGTCAAATGTTAACCCCCTCTTTAAAAAAATTATTAATATTATTTGGGGAATTATACGCAATTTTGTTCAGGTACTACTCCTTGTGTGGGCACAGGGTTTGCTCCTGGCAAAGCTCCATGATTTTCTGGGGATCAAATTGGGTCTCTTGCATGTAAAGCATAACCCTAACCTTTGAGCTATCTCCCCAGTCCCTGCAGCCTTTCTGTTTTATTTTATTTTTTGGCTTTTGGGGTCACACCTAGTGATACTCAGGGGTTATTCCTGACTCTGAAATTAAGAATTACTCCTGGCCATGCTCGGGAGACCTTGTGGGATGCTGAGGATCAAAGGGGGTTTGGCCACGTGCAAAGCAAACACCCTACTGCTATTGCTCCGGCCCCCACTTTCTTTTTTTATTGTTTTTAAAATCACTCATCTAAAATGGCATTTGTTTTTTTTTTCTCACTCTTCATTACTACCCTTTTCTAGAAGTTACCTTTTTTTTTCTTCTTAATTGGATTCATTATAAATCTTTGGGCTCCTGACAATTAGCTCTGGTTGCACAATTACTGTTAGAAGTTAAACTACCTTGCTAAGAAAGATAGCTAAGGAGGAAGGCTGCCTCTGGGTCCTACAGCATATCTTTATGTTTATCCAGGGTTGGCACTTCAGACCCTTGGCATGGAGTGAAGGAGTTATGCTGCAACACCCAGCATCCAGAATATTCAAAACTGTAGAAATAAGATATAAGCTAAAAATGGAAGGAGCATTGGCAGTGGACAGCTATGTTGATCCATTGTCCTTTGACATGGGCCTTTGAAAGTGTGGTCCGGGGGCAAAGAGATAGTACAACAGGTAGGGCGCTTTACTGGTGCATAGTTGACCTGAGTTTGATCCCCTGCATCACATATGATCTCCCGAACTCTACCAGGAATGGTCCCTGAGCACAGAGCCAGGTGTAAGTCCCAAAAACTGCTGGGTATAACTCCAAAACAAAAGTAAAGAAAAGAAATAAAAAGGAAAGGAAAATAAATGTGGCTCTTTCTGTACATTTCCCAGCAATTCTTTGGCTCCAACCATGTGACACTAAGAACTATCAGAAAATCCTGCCTGAGTACATAACCATGCTTTGAGCACCAGCTTTGTGCTAGAATCTGGGGCCAGGGTGTCCAGTGAAACCACAGTGGAACAAACTTATTTCATAACCGGAGGGTGTTGGTATTTGTCTCCTGTGACCCCCTCATTCTGCAGGTGGGGATAAAGGCAGATGGAGGTTGGAATATTATCTTCTGCCCATGCAGTCAGTTGGAGGCACTGGGGCATGGAACAGGAAGAATTGTGTGATACTGAAAATAGAGAAATCAGGAACCAAAGGTGATCACTTTCAGCCTGTGTATGCTTTCTCCCCACTATCTTAACTGGTTTGAGTTTTGCTTTTACCTTTGGAGCCATTCCCAGCAGTGCCCATAGACTATTCCCAGAGGTGCCGAGACACCTTCGTCTCCAGCCAGGGCATGTACTACAGCCCTCTGAGCCATCTCCACAGCCACCTCCCCGGCTGGTTTTAAACTCTCTCTCTCTCTCTCTCTCTCTCTCTCTCTCTCTCTCTCTCTCTCTCTCTCTCCATTGTTGTTGTTCCACCTTTGGATAAGTTTAGGACTGGTCATTGGAGGGGCCTTGAACGCAACTTCAAAGTGGAAAGTGAGAACACGCGAAGCATTTGTTCTGCAATCCTTTGCTGGTGTGTGCAACACTTAAATTTTCGGGTGCCCTTGGTGATAGTTGGCAGCAGGGACTGCTTATGTAACCTTTTGACGAGGGACTGCTACAATTGCAAGAGGAGAAGAAAATTGGGAAGAGCCACCCCAACTTAGGAAAGCAAGTTGCTTCCTGAATGTGAAGTCCACAGGCATCTTTTGAGAATGCCTTGGCAGCCAAGCCCATAAAGAAGCCAGTATGGGCTGAGTGCTCCTGGGAGACAGGTCAGCCTGGCCTACAAACTAGAGCTTAGCTAGTTTCTAGGGGAAAGCTGGGTTTTCTTGTAGCGTGCTTTCATAGGAAAGGAATACAGGTACAGAGTTTACCTTTGAAGCAGCGAGAGGGTCCAGAACCAAAGTAACTATCAGAACTAGGGCAGCCTGTCACCCTGGGGCCTTGGCTATGGACAGCCCTGTTTGGATTGTGTCACAGAAGCAACAGATTCAAAGGCGAGAATCCCACATCTGTTCAATACCAGCCCTGTGGCCTTGGGCGAGTAATCCAACTACCTTGTACTCAGCTTTAGCACCAGACATTCTCCTTTCTAGGGCCTAGAATAAGATGGATGTCCAGAGCCAGCCCCATGTCTGGAGTGGGCAGGGGGCAGTGACCTGAGTCAAATGTGGTTTTCCTGCCTGTTTGCCTTTTCCCTCCCTCCTTTTTTTTCCCCTCCCCTTCTCTTCCTCCCTCCCTCCCTCCCTCCCTCCCTTTCTTTCTTTCTTTCTTTCTTTCTTTCTTTCTTTCTTTCTTTCTTTCTTTCCTTCCTTTTTCTTTTTTCTTTCTATCTTCCTTTCTCTTTGTCTTCCTTTCTATATTCCTGTCTTTCTCTTTCTGTCTTCCTTCCTTCCTTCCTTCCTTTCTCCTTCCTTCCTTTCTCCTTCCTTCCTTCCTTCTTTCCCTCCTCTCTTCCTTCTCCTCCCTCCCTCCCTCTTTCTTTCTTTCTTCCTTCCTTTCCTTTCCCTTTCTTTCTTTCTTTCTTCCTTTCCTTTCTTTCTTTCTTTCTTTCTTTCTTTCTTTCTTTCTTTCCTTCCTTTTTCTTTTTTCTTTCTATCTTCCTTTCTTTGTCTTCCCTTCTATATTCCTGTCTTTCTCTTTCTGTCTTCCTTCCTTCCTTTCTCCTTCCTTCCTTCTTTCCCTCCTCTCTTCCTTCTCCTCCCTCCCTCTTTCTTTCTTTCTTTCTTTCTTTCTTTCTTTCTTTCTTTCTTTCTTTCTTTCTTTCTTCCTTTTCTTTCTTTCTTTCTTTCTTTCTTTCTTTCTTTCTTTCTTTCTCTCTCTTTCTTTCTCTTTCTTCTTTCTTTTTTCTTTCTATCTTCCTTTCTCTTTGTCTTTCTTCTTATATTCCTGTCTTTCTCTTTCTTCCTTCCTTTCTTTCTTCTCCTTCCTCCCTCCCTCCCTCCCTCCCTCCCTCCCTCCCTCCCTCCCTTCCTTCCTTCCTTCCTTCCTTCCTCCTCCTCCTCCTCCTCCTCCTCCCTCCCTTCCTCCCTCCCTTCCTTCCTTCCTTCCTTTCTTCCTTCCTTCCTTTCCTTCTTTCTTTCCAGACAGCAATGCTCAAGGCTTACTGCCCTGACACTGTACTCAGGAAACCACATATGACTCAAGGATTGGAACCCAAATTCTGCATGCAAGGCAAGCACCTTGCCTGATATAACCATCTCTCCAGCCTTCTGCCCACTTCTTTAGGCAGTTCCTGCTCTTTTTTTTTTTTCTTTTTGGGTCACACCCGGCGATGCTCAGGGGGTTACTCCTGGCTCTGCACTCAGAAATTACTCCTGGCAATGCCCAGGGGGGCCCTATGGGATGCTGGGAATTGAACCCGAGTCGGCCACACGATGCAAGGCAAACACCCTACCCACTGTACTATAGCTCCAACCCCTCCTGCTCTTCTTATGTCTGTGTTTTACATGTCTTGGGAGTTGTCTACATAAGTTTGTTACCAGCAGTGGAAAAGAAATCAAAGCCAGGGGTCGGAGAGATTATACAGCGAGGAGGACGTTTGCCTTGCACACAGCCAGCCCAGGTTCAATCCCTGGCACCCCATATGGTACCCCAAGTATGGGCAGGAGGAATTCCTATGTGCAGAGCCAGGAGGAATCAATCCCTGAGCATCACTGGCTGGGTGTGACCCCCAAAACAAAAATAAACTAATTAAAATTTCTTTTAAAAAGAAGTCAACAGAAATCACATGGTTGCATTTTCCCTGACTGCACTTTTTTGTATTTCCACTGTTATTCGAGTTTCCCAGGCAATCAGACTCACAAGATCATCTCCACAACTCTGCTCTCGTGGTGGAAGAGAAGGCTATTAACTGGTATTGATGGAAACCCTGCCCCCCATGTACTGGGGGCTGGGGGCTTATAAGGAGTGGCGTTTGACTCATGGGGAAAACAGCTTGTTACACGAGTGTCAAGGCTCCCTGCCAGTAGGTAAGAATTGATTTCCCTTGCAGAGAAATTTGCTCCCCCTCCCCTCTGCTGTCTTGCAGCAGATGTCTGAGTCTGGTCTGAATAATGAGGGCCTTTGCAGGAGCTTGCAACACAGCCTCCTGCTGCTTGCTGGCATGGCCTGGGTGCGAAGATAAGTAGACAATTGCGGGCCTGTTGTCTGAGGACTAAGGGAGGCCAGGCCAGATGGCAGGACGCTTCAGAAGCAGATCCGGGCATTGGCACAGCTCAGCCTGAGAAGTGAAAAGCACATGGATAGGAAACCAGAATTCTCCACAATCTGAGGAGGAAATTTAAATTGCTTCAACTCCTCACTCCCCACTAAGCTTCTACAAAGCAAATCAGATGCAAATGAGAAAGCACAGAAGTGGAAGGAATTATTTTCAAATGGTAAAGAAATCTATGGGGAAAATTCATAAAACCCAAGAGGGGAGCACACCACGCAAAAGGCCATTATTCCTTCCTTTGCAGGATGGTCTGAGGAGAAAAAAATGTGACTAGGCTTAGTCATCACCAGCTCATTCCCCAGAAAGAGACTAGGCCAGTGAGCAACATCAACCCAGATTTAGTCACTGATCTCTTAGCAGAAATCTGGCAAGTGCTTAGAAACACTTTTATTTTTCTATTAAAAAGGTTTAGTTAAACCTGTAGAGCTGTTAATGCCTACTCACTCCTTCCCCCACTTCTCTTCCTTCCTTTCTTCCTCCCTTCTTTCCTTCTCCCTCCCTCCCTCCCTCCCTTCCCTCCTTCCTTCCCTTGATATTGAAGGCTTGGTGCTTGGGGAACAATGCAGTGCCCAGGATAGAACTAGGGCTTCTGCAGGCAAAGCATGTGCTCAGTTCTTTGATCTGTTCCTCATTAGAGCATTGCAGAGACAGTCCAACTGGCTAAGCGTATTGCTTTGCATGCAAGGGACCTGGATTTCATCTCCAGCACCAGATGGTCCTTGAGAACTTCCAGGAACAGCTCCTGAGCACCACCCAGTGTGTCCCCTCCCCCAAATCATTGGAGAGGGAGGCCCCACCCCTGCCCAGCTGCCACTGCTGGTGTGTTTAGTTCACTGGTGATGAATGCCTTGGGAAGCCCCAATTTGCAAGTGGCAAAACACAAGCCTTTTGCTGCAGGCATGGCTGTAGCAAAGACTGAGAAGGACATTTCAACACAACTTCATCCTTTATACAAAACAAACACAGACGGAGCTCCAGCCAGGTGAGTTTAAAACCGAAATACACAGCCACACACAAGAAGGGGGAAATTAGAAGTGAGGTTCAAGGGCAGGGTTATTTTTGTCCAGAACTGAAAAAACAAGCGATTGGAATCCCCAAATGGGTGATCTGTGTTACCAGAGAAAACGCTCATGGTTTGAAATATAAATAGAGCAAGGAGACCCAAAGAGAGGAGAGGGGGGGAGATGGATGGAGCTTGGGCAGGAGTAGTTGAGAGAAAATCACAACTGAATGGGGAACTCTGCTGACATGTCCCCTCAGGTCTATGGGGACAGCAGCCCCAGCTGTTACCGTTTATTTATTTATTTACTTATTTAATGGGAGCGCACCCAGCTGTGCTTAGGGCTTACTCCTGGCTCCGCACTCAGGGATGACTCCTGGCATGCTCTGTGAACCGTATGGAGTGCCGGGGATCAAACCCAGGCAAGTGTGTCCCGTCCTAGCTCTTACTGGATGTTTACGTGTGGCACTATACACAGGCTAGTTTCCATTCTCACGGAGATTTTATGCCCTATCAAAATTTGACTTCCCATTCTACTGTGGCACCTACCCCCCAAAAAAAATCAGCATTAAAAATAGCACCAGGGGCCAGAGAGATAGTGTAGTGACTCAGGGTGCTTCTCTTGCATGCAGCAGACCCAGATTCAATTCTCAATATCCCATAGGTCCCCTTAGCCCTGCCAGGAGTGATCTGTGAGCCCAGAGATGGGGTAAGAGATTGGGACACTGTTGGGGTGGCCCCAAAGCAACACCAAATAAGAAAATCAGCCAATCTCACAGAAAATCACCCGGCTCCTCTCAGACTCCCCGGGGTCAGCTCCAGTCTCCATTCCACAGGCGAGGAGCTGCGCTGTGCGTAGGCCGCTGTCCCTCTCCTGGGCCAGGGCCAAAGGTGCTCTCACTGCTGCTCTGTTCACAGGCCCGTGTGCCCAGAGGACATAGAGAGACACAGTCCCTGCTCCCTGGAGCTTCCCTGATGAGGCTCAGCTGTTTCCTGAGCACTTTATGGGTTTTTTGTTTTGTTTTGGGGCCACATCTGGCAATACTCAGAGGTTACTTCTGGCTCTGCACTCAGGAATTATTCCTGGCGGTGCTCGGGGTACCACATGGGATGCTGGGGACTGAACCCAGGTCTGCCGGGTGCAAGGCAAATGCCCTCCCCGCTGTGCTATCACTCTGGCCTCGTATTCCCCAAGCACTGTAGAACAACACATACACACTTTCATCCTGGACTAGAAGCAGCTTGGGAACCAGGCTGTGTTCCTGTGTCCAGGCCACACCCTGGTCCACTTCAGACCCACGGGCTATTTGGCAGGTGCTCTCACCATGCTGGCACCGTCCGCCCTCCAGGCCTTGCTTCCTTCTGTGAGCTCGGTGGCTGAGATGTGCGTAGTCTCTGACCAGCACAGATGGGAACACTGTGCCCCAGAGCCCCAGGAAGCCAGACTCTGCCTGTACAGGCTGATAACTGCCTCAGTGTTCTGAGGTGGGCAGAAATGAGACATAGACCCTGGGGCAGTGTGTGTCAATATGTGACTGACTTGTGGTCAGAGAGGCCCTGTGTGAGTGGTAATTGAGTCAGTGGGCACAGCGGAACTGTTTCTGCTCGCCCTGGGACACTCTGTCAGGCTCCCAGTGCCTAACCCCATGCAGAAGTGCTGCTCAGGCTTCTGAGATGTATCAGGCCCGTGCCTGGGAGCATGTAGGGTCCCGGCAGTGTCCACACTGGGCTTATTCCTTTGCCTGCAAAGCCTGGGGCAGCTCCTAGGCTCACCCCTGGCCCCGGGAACATTCTCTGAGAGACTGCACGCAAACACTTGGTGTTCAGTTCAGGCCCTTCCTGTCGTGGTGGGAGGTCATCCCCTGAGTGTGCACTTCCATCGCCGACTGAGTGCTACTACAGCACTATTATTATTTTTTAAGATTCAAAACTATTTTGGGGGGGCACACCCAGTTGTGCTCAAGTATCACTCCTGCTGGGGGTTGGGGACCATATGTGGTGCCAGGTATTGAGCCCAGGTTGGTGACATGCAAGGCAAGCACCTCTCCCCTGTCTATCTCTCCAGCTTTGCTATAGCACTGTTCTTTGACAAGCTAAAGAATGCTTGACCTATTTACCAATATGAGTCAGAAGTGTCATAGATCAAGGACACTGATTATTGGTACATTACCACAGAAGACACTTAGTGTCACCATACAGCATATGATCCAGAAGAATCTGGAATAAAAATACAGTGGACTATGGTACTTTGATTTCAAATGTTAGTATATAGATGTCTTAAAAAATGTTGTTCAAGGCTCTTTTTCTTTTCCTTTTAAAAACAAAAAAACTGTGGTGGTGCCAGGAATCGAACCCAGGTCTCATGTGTGCAAGGCATGTGTTTTGTCATTGAGTTACATCTCTGGCTCACCCCAAAAACAATGGGTAGAAATAAAGTCAATACCTGGGTTCGATTCCTCCGTCCCTCTTGGAGAGCCTGGCAAGCTACCGAGAGTATTCTGCCAGCACGGCAAAGCCTGGCAAGTTACCCGTGATGTATTCAATATGCGAAAAACAGTAACAAGTCTCACAATGGAGATGTTACTGGTGCCCGTTCAAGCAAGTTGATGAACAACGGGAGGACAATGCTACAGTGCTACCTCTGACTTCCGTGCTGATGCATCTCCATGTTTAATATGTGTTTTCGTTCCTTTACCCTTAAGTTCAATTATTGGAGCAGAGGTCCTGGTACCTAGAGAGAAGTGAAAAGGAGTTGCTTCCTCTAGGGCATATAGTAAAGGTTATGTTGAATTTGATGTTATCACTATCTGTTTATTTTCCATCCTTTTAGTGCCACGAGAACTGCAGATAGAGAACAGGGCAGCTCCGTTGGTGGAGATGATCAATCTCTATTACCACGAGGAATTAGAGTAACTGTGGGTGGGGGGTGGCGTGGGGAGGATGGAAACAGCACTATCTGGAAGGCAGGGCATTTACTGAGCCAATTCTTGGGTGCACACATTTCCAGTGATGATGGTAGCATCTGAGGACCAGACCTCTCAGGAATGAAATGAAGAAAGAAAGAAAGAAAGAAAGAAAGAAAGAAAGAAAGAAAGGAAAAGCAGGGAGGGAGGGTAGAAAGAAGGAGAGAAAGAAAGAGAAAAAAACAGAAGAAAAATAAGAGAAAGAGAAAAAGAAAGAAACAAAGAAACACAGACCATACTAAATGTGATTTAACTGAACAGGGGAGAATTCTTGAACTAATTTGCCCTGAGATGGCATAGGAGGAATTTTTCCCTTAATTCGTAAGGATTTAGATACATTCTTTCTACCATGAGCTAATGAAATATAAAAAGTTTACAATGAATCTTTGAACTTTAGGAGTGATGCAATTGTGGCAATACATGTTTCATATTTTCAGTTCCCAGAAAGTGTCTACTAAATCTCCGTGGCCCATGCATGCTTCTCTTACAATTCCCCACTTTCTCCCTGTGATTGAAGCCCAGCCCATGAACTCTGCTTTGTCCATGTGACCAGAGCACAGAGTCGTACACAGCCAAGGGCTGACTAGCAGTAAATGAGCAAATGGTCTCCTTTGGTCCTCACATTCTTTCCTTTTGTTTTCGTTCTTTTGTTTTTGGGTCACACCTGATAACTGCTAAGACGTTACTCCTGGCTCTGCCCTTGAGAACTACTCCTGGTGGTGCTCAGGATACCATATGGGATGCTGGGGATCAAACTCAGGTTGGCCAAGAGCAAGGCCACCCCTACCCACTGTACTATCTGTCCAGCCTCTGATTTGTTTTTTTTATAACAGCTAATAAATGTATATTAAAAATTTATACAGGTTACCTTTAGCAGCCCTCAGCTCTCATTTTCTCTAGACTTCCCTGTTATCTATGTTCTTCATTCATAGGGGATATCAGAGAATTTTGATTTTCTATCTCATTGTCCTTTGAGAGAAACACTAAAGCATCCTAATTATACTGTCTGCTTTATTGCAGGCCGTCTTGATGACATGGTTCCATGGAGAAGATTCCAGTCTCTAGCAGTCTAAGATTTTAGAATTTTAGTTGCACCCAGAACTTGAGGATTAGTTTGTTTTTCCAGCTCATAAGCGCGGGGAAACACAGGACGCTCAGTTCCTGATGGGATATTTCAGCAACCCATGAAACCCAAGTGGTGTCATAGTCCCCTTGAAATGTTACCTCTGCCACTTGATGATCTGATGACTTCCCATCACAGTCTCGGGGCCAGACTGGGTTCATTTATAAAGATATGCCCCCTGATTCGGGAAGATATTCCCCCCAGGTTTTGCTGATCTGTCTTTGAGGGCAGAACCATTTGTGCACTGCTTGATAGGACAGCTTGTATATTAAGGGGTAGATAAAAAGGCTAGACTTAATTTGTTGTTGTGGTTTGCTTTGGGGCCACACCTGCTTACTCCTGGCTCTGTGCTCAGGGATCACTCCTGGAGAGCTCGGAGAACCATATGGAGTGTCAAGGATCAAATCTGGGTTGGCAAAGTGCGAGGCAACTGCCCTTCCCGATGTGCTTTCTCCAGTCCCTGCTAGATTGAATTTGTTCAAGCTTCTGAAGACTCATGTCCTAGAGAACTGAATCAGTCCCAGAAGAGATGGATGTTAGAGTGTTTCTTGCGGTAGTTAGCAGTGGCCGGCCCTCTAGAGAATACACATTTGCGTCAATGCCTGCTCAAACATGTCCATTAGAAAAGTTGGCCTAAGTAACAGGTTTCAGCAGTCACATAGGTTCTTGAGGCAAGCAGCTTGAAGAATGGGTCTGATTTCCTCCAGTACATGATGTAGAAGACAAGGTGGCAAAGAATTCTGTACTGTGTTGTTGAGTTTCCTTAACCTTGTTTACATAACTTATTTTAGGAACTATTTTGTCTATTTTTTACTTTGTTGGTGTTTGGGCCACACTTGCTCTGCTCAGGGTTTACTCCTGGCTCTGTGCTCAGGGATCACTCCTGGCAGGCTCAGAGTGCTGGGGATTGAACCTGGTTGACTGCATGCAAGGCAAGCACCTTACTGGCTGTACTTTCTCTGGCCCAGGAACTATTTTACACTGCTACAGTCCACTGGAGAGACTTGACTGGTTTAAACAGGGTCCATGCGTCGTCTTTGAAGGAATCAACAGCAGATTTTCCTTTGGATCACTCATCAGACTTTTTTGTTGCTCACACCAGGCTTAACATCAGAACTTTTCCCATAGCATATGATAAAGGTTTTCCTCAGCCTGTCCCTCCAAGGCCCAGTTTCATACTTCCAAAAGTGCTTTGAACCATCTATTTAGTATCCCTTTTGCTCATTAAAATCAGGCCTGAGGAACGATATGCCATAGCCATGCAGCCGAACACCATTCCAGGCTATTTTGTCTGGGGCAACCCAGAGGGGGTGTGGGTGAGGCTCCTCTCCGCCCCAACAGAGCCAACCCCGGCAGCCAAAAGCCTCCAGAACTCAACCGCTGCCATGCTCACGGCCGCTCTCCTCACGCTCTGATGAGCCTCACCCAGGAATGAATGTATTCCTGGACAACGTGACAATCATACTTTATACCACCAATATACCAAGAGTAGCACACACCACATTTGATTGGGTTTAAAGTAGAAGGCAATAAATCTTAGGGGGAAATACACTTTTACAAATATATATGTAAGTACACAAGGCTCAACTTTTAACCTGTTACTAATATCTTATAGGAGGGCTAAATGGCTCCTGGGTGAAATACAACAGTCGTCACACACTTTCCTCTAAGAAAAGTTTTTTGTCTCTTTTTTAGTGGATTATTCATAATAAGCAATACAAAATAAATTATTTTGGTTCTGCTTAGTGGGCAGGGTTTGGGGTTCAGATTGGAAATATGGTGGTGGGAAGGTGTAATGGTGGTGGGATTGGTGTTCTAATATTAAATGTATAAAATTTGTGAACAAATTTATAATATATATATAAATCAGGCTTGAGTGTTTTGAGTTCCTCTTTTAAGATTGGGATGCTGTTCTCTCATTGAGTTATATCATTATATTTTTCTAGCACTAAATTAAGGTTTTCACAGTCCTTGAAACTATTGCCCCCAGTTTTTCTTTTCTTTTTCTTTAAGGAGTATAATATCCACCCTCAGATCCACTACCATCATTATCTGCTCATCTGCCTTTATAATCATTAGTAATATAGGCAGAATTTTTCACTACAACACCACTCAGAATAGTGATAGTATACTATACTGTAGCCTTTGTATAGGCAAGTATAATATCTTGTCTACAGACTGATTTATTTTCAAAAGATTTTCATTCCTTTTGCCCATACTGCTTTTCTGAATGAAATTCTGGGTTTTAATTCCTGCTTTCCCAAGGTGCTGGCTTTCTCGCCTGCTTCTCTGAGCTCTTGGTTGTCTGTGACCCTGGGAATATGGTTGGTAACTTCTTCAGAGCTCAGGCTCCTTTGCGATATTGCTCTTTCTTCAGCATTTCCATGGAGTGTGCCGGATCACCTGATTTCCCCTGGATAGTATTTCCAAGTGCTTCTGGAGGGCACGTTTCTGACCATGCTTCTGCAGCTTTGGCTGCCTGGGGCTGCCCATGTCTCCATACTGCGAGTATTGGCAAGACCGCTGGTGAGGATGGTGCTGCTGTTGGCTGTGATGATAGCTGTCGGAATAACCAGGGTATGGTGGTGTGGCTGAGGTGTGGCAGCTGCTCCTGGGGCTAGGGTGCAGGGTGGGCGGCTGTGGCTGGCCAGGCTTCTCTGTGAAAGCGGTTAAGACTCCCTGGCTGAACCTACTGCACTCTCAGAATTTCCTTATTCTTTACTTTTGTAAGGAATCCCTCCATAATACTTAGATTTGTGTTTTGCACTTTGAAATCTCACGTACATGCAGAAAGGTGCACAAGGCAAGAGACGCACATCTCAATCATTTTTATAGCAATTATTCCAGCACTTAAATCAAGAAGTTTAACAAATTATTCTCCTGGGTCCTTGTGCTCATGATCACGGTTTTCCCTAAGAGTGACCCTCCTGACTGGTAACACAGTCATAGATTTGTCTCATCTGCTTTTGAACCTTAAATCTATGGAACCACATAGCAAGGTCTTCTCTTTTGCTAAGCAAAAGAAGTCTATCACAAAAAGAAAAACACTGCATGGTGTCACTATATGGGATAAGGAGAAAAAGTTCAATTTATAGACACAGAAAGTAGAAAGTTTTCACCAGGAACTTATGGGAAAGGGAAATTTTCATTTAAAGGACATAGAGTCACAGATGTGATGTGTATTGAGAACACTGTTTTGAGACTCGGGTGATGCAGTTCTAAAATGGGCCTTCAACAGATACCTTATTTCCCAGCCCACGCCAAGATGCAAGAATTCAACATGGACCCCACTAGGAGAGATGGACATAGATTCTCAGGCAACCACAGAGCAAGGGGGACAAGACCCTCTGTTTCCCCATCAAGATGGCGCCGCATTTTTCTGTTCCCACCAGGCAAGGCCTGGCTACTGACTTACTCAGCAAAATACCAGTGGGATGCAGGTAGTACCTGAGTGATAAGAAGAGACAACACCAGCCTAACACATGTGGACAGTTTCCCACAGGTGAGAGCACAGAAAAGGTGCCTCAATCCGGACAAGAAACAACACTGGGTCTGTTACTCTGGAGTAGGGATCTGCTGGTCCCTTCCTCTGCTTTTCCCTGCTTCAATTTGATGGAAGCAAGTTTTTATTAAGTAACCTTTAATATTAGAAAAAGAAAGCTTTTCTAATTCTCTTTACAGCGAATATGTAATATCAGTGCTTTGGCCATCTGAAGTTAAAGTTCCTTTGCTATAAAATACATGGTTTTAACCTTTACTCAAATTGAATTTATAATCCCTACGACTTCCCTACATACACATAGCAAAAGACGGGAGCAAAATGAGCAAATACCAAACTATATTGATCATTTGTCATTTCTAGTGTGTGGTTTTTAGAAGCAGTGCACATACCCAGTACATGTTCATTCCTTGGTTTATTAGTTGCAGTGCACAATGCAGCAGAATACATGTTGGTGAACATTTGTTTATATCTGCAAGAAGGTAGCTAAGGATTAGGTTTCAATATTGGCATTTAACTGTCCTTCAAGCAAGTAGCCTTACATTGTAGTATGCCCTCAAGGGAATTTGTTTTTAGTACTGAAAAAATAAAAATTAAAATATTATTTATAAACTTTTATACACAATGTAATTATTTAAGTGGAAATTAAAAAATAAAATTTGCTTATTTACTATTCAATACACAATGCACGCCAGATTTCAATTTTTGTTATACTAAGAATTAAATCTCTTGTGTTGGGAAAATAACATTTCCAAAAAATTACTAGAAAAGTCCACCAGTATAATGTTTTGTCCTTTTCCAGCACAGATTTGGTAACTTACTATGGATGAAAACGATCCACAGGTGAAATATATGAGTGTATCTTAAAGAAATTTTTCCTTGTGATTGGAAATAGTTTTGACATGAAGTAAATTGATTGAAGGTCATCGTCAGAGCTGTTTTTGTGAAATTTTCTTAGGGTATTATTACCCCCTCTTTCCAACACCTCCCTCAAATTACTGAAAAATAAAAATACATTTATAATGCTTAAGACAAATTTGGATTAAACATAAACGTTTCACATTTTGATCTATACTAAAAAATTAATATTTTGATAAGAATGAAATATTTGCATTCTTAGTTATGAGTCAATATAAGTGCATTCCAAAATCCTTTCTGAAATGGGAAAACCCAGGTGGCAATTTTCACTTTTACAGGGGAGGTAAGGGGTAGGAATTCACAATAGACACAATTGCATTCCTGATCTACTGATCATACCAGTCCTGAGTACTCTGGGCAGAATGAAGGTCAATCAATGTTAATAGTTTTTCTTCCAAATTTTAATCAATGATCAAGTAATTCACCATCAGTCCTATTATTACCAAGCAATCACAATGCATTAAAAAGTAAACTTGCGATCCTGCAGAATTAGGCATAAGTTGTGAAATAAAAAGCAAATATGTTTTGTCAAAACTGTCAGTGTACAGAAGGCAGGACTGGAAGGGTCTGAATTACCTGTAATGCCACGTACACTCCATAAACTCTAAATAAGGCTTAAGGAACTCGTCATTTTGAAACCTAAGACACATACCCTCATTTTCTTATTGGTTCACAAAATCTATGAGTATTTTCATTCAGCCAAGTTGAACTTGAGCTTTAGCAATTCTTATACAAGCTGTCTCTGGGAGTACAGGATAGTATTAATAATTCAAGACAAACTAATAGACAGGAGGACACTTAGGTTTAATGTTACCGTAGCAGCTCTTTGTAAGTTTATTAACAATTCTAGCCTAGTCCTAATAAGTCCTGATAACAGTCATTAGGACATTTACTGGGGGTAGCATTATACCCATTTTTATGGATATATATACATATATGTATATACAATGTATATACATATATATATACATATAGTTAAGAGTAAATTTGAATCGCCTGAGTAATAGCAAACTGGACATGATGGCATTCTCTTTTCACAGATCTTGATGGCACATTCTCTGTAGCCAAATGGAATTAGGGCAGAAATAGCTTCATTCTTAATTAATTAATTAAAAAATTGAACCACCATGAGATAGATAGTTACAAAATTGTTTATAATTTGGTTTCATAATTTCATTTCAGTCATACAATGTTCCAACACCGGCCCCTTCACCAATGTACTTTCCCACCACCAATGTCTCCAGTTTTCCTTCTGCCATGCCCTCCCCCAAGCCTGCCTCTGTGGTAGACACTCTTCTTCCTCTTTCTCTTCCTCTTCCTCTTCCTCTTCCTCTTCTTCTTCTTCTTCTTCTTCTTCTTCTTCTTCTTCTTCTTCTTCTTCTTCTTCTTCTTCTTCTTTTTCTTCTTCTTCTTCTTCTTCTTCTTCTTCTTCTTCTTCTTCTTCTTCTTCTTCTTCTTCTTCTTCTTCTTCTCCTTCTCCTTCTCCTTCCCCTCCTTCTCCTTCTCCTTCTCCTTCTCCTCCTCCTCCTCCTCCTCCTCCTCCTCCTCCTCCTCCTCCTCCTCCTCCTCCTCCTCCTCCTCCTTCTTCTTCTTCTTCTTCTTCTTCTTCTTCTTCTTCTTCTTCTTCTTCTTCTTCTTCTTTTTGTTAAATTTATTTATTGAATCACTGTGAGAAAAGTTACAAAACTTTCAGGTTTAAGTCTTGGTCATACAATGATCAAGCACCCATCCCTTCACCAGTAATTATTTTTCACCACCAAGAACCCCAGTATACCCCCCCTCCCACCCCCCCCCCCGATGCCTGTGAGGCAGATGATTTCTACTTAACTCTTTCTCTACTTTGATTATATTCGTTACTTCGACAAAAGTGCACTATTATTGTTTGGAAATTTCCCCCACAATCAGAACTGCTGAAAAGACATTGTGAAATAATTTGTTTTCTTTTGCTGGTTATGAAAACCATATGATGTTTGGTTTTCTGATATTTTGGATTTGGATTTCTGATATTTTACTACTTAAGTCTAGAGGGATTTCTGCCAAGAGTTGGATAATTACAATATCGGTTTGTGTGCCTCTGGTGCCATGGCTGTGCCAGAGAGCTGCTCTTGGGGGGCAATTCATGGCCTCGGTAGGTCATGAAGGACGTGCTGGTTCCGCCCCCCATCCCATGAGACTGCAGTTGCCCCGTCACCACCGGCTCGTACCTGGCTGTCCAATAAGCTGAGGTGAAGGCCACTGTGCTTCTGGGGGTGGGGGGTGGGAAGGCGGAAGAGACAGACACCCTTTACCTCCCGGGGGGGGGGTCATGGCGCCGTAGTTTAACGCATAGTCCATTTACCACCACCACCACCTTCTTCTTCTTCTTCTTCTTCTTCTTCTTCTTCTTCTTCTTCTTCTTCTTCTTCTTCTTCTTCTTCTTCTTCTTCTTCCTCCTCCTCCTCCTCCTCCTCTTCCTCTTCCTCCTCCTCCTTCTTTTTATCCTTCTCCTCTTCCTCCTCCTTCCTCCTCTTCTTTTCTCTCTCTCTTTCCTTTTGGGCATATGGTTTGCAATACTGAAAGCTTATGTATATCCCTTTACCTCATTTCAGCACTCAGTTCTTGTCCAGTGTGATCGTTTCCAACTTTCATAGTCATGTGGTCCCTTCTGTGTCCTAACTTCCCCCATCCCCTTTGTAGCAATAATTTCATTCTAAAAACAAATCACACAGTCATGCTTTTGTCTCGATTCTGAAGGTGAGCTAGAGGTGGAACCACCACTGAAAAAGAGTAACTATTGATACCACTGGAGATAGCAGAGTCGTATATTGGAAGGCCAACGCAGTTGCCTGTTCTGGGGAGAAAGTGGGTGTTCAATGCTCTCAGGAAATCTAGGAGACAGGTGAGGAGTAGATAACCAATATCCTCTAGGTTGTCTTCACATTACCAGAAGGTCACTCCCAAGGTCCGAGAATAGGTTAAAAGGCTCAAACGGAGTCCAGATAGTTTGAGCAGATGTTAGTAAAGAGTCACAGGCAGAAAAACCAACTACAAGATCTTATAAACTTACAGATTTCCAAACCTACAATTTCCTGTGCTAAATAGGTGAGTTGGATTAAAGTCAGCTATTTCTATTGCTTCCAAAGTAGGAATCTGTGGAACCATTTCCCAGAGACCTGGAATCATCACTTTGATAAATAGATATCATTCTTGCATGGTTAAGAGGAACTGCATTGGAGGAAGTCTATGCAGAGCCAAGAATGCTGCTTGGGAAATGCGTCCGGTGCCCGCAGTAGGTTACCAGCGCCAGGCCAT
Organism: Sorex fumeus; assembly: GCF_029834395.1. Classification (NCBI taxonomy): domain Eukaryota; kingdom Metazoa; phylum Chordata; class Mammalia; order Eulipotyphla; family Soricidae; genus Sorex; species Sorex fumeus. The sequence goes on along the minus strand of NW_026606179.1, from coordinate 1,945,734 downwards.
CCCAGGGGGAATAGGTTTCGTGCCTTGGCCTGTTCCCCCTGGTGGCTCGGTGGTCGCCATACTACAGAGGCCACTGGACAGTGAGGCTTGGGCCCGCAGTGATGAGACACGTGGGGGTAGTGGTCCCTTCTGTGTCCTAACTCTCATGGGATGTGGGTGATGTTGGCCCTTTCCTCTCTGCCCCAACGAGAACCCCAAGTCGCCGCCCATGAACGGCCTCTCTGGCAACTGATCAAGCTGCTTAATGACCATGATCCCAGAGACTCAGGAACAAATCTCAGAACCCAGCAGGTTTTGGCAGAAATCCCTCCAGATTAAATTGTTAAAATTTTGGAATTCCAAAATTGTGTGGCCACTACTGCAGCCGCATGACATAATATGTTATTCATAACCAGCAATAGAAGACAAATTGTCTACGGTTGCCTTTTTGGCAGATCTGAGTGTTGGGGTAAAATTCCAAATAATAATGGTGGGTCTGGGGTCGAAATATTGAATGAAATCAAAGTAGAGAGAGAGAGTAATGTGGAAATCATCTGCCCCACAGGTAGGGGGAGAGTGTGAGATGGGGGGTATACTGGGGTTCTTGGTGGTGGAAAATGGGCACTGGTGAAGGGACAGGTGTTTCATCATTGTATGCCTGAGACTTAAACCTGAAAGCTTTGTAACTGCTCTCACAGTGATTCAATAAATAAATTTATAAAAAAGAAGAAAAAGTAAGGTGGAGTTCATGCCCAATTCAATCAGCCTAATCAATGGCTGAATAAATAGCAATACTCCTACATTTAAAAAAAAAGAGTGCTGCTTGGAAGCATACATCCTAACCACAGTAACGGCAATCATTCTCTTAACTGAGCTCAATATGTTTCCACATGGCAGTTATATTTCCCATGACAACTATAGGTATGCAAGACAATATCTTTCTGTTGCTTCTTGTGCATGGTCAATGTTTGGGGCTCTCGCTTTAAAGATAGGCTCATGCCACTGTTTGGAGTTCTGTGTATGTGTAGGTCTGATGTAGAGTTCTCTTAATAGTTACTCCATTGGACCCAGCTACTAAACCTACCACACAATAGGAGACCCTACCTTTGATTTGACTGGGCAGATCTGGGCTGCATGATAACCCTCCAAGGCCTGAGCCATGTTTGTTTTGAGATCATGGAGAATTGCTCAGGGGCTCGGGAGACTTCTCATTTGGCCATGGCAATGTCTTCTTCCCATCCAGTGACAACAGGAATGGGCTCTTCACCCCCACCAGGTGTCTTGGTATACATGTTTGTCTTGGATCTCAGTGCATTTATTTTACAACCCTGGCAACTGACATCTTGGTGACATGATTGGAGCTGGGCATAGGGACACGTCGTTGGTGTTGACGATCTTCCTTGGTTCAAGGCCATCACTGCCCAGCAGCTGCTGGGCTGTATGTCTGAGATAACATTTCTGGCATTATGTACTGGGCATTGTCCCTCCTGTATCCAGGCAGTGAAGGCAGCAGCAGGCAGTAGCACTGAATCTGAGATGGGTTGGGTCTGGGAGGGGGCGGCCCCCAGGGGCCATTGGAACAGCATAGATGACCCTCCTCCTCCTCCTCCTCCTCCTCCTCCTCCTCTTCCTCCTTCTCCTCCTCCTCCTTCTCCTCATCCTCCTCCAGCAGGTCCATTCAGTTTCAATGTTTGTTCTCTGTCTTCATGCATCTTGTTGGTGGAGTGTCAAGGAGCACAGGGAGCCAGAAAGCACTCCTGGCTTCCTTGTTCTGAGTGGGAAGGAAAGGTTGCAATTTGGGCCACAGAGAAGATGAATTTGCAGAGATTGTGAGTCAACTGTGGAAATAAATCAAACAAATTCTCCCCAGTGGGCTCTGGAGTGCCGTGTCTGCGGTTTTCTGCACAGCTGCCTCCCAGACCCTGATGGCCATGCCACACACAAAGAGACCGAGAGCGGGAGGGGTTGGAGTGGCAGTGGGGAGAGAAACTCCACCTACAGAAAACAACTTTTAGGGGATATGGTGCCGCCAGCAGGTCAATCTGTACTTGTGAGGTGAGTATATCAGCAGACTAATGGCACCTTCAGACTTCCAGATACCCCAAAATTGCTGCTGTGCCTTTGGCCAGACCCCAAAAACTTGGGGCAAAGTTTACCAAGAAAGTAAAGGGCCAAAAGTTAGGTATGTGGGAGACACACCCACAAACCACCTCTGACTCAGCTATATAATTGAATATAGCTATATAATAGCATGGCCTCTCTTGTTTCTGATCAAACTGCTTAGCAGCCGTGATCCCAGAGACTCAGAAACAAATCTCAAAACCCAATGGTTTTGGGCAGAAATGCATCCGGTCCTTGCAGTAGGTTACCGGCCCCGGGCCACCCCAGGTGGGAATAGGTTTCATGCTTTGGCCTGTTCCCCCTGGCAGCCTGGTGGCCGTCATCCTCCAGAGGACACTGGACAGTCAGGTCTGGGCCTGCAGTGATGAGACATGTGGGGCCTCACGGGATAGGGGTGGAGCCGGCCCTTTCCTCCCCACCCAATGAGACCTCGAGTCGCTGCCCACGAACAGCCTCTCTGACTTCTAATCAAGCTGCTTAATGGCCATGACCCCAGAGAAACAGAAACAAATCTTGGAACCCAGCGGCTTTGGGCAGAAATGCATCTGGTCTCTGAAGTAGTTACTGGCAAAATGGGTCACCCTAGGTGGGAATAGATTTTGTGCCTTGGCCTGTTCCCCCTGGTGGCCCAGTGGCCACCATCTGTCAGAGGCCTCTGAAAAGTCAAGTTTGGCCTGCAGTGATGAGACATGCGGAGTCTCATGGGATGGTGGTAGAGCCGGCCCTTTCCTCCCTGTCCCAACGAGACCCCAAGTCGCCGCCATGAACGGCCTTTCTGTCTCCTGATCAAACCGCTTAATGGCCATGATTCCAGAGACTCAGAAGCAAATCTTGGAACCCAGCGGCTTTTGGCAGAAATGCGTCTGGACCCCACAGTAGGTTACTGTCTCTGGGCCATCCCGGGGGGAAGGGTGCTGTATCTTCACCTGCTCCCACTTGACGGTTCGGTGGCCGCCATCCTCCGGAGGCCATTGGACAGTCAGGTTTGGGTCCTCAGTGATGAGACACGTGGGGCCTCATGGAATAGGGGTGGAACCAGCCCTTTCCAGCCTGTCCCAATGAGATCCCAACTCGCTGCCCACGAACAGCCTCTCTGGCTCCTGATCAAGCTGCTTAACGGCCATGATCCCAGAGACTCAGGAACAAACCTCAGAACCCAGCAGGTTTGAGTAGAAATCCCTCCAGATTTAATTGTTAAAATTTTGGAATTTCAAAATCGCATGGCCACTACTGCAGCCACGCGACATCATATGTTATTCATAACCAGTAATAGAAGACAAATTGTGTACTATTGCCTTTTCTGCAGATCTGAGTGTTGGGGCTAAATCCCAAATAATAGTGGTGGGTCTGGGGTCAAAATATTGAATGTAATCAAAGAAGAGAGTATTGTGGAAATCATCTGCCCCACAGGTAGGGGGAGGGTGTGGGATGGGGGTATACTGGGGTTTTTGGTGGTGAAGAATGGGCACTGGTGAAGGTATGACTGTTTCATTGTATGACCGAGACTTAAACCCGAAAGCTTTGTAACTGCTATCAAGGTGATTCAATAAATAAAATTATAAAAAATAAAAGTAAGGTGGAGTTCATGCCCAATTCAATCAGCCTAATCAGTAGCTGAATAAATAGCAGTAATCCCACATAAAAAGAAAAAAAGAAAACAACTTCTGATTTTTTTCAAACATAAGGGCCACACACAGTAGAAATCTTAAGTTAGTGGGAATAAGGGGTCACTGGGGCTCCACCCCACAGTGCTTGGATAACTCGGCAGTGCTGGGGATCAAACTTGGGGCCTTGCCAGCAGTAGGCATTTGTTTTCCCACTTGAAGTCCCTCCCTGGCCCTGGGGAATTTTGCTTTTCAATGTGCATTTCCTCGTATCTAGAATAGCTCCTGCTTCAGAGATAGTAATCTCTTGAATTTGAAGACAAGTGCTTTTCTTTCTGGAAAATAATATAGACATTCCTCAAAAAACTAGAAATTGGACTTTTGTATGCCCAACAATACCACTCCTGGGAATATAGCCTAGTGGCCCAAAAACACAACACAGAAAAGCCATCTGCATGCCTATGTTCATTGCAGGACTATTCACAATAGCCAGAATCTGGAAACAATTCAAGTCCCTGAGAATAGATGAGCGGATAAAGAAACTGTGGTACGTCTACATAATGGAACACTACATAGCTGTTAGGAAAGATGAAGTCATAAGATTTTCTTACACATGGATGGACATGGAGAGTATCTCTCTAAGTGAAATCAGTCAGAGAGAGAGAGGGACAAACATAGAATGATTGTGGGATTAATAAGTAGATAATCAGAGGGAAATTACCATAGAGGCAGGGGGAGCGATGGGATGGAGGAGGAGAGATATGGGGACATTTGTGGTGGAAATGTATACTGGTGGAGGGATGAGTGTTCGAGCATTGTATGGCTGAAACTCAAACATGAAAGCTTTGTAACTGTAAAAAGAAAAACTAAAAAAAAAGTATATGAATAATATAGAAACAAAGACAGTAGAAACAAGGGCCAGGAGGACTGGTCCATGGTAGGAACAGGTCACAAAATTGGAGGAGTGCAGTTAGGACAGAGGAGGGAACACTGACAATGATGGTTGGAAATGATCACTGCACAAAAACTCAGTTCTGAAAGGAGCTAAAGTGATATGCATGACACCTTTTCAGTAACAGTATTGCAAACCCCGTTGCCTAAAAGGAAAATGAGAGAGAGAGAGGGAGAGAGAGAGAGAGAGAGAGAGAGAGAGAGAGAGAGAGAGAGAGAGAGAGAGAGAGAGGAAAACTTATTTCATGGTGATCCAATTAAAAATAATTATGAAAAAAGAAAATTGCTTATTACTTTAAATGATTGCTTTACATAATTCCTGCCCCTTACCCCCTCTGTTTACACTAGTCTCACAGTTCCAGCTATACATAACTCAGGAACCAACTTGGGGACAGTTTGGGAAGCAACTGGTCAGACCTCTTATATTGGTTCTGCTTCCTCTGGGAAGCCTTCAGTCTGAAAGCTGGAAATAAAGTTCCTACTGGCCTCCAAACTTACAGAAATTTATTTAAGTCAACAGCCAGGACTAGGTGTAGGAGGGAGGGTAAGACCAGGGTAGCTGCTGAGCTAAACTGGCTCTACAGATAAACCGTGCAAGCAACAGGAGGAAGAGGAGGAGGATGGAGACCCAGCCCAGGTTAGCCCTGAAGCCAAACACATCTGCTATAGGAGCCAAGAATGATCACTTAATCATTGTCTCTTCCCCCAGAGACTTAAAATGTATTTTTATTTATTTATAATAATGTGAATAATGGGCTAGATACGATAACATAGCGATAGGGCATTTGCCTTGCATGCGGATGGCCCAGCCAACCCGGGTTTGATTCCTCTGCCCCTCTCGAAGAGCCCAGCAAGTATCTCGCCTGCACTGCAAAGCCTGGCAAGCTACCTGTGACGTATTCGATATGCCAAACACAGTAACAACAATTCTCACAATGGAGATGTTACTGGGCCCACTCAAGCAAATCAACAAACAGTGGGAGGACAGTGCTACAGTGCTACATTTATAATAATAACAACTATTTTTAAAATTTGACGCACTGTGGTTTATAATACTATTTATGATAGATAGGGTTTCACGCGTATGATATTCCAACCCTACAGCCTCCACCAGAGTGTGTGCTATTGTTCACGAGCTTTTTTTTAGATATTTTTGTCTTAAGCCTGAGTTTGTGCTGAGTTGTTAGTTGTTTCTTTCTCATTTTTCTTGATAGTCAAGTGTGTGGCTGACCTCTTGCTTTCTCATCCTTATAATACTGACTTCCTTTCCTTATTCCGCTTAGTTGACGAGATCTGAAGAAAATGGGTAATAAATTTAGCAGCTGTTGGAGCCAGAGTGATAGTATAGCAGATAGGGTGCTTGCCTTGCATGTGCTCTACCTTGGCTCAATCCTCTCACCCCATAGGGTCCTCTGAACATTGTTAGGAGTGATCCCTGAGTGCAGAGCCAGGAGTAACCCTTAGTACTGTTGGGTGTACTACAAAAACACACATACACACACACACACACAACAAAAAATTTAGTAGCTGTCGCTCTGTTCTTGTTACAGTTGGAATATTTTTCTCTTAACAAATGTTTGCTTCTCCTAAATGAATGTTTTCTCTTAAATTTAATATTTGGTGAGCCGATGTAGAGGGAAGCAGACATTTTTTTGTGGAGGGTGTGTTGTTGGAACACTGTATGCATGAAACCCTATCATGAACAGTATTGTAAATCATGGTGCTTCAAATTTAAAAAAATAATATTTGATATAAATTTTGGTTTAAAACTGTAGGTTAAGGACAGTTCCAGCGATTTTTCAGTGATGCATTTGTTCATGATTGTTTATAAGTTGTGAATAAGTGGTGTGGAAGAGACAATGGAGGCTGGAGTGACAGCACAACGGGCAGGGCGCTTGCCTTGCACAAAGCTTAACTGGGCTTGATCCCTGGCATCCCATGTGGTCTCCTGAGCTCACTAGGAGTGGTCCCTGGGTGTTGGGCTGAAGTAAGTCCTGAACACCACTGGGTATGCTCCCTCTTACCACCATGAGTTGTGGTTCAAGGGAGAAAGGGGTCCCATCTTCAGACATCTCTCTTCTGTCAGGGATTTAATAAATCCCCAGAAGGATGGTAGTCTGTTCCTTGCACAACTCTGAGATAACATCTTTAAATAGCATCTACCTTCATTCCCATGACAGGCTTCAAAATCTTCCTGGAGGGCCTGGTATTTACTCTTTCTCCCCCATCCAAAACCTGGACCTGATTTTCTATTAAACTTACAACACACAGGTACCTCCTTTAGGACTGCAAGGAAGGACAAAGGCCAAGGCGGTGAGGCAAGTGTTTCTAGGATGCACAGACGTGAGAACAAGATGGAGTCGCTAATGCTTCCTCACTTTCAGGATTAGGGGTGCTTTTGCTTTTTTTTTAAAGTTCTTAAGTGTTTTATAGCCTTTTTCCATAAAGAGAGAGAGTGTATGGGAGAGAGAGAGAGAGAGAGAGAGAGAGAGAGAGAGAGAGAGAGAGAGAGAGAGGTCTCAATCACAAAACATACATTATGATTCTGTGTTCTGGTTGGAGAAAAAGAAAAAAACTGGAAAAAAATCAGATTTCACAGTCTGGGGTTCCTTAGGGACGAGTGTTTATGATCTGTGGCCCAGCTATAGGCTCTATCTTTCCATCCTGTTTCTAGAACTTAAAAGCGAGCTACCCTTTGACATGAATACAGAAGCTCTGTGCATGGGCCTGTGGCAGAAATGGTTTGAGGTAAACAAAGATGCACTCTTGGGGGCTGGATTGATAGTACAGTGAGTAGGTGGCTTTGCATGCATCTTGCACCTGGCTGACCCTGGTTTGATCCCCAGCATCCCATGTGATCTCCTGAGCACCACCAGGAGTAGTTCCTGAGTGCAGAGCCAGGAGTAATCCCTGAGCATCGATGGGTGTGATCCCAAAAGTAAAAAAAAAAAAAAGTCCTCTCCAATGTACCCACATTGTTCCCCCAGGCTCCAGCTGAACCATGTATGTGACACCAAATGTGGTGAAGCAGAAAGTCACTCTGAAATCTGGGTTGAGAGATATTTGCTCTAAACCATCAGCCACCTCCCGGTGCAAGATCTTGGCCAAATCTACATAAGGTTTGAAGCCAGACAGAACAGGACCAACTGCCAAACACTCAACAGATTAGCTGTGTGACCTCTGTCATAGGTAACCTTGGTTTCCTTGTGAATAAGTATGGGAAAGTAAGAAATACTTTGGATTTCACCTTTAGAAGGCATATCACCATGGCTAGAGTGTTATCTCCACATCCGTCTCTCTGAGACCTGCATGATGACCTTCAAGAATCTCAGAATTTTGGGCAGGTGTTTTGTTCTTCTTCTTCCCTTCATAACCTGATCCTGCTTAACATTAAATACACAACACCTGAGAACACCTCTTGGGCTTGGGGGACAGAACAAAGGCCAAAGGGAGATGAGAGATTCTAAGAAGCATGTATGTGAGGTGTAAGGTGCCTCTAGGGCTGGAGTGATGCTGATGGTGATGAGGACGGTGATGGTGATGAAGGTCAGTGGTGATGATGGTGACAATGACAGTTTTGTGTTGATCTTAGTCCATTGACAGTGGTGCTCTCAGCGAGGATCTCTATGCTCCTGTGGTCCTGTCCTATTTGTGGTAACTGCTCACAGACATATCACCTAACTGAAGCCCACACCATGGCTAAACTGTCCCTTATAGTTCCTATGATTTGCAAGACACACTTCAGCAGCAATCATCAGGGAACCTGGAAAAATCCATATTTCTGACTCATAGGTCCCAGGTATACACACAGATTGCTCAGGAACACATGGCAGGTCAGAGTAAGAGAAAAGAGTGTGTATACTTTGGAGTTTAGTCTTTCTTCCTTCCTTCCTTCCTTCCTTCCTTCCTTCCTTCCTTCCTTCCTTCCTTCCTTTCTGTCTTTCTTTCTTTTTCTTTATTTTTTTTTTTGAGGGGGTGGTCACACCCAGCAATGCTCAGGGATTACTTCTGGCTCTGCACTCAGAAATTACTCCTGGCCAAACTTGGGGAATCATGTCGTGATGTCGGGAATAGAAACTGGGTCAGCCACGTGCAAGGCAAGTTTCCTGCAAGGCAAACATCCTACTTGTTGTACTGGCACTGAAAGCCTGGGTGGTTTTGTGGATGTCAAGTTTGGGGGTGTAGAGTGCTGTGGATTCATTTTTCACTGGCGAATTTCAAACATAAGTGTGGTGATTGGAATGTAGAGAGGGAAGGCAGGGCCTTCCGGAAAGGGGCTTGCCGGCACGGTGCGTGGCTCTTCATCTGGGTGTGGATGCAGCTAGCAGTTGTGCTGCAGATGGCAATCTGCGGGTTCCAGATGGATGTCTCCGGAGTGGAGGCCTTGGCAATCAAAAGCTTAAAGTCTGGCGCTTAAACTACAATCAAAAAGCATATTGCTATGCACTTCCAGTGGAGCTGTGTGACAGTTGAGATTATTATTAATCCCTTTGGACCTACTTCAGCGTCTGGGAAGCGGGGCAGTGTTTAACTCTTCCAAACTCTTCTGGGAAACTTCTTGTTATCTGTAAAATGAACCCAAAGACATGAGCAGCAGGCCCGCATAGCAACAGGGCCCTGGGTTGCCCTGTCTAGCCTGAAGTTCAAATTTTGTAGCTCACTTCAGCCACCTATCAAGATGGCACATTCTGGTTCATACGACAGTGTGCAGTCGGACTGCAGTGTCCATCTGGACTGCAGTGTCCATCTGGCATGTCCAGTAAGACTGTTGGATGAGGGCCCGCAGTGATAGTACAGTGGGTAGGGAGTTTGCCTGGCATGCGACTAACCTGAGTTCCATTCCTCACATCCTGTATGGTCCCCTGAGCACTGCTAGGAGTAATTCCCTAATGCAGAGCCAGGAGTAACCCCTGAACACTGCTGGGTGTGTCTCCAAAACAAAACAACCCCTTCCAAAAAACGACTTCTGGATGAGAGACACATAGAACGGTGACCAAGGAACACTGAAAGAATGGATCCTCTCTCGTATGTTCATGGGCAAAACTCCTCCTTGGGTTTCTGAGCAGTTAGCAGGTTGGCTTCTACTGTTTGAGTCAAGACACTTTACAAGTGTGTAACCACATGCTGGGCCACTAGCTAGCCTGGTCTTCTACCAACCACCTGGAAAGTCACATTCCACTGTGGTCTGTAGTTTCTTGCCTGTGATTCTGAAAAACTTAGGGTGGTTTGAGGCCTCCCTTGGGGACAGGAGGTCGCACAGGGACCCACTGAAGGCACGTGATCTGAATGTTTGATCAACACTGCCCGGCATCATTCTGGGATCATGAGGAAAATTCCTGGCTCTGTCCTCATTTTCCATTTTGGGCCTGAGGGTGACTCACATCTTGCTGGAGTGGGAAGTGGCCTGGCCTGCAGGGGCCACACTCATGGCTTACATAAATGGCAGCACTGCTAGGGTGAGATCAGCGAACTCTGAGTGAATGACTTGAGATGCTCCTCCTGAGAGAGGGCCCGGGAGAAAGGGGACATGTCTGGGCTATGGAGTATTAAAGAACTGAAAACTGAGATAGCATGTGGGGGGTGAGGCCAGGGGCCCAAATGTGAACCCTTGGCATGTCAGTTCTTAGATGCAGAGCACACTGATGTGCATCAGCTCTGCTTTACAGAGGGGTGCTTGTTGCTGTGGTTTGAAAAGTCCTCTCTGTGTCCCCTCACAGGAATCTGTAGGGGTGTTGGTGCTGACCAGACTGGTCCAAGGAACAAAAACACATGAGAGTGTGTGAAGCTCCTCTTTGGAAAGAAGTTTAGAGACTCTCTCTCTCTCTCTCTCTCTCTCTCTCTCTCTCTCTCTCTCTCTCTCTCGGCTGGAGTGCTAGTACAGTGGTTCAATCCCTAGCATCCCATATGGTCCCCCAAGCACCGCCAGGAGTAATTCCTCAGTGTAGAGCCAGGAGTAACCCCTGAGCATTGCCAGGTGTGACCCAAAAAGCAAAAAAAAAAAATTTTAATAAACTAAACTCTCTCTCTCTCTCTCTCTCTCTCTCTCTCCCCCTCCCTCCCTGTAACCCCCCTCCCCATCCCCTTGCCCAAAGCATCCCCATTTAGATAGGGATTTGCTCTTCCTCAGATCTGAGTTCAATTCTCAGCTCCACCCTGCTGTACTGAAAGTGTGTCCAAGCAGAAAGACCAAAGTAATGCACAGTTGACATCCTGTCTGTGGGAGCTGCCTTCCCTGTTCTCCAGACGCAGTTGGTTTTTATTTTACTGATAAAGTAACTTGGGGCGCGGGGTGGGGGGGAAATCAACCCAAGTACACTTAGTAGGCTGCTCGTTGGCCAAGGTTTGGCAGGCTCTTTAACTTGTTTAGCACTTCCTGCGGATGGTTAGTCCAGGAATTTGGAGAGGGAACTCTCAAGACTTTAGCAGCATTGGGACCAGAGACAGTCCAGGAGCTAAGGCATGTAGAGAACCCCATTTAGATTTCCTGCCACCCCATATAGACCCTGGATCACCGCCCGGGGCAGGGGTTCATTCCTAAACGTAGAGTCAGGAATAAATCTGAGCACCTCAGGGTGTGACTTACCCCCCCCCCCCCACAAAAACAAACAAGCAAATAGCAGCCAGGTGACCCTCCTAGAACCAGTTTTCTGAGAAAGGTATGAGGGCTGGGATGATGAAAGAGGGAAGTCCAAAGACAAAATATCAAAAGCATTTACAGTCCTACAGTGAAGATGCAGTCCCGGTGCCCCTTCTAATGCCACGAGATCCGCCACCCTTGCACCCCCTGTGTAGAGACCTGGGCCTGGAAGGTGAGGGCAGGGCCCTGTCCACTGGCTCACAGGCTGGCAGAGCAGGAGACACAGCAGTGACAGTGACAGCTGTGATGGGAGAGGCAAGTCACTGTGGAAGGCCCTGAGTGGGCTTGCTGCATTTAGGACCAAGTAGCACCGCTGGGGCCGCCCCTGCACCTGCACTTCCGCACCTCTCGAAACTCTCTGCGGTTTACCCTTTGCTTCTGCTAGCTGCACCCCACAGCTGCATGCAGGTCTTTGGCTACTGGAAAGTAGTCATTCCTTCATGCATCAAAGACTCAGGATCAATACTCTAAGCACTATTCCAAGTTCTGCCTCTAGCATTAGGGACCCCTGCAGCTGCTGCGGGTACTTAGGGACTCCAGGTCCTGCTCTAGGCTCTCAGGAACTCCAGCTACTGGTCCAAATATGGTTTTGGGTTCTTAGAGACTTCCAGGTAGTGCCCTGGACACTATTTCAGTTGCTTAGGGACTCTAGATACGCCTCCAGGTACTTAGAACAGGTATTGTGGAGGTGTCCCCAGAAGAGCTGAGCACATTGATGTAGGTATTTAACTGACCTACTACTTTCTCCTTTACTCCCCCAAACAGACTTCTGGTTACTCAGTCAACTTGCAATTATCTCTGCTAAGTGTCAGTGCTGTTCTAGTTACAGGAGACAGCTGTGAGCAGACAGACGTGGGTCTCCATGCTCTGATGCTACGATGGGGAGCGTCAGAACGGCAGCAAAGACACAAATTCACGGGCCAGGCCAAACAAAAACTCAAGCTAATATGGACAGAGCACTGTGATGAGGAATCTCTGGGCATTTCCCCAGGTAGTGACATTTGCACTTCAAATAGGATGTTGAAAGAAGTGAAAAAAAAAGACAAGGTAAGGGAGCCCCCAGACTCTCGTATCAGAAGCTGTCAGGGGGGCGCAGCTGCAGGAACTGGCGTGGGATAATACAGAGGCCTGCTGACAGAGGGCCTCCACAGACAGGCATCTTCACAGCTTAGCATCACAGTATTTCTCCTCACAATGGTCTTGCCAGGCAGGTGGGCTGGGCAGATGTGACTCAGGAATTGGCAAGGGCCGAGTTCTCCCTGAGGAAAATGCGCCTTGTGGTCTTTCTTCTCTGAAAAGAAAAAATGAGGACAGTTTTTTCTAATGATTTGCTTCCCTCTGAAATCCTGTGAAGGCAGTGTTTTTGTGTAATTAGGACAGTTGCTACTGAACAACACATCAGCTATTGTGTGCTCCTCTGCACAACAGAAGACTGGCCGAGTTTGAATGTGGCCCATTTGTCTTGTTCCAAATGCAAGATTCAGGTTAAATTGGGTTTCTGAGACTGCGTTTGCCAGCACCTTTTCTGTGCGTGTATGGGGTGGGGGAAGCATCCAGTGTGAACAGCCCGCCTGACCCAGTTAGGCAAAAAGCAGGCAATTGAGTGCAAACCCAGCCACAGCTGCCCAGTGAGCAGTTACCAGGGCTGCTGCCCTCCTGGAACATGCATTCACCCAGGAAGGGCCCAACAAGAAATGAGAGCGGCTGTGTCATGCTCTATGACAGGTGCCCCCAGCCCTGCCAGCCTTTATTCTCTGGGTTTCAAATGTCCATGGGGAGTGGATTTCCAGTAGATTGCCAGCAGATCTGCTGGACTGCAGCTGGTGTGGTCTCCAAAACCAATCAATAGCGCTGGTCTAGGCCCAGATCAGAAACTGGGACTTGCTGGGAGGGAGGAATAGTGGAAAGCATCTGAGCTGAGGATACTGTGAGCAGCTGAGAGCTTGACTGAGAAGCCCTGAGTGAAACGAACAGTGGCAAGGAACTTCCGTGTTCCAAGGAACTGCATGCCAGTTCCCTGCAGCTCCAGGTCTCAGAGGAGTTTCATATATATATATAACATAACATGTATAATATTAGTAATGCGTTTATAAATTTTATCTTAAAAATTACATACATATACATATTATATCTATATGTTTTGGGGTTACACCCAGTGTTGCTCAGGGGTTACTCCTGGCTCTGCACTCAGGAATTACTTCTGGTGGTGTTTAGGGGACCTTGTGGGATACTGGGGATAGAACCCGGGTCTGTCACAATGCAGAGAAAATGCTCTCCCTGCTGTATGCTCTCTCTGGCCCCTTGGCAGCAACTTTGATTGCAGCTACATGCTATTCCACTGGGATCTAGCAGGAAGCAAGAGGCGGTATCTCAAAACCACTTTGAGAAGCTTTTTGTGGGACTCCTAAAAGGGAAATGACACACAGAAACAAAACATTAAGTTTATATGTTGAAAATATCAGCTCCAGGTTTGATTCCCAGCTGCATCCTTGGGGCAGAGCTACCCAGCGGCCTCTTGAGGTCTGTGTTCTTTCACAGAAGTAGGAAGCCCCAATTTTACCTCTTGCATGAACACTGCGTTTTCAAGTCTCTGTTGGGTGAATTATGGAAGTTGTTGCCAAAGCAACATCAGCTGAAGTCATAGGAAGACAAAAAGTTTTAGGAAATGTACTTAAAGGTCCAGATTTGGCCTTTCTCTCTTTTCTTCTTTTAGCTGCCTGTGCTCCTAGCAGCTACCCTGGACCCTGAAGAAGAAATAAACTAGTTTGTCTAGTTTATGGTCTTTGGGGCTTTATTGCTACTATTAACAACTAAGTCTAATCTTAATATAGTTTCCCTTACTAACTGGGTAACTTTGGGCAACTAGCCCTAACCTTGATCACCTTTCCTGAGCCCTCAGCTTATACTCATTATAAAACCCACTTCATGGTTGCCTTACACCAGTGACTTTCAAACTGGACAGCCCCAGAATTACCTGGATGCTATGAAAACCCGGAGAGTAGCAAGACAGGAAAATGTGCCTTTCTAGTAATTCTCAGCTTCCTCTGAAGCTGCTGCTGGTTAGAAAGCTGACTTGCAGGACCAAGATCCCTGTGTCCTACTCTGCGTCCTCCCAGGCAGACAGAGGAACAGGTGGACCACATCCACGGGGGTAGCACCTTTGATCTCAGCATCCCGTCCAACAACTCTCGCACCTGTGCTCCTAAGCCTCCTGGGCCTGATATTTGATTCTAGGAGAGTGAACTCCCAGTGCTGTTTGCAGAGAACTGTGTCCTGTGATAGACATGATCCCCAGAGCCCTTCTCCATCACCACCACACTGACAGTGAGTCCTGGGGCCACCCTGGGTGCTGGCTGCGGCAGTGTCCTCCTTCCAGCCATCCTCCTGCCATCTGGGATCTTGCTATTTGCAGTGGGGAGTGGGTGGGGCTGGCTTCCGGCTGGGTGTGCCAGATGGTGAGCAGGACTGGACACTCTCCCGACAAACACCTGCTGTGGGAGACGACACTCCCCTCAGAGTCTCAGAGAAAGAGAAAGTGGGCCTGGAGGCTGGAGTGGTCTCTCTCCACCCTCTGCCTCAGACCACAACGTTCAGGAACACAAGGTCTATCTCAGTGCCTATTCTGCTGCTCCTTGGCTGTGTGACATGGGGAGTTGCTGGGCTGCTCTGAGCCAAATGTCCTCCTCTCTGAGATGGGAGTGGTCACAGAGTCCTGACACTGCACCCATCAAGCTGCTTAATGTAGGCAGCATAAACCAGTTCTTGTAATTGAAGCAGAAAAGGCTCTTGAGGAGAGAATATTAACATACACCTTGAGGACTAAGCCGGGAAGAAAATATTCCAATGGGCAGCGCATCTGTTTTGTTTTGAGAGCAAATGCTGCAGTGCTCAGGGCTTGCTCCTGGCTCTGTGCTCCGGATCACTTGTGGCGGAGCTCAGAGGACCTAATGTGGAGCCAAGAATGGAGCATGCCAAGACTGCATGTGAAGTTTTATCCACTGCACCATCTCTCCAACCTGGCAATTGTTCCTGTCAGCCCCAAACACCAAATGCCTACCCTCAGGAGATCTGGTAGGTATACCCATGGTGGTTAATTCACACTACACAGCAAAAAGAATGAAGAAACTTCAACTGTGTACAGCACATGGAGAGTTATACCAACATGTGACATGGAAGAAACCAGAAACCAAAGAGGTACATTTGATCTGCTTCCATTTCTATGAAGCTCCCAACAAGCCAAGCAGATCTTGCAATCTGATGGTGAATGCTAGAGGCGGGGGGCAGGGAGGGGGCAGGGGGGGGGAGCAGGGCCTGGGAGGCTTAGGACACTGGCATCTTCTGTTCTTTTGAACTGAGGCTGATTATCGGGGTGTTGACCTTGTTTCCCAAAAATATCAAGCTGAGCACTTAGGATCTATAAAATTTCCTTCAATGTATAATGATCAAGTCAAAAGTTACATTTGAGTTTGTTGGTTTTGTTTTTTTTTTTTTTCTTTTTGAGTCACACCCAGTGATGCACAGGGGTTACTCCCAGCTTTACACTCAGGAATTACTCCTGGCGGTGCTCAGGGGACCATATGGGACGCTGGGAATTAAACCCGGGTCAGCCGCATGCAAGGCAAATTCCCTACTCACTGTGCTATTGCTCCAGCCTCAACTTTGTGTTTTTTTAAATTTATTTTTAAATTTTTAATCTGAGAAGTACCTTTAAGAGCCTGTTCAGATTCAGACATTCCTAGGGGGTGGTCCGCATAGTCCGGTCTTTGAATATAACTTGGCACTGGCCTGGTTGGCATCAGTGGATAATGTGGTCTGAGTTTACCAGTATAGCAGTACCCAGCCCAAGGGTCCGTGTTAATATCACCTTCTACAGTCCAGGGAGATACTTCCCGCTTTGCCTTTTCATCTTTTGCTTTCTTATGTAGTAACTTGTGAGTAGCCCAGCTTCCTTTAAGACATTCCTGAGAGCAGAAGTACGAGCCCTGGATGCCCAGCTTGATGCAGGTGGGGCACTGGAGCTTGGCCTCGCGGCTACAGCCGTCCGTCTCGCACACCCGCGTCTCCACGGCCGCCATGCTGCCTGACTGGAGCGATAGCACAGTGGTAGGGTGTTCACCTTACAAGCGGCCATTGGCCGACCCGAGTTCGATTCCTCCACCCCTCTCGGAGAGCCCGGCAAGCTACCGAGAGTATTCGATATGCCAAACACAGTAACAACAAAGTCTCCAATGGAGACATTACTGGGCCCGCTAGAGCAAATCGACAATCAACGGGAGGGCCTTTGCCTTTACCTTTACCCTTTTAAATTTTTATTAGTGAAACACCATGAGGTATAGTTTGTAGTTTGTTGTTTTAAAAGGCACATTTGATCAATGACAAAAGCCCAGAGAAAGTCAGAGAGCTTAGCCTAAGGGCTAAGAGCAATGTGCAAAATCTGATTAGTTTCCAGAGCCTAAGGCCAGATGCTAATGATGTCTTTGCAAGTCCTCAGTCCTAGAACACTAGACCAATCGCTGGACTTTGGTCAGCTAGACCATCTATATCAGATGCTGCCCCAGGATCCCCAGTCCTTCAGAAAGGAATGTTTTCTGGGTGGTTCCACTTCTTGGTATTTGATCTCATGGCTCAGAGGATGGGGATGTCCTCTTGGCCAACTCTGGGCATGTGCCTGGCTCCCTGGGAGGCCTGGGGTGAGTCTAACACACAGGCTTCCAGTGGGCCCAGATGTTGGGCTGATTCTCTAAATGTCTCCAGAGATTCTGTTTTCTTCCAGGAGAGGTTATGCATTTCTTTTGTGTATTAAAAAAAAAAAGGAGTTGGGGTGGGATATACCTGCTGATGCTCAGGTGTTACTCCTGCCTCTGTACTCAGGAATTATTCCTGGTTGTGCTCAGGGGACCATATGGAATGCTGAGGATTGAACCCACATCAGTCATGTACAAGGCAAGAGCCCTACCTGCTGTACTTTCACCCCAGGCCTGCCATTATTATTGTCTCCAAATCAGTGATTTTCAGCCTGGTCCAGTATCAAAAATATAGCAAACCATAGTCCAGCAATTTCAAAGTGAGGCCAAGTGAAGATCTTATTTTCCTTTATATTATCTTTGAATCCTAAAGACGTTTAAAAAGAACATGAAATTATCCAACAACTTCAGTTTCAGTTGGTTCAAACCCTCTACTTGCACACCTTGTTTTAAATTAACCTGATATGTAGTCACCGTAGCTTAGAAAACACAGTCTTTGTGAGATCCTTTGCGTCAGCACTCAAAAGTCTGTTGTTAAGTGGTATTTAAGCAGTTAAAATATGACTCAGTTTCTCAGTGTCATAACTGCTTGGAATTATTTCCAAACAAGGTACAGTTAGAACAAATAAAATAACTCTCTTTGGGAGCGTGGAGTTCTGCTGACTTTGACGGTCTGGTGACCAGTCAGCCACTCAAGACCAGGTGCTCTGGGTTTTTGCTATATTTGGATTTCATGGGGCATTAAAAAGAAATAAGGAAATGAGAAGGAAAGCCAGCTTGCTCTGGGAACAAAGCTGAGGTTTTGGTAACTGGGAATTAGTCTATTGCATCTTTCTTGGACCACTTTTGGCCATTCTTTCTTTTACAGAGGAGGAAATACCACATTGCTATAGAGTGATGGTTTTGTTTTTTTTTTTTGGTGGTGATGGGATGTGGGGGGGGAGGTTGTTCCATAATACATTGACCCAAACTGGGTGCTTTACAATGATATGAACTGATTCTCTCAGGGTTCTGGAGGCCATCGCTCTGAAATCAAAGTTCTGGCAGAGCTGTCTTTCCTCCAAAGGCTCCAGGGAAAGTTTTTTCCTGCCCACCCTCGAGCTTCTAGACTCCTGACAGTTCTTGGCTGCTGGTTGCATGCATCTCTCTGGACTCTGCCTCTGTCTCCACTTGGCCTCTCTGAGTCTCTCCTCCTCTGTCTCTTGTAAGGAGGATGCCTTTGCATTTAGAACCCAGTGGAGCAATCCTCAGTGACTTTTCTCATGATCTTTAATGACAAATGCAAAGACCCCTTTCCTAAATAGGGTCACCTTCAGAGGTTTGGAATGTGATGGATCTTGGGGTGGGGGCATAAGTCAGGATGATACCTCACATCTCCTCACTTTTGTTCAAAGTATGCTTCTATTGTTGAATCAAAAAGTCTACATTGCTCCCTAGTGCTGGATTCCAGTTTACTTGTTTGTTCTTTGGTTTGGGGGCCATACCCAGTGGTGCTGGGAGAGGTGACTCCAGGCACATGGCTTAGGGATCTCCCCTACTTCCCAGGGGACCATGCAGTGCTGCAGATCAAACCTGGGCCTTCTGCTTGCAAAGGCTACTCTCAGCACAGGGAGCATCTCTCTGGGCTCCTGCATTTCAGATCTGGCAACATATCAAATTCTGCCCTTCTTAGAGATGACATCCACTGAGCCTGGCCAGGATTCTCAAACTCCAGGGCTCATCTTCTGGAAGGTTAAAAAGCAAGAATTGGAGTGGGAGATGAAGTCTGAATGCTGATTCCAGGGCTGTAGAGAAAACACAGAGTCACAAATGCATACTTTGTTTGTGGTTAAACCCAGTTTGATCCCTGGCACCGCATGAGTCCCTAAGCTAGCCCTGGAGCCCTGCTCCCCAGGACGGCTGAGGTGGCCTGGGCAACTCCCAGTACCTCAGGGCATCATCAGGGCATATCTGGGCCCTTGTGTTGAGTGGCCAGACAGGTTGGCTGAGAATCACCTGAAATATCCCCAGATCTCAATAAAACCCATCTCACTGGAGTCGATGTGGGGGGGCCTCAGAGATACCCGTACTCACCAGGACCCCCATCTGAGAAGCAGCAAGTGGGGAGACACCTGTACCCTTCTCCTCCCATCAGCTCTGATCCAAAAAGCCCCTCTTCTCCAGGGGATGGTGACCCCAGGAAGCCTTCTGGTCACATTCTGCAAAGCTGGTCTGCAGCATCCCCGTTTCCTGAAGAGACCTAGGCCAGGCAGCCAGGACCAAGTTCAGCGACCCAGGCCCACGGTTCTACCTGCTCTGGTTTCAATTTCCTTCAGAGCCAAAGTGCCTTTCAGGAAAAATCTGCCCATCGCATCTTCCTGCCCTTTGCCCCCTAAGATATTATCTCCTACTGCCCTCTAATGACGTTTCCCCTTCTCAGTTGTGAAGGGGTAGCTGGCCTGAGTGGGGGCACAGTGGCCCTTCCCTGTTGTCAGGCTGAAAAGCTACAGAACAGGGAGAGCTGGGAAAAGACTCGACTCATATTGTGTGTCAGCTACCCTCTTTCTCCTGGGGTGTGGGAGTGGCACTGACACCCCACCTGGCAGATGGCATCATGTCTGAACTGGCCACAGCCAGAAACCAATGAACATGACCGGAAATTAGAGTAGACACCTAAAAACATCACCCAGCCGTCCTTGAACTTTGAGATTACCCAGGCCACTGTGAGAAAAGGAAATCATTTGTTGTCTTAAGAGAGTCACACACCCCATTTTAATATGACCCCAGTGACGCTGGGCTGTCCATTAGCTTAATCTGATGTGGAAAGGCACGGCGGGCTCTGATATCATCAGCAAACATGACAAATTCCTTTTGAAGAAAGTCACACTCCATAGAGGTTACACTCACTCCTGGCATTTCTTTCTGCCTCACTAGCCTGTGCTTTGACTTTCCTCACTCTTATGTTTACACTGGGTCAGTCACCTGCCGGAAGTGCCTGGCCTCGAGTGGGGCTGGTGTTGACACTAGCCTTTCCAGGAATGTTTCTAAACTGGGCATCTCTGGACAGCACCCCACCTCCCTTCCTCTGCCCCTACTTCTCTGCATCTCCCAATAAGGCATTGGCTATTTTAGGCCAGGCAAACAGAAATACATGTTTCTTTCCAAGTTAGTTGACCTGGGGTGAAGGAGCTTTAAACATACACTAGGAACAGAGCCAGCACCTCCGCCATACGAAGACGCTCTACATCCAAGGATGGAAAAAAGGCAGGAAGACATGGTGACAGGTGACTCATGTTTATCAATCGTCTGCAAACTGGCCACATGGGTGGCAATTAGAGAGAAGAGGCCAGTTCCCCAAAAGGAATGACTCCTGGAAGTGACAAATTCCCTGGTGCACAAGGGACAGAAAGAGAGACCAGATGAGGGACCCATTTCTATTTGCTCTCTGCTGTGAGCTGCTAAGGAATGGCTCCTGATCTTGAGGGACCTGAAATCCCAGGGAAGAGACCAGGAGGGGTGTGAGATGAAGAATGAGCATGAGTCTGGACTGGGGTAAGCTGGCGGCTGCGGCTTCTCATCGACTCCCTGAGAGTCCTCGTCCCTTTGGGAAGCTCGTCGCTCCCTCCCAGGCTAGGGCCTTTCCACAGGGCACACATCGCCCAGGAAGTCAGGCAGGAAGGAGCAAAACACGGAGCTGAAAGGGTAACCTCTGGATTCCTGGCAAAAGCAGGAGGCTGTGAGGGCTGCCTCCTGACTGGTAAGAGCAAGTGCTGAATTGCATGGTGCTTCTTCCAGTTTCTCCCTGGGAGAGGGGGAACAGGAAACTTTGCAAAGTTCCTCAGATATCTTCAATCTTTCATGAATGTCAGGACAGTGAAGGTAGAGGAAAAGGACACTCGAGTGACAACTCCTGTGTCTCGCAGGATCAGGCACATGTCCCATAAAGGGTCTCTGTGGGAGGTCCTTGTGCTGGCAGCAGTGTGGCTGAGGACTTAAGGGAGAAAGAGGGGGCATCTCTCTGGGAAGGCAGAGTTGTCCATGGATAGCGGGAGGCTTGGAGCTGAGTGGGAAGTGGTGCCTGGCTGCACAGACATCACTGAAACTGATTGGGGCATTTAAGGAGCCAGCTGACTGTCTGGCTTGATGGATGGGAGGTCGGTGGAGGGGAGTTGGTGCCAAACCCCATGGTGCTCTGGGCTTACTTCTGGCTCAGGGATTATTCCTGATGGGGCTTGGAGGACCGTATGTGTGCAGGAGATGGAATGGATCAGGCCATGTGCAAGGCAAGCACCCCGCCCGCTATACTCTCTCTGGCCCCAGAGTCCATATTTCCCATCAACTCTCTGATGTCAAAAGCACACTGTGGTGTTTCCCTGAGCGCCTGCTTTCTGACAGCTGGACATACCAGGGGCATACTGTAAGTTCGCTTGTCATCAGGATCTGCGGTGGCACATTCCCAGGGATGACATTGCTGTGCGGTGTCGTATCTGCTATCTGCAGACATGGAGGGTAGGGGCCAGGAAAGTCTGTGAAGGTTCTCTTCCTGCTAACTTCCTGTCCCCTCCACACTGTGTGCAGGAAGGTGAGAGAAAGAGTGAAGGGAATCTTCAAATTCCGCAAACTCAGTGTGAGATGGCGGGAGCTTCTCTTGATATCAGCATGATACTTGACATTTTGTGCCAATCACAGGTGGAGTCAATTAATGAAGAGCACATTCCTGTCATTGACTGGAGGAGCAGGCCCAGACTCTGTCCCTGGGAGAGGGGTGGAGACCTCAGGCCGCCCCAATCAGTTAGCGGATGTGGGTAACCAGTTGCCCTGACCTGAGCAGCCGGAAGCCAAGAGTGAACCATTTCCACCTTGTACAGTTTTTGTGGTTCAATAATTCGGGAAGCCTTGCAGGGGTTTCCTAGCTCCAGGTTTCCTGAGAGAGAGCGGCAGGATATCAGTTGGGGTTACATCCTCTGAAGTCTCAGCAGTGGCTGGAGGAGGCACAACCAAGTGGCTCAGCCACAGGCTCAGTGAGTCCCTGCTCATTGGTGGGAGAAGCCCCAGTTGCTTCCCTGGACTGCTCTGTGAGCTGCACCCCCGAACAACAATGCTGGCAACACAAGGCAGAAGCCATCATATCTGAGCCGGAGAGTAGTACAGCGGGGAGGGTGCTTGCCTTGCATGCAGCTGCCTTGGGTTCAATCCCTGGCACCCTATATGGTCCCCCAAACCCCACCAGGAGTGATCCCTGAGCATAGAGATAGAATAAGCCCCGAGCACTGGTGGGTGTGATCCCCAAACAAACAAGAAAACAGCCCAGAGGCCTTGTGTCTTTGCAATCTAGCTGTGCACGTCATTTATGCAGTAACTGATGGGTTCCCAACTGCTCCTGCTCTGAAAGAAGCCTCCAGTATGACAGGAAGGGAGGTACTGGAGATGCTCCTGGTTCCTGTTCCCCTAGGCTGGTCCCTCAGGAGCACTTTGCCCCACTCATGTGGTACAGTTGAGAACTATTAGCTGCTTCTCAGCTTTCAAATGCTGGGGTCCAGGCAGACCTTCAAGTGTCCCAGACCAGCCTGTTAATTACACTGAGTGCAGGACCAGATTAGAAGCTGCACCAGCTGCTCCCCCAAACCACTGGGAGTTACTCACTTTCTTCCTGCAGCCTCAGGGGGGATAGGAAGTTGACTCTGCCGCTTTCCCTCACTTACCCCATGTGAGTCTGAGTGGTGCCAGCCACACCATCCTCAGTCCGCTGAGTGATCATGAATAGACCTTGAGACCAGGTCTGTTCCAACTGTGGCATCTCATTTTCTGGCCTCCACAGACCCAGTAAGTAAATTCTGGAAGAGAGAGAGGCTGTCTTCCAGCCTGAGACCTATTACTGTCACTGTCACTGTCCTCCCGTTGTTCATCGATTTGCTCGAGCGGACCCTGTAACATTTCCATTGTGACAACTGTTACTGTGTTTGGCATATCAAATACGTCACGGGTAGCTTGCCAGGCTTTGCCCCGTGGGCGAGATACTCTCGGTAGCTTGCCGGGCTCTCCAAGAGGGGCGAAGGAATCGAATTCTGGTTGGCCATGTTGGCTGCGTGCAAGGCGAATGCCCTACCCGCTGTGCTATCGCTCCAGCCTGAGACCATGAGTTGATTTTATCGTCAGTATTATGGTTCACTATTGGCTTCCGGCTGCTCAGTTCAGGGCAACTGGTTACCCACAACTGCTAACTGATTGGGGCAGTCTGAGGTCTCCACCCTTCTCGCAGGGACAGTCTGGGCCTGCTCCTCCAGTCAATGACATAAAGCACACACACACACACACCACATACACACACATACACACGCCCGCACACACATGCACACACACGCACAGGCACATGCACACACACGTGCGCATGTTCGCGCACACACACACACGCACACACACACATACACTCACACACATACACACCATTTTTCTGTGTGTGCTTGAATCTACCATTAAGTAAAGGAGAGGAAAGTGTTGGGTGCCTGGGCCCACCTATGGCGGAGGCCACTGGGACACCTGTTTGTCCTCTTCAGTCATTTGAGACAATAAATCCTCTCAGTTGAGTTTTGCTTCTTTCTTTTTGCTTGAGTTCACCTAATGTGGCATTTCATCATCACAACTCAGAAATAATGGGGATGGTAAGAGTAACATTAAAGGTCGTACTTCTTTATTAAAAAAAAAAAACCTTTTTGACTCTTGATTCACACCCAGTGATGCTCAGGGGTTACTCCTGTCTCTGCACTCAAGAATCATTTCTGGAGGTGCTCAGGGGACCATATGAGATGCCAGGGATTGAACCTAGGTCAGCTGTAATCAAGGTAAAGGCAAATGCCTTACTCACTGTACTGTTGCTCTGGCCCTTGTACTTCTTTATTACAGTCTGTTTGTTTGTTTGTTTGCAGGATGTGGGGGTTGGAGACCACACCTGCAGTGCTCAGGGCTTATTTCTGGCTCTTAGCTTGGGGATCACTCCTGACAGGGTAACCATATGGGATGCTGGTGATCAAACCCAGGTTGGCCAAGTGCAAGGAAAGTGCTGTACCCATTGTACTACCTCTACAGCCCATACAGTCTTTAAAAAAAATTTTGGGGGTGCGAGGGGTCAATTCAGCCATGTTCAGGGGTTACTCCTGGCTCTGCAATGAAGAATCACTCCTGGAAGTGCTTGGGGGACCATATGGGATGTCAGGTATGGAACCCAGGTCAACCACATACAAAGCAAGAGCCCTGCCTACTGTACTCCAATCCCAAGCCCTTACAGTCTTAAGTAAATCAATAATCCATCCTTTACCGCCTACAGCCCACCAACATTGCCTTTCCACCTATGGAAATAAGTTAACAAAGATTAGAAGAGAGGCTGGGGGCTGGACTAGAGATTGCCAGGCCCTCAGTTGGATTCCTGAATTTCTCAGTGAGGTCCTGACAGCTTTGCTCTCTGAGCTCTCCAGCACCTCAGGATACTATTGGCCAGGGGCTGGCAAGATGGTGCAATGGGTAGGGCTCTTGCCTTACCCAGGTTTAATCCCTGGAACCTTGTATGTTTCCAAGAATCCTACCAGGAAGTGATCCCTGAGCACAGAGTCAGGAATAAGCCCTGAGCACCACCAGAGGAGGCCCAACACCTCCCCCAGCCCCCACTCCACAAAAAAGAGAGAAATTGTGGACCGCACTGCAATCAGGTGTATGCAAACACCACAACTAGCATGTGCAACCTGGTGAACTCTGAACTGAGAAGATATACAAGCCCCACGCTGGAAATGCAACCCCCCCCCCCCCCACCGCCATACTGCATGGTGAGAATCTCCACGAAAGCTTGTGGTGCTGCGATGCCCGGCATACACATGCACAAGAACCACAACAGCAGGAGTTTATGACAAATGTTCCAGCGACCAGCAACCCTGCCTACAATGGTTTTCTTGGAGTCTTTCCTGGCCACAATTTCTGTGAGGGCAATCACTGTATTCCCTATTTTCACAGCTGGCTCTGGACATGCATTTACAAGTGAACATTTGAAAACTGCTTCCTCAGCGGGCTGAACACTTACACCTTGCCCTGTAATAGGAGCCAGTGCTGAATGAGCACTCATGATGCTCTAGGAAGCTCCACCGGCACCGCCCCTTAGTCACCAGCTAGAGAAAGGGACCTTTCTATTATTATCTTCATGCTATAAATAATAAGATAGAGAACCCAAGACCTAGTAGCTTTTCAAAAGTGACAAGCTGCTGGAAGTTGGCGGGGAGACCTTGATTACACCAGTCTCTCTCTCTCTCTCTCTCTCTCTCTCTCTCTTTTCCTTTTTTTGGGTCACATCTGGCAATGCACAGGAGTTACTCCTAGTTCATGCACCCAGGAATTACTCCTGGCAGTGCTCAGGGGACCATATGGGATGCTGGGAATCTAACCCGGGTCGGCCGCGTGCAAGGCAAACGCCCTCCCCGCTGTGCTATCACTCCAGCCCCAACACCAGTCTCTTTTACTCCAGTTTATTCCCTTGCAATAGTAACAGAAGTTCACACACACACACACACACACACACACACACACACACACACACACACACACTCCTCTCTCACACCCTCGTAGTTCGCACTTGGCACCAGCACAGATGTTCTTTCTATGTTATTCACCATCTTCACACCTAAAGGCCCAAAGCAATTCTTTTCTCTGAGAAAGCATGGGAGGAATCTGCGAAATACTGAAATTCCCAGTGCCCAGTCCGGTATGCCACGGGCTGCCTGGGCTTGTCTAATTGTGTTTTCTGTGTCAGAAGGGCAAGCTGTGCTCATTAGAAGCTTGTTAGGATCCTGGCCAAGGGCTTGTGTGTGGTTTCAGGGCTAAGAAAGGAAAGTGCTGGGTGAGGTTTCCTCTCCTAAGGAGACTCTTTAGGACTGAGTCAAGTGTCCGGGTCAGCAGCACCCCCCACCCCACCCCCGAGGCCCCTTTTCTATTTCTTTGCTCCCGCAGGCAGAAGTCAGCTGTGAGGATAGAAGTAGACTTTTCTGGTATTTTCAGATGCAGAGAAAGCACCACCTGTTCTTTCCACAGGGATTTAAACTCAGTCAAATAAAGGGACAACCTCACCCCACCCCACTTTATTTCACAGGGACCCAACAAGCCAGCAAGCACCTGTCAGGAGATACTTGTGTTATGATTATAACACTGATGATTAGGTACAGCAAATTCCCACTTGGGTTCCTAATACTTTGCTTGCAATTGAGGCACTTAGCGTCAGGTGCAGCAAAACACCCCAGACGAGCTCCAAACAGCCGATTCACCAGGGAAACGCCAACAGCATTGATCTTTCCCAGATCGCTCTCCTATCTGCTCATGCTACATAAAGCAGCAGCAAAACAATTTGACACTTTGAGATGACCTGGATAGTTTTTAAAATTAATTTGTTTGAGTATTGGCAGCATACTTATTTGCGGCAGCAAAATATAATTTTCCTCATTCTTCGGTGCATGATCCAGTGGTCATAAGCACATCACTTTGTATGTGTCCATCACCACCATTCATCCACAAATCATCGTAAAAAATGGAAACTGTCCCCACTAAACACTAACTCCCCCAGCCCTCCTCAGCCCCTGTTAGCCATTCTACCTCTAGTCACTATAAATTGCCAATTTAAGAGACCTAAGATAAATCACTCAGTATTTGTCCTTTTTTGATTGACTTACCTACTGAACATAAAGTTCTCAAGGCTTGTCCGTGACCTTAGCATGTGCCAGAAGCACCTTCCCTTTTCAAGGCAGAATAATATTCCACTGTATGGTTCTTCTACTTCCATTCATGGGCACTTGGGTTAATTCTGCCTTTTGGAGAACATGGATAATTCTCTCTCTCTCTCTGTGTGTGTGTGTGTGTGTGTGTGTGTGTGTGTGTGTGTGTGTGGTATGTGTGTTCATGTGTGTGTGTCTGTTCCTGTTTTCAGTTCTTTTATGGATATATCTAAGAGCAGAATTGCTGGATTACAAGACAGTTCTATTCATAATTATTGGAGAAACCACCACACTAAGCCCAGCTAAATTTAAACCAATTCAACACATATTTACTGCGCCTCTTCTAGGTTTCCAGGTAAGACTCAGGGGTCTCCAAATGAGTTCACAGTATAGAAAGAGAAGGTGGTAGATATGTTGGGAAATGGATGTGAATGAAACCAGCCTTCCTCTTTACTATAATAAAAACTGGTTTCCTCAGGTTCCCCCAGGTTTAGGCTTAACTGGAGCCTCACTTGAGGATGAAGGTACAGCCCCTGGAGTAGATTTGAAGGGAACACGTCTTTTATCCCCCTCCTGCCCCACCTTTCACTGCTGTTACAGACTCACACACACTTGGTTGTAGAGGATCTGACGCAGGGCCTTACTCTCGCAAGGCAGGTGCCCTTGCTGTGGGCCACAATCCCTTTATTCAGGGCCGTGAATCCCTTAAATAACAAGGGTCAGGGTTTAGAACGAGCACAAGGTTAGGGCACCTGCTGGATGAGCAGCCAACCCAGGTCAGATTCAAGGCATCACATAGTCCCCTGACCACCACCATGTCCAACTCTGGAGGCTTGAGCATTGCTGGGGTGACCCCTGGCACTGCAGGTCCAAGCGGCACCACATTCTCGGGCCCTTGCATCGAACTGCAGGCCCTGTTAGCTGAAAACTGCCAGGAGGGGCCTTGGACCTCCTGAGCTCCCCAAATGTGGCCCCACGACTGCTTTCCTCTGGACCCCAACTTGATCACCTCTTACAGGAGGTGAGAGCAACTCATGTGGCAAATGCCCTACCTGCTGTATTGTCACTCTAGCCCCATCGAATAGCTGATCCTTTCTTCCTTCCTTCTTTCCTTCTTTCCTTCCTTCCTTCCTTCCTTCCTTCCTTCCTTCCTTCCTTCCTTCCTTTTCTTCTTGGCTCTTGGGCCACACCCAGTTGTGCTCAGAGGTTCTTCCTGACTGCACTCAGGGATTACTCCTGGTGGGGTTTGGGGGACCATACGGGATGCTGGAGATTGAACCTGAATCTAAAGTGTGCAAGGCAATGCCCTACCTGGTGTATCATCACTGGGGCCCTGAGAACATCTCCTGAGGGAGGTCAGATATTCCTGCTTTCCTGGCTCTTCATCATCATGTCCCCACCTTGCATTGACCTGCAGGGAGAAGGGCTGACCTCCGCAGGAAGAGGCTGACCACATAGGATCCCACCTGGAAACAGCAGCTTTGACTGATGCTGAGAACCCCACTGAAAGTTCTGTGCCAAGGACACTCTTTTACTGTTGGTGGGAATGTCCACTGATCTGGCCCTTCTGGAAAACAATTTGGACATTCCTTCAAAAACTAGAAATTGAGGTTCCATATGACCCTTAAATACTACATCTGGGAATATATCCTGAGGATGCAAAAAAGCACAGCAAAAATGACGTTTGTACCTTTATGTTTATTGCAGCACTGTTCACAATAGCCAAAATCTGGAAACAATCCGAGTGCCCGAGAACAGATGACTGGTTAAAGAAACTTTGGTACATCTACACAATGGAATACTATGCAACTGTTAGGAGAGATGAAGTTATGAAATTTGCTTATAAGTGGGTATATATGGAGAGTATCATGCTAAGTGAAATGAGTCAGAAAGAGAGGGACAGACATAGAAGGACTGCACTCATTTGTGGAGTATAAAATAACATAACAGGAGACTGATACCCAAGGACGGTAGATACAAGGGCCAGGAGGATCACTCCATAGTTTGAAGCCTGCCTCATGAGCAGAGGGAGAAAACAGCTGGAATGAAGAAGGGATCACTAAGAAAATGATGGTTGGAGGGATCGGTCAGGATGGGAGATGTGTACTGAAAGTAGATAAAGAACCAAAAGTGATAGCCTCTCAGTATCTGTGTTGCAAACCATAATGCCCAAAAGTAGAGAGAGAGTATGTGGGAAATTGTCTGTCATGGAGGCAAGGGGAGGGTGGGGAAGGGGGTATACTGGGGAGATTGGTGGTGGGGAATGTGCACTCATGGAGGGATGGGTGTTTGAACATTGTATGATTGTAACTCAAACATGAAAGTTTGTAACAATATCTCACTGTGATTCAATAAGCGGTCATTGAAGACCTAGCCAATCAGGGCATTCATACTCAATACATCAGGATCCTCCGTAAGCTGTATTATGGATTCACTACCAGGATCTCACCATTCTACAAAGAAGTGATCATCGATGTCAAGAGAGGGGTTCGGCAGGGTGATACCATTTCACTGAAACTCTTCAGTGCCACCCTTGAGAACGTCATGCGACAACTGGAATGGGACGGAATGGGAGTGAAGATAGACGGTCAGCAACTACACCACATCCGCTTTGCTGATGACATTGTTCTAATAACACCAAACATTAGCCACGTGGCATAAATGCTGGCCGACTTCAACCATGAGTGTGGAAAGGTCAGACTACAGCTGAATCTCACAAAGACAATGTTTGTGAGAAACAGTCTCGTTCCTGACATCCCATTCGCTCTCAATGGAACAACCATCTCTGAATGCAACAGTTATGTGTACCTAGGTCGAGAAATGAACATGATGAATTACCTGGCACCTGAGTTGCGCAGGAGGAAGAGAGCAGCTTGGAACGCCTTCAAGAGCGTCGAAGAAATAGCTAAGAGGACGGGCTCCAGGCAGATATCTTTGATTCCACTGTTCTTCCTACATTAACATACGCCTCAGAGACCTGGGCCCTACGCAAACAGGATGAGAACTCTATTCGGGTCTCCCAAAGAGGAATTGAAAAGGCTATGCTTGGAGTATCGTGTTTCACTCAAATGAGAGAAAGAATCCGGAGTTCTGACCTTTGTTGATGGTAAGAATCAGGGACGCTATTTCGTTTGTCAAGGCATTGAAAATCAGATGGGCTGGACATGTAATGAGATTTGGAGACCACCGCTGGACTAGAGCCGTTACTGACTGGATTCCAGGGGATGTCAAAAGACCACGTGGCCGCCCACCTACAAGATGGTCACACTTCTTCATCAAGACCCTGAACGATCGGTTTGAGGTTCTTCGTGTTCCTAGAACAAACAGACGCCACTGGGCTACACTAGCACGTGACAGGGATAAATGGAGATATTACTGGCACCTGCTTGAGCAAACCAATGATTAACTGGAAGTCAAGTGATCAAATGAAGTGATTCAATAAAATAAAATTAGAACTGTAGCATTGTCCTCCCGTTGTTCATTGATTTGCTCGAGTGGGCCCAGTAACATCTCCATTTTGAGACTTGTTGTTATTGTATTTGGCATATTGAATATGTCACAGGTAGCTTGCCAGGCTTTGCCATGCGGGCAAGATACTCTCGGTAGCTTGCCAGGCTCTCCGAGAGGGGCAGAGGAATTGAACCCGGCTCAGCTGGGCCGGTTGCGCGCAAAGCAAACACCCTACCGCTGTGCTATTGCTCCAGCCCATAGGGGGAAAACATAATAATAAAATAGCACCGCACTGTAGCGCTGTTGTCAGTTGTTCATCAATTTGCTTGAGAGGGCACCAGTAACGTCTCCATTGTAAGACTTGTTGTTACTGTTTTTGGCATATCAAATATGCCACGGGGAACTTGCCAGGCTCTGCTGTGCGGGCGGGATACTCTCAGTAGCTTGCTGAACTCTCCAGGAGACACAGAGAAATTGAACCTGGGTTGGCTGCTTGCAAGGCAAATGCCCACTCGCTGTGCTATATCGAAATAAAATTAAAATTCTGAATAAAAAATAAATAATGTGGAGTTCATGCCCAATTCAATCAGCTTAATCAATGGCTGAATAAATAGCAGTACTCCTACATTAAAAAAAAAAAGAAAGATAAATCCATGACTACCTCCAAACTTCTCCTCAGACATTGTAAGAACTTTGTTGGATGTGCTTTTTGTTACACAGAAGCTGCATGCCCAACAGGCAATAAGGGAGTATGAAAGAAGAGTAATTTTTGGTTGAGTGGAGTAGAGGGGCACTACTGAGAAATGAGTCGCTTGGACTTTAACAACATGACTTGCAACAGGGAGGCTGAAAAAGGGCCTTGTAAGGAAAAGACCGATTATGCCCAGGGACCACTGTTGGTTTGCTTTGCCCAGTTGGTTTGTTCTGAAGTTTCAGTGCTTGGCCCCAGCAATGCAGTACTGGTCAGGTCCCACAATGCCACCCCAGCTAAGAACCCCAGAGCCATCCTAGCGGTGGTACCAGGGATTGAACTCAGGCCTTTTTGTATAACAAGCATGTGCTCTAACCATTTGAGTGATCTCTGGCTGCATCTTTTCATTTCATTTGTGGAGGGGGAGGGGAGGGGAGGGGAGGGAAGGGGAGAAGAAGGAAGGAGTGCCCAGGAGCCACACCATTCTCAGACACCCAGGCTTCGGGTTCAATGCAAGGGCTCAGGGATGTGATGCTGCTTCAGCCCTGTAGTGTGGGGGATGACCTGGGCCACTTCTGTGGTGCTTGGGTCCTTGGGAGCCACACCTGATGGCGCACATGGGATAGTGCGGTACCAGGAATAGGACCCAGCTCAGGCATATGCCCTGACTGCTGTGCTATTTCCCAGCCTCCATCCTTCTGTTGACGGAGTTCCTTTCACTATGCAGACACTCTTGGGCTTGCTGTTCTGCCCTCTATTTCCTCTTGATCTTCTTTGTCTTGCTTCAGGAGTAGATTCCTGAAGGTTCCACACAAGCCAGAGTTGTGTGGCACAGAGCCTGTGCTTTCTTTCATGAGTTTTACAGCTTCAGGTCTAATGTCCAAGTCTCTGTTGTGGGAGTTGTCGTTCCCAGCATTTTTCAGGCCTGGGCCACTTCCTATGGGTTTCAAACTTAGAAGGATTGTATCTGGTGGTGCGGAGAGTGCCAGGAATTGAACCCAGGGTCTTGCATATGCAAGGCACATGCCTGGCCCTTGAGCCACATCCCAAATGGTGGGTAGGGTGTTGGCATTGCACATGGTCAAATCAGGTCCAATCCCCAGGCTCCAAGCATAGAACAAGGAGTAAGCCCTGAGCATAGCTGGGTGTAGTTTTAAATCCCTGGCCCCAAATGTTTTAAGGACAAGAAGAGAAATAGTACTAGGGGGTAAGGAGCTTGCCATGTACGTGACCAAGCCCATTTCCATCCACATCACAACATATGGTCCCCTGAGCACTTCTGGGAGTGATTCCAGGAGTAAGACCAGAGTCCAGCTGGGTATAGTCCCCAAACCAAATATATAAACATAGAAATTAGAAGATGATAGCTAGATACAAATATGAATGCATACATGTACAAATGTTTTCCAGCTAGTTTGTCCAGTCCGGATAATTCAGGACCACACACATATGCTCTGTGTGCTGGGTGGGTCTCTCTGATCTCTCCATGTCCCCCTCTTTGCAGTGGAGCCAGGTTTCTGTGTCTCTCCACACTCATGTGCAGGCTGACTTTCTTCTGAGCCCCTGTTTCCTGTGCTCTCTGAGCCAGGTGCTCTGGCACACTGGGTCTGGCCACTCTTTCCCTGCTTTCTCTGTGGGGCATCTTCCCTTTGGGTGACAGAACTGCCCCACAGTCCACCAGGAGCAGAGCTCTCTGCTCTCAGCACCAAGACCAACTAGAGCCTTCCCCGGAAGCCAGCACCATGGACGAAACTGCCGACAGAGAAGCAGGGAGGGGATTTGGGCTTCAGAAGGTCCCTTGGATGGAGCTGCAGAATGGAGAAATAACGGATCAAATCATCCTCAGGATTTGGAGAAAAAGACCAGAGACCCTCTAGCTTTGACCCGAGATAGCAACTGTGGAGTGGAGAGAAAAGAAAACATTTGCCATGTTGAAGAGAAACTGATGTCACTGGGCCAGGAAGCTGTAGAACGACTGAGGGATACAGGAGATAGGTGTCCCCGGCTCCTGTCTGGGGTCAGGGAGATGGAAACGTGGAAATGAAGAAGGGAAGCTGGGGCCCTCCGCTGCTCTGGGTTCTTCTCACCTTCGAATGAACACAAGTCAGATTAGAAGAAGAAAACACATTTAGTTAAATGCACATTGGCGAAGGTACATGGGTGAGGATCCTAAAGTGCATCAGGCAGGGAGAGAAATATCTGTATCAAGTTTCTGGGCTGAGGAATGAGATCAAGACTTACAAGGACAGAAGGGTGGGACTCAAATGAGAAGGTGATTCATGTGGCACAGCCCAGAGGGTCTGTATTCAGATGTTTGCCCTGCATATAGAGAGGGTGCTGCCATTGACAGGTTATTTCTTGGGGCTGGGAAGGAGACTCAAAGCACTGGAGTATGAGCTCTGCATGCAGGAGCCCAGAGCTCTATCTCTGCCCCTGCATGGTCCCCACATCCTGAAGCAAAGACCCCTTGGCACTGAGCTGAAAGCAGCCTTTGAGTAGCATTGGATGTGGCTTAAAAACAAAAGATGTGAAGGCCAGAATGATAGTACAGTGGGTAGGGCATTTACCTTGCACACAACCAACACAGGTTTGATCCCCAGCATCCCATATGGTCCCCTGAGCACTGTCAGGAGTAATTCCTGAGTAGAGAACCAGAAGTAACCCCTGAGCATCACTGGAAGTCACCCTCCCCGCTAAAAACTCCGAAAAAGCAAAACACAAGGGGGCATGAGATATGTTGGGCGCTTGCCTTACATGCAGGTGATCCAGGTTTGATCCCTGGTACCCCGGATAGGCCCCTGAGCACCACCAGGAGTGATTCCTGAGCACAGCACCAGGCTCAATCCAGTTTTGATCCCCAGCACCACTGGTTGCAGCCCTGGAGTCCGCCAGCACTGCTGGGGGTGGGGTGGGCAGCCCAGGGAACTCCTGAACTGCCTCCCCTCTCAGCTTCCAGCTCAGCCTAGAGACCACGTGGGGAGTCTCCTGCGCCCCAGCCCTGGCCTCCTCCTGTCCCACAAGCTTCCAGCTGAGCGAGCGGAGCCCTCCTGGAGATCCGTTGGTTTCCTGTGACCTCCCAGAATAAGGCACGAGCCAGTTCCTCATGGACACAACCCCCACTCCTGACTCACAACCATCTTAGAGCAATCAACGGTGCTGGTCTGAGGCCTCTGCCTTTAGGGGTCCAACACAGGCCTGGCCTGCGTCCAACACCTACATCCACTCAGGACCTAACTCCGCAGAGCTGAGAGGTTCCGTTTGGCACAGAGGACATGAAGCTTTGCAGCCTCAGCATCCTTTATAAAGGAGAGTCCCAGAGCTAGGGACCAGGACTGCACTGGCATGTGTCAGGGCCCAGGCCCACTCCTCCAAACACGAGCCCCTGAGCCTGCTTGTTCTGTCTGTGGCATCAGGCACTCAACGGTGCCAGCCACCCTGACATCAGCCTCCACCCTCGCCAACAGCCTGCTTCTTTTGCCTGCACTAGATTGACCTGAAGCTCACGTTGCAATTAAGCTCCATGCCTTTCCTGCCTACCACAGAAATGCGGATCTCTGCTGAGAGCTTATTATTTCAGCCTTCCCCAGGGACGTCATTAATGGCGTGAATGGTTCTTGCAGAGCCAGAGTGAAGGTGAGGAGGCGGCAGGGTCGTGCCTGCAGTGACTAATTATCGGCTTTTCAGCCATGTTCTTTCGAGTCCAGATCGCATTCATCGTTCATAACTCAGTGGGTTTCCATTCAAAGAAAATGCAAATGCCGGATACTGGGGCAGTGTGCCGGGCTCAGGCTGCCTATTCTCTGGGCACTTCTGCCAACAGCAGCGCCCGGAGCCTTCATCTACCCTTGCCCAGCAGACGAGCCATGCACTGCCCGCCCTGTGCTCGCTTGCGTGCTTCACCCTCTGTTCTGTCTCTGTCCATCTGAAGTCTTTTCTGCACCAGTGAATCCTGCCAACTGAGTCAAGTTCTTTCATGAAGGGTTCTTCATGGAGGCGCGGATACTGGCCATGAACTCAGTCGGCGGCCATGTACTGTTTGTTCTGCAAAGGGGCTAGAAGCTGAGTCACCATTCAAGCATAAGAATTTCACTTTGAAACGATGGCAGAGGGCCAGGGAGATTGCCCAGTGGTCAGTAGTGCATATTCTACAGGTGCTGGGATGTGAGGTCAAACCCTGTCCAGCACACCTCCCGCCCCAAGCCCTTGGAGTCCCCAGAGCATAGCCTCCGCCGGTGTCGGCACTGGAGGGACCGAGCAGTGCCTCAGTTCCTCATCCTGGGCCCCTCACCCAGTCTGGTTGGCAGAATATCATTGTGGCTATACACACAGTGTCTGTTTCCCCTGATTTAAGGCAGATTAGTGATGAGACCAGTTTACTCAGTTTTAGTTAGTAAGATGGAAGGGGTTGGTTGGCCCCTTTATACTTCCCTTCTTCCTTCTTGCTGCCTGGAACACAGACAAGTGACTAGTCTGTGGATTGAGCCGTGGATTGATCTTGAAAATAGTAGCCATGAGCTCGGATGGTGAAGGGGGAAGAAAGGAGTCTGAAGTTCCTTAAAGGCCCTAAGAATCTCTGAGTTATCTGCTTCCTGACTTCTTTTCCATAAGCAAAAATAATAAATAAACTTTTTCCTTACTTCACTGCAATTATGGGGTTTGTGTTACAGGTAACTCACCTAATCCAGAGAGGCATTGCTTTTCTGAAAGATCAAAATATCAAGCCCGGAGAGATAGCCCAAGAGAGTAGAGCACATACTTTGCACACTGGAGCTTTGATTTCCCCAGCACCTTCATAATGTCAAGAACAATCCTTGAGCACCATGGAGTATGGTTCAAAAACAGATAAGGAAGGAGAAGAGGAGGAAAAGGAGAAGGAGGAGGAGGAGAATGGGGGAGAAGAAGAGAGAAGAAGGAGGAAGAGAAGGAGAAGGAAGAAGGAGGAGAAGGAAGAGGAGAATAAAGAGAGAAGAGGTTAGAAGAAGAAGGAGAAGGACGAAGAAGGAGGAGAGAAGAGAGAAAGAGAGGAAGAAAGAAATGTATAGAAGAAGAAGAAGAAGAAGAAGAAGAAGAAGAAGAAGAAGAAGAAGAAGAAGAAGAAGAAGAAGAAGAAGAAGAAGAAGAAAACAACTTTCTACTTTCAGAATATTTTCATCATCCTAACAAGAAGCCCTATGTCCGGTACATTCTTGCTGGACTCCATACCCCATGCCCTGGCTCCACTTCTCGCCCATCTGTGCCTCTGGATGTGCTTGCTGGACAATTCCCTGCCTCGGGCATTTCGAAGAGTTGCACTTCCATAAGGGAAGCTCTCTGGATCCCAGTTTAAGGGTCACCGGTCTGTACTGCGCCTGGCAGACCTTCAGACAAGGTCTGCCAAGTAACAGACCAGATCTGTACTATGGGACAGTGTGCTATGGCTGGGGGTGTTTTACTTTGGAGGGGAAGTACGAAGCAGCCCCCAAGCTGGTAGCCATGAGATGCATCATGATTCCGTTTTCCTTTGAATGTCCCTAATGGATGATCTCCAATGTTGGCAGCCTAAAAGCAGTTTCCCTGCATTTTCAAAAAAGCTTCATTTTTATTATGCAAGAAATACAAGAGCATACCACCAAATGCTTTCTTTCTGTTTCATCTAGATGCTCAGAAGAAACGTGAAATAGAGGAGCGTCTGTCTCCATTTTGTAAACGAGAAGCACTTGAATGATTTATCTGAAATCCCTAGTGACCCCTCACCGCGGCTGCCTCTGAAATGACTATTGCACTGTATCGTATAAATGAGAAACGGCCACAGAATTCCAGAAACTCACGGAATTCCACTGAGTTCCAGAAACTCTTAGAGCTGAGACAAAGGGTTAAGAAGGGGCCTCAGCTTCCCGTTAGCGCTGAAGTTGCTGCATGGCCTCCTCCCCAGGCTGTCTTCAAGGCCAGGCAGGAAGGGCAGAGGGAGGCAGGGCTGACGCACGCCAGCCTACAGATTACAGAACGTGTTCTCGCTCCTGGGGAGCCGCTGGGGAGCTGTGTGGAAAACTCGGTCTGCCTTTATAGTCTAAGAGGAAAATGATACCTTGACTCAGCCTGAGCTTTCCAATGAGTATGCTTTGTTGCAGGGCACTTCATTCCCTTGGAGCCTCTGGAACATGGATGTCAATAACCTCCAGGCCCCAGGGACAACGGTCCCACAAGTGGAAATATCCACAGGTATACCCTGCTCTGCCTTTTCCATATTCCTGTTTGCTTCTTTTCAACAGCGGATTAACACCAGCACTGAGTCAGAATCCAGGAATGAACATCCACATTTCCCCCCCTCTTGTTAGGGGTGGGGGTGGGGGTATGGTTTGGGGGCCATCTCTGTTGGTGCTCAGGGACAACTCCTGGCTCTGTGTTCAGGGTCACTCCTAGTGGTGCTCAGGAGACATGTATGCGGTAGTAGGGATCGAACCAGGGTTGGTCACATGCAAGGCAAGCTTCTTATCTGCTGTACTTCCAGGCTCTTCTAAAGCTGATGGAGGGCCCAGGTTGGAAGAGACACAAAAGGTGGAGCTATTCCTCCTATTGGGCACTCTGGAGACATCTAAGGAGATGCATTTCCAAGCACCTCGCTGCTGCGTTGCACTTTCTTTGGGAAGTCAGGAAAAGCTCTTGCTGTGTCTTCCACTTCTCCGGCAGGCTTGACGTGCACAGTTGGCAGCTGATTTGTACTGATCACTAACTTCATCATTGTTCTCTTCCTTACCGGTCCTGGCACACCCAACTGTGAGAGAAGAAAACAGAACTCATTTTGAACACATTCTATGAGAAGTCTCCTAGGCTTCCCTCCCAAGCAAGGTGGGCATGGAAGGAAAGAGAAAAGATGGTTAGGACTTGGTGCCAGCAGCTTGCAGGGCTGGGAAATTTGCACTGGGGAAGACCCCAAATGCAGAGTATAGAAGGTGATTGAGCAAGAGCAAGAGCTCATTTGTAGGGAAATGAGGAAAGGCTTCAGGAAGGTAGGAGGAAAGTTTCTATAGGGGCCCTTCCAGATGAAAGGAAGAGCAAGTTAGTTGACTTTCATGAGAAAGATCAGTGGGAGAGGAATTGAGAAGAGATAACTTCCTGGAAAACATAAATGGCAAATAAAGACTTTTTGATAAGGAAGGTGCAGATGAAGGCCAAAGGGAGTTCTCTTCATATTTCGGGAGTAGAGGGTTTGGGCCAGGGATCACTCCTGCAACAAGCAGGTTGGCCGTGTGCAAAGCAAGGCCTGACCCCGGTTATCCCTCTCGCCTAGGAGCTTCTTAATACACCCAGGACTTGACAAAGGAGAAGCAGGCCGACAACCCCTGCCCCCCCCCCACCGCTGGGGGGTTTTGAAGTATCAGGAAGGCCTCAGCTGCAGCCCCGGTTGTGGGAAACCTCGTGGGTGTTGTGGAGAACAGCACAGTCTTTGTCTTGTGGGTGCCATGACTCCTACCCCACACTGAGTGGTTCTGCCCCAGATGTGCACCTGCTGTGCGCACCTGCACCTGAGAGTGCCAGCAGCCCCCCTGTGGAGCCGCCCTGGAGGCTGCAGACAGACCACCTGGGGTGGAACTGTCAGGCCTCCACGCAGGTCTCAGACCTCCCACCCCGCCCCCATCGTCGCTGATGTGGGGCCGTCAAAGAGGGAGAGAAGTGCTGGCAGCCCTGATGGCGGCGCAGGCGGGAAGGACAGGAGCACTGCAGGCAGAGGCTGTCCTTTGCACACAGCCTTCCCCCACAGGACCACCTTCTCTCCCGCGTGGCAGAACTCCTAAACCATGTAGCCAGGGAGCTAGAGTCTGTGAATAGTCAGCCCAGCAGGGCTCTCCCTGAGGGCCAGCCTAACTGGAAAGAGCTGGCTGGGGAGGGGCAGAGGAGTGGGTCCCACAGGAAGGGGGGACACTGTTGGTGCCCTTTATCCCCCAATACTGCCAGAACAGGTCTGGCGGCTCTGCCCCGCTGCTGTGTGCCCTAGAGCTCCCCACTGGGCTCCCAGAGCCCTTCCTGATGGGAGAGTAAACCCTGCCAACCGGCCCCTCCCACCCGACCTCCCAGTCCCCATAAGCCCAAGGTCAGCAATGGGGGGAGAGAGAGAGACTCAGTTCCCCCACTTCCAGGAGGGCGAAGTGGGAGCTCCAGAACGAGGCATAGGTGAGGACTCCCACACATTCTCCTCCAAGGTTCCCTTTACTCCCTGCTCCGGCTTCTCTAAGGAGCCCCTGAGTCTTGGGCTCAGCACCCCTTTTTTCTTGAGGAGCCAGACCTCAGACAGATGCGTTTTCGTCAAAAGAGAAGTGAACAAGGACTGAGCTGAAAACTGCACAAACAGTGAAAGGTTGGAGAGTGGATTCGCAAACATGAATGCGGATGACAGGACCAGCCCATTTATTGAGGGAAGTCCTGTGACTGGCAGGAAGGAGTGAGCATCTGGGTGGTACCACACACCATCAGAGCTGACAACAGTCTCCATCTGCCAGATGGCTGGGATCAGAGAGCGCATCCCCACAGCCTGCGTGTGTGCAGCAGGGCCCTCTTCGACTGTCCCTAGGGAAGAGCGCGTCTCCATGACAGGATCCCCAGCCATGGGATATGGGGAAAAACCCTTTGATTTAGCACGTCTGTGCCTGGATCCTGCACATCTGTGAATTGCACAATAGTGCAAAGCATGTGTGCAAAGACAGATGTGCTCTGGGAGCTACCAGAAGTGCTCAGAGGATCCAGGGACCATTGGCAGTGCTCTGTTCCTCCGGAAGGTTCAGTCCTTAATCTCCAGTGCAGTGCTCAGGTGCTCCCGATGGTGCTCGGGGACCGCACTGCCAGGGATAAAGTTAAAGGTTTGCTGCAGGCAGGGCACACACTCCTGTCCCTCGAGGAGCTTCTTGACCTCTTTGTAACTAAATAAAGACAGCACTGTTTGGTAGCAACTACTTGAAAATACCTCACTGCCCCTCAGTTGGGAATGAGTTTTAAAAAATGATAGACCACAGGATTCACACTGTATCACTGTCATCCTATTGCTCATCAATTTCCTTGAGCAGGCACCAGTAATGTCTCGTCCTAGCCCTGAGATTTTAGAAAGTGCCACATTCGAGGTTCTTTCAGGGTCAGGGGAATGAGACCCATCATTGTTACTGTTTTTTGGCATATTGAATATGCCACAGGGAGTTTTCCAGACTCTGCCATGCGGGCAGGATACTTTTGGTAGCCTGCCGGGATCTCCAGAGTAAGAACTAGATAATAAGATGTTGTGCGGCCACCAATGCGGCCACACGCTTCTGGGAGCTGGGTTTTATAGTCTCTGGGTCTTGGCCGTTTATGGGATTATGTGGTGCTGGGGGCAATTGGTGGGTGTAACGCCTACCTACTGGAAGATGGAGGATCTGGGTGGAGGAAGCCCAGTCCCAATATGAGCAGGCTTGGAGATCTCAGCCCTGGGTCCCGCATGCCTGGGTTCCTCTGCCGGTTCCTTCATGTGTGAGGCTTGTACGAACATGTGGAGAGGTTTACAGGATTACAGTGGTGAAAATCTCTGTAACTCACCTCTATTTGGGCTAGGATGTAGCTCAGTGGTGGAGCATTTGCCTTATGTGTGTGAGTTCCTGGGCTCAATTCCCAGCACCACATCCACACACTTTTGTTTTGGGGCCACACCCAGTGGTGCTCAGGGCTTGCACCGGGTTCTGTGTTCAGATATTACTCCTGATAGCTGGAGACTGCAAGTGCCCTATGTGCTGTACTATCTTTCCAGCCCTACAAATTAATTTTGGTGTGCTTTTGTTTTGGGGCCATACCTGGTATGCTCAGGGTTTACTCCTGGCTCCACACTCCAAAATTACTCCCAGCAGTACACAGGAGACCATATGGAATGCCAGGGATCACACTGATCCCAGGTCAGCTGCATGCAAGGCAATCTGTGCTATCTCTCCAGCCCACAGAAAAATGGAAATGATGGGGTTTACAGGGATGACACATATTTTGTTTCACACGTGGGGAGGCCTGGTTTCAATCCCTGGTACATATGTCCCAGAATACAGGCCCACCTAGCTCTGTAACACTGCCTGGTAGAGCCACCCAAACAAACATTACAGAACACACCACTGCCCCGTGAGCCTGTTCTTTCATCAGATGTGCATTTCCATGCTAAGAGATTCCTGATGAAGGGAGAGAGCCGACAGTTCATTTCTCTGGAGCTCACATGTGATCTCCCGTTTAAGTGCCCTGTCAGTACTTTGCCCAGTCATGTATGTTTTTCCATGGGGCTTCCGCTTACAGAAACTTTCACTACTTAGTATTTGTCTTCTTTTCTGAGGTGTTTCCAAGGGAGAGATAAAATGCCCGGTTCTGTCTTTCCCACCAGGCTGTGGGGGACACTGACCACCCTTTGTCCTCAGTTAAGGGGAAAGACTGGCTCCCCTTGGTAGCTGCCAGGGCACCCCCCACTCCGATGCTGTTAATGACAGCCCAGTGACTCACACAGCTACACAAAGACTATTCTTATGGAATTAATGTGTAAGTACTTTTTGCAAATGCCTGATTTAAAAAAGAAAGGCT
Organism: Sorex fumeus; assembly: GCF_029834395.1. Lineage (NCBI taxonomy): Eukaryota > Metazoa > Chordata > Mammalia > Eulipotyphla > Soricidae > Sorex > Sorex fumeus. Next base: position 1,904,290 of record NW_026606179.1, on the reverse strand, counting down.
TTATCACTTTCTCTGAGCTGAGTAGCCATCAGTCCTTTAGCTCCACAATCCCCCATGCCCTGGCGAAATAAATGACTTTGGTAGAAAAAAAATCAAAATGTTCCTGCAATTGAGTATAGGACAGCCATTAGGAGGAATGTGAGAGGGAGTTCGGGGTGAGACTCAGGGGCAGGGCCTTGTTAGAGCACATGCCTTGGAGATGTGAGGCCCGGGTCCTTTCCTGGCATCAGAGGGCAGCTGGAGCACTGCCAGGAGAAGGCCTGGTTGCCCCCTTGAGCCCTGCTAGGAGTGACCCCAGGTATATAATAAGGCACAACTGGGAGAACCTCCACCCCCCCACCCCCTGAAAGAAACCACCAAAACTGCAGAGTAAGATATATAGCGAAATACCATGTCTGTAAAAAGAATGTTGAAACACCAATATTATAAATCTGTAAATGCGTGAGCGCAGCCTGCGGGAACATAGACTAAGTGATTTGAGCCATAGTCACTCTTGGGAACGAGACTAGGATTTTCCTACATAATTTTTTAAAAATTCTTTTTAACGTTTGAGGGTTTAAAAGAACACCACTTTTGTCATTTGATTTAAAATGTTTAAATAGAAGTGATTTGGTGTCTCTTTCCCAGGACCCCCGTGAAGAGCCTTACTATATAGCTTGTGCTTTCTGGTACTCACAAAACCCCTATTGGGTCAGGAATTACTACTGTCCCTATTTCACAGACGAGGAAACTGAGACCTAGTAGATCACAGAGAATCCAAGTCAGAGCCAAGATCCAGTTCAGATGCCTGGGCTGGACTGGAACCACAAGCTCCTTACTCAGGAGGGTGATGAGAGGGGCCATCTGATTTTGCTTTCAGCACTAGAAAACCCTCCAAGGAAAACCCTCCACAGGGAAGCCAGTTGGTAAAACAGGCAGAGGAAAGTTTTCTCTAGCAGAAGGGAAGCCTGGAAGCCACTCGGCTCTCCGAATCCCTCCCCTACTTCTCAGCACCCACCCCCACACTGGGACCGGGAGCTAAGCCCCACAGGAAAATTGCCAAGGGGCTTTAATCAGGCCCCTTCTCTCTTTTGTGATGGCCAGGATTCTAACATCCCACTTTTGCCAAGAGGATGGAAAGCCGAGAATAAAATGTGTTACTGGGTCATTCAAAGCCAAGTGAAGAGTCCTTGTGCTTTTAAAAAGAGACTCAGAGGCTCCTGATTTAGCCTTGGCAAAGAGACGGAGCCATTATCCACCACAGAAAGCTTTTGTGCGGGAGATATCCCGGCTTAGTGAATGCTGTTTTGATGATTTTTCTTTTCTTTTTTTTAAAATTAGACCCTCAGCATCTCAAGCCTGGAATAGCACTTTCCCCAATACCCACTCTTTTATTTGTCTCTCTGCCCATTAGAACAGACAGCAATTTCTGCCGTTTTTGCTCATTGCTTTGCCTCTAACAGTGCCAGCACATAGCAGATGTTCAATAAATGCTTGCTGAATGAATGAATGAATGATTGCAGGTTTGATGGATTGAACTTTGTGAAAGCAGCTACCACAAATAGTCCTTAGCGACACTGGTTTTGGGATTTGAGCAATAAATCAAGATAAATAATAGTACTGGATTTTAACTCATCAAATAAAAACAAATACCCATGAGTTTGTACTGATTCACACAAGTGATCAAACAAAACAAGAAGAATGGGAGTGCTTCTCTTCAAGAAGAGTCCCACCTAGTAAATGATGTAGAAGCAGGTTCACAGATAACTGTGTCGGAGAGTGCATGCCTTGCAACTGTGAGGCCACAAGTTTGATCCCCAACACAGGCCCATATGCCCCAGTGAAGTTTCAGCAGCTCTGCTAGTTGAGGGTGCCTGGTACCACAACCAAGTATACAGTATGCCACAAACAAGTGTGAACCCCTGGCGAGCTCTACAGCCAAAATGTTTAGGAGCTCCACAACCACAGTGTACAGCCCCTGGCAAACATAACAATGAACCGCATGTGAGGTGGCCTTAGAGATAGGACAGGGGTTATTGTGTTTGCCTTGCGTGTGGCCAAGCCCAGTTCAATATCCCACACCACATGGTCCTCTGAGCGTTGCCAGGTGCAGTTTTCGAGGCCCCTGGTAACCCCACATTCATCTGGCCCCTGGTAACCCCACAGCACTGACACCACATCCTCCAACCCTGATATTAATTGCTAGTCTGGTTGGCTGGGAATCACGAGGAGTGGCTGTTGGATTCTCTGAGCATCACTTGGGTGACTCAGCACCCCCTCCCCAATAATAATGTGTGAGCACAGGGATCAACAAGCAGTGTGACCCGGACCATCACAGCAATAACCGTGACCAAACAAAAAGAGAGTGGGAAAGTGAAAGGGAAAATAAACACAGAACTACATAATAAACCGACAGATAAAAGTCAAAGGGAGAAGGGAGACAGAAGGTGCAGGAGAAAACTAGATGCCGAGATCACCCTTGCCTCAGTGCTCAGAGAGGAGGACAGAGATGGAAAGAAATCAAGGGAGAGCCTATGGGAAGGAATGGGTGAACAGGCATGAGGGCTCAGCTATACTGATGATACCGGAGGGTGGTGTAAACATACACTCAAAACACAGTCTCAGCAACACTGAAAACATGAGAAGCTACAGGAGAAAAGGTCTCCCGGATGCTGAATGCATGGGAGAAAAGATTAAGTGAAAAAGTGTTTTACTTAACTGCAAAACATTTTAGTTAACTGAAAGAAGTTAATACTTAGTAACTGTAAAGGAAGATTATAATTTAACAATGGAGGATACTGGCAGACAGCAGATGGCCAGTAGGCCGGGGGGAAAGCCCCAGTGTGGGACTCAGGGACGTCACATTCCTCCTTGATGGGGCCCAGTGGCCCATCCTCACCCTGAGTTGCCCTTCCCCATCCCATGTTGCCCTCATCCACATCACGGGGAAACAACCCACAGACCCGTCCCAAGTTCCTTTCACGGAATATCCAGCCATGGCTCTTAGGAAATAACAAGGTCAGAGTCCAGGGAGACAGCTCAAAGGTCTGGGGCTGTGTCTTGCATGTGGAGGCCCCAAGTCTGGCTGAGGCGCCCTCCCAAGAAAGAGGGAGAGAAAAAAAGAAAGAGAGAGGGAGACGGGGGTAGAGAGAGAGAGAGGGAAGGAGGGAGGGAAGGTGGGAGGGAGGGAGGGAGGAAGGAAGGAAGGAAGGAAGGAAGGAAGGAAGGAAGGAAGGAAGGAAGGAAGGGTTGTTTTTTTTTAAAAAACCTTGGGACCAGAGCAATAGTATAGTGGGCAGGCAGGCACGTGTCCTGCTTCCAGTCAATCCAGGTTCAATCTCCAACCCCCCTTTATTGGTCCCATGAGCACCACCAGGAGTGATCCCTGAGTAGAGCCAGGAGTATGCCCTGCGCACAGTCAGGTGTGGTCCAAGAACAATAATTAAAAAAAAAAAAGAAAGAAAAGCCAAATAAACCCATAATCCCAGCAACAAAACCCCAGCTGCTTAAGTGAAAGAGGCGGGTGAGAGAAGCAGTCAGGGTAATAGCTGTCACGAGGAGTCACTGCGGGGCTAGAAGGGGAGAGAGGGTGGCTCAGATGACTTGGGATGCTTGGATTCAAGAAACAGAAACCCACCCCACACCCCTCGGGGAAAAGGGGAACCATTTGACACAGAAGGTCTGGGTGTAGCCACACTCCCTGGAGCCAGAGCCCAGCACCCTGAAATCAGGAACATCAACTGCAAGTGGGGAATGGGAGAGCATGTGTGAGCAAGTGTGGTTTCTGAGTGCAGGCGTGCTCCAGAATTAGTGTGCATGTGTGAGCGTGGGAGAGTGTGCGTGAGCGTGTGTGCTGGGCTTCCTGCTTCTCTCTGGGTGTCTCTGCATCTCTGGGAATCTCTTTGCGTCTTTTCTTTCCCTCCCACCGCTCCTGCCCTCTGTCTGAATGTCTATCTTTGTGTGTCTTTTCTGCTATTTCCCCGTCTCTCCTTTTCCACTGCCTGGTCTGTGTGTCCCTCAGTCCCATTCTCCTGGTCTCCCTCTGTCTCTCTGGGATTATCTCTCATCACCCAGCACACTTCATTGTAATGTGTCTCTCCCGCCTTGTCCTGTTTTTCCCTCAAGTTCTCCCTGTGGGTCCTCTGGAGTTTTTTGTGTGTGTGTGTGTGTGTGTGTGTCCTCCTTCCTCTTCCTCAGTCTATTCTTAGACAGTCCAGTCTGTCTGTTTATCTGAGGCCCTTGTTTCTCTACTTCAAGACATCTCAGCATCCCTCCACACACTGCACTTGACAAACATGATGGTTCACAGCAGTAAGATAACAAAACAGCAGAGACAGGGCCCAAGATGCATTGCTTGGACCAAGTTTATACTCCCAAAGACAAATTTGATGACTGATCACTGGCTCCTCCTTGACCCAATCAGTAGTGACAGAAGCAGGATAACTGGGCACAACCCAAAGAGATTATTTAAGCAGAGAATAAGTACACACTCTCTTTTGCTCTCTCTCTCTCTTACTCTCTCTCTCTCTCTCTCACACACACACACACACACACACACACACACACACACACACACCGCTCAACTCCCCCAAGACTAGCAGTGGATGTGGTCAATCCGGAACAAGAGTAAAGGATAATGAGAGAATGGGAGGAGAGGGGAATCAGATGTTTATTGGTCATCTTAGTCTACTCCTGGTGTTGCCACAGATCACCATAGTGGTTTAAGACAACAAATATGTATTGTCTTCCATTGTGGAGGTGAGACGTTCAAAGGCAGGCCTTTATCTCCTCAGGAGGCTCAGGGGTATATGCATTTACCAGTTTCTTCCAACTTCTAGAGGTTGCCTGCATTCCTAGGGCAGTGTTTTCAGTCCTGTAGGAGGCTAGGGAAAAGACTTGTGGCTCCTTCCTCCATCTGCAGAGTCAGCATCTTAAATCATTCTCTCTCAGGCTTCTGCTTCCATCCTTATGTCTCCCTTTCCTTTTCAAATAAATTTCTCCCCTTTTATTGAGACACAGTGATTCACAAGACCGCTAAATATAGTTTCATGCATACAGTATTGTGGCATGATTTAGTGGGACACTGCTGTCACCCTTTAGGTCAGACACAGTGAATACAAGAAGCCTACCTGACCTCTAGCATCACATGCCTGTCATAGAAAGGAAGAAGGAAAGGGCCATGCCTCAATAGGAAAGGAAAGTCTTTTTCACAAATTCCTATTAGGTTTCCAGTTGGCCAGAATAAAGATTGGTGTTGAATGCTGTCAATGCTTTTTCTGTATCAGCTAAAAGATCTTTCTCTCCTTCATTCTATGAATGTGGTATATTGCCTTGATTAATTTTTATAAATTAAATGATCTTTGAATTTCAGGATCAAATTTCCCATGATCATGGTATAAGATTCTTATCATGCTGATTTTTGCTTACTTGTGTTCTATTGAGATTTTATACATAAATATTGATTAAAGAGTTTTTTTTAAAGCGTCATCATTGGCTTTGGTATCAAGGTTATTATGATCCTGCTTATAGAATGTTGAGAAGAGTTGCCTCTGCATTTTGGGGAGGAGTTTGAAAAAGATTGGTTGTCTTTAAATGTCTGCTAGAATTCACCAGTGCAAACATTTGATCCCAAGGCTTTTCTTTGTTTGAGATGTTTGCTTATTGATCTGATATCATTTAATATGTGTGGCAACAGAATTAAACTAAGTTCATAGAACTCCATGATCTCTGACACCCCTATGAGAAATTGAATGATGTTGGTTACTCTGAGTATATGCATGTGTTCAATCACAGGCAATAGCATGAAAACCCTGTTTTCCCTAGGGCAAAAGTATTGTTCAATGAGCCAGAGCTCAAGCTTTGCATGCAGTAGGCCCCCAGTTTGGTGGTGAGGATAAAAATCATGTTGTTCATTTCTTTATTTCCTATAATTAACACCCCATACTTTAAAAAAAACCCTTTATTCAAATATTGTGATTTACAATTTTTTTTCACAATATGTTGTTTCAGGTATTCAATGTTCTAACATCAGTCCCACGACCAATGTGCCCTAACCTCTACCAGTGTTCCTAGTTTCTCACCGACAACCCCCCATGCCTGCTCCCTTAGCAGGCCCTGATTAGTTTACTTTATATTGTTTATTACAATGTATGTATTATAATGGTGTTGCTAAAGTCATGGCCTGAGGATTTACTGAGCCATGAGGTACAAGTTGGGCTTTCCGTACTATTGTTTTCATTCAATGAGCTTAGTGGGTTTCTACTCAATTTTTCCACCTAATTTTCTTGTTTCTCCTGGGCTGCTGGCTCTGTGAAATTTGGAGGCATTATGCACCGCATATGCCACTGTTCACTTCAGGGCCTTTGGAATTAGAAAATCAACTGCAGGAGTCTCTGGTGTCTTCGAGACGAGTCCTGGAACTGGGCCTTTGCTCTGCAGTGGAGGGACTGGATATGGGTGGGTGGAGGCTGGGCCTTCGACAGGGCGTGCACTTGGTCTGCCTCCATCCTGCCTAGGGTTCCAGAGATCTTGAAATAGAGAAATCCCAGGCGAGAGCCAGATGTGGGCCAAATACATTTTTGCTTGTGAAGTTAGTTTCCCCAGCAACTTCTACTAAATGACATACCCTCCTCCAAGGTTCATGGAGCCTCTTTTACCTTAGTTTAGGTTCCTTCAGAAGCAGAAGCTACGAGAACTCAACCTCTGCCCCATGCTCACAGCCGCTCTCCACATGCTTAGGCCGAGCCTCAACCACAAATGAATCTGCAGAACATCAGGTATGCAGGACTGGTGACTGAAAACTGGGTTCAACAGAACCAAGAATTGGTGACTTTTGCCCACATCCCCCATGTTACCGGCACCTTGGCAGTCACACCCGCAAGCCACTGGTGCCAGATAATCTCATCAATGAGTATGATCCAGAGACTCATTGTCCTCTCTCGGAAGAGAGCATAAAACAACTCGACATAGTCATACCACCGTTGGACCCCTTGCCAGACTGTTTCATTTGGGGTGCCCAGGATGGAGGCGGATGAGGCACCTCTTTCCCCCAAGGGACCCAGCCCTGGCAGCCAATAACCTCCAGAACTCAACCACTGCCATGCTCATGACCACTTCCCACACGCGCGGATGAACCTCACCCACGAGTAAACCTGGACCTATACATCACACTACTCATACTCCAAGAGTAGCACACCACATTTGATGGGGTTTAAAGTAGAAGGCAACCAATCTTAGAGGGAAATACATTTTTACAAATATATATATGTGTATAATATATATATATATATATATATATATATATATATATATAGGAGCAATAGCACAGTGGTAGGGCATTTACCTTGCACTCGGCTGAGTCAGCTGACCTGCATTTGATTCCTCCGCTCTACTTGGAGAGCCCAGCAAGCTACCGAGAGTATCTCGCCCGCATGGTAAAGCCTGATAAGCTACCTGTGATGTATTCAATATGCCAAACACAAGTCTCACAATGGTGACGTTACTGGGCCCACTCGAGTAAATCAATGAACAACGGGAGGACAGTGACAGTGACATGCACTTTCTCCCTCTCAGAGAGCCCGGCAAGCTACCAAGAGTTTCCTGCCCGCATGCAGAGCCTGGCAAGCTACCTGTGATGTATTCGATATGCCAAAAACAGTAACAATAACGGGTCTCATTCCCCTGATCCTGAAAGAGCCCCCAATATGCCATTGGGCTACGCTAGCACATAACAGGGACGAATGGAGGCGTTGCTGGCACCCGCTTGAGCAAATCAATGAACAACAGGATGACAAGTGATACAAGTGATGCATATATACATATATACATACATATATATGTATATGCACACAAAGATCAACCCTTAGCAATATATCAGTAATCTCTTATAGAAGGACCTAATGGCCCCTGGGTGAAATCAAGAAGTCTATCTGAGAGACCAAAGACACACTGTCAGGTGAGCATGACAAATGAGAGAAATTGTGTAGACAATATGGAAGATAACTGAGGTCACAGGTTGGGCACTGAAATAGTGGTTGCCTGTGGGTGCAGGGCTGCCAACACCGCCTTTACTATGGGTTCCTCATAGTTTCAGGGAAGCGTCCCTGTGTGCCCTGCTGCTCGATGTCTTTGGTGTATCTTTGTGTCGACTGATACTGAGTGCTTGTGTGAACACGGGTGTGGCTGCGCTAACTCTTCAATGGGTGTGAGGAAGACAAAAGCAAGACTGGGGGTGCTTACTACGTTCCAAACACTTTTACACAAAAAATGGGGTACAAATTGGGAGCCAGGAGACCTGGATTCTTGAAAGACAAAACAAGGTGCTACAGGGGAGGGTCCACACCCCAGGGTGGGAGCCCCGAGATTCAACCCTGGTTCCCATCACTGGTGGGAGGGCACTTGATGAGCTTGCGCCCCAGAATCTCTGTTAGCTTTAATATCCTCTGGGCTTCACTAATGACTGGGGATACTTGGTGCCAGAAACTCTGGCTAGTTTCCACTAGAGCTCAGTTAGCCTTTGTGGGTGGTCTCTCTGGTCACCAAGTATATACCCCCATTTACAAGCGAGGAAACTTGTGCTCACCTATCCCCTTGCTTGTGGTATCACTTACAGGAGGGAGAAAAGAGATATTCCAACATTTCTCTAGGAGCCAGACACCAGATTTGGAAACAAATAGATTGAACTCTTCAGCCTTCCAAGAAGCCCCGGGAGGCAGGTAGAAGGAGCCCATTTCACAGGTGAGCATAGGGTCAGAGATGAAGTTGACTGCCAGTGTCCTTTGTGATTTTTTTGCATCACAATGTATCCAAATCCCTAAGTTTCCCTGCTCTGCCCTCTGCCCTCATAGCCCTCCCAGGGAGCAGAACATCTGCTCTCCACTCAGTTATTGAACCCGTGGAACCTGGTGGTGGGGGGGGGGCGTCTAGGGAGCACCTGGAGGCTATTTCTGGAGCAGTTTCTGCACTAGGACCTCAGGGAGCAGACCCAACTCCGGTTTGCTTTTCTTCTCTTTTCCCTGAGAAGTACTTGGCAATCACATGGAACCCCATAATTCTCCGTCCAGTCCTGCCTCAGCACAGCATGTCCCCACAGATACGAAAGGTGACCAGACAAACCTGGGCGGGGTTAACTGGCTAACGGAACCTCTGGCATGGAACCTCCTGTGACAGCCCAGAGTTACATCACCAGAACACACAGGTGACCCCAGGCAGCCCTGTCCTGGGGGAGGCTCCGGAAACTCACCTCTCCAAGAACTTGGTTGGCTTCTGGGGGTCATGGTGGAGGCTGCTAGCCTCCACACCCACCTCTACTCTATTCTCAGTCGGTGTCCCTGTTTCCATTGTTTTGACATGGTTCTAAGGAAGATCAGGCTTAAAAAGCCCGTCCTCAGTGTGTGTGTGTGGGGTTGGGGAGGGCGGAGAGATGGGTTCAGACTCCATCCAAGTGCTCCCCAGGACAGGATGGGGCAGAACAGCCATTGCAGAGATGGTGCCCCCTGGGCTGTGGGGTCCTGGGAGAGAAGGGCCTGGCCTATGGGCTGAGCTGGGAGCCTGCGGTCAGCTGGCCCCATGTTCTCCCCATTCTCTTGGCCTCCAAGCAGTTCTTGTTGAAACTGATATTGGTTTAGGGCAATTCACACACTGTGTGTGTGTGGGGGGGGTCTCTCCTGGAGAAATGAGGCTAGCTGGGGAGGTGGGCTGCAGCTGGAAACACCCATTGTCAGCAGTAGCCCAATAAGGCTGTGTTGGGTCACCACTGGCTCCATCCTCCTTCTGTACCACTTTGTCTTGTCTTTTGGAATCCAGAACTCCGGGTTCCCAAGTTGCCTCCCCCAATCCATTCTGGAAAAATTTCCAGAACAGGGATGCTCTGTTTAAGTTCCACTGCTCTGATTCAATGTTTCCCATTTCCTGGATGCTACCAGCTGAGACCCAGAGCCCATCCTGCTGACACTTCTCTCCGCAGACCAGGAGGAGGAGCAAAGTGTGGGAACAGCCCCTGACTGAACACTCTCTGCCCCCTAATTATGGCTCCATTTCGCCCTCATAGCCCCCACCACCACTGCCACTTTCAGCAGATATGAGCCGACCGGCAGGCCCCTCTGGGGTGTGCAGGAAGGTCAGCACTGAAGTACTTCACCTGCCAGTGTCTTGCTGCCAACTCCAGACTGTCTTGGGGTTAGCTGGCGCAGGTGAGGAGAGAGAGGAATTGTGAGTGCCAGGGCAGTCGGCTGTGACTCTCCCCCTCCATCCCAGCCCTGGGCATGCTTTGGGGCATCTTCATCTAGAAATGGGGTGGGGGAGAGGACAGCATAGTGAATTGGTGCTTGCCTTCCACATCGCTGACACAGGTTCAGTCTCCAGCACTGCATATAGCCTGAGCATCACCAGAAGTAAGCCCTGATCACCCCTGGATATGCTCCCTCCACCCCCACCCCCCAAAAAAAAGTAAAGAAAAAAAAAGACAGGGACTGGGAGTGGAGAATCAAGTCCAAAGAGTCTCAGGCATCCTGCGTCCACTGAAGACGTGGCCCCACTCCAGAGAGTCTGTACTGATGCAGGACCCTGGAGGCAGCTCCTCTCAGGACTGGTTCCAGTGCCAATCTGAGAGGGCAGCAGGGTTCGGGCCCAGGATGGCGAACCCACACAAGCGGCAGGTAACTGAGGATAGTCTGAGCAGGACTGCCTAGGAGCACAAGGTCTGCAGAGAGTCTGTACTGATGCAGGACCCTGGAGGCAGCTCCTCTCAGGACTGGTTCCAGTGCCAATCTGAGAGGGCAGCAGGGTTCGGGCCCAGGATGGCGAACCCACACAAGCGGCAGGTAACTGAGGATAGTCTGAGCAGGACTGCCTAGGAGCACAAGGTCTGCAGAGAGGGAAAACCTGGACTGGTTCTTAGCAGCCTAGAAGGGTCAGAGGGGAAGGGGAAGGTGGGGTGGGAGACACCAAGCTCAGGAGAGGCGGGTGGGCCTCGGCAGAGGAGGCCCCCCCAGTTACAAGGCAGAGATGCTTCCTGCTTGGTGTACCCCAGCCTTTCAGCGCTGAGGTCCCTGCAGGCTAGCGCTAGAGCAGGGACATGTCTGCACTGTCAGAGGAGAGCAGGGTAAGGGGGACTGGAGTGGGGCGTCCTGCCCTCACCTGCCCCTTCCATCTCTCTGCTGCACCCAGCACGTGGCATGGCCTCACTGCCAATGTGCCCGATTTGTTTTCCTCCTCCACCCACCTGCCTCTTCCCCCCGCCCCCCCGCCCGACTCTTCATTTTGAGCCTGCAATGTTAATTGAAAGGCATCAGCTGCCAAATTGCCCTCAGAGCGAGCACAGAGCGAGCGGACTGGGTGTCTGCACTTTCTGTGCCAGGGGGTGTGAGACCCGCCAGCACCAGCAATGGGTGCAGGCGAGCAGGGCACGGCCTGCAGCGACTCTTGCCAGCCTTCTGTTCTTCTCCTGGGACTATATATGAGGTTGAGTACCTATGAGAGCTCAGGGCAATTGGTTTTTCCCAGGAAATATAAATATGTATATATGTATATACATACATATGCATACATATATATGCACACATGTATGCCTATATATATTTTATTTTAATTTATTGTGGAGGTGGTGACATCTATACACATATAGATGAACAGAGCTAACTCTTGTAACTCCAAGAATTGTAAGTCAATGGGAAAAAAATAGATTTTTTCAAACACTGCATCTTTTTCTACAGGTATATCAATTTTTTAAAAAATAATGTTATGAATGTTCTAATATATTTTAATACTTACATGAAATAGATAAATCCTACAAATGTACATTTTAGTAAAAGTGAGGAGAATTAAGAACTTTTAAAATTTGCTTGTTTTAAGTTGGGGGCCCCACCCAGCAATATCCAGGGTTTACTCCTGGCTCTGCATCCAGGGATCATTTGTGGTAGGGCTTGGTGGACCATATGGGATGGCAAGAATGAAACCCAGGTAGGTCACATTCAAGGCAAATGCTCAACCTGCTATACTATTGCTCTGGTCCCAATTAAGAGCATTTTAAGGTAAAAATCTAAATAGGCCTATGTTTTATCATAAGGAAAGGAATATTATCTTTATGTGAGATAATATTTTATGTATATGTACCTTCTGCTTGCTGCTCCACCCTCCCAGGTTTTCTATTTGGGTATGGTTTCGCTGAGACACTATGGGCCCTTAAGTATGGATGCTTGCAATCAATCCTCAAGTCTTAGAGATTCTCATCTGTAGTTTAGGTATTGGTCCTTCATCAAATTCGCCTCCCTGTTCTTCAGGAACTCTTGTGATTCTGGTATTGCTCCCCTTGTATTCATTCTCTAGTTCTCTGGCGTGAGATCCACTTCTATTCAGACTTTTTCTTCTGTTGTTTTCTGGAGGTTTCCTTTACTCCTTGGAGCTCCTTGATCTTTTCCTCAGCTGCTGAGACCATCTCCTGAGCCTTGCAATCCCTACCACAGGCGTCATTCTGTCATTTCCGACTGTAAGTTTCTCATTTCGGCTCTCTTACTGGTGCTTGGCTGACTCCCTGGGCCCTTGTCCCTCTGGGCCCATTTAACATCCTCAATTTTCTGTCATTAAAGTCATCCCGAGAGTTAAAATGCGGGCTGAGTTTTCCATATCATTGTGTTCACTTGCTGAGCTTGGTGGACTTTGACAGGTCTTTACCATTAATTTTGTTGTGTTCCTGCTGAGCTGAGGGTGAATCTCTGTAGTTAGGCCTCTGAGGAATCATACTGGGAGTTGCTCTCTTCCTTCTCCCAGGGGATATTTGTATAATTCGTATTTCAAATGCTGTTCTGAGGCCAGGGCATCTTTCCCAGTACCACTGCTAGAGTCAAAGGCCGGAGGTGGGCTATATACTAGCCTCCTTGCCGGCCTCCAGTGCTCAGGGTCTTCCTCAGGCCAGGGGCTGCCGGCAGTGGAGGTTGAGAAAGGCAAACAGCTAAGGAAACTGTCCCTAATCTGGGCATCATCCAGTGTTTCACCTTTCTGAGTGTCAGCCCTGGATTCCAGTCAGGTACCCAGAGGCCCCCAAAAGCAAACAAGATGGAGCTGACCTGAACTGCATCAGCTGATGCCGATATGAAAGAGAGAGAGAGAGAGAGAGAGAGAGAGAGAGAGAGAGAGAGAGACTGGGTATGTCTCAAGGGAGAACACACACACAGGCTTCTCCAGAGTGGAGAGAGAGCCCAGCAGTCATCACAGTGTTAGAGTCTGAAAGGATTGAAAGTACACATCTCAGAGAGAAAACGCGGTACCATGTGCTCAAGCAGCCCAGGCAACACGTGAGCCCAGAAAACATATGTGCTCCAGCCGCATATGTAAACTCTTCTTTGTTCCAAGCTTCTATAGGAATGTTCCCAACCTGGCCACATGGGCTTTCATCCAGGTGAGCATCCATTGCTGGGGTGTTGGTGGCAGCTGGTGATCTTTTGTATTCCTTTCTTGCCTTTGTCCTTCTAGAGCTCCTCTGGGGGGAGGGGGAGGGGAAGGGGGGGTCCTGCCTTCTCTGGGCCTACAGTAAAGGTAAGGTAAAGGTAAAGGCCCTCCCGTTGATCATCGATTTGCTCGAGCGGGCCCAGTAACGTCTCCATTGGAGACTTTGTTGTTACTGAGTTTGGCATATCGAATACGTCACGGGGAGCTACAGTGGCACCAGGTAAAGATCCCATCAGGCCCTAGCTCCTGTGTCCACAGGTGGGTCCCGGCAGCCTTAGGGCTAGTTGGTTTCATTACTTCCCCAGTACTTGCTGCCCTGTAGGACCCTTTCCTCATCTACCTGCCTGCCTTCTTCAGGCTTATGCATGGGTCTGTGGACAAATGTGTGGACAGGCCTGTGGATGGTTCTATGAACAGGTCTGTGGACCCCAGTCACAGGGGCATTACAGGCTCATGTAACCATAGTCAGGCCCCAGCCTATACCCCTCCAATCTCTTCCTGCTCCAGGACCCCCTCCCCACCAACTTTCACATTCAGACTACAGTTTTGTCCTTCCGAAGCTCTGTCACAGGGGCAGTGGGGATGAAGTTCTGCCCACAGGTTGCCACTCTTCTGGGGGCAGCATCCACCTTCAGGGACAAGTTTCACTGTTACATGGGGCATTGTGTGGGCTACAGATCTTCTGGTGCTGAGGGGAGCAGCAGCCCTCCCTCCTGGAGGCAGAGGCAGCTCTGCCTCTTCCGCACACCTGTGACCTGCCCTTCCCCTGGGAAGTCGCCCATGCTCACAGGTCCTGCCTGCCGGCATCCACACTGTCCCTGCACCCTGGCCTCTGGCCTTATCCATCTTCTCTCCAGGACTCTAGCCCCCCCGTGCTCAAATTTTCAGGTAGATGAACTCGTTATTCTAGACCCAGAAGTTGGAGCTCAGACCCCTAAGTGGCCCTCCTTCCTCCCTGAATGCTGCCTGCCCAGACTGGGCCCTGTGGTCTCCTAGCTCACACACACACACACACACACACACACACACACACACACACACCAGTATGGCAGTCAAAGAGGCCTTGGTGAAAGAGTCTGAAAGAGGGCCAGGGCCAGCTCTGTGCGTGTGGCTGGAAATGCAGCAGGAGAGGAACAGCCAATGCGGAGGCCCTGAGGCAGGACTGGATGGGCAGTCTCCTGGCTAGAGGCGCTGCTCCACCTTCCTGGTCAGAGCAGAACTCTGGCCCCACCAGGGACAGGGAGGCCCAGAAGGGCAGGGCAGGGGGTGACTATGCTATTTTCAAATTGAATCACTGAGATACACAGTTACAAAGTTATTTTGATTGAATTTCAGTTGTACAACATTCGAGCACCCATCCCTTCACAAGTTTTCATCCTCCACCATTATGCCCAGTTTCCCTCCCACCCCAGCCTTCCTCTGTGCCAGATACTTTTCTTTTTCCCTTTTAGGCGCTGTGGTTTGCAATACTGTTCCTAAAAAGGTATCATGCATATCACTATTCTTTTCAGCGCTCAGTTCTTGCCCAAAGTGATCATTCCCTGCTATCATTGTCATAGTGACCGCTTCTCTGTCCTAACTGCACTCCCCACTCTATGTGGCAAGCTTCCTATCATGCATGAACCAGTCCTCCTGGCTCTCATTTCTATTGTCTTTGGGTATTATTCTCTTACTACACACACACATATCTCCTGCGAATGAGTGCAATCATTCTGTCTGTTCTCACCCTCTGGTCAATTTCACTCAGCATGATACTCTCCATATCCATCCATGCATAACCAAATTTTGTGACTTTGTTTTTTTCTAATGGCTGTGTAGTTTTCCACTGTGTAGATGTACCACAGTTTCTTTATCCAGTCATCTGTTCTTGAGAAGTTTCCAGATTCTGACTATGGTGAATAGTGCTGCAATGAACATAGGAGTGCAGATGGCTTTTCTGCATTGAGACTATGCTTTTAAGGTGCTCTCTGACCTCTGGAGCAAGAGTAGACTGCAGCACAGGGCAGGGCATGAACAGGGTGTTTTCAAGACTGGGATGTAGATGAGAGCCTGGAGTCAGGGCCGTGAGCAGCACATAGCGAGGGTAGAAGGGTAAATGCTGGTAGGGCGTGGGGTTCAGGGATGGAGCGTGAGCCTCACTTCATTTATCCCTAGCCTCTAGTGCCCACTGTCTCTCAGGACACCAGGTACAGCCCTGCTGGCCCCCAAGCACCACTGTCGCTGTGAGCCACATGTTTAAAAGGCTGAATACTAACATCTGGGTGAGTAGTCGTGGGGGATGAAAGATCCAGCAGCAAACTGCTGGGGTCCAAGTGTCCCACAGAGTACCCCGTCAGCTGTGTGGCCAGCAAGCAAGGTGACAAGTTTGTGTATCTTTCTGGGTCTCAGTTTTCCCATAAAAGTATTTTTTTCCCTTTTTTGGGTCATACCCAACGATGCACGGGAGTTACTTCTGGCTCATGCACTCAGGAATTACTCCTGGAGGTGCTCAGGAGACCATATGGGATGCTGGGAATCGAATCCAGGTCAGTCGCGTGCAAGGCAAACACCCTACCTGCTGTGCTATTGCTCCAGCCCAATAAAAGTAATTTTTTAAAGGAAATTATGATCAATACAATATCAGCTCCGGTAGAAACTGACAGATGGACTTCTACGGGCCTTTTCCTTTTTTTTTCTTTTTAGTTTTGTTGGGTTATAAATGGCAAACTCAATTATATGAGATCTAAAGTCTATATTATCATGCTTGAAATACATAGATTTGTTCCTGATGATGAAGGCTAAGTTATGGGGTGCGGGGGTAGACCCTGAGAGTGGGGAGTTGTTACCTCCCACCTCTGCTTTCTCTGCTCCTGCTCTGGAAATCGGAGCCTCTCCATCAGTCCTCTGAGCCTCTCTTCCAGTGCTTGGGAATTCTTATTGCGCTCTCTCTCTCTCTCTCTCTCTCTCTCTCTCTCTCTCTCTCTCTCTCTCTTTCTCTTTCTCAGCTGCAGTAAATAGAACAAGATAGCCTATTTGTCCTTGTGCATTATGTCCCACATTGGTGACTGGCTGACTTCCCCTCCCCCCAAGGAAATCTTTTTTGATCAACTTATTTTTAAAATTTATTTTAGTATTTTATTTTTTTGTATTGAACTACCATGAGCTACAGTTACAAAACTTTCATGTTTGAGTTTCAGTCATACAATGATCAAACGCCTATCCCTCACCAATTTTCCGCCACCAATGTCCCCAGTATTCACCCTGCCTGCCATCCCACCTCTCCCCACGCCTCTCTGGCAAACAATTTCCCTTTTACTCTCTCTCTCTACTTACGGGCATTATGGTTTGCAATAGAGATACTGAGAGATCATCACATTTGGTCCTTTATCTACTTTCAGCATATCCCCCATCTTTAGGGATCCCTCCAACCATCCTTGACTTAGTGGTCCCTTCTCTATCCCAGCTGCCTTCTCCCCCAGCTCATGAAGCAGGCTTCCAAGCATGGAGCAATCTTTTTTTTTTTTTAAATTTTTATTAGTGAGACATCATGAGGTACAGTTGTAGACTTACAAATTTTTGTGCTTGGGTTTCAATTATACAATGATCAAATACCCATCCCTCTACCTGTGCCCATTTCCCATCACCACGGATCCCAGTATCCCTCCCACCACCCAACCCACCATCCCACCCTGCCTCTGTGGCAGGGCATTCCCTTTTGTTCTCTCTCTCTTATTGGGTGTTGTGGTTTGCAAAAGAGGCAATGGGTGACAATCATGTTTGGTCTATAGTCTACTTTCAGCATGCTTCTCCCATCCTGGGAGGATCCTCCTAACACCCTTTATTTGGTGTTCCCTTCTCTATCTGAGCTCCCTTTTCCCCTAGCATGTGTGGCTGGCCTCCAAGCCATTGAGTAAAATTCCTTCTACCAGGCATTCTTTTTTTTTTCCCCTTTATTTTATTTTATTTTTTTAAAGTTGTAGATTTACAATTTTTTGTGCTTTGGTTTCAATTATACAATGATCAGATACCCATCCCTCCACCAGTGCCCATTTTCCACCACCATGGATAATATCCCTCCCACCCCCATCCCCCCATCCCCCCTGTCTCTGTGGCAGGGCAATCCCCTGTGTTCTCTCTCTCCTTTTGGGTGTTGTGGTCTGCAAAAGAGGCATTGAGTGGCAAACATGTTCAGTCCATAGTCTACTTTCGACATGCATCTCCCCTCCTGGGAGGATCCTCCAAACATCCTTTATTTGGTGCTCCCTTCTCTATCTGAACAGCCCTTTCCTCTAGGATACCCGGCTGGCCTCTAAGTTATGGAGTAATCCTCCTGGTGCTGATATCAGCTATTCTTGGGTATTAATCTCATACTTTGTTACTTTATATCTCCCAGATGAAAAGCATGGAGCAATCTTCCCCATCCTTGTCTCTACTGTTCTTGGGTGTTTGACTTGTTTTTCCTTAAAGGAACAAGCTTGCCCACTGGGAGTCTGGATGGTCGTCCATGGCGATATTCTGGGTTTCCTTCTGCTTCTAATCACCTGAATTGACTCCCTCTGAATAGACTTCTTGAAACTGCCTCGGCATCCTGTTTGCATAGGCCACTCATTCAGCCTTCTGGAGCTTCCAGAAAGTCATGCATACCACCAGCCTTCTGGGGAAGCCTGGTCGCTTCCCCTGAGCCCCTCATGACAGCTGCAATGTCCCAAAGGAAAGGGCTGGAGAGGCAGGTGATGATGGCAGGACTGAACAGCAAGGAGCAGTACCCAGCCTCAAGACCAAACAGACCCCGGCCCCGAGCTGGAGTTCATCTCAAACTCCACTAAATGTGGCTTGAGGGGGCCAGACTCATCTCCGAAGGGGACTTATTCCCTCTTCACTCTCCCCCACCCAGGATTTTGTGATTGGGACGGGGGTGGTTTTTGTTTATCGCCTCTGTACCTCTGTGCCTTCTGGAAAGTGAGCATGTGGCAACACCCACCCGCTGCCTTTCTTGAAAGGCTTGTACCTAATCAGGCCTGTCAAGTGTCCAAGCATTTCAGAGAACAGCAGAACACTGAATACTAACCTGCAGATGCCCGGTTATCATTATTATTAGTAGTAGTAACTTGAAAAAGGGGATAATAGCTATGACCTACTTTGGGGAACCATTGTAACTCATGGCCTTCCAGAGCTTTGAAAAGATATGAGTGTTGAGTGGGAGGCAGGATAATGGTGGGCTTGAAGGGCCCATGTGTGTTTAAGGCTCTTATCCCCTTTTCTGCATCTGGTCAAGGACCTCATGAGCCTTGAGGGTGTGAGTGACCCAGATGTTCCAGGCACCCCCCTGGCACCCTGTCTTGAGTTTTACAAAGGGGGTCAGGAGCAGAAATCATTTCCCTGTGGCTGAAGGAAAATGGGAACGTTTTTATGGTTTGGGGACCTAACCTGGTGGCGCTCACACCTTACTCCTGGCTCTGTGCTCAGGGATCACTCCTGGTGGAACTCAGGGAACCACATGGGTTGCTGAGAATCAAACCCAGGTTGCCCGCATGCAAGGCAAGCACCCTGCCTGCTGTACTATGACTCTAGCCCCCAAACTAGACATTTTGAAAAGACATAGGCCTTGTAGTTCTGAACACAGGGCAGGAGTGAGCTCAGACTCTCTCTGGGATGCTCCAGCCCAGAGTGTAAAACAGGACAAAGCCTTCAGGCCCGGGTGACTCTTTTCCTCTTTCTTTCCCAAGAGCTGTTACAAACTCACTTTTTTTTATATAAGATATTAAATGCAATGGCAAAGACTAGTAAGCTACCCATGCCGTATTCAATATGCCACACACAGTAACAAATAAGTCTCACAATGGAGATGTTACTGGGCCTGCTTGAGCAAATCGATGAACAACGGGAGGACAGTGCCGTGGACAGTGCAGTGCAGTGCTAAATGCAATGATCATCCAGCCAAGACAGAAAAGATAAAAAATGTCTCTGGACTCTACAAAAAGTTTTCTTTTCATCATTTCAAGGGAAAGGACCCTCGGAGCCCCTCCCAGGCCTGGTCCTCTCTCCTCAGGACCCAGCTGCGCCCTCTCCCGCCTCCAGACCCTGGCGCTCCCCGTGTTCTCCTGCTCTTTGTCCTGTGTGTCTTTGTGTCAGCGAACAGAACCTCATGCTGCTTTGCATGTTTATAACCTTCCTCTAGAATTTACTGTTTTGTTTTCCACCACTTGGTTTTTCTGCACTTCCTATTAAGTTTAGGGTCTTTTCTAAGCTGACTGAAGTAATTCTAGGTCATTTGTGTTCACTGCTGAGTTGGATTTGGTAGAATTACTGCAGCATAATGTTTTCAGGCTGCTGTTAAAGGTTGTCCCTAGGTTCTCACAAAGCAGAACTGAGGTGAGGGTGCAGATCCAGGTCGCTGCCTCAGGAGGCGCTCTTCAGAAGAAGGGGTGAGGAGAGGGAGAGAGAAACAATCTCATATCCCTGCTGTATGACAGATCACGCCCAGGGGTGGTTGCTTAAACAACAATCAGCAAGGCAGAGAGCGCAGCTATAGACCCTCATTAACGTGGTCTATGAGTTTTGACCAAGGAGCAAAAGCTCCACAATAGAACAGTCTCTGCAAATGGAGCTGGAAGACTAGACACCCATCCACAACTGAATCAGTGACAGACCATACATGCACCACATCAACTAACTCAAAAGAGATTCTAGATCTAAATGTTAAAGCAAACACTTCAACTCCAATAAGATAACATAGCAGAGGGGTGATAGCAATAGTACAGGGATTAGGGCTCTTGCCTGGCATGTGGCTGACCTGGGCTCAATCCTTGAAACCCCACATGATCCCCCAAGCCCACCAGGAGTGATCCCTGAGTGCAGAGCTATGAGTAAACCCTGAGCACAGCTGAGCGTGAAACAAACAAAACTTTAGAAACTGAGCTAGTATATGGCAATGACTTTTTAGAGGTAACATCAACAAACAGCACGAACAAGGAAAGAAATAACTGATAAATCTGGACTTTATGAAAATTTAAAAATTCTCTGCAAATCAAGAAAAGGAGAAGAAAAGGCATAGATACAGAGAAAATATTTGCAAGAGACATAGCTAATGACAGACTTTGAATCCCCTTGAGCTGCTCTAACCAGACATCCCCGCCTGGGTGGCTTGATAACAACCGGAATTGAGACTCCCAGAGTCCAAGGTCGGGACACCGGTCTGGCAGGGCCCTTCTTCTTGGCCCAAAGTCCTCTTGTACTCTTTCCCCCCTCCCCCCCACATCCGGTGATAGTCAGGAACTACTCCTGGCTCTGTACTAAGGAGTCACTCCTGGCAGTGCTTGTGGGACCATATGGGATGCCAGGGATTGAACCCGGGTCAGCAGCATGCAAAGCCAGTGCCCTCCACGCTGTTCTATCGCTCTGGTGCCCCTTTTATATTCTTACCTCACAGGACACTCTGTGTGTTGCTGAGTCTCCCTTACAAAGACTCTAACCCAGTCCTTCAGGGATGTGCCCAGAGGACCTCCCAAGGGCCGTCTCCTAATGCTGTCACCCTGGGGATTAGGATATTAACATGTGAGTCTACAGGGCCCCCAGGGCTGGGGAGAGCTCAATGGCTGAGTGCATGCCAAGCCTGCAGGGAGGCCTGGGTTCCATCATGAACCACCAACCACTGCCAGGAGCAACCCCCAAGCACAGAGCCTGGAATAGCCCCCCTCCTCCTACCTCAACAACAGATTTGACCCAGAAACAAACAACAAAAGAAAGGCAATAGGAAGATTCAGGCTAGAGCACGCTGCTATCCAAAATATACAAAGGCTCTTAAAACTCAGCAATAAGAAAATCCATGCTTTAAATGGGCCAAAGTAATAAAAAAAAAAAGGCAATGTTTTAAATGGGCCATCTTAACACACTCCACACCAAAGAAAATAGAGAGATGGCAAATGAACATATGAAAAGGTTCCCCACATCATCTGTTAAAATGTTAGGGAAATGCAAATGAAGCGAACACCCTTCAGGATGGCCAAACCCACAGCATGACAACAACAAATGGAGGCATAGAGCAACTGTGATTCTCCATCATCGCTGGTGGGAACGCAAAATAGTACAGCCACTTTGGAAGTCAATCTGGTGATTTCTTACAACATTAAGCATACTGTATGATCCATATTTCATCTCCTTGATAACCCAAAGAAGGTAAGAGCTCAAATCCACACAAAGACCTGTGTGGAAGCAACCAAGATATCCTTCAGGTGTGGCACATCCAGACAGCAGGATGCTATTCAGGACTCAGAATAAATGACTTACCAGGCCAAAACCTGAAGGAACTGACCTGCCTATTACTACTTGAACAATGTCAGGCTGGACATGGTTCCAGCTGGATGACAGTCTGGAAGAGGGCAAGGCCATGCAGAGAGTAGATGGCATGGATGGTTGTTAGTGGGGGAGGGTGAGTAGTGCACAGCCCAGTGAAAACACAGTGTGATCCCATAGTAATGAATAGGGTGAGTGCTGATGGCAGCAGAGGACTTCGATGACGAAGTGTCAGAAGCTGTAGCCAGTGTCTCCTTCTGGGGAGAGATGCTGATCACAGGGAAGACTGCACATTGCTCGGGAGGCGGTCAGCAGGGAATAGCGTATGGCATTGTTGGGAATATGTGAGAGAACGATACCTCCCCCCCCCCCCCAGCCCCATTTCACTGTGAACCTAAAACTGCTCTAAAAATGAAAAAGCCTCAATTTTCTAAAGTTACCTTTTATATTTAGCGCTCGGAATTCCTGATTCTTTGAGTCAGGAATCCGGAGACGTTTGAGCCAAGGTCTCTGCTGCCATCCTCTGAAGATGTGAGGCGGCTGGAGGATGTGTGTCCAAACTCACCTGCCAGGCTGTTGGAGAGAGACCTTAGTTTTTCCTGACAGAGCCCCTTGAAGTCCTCAGGCCTTAGCAGCTCGCTTGCTTCTAGCGAGATTGCCAAACCTTCACGGAGAAAGCTGCAGCCGCACTCACAGCCGTGGGCTCAGAAAGACTCACCGCCACCTCTCGCTGCCTCCCCACGGGCTCAGCTGGCCAGCCCGAGGCTCAGGACCTCCTGCATCGAGGAAGCTGGGCCCCGATGGGAAGCGCTCAGAAGCAACAGGTGCTCAGGGAGCTGGTCACTGTGTAGAATGCAGAGGCCAGGCCTGTGCATTGAATCACTTGACCTCCCCATCAGCCCCCACCCCCAAATCTAGCCTGGGTCTGTAGAGGAGGTGCTCTGCGTGCACATGTGCACGGGGCCTGGGTGAGAGGAAGCAGCGCCAGGCCTGGCCACCCTGAGCTGCAGGAAGTGTCCCCGATGTCCGGTTGTCAACACCCTTCTTGGGTGCAAAGGACAGGCAGCCCCTGGCATGGCTCCCAAACGCCGGCCTCCTGGTATGAGCATGACTCCCCTTGGGTGCTCCAGGGACCTCGCGACTTACTTCAGAAGGCTTGCACACTTGTCAAAACGATGGGAGTTTCTTCTGGGTTAAATCACAGAAGACTCCGACTTCTGTGTCACTCCCATTTGCTCTCCAATTAAGGCGGCCGTTGCCAGGGAACGGGCAGCCCTGGGCCCCCTGTGGGAACCCCTGCAGTGGGTAAGGAGCTTGCCTTGCACATGGCCCACCCAGGTTTGATCCCAGCATCCCCTATGGTCCCCAGAACTGCCAGGAATGATTCCTGAGTGCAGAGCCAGGAGCAACCCCTGAGCATGTGTGCTCAAAAACAAACAAAAATGTCTCCAGCGAGTCAGAATTGGTTCCAAGGATTGGGGTGAATGCTTTGCATGCCAGAAGCCGATGTTGCCTGTCTGGCTCTTCATGGTCCCCAAAACGCTGCCAGCATGACCCCCTTGCCCTGAGCTGAGAGTAGCCCCTGAATATTGCCACAGACAGCCCAAAAGTCTAATCAAAAGGAAAAAAAATCCACACACAAAAAAGTGAAAATACAGTTCTTAAATGCTTGAGTCTGATTTGCGACTCAATACGTAAGATTTCTGGTCAAGGAGTTCTTTAGCTAGCTAGCATTAGTTCACACTTGCTTGGAACAAAGCCCAGCTCACTCATGCAGGGAATAAATATTTATTATGTACTGACTACATGTCAGGTAGTGTTCCAGCCACTTGGGAATGGTCGAGAACAAAACGTGCGAAACTCTCTGTATCAAGAGCTGATATCACACAGAGACCAACAACACATAAGTGAGTAAGACAGAGACTACCCCCACCCCCATCCCGGCATGGGAGAGGGGTGGGGCGCAGCCACCTGAAACAGAGGGCAGGGCGGCAGCTGGAGGGGTTTCCTACATCTGAGGGGGATCAGTCATGGTGACCAGCGCCTGTCGGGGGGTTAGGGTTGTCTGGGGAAACAAGAGGAGCCAAGGCGGCCAGATTGAGCTTGGGAAATTGGAGAGGACATTAGAGAGGTACAGAGTGGCAGTGGATGGAGCCCAGTCAGACTCTGTGGGCTATACAAAAAGCTTTGGTTCAAACTCAGAGTGGAAGGAAAGTGTCTGAACAGGAAAGGAGCCATTTGACTCAGGTTCCCCGGGCTGCTGTTTAGGGGAGTGCTGCTGCCTCCTGATCACTGGGAAATGATCATTGTGGAAATGACTTTGCCACTCTGAGTCTCAGTCTTTCCATCTGTAAAATGGGGTTACAGGATGGTTTCTTCCCTTGAGACTGTTATGTTTGATGAGCCCTCACACTGTGTGCACTAGGACTGCACTCAGGCTTCAGTGACTACCCTCAGACACTGGGCTACAGCTCCCCAGCTGCCCACAAGTGTCCCTCCAAGGGTTCCTTTCCCTCCTGGAGCTTGGAGCGCTGGAGAGCCCCCTGTCAGGGGAGGGGGCGGGGGCTGAGACCATTCTGGGCCCTCACCCAAGTGACCGGGAGAAGCAAGTGGCTGTGCAGGTTGTTGCTAAAATGAGAACACGCAGGGCTGGAGAGATAGTAGGGCATTTGGTTCCAAACCCCTCAAGTTCATCTGGACACAATTCTTGTCTGAAAAGTGTGGGTCTCCTGCTCCTGCATCCAAGTGGAACTCAGAACCAGTCAGTGTTTAAAGAGACAAAACTTGTGTTTTTTCCATTATATCATTCAATATGACTACTGAGATTTTTATTTCAATTCAAATTTTCTTCCATGAAGATACTCAACAGGTACTAGAATTGACCTCAGTAAAACATGGATAACATTGCAAATGCTAGAATTGCCTGTGAAAGGAGACTTTAAAAGAATTTCTGAATGCTTCAGACTTTTCTTTTTTTTCTCTTTGTTGCTTTCTTCCTTTCTTTCCCTTTTTTCTTTCCTTTTCTCTTTCTTCATCCCTCCCTTTCTTTCTTTTTTTCTCTTTCTCCTCCCTCCCTCCCTCCCTTCCTCCCTCCCTCCCTTCCTCCCTCCCTCCCTTCCTTTCTTCCTCCCTTTCTTTCTTTGGTATTTTTAATCTGTAATTTCTTGGAGAAGGAATTTATCACAGTCAGACAACAGAAGTGCTCTATCACCATGAACTCTGGAGAAGACAGACATAGAGCAACTCTTCCAGGCTACTCAGCTTGAATCTGTGCAAAGGATTTTGATAAAGTCACCAGTAAATTTGCAGAGAAGCCTGCCTGAAGACAGAATGCACACTGCACACCTATGGGGAGGGCTGAGAGGCAGGACACGAATATCGCCCAGGGCTGGTGAGGGCCTGGAGCTCGGGCACTCAGCCGCTAGAATGGGAGTGCAAAATGGCACCACCCATTTAAAAGACAGTATGGTAATCTCTTAGTCTGAACATAATCTTATCATTTGGCACAGCAAATTGTGCACTGTGGTATTACCCAGAGGAGATGAAGACTTAAGTCCATCATGTCCAGCCTAGAGTTGGAGATAACACAGGGATTTGCCTTGCACAAGGTTGACCCAGATTCAATCCCCAGCCCCCCATATGGTCCCCTGAGCTCCACGAGGAGTGATCCCTGGATGCAGAGCCAGAAGTAAAGCCCTGAAACTGTTGGGCGTGATGCTTAAAAACAATAAAATCATTTCCAGCCTGATCCCTCGGTCCCATCCTCATGAAGGAAGCTCAACTCAGAGATAGCTTCTCGGAGTAGCATAGAGCAATTTCCCACTACAGCCAGACTTAATGGGGAAATCCTTGGTGCCACAGAAACCCCAGAATAGAATCAAGTTCTGGTGAATGAAAAAATGAAATGAGAATCAAAGGTCACTTTTGGCAGGATGATGGAGAGGGAACTTGAGGGAAGGAAGTGGTCTTGAGTCAGGGAGAGTCCTAGGTTGGACTGAGGAGGTGGGAGAGGAAGAGGGTATGCAAATGGGCATAGGGAGGCAGAGATGCATGAGAGATGAGGTAAGTCCCAGAGTGAGGAAGCAGATATGGAGGGGTGGGGGATTGGGGGAAAAGAACACCACTTAGTTAAAGTGATAGCTTGCCAGATATTTTTAACTAAAAAAGAAGTTTGTGAAGAGGTAGTTTGAGATGGTAAAAAATATCTCCCCACCCCTCAAACATTTTGCTTTCCCTATTCTACATTCATCAGAGGACTTAAGGTCTCCTCTGAGTCCATGAGTTTTGTTTTGGTTTGCTTTCAGGGCTACACCTGGCTGTGCCCAGAACTAACTCCTGGCTCCGTGCTCAGGTATCACTCCTGATGACACTCAAGGAGCCGTACCAAATCCGAATGAGGTGCCCTACCCCTGGAGGTCATGGGCTTCATCTGTTGTTATGACTTTATTTTCATGCTCACGTGATCCATGATTTGGACCAGTGGGATCTTTTTAGTAAATTTCCACTCTCAGGTTTCTTTTATGACCTGGATTCCACACACACACACACACACACACACACACACACACACACACACACACACCCCGCTTTCCCTGCTCCACGTTTGTTGCACACTCCAAGTTTTTTAGATCTGGGGAAAGAGAGATTTTCAAGAGGGCCAGACAAAGTTGGGGGTCTGAGAGTTTAGCACAAGGAAGGCAAGGGGAGAGTTCTAGCAGGAATGGAGAGGGAGCAGGAGCAGAGGCTGGGGGTGCGTCTCCTCTTCTCAGCTGATTGATCCTAGTCAATAAGGTTTTTTTCCCCTGTGGGCAGCTTATTTAATCCAATATGATGCCTTCTGCTTGGCTGTCCTCTCTCTGGGGGTACTGGTAACACAGTGGGCAGCTGCAGTTCAGGGCCCGCCATCAGTGTGGCCTGTTTCTGCAGGCAAAACACTCTGTGTGTCAAGCCAGGCTCCAGAGAGGTCCCTGGACATGGTCAGCAGGAGGAGGTGAGCTCTCCAAGGCTTACTATGATTCCAGTCTGAAAGCAGACAGGGTTTGCTCAAGAGAATGCTTGTCCATAGGAGAATGGATGCGCAGTGTCCCTAGCCTGCCTTGCTAAAGCTGGATATTATTGCACACAGGGGTGGGGGGTCAGGGAGGCTAGAACAATCCAGGAGGAAGAAGTAGTTTCCAGTACAATTGGGGGCCACTTTCTGTTCATTGCAAGAAGGTAGATTTCCAGGAAGGCACTAAGTTACAAGTTTTTTTCTGAAAGGGGTGCAGTCAACCAAACAAATTTGGGACCCTTAATGTTCCTACTCTATCTCAGATTCAGCCACTTCCTCCAGGATCCTGGTATTAGAAAGTCAGGTCTGAGGTGTGATACCAAAGTGTGGTATCACCTTGGTGTGATACCAAGGTGTTTCCTTGGTATTGGGGTGCCACTGCTAACGAACCCTCTCCTGGCAGGCCTACAAACATGAGTATACTTATATCTACTCCTACATCTGCTGTGTCCCAAAGAGCAGAGCTTCCCAAGATACTCAGGCCTCTCCAGGAGACACCCTTTGCCCTGTTTATTGGTCCCTCCAGTATCTACAGGCTCAAGAAAAGGTTTCACTTGGAGTTTAACTATGGAGAATGAAAACTGGAGGGTATCACCCAAATTGTGCATTTATTTTAGTCAGTAATAACCTTACTGCTTCTTCAGAAGAACTGACATTCAGTTATAGCATCTGGTCTTTGTTGCAGGAATCAGAGAGGATTCTGAAACTGAATGTCCACATCCCATTTCTTTCAAGCTCCAGCCCTTAGCCTGTTGCTTAGCTCAGAATATACAGACCCCATTTTTCCACATTTGCTTTAGAATCCAGATCCATGTGAATTCTCCATATGTTTGTAATTAAATGTGCTATTTTCCCCGTGCTAATCCAATGTTAATTTAATTGCTGGACCAGCCTGAAAAGATCCCTGAGGGATAGGGGAGAAATCTCTCCTCTGCCCCCTCTCCTCCGCAAGACTAGATTGAAAACCAGGCATTTACTCAGATGCTTCCAAGGGCTGGGAGGAAAAACATAACTCTTCCCCCTGCTTCCAGCCGCCTACATTTTCCAGCTGGAGCCTGAAAATGACAATGAGAAAAAAAACAAATTCACCAGAGAAAAATGAGTAGTAACTCATGCATTGTGCGAGGAGCACCCGCAGTGACTGAACAGGGCGTGTTAGAACATGGGCCCAGAGCATCTTAACTAAAGACAAGACTTTCTCAGAAGATGTGGGGGAAGGGACCTTGAATTTCTAGTAGTCACAAACCCTGGGAAGGTAGAACTAATGGAAGATAAAAACTAGCCTAAGATCTGTGACAGACTTTGCTCTGTGCCATCTCTGGGCTGATAAGGGCCTGAGTTATCTTGGCTATTGGCATCTTCCTGGGATGGAAGATGAGTCTTGACTGATTTAAGTCCTACTCCTACTTTTAAGCAAATGGGGGAGGGGGGAAAGAATTTTTTTTTTTGTATCAGCTTCTCAATAGCCTGTAGATTAAAATAATCTTTCTGCTAAAGTGTCTCATTCACACTGACATGTTCTCTTATCTTTCAAAAGCTTGGATCCCTCTGTCTTTTTCCTTTCAGCACTTGGGACTCCTCTGATCAAGACATTCAGATCCCAGGACCTTCATTTTACTTACTACTCAGTTCCTTGACAGACCTGAGTTCCAACTCAGCAGAAGTCCTCCTCCCCCAGGTCCCATCCTTAGTGAGGTTTTGACAACCTGGCGTCTGCTCCTCTGTCCTGTCCTTGGGCTATACTCCATCTTCCTGTGGGTGGGCAAGAGGCATGGTTTCCCGGGAGCTGACAGGGTCGTTCTTTCCAGCTGCTGTGAGTTCCAAGAACAAAAAGATACTGGGAAGTTGGCTGTGAGGTCCACATTGGACAAAAATCAACAAAGTATTTACTGCCTACCCCGACCTTCCTGAGAAAACAAGAGAGTTTGTTAGGCGAGAGCATCCTTAGCTAACTCCTGTGCTTACAACACAAAACCAGTGTAGCATTATGAACTCCTTCATAGTCAGAAACTGGACTCTCCCCTCAGAGGAACGTTTTGGGTTCCCTATTGAGACCCCCAAGCAGAGCTAATTCTTTAAATGAGGAGAGTGGGCAAGAGAGATGATACAGTTGGTAGGGTGTCTGCCTTGCTCATGGCCAACTGGGTTCAATCCCCATATAGTCCCCTGAGCATCCCATATGGTCCCCCTTGATGTTACCCCAAGAGTTACCCTTGAGGGGCTGGGTAGCAAAGAGGGTAGGGCTCTTGCCTTGCACATGGCCAACCTGAGTTCGATTCCTAGCATCCCATATGGTCCCCTGAGCATCACCAGGAGTAATTCCTGAGTGCAGAGCCAGAGTAACCCCTGAGCATTGCTGGGTGTTACCCAAAAAGGAAAAAAATTACCCTTGAGCATCGCTGGGTGTGGCCCAAAGCCCAGTTAGTCAGTCAATCAATCAATCAATAAACGGAGGAAGAAGAGAGGTGACTGGGATACTTTAGCCACTGAGCTGTAGGCTACAAGCCCCTGAAAAGGGCCTGACATTTACTTCTAAACTAAGTCCTGATAAGAGCTCTAGGTGAAGCTATGGGAGGCTGGGGGCATGGCCTAGAGTCCCCCAGGACTGGCTTCGTTCCTGGAGTCACCAAGGCCTACTTCACCAACTCAGCTACCTGCAGAGGCTGACAGCTATTACCTGCCCTTTGATTCTCCCATTTGTAAATTGGGGTGTTAGACCCCCCCCCCACACACACACAAGCACTGAGGTCATTCTGCTCACATTATCTGGGACACACACTGAGACAGATTCCCCAGGGGAGTGCACCCTGCTGGGCCCCTGGACAGGGTTCTCTGGACTTGGTCACCTAGGCCTGCAAGAGGACAGGCGAGGTGGGCCAGGGCAGGACACAGTGCTGGGTGGGGTGTCTCTGAGCCATTGTTCCCAAACCCAGCATCTGCGCAGGTCAGGCATGAATGAGAGGCGTGTGAAGGGGAAGGTCTCTAAACCACTCTAGTCAGGAAAAACATGGCAGAATAAACCTTCCCCTTTTTGGAAGGAGAGAGGTTTGGGTTTGGGGTCCCTCCTGGCAGTGCTCAGGATTTATTCCTGTCTCTGTGCTCAGGAGTGTCCCATGGCAGTGCTGGGGATCAAAGTTGGCATGGGTGGGTACACCCCTGAATTCTTTCTCCGACCCAAGTTTTCAATGTTTTAACAGTACTAAGGTACTATTCACACAATAGCCAATGTAATAGGTCTGATTCAATCATTTTTAGTATATTTGTGACCGAAAAGGCTGGAATGATAGATAGCACAGCGAGTAGGGCATTTGCCTTGCATGCAGCCAACATGGCCAACCTAAGTTCGATTCCTCTGCCCCTCTCGGAGAGACCGGCAAGCTACCGAGAGTATCTCGCCCACACTGCAAAGCCTGGCAAGCTCCCCGTGACGTATTCGATATGCCAACCACAGTACAACAAGTCTCACAATGGAGACGTTACTGGGCCCGCTCGAGCAAATCAATGAACGGGAGGACGGTGACAGTGACCGGAAAATCTAGGTCCTTTGACTGTTGAGGAATAGAAGTTTGTAAGAGGCTTCAGACCCTTCTCTCCAAAGCCTCTCAGTGGGAGGGCCTTGTGCCTGTGAGAAGAGAAGCAGCCGAGGGGGCCGAGTGTGCGAGGGGCTTGGGAAGGGAGCATGACGGCTGCTTCCAGCTCTCACGTGCAGGGTTCCAGAGCATCTTTCTCATCAGCACCACAGGAAGCGTTACCCTGGCCTCATGGAGCCGCACAAGGCCCTGCTCTGTGCTACCTGGCTGGGCTCTGCAGGGACACAGGAACAGCAGACACCTCATACTGACTGGAGAAGTGCACTCGAGGCCTCCATGCAGCATCCCTCAGGATGGCCCTGACACTGCCCAGGAGCCAGGGTGAGGAGTTCCCTTTGGGCTTGCTGCGGGTGGGAGGGGGGCTGTTAACCAAGAAGGTTGATTAGTCTGTACTGAAGGATTTGCTGGTTGGGCAAGTTTTTTGTCTTGGGACAAGTTCTTGGAAGAATTTACAGATTGGGTTTCTTGATGGTGTGAGGGGCCAAATCCAGCCCTTGTTCTGTCTCATAAGTTGTGTAGCCATGGACAAAATCATTTCAGACATTTTCATCAACTCTAAAAGAACCCTGCTCTCTTTAGCCATTAACACCTTAGTCCATAGCAAGCTCTAAACCACTCTCCATCTCTATGGATTTGCCTATTCTGAACATGTCAGTTAATAGATCTCTCTGTCTCTGTCTCTCTCTTTCCATACCCAGCCATCTTCGGGGCTAGTCCAGGCTCTATGCTCAGGCATTGACCCCTAGAGGTGCTCAGAGGACCATATGTGTTGGTGCTGGAAACTGAACCAGGCCTGGCTGGCAAGGCAAGTCCCTGAACCCCTGTACTATCTCTCTGTTCCAATACTTGATTTTCTTCTGTTGATTAGTTTGACTTCATGTCTTCAAGATCCATATATCTGGTAATATGTCTTTCATTCTATTATTCTAAATTCTATCGTTCTAAATTCATTCTATTACATACATATTCTTTCTGAAGCCATATATATCACATTGAATTTATTCATTTATGTGTTAATGAATATTGGATTATTTCCATATTTTGTCTATTTTTATTATCGAGAATGACACTGTGAACACTGTGTACATGTTTCTGTGTGGTTGCTTATTTATTGACTTGGAAGCACTGTCTCTCCTGGGGGTAGAGCCCAAGATTGAACTCAGGACCTCAAATATGGGTTGAGCCCATCAATCCTGTTGATTCATTTTGAAAACACTTTGTTGTTGAATGGATACCACGTGTGGCTCATAAAAGGTGTCAGCTACCACAGTTTGCTGGCCCACGTGAGTGCCCTGCTCCTGCCTCCTCCCCACCTCGGCTCCCGGGCCACATCCTGAGCCTCCTGGCTATCATTGAGGTGGGTGAGTAGCTTCATCTGTCCCATCCTCCCTGCTGATGACACTTGGGGGAATGTCTCACAAAGCCCACATACACCAGGGTCACATGAGCACAGGAGCACAGGAAGAATGCTGGACCCCAGTTTGAAGACAAATCAGTTGCAGTCTCTGACCTTCATTAGAGCCCTAGGAAGTGGGCTGCAGAGTGAGTACCCAGGCTTGAGGGCCAGTCCCCTCTCCGGCTCTCGGGGCACCTCCTTGATTCTCAGTTCTCCATGTGCCTGCCAGCAGGCTGCGACAGGCTGCAATGTAAGCCTGCAGGTCTCTGTGTGCAGTGCACCCCTGAGGTAGGGACCGCCAGAGCTCAGCAGATGGAAGCTTGGATCCAAAAACTCAGTCAGGGACCTGAGCTAAGGTGTTAAGGCCCTTGCCTTACATGCAGCTGACCCAGATTCGATCCCCAGCACCACAGGCATGATCAGGCCTCCCTGAGAATAGTGAGGAATGGCCCCCATCACCACTCCCCTCCAAGAAAAAAAAACTCCTCCAGGGCTGTGGAGAGAGAGTTAGTGTTAGAGCACTCCACCGCCACCCAGGCTCTTCGTGATCCTAGACTAGGCCCCTTGGCCCATCTTAGGAAGCAAAGATACCATGTAGAGTAAAAGCTACTGAAGGTAGGGACCAGGGCCAGCCTCCTGGGCCTGAAGCCTGTTCAGTAAGGAGGGCCTCTGCTCCCCATCTTAAAGTCCCACGGACTTGTTGCATAGCTGAATTTTGCGCTGGGTCCCAACAATGCAACGAGGGCCTCAAACTGCTTTGCTCAACCCCGTCTCCATGCTTGGGGGCTGGACCTCTCAGGAGCAGCACTGAGATCTCTGTGTGGACCCTCCTTATCCCCCTGCCCTTCCTTCATTCCCAGCTGGCCTTCATGGCTAACCCAGCTCTGTCTGAAACAGAAGTGGTGAGGGTGTCGGGGTGTCCTGAGACCTTGGTGTAGAGGGAAGGCAAATCTGGGCACATAGAACATCCTTTGTTCATTTCTCAAATTGCTGGTCTGATTTCTGGGGGTGAGGGGACTTAACCTCAAGGGGTGATGACAGAAGAATGCTGCTCTGCAAGGAGGAAGATGCCCCCTGGTGTTGTGGGGTAGAAGAGAAGGGAGGCTTGGGACAGGAGCCAGCTGATTCAAAGAAGATGAAGATAAGCAGTGTGGGAAGGGGGCCCAGCAGGCCAGGGAGAGTTGTGCAAGCTCAGTGACGTCCTTTCCCATTCAGGAAGATGCCCACATGTTGCAAAACCATCCTCCGCTTCATCATCCACGTCTTCGGCCTCAACCCCTAGAATGTTCTAAAGTGGATCAGAGTTTGGCTGTTCCTCAAGAAGTCAGACACAGAATTACCACATGATCCATCCATTCCACTCCTAGGTATATGCCCCCAAAGAATTAAAAACAGGTGTTTAAACAAAAGCTTGTACACAGATGTTTGCAGCACACCAATCACATCCAAAGGCAGAAACAACCCAAATGTCCACAGGCAGATGCTTGGAGAAACAAAATGTGATGTGTCCTGTTTGTGAGAATGAAAGTTGCTTCAGACTCTATGGGAAATAGTGTTAGGATACTTTTAAATACATATATAAATGGAAATACCATATAATTCAGCAATATCGCTTTTAGGCATTTATTTAAAGAATTTGAAAACACTCATTTGGAAAGACAGACTGTACCCCTATGTTTATAGCAGCACTGTTCACAATAGCCAAAACATGAAATCAATCCAGATGCCCATTAACAGATGAGTGGATAAGGAAGTGGTGGCCCATCTACCCAATAGAATAGTTGGCCATCTAAAAAAGTGACAGCATGCCTTTGAAACAAAAGGAATGGACTTCAGGCAGCTACACTAAGTGGGAAAAAGTAGGAATTGAAAAGTTATTACAAGATGTTTCCATTCATCTATGAAATATAAATGATTAAAGCAAATTAACTGGCAAAACCCAACAAATTCACTCCTAGACCCATGTAAACCTGGAAATTACATATGGACTTGTCAGGAGAATAGAAAAAGGGTCTTTTGTGGTGGAATAGCACTGGAACTTCAGTGGTGGATGCAGTGAGTCTCATATACAAGTACAAAGTTATTTCCCTGAAACTCTATAATATTGTTAGCCCTGTGGCACAGAAGCACTGTCCTCCCATTGTTCATCGATTTGCTGGAGCAGGCACCAGTAACATCCCCATTGTGAGACTTGTTGTTACTCTTTTTGGCATACCAAATGCGCCACCGGGAGCTTGCCAGGCTCTGCCATGCAGGCGGGATACTCTCGGTAGCTTGCTGGGCTCTCCTAGAGGGACAGAGGAGTCAAACCCAGGTCAACCACATGCAAGGCAAACACCCTACCCGCTGTGCTATCACTCCAGCCCATAGTATTGCTAAGCAGTGACAAATGCATTTTAATAAAAATTAAATGAAATGAAAAATGATCCAACCAGAAAGAATGGAGGAAAGACAGCCCATACTTCAGTAGGATAAATCTTGAGAACAATTTGCTAAATTAAAGAAGTCAGATACAAAGATCCCATATTACATGACTGTACATATTACATGATTATACAGAGAAATATCCAGACTGTGGAAATCCAGGGGGAACTACCACACACAGTGGACCCAAATCCTGGCTTCACCTTTTTCTTGCTGGTGACCTTGAACTAATCACCAATTCTCCCTTTGCCTATTAAATGGGTACTGTAGCACTGTAGCACTGTCCTCCCGTTGTTCATCGATTTGCTCGAGCGGGCCCAGTAACATCTCCATTGTGAGACTTGTTACTGTGTTTGGCATATTGAATACGTCACAGGGAGCTTGTCAGGCTTTGTCATGCGGGTGAGATACTCTCAGTAGCTTGCCGGGCTCTCCGAGAGGGGCGGAGGAATTGAATTTGGGTGGGCCAGGTCTGCCGCCTGCAAAGCAAACATCCTACCAGCTGTGCTATTGCTCTAGCCCATTAAATGGGCATAAAGATAAATGAGCTACTTTATGGTACTATTGGAAGAACTAAACGAATTAATACTTACATAGGACTACAAGTCGTACTCTTTCGTGGAAAGTATTTTACAAATCTTTGAGCTTTTCATTTTTATTTAGATTTTCAGGAAAGATCTCAAGGAAAAGACACTAGGCTTGAAAGACAAATGGGATTTAATAAGTGAGGCAAAGGGATTCA
Organism: Sorex fumeus; assembly: GCF_029834395.1. Classification (NCBI taxonomy): domain Eukaryota; kingdom Metazoa; phylum Chordata; class Mammalia; order Eulipotyphla; family Soricidae; genus Sorex; species Sorex fumeus. The sequence continues at coordinate 1,869,395 of NW_026606179.1, read as the reverse complement.
AGTGGGCTGTCACCCACAGTGAGCAAGGGTCATCACAGAGTTTGTAAGTGTCAGAGCTGGAACATGAATCAGATCTATCTGAATGACAAGCCTGCCCTCACAGAGAAGAGAGAAACATTCTGAGGGCAACTTTATTGACCGAGGGGATTGTGAAGGTTCAGGGTTTCTACAATCTGATAACCTACACAGTTTTATTTTTCATTTGATCACATAAAATATGGAAGATAAGTAATTCTGCTTCCAATTTTACCCAAGAGAAATGCGTATGTCCAAGTAAAGATTATGCTCACAATTGTGTTTTTTTTTTAAACAAGACCAAAGTGGAAACAACTCAAAGGATCACTTGATCACTTAACATCTCGTTACTAATCAATTTTCTCGAGCGGGGGCCAGTAACATGTCCATTTGTCCCTGTCGCGTGCTAATGTTGCCCAATGGCATCTGCTTGCTCCAGGGACATGAAAAGCCTCAAACCGACCATTCAGGGTCTTGATGACGAAGTCTGACCATCTAGTAGGTGGGCGGTCACACGATTTTTTTCCTTTTTTTTCTCTTTATTTTTGTGCTATTAATTTACCCAAGCACAAAAATTTGTAAGCCTACAACTGTACCTCATTGTGTTTCACTAAAAAAATTTAAAAAATAAGACCATGCGATATTTTGACATCCCATGGAATCCAGTTGGTAATGGCTCTAGTCCAGCAGTTGTCTCCAAATCGCATTATGTATCCAGCCCATCTGATTTTCAATGCCTTGGCAAACGAGACAGCATCCCTGATTCTCAATCATCGATGGAGGTCAGAATTCTGGATTCTTTCTCTCACTCGAGTGAAGCGTAATACTCCAAGCATAGCTCTTTTGATTCCTCTTTGGGAAACCCGAAGAGAGTTCTCATCTTGTTTTCATAGGGCCCAGGTCTCTGAGGTATATGTTAATGCAGGAAGAATGGTGGAATCGAAGAGATGTGCCCAGAGCCAGAGGTTCTTTGTCCTCTTAGCTATTTCTTCGATGCTCTTGAAGGCGTTTCAAGCCACTCTCTTCCTCCTGTGAAACTCAGGTGCCAGGTCATTTGTCATGTTGACTTCTCAACCTAGGTACACATAACTGTTGCATTTGGAGATGTTTATTGAGAGCGAATGGAACGTCAGAAACAAGACCATTTCTCATAAACATTGTCTTCGTGAGATTCAGCTACAATCCAACCTTTCCACACTCACAGTCGAAGTCGGCCAGCATTTGTGCCACTTGGCTAATGTTTGGTGTTATTAGAACGATGTAATTAGCGAAGCGAAGGTGGTGTAGTTGCTGACCTTCACTCCCATTCCTTCCCATTCCTATCATCTCATGACATTCTAGAGGGTGGCACTGAAGAGTTTTGGTGAAATGGGATCACCCTGCCGAACCCCTCTCTTGATGTTGATGATAACTTCTTTGTAGAATGGTGAGATCCTGGTAGTGAATCCGTAACACAGCTCACGGAGGATCCTGATGTATTGAGTTTGAATGCCCTGTTTTGCTAGGGCTTCAATGACCGCTTCAGTCTCAACAGAATCAAAGGCCTTCTTTAAATCAATGAACGTTAGACAGAGCAGCATCTTGAACTCCCAAGAAACCTCAATGAGCGTGGTTACCATGTGGGTATGGTCGACTGTGCTGAATCCTTTTCAGAACCTGGCTTGCTCGCATGGCTGTCCTTCATCTAATGTTCTGCCAATCCTATTCAGGATGACTTGAGTGAACAGCTTGTAGATGACAGACAACAGGAAAATTGGGTAATAGTTGCCAATTTCATGGATGTCTCCCTTCTTGTACAGTAGAACAGTCCTGCTGGTTTTCCATTGGGATGGAAACTTGCATTCAGACAAGTAGCATGTGAAGAGCCGAGCCAGTGTATTGATGAGTGCTGACAGCAGATTCGTCAGGTGTTTGGGTCTGACATTGTCTGGGCCTGGTGCTTTGGCATTTTTACCAATGAATTGGCATGTCGGATTTTGGAAGGGAGAACGTTGGGAACGACATATTCATCCTGCAGAATTTGGTATGTGGGCAGGTGGACGTGGCTATCGAAGAGATCGGAGTAGAAGTCATGAATAATCTTCTCCATTGCTCTTCTGGAAGATGTGATAGATCTATTAGGACGTCGGAGGGCAGTCATTTTGGTCTTATAGTTGGCGAAGGACAGGTGGGCGTTGCAAATGCTTTTTGTGGCTTCTGCCGCATCGGCCAGCACTGCTGCTCTTCTCTCTTTGAGGTCTTCCTTTATCGCTTCTCAGCACTGCTTTGCAAGCTTGGATGTTCACTTGTGGTTCCCTGAGGCTCTTGCCAAGCCACGTTGGTGAATGAGCTCTAAAGTTTTCGAAGACAGGCGTCTTTTTGTGGCTATCTCTCTCTCTCGGCATTCCTCACACAATCATGGAGGTGCTGAACCAGTCAATTGTATTCTTCGCCAATGTTGTCAATGACAGCATCTTCCCATGTAGCCACAATAGTGCCAAAGAGCTCTCAGATGGTGGTCGTTCTGGGAGTTCTCTTCTTAAACTTTGTGGCCCTTTCTCCCTGCTCTGTGAAATAGAATTTTGCAAGAAGGAGATGGTGGTCTGATCCTGTTTGGAATTTTGGGATAACAGGGACATTGGATCAAGAAATAAATGGTAAGTGGGATACTATTAGCAAAGAAAAGAAAGTAACTAGTAACACATGACAAAACATGGGTGAATTTTAAAATAAAGTCAGCAAAGGAAGCAGATTCTATCTTTAACTTCCCCTCCACCAAATCAAAACAAAAAATTAAAAAACAGGGGCTGTAGTGACAGTAGAGTGGGTAGGGTGTTTGCTTTGCCTGCAACCAACCAGGTTTGGATCCCTGACATGTCATATGGTCCCTGAGCACCACCAAGAATAATTACTGAATGCAGAGCCAGGAGTAACCCCTGAGTATCCCCAGCTGTGGCCCAAAATGCAACAACAACAAAAATACCCCAAACAAAAGCTACACCTACATTTGACTCCATGTGGCAATGATCCAAGTAGTAATTGTTTTCTAAGGGGAAAGAGAGGTGACCAGGAGTGAGGGTAAAATTCAGGAAGTGGTAGTGCTCTATGTCTTGAAGAGAATGATATGTGTTTGCTCTTGTCAACACTCATGGATTGTGAGGCTACCTTTAAAATGTGTCTGTTGTAGTCAGGCCCACGGACTGCCTTTGGCATATAAACTCATTAGTGGCCATGATCCAGAGACTCACCAAAAAAAAATCTCAAAAGAGTGCACAAGCTGCAGAGTTGCCTCCAAGCCTCAAAGTCACCATCAAGTTAAAAATTTAACTCCAGCTGTATCACCCTATTTAAAAATTTAGAATTCCTGGAGGAACATCTCATACTCTACACCACTAATGTACCAAGGGTAGCACACCACATCTGATGGAGTTGAAAGTAGAAGGCAACTGATCTCATCCAGATATTTATATCAGCACACAAAGGCTCAACCTAAAACATGGTAATAATCTTTTATACAAGGGCTTAATGGCTCCAGAGTGAGATACAATAACCTTCACACACTTTCTTCTAAAGAAATTATTTTGGATCATCTTTAGGAGATTATTCATAACAAGCAATACAAAATAAATTATTTAGGACCTGCTCTTGGATCAGGTGGATCAGGTGGCTATAGGAAAATGGTGGTGGGAAGGTGTAACGGTGGTGGGATTGGTGTTGGAATACCGAATTAATAAGTTATTGTGAACAACTTCAAACAATTAAATTAAATTTAAAATTCATTAATTACATGTGCCTGTTTCAGTGCTGGGAAATTAATACAGGAGTTAAAGTACTTGCTTTGCATACAGCTAGCTGACTCTGGTTCTATCCTTGGCATCACATATGATCCATAATAGGGGTAAATCCTGAGCATAGAACCAGGAGCACTACCAGGTGTGGCCTCCCAAACAAAGAAACAAAATGTGTGTATTTCACTGCTTGAAAATATTATCTTAAAAAAGGGCAGTGGGCAACAGCACTGCCCTGTGTTCTTTTGTCAAGTCCGGCCTCTCAGCGCTCCAGCCCTATATATATATGAAAATACATTTTAAACAAAGGGAGGAAAGGTGGGAAATCTGGAAGCCTACTGGGTGACTGGAAAAAGTCTAACAGGTGACAGATCCTTTGGTCTTTCTCCCCTAGGCCACTGCATATCTGCCTGGTGCTCAGGATCCTCAGGACAAAGTCTGGTTGAGCACTGGAGGGGGCCTCCCGATTCTGCCATTCTGCCTCTGACCCAGCCTCCACAGTCTGCAGACGGGAAATGAGACCCAGACTGGAATCTTAGGGTCTCAACCACCTTCATTCCTCTCCTGATGAATGGGGAGAGTAGCACAGCTATCTATACTCCCCGCTATCACCACCAGGAAGATTAAATAGGGGCAAATACTCCCCGAGCCCAGCCAGCTGCAAGATTGTAGTTACTGCACCTGTTTCAGAGGTGAGGCTCAGAGGGGTGAAGGCACGCAATAGCTGTAAAGGCAAAGCAGCTTCTGTGATGACCCAAGGGGCAAAAGGGGGCGAGGGGGGAGTCTTATTGTGCAGGAGCCCAAGAAGCTCCCAGGAGCTGGCTCAGCCTGGCAGCGAGTTGGAGGGAGCTTCCGGCAGGCAGCTGGAGGCCTGTGCCCTTCTGCTTGGGCTCTTTGACGAGGCATCAGCTGCTGACATTTCTAATTGTGCCTAATGTTCCTGCTACACCCGAGGGAGCTGTTCCCTCCCTAATCTTCCTGGCATTACCCAGCCTTGAAACGATGGCAATTACCCCTGGGGTTGGTAAGTGGCTGTGGGAGGAGGAGAAACCGTTGGTGCTTTGATTCAGAGGCAGAGTGCCCTGCCTGCCGGAGCACAGCAAGCCCCCCTCCCTGCACCCACACGAAGGCTCTTGCTAGTGTTCCAGGCCCTTCTAGTCCCTGACCTGAGAATTCTGTCAGTACCACAAGGCCCCACAAACAGCTCCCTGTCCCACCCTCAACCCCTTCCCAAGGCATAAGCTCTTCCAGACACCTCATTGGTCTCCTGCAGGAACGGGGGCTCTGCTGAGTCAGGCACCACTCAGGTCTAGGAGCACGGACACCAATTCCCTCAGTCCTTCAGACACAAGGGTGCCACTGTCACCTCACATGTGACTCTCAGGAGGGCAGCAAGTAGGCAGGAGGCCTAGGTGGGGTTGCTAGAGTGGGCAACAGCACTGCCCTGTGTTCTTTTGTCAAGTCCGGCCTCTCAGCCTCAATGTCCACATCTGTCCTAACAAAAACACTTATACATAATGTCCCCAGCACTGCTGTTTCTAATCGTCTGCCCCCAATGGAAACAACCCTGATTCCCACCAACAGACGAATGAATATAGAAGTAAAATAGCAGAGGTGCACAATGGGATTTTATTTGGCCCCAGAAAGAAAAGAAATCTTAATACGTGTTACCTCATGGATAAACCTCGAGAACATTATGCTAAGTAAAGCAGCCAATTAGCAAAGGCCACCCGTTGTATGATTCCTTTTTATAGTAAATGTTCAGAACAGGCAAATCTACTTATAGGGAGAGGAGGTCGGGGGTTGCCAGAACTAGGGGTTAGGGGGCCGGGAGGGTGACAGCTCAGAGCAGCTGAATTTCTGTAAGGATAAAGAGAGTTTCTGCAGTGGATAGTGGTGGGCATGACTGGAGGTCATCGAATGGGACTTAACTGGATGGACGGAAATGTTTGTGATTAGTTTTCAACAATGCTGCTGAGAAATGGAAATGATAATAAGAATACTCACCTCACGGTGTGTGTTGAGGAAGAGCTGAGATGATACGAGTAAGGCTTAGCCCGAGGCCTGGCATAAAGATTCAGTCCATGGATCCACTCAGCATGTGGTCTGGGACTCACGTTGGCAACAGGGAAAGGCAGAATCTCAACCCTGCCAAGGCCCATCAGAGTCCGCATTGTCATTCCATGCCCAGGCGGAGGAGAGTCCTTGGCACACACAGTGAAGGGAGAAGCACGGAACTGCAGCCACTCTCATGGCCTGCGGGCCGGGGCTCTCCAGCCTGAGCATGAGCCAGACTCCTCCAGACTTGTCACTGCACAGACCACCGGACCCACCTGATGCCTGGGCCGAGCCTGAGCATCTGCGTCTCACACTTGCTGAAGACGCTGAGGCTGAGGACGTGAGGCCCCACTCTGCAAACTGAGGTTCTGGAGGACGTCTAAGAAGACACAACTGCCTCTCTCCCAGGACTGACAAGTCTGGGCACCTAGACCATGGGCGTGAAGCCTGTCTGCACAGGGGCCAGGTTTGGCAGACCAACTGACCAGAATCCTGGGTTGGGACTTGGGCATTCCTCAGGCCTTCTGCATCTGGCCAGCCCTCTTGGTGAGTCCTGAGTGCATCCCCCACCATCCCCCAAGGAAGGCCCTTTTCGCAGTATTGTCTTCCTACTGGCAGGGGGAAAGTGAAGTGAAAAGTCCCTGCAGTACTGGTACAGCACAGCCCCTGGACCCCTGCCCCCAGTCAGCCCCTCAGGACAGTCTTCAGTACAAGGGCCTTTTGGTGATTTTGGGGGTGGGGTGAGGGTCACACCCTGCAATGCTCATGTGTTACTCCTGGCTCTGCCCTCAGCAATTACTCCTGGCGGTGCTCTGGGTACCAGATGGGATTAAACCTGGGTTGGCCACGTTCTTGTACTATCTCTCCAGCCCCTCGGGGTCTTCGGCATTTAGCTTCCCATCCAGAGGAGGAAATGCAGGTCACATCACAGTGGCACCCTGCAGGCTTCCAAATGTAAAAGAGTTTGGGAGCAGAGTAGGGACCCCCCCTACAACCCCGCCCCCCCAACAAAGCAAAGCAGAAGGGGCTGGGATGAAGCTGTTGCCAGGCCGCCCTCTACCTGCAGAGCATTTCCATAGCATTGCCCCCTCTCCACAGACCAGCAGAAACTCCTGCTAAGCGTGTCTCTCTCGCTTGGATTGTTGTGCTTTCTTTCCCTCCTTGCAGGGAAATTTATATTAAGCAGACTTTAAATAGAGTCCTTTCAGACAGGCTTTGGGTACAATCACCCTGGGGGTGAGGGAGTTGGGGCCGGGGGTGGGAAATTCTGGCACTAAATACCAATTAGGGGCTCAGAGTCCACTTTGCAGCCAGAGTCGTTATTTCTGCAGCTGCCGGCAACTGGGTTCTTCCAGCCTCGCCACTCACTCGGCCTGGTCTGCCCCATTTATCTGGCAGGTCAGTGGCTCTTAGGCTCAGGGGCCAGATGTTGGGGAGAGCTTTTCATCGCTGGCTTCTGCTGGCCTCTCTGAAAACAGGGCCCTTCCTCACGCTCCTGCTGGCTTCCTGGAAGGCAGAAGGGAAAGAAGGAGCGGGGATGCTCCCCACCCCATCCCAGGCTAGGGAGGTAGAACAGCAGGAGGATGAGTTTGGGGCTGAGAACCAAGAAATCCCTCGGCGAGTTCATGCAGCCCCTTGATCCACTGAGGAAAGATGCTTTTTGCCAGGAGTCCAGCAAAGGTGAATGGCACAGGAGGGTCTGGCCTCCCCTACTCCCCTGGGCCTGCCCCTGCAAAGTGGGTCTGTGGGCAATGCTGTCTCCCCCTCCCTGGAACCAACTGGATCCTTCCCACCTGCAAATGGGACCGTGAACTCATCAAGGGATCCTGTCATACACGCGCAGAGCTCTGTGCTCACCTCTGGGGAGATGACAGGGAAAAAAAGGTCTTTGCATTTCAGAAACCAGCAAGAAAATCATTCCTTGAGCACTACGGTGATGGTGCAATGCTGGAGGAGAAGAAAAGAATGCTCAAGGGGTACAACCTTACAACATCGGGCCATAGCCTGCTGTGTGTCCTCTAAAAGGCCCTGGGGTTCATCCAGGGCCTTCAAGGCCACAGGTGAGCAGAGTGACTGCAGTGCCTTGGACAGAGACAAGGTCCAGAAGCCTTGGAGCATAGCACAGTGGGAAACTCTGGTGTCCGAGATGGCCTCCTCCCTCTGCTGCCTGGGCCCCACCCATGGAAGCCACTGGGTATGGAAATGGAGTCCAGAGAGCAGGGTCCTGTGACCACAGCAAGGTGGGGAAGGATAGCTGCTGAATAGAGGAACAAACATTATTACCCTCATTTTATGGAAGAAGAGGTGAGTAATGAAGGCCCGTGAGGACTCAGTAGCTTGTCAAGGTCAGAGCATTCAGATGTGCAAAGATCTACCTACCTGCTGAAAGCCCCTGTAGTTCTAAAGGCCCAAGTTGAAAGGCGATTTATGCACCCCACCTCGCCAAGTGGTCTCTGACCCCCAGAAGAAAAACCAAGAATGAATTTCCCGAGAGCTGGGAACTGAAGTAGTGGTGGGAAGAAGGTCAGGGCTGGGGCATGAAGAAAGCCCCAAGAGCAGAGCATGCCTGTGCCAAACTGGAGCCCGGGGGAACGTTGTTGCTCAAAGCAGGAGGAGAGAGGGCCTCAAACAGGGATTTCTCAGATTCACAGCGGGGCCCATGAGTTCAGTAGCTGCCTCCTTCACCTTTCAGGAAGACGAGTCCGTGGGAAGGAGGGAAAATTAGGGGCAGATCTAAAGAACTTAAGGCGAGTGGAGGGAACAGAGGGTCAGACAGATAAAGCTGACAGAGGGTGAGAAGAATCCCAGGTAAGACCCTGGGGTCTGGGTAGAGAGAGAGGGAGGAGATCAAGATGGTTTGGGGATCCTGCGCTTGAACTAGCAGAGAGGTGCTACCCCTCTGACTGAAATGGGGTGGGGCAAACTTAGGGACCTGTCGGGGTTCTTACTTGCAAACAATACAATCTATGCCTGGCAGTTTTGGTACAGGGGAGATTTGCCACGGAATGAAGCCTTTTCAGGAATACCAGAAGCTTGTATCACAGCCCAGGAGATCCAACTATTGGTTGGCCTTTATCTGCCCCAGTCCTATGACATTCCAGTGCCACTTTCATGGCAGCATCTTACACAGGGTCAGAGGCCAACTGAACCAAGTTCACCTGTGCATGTCTAATTGCAAAGCAAGCTGGAGATCATGTTTCTTTCCTGTCTTTTTTGTTTTTTGGGCTGCACCTGGCTGTGCTCAGGGCTTACTCCTCACTCTGTGCTCAGGGTTCACTCCTGGTAGGTAGGCTTGGAGGATCATACGGGGAACCAGGATTGTAATCCAGGTCAGATGCAAGCAAGGCAAGTGCCCCACATACTGTACTATCGCTCTGAACCATATAGGAAACATATTTATGTCTTACCATGTAGGAATTTCCCCAAACCTAAGAAGGATATATTAAAGTATTATTTTGGGCCAAGGAGATAGCCCAAGTGGTAGAACACATACTCAGCATGTGTGAGATTCTGAGTTGGCAACACATGGCCGTCCACAGCACCATTGGGTGTAACCCTGGAGCCCTAAAAAAAACCACTGGGTATAGTCCCTGTTTAAAAAAAAAAGTACTATGAGGGTGGGGGGGGATACTGAGACCCATGGGGATGGATGACGGGCACTGGTGGAGGGATGGGCACTTGATCATTGTATAACTGAAACCCAAGCACAAAATTTGTAAGCCTATAACTGTACCTCATGGTTTTTCACTAATAAAAAAAGGAAAAAAAAGTACTAAGGCTGGAGCAATAATATAGCAGGTAGGGCTCTTGCCTTGCCTGCAGCCAACCTGAGTTCAATCCCCAGCATCTCATATGGTCCTCTGAGCAGTACCAGGAGTAATTCCTGAGTGCAGAGCTAGGAGTAATCCCTAAGTATTGCCATGTTTGACCCAAAAATCCCCAAAGAAAAAATCCAGCCCAATAATATGTGTGGCTAGAGCAATAATTCAGAGGTACAGAGCTTGACTTGTATGTGGCTGACCTGGTTTCAATCCCCGGCATCCCATATGGACCCCAAGCAGAGTCAGGAGTAAGTCCAGGGCTCTGCCAAGTTTGATCCCAAAATCAAAAAGAAAAAAATAGTATTGTGGTAGGAGTCAGAGAAATAGTACTGCGGTTCAGTGTTTAACTTGTATGCCAACTGGATTTGATCCACAGCACCATAGGGTGTGCCAGGCATCACTGTGTACAGCTGGGAGGCCCCAAGCACCACCAGGGTGGCCCAAGAAACCCCCAGGTCCACATCTTCAGGCCCTCACCTTTAATTACTGGCCCAGTTGGCTAAGAATTTCTGGGAGGCCTCTCCCACATGCCTATCAAAAAAATTAACTAAATAAAGTATTTAAAAACACTGCTAGTCAGCCCTAAAGCAAGAGTGTGGCAGTCATGCTCACGAACCAACTCTGGTGCCACCATCATGTAAGCTCGTCTGCCAGCCTTGCTCCAGAGACTCAGAAATAAATCTCGAAAGAGATCAACAAGCTGGAAAAATTTCTCCAGATACCCAAGAATGGCTGAGTTGCCTGGGGCATCCCAGAGGGAGCAGGTCAGTCCTGTGTCCACACAAACAGAGCCCCAGCAACTGATCACTCCCACATTCCAAAATTGCCACCATGCCCTAAGCTGGACTTAACTATATCAGGACTGAGCCCCACCTGGAAATTAACCTGCTGGAAAAAAAAATCAAGTATACATTTTTGTGACTGAAATCTCCAGGTTTTTCTCAGAGTCATGTTGAGCTACTTCCTCCCACTCCCCAGTACTTCCAGAAGCTCCAGCAGTCACACCCACATCCCATAACCACCACCCAGTTATAAATTTAACTCCAGATGTACCTCCCCTTAACAATGTTGGACTTCCCGGAGCACAAGACCATACAACATCTCAATCTCTACAATACGAATAAATCAGTAGTAGCACACCAGATTGGGTAGGATGTAACATAGAAGGCAACCAATCTTGATTAAAAAAACAATAGACACAGAAGGTTTAACCTGTAACAACATCTTGATAATCTCTCATACAAGGACTTAATGTCTCCATAGTGATACAACAATTTACACTAATTTTCTTCTAAGGAAATATTTTTGATCATTTTTTAAGCAAAATGATAACAAACAATATAAAATAAATTAGTTTTGGCCTGCTGTGGGGTCAACTTAAGGGGTGACTGGGAAAACTGAAGACAATTGTAGAGGGAAGGTGACAGTGGTGGTGGGATTGGGGTTGGAATATTGAATGCCCGTAACAAACCATCATGAACAACTTAATAAACCACAGTGTTTATATAAACTGTAGGGGGGAAATTTATATTTGCAGGCTTTACCTTACCCTACCGCTGTGTTATCACTCCAGCCCAGCAGGTAAGGCTTTTGCCTTGCACACGGCCAGCCCGGCCAACCTAGGTTCGATTCCTCCACCCCTCTCAAGAGCCCCGCAAGCTACCAAGAGTGTCTTGCCTGCACGGCAAAGCCTGGCAAGCTACCTGTGACATATTCGATATGCCAAACACAGTAACAACAAGCCTCACAGTGGAGACGTTACTGGGCCCGCTCGAGTAAATTGATGAACAACAGGAGGACAGTGATAGAATTCCTTTAAAAGTTCTATTAATGACAGTTGAGACATGATTATTACCACATATGACCCAAGCATAAAATAAAATCTTATGTAATATACTTTATATTCCAATGTTGAAAACTTATATATGTAAATAAGAATAGGCATTTTATTATATGGCATTAAGTGATCTTAATTTTCTTATTTATGTATGTCAAAATCATATAGAGGTCACAAATTGGCTCTTACTGATTTATTTTCTGATCATTCTATTTGCCATTTCTTAAAGTTTTGTTGGAATAAGCAATAATTTATATGTGCCAAAAGGAGCAGGTTGGGATTGAGAGGGAAACAGGATGTTGGTGGAAGGAAGGTCACACTGGTGGTGTTGGAACACTAAATGCTTGAAACAACTGCATAATGAACAACTTTGTAAATTACAATGTTTTTAAATAAAAATTATTTAATAAAAAATCAGGAGCACTGTTGAGCTTCAGGGGAAAATGAGATTATCTCTGGGTCCACTGAGCCCATCCAGTGGATCAGTAGAATGGGTCAAATGCAGGCTGCAAACACGGGGTGGGTGTACGGATCAGGAACATAGTGCTGAGACTGGTTTTTCAGAGATTAGAAGCAAACCCAAAGTTATGTCTATGTATCATACAATGAGGAATGTAAACCAAGAAGAAGATCATGGTTCAAAAAATATTGTGACCGTGGGGTTCCATGAGTATTGGAAATTATGTTCAGTAGTGATTTGATTGCTATTTTTAGAAAGTGTCAAGGGACCAGAGACATAATACAGCAGGTAGAGCACTTGCCTTGCATGCAGCCAACCCAGGTTCAATCCCAGGCATCTGATACGATCCCTTAAACTCTGCCAAGAGTAATTCCTGAGTGCAGAACCAGGAGTAACCCCTGAATATCACTGGATGTGGTGCAAAAACAAAAAAGGAAGATTCAGTGTTGTACAGATGTGGTCTACCAAATCTATGAATCAGTTTTGGTAGACCACAATCAAACTTTCCAATTCAATCCAATCTTTGTTTTTTGTTTTGTTTCTGGTACAAATTGACAGGCTGATTCTGTTAATATTAAAATAAAAAAGGGGTCTGGAGCGATAGCACAGCGGGTAGGGCATTTGCCTTGCATGCAGCCAACATGGCCGACCCAGGTTCGATTCCCAGCATCCCATATGGTCCCCCGAGCACCGCCAGGAGTAACTCCTGAGTGCATGAGCCAGGAGTAACCCCTGAGCATCGCCGGGTGTGACCCAAAAAAGCAAAAATAAATAAATAAATAAAAATAAAATAAAATACAAAAGATCAAGACCAATCAAGGTAATATTGACAAAGAAGAACAAACACAACCTAATACTCAGATCAACTTTAACTCTTGACTTGAGGGTCCCAACAGACCAAAATAATATGATCAAGTTCAGAAACATATGCTACATGGCAGTTACCTGTTCCACAGGGTATAAAGAGAAAAGCAAGGTCCTTGTTAATAGTGATAAGTTTATTGGATGTCTGTATGGAACAGATATGTATCTTCACCCTAACCTCTTCCAACACACAGACAATGACTTACTGATGAACTGTAGATCAATATGAAAAAGATGAACACTAAAGCTCCAAAAAGAAATCAAAAGAAAATTATGTGCACAGAGAAGTGAGCCCAACTTGTACATGAATGGCCTTAGAAGCACTATTTGTAATCCAAAGGTGGAAACAAAGCAAATGTCTATCAAAGGAGGGATAAATAAATTTGTTATAGTCATGCAATGGACTATTATTTAACAATAAAAAGGAACAAAGTTCTGATTCAACCTAAAATATGGATGCGCTTTGGAAACTGTAAACTAAACAAAAGATACTAAATTGAAAAAGTCACATATTACACGATTCCATTTGTCTGAATTATGTTGAGACATCTATAAGGTCAGAAAGCAGGTTCATGGTTTATTTGGCCAGAGTTTTGGGAAGGGGAAGCAGAGAGATGTGGGGAGGTAGCTGGAGAAGATGACTTAAATGTTTTGAAATTTTGGTCATGGCTCAACAGCTCTGAATATCCTACACACCATTGAACTATATGTATTTGAGATGGATGGGTTATATCTTCTAAATTTTTTAATGAAGTCATTTCTAAGTGATCAAATATCCTTATGAATTTGGAAAAGATAGTAGTTTCTTGGGGCTGGAGTGATAGTGCAGCGGGTAGGATACTTGCCTTGCAAGTGGCCAACCAAGCTCAATCCCCAGCATCCCACATGGTCTCCTGAGAAATGGCAGAATTCCTGAGTGCAGAGCCAGGAGTAACCCCTGAACATTTGCCAGGTGTGACCCAAAAAGCCTAGCACAGCGGGTAGGGCATTCGCCTTACAAGCGGCCAACATGGCCGACCCGAGTTCGATTCCTCCGCCCCTCTCGGAGAGCCCGGCAAGCTACCGAGAGTATTCGATATGCCAGACACAGTAACAACAAAGTCTCCAATGGAGACGTTACTGGGCCCGCTCGAGCAAATTGACGATCAACGGGAGGGCCAAATAAATAAATAAATAAAATTTATTTTTAAAAAACTTTTAAAAAAAAGATAGTTTTTTAAGCAGAATACCAAAAAGTCTCAGTCACACAGAGAAAAATGAGAAATTGGATATGTTAACTTACAAGTGCTTTCTCATCAGAGAGTGTTGTGGGATCAAAAGGCAGTCTATAAAAGTCATCAGAACATACAGCTAGAATGCATAACAACTTTTCTATACTGGGGCTATTTTTAGTCCCTTCACCTTTCTTACAAGAGCTATTCCTCTCTTAATTTTCTGTTTTGTTTTTAGGTCACAACTGGCAGTGCTCAGAGATCACTACCGGCTCTGAATTCAGGAATAAGTCCTGGCAAGCTCAGGGAACCATATAGGGTGCCAGGGATCAAACCCAGGTCAGTCGCATGCATGAGAAATGCCCTACCAGCTGTACTGTCACTCCAGCCCCCTTCCTCTCTTAATTTTGAACCCCTCCCCATCCTTGTTGCCTATGGGAAACAGGGTTAATGATAATAATCCTGAACCCTGAACCCCACTGCCACCCTTTTCCCCTGTATGTTTTCCTCCTCCAGTGCAGCCTCCGCGACCCCCCCCCCCCCCGTCTCTGCCTTTCCTACAGAGCTGACCATCTTCACTGACCTGCCCAGGGCTTTCCGAACTAGTGCCAGGCTCCTGCATTCCTATGTCTCTCTCTATACTAGAAAACCAAGGTTGATGGGACACAGGTGAGGGGCCATGTGACTCAGTTCTGGCCCAACACTTGAAAGAGAGTCTCTTAGAAGCTTCTGGAAAGACCCCCTATCCCAGTAAGAGCGATGATACAAAATGAGAGCCTGCAGGTTTAGCTCTGTTCTCCACTCTCCCTATCTTGAACCTGAAAAGAATTCTGGAAGCTACAGAAGCCATCAGGAAGCTAAAAGAACCCAGGCAAGCTCTCTAAGAGAGGAGCGGCAGCACACAGGTGGCGCCTGGTCCTGGAGGAGCAGCATGGAAAGGATCAGTAGCGCCTGCGTCCCTGGAACACCAAGCTTCATTTGTTTTATTCACCTTTGGTTGTTTTTTTCTGTTATATGCAGCCAAAAAGCATTTCTCAAGTTTATATCATTTATTTATTTATTTATTTATTTTTAAATCTCTAATACTCAGGAGGCCCAAAAGATGGCTCAGTGGCTTGAACTGCTTGCCTAGCAATCAGAAGGTCATGAATTGAAACCCAAGATCAGCCTCCATGACAGAGACAATCCTGAGAACTTTGCTCTGAGGAATCCCCAGAGGAAACAAACCTGGAAGGCGGCTCCATGGCTGAGAAAGCACCTGGGCAGGTGAGGGGTCCTGCTCCTGTGCTTTTGCAAGGCCACCCTGTCCACCTCAGCCGGGATGTGGGGGTGGGGAGTAAAACGTCAGAGGAAATGTAAATCCACGTGTAAATTGAATAAAATTGGCACTCAGTTGAACTCAGCATCCATTTTCCTCTTTTTCCTTCTGAATAATCTCTGGTTCCTTTGGGGATCCTCCTGGTTCTGGTACATTCCGTTCCTCTGCATTCTGTTGCAGAACTAATCACAGAAATCCGTCTGGGCTCCTTCTCCTCAGCAATCCCCACCAAGAAACCCAGTAGATCCCCACGTAGTTGCCCTTTTTCGGGAGCACTGGATCACAGCTGGACCTCATTCTGAGGCGGAACCTGGAGCCCGGGGACCTTCAGGAGGCCCCAAGGAACCCCTGTCCTAGGCTGAAGTCTCCGATGCAAAAGGCAGAGCAGAACCCAGAGCAGGGGCTCCAAGCCCTGTGGAACCTGGACAAGCCCCGCCCCAAACCACAGAGCTGGAGGGCCCTGTCCAGCTTCTGGACCCAACCCTTTCCTGTTACTTGCAAGTGACCAGTCAGACACATCCATCAACCTCTGCTATTTGATCACACTACCTTTAAGAACTGACTGTGACCACACCAAACGTTCGGCCAGTGTTTTCCTGCTGAACTCTTCCTGCTAGCTCTTTGCTAGGGGATGCCATTTTGTTCAAACTCCTAATTTCTGCTTCTACCCAGGTGACGGCTGGAGCAATAGCACAGAGGGTAGAGTGTTTGCCTTGCACACGGCTGACCCGATTCCTCCGCCCCTCTCAGAGAGCCCGGCAACTACCGATAATATTCCACTCCCATGGCAAAGCCTGGCAAGCTACCCATGACGTATTTGATATGCCAAAAACAGTAACAACAAGTCTCACAATGGAGACATTACTGGTGCCCGCTCGAACAAATTGATGAACAACGAGAGGACAGTGACAGTGACCCAGGTGACATGAAAGGATGAAGTCACCAGACCCAAAGATTCTCTCCTGTGATAACACTGCAGGGGTCAAGGTGTCTGAGGCCCCTCCGATTCACTGGGCAACTGGAGGTGGGACTCACCAGGACTTTAGACCCCATAAGCAGTGTGAGCAGGACAGCTGAGGAAGTGGGCACGATGGAGCAGTGAGGCTATTTCCTCTGGGACTGCCTCATGCACACGCTCCCCACAGTGGCATTTGCAATGCCAAGTGGCTACATGGGAGTTGCTGGTACCTGTCAAGAGGTGGCCCATTTTACTCCTGTGCAACTGTTACTCCATATCAGTCCACCATAGTCCTTAGGGCCCCTCCGGGCTCTGCCCTTGCTGTGCCTCCACCTGTAATTATGGGGGATCCTGTCCCCTGAGGTTCAGTCCAAATGAGGCTTCTATTCTGTCTACTTATTCCCAGCTCTGGCTTCCAACGCCATTTTGTTCAATCTTTTCTAAGCTTCATTCACTAAAGCGTTCCATGATGAAGCTGTCACTTTATCATAGAAAGTACATATTTTTCCTCAACCTCATGGCCTTGCATGTTTCATCTCCTTTTAATCTATACACATTTTTATTGTATGCAGAGGTTGTTTGAGATTGGGCCACAGCTAGCTATGCTCAGGGGCTATTCCTGATTCTGTGCTCAGGGATGCCTCCAGACAGTGCTCATGGACCATATGTGGTGCCAGGGGTCATATCTGGGTTGGTAGCATGCAAGACAAGCACCTTATCCCTGGTACTATCTCTTCCATCCTAATTATGTTTAAGTGTATAGCTCAGTGGTATTACATGCATCCACACTGTGGTCCTGCCATTGCAGAAATTGTTTTTATTCCCAAACTAAAATTTCTCAACTGGGAGTCATATGACCCTCCTGTGGGGCTCCAGGTCGTTCCAACGGGGCTACAAGTGAGAATCACATAAATCAGGGTGGGTGGGGTCATGTACATAGCACGAGACTGGAGGGGCAACTGGTAGGTTAGGGGCGATCACAGGAAGGAAACACGGTTGGAAGGAGCCATTGTCAGGAAAACTATAGCAACACTGCTAGACAGGACCACCTATCTCCCTCCCCCACAATCCTCTCTTCCCCCCCCCCCCCTCTCTCTCTCTGAATCGCAACACTCTAGCTACCTTACTGGAGTGGAATCACACCTCAATGGCCTATTTCCCTCAATGGCCTATTTCCCTCCACCAGATATTCTCAAGGTTCATTCACAATGTAGCATCGGGCTGGATCTCTGTTCTTAGTAAAGCTGACTACTATACAACTGTAGTATCCCAGAGTTGCCAGAGTTGTTTATCCATCATCTGTCAGTGGACACTGAGGTTGCTTCATCTTTGGTGATTGTGAACAATGTTGCAATGTGGATGTTTAAATATAAAGACCCTGTTTTTAATTCTTTGGTAGTATATACCTATTTATGAAATTGTTGCATCATAAATATTTGTTTATTTACTTTTGCATCATATAATAATTTTTGCATCATATACCATCATATAACTTTTGCATCATATAATGATGATGTAATATGGGACCTGGAATGATAGTACATTGGGTAGGCATCTGCCTTGCACACAACAAACTGGGTTCCATCCCCAGCATCCCATAAGGTCCTCTAATGGATCAGGAGTGATCCCTCAACAGAGTCAGGAGTAAGCCCTGAGTACCACAGGTATGACCCAACCCCCCAAATTATATAATTTATTATATAATAATAAATATTATATAATAAGATATAATTCATTCTATAATAAATATAATTTATTATAAATAATAAATATAATTTATTATTTAATCAAAGTTATGTGATATATAATTATGTAATTTTAATTATAAATAATAGTTTTACTTCTGTATCATCATTATTTTCATCATAATTGTGTAATATATAGTATAATTACGGTTTAATTATATAGTAATTGTTTTACTTCTTTATTTCTCATCATACAAAAGTTGTTCTACCTTTTTGAGGAACCATCATACTCTTTAATAGCCACCACTGACAGCAGATAAGAGCTCCAGTTTCTCCACAAATCTACCAACACTGGTTATTTTCTGTTTGCTTATTTTGTAATTGCCATACTAATGGGTGTGGAGTTTATTGTACCTTCCACTTGCATTCCGCTAATGAGAAGTGATGTTGAGCATCACTCAATCCTTTATTTACCTTCTTTAGAGAAATACCCCTTTACCTTTTTAGAGTTGGTTTATTTTGTCATTGTTGAGTTGTAGAAAAAAATATCTAGCATATACAAATAACACATATGTTGTGCAAATATATTATACATGTTCCTGGACACTAATTTTTATTAGATATATTACTTGAAAACATTTTTTCCATTCTATAGGTTGACTTTACCTTTGTTAGAAAAAAGTTTTCAATTTTATGTAATCTAATTTAATGCTATATTCCAATGTCATGAAGATTTTGTCCCATGTTTTCTTTTATAAGTTTTATAGTTTTTTGGTATCAGTATGCAGGTTTTTGACCCATTTTAAGTGGATTTTAAGACAGTGAGATAACTATCCAATTTCATTCTTTTGTATGTGAGTTTTCATGGCTCCATTTGTTGGAAAGATTGTTCTTTTTCCAATAAGTGGTCGTAACGCCCTTGTTGTTGAAAATAATTCGACTATATATACAAAGATTTATTTATCTGTTCTGCTGCATTTGTTTACATGTATGTCTTTAATATAACACTGTTTTGATTACTGTAGCTTTATGGTGAATTTTGAAATAGGAAGTGTGAGTTAACCTACACCATTTTTTTTTCAAGATTGGCAATTTGGGACCCCTTGAAATTCCATATGAATATTAAGATAGATTTCTCTATCTCTGCGAAAAGCATAATTGAAATTTTGATGGAAAATGCACTGAATCCATAGATTGCTTTGAGTCCATTGGCATCTTAACAATATGTTAATTCAAGGATGTGGAATGTCTTTCCAAGATTACCTCCAATTTCTTTTGGTGTTTTTTCAGTGTGCAGTTTTAGACCTCTTTGGTTAAATGAACTCTTAACTATTTTGTTCCTTGACTCCTAAGCAGTTTCAGGTGGTCTGGAAGTCACTCCTGGCAGTACTTGTCCTCGTTATGTAGATTAGTAATAAGCCTGGTGATATAATACTGCTCAGGCCCAGTGGCTCTGGGACCAAGAGCCTCTCTGGCAGTTCTCAGGAGCCAGCAGAGCCGTGTCTGAAGATAAACAGAGGCCTTGTGGTGCCAAGGGCTAAATTCATGGCACAGTGCTTGTGTTTTAGTCCTTTGTGCTATCACCCAATTCAAGTACTTTATTCTTCATTATGGGCCTGGAATAGGAACAATAGCACAGTGGGTAAGGCATCTGCCTTGTGCATGGCTGGCCCTAGTTCGATCCCCAGCACCTTATATGGTCCCCCAAGCCTCACAGCAAGAGTAAGCCCTGAGCACAGCCAGAACGATCCCAAACCAATTAACCAAATAGATAATAAAATATGCTCTTAAAAAACACCAGAGACTTTCTCTCCTTTCCTCCGCCATCGTCACGGTGTGAACGTGGCTCTTCGTCATGTCTTCCCACAAGACTTTCAGGATCAAGCGGTTCCTGGCCAAGAAACAAAAGCAGAATCGGCCCATTCCTCAATGGATTCAGATGAAAACTGGTAACAAGATCAGGTACAACTCCAAGAGGAGGCACTGGAGAAGGAGCAAGCTCAGTCTGTAAGGAGAGCCACACGAGACGCATGCACATTAGCTGTGATAGGCTACTAGTATCTTGAACACTGCACTGTCTGCACTGTCCTCCCGTTGTTAATCGATTTGCTCGAGCGGGCCCAGTAACATCTCCATTGTGAGACTTTGTTGTTACTGTGTTAGCCATACCGAATACGTCACGAGTAGCTTGCCAGGCTCTGCCGTGCGGGCGAGATACTCTCGGTAGCTTGCCGGGCTCTCCGAGAGGGGCAGAGGAATCGAACTCGGGTCGGCCATGTTGGCTGTGTGCAAGGCAAACGCCCTACCGCTGTGCTATCGTTAACAACAAGTCTGAAGTCACGTTTCTTGGATTAGGGAATCTGTTCGTCTTCTCTAGTTTCTGTATCTTGTTGCTAACTTGGTAATAAATCTTGTGATACCGTGAAAAAAAAAACACCAGAGATGGGGAATGGGGGTGGGGGTGGAGAGTGGGGGACGGGAGTGCCTCCAGTGATGGACAAACAAAAGTGTCCTCTGACCACTAGTCTACAGAACTGAGATGCATGAAACTCTTTCATGAATAGTATTTTAAATCATAGTGCCACAATTTTTAAAAATTAAGTAATGAGAGAGAGAGACAGAGAGAGAGAGAGAGAGAGAGAGAGAGAGAGAGAGAGAATCCTAGGGCGAGGACAGACACCCACCATCCTTCATGAGAGCCCCCCAGATTATCACACTCACAGCCGAGCCCCATTCTTTCCTTATGAGCCCTAATCTCTCACACTGCACCCGACATCCCAGTAGTCTTTCTGGAAATTCTAGGCAAGACTGGATGAGGTATCACAGCCCAAACTCACAGGCACCATGTTTTCCCCAGGGGTGCGCTACAGGGGTAGAGGAGCCCCGACTTCCCCAATCGACCGTGACATTGGGAACTTAGGCTGCCAGCAGAGTTGGGCCCTCAATGCAGACTCCCTCTACCTGGCACCTGAGACGCCGGGATGGGCAGGGTGACATCTCCTGCCTACCAGCACATGATTGAGACGCAGCAAAGCTGTGATTTGAACCCAGAGCTGGCTGACTCCAAATCCTTAGTTGAGTTCCTTCTGCTTCCAAGCAGCCCAAACCTGTTGTTGGAAAGAGGATGTGAAGGAGAGAGAGAGGCTTTCTGTCCCCCTCCACTGTGGTCACATAGTTACGGAAGGCTGGAGATGCTAACCGCTGCCCAAGGCTCCTTCTGGCCCATTCTCCCTGAAAGTCCAGCTCTGGTCATGTGCTTCCATGGTGGACAGTGTCAGCGTCTTCATTTCCTCAACTGTCTAAAAGGAACTCTGACATGCCCAGCATGAGAATCCTTCTCTGCTCTCAGCAGCCCAGAGCTGACCACCTCCCTCCCTCAGCCGCCCACTGCAAGGTGGCTGGAAGCCCAGGTGGGCGTGGCAGGATGTCCCAGGTCCCAGGTGGCCTCTGTGCTCTAGGCAGGGCACTGGGGGAGGAACTGGGCCTCCAACCAGCTCCCAGACGTCAAACCACCTGGCTGGCATCCAGCTGGCCTCAGCAGCGGCTCCCCCAAGCCCGGCTGGTCTCGGGCTGCTTCCCCGTGGGACATTCCCACAGCTGCAGAGCCATTGCTCACAGTCGCTTCCCATCAAGAGCTTAGAGTCAGGGTGACAGGACCCATCCTGGGTGGGAGTGGGGGGGGGGGGCTGCATTCTTCCCACCAAAAAAATCAACATTCAGAATCCAGCCCGGAAGTCAGCTAGATCGAGGGCCGAGTTCTGGCTCTGCCACATACTCAGCACCAGCTCCTGGGAGCCTCATTTCCTCATCTGTGGAACATGACGTCTCCAGCCTCGTAGCCACAGGGCTGCCTCCGGCCCCAAAAACGACAGCATGCCCGGGAGCCGCCCCGGCAAGGTGCTGAGCTCACTGGTGGGCGAATCCCCAGCTGCCCGAACTCAGGGTCAGGACACAGCTTGAACGTCAACCCCAGCACTGCACCCCAGTTACTCACATGCGACCTGCTCCCCTCTATGATCAGAGTCCCCTGCCCCACCATTCTCTCTCCTCTCCTGCTGCTCGGACCACTTTAGAAGGACATTTTTTTTTTCATTCAAAGCACTGTCTCGGGATCTGGTATCAGAGAAAACTCACCCTACCTGGAACTCGTGTTCAAACATGAGTCAGTACTTTGTGGGATGCCCAAGATAACCCAGACTCACACAGTGAACGAAGATGCTTCAGATAACTTATTTCTGTCACTGGCTTGGTCAAGCTAGTTAGCTAATGCTACAGCAGTGATAATCAAGTCCCAATTTTCCTGGCTTCATACCTCAAAAGTGTGGATTAAGGGAGCTCTCTCTCTCTCTCTCTCTCTCTCTCTCTCTCTCTCTCTCTCTGTGTGTCTTTCTCTCTCTGCAGCACAAGGTAAGGTGCTCCTCTATCCTGTGACATTCCCATGTCCAAATGAGGGTTTGCCATGACACCAGACTGAGTCCACAGGCTTTCTGAGAAGTGGCTGCTGTTATTTCTGCTTTTATTCATTGACCAACAAAGGCCATGCCTGCTCTGGTAGAGCAAATGCCTCCTTCACACCCAGAAGTAGAAGAAAACTGGGGCTCAGGGGGACTGGAGTGGGGGAATAGACCAGGAGGTCCTCCCAATCATCCCCCATCATCCTCCCAATCGTGGTACTTGACAGACAGGCACCCGCTGAGGTCAGAGAAAACAGCTGAACAAAGAGTTCACATCTACCCCAGCCCAGAGGCACGCTCCAACTTCAGACAAGAATCCACTCTCTCTGCCCTCTACCCCATATGGAGCCTCTGAACCAGTTACAATTGCTGCATAACAATGCACCCCTCAAGCTTAGCGTCCAAGACAACAAGGCTTCATTTAAAGTTCACAATTTCTTTGCATGAGGAACCCCAGGAGGGCTTGGGACAGCGGCACTGCTTAAAGGGGTTCTCCTTTGGCAAACCGCAGAAACCCAGCTGCCCTTTCTGTGCCAGTCTTGCTGTGCACATCCCATTGTCCCTGGAAGAGTTACACGGTTCACCTGGAGCACCGGGGAGAGGTCAGGGCATGCAGCAGACAGAGAGCATGTGGATGAGCCGTTCGTGCAGCTGCCAGACACCGCCAAGGAGGGTCGCGGAGGGAACCCTCGGCAGAACGAGTGCAGAAATCACCTTTCTCAGTGGCGGGTCTCACCCCATCATTGATCCTCATGTGTGTTTCTGGTACGCATAAGTGTTCCCTGACTATGTGGACCCATCAAAAAAAAAATAGCGTCATTGACAGGACTTCAATATCAACAACCACATGAACAGTGTCAAGTGAGCTGGGTGGGAACCGTTGCCTCTTTTTAACTGAGGTGGAAACTGAAACCCACAAGGTTACATGGGCCAGGGGTGTAGTGATCCAATCCAGCACCAGCACCAAGTACACATATACACATTTTAGCTTCCTGTCCAATGTCACACCCAAATAGTCACAGCTGGGAGCCAGAGCTTCTGGTTTCTCTTTTCCTGTTTATGTTGTTTGGCTTGGGGTTGGGGGGTAGGGGTGGGCTGTCACATCAGTGGTGCTCAGGGCTCTGTGCTCTGGGATCACTTCTGGAGGGCTCAGAGAACTGTATGTGGTACCAGGGATCAAAACTGGCTAGCCCCATGCAAGGCAAGCTCCAGCCGCTGTCCCCTCACTCTGATCTCCCCCATCTGCCCGGCAGGAGGCCTGATGGGACTCACCCTCTGGGCTAGAAATGGAAACTTTCTTAGGAAAATAAGTGAAGGGAGTGGAGAAGGAGGGAAAATGGCAAACCCCAAAGAGAAACTGTCTGGCTACGCTCCCTGCCTGCAGGGAAAAGTGCTCGCCTCCCCCAGAGCTGAGTAAGAAAAAGCACTCTGACCCACTCTCAGTCACTCGCTGGAAACTGGGCGCAGGAGGGGAGGGGCTGGCCCAGGCCACAGGGAAGGAGGCGAAGTGGGGCCTGAGGCAGGCTCCGAGCTCAGACCCTCCCGTGCAGGAAATGAGCGGGTCCAGAGGCAGATTCTGTCCTGCCTTCCAAACAAAACGGCTGACACCCAGCTTTGAAAATGTTTAATTTTTACAGCTTTCCCATTATTTTCATCCGCTATCTCCAGGGCTATAAAGATAGACCCGATCAGACACAGGCGGGGCGAAGCCTAGCGCTGACTGTATATTCAACAGAGGCAAACAACCCAGGGACACAGCGAAGCCTGATGCATTAACCAGGTGGCAGGGTCAGCTGCTCCGTTAGGAGAACAAGACAAGTCCACTCACTTCGGTCTGCCTCTTCCAGGAAGCTCTCAGACTTCTCCAAGAGGTCTTCACGCCCCACGATGGCCATGGAGGATAACTTGCTCTCTACCTGTCTGGATCCTTTAAATACTCTCTTTGAAGGGAGCACCAAATAAAGGGGCTTTGGAGGATCCTCCCAGGATGGGAGATGCATGTTGAAAGTAGACTATGGACCGAACATGATTGCCACTCAATGCCTCTTTTGCAGACCACAACACCCACAAGGAGAGAGAGAGAGAACAAAAGGGAATGCCCTGCCACAGAGGCAGGGTGGGATGGGGGGGATGGGTGTGGGAGGGATACTGGGATCCGTGGTGGTGGAAAATGGGCACTGGTGGAGGGATGGGTATTTGATCATTGTATAATTGAAACCCAAGCAAAAAATAAAATTTGTAAGTCTACAACTCTACCTCATGGTGTTTCACTAATGAAAATTAATTAAAAAAAAAATACTCTCTTTTCCTTCTAGAAGCCCCGCCGGGGAGGCTGCTGACCTCAGCTGCCTGGGCCCATTACTTAACATTCCAGAAGTTCAGGGCTGTCCACTCACAGGTCCCTGGACCTCACTTCACCCAGATTTCCGTCTCTAAGAAACCGGCTGCTTGCTTCCAACATCCCTTTATGCATCCGTCCTGCAGACGCGCGCCTGGCGCCACCCAGGCCCCGAGCAGGAGCAGCTGAGGCTGAGGAGGGCAGGCATGGCACACGCCCAGGAACAGGGTGGGCTCAGGTCACCAAGGGGGCAGGTGAGGCCCAGAGGGACACGACAAGCCAAGGCCCTGCTGCCCGGCCCGTCTCCTCTGCACCTGCCCCCTCTCTCTACACTCTCACGTCATGGTCCTGTCAGCCCTTCAGGGCCTATTCTCGCCTGCCCCTGATCTCCACGCAGCTCCCCTGACCCGTCACCCTGCTTATCTCTGCCCCCTCCTGTCAGTGCAACGCTTCTCCCCACATTGTATCCCTTCCCTCTCTCCCTCTCACTGAGCACCATGAGTCGTGGCCGCCGCCTGGGACCTGACCTTCAACATCACGGCTGAGGAATGGTTGCCTGAGGTGGTGAAGGTGCTCCGAGAGCTGGAATCCAGAAACCAACTGGATTATTCAAGGACCAGAGTTGGGGGTTTGCTCACGTCCAACGTGGAGGGCCCAGAGCATCGAAAGCAAATCAGGCCACTGGGAACCGTGCAGTGCAGAGGCTGTCCCTTGGTCACTTGCCTCTCTGCCATGTGCCCTGTGCCAGGAGGGCAGGGACAGGGTCCACCACCCAGAAAGTTCTTGTCCCTAAAACAGGGCATGCACACCCAGCAGCCCCTCCCTGCCCCGCCCTCAGAGGTGAGCAGCAAGGCAGGCAGGCATGGAGAGGCCTGGCACAGCTCCTCACGGGTGCTGCTGAAGGCTGAGTTCCCTGCAAAGCCAGGGGGATGTGTGTGTGTGTGTGTGTGTGTGAGTATGTATATTAGTGTATGTGTGTATATGTGTGTGAGTGGCATGTGTATGTGTATATATGTGTGTGAATGGTGTATGTGTGGTGTGTGTGTGTGTGGTATGAGTGTGTGTGTAGTATATGTGTGTGAGTTTGTGTGTATATGTGTGTGAGTGGAGTGAGTGTGTGTGTGTATGTGCACAGCTGCTGCAGCAGGAGCCCCTCAAGAGCCAGGTTCTGTGTTGGGGGTCAGGGGAGCACCTTTGAGGAAGGAGTTTGTGGAATCCCCAGGCAGCAGGATTGTATGTGGACCCTGGCAGTGAGACACCCCAACAACCTTCACGCACGCCTGGGATCCCCTCAAGCTTCATGTCGAAGGAGACACAGGCCAGTGGATCTCCGCACATCTGTTCCCAGACTCTTGTAGCAAGGAGACAAGGTTTCTGGCTGAGGAGAATGTTCTGGAACTAGACAGCAAGAGGAGCCTCATAGCATTGCTGAGGCACCTAACGCTACTGTGGAGGGCACCTTAAACCAAAACAAACTGCCAAGTCCAAGCTACAAGTAGTTGATGACAACCTTTTAAAAAGTCAGACCAAGTGAGTCTCACCATCTCAGACACAGGCTGAAGTCTTTGGTACCTTTGTTGTCTCTGAAGCCCCTGAAGGCTGGGATCTTTCTCCAGAGGCTGTGGGTGGGGAGATGCTGGCCACACACGGGGAGGGGTCTCCATTCAGCTCCTGGACCACCCCACCAGGTCTGCAAGGCCTTTGACCAGCCTCTCTGTCTCAGAGACCCGTGGTGAAAGGCTGTGCGGGGCTGGTGACGCTTGGAGGGCTGACTCTCCTTGCTCTGAGAACTGGACGTGCTGTCCTGAGAGGGAGGAGCATCCCGAAGGTCAGCACAGGCCCTTGAGCCACTCGCCAGAAGGTTCCCACAGCTGCACCTATCAGGCCAGCCCCTGGGAGCCATGGGTTTCGCTTCTGGAAAGTATCCCAACACAAGACGCAGGGATTGCTCCTATTTCCTGGACCCGAATGGCCTGAGAAGCGGATAAAGGCGATAGACACTGGGCTCGGGGCCGAGTCAGGGTGACGCTCCCCTGGGTTCAGGGTGACCAATGTGTGGGAAGGAGGCCAGCAGCGGTGCTGGCTCCCGTGGGCCCCATCCCCATCCCCGTCTCAGTGAATCACCCAGGGTCTGTGCTCACTCCTTTGCCTCCCCCACACCGTACCAGCCCCCGGCCCCACCTCCTCACCTGGGACAGGTATGCCCGCCCTCTCCTCCCTCCCACTCACCTGCTTCCTGCTATGCTGCCACCCTCCTGGAGCCTGACCACCACCAGACTGCAGATGTGGAGCTGGTTGTGTTTTATGCAGATGCGAACTCATGTTCGCCTCCCTCTTCTTTTCCAACATTCAATATCATGGCCAGGCTCTGCATATTTGAAAACCACACAACTGGGGCTGGAGCAATAGTACCGTAGGTAGGGTGTTTGCCTTGCACACAGCTGACCTGGGTTCAGTCCCCGGCATCCCCTACTGTCCCCTAAGCACTGCCAGGAGTGATTTCTGAGTCCAGAGCCAGGAATAATCCCTGAGCACTGCTGGATGTGATTCCCAAGCCAAAATAACTTAATCTTGAACTGTTTGCCTGTGCAGATAGAGATATGCATGAGTATATAAGTAATTCTTCATTTTCTCTGTCAGTTTCTGAGCAAAAATATATTGAAGTTCCCCACTTAGTTGTGCAATTTTCAGTTTCTCTTTATAACTTTTACACACAGAGAGACACACAGAGACACAGACACAGACACAGACACACACACACACACACACACACACACATCATGGGCCTCATAGACCTGGCAATGGTTGAATCGCAGTCTCTGAGCTATCTCCCAACCTTAAAGTTTTCTAAAATATTTTGGAACTAAGAGGGCAACATAAAATAACACAGACACACACACACACACACACACACCAGAGATGCCTCCAGACCCCGTGCCAGGCTGTCTTAAACAGGGCAACTCGGGGTGGGGGGGAGCAGGTGAGTTCCCCTCCATACCCCAACAGAGCTCTGGCAGCTGAACGCCTCAGAACCCAACCACCTCCATGCTCATGGCCACTCTCCACAGGCTTGGACGAGCCTCACCCATGAGTGAATCTGCCATATAACTTATTCTAAATTTTAGAATTCCTGGAGTGACATCTCATACTCTACGCCACTGATGTATCAAGAATAGCACATAATATTTGATGGGATTTAAAGTAGAAAGCAACCAATCTCATGGGGGAAAAATTTTAAATATATATGTATATGCACACACCTTTAACAAACATGTTAGTAATCTCTTTTACAAGGGCTTAATGACTACAGGATGAAATACAGCAATATTCACACACTTTTCATTTATATTTGTTTCTTTCTTCCTCTCTCTGTCTTGTCTCTCTCTGTCTCTGTCTCTCTTTTGGCCAGGAGTGGGGCACACCTGGCAGTACTAAGTGATAACTCTTGGCTCTGAGCTCCTGGCAGGGCTCAGGGGACCATATGGGACGCTGGGAATCAAACCTGAGTTGGTCACGTATAATGCAAGCACTCCCGCGCCAGGCTGTTTTCATTCGAGGCAGCCCAGAGCGGGCCCGGTGAGAGCCCTCCCCGCCCCAAGGGACCCAGCCCCGGCAGCCGACCTCCACTACCCAACTGTGCCACGCTCCAGGTCATTTTCCGGACACATCATTAAGACACTTCCTACCCATTTTCCATAATTACCACACCATGTTTGATGGAGTTCAGACAGTAGGCAACAAATCATAGAGAGAAATATATATATGTAAATATATATATATTTCTATGTATATATGCCTCTCGGAGAGCCGAGCAAACTACTGGGAGTATCCCACCCGCAAGGGCAAAGCCTGGCAAGCTCCCTGTGGCGTATTCGATATGCCAAAACCAGTAACAATAACAGGTCTTATTTCCCTGACCCTGGAAGAGCCTCCAATAGTTGGGAAAGACCAGTAAGGAGAGGCTGCTAAAATCTCAGGGCTGGGATGAATAGAGACGTGACTGGCGCCCCCTCGAGTAAATCGATGAACCATGGGATGACAGTGATACAGTGAATGCAAGCGACTCTATCCACTGTGCCATTGCTCCAGCCCTATGAATGTTTCTTGAAGACAGAACTTAACTTTTGAATTTTCTGTTTGGTTTTTTGTTTGTTTTGTTTTTGAGTTTGGGGCCACGCCCAAAGATGCTCAGGCTCACTCCTGGCTCTGTGGTAGGGGTCACCGAGGCATATTCAGGGCGCCATATGGGATGCAGAGGGTGGAACCTAGTGCAAGACCTAGTGCAAGACAGCCTACATGAGATGCTGTCTCTCCAGCCCAGAGTTAATTTTTCCACAGGAGCCAGTGCCCTCAGTGGTTGGCCCCGCAGGTCTCCAGATCATCTGGGACATACCTGGCAGTGTTGGGGCACCATGCGGTGCCAGAAAGCAAACTCAAGGCTCACCCCTGCGTGGCTGCTCCTGCAGGCCCAGGCTTCATTTTTCCTAAGTGGGACTTTTCTCCTGAGCAAGTGGATTTACCACATTCAAATCTATGGCGTCACTGAAGGGTCCTAACTCATTCCAAGTATATGGCACTTTTTTTTCTGTGCTTTGTTTTCTTCTCTTGTTAGATTGATTTCACTTTGTTTCCCCTTTTTCTAGGTCTACAGAGATTAACCCTTACTTTTTTTTTTTTTTTTTTTTTTTTTTTTTGCTTTATGGTGATCAGGGGTTCTTCCTGGCTCTGCACACAGGAATTAGTTCCTGGAAGTGCATGAGGGACCATATGGGATGCTGGGAATTAAACCCAGGTCAGGCTCAAGGCAAATGCCTTCCCTGCTGTTCAATCACTCCGGCTCCAACCCTTACCATGTTCACACGCATTCTTGATTTCTCTTTCCCCTCGAAGGACAGCCTCAGCACATGCAGTGGCTTGGGGACTATGTTGCACTCGCCCTATCCTTTGATAAGCCACCGAGCCATCTCCAGGGTCCGTTCTCACTGAGGACAGCAAACAGCAAGACCTGCATGGCGGCCTCAGAGATTGAGGTGACACTGGGTTTTGAACTACAACTCGTACTTTCAAGTAAAGTGCTTTAAGCCTTGGAGTCATCCTCCTGGCCTCTCCATACTGAATCATCTTCTGCCACTCTCACACGCTCATCAACAGAACAGGATTAGCACACTTTGGGGGGGGGGGGTCACACCTAGTGGGCTACTCTTGGCTCATGCACTCAGGAATCACTCCTGGCCGTGCTCGGGGGACCTATATGGGGTGCTGAGAATCGAACCTGGGTCGGCCACATGCAAGGCAAACGCCCTACCCGCTGTGCTATCACTCCAGCCCCTAGCACACTTTTATTCTCTTCTTGCCCATGAATTCCTTTATCATATCTAATATTTTAATTTCAGATTGCTAATGCTTTTCCCCCTTATTTAAAAAATATATATTTAACCGCCATGAATTACAAAGTTACAAAGTTATTTATGACTGAGTTTCAGGTATACAATGTTCCAGTATCAAACCCTTCACCAGTATCCACTTACCTCCACTAACGTCCCCAGTTTTCCTCTCACCCCCTAGCCTGCCTCTATCACAGGCACTTTTTCCTTCTTCTTTTAGGCACCGTGGTTTGCAATACTCTTACTGGTATTGCGAATCATTCTTAAGTAATAAATGCTTACTTAGACTGCATAAGCATCTTTGGTTCTCCTTTAAGGATTGTTTCCTGGATTCTGCTTCTTCTAAATAAATGTCTTTCCTTCTAGAGCACATCTGTTAGTAATATTTTCAAAAAGGACCTCTTCCCTCAGAATACGAAACATTTGGAACTATCACCTGTCTTTAGAATGTGTTTTTATTCTTATCTTTGGCTGGAAACTGAAGTCTGCATATAAATAATCCTCCCCCCCCCCCCCCCGCACTGCCCTGGAATTTGAAGAAAATGACTTAATTTTCTTCTTGCTTCTAGGATGGGCTCCTTCTGCAAGTGGTCTGGAATTACTTGTCTGAAATATTTCTAGTGCTTCCCTGGGCGCTCTGGGCCCTGCGCTCTGTTGAAGGTGGGTCTCTGCTTCCTCCTGCCCCCACTGGCAGCCCTTCCCCATCAGTCCTGCATGTTTCCTCCGCCTTCTTGTGTCCCTTCGGAGCCAGAACTGGACCTTGTCCTTTTCCCCTTTCTGCTGAGCCTCGTCTTGTACTGTCCTCCCTGTCCTTCTGTGATGCATCCTGTAGGCCATCTGCTCAGGCCCCCGACCCTCAGCTCTGGCCACCCCGAGATCCTCCCATTGATGAAGCCTTTCCTTCAGTGACCGGATCTCAATTCCCCAAGTCCCAGTCCCTAGTGGATCCTTGGCGGGGGATCTGGCATTTTGAGGCTCCGAGGGTAGCAATCACATCTGTTCTAAATTTTTATTCTGATGACAGCAACCCCTTTGCTTGAGTGTAATGGACCCCCTGCTGAGGAGGGGCCACCCGCTATTCAGGAGGCTCCTCTGGCCTCTGAGGTTGATTTCACCAAGCTCCCTCCCTCTTCTCGCTGTGGGATCAGAGGTACGCCACTAAATAGCATTCCTGGAAGGTTCTGGGCCTTCCCAGCTCTCCAGTAATCATTTTTGTTGTTTTTTGTTTGGGGGCCACATCTGGCTGTGCTCAGGGGTTACTCCTGGCTCTGCACTCAGAGATCAGTCCTGGCAGTGCTTGGGGAACCATATGGGATGCCAAGGATTGAACTTGGGACAGCTGCATGCAAGGCAAGTGCCAAAAGGTGGGGAGTGGAGTGATAGCACAGCGGGCCATTTGCCTTGCATGCGGCTGACCCGGGTTTGATCCCTGGCATCCCATATGGTCCCCTGAGCACTGCCAGGAATAATTCCTGAGTGCAGAGCCAGGAGTAACCCCCTAAGCAATGTTGGGTGTTAACCACCCACCCCCCGCCACCAAAGGCAAGTGCCCTACCTGCTGTACTACCGCTCTGGCCCCTCTTTCTACACACTGCACAAACCCACTTCACCCTATGCCCTAACATGTGCGTGGAAGCCAACCTACGCTTCCACACACATGATAGAAAGGACTTAATGCACCCAGGGGGCTCCTACTAAGGAACCAACTAGGAGATACACAAGCCGTTATCTTGCAGGGTCCTACTGCACCCCAGATCCGCCCTCCAGACCTTCTCACCTGCACAGCAGCTGCCCTGCCCCCGTCCCCCCCCCCACCCTTGCAGGATTCCCTCTTCCATTTGTCTCTGCTCCCACCTTGAAGCTCCTGCTAGCCCAGCGGTGCTGCTACTCTTGTTTTCCTTGGCTTTCAGAGTGGTTGGGTTTGGGAGCATGGGGCTGGGGCTTCACCACCTGGTCCCCTGCCCTGATGGGTTCCTGCTGCCTCCTAGCAGCTCTGTTGACAGCAGACCTGCAGGCAGAGATGCTGGGACTCCATTTCCTGTGCTTCTGTTTCCACCAAATTGTGACGAGTTTCTCTACCCATGAATTGGGAGGAAAGAGCACGTGTCTGAGAGACGAGGGCTCCCTCAGCACCCCCCCCCCCAGGCTCTGGCCACTCACTCCCCGGCACGTCACCCACAGTTTAAACTGGAAGCAGGTGGTGGCAGGAGGTTGGGACCGGACAGCGTCAGACCACTCAGGGACAGTCTGGGAGGACTTCCGGGAGACTGAGGCCAGAGGGGTAGGCTGAGAGCAGAGGATTGCACGAGAGGGTGGGTGTGTGTGTGTGAAAAGCCTCAGAGTGAGTGTCACACCTGTCACTGTCAGAGCTCAGGGCTCACATACATACCCCCAGGGACCCAGGTCATGGGTGTGAGGACCAGCTGGCGTGCGCACAGCCCTGAACAGCTCTCTCTGCTCAACGCTTGCCAACTGCTCCTGCCTCCTGGGCCAGGCGCCTGGGCCCTCGCGTCAAGAGAACGTGTGTTTCCCTGCAGATACACTGTGGGGCAACGGAGCCCACTGCAGTGTGGAGTCTGGGGGACCCTGCAGCAGCAGGGAGCAGGGTCCAAGGTGGGCAGGGCTTCATGCCCCTCCTCTCTGCATCCCAGTGCCGTAGGGCTTAGATGCTGTCTTAGGTGAGGGT
This sequence comes from Sorex fumeus, assembly GCF_029834395.1. Lineage (NCBI taxonomy): Eukaryota > Metazoa > Chordata > Mammalia > Eulipotyphla > Soricidae > Sorex > Sorex fumeus. Next base: position 1,836,539 of record NW_026606179.1, on the reverse strand, counting down.
GACAGCTGATGTGATTCATCAGCCACAGAGCAGCCACTGAGGCCCCTCTGTGCACAACCCCGCCCAGACCCAGAGGCTTTCTAGAACATACGAGGTGAACTTGCTAACGGTGGGGTGGGGCTGGTCTGAGGCCCAGAGATGGTCCTCTGGCACCATCTGGTGGCCAGCTTTGTGACCCGCAGCTCCTTAATGGTCCTGCCGTGTACCTGTTCTTTCACAAGACAAATTCAGCGTGAGGGAACAAGTTTGTCTCAGCCCCGCTTCTCTGCCAGATTCTGAACTTTAAATACTGTTTCTGATCACAGACTTTGAGTCTATAGGCCGGTGCTGCCCGACCTACTCAGGCTCTTTTTTAAGATTTCACACATGTTGCCAAAAGAACCCATGTGTTTGCTGGAGAGATCACTGGGTTCCCTACGCGTCACTGCATCACGGGCCCAGAACATGCTGGTCCGGGGGTGTCAGAGACAGAAGAGAAGGCGAGTCTTCTGAGCACTTCAGTCACGTGCCACCTTCTAAAGCCCAACCCTGAAGTCCAGCTGTGAGCGAAGCCCTGAAATGCTGCTGCAGCCACAGACGCTGCGATGCAGTGACACCCCACAGGCAGCAGTGGCAGCAGAAGAGCCACACAGGCAGGGCCTTCCCTGAGGGCTGAGGAGTTCCCACTCTACCCTCAAGCCCAGGTGCGGGTACAGGCCAGGCCGGGCTGGCACTGGCACCAACTCCGGGCTTGGGAGCACTGTTGCTTTCCTCATGACTATTCACCCCTAGGTCTTGGAAGTAGAGCTCAGCAGCCGGAGAGAGGGGGCAGGAAGAGCTGGTTCCCTGGGGTTGAGGGGACTTGGTCTCTCTGGGCTTCTCCTACAGATACTTCTGCCCAACTCTCGCACCACCTCAGCCCCACACCTCCCTCTCACACACTCACACATGCTCACTCAAGGTGCACACACACATGGCCTTCAGTTTCTCACATCATACATGCATGTTCTCTCTCTCTCTCTCTCTCTCTCTCTCTCTCTCTCTCTCTCTCTCTCTCTCACACACACACACACACACACACACACACACACACTTCACCAGTCTATTTTTTGTTTCTTTTGTTTCTTTCTTCGGCCACACTCAGCAGTGCTCAGTGCTCCTCCTGGCTCTGCACCTGGGGATCTATATGGGATGCTGGGGATCAAGCGTGGGTGGGCTGCGTGCAAGGCAAAGGCGCTCCCTGCTGTCCTCTCCCACCGCTCCCCGCTGTCCTCTCCCACCCGGTCACCAGTCTATTTAAAGTGGGCTGTGCTGCCATCTGGTGGCCAGACTAAGACAAGCACCTTGGGTCCCAGGGAACCTCCCTGGACCACCCCTCTCGGCCTTCCCTCCCCTCAGCTACTCAGCCTACTACCTCCTTTTGCAGTGAAAATGTTCACTCTATCCCGAAGAGCAGAGCAACACTTTCTCATAGAAACTGACAGTCCCTGGAAACCGCCGTAGGAGTCATTTTGCAGAGTCACACAGCAGTTGGCACTCTACAGGCTTCTGCCACTCCAGACCCTTCCACTGTCTTATTGCCAGCCCTGAGCTGAGCTCTGACCTCAGCTCACTTGCTGGCTGGCCTGGAGCAAGTCTACAACTTCCCGGTGTATGGGAAGGACCTAATGGTAAAATTTGCCAAAACTCAGACCTGCAGGTAGGTGTTCATTATCCACTCTGATATGATCACTGCTTTTGGGGGAGGGGGGGTGCATACCCATTGTTGCTCAGAAATTACTCCTGGCTCTGCATTCAGGAATCGCTCCTGGTGGTGCTTGGGGAGGATGGGGGGGGGGGCATATGGGATACCAAGGATTAAAGCCAGGGAGGCCACGTGCAAGGCAAATGTCCTACCCGCTCTGGTCCCACCTGATCACCGATTTTAGTAAAAAGGTTGTCAAAGAACATTAACTTGGTCTCTTCTCAGCCAGAATGTCTGACCCTTTTGTTCTATGTGCACCTTCCCCTAGGCCGGGGCACCTCTCCCCACATCTGGAGCTCCTGCTGGCCACAGACCAGGAACTGCCCTAGGCTGTGTGCATGGTCCCTGTGCAGGGAGGGAGAGGAGGTCTGCAACCCACTGGGCCCCTGGCCAGTCCTCATTCATCGGCATCTGGTCCCTTTCTCTCAGAGGGAGACGGACTGGGAGCCTACGGGCACCTCTTCCCAAGAGTGCGTCCACCCGCTGGGATTTCTGCTGACCCCCCTCCTCTTTCTTCCCCTTGCCCTTTGGAACCAGCAAAGAATGGCGGGTGGACCCTCCTGGGGACCTGGCTTCTCCCCACTCCAGCAGGAGTTTACCCAGTGACAAGTCAGTCACTCTCTCGCGTGGGGCTTCCTAGGCCTTGTCCTCCCCTCTTGTTCCCAGATGTCCCCATGACCCCTGCCCTTCCTTTCTTTGGGCAGGGCATTCTTGCCAAAGGCCCATTTAGTCAGGGGGCTTACTCCTGAGCCTCTTCCTCTGACTGCTCCGGGGCTGCCCTCTGTCCTGGCCTCGGGAACAGCTGGACCTAGCTCGACCCTCCTGCCCATCCTCCCCAAGCCCCCGAGTGCCCCCTGGCAGGAGCGCTGGACCACTGCCACTGAACGCCTTAGAGAACCTGGAGGGAGGGGGAGTGTTGCCGAGAAGCAGCAGGAATGAGGCCCAGGCCAGGCATCCCTGGCACCACAGGCCTGCCCTGAATGGACCACTGCCCCGCTGATGAGGTCGCACCATGGCACGAGTGGTGAGAAGGCCACGTCAAGTGCTGGCTGGCACCAAGAACACAGTAAGTACCACCTACAGACATAAATGGTTGTGGCTGCTGCTGCTAGAACTCTGGCTTCTGTGGCTGTGGCTGCTGTGGCTATTGAGGTTGTGGCTGTTGTGGTTATGGTTGCTATGGTTGTGGCTGCTGTGGTTGTGACTGTGGCTGCTGTGGTTGTGACTATGGCTGCTGTGGCCATTGTGGTTGTGGCTGCTATATGGCTGCTGAGATAGTGGAATAGATAGTGACCCAAAAGAGTAAAGAAACTTCTAAAGGCCCAGGCAAGGCGGCAGAGAGATACACAGCCAGAGATACACAGCCGGTAGGGTGCGTGCCTTGCACGCAGCTAATCTGCATTCAATCCCCAGCACCACATATGCTCCAAGCCCGGCCAGGAGTCATCCCTGAGCAGTCAAGTCAGCTCTGAGCAGAGATGGCCCCAAAATAAATGAAAAATAAAAGCCCCAGCTCCCTGGAGGCATCTACTCCCAGGGGCTCTGCTGCCAGAGCCTGATTTCACCAACACACCCTAAAGGATTCGTGTCTGCTTGTGACGAGCACTGAGGTACTTTGAGGCCAGGCAGAGAAGGGGGCGAGAGGCCGCTGTGCCGGGAGGGCAGTGTGGAGAGTGTTCGAGGGGAGAAACTTCCTTTTTGGCAATTCATTCCACGGCTCTGAAGCAGAGCTTATGCTTCGTGTCTCTGGGGCTGGTCCTGATTGACAGGAAATCCCAAAGCCTGGAGTTCCAGGGCCCCCTTCTCGCCCCAGATAACCCCATGCTGGGTGCTGCTACCAGCTTCCTGCCCTGCTCTGCCCACTCCCCACCACCTCCTTCCCAACAAGGCCTCTGCTTACACCCTTTCAGCCTGGGTGCCCCCTCTCCCACCAGACCCCATCCCGCAGCCAGCTGGGGCCTGCCGTGCTCTCCACACGCAGCAAGGCTCTGTGGACCTTCTCACTGCTTGTCACCACCAGGGATACCTCCTGACCAAAGACCAAGGGCTCTGCAGCTTTGTTCTGGTTGGGTCTGGGGGCTCACCCGGCTCTGCGCTGGGGGACGCTCTCCTGGCAGTGTGCAGGGACCCTCGCCATGCTTTGGAGGGGACCTGGGCCTCCTGGATGCAGAGAACATGCTCCGCCCATTGGGCGTCTCTCTGGCCCCTAGGTCTTTATCCAGAAACTAACCGGAACAAAGTGGCTGCTGGCCCAGGATGTGACTCTAGCTGAGCTGGAACAAACAGGGTGATTCAGGTTTGAAAGCTTAGAGTGCCCCGAAACACCCAGCTGGCTCGAAGGGCTGGCTCTTGTGCCTGGCCCACGTGACCCCTCCCCTGGTACTTGCCAAGGGTAGGCCCCCAGCATGAGCAGCCCTGAACCCCCCCCCCCCGCCCCACCACTGAACCACCCAGCCCCACACAGCCAGGAAACATCACTGTGGGTGGCGCTGGACCCCTGAGCTCCGCTGGGTAGACTGCACCCCCCCCCCAAAAAAAATATAAGCTCAGGACAGCAGTCTGTTTCAACGCAAAGGTTTGGGGGCCAGAGCAATAGTAGAGGGGTGGGTGCTTGCCCTGCACGCTGTTGACCCATGTCCAGTCCCCGATACCCCACATGGTCCCCCAACGCGTGATCCCTGAGCACAGAGCTAGGAGTGACCTGAGAGCCAGACCACCAGTCACGGAGGCTGGGAGTCACAGATGGAGGGCAGGGTGTCTAAGTGTACCCTGAGGAGGGGTCCGGGCAGGGAAAACGGCCCCCTCGGGGCCAAGGAGCAGCCATGTCCCCAAGTTTGTCCACAAATGTGTGGCTCTCAATGTTGCCCTGCGGAGCACAGCCAGCCGTGTCCCCGCACCAGGCTGGGGTCGCTGCTTGCCCTGGCCATCCTCACAGGCACACCAGGGCTCGTAAGCAGCAGGAGGTCACACACCTTGAAACTCAGACCCTGAATCCCGAGTCCAGAGACTGCAGCATCCTCAGGCCAGAGCCAGGGTTAGAGGCCAGAAAATCTAGACGAGAGAAGGAGGGAAGGAGGGGCTCCCTGGGACTCTAGATGTGAGAAGTGGGGGGTCCCCTGGGGGCCTAGGAATCCAGACAAGAGGAGGAGGGCTGGGGGGCTCCCAGGAGGCCTGGGATTCTAGATGAGAGAATGGGAGAGGGGGCTCCCTGGGGCCTGGGAATCTAGACCAGAGTAAGGGGGAGGAGCTCCCTGGGAAGAAGGGTTGAGAGCCAGAGGCATGTGGGGGAGGGGGGCGAGGGGGGCTGCGAGATCAGGAGGCCACAGGCTGAGCACAGGTGCTTGAGCAGTATCCCTTGAGGGGTGAGCGAGACTCCCGGGAGCAGCTGCCCAGGACTCCTGACCCTGCCTGGTCACGTGAGGATGTCCCTGTCCCCACCCCACACACACGGGCCAGGAGCCACGGGCACAGAAGGCCTGTGGAGCAAGCCCTGTTCTGGGCCCAGCTGTCTGACCCCCTTCTCATCTCCCATCACCCCTCCCCTGGCACCTCTCCCCTGGCCCATGGACAGACACCCACTCCCACCTGTGGAGAAAGGGGTTCAAGCAGCTGCTGTCTTATGGCTGAGGAACAAACGCTGAGCCTCTGCACGAGCCCTTCCCTCCCCACCAGTTCCTGGAATCCTGGGAGAACCCAGGAGAGAGGGAGGTGGGTGAGAAGGAGGGTCCTGCCGGCACTGCAGGTGGGCATGTGCACAGGACCCCTCCGGCACTCCTCCCTTCCGGGGCAATGCTGCTGCTCCAGGCTCCCCCACCCCCCACCCCCAGCCACTCATCCCTCCAGGGCACACGGGCACTGACTGAAGGACTAGAAGCCCGTGGAAGGGATGAGAGAAGGCCGCGGGGCCAGCACCCAGTGGACAGCATTTATTGTTCGTGCCTCCAACACTCAGGCCTGTGCTGTGCTGGGCGGAGAGGCCGGCAGGGAGTTGGGGGCCTGGGCTGAGAAAGTGGGGGCTCATTCCCTTCTCCTCTTACTGCACACTGCCCGGGAGGCAGCCAGCTCCCCTCATGGACCCCACGCCAATGCCAGTGGGTGCAGACCTGGAAGGGCTTCCCTGAGTGGCCAGGGGCTGCTGGGCTCCCACACAACATCCTCAGTGCTCCCGGTGGCCTCAAGCCCCGCAGCCCACCCCCAGGGCAGCTCGAGGCCCATGGGAGGCTGCGCTGCGAGAGGGCATCACCCCAGAGCACAGAGCCCCGAGTCCACTCAGCGGGGCCGCTTGCTGTCCAGGATGGCTCGCCAGTCGTCGGCCCAGGACTGTAGCCGGCGCCGGGGGGGCTGCAGCTGCACGTGGCGGTTATGGCAGGCGGTGAAGAGGATGTGCTCCCAGCTGGGGTGCGGCTCGGCCCCTGTGGGAGGAAAAGCAACACTCAGGCGAGCTGGGAGCCAGAGGCTGTGCCCCGGGGGGCTGAGCAAGCAGCCGGCCACTGCCACGGCCTCCCCAGGAAGCCAGCTCCCAGTGGGCAGCGCCTGCCAGCATTACCTAGATGCCCCCAGGAAGCACAGGGTCCAGGGAGCTGGGTGCTTGGCGGAGTGACCATGGACTGGTCACTGCCACGGCCACTGTGAGATTGACGTTGTCACTCTGCAGACTCAGTCCCAACTCTGGTTTTGATTTTGGCTTTAGTTTGGGGGCCATACCTGGCAGTGCTCAGGTCCCAGGGGACCATATGGGTGCTGGGAATCAAACCCAGGTTGGCCGTGTGTAAAGCGGAACCCTACCCACTGCACTGTCTCTCTGGCCCCTCAGCCCACCGTCAGCCCCCTGTCCTGCACTGGGCAGCAGCCCATAAGGGGTGAAGCATGAACCCCACAGCCTCATCCTCACTCCAACTTCAAACCCTCCTGTGTGCATGTCCACAGGGGCACTGCTGGGAGCACCCCAGGGACCCTGACAGAGGGAGGGGGCAGTGGTGTCGGGTGGGCTCTCTGTCTGCTCACAGCCTCTGCCAGCACCCAGTGGGAGAGGTGCGGCTGGAACAGATGTGGCTATCACCCTCCATCCAGGCTGGCCCTGAACCCCACCGGGAAGGGAAGAGGGCGGGCTGCTTCTGTGGTGGCCATGTGGTCCTGCACCCTGCCTGCCCAGCGAGGTGCTCCAGAAATCGTCTTTCTCGTTTGTGTCTGTTCCAGGTGGACTTGTCTGGGGTTTGAGAGAATAGGCCAGCCAGGGGCAGACTCACCTCTCAGACCACCTTCAGCTGAAGAGACAATGTGTCACTTCTGCTTTAGAGATGAGATTCTGTCTGAATTGCTTTGGAGACTAGAAAAGGGTTCTGCTGGGGGCCAGAGAGACAGCACCCAGGTGAAGGTGCTGGCCAAGCATGCAGCTGCCCTGGTGTGATCCTCATACCCCGTAAGATCCCCTGAGCCCTGCCAGGAGTGGGGACCCCTCTCGAAAGAGAGGAGGAGGGGCTCCGGCTAAGAACAAATATTTAGGAGTCGAACTCTGGCTCCTATTTTAGGAAGGAAGGGAGGCTGCAAGGACCATAGGCTCAGTACCTCTCCGGGCTTTTCCTAGTTCCCTTTCCAGAAACGGTTCTTCCAGGCAGGAGGTGGTGGGCACAGGGCTAAGGGTGGGCAGGAGCTCTGCCTGCAAGGTCTGAGCAGCTGCTCACCTTCCGCAGGCTACTTGCCTGTGATGTCCGGCCGGTCATCTATAAGAAGGTCAGCGGAGACCACAGTCTTGTCATGGGTCAGCACGATGTGTTCCAGAAAGTCCGTGCCTAAGTGCTTCTCCACCCAGGCATACTGGCACAGAGCAGGGGAAAAGAAAGCACCCGCCATCAGATTGGGAAGCCATGCCTGTCCTCCATCAGATGGGAGAGCCTGTGTCTGTCCTCCAGGCTGGGAGGGAGCAGCCCTGAGGTGGCTGCCTGCTCCCTGGGCCCCGCCCCAGGGCAGCAAAGGCGCCCCTACCCACCACCTCACACACAGGACAGGGACTTCCGCCAGCCACACACCCACTGGGGACAAGGAGATGGGGGTGGGGCTCAAAGACAGTGGAACAGTCAGTGTCCTGTGGCCCTGGCAAGATGTCAGCAGAGAACAGACGCTGCTCTTTCGTCCCTGAAGCCAGCAGGCCCCAAGGACCTGTGGAAGGAGCGGCCTTCATGAGGGCTGGGCCCAGTGAGCTAAGGCCCGAGGGCAGGTCCTGAGAACAGATGAAAAGTTGGGAGCTCCTAGGGGAGCCAGGGGTGCACAGAGTGGAAGGCAGAGGGGGCATCTCCCTTCCACAGGGGCCCCCCGCTGCCCCCGACCTGCAGTCCATGCCCACAGGAGGGTGGAGCAGTTTCAGGGCCCTTCCTTCCCGACACTGCCAGCCAAGATCCCCACAGCACAGTAAGGGTCAGAGGAGGAGTCGCCCTCCGGGCCTCACAGGGGGCTCTAGAAGCCAGCCGGGTTCCCACACCCTTCAACGTCTTTCTGAATCTCTGCCGTTTGCAAGCCAGCGCCCTCCCCCGGAGCCTGGCAGGGGTGGCCCTGAGTGTGCCAGGTATGGCTGAGGCAGAGCTGAGCAGGTGAGGGATCTGCCCCCAGTGGGGGGCGGGAGCAACCTCGGGACCTCCATACCACTGCCCTCCCGGAAGAAACAGTGAGGAGCAGACGGCGCACAGATAAGCTCGGCCAGGGAAGAGGAGACCCTCACAGCCTGCAAAGACCCCTCCGGAGAGGGAGGGCAGTGAGGCAGCGAGCCAGGCAGAGCACCCACAGATGCCTCGCCCCACTCCAGCCTGCCGTCACCCCTCGCTCCTGTCCCAGTGTCACGGACTGTCTCCAGGTCTCTGGACGGTGCTGCTCACAGGTCATTTCCTCTGCCTGCAGCCCTTTGCCGCCCATCCTCAGGCACGGACCTGGAGAGGCTTCCCCACACACGGCAGTCATAGGCCTCATGAGCTCACAGCTTCATGCATGTGCACGAGATATGCAGAGACAGACACACATGCAAACATGGACACACAAACTGACACATATGCAGAGACAGAAACAGGCATGTAGACACTGACACAAACTCAGACTGAAATACATGCAGAGACAGATACACATGCAGACATGGACACACAGAAATTGACACATGTGCAGAGACAGACACACGCACGCAGACACGGACACACATGCAGACTATGTAGAGACAGACACACATATGTACGTATGCACATACGTACAAGTGTACATACCTATTTGCACACTTGCATACACACGTGTACATAACAGACACGCACCATGACGTACATACTCACATGTGAAACATGTGCCCTACTGTACATGCATGTGCGGATATGTGCACCCTCGCTCCCAGCCAGGCCCTGCCTCTTGCTCAGCCGTCACTCCCTTTACCGTCCCTGACTTCTCAGACCAAGTTCCTGCCTAGGGGTAGTGACAGATGTCGCTACCTATTTGCCTAACTACTTGTTTCACATCTCCCTGACCCCACTTAGCTGCAAATTCCTTGAGGTCAGGGATCACATCTAAGCTTCGAGGGTCCCAAATGAAATATTAAAAAGTTCGTAGAGGGACTGGAGGGATAGCAGAGGAGTTCAGGCCTTGCATAAGCCAACCCTGACTCAAACCCTGGCACTGCCCAGGGTCCTCTGAGCCCCACCAGGACTGAACCCTGAGCACAGGGACAGAAGGAAGGCCTGAGCACTTCCTGCTTCCACAAGCTACTCAAACTAGTAAGTTTAACAAAATAATGGGACACAAGGTCACTTGCATTTCTATATATTTGGATGCTGAATACAAAATTTTTTACAACAGCACCAAAATATGGATCCGCTGATTGCAGGCTTAGAAGGAGCTCCCTTTGTTCTCACGCTCACTCATTTCGAAAGCTTCTTCACCAAGTGAGCCCCATGGCCAGCAGCAGTGGAAGGCTCGGGACACATGCCGTGGGCACGGGGGGACACGTGATCAGTGAGCTGCCTCATCTCCCTCAGCCTCTGTATCTGTCAGGTCAGAGGAGAGATCTGCAACCCCCCCCACCATAGATATAATAATAAAGCATAATGCCTGCATAATAAAGGTGCTAAATCAACAGCAAAATTCATTAGTAAAGGATTTCTGATCACTCTCTGTTGAACCAAGTAATCTCTTTGCGTCATACCAGGCATCAAAGCTGGCAGTGAGTCTGCCTGGATGCTGAGGTGAGGAGTAAGCAAGACAGACATGGCCCCTGCCTCGCCGATCTTGCCTCCTTGGAGGAAAGAGACTGGCAGAGAGACAGAGATAAAGAAACAAACCTGCTCCCAATGGTGCTAGGTGCTAAGTGCTACCTAGGAACAAGGCAAAGGCTACACTTTTGATCTGGTCAGGAAATGCAGGGAGGCTCCTGAGCCTCACGGCTGAGGAGGAGTCAGACATGCAGAAGGGATGTGTGTGTGTGTGTGTGTGTGTGTGTGTGTGTGTGTGTGTAGTGTGTGAATGAAAGACGGGAGTTCAGGGTGCACGAAACAGGCAGCCAAGACTTTATAGGTTATGTCAAGGAGTGTGTGTGTGTGTGTGTGTGTGTGTGTGTTTCTATTTTAAGTGCAGAGGGGAACCATTAAAAGACTTTTACATAGTAGGTTGACATGATCTGTTTTATGAAAGAACCTCCCTACCTCTGAATGGAAATGAAATGAAGACTGTTTAGGAGGCAACTAGTAGCTTGAGAAGAAATTAAAATGCGAAAACCCGGTCGCAACAGAAAAGTAGGCAGTTGCCACATATCCTTTATATAAATAATCTTGACAGGAAATACAACCTCTGGGCTGCTCAAGTGATGGGGAGGAGAAGGATGCCACTTGGATGGCTGAGTGGTTCCAGTCTGAGAGGAGGGGATGGACACAGATGGGTCATCAGTGCCCCATGGACGGACACTTCAGGGGTGTGTGTGTGTGTGTGTGTGTGTGTGTGTGTGTGTGTGTGTTGTTTGCTTTAGGGCCACAGCCAGAAGCACTCAGGGCTTACTCCTGGCTCTGAGCTCAGGGATCACTCCTGGTGGGACCTGGTAATCGAACCCAAGTCAGCCACAAACAAGACTACCATCTCTGCAGCCCCAGACACATTGTGTTTGAATGGTCCAGTCAGAGGTAAGTCCTGGGCAAAGGCTTCACAGGTCGGGTGCTCAGATAAAGTTGATGCTGAAATCCACAGGCAAGGATGACTGAAAAGGGGCAATCCGGCTCATTCCAACAAGTGCAGAACAATAACTGACCGTCCCATCTGCGATAACCCTGGCGGAGACTTACTCTAGCCCCAGGTTTCCCCAAGTGGGCAATACTGGCCCTGTGAGATGGGACAGAGAAACCGTTGGCGCACTTTCTGTCTGTTCACTTAAAGAGGCAGCTTGTTCCCTCCAGTGTATGGTCACCTGATCTTTGACAAAGGAGCTAAGAGTGTGAAATGGAGCAAGGAAAGCTTCCTCAGCAAGCAATGCTGAGGAAAACTGGTCAGTCACACATGAAAAAAATCAACTCAAACCGTTTTCTCATGTCATGCACAAAAGTCAATAAAAACTGGATTAAAGGCCCCAATATTAGACCTGAATTCATAAAATGTATTGAGGAAAATATAAGCAGAAACTTCATGACATCAATTCTAGAGGCATCTTCAATGGTTCAATGTTATCAGCCAAGCAAATGGAATAATGATAAATAAATGGGAATAATCAAACAAACAAGCTGCTATACGGCAAAAGAGACAATGACTAGAATAAAAAGACATGCCACAGACTATGGAGAGAGAACATTAGCCTGCCAATATCCAAGATATTAAGAAGAAAATAGTAAGAAGAAAATAACCAGTCCCATTAAAAAAAAGGGTAGAAGAGATGAACAGAAACTTTCCTAAAGGATGCGTACAGATGGCCAATGAGCATATGAAAAAACGCTCTGCATCACTGATCATCAGGGAAACGAAAATCAAAACAACAACAAGATACTTTCTCACACCAGTGAGACTGGCACACACCACAAAGAATAACAACCGCGTTGGCATGGGTGTGAGGAACAGCAACGCTTATCCACTTGGTGGGAATGTCACCTGGTCCAGCCTTTCCGAACAATATGAAAACATCTCAATAAACTAAGAATTGAGCTTCCATATGGCCCAGGATTCCACTTCTGTGCATCTACCCTCAGAGTCCAAGTATTCTCATCAGAAAAGACATCTGCGCTCCTTGAAGCATTGTTCATAATGGCCAAAAATCTGCAAACAGCCAAGCCCAGTGTCCAAGAACAAATAGATAAAGAAACCATGATACACAGACACAATGGAATACTACTCAGCAATTTGGAGGGGGAAAGAAAGACAAAATCAAGCAATTTTCTGCTATGCAGATGGATCGAGAGAGTATCATGCTGAGTGAAGTTAGTCAGAAGAAAGCAGAAACATCTCTCTCGTATGTGGGATATAAAAAAGCACAGCAGGGGAATAACAAAAGGCCAAAAGCAACAGAATCTAACAACTGGTCACCAGACTGAACTCTCGGAGGCTGCCCTGAGATGACGATGGGGGTTTGTTCTCCTGCCTCATCCTTGGGGAGCCCTCCATGGGCAGTGGAGCTCACGTGGACGGGACAGAACTACCCTCCCCAGGGGTCCTGGCGTCTTCAACAGGCTCTGTGCAGAGAATGAGGCAGAATTTCCTATGTTGCTATGGGAGGCTCTCAGGCCAGGCTGTGCCATGCAGACGGAAGGATCCAGGGAGAGGAGGCAAAGGTGGCAGCAGCCGCCAGCCTGAAGGGGTGTCAGCCCCTCGCAGTAAAGGGAAGCAAGGCCCAGCTGCGTGCCTGCATCTTACCTTCTCGTAAGGACAGTATTTGTACATCTTGATAGGGCTCGTGCAGATGAGGACATGCGTGCTGTGGAGAGAGAAAGGAGAGTGAGCCGTGGCCCTCCGCCCCCCTTGCCACCCCTGCCCTGCCTTCCCATCCTTTGGCCGCTGGGTCCTCTCAGGGGCTGAGCCCTCACCTGGATCAGAAGACCCGCTGCTCTGGGTCCTTCCCCACCACCCCCAACCCCCATGGCCGGCAGCCAGCACAGGGGAAGCAAGCCGCTGACTTCAGTGCAGCCAAACCCACAGCACAGCCAAACTGAGTGCTCTCAGCCACCTGCCCAGGAAGAAGCTAGTGACGGGAAGAAGAAGAAGCAGGGTGAGCTACTCGATGGAAAGTCAGGAGTTCCTGCGACACAGAACAGAAGACCTAGCATGTACAACCAAGGTGCCAGGCAGTGGGCCGCAGAGGGCGGGAGCCAGGTCCACGCCCGGCCAAGTCCCTGTGGATGAATATCTCCTCGAGACAGGCAGGGATGTGCCCATAGCTTGCGGTGCTGGGTCAATGCAGGTGGGCTGCCTAGAAGGGACTCTGGTGCCCTCCAGCCCACCAGCCCAGGCCTGAGCCCCATGGTACACAACGCCCCTCACCCACCTACCCCCCAAGTTGGCATCACCTGGTACCTGCATCTGTTGGCAGGGGACAGGCCTTCCTGCCTCATTTTCTCTTTGGCAAGTGAGTCCCCACTGAGGTCTAGGCATGTGCCTTCTCATTGCTATGTCTCTGCCCTCTCGGCAGGCCTCTGCCGACCCCATGCACAAGGCTTGTCCCCCAGCACTCAGCCTCTGCTCCCAGAAACAGAGTCTCCCAGGAAGCTGTTTATCTCTGCTCCTGACCTGCCTCGGAGATTATATGCTGTGAAAGAGTCTTCCTGAGTCTCCACTCTCTACTTCAGGTCCCAGACTCTGGGGGGCCAGACCCCAGCTGCCCTTCCCACTGCTGCCACCTGTCAGTCATCAACCCTGCCCTCCCCAGCCTCAGGGCTCACTCATGCCCTGGCTACACTCATGCCCACCAACTCATGCAACTCATGCAAGACTCCCTGCTCCTCCCCCTCCCCGCTGGACACCTCCTCCCGACCTAGTCCGTGTTCCTCCACTGCCATCTCCTGGACCTGGTGGACACTTCTGCCAAATGCCTCTCTGACCTCTAACCACCACCCACTCCTGTTCCAGCAAACACATTCTACCACCGTCCACTCTACCCCTCGCCAAGACTGGGCTCTGCCATTCTTTCCCTATGCCCAGCCTCCCGGCCCCCCATCCCTTTCACTGGGGCTCACCCCTGATTTCTCTTCCTCCACTGAGGCCTGTCGGTCCTGGAAGAACCCAGCAATCAACTTCCCCTTCTCTACCTCCCATACTTGGTCGACAGTTTTGCCTTAAAGCAGTGCCATCAGCAGCAAGCATGTGACCTTCTCAGCACCCTGCTGTGTGCACACCCTTGCCTCCAGGTCTGCCCCAGGCCTCAATTCCTCACCTACTCCTGACAGCGAGGAAGAGGCATCCCCCACTCTAGCCACGCCCTCCATAAGCCCAGGACTCTTTCCACCAATCTTCACAAGGACTTTGACCCTGTAGGATTCCCTTTCCAATCACTACTCATTCAAACATGTGCTGTATCTGCCTTCTTTTTTATTTGTTGGGGCACAGCCAGCAGTGCTCAGGGATTACTCTTGGTTCTGTGCTCAGGAGTGACACCTGGAAGTGCTTTCCGGACCATATGGAGTGTTAGGAATGGAATGAGGACCGCTGTATGCAAGGCAAAGTGCCTTAGCTCCTATACTGTATCTCTGGTCCTTGTATTGCTTCTTAAAAGGGAGGGAGAGGGAGAGGGGGAGGAAGAGGAAGGGGAAGGGGCACGGGGAAGGAGAGAGAGGTGGAGGGGGAGGGGGAGGGGAGAGGGAAGGGAAGGGGAGGCAGTGACTTCCTAGTCCTGCTCTGAGGTTTAGGAAACCACTTTTTTTTTTTTTGGGGGGGGGCTCTCTATGAATTGCCTACTCTGGGCATGTAAGTTAATGGAACCCTAACTGGCTCCTTTAATGCAGCATGTTTTCAAGTATCCGATACAGTGCAGAGCATATCAATGTGTCATATCTTCCTTTGTTCAGTGACAGCCCACAGTCTGAATATACCACCTTCGGTTTACTTATTTATCAGCTAGTGGGCATCTGTGCTGCTCCCACCTTTCTGAGTGTGACTAGTGCTGCTAGAAACATTCCTGCAAAAGTTTTTGTCTGGTTCTGTTCCCCATGGTATTCCTAAGAATCAAACTGCTGGCTCACAGGGTAACTTCATATTTAATATTTTGAGAAAATGTTTTCCACAGCAGACATGTCATTTTATGATCTCACCAGCAATAATGACTGTTTCGAATTCTCTGCATCTTCAAAAACGGTAAACGGTCATGGGACTATTTTTATTCTAGTTATTTCACTGATGCAAGGTGCTTCCTGCTTGTGGTTTGGGTTTGAATCCTCCTAATGACTATGGATGATAAAGCACAACTCTGTGCATTTGCTGGCCAAAGTGTGTTTTATTTAGAGAAATGTTAATTCAGATCTATGGCCCCAAGTCTGTGTATTTAAACCCTAAGCTCGATCACATTCTCTTTTCACTCTCCTCCCATGTCATCAATTCATTCTAGTCACAACATTAATGTTATCTTTCTGTGACTCAAATAGGAAAAGTCCTTGCTTTACTTGCTTTTGCGTGGCACTGTAGCACTGTCCTCCCATTGTTCATCGATTTGCTCAAGCGGGCCCAGTAACGTCTCCATTGGAGACTTTGTTGTTACTGTGTTTGGCATATCGAATAGCCACGGGGAGCTTGCCAGGCTTTGCCATGTGGGCGAGATACTCTCGGTAGCTTGCCGGGCTCTCCGAGAGGGGCAGAGGGGCTGAAGGAAAAAGCAAGGGCTGACTCTTCCCGGGTCATCTTCCTGGCACTTCTGCTCCACCTGAGGTAGCTCCCTCCCCATTTACTCCAACATAGCACTGTGTTCATTTCCTTCACAAAAAATATTGCCATCTGAAATTATTCTGTTCAATTGTTTCATCTTCCCTAATATAACCAAAATTCCTTGCTGCCTGAGACCTTAGGTATCTTTCTTACAAACATATCCCCAGTAGTTAGCACAGTGCCAGGCACATAAAAAGGGATAAAAATTCATTTTAGTGAATGAATAAAGAGCCTTTTATTTCAGGCTCCACAATAGCGCTATTAAGAGGCATGTTTAAACACAGCTTTAAAAGAGCGGTGTTTCCTTCAAAAGTACAACTCTAGGATGTCTTCCTCTATAATAAGAAGACTTGGTTTGACAAATGTTAATTACTGCTTAAAACACATTTGGATTTATATCTATTACTATACATTTATGGGGGAAATATATGTGAATGCAACAAAATTCGTGAGATTATAAGTGACTTGGTATCCTATATTTTAATTTCCAAATATTAACCATTTGTATGCTAGGGAGAATATGTCAACAGCAGAGCACAATACCTCACCTGTGTAAAGATCTGGATTTGAATCCCCAAATTGCAAGCAAGCAAAAATTTACCACAAGCCATAGGCTTTCTAAAAGCAAGTTATTTTGTGGTTTGTTTTGTTTTCTTGAAGGGACCAAATTCAAAAGCCCATCACAATCACGAGAACGTGCTCATTTCTTCAAATATCATTTCTTTTTTTTTTCATAGATTTATTTGATTCAACATATATTGAAACTGATTCCAAACTCTGGAAAGTTTTAAGTATGACTCACTTATCTGTTGGCATTGACTTGAAATAAGTTTTTTTAGTTGTTTCATACATCATATATCCCCTTAAAAGATCTTTCATACTGAGAAAGCGCATTTCATTGTAGAACATACTATGTTAGTTGCTGTGTGTGCTCATCCCTCAAAAGGGTAGCATCTATCACGAAGTATCCATTATATTCAAACTGTTCGGCGCACTTGGTTTTGGTCCGACCATGGACTATTACACAGAAATATCTACACAAATTACAGCAAGATGCTCACTATAGCCTGGACATACATGTGAAAATGAGAATCAGGGCTGGGGATGTAGCTTGGCTGAGAGACCTTGCCTTGCACATGAGAGGCACTGGGTTCAATCCATATCATTGCCACAAAACAAGAAAGAAAAACAACCAACTGTCTATATGGAAATCATTAAATAAATGATAGATGTGTATGATAAATAACATGTAGTACTGATGTGGACAATACCTAATACTTTTGCTAAATAAAAAAGAGAAAAAAGAACTCATTTTAAAAGAATAACCATTATGCAGTATACATATATACATCCAGTATTTGCTTGAAGAGGCAGGGAAAAACAGAGACACAAAATCTCAGCTTGAGTACAAACCCAAGGGAATGGGGCAGTGGACTGGGAGGACTGTGGAGGTCAGAAAAGACCTCTTTCAAGGAAGGACATTTAAGGTGCTTATAGTGGAAAGATAGGAGCCTGGTGACCATGCAGAGAGAGACACAGGGACCAAACTGATGCACCACAATGATGGGATGATAGCCCCTAATACTTCTGGGCTTTGAATTCAGGGATCATTCCTGGTGGTTCTCAGGGCACCGAGTGAATTAAACCGGGGCCTCCTAATGGGAACATACACAGCATGTTAAGCTATCTCTCCAGCTCTCATTAAACTACATTTTAGTACGGGGGCAAGGCCACAGCCAACCCCGATTTAATCCCTGAGCCACATATGGTCACCTAAGCATCACCAGGAGTGATCCCTGAGCACAGAGTCAAGAGTAAGCTCTGAACACAATAGGTGTTGCCCAACTCCCTCTACCCCCAAGAAAAGCTACAATTTAAACCTGGTCTCATCTAAGCAGTACAGTAGGTAATGCATTTGCCTTGCACACAGCCTGTGTGCATCCGTGGCACCCCAGACGATCCCCCAAGCACTGCCAGGATTAATTCCTGAGTGCAGATCCAGCAGTAACCATTGAGCATTGCAGGTGGCCCAAAAACAACAAAACAATTTGGGCCTAGAGCAATAGTACAGTGGGTAGGGTGCTTTCTTTGAGTACAGCTGACCCAGGCCTGATCCCCAGTACCCCAAGTCCCACCTGGAGTGATCCCTGGGCACAAAGTCAGGAGCAAGCCCTGAGCACGATTGGGCACGGCCCCAAAACCAAAGAAATAAGAAATAAACAAACAAACTTGATCTCTGTCTGCCTCAGCACAAGACATGCAGTTACTCACCAAGATTCTGACTGCACCCCTCTCTTTCTACATGGCGGGGTACTGACCGGCTACAGCAAACCTTCCCCAGTTAACAGCCTCAGAGGAGGTGTTCCAGACATGCATTTCCAGACCAGAATTTCTGAAAGGCATTCATAGGGAAGCTGTAGTGAAGGAAAGGGTTCCAGAATAGAATATATTTGAAGAAGACTGTATTCCCTGCTATCCCAATGAGGAGTCACATTGCACATTAGCAAAGAAAACTCTCTGCGAAGTGCTACAGTCAATCTTCATTCGAGGATAGAAAGATAGCTCTGGTATGAAGCACATGCCTTACTACAGGAGCCCAGGCTTGATCACCAGGAAAACATGGCTTCCCAAGCACAGCCAAGAGAGACCCCCAAGCACAGAGCCAGGATCTGGCCCCTGAGCATCCTGTATGGCACTAAATAAATATATAAATAAACAAAAGAAACATTCATTCAATGTGTCTCTCACTGATTTTGTTAAAGAGTATTGAGTTGTTTGTCTTTTCTCTTGTTTTGTTTTGCTTCTTGTTTTATTGCAGTACCAGTGAGAGAAGAAACCAGGCTTTCACACAGGCCAAACACGTGCTCTACCACTAAAACACGTCGCCCCTGAAGACTCAGCAAGTGTTGGAGAACAAGTCTGATAGTTAAAGAGATAAGTGCATGCTTTGCATACAGGAGGTCCAGGTTTGCTCTCCAATACCACATGGTCCCCCAAGCACCTCTGGGAGTGACCCCCCAGCACAGAGCCAGGAACAGCCCTTGAACACCAGCTAATATATATGGCCGAACCACTCCCATACTAACAGAATAATAGAATAATAATAATAATAGCACTAACATTTACTGAGTACCTAATATGTGTCAAGTACAGCTTGGGGATTTTCTCATTATCCTCATTTTACAGAACTCTCTGCATCCAGAGAGTTCAATAACTTGACAACAGCAGAGAATCACAAGAAACCCTGACATGAGACAGACTGTGTAACCCCAGAAGCCTGAGTCCATGCTAAGCAGTTCATCCAAATACAGCCAAAGACTGTGGTAGATTTAAGTTGGGCTGGAGAGACAGCACAGTGGTAGGGCATTTGCCTTGTGTGCAGCCAGCCTGGCCGAGCCAGGTTCGATTCCTCTGCCCCTCTCGGAGAGCCCGGCAAGCTACCGAGAGTATCTTGCCCGCACGGCAAAGCCTGTGGCAAGCTCCCCGTGACGTATTCGATATGCCAAATACAGTAACAACAAGTCTCACGATGGAGACGTTACTGGGCCCGCTCAAGCAAATCGATGAACAACAGGAGGACAGTGTTTGTTTGTTTGTTTGTTTGTTTGTTTTGGAACTAAAGATGACTCAAAGGGCTGAGGCCCATGCCTTATAGGAGGCCGTCCAAGGCTGGGTAATGCTGCGTGTGACCCAAAAACAAAGCTTGCATTTTAAAAGACCATCAATAAAGTAAAATAAAACTTCACAGAATTGAGAGGTTATATTTTCAAATCATATGTGTAGGAAGAGACAATCTAAAACAGGTTGAAAACCCTGGTCTCTAAACCAGCATGCAGAATAGGTGCTGGGTCACCGGTGTAATAAGGCTAGAGAATTCTGAAGTAGGGCCCAGTGAGATAGTATAGAGGGTACCTGCACTGCATCCAGCTGCCGGGTTCAATCTCAGGCACCCCAGATGGTCCCCCAAGCACCGTTAGAAGTGACCCCTAAGTGCAGAGCCAGGAATAAGCCCTGAGCATGCCAGGGATGGCCCAAAAACAATAACAACAACAACAACAATAATAATAATAATAAATAATGCTGATCTAGAATATATTAATAACCTTTACCAGTTGACAATTTTGAAAGAATACAATTTTTAAAATAGTGAAGTATTTCAATAAATGTTTCTAAAAAAATAAGGTAAACAAATGACTAATAAAGTAAAATGACTAACAAGCATACAAAATATGTCCACATTTTTAGTTATCAGAGAAATAAAAAATCAGAACGAAATATACTTCACACACCAGGATGTTTTGCCCGCTCGAGCAAATTGATGAACAACAGGAGGACAGTGACAGTAACAGATTTAAGTCAAATGGGAAAAATGAATGAGCAAAAAGTGGCCTATCTATACAATGGAGTATTATTTTATAATGGAAAGGAACAAAGTACCAATCTGAGCTACCACAACATGGATGAAATGCTGAATTCAGCTCGGTTTTTGTTGGGTTCAGAATCATGAAATGAGCATGGCCCTCGGTAGGAGGTGGCGAGTAAGAAAGGAAGGAAGTGGAGGAAGGAGTGGAGGGCAAGGAGGTGCAGACACTTACTTCTCTAGGCTGGCCATCTCCTTCACAGCTTCAATGGCTCCTGGAAGAGGATCAAGGTCCAAAAAAAAATTCTCCGACTGCCATATGCTCATGGCCTTCTCCTAAGAAGAGAAGAGAAGCGGTGACTATCCCACATTGCCTCACTGCAGGAAAAGTCAGCGGGGGAGGGGCTGCTGACAGAAAGTGGGTCTCCCAGGTCTCGGTGTCCATCTGCCTGTGTGTCTGTCTTTTTCCTTAGGTTGGGGGCACAGAGACACTGCTTGTGAGTGGTCCCTCTACAGGGGCATGTAACTTCTGCAAGGACCCAGCAGAGAAGGGTTGAAGTGTCAGGGCTGAGGGCTCCAGAGCCAGCTATGCCAGAGACACCCCTTCAGTCATCAGAGAACAAGGGGAAAGCCAACTTGCACCCTGGATTTGCTTGCCCCAAATGGTCAGAGGCATCATGGAAGCTCTGAGGGGGGACCAGGCACGTGAGTCATTAGATTGGAGATCTGGAGGAACCCAGAGATTCCTTAAGAGCGCTGCTGTGGGGGCAAGGGAGACGGCTCAAAGGGTTGAAGCGGGGCTGGAGCGATAGCACAGCGGGTAGGGCGTTTTCCTGCCACGTGGCTGACCCAGGTTCGATTCCCAGCATCCCATATGGCCCCCCCCCCCCCCCCAGCACCGCCAGGAGTAATTCCTGAGTGTAGAGCCAGGAGTAACCCCTGAACACTGCCAGATGTGACCCAAAAAGGAAAAAAAATGAGGGGTTGAAGCATCGCGCTTTGTACGCAGGAGCCCTGAATTGATCCTTGGCACCACATGGGACTATAACCCCTCCGAGGGGGAAAAAAAGGTGGGGGGGGAGCTGGACTGGAGGCAGATGTGGCTCAAACAGCAAAGCACGTGTCTTGCATGAAGCCCTGGATGACCCTCAGTACAGCATCCTTCCAAACCAGACTGCAGGGCAGGTGGGAGCGGATGCCCCTATAAAAGAAAAGCATGGAAGTCAGACTTAGGAAGGGCTCCAAAGGCTGGAGCAGCACATCCTTGCTGACGAAGGCCCAAGTTCAAGCCCCAGAACTGCATGACCCCCCCAGCACCACCAGAGGTGACCAGCAATGGTAGACCTGAGTTACCATCACATCAGCAGACCTGAGTCAGGCCAGTTGACCAAGGATCCAAGGAGAAGAGGAGGGGCTCCCAATGGAGAAAGGGCTTGCCTACTTAGCACAGAGCAAAACCAGGTGACTGAGCAGAGCATGGAAGCTTGCCCCAGTCCTGGGCAAGCAGTTTCCACTTTATACTACTGAGCCCAATTCCTTTGCTGATTTAAAGTTTCTAGGGCCAGAAGAGGGGGCAGAGGTAACAAGGTAGGAGCTAAGACTTAGCCATTGAAAAGTAGGAACCTAAAGCCCACACGTGTGTGAAGGAAGATCGCCTGCCAGGTTGAATGCTGCACATTCCAGAGCAAATACAGCTACTACCAGCCACACACAGTGCTCTATGGCTGGAACATACCAGCAGTTCTCTTTGGAATTACACATAAGAACCTCCTGCTAATAAGTTCTCTCCAGTGTGGCCCTGAGGTCTCACCAGAGGAAGAATGGACAATCCCCCCAAATCACAGATGAGGTTCACAGAGCAGTTAGGAGGAATCTGGTCAGAACTGAACCCAGAGCCATATGCATTGGTGGAAAAGTGTGTTCCACTTAGGGTCCAGGGGTCAGATCCTTTTTCTTGCTGTGAGACTCTGCATTCACTGCATCATTCTTAGCATCTCTGCCCTGCCCACCCTCCTTCTTCTGATCCAGCTACTTCCTTTCTCCAGGTTCAAAGGCCTGCTCCAGCTACTTCCTTTCTCCAGGTTCAGTTCCTCAGCTGTCCTAACAACTGTTCTAAGTCCACAGCCAGAAAGATAGTAAGAGGGTAGGGTGCTTACGTTGCATTTGACCAACCCAGCTTTGATCCCCAGCACCCAATACAGTTCCGCAAGACCTGCCAGGAGTGAACCTTGAGCACAGAGCAAGGAGCAAGGCCTTGAACACTGCTAGATGATTTCAAATCCTTCCCAACCCCTCCAAACAGATTCTAATTCCACTCAGCTAAAAATGAGCTATATGTCCAACTTCTTCCCTGTTTTGCTGAGCACTCTGAAAATTAAAACAATACAGACATAAGCGAGTGTTGTAAAGAAGAAATGCCTACATATGTAAGCTGGGTGCTGGAGGGCTGTCCTTAACCACAGATGCTGGACCAGCCCAAACAAGCAAGGACCCAGGATGTCATTCTTTAGACTTTGCTAGGGATAGAGTATGTGTTCATCTATTGATGCCGTTTCTTACAATGTCCCCAGAAGCTGTAAGAATCAGCTGAGCACCCCTTGTGTACTGCCTCCTGAGCATCTCCGTAGTTCTATCCCTTAGCCAAGTCCTGGGGAAATAGGGTTTCATCTCCTGAGGCTTGGAATCTGCACTCTGCACAAATGACTGAAAAACTACTCTCCTTCTGAGCATTGGAGTGGGTCTAGTTTCAATACCCTGATGCACTTCTGGGCAAAAATAAGTTTGCCAAGTGTCAGTGCCACTCACGGCCCGTAAGTGAACCCATATGGTGCAGGGAAATGCAGCAACAGACGGCAAACACCAGAACAGCATTTTCACCAGTGAGATAGTACAGTGGGTAGGGCACTTGCCTTGCACACAGTCAACCCGGGTTCAATCCCTGAACCCCATAGGGCCCCCTGAGCCAGGGGTGATCACCAGGATCCCTGAGCACAGAGCCAGAAGTAAATCCTGAGCACCACTGGGTGTGGCCAAAACACCCCAACAAATATATCAATAAACCAGAACAGCATTTTTGCCAGGCTCAAGTTTCAAATGAGGCGCCAGGAATGGGAAACTCATCCGCAAGGGATGCAGGGAAGTGGTTTCTCGAGCATCCTGCTTTAAAGACAATAAATGGTATTCGATTGGGGGACTCCCAAACAGTGCTCAGGAGGGCTGGGGTCCCCACTGGTGATTGTCTGCCAAACGGGCCAGTCAGCTCAGGAGTCAGAAGAGACAAGACTGCTCAGTTCAGCCTTGTGATGGACGTTGGGCCACATCAGTGGTGCCTGGATGAACATACAGTGCTGGGAATTGAACCTGGGAGTGCCTGAACTGCTGGACTATCTCCTAGTCTTGCAGTCAATATTTTAATAGCTGCCCTGAAAAAAATCAAAATACAGTTTTTCAAGGCACTTGAAGCCAGCCAGGGAGACAGAATTTGAGGGAGGGAAAAAGCTAAGTCGGAGAGAGTCACACTTGACGCGTCCCTTATCAGCCAGGACACCAGATGGATCCTGTCTCATCACCTTCCTAAGGGAAGGGCTGTCTCTCTCAGAGAACCAACCTGTGCCCACCAAACAGGCTCTCACAGCAGGAGAGGCAGTCCAGGGGTGTCTCTTGACGTCTGTGCATGGCAAAATAGCTTAGTCCTTTTGCAAAAGAGCTGACGTGTATAACCAAGCTATCTTGGGAACACGCCTGGCTCAGCGCTGCCCCCATCACCCCTATTCCAATACGGACCCAGAGCAGGACACAGGCCATTTAGGGGGCTGGGAGGGCTCATGAATTCAGCAGGACCCACGGGGCCAGGGGAAAGTCCGGGAGTCTGGATTCCACCCCACCTTGACTACTGACTCACTAGGTAATCAGCCTCTAGGGGTCTCAAGCACCACTGCGACCCACAGCCCCAGGGAAGAGGGGTGGGGGGCGGGAAGGAAGGAATGGTAAAGGCTGGGCAAGAAAATGGAATGTGACGGTCCAAGGGGCGAAGTCAAGGAGGGCTTCACTTGTCAGTGCTTCTTTTATTTCCGAAAGAAAAGGAGGGCTTGGGATGCAGCTCCGGGTCGGAGCGGAAGCTCGCACGTGCAAGGCCCTGGGTTCGAGCCCGGGGGAGAGAGAAACTTAAAAAAAGTCAAAATCCAAGCGGCTAGGGGCAGAGAAGGTCGGGCGGGCGGGCCCCGGGGGTCGGGCCGGCGCCTCGGGTTCCCGGGGCGGTGACCCGGCCAAGGTCACGCGGCCTCAGTTTCCCCGGGGCGCGGCGGGGCGGGGGATGCTCACGCTCAGCCCGGGCCGCAGGCGGCCGTACTGCTCCGACAGCCAGAAGCCGCGCCGGTCCTCCAGCGCGATGTAGGGCAGCTCGGGGAAGCGCGCGCGGAACTTGCGGAGGAAACCGCCCTCGAAGTCGGCCAGCACGCCGTCCATGTCCACCAGCACCCGCAGGGCGCGGCCGCCTCGCCGGCCAGCAGGCGCCCCGCTCGCCCGGCACCGCCCCGCCGCCGGGACCGCCGCGCCGCGGCCCGGCCGCACGCACCAGCCGCCCAGCCGCATCACAGCCCCGCGCCGCGGCCCGTGGCGGGCGCCGGGACCCGGGCTCGGCCCCGGGACATGACGGCCGCCGACGGGAAGCGCCGCGCCGGGCACGCGCGCCGGGAGCGCGGCCGGGAGCGCGCAGGCCCCACAGCGAGGCGGGGCCGCGCGCCCCCGCGCCGCGGCGAGCGTCGCGCCCGCCTTAAAGGGACACGCGCCCGCGCCGCGCTCGCTGTTGGGGCGTGGCTTAGGGGCCCCTGGCTCCGGGGGAGGTGGGGGGCGTGGAGGTGGGGGAAGGGGAGGTGCGTCTTCCCGCAGAATCCCACGCTTGGTCTCATTCTGCCCTCAGCTGCTACTCCCAGGCGAAATGCAAGAGCAGTGCACGCCTTTGTCCCGTGGACTGTGGACAGACTAGACGAGATGCTGTCATCCTGGAACCTACCTGTTGGCAAGCAAACCAACAAAATAGGCAGAAATAAAAAAATAATACACATATATATGTATAATATATTACACATATATACACATATAATATATACATATCACTTAATCACTTAATCCCCGTTATTCATGGATTTATTCGAGCGGGTGCCAGTAACGTCTCCATTCATCCCGGTTGCGTGCTAGCGTAGCCCAATGGTATCTGTTCGTTCTAGGAACATGCAGAGCCTCAAACCGATCATTTAGGGTCTTGACGAAGAAGTCTGACCATCTTATAGGTGGGCGTCCACGTGATCTTTTGATGTCTCGTGGAATCCAATCAGTAATGGCTCTCTAGTCCAGCGGTTGTCTGTAAACCTCATTACGTGTCCAGCCCATCTGATTTTTGATGTCTTGGCAAATGAGACAACGTCCCTGATTCTTGAGCGTTGACGAAGATCAGAACTCCGGATTCTATCTCTCATTTGAGTGAATCGTGATATTCCAAGCATAGTTCTTTCAATTCCTCTTTGAGAGACCCGAATAGCGTTCTCATCCTGTTTTCGTAGGGTCCAGGTCTCTGAGGCATATGTTAATGCAGGAAGAATAGTGGAATCAAAGAGATGTGCTCGTAGCTGGAGGTTCTTTGTCCTTTTAGTTATTTCTTCAATGCTCTTGAAGGCATTCCAAGCCGCTCTCTTCCTCCTGCGCAACTCAGGTGCCAGGTCATTCATCATGTTGATTTCTCGACCTAGGTATATATAACTGTTGCATTCGGGGATGGTGGTTCCGTTGAGAGCGAATGGAGCGTCAGGAACAAGGCTGTTTCTCATAAACATTGTCTTCGTAAGATTCAGCTGTAGTCCGACCTTTCCACATTCACGGTCAAAGTCGTTCAGCATTTGTGCCGCTTGGCTGATGTTTGGTGTTATTAGAACAATGTCATCAGCAAAGCGAAGGTGGTGTAGTTGCCGACCATCTATCTTCACTCCCATGTTTTCCCATTCCAGTCGACGCATGATGTTCTCGAGGGTGGCACTGAAGAGTTTTGGTGAAATGGTATCACCCTGCCGAACCCTCTCTTGATATGGATGATTACTTCATTGTAGAATGGTGAGATTTTGGTAGTGAATCCGCAACAGAGCTCACGAAGGATCCTGATGTATTGAGTTTGTACGCCCTGATTGGCTAGGGCTTCCATGACCGCTTCCGTCTCAACAGAATCAAAGGCCTTCTTTAAATCAACGAACGTTAGACAGAGCGGCATCTTGAACTCCCGAGATACCTCAATGAGCTTGGTTATTGTGTGGATATGGTCGATGGTACTGAATCCTTTTCGGAATCCAGCTTGTTCACATGGTTGTCCTTCATCTAGTGTTCTGCTAATCCTATTCAGGATGACTCGAGTGAATAGTTTGTAGATGACAGACAATAGGCAGATTGGGCGATAGTTGCCAATGTCGTGGATGTCTCCTTTCTTGTATAGTAGTACAGTCCTGCTGGTTTTCCATTGGGATGGAACCTTGCATTCAGACAGGTAGCGTGTGAAGAGTCGAGCCAATGTATTGATGAGTACTGATGGTAAGTTCTTCAGATGTTCAGGTCTGATCTTGTCTGGGCCAGGTGCTCTTTGTTTCTTTACCGACGAGATGGCATGTTGGATTTCGGAAGGGAGAACATTGGGAACGACATATCCATCATGTGGTATGTGGTATGTGGGCAAGTGGATGTGGCTATTAAAGAGATCTGAGTAGAAGTCATGAATAATCTTCTCCATTGCCCTTCTGGAAGATGTGATAGATCCATCATGATGTCGGAGGGCAGTCATCTTGGTTTTGTAGTTGGTGAAGGACAGGCGGGCATTACGAATGTTTTTCCCAGCTTCTGCTGCATCTACCAGTACTGCTGCTCTCCTGTTTTTGAGGTCATCCTTGATGGTTTCTCTGCACTGTTTTGCCAGTTCAGATGTTCGCTTGTGGTTGCCTGAGGCATGTGCCAAGCCACGTTGGCGAATAAGTTCAAGAGTGTTCGAAGAAAGACGGTTTTTTTGTGGTTATCTCTCTCTTGGCATTCCTTGCACAATCATGGAGGTGCTGAATCATTCGATCGTATTCCTCATCAATGTTGTCAATGACGGCATCTTCCCATGTTGCCGCAATAGAGCCAAAGAGCTCCCAGTTGGTGGTTGTTCTGGAAGTCCTCTTCTTAAACCTTGCATTCTTTTCTCCTCGTTCTGTGAGGTAAAATTTTGCACAAAGAAGACGGTGGTCTGATCCCGTTTGGAATTCTGGGACAACAGCAACATCGGTTAGGCAAAACCGCCAATTGAATATGATGTGGTCTATTTCATTGTGGAACCGTCCATCGGGAGACTCCCATGTCCAACGTTTAGATTCAGCCTTTTGGAATTGTGAGTTACCATGGAAGGTTTTGGTTGACATGATGAACTCAGACAGTCTGTCACCCTGTTCGTTCCATTCCAGGCCATGGGTTCCGATGTGGAGTTCATCGACTGATCTTCTTGGTCCTATCTTGGCATTAAAATCACCGATAATGATCTTGTAGAAGGTGTGATCTTCTTTATAGAACTTCTCCAGCTCCATGTAGAACTTCTCAGTTTCTCTTTCACCATAACTGGATGTTGGTGCATAGACAACAAAGATAGAAACTGCCGGTAGTGAGCCACATTTATTCAAGTGTAATCGTCCGATTCGGGTTGTTAGGCATTCGAATGAATCAATGCTCGTGATTAAGTTTGTGTTGACAAGGATACCAACACCACCGACGCCTCTTTTATCACATGTTCCAAGGAACAGTTCTTCTCCAGTGTCGAAAACAGCATGATGGGATTGATGTCTTCTCGTTTTGGTTAGACCAATGATGTCGTACTTGATCTTCGCGCTTGTACCATAAGGTCTTCAATGGATGCAGTAGATGCCAGCGTACGAGCATTAAAAGTACAGACAATCATTTTTGTTTTTCTGTGTTTTGGCAGCCTATGTCTGCCTTGGTGTTTTATCAGCCTCTCCCTCTCCTTCCATATCCTTCTCGACTCTGCATATTCAGGGTTAGGGAAATGAGATCCATTTATTACTGGATATATCCAGTAATAAATATATACACATATATATAAATATATATATATATATATATATATACATACTTCAGGGAGAGACAAAAGTAGAAAGAAACCAAAAGAAGATGATGTATGGGGGCTGGAACAATAGTTCGGCATAATCCCCGGCACTGTAGCACTGTCCCCTGATGTTCATCGATTTGCTCGAGCAGGCACCAGTAATGTCTCCATTGTAAGACTTCTTGTTACAGTTTTTTGGCATATTGAATACGCCAGGAGGAGCTTGCCAGGCTCTGCCGTGCGAGCGGGATACTCTCGATAACTTGTCAGGCTCTCCAAGAGGGACAGAGGAATCGAACCCGGTTGGGCCATGTGCAAGGCTGTGCTATCGCTCCAGCCCTCAAGCACTGCCAGTAGTAATTTCTGAGTGCAGAGCCAGGAGTAACCCCTGAGCATCAATGGGTGTGACCCAAAAAGCAAAAAGAGAAATAAAAAAAAAAAGAAAGAAAGAAAGAAAGAGATGTACACTCTGAGAGCCACTTTATATATTTTGTTTATTATGTCTTTGTTTCATATATTGGCTTTAGAGTCAGTATCTGGAGAAAAGCCAGTATTAATACAGTAAGTATCTTGCAAACATAACAAGACCCTAATAAAACTGGTGATTCAGAAAACTTTAAAGACTTCACCCCCAAAATTGTTAGAATAAGCAAATGCAGTCAAGTTTCAGGATACAAAAATCAATGTACAAAAAATCGGTCCCATTCCTGTACTAAAAGCAAACCATTAGAGAAATTAAAATCATTTCTTTAAAACAAGATGAACCCAAAGAATCCTGTTTACCATTCTATAATAATAAGATGTCTTAGAATAAATTTGACCCCAAAAATGAAAGATCTGTACAATCGAAGAAGGTATAACAACATGGAAAGACAGTTCAGGCTCATGGGCCAGGAGAATTGATATTGCTGGGGCAGGAACACAGTGGCGAGAGCATAGACTTCACATGAGGAAGCCCCAGGTTTGATTGCAGGAATCAATCAAACGCCATGCTGCATGTGGCCCAAAATCAACAACAACAAAAAGAATTAATATTCTTTAAATGTCTGTCCTTCACAAAATGATCTATAAATTTAATGAAATGTTTATCAAAAAGGGTTGAGTTTCCCTCTCTGCCTTGAGCAGAGCCCCAGCAGCTGAAGACCTCCAGGACCCAGCCACAGACATGCTAAGACCACTCTTCACACACTCTGATGAGCCTCATGCATAAAGGAACCGGCAGGGGAACCCAGGTTTTCGGGACCCAGGGCTGAGATCTTCAAGCCTGCTCAGATAGGGACTGGGCCTCCTCCACCCAGATGCCCTATCTTCCAGTAGCTAGACAGTTACACCCACCAACTGCCATGTAACCCCATCAACAGCCAAGATCCAGAGACTATAAAACCACGTTCCTGGAAGCTAGACCTAGACCTCTTATTGTCTAGTTCTCACTCTCGGAGAACCTGGCAGGCTACTGAGAGTATCCTGTGCGCATATATGCCTTACTGGGAATTGTAAAGGAGATTAGAAGCTGCCCCCAAAGCCTCCATTCCTCTCAGAGAGCCCGGCAAGCTACTGAGAGTATCCTGCCCGTACGGCAGAGCTTAGCAAGCTCTTAGCATGGCATACTCGATATGCCAAAAACAGTAACAATGATGGTCCTCATTCCCCTGACCCTTAAAGAGCCCCCAGTATGCCATCATGCTACACTATGACAGGGACGAATGGAGACATTACTCGTGCCCGCTCGAGCAATTCAATGAACAACGTGATGATAGTGATAGTGATAGTGATCACTTAATCACTTAACTTCCCGTTAGTCGTCGATTTGCTCGAGCGGGCGCCAGTAACGTCTCCATTTGTCCCTGTCGCGTGCTAGTGTAGCCCAATGGCATCTGTTCGCTCCGGGAACATGAAGGGCCTCAAACCGATCGTTCATGATCTTGACGAAGAAGTCTGACCATCTGGTAGGTGGGCGGCCAAGCGGTCTTTTGACATCCCATGGAATCCAGTCGGTAACAGTTCTAGTCCAGCGGTCGTCTTTAAATCTCATTATGTGACCAGCCCATCTGATTTTCGACACCTTGGCAAATGAGACAGCGTCCCTGATTCTTGATCGTCGACGGATGTCAGAACTCCGGATTCGTTCTCTCATTTGAGTGAAAAGTGATATTCCAAGCATAGCTCTTTCAATTCCTCTTTGGTAGACCCAATTCCTCTTTGGTAGACCCAATAGCGTTCTCATCCTGTTTGCTTAGGGCCCAGGTCTCTGAGGCATATGTTAATGCAGGAAGAACAGTGGAATCAAAGAGATGTGCCCGGAGCCGGAGGTTCTTCGTCCTCTTAGCTATTTCTTTGACGTTCTTGAAGGCATTCCAAGCCGCTCTCTTCCTCCTGCGCAGCTCGGGTGCCAGGTCATTTGTCATGTTGACCTCTCGACCTAGGTACACATAGCTGTTGCATTCGGAGATGGTTGTTCCGTTGAGAGCGAATGGGGCGTCAGGAACGAGGCTGTTTCTCATAAACATTGTCTTCGTAAGATTCAGCTGTAGTCCTACCTTTCCACACTCACGGTCAAAGTCGGCCAGCATTTGTGCCGCTTGGCTGATGTTTGGTGTTATTAAAACAATGTCATCAGCAAAGCGGAGGTGGTGTAGTTGCCAACCATCTATCTTCACTCCCATTCCTTCCCATTCCAGTCGTCGCATGATGTTCTCGAGGGTGGCACTGAAGAGTTTCGGTGAAATGGTATCACCCTGCCGCACCCCTCTCTTGACATCAACGATCACTTCTTTGTAGAATGGTGAGATCCTGGTAGTGAATCCACAATACAGCTCACGGAGGATCCTGATGTATTGGGCTTGAATGCCCTGATTGGCTAGGGCTTCAATGACCGCTTCCGTCTCAACAGAATCAAAGACCTTCTTTAAGTGATAGTGATAGTTTATCAAAATATTGATAGCCTTCTTTCACAGAAATAGAACAAACCTGAAATCTGTGTGGAACCACATAAAACTCAAAGTAGTTAATATACTCTTTAGCTGGGGCCAGAGATATAGTACAGCAGTTAGGGCACTTGCCTGGCACTCGCTGATCTGGTTAGTTCCCTGGCATCTCATATGATCCCTCGAGCCTGCCAGGAGTGATCCCTGAACGAAGACCCTTGAGTAAACACTGCACTCTGCTGGGTATGAACCCCAAACCCAAAAACATAACAAAGCTGGTTAATTACATTCCCTAACTTAAAAAAATATATATATATAGATCAACAAAACTATGGAGAACTAGCTATAGAGAGCTCAGAAATAACCCCCTGCCTATGTGATCAATTAATTTATAACAAAGGAGACAAGCATAGACAATGTAAAAAGGGAACAAAAGCTCAAAGGACTGGAATGCATGATAGAACCCTGAGTTCAATGCCAGCACTGCATGGTCCCCAGGGAGTTACTCAAAAATATAGATAGAAAATAGATAGATAGTGGGGTATGGTACCACCAGCAGGTCTATACCTGTGGGGTGAGTGAATCAGCAGCCTAATGGTGCCTTCAGGCTTCCTGATACCCCCAAATTGCTGCTGTGCCTACAGCCAGACCCCAACAAGGTGGGACCAAGTTTACCAAGAAATTAAATGGCCAAAAGTTAGGTATGTGGGAGCCACACCCACAAATCACCTATGGCTCAGCAATATGAGCTCATTTATTGGCCTTATTTTAGATACCCATAGTTAAATCTTGAAAGAGATCAAAAGCCACAGTTAATCTCAGACCCGCACATGGCTGAACAGACTGGAGTAAATCAGAGGAGGGTGGGCTGGCCTCCGCCCAAGCAGAGCCCCCAGCAGCCACTTGCTTCCACAATCCAAAATTGCCACCATATCCCCGGCCTGACTCAACCATCTCAGGACGGACCTCACCAAGATATAATCTGCTGAAAATTCTGGTATGTGGATTTTGTGACTGAAATCTCAAGGATTTCTCAGAGTTCCCAATACACATGGAAGCACTGGCAGTCACCCCACAAATCAACTCCAGCGCCACCCTGTAAGCTCTACTGCTGGCCCTGACTCAGAGACCTCTAAATAAATCTTGAAAGATGTAAAAAACTGCAGAAGAGCTTGGGCCCATGTATGGCTGAACAGACCGGGGTAAATTGGAGGGGGCAGGTTGGCCTGTGCCCACCCAACCAGAGCCCCTGGCAGCCACTTGCTTCCACAATCCAAAATCGCCGCCATACTCCCAGCCTAACTCCACCATCTCAGGATGGACCTTACGAAGATATAATCTGCTGAAAATTTTGTAACGTGGATCTTAACACACCAACAGCCCTGACCCAGAGACACAGGAGCAAGTCCTGGAAGACACCACAGTGCCGGAGATCTCTCTGGGCCCCATACCAAGCCAATTTCACTGGGGCACCCCAGATGGGGCAGGTGGCTCTCCCCACCTACTCCAGATGGAATCCTGGTGACCAAGAGCTTCCACAAGCAAGGCTCAAGTATGTGGGTTCCAGGACTAAATCTCTAGGCCACATGGCAGCAGAGGACCTGGGTTGCCCCTCCTCAGGTCCCTGCCTGCCCAGCAGACTGGCTGTCATGCCCACAATTTGCCTCCAGGTGCCATCTTAGTGCACCAACAACCCTGGCCCAGATACTCCCAATTGAATCCCAAAATGGATTAGTGTCATGACAGAGATGTCTCTGGAGTCCAACCATTTACGATCTAGAAATTTACATTTACAATCGCAGCTGTGCAAGCTCTCATGATATTTAAAATGGGCAATGGAAAATAAATTATCTAGCGTCTGCCCCTGGCAGGTAGGCCTGAATGGTGGTGGGAAATTTTGAGCAAAACATAATGCCCAAAATGAGAGAGAGCGTATTGGGGAAATTGTCTGCTATAGAGGCAGGGTGAGGACAGGGATGTGAGTGGTGGAAAATGCACACTGGTGGAGGGATGGGTGTTTCATCATTGATGGCTGAATCTTAAACGTGAAAGCTTTGTAACTATCTCACGGTGATACAATTAAAAAAAAAGTAATGTGGAGTTCATGCCCAATTCAATCAGCTTAAACAATGGCTTAATGGCAGTACTCCTACATTATTTTAAAAAAGAAAAGAAAAGAAAAAATTTAAAAAAGAAAATAGATAAATAAATAGATAGATAGATAGACAGACAGACAGACAGCCTCTGGGGAAAATTTTTTTCAGTGATACTGGTAAAACTGAACAGCCACATGCCAAAAGAAACTGGACCAATATCTTACTCACACACAAAAAATTTATTCAGAATAGATTAAAAACTCTTAGAAGCAAACATTGGCAATAGGTTCCTTGTCGTTCGTCTTGGTGATAGTTCTTTGGATCTGACTCCAAAAGCAAAATAAACAAGTAGTACGACATCAAGTTAAAAACTGTAGCACTGGGGGCTGGAGCGATAGCACAGCGGGTAGGGCGTTTGCCTTGCACGCAGCCAATGTGACCGACACAGGTTCGATTCCCAGCATCCCATATGGTCCCCCGAGCACCGCCAGGAGTGATTCCTGAGTGCATGAGCCAGGAGTAACCCCTGAGCATCTCCAGGTGTGACCCAAAAAGCAAAAAAAAAAAAAAAAAAAAAAAAAAAACTGTAGCACTGTAGCACTGTCCTCCTGTTCTTCATTGATTTGCTGGAGCAGTCACCAGTAGCATCTCCATTGTGAGAACTTGTTGTTACTTTTTTTTTTGGCATATCGAATACATCACGGGTAGCTTGCCACCCAATCCCACAGCCTGTCCCCAAGAAGGACCTAAATTATTTATTTTGTATTGCATGGCCGACCCGAGTTCGATTCCTCCGCCCCTCTCGGAGAGCCCGGCAAGCTACCGAGAGTATTCGATATGCCAGACACAGTAACAACAAAGTCTCCAATGGAGACGTTACTGGGCCCGCTCGAGCAAATCGACGATCAACGGGAGGGCCTTTACCTCGAGCTTGTTATGAATAATCCACTAAAGATGATCCAAAAAGATTTCCTTGAAAGAAAGAGTGAGTGTGTAGATGGAGCCCTTAAGTCACAGGTGTAATGGTGGTGGGATTGGTGCTGAAATATGGAACGTAATCATTGTAATTACTGTGAACCACTTCATAAATAAAATACAATTAATTTTTAAAAAAGAGAGAAAATGGAGAGAATATTTTAATAGTTTCCCCCAAGAAAGCATATAGGTGACCAAGAGGCACATAAAAAGATGCTCAGTAACACCAATCATCATAGAAATAAAATTCAGAAGCACAATGAAACATCTCTTCATACCTGTGAAGTATGTATTATCAAAAGACAAGAAGCAACAACATTAGCAAAGATATAGACAAAAGGGAATGTTTGTACACCGTTGCTGGGAAAGTGAACGAGTGCAACTACTACAAAGAAAAACATGAAAAGTGGGTTTGGGTCACACTCTACTTCACAGAACTTACTCCTGGCTCTGTGCTCAGGGATCACTTGTAAAGGGGCTTAGGGAACCATATGCAGTGACAGGGACTGAATCAGGTCAGCCACATCTCAGGCATATGCCCTACCCACTGCACTATCTGGCCCTTAAATTTTAAGTGTAACTACTCTATAATCCACCAACTGTACTTCTGAGTATCCAAAGAAGATGAAAAGTAACCTCAACAAGACATGTATACCCCCACACTCACTATAATAAAATTTGTAATAGTCAAAATATGGAAACATGGTTAAGTATCCACTGATGGATTAATTTTACAGTCAATATATAAGTATATATGCATATGCATTGCTATATTAATAATTAATTCACAAAATGTCTCAAGTATTGCTGTTTAAGATGACCTGAATGAACTTTGAGGGCATTATACCAGGTGAAATAAGGAAAACAGAGAAAGACAGTTCTCACAAATATGTGGAATCTTTAAAATAAAAGATTACAGGGGCCAGAGCAATAGCACAGTGGGTAGGGCGTTTGCCTTGCACGCGACCTGGCTCGATTCCCAGCATCCCATATGGTCCCCTGAGCACTGCGTGGGGTAATTCCTGAGTGCAGAACCAGGAGTAACCCCTGTGCATCACCGGGTGTAACCCAAAAAGCAAAAAAAAAAAAAATGAAAGATCACAGATTGGTGGTTGTCAGAGACAGAAAGTGGGGTGGGCAAATGTATTAAAGGGGTAAAAAGGTAGAGATTTCCAAATACAAAATAGATAAGCCAGGATATAAAATCAACAGTGACATGGTAACTCTCATTAATGCTACCGCATTTCATGTTTGTTCTTTGTTTACTTTATAATTTATTTTTAATTCTTGTTTAGATTTATGGTTACAATAGTTAATGTTTGCGGTATTGGTGTACAAAATTACTATGTAGTGCGTATTGGAAAGTTACTAGGAAAGTAGATCTTAAAAGTTTTTATAACCTTGGGCAGAGAGATAAGGCCATTAAGCACTTTCCTTGCACTCAGCTGACCTGGGTTCAATTCCCTAGGTTCAGTCCCTGACACTACATACGATTTCCCAAGCTCCACCAAGAGTTATTTCTGAGCACAGGATCAGGAATAAACACAGAACACAGCCAGGTGTGTCCCCCCAAACAAAAAAGTCCTTATAACTATGAATGATGTATTTCAACAGGTAAATTGTGATCATTTCACAATATATGTATCATATTATTATATTATACAATACCATATTATGTTTCTGAAACCGATATGTCAAGTTTACCTCAACTTTTTAAAATGGTAACTTTTAAGCCTAGAGGGATAGTTCAGTAGCTTGAAGCACCTGCCTGACAAGTGTAAGGTCACAAGTTCAAATTCCCAGTTCCACATGCTTCAATGCAGTCCTGGCTGTTCTGCCTTTTTGTTTGTTTCAATTATTTTTGAGTCAAACCTGTGCTGTGCTTAGGACTTACTCCTGGATCTGTGTCCAAAGATCACTCCTGAGAGGGCTCAGGGGACCATATGGGTTTTGGGGGTTGAACCTGGGTCAGCCACATGCAAGGCAATGGCCTTAGCGACTGTACTCTCTTTCCAGCCCTTTCTCTGGCTTTTTGAGTCTGGTAGTACTGTTGATATCCACAGTCAGTGCTGCAAGCACTTTTCATCTGCACCACAGCCAGATGAGTATAAAACATCACAAGAGGGGTGAAACCACCAGAAAGCAGTGCAGCTTAAATAAATGAGCACCAGAGACAGAAGTTGCACCCCCTGATAGGCACATGTGTGAGTACTACAACAGCACCCCGCAAGCACCACGGTCAGTACTTGAGACCCTGAACTAGGACTGCTCACCCCAGCAAGCACTGTGCAGGTTCCACAACTAAAGAAGTGCACTCTAGGGCTGGAGTGATAGTATAGCAGGTAGGGGGCTTGCTTTGCGTGCAGCCGATTCCTGGGATCCCACATGGTTCCCCCAGCCCAGCCAGGTGTGATCCCTGAATGCAGAGCCAGGAGTAAGCCCTGAGCAGCGCCAGGTGTGACCAAAAAACCAAAAATTAAAAGTTTGGTTAATTGGTTGGTTCTTTATTTGGGGGCCATACCCAGTGGTGCTCAGGACTAATTTAGGGATCACTCCTGACAGGGTTCAGATGACTCTGTGGGGTGCCGGGGATCAAACTTGGGACAGCCATGTGCAAGGCAAGTGCCCTTCCCCTGTGTATTATCCCTCCAGCCCTTGTCTTTCAGTTTTATGTATAAGAACCAAAAGGCATGATGATGCTCTGATACAGAGAGGGGAAATTGGGTCGGTGAGCAGGAACAACCTGTTGTTGGAGGTAATGTTGGAGAAGAAACAAAAAATCCAGGAACCAAAGAGACAAGCAGTGCAGACAGCAAATGTAGCAATCCCACAGCCTTCACTCATTTATTTATTTGCCACATGTTTTCGGAGTATCCACTATGTGTTGGGCAATGGATATCAAGTGGTGAACAAAGTTCCAAGGCTCCTAAACTTAAGATTTTGCATCTTTCTGAAAGTGCAGGGAGGAAGGAGAGGTGGTCTGGGCCAGGATTTAATCAGCGCAGTATGACTGAAGAAGTATACTCACTGTGGTGTCCTACTATTTAGACTCAGATCTGGTAGCCCCCACTATCCCATGCACCCCCCCACACACACACACATAAACAAACACAATACTGGTTATTCTCCTGCCACTGTAGCATTGTCCTCCCACTTAATCACTTAATCACTTAACTTCCCGTTAGTCGTCGATTTGCTCGAGTGGGCGCCAGTAACGTCTCCATTTGTCCCTGTCGCGTGCTAGTGTAGCCCAATGGCATCTGTTCGCTCCGGGAACATGAAGGGCCTCAAACCGATCGTTCATGATCTTGACGAAGAAGTCTGACCATCTGGTAGGTGGGCGGCCACGCGGTCTTTTGACATCCCGTGGAATCCAATCAGTAACAGCTCTAGTCCAATGGTCGTCTTTAAATCTCATTACGTGACCAGCCCATCTGATTTTCGACACCTTGGCAAATGAGACAGCGTCCCTGATCCTTGATCATCGACGGATGTCAGAACTCCGGATTCGTTCTCTCATTTGAGTGAAACGTGATATTTCAAGCATAGCTCTTTCTATTCTTCTTTGGGAGACCTGAATAGCGTTCTCATCTTGTTTGCATAGGGCCCAGGTCTCTGAGGCATATGTTAATGCAGGAAGAACAGTGGAATCAAAGAGATGTGCCCGGAGCTGGAGGTTCTTTGTCCTCTTAGCTATTTCTTCGACGTTCTTGAAGGCGTTCCAAGCCGCTCTCTTCCTCCTGCGCAGCTCGGGTGCCAGGTCATTTGTCATGTTGACCTCTCGACCTAGGTACACATAGCTGTTGCATTCGGAGATGGTCGTTCCATTGAGAGCGAATGGGGCGTCAGGAACAAGGCTGTTTCTCATAAACATTGTCTTTGTAAGATTCAGCTGTAGTCCTACCTTTCCACACTCATGGTCAAAGTCGGCCAGCATTTGTGCCACTTGGCTGATGTTTGGTGTTATTAAAACAATGTCATCAGCAAAGCGGAGGTGGTGTAGTTGCCGACCATCTATCTTCACTCCCATTCCTTCCCATTCCAGTCGTCGCATGATGTTCTCGAGGGTGGCACTGAAGAGTTTAGGTGAAATGGTATCACCCTGCCGCACCCCTCTCTTGACATCAACGATCACTTCTTTGTAGAATGGTGAGATCCTGGTAGTGAATCCGCAATACAGCTCATGGAGGATCCTGAGGTATTGGGCTTGAATGCCCTGATTGGCTAGGGCTTCAATGACCGCTTCCGTCTCAACAGAATCAAAGGCCTTCTTTAAATCAATGAACATTAAACAGAGCGGCATCTTGAACTCCCGAGAAACTTCAATGAGCTTGGTTATTGTGTGGATATGGTCAATGGTGCTGAATCCTTTGCGGAACCCTGCTTGCTCGCATGGTTGTCCTTCATCTAGTGTTCTGCCAATCCTATTTAGGATGACTCGAGTGAACAACTTGTAGATGACAGACAACAGGCAGATCGGGCGATAGTTGCCAATGTCATGGATGTCTCCCTTCTTGAACAGTAGTACGGTCCTGCTGGTTTTCCATTGGGATGGAACCTTGCATTCAGACAGGTAGCGAGTGAAGAGCCGAGCCAGTGTATTGATGAGTACTGATGGCAGGTTCTTCAGGTGTTCAGGTCTGACTTTGTCTGGGCCGGGTGCTGTTTGTTTCTTTACCGACGAAATGGCGTGTTGGATTTCGGAAGGGAGAACGTTGGGAACGACATATCCATCCTGTGGAATTTGGTATGTCGGCAAGTGGACATGGCTATCGAAGAGATTTGAGTAGAAGTCATGGATAATCTTCTCCATTGCCGTTCTGGAGGATGTGATGGATCTATCAGGACGTCGGAGGGCAGTCATCTTGGTCTTATAGTTGGCGAAGGACAGGCGGGCGTTACGAATACTTTTCCCAGCTTCTGCCGCATCTACCAGTACTTCTGCTCTTCTCTCTTTGAGGTCTTCCTTGATCGCATCTCTGCACTGCTTTGCGAGCTCGGACGTTAGCTTGCGGTTGCCTGAGGCATGCGCCAAACCACGCTGGCGAATTAGCTCAAGAGTTTTCGAAGATAGGCGATTTTTTGTGGCTATCTCTCTCTTGGCGTTCCTCGCACATTCATGGAGGTGCTGAACCAGTCGATCATATTCCTCGTCAATGTTGTCAACAATGGCATCTTCCCATGTTGCCGCAATAGTACCAAAGAGTTCCCAGTTGGTGGTCATTCTGGGAGTTCTCTTTTTGAACTTTGCAGCCCTTTCTCCCCGCTGTGTGAAGTAGAATTTTGCACGAAGGAGACGGTGGTCCGATCCCGTTCGAAATTTTGGGACAACAGCGACATCGGTCAGGCAAAACCGTCGATTGAATATGATGTGGTCTATTTCGTTGTGGAATCGTCCACCGGGAGACTCCCATGTCCATCGTTTAGATTCTGCCTTCTGGAACTGTGAGTTACCATGAATGGTCTTGGTCATGACATGATGAACTCAGACAGTCTCTCACCCTGTTCGTTCCATTCTAGGCCATGGGTCCCGATGTGAAGTTCTTCAGCTGATCTTCTCGGTCCTATCTTGGCATTAAAATCACCCACAATGATCTTGTAGAAGGTGTGGTCTTCTTTATAGAACTTCTCTAGCTCCATGTAGAACTTCTCAATTTCTCTTTCATCATAATGAGATGTTGGTGCGTAGACAACGAAGATAGAAACTGCAGGCAGTGAGCCACATCTATTCAAATGTAAACGTCCGATTCGGGTTGTTAGGCATTCGAATGAATCAATGCTCTTGGCCAAGTTTGTGTTGACAAGGACACCGATGCCTCCAACATCTCTTTTATCGCATGTTCCGAGGAACAATTCTTCTCCAGTGTCGAAAACGGCATGGTGAGATTCGTGCCTTCTTGTCTCGGTCAGACCAATGATGTCGTACTTGATCATTCGCGCTTGTACCATCAGGTCCTCGATGGATGCATCTGATGCTAGCGTACGTGCATTGAAAGTACAGACGATCATTTTTGTCTTCCTTCGTTGTGGCAGTCTAGGTAGGCCTTGAGATTTTGTCGGCCTCTCCTTTCTCATCCTTCTCAGTGCTGCCATGTCGGTGAAGCCTTCAGGGTCAGGTGAATGAGACCAGTTGTAGTTACTGGTTTTGGCATATGGAATACACTACTTCCACTACCCAGCCATCGCCACACTCCAGGACGCTTTCCGGACCCGCGTGGCAGCTCCGGCCGAGACCCACGCACGACTGAAGACCCACAGAACAAGATAAGCGGAACTCTCTGAGACCTTGGACTCCAGGCTTGGCGGACCCAGGGACAGAGCTTCTCTGCTTGCTCCCACCACCACAGGTGACAAAGGGATTCTAATCAGGAGCCCCACCCTACCCTGCCCTGTCTGCTTCCATCAACCACCCAGGGATCGAATTGTGCACAGGAGACCCACCCTACCCAGATAAATACCCCACTGGCAGACTTCCACTCTCGACACTACTTCCACTACCCAGCCGTCGCCACACTCCAGGACGCTTTCCGGACACATCATAAGACACTAAATACCCATCTTCTGGAATTGTCGTACCATATTTGATAGGGTTCAAATATGGTAACACCTCCAAGGGTGATTAGAGGTCACCCCAAAAGCCTCTATCCCTCTCGGAAAGACTGGCAAGCTACCGAGAGTATTCCGCCCGCATGGAAGAGCCTGGCAAGCTATCCGCTGTGTATTGTCCTCCCATTGTTCATCAATTTGCTCAGCTGGCACCAGTAACATCTCCATTGTGAGACTTGTTGTTACTGTTTTTGGCATATCGAATATGCCATGGGGAGCTTGCCAGGCTCTGCCATATAGGCGGGATACTCTTAGTAGCTTGCCAGGCTCTCCGAGAGGGGCAGAGGAATCGAACCCGAGTCGGCCACATGCAATGCAAACTCCCTACCCACTGTGCTATTGCTCCAGCCCATCTGACATCTCCTGACATCTCTTGGAATCCAGATCAGAGATCAGGCCTTGTTCATTCCTGCATCCTCAACGAATAAATGAATGAGTGAGTTGAGTAACTAAACGTCATCCCTACAATAACCATGCTTAGTATTCTTTGACCCCTCCTAAGATTTCCTACCATGTTTTTTTCACCTCAAAATTCATTCTTTAGTTACACCACCATGTCTTTCTTCATGCTTACACTATTATTAAAATTCTCATACAGATAAGTTGAACAACCATTCAATAAAGTTGTGAATGCCCAGGCTGAATTACTAGTTTGCTAGATCTGCTTTAGCACATATCAATTTGTTCGTCTTTACTTCTATTGGTGTGCATTGTGCAGTTTCTACTTGGGATCTTACAAAGAACGCTGCTGTGAATATTCATGCAAGTCTTTTATGTTGACATATTTTTCCCTCTTGGGCAAATACAGTAACCATCTGCTTTCTACTAATATCCCACCCAGTATTTTCTCAGTTGCACTCTTCAATTCTGAAATTTCCATTTGGAACGTAGCTATAATAACAGTCTTAAAGTCTGTTTGACAACTTCTATGTCGCCTCTGAATTGACAGATTTTGATTCTTTTCCCTGTGAGAATTTGACTTTTCCCAGTTTTTACTATCTCAGTTTTTTTCTCTAGTGGAGGCCCTCCCAGGTGATACTCAGAAGGGGGCCCAATGGCTATTCTTGGACAATTAGGCTGATAGGTCAGTGCAAAGGCCCACAAATGCAATGATCCTATAGCCTTCTGAGCTGGGGGTACCCAGACCACCTGAGTGATGTTAGGGGCCTCCCTGGCTGCACTCAGCAATGCTCAAGGGCCACGTGCTGTCTGGAATTATCCCAGGTCCAGTGTGTGCCACTGTTTCATCTCCTGGCACTGCTTTGTTTCTGTTTTTGCTTT
The DNA here is from genome assembly GCF_029834395.1 of Sorex fumeus. NCBI lineage: Eukaryota > Metazoa > Chordata > Mammalia > Eulipotyphla > Soricidae > Sorex > Sorex fumeus. The sequence continues at coordinate 1,794,610 of NW_026606179.1, read as the reverse complement.
TCATATGTCACACTTGGCAGTGCTGAGGAGCTACACCCAGATATGCTTGAGGGATTATGCTGGAGATCAAACCCAGGTCCCCTGGATGCAAAGCATATGTGCCGGGGCTGTTTCTGGGCCCAACACTGAGATTTTTAGTTTATTTTTTGTTGGGGGGCCTCACACAGCAGTACTCAGGGATTACTCCTGGCTCTGTGTTCAGGGATCACTTCTATGGTTCTCAGGGGACATTACAGGGTGCCAGGGATGGAACCCAGATTTTCTGCATGTAAGGCAAGCATTTTCCCCACTTCCCCTTTGGTCCAGCAATGAGTTTTTATACACTGAGATAATAATGTTTTATCTCAGTTATACATTTATATTTATAATTTTATCTCAATTATACATATACATATACCAAAATCCTAGTTTCCACCCTCACCATTACAGTTGACACCTTTTGCCGGTCTTATGCTGCCCCCGCCTCCCCCGCCATCCATCTCCTTTCCCTCAGAAACCACCGTTTTATTATCTGAATCTAAGTGTTTGTTTTTATTTCAAAATTGTTTTATTTCTCTGCTTCTTTTTAAGGGAGTGGGGAGAATTGGGTCACACATGGCAGTGATTGAAGGTTACTCCCAGTTCTGTGTTCTGGGATCCCTCCTGGCATTGTCAGGGCACCATGTGGCACTGGAAGACAAGCCCACATCTCCTGCAGTACTGGCAGGCCTTTTGAGCAAACTCTCTGGTTCCTGTTTGCTTTCATTCTTTATCTTCCACATTTGCGTGAATTCACAGTAGTTGAGATAGACAGTAGAAAATACGGTAGTTGTCTTTCTCTGTCTGACTTGTTTTATTGGACCTAATCCCCTTGAGGTCCATCTATTTTGTTGTAAATGCCAAGATTTCATCTTTTTTTTAATTAGTAGTGTTACACTGTGTATATAGACCAGTTTTTTACTCACTCATCTCTGATGGGCACTTAGATTATTTCTGCTTCTTGACTACTGTAATGCTGCAATGAACATGGTTGCATTTCAACTTTTGTTTTTGTTTTCATACTCTCTGCCTAAATGCTAAGAAGAATAGTTGAATGATATGACATATTTATTAATTGTCTAATACATCTCCATACTCAACTTAGTCCTATACTAATTTCCTCCCTGACTGGGGATTTTCTTTTCCTTTTTCCAATAAACCTTTCCATTAAAAAAAGTCTCTTACTCTTTTCCATGGTGGTCATAGCAATTTAGATTTCCACCAATTTAGGATAACATTGGCTGGTCCTTTTTCCCTGACTGCAGGGAGCTTAGGTTTATTGGGTTACACCATTCACAGTGCTCCTGAAGCACTCCTGTTTCCTCAGTATTCATCTTTAACTTCTCTATGCTCTGCTTTCTCTACCTGTTAATCACCTATTTCCCATAAGCAGTACCTATGACTTTTAAAGTCAAATTCCTCAGAAATCTTTGGATTTGTACTCGTAAGTGAGATATTACTTTTCTCCTTCCCTTATATCCTTTTGCATAGTTTACTTTAGAGCAATGTCCTTTCTGTATAGACACAGGAAGATAGTTAATGCTATGCTTTTGTAACTTGGGAATTAATTGACTCTGGATAATATTCACTCCTGGGCTTCTCTTTTCCTGACTTAAGCCTCAGTTGCCCTTAGTTCCTAGCACCCCAAAAGCAGGGTCACAACTAGGGCAAGCTGTGAGCTACCCTGGCATCAAAACAGGCCAGGCCAAGTGCCATAAGTTAAGAGCACAGTCACGGACAAATTCTGTCATGATCCAAAGAGTAACAACTAGACTAGGACCCTGCTAGGGTTAGGAATGACTAATCTGGCCTGAGTACTGTAGTCTGGGACCTATAGCGAGATGTCCCCAGGAGAGCCACCCTACAAGATTAATATATCTCTTACTGTGTCCATACAAAATGATTAGAAAGTAAATCTAAGTAAAGTAAATCTAAGATGGTTGTTGAACTGAGGAAAAGGGAAACACACCCCTACATGGTTTTTCTGCCCTTGAGCGGATGTCCTGGCTACAAGAGATCTTTGTCCTAGAAGAGTTTTGGTTCTAAGGAAGGGCTTTCATATGTTGATTGTGCTACCTGACTTAGGTGTAGCTGGAGGTTGAACTCGAGACCAAGGCTGCAAGATGGAGCACCTAACATGGGGGACAGGAGGAGGCTGAAATGAGGGGCAGTGTGAGACTAGAACATGCACATGGGGAGAATGGAATAAATGGCAACTGATTACCAACCAGCCTGGCAGCCCTATTCCCTCCTTCATGCATTTCTTGGTGGTGGCTAAAGGCTGGGTGGGGGAAGTAGCTCATGGCCCCTGAACCATGCCACCACCGCTGTTCACTTATCTATTTTGTGATTACACACACCAACAATAAGCAGTTTTCCTTTTCCTCACATCTTTGACAATACTTGTTTTCCTGTTGGCTATCTTAAATGGGGTGAGGTGATATATCATTTTAGTTTTACTTTTAATTTTTGGTGGGGGAGAACACCTGGTGGTGCTCAGGGTTCCTGGCTCTGTGCTCACCGATCACTCCTGGTGGAGCTCAGGGCTGATATGGAGTGTTGGGGATTGAACCTGGGTTGGCCATGTATGATGCAAGTGCCCTACCCACTCTTTAATCTTCATTTCTCTATTGATAAGGAATCATGAACATCTTGAGTATGTAGGCTATCTGTAAGTCTTCTCTGATGAAATTTCCATTTAGCGCCTCTGCTAGATATTTTTAGGTTTAATTTTATTTATTGGTTTTGACCTATAAAATAAAATGGCATGTTATTAAATTGAAAAAACCAGAGCTGGAGCGATAGCACAACAGGTAGGGCATTTGCCTTGCATGCGACCAACCCGGGTTCGATTCTCAGCATCTCATGTGGTCCCCTAAGCACTGCCAGGAGTAATTCCTGAGTGCATGAGCCAGGAGTAACCCTGTGCATTGCCGGGTATGACCCAAAAGGCAAAAAAAGAAAGAAAGAAAGAAAGAAAGAAAGAAAGAAAGAAAGAAAGGAAGGAAGGAAGGAAAACCAAGTAGATAAGGATTTAGAATCAGAAACACCAAGCAGAAAGAAAAAAAAGCAAACAAAAAGATTTGAAAAAGAACTATTTTGAAATGTTTATGTGAGGTCAGTGTGGATGCTGTGCTTGTAGGGTTTTGGGGTGGAGGGGGGTTGGAACTCAGCAACACTCAGGGGTTCCTCCTGGCTTTGCACTCAGGAATTACTCCTGGCTATGCTCATGGGGCCATATGGGATGCTGAGGATTGATCCAGAACTGCCAGATGCAAGGCAAATGCCTTGCCCCTGTACTATCTCTCTGGCTTCTGATGAGTTATTTTTTTAAATGGGAAAATAGGGACCTCCAGGTGTGGCCATGATGGTCCCTTGCTTTCACAACCTGAGCTGTACCACATCCTTGGGCCCTAGAACTAGCCATCAGGTGCAAGAGGCCAAATACCAAATCAAACCAGGCCCAACTGGTTTGTTTCTGGAATTTCTTATGATACCCTGATCCAGGAGTGACCCCTGACAGAGATACCAAGGAAATAAATAATCAATAAACTTGTAATTAAAGAGTCCCAGGAAAGAGGTTAAGGCACTACAGCTGACCCCAGTTCTATTCCCAGCACTATATACAGTTTCCCGAGCACTGCCAGGAGTGATCCCTTAGCCCAGAGCCAGGAGAAAGCACTGAGGACAGTCAGGTGTAGCCACCAAATAAAAGAGTCCCCATTATTGTTCTCCTTTTCTGCCAAGTTTTAATTTTTTTCAGGTATCTTGTTACTTCCAGGTAAGATTTCTTTTTTCCTTTTCTAGATTCCCCTATATATTTCTCTGGGATGAATTTATCCCATTGTTGTTTGTCTGAAGAATTTTTTATTCCTCCTTAAAATCTGAGTAATAACCAACATTAAGCCAGCAGGGGTTCCTAAAGAGGAACATCTTTAAAACATTAGGAAACTGGAATCCCTTTGTTCTTCTATTATTAGAGCCAGGGCTTCCCAAGAGGCCAGTCCTCTTAAGGATGCACCTCCAGAAGAAAACCAGGTCAAAGCTCTACCCCACCCCCTGAGCTCACTCACAGCATCGAGATTCCCAATAAGGAAACAGCTGCAGCCAAGGCAGACACGTTTGAACTCAAGCTCACAAACACAGCCAGAGTCTCAAGTAAAATGGCCTATTCCCAAAGGATTGTTCCCAAGGCCAGCTCTCCCCTAATAAAAGCTGCCTGATTTCAAAGCGAGCCAGAGGCTGGCGCCCAGAAAGGAGTGGCTGGTATTTTATACCCACGGTGTGCGGGTGATTACTCTCGGAGAAAACAGGCATTTTGATCAAGACAAAAATTACAAAAACACTGTCTGGAGAGCTCAACCCTAAGCATGGGGTCTGGAAGGAGACTTAAGCTGAGACTCCTAAGTGGTCTTCCTATGCATCCCTGTACAGACCACAAAGTGCGCTGACCTCAAACAGAAAGTGATCTGATGAGCTACGTGTTCATCCCCTCCAAATCAATAGGTGCTAACCCTTCATATAGCCTTTGGGGAGCTCCTATTGGGTACAGAGAATCTTCTTCTTTCTACCCTGGGGCAGGGAGACAACATCAAAATGTATCAGAGAAGCAAGACATAGTCTACTAGTTGCATATGCATAGAAATTACTTTCCTGAGCACTGCCAGGAGTGATCCCTGAGCACAGAGCCAGAAATAAGCCCTGATCAAAATCCACTGTGATCCCCAATAAAAATATATAAATAAAATAATTAATTTTATTATGTGGATTGTATATTTTAAATAACGGAAGATTTTAAAGAGTTAGCCTTGTGGCCAGTGAGATAGTACAGCAAGTTAAGGTGCTGGCTTTGCATGTGGCCAACCCAGGTTCAAGCACCATCACCACATAAGATTGCCTGAGAATGATCAGAAGTGATCACTGAGCACAGAGCCAGGAGCAAGCCCGGAGCACACCCAGGTGTGACCCAAAAATTAAAAGAGTATTTTTTAAATTGAGATGTAATTGACATATAGCACAGTTAATTTTGGTGTACAGCATAATGGCTTAATAAAGTATATATTAAGAAATAAACCTTTTGAATGGACTATGCGTTAATCCAGGCCATCATGTCTGCCCGGAGGGGAAAGGGTGTTGCTTCCTTCCGCTCTCTCCTCTCTGGAAAGAAAGATGGCGGTCACATGGGAGCCTTGTGGACAGCAGGTATGAGCCGGGGGTGGGGGCGCGACTGAAACCTCATGGGATGTGGGGGCGTTCTGGCCCGTCCTTCATGCCCTACCGAGGTTACCAGTTGCCCCCCGTGAGCGGCTCTCTGACACGGCCATGACTCCAGAGCACAGAAACCAATCTCTTAATTATCTGACTCTCAGTAGAAATACTTCCAGGGTTAATAAGTAAAATAGCAGAAATCCAAAACCGCGTGGCCGCTATTGTGGCCTTGCAACATCATTTAATTCTTGAACCCAGCTGTAGAAAGCAAATCATTTCATAATGCTTTTTCAGCATGGCTGATTTGGCGGGGGGGGGGGGGGGGGGGGGGGGGGGGAGGGTAAACTCTAAATAATAATGGTGCAACTTTAATCGAAACAATGAAGCAAGTCAAAGTAGATAGAGTGTTAACTAAAATTCATCTGCCCCACAGGCATTGGGGGGTGGGTGGGGATGGGGTTTATTGGGGTTCTTTGTGGTGAAAAATAAGTATTGGTAAAGGGAAATGTGTTTGATATTTGTACGACCGAGACCTAAACCTGAAAGCTTTGTAACTTTTCCCACAGCGATTCAATAAATAAAAAAAGAAAACAAAAAAATAAACCTTTTATTGTATATAAAACAGTAAGTAGAAATAGATATCTTCACAGTTATTTTAATATCCCTGCCTTACTTACTGAATAAGTATTCAGAAAACCAGTAAGGAAATGGAAGACTTGAACAAAACTGCCAACCAAGCTAAACTAAAATTTGTGTAACAATCCACTTAACAACAACATGTATATTCTTGTCCACTACACCAGGAACGTTACCAGGGTAGGTCATAATCTGAGTCATAAAACTAGCCTCAATACATATACAAAGGATGCATACCTTACAAAACATGTCTTCATGTCATGTGGAGTAAAATGACAACAATAAATTTTAAAATGACTGAGGGGCCAGAGCAATAGTACAGAAGATAAGGTGTTTGCCTTACATGCAGACAATCTGGATTTGATCCCCAACATCCCATATGATTCCTGGAGCCCACCAGGAATGATTCCTGAGTACAGAACCAGGAATAAGCCCTGAGCACAGCAGGGTGTGCATTCCCCCCCCCCAAAAAAAAGTCTTGAAAAGTCTCTGGAGACATTTCTAAATAACATATATTTTTAAAATTAATCAAAAGGAAACTAGTACTTGGACTTGAATGAGATTAGACAGAGAACATATCAAAATTTTAGAAATGCCATTAAAACAGTATTTTTATTTTTTTTTTACTTTTTGGGTCACATTCAGCAATGCTCGGGGGTTACTCCTGGTTCTGCACTTTAAGTGTGGGCTGCAATTTAGGTTATGTAGTCCATAATTCAATCAGTGTGCTGGGTGCCCTTAAGTTGCAAACCCTTTCTAGCTTTTATTGACTCATCAGAAACAGGAAGGGAGGGCTTAACAATTTGAGCTCCAACAAACTGGGATTGACTGTGCTGGTCTTCCCAAGAAGTAAACGCTGCCTATGGCTGGGGTGGAAACTTGGAGCTGCTAAGCCAATAGAAGAAAACACGAATTTGGGAGTATGAAGTGCTCTGAAGCCAGTAATGTACTTAAGATTGCAGGAAAATTTTCTAGCGCCGTGGGGAAGGGGGGCTGGAGATAGTACAGAGGGCAGGGTGCTTGTCTTGCACGCAGCAGCCCACCTTGATTAGATTCTACCACATCCCATATAGCTCCTGAGCCTTACCAGGAGTGACCTTTGAGCACAGAACCAAGAGTAAGCCCTGAACACTGCTGGGTATTGAGGGGAAAAACCCACCTTGGATAGGGGGCCAGATAGTACTATGGGTAAGGCATTTGCTTTGCATGTGGTTGACCCAGATCTGATGTCCACGCCACACTAGGAGTGATCTCTGAGCACAGAGCCAGGATTAAGCCCCGAGCATTGCTGGATGTGCCTCAAAAAAAAAATCTTAGAGAGGATTATAAAATGATGGATGGGGCATATTTTTGTTTTCTCCCTCTCGCTCCACACCCTGCTGCTATATCATATCCTTTGTTGCTACTGTCCCACTGACTGAACCAAATGTTTTTCCTTTTGATCCCCATATTTCCCACACACACAATGTAGAGTGTGAATTAAAAGCCCAGGCTCTTTGGATTTAAACTGGGTTTAAATCCTAACTAGCTCTGCTGGTAACTAGCTGCATGTCTTGAACAAACCCCTAAATGTCTCTAAGCATCTGTCTCCTAAACAGTGTGAAGTGATATATTTTTTCTATCAAATGAGGATAGGCTAAGTCATCCTGCAATAAAAGTCAACCCCCGAGCCTCAGTGGCTTGACAAAAGCTATTTATCATTAAGTATGGGAGACAATCTCTGAAATGGTCAGTAAACCCTGCCTTCTGGAAGGCAATGCTGGACTCAGCTATTCCTACCTCTGCAGCCAGGCAGGACTCAGGAAACCCTATGGGATTCTAGGGGTTGAGTCGGGTTGAGCAGGTGGAAGGCAAGCACCTTAATTGCTGCACTATCTCTCTGATCCCTCGCTAAGGTTCTGCTTGACCTCCTCTGGATTGTCCTGTCATCTTTCAGAGTTTTATCATGCCTAAGTTTAGTTCCTGGACCTCCTGAGGGAATCCAGCTGGTGAGCATTTGGACTGATAAAAAAGGAGTGACAACAATAAGATAACAGTTACTCCTTTTTTCAAAAGATCATATCTTGGTATTATAAGTTCCAGAAGCTCATTACTATGGACCTCCCTAACTGATTGCCCATTGGCCTCACAATCATAGCCCTTGGCATAGCTTGACTAGGCCTAAGAGATACCGTGATACCATGAGCAGAGGCACCAAACTATGTCAGGACAGAATTCCTCATACACAGAAATTGTGAGATGGTGAATGTTTTCTGAAATACTAAATGTTAAGCTTCGAAGTTGTGGGATCATTTAATAAAGGTGCAATGTGGGTCAGAGGTGCTCGTCAGAGAGCCTGGCTGATAGTTTTCACATTAACAATTGCGACCAAAATCACTTCAATGATCAACTAGATATGGGCAGGCGCAATGGTTAGTAAGGTACAGTTAGTAAGGTACTTGTCTTGCAAACAGCCGACCGAGGTTTGGTCACTGGCACCACGTATGGTCCCCCAAGTCCTGCCAGGAGTGATCCCTGAGCACAGAGCCAGGAGCAAGCCCTGACCACCACCAGGTATGACCCCCCAAACAAACAAAAAATGGATTTATTAAATTTGCGGTCGGAAAAACTCTTTATTACAGTCTTATTTTTGTCCTTTTAGCAAAATAAAAGGAGTGATTGCACAGCAGGCAGGGCATTTGCCTTGCATGTGGCCGGCCCAGGTTCGATTCCTGTGTTCCTCTCAGAGAGCCCGGCAAGCTACCGTGAGTATCTCGCCTGCACGGCAAAGCCTGGCAAGCTACCCGTGATGTATTCAGTATGCCAAAAACAGTAATAACAAGTCTCACAATTTGTTGTGATACGTTACTGGTGCCCACTTGAGCAAATCGATGAACAAAGGGGGGACAGTGTCACAGCAAAATAAAGTTAAAATCTGATTTTTTTAAAAATTGACTTAGGTTCAATCACCAGCAACACACGAGGGTCTCCCAAGCAGAAGTGATCCCTGAGCGAAGAGCCAGGAGTGTTTGCTTAGGTGTGGTCTAAAAACAAACAAGCAGACAGACCAAAAAAAAAAAATTACAAAGGATTGAACTTCATTTGGACCACTACCGCTTTAGCAATAGCCACATAAGAGGCCGACATTACTTTAATGCGCTTCTCCCCCACCATTTGCCAGTCCCAGTGGTATATAAACCGGACTTTTTCTCAGAAGGTGGAGAAGTCAAAGGCTCGAGCTCTTTGTGTCAGTCTATTTTCCTCCTAACTAGCCCTCATCATTCACTATGAAAATTAAGGGCTCGCTCCATATAAAACTTACACAGAAGAAATCAAAAGCTGATTCCAAAGGGATTTTTATTTTACTCTTGCTTTTTTTCCCCCAATTTTGGGCCACACCTGGTGATGCTCAGGCTTTACTCCTGGTTCTGCCCTCAGAGACCACTCCTGATGCTTAGGGAATCATATGGGGCTCTAGGGATTGAACCAGGTTCGGTTACATACAAGGCAAGTGCCCTACCCACTGTACTATTTCTCTAGCCCTGTATTTCAAAGTTTTAAAAAAGATAACATGATAAAAAGAGATAAAAGAAAACCCCCATAACACGACAACATATTTCTGGGGAGGGGCTGCTTGCGTCTTGTTCTTATTAAATGCTGGTTGACTCCCTATAGGGGTAAATGAAGATGTTTTGAAGTTTTTCCTTACACTAGTATAGTTGGATTTCAGCCTGGAGGAGCCCAAGATGAGAATGAGTCCTGTAGGATGTATGATGGCCTGAACAGTCTTGCTAGACTCAGGAAAATAGGGGGGCTTGATTTAAGGAAAATGGCAAGACCTTGGGGATGAGAACTTGTCCACTTTTTTTGTGTACTTGCCAAACCTGCAGTGTAGCAAAAAGGTCTTGGTATTTTGTCCTATTTCCTAAAAATTTGACAATTTCCCAGTATGGAGGGAGGAGCTGAGAGAGACTGAGGCAGGTGAGAGAACTGCTTCCCTGAGAGGACTGCTCCCAGGGGAGGGAAGAGGGGACCCAGGTCCAATGGGTAAGGGGTGGGGAGGAAGAAGAGTGGGTTGGGGTGCCATTGCCACTGCTGTGAGCTTAGCAGCAATGGGTAGGGTGGAGGAGATACTGCTGTTGCTAGAGAGGGCTGCTCCTAGGAACATCTTGAGAGTATGCAGGATGAGAGACAGCACATAACTGTAAGCAAGAGTAGGAAGAGAGCAGAACCATGGGGGAGTCCTAGGAGCCTTAGCCTGCCCCCACCCTGACTGCTAGAGATCAAAAGAGCAGCTGTCTTGGAGAGAGCTGCTCAGCTCCAATAAAGAATCCTGGTGCCTAGAGAGACAGTCCAGCGAGCAAGTTCTTGCCGTGCATGCAGCCCACCTGAGTTTGATTCCCAGCACCATACATGGTTTCCCAAGTCCACCAGAAGTGATTCATGAGCACCACCATATGTGGCTGGAGGAAAAGGGGAAGAAAAGAAAAGAATATTGGCTCCTTCCCACACAGCCAGTCTCTTTGGGTGCTTGAACTCCCAGGTCCAGACTCCAGGAAAGGACTAGGACTGGTTTCTCTACAAGTGGTAAAGAGAGGGCAGACCCCATACGATAAAGCTGGTGCCCCCAAATTGGTATAGAATCAGCAGGATTTGGAAGGATGAGGCCAAACAAACCTTCAATAAGAAATCTTTTTTAGATTTGTAGAATCAGAGGGCTGGAAAGCTAGAACTGGGAGTGAAGGATGCCTTGGATGTGGCCAACCTGGGTTTGACCAACCCGGGTTGATCTCTAGCACTGCATAAGAGGTTCCCCAAGCATAAAGGGTCACTCCTGAGCACAGGGCCAGGAATAACCCCTGGGCACTGCTGGGTATTTCCCAGCGCCTCCCCCCACCAAATAAATATATTTGTAGTGATAATTGAGAAAAGCACATAGGGAATTTACTGATCATTCTGGAGCACCAGTCTGCAACCTGCCCTTTTATAAAGGTGCTTCCGTACTCTTTTTTCTGTCTAAATAAATGGCTTTTTGTAACCATGAAGACAAGATTGTTACTTTGAGGATATGAGTAAGCCATCTTCCAACCAGCCAGCTTATTGTTTAAAAAGCTCTTTCTCAACCCATCACCAGGCTTCTCAATTGATTGACATTTCAAATGGCAGTGGAAAATGGTCTTTGAGGTTACACTTATAGCAGTGACTACATTTCTTAAAGTCCACATGGAATGACTCTCAGCATAGTTTTTCTTTTGTTCTGAGCCATATCTGGCACTTACTCTTGGGGCTTACTCTTGGCTCTGCACTCAGGAATCACTCCTGGCGGTGTTTGGGGAACAATATGTTGTGCCAGGGATCCAATCCGGGCTGACTGCATGGAAGACAAAAGGCCTTACCTGCTGTACTATCTCTCTGGCTCTTTATCAGCTTAGTTTTGGTATGAGTATAATTTGGGGAAAAATAGTACATCAGGCAGAGCACTTGCCTTTCACACGGCTGACCCCGGGTAGATCCCCTTCATTCCATATGGTCCCCAAAGCCCACCAAGAGTGATTCGTGAGTGCATAGGCAGGAGTAAGCTCTGAGTACTGTCAGGTATGATTCCAAAACAAAAACAAAAAGACTGTAATTCAAATCTTATTTTCTCTATGCCATATAATTTAACAGTTTAATTCAGACTGCAGGGCATCATCCTCAGAGTTTCCAACTGCTGTCAGTATCCTCAATGTTCCCCAAATGAAGTAGGTCTCTTGAATGGCTCACAAAAGAATGTCTGTGAGAAAAGTCAGGAGCAAGGGAAGCAGCAGCCAAGAGAGGGAGGGAAAGAGGGAGAGACAGAGACAGAGACAGAGACAGAACTTGATCTGCATGTCTCTCCTCCCTCATTCCTCAAAGTCCCTAAGTGAAACTGTTTTTTTTACTTGCCATTTGTTTCCTCCTATTATTTTCTGCAAGGGTAGACAAGTGATCTGGAAACCTAGATAGAGGTAGGGACTGATTTTTCCTTCTCCTGCAGAGCCTGAAGCCATGACTCCCTGAGAATGCAGGTGTTGGGAACGAGTTCCCATGTCATGAAGATCAAGTAGACCTCAGTACAGCTTGATGGCTGCGTGGGGGGAGGGGAGGCTGATGGGATGTTCATGACCACAAGGCAAAGGTGCTTGTGACAGTTTCTTCCCATCCTAACTCCTTCCCCCCACCAGACCTCCCACAGCAGTTCCCAGGAAGATCAAGGTGGACTGAGTGAGAAGGTAATGGAACTTTCTCTTAACACTACTCCACCACTTGCTCCCCACTTCTGCCACCAAAATCAGTTGGGTGCTTCCTCTTCTCTTTCATATTTCCTGAGTAAAGCTATTTTGTTTCACTGTCTTTTGGAACCTGGATGGACACTATAGAGTCCACGGAGACCATGAGTTCTGATCTCCTGGACACAACACAGGCAAATTTGTGGCGGGCCACGCTGGAGGGAAGGGCACTCACTATTGTGTCTTCTTGTGCTCTCTGGCACTCAACACACCCCATCAGCAAAAGAACTACGACCACGACCTAAAGAAGTGAAAAAAAATATAGTATGGCACTGTTCTCACGTCATCTTCACATTCCAAGTTGGTGTACTTAATTTCTTCCACTTATGTAACACGGCTCTCTTTTCTCTCATAATCTGGAATTTTCCTCCTATAATTCTTTTCCCCTCTTTTTCTGAAATTTTGTAAGTTCTCTATTTTCTTGGTCTGGTATTGCACATGTCTCACAGTAAGCAGGATCATTTGTCAAAAGAAACCACTAAGCCTTAGCTTGTGGCTCAAAGGTAAAGTGAATGCTTGTATAAATAAATGGCTGAGTCTGAATCCTCCAGCATCGCAATCCAAATAAAACCAAAACCACAGAATCTTTGGCCCCAAAAGGACCGTTAGAGCAGAGAATCCAAGGCATTGTCTTTAAATTATTTTTCCATTAACTTTGGGACTACTGGCTTTGGGACATTCTGCCCTGAACTAGCATGGCTCTCATGATTGTTTAATACAACGATTTTGCTTCCTTGGATTCTCCTGAAAACCTTTCTCATGAGAATAGAAAAACATGGAGGATATTGGGATGAACTTTTCCTTTTTCTGCAGAGAACATAACCTCACTTCAGCCTCAGAACCATAAAAATTCAGGTGGCAGGGACCAGTTCCAATGCCACACAACCCAGGAGGATCCAGCTGCTACTCGATGGCTGCCTTTGTGAGGCTGGCAGGACTTAACCATCCACTATGTGCAGGAGTACACAGTCCTGATCTTTACCAGGCACTTCACTGGCAAAGTCGTGATGGGTCAAGCAGGAGTGTAGTTGCTCTCTGTTTTGTGGCTACCTTCTCGTTACTCCCCAGACATCTCACCAGCAATATCTGTATCTGTTTTCAAGGTACAGTTACAACTATTATATTTCATACTACAAGAATTTCATAAATACCTCTCTTAAACTGTCTGTGAATTCAATCTTCTCTAAATGCATACTTGGGAAAGGGATGTAGTCCCAGGGAGCTTATAACTGGTATATTTCAGGACTGGGTTCCTTCCCCAGCATGGAAACATAAAAGATAAAAACGGAGGGCCTAAGTGATAACACAGTGGGTAGGGTGACTGTATTGCACATGGCCAGCCCGGACTTGATCCCCAGTACTCCCATACGATCCTTCAAAGCCCTCCAGGAGTGATCCTAAGCGTAGAGTAAGGAGTAAGCCATGAGCATCGCTGGAAATGACATTCCCGCCTCAAAAAAAAAAAAAAAAAAGACAAAAGCACTTAAATTTTTCTGGGAGCCACAGCCAGCAGAGCCCAGGGCTTACTGCTGGCTCTGACTCCAGGGGTCACTCCTGGAGGGGCTCGCAGGACCATGTGGTGCTGGGATTGAATCCAGCTCAGCCACGTGCAAACAAGTGCTTTACCCACTGTACAACACTGTACAATTTTGGGGGGCCCTGATAAAAAATCCGTATCTAGCACAGTTCTACTAAGTGCTAGACACTGTTTTATGTGGCTGGCGAGTCATTTTAAAGACTTCTGCTGATAGGGGGAGGAAAAAAGGCAAAAGACGGCCAATTAATTTGGCCGAACACACAAAGTTACCAAATGGACATAACGAGATTTAAACTCAGACCGGTTGTCTCTCTAGTCTATAGTATTAAGTTTCGTGGAAAAGCCAAGTGGTGATAAGTGCTTGGAAAAGCAGCCGAGGTGGAAAACAGGAGGGCCGTTCACGAGTGTCCACCACACCGGGATTCTTCCCGGGCTGACCGCCGCACCCCCCCCACCCCCCAACCCGCGACCACACGGAGCTCTTTCACCGACGCACAGAACGCAGGGGAAGAAAGCCAACTTCCGGCTCCGGTGAGTAACGGCGCTCGGAGCGCGGAAATCGTGTCGCCCTGCAGGGCAGATCTCGCGGTGCTTGGGCCGGCGGAAATGACGTCAAGCCTCTGCCGCGGCCTCTGGTGGATCGCCGCGGCCCCTCCTCCCAGAGCGGCCGCCTTTTCCCGCGCGAGCTGCCTCTGCTGCTCGGGCCGCCTGGGGGAAACATGGCGTCTGCCCTGGAGCAATTCGTGAACAGTGTCCGACAGCTCTCGGCTCAAGGTGAGGCCCTGGGCGGGCCCGCTGCCCCGGGGACGGGCCTGCATCCCCCAGCCAGCCGCGCGCGCGGCCGGGACCGCCCTGTTAGCCACCAGTCTGCTCTCCGGGGCTGGGCTCGGGGTCGCGGCGCTAACCCCGGGGCGGGAGCGAGCACGGCGGAGTGTGAGCACTTCCCCCCCTCCCCACGCACCCTCCCTCTTGCCGGCGGTGCGGCGCGTGGCGACCGGGCTGCCTCCCCTCCCTCGGGCCGGCCGCATCTCCTCCCCCCTGCCCGGGCCCCTCACACCCGGGCGCTCCGCTTGACAGTTTAGGGGTGGTGACTTCCGCCCGGCGCCCTCCGGAGCGCTCATTGGTCCCCGCTTCCGCCTTTGCCTGCAGTGATTGGTGCACCTGCCCGTCTGTTTGGGCGCTGCCTGGCCGCCGCCAGACTAGGCCTCGAGCAGCCGGTGCGAGGAGAGTTCTTGCTGGGTGTTTGGGCTCTAGGGCTCTCCTTGGCCGGCCCCCCAGCTGCCTGCTGGCGCCCGCTCCCTGAGCCTCCTCGCCTATTTTAAGTCTTACAGAATGCCGAGGGAACGCTCGCTCGTAAGACTCCGTTTATAGAGCTAGTATTGTAGCCCGGATCACTTTGCCCTTAATTTTCATGCCGTTTGATCCATTCATCTCATAGTGCTCTGGACTTAAAAGTAATTTAGCTGCGAACTGTGAAGACCCCTTTAACCACTCTGTTCATCTGTCAAATAAAAACAAGCCCCTTCAACAAGTCCATTAACAGAAATGTTAAATTGAGTTAAAAAAAAAAAAAGCCATGTAAAAGCACTGGGAACAGTGAGTCACGTGGAAGTACAGTGAATAGTTACAAATTACTGTAAATGACTGCTGTTTCTAAGAATCCTGGAACATGATGACCTTGGACAAACCATCTTCGTGTCCCAGGGCCTCATCCCTGATTGTAAACAGAGTGGTGCTATTAGTCTTTGTGATACTGCTTCAAACTGATTCGCCGTGGAATAAAAGAGATGGGGTTACCCTCACTGACCGAAATTAGGTGAAGCATAGACTCGTGATCATTGTGAATGAAGAAGACACGTGTTCATGCCACAAGCAGTAATTTCAAATCCTAAAATGTGTTTTAAAGATTTGTCTTTGAATTGTCGCAGTCTCTTCCCATATGAGCCATTTACAGAATGGAGCTAGGGCTGTTGGTGAGCTTTAAGTGGAATCACTTACCTAAAAGCTTTGTATGCCTGCTCCCTGCAGGACAGGACACTCCTCTAAGGAATAGCCAGGCAGATAAATGCAGTACTTTCAACAAACTTGCTTTACTTTGTTCCTCTGGCTCACTGCAAATTGGTTTCTCTGTTTGTTAGAAAATTCTGAGTTTTCTAACCTGTGCTTTACATGAAGGGAATGCCATAATTTCCAACTTGCTCTGATTAGAGGAAATTTCATTTGCCACATCTGTACATCTGTAGTTGAATTCATGTGTGTCTGTGTTTCGGCCACACCCGTGATCCTCAGGGGTTACCTCTGGCTTGCACTCAGGAATTATTCCTGGCGGTGCTTAGAAGACAGTATGGGATCCCGGAGTTCTAACCTTGATCGGCCTGGTCAAAGCAAGTGCCCTAACTGCTGTACTAACTCCAACCCCAATATAATTGAACTCATTTTGCACCCAGTACATGTCAGTTTAATTTTAACTGATCCATTGGCCCTTCTCTGTCTTCTGATTTCATACTGACCTAGCTTGTCTTTTATTATCATTGGTGGAGGAGGGGTTTCCAAGTGAAGTTCAGGGAATCCAGGGGCTACTAAGGGTTTGGTGCCAGGGTCACAGGGCCGTAATGAGCTGTGCTTCCTAATCAGTGTACTTCCAGGATCTGTATCTGGGGGTCCATGGCGGACCATGCTGTGCTGGGAATCAAACTGGATACTGTGTTGGCATGTCCCTCCCTCACTCCTCCCATGTTACAGCAAGTTAGCATTGGTTGTTAAGTTGGGAGAATAGAATAAACTGAAATGTTTCTCAGTATTTCAAATTGTTGTAAGTATACTTAGGATGGTGGGTAAAAGTTTTAATAGAAAGTTCATTACTTAATATCATACCTGTTAATGAGATACATAGTAAAATGAGAGTTGACATTTTTCAGTTCATCTTATTAATATCTTGAAAGATGTTATGTAATAAAGGCATGGGTCTTTTGGAATAAGTTTTTGTTTTGTAGTGCTATGTGATACTGATATAGTGTTTTCTTTAAAAGTAGCATAGGGACAAGGAGATAGCTGAGTGGTCCAGGATGGAGTTTGGCCCTGTAGCATAGCTTTCATAGCCTTTGAAGCTTCTGCACTGCCGGGTGGCCCTGGTTGTCTCTGCCACTACAGGGTCTGAGCAGCTCTGCATCCTCAAACCCTAACTTTGAACCATCAAATCTGGTGGACTGTCATCAGGAATGGCCCCATAGCCCCCTGAACACTGCTCAGGAGTGTTGCTTCCCAATGCCCCAAAGCACAGAAACCTCCAGATTCTTACCATTTTCTAGCTATAGTCACATAGAGGGTTTTGTTTTATTTGTTGGGGGGGTTGTTTGTTTTTTGGGGGGCCACACTCAGCAGCAATACTCGGATTACTCCTGGGTCTGCACTCAGGAATCACTTTTGGTGGAGTGAACCATATGGGATCTGGAGATGAAACCCCAGGCAACTATGTGCAAGGAAAACTCCTTACCCCCTGTACTGTCTTTCTAGCTCCTCTTCTTATTTTAAAACAACTAAATGGTATGTTTAAAATCTAAGTGATTATAACAGCTGGCAAGGACCTTGCTTTGCATGCAGCCAACCGGGTTCACTGAACACCACCAGTAGTGATCCCTGAGCTCATGGGCCAGCCTGGGTTCAATCGTCAGCACCAAATATGGTCCTGAGCAGAGAGAGGCGTAAATCCTGAGCACTGTCAGGTGTGGCCCAAAACTCAAAAATAATAATAAAATAAGGGGAACAATTATCAAATACTGAGTAGAAATTAACTGGTATTGGTAGCTTAAAGTTCAACATGTGAAAGAAAGCTATTTAAAGAAACTAAAGCGGGACTGGGGAAATAGTACAGCAGTAAGGTGTTCATTTTGCATTCCTGGGTTTAATCCCCAGCACTCCTGACCCCTGCCTGGAGTAAGCCTGAGCAGAGCTAGGAGAAAGCCCTGCACACTGTCAGGTGTGTCCCCAAACCCAAACAACAAACAAGAAACTAAAAAGATGAATGCTCCTAGACTCCTACCTGCCCCGCCACCCACCCCTCCAGGCAGAATGATAGCTATGGAGGGATTTGAAAGTAACTTACTCTCATCAGAAACCCAGTAAAATCAGAGTCTAGGAGTTGGTGCCTTGCATGTGGCTGACCCGAGTTTTATCCCCAGCATCCCATATGGTCCCCCAAGCCTGCCAGGAGGGATTCCTGGGTGCAGAGCCAGGAGAAACCCTGGAGAATAAACATACTGTGTGATGATACTATGGATCATTTGGAGATTTAGTTGGGGATTCGAAGGTTTGGACCATACCCAGCAGTGCTCAGGGCTTACTCCTGTCTCAGCTCAGGACCATATGTGCTGCTCTCAATTGAACCCATGCTGGCCCATGTGCAAAGCAAATGCCCTACTCATGGTACTATTGCTCTTGGCCATAGGAAATTAATTTTTTAAACAAGCTCCTTGTTGACTGCCTGCTGAACAAGCATTGTATTCTGAAGCTGGACAGATAGAGCACCAGCTTTTAATGGACCACCATAATCCCAAGTGATGCAAGCAGGATGCAGAGAGGACAGATATCCAAGCTCACCATGAGAGGAGAGGAAGGACCAGGGAAGACCTAGACTGAGTGTAAAAGGAAGTGTATAAGATGACGGGAGAGTGAATGAAAGAACTCTATAGCATTAGGGGTATGGTGCCGTCAGTAGGTTAATCTGTACCTGTGAGGTGAGTGCATCAGCAGCCTGATGGTGCCTTCAGACTTCTAGATACCCCAAAATTGCTGCTGTGCCTTTGGCCAGATCCCAACAACTTGGGGCCAAGTTTATCAAGAAAGTAAATGGCCAAAAGTTAGGTATGTGGGAAACACACCCACAAACCACCTTCGTCTCAGCTATATAATTGGAGGCAAGATCTCTCTGGTTCCTGATCAAACTGCTTAATGGCCATGATCCCAGAGACTCAGAAACAAATCTCAGAACCCAGCAGCTTTTGGCAGAAATGCGTCCTGTACCTGCAGTAGGTTACCAGCACTGGGCTACCCCAGGGGGGAAAGGGTGCTGTCCCTACACCTGCTCTTTCTTGGCAGCTCGGTGGCTGCCATCCTCCAGAGGCCATTGGACAGTCAGGCGTGGGCCCGCAGTGACGAGACACGTGGGGCCTCACAGTATAGGGGTGGATCTGGCCCTTTCCTTCCTGTCCCAACGAGACCCCGAATTGCCGCCCACTAATGGCCTCTCTGGCTCCTGATCAAGCTGCTTAACAGCTATGATCCCAGAGACCCAGGAACAAATCTCAGAACCCAGCAGGTTTTGGCAGAAATCCCTCCAGATGTAATTGTTAAAATTTCATAATTCTAAAATCATGCGGCCACTACTGTGGCTGCGCAACATCATATGTTATTCGTAATCAGCAACAGAAAACAAATTGTCTATGTCTGCCTTTTCGGCAGATCTTAGTGTTGGGGTAAAATCCCAAATAATAGTGGTGGGTCTGGTGTCGAAATATTGAATGTAATCAAAGTAGAGAGAGAGAGTAATGTGAAAATCATCTGCCCCACAGGTCGGGGTAGGGTGTGGGATGGGGGGTATACTGGGGTTTTTGGTGGTGGAAAATGGGCACTGGTGAAGGGATGAGTGTTTCATCACTGTATGACTGAGACTTAAACCCAAAAGCTTCATAACTGGTCTCATGGTGATTCAATAATTTAATTTATATAAAGGGGAAAAAAAGTAAGTTGGAGTTCATGCCCAATTCAATCAACCTAATCAATGGCTGAATAAACAGCAATACTCCTAGATTTGAAAAAAAGAAAAAGAACGCTAGCATGAAAAACCATGTAGAGGCTGAAAAGAAGACACTGCGGATAGTGACCAAATTTTCTGAAAGTTGTTTGATCAAAGAGGTGTATGAGGGGAAGTAGCATATCAGCTGAGCTGAGGTATTTGGATTTATTTAAGTCTTTGGAGTACTTGACGTATTTTAGTAAGATCACATTAGGTAACAGAATGGAATATGGAGAGAAAAACCCGGAACGATTAAAGTTGTCAAACCATTTAGAAACTTTACAATGTAGTCCAGACAGAAAATGGTGATCTGTATTAAGCATGGAGAGAGAGAAAGGAATGAAATTGAGAGGTTCAGGAAGTAAAATTGTAATTGCTATCCTAATTGCTAACATTTGGGCTGCAGAAAAGGAAGTGGTGTGTGTACATTTCTGAATCAGGGATTTGAGAAGAGAATGAAAACAAAAATTTTTTTTTTTGTAGGCCAGTTAGAAATAGGAGACCTGGTTTTGGAGCCACAGGCAAGGTCACTTTACTTCTCTGACCCTCTGAGTCCTTACCTGAAATAGAAGAGAAATCCTGGGGGTTGGAGAGAGAGGATAGTGGGTAAGGCACTTGCTTTGCATGCAGCCAACTTGGATTCGATCCACAACGCCACATATGATTTCTCCAAGCCCTGCTAGGAGTGATCTCTGAGCACAGAGTCAGGAGTAAGTCCCAGGCACATGACCCCCAAAACTAAGCCTGGAGCGATAGTACGGCTCTAGGATGCTTGCCTTTCACACAGCTGACCTGAGTCAGGTTTGATCCCCGGCGCTCCATATGGTTCTCCAAGCCCGGAGTGATCCCTGAGCACCTATGGTGTGGACCAACCCTCCCTGCACCCCACACCTTTCCCTCCCCAAATCATCCTAGGTACCTCACCCTCTAAGGTATAAAGTTAGTGATTAGACTTTCTTTAGTTTGGATAGTGCTGTATCTGAATGATGGTATTTTTGTTTTCCAGGGCAAATGACTCAGCTTTGTGAACTGATCAACAAGAGCGGGGAGCTTCTTGCGAAGAACTTATCCCATTTGGACACTGTGCTCGGGGCTCTGGATGTACAGGAGCACTCCTTGGGCGTCCTTGCTGTTTTGTAAGGGACATCTTTTATGGTTTCATTCTTGCTAAAACCAAACTCACTACCCTTTCTGGCTTTATTGAAAGTAAAGCATGTTATGAAACTCTTTTGCAGAACTAGAGCCTATTTTGCATTTAACTTATCATTTCTTATTAAATTTTATTCTTTTCTTTATCATTGTTTACCTGATGTTTGTATGTATTTTGAAATTTGGCTGGAGCGATAGCACAGCGGGTAGGGCGTTCGCCTTACAAGCAGCCAACATGGCCGACCCGAGTTCGATTCCTCTGCCCCTCTCGGAGAGCCCGGCAAGCTACCGAGAGTATTCGATATGCCAGACACAGTAACAACAAAGTTTCCAATGGAGACGTTACTGGGCCCGCTCGAGCAAATCGACGATCAACGGGAGGGCCTTTACCTTTACCTTACCTTTACTTTTGAAAATGAATGCCTTTCTTAGTGTGCATAATAGTCTCCATTTATCTGGTTACATGAGATTGTCTCCATTTTCTAACTTGGAAGCAAAAGCAGTATAGCTTTGAGTTTCCTTCAAACAGATTTAAGCTGTTTAAGACCAAATTGAGTAGATCTATTTCTGTTGGGGTTCTTTTTAGCGTGAGTACGAACAGTAAGTTAAATTTTTTCTTCATATTTGAGTTGGGATATCAGTTGTCATGAATATTGAAATAATACAAATAAGAGAAATTGAACTGGCCTCACTTGTGGTGGTATTCCTTATACAAAGGTACATATTAGGAATAGTTTGGAGGGCCGGAGAGATTGTATAGCATGTAGTGTGCTTGCCTTGCATATAGCCAACCTGTATTTCATCCTTGGCACCACATACGGTTCCCCAGGTTCAGTCCAGGGTGGGATACCTGAGCACAGAACCAGGAGTAAGCCCTGAGCACAGCTAGGTGTGGCCCCAGACAAAAAGGACTAGTTTAGAGGGGGGAAAATTATCAGAATAAAAGGGTATAGAGATATGTTCTGCAGTATACAGTAGCCATTAGCCATATGTGATTATTTACATGTAAAGTAATTAAAATTAAATTTATAGATTTGGTTATTTACATGGCTGCATTTCAAGTATGTATTAGTAGCTTCTGAGCAATGCTCATCATCCAAAGAATACTATTGGATGGAGCTAGCAGTAAAGATATTTGCTATGTTTTTCTGATTAAAAAACACTGTGCACATGATTTTTTTTTTTTTGTAGCACTGCGCTGTAGCACTGTCCTCCCATTGTTCATCAGTTTGCTCGAGCAGGCAGTAACGTCTCCATTGTGAGACTTGCTGTTACTGTTTTTGGCATATCGAATATGCCACAGGGAGCCTGCCAGGCTCTGCCATGCAGGTGGGATACTCTCAGTAGCTTTCCGGGCTCTCCGAGAAGGACGGCGGAATCGAACCCGAGTGGACCACATGCAAGGCAAATGCCCTAACTGCTGTAGTATCACTCCAGCTCCCCATCATCATTTTTAGTTTTAAAAAGTTATTTTGGTTTTGGTTAAAATTTATCCCATCTGGGCTCAGGGCTCACTCCTGGCAGTGCTCAGGGGACCATATATGGGGCTGGAGATTTTCCTGGATTGAACCTGGGCCAGCATGCAAGACAAGCACTTGACCCACTGTACTGTTGCTCTAACCCCCACATTTTTATTTATTATGTGGAAGTCACAATACTTTGCTGACCTGTTGTGAAGCTCAAGTTAGATTGTTGCAGGTACATTTTGTTAAATAGAACTGGCAGGGCTGGGGAAATAGTACAGAGGGGTCAGCATTTACCTTGTACGTAGCCTACCTGGGTTTATCTCCAGCATCCCATATGGTTCCCTGAGCCTTCCAGAGCCGGAGTAACTCCTGAGTACCACCTGGTGTGGCCCCAGAACAAAAACAGACCAAAAAATGTGATTACAGATATATGGTGACATTGTTAAGTCTGACAATATCTTATACAAGGAAATACAAATTCAAAGAAGTAGGAAAAGTTGTCATCAGGCAATAATACCCATTTCCTTTCTCCTGAATTTAGCTTCAGTGTGTCTTTTTTTTTCTTTTTGGAAGAGCTTTACATACTCGTAGGAGTGCCTTTATTTTTTTGGTTGTTGTTGTTTTTTTTTTTGTGTGTTTGTGTGCTTTTTTGGGTCACACCCAGCTATGCACAGGGGTTACTCCTGGTTCATGCACTCAGAAATTACTCCTGGCCGTGCTTGGGGGACCATATGGGATGCTGGGAATCGAACCCGGGTCGACCGCGTGCACGGCAAACACCCTACCCGCTGTGCTAGCACTCTAGCCCCAGGAGTGCCTTTGTATTGTTAGCTTATATGATTTCTCCCCTGAAACTATCACCTGCCCACCCAGAGTGTTTACCATGGCATCTGATGTACCATCCACCGAGTGACTCAGGATGGATTCAAGTCTTTCCTCTTTTCCACACCCCCCAAGACCCCAATTCTCCTGTCCTAACCATCATTTAGCTCTTCTCCTGGATAGATTCCACCACTGTCTAATTCCTAACGGTGGTATCTTTAACCTGAACCAGTTGCAGCCTTCAGCTGGCCCATACTCCTATGCCTCGTCTTCCTTCAGTGTGTTCCCTTCTGAGGAGGAAAAGCATCAGCTGGGATTTTAAATGAGTAAATAGTGCTAATAACATTGAAGCACAAAGAAAAACTTTGTTCAGCTTTTTTATTTACAACATGGGAAATGGGTCAATGGGTTGGAGCACTTTGCATGTAGGAGACCCCTGGGCACTGTCAGATGTGGCCCCCAAATCAAATACCTGGTTAGCAGTCCATCTTCACTTTTGTTCACAAGTATTAGATAGCCTGATATGTGAACACTGTTAATGGAATTTTCTTCTTGGAATTTGTACTTGGTAAAGAACATTTTTTCTTTTTTTTTTTCCTTTTTTTTTTCCTTTTTGCTTGAGCGGGCCCAGTAACATTTCCATTTTGAGACTTGTTGTTACTGTGTTTGGCATATTGAATACGTCACGGGTGGCTTGCCAGGCTCTGCCAGGCTCTGCCGTGCGGGCGAGATACTCTTGGTATCTCGAGATACTCTCGGTAGCTTGCCGGGCTCCCCGAGAGGGGTGAAGGAATTGAACCCGGCTCGGCCGGGCTGGCTGCATGCAAGGCAAACGCCCTACTGCTGTGCTATCACACAGCAGAGCCTGGCAAGCTCCCTGTGACGTATTCGATATGCCAAACACAGTAACAACAAAGTCTCCAGTGGAGACGTTACTGGGCCCGCTCGAGCAAATCGATGATCAACGGGAGGGCCTTTACTTTTCCTTTTTTTTTTTCCTTTTTGGGTCACACACAGCGATGCACAGGGGTTACTCCTGGCTCATGCGCTCAGGAATTACTCCTGGCGGTGCTCGGGAGACCATGTAGGATGCTGTGAATCGAACCTGGGTCGACTGTGTACAAGGCAAATGCCCTACCCACTGTGCTGTCTCTCCATCCCTCTCAATTTTTTCTTTTTTTTTTTTTTTTTTGTGATGCCAGGGATCAAACTCAAGGTAAAGTGTATTTTTCTTCAACTCTGACATGACTTACATTCTCTATTTTAATTGTGCAAAGAATCAGACCTGGAGAATCTCATAGAGTCTAGTTAATTATTTTTGTTACTTTTTTTCACCGCTTTGGTTTTTTGGCCACTACTGATGGGGCCTGAGGTCTATTCCCAGCTCAGGTCTCAAGGGGACTCTGTGGCCCCAGGATGAAACCCAAGACTCTCTTCCGGTCTTTTGAGCTATCTTCCCCTACCCCTGGTTCTTAATTTTTAAATAAATGATTGATTTTTATTTAGCATGGTGGGGTTGACTGTTGCTTTTTGGTTTTAATTTTAAAAAATTTTATGACCCAGAGTTTTGAAGGCAGGATGGACTTTCCCCCAGTTGATATACCAGGATAAATTAATTCTTTTCTTTTTATTCTAGGTTTGTGAAGTTTTCTATGCCCAGTGTTCCTGACTTCGAAACATTATTCTCACAGGTTCAGCTCTTCATCAGTACTTGTAATGGAGAGCACATTCGATATGCAACAGACACTTGTAAGCTAACTAACATTTTATTCTTTTCCATTGGATGTCTTTTGCCCTTATAGTCATTTATATTATCATTTTGTTATTGTTATGTCTAGTTGCTGGGCTTTGCCATCAGCTAACAAATGCACTTGTGGAAAGAAAACAGGTAAGAAATGTTATTCAAGTTTTCAGTTATCTTATATAGCTAACCTACACAATAAACTAATTTGTTAAGGTTCTGGATTCATACTTGTCACTCTAACACTTAGATCCATGCATGGGTGTTTGAGAGCATACAAAATGTTTGTGGACAGAATAGCTACTTCTCATTCCATTCGGGGGAGGCGTAGGGCACAGGGGTGCTGCCGCCCCAGCTCCTGCTCCTGCTCCAGCTTGTTTAGGAGCTACAGGTTGTCCTAATGCCCTGGACGTCGTGGCATGACGTCATGGCATGCGCCGCTTTTCTCTTTATTTGTTAAAACTCTTAGCTTCTGGGGGCTGAAGCCATAGTACAGTGGGGAGGGCACTTTCTTTGCATGCGACTGACCCACATTCAATCCCAACACCCCTATGTGGTCCCCCTGAGTACCGCCAGGAGTGATCCCTGAGTGCAGTCAGGAGTAAGCCCTGAGCACCACCAGTGTGACCCAAAAAAGGGCAAGAAAAAAAAGACTAAAATTTTTAGCTTCTAGTTATGACATAATTTTAACTTCACAAAAATTTGTAAGAATAAAGAATTCCCATGTCACCTTCACAGAGATTGTCCAGGTGTTAACATTTCGTACCCTTTTCTCTTTCTAAGCCAATGAAAAGTAAATTGTCATTATGATGGTTCTACCTTATGTAGTGTTTCCTAAAAATTAACACAATCTCTTGTGATTGTATAATGATGATCAGAATCCAGGAAAGGAGTATTAATGTAATACTATAATAAAATATGCTGACTATATTCAGATTTTGCCCATCATTTCAACATTGTCCTTTCTAAAAAACCTTGACCATGACCAGCAGGGCATTGTCATGTTTCTTTAGCCTCCTTTAATCTGAAACAGTTCTTTGTTCATATGATATTGATAGTAGCTAAACTTTCAGGATTTTTTTTTAATTTGAAGTTGATTGTTAAGACTAATAACCTAAATACATTGAGAATAAAAATAGCCAGTTATTATGTTATAGGAGTACTGAATAAATTATGGTTTGAAAGAGGTGATTTTTTAAAAGGCTGTCATTATTGAAAAACATTTGTATGTTATTCAACTAGCTTGTAATCATATTTCCGATCCAGAAACCTGAATATTTATTTATAACCAGACCAGGAAATAGCTCATTTGTAGTTTGTGGTACTTTTTTCAGTAGTAATTTACTGTAGTGTAAGAAATGTCTTTAAAATGTTGATGCTCACTTGGGTGTGACTTAATTAACTCTAATTATTGTGTCAGCATTAATGGACTAAAGAGAATTGATGGGTGATACTGAGATTGCTTTGTAGGACATGGCTAACATTGAGCTGGAGAGCTAACAGGTTGAGCATGTGCTTCTCATGTGGGAGGCTCAGGTTCGACCCCCTGTACCACATGTTCCCTGAGCACTGCCAGGAGCAACCCTGTGCACTGCCAGGTGAGACCAAAACAAACAAACAAAAAAATGGCCTGCAACCTTAAGTTTCTTACACGTACACTCTGATCAAAAGTAGATGATTGAAAATTTTTCATTTGTTTGACTGTAAATAAAACGAACTATTGAGAAAGTAGTACTGTATTTGAGTCTTAGTCCTCAATGTAATAATAACTTTATTATTTGAAAAATGGTGCTGAAGATCATAGTACAGAAGGTTAGGTGTTTGCCTCGCATGCGGCTGGCCTGAGTTCAAATCCCTGACTCTACATAAGGTCCCCTAAGCACTGCTAGGTCACTCCTGAACACAGAACCAGAAATAGCCCCTGGGTACTGCTGGGTGAGACCTGAATCTCCCCACCACCCCCAAAAAAGTAAAATGGTGCTGAGTTATTCTAAATCTCTAAGTATCACATGAAACAGCTTAAGAAAACTTTCTGACTAGGGACAGAAATTTCTTGAGATAGTGTGGAAACCTCATGTGTTATTTAAAGGAACCTATCAATTAGTGTTATTTTTCATTTGTAAGTGACAACATAAGATCCAATATGCTGCCATCTTTGAGAACTTATCTGAAAGAGATGTCATTTCTGACAGCCCCTGCGAGGAATTGGCATCCTTAAGCAAGCCATAGACAAGATGCAGATGAATACAAACCAGCTGACCTCAATACATGCTGATCTTTGCCAGGTAAGAAGCCAAATAGAGCTACTTAGATGAGCCAGAGGTTAAAGGTTAGTTATGGTTTTGCTTAACACAGTTTAGGTGAGTGAGGGCAATTTAATGGAGATTTCATCTGTGTAGAATTTGAAATACGTATTAGTAAGGGAATTTTTAGCAGTTTGTTATATGCAGAATGGACCTCAGTTGCAGTGTCTCTCGAACAGATAGAATTGGGCTGGAGCGATAGCACAGCGGGTAGGGCGTTTGCCTTGCACGCAGCCAACATGGCCGACCCGAGTTCGATTCCTCCGCCCCTCTCGGAGAGCCCGGCAAGCTACCGAGAGTATCTCGCCCGCACAGCAGAGCCTGGCAAGTTCCTCGTGACGTATTCGATATGCCAGACACAGTAACAACAAAGTCTCCAATGGAGACGTTACTGGGCCCGCTCGAGCAAATCGATGATCAACGGGAGGGCCTTTACCTTTTACCTTTAGAAATTTAGTTCCTTGTCCTTTTAAGGAATTGTGGAAGCTGAGAATGAAAAACAATAACTTCTTCAGAGAGCCCGGCAAGCTACTGAGAGTATCCTGGCTGCACGGCAAAAGCCTGGCAAGCTACCCATGACGTATTCGATATGCCAAAAACAGTAACAAGTCCCACAGTGTAGACTGTTACTGGGCCTGCTTGAGCAAATCGATGAACTTCTTAGGTTTTAAAATGTGACTTATTTTATTTTGCAAGGTATTTTTCCCCAAGATCCATAAGGCAAAAGAAAGGGTGTATACAATCAAGTCTCCCCGCTAAGCCCACTGTTCTTAGCCCCTCATCTTCTCTCCAAAGGAAACCAGTATTAGCAGTTCCTCTGTACCTTTTCAAAGATATTTTATAAACATACAAGCAAATATGTGAATGTTTTTCTCGTTTTAAGCTATCATAGTAATAATCTATGCAAACTCTTAGATATTTGCTTTTTTCTACATATTATCTTGGAGAATATGCCCCATCAATGCATTCCAGCTGTAAAATATTCAATATGGGTTTGACAATTCCTGTCTGAATTTTGATTGCTTCCTTAATGAATAACGTGCTGCATGGGTTATTTCAAACACATGTTCTAGTTTCACATGAAGTGCTTTTATTCTTTTAAATTCCTTTAAAAACTGATTGAAGTGTAGCTCTCACACAGTAAAAGTGCACCCCTCTTGATGCACAGTGAACCGTGCCTGTGTGTAACCCTGATCAAACACAGCACTTTGCCCTGTACTTGCTTTCTGGGGTTGCACCTTTCCCTCCCTGCACTTACCCAAAAGGAATTGAAAAGGAATATTCAAAAAAGTTCACTCCCCCGCTCACACTTTATGCTGGTTTATTCCTAGTCTTCTAGTTTAGCTAAATGAAAAAGGACACACTTGTTTTACCATCTATAAAGAGATGGGCAGTAGGCAGTAGGCATAGCAGATACATAGTAGCTAACTGATTGATGAATTAAGTGTGGAATGCCTTACTTATAATTGCTTAGTCTTAATTGTTGAAAATGCCTTTTTCTCCTTTCTCACGGAAATAGAATCACTTGTCAGCATTTGAAATATTTTTATTAAGAAAAAGTTAGACAAAAAAAATACAATTTTCAGTAGCTTTCTGAACTCTAGATTTATTCCTTCTGCTAAATGATGGTGTAATATAAATTTCTTCAGCTTTGTTTGCTGGCAAAATGCTTTAAGCCTGCCCTTCCCTATCTTGACGTGGACATGATGGATATCTGTAAAGAGAATGGCGCCTATGACGCAAAGCACTTTTTATGTTACTATTATTATGGAGGAATGATCTATACTGGGCTGAAGAACTTCGAAAGAGCACTCTACTTTTATGAACAGGTAATCATCTCTCTAAATGTTTTTGAGGTTGTTTTGAACTTGTATGATAAAAGAATCCATTTCTACAGCGACAAACCTGGGCCGCTGAGTCTGAAATGGAGATCCTTTCAAAAATTTTCTTTGGGGCTAGAGAGACAGTACGGGAATTTAAGGTGCTTGCTTTGCATGTGGCTTACTTCAGTTAGGTCCCTGGCATCATATATGCCTCCCCGCAAATTCTTCTACCACCAGTAGCAATAAAAACAGCAAGCCAAGTACTGAACCAGGAGTAGTCCCAGAGCATTGCCAAATGTAGCTCTAAAGTCACAGAAGACTATATATTTATGATACCATGTGTATGAAATGTGCAGAATAGACATTCATAAAATAGACAATAATGGTTGCTTATCTGTGGGGGGAGAGATTAGAGAGTGACTGCATTATAATAGGTATGGAATTTCTTTTGGGGAGACGAAAATGTTTTGAAATTAGATAATGATGATAGGCAATGATACCAAAGTGAAACATTGTATGAAATATGTCTCTATTAATGCAGTTCTTTAAAATTGTTAGGGAAGCCTCAGAAATTCACTCTTAGTGGTGCTTGTCGGGCCTTCAAGGACCTCACCTGATGGTATTGATGCAGCCATGTTGTTCTAGAGATTGAATCAGGGCCTTGCACGTGCATGTTGTGTCCTGTACTACTTGAGCTAATACTTGGTCTCAATATTATTGGTGGTATTTAATAGTCGCTACGCCCCATGGTTTAGGGAGCAAAGGGGGTACCAGCAGGGCCAGATGGGCTAGGATTGAACTCGAGGCCTCACAGGTGGTAAGCGTATGCGCTACTACTTGAACCATACCACTGGCCCTTCTTGCTTAAAGTGAAAAATGTGGTTGATTTTCCGGCTTGCCCTGTATACATTAAACATTCTTCTTTTTCCAGGCTATAACTACTCCTGCTATGGCAGTCAGTCATATCATGTTGGAATCATATAAAAAGTATATTCTAGTCTCTTTGATATTACTTGGCAAAGTACAACAGCTACCGAAATACACATCTCAAATTGTGGGTAGATTCATTAAGGTGAGTTTTTAAGATAAAACTGCTATCTCACGTGACTTTCAAAAGTCCATGAGGAAATTATTATTATAAAAAATGATCATAAAGTATAATATTCTCCTCAGAACCCTATTGTGGTTTTCAAGGCTCTGGGCTGCCTATCTTGCTGGGATAGGGCAGGAAGGAAGGAGAGGGTGATTGGGGTTGGGGTAGCACTTAGGAAGAGCGGTGGGCAGCATAGGCTTAGGGTTGTGATTCTTATTTTGGGAAACTCCCATGTGTACTCCAGTTATCAGTGAGCTGGCCTCTCAGAAAAGGGCTCTCACAGAGGGAGGTTTTCACAGCTTCATTCACAAGAATTGGGGGGCTATAAAAATACTGAACATAGTGCAAAGAACAGCGATTTAGAATATGGGTTTGAATCTCATCTCTTCATGTGTGCCTCATGTGATCTCTAGTCTCTTGGACCTCCCAATTTCTTAATATTTAGAATAGAGGATAATGTGTCTTAAATGCCTAAAGCAGCTCAAGTTCTAATTAGGCTCTCGACTGCTGTTAATTCTCTTGCTCTTACTCATACTAGCAAAAGTAGCAGGTGTGTATATGCTTGTGAGAGAGAGACAAATAGCCTGAAGGGAAGGGGAAAGATGTATGAGAACGATGGATATTTTGCTTTCCTAAAATTCTCAGAAACAAAACAGTGATAAAGAAAATGCATGCCTTTTCTAATACAGTGTACATTGACCTGTTGTGTAGTTATTTCCTCTGTATGACAAACTGGGCTTATTGATAATAAGTAATTCAATCAATTTCTCTTCTTGGTCTTAGAAATTAGAATTTGCTTTGAGTAAATTAAAATTTATTAGATGGCAGTATAGAGTATTAGATATACACTTGCTCAAAATACACTATGTTTTTTCCCCCTCATTGTTATTCCTCTAATTGTTTAATATGATTTTTCCCCACCTTCAAAACTTTAGCCTCTTAGCAATGCATACCATGAGTTAGCACAAGTTTATTCAACTAATAATCCCTCAGAACTCCGCAACCTGGTCAACAAGCACAGTGAAACGTTTACTCGTGATAACAACATGGGACTGGTGAAGCAGTGCTTGTCATCTCTGTATAAGAAGAATATTCAAAGGTTAACAAAGGTAAGGAAGGTGCTGCCTGCAGGCAGTGTCTTCCAGCTGCCCTGAGCATCTGTTTCTCTCGGTTCCTTCTCTTTCTTGGTGCTAAGAAGCAGGAACAGGGATAAAGCACATCGCAGTTTGGCTTACTCCTGGGTCTGCATTCAAGAATGCAGTGATGGGATGGGATGCTGGGGGTTGAACCCAGGTCGGTCTCATGCAAGGCAAATCCCCTACCCATTGTACTCTTGCTTCAGCCCTCAGAGTTTCTATACTAAAAGAATTCTTGCAACTGATGTCTTAGAAAGGGTTTCATTTGTACCTTTTGATCTTTTCAGGGCTAGAGTAGGCACAGAAGAGGCAAGAGATATGGCTGCATTTGGGAAGCCAGAGAAAGGTAGCTTACAAGAGGGGGGGAAACTCCACAAGCAGATAAGCAATAATAATGGTGCAGATATGTCAGTTGTAATTGGCCATGGAACCTCTCAGGAAGAACTCCTCTCTCTCTCTCTCTCTCTCTCTCTCTCTCTCTCTCTCTCTCTCTCTCCCTTCCTCCCTCCCTCCCTCTCTCTGTAGTTGAATAGAATGGACACTCTCATTAGCGTTTAAAGTTAATACATTGGTATCACTGTAATTATTTTAGCCAAACAGGTTCCCCTCACTTTTGCAACATCATACAGAGCTAGTGATAGAGTTTGCACAGGATGGCTCGTCTCTGCTTACACTTCTTGTTTGGGCAGAGCACTACTCTGGACATTATTGTATAGACCAGGGTGTATGAGCTTTGAAATAGTCAAGCTGTAGAAGATAAACCAAGTGTATCATTTTTACTTTCAGAATGAAAATAACCTACTAAAGTTTTTAAATATCCTTATTATCAAGTGTTCAAATAGTGCTCAAAAGCTAGGAAAAAATGAAATGCTACATGAGTTTGGAAAGATGCTCTGCTAGTAAAAGGAAACCAACCAAGAACAACGCTGAAGTAGAGGGATTGCGGGTGGAGGGATGAGGCCGTATAGCAGGTTGCCATGCATGCAGCCAACCCAGGTTGAGTCCCTGGCACTGCAAATGAGTGCAGAGTGCAGAGCCAGGAATAAGTCCCGAGCACTGCTGGGTGTAGCCCCCAAGAATCAAAATGTCAACAAGGAAGCTTGCCACAAGTGTGTGTGTGTGTGTGTGTGTGTGTGTGTGTGTGTGTGTGTGTGTGTTGGAGGGTGGGGTGGGGAATGGAGTTAAGACCAAGAAGGGATCACCATGACAATGGTAGTTGGAAGTGATCACTTTGGATAAGAACTGAGTGCTGAAAGGGGGTAAAGGGATACACATGATACCCTTTCAGTAGCAGTACTGCAAACCACAGTGCTTAACAGGAAGGAGGGAAAGGGGGGGGAGGGAGGAGAGGAGAGGTGACGTGGGGAGAGAAGAGAGATCTGCCATAGAAGCAGACAGATGGGGATGGGGGCGCTGAGCAAGTGTGCAGGTGGGAGGGAAACTAGGAACACTGGTGGCAGGAAATGTACACTAGTGAAGGGATGAGTGTTGGAACATCTTATGACTGAAACCCAATCATGAACAACTTTGTAAATATGTATCTCACGGTGATTCAGTTAAAATTTTTTTAATGTTAACAAGGACAAAAGGCGATATATGTTTGAAATTTTTCGGTTTTATTCTATTTGGTTTTGTTTCATTCTATATGGTTTAGGGGCGGTCCACAGGGCTTCTCAGTCTGCATTTAGGAATCACTCCTGGTGGCAATTGGGGGACCATGTGGGGTGCCAGGGATTGAATCCAGGCCAGTCGCATGCAAGACAGGCACCCTACCCATCTCTGTAGCCCCTTAGTCAGCTCTTTATTATTAGTGGGCATTGAGGTAGAAGTGTGTTTTTGGTTTCGGTTTTGGGCCACACAAGGCAATGCTCAGGGGTTACTCCTGGCTCTGCACTGAGGACTGGAGTGTACTATCACTCCAGTGTCAGGAACTTTATTTACTGTTAAATAGAGAAAGTGGTTGTGTATACTTAGAAATGTTCTTTTTTGAGTCCTTATTTGTAATTAGCTATGTAATATAATTTTTGAAAGTACAGTTTTATTTTCTCAGATGCTACTCTCTGGACTGTTCTTTATATTTTTGGACATTGTCTTATCAAGAATTTTCAAGATTGAGATTTTAACATAACTAACTCTAAAAATGCCTTTATTGTAAATTCTGCCTGCTGCCATTATATATGTATATATAGAGAGAGGGTGGGGTGGGTTGGCTGGAGCGATAGTATATAAGGCATTTGCCTTGCACACAGCTAACCCAGGTTCGATCCCCGGCATCCCATATGGTCCCCTAGCACTGCCAGGAGTGATTCCTGAATGCAGAGCCAGGAGTAACCCAACCATCACCAGGTGTGACCCCCAAAAAAATAAAAGAGAGCTCTTTTAATTTGTCCCTAGAAAGGGCCATGTTCAAGTCTCAAGCAGAGTAGTGACCCATTCTGGTTTCCTTCCAACTCCCACTTATTTACACATGTTAGACTAAATTTTTAAGGATGCATGTGATAGAGTGACATTCTCAATTTTTTAAATTTTTTTATTTTTTTAGTGGTTAAAGCATTTAAAATTTAAATTTCAAAAGATACAAAAGTATGACAACTAGCCTTTTTTCTTTTCAAAGAGACAAACCCGGTAAACCTGGCATTAACAGTTTTGGGGGTGTAATCACACATACATTTGCACATGAGCTGTCACACACAGATAAATATTCTTTCCTTTTAAGCTGATATTATCATCCTCATGTGCTCATTTCCTCTCTCAAGATTTATAAACACAACTTTGCTTTTTTTATTTTTCTTGATGCTAAGGAATTTAACCCCGTGCCTCATCCATGTGAAGCAGGTCTTCCACTCAGGTGCATCTCTGGCCCTTACATGCTCCTTTTTTGTATTTAGTCATGTATATATCTTGGATTTCTTTTCAGCTCATGAAGAGTGCCCTCACATTTCTCCCTCCACCACTTCCCGCACCCCCTTGAGAATATTCTGACTTTTAGATAATTTTTTTCTGTTCTGGGACCACACCAGACCTTGCACAGGGCTTACTCTTGACTCTGCTCAGGGATCCCTTAGCGGGGCTCAGGGGAACCAGATAGGTGTCCTGGCATTGAACCCGGGTCAGCTGTGTACAAGGCAAGTGCCCTACCTGATGTAGTAACTCTCCAGCCCCCAATCATTTTAATTTTTTTTGGTGCCAGGAATCAAACCTGGAGCTTCATGCATGCAAAACATGCACTCCACACCTCTTGTTGCTCAGAGGCTACACCTGGCTCCTTCATTGCTCAGGGGTTGCTCTTGACCATGCTCCAGAGACCGTGTGGTATCAGGATTGTACCCGGGCCTCCTTGCCTGCAGAGCATGCTTTTAGCCTTTTGAGTTGTCTCCCCAGCCAGCCTGGTTCCCAACCCTTCCATCTTTTTTATAGCTGCAAAGTAATCCTATTAAACAGTTTTTCAGTATTCAGTGTCCCTCTCTTAGTGGATATTGAGATGTTCCCAAATTATTTTGCTATCATAAGCAGCAAAACTGAATAATCTTACACCTGAGTTATTTCCTGCCTAGAGAGTACTGATGTCCAAAACCACTCGGTTTATCTATTTCAAGTTGCCTTTACAAACTCTGTACAAGTAAAATAAAACTTCCTTAGTTGTTTCTAGCTGTGATTAATTCTGCCTCTAAATTTCAGACCTTTTTAACACTATCATTACAAGATATGGCGAGTCGTGTGCAGTTATCCGGACCTCAGGAAGCAGAAAAATATGTCCTACATATGGTAAGTTATTATGTTTTAGAAATTCATAGATGTTTGTCCTTGTAACTGTAAAAGGAATTTTATTTATCTTAGTGAAATGGATAAATTTTATTAAAAGGGGGAAAGAAAATAGGCTTGTAGGAGAGGAAGGTTCCATGAAGTGAAAAGAAGGGAACCACACACCCCCATTGGATGGAGGTGATTCTGGAGTCGAATGCCCCGTAAGTGGAATTTATTACAGAAAACAGAGAAAGGGAGAAACCATCCAAAGTCAAACAGCATGTGATCTTTTTTGGCTTATATTCTTATAATCTAGTGTAGAGAGGCCTGGGGATAGCTCTGGAGTGAAGCTCTTGCCTTGCAAGAGGGAGACGTGGGTCTGATCACGGCATCAGCCCACATGCTGAACATAACTCCGCTGTCCCTGCTGTTTGCGATTCTCGGCGTCCAGCACAGAGAGAGCACCCCAGCTTAGTGTGACACCCTGCCAGCAGTACAGGGATGGGAGGGGAAGAAAAGAAAAGGAAATGCTACCCTAGAGTATAAGTTACATGAAGGTGTGATGTTTTTTTGTTTTGTTGCATAATGCATAATGTTTCTGGAACAGTTTGAAGTTCATAGCACAATGGGGAGATAGAGCTATTATAGAACCCCCACGCAGAACTTCCCCATTATGAACATTTTGTCTTCTTTTTTTCTTCTGTCATTATGAACATTCTCCACCGTGGTACAGTCTTTAAAATTAGTGACCCGCTATCAAAATATTATTAATACTCGAAGTCCATAGTTTGCATTAGGGTTCACTCTTGGTGTATATTCTTGGAGTTTGGACAATTGTACGACATGCAGCCATCCTCATGCAGAGCATTCACTGCCCCAGTAACCCTTGGTGCACTGCCTCTTCACCCCGCCATCACCCCTTGCAACCACTGATCCCTTTACTGCCTCCATATTTTTGCTTTCTCCTAATTTTTGCAGAATGTAATAGAGACTGTAATCTTTTTTTTTTTTTTGGAGGGGGGAGCTTTTTGGGTCATACCCAGCGATGCACAGAGGTTACTCCTGGCGCATGCACTCAGGAATTACTCCTGGTGGTGCTTGGGGGACCATATAGGATGCTGAAAATTGAGCCCGGGCCAGCTGCGTGCAAGGCAAACGCCCTACCTGCTGTGCTATCACTCCAGCCCCAAGACTATAATCTTTTCAGGTAAACTTTTTTCATTTTGCAGTGTGCATTTAAGGGTATTTTGTGTCTTTTCATGTTTAATCACTCACTTTTTAATTTTATTTTTAATTAACTACCTGCTCCCTGCCTACATTTTCCTTTCTTTTTTATTCCACTGTATGAGTTTTTCGTCTCATTTCTGATTAAATGGATATTTATCTTTTTTTTTTAATGAGGCTGCTCTTGAAACAGAGCAATACTACAGTGGGTAGGGCACTTGCTTTGCCACATCTGAGCTGGCGTCCCATATTGACCCCCAAAACCTGCCAGGACTGACCTGAGTGCAGAACCAGGAGCAAGCCCTGAGCACTGCTGGGTGTGGCCCCAAATAAATAAAATGAGGCTGTTCTGAGTAATCATATAATTATTACATGTTGGGCTGGTTGCTGTTTTATTAAACAGAAGCAGTATGGCAGGTAAAATCTATTTTAACAAATGGACTGATTGTCACCACTCTGGAGAGCAATTTGTTAAGTAACAGTGATTGTTTGAGACATCAGTTGACTTCTCACTTTTTAACTCAGGGATGAGATTTGGTTAGGAGGCTCAATTAATCAATCCCCTAGTCCTTGATACAAACAATTTAGACCTTGAGCCATTTTGGGATTTGCTTGCATTGGCAGAAAAGTTTTCTTGAAGGATCAGTAGATAATGTAACATTCTGTTTTTATGGGTGAAACAAAAAATGTGTTAGGGTTTTACCTTTCAGAAGGCAAGGGCAATGTAAATTATATCTTATAAAAATTGATGTTTAAAAGTACAAGTGTACTTGCCTGTTTCCACTATGGAGAAGCCTCTGTTCTCTCTTGAACTCCTGAGCATCTCCCTCCCTCCTCCCTCTCCCCCCCCCTCCCCCCCCCCCCCCCCCCCCCGTCTCGCTTCTCCCCCTCTCTCCCCCTCCCCCACTCACTCTCCCTCCCTCCCTCTCTCTCTCTCTGTCTCTCCCCACTTCTCTTCTTGCCCCCCCTCACATCTTCAAAAAAAGTTTCAATAAAACTATCTTGCTTCACTCAAATTAAAAAAAAAAGTGCACATGCACTTTGAAAACATACTAGGAGAAATGACATGAAAGAATCTCTAGTGTGTGGTTTTATTTACATTAAGTGTCTAGTGTAGGCAGCTTCGTGGAATAGAAAGTTGGTTGGTGTTTGCCAAAGACTGGAAGAATGAGGAGTGACTGCTCAGCAAGTATGGGGTCTCATTCTAGGGTGATGAAATGTCTGGAATCCAGTAGAGGCGAGGGATGCGCACCACTGCATCAAATGCCCCTGAATTGTACTCTTAAATAAGGTTCACCTCAATTGAAAAAAAAGTGCAGGGATTGTGTGTTTGTGTTGCCCCCTTAGAACTGTATTTGTGCCCAGCACATAGTAGGTGTATAATAAATATGTCCAATTGATGCTTAAAAATACTCATAAATATATTTGTTGTCTTCTGTGATTTTTCTTTATAAACACTATATATTCACATACTGTAACTGTCTAAACTGCTTCCCTTGGTTCTATTTTTTATAGATAGAAGATGGTGAAATTTTTGCAAGTATTAATCAGAAGGACGGTATGGTCAGTTTTCATGATAACCCCGAAAAATATAATAACCCAGCCATGCTTCATAACATTGATCAGGAGGTAAGTATGAGCACTGGGTCCGATGATTTTTTTTCTCTTTCTTTTTAGCTTTTTTGAGTCACACCTGGTGATGCACAGGGGTTATTCCTGGCTCTGCACTCAGAAATTGCTCCTGGCGGTGCTCAGGGGACCATATGGGATGCTGGGAATCAAACCTGGGTCGGCCGCGTGAAAGGCAAACGCCCTACCCGCTGTGCTATTGCTCCAGCCCCAGATTATTTTTTTTCCAACTAGTGTTTTTGAAGTTATATTTGAAACAGTGGCCCTGTGCTCTGGGAACCTTTTCATTTTTAATACAGGTAATTCCCAATTTATAAATGTCTTAGTTCCAAGAGAGCTGGTTTTAAAACACACAGGGCCGGGATGTAACTCAGCACTCAAAGACTTACTTTGCATGTGTGAGAGCGTGATTCTGTCCCTAGCACAAGGAGATAAATTCAGAATCAGAAGCTTAAGGGCTGGAGAGGTAGCTAATGGACTGAGCACATGCTTTGTGTGTAGGAGACTTGAATTTGTTCCCTTGAATTTGTATCACTGCATGGTACCCCACGCACCACTTCTTATGACTCAAAACACAAAAGTACCACCAGACCCCCACAAACACCATTTGGGATGACCCCTGGACACCGTTATTGTGACCCAGAGGATCCCTCTTGCGCCCCAAAAAAACCCAAATTTATTATAAACCAATAAGCTTTCCTATCTAAAACCTGCTTAATTCCTAAAACACTTGAAGGACCTGAGAGTTAGTGCAATTTTATCTATACCCAGTTCCCATTTATAATGAGGGGGCTGGAGAGATACTGCAGCAGATTGGGCATTTGCCTTGCACATGGCCAACCCAGCTTTGGTCCCTGACACCTTGTATCGTCTCCTGCGCCTGGCCAGGAGTAAGCCCTTAGCACCGCTGGGTGTGTCCCAGAAACCAGAAGTAAAAAGAAAATACTCAGAGGGCCTGGGGAATAGCTCCATAGACTGGGCACTTGCCTGGCACGCAGGAGGCCCAGATTTAGTTCCAGGACCTCATGGTTCATGAGCACTGCCAGGTGTGGCCCAAAAAGAAATTAAAAAAACTGGACTCAAAGTTTCTAATAAGGAAGTCAGGAAATACTCCGTCAGAATTGGTGTGAGTAGGCCATGGGGGATGGGCAGGGGAAGGAAAGCTATCCTACTGGACAGTAGTTGAGGGTCACGTTACTTCGGCCTCTTGTGGCTTTGCTCCTCTGAGTGCCGCTCAGGGTTCTGGGTATGAGCTGGGATGTTCATGTTTCTTGTGTAGGGAAGTAGACTGAAACAACATTAAATCTCAAAAAACTAAGTGTAGTACATTAGTAACATAGTATACCTCCATGGCCCTTTTGTTGCAATTCAAAATTTAAGGCAAATTGCAGCCAGAGATACTACAGAGGGTAAAGCACTTGCCTTGCACTCAGCTGACCCAGGCTTACTCCCCACTACCTCGCATGGTCCCAAAGTCCACCAGGAGTGATCCCTGAGTACAGAGCCAGGAGTAAACCCTGAGCACCGCTGGGTGCCCCAAAACAAAACAAAAAATCTTAAGAGTTCTTATATGATGTCAAATGTTACCCGAAATATTTATAATCTTTATTCCACTTAAGAGTGGGTGTTTTAGAATGATTTTTTTTTAACTTTTACAGCAGAAGATACTGTGATTATATGATCCTGCCCTAGGTACATCTAGGGTGTTCAGTAATGTATAATACTTGTACTGTGTACATAAGCTTTCTGAGTATAACAGTTTCCAATTTAAAAACCTGTCTAGCCGTAGCGATTTGAGTTCAGAGGTGAAACTTTAGCACACATTTTTTTTTAGACTTTTTAATTAATTTATTTTTTTAATTTTTATTAGTGAAACACCATGAGGTACAGTTGTAGACTTACAAATTTTTGTGCTTGGGTTTCAATTATACAATGATCAAATACCCATCCCTCCACCAGTGCCCATTTTCCACCACCACAGGTCCCAGTATCCCTCCCACCCCCCAGCCCCCCATCCCAACCTGCCTCTGTGGCAGGGCATTCCCTTTTGTTCTCTCTCCCCTTTTGGGTGTTGTGGTTTGCAAAAGAGGCATTGAGTGGCAATCATGTTTGGTCTATAGTCTACTTTCAGCATGCTTCTCCCATCCTGGGAGGATCCTCCCAACACCCTTTATTTGGTGCTCCCTTCTCTATCTGAGCTCCCTTTTTCCCTGTAGCACACATTTTATTTATTTAATTTTTGTTTGTCTCTGTGCTCAGGGATCATTCCTGGTAGGGTTTGGGAAAACCATATGTAGTGCTGAAGATTGAATGCCGTTCCACTGTGTCAATGACAAGAGCCTACCCACTGTATGATTGCTCTAGCTCCACAATTATTTTTCAATACCCAGCAATGCTCGGGATTTCTCTCTCTCTCTCTCTCTCTCTCTCTCTCTCTCTCTCTCTCTCTCTCTCTCTCTCTTTTGTTTTGGGTCACACCCGGCAATGCACAGAGGTTATTCCTGGCTTTGCACTCAGGAATTACTCCTGGCAGTGCTCAGGGGACCATATGGATGCTGGGAATCGAACCCAGGTCAGCCGCGAGCAAGGCTGTACTATCCTACCCCGCTGTACTATCGGTCCAGCCCAATTCAGGAGTTACTCTTGTCACTGCACTCAGGAATTATTTCTGTTGGTGCTCGGGAGTATAT
Source organism: Sorex fumeus (assembly GCF_029834395.1). Taxonomy (NCBI): domain Eukaryota; kingdom Metazoa; phylum Chordata; class Mammalia; order Eulipotyphla; family Soricidae; genus Sorex; species Sorex fumeus. Next base: position 1,754,313 of record NW_026606179.1, on the reverse strand, counting down.
GGGATGCTGGGGATCGAACCTGTGTCAACCACACACACTACCCACTGTACTATCTTTCCAGTCTTCCACACATTCTAATAATCAGAGTTAAAGGATATATAGGGTTGGGGATAGGGCTCAGATGAGAGAGTCCATACCTTTTGTAATATCTAGAACACCCTGATTTCCACCCTTTATACTAAATTCTCCCTCCTCTGCTCCCAGGATTACCAGGTCCACATGGGTGTGACCCCAATCACAATTTCATTTTTTAAAGTAATAAATGATAATTAGGATGTAATTGACCCAAACTAGCTTCCGTACTTCACCAAATATGTCTTATCATGCAGATGCTGAAATGTATAGAGCTGGACGAGCGACTGAAGGCCATGGACCAGGAGATCACGGTGAATCCACAGTTTGTGCAAAAGGTGATTAGGAGTTGTTCTCATTAATGAGTGTTCTGAATGAAGGAGACTTGTTCCCAAATCAGAAACATAAAATTGATTTCAGTTTAAAAGTTTAATTGACAAAAAGTTCTTGAAAACCTTTACCATTATGTTCAGAGAGAGACCCATTCGAGCATTTTCAAGCTGTTAACTGAATACACTTTCAGCAATGCCTAGGGTAGTCCTACAACTGGCTTCTCTCCATTTATACACAGAAACTGTCTTCTGGGAGGGATGGGACCAGGATTTCTTGTTTGGGCCTGGTGAGAACCATAATGACACGAACAAACATAAAAACCTGCCTTACTCTTTTACAGAGCATGGGATCACAAGAAGATGATTCAGGAAACAAACCATCCAGTTACTCTTGAAAATAGCATCCATCCTGAGTTCAACAAGAGAAACGATCACTTTGGCCAGTGGCAAGTGTTAGGAGGTCTGCAGGGAGCACCAAGTCTGTTTCACCTGGACATTGTTTTGTTTTGACATCTTCAGTCTTTGTGCTGTCAGAAAACCATTCTCTCTGCAAAGAAAGGAAAAAATTCAAACTTTCAAGTCTGTTTGTGGATTTATTTATCCTCAGATTAATGTTGTTACTGCATTAAAGCTACCTTTTTGTTTTAAATTACTTGGACATTGATGTGTCTTCTCTGTCACTTTTTTTCTTTCCAAAGAGCTTTTAAAGAGAACACATTTATTGTGAATAGAAACAGATATTAGAAATTTTTTAAGTATTTAAATAAAAGTTGATATCAGTCACCTTACAAGGTGGGGGTGCACACCCGGTGATGCCCAGAGCTTACTCCTGGCTCTGTGCTCAGGACTCATGCCTAATGGACTGAGATACCTTATGTGGTGTTAAAGATGGAATGCACCTGGGCCTTTTGCAAGACAAGTACATGACCTGCTGTACTATTGCTCTGACCCCAAGTTGCCTTATTTTTTAAAAGGTGGGGGGAGCTGGGAGATACCATAAAACGCTTTAGAATTAACATGTATTTTAGTAGCCGTATGAATTGTGAATTAAAGAGATGCTATTGGGCTTTTTGAGTCTTGAGAAATGATTTTTTATGGGATAGATGGCCTTTCCTTGTTTTCCTTCTAGAAGCATATTCAGTTAAGCTGTATTTTTTTTTTTTGTGGGACGTGGTGAAGGGGGGCAGTTTCTCCACACCCCGCGGTGCTCAGGGTTACTCTCAGCTCTGCACTCAAGGATCGCTCCTGGGGAGCTCAGGGAACCATATGAGGTGCCAGGGATCAAACCTGGGTCAGTCGCATGCAAGGCAAGCATCCTACTGCTGTGCTATTATCTCAGCTATTAGCCAGGCCCCAAGCACTTTTTATTTATTTTTTTTTTATGTTCAAGGTCCATTCTTTTCAGAACTCTGAAAATTATTGGTCTTAGATCCCTAAGATCTGATTGAGCTCCAGAATGGTATGAAACAATTGTAAATTGTGGTCATTTGGGGCGTTTGCCTTATAAGCGGCCAACATGGCTGACCCGAGTTCGATTCCTCCGCCCCTCTCGGAGAGCCCGGCAAGCTACCGAGAGTATCTCGCCCGCACGGCAGAGCCTGGCAAGCTCCCCGTGACGTATTCGATATGCCAAACACAGTAACAAGAAGACTCATGATGGAGACGTTACTGGGCCCGCTCGAGCAAATCGATGAACAATGGGAGGACTGTGACCGTGACCGTGGTCATTTAAACAAAATTCTCACTAGCAGATTTTGCTTTTTAAATGTGTCAAGTTGTACAGTCACATTTTCATTATTTATAAAAGAAACTCCAGCACATACCTCATGAGGCTTGCCCTGGCGAATAGCACCAGGACTCAGTGCAGCCTTGTAAGCATATGGTCAGGAGTTCAAATCCCCAGTGTCCCATTTTACCAGTGTGACCCTGGCAGCCACACTCTCCCAAGTCTGGCAGCTCTGCTCTCATGTGTCCCCAGAACTGCAAGTCATTTCTAGTTGTTCTGTAGCACTGCAAAGTGGGATACGAGCCCCACAATCAAAATAATGTGGGAAAACTATGGCCAGGAAATGCCACCTTTGACAAGCATAAATATGAAGGCCACAGCAACGCCAGCAGCCATAACGTGTCTCAGCTGAGAGCTCACTGGGCGAGCACATGGGAGCACCTAAAGGAGTGCAGACCTCAACCCAGCCCAGAAAGGGAATTACAAAGTTACCCGAGCCAGATCTGCTCATGATCTATTGGACAACTCTGCTGCATGCAAGGAGCCAGGCTATAAATGAGGGAGTGTGGCAATATTCCAATAAAACTAAAGGAGCAGATCATCTAAACTCAGATTCCCAGTACAACTTGTGAGCTATGTCTCTTGTACTTAAAATATTGCTGTGGCACAGTGAATAAGGTACTTGTCTTGCATATAACCGGCACCACATGTAGTCCCCTAGCATTGCCAAGAGTGAGCCCTGAACACTTCCAGGTGTGGCCCCAGAGCAGTATTTCAGGGAAATTTCCATTCATCAATGTACTCGATTAAAGCTCCTGTCTGGTTTTGTGTGTTTTTTTCAGGGGGTCCTCCCAAACAGTGCTCTGGGGGCCACTCCCATCGATACTTGACCAACTAGATTACACGGTTCAATGGCAGAGTCAGCATTTGGCTCTGCTGGATGTAGTGCCAGGGACAGCCAGGAACCATCCTGGAGGGTCTTGCTGTGGGGAATGCGGGGAGGGCAGGAGGGGCCCTCCAGGACTGACTGTGCTGGGGACCATGTGATGCTGGGGACTGAATGGGTGCCTTGCACATGCAGGGCAAGCCTGCACCCGTGACCCTCGGCGCTATGTCACTGTTTGGCTTTTTTCCCTTGGCGGGGGGTGGGGGGGTTATGGGTAACAGGAATCGTCATACCCAGCAGTGCTCAGGAACTATTCTCAATTCTGTGTGTGAGGATCACTCCTGGTGGTGCTTGGGGGACCACGCAGCCCTAGGGGTTGAATCCAGGCCCTAGCATGAAGAGTATATGCTCCAGCTCATTGAGCAAACTCTTCTCTTCCCCCACCCCTTCACCCTGTTTAGTTTTTTTTTTTTCTTCAAAACAAATTGGGCTGGGTGGCTCAGCAGCTGAGCTCATCTCTCAGATGTGTTTCATCTGAAAATTGTTTCAATTCCCACCTCTGTCATAAAATTTGTACAACTTCTGATTTACCTAGCTCTAGAATTTAATTACCTAAAATGGGATTATCTTAGTAGCTCTCCTATGCACGCGAAATTTCCCCCCAAAAGTGGGTTTATTCAAATACCACGTTATTTGAGGGCCAGCAAAATAGTACAACAGGTAAGGCACTTGCCTTGCACATGGCTGACCTAAATTCAATCCCCAGCACCATGGATGCTCCTTCAAGCACTTCTAGAAGTGATCCCTGAACAGGCAGGAATAATACCCGAGCACTGCTGGATGTGGCCCAGAACCCACCAAAAAAAAAGAAGAAAGAAAAAACCTGACCCCCAAATTTCCTTGCTCCCACACATGAACAGGTCACCAACATTTTACTAATTCTACTAATCATAATCTCCATTTTGTTCCTAAAAGCCTAAGTGGTTCTAATACCTGATGTTTTATTTTTTCTTTTCCAATACCTGGTTATTTGAGCTATTTTCACTGTGAAAGAAACTGGTGAGTGTTTTTACTAGAAAACCTGTGGTCAAAAAGTTGAGTGGCCTGTATTTCTAAGAATTTAGAATGTAAACTTAACGTGCTTTGCTACAAATAAACACATATGTGACTTGGCTCTACCTGTCTAATTTTTGAACAGATTCTTTTCATAATCTGCTGAGTAGTCTGAAAGCAGAATATATTTTCATAAAAAGTTGATAGCCTTTGCAATTTCTTTCTCTGTGAACATATTTATTGAAAAACTCACATTATTCAGTACAGCCAATATTATCATGTGTAGGAGCCCATACTGACAAATCCAGGGTAATGGAGAAGGAGGGGGGACAAGACTCCCTCAGTGAGGGTCTATAACTATACCACCTGGATATAAGCATTTGAATTGACTCTTCACTCTGGTCTTAGCACCCTCTGAAGAAATGCAGTGAAAACCTATAGCTACCAAAAAAAAAAAAAAACCACCTTTTTATTTTGCCAGCCCAAGTGATAGTTTAGCAGATAAGGCACTTGCCTTGCATGCTGCTGACCCAGGTTCCATCCATAGCATCCTATATGGTCCATCAGCCCCACCAGGAGTGATGCCTGAGCCCAGTGAAAGGAGTAAGCCCTGAGCACCCCTGGATGTAGTTCCAACATTTTAAAAAATTTGTGGTGGTGGTGGGGAGGAGGCGGGGTGTGCAGAGTGATGGTATAGTGCATAGGGCATATGCCTTGCATGTGACCCACCTGGGTTCAATCCCTAGCATCCCACATGGTCTCCCAAATCCCTTCAGGAGTAATCCCTGAGTGCAGAGTCAGGAGTCAGTTCGGAGCTAACTCAAAACAAACACAAATTCATTTTTTAAAAAATGTTTTTTTCACTTTGGTCATGTTACAATAGTTGTTGTTTGGAGGTCACATCTGGCATTGCTCAGGATTTACTCCTTACTCTGAACTCAGGGATCACTGCTGATGGGCTCAGGGGACAATTTGAGGTAGTGGGTCCACCATCTACAAGTTAAGCACCCTACTAACTGTACTATCTCTGCTGCCCTTGTTACAGCAATCTTAACTTTTGTTTTGATGTACACAGTTACCACAACGGGCGGAGTGAGAACTTTGCATGAAGGAGAATCAGGTTCAATCACTGGCATTGCATGGACCCCTAAGCACTGCCAGGAGAAACCCTGAAGCACCATCAGAGTTTGAAACTCTCTTTCCTCTCTCTCTCTCTCTCTCTCTCTCTCTCTCTCTCTCTCTCTCTCTCTCTCTCTCTCTCTCTCTCACACACACACACACACACACACACACACACACACACACCAAACAAGAAATACTGTTCTTGAAGATCTGTTTGCATGTTTTCTTAATGGCTGTGTGGGTCCAGAGACTTGTACCCCACAGGGTGGGCCTAGGTGAACCCCAGCACACAGGACAAAACAGCACCACATCCTTGGGCCCTCACGTTGATCCCCGCACTGCAGCACACAGGCAGTAAAACATCCTCTGGACTTCAAATGGAATTGCCGACTGACTGAAAATCACCCAGAAGTGGACCCAGGCCCTCCAGCACTGCTTGGAAGATCCAAAAGAAGTGAGATAATAGAACATTACCAAGAAAGCTGCCAACTAACTTTAGGAATTAAACATGCCTATATTATATAACCAGGTACAATTACATTTGTGGAGAATTACTTGAAAGAATTACAGAGATGCCGCTCTAACGTTCATCGATTTAAAGAAAGCCTTTGATTCTGTTGAGACTGAAGCGGTCATCGAAGCCCTAGCCAAACAGGGCGTTCAAACTCAGTACATCAGGATCCTCCGAGAGCTGTATTAAGGATTCACCACCAGGATCTCCCCATTCTATAAGGAAGTGATCATCGACATAAAAGAGAGGGGTTCGGCAGGATGATACAATTTCACTGAAACTCTTCAGTACCACCCTCGAGAATGTCATGTGACAACTGGAATGGGAATGAATGGGAGTGAAGATAGATGGTTGGCAACTACACCACCTCTGCTTCGCTGATGACATCGTTCTAACAACACCAAACATTGACCAAGCGGCACAAATGCTGGCCAACATGGACCATGAGTGTGGAAAGGTGGAAAGGTCGGACTGCAGCTAAACTTCACAAAGATAATGTTCATGAGAAACGGACTAGTCCCTGACGTTCCATTTGGTCTCAATGGAATGAACATTTCTGAATGCAGCAGTTATGTGTACCTGGGTCAAGAACTCAACATGATGAACGACTTGGTGCCAAAACTGCACAGAAGGAAGAGAGCGGTGTGGAATGCCTTCAAGAGCATCGAAGAAATAGCTAAGAGGATGAAGAACCTCCGGCTCTGGGCACATCTTTTTGACTCCACCGTTCTTGCACTAATGTACGCCTCAGAGACCTGGGCCCTACAAAAACAGGATGAGAACGCTATTTGGGTCTTCCAAGAAGGAATTGAAAGAGCTATGCTTGGAGTATGCTTGGACTATTGCTCTGGTCCCTGAAGATGAAATTCTATCTGCATTCTTTTCTAAAATCACTGTTGCTGTCCTCCTATTGTTCATCGATTTGCTCGAACGGGCCCAGTCACGTCTCCATTGTGAGACTTGTTACTGTGTTTGGCATATCGAATACATCACGGGTAGCTTGCCATGCGGGCAAGATACTCTAAGTAGCTTGCCAGGCTTTCTGAGAGGGACAGAGGAATCAAACCCGTGTCGGCCCGATCGGTTGCATGCAAGGCAAATGCCCTACCACTGTGCTATCACTCCAGCCCAACCAGCGATTATTTTTTTTAACTTGAATCACAGTGATTTACAAGACTGTTAATGATAGGGTGTCAGGTACCCAATATTCCAACACCACACCTTACACTAGAGTGTTTACTTACCACCACCATTATTTCAACCAGACAACTTTTGATAATTGTAAAAGACTTAATAAACATGGATTAATAATAAAATGTTTGGGGGCTAGAAGGCTAGTATTGTGTGTAGGACACTAGCCTTACATGTGGTTGACCCAGGCTCGATTCCAGCACCCCATTTGGTCCCCTGAGCCAGGAGTGACTCCTGAGCACAAGCCAGGAATATGTCATGAGCACTGCTGGGAGTGACCAAAACTAAAATTTTAAAAATAAACTAAAAAGAAACCACTGGGTATATAACAAGTAACTAATCTAATATTAGAATAAAACACAGAAAGTCTGAGCTGGGGAGATAGCTCAAAGACTGGATGCAGATCTGGCTAGACTCTGAGTATGATCCCTGGTTCCACTGGGCACTCAAGCACAGTGCACTGAGTTTTACTGAGAGTGGCCCCAGGGCCCTGGGCACTGTTTAGAAGGCCTCCTCACTTGAAAAAATAACCACACAGGGCTAGAGAGATAGAACAGTGAGTCAGGCACTTGCCTTGCATACAGCTCACCTAAGTTTGACCCCCAGCACCACATATGGGCCCTAAGAACAGTCAGGAGTAAGTCCCAGCGCTGCCAGGTGTGCCCTGCCCCTAAATCACTGTCTCCCCCCCCCCCCCCAAATAAACACAACTACAAAAGCCTGTCAGGGAGTTAGCTCAAAGCGCTAATGTGGAGCTGGAGTGATGGTATAGTGAGTGTGGCCCTTGGCTTGCACAAAGCCAACCTGGCTTTGATCCCCGGGCCCCCCACATGGTTCCCTGAGCACTACCAGGAATAATTCTTTTATTTATTTTTTTTGCTTTTCAGTTCACACCTGGTGATGCTCAGGGGTTACTCCTGACTCTGCTCTCAGGAATCACTCATGGTGATGCTCCTGGGACCATATGGGATGCCAGGGATCAAAGTCAGGTCGGCTGTGTGCATGGTGAACATTCTACTGTACTATCGCTCTGGCCCCCAGGAGTAATTCTTGAGTGCAGAGACAGGAATAACCTCTGTGTATTGCCAGGTGTGCACCCCCCCCCCCCCCCCCCCAGAAAATAAAAAGCTCTAGTGCACTGATTTTGTATATAGTCAGCGCAAGTTTCCTGCACTGCCAGAAGTGAGATCCTAGGAAAAGCCCCTGATAAGTCTGACCTATCAGTTAAGTTCTAATTGAGGGGGTGTAGATATTGAAAAGAGATACCAAGGGGGCCCTGGTAATATCACTGTATCACTGTCAGCCTGTTGTTCATCGATTTCCTCGAGCAGGCAGCAGTAACGTCTCCTTCGTCCTAGACCTGAGATTTTAGAAAGTGCCATGTTGGAGGCTCTTTCAGGGTCAGGAGAATGAGACCCACCATTGTTACTGGCTTTTGGCATACTGAATACACCACGGGGAGTTTGCCACACTCTGCCATGTGGGCAGGATACTTTCGGTGGCCTGCCAGGTTCTCCAGAATAAGAACTAGATGTGGCCACGTGCTTCTGGGAGCTGGGTTTTATAGTCTCTGGGCCTTGGCAGTTGGTGAGTGTAAAGTCTAGCTACTGGAAGATGGGGGATCTGGGTGGAGGATGCCCCATCCCAATCCGAGCAGGCCTAGTAGTATGTATTTGGGAAATAACTGTCTGGAACTAGTCCAAAGGCATTAAGGCCTTTAGGTTCTCTGAGGAGTCCGGAAGACCATTGAAATGTAGAATTCCAGGCCCAAACATGACTGGACCCCACGGGAAGAGTGGGCTTCACCAACAGAAACCAGGCTAAGAATCTCGGACAAAGACCATCAGGGTTGGAGTGTGGAGAGGAAGGGAAACTATAGACTATCCTTTCAGGGCTGCCACTTCTCTTATTCCCACCTTCAACAGAGGATTATTTTTTTTTTAATGCTTCTGGAACTATTATGATTTTTTTTTAAAAAAAGGCTCAGTTATCACTAGAGGTTTTATATAAAAAAAAAGGATTATTAGACTACTAACAGGCTGGAGCCATAGCACAGCGGTAGGGCGTTTGCTTTACAAGCGGCCAACATGGCCGACCCGAGTTCGATTCCTCTGCCCCTCTCAGAGAGCCCGGCAAGCTACCAAGAGTATCTCGCCCGCACGGCAGAGCCTGGCAAGCTCCCCGTGATGTATTTGATATGCCAAACACAGTAACAACAAGTCTCACGATGGAGACGTTACTGGGCCTGCTCGAGCAAATCGACGAACAATGGGAGGACAGTGCTACAGACTACTAATAGTTCTTGCCTTGCATATGGCTGGACCCCTTATACACAGAGCTGAACATCTAAAAACCTAAAAACTCCACTTAGCTGCACATGAATTCTACCTTCCAAATATTATACAATGGTTGCTGACTCTTACCTAAACCTGCCAGACTATTCAACACATCCAAAACACACAGGCAGTGTTTACTTGTTTACTGGAAGAAATGGAAATTTAGATTATTTTTTTATATATGTTTTTTACAGACTTACAAACTTTCATGATTATGTCTCAGTCATACAATGATTGAGTACCCATCTCTCCACCAGTGCCCATTCTCCACCACCAATGTTCCCAGTATCCCTCCCCATCCATCGCGCCACCTCTGTAGCAGGCACATTCCATTTTACTCTCTCTCTCTCTCTCTCTCTCTCTCTCTCTCTCTCCCTCTCTCTCCTCTCTCTCTCTCTCTCTTTATATTTTTATTAGTGAGACATCATGAGGTACAGTTGCAGACTTACAAATTTTTGTGCTTGGATTTCAATTATACAATGATCAAATACCTATCCCTCCACCAGTGCCCATTTCCCACCACCACGGATCCCAGTATCCCTCCCACCGCCCATCCTCCCCATCCCACCCTGCCTCTGTGGCAAGGCATCCCCTTTTGTTCTCTCTCTCTCTTATTGGGTGTTGTGGTTTGCAAAAGAGGCAATGGGTGACAATCATGTTTGGTCTATAGTCTACTTTCAGCATGCTTCTCCCATCCTGGGAGGATCCTCCCAACACCTTTATTTGGTGTTCCCTTCTCTATCTGAGCTCCCTTTTCCCCTAGCATGTGTGGTTGGCCTCCAAGCCATGGAGTAAAATTCCTGGTACTAATCTCAGCCATTCTTGGGTGTTAGTCTCCTATTTTGTTACTTTATGTTCCCCAGATAAATGCAATCTTTCTTCTCTCTCTCTCCTTTTGCATGTTATGGTTTGCAATACAGATAAAATTTAGATTATTTTAAGAATTTGTTTATTTTGATTTTTGGCCACACCTAGCAATGCTCCTAGTGCTGCACTCAGGGATCATTCCAGGTGGTGTTCAGGGGACCCAAGAAATCCTTCATAAGGCCAAAGAGATAGTACATGGGTTAAAGCATTTGCTTTGCATGTGGCCTACCCTGGTTTGATCTCTAGCACCACATATGGTCCTCCAAGCACCACCAGGAAATAAACCCTAAGGACAGAGCCACGATACACCATCATAGTTGAGCACCATCAAGTATGGTCCAAATACTTCCTTGACCCCTGGGGTGGGGGGGAGGAAATCCATCACAGTGTTTCAGCAGGAGGCGGGGTGGGTGGAGAGATAGTACAGTAGGTAGGATGCTAGCCTTGTATGCATCCAACTCAGGTAACCCAGGTTCAATCCCTGGCACCTCATATGGTGCTCTGAGCCACCAGGAGTAATCCCTCAGCACAGATAGGTGTGGGAAAGAAAAAAACACCTCAAAAACCAAGAAATACCAACAAAAAACCTCATAGAGTTACAGCAGGTCATGACCAGCTCTGGGTTTGTGTGGACTTGTGTGTGAGATTATCACACTGATCACTGGTGCTCTTAGGTGTTACAACTCTTTTATTAAACAGTTCGAGTTGGTCTAAACTTGAGCAAACAGGAACTTCTGTGTTTGGAACTACACAACTCTTTTTAGATACACACACACACACACACACACACACTACCATCACCACCACCACTGCCACCACCACCACCATCGTGGACCTCCGACTCCACACCTCCATGTTCTCGTGATTCAAATTTGTATACATTCTATCTCCTTTCCTTGTTTTTCTGCTGTCTGATTGGTCACCACTGACCTGACCATGTGTGCCCAATAGGTTGCATACAGACTAATTGAAATTCCCAACTACACTAACCGCCACTTCTCATCTACAACAGCCTGAATTATTTCTGCTATTTGATTGGTTTATGGAACCAGTCAGGCTGGAGCCATAGCACAGCGGTAGGGCATTTGCCTTGCACGCAGCCAACATGGCCGACCAGAGTTCGATTCCTCCGCCCCTCTTGGAGAGCCCGGCAAGCTACTGAGAGTATCTCGCCCACACGGCAAACCCTGGCAAGATACTCCATATGTATTCGATATGCCAAACACAGTAACAAGAAGTCTCACAATGGAGACGTTACTGGGCCCGCTCGAGCAAATTGATGAACAACGGGAGGACCGTGATGGAACCAGCCAATTAGATCATATACGAGAAACGACTTGAAGGCTTGAGTTATCCAAGCCCTCCCTCTTTATTACCCCCTTCTTGTCCCCTCACATTTTTGCTTTTTCACATCTGGCCCTCTTCATGGTTTCCTCCTGATTTGGCCCCTCTCCTTCTTTCCTCTGTAACAACAGTACCCTTAAAATAATGAGATGTGACTTTTTTTGAGTTTTATTTTTTTTTTTGTGAGAGACACATTCAGTGATGCTTAGGGGTTACTCCTGGCTCTGCACTCAGGAATTACTCCTGGTATTGCTCGGGGTACCATGTGGGATGCCAGTGATTGAACTCAGGTCGACCACATGCAAGGCCAGTGCTCTACTCAAATTTCTCCAACGCCCTGAGATATGATTTAAGGCTTACAAGTGTAAGTATATTTCTTCCTGAAACTGAAAACTGACTCTAGAACATGGTGGCTTGAGTCAAAGCTACTGCCCAACTATATTCTAAAGCTACATGAGAATGAGAATATGTTGGGAAGCTAGACCTTCTTCTAAGAGAATGTCCAGAGATACAGTACAGAGGGTAGGGCACTTGCCTTGTGCACTGCCGACCCACGTTCAATCCCTGGCACCCCATATGGTCCCCTAAACCCTACAGGAGTAATCCCTGAGCGCAGAGGCATGAGTAAGCCCTGAGCACTGCTGAGTGTGACCCTGAAATAAAACAAATGAAAGAGAGGGGCTGAAGAGACAGAATAGAGGATACGGCATATGCTGTGCCTGCGGCCGACCTAGGTCCTAGTGCCACCCTTGCACTGCAGGGCCTGAGCAGCATTACGTCCTCAGTCCCTGGTGAGCCACTAGCCAGTTTGCTGAGAATCACTAGAAGGGCCCTCTGGGCCTCCAGAGCATGACTGGGGAAACACAAACAAAACATAACCTATGAAATTTCTCAATGAACTGTCACTCTTCTCTATTCTCTTGGCTCGCTGATGTTGGCAGTTGGCACCCCTAGAGAACTGTATTAGCATGGGATTTGAACTGTTCACCTCCTCGATTAAGCCTCTTGGCTTACTGGGCAAGCAGAAAAGAATCAAGCAGTACTTCTGATTGAGTCCACTGCAGTGACTGAGAACTTGTTCTGGACTGTAATGACAGGCTGTGGTTTACCCAAAGCTTTTGGTAGCATTTCATGAAATCACCATCACGGATGCTCGCATTTGGTGGAGGGCCATTTCCAGCGTCACTTTCTCACTGGTAAGAAAACAGTTTTTGATTTGTAATCGTCTCTTTGTTGATTGTCTTTGAATGTGTATCCTGTCTGAGAATTCAGTTTCATTAACCCTCTGGATTATTCACCAAGGCCAGGAATTTCTGTTGTGTAGCTGTTACTTTTGAACAGAATCCTATATTTATGTGAGAAAGCAACTTCAAAAGAGGTATGTGGGTGAGGTCAGTGTACTGGGAAAGAAATTAATGGCATAAATTGAATCCAGATGTACTGGGATGCATGATAACTTTTATTTATTTTCACTTGTTTATTTGCAGTGCTGGGGATTGAATCCAGGTCCTCCCCACACAAGGCATGTGCTGTGCTGCTCAATCACATTTCTGGCCCCTGCACAATGAATTGTACTGAGAGTGGCAGTGGCTGAACAGACATTTGTGGTTTGTGGGGTGTGTGCCTGGAGAGTTCAAGTCTGGAAAGAAGCCAGTCTCCATTTCCTGGATTCAGGTGCATGTCTTTATGTGGCTGAAAAGAATTTTAAGAGAAGACAGAGTGAATGGAATAGTTTCATTTATATATGAAATAATAGAGAATGCCTGAAAGGAAGTCTTGACCTAAAGGAGAGCATGGGCAACTTCAGAATTATAGAATGGAGAAATGGCACATCCACGGTTGGGATGCAGGTGACCCTAAGCGGAAATGCCCTGGAGCTGCTTTGAGAAAGTGATTTGTTTGTTTCTGCTGGGGGTGTCACATCTACCTCTGTGATTGGGGGTTGATCCTGGCACTGTTGGATCATCATGCAGTGCTGGGGAATAAGTGTGGAACCCATGCAACTCAAACATGTGAGCTTGGTTTTAGGACCCCAAATTAGATATTTGCTTTGTTTTGAAAAGAATGATCTCCATACTAAAGAAAAATATCTGTGGTCATAGATAGAAAAATTTGGATGTTTTTGTTATTTGCTCATTAGCATAGAAATCAGTTAATCATGCATATATTTTGAATTTATTTATTTATTTATTTTGCTTTTTGGGTCACACCTGGCAATGCTCAGGGGTTACTCCTGGCTTTGCACTCGGGAATCACTCTTGGCGGTACTTGGGGGACCATATGGGATGCTGGGAATCGAACCCGAGTCAGCCACGTGCAAGGCAAATGCCCTACCCACTGTGCTATTGCTCCAGCCCCTATTTTGAATTTCTATTGGGACCATTTTCAGGATGAACTGTTTGACACATATTAAAAACTGAAAAGATTTGTACAAAGGTTTTTGCAGTCTTACAAGAAGGTTGCAAATAGTTCTTGCATGTTTTCAGTAAGGCCTTCAAAGCATTTTGCAAGCACAATAAAACTCAGGTATTTGAATTGTTGATGACAAAAGTATCACTGTATCACTGTCATTTGGTTCATTGATTTACTTGAGCGGGTGCCAGTAACATCTCCATTCATCCCAGCCCTGAGATTTTAGCAGTCTTTCTTTATTCGTCTTTCCCAACAGTACTGGAGGCTCTCTCAGGGTCAGGGGAATGAGACCCATTATTGTTACTGTTTTTGGCATATCGAATACGCCATGGGAAGCTTGCCAGGCTCTACGGTGACAAAAGTAAAAATTAAATTTCAAGGGAGAGAGAGATAGTACAGCAGAAGTGGCGGACCCAGCTTGGATCCTTGGCACCACATATGGCATCACATATGAGCAAGGAGTGATCTCTGAGTGCAGAGCAGATCTCTGCTGGCTATGGCCCAAAAACCTAAAAGTTAAAAAACAATTGAATTTTAAATCAATATAGTCCTGTGGGTTTGTTTGATTCTTGGCAGTGGCTTGCTTCAGAAATTATCTTGATTGGGGGTATGGTGCCGCCAGCAGGTCAATCTGTACCTGTGAGGTGAGTGCACGAGCAGCCTGATGGAGCCTTCAGACTTCCAGATACCCCCAAATTGCTCCTGTGCCTTTGGCCAGACCCCAACAACTTGGGGTCAAGTTTACCAAGGAGGTAAAGGGCCAAATGTTAGGTATGCGGGAGACACACCCACAAACCACCTCCGGTTCAGCTATATAATTGGAGGCATGGCCTCTCTGGTTCCTGATCAAACTGCTTAATGGCCATGATCCCAGAGACTCAGAAACAAATCTCGGAACCCAATGGCTTTTGGCAGAAATGCATCTGGTCCCTGAAGTAGGTTACTGGCTCTGGGCCACCCAGGTGGGAATAGGTTTTGTGCCTTGGCCTGTTGCCCCTGGCAGCCTGGTGGCTGCCATCCTCCAGAGGCCACTGGACAATCAGGTTTGGGTCTACAGTGTTGAGACGTGTGGGACCTCACGAGATGGGGGTGGATCTGGCCCTTTCCTCCCCACCTTAACGAGACCCCGAGTCGCTGCCCATGAACAGCCTCTCTGGCTCCTAATCAAGCTGCTTAATGCCCTTAATCCCAGAGACTCAGAAACAAATCTTGGAACTCAGTGGCTTTTGGCAGAAATGCATCCGGACCCACAGTAGGTTACTGTTGCCAGGCCACCCCAGCGGGGAAAGGGTGCTGTCCCTCCGCCTGCTCCCCCTGGGTGGCTTGGTGGCAGCCATCTTCCAGAGGCCATTGGACAGTCAGGTTTGGGCCCTCAGTGATGAGACACACGGGGCCTCACGGGATGTGGGTGGAGCCGGCCCTTTCCTCCCCATCCCAACAAGACCCCGAGTCATTGCCCACAAACGGCCTTTCTGGCTCCTGATCAAGCTGCTTAACGGCCATGATCCCAGAGACTTAGGAACAAATCTCGGAACCCAGCAGGTTTTGGTAGAAACCCCTCCAGATTTAATTGTTAAAATTTTGGAATTTCAAAATTGCGCAGCCACTACTCCAGTCACGTGACATCATATGTTATTCATAATCAGCAATAGAAAACAAATTGTCTACTGTTGCCTTTTTGGCAGATCTGAGCGTTAGGGTAAAATTCCAAATAATAATGGTGGGTCTGGTTTCAAAATATTGAATGTAATCAAAGTAGAGAGAGTAACATGGAAATCATCTGCCCCACAGGTAGGGGGAGGGTGTGGGATGGGGGCATACTAGGGTTTTTGGTGGTGGAGAATGGGCACTGGTGAAGGTACGGGTGTTTCATTGTATGACCGAGACTTAAACCTGAAAGCTTTGTAACTGCTCTCACGGTGATTCAATAAATAAAATTATAAAAAATGAAAAAGAAATTATCTTGGTTTACTAGCCTATAAAGTCTATGCTATCCAATAGCAAGAGAAATTGGATCACAAAGAATTAACAAAGGCAATGCAACTCCATGCATACTCCTTAGTCTTTTACCATACCAGTAAGAGAAGGCAGGAAGCAAATAGCAATTTCTCTTTTCTCACTTTTGAATTTAAAACTTAAAAGGTAGATCTCTGTGACCTAAAAAATACAGCCGGCAGATTTGGCTTAGAATAAGCGAGGCTTACACCCTACGCTGCCATCAAACACATCTTGCCCTTGGCCACAGCCACGAGTATGCCGAGAAGAGCTCACCTCTGAGGCTAGAGGCTCCGAGCTGATGTAGGATGGCTCAAACGCCAATCCAGACCTTTAGGTCTGAACTGCATTTCCCACTAGCTCCGGCTAGCGGATAACACATCAGTACACACGTTTGTTTGCGCGCTTCAGGTACAGTATCGTAGTGATGGGGTATTTAAAATTAATTTCTAAGTAGCCTGTCGGAGTAGAAAATGCCAGGTTTTTAAAATCCTGTTGTAAACTGACTTAAGTATTTAAATTTACAAGTGCTTTCTGTTGAGATAGGGAGCCGCAACACACTCTCAAGCTAGCAGATCCTCGGTTTGCTCCGCCCAGTCCAACCTAATCTGGTCGACCCCGCCCCTCTGCGCCCAGCCCTCTTCTCCACACCACGCCCTCTCCTTCCAACCACGCCCCTCCGCCCCGCCCCGCCCCGCCCCCTCCCGCCCCACCACGCCTCTTTCCGCCACTTTCCTCCCGGTAAAGCTCCGCCCCTCTCCGCCGCAGCCCCGCCCCACCATGCCTCTCTCCGATACGCCCCGCCCCTCCCCTACCGGCCACGCCCCTCTCCGCCCCGCCCAAAAAAAGGGACTCAGTGGCGCCCGGCGTGGCGCTTCCCCAGGTCACGTGAGGGCCGCCTCCCCGCCTGCCGGCTCGTTCCACCGTAAACGGGTTCCGTGGCAGTCTAGTCAACACTGGTGGCTTAAGCCCAAACAGGTTGCCGTGCTCTTTATAAAGACGAGGCGGTCTTCTCTTTGGCGTGGGTGCTTTATTTCCCGCAGATCCCCCTTTTCACGGGGCCTTTCAAGTTCCCTGCCGCACCCCACCCTTGCAATGGTTCCTTCGGGCCGGCCGGGACGGCGGTCGGAACCATTTTGAAGTTGGGGTGGCTGGGGGCGCGGAGCAGGGCCCCCCGGGGAAGGGGACGTCCAGCTCAGAGCCTCAGCCGCCCGCTGCCCGGCGGGGTCGGAGGCGCGAGCGTGGCGGGCTTGTTCCCGCGGCGTGTCTGGCCGGCCGGGCCCTCCGTGGCCGCGCGCCCCCCCCCGCGGCGGGGCGATGGTCGGGCCCGGCCGGTCACGCGCTCGGGCTCGGCGCGGCGCCGGGACGGGCTGTGGCGGCCGGGCTGTCGCGCTCCGCCGGGGCTGTGGCCGGTGAGGGTCGGCGACCCCGAGGGGAGGCGCGCGGGGCGGCCGGGAGCGGGGCCGGCGTGACGAGGACGCGCGGGCGGGCGGCGCTGTCAGGTGCGCGGCCACACCGGGGCCGGGGCCCGTTCCGAGGCTGCGCCCTCCGCGTCTCTGCGGGACCGGGAGGGACCCCGAGCCGCGACCCGGGCCGAGACTGGAGCCGGAGGGTGAAGGCAGCCCGGGTCTCCGCAGGCCGGGCTGTGCGGGTGGCGGCCGGGGCGAGCGACCGGGGTGGGGTTGGGGGGTGGGTGGGGGCGATGCTGGCAGGCCCTGGGTGGTGGAGGTGGGCAGCGCAGCCGGGCGTGGGGCGGAGGCGGGGCGGGTTGGAGGGGTCGTGGTGAAGGGGTGGCCGAGGGTCAGAGAGGAGCGGGCGGAGGGCTCGGACACTGCAGCCTCGGGTCACTACTGTGTCGTGGGGGCGGGGGGGCTCACGCAGCCGTGCTCTGGGCTCTCCTCGGTACTCCTCGCTCTGCCCTGCCGCAGGGATCGCTCCCGCTGGGGGCCGGGTTCAAGCCCGGTCGGCCGAGTGCACGGCAGCTCTCTGTCCCCAGGTGTGTTACTCCTTAGCGTCGGGTGCCCCCCTGCGTTGCTCGTGTCTGCCCTCCTTGCCTCTGATTTAGAGAAGATGCACGTTTAAAGGGCCTTTCTCCCAGGCTGACTTTCAGAGGAAGGCTTTGGGGGGCCGGGAGACCTGGCCCAGTGAGTGCCCTGCACGGGGTGGAAAGAAGAAGCATTTCTCCCCCCTGGGATGTGCCTTCTCTTCTCATCCTTAGACCTTGGAGAGAGTGGCTTGGGGATTGGCGCCTGTGCACCGAGGCCCCTCTGCAACCCCCCAAGTCAGAGGATAAGGAGAAGCTGCCTCTCCTTGCCCTGCACGGTCTGTCCGTCTGTCCGTGGTGGCAGGTGCGGCTGCTTTCGCACAGAGAAAGTGCAGGCGGAGCCAGATTATCATTGTTGTCATCATGTGATTGAGTCATAGTGGCACGTGACACTGTGTTTGCCTTGCAGTCAGACACCTGGGAGCTCTGCACATAAACTCAAGGTTGAAAGTCAGGGGAATTAATTGGTGGGCATGGTGTGACTGGGTTTGGACCTTTCCATCTTGCACTTGCTGGGATTCCAAGCGCTGAGTGCACTTCTCCTGTGTAGTTTTGGAAGTTGCCTCAGGTTCTGGTGCTCACTGCTCATTAAGAGCCTGCTTTAATGCTGCTAATATAGTGGTCTCAAAATGCTCTAAGGTCCCATGAAGACGCCAGGAAGTGGGGGTGAAATAGACCCCGGTACTCTGTGGAAGGGGAGGGTGCCACTGACATTGTTCAGGTCTAAGGGCGCAGCCATTGAGAAGAGCATGGGTTCCGGGTATTTGAGTACTTGCTTTCAGTACAATGCTGAAGACAAGGCAGGAAAGATTGCTGCTGCGTCTTGAATTCTGGGAAGCTTATTAGACATATTCAAATTAGTCTACTTATTTATTTATTTATTGGGGGGGTCACACCCAGCGATGCTCAGGGGTTACTCCTGGCTTTGCATTGAGGAATTACTCCTGGCAGTGCTTGGGGAACCATATGGGATGCCGGGGATCGAGCCCGGGTTGGCCGTGTGCAAGGCAAATATGCCCTACCTGTTGTACTATTGCTCCGGCCCCCAGACCAGTTATTTCTTTCTTTTTTTTTTTTTCCTTAAATTTTTATTAGTGAAACGCCATGAGGTATAGTTGTAGACTTAAAAATTTTTGTGCTTGGGTTTCAGTTATACAATGATCGAATACCCACCCCTCCACCAGTGCCCATTCTCCACCACCACCAGTCCCAGTATCCCTCCCACCCCCCATCCCCCCATCCCACCCTACCACTGTGGCAGGGCATTCCCCTCCATTATCTCTCTCCTTTTGAGTGCTGTGGTTTGCAAAAGAGACATTGAGTGGCAATCTTGTTCGGTCTATAGTCTACTCCTCACGCATTTCCCATCCTGAGAGGAACCTCCCAACACCCTTTATTTGGTGCTCCCTTCTCTATCTGAGCTGCCTTTTCCCCTAGCGTGTGCGGCTGTCCTCCAAGCCATGAAGTAATCCTCCTGGTACTTATCTCAGCTATTCTTGGCTGTTAGTCTCCTATTTTGTTACTTTATGTTCCCCAGATGAATGCAATCTTTCTATGTCTGTCCCTCTCTTTCTGACTCATTTCGCTTAGCATACTTTCCATGTAAATGTAAATGTAAATGTAAATTTCATGACTTTATCTTTTCTAACAGCTGCATAGTACTCCATTGTGTAGATGTACCAAAGTTTCTTTAACCAGTCATCTGTTCTCGGGCACTCAGTTTTTTTCCAGATTCTAGCTATTGTAAAGAGTGCTGCAATGAACAAACAAGTGCGGATGTCACTTCGACTATACTTTTTTGCCTCTCTGGGATATATTCCCAGGAGTGGTATTGCTGGGTCAAATGGGAGCTCAATTTCTAATGTTTTGAGGATCGTCCATACTGTTTTCTAAAAGGGATGAACCAGTCGGCATTCCCACCAGCAGTGAAGGAAAGTTTCTTTCTCGCCACATCTGCGCCAACACCGGTTGCTTTTGCAGACCAGTTTATTTCTTAAGCAAACATCTGACCAAGCTCCAGCTTGGGGCCAGAGAGAGTGCACAGTTGGTAAAGTGGTTGTAACAGCTGAGACCCTGATTGGAGTCTGCAGCATTACTTATAGTTCCCTGAGCACTGTTAGGAGTGATTCCTGAGCACAGAGCCAGGAGTAGTCCTAAAGAGCCTCTGGGTATGACCTTACTCCCCTTTGCCCCAAAAACAGAAAAAAAGATTGGATTTGGAGTATTAAGAACTTACCTCAGCTACGGAGAATTCTAATTCAGTATATTCTGATTAACTTCAAGAGGAGTTGTGGGTTGGTGCTAAGAGAGATTAAGTACCGTATTTGATGTCACTTGTTTAAGGTCAGGGACAGACGTTTCTGATCCAGCTGGTCTGTGTGACTCCAGAGCTAGGTGTTTCTAGGGTCACTGCCTTTCAGTGACTATCTTGGGGGGCCTAGGACACTCCTGATCCAGTTAGTCAGAACTGTTAGGAGCACTTTTGGGCTTTTTGTATGCCACACCTGGCAGTGCTCCTTACTGATTTACTCCTTAGTGTGCTCAGGGATCAGTCCTGGTGGTTCCTGGGGGACCATATGCAGTGTGGTGGGTGGAACCAGAAAATTGTTTTGGTGGTGGTGGTGGTGTGTGTGTGTGTGTATGTATGTGTGTATGTGTGTGCGCTCAGTGGCTATTTGTGGTACTGTGCTGAGGAGTGACCCCTTGGTTTGAACCAGGGTAGATGGAATGCCTTAACTCTGTACTCTCTCTTGAGCACCCAGACAGAAATGCTGTTCATTTTATTTTGGGGAGGGTGGGGCTTCACATCCAGCAGTCTCAAGGCCTCTCCTGGCTCTGTGTGCAGGGGCCATGCCTAGTGGTGCTCAGAGGACCTTGTTTGGTGCCAGAGATTTGAGCTACATTGGCAGCTGCAGCCTTAATGTCTAAGCTATTTCTCTGTTCCTGTGTGCTTTTCATTTTAAGGAAATTGGTCACAATGGGTAGCTTATGTGGATCTTGGTTGCTGGGAAAACTCGACTATATGGCTAGTGTCACCTCATTGAGGAGGAGACTAAATTGTCTGTAGTCAGATTTAATTTTCTTTCGTGGAGAGGGAGGGGGCACACCCGGTTGTGCTTATGGCTTCTGACCATGCTCATGGCTCACTCCTGGCAGGGCGCAAGAGACCATATGTGGTGAGGGGTTGACAAGTAACAGGGCAAACTTCTTAACCACTGTACTATCTCTCGACTCCCAGAAAGGTTAAATTGACATGAAGCCAAAGTAGCTCTCTTAAAAATACAAAACAGAAGGATGAAGACTTTTACTCTTTTTGCTCTTAGCTTTGTGCTCAGGGCTCATTTCTGCTGGTGCTTGGGGGATCAGATTGGGTGCTGTGTGTTCAAACAGGGCTGGCCATATGGAAGGCAGTTGCCTTACCAGCTCTGCTGTCTCTCTGGGCCATCCATTCTTTATGGGATCGGGGGTCACATACAATGACAGTGTGTCAGCGCTCACAGGCTGCTGTGATCTAGGGATCGCACTGGCATACGTGTGGGGAGTGCTGCGGATTGAGTTAACAGATAACATGGAGCTATTCCCAGCCTCGGTTTTGTGCTCTTTGCCTCCCCTCTTCTTCCCTCCCTCCCTCCCTCCCTCCCTCCTCTCTTGTTCTCTGGCTCTCTAGCGTTCTCTGTCTCTGTGTCCCCTCCCCCTCTCTGTCTCCATTCCTCGCTCCCTCTCCTGCCCTCCCTCTTGGTCGTGCTTAGCCATCTGGTGCCAGGGATTCAACCTCTATTCAGTGTACAGAGCATGCGCTCCAGTCCTTTGAGCAGTCTCCCTGGCCCTTACGCTCTCTTAATTGAACCATTTTGCTCATATGGTCTCTGGGAGTAAAGTTGGAGGTTGGCTGTCATCCTCTATGACTTGGGCCAGCTCTTCTACCCCTCCTTCACATATCAGCTTTGGGTAGACCCCCAGCTCCATCATGGTGCCCTTGTCGTCCCTACTCCTAGCATGGCTCTCTCATCTGCTCAGCACCGTGTCCCCCCATTGGCCCACCCGCCGTCTCTGCTGCCAGTGACTCTCTCTGCAGAACCACCAAAGACTTTGCAGTTTCTTGAGAAACATTTCAGGGTCTTTGCCATGCTCTAGAAAGGACTCCCCAGTTCATCTCTTGTTGTCTTCTGTGGTCTCACCAACTCTGCAGACACTGGAGACCCTAGGGAGGCTCCCTCCTCTGGTCCCCAAGGCTCCTGTTCTTTCAGCTCTTACTGGAACACTCCTTGTGTCCAGTGTCATACCTCACCCTGGAGCCGCTAGCCCTTGCTTGCTCGCACTCTCACCACCCAAGAGTGGGCAGGTCCACGTGTCCCTCTTCTCCAAGAAGGCGAGCCCAGGCGGGCAGCATCTCATCAGCTGGAACATCGCCGTACCTCAGAGGCTTTTGGCAGCTGTGTTTGGAGTAAATGAGCCTGTTCTCTGAACTGGCAGGGCATTTATTTGTGTTACTCTGGGGGCATTCGTCACATTGCCTCTTGGATGTGTTCTTGTCTGTACTGTCCACCTGTTGCCCCGTGTGATTTATTACGTAAGGTTTTTTTGGGTGTAATCATTAATTTACTCTTACACCTTCCTTTTGTCATGGCACCTGTAGTAGGAATCATGTTTATTTGCTCTTTGCTGCACCCGGTACAGTGCTGGCACTAAGAAGGTGCTCAGCCAGGACCGGGAAGTTGGGGAGACTGCCTGGAGGAGACTACTGCTGTCTGGGAAGCCCATTGACAGCCCCTCCCTAGTCCTTGTTCTGCAGAGAGCTGGTGGATACCCTGTGAGCGTCACAGACCAGCTAATGGTGTTTCTCCCCTGCCCCCTCTCCCCATGCAGGTGCTGCAGAGTCTCCAAGGCACCATGAACGCCATTGTGGCTCTCTGTCACTTCTGCGAGCTCCATGGTCCTCGCACTCTGTTTTGTACAGAGGTTCTGCACTCTCCGCTTCCGCAAGGGGCTGGGAATGGGGACAGCCCTGGCCAGGGTGAACAAGCTGAGGAGGAGGAAGGCGGGATTCAGATGAGCAGTCGGATCCGTGCTCACAGTCCAGCAGAAGGGGCCAGCGCAGAATCCAGCAGCCCAGGACCCAAAAAGTCGGATATGTGTGAGGCAAGTGCCTGGGAATGTGGAAGACTTTGTGGGAGGCTTGTGCTGGTGCTCTGCGTTGGTCCCTGCTGTGTGCAGTGGACAGCAGATGCCCTGGGGTCATAGAACATGAGTGTGACTACTACACAGGAGGCTAGTGGTCTTCAGACCAGTTTACTGCTTTATTGTCCCCGTAGTGCTTTCTCTTCATCCCGTGCCAGTAGGCAGTTGCTGCCACACGGCACATCCCCTTCAGTTCTTCCCTTCACACACTCTCCGCTCACTCTTGGCTGCCTACGTGCCTGTTTAAGAGTTTGCGCCTCCTGGATTCTGCCCCTTCATTCTGTGGCATTCATGAACTATGGGAAACAAAGTTAAGTTCCGTCAACGGTCACTTCTTCCCATGGAACTTCTAGGTGTGGCTGGGCCTCCCTGTACACAGGAATCGATCCACCTCAGTTTGGTTCTACTGAGAAGCGGGTGATGTGCTGGAGGCTCATTTGTGTACTTCATGAAATGCTGGTGAGGGGTCTAGGTGGGAGGAGTAACAAGTGAGGAGAGCGTTCAGGCTGCACTCCTGTACAGAGCTAAGACTGGAAAGGGGGTCTCGGAAGAGGGTCTCTGAGCCAGGTTTGCTGCAGGTCCTGCATTTCGAAGGAGGTGCTTGCATCAGTGCCCTGGCACAGTCACTGGGGCAGCCTCCCTGATGTGACTTGCATGCCCACTGCAGGGTCTCAGCGTGCCTCCTCGCACTGCTGCACAAGCATTGAGGGCTTGGTCTTCATGGCTTTGCCATGTAGCCATGCCTGGATCTAGGACACAGCCTGAACTTCGCACAGGCGGCTCTGAGCCTGTGTTTGCCTGCTATAAAGTGGAGGCTTTCGCAGTAATTATAGGTTGCACTCTAGACTCTGTGTGTGTGTGAAGTAAGGCACGTTTCTTTAGGAAACGAAGGAAAGAGAGATCTGAACTCTAGAAAGAACATGAAATTCTCTAGAGTGGAAAGCAGAGTGCACCCTCCAAGCAGGGATGTGGGCAAAAATGCCACAGAGTACACACGAAAGGCAGGTGTGGGCCAAAGAAGGGAAGAGAAATAAACATCTCGGACAGATGTGAACAAATGGACTCTGAAGTAAGAAAGAATACATCCTACACAGGGACGTGGGCAAAAGCAGGTACAGAAAGAAAGTACACGTGTTCAGAGGAGAGTCGGGCATGTGCACTGGGTTGCACTTCAGATGAGTGAGGCTATGTAGACCGCACTCTTGGGCCTCCTGCTGCATGGGTCCCACGGCTAGTCTGTCATTCATAACCTCTGACTGGCTCTCCATCTCTCTTCTCTTTTTCCTATTTAGAAAATGTTGCAATCTTCAGCCAAATCTAGAAGCCTGTTATTTTGATAGGAAAATAGATTTGGTTTTCTAAGTCAGATTGTGTCTGAGTAAGAAAGTCTGTTGTCTGGTCTCTAATTGGTTTTCTTTTCCTTCCTACGGCCAGGGCTGCCGATCACTTGCTGCTGGGCATCCTGGGTATATCAGCCACGATAAAGAGACCTCGATTAAATATGTCAGTCACCAGCACCCCAACCACCCCCAGCTCTTCAGTGTTGTCCGCCAGGCGTGTGTCCGGAGCCTGAGCTGTGAGGTGGGTGCTGTGGCTGGGGTGTGCAGAGCCTGTCCGGGCTCGTGGGCCTTGGATGGTTCCTTCTGTCCAGCCGTAAGGAAGCTGGCAGGGCGTGGCGGCCTGTTCTGTTAGTTTCTGGTTTCTAGATTTTAGAAGGCTGCTAGTGCGTCCTTATAAGTACCAAACTTCTGTTACTTGTCCGGTCTTGATGGGCTTATTTGGGTTAGAGGAAATACCTTTTTCGTTATTTCACCTTTGTATTGTTTTCATTGTTCCCAGCCTCACCTTTTTATTGTTTCCTGTAAGATCTCACCTCTGCATTGCTTCCATTTTAAGAGCTCACCTTTGTATGTTCGAAGCCACAGGGATCATCCTGTAGTCCTGAACCTGCTCACCAGTAAATTTGTTAGTTTCTGAGACTCCCTGGATGTGGCTCTTGTGGACTTTTGAATCTCAGTTTTTTTGTTTCTCTGTCAGAAAGAATTCCCTGGGCCTGGAGAGGATTCCCAAGGGGCTGAGCGCATACTTTGCTTACAGAAGGCCCAGGTTTGGTTCCAGGCACCTAGAGCACAGCCTGGAATAGTGGCCCAAGCACAGAGCTGGGAGTAGGCCCTGAGCACCGCTGGGTGCGATCCCACAAACCAGAAACAGAATCCAACATCCTGTTAATGAAAGTTGCCTCCCCTGCTCCTCACAGCCATGCATCCTGAGTGTGCTGAGTGCTGGCCGCACTCCTCCTGCCATTTGGACTCCCTCCTGCTATTCTGCTGGAGACAGAGTCTTGCTGGCAGATTGTGGTAAAGTCAGTGTGAAGGTGTGATGGGGAGACCTGCGTTCTCTCTACAGATGAAGTATGCAAGCTTGATTGTATGGATTATGCAGTGGTATTTTGACCTATCAGGTCTACAGTGTTTTCGAGATGAGTGACCAGGCAGTGTTGAATCTTGAGAGATATAGAATTTGTGTAAGAGTTATTTATGGCTTCAGGTAGAAAAAGTGGTGAGCCTGCTTGACTGTTGATTGATCTTTGCATACCATAACAAATACTCTCTACAGCAGGCAGGGCACTGTCCTTACATGCTGCTGACCCAGATTCAGTCTCTGGCACCCACTCCGTATGGTCTCCCAAGCCAAGCCAGGAGTGAGCTGAGAGAAGAATCAGGATTAAGCCTGAGCACTGCTGACTGTGACTCCCAAACAAAAACCAGAACAAAAAAAATGATTAAATAGTGGGTATTTAATAGAGATGAAGAGGTAGACTAGAAGTGCTCTCATTTTCATTTTTCCTTACATCTTTGTAATTTGTTGCCATGCTCATTAAACAGAATTAGAGGTCTTTTCACAAATATTTCTCTGGAAGGGAAAAGAAGTAAACTGTCCAGAAACAAAGTGGTTCTGAATATTTAAAAAACAAACAAACAAAAACCCCAAACAAACACTCTCTTTAGAAAGTCTCATCCCAGAGACAGATGAATGCTACATTTTCTTTTCTCTTTCTCTTTCTCTTTTCTTGTTTTGTTTTTGAGCCATTCCTAACAGTGCTCAGGACTTACTCCTGGGTCTGTGCTTAAGGATCATTTCTGGTGGTGCTTGGAGACCCATATGTGGTGCTAGGGATTGAACCTGGGTGGGCTACATGCATGCAAGCACTCGACTGGTTATACTATCTCTCCAACCCACCCCACCCTTCTCATTCTCCCTATAATCACTGCAGAAAGGTCGTTTTCCTCAAGTGAGGGGGCTTTGTCCCTGAGTGGCTGTTGTTTTGCTCCAGGTCTGCCCTGGCCGGGAAGGCCCCATCTTCTTTGGGGATGAGCAGCACGGTTTTGTCTTCAGCCACACCTTCTTCATCAAAGACAGCCTGGCCAGAGGCTTCCAGCGCTGGTATAGCATCATTGCCATCATGATGGACCGGATTTACCTCATCAACTCCTGGCCCTTCCTGCTGGGGAAGATTCGTGGGATCATTGATGAACTCCAGGGCAAGGCACTGAAGGTGACATCATATCAGGGGAATGGTGTTGGTCAAGGGGAGCTCATGCTGGGGTAGGGGTAGAACCCTGGTTGTATTGTTATCTCTTGGTTCTGCGCCACTAACTAAAGTAGCCTGGCCTCAGAGTCAGGGTCATGTCTATCACACAGTAATCTCTGTTGATTCCTTGTCCTGGATCTCATTCAGCTCTGACTTCTGTGCTGCAGTAAGATGCCCTGCTTTTCAACCCTGGTGTCTTTCCCTCCTTTCACCTAATATTAGAAAAGTGTCTGTTAATTGTGTTGCAGACCTGCTTCATAAATGTGACCTTTAACGGTGGCATTGCATCTTTAAAGGGAGGCTAGATTATACTCTGGTCTCAGACAGACCTCATATCCAGCAGCTAAAAACTACAATTTGGTAGGTGGGAGAGATAGTGTAACAGGTAGGCTGCTTGCTTTTCTTGCAGCAGACTCAATCCCTGGCACCTCATATGGCCCCCTAGCTGCACATGAGTGATCCCTGAGTGCAAAACCAAGAGTCCACCCTGAGCACTGTTGTGGTCCAAAAACAAAACAGCCTTCTCCTCCTGCTCCCCAAGTTTACTCCTTACTCATGCTGTGTCATTGCAGGCGAGTGGTGGCTCTGCTCTTTGTGCTCATTTTGACTGGTTGGAGTGTTACTCATTTGCTCCTCCAGAGGGCAGCGAGGATGCTGGAGGGCTGGTTCTAGATCTGGTCACATGTCCTGTTCACGCAGTGGTGAAGTCTCCATGTTGGGAAATAGTAGAAGCAACACTGAGACAATCTTGGGCATGTGAGTTTGTGAGGGCACTGGGTGCCTGATGAGTTGTTGTAGCAGAGGGTACAAGAAGGAATTCTCTAGGCCCCCCCCCCGCACACACACACCACCTCCCCTAATTGTTGGGAACTGAGCCTAGGACCTCATATATGCAAGGCAAGCCCTGGAGAATTTATTAACTTATTCCTTCTAGGTGACTACAATTGAGCTGGGAAACAAAATCATTCTGTTGGAATTCTGAGATGGGTGGCACCTTCCAGATCTGTCCAGAGCTGAAGCAGGCAGAAGCCTAAGAGTAGGCTTGTGGAATGGGCGCTGAGGGCGCTGGATCTGAGCTGTACGGCTGGCTTTGTTCCTTAAATAGCTGCTCCTTCCCTTTGCGTTTCAGGTGTTTGAAGCAGAGCAGTTTGGATGCCCACAACGTGCTCAAAGGATGAACACAGCCTTTACACCATTTCTGCACCAAAGAAACGGGAATGCCGCTCGTTCTCTGACATCCTTGACAAGTGACGACAATTTGTGGGCATGCCTTCACACTTCCTTTGCCTGGTAATGTCATTCTCAGTTCTCCTTAGCAACTCTTGGAATAAGAGCCAGGCTCATGCTTCACATGTGGGAGCCCCAGCTTTGGTGCCAGGCACTGCATGGCCTCCTGAGCACCATTGGGAGTTGCCCCTAAGAGCCTCTGAGAATTGGCTGGCTTGTGCATGAGTGTGGAATGAGCCCTCCTTGGATGGGTACCCAGTGCCTTCGTGATGTGTGCTTGGTGATCTCTGAACCATGCTGCCACTGCTTTTACTCTAGTTTCTGACGTGTGGAAAGTCAGGTAGGTAGAACTCTCTTTTCAATTGTAGTTTCATTTAAAAAGATTTTTTTGGCTCCCCAAGCAGGAGTCAGGAAGCACAGGCTATTCCAGCAATATTCAGTTAGCTGGGTTAGGCGGTTCAGAGCTGCTGAGATGGCACCCAGTGGTGTCCCATTAATCTAAATCAGTCGCCAAATCCAAGCCAGTGCCTTGCATATTGAGCTAAGCATCTCAATAGTACTTTTAAAGGGAGGTTAGTGACCTCCTCCTCCCACCCCTTTTGATTTTTTTGGTTTTTGGGCCACAACTGGTGACGCTCAGGAGTTGCTTCTGGCTCTGCACTCAGGAATTACACCTGGACTTGCTTGGGGGACCATATGGGTGCTGGGGCTCAAACCCAGATTGACTGTGTGGAAGACAAATCCCTTACCCGCTGTATTATCTCTTCAGCCCCTGTTCTCCCTTTTTTAAAATAATAAACTTTTATCTCACACAACTTCTGGGGGCCTGGAATTGAGGGTGACATTAGCTGGTTCCATACCTGTTCTCAGGAGTGCTTTGTCCTCAGGAGGGCTGCATCAGTTGAACATCTGGCTTCTTATGAGTCTGGGAAGTTGGAGTGAGCTTGGGGCAAAATGCCTGATCCTCACTGAACAGACATGTAGCCGATACTCCCAGAGTCACTGAGAGATAGTAGAGTAGGTAAAGCTCTTGCCAGGACCATACCCCATATGGTCCCCTGAGCACCATCTGCAGTGATCCCTGAGCCAGGAGTAAGCCTGAATACAGCCGGGTATAACCCCAAAACACACAAAAATGAATTTCGTTGGGGTCTGGAAGTCTCAATGCCCCCATCGCCTTCAGTGTATCATGGAACTGTGGCTGGCTTAGTAGAGAGAGGAAGAAAGGAGTGGCTTTTGTAGGGAGGAGTGTCAGCAAATTTCTGGACATAAAACCAGCACATTGTGTCTGCTGGCCACAAATGGTTGCTTTTTCATCCCATTACAGAACAGAATCCTTCAGAGACTCCCTCAGTTCTCCTTCCTGTGCAGCATCTATTTCATATCTAGGATCTTATCCAGATTAGGTCCCAATGTGGATAAGGCACCTCAGATCAGAGGTAGATCCTTGAGTGCAGCTACAAGAACCTGTGAACTAAAGAGAAAGAGTATCTATTTCCACCACCTGCCATACAGTTCCACCCTGGCAGGGCTTGGGGAAACATGTGGTGCTGGGTGTGAGTTCACAAGGCAGTGTGTGGGTGTTGCATGACACGTGTGTTCAGTGGCTGAGAATCGCCTCCTGTCCTCCCCAGGCCTCCCCAGCAGAGAGACAGAGATGGGGACCACAGCCTGATGGTGAAAATGGCCATTTAAAGCAGAGCTGCTAGCATACTTATAGAACATCTGAGGGGGTCAGAGGTGTAGGACTGCATGCCCATGTGATTTGCAGAGGTAAAACATTCCAGCAGAGGCAATTCTCTGGGGGAGAAAATTCTCAAGGAGATGCTCTGTCCTCCAGGGATGTCTATATTGCTTTTCTCTTTCCTTCTAATCGTATATAGCGAACAGTTAAGTCAAACAATTAATTCTATTTCTTACCAATACTTGCAGTCTTGGATAGATACAGTAAGAGATAAAGATTCCAAAACTTAGTTCTCTGGGCTCTGAGATCAAGCAAGGTACCGTAAATCCCGGACTAAGTCCTCAGGTCAGTTCAGCTTGTCCTTAACCATGGGGGTCCTGTCTCTTAAGTCATAACAGCTTGCATCAGGACCATGCATTTATGCTTTCTAGACTGTCCCATTTTGATGCCAGGGTAGCTCCGCGACTCGCCCTGGGTCCATCCCAGTCCCACAGTGGGACCTCCATTTTGGGGTGTTAGGAACTATAGCAGCCGGAATCTGAGTCAAGTAATTATTACAGATGCCCAGGAGTAGATATATTTCAGAGTCAACCAACTCCCAAATATTAGGAGCATAGCACTAAGGTTTTTCTGTGTTTAACCAAAGAACATTACTCTATAATAAAATATGAAAAGGCTATAGGGGAAATAGAAAAGCAAGTAATTCACTACAAATACAAAATCCAGAATTACCAGAAAGTTTTGGCTTATAAGTAACCAAGATTGACTTGGGGAACTGTGACAGTGAGGTGTAAAACACAAAGCAAAGGAAAGATTAAAGTAATTCCTGAATGCTGAGCCAGGAGTAACCCCTATGCATTGCTGGGTATGACCCCCCCCCAAAAAAAAAGTTACTTACAGAACCTGGCAAGGCCTAGGTTCAATTCCCAGCACCTCCAGGCACTGCCAGGAGTGACCCCAAAGCACAGTGCCAAGAGTAAGCCCTGAGCGTGGCTCCAAAACTGTAAAAATTTTTATCAGGGAAATTTTCAAATAAACCCAGTTGTATCATGAACTAATGTCCCTATCTCCAGTTAATCAGTTTTTGGCATATTCAATACGCCAGGGGGAGCTTGCCAAGCTCTCCCATGTGGGCAGGATACTCTTGGTAGCTTGCCGGGCTCTCCGAGAGGGACGGAGGAATTGAACCCGGGTCAGCCACATGCAAGGCAAATGCCCGACCCGCTTTACTATCGCTCCAGCCCAAGCATCGTGAATATGACCTCTAAAAAGCCAGGAAAAAATAAAAAGTTATATCAGACCACTTCAGTCTGAAAACTACAGACCAACGAAATTGACAGTTTCTTTTATCATGCAAGCCGGACCATGTTTTGTTTTTACTGTTTTCCTTAGCATTGACTTATGAATTGGGACCAGAACAGTTCTCCATAGTGTATAGATTGCTCGAAGCTGCTAGTCTTTGGCTGTTTCTCCTCCATACCCAGCTCACCCTCCACTCCCACTTCATCCCAGCACCCCATGGTTGATTTTCCTGTATCTTTACTGGGCTATTTGCCCTGTAGACCTTTGGCTCCAGCTCTTCGTAACTTCGTGGTTAACTCAGTGTGTTTTTTATAGCCCCGCTTTCTGTAAGCTAGAAGATCAGGAAGCCTGATTGACTGCAGGTTTGGTTTTTCTTTTTGACAAAAAATCTTCATAGATGTGCTTTGTTCCCCAGGCTCCTGAAGGCATGTGGCAGCCGGCTGACAGAGAAGCTCCTGGAGGGCGCTCCCACTGAGGACACCCTGGTCCAGATGGAAAAGCTTGCAGGTGAGCTGGACAGCACTTGTGCTGGAGCCGTTGCAGCTGATGCTGTTGGGAGAGTTGTTTGGGCCTCCCCACGGAGGATCAAAGGCTGATGAGAGGGATCCGAGAACAAAGGAGTGCCCAGGAGATGCCTCTTCAGATCCTCACCCCTTTCACTTTGGTGTTTCTGTTGTGTTCCTGTTTCTAGGTAGTTTGGGAGAATCCCAGCAGTCTCTGGAGAGGGTGGATTGAGGGAAAGTTTTCTTATCCCTCTTTCAGGATAGTGGAATGTTTGGTTTTCTAGATCATCTCTTATTTTCTTTTTACCCATAAAATACTATACTTCAGTGGGAGTATTTCAGTCAAGGTCAGTGATTCCCACACATCACTGTTACCTACTCAGCCTTCTCCATGTTTGTCACTAGATTGACTTCTGTCTGCAGCTCAGGGTCCTGTGTTTTACTCGCTGTTTGTATTTTGGTTTTGGTTTTGGGGCCACACTTGGCTATGCTCAGGGCTTATTCCTAGCTCTGTGCTTAGGGATCACACCTGGCAGTGTGGGGGACCACATGTGGTATCAGCAGTTAAACCTGGTTGGCTACATGCAAGGCAAGAACCCTACTCACTGTACTATTTCTTTGGCCCACCCATGTGTTTAAATTAATTTCCTAGAGCATTCTGGGGCATATATACCAGCCTCACTCCTGAATGATTTAATTCTTTATAGTCTTAATGATGGGATTGGCTAAATCAGATTTATGATGTGCAGTTTTTACTAATAGTGCTGTACTAATATTATTTTTGTGAGTGGTTAGTCTTAATGAATTAGATCTGTTTTACACTATTTGGTTTGGTTTTGGGATCACACCTGGTGAGTTCTCCTGGGACCAGATGGTGCCAGAGATTCAATCTGAGGTTTCTTTATGCAAAGAATGTACTCAGGCTGTTGAGTCACTTTCCTGGCCTTGAGATTTGTTTTTCAGTCAAGGAACTTGCACACATTTGCACTCAAACATTTTTTTCAAAGCAGAGAAATGGGTATAGAGTAACAGTGTCAGTGGAACAGGCTTACAAAAGACAAGCCTTGGGCCAAAGAGGTAGTACAGTGAGTAGGGTTGCGCATGGTCAGCCTTGGCCAGCAAGGGTCAGCCTTGCACGTGGCAGACCTGGTTTGATCCCCAGCATCCCATATGGTCCCCTGAGCCTGCCAGTAGTGATCCCTGAATGCAGCGCCAGGAGTAACCCTGAGCATTGCCAGGTATGGCCCCCAAAACAAACAAAAGAAGCCAAAAAGACAAATCTTGGAGTTGATTCTCACATTCTCTGATCAGTCAACCCTAGAATAGTGTATTATTGTGATCACACGTTTCTAGGCTAGTGAAGCTGGCCAGGGCAGTCTGTTAGTGAGATCTGTTTACACAGACCAAACATACCACACTTTCACACCAGCTTTGCAACATACTGAGTAAGCAGCCTACCGAACTTTTTCTGCCTACCTACCCCTAGGGCTCCAAAGACTACACAAGGGAATTAGCCAAAACAGAAGTCAGGAGGATGTGGCTTAGTGGCAGAGCACATGCTTCACATCTTTGAGGCCCTGGGTTTGATTCTGATCCTTGGCCCAAGAAATTCATAGCTGACTAGTCAGTTCAACCATGTGATGCTTTGGGCTGAAGTGGTCACGTTGTAAGGAGACTGATGCATCCAGGGCATGAGGAATTTGGGGACAGCATGTTTCTTAACTGTGTTTGTTGTCCATCTTGCAGACTTAGAAGAAGAATCAGAAAGTTGGGACAACTCAGAAACTGAAGAGGAAGAAAAAGCACCTGGCCTGCCAGAGGGTGCAGAAGGACGAGAGCTGACCAAATGCCCAACAGACTCTTCCTTGCTCTCAGACTGTGGAAATTGGCAGACCCGAAAGCTGTCCGTCTTTAAGTCTCTTAGGCATATGAGGCAGGTAGGCAGTAGAAGGGTCAAGCCCTGATCAGAAACTCAGAAGAGCCCATTCCTCTCCTTCACTGCTTCTCTATCCATATACTGTTGGGCCTGTTTGTTTGAGACCAGCAGGGAGTTCTTACTCGGAACAATTGAAAACTGTCTAGGTTGGTTGCTGAAGACTCTGGTGGGCATCTAGGGTGATTAGGCAGAAAATCAGTGCTTCTTTTTCAGTGTTTGATATCTGTGTTTTCTTTAAAGAAAGTCATTGGTTGTTTGGCTTTATGTAGTCCTCTAATCTTACCATTTTAGAACTTTCTAAAGGTACGAAATCGCACTTTTACTGGGCTTTGATGTTATTTCTGCTGCTGCAATGCTTAGTCAACAGGACCACACCCAGCAGTGCTTGAGGGCCATACAGTTCTGGGG
Organism: Sorex fumeus; assembly: GCF_029834395.1. NCBI lineage: Eukaryota > Metazoa > Chordata > Mammalia > Eulipotyphla > Soricidae > Sorex > Sorex fumeus. The sequence continues at coordinate 1,720,592 of NW_026606179.1, read as the reverse complement.
ATGGAATCAAGGAACCACACACATGAAGCATGTACTCTCCCATTTGAGGCACACGTCTGGTCTGCTTACCGGTTTGCGTGCAACCTAGACTGCAAATTGAAAGTGATGGCCATTATTTTTTTGAGTTGTGAGAGGGTTTGCGCTAAACCTGGCAGTACTCAGGGGATCCTGTGGTGCTGAAGATTGAACTGGGATCATCTGAATGTAAGACACGATTTTTACCCCTGTACTATCTCTCTGGCCCTGTGATGCTATTTTATCCCCCTTTATTTTGGGGCCACACCTGGCAGTGCTCAGGGCTTCCTCTTTCTGGTTCTGTGTTCAGGGCTCATTCCCTTAGGGTTTGGGGGACCATATAGGTTGCCAGATATAGAACCAGGGTCAGCCGCATGCAAGGCGGGTGACTTACCCACTGTACTATCTCTCTGTCCTCCAGGATGTCTTTCTTTTAAAATTTGGTTACAACCTGAATGTCTAACCATAGTAATAGGTTTTTATTGTCCAAACAATGAAATATCATTAAGTATAAGGATGGAAGTAATAAATATAGTGTACATAATTATAATAATAATTTTTGCATGCCATATATATGTATATATCGTATGTGTATATTTACTTATGTACATACCAAAGCAGAAGTCAAACAATTTTTTTTAAGAAGTAAAAGTTTATTATATAGTTCAAGTAGAAAGGTTCAGACACCTACTAGTGTATGTGTATGACACCACTAGTTGCCACTAGTTGTGTGTGTGTGTGTATGTGTCTTTCTCATTTGGATCCTGGCTGCCTCCAGCGTATGAGATCTGATCTTGCTCCTACACCATTCTCTATCCAGTGTAGGCTTTCCTCATCTGAATTCTTGTTCATTGGCCCTTTTTTTTTCCTTAAGTTTTTATTAGTGAAACACCATGAGGTACAGTTGTAGGCTTACAAATTTTTGTGCTTGGGTTTCAGTTATACAATGATCGAATACCCATCCCTCCACCAGCGCCCATTCTCCACTGTCACTTATTCCAGTATCCTTCCCACCCCTCATTTCCCCATCCCACCCTACCTCTGTGGCAGGGCATTCCCCCTTGTTATCTCTCTCCTTTTGAGTGCTGTGGTTTGCAAAAGAGACATTGGGTAGCAATCATGTTCGGTCTATAGTCTGCTCTCATCAAGCATCTCCCATCCTGAGAGGAACCTCCCAACACCCTTTATTTTGTGCTCCCTTCTCTATCTGAGCTGCCTTTTCCCCTAGCATGTGAGGCTGGCCTCTAAGCCATGCTCCTCCTGATACTTACCTTGGCTATTCTTGGGTGTTAGTCTCCTATTTTGTTACTTTATGTTCCTCAGATGAATGCAGTCGAAAGAAATATGTTTGTCCCTCTCTTTCTGACTCATTTCACTTAGCATGATACTTTCCATGTAGTACCACTTGTATATGAATTTCATGACTTCATCTTTTCTAACAGCTGCATAGTACTCCATTGTGTAGATGTACCAAAGTTTCTTTAACCAGTCATCTGTCAAACACAATATTAACATTGTTTATATTAGAGGAAGTGATCTCTAGATTGGGCTGGAGTAATAGCACAGTGGGTAGGGCGTTTGCCCTGCATGTGGCCAACCTGCGTTCGATTCTTCCATCCCTCTCGAGAGCCTGGCAAGCTACTGAGAGTATCCCGCCCGCATGGCAGAGCCTGGCAAGCTACCTGTGACATATTCAATATGCCCAAAACAGTAACAACAAGTCTCACAATGGAGACGTTACTGGGCCAGCTTGAGCAAATCGATGAACAGCAGGAAGATAGGGCAGTTCTACAGTGCCACATCTGGTGGTGCTCAGAGGTTGCTCCAGGCTTTGCACTGGAGAACTTGTGCAGTGCTCAGGGGACCATATGGGATGCTGGGTATCGAACCCAGGTTGGCCGTATGTGAGGCAAATGCCCTACCCACAGTACTACCTCTCCAGCCACATCGGAGCTTACTTTTGGCTCTGTCAGGAAAATTTCTGGTGAGGATTGGGTGAAAATATGGCATGCCAGGAATCAGACCCAGGTAGGCTATGTGCAGGGCAAGCTATTCCCCACTGAGCTATCTCCCTGGCTGCCTTCAGGTAAGATTGGAAGAAAGATATTAAAGTGTATAAAATTTTGGGACCAGCTTTTAGTTGCAGACTCAGAAACTTTTTTTGCTTTGGGAATCATACCTGGAGGTGCTAGGGGGTTACTTCAATTCTCTGGTTGGGCAGTTTATCATATATGATGCAGGGGGTTCCCACAGTATCACTCTGGTCTAAACCCAGAAAAGTTTGTTTTTGAGCCACACCCATCAATACTCAGGGGTTACTCCTGGGTCTGCACTCAGGATTCACTCCGATGGTGCTGAGGGGACCTTATGGGATGCTGGAGATCGAACCTGGGTCAGCTGCATCAAGGCAAGAGTCTTACTCGCTGGTCCCAAAACCAGAAAGTTTGATCTCCCCTTTTGAGCAAATTACCTTGAACAAATTGTCTAACCTCCCCAAGAAGGTAAGTGACTTTCTCCCAACCCATATTCATTCATTATACAGAGAAAATTGTAGATATATACATAAATGACTTTAGTTGGAAAGAAAGGAGAAATTCAGGGCAGAGAAACACTGAACTGTATTTTTTAGGTACTGGGCGCCCCATCTTTTCGCATGTTGGCTTGGCATGTTCTCATGGGAAACCAGGTGATCTGGAAAAGTAGAGATGCAGACCTTGTTCAGTCAGCTTTTGACGTTCTTCGGGTAAGAGCACCTTTCTCTTCTGTGTTTCATAGCAAGACAGTGTTTGCCTGATGGGATTAATCATATAGCACTGTAGCACTGTCCTCCCGTTGTTCATTGATTTGCTCGAGCGGGCATCAGTAGTGTCTCACAACAACTTGTGGGACTTGTTATTACTGTTTTTGGCATATCAAATACACCATGAGTAGCTTGCAGGCACTGGGATTAATCATAAACAATCCTATAGTGGGTGAGGTGTGATAATGAACCTAAAATATCTGCAGTGTTATAAATCAATGTTAAGTGAATTGAAACAGCAGCCCTGGCTTTAGATGTGAGTGCGAGGCTCAGAGCAGCGGCTTACACCTGAGTTTCAGATCTGTTTTCTCTGATATTGATAGTCATTGACGGATTTCCCTGACTGCCCATCTACCCTTCCCAGCCACTACTTCCCTCTGAGAAGCTACCAGAGAGGTTAGTAGCTGCTGTAGGGTAGGTCTAGGTCCCTCCAGTTTCTCTGTGGAGACAGTTGCTGAGATGCAGGTGATGTACACCATCTTCATTCTGGGTTGTGGGGGATGTAGTGGATGCTCTGATGTTCTCTTGTTTTTGGAGGGGGGGAGAGCTGCGGGTTTTGGACCAACACAGTGATGCTCAGGGGTTACTCCTGGTTCTACTGTCAGGAATTATTCCTGGTGGTACTTCGACTATATTGGGATGCCCAGGGGTCGAACCAGGTCAGCCACATGCAAGGACTACCTGCTCTACTATTGCTTCGGCCCCTCTACCTGCTGTACTTTTGCTCTGGCCCCTCAACCTCTTGTACTATTTCTCCAGCCCTTCTCATTTTGCTTGTTGTGGTGCCTTCCATGCAGTACTGGAGGCACTGTGGGATCACTCCCAGTGGTACTTGGCCTGGTACTGTGCTCACACTCAGTCGTGCAGCACTGTGCTGGGCCAGCGGTGCTGGTTCTGACCACTGTATTTTAAGTTGTAACTCCTGCCCTCTGTCTAGGCCTTGAGGGCACATAGGACACGGTGCTTTTCAAAAGCATATGATCTCTTAGGGACGGGGACGGGAGATGTGTGAGAATGCCCCAGAGCTTGCAGCAGTCTCTCATGAGGAGTGTGGCTGCAGGAAAGGCGCTGCCGTGGGGCAGGGAACCAGGCCGCTTTCTGGGAGGAGGGGAAGCTCTGGAGTGCCGGGTGGTGAGGGTGTGAGGCGGGAGACAGGTGGGCTGGGAGCCTCCTGCTGGTGTGGACTCTCTTGCTCTCTCCTCTCTAGACCATGCTGCCGGTGGGCTGCGTCCGCATCATTCCCTACAGCAGCCAGTACGAGGAGGCCTACCGGTGCAACTTCCTGGGCCTCAGCCCCCACGTGCAGATCCCCCTGCACGTGCTCTCCTCAGGTGTGTGCCTTCCCCTGCCTCAGGACCAAGGCGCAGAACCTGACTTAGTCCTGACTCTGAGGACATGCCTGCTCACCGCAGGGCAGTAGCACCCCACCTTGTGAGATCACTTTCCCAGAGGCTTCAGGCCTGTTTGTCTTTAAAATTTGGGCAGAACTGAACTGGAAAGCTTCAGAGTCAAAGTGACCTGTGGTGTGGTTCTCAGAAGGAGGGGCAGAGCAGGAACAGCGCAGGTAGATGTCAGCCATGTTATGCCCAGCTGGGGACATGGTTTGGAGGCCATTTGCTGATGGAGTGGCACACCGTCCGTGTCCTGCCTGTCATGGTGTCCTGTCTTTCTCCCTTAAACAAAAGGACTTAAATCCCTCTGAGACACTCATCAGTACAATTAGCCTTCACTCTACCCTCAGAGCTAATAAATTTACTCTCTACAGACAACCAGTGAGCTAACTGGCATCCTCTTGGGGGAGTGTAGGAGTTGGCCAGCCTGGGTGCACAGCTGAGCAACTGGGCCGAACACGTGACCGTGCTCACAGTCTGTTTGCTGCCCAGTAGCACCATAACTGTGCTCACAGTCTGTTTGCTGTCCAGTAGCACCAGCTGCCCTTCTTTAGTTGGGTTCTTGGTATTGGTATTGGGTTCTGCATCCTCTGAGGCAGCACCTTTTTTGCTGGGTTGTGCTAGGAACACAGGCTCTAGTTTCAAGAATGGTTTCAAATTCTTATTAGTACTAGTAATAATAGGCTGCCATTGTGCAGGTCCGTCAGTCTCTCCTGAGTCTGTCTCCCCCACCATTGAGATGGCAGTTACAATGAGGCTCCCGTGGGACCGTTGGGTGTCGAGTGAAGTATATAAAGTAATTACTATAGTATAAAACATTATTAGTAATTACTTAAACTCAGCTTTATTCACAAATAAGCTGTGGAAGACTTTCAGTGCTGAAGCTCTGAATATAAGATTTTTTCACCTGGCCGTAATTGCTGTCAGAAATTGGGAGTGAGAGGGATTGTGAAGAGGACAAGAGGCACTTCACAGAGCTTGTATTGTTTATTTGTGACAGAATTTGCTGTTGTGGTGGAGGTTCACATGGCCACCCGCTCCAGCCTCCACCCCACTGGCTGTGAGGATGATCAGTCTCTCAGCAAGTACGAGTTTGTGGTGACCAGTGGCAGTCCAGTAGCTGCAGACCGAGGTAGGTGCTGCAGAGTGGGACTTGTGCCTCGAGAGCAGAAGGGCTGTATCTGTGATTCAGCAGCAGAGCACTTGCCTCCCACGGGTGAGCTTGGATTAGATCCCCAGAACCACACACATATCCCCAAACGGAAGAAGACACTGGGTGTGGATGCATGTACACATACACACACTGCCCCCACCCCACGGGAAGAAGGCACTGGGTTTATACACCCAGAGGGAAGGTTTCCTCTCTCCTGTGTGTTGATCTCTGCCCCTCCATTCCCAGTCGGACCCACTATCCTGAATAAGATGGAAGCTGCTTTGACCAACCAGAATCTCTCTGTGGATGTGGTGGACCAGTGCCTCATCTGCCTGAAGGAGGAATGGATGAAGTAAGTTGCTTGCTCTAGCTCTTGGAATAGTCGCTTCTAGATAGGTCTCTGCTGATAAAACCAGAAGCTAGTTCCAGAAAAGGAGGAGGCAGAGCTCTGGTCACCAGGAGAGATTACCACCTCTCAAAGGCTCAGACTGTGTTCAAAGACCAGTTCCACCACTTACTCTGTTAGCTGGGGAGACCTTGAGCAAGTAATCCCAGACTTTTCAACCTCATGCAGTTCCTTTGTGACCTAGGGAGATAGCACCTTCAAGAGAAGCTGGTTTTTATTTTTTTTTTTCCTGCTGAGAAAGATTTATACGATTTGAAGAGAAACCAGAGTTTCTCTTCAGCTGCTGGCTGGAGCGATAGCACAGCGGTAGGGTGTTTGCCTTGCGCACAGCCAGCCCGGCTGAGCCGGGTTCGGTTCCTCTGCCCCTCTCGGAGAGCCCGGCAAGCTACCGAGAGTATCTTGCCCGCATGGCAAAGACTGGCAAGCTACTCGTGACGTATTCAATATGCCAAGCACAGTAACAACAAGTCTCAAAAAAATGGAGACGTTACTGGGCCCGCTCGAGCAAATCGATGAACAATGGGAGGACAGTGTTTGTTTTTTGCTGCTACTTAACTTTTAAAAAATCTTAAAACCAGATAGTAGGAATTCCCTCTTTATTCAGCAAGTTCACTTATTTCTTCAGCATCTTAGTCTCTTTTTGTTTTGGGGCCATAATCTCATGGTGCTCAGGTGTTACTCCTGGTACAGTGCTTGGGTGGGGGGGGTCAAACAGCGCTAAGGAACAAACTCAGGACTTATGCTATACTGCTTGGAGCCATCTCCCCGGAAGATAGAGCAATGGAAAGTGTCTTCTTACCCTCTCCCCCCATCCCAATCTAAATGCACGCCCATTTTGGTGCACTGGCCATACTTCCCGGGTTAGAGCTAATGGGCGGATGAGTGGTTCTTCAGCGGGGGAACCATGTGGTGCTACTGGAATTCCAGCTCAGTTGCAGAGCTGGTCTAGTCTTGAAGCCATTTAAGTTCCAAGGCCAGAATGCTGGTCATGCCATCGTGCTGTGATATCTGAGGTTTTGTTTTTGGTTTTCTACAGCAAAGTAAAGGTCCTTTTTAAATTCACCAAAGTGGACAGTCGACCCAAAGAAGACACGCAGAAGCTCCTGAGTATTCTGGGTGCCTCTGAGGAGGACAATGTGAAGCTGCTCAAATTCTGGATGACAGGCCTGAGCAAAACCTACAAGTCACATCTCATGTCTACAGTCCGTAGCCCCACAACCTCAGAGGCTCGAAACTGACCCATCATAGGAATGTGTCCAATGCACACTGCCTGGAAAGGGGTGACACAGCCATCCTTGCCTTCAGCTGAGAGAGGTCTTCTGTCAGATTGTGACAGACTCCTCCCATTGGGAACTGCAGCACGGAGCTGTTTCCTGCAAGGGACAGAGATTGGGGCTTGAACTTTTCCTTCTGCTGTGTGGGATTGGACTCGGTATACTTGGTATCCTCCCTCCAACTGGAGTGCTTCAGAGACAGGGAAAGTAATAGTGAGTGCCCAGTGTTTGCGCACCTGTAAGAAGCGGTGGGTAGGGAAATGTGTATTTTATCAGAAATTTCAACTGTGGAGGAAAGATGTGCCATTCTAGTCCCAATGTGGGTATTTGAGCTGTAATAACACACCCTTTCTCAAGGCTAATGTTTGAACCTTTCCATTTTGAAATTCAATTTTCCAGGTTGTATGTTTGGTTCTGTATGTTTTACTGCACTTGTGAAATTCCAGTACATGCTGATCTTTAGTCATTTTTAGTGATCTGGTTTTGAGTTAGGACTGTTAAGAAAGGTTTTTTTGGAGTTAGAGTGGATTTTCCTCATTGGATCCCCTAAAATTTATGTTCTGAAATTACGTGGGTATGTTCTCTTGTGGCTTTGAGTGTGCGATATAGCCTATAGCAGCCTAGAGCAACTCCCAGAGGACAAACCCAGGTCTTTGTCACTGGAAGATGCTTTGCTGATGTGGAGAATCAAGGCTTCTGATCTGCCTAACTCACTGTGTATAGACTTGAGAGACCCACTGTGGTTTTATGCCATATCACTTCACCCTGTAGTTGACTTTATACATTTACATTTGCCTATGGATAAGTTAAGTTTTCAGAATATGGTTTTAAGAGTGAATGTGGGGTGGGGGGGAGATTTTACAGCAGTCTTGCTATTTGTTTATAGTTTTTTTGTTTATATTTAACATAAAGATTAAGTTTATATGACTAGGTCTCTGTATCATGAAAGAACTTAAAACACAATAAAAGTGTATTTTTGTAGCTGTTGACCGCATTGTTTTATTGCTTTGATCCCTTAAATTTAAGTGGGATGAATCACAGAAAATATTATAATGAAATTAATACTAGTAGGGCCTGAGCTATAGTACAGTTGAGTAGGGCATTTGTCTTACACGCAGACACCCTGGTATCCCATATGGTCCTCCAAGCTCTGCCAGGATACTTCCTGAGTGAAGAGCCAGGAGTACCATGTAAAAATGCTGGGTGTGACCCAAAAATAAATAAATAAATGATTGGGGACTGTGCTCAGGTCAGGGGGCCTAAAGAAACAGCTGTTTTGTTTATAATACTGCCCGGCAGGCATCTGGGTTCACTGATAAACACAAAATTTGTGGTCTTCTTTGAATACATTATGTAGGTGAGGAGGGGAAGACACCAAGTATGTAGTATTACAATGATAGCACTTTTTTGTTTGTTTGTTTGTTTATTTGGGGAGCACAAACAGTACTCAGGGATTACTCCTGGCTTTGCACTCAGCAATTACTCCTGGAAGTTCTTGGGGACTATACGGGATGCCAGGGATCAAACCTGGGTTGGCAAGGCAAATGCCCTACCCACTATACTATTGCTCCAGTCCCTACAGTGATAGCACTTGTTTGAATCTATCCCTGAAATACAAAACAATAATTCAAAAGGATATATACTCACCTATGTTCATTGTAGTGGTTTAAGATATGAAATTCTTAAAGCCACCACCATGCTGAGACCACTCTCCGCACACATGAAGGTACTGGCAGAGGGACAAAGCCACGCGGGTTCTAGGGCCGAGATCTCCCAGCCTACTCGGGTTGGAGTCGAGCATCTTCCACCCAGATCCTCCAAATTCCAGTAGGCGGGGGTCACACCCACCACCTGGCCCCCTGGTGCCGTGTAATCCCATCAATGGCCAAGACTCAGAGACTATAAAATCCAGATCCCGGACGAGAGCAGTGCAGTCTCTACCCCCGCGCCTGGGTGTTCCTTCCCGGAGTCCCTTGGAGGGGAGCGGGTTGAGCTTTCCTCCCCGCCCCGACCAGGGCTACGGCAGCCGAAGACCTCCAGGACCAGCCACCACCATGCTGAGACCACTCTCCGCACACATGAAGGTACTGGCAGAGGGACAAAGCCACGCGGGTTCCGGGACCGAGACCTCCAAGCCTACTCGAATTGGAGTCGAGCATCTTCCACCCAGATCCTCCAAATTCCAGTAGGCGGGGGTCACACCCACCACCTGGCCCCCTGGCGCCGTGTAATCCCATCAATGGCCAAGACTCAGAGACTATAAAATCCAGCTCCCGGATGAGAACAGTGCAGTCTTCTGCCCCCGCGCCTGGCTGTTCCTCGCCGAGGCCCCTTGGAGGGAGAGGGTTGAGCTTTCCTCCCCGCCCCGACCAGGGCTCCGGCAGCCGAAGACCTCCAGGACCAGCCACCACCATGCTGAGACCACTCTCCGCACACATGAAGGTACTGGCAGAGGGACAAAGCCACGCGGGTTCCGGGGCCGAGATCTCCCAGCCTACTCGGATTGGAGTCGAGCAACCTCCACCCAGATCCTCCAAATTCCAGTAGGCGGGGGTCACACCCACCACCTGGCCCTCTGGCGCCGTGTAATCCCATCAACGGCCAAGACTCAGAGACTATAAAATCCAGCTCCCGGAACCGCGCGGCCGCGCGACATCTTATCAGGACATCTTTTTATGACATCTTATTATCTCATTCCTACTTTGGACAAACTTGCAGGCTATCGAATGTAGCCTGCCCACAGGGCAGAGTCTGGCAAACTCCCCGTGGCGTACCAAATATGCCAAATACCAGTAACAATGATGGGTCTCGTTCTCCTAAAGAGCCTTGAATATAATCTCAGGGCTAGGATGAAAGAGACGTTACTGGGGCCTGCTCGAGGCAATCGACGAATAACAGGATGATGAAATGAAATGAAATGAAGATATGAAAACAATGCAGATGCCTGACTGTAGACAAATGGGTCAAGAAGTTATAGTACATATACACAGATCCTCTAAAATCAGGAACAATCTGAATCAGTGGACAATATGGAAGGGAAATTATGAAAACAATTCTGTTTACAGTAACTTGAGAAGAAATAAAACAATTTATGAAGGATGTGGAAGAACTTATACAATGTAAACTAAAAAAGATGACAAATGGAAGCAGACCATGCTCATGGATTGTTTAAAAATGCCAATATTAGGACTGGAGTGATAGTACTGTAGGTAGGGCACCTGCTTTGCACACATCTGACCCAGGTTCAATCTCCAGCACCAAATACGGTCTCCTGAGCCTGCAAGGAGTGGTCCCTGAACGCAGAACCAGACGTAAGCCCTGAGCACTGCTAGGTGTGACCCCCAAACCAAACACGCACACACACACACTCTCTCTCTCCTCTCCTGCTCTCCTCTTCCTCTCCTCTCTCTTCTTTCTCCTCTCTTCTATCTCTCTCCTCTCTTCTCTCTCTTTCTCTCCCTCCCTCTCACCTCCTCCCTCCCTCCCTCCCTCCCTCCCTCCCTCCCTCCCTCCCTCCCTCTCCTTTAGGGAAAAGCATACCAAAACTAAAATAAGATATCTCAAACACCCATCAGGATAGCTACTTCTCTGAGGTATGTCTATCTGGGTTCCAGTTGTCTGAGTCACCTCCTGCGGTGATAGGGTTCTCCTGGTTCATTCTGCGCCAATGACCGTAGCCCTGGCCAATAGATGAAGGAATGGGTCGACAGGCTAATAACCAGTGGCACTTTATTTAAATCTATCAGCATTATTATAGAGAAATTGTGAAGGGTTGGGGGGCAGCGATTACACATAGGTATGGCTGAACATTAACATAAACAATGAACAGATGTAAAGCTCCTCTTTCAGGGGAAATTCTAAGAGATCCACCCAAGGACAGAATTCCATCTAGGGGCTCTAGCACTCTAGATTCCTTCTAGGAGATCTGCCTAGGGGCGGAATTCCATTTAGGAGCATATTGTTTTCTCCTTCCCTTTACTGCTAATCCTCCAAGGTTGAGTTTCCCTCCCCGCCCCGACCAGGGCTCCAGCAGCCGAAGACCTCCAGAACCAGCCACCACCATGCTGAGACCACTCTCCACACGCATGAAGGTACCGGCAGAGGAACAAAGGCATGTGGGTCCCGGGGCTGAGATCTCCAAGCCTGCTCGGATCGGGGCTGAGCATCCTCCACCCAGATACTCCATATTCCAGTAGGCAGGGTCACACCCACCAACTGGCCCCCTGGCACCGTGTAATCCCATCAATGGCCAAGACCCAGAGACTATAAAACCCAGCTCCCGGAAGAGAACAGCGCAGAGTCTCCTGCCCCCGCGCCTGACTGTCCTCGCAGGGGCCCTTTGGAGGGGAGCAGGTTGAGTTTCCCTCCCTGCCCCGACCAGGGCTCCAGCAGCCGAAGACCTCCAGAACCAGCCACCACCATGCTGAGACCACTCTCCACACGCATGAAGGTACCGGCAGAGGAACAAAGGCATGCGGGTCCCGGGGCTGAGATCTCCAAGCCTGCTCGGATTGGAGCTGAGCATCCTCCACCCAGATCCTCCATATTCCTGCCTGGATATGGCACTTTTCCAGTAGGCAGGGGTCATACCCACCAACTGGCCCCCTGGCGCCATGTAATCCCATCAATGGCCAAGACTCAGAGACTATAAAACCCAGCTCCCGTAAGTGCGTGGCCGCATTTGTGGCCGTGTGACACCTTATCTCATTCTTACTTTGGACAAACTGGCAGGCTACTGAATCTAACCTGCCCACACGGAAGACTCTGGCAAACTCCCCGTGGCATAACCAATATGCCAAATACCAGTAACAATGATGGGTCTCATTCTTCTAACCCTGAATGAGCTTTGATATGGCACTTTTACAAAAAATCTCAGGGCTAGGATGAAGGAGACGTTACTGGGGTCTGCTTGAGGCAATCGACAATCGACTGCTAATCCATTTAAACAATCATAAGAAGTATAATATAGCACCTAGGAGCACGGTGATGGAACAAACTCTGACATGACCCAAAAATAACTGAATAAGGACCCTGTTGGGGTTAGGAAATATTAACCTGGGCTGAGGACTGTAGTCTGGGAAATACAGTGAGAGGTTCCCAGGAAAAGGCCATCCTTTAAGCTTGATCTAGGGTTTAGATAAAAGCCTATATCTCTTACTGTGTTTATACAAAATGACTAAAAATATTATTAAAAAGTAAATTTAATGTGATTATTTAAATGGAGTACCAGGAAAGTGAAGGAGAAAGCAATATGCCCCTAGATATTTAAGGCACCTTAATCTAAGAGGTGTGGCAGCAAACACAGGTGACAATGAAACCCTAAGCACTACCAGCTTGAAAAAAAAGAACAAAAACTATCAGCTGAGGCCCAGGGATATGGTTTGGCAGTAGAACACTTACCTTGCATGTATGATGCTCTGGGTTGGATTTGTACCTCCCCCCAAAATACAGTATTTGTTTATATTATGAAGGAGCGATAGCACAGCGGGTAGGGCGTTCGCCTTACACGCGGCCAACATGGCCGACCCGAGTTCGATTCCTCCGCCCCTCTCGGAGAGCCCGGCAAGCTACCGAGAGTATTGGATATGCCAGACACAGTAACAACAAAGTCTCCAATGGAGACGTTACTGGGCCCGCTCGAGCAAATCGACGATCAACGGGAGGGCCTTTACCTTTACCTTTATATAAATATTTATACTATACATATAAAAAACCAAAATGAAGTAGAGCTGGAAAGATAGGAAAGCAAACAGTAAAGCCTTACTCATAGTTGACCTGGGTTCAATTGCTGGCACTCCATATGGTCCCCTGAGTACTACCAGGAGTGATCCTTGACCAAAGAGCTAGGAGTAAGCCCTAAGTACTGCTGGGTGTGGTCCCAAAGCAAACTATACAATTTTACAGGTATTTGACATTCCACATGCTTGTGAAACAGAAGCAACACAACCAAAGTAATAAACACCCCCATTGCTAATGTCTCTTTGTAATTCCTCCAGCTCTCTCACCCCCACTTCTAGTCAACCACTGGTCTCTATCACTATAAGTTGTATCTCCTAGAATTTTATATAAATTGAATCATACAGTATACATTCTGGCTTTTTCCACTTGGTATAACTTAAACTCTTCTGTTTCTAGTTTAGAGCAGAGGTTTTTGTTTTTTTTTTTTCCCTTAAGGGTCCTACCCCTGTTTGTTTTTGTTTTTGTTTTTTGTTTTGGATCCACCTGGAGATGCTCAGGGGTTACTCCTTGATCTGCACTCAGGAATCACCTCTGGTGGTGTTCAAGGGACCATATGGGATGCCAGGGATCAAACCCAGGTCAGCTGCATGCAAGCAAATGCCCTACCCACTGTACTATCGCTCTAGTCCCTTACCCCTCCTTTGAATAACAGTTATGTGTCACCTAGGTGTCTCCATTTGGAGGCCTCCTTATGGGGGTCCCGTGGGCCCAACATCTCACAGTCCTCAGTTAAGATTCCTTGGGGGCCCAGCAGAGCCTTCATTCTGCCCTGACTCACGTGCTATCCCGAGTCTCAGCAGAAGCATGCTTCTGGGGCTCCCTCTGTGGGGAGGTACCTGAACTGGGTTGAGCAACAACAAAACTGGACATGTCTATTCTTAGCTACATTATACTAAGAGCTAACATTGGTATCTCTGACCACTATCCAACACCAGAAGGCTCATCCTACCCTTCTTGCTTGCGCTAACCCTCCAACAGAGAGAACCTTTTTGCCTGGGTGTTATGTTTCAGCCCAGCTCGGCCAGGCTGGGCTTCTCTGCCCCTCTCGGAGAGCCCGGCAAGCTACCGAGAGTATCTTGCCAACGCGGCAAAGCCTGGCAAGCTCCCCTGACGTATTCGATATGCCAAACACAGTAACAGAAGTCTCATGATGGAGACGTTACTGGGCCCGCTTGAGCAAATCGATAAACAACAGGAGGACCGTGACCATATGTTTCAGCAATTTTTAAATTGTTGACGAGTTACGCCCTTGGAAAACAAATTTACCAGAGTAAAATGTGTATGTGTAGTTACTTTTTGTACTTAATCTTAAATTTTCTAGTTAAAACAAAGTTTCCTAAAGTTACTGTCAGCTCTACCTTTGTTCCGATTCAAAGGTTTTATATTTTATTTTTCGTTCTAACAGAAAAGAGACTGTAGAGAGAGGACCGCCCTTTCCAACCATATAAGCCTCACAGAAGGCCAGATACATACCTTACTGGTCTGGAAGTACATGTTTTGCAGGCGGGAGGCCCGGGTTCCATTACCCCTCCCCCCCCTCCCCCGCGCCCCCAGTTTGGAGAAGCCACCCCTTCTCGGGGGTAGCCCTCGGGACTGCCAACAGCAACTCCAAAACAAAACAAAAATCTCATAGAAGGCCTTGAATTTGCCACATAAACTTCTGGCCAGGATTCAGCAAAGCGAAAATGGTACAACAAAAATCCATCTTTTTCACGCCTAGGGAAGTGGAACAGTGGTGTCAATGACAGGACCGTGGACCGAGCTACCTTTCAACAGGCACCTTGAGGAGCACTGGGAGAGAAAAGTCCATTGGGAGGTTTCTGGATGTGGAGTCTTCCCCGTCACTTTCTAGTCAGACTGTGGCACCAGCTCCATGCTGATGGAGCTGGTGAAGTCTTGTGTGTTTCGGGATCCGTTGCCCAGCACAGCTGCTTCCACCCGAGGATGGAGGTGGTCGGTGAGACAGCCTGAAGCTGAAGTGCCACAGGAGAGCTGTTCCGGAAGCCGCCCACTGCGGGCTTCGTGGTACCACGTGGTGTCAGGACGAGGGGGGTGTGCAGCTCATCAGCTCGCTACAGCGGAGAGGCTGTGTGGGCGTGGTTGGGGGGGAAAAAGCCGTCAGTGAACACGTGCCCACCGTCGCGCAGGCGCGCTGGGAACCTGGAGCACATGGCCTGCCATCACGCAGGCGCGAAGGGAACCCGGTGCACGTGACCTGCCGTTGCGCAGGCGCAGTGGGCTACCGCGCACAGCGTGGAGCGGCAGGCAGCATGAGGCGGTTGAGCTGGCCGGTGGGCGCGGGCCTGGCGCTGGGCCTGGCGCTGGCCCTGGAGGCTCTGCCGGCCTTACTGCGCTGGCTGCAGGGCGGGCGGCGGCGGAGGCAGAGGCGCGAGGTGCTCTTTTTTCCGTCTCAGGTGACTTGCACCGAGGCCCTGCTGCAGGCCCCGGGGGCGGCGCCCCCCGCGGCGCCGGCCGGCTCGGGCTCGGGCTGCCCTTGCAGCCTGCCCCACGGCGAGAGCTCTCTGAGCCGCCTGCTGCAGGCGCTGCTGGAGGCCAGGGTCACCCTGGAGCTCTGCCTCTTCGCCTTTTCCAGCCCGCAGCTGGGCCGCGCCGTGCAGCTGCTCCACCAGCGCGGGGTGCGCGTCCGCGTCATCACCGACTGCGACTACATGGCCCTCAACGGCTCGCAGATCGGCCTCCTCCGCAAGGCGGGTAGGTGGGGCCCTCGCGTGCACCCCAGAACGGAGGGTGAGGCGAGGTGGGGCAGGGTGGGCGCCACCGTTCCCGCAATGCCAGCCCGGTCAGGAAGGGCGGGGGTCTGCCTTACTCTCCGGGGGCCCGGTGGGTGGAGGTCGGTGGGGGTCCTGAGCAGCCACACACACACACGGCGATGGCCCGGCGGGAGGAAGCCACGTGTCCACCGCTGCGGGCCGCGGCCCCCGGGCAGGGGGCTGTCTCCTGGAGCCTCCTGGGGAAGGGCGGAGGAGTGCGCCCGAGACCCTCCCGCCACGCCGACCGGAAGTGCTCCTTTCCCGGGAGACCGCATGTTGGCCGCACAGAATGAAACGTCTGCCCCAACCACGTTCCGCAGAAAAATAGCTACTGTACGAGCGCTCGTTTGATTGACTTGACGTTCCTGGCGTCGCGCACTTGCCCGCCTGGAAGCGGAAGCCCACCCGGCGAAGCCTGGCCAAGGCTCCCGCCTCTACTGCACCTTGGACCTCCCCGGAGTCCAGGCTGCTTCATTGATGCTCACGCCACTCTTTCCCCCGCGTAGGCAAGAGCCAGCCACAGCTGTCGAGAATTAAATTTTTTTTTTTCGGGGGTGGAGGGCGTTATTTACCTGTTTTGTGGAAGGCATTTGTAGCACTTACTTCCCCATCTCCTGATTTTTGGGCCACCCCTGGCAGTGCTTTGGGGCTGCTCACAATTCCATACCGTGGGGCCCTGTGGTGCCAGGGATCAAACCCAGGCCTTCAAAGCAGGCACTCCAGGCCCGAGCTGTCTTCCCAGCCCCAAGAGGAAGCATTTAATGACCCTCTCTTTTTGTGGTTTCAAATTCCCTGCACCCGGCCCCTCCCACATCCTTAACCCTCCTGAAGAATTTGGCTTCTGCCATGACATGTTGTGAAGCTCCCTTTTCCAGAACTCCGTCACATCAGTGATCACAGCTTGTCTTATTTTTCACAGCGTTTACCCAAGGCTGCTTGCTTGTATATCAAGATTGACAGGGAGAAGCTCTGAAACCTTATATAGTAACTCCTGAGACTACCATTCCCCAAATCCTCTGTGTGTTTTTTTTTGGGGGGGGTTCACACCCGGTGATGCACAGGGGTTAACTCCTGGCTCTGCACTCAGGAATTGCTCCTGGCGGTGCTCAGGGAACCATATGGGATGCTGGGAGTCAAACCCGGGTCGGCTGTGTGCAAGGCAAACGCCCTACTCGGCTCTGCTGTCACTCCAGTCCTCCTCTGTGTTATTTGGCAGAGCTGGTTCTGGGGTGATGGAAGTCACTCGCATCCCCCAACTCCTGGGTGCTTCCGTGGTGGCCGCGGTTCAGGTTTTCCTCACACTGGGCATGATATATTGGCTTGGAAGAGTCAGAAGAGGAAAGCCTTTTCCCAACTGACAGGTTTGTGTGTGTGTGTGTGTGTGTGTGTGTGTGTGTTTTGCATTTTGGGTCACACCTGGTGATGCACAGGGGTTACTCCTGGCTCATCACTCAGGATTTACTACTGGTATTGCTCGGGGGACCATATGGGATGCTGGGAATCGAACTCAGATCAACTGTGTGCAAGGCAAATGCCCTACCCACTGTGCTACCACTCCAGTCCCTGTACTGGCAGTTTTAATGGGAAACTTGGATACTTTGGGGCACAGATCATTATATTTAATTTACCTCTACAGAATCGGAGGCTCTGATATTTGGAAGGGTTTTTTTTTTTTCTGTTTTTTGGGTCACACAGTGGTGTCAGGACTTACTTCTGGCACTGCACTCAGGAATCATTCTTGCTGGGGCTTGGAGACCATATGGGATGCTGGGGATTGAACCTGAGTTAACCATGTGCAAAGAAAACGCCCTACCCACCCTACTTCACTCTGGCCCCAATGGAAAGAATCTTAAAGGAAGAGGAAATTCTCACCTAAGGGTCGATCTCCTCTGGTGGCTTCACAGCCACTATTCATCATCTCCACTTGTCTATCCAGTGAATGTTTCTGTTTGTTTTTGGGCCACACTGTGAAGCTCAGGGCATACTCCTGTATCTGCTCTCAGGAAGTGCTCCTGACGGTGCTCAGGGGACTGGGGAGCTGGGGATTTAACCCAGGGCTCTCTCATACAAAGCTTGTGTGTCAGTCCTTTGAGTCATCTTCCCATAATTGATACTAAAAAAAGTATTTGCTTACCTGAAATTCCGATTTAATTTGGATATTCTGTGTTTCACTTGCAACATCTGGAAAACCCTATTGTAAAACCACTGTCTGACTAGTTGTTGCATTTTCTAAGCAAATAATGAAGTTGGCATTATTCACGTGCAATTTAAAATGATTCATTTATTGTTCCAAAGCTGGGCAAGCCTGACAAGGTCCTGCCTAAAAATCCAGGTGAAGGCAGAGGGCACGGTGCTGTGGTGAGGAGCTGGGGCCATGTGGAGATGCAGTTTTGTGTCAGTTCTCTTTCTGCGAACAAGGGGGAGGGGAGGCAAAGAGGAAAGCGGGCACTGGTTTCATGGGCCACTAGTTTTCCTTTGAAGCCCTTAGGACCTTGTTTCTCCTCAGGCCACCCCCTCCCTCTTCCAGAATGAAGTGCAGCTCCTCATCCTGCCTCATAGAAGTGAGAGCTTAAAGGGGGGATTGTCTGGAACCTGTAACCGCAGGGTTGTAGTGACCGGTTTAGATTCTAGAATCATGGGTGGGCAGACCTCACCCCAGCCACAGGGCAGGAGAGCTAGTAAGGTTTCCCTGCTATCTGAAAACAGATGTCCCTCTTTGGTAGGCTGGATTTTGGATCTGGGATGCTAGGAATGAATTTCCATATAAATAATAGTAATAATGTTTCCAAGCCTACCCCCACCTTACCAAAGTAAACAGAAACCTCAAGTCATACCCCTGAGGAAGTCTATTTTCAGACAGTGGAGGAACCTCTAAGTGTGTGTTTGCCTGTCTCAACTACCTCCTCCCCACCCTCTTAGGACCGTCAGTGTCCCACCAGTCCCCATATGGCTACTGGTTACTGCCACTCCCTGCCCAGGCGTGACAAGCTTCCTCTTTCCCCCAAGCTGGAAGGAAACAAACTTCGAGGAAACAGCTGCACTTGGCCCTGAGAGCAGTGGTGTTTGTGGTTGGCCTGTCGTGAAGGTTGACTTGCCCTTTTTGCAGGTATCCAGGTTCGCCATGACCAGGACCTCGGCTATATGCACCACAAGTTCGCAATAGTGGACAAGAAGTTGCTGATCACTGGCTCCCTCAACTGGACCACACAAGCCATTCAGAACAACAGAGAAAATGTTTTGATTATGGAAGATGAAGAATATGTGAAGATTTTCCTGGAAGAATTTGAGCGCATCTGGGATGAGTTTAACCCCACAAAGTATACTTTCTTCCCACAGAAGAGAAGCCATTGAAGCTGTGCGCTCCGTTTGGACTCCAGGGTCAGAGGCAAGTGGTGGTTAATGTAAAATTTTGGTGCCGCCAGTGAAACTAGGCTGAGCCTCCAGAAAGAATGAGTCCAGAGTGGCTATGGCCTATCCTCATGGCTCTGGGTTTTGCTGCTGGATGCTGCCTTCTTGGGAGAAACCTCACTAGTAAAGGGAGAAATCATTCACACTGAGATCTTATTCACCACGATACTAAAGAACTGTTGGAGGTTTAAGGGAAAGGGATTCAGTTGTTTGGGGCTGTACCTCTAGTGTTTAGTGGGAATGGACTCCCACCAAAAGTCAGTTCAGCTGTAGCTGCTTCTCGTGTGCTTTGTGGGGCCTAATGGGGACTTGGTGTAGACGGAAGGGTTTCTCCTGCTGCTGCGCAGAAGAGGCGTCACACCTGCTTCGCGTTGAACACCTGATTCCTTTTGCTGATTTCTAGACAGTCTCATGCTTTGGCTCCTTGCTGCGACTCAGCCCTTTGCATCTCTCCTGAAGGTATTTCCTCTTTTCCTTGGACAGGCTGGGCCCTGCTCACCAGCGCTCACTCCCATCCGAGTCTGGATGGTCAGGAGCAGAGTCTTCATCCCTACGGCCGCCAGGCCCTTGGTTGCTTCTGACTCTGAAGAAGAGGAGGAGAGGGGATCAGAGAGTGCCCCCCAACAACACTGTGGCCTCCTCCCCTGTAGCGGCAAACATTCTCTTACCTGAGTTTATTTCCAGAGTTATACTTGAAAGCAAATGCAATGAACATTTTCTTCCTGGACAGCTGTCCTGTTTTCATGTGGTGAAATGTGGGGTGCAGCAGTGACCAGAGCTGTAAGTGACCAGAGCTGCATCTGTTTCAGTTTTTAACATTTCATGTTAAGGGTCATTTTATTCCATGTTTAGAAGTGATCTGAATGTCTGCATGTGTGGACTTGGCTAATCTCTATTTTTGGCTGGATGTCATTAATCATGAGTTACCCAAACACCTGGAGGAGAAAACCTGAGGAGAGGCCGGTTAGAGGCTTTATACTTTATACTTTATACTTTATAGAACTGTTCTTACCCCTGGCCCAGTATTCTGCATTTAAGCTAATTAGAACAGGTGTTGTACATTTGAAAATGTTTCGAATGGTTTTCTTCATAGTGAGTATCTTTAGAGATAAATAACTCAAGTGCCATCTGAATAACTGCATCTTGTGATGTGTGTTTTTTTTTAATTATAATTATGCTGTGTGTGACCTGTCTAGGTCGACCCAGCGGCACGCATGGTTCTCACCCTCCCCGTTGCAATCACATGACCAAACAGCATTCAGTGTTGTGTCTTCCCTCCAGGCCCTCATACACGTTACGTGCTCTCTCACGGGGCTGTATCCCGTCCCTTTTTATCTTTTGGCAGTTGTCTTACTTGTTTTTGTTTTTTTTGCTTTTTGGGTCACACCTGGCGATACCCAGGGGTTACTCCTGGCTCTGCACTTAGGAATTACCCCTGGCGGTGCTTGGGGGACCATATGGGACGCTGCGAAATGAACCTGGGTCAGCCACGTGCAAGGCAAATGCCCTCCCCACTGTACTATCGCTCCAGACCCTTGCCAGTTATCTTAGACTTAGATGTTTGACACGTACACTCAGAGTTAGTTTTTCTTATTTTTAATTGATGGTAAAGTACGTGAATTACAAAGTACAAGAAATGGTTTTACAGGAAAGGTGGTTTCCATCAGTTTGTACTCCAGCTGTGTCCTGCAAATGAGGGAAGTGGAGAATGGCACCTGGTGGGGAGAGCGCCTCCTGACGTGCAGCGTGTTTGAATAAATATGTTCTTATTCTGGAAGGCTGTGTCTGCTGATTCACATTATGAATGCTTTATTAAACAGATACTGCTATTGGGTATGTGTTTGGGTGGGGCTGGAGGCCATTACCTGTGCATGGCAGCCAGTAACTATTTAGAAACCAGATGTCAAAGAGAAACCTGTCAGAGAAGTGAGGCCCGCAGTGGCCTAGGGACTGCGTCCTGGTGCCGGGTTTCAGTAGTGTCCCTGTGCTCTGGCTCTGGCGCTTCTCTCTTGCCACCAGAGCTGTGAGTTGGGGCAGGTGCACCACAGTATCTGGCTGGAATTTTTAGCCTATGGAGGTCACCTAGACGGGCATCCAGAAGTTTGTGTGGGGAACGGTGAACGGGGAGCTCCATGTAATGTTTATTTAATGAAATATCATATTGCTTATTCCTATCATCTAAGCAGCAGTGGAAAATCAAAGCTAACCAAAATTTTCTGAACACGTTAAACCTGAGAAGAACTTTTCAGTAAATAAAACTTGAGAACATAAGGGTCCAAGGACAGCCCAGGACCCTGTCTCCCAAGAGGAGGTTACTTGGTTACCATTTCTATTAGTAATTAGCTGGAAATGACTCTGTGCCTGACCCTACACTGGAAGGACCATGTGGGGTGCTGGGGATCGAATCAGGGTCAGCTGCATGCAAGGCCAGTGCCCTCCCTGCTGTACTATCGCTCCAGACCCCAGCCTTGTCTTTTGAAATATTTAAAACACTTCGGGGGTCTGGAGCTATAGCACAGCTGTAGGGTGTTTGCCATGCACGCGGCTAAACCAGGTTTGATTCCCAGCATCCCATAGAGTCTCTGGAGCACCGCCAGGGGTAATTCCTGAGTGCATGAACTAGGAGTAACTCCTGTGCATCACTGGGTGTTACCCATAAAGAAAACAAACAAACAAAAAACGACACTTTGGGATTTGTTTTTTCGAAAATAAATGTGTTTTAGTCTGTCATCCCAGTTTTTGTTTGACTCTTAAGGGATTTTGAGATGAGGTCTTTCTGTCTCTGAAACACTTTAGAAACGACTTTATTGTCTTTGATCTGAGGAACACAGAGGAGGTAAAGCTGGGACAGAAGGGGAATGGAGTTGTATGTAGTTGGGGTGCGACTTGGTGACCGAGTTCCTTGCATACGCAAGACCTGAGGTCAGTCCCTAACAATACAGTCCCTGCTTGGAGGCTACTCCTGACTCTGTGCTAGGGACCATGCAGTGCCAAGGATAAACCTGGGATTCACGTAGCATCTGCTCACCCCATTGAGCTGAGCCTGTGAGTCCATCTGTCCCAAGAGTTGATTTTTTTTCTTTTCTGGCCACACCTGGTGATACTTGGGGTTACTCCTGGGTCTGCACTCCAGAATTACTCCTGGCGGTGTACAGGGGACCATATGAGAAGCTGGGAATCAACCCTGGGTTGGTTTGCACATGGCTCACCCAGATTCCATCCCTAGCACCCAATGGTGCCCCAAGAACTGCTGGGAACGACCCCTGAGCAGAGCCAGGAGCCAGGAGTGGTCCTTGGGCAGAGCTAGGGTGGCCCATGACCTCAAAACTTTTCTTGACCATGCAAAGCTGAGATCTACCTATAATTTTCCCACCTGTGTTCTGACGTGCTAGCAAAAAGGTGGCTCACGTGGTGTCCTCAGAGATGATCCTTCTCACAGGGTGCTCTCCATCATGCTTCTGAAGAGCACCCTCCACTTTCTCTGACCTGGAACCTGAACCCCTTTCAGGAGCCTATTTGCAGATGCCCTCCTTGCTTCTTTCCCTTCACTGCTGATGTTGCAGTGACTAGGGGTTGTGAATGTGCCTGGCTGTGGGGCTTGTATGCACGTCGGGGTTGCACATCAGATTGTAGTGCTCCCTGGGCATTTCCGCTGCTTGCACAGTGCTCAGCGGGACTTACACTCCTCACTGCAGCTCACAGCATGAGCTTCGGTGGTGCTCACCAGGGTTATGGCTGCTTTGTCCGCCGGAGGCAACGGTGCAGTGTTCCTGGCCTTGGTGCCCACATACTCATGGTGCAGCAGAGGGCAGAGCTGCCAGTGATCTCTCAGGGTAGGTCATGCAAGCTTCTGTAGTATTCCAGGCTGACAATCTTGTGTTTAATCAAGTGCTGTGTGTTTGAGGGCTGGACAGATAGTACAGGGATCGGGTGCTTGCCTGGCACTCGGCTGACCCTGCTTCAGTTCCACCACATGTGGTCACCTTAGCTCAACGCCAGGAGTAAGCCCTGAGCACAGATGTGTGGCTTACAATCCAAACAATAGAACAAAAACTCAGGTACTATGTGTGCTGTCAGCTTTTAAAGCAATGGACAACTTTTTGTTTTATTTAAGGGCCATACCTTGTGGTTCCCAGGGTTTCTGCTCTGCTCTCAGGGATCACTCCTGGAGGTGCTTGGGGGAACCAGGTGGGATGCTGGGGATTGAACCCAGATCAGCCATGTGCATGGCAAACACCCTGCCCATTATACTATCTCCCTGGCCCCAGAAATAATTAGTTTTTAGTTTTGGGACCACACCCAGTGGTATGCAGGGGAACCAACTAGGGTCAGAGGCATGCGAGGCGGGCACCTTACCCACTACACTATCTCTCTGGCCTCACGAATGATAGTTTTTAAAATAACACTTTATTGAGATTTATGTACTATAAAACGTACCCCTTTAAAGTATGCGGTTCAGTGAGTTTTCAGAGATTGATGAGCTGTATGAGCACCACCACTCTCTCTAATTTGAGAGCATCTTTCACCCCAGAAAGAAACCATGTCCCCCTGTGGTCTCCCCATTCCTCCCTGCAGTCACTGGATTGTTGGAGCTCTTTGTAGAGCTGTTACCCTCCACATCGCGGAACATTGTCTTCCTTCACCAGCATGTTTGGGGCATCTCACACTGGACATGCATCAGCCTTTGTATATTCCTATTTTTGTTTCTCTCTCTCTCTCTCTCTCTCTCTCTCTCTCTCTCTCTCTCTCTCTCTCTCTCCTCTCTCTCTCTCTCTCTCGGCTCTGCACTCACGATTGCTCCTGGCAGGCTTGGGGAACCACATGATGCCAGGGATCAAACTTGAGTTACCTGTGTGCATGGCAACAGTTCCTGCTGTACCATTGCTTCAGCCCCTTTTTGTATATTCTGAATACACACTGTACTTCTACCTACAAGTCTGGATAAGGTCCTTATTAGGAAAATGATGAATGGATATCTTCTCTTATTCTCTAGGGACCATTTTACTTTCTAATTTGCATTGTTTGCAGCATGTTATTTTTGTTTTGTTTTTGGGCCACACCTGTCAGTGCTCGGGGCTTACTCCTAGCTCTGTGCTCTGGGGTCACTCCTGGTGGGGATCAGGGACCATATGTGATGCTGAGGATTGAATGTGGTTTGGCCGCGAGTTAGGAAAGTGCTTTACCTATTGTACTGATTTCTCCAGCTCAGCAGCATGTTATTTTAAAGTAGTTCAGTTTGTTTAGAATTTTGGGTCACCTCTGGCTGTGATCAGGGATTATTCCTGTGCCTAAACGTGCTTGGGGGGTGGAAGTGGGAGAGGACTATATGGGGTGCCAGGGATCAAACCTGGGTCAGCAGCATCCGAGGCAAACACTACCTGCTGCACTACTGCCCTGACCCTAAGTTTGTCTGCTTTTGCTTTTGTTGCTTGTGCTCTGGTATTTGAAGAAACCACTGCTCAATTCAAGGTCACAAATATTTCTATTTTCTTCAATAATTTTAAACCCTTAGCATGTGCACTTAAACCATGATCCATTTTTTAAATTATTTAATTTCTAAGGTTTGAGAGTTCCCCCTGCTTCTGTTTGTGGTTAATTTCTATTTTAAAAGCACATGATCCGTTGTCTAAGGTAGAGAGTCCAACTTCAAATCTTTTTCTTTTTCCTTCAGTTTTTGGCGAGGAGCTTCTGGATAGGCAGATGTCCCCGTTCTGTTTGTTGAGGACCACCGAATAGTCTTGCCACTCTGTTGAAAGCCACAAATAAATGTTAAAGCCTTATTTCTGGACTCTTGATGCTATATTGCAATCAGTATGCCAGACTGTGGTAGCGTCCTTAAAATGCGGTACAGTCCATCTGACCCTGCTTTCTGAAGCTATGAAAGATTGAGACCCAGTAGTAACTCTCCCTCTTAATAGTGAATCCCTCTCCCTCCACCCCCACTCATTCAGTGCAGTCTTGACTATTCTAGACCCCTTTGCATTTCCACAGAATTGGCTGATCAACTTTGTAAGGATTTTCTGTTACGTGGAGATCAGATTTGGCAGTTTTGCTATTGAGACAGGAATTCTTCCAATTCAAGAGCATCTCTTTTCATTTATTTAAATTTTTTCTTTTGGGGGCTGGGGTGATAGCACAGCGGTTAGGGCTCCTGATTGCATGAGCTAGGAGTAACCATTGTGCATTGCCAAGTGTGACACTCCCCCAATATTTTTTTCATTTGGGCCATACCTGACAGTACTTGAGGGCTACTTCTGGTGCAGTGTTGGGTTTCATGTGGTACCAGGAACTGAATCTGGGGACTCCTACGTCAGTACTTTGAACCATCTCCTTGACTTCATTTCTTTAAAGAATTTCTTTTTGGTGGCCACACCATGGGCTGAAGTGATAGCACAGCGGTAGGGAGTTTGCCTTGCGCGCAGCCAGCCCAGCGGAGCCGGGTTCGATTCTTTCGCCCCTCTCAGAGAGCCTGGCAAGGTACCGAGAGTATTCAATATGCCAAACACAGTAACAAGAAGTCTCACAATGGAGACGTTACTGGGCCCACTCGAGCAAATCGATGAACAATGGGAGGACAGTGCTACAGTGCTACAGTTTTTAATGTATAGAAGTAAGATTGATCTTGAAAACTTGAAGTCACTTACTAGTTTTTAAAAATAGGTTTTGTGTGGGGCTGGAGCAATAGAGCAGGTAGGGCATGTGGCCCAACAGGTTTCTTTCCCTGGCATCCCATTTGGTCCCCTGAGCACTACCAGGAATAATTCCTGAGTGGAGCCGAGAGTAACCTCTGAGCATTGCTGGGTGTGATGCCTCTCCACCCCCAACAAAGTTTAAAAGTAAGTTTTGTGGATATCTTAGAATTTTCAGCCCTATCATCTGCAAGTAATTTCATTTTTTTTTTCTTTTCCATGTGACTTTCCTTTTCCTTACCTTACTGTTCTGGCTGGATTCTTTAGTAGAGCTGAGTAGAGATGGTGATAGTGTCTCACCTTGTTCCTGACCTGAAGGGACAAGCTTTCAGTCTTTGCCATTGACTATGATGTGTGTTTATGTGTGTGCGTATATATATATATATATATATATATATATATATATATACACATATATATACACATACACACACTTAAGCATTTGTTAGAGCAGTGTTCAAAGACTATATACATTTTACTAGCAACTGGGTATTTTAAACTGACAAAAATTATTGAAACACTTGGGGGTAACTGGGCCACACCTGGATATGCTCTTTGCTCAGGTGTGAACCCTGGCAGTGCTTGGGGGGCTGTATGTGGTGCTGGGCGTTCAATTAGAGTTGGGCAGCCACATGCAATCCCAGTGCCTTACCTACCGTGTATTGTCTCTGGCTCTGACACTCCATTAAATAACTGGCCCAGTGGGAGAGAAATAGCCTTTACGTATTTGTACTTTGCTTTAGTTTTACTAGGTTTAGGAACTTGAGTTGATTTTTCTTTTCGGGTGACAGTGCTCAGGGACCACTCCTAGAAGGAACTGGGGAACCATATGTGGTTCTGGAGATTGGACCTGGGTTGGTCACATGGAAGGCAGTGCTGTGCGCTACCCACTGTCTGATCCATTCTGGCCCCTTAAAATTGATTTCTAATAGGTAGGCTTTTATTTTGTTTATCTGAATAAAAAATTGGACATGGATGTAGCTGATCATCATCAGCTACATCAGCTTCCTAAACAAAAAATTGGACTCCCAGTAACTGTACACATTTCAAGGATTGTAATTATATTGGGGGAAAATTCAGTTTAAATGCATTTATTAGCAGAAATGAAAAAACTGAAACAGATCAATATTTCCTAATAAGTTTGTGAATTACTGGGTTGTGGTTGCTTTGTGTTCATGTCTTCTGTAAGCATTCTTTTTTAAAAACAGTCTTATACTATTATTAATTTTTCTAGAGGCCACACCTTGTGGTGCTGGGGAACCAATGTCGGTATGAACTTGGTTCCTTGTACATACCAGAAGATGTGTCCCACCCTGCTTAGCACGTCACACCCATCCTTTGGATTCTGGATTCTCATGTGAAGTTTGCTATTTATCAGGCTTCCTAAGCAATACTTAGGGGCCTCGAGGGCTATTCCCATCTCTACTGGGCTGGTCAGTTCAATGCTCCAGCCTGGTGATGCAGCACTGCTCGGTCCCAGTGGTGCCCACTCCTGTGGCGCTTGGGCAAGTCTAATAAAAGATGAAAAGTTGGTAACAAACCAAAACGCCACTGTAAGTTTCCAGGCCAATGACTGGTGTCTAATTGTTGATGTGACTCCCAAATTACGTTATCTTGCACTTACGTTATCTTAAACAAAACCTCATTCACGGCATGCAAAGGGTGATGCAAAAATAGTTTATTATGATATAGTTTATGTAAAGTTAGGTAATATTTACAAAATAGAAATGATCAGCTACATCCATGGGAATCTAGCATGTCACACAAAGGAATAAATACTTTGACAAAGTTAACACTTCAGTTGTAGTGAACAGTGGATCAAAAACTTAGTAAAAAAAAATCTTGAATAGTTAAAGAATGAGCAGCTTAGCTGACCAGGCTCTTCTCTGCAGGACTCCCCGCCCGCACACGCAGCAGCCTGGCCTGTGGGCGCTGGCAGGGGCGTCATGGAGCCAGGCGATGGGGAGGGCATGGCTTGCTCTGCACATGCTCGTTAGTGTGTGAACATTATCATTTAGCATTAGTACAGAGATCAAACACGTTAAGATGCCTATATGCTTGTTCTTTGAATGCTTATTGCCCGACTGTTGAAATAATTAACTGTGGCAGAAGCAACTGCTGTGAATTATTTCCCAACTTGTCAGAGCAGGAAAAATCACATTTTCCAATTTGTTCATATATCGTCCCCAACCCCTGAAGTGTGGCTTAGTATTTTTTGTCTTTAATAGCAGAATTGGAACTTATCCTGATAGAAGAGTGTATTTGTGAGGAAAATCATTAGGAACTGGGGTTGTTGAGGAGCCACTTAGAAACTTTATATTTTATAAATATTTAGGAAAACCACACGAATGATTTCTTAGCATTTAACTGGTTTTGAATCCTAACAAGTCAGTGTGTCAGTAATACTAAAGGTAAATCCTAAATCCATTTTTATTTGAAGTTTTGTGATATGAATATAACACAATAGTGAATTTAGTGTTCTTTATAATCTATTCCTAGCTTCCTATAAAATTGAAGTGATATGACTACAAAGGGGGCAAAGCCGAGAGCATGGCCAGTGCAGCAGGTGGCCGGTGGGGGGTCTGTCTGCCAGGCCTTTCCCAGACTTCCTTCCTTCACGGGGAGTTAACGGCGTTATGGGAAGGGCCCTGGTGACATCAGACATCACCATGTTCCGTTCTTCTGAGGCTGGACTCTCTTCCCAAGCCCCGCTACTGGACCCAGAGGATTTGCTTCTTAAGTAATTTTGTGACTACCTGCTTCTTTACCCATCTGATCTGCTCTGTGGGAAATTGAGAGGCGAACTGCCCGGCCACAGAACCTGAGGGCTGTGGAATACACTCACTGAGCCTGCAACCCGCAGCGATCCTGGCCCAGCACACCCACCACCCAGGGAGACTTGAGATGCTGGAACTGGGCCTCCCCAGGACAGTAAGTTACCATGAAAACAACCTGGTCAGGGTGCAGCTACCTTTCCTCTGTTCTCCCGTGTAGAGACTTCAGGTTTCCCTCTACCTCTTATTTGGACGCTCCTATTTGGTATGGCATGATGTTACTTCGGGGGTTTGTGAATACTGCTCCCATGAGCTTCTATGAAAAAAACTGGGGTGTGTCCCCCCCAGATATATCCCTTACCAAATAAGAACAGTCTACTTTTGGACAATGGGGGAAAACCTGTATTATAGGAGTTTTTTTCAATAAAAACCAATAAATGGATGCAAAGTTGTTATTTTAGATACTGTATACATTCTTTAAAAGCATCTGTTAAATGACCACAATTTTAAAAAAGATTTATCAGTCATTACAAACACTTCTCTGTTCTGTTAGGGGGGTGGGGAGCTCAGTGATGCACCAAAACAGTCTCCATTTTAAAAAGGGATGCCTGGATAATTTTAAAAAATGCACACAAACTCTGTAACAAAAACCCCCACAGTAACTTCTGAATAATATTTACACTTCTTGTTCTAATATACAGGTTATTTTGAAGGAAGTAAACACAGCTGCTTTCAGACAAACACAGCATGACACCAGGAGGGGCGCGGCTTCTGCTCTCAGCCCTGTCCAGGGAGCACTGGCCCAGGGGCTCAGGGTGTGGCCAGGCCGAGGCAGTTGCTCTGCACCCCGGGTGCTGCTGTTGCCGACTTACTCCCACTTAGGCGAGAGGCTGCAGTTGGAAGACTTTGGAAAGGAGAGCTCTCCTCTGACAAACAGGACCTGAAACTAACTCATCATTCTCTGAAGGGCAAAAGATAGAGGCTGCTGAGTCTTCCCCAGCCGACCAAGTATGAGAGGATCAGTATTCGCTGTCACACTGTGTTTCTGTCCCGTCTCCCTATCAAGAACCTACAAATGGTTTTCCTAGACCTCACTGCAGGCTGAAGCTTACTTAGCTTTGAACTGTGGAAAGTGACCTTGCCCAAAGGTGCCTGCACACAGGTCAGGCGTGTGCAATCATCTGCACACGGACACCATGCAGTTCCTGAGAGTCACACGAGGGCTAATGTGGGTGCTGTGACAGTGGAGGGAGACCCAGGCCTCAGCTCACAGCGCAGGAATGGATGTGGGAACGCCAGAGGAGCACCTGAGCCCAGGGTTCCCTAGTGTTCAGCTACGTATTCTAGTCATTTCACGCCTGAGAATGAGAAGCCTGTCTGAAAGATGGGCACGGTGTACACATACTTTAAGACCTGAGAAAGTGCTTCTTTAAGCAGCATTTCCCCAGGTCTCTTCAGGAGGGGTGTAGGCTATTCTAGCGGGGGCACTGGCAAGGTCCAGGAATCTCAGTTGAGTGAAGAAGGCAAGAGGGCTGAGGTCAAAATCTACTTAAAAAAGCAGATTTCTTCTTAACACGAAACAGTGCAATTTCTCATAATTCTCAGGCGGAGGCATTCTGAATGACTGGGCAAAACAAAACAACAAACCACTTGCAATTAAAGTGCCAAATGTTCTTTATATTTAATTCCTTTAAAATACACTCCTCTTCCCTGTTCTCTGAAAAATTCCCCCTTTCTTGGTGAGAGGAGGGGGGGGTCACTGAATTTAGTATTTTGTTTTTGGGAAAGTGTTCATTTCCAAGTCTTTCAGACAATGATGAGCAATTTTTATTTGCAAAACAAAGAGATGCTAATAGTTACCTTCTTTTCACTAACAGAACTGCTCTAGGCGAGTGCGGGGAGGTGAGGATGGGGTGCAGGAACCAAGATGGACAAGACCCACCTGGGGTGCCTGCACCAGCCCACCCAGGTAGTGGACCAGTGGCACCTGGTGCCACTCCATGCTGAGCAGAGGGCCCGGATCTCACCAGAACGCAGACCCGTCCCCTTCCTGCCTTTACCTTGCTGGGCTATGGGGAGGGTTTTCGCTCGTCACAAAACCACACGTTCCCTCTTGGTCCCACCTCACCCGAGACCACAGCGTTTCCTCCGCTCAGATTCATCTCGATGCCTAGGGTGGGAGTCTGTTTCCGGTGCTCCCTCAGCCACCTCAAGCACACAGTGGCACCTCTGGGGGAGGCTGTGACTGTGAGGAGCTCCTGAACTTCTAGTGTCTTTATGTGCCCAGCTGCGGGCACTTCACCCACTGGTAAAGGAACCCAATCATCAGAAAGCAGTGTCCTGTTGATGTGCGGGCATGCGCACACTAATTCATGCATAGATTCACAAAAGCGGTCAAACCAAGTCAAATTGTTCAGTTTTTATCCCAATAATATGTTTAGCACAGCTTACTTGCAGGTGCTAGCAGATTACAAATGAAGTAATGAGTATTTACAGGAAAATAATTACAGCCGTGAAAGCCCACTTGTGTTAACAATCCCCTCGCCAGGCGGGGGGCGAATCTCACTGTGGGTGTGGCCAGGTGCAGTGGAACCCTGGGTCAAGTCGCTTGGGCTGGCCTGACTGCATTCGAGGTGGGGGCGGGGGGGGACCCTGAGCCCCGGGAGGAGGGTCTCCTTTTACTAACACAGAAACCGACCCAGCCTCCACATTTAAAAACCTCTCCCTGGTATTCAGTGTCTAAATTCCCGGTCAGGATTTGGGTGACATGGAGGACACCCATGGGGCACCCCACAGGGGGAGTGTGGTAGAACATAGGCGGGAAGTGAATCCTCTGCATTTTGCAGCTTATCTGCTGGGTGGATGAGATGCCCCAGGGAGTGCAGACTTCGTTTTGAGCCTGGTAGATGTCAGGACACTCAGAAATGCCAGGAAAGAAACATAACGTGTTTGGGGGAGACTGCAGCGGCCACTGCTGTCTTGCTACTGGCAGAGTCCCCCCATCTTCTGGGCAGCTTACATGCTCACAGTTCATGCCCTGGCCTTCTGTGCACTGGGCAGACCCCACAGTCTGCGATCCCAGTGAATGGCAGCCCTTCCCCAGTTCCCCCCGCTGAAGGCATCCCTCAGAGCACTGCCAATTTCAAGCCTTCTTCCATGCTCTAAAGACAGCTGGCGCCTGGCTGGAACCTCGGGGCGGGCACTGGAGAATAGACAGGCAGAGGGGGCCAGGCCCTGCAGGCCGGAAGGAACAGCCGCAGGCACTGTGCAAAGCACACGCAGCCCCGTAAAGACCCCTTTTATCTAAAAAGGCTGCCGGTGCCTTTCTGACAGGATTTGAAAACACAGATCCCGCACTTTTCTTGCTTTCGGAAACATGGAAACTGGGGGTGTTCTCAGTGGAAGAGGATATATACCTTGCAAAAATGGGGCCCTGGGGTTCATCCTTGGTACACTTCCCTAAAAACCCCAAACCTGGGAGAACAGACGCAAAGGGGTGGCAGTGGAGAGACTGCATCCAGCAACCGATGTGGAGAACACACCCCAAACCCCGAGGCCTCTTCTCTGCCCAAGACTCCTCAGGGCCTATGACCGGGGAAGGCTCGAAGACAAACTACAGGTCAGGCTCTTGCAGCCGAACCTCAATCTTGCCCTGTGGACTCTTTCCAGAAGACCCGGCTCACAGACTTTACTCAGAAACAGCGAGATTTTCACATTTTAGCCTTACACTATACACTGAACGAGACCACTCAGTGCTAATCCACAGTGAAAACATGTTTCTTGGCAATAAACCAACGCGCCAATGGTTGCAGACGCGAGAACCAGCCCTCCACGCATCCTCCCAACACTCCGCCCTGCTCAGAAGGAAGCAGGGCTGGCCGTAACGTGGGTCACATTCGTTAGTGATTCTAGTGTTAATGGGATCAATAGCTTTCATGGGACCATAACAGAAAACCCAACATGAGATTTTTTTTTTTTAAGAAGTGCTACAGAATGTTTTGTGCTCATGTAAAAGATCTTAAACTGCTTGGAAACGCAAAGCTGTTACTCTGGGTTCCCCAGGCTGTCAGTGCTGCGAGGGCGTCCCAGGAGCCTGTTCACGAACACACGGCCATGGCGTTTCTCACTTCACTCCACATCCCCGACTCTTTCTTCGTGCTTAACCTGCGGGTCTCCCCACAGCCTCTACACCAGCACCTCGGAGGTCGCTTTCAGAAAGGTTAAAGCAATGAATCCTCTTTTCTGTGAAACAACTCCCTGGAGGAATTCATCCTCTGCCATCACAGCCTGAGACCCGAGGCTGCAGTTCAGCAATCCAAGGTGGTCAGGGAATGACCAGGGTTACTACTGACCAAGAGGGAGGGACCACAGGAAGTAATGAGAGGGTCGGGGATTTTGTGCAAGATTTAATAATAAAACAAACAAAAATAGGGAATGGCTGCTTTTCCACATTTTCCAGGTTGTGAAAGGTTCACCACGATGATCGGTGAGCGGTTCTACATCGCTTTCGTGGAACAAACAGGAAATGCTGTCCTCCTCCCAGACAAAGGTGGCGGTCAGCTCCTCTCCAGGTGCACGGCCACGCCCCGCAGCCTGGGCCTAGCTCCAGCGGCCAGCAGCTGTCAGTGCTGTGAGCCAGGCAGAACCACACCCAACGGCTTGCTCTCCCCCTCCATGACACGTCGCAGGGGATAGCGCTAGCTTATCCAGGCTGCTGGGCCTTAATACTGACAGTGACGGTGGGGGGAGGACGGCAGGGAAGGGAGCCTCAGACGCCTGGCCCGGCCGGCCCTCCAGCCCCCACTCGGAGCTAACTGAAGAATGCCATGGAGAAAAAGCTTCCGTAGAACACGACAGAAGTCGTAGCCAACACAGCAGGGAATGTGCGAACACCCATAAGCCAGTCTTTCATGCATCCACACCCACAGTTAATGATGACAACAACAATAATGATAAAAAAAGAAAGGTACAGACAAAAGCAGCGTGAGGGTGGTGCTGCCGCCAGCGGGGGTGCGTGTTCAGGTCGCCCGGGACACAGCTAGTCCTTCTTCAAGTCCCTGGATTCAAAGAGCTTCAAGCGTTCCTGCACCGTCAGGCCTTCCTTCAGACTCTGGCAGAGGGGAGGGCAGGAGAAAAACCAAACCTCTGGTTAACTCCAGCGCCAGGCCCCGGCGCGCCGCGGGTGTAGGCTGCAAGGCAGGCAGAGGGGCGGGAAGGCTCCGGGGGAGCGCAGAGGACATGCTGAGAGACCGCCCCTGTGAAATGGTGGGTTATCTGGATGAGAGGAGGGGAGCCAGAGAGACAAGACCCCGTGGAGGAAGCGGAACTCGGAGCCGAGTGCTCTTGAGACAAGCAGCGATCAGATGGAGCCAGTCGGGGACAGACTGTGCCGAGAGCCAGAGAGCCATCTCCGCGCCTGTCCTGTGTGTGGGCCACGTGGGTCCCTGTGACTAGGAGCTTCTGGGCTGGTGCCAACAGAGGCTGGTGCCCCCTCCTCTGCCTGCCTCCCTCCGGCACTCCCCGTAGATGCTGCTGCTGGAGTCTACTCCTAGATCCTGGTGGCCAGAATTGTTTTTACTGTGTGGGGGCCCTTCTGGCAGTGCAGGGGGGGCTGCGGTGCTGGGATGAGCCTGGAGCTCACACACACTCAGGCGTGTGCTCTGCCCACTTGCACCCCCTCCCCATTATGGGGACTCTGGAGCACATTTGCTACGATTTTTGAGACTTCTTAGTTTGTTCATGCAGATACTTGGTAAAGTTTAAGTCTGTGTGTCCACAGTGAACGGTACTTTTCTAATTTGGGGGGAAAAACTTTATTTCTTGCCTCTGCCCTTGGAGGCTTTCCCCACATATCTAATTTCTGAACCAGAATGAAATAGGGCTTTTCAGAGCACGACTGGGAATGAATGGAACTTCGGCCTGGCCTGCAAGGGCCTGGATTTCCTGGTCACTGTCGCTGATATTCCTGGCGAATCTCACATTACACTTGTACTTGGCCAATCCCCCTGGCTTGCACATGCTAGAGCTCACAGAGGCATATACTAAGAGATGTGAAATAAAGATGGGCCCGTGGTGTGGGGTCCAGATGCTCATAAACACTTCAGCACAGATCAGAGCCCTGAGAATTAGAGCACACCCTGGGGCCTGTTCTGGATGAGGAGCCGGGTGGCGCTTAGCGCAGGAGACTGGGACAGGCCTCTGCAGCAGCTGCCCAGGCGGGAGGAGTGGGCCAGTGTGTTCCTCCAGCTCTGCCTGCTGGACACCGTGGACGGGTGTGTGGAAATGAATGAATGCACTGAATACACTTCTGGGGTGACTTCAGGAAGTCCTCTGGTGAATTGGGCCAGTGGATGCAGTGCTACTCTGACCTGTGGTACTGAGTAGTGGTGCTTGGGGTATCGTGGTACTGAGAGACTGAACCTAGGTGAGGTACACACAAGGTATGTTCCCTGTGGACCGTACTATCCCCCTAGTCCGCCTGTTGGCTGTGCTCCTGTCTCAATAGTCACACCCAGCAGTGTCCAGAGGACCATGAAATGCTGGAGTTGGACTAGAAAATCGAGCCTACCACTGCGACTCCTACCCCCTAACTTTTTTTTTTTTAAATAAAGATTTTTTTGGTTGGACATTTGGAAACTCACAAGTCCAGAGAGACCGCTGCATTTAAGCAGCAGGTTCAGGTCTTTCATAAAGCTTGCCCCAGAGTGGTGGAGATGCGTGTAAACTCACAAACCCTCTCTGAAACTCAGCCTCCTGAGTGCTGGGAGCACGTGTGCCGTGCTCCCTCCCACCTGAGCATGGGGCCTGCACAGCTGGGGGCGTGAGCTTCCTGTCCTGCCTATGAGTGCTCCCTCTGAGCACTGTTCATGCTCGGAGGGAGCGTCCCTGCATGTTTAGGGACAGGCAGTGAGGTATACTGTGGGGTCCATTCCACTCACTATAGCTTTAGGGTAAGACCAAACCATAGCCCCCACACCACCATATCCAGAGAGGGCAACTGGTGGGCTGGCTCTTCCCATGAGGGCACACTGGCCCCATAATCAGACAGCCAGACTAAGAAACCTTGCTCTGGTCTCAGCTCCAGAGATGCTGTGTTGCTCTTAAGCAAGGAGATTTGCTTTGGGGGTCAAGTGAAGCTGTCTCTGAAGGACAGGCCTGAGGACCAGCATGAAAGACTAGGACATCAGCTCCCACGTCAAACAGGCCCAGTGGCAGGTTTGGTTTTGGGCCTTGTCACCGCATCTTCCCACAAGGCTCTTCACATACGGGCCGGGGAACGGTGGCATCACGGGCGCTCGCAGCACAGAGGGGTCTCTGAGGACTTATTTCCGCTCCTTCACCATCACTGGTTTACCAAGCGCCGGGAGTGCAAGGGGCTGAGCGTCACACCTAAGGCCTGTTCCCACACCAGGACTTTTGGCTTTTCTCCTTACGCTGAAGCTCAGTCAGGTCAAATGGACTCAGATGCCACTTTGGGGATCTGTGACCCCAGCCTCTCTGACCTCTAGTCTGGGTGCCAGCCTTTCCGTGAGGCTTGTCCGGGCCTTAGAGGCTCATATTGTTCACCTCTGCTGCGGCTGCTCCCTGCCGGTGCCAAAGGTCCCCCTGAGCATCCCTCTGAGAAGCCCTGCCCAGGGAAGGTCTCTTCTCTGTCCTCTTTGGCAGGGACTAGTGCCCCGGGACACGGGATGGGCTGGACCCCCAGCAGGTGCTCTCAGTTGTCTGTTCTTTATAGGCGGGGTCTCAGGCCCATGTCACGAACGCTGACCTTGCAAGAGCTACTCTAACCTCAAATGGGAGGTGGATTTCTCTATCTGAAAATCAGACACCAACAAAAGGCAAGTTTTCCTTTGCCAAACAGAATGTTTCCATGTTTTAAGGGCAAGAAACGCAAACTCAGCTTTCAATCAAGCCTAAGCCACGTGGTGATATGGGGGACTGTTGGGACAAACCAAACTGACTCAGATTTAAAATACTTTCTTTTAAAACTCGCCCTGCAAACCCATTTCATGTAAGTTTCAAACTGAAACCGTCATAGCTCTGGCAGAGCACTGTGTGTGTTGTGTGTGTGTGTGTGTGTGTGTGTGTGTGTGTGTGTGTGTGTGTACACGTGTATTAGATGGGAATGCACCAGGGTGCACATTCCAAGGTAATTTGTGAAGGGGACGCCTGGTTGTGTGCGGGCTGGAATGGAACCCGGTGAGCTGTGCGTTTGGGGACCAGATGCCCAAGAACCGATGCTGGAGAGCGTCCAGCCCAGTCCTGTCGTCAGGTGCTCTGCGAGATCCTTCTTCGGCGGCCTCCTGAACCTCAGGCCAATCCCTCCCCAGCCTGTGACCTGGACGGGCTCTGCAGGGAGAGAGTCGGGGGGCCATGGAGTACAGCCTGCACCCCGACAGAGGGAAGGAGCAGCGCAGGCGGTGGAGACACATGCTGCCCGTGCTGCTGGGCTGTGCTCGGCCCTTCGAGCTGAGAGACGAGTTCCCTGCAGGGGTGAGCCAGAGAAGAGGCGGGAGTGACAGTGATGTCCCAGAGAAGATGACAGAATGTCCCTGGGCTGCGTGTGCCGGTGGCGCAGTGAGTGCAGGTGAGTGTCTCAGGAGCTGGCTGTGGGTGTGAGCGGTGCATGCAGGCAGCGTGGGTGCACAGTGAGAGGCGGTTTACCTACATGACAGGGGACCTGGAAGCGGGTTCGTTTCAGTTATCCCATGAGACCTGCTCAATTACGGACTGTCAGGGGAAAGAGCAAAAAAAACAAGACACACACACAATCAATCCCAAGGCAGCATGCGCGTCCCTTCCCCCCGCCCCCCACCCCCAGACAGGCACGCTGGGTGGCGAACACGGCTCTGAGCCAGGGAAGGCACAGGGACACACGAGGGTCTCTGCACAGCTGACCCTTCTCTCACGGGCAGGCGAGTTCTGGGCCCGGGGCCCTTCTGCTGCAGCGGGACGTGGGCTCTGAAGGGGCTTCTCCTCAGGGCCGCACCCACACTCACCTTGGACCTGATGCTTCTGAGTTGTCGGCTAACACAGGATCTGTCTTTCTTCAAGAAGTCAGGGTTGCTTTTAGATTTCATTATATCTGAAGGAACAAAAAGACTCATACTTCCGTTTTCTAAAGCCCACTGGATAATAAAAAAAAATCCCCCAGCTTATTGTTATCACCATCCCCAGTGCCACAGCCCTAACCAGACAGTGGCCATAGCACAGTCTTTTCCTAGACAACTACAAAAAGGGTGTGGTCCAGCTCTGCTGCCCATGTCTGCTGGGACGCAGCTTTCCTGACCACAATCAGCCCGGTACTCCTCGTCTCACCCTCTTCCCAAGAGAACCCAGCTTCCTGGAAACAGGCTGAGGCCATCTCTTCCTACCCATCCTCAGTGTGCTATAGATTTCTTAGAAAGCCTACTGTAGCACTGTCCTCCTATTGTTCATCGATTTGCTCGAGTGGGCACCAGTAACGTCTCCATTGTGAGACTTGATGTTACTGATTTTGGCATAATGAATATGCTACGGGGAGCTTGCCAGGCTCTGCCGTGCGGGCGGGATACTCTCTTGCCGGGCTCTCCGAGAGGGACAGAGGAATCGAACCGGGGTCAGCCGCGTGCAAGGCAAATGCCTACCCGCTGTGCTATTGCTCCAGGACTAGAAAGGCTCCATAAACACAAAACACAGGGCCAACCCATACCGTAGATCTTATGTATGTGAGTTCTGGTTTTTATTTTTACTCTGTTTCTATCTTTCCCCACTATCTAAACAAAAATATCTGAGCTATTTTAAGAACTACAGCACTTTTGGGGCTGGAGAGTTAGCAGAGTGGGCCAGGCGCTTGCCATGCATGTGGCGTACTGGGCTTGGGTCCCCGGCATCTATATGGTCCCCTGAACATCGCCAGGAGTGCAGCCAGGAGTAAGCACCGAGTACTGCTGCAGAAGGCCTGAACACACACACACACACACATACACACACACACACTCTCTCTCTCTCTCTCTCTCTCTCAGGAGTAAGCACTGAGTACTGCTGTGGGTGGCCTGAACACACACACACACACACACACACACACACACGATGTTCCCAATATTCCAATATTCATGAAGCCAGGCACCCTCTCAATGGGAGAACCCTCTCCTGCCTTCTCTGTACCCCCTGCCTCTGC
Organism: Sorex fumeus; assembly: GCF_029834395.1. NCBI lineage: Eukaryota > Metazoa > Chordata > Mammalia > Eulipotyphla > Soricidae > Sorex > Sorex fumeus. Next base: position 1,682,013 of record NW_026606179.1, on the reverse strand, counting down.
AGATTCCATGGTAAAACTGCAGGATCAAGCCCTCAAAAAAAAAAAAAAAAGATGGAATTTTTTTTTTTACTTTTTGGGGTCACACCTGGCGATGCACAGAAATTACTCCTGGTTCATGCACTCAGGAATTACTCCTGGCGGTGCTTGGGGGGACCATATGGGATGCTGGGAATCGAACCCGGGTCGGCCTGGGTCGGCCGCGTGCAAGGCAAACGCCCTACCAGATCTGCTATCACTCCAGCCCCAAAAGATGGAATTTTTAGGGACAAATAACACAACTTGTAACTACTGTGAGAACACACCCAGAGGATGCAACTTCCCTTCCTTACTATCAGGACGTGCCTGGCACCACTATGCAAGGGCGTATCTTTCACCAGAAGCCAGTGTGCCCACCTGACCTCGGCCCTTGCCCCTGTTCTCTGCAGGTGGCTCTAAGGTCCTACACGGATGTGGCTTTCTTGAGAGCTCACCATATCCCGACACCGGTGCGCTCTCTGGTGATTTTTCCCCCAGTGCTTCCGTGGCTGCTTTCAGCTGCTCTTTCAACCTGCTGATGTCGCAGTCGGCTTTGGCCTTCACGATGCTGAGCTCGGTGTAGATGTCTTTGTACTTGTCACTGGCATACTTTTTGTCCTTGGGGATGAAAGAACAGAGTCAAGAGGGGTTACAGCTGGGATGCCCCCCTGGGGCTGGAATGCTGCTGGGGCGGTGGAAGGACATAGACCTGTCTCCACAGTAGAGGCCCAAACTAGACAGTGACACGGGTGCTGAGAAGGTCTGAGAACTCCTGAGACCTCAGGGCTCCCTGGGAAGCCCTCTGGCTGTCCTTCAAAGCACACAGGAAGTGCTCCTCATTGTCCCCTCACTGTCCTTCAAAGCATACAGGAAGTGCTCCTCACTGTCCCCTCACCCCTCTGCTGGCATTATAAGAGAACCTGATCTAGAGATGGCATCCTTCATGGAAATGAGAGACAGACAGAGAGAGAGAGAGAGAGAGAGAGAGAGAGAGAGAGAGAGAGAGAGAGAGAGAGAAGGTTTGGGTTCAATTGCTGGCATCAGATGATGCCCCAGGCACCACCAGGGGTGATCCCTGAACACTGTGCCAGGAGTAGCCCCTAAGCCCCAGTGCGTGAAGCATCCTCCCTCCCCTGAGACAAGTCACGTCTAGACCAGCACGAGCACTCTGGAGACTCAGCGGACTTCTGCTTCCTGCCCAAGCCCTTCCCAGGTGGCCCCGCCCCCGTCCCAAGCCCCCATCTGCTGTTTACCCGCAATGCTGTCTGCAGCTCGTCTTTGAGAGAGCTAATCTCCTGCTTCAGGTACTGGATTTCTGATTCTTTGACCCGCAATAAGACCTGTAAGTGGAGAGATAAGGGACAACATCATGGGCAACAGGAGGTCCAGCACAGACAGTGAGGAGGTTCCCAGCCCACGCCTGGGAGCCGGCAGCGGCTTCCCTGATCCTCACTGGGTACATGACAACACTAGCCAGTATACTGCAGCACTTCTACCAGCTCAACAGTTCACAGAAAAACTGCCACCATGCATCTTCCTGTTCCTAAGATTCCCCCTTAGCTTGGGGTACCTGCGGTGCTCCTATGACTGGACTTACAAAGATATTCCACGTGACTTCACTCAGCCCCTCCCGTAACAGCTAGTATGAAACATTCTCATGATGAAATTTCAGTTGAATTAGGAGAAATCTAAGTGCTTTATACATGGACATACAAATCATTCTCCTGTGGGCCAGAGTGACAATACAGCAGGTAGGGCATTTGCCTTGCAAGCAGCTGACCCGGGTTTGATGCCTGGCATCTTACATGGTCCCCTAAGCACTACCAGGAACAATTTCTGAGTGCAGAAACAGGAGTGAGCCCTGAGCACTGCCAGGTGTGACTCCAAAACAAAACAAAATCATTCTCAGGGCTCAACTGAAGTTTCATCATGAGAATGTTTCATACTAGCTGTTACGGGAGGGGCTGAGTGAAGTCACATGGAACATCTTTGTAAGTCCATGGTTCTCAGGCTGAAGCACAGCAGGTAAAGAAAGCACTTGCTTTGCATCTGGCTGACCTGGGTTTGATTTCTTCATATGGTCCCTGAACACTGTCAGGAGCAATCCCTGAACACAGAGCCAGGAGCACCACCAGGTTGACCCCTCCCCCCCCAACAAAACCAAAGCCACAGAGTAAAATCATTCCCACTTAAGGGCCAGGGAGATGGCTCAGAGGACTGAGCACTGCTTTGCATGAGGGAGGTCTGGGTTCAATCCCTAACACCACATGGTCCCTGAGCCCAAGCCGGGAGCGACCTTCAACACAGAGGTAGGATTAGTCCCCAAGAGCTGCAGGGTGTGGTACAAAAACAAGCCAGTCTGGCTTAGAATGAACCCTGAGATCTAAGAAACAGGACACGCCAGAGCCAGAATCTCGGCAGCTGCTGAACTCGGAAAGTCGTTAAGTATCTCTTTTCTTAAGTCATGTTTGTGACATGGTAGGAAGGAGGAGAGATGAGCGTGGGGCAGGGGTGGGTCCTGCGATCCCCCAAGGGGCCCAGCTCACACCCTGGCCCTCAGTGCCAGCAGCTGTTCTCTGCTGCCTGGGGAGCTTCCTACATTCCCTCTTGCTGGCCTCAAGTCTCGCTCCTGCACTGAGCGTGTGAGCTGGGGGTCCACCAGGGACTTGTGCAAGGGAGAGGGACAAGTGGTACCTCCAACTCATAGGCGTCCTTGCCCTGGGCAAGTGGCGAGCCTGCAGCCTCCCCGCCAGCGTCCCCTGTCAGCAGCGTCCGTAACCGTGAGATCTCCGCGGCCAGCCGGTTATTCAGCTCCTGGGGACAGCAGAGAGCAGCACGCTCAGCAGACGCCCTAAAGCTCGGCCGGTGGAGGGTATGGCGGGGCTCATCACCCCGGCCATTTTAGCCGCAAGCAGCTCTGTGGGGCTGTGCTTAGGGATCATGGACGAAGGTTTCTTGGGCCTGCCACCTCTGTCACCGTAAGTGGGTGCATCTGCTTCATGGTGGGCCTCAGCTCAGGCTGAGGGAGCAATACGACCCCCTCCCCACCTTGCAGGCCTCCAGGTGACTGCAGACCCAGCCCAGCTGGGACAATGACACCTGCAGGTGGCGGGGGGCTAGCAGTGCAATTTGGCACCCACAGACCAGCTCGTTTCCGGAAGAACGGGAACACTTCCAGAGTACACTGACAATAATCAGCGTGAGCAGGGTAGGACCTTCACCAAGGGCTGTCTGAGACCTCGGGGAGGGGAGACTCTGTCTGGCAGTGAACCACAGGAGGGGCGGACCACCACAGGGGCCGCCGCCCGCACCCTTCCCCCCGCCCGGCAGGGAGGGCCTGGGGGAGGCTGTGGTCACCTGGTTGTGGGCGTTGAGCTCCTGGTTCTCGCGCTGGCACTGCCGCAGGGCCTGCCGCTCGGCCTCCAGCGCCTGGGCCAGGTGGGCGTTTTCCAGGCACTTCTGGGAGTACTGCTCCGACAGCACCTCCAGCTCCCTCTGCACCGACTGCAGCTCCTCCCTGGGGACACACCGCTGCTCACCACACTGCCCAGCCCCGGGACAGCAGGGCGAGCACTGCATGCCTGGGTCTGCACCAGTGTTCCCAGCACAGGCTCTCAGGGGGAATGGCACGGTGCATGGAGTGACAGGACCACACACCTCAGCTTAATTTGGACTTGTTTGCCGAGACGTTTTCCCCTAGGGAACTAACTTCTGAGGTGGTGGGGTCTGCTGACCGGGGCCCGGCTCTGTCAGGGCTGGGGGAAAGTCCAGTCCCCGGGACAAGAGCGGTTTCTCCTAGTGAGCCAGCAACCTGCCCAGCACTCCCAGCTGCAGCCTCGGTGGGAGCCTTGTTCTCCAGAGGCTGCCTCAGGGCTCCCAGCCCAGGCCTCCCGTCCTCTTGGCCCGGGTCCAAGAGCACAGACTCAGCACGGTCCCTAGCGGGCAGGGCACTTAGAGTGCTTCCTTTGCAAACCTTCCTCCCTACATTTCTTTTTTTTCTTTTTGGGTCACACTTGATGATGCTCAGGAGTTACTCCTGGCTCTGCACTCAGGAATTACTCTTGGTGATGCTCGGGGGACCCTATGGGATGCCGGGGATAGAACCTGGGTTGGCCACGTGTAATGCAAACGCCCTACCCACTGTGCTATAGCTCCGGCCTCCTCCTCCTGACATTGCTGGGCTCCGCTTCTTTGATTTTTAAGAACAGGAAAGCCCAATTGGGCTGAGAGCCAGCGCTGGACCCTGAGCACACACAGCCTGCTGGAGCCCCGTCTGAGGGGAGGCGGCCCCCACACCAGCTCCCTGCGCAGCCGTGGGAGCTGACTCACAGGTACTGCCGCCGCAGGGCCTCGATGTCCGAGTTGACGCTGCTGATCTGCGAGCGCTGGCTCTTCTCCAGCTCCCGCTCCATCTCCTCCCGGTGGGCGTTCTTCATGGCTTCGATGGCTGTGGGCAAAGACGCAGGCCAGGATGACAGGGCCGCCCGCTGCCCACGCTCACGCACGCTGGCCCTCCAGGCCCAGGCCTCCCCCAGAAGGGATGCGCATCCTGTTCCATGCAGGAAGAAGCCCCCTGCTCGCCTCAAGGTGAAAGCCAGACTCGAGCCCCAGCTTCTGGCTGCTCGTCTCCCTCCTTGTTACCCAATGGATGAGCCCCGGACAGTTACATAAGGGGGCGGCCCGAGCCCATGGGTGGGGTGCAGAGCGAGTTGTGTGGGTTGGAAACGGTCCTCCCTACAGGTATCCGTGCTGGGGGAGAAGTGGGGCGGGTGTGGTGGGCCTGAAGGCTGTGCCAGGCCTGGGGCTCGCAGAGGGCACCCGAAACCTGCCCTTCCTCCAAGAGCCGCCCGACGGAATAAGAAAGCGCAGACAGCAGTGGGGGCGGGTCTCGGCGCCTCGAGGCTGTGTGGGGTGCGGCCAGGAGGCCCACCTGAGATGGTGGCTGCGGTCTCCTCTGCCAGGAGCCGGTCCTTCTCCTCCCGCAGCTTCTCCAGTTCCCGCTGGTGCTGCCTCTGCAGATCCTCGATCTTCTTCTGATGTGTCTCCTCCATCGCAGCGAACCCGCGCTCACACGTGGCCTGCAAGATGCCAGAGGCCTCTGTGAAGGCTTCCCATGACCTCCAGGTTGGGGTCCTGTTTGCCAAGAAAACTAGCAACCGCCCGCCCTCAGCCCCAGGACAGAACGTGCCCTGGGAGCTGAGTCCTGCGCCGGCGAGACCACTGAAGGCTGCCTGGCCCTCACCCATGGCTTGGGTGATTTCATGCCTTCGGCACATTTAGAAAAGGTCCTTTACATCTCTAAAGTCTGACTTTTCTGGCTGAGCTCACTTCTGTTCCTCCAGGAAATGAGCTGGTAGTGGGGGTGGAAGGAGGGTGGAACTGAAACAGTCCAACCTGGGCTGTTACAGGCCGGCCAGGGAGGGCGGGGGGAGAGCAAACGGCCAAGCCTGGTCTGGGATAAGCTCTGTCAGTTACGAGCTGGACATTCTGTAAGTAGCCACTGTTGGAGACAGGCGCCAAGGCCATCTTGCACGGGACAGGAGGCGCAGGGGGGCTGGGTGGCAAGGCTGGGCTGCCACTACTAGCTGGTGCCTTCACCAAGGGCCTGAAGGGAAGTGGCTGCTACGGAGATCAGGCCAGGTGGCGTCATCTCTTCCCTCCCGGCCCACGTTCTCCAGCTTTTCTTTTCTGACTAGAACCAGGAGGGGCACTAATCAGTGACTCCACCAGCCATGCTAGGCCAGTGTGTGAGGAGCTGCCGTGGGCTGGCAAACTCCCTGGACAGGCACCAGGAGAGATCGGGTCACCCCCTCCGCTGTAAAAGGGTACAATGTACAGCTGTTGGCTGCAGAGACCCACTTTTTTTTTTGAGACCCACTTTTAGTCCAGGTCCCTTGTAAAATCTGCTTCAGAGTGGGGATCAGGCCTCTCTCATTCTTACAAGACAGGGGGAATGTGGCCATGCTAGACTCCAAGCGCAGCACTTGGGGGACTTCTCTTCCCAGCGTCCGACCTTAGACTGTTTGGTCTGAGAAGACCAACAGGTCACAGAAAGGATACCAAGAAAGCAAACCACCCCGCGGGGGATTTCCAATCCTTCGCCAGTCACCACAGCCTCTCTGAGATCTTTGGTAGGAATCCCGACCCTCCTCTTTGGGGGTTGCTAGTGGAGGCCCCCACCCCCACCCCTCCCTGCTCTGAAATCACACTGTGGCCAGCAGAACTGAGGCAGAGAGAACCACCGACTCCATCCTGCACAGGGCAGGGCTCCAGAGCAGCGGGCACCCGTTGGCTCCACCCACACGCCCGGGCCTGCCCACCCCTCTGTGAGTGAAACAGGCTGCAGGACCTTCAGGCTCTCAAAGTCTCTCTGGTACTTCTCCCGCAGGGCGGCCGTGCTGCCCTCCAGGTCCCTGTGCTCCAGCTCCTCCCGCATGACGTCCATCTGGGCCTCCAGCTCCTGGATGCGCTCCCTCAGGCCCACCATGGAGTCGGCCTCCCCGGAGGAGAGGGGCTGCGGACTGCTGGGGGGTGCGGGCGCAGGCAAGGCCCCGGGATGCTGCCGCTGGCAGCGGTGCAGGGCCTCGTGCAGGCACTGCAGGCTCTGTGAGTAGTGCTCCTGCAAGGTCCTCAGCTCCTCCTCGTGGATTGCTTGCAGCTCTTTGATCTTCAGCTGGAACCTGTCCTCGAGGGTCTGCATCTGCTCCACGTGGTGCCTCTCCAGGTCCTGCCGGTCTCGGACCGAGGCGTCGAGCTGGCTCAGGATGAGGCTGTGCTCGGCCTGCAGCGTGTTCTCTGCTCGGCTCAACTGGGCCACTACACAGCGGATCTCTTCCTCGTACCTCCCTTGCAGGGCAAACATGTTCTCACTGTGCTTGCTCTCCACTTCTGCCAGGCACCTCTGCTGATGATCCAGCTGGGCGACCTTGGCCTTCAACTCTGCGTTCTCCCTTTCAACGATGGCGATCACCTCCAGGTACTCACTCTTCTGCTTCCGGAGAAGCTCCTCATACTCCTCCCTGAGCGCCCCGACCGCCTGCACGTGCTCCTGGCACGAGACGCCCCGGCCCTGCCAGGACTCCTTGTGGCGCTGGAGCTCCTTTTCGTACTCGAGTCGAATTCTGCAGGCGGCGTAACACACCTGAGCCTGAATAATGGCATCTTGAACTAATAATGAAGAGTACTGACCAAGGCCTCCCAGACAAGTGGTATAGGAGAGAGCCTGGGATGCCTGGAGAAGCTTCTGACAATCTCTCACAGGCTCCACAGGGGCAAGAGTGGTCAGAGAGGCAGAAATCTGCCCCAAGAGGCTGGCTTTGTCTTTAAGCTGCAGGGCGAGTTCTTCCTGGATAGAAATGAGAGCCCCAGAACACTGGGTGGGCAGGGAGGAGGGCTCTTGGGAGCCAGCTGCATCTTGGGGACTGCCCCCTGCTAGCAGGCTCAAGTCCAAGGACCCCGGGGCACTGTCCTCACTGCCCGCTGGAAGCCTGAGGGCTTCCGACAGCTGCTGCATGACTCTCTCGAAGTCAGGGGTCTGGTACGCGCCTAGGATCTGCCCCAGCACCTCCTTGTGCTGCTGCAGTGCCGTCTGGGTGCCCTGGAGGGTCTCCTGCACGCGCTGCAGCCTCTGCTGGAAGGACAGCCTCACCGACTGCACCGCGAAACTCAGCTCGGCTCTGACCCACGTGGCATCGGCCAGGGCAGGGATCAGGGCCTGCGGGAGGCTCCGCTGGTCATCTCCGGACCCATCGGCTGCCTCTCCACACAGAGTCCCTAGGTGCTGACTCAGGGACTCAACCCGGTTCCAGAACTCTCCATCCACCAGCACCTTCCTCGCCCAGGCATCTGCGGGGACGCTGGGGTGGAGGGCGGTGCCTTCACACGCTGCCGCCTGCGAGATCTCCTGCAGGACCTGGGAGACGTCTGCCGAGGTGTTCCTCAGAGACTCGGCTATCTGGTTTATCAGCGAGGCTTCCAGAGCGATCTGATCTGAAAGGAGCTTCAGCTGCTCCTGCGCCATCGGTTCAGGCGGCAGCGTCGGCGGCTGTGGAGCCAGCGACCCTTTCTCCTGGTCACTGCCCTCCTCTGGCCGGGAGTGGGCGGTGCAGTGCTGCAGGGCCTGGATGGCGCTGGAGAGCGTGGTCTCCATGCTGACCAGCGGGCCGGCTCTCGCTGCCGCCCACGCCTCCTCCTGGCCGGGCCCCGGCAGAGCATGGAGCTGCTCCCGACAGTCTTCCAAGTAAGCCAGGGCCTGGCTGTTCTTGACCCGGAAGTTACCGAGCTCCCCCATGTGCCTCTCGACTGCCTCTGCCCTGGCCTGCCTCTCCTGCTCCAGCTGGGAGGCCAAGGCCCCGACCTGGAGCAGGCTGGCGCGGAGCTGCTCGCGGAGACGCGCCTCCGTGCCCACCCACTGCTGGTGCAGGGCCAGCAGCGCCTCCTGGCTCTGGCCCTGCTGGCTCTCCAGTTTCACCGTCACGTCCTTGAGCTTCTCCTCCGTGATGTAGAGTTTGGTCTCCAGGGAGTGGATGATGGAGAGGTAGGTGTCGGAGTCACTGGTGGCAGGGAGCGGGCCGGGGGCCGCCTCGGAGGACATGCTCTCCTCGGAGGGGGAGCGGTCCTGGCTGGTGTCTGAGGACGTGCTGCTGGTCCAGGTCTTCTCGGAGCCCTCTGGCTGCGTGTACTTCTGGCACTGGATCGTGGAGAACCGGATCCTCTGCCTCTTCACACCGGGAGCCCCCTGCTCGGCTTTTGCTGGGCTCTGCGCAAGCCCCTCCCTGTCGGGCACTTCTGATTTGGGGGGCACAGCCCCTTCTTCTCTCCTGGGGCACCCGTCACCATTTTCCTCCCCCAGGGCAGCCCCAGGGTCTTCCTCCTCGAGTTTTGAGGGTGGGAGGCCAGTGGCTGGTGGCTGCGGGCCTCCAGGCAGGACGCTGTCCCCCTCAGCTTCTTCCGGGGCACTCGGGGGCCCTTCTGTGGCCTCTGAGGACTCCGTCGCCAATTTCCTTAAAGCCTCTTCCTTCGCCTGGAGCTTCACTTCTGTTTCCTCCAAGCTGCTCCCCAAAGCAACCATTTTAACCAAAGCCTCGTTGAGGTCCTGGTCCTTCTTCTCTAGCACTTTCTGGTGCAGTTCCTTGATGTGCGCCAGCTCCTCCTCCCTGTCCTTCAGCAGGGCGTGCATGCTCTGCAGCTGGCCGGCCGCCCTCCGGTAGGAGAGCTCCAGGCTCTGGTAGTCGGCCTCTCTCTCCCGGAGCTTCTCCTGGAGCGCGGCCACGTCCCCGTCCGACTGAGCGACGCGCTCGGCCAGCTCCTGGAATCGCTGCCGGATCTGGTCGCGCTCCTCGCGGAGGCTCTGCACGTGCTCGGCCAGCTTCTGGATGCTGGCCTCCTTCATCTCCAGCTGCTCCTCCAGCCGGTGCACCACCTCGCTGCCCTCGAACTTGGCACTCAGCTTCTCCTTCTGCAGCACCTCCATCTGCTGCTCGTGGTCCTGGAGCTGGTCCTCGTAGGCGCAGGCCTTGTCCTCCACCTCCTTCAGGTTCTGCAGCAGGGCCTGCTTCTCCTTCTCGCAGCTCTCCAGCAGCAGCTCGTAGTTCCTCTGCAGCTTCTCCTCCATCAGCCGCTGGGCCTGCTCGCTGGCACTGAGCTGCTGGCTGAGGTCGGCGATGCGCTCCTGCAGCCTCTGCACCTCCTTCTGCCGGTCCTTCTGCAGCGCCTGCTGCGTCTCCAGGTCCCGCAGCTCCTGCGTCTTCTCCAGCAGCAGGGCCTCTGCGCTCTTGAGCTTCTGCTCGCTGGCCTGCAGCTGCCCACTCAGCGTGGCCTCGCTGTGCTGCCACTCCTCCAGCTGCTCGCGGACCTTGTCCTTCTCCAGCTTCAGGTCACTCTTGAGCTTGGCCAGAGCCTGCTCCTTGATGGCGAGCTCGGCGGCAGCGTTGCTGAGTCTCGCCTGGAGGCTGCGGATCTCCGCCTCGTGGTGCCGGATGGCGTCCTTGGCCTCCCCATAGCTACGCTTCAGGGCCTGGATCTGCTGTGTGATCAGCTCCTGGCGCCGGCACTGGGCCTCCAGCTCACTCTGGAGATCTTGGTTGACTTTATGGAGCCTCTGCCAGGCGCCGGAGGGGGAGGTGGCCACTTCAGTCTTAAAAAAACCGATTAAACACTGGTTAGTACCACTCGGGCCTCCCAGTTCTGAGTGTCACACCTCTGGCCAAGTCAACCACAGAAAAGCTCCTTGGTGGGTTTGTCTTTTATCCTTTGCACTTTATTTTTTAAATGTTTTTAAAAAACGTCCAACGAATCACCTCAATATTTTTGGCAAGTAGTTGCTTCCAGATAAACAGAAAACATGGACAATAACATCAAACAGATCTAACTGAACAGCTTCTAGGAGAAATAAACCAAACAAAACTGAATAATGGAACACACTGATAAAGCAAAACAAAGACAGAACGACACAGAACTGGGGAGAAGGGGGGGCGCTGAGCACCAGCACCGGCTCTAGATCTAGACGGCAAATCTTAGGGAAGCGCGGGAATGCAGGCCTGGGGGATGATGTCACTTCCTTCTAGGACAGGGAGAAGGAAGGGAGGCCACGGCGGGCATGCCGCGAGGTGACATCCGCAACAGTTTCCTTTGGAAAGTGGAGCCCGTCCTCTCCCGTGACGGGAGAACTAGTCTCTACCTGTAAGAAGACCAAAATGAGGGGAGGGGGTGGGCACAGAATCCATGGAGTGAGATATGATAACCAACAAAACAAACAAACCTCTGTGGAACTTAGGACCAGGAAGTGAAGCATGCAAAAAACAAGAACAACGAAACACAGTGAAGCAAAATTCCCCATCCCGAAGGCGTGCGGAATAGACAGAACCAACACAGGTGGGGACACAGGAACGGCAACAAGAGCGAGAACAGTCCAGCCTAAGAATTTGGCCTGGCCATGGTGCCCTCTGTCTGCTGGTGGGGAAGCCACAGATGTGACACTCAGGTATGTTAAGTTACACTCCACCTCCACACCTCGCAAGCTCCTCCTCCCAGCAGTTAGCAGTTAGCAGTTAGCGTGCGCCCCCCTGCGCGGTGACTCCTGACCCCGGGCCCCAAAGGCTTGTACTCGTTCAGGTCTTTAATGAGAGCATCTCTGACTCACAGAGCAAGCTAACGGAAACCTGAGATTATAAACGGGACCAGCCGTGCCAAGACAGGGGCTCCCGCAGGCTCATGCAATTAGCCACGTTAGACACAGAGCAGGGTCTTTGGTTAGCAATGTGCAAAATTTCCTGCTAGTATCTTTCCCACAGAGAACTGGGGGGCCCAAGCAAGGACAACCTGGAGAGTTTGCAGGGCCGACCCAGAGCGTCCTTAGAGTGGAGAAGGCAGGGAAGAGGGAGCCCACCATTTATTTCCTGCTGTTGGAGAATCTGAACTGGGTATCACGGCAACTCCAGTGGATGGTTGGGACAGGGCAGGAAGGTCTGGGGAACCCCAGGACAAAGTCAAGAAGAAAGAAAAGGAGCAGGCAGAAGGGTCATGCAAGAGGAGGTGCACTGAAAGAGGCAGGGAGGTGGATTTGAGACCCGGGGTGGCTGAGAACTCTGGTTCATGTGCTGCCTAGGACAAATGGAACCATATGAGTGACCTGGAAACAGTGACCGAGGAACGCATCAGTCACAGAGAGCTGAAAGGCCTGCGGGAGGAGGGTCACAGGTCTTGGGTCTGCAGGCAAGGTGCCTGACACTGCAGGCCTGAGTGCAGCCCTGCATTCCTCGCTGGTCTGTTCTATTTAAAGTAGGGGCCACTCCTGACAACGCTCAGCCCGGCAGTGCTAGGGGCCAGCTGGAGCCCTGAGAGTTAAGTCCTCCATTTCCAACCCCACTCTCTGTGTCCCCCACGCACTCATCTGCCAGCAGTCTCTCCTTGCTGCGCACCTGCACGCAGTGGGCCTCAGAACGGGCCTAGGTCTTCAAAGCGGCAGGACGGTTGGCCTACACTGGCCACCTGCCCAGCTCGGGCCAGGACCCACAGGGTTACTTGGTCTGAGTTTTCCCTTAAAACTTGACCGAGGCAGAAATGTAAGAGTGGGGCCACACCCCTGACGACAGCCTCAGGTGTCTGCTGAGTCTAGACAAGGAAGGTAAGTCAGGGAGAGAAAATGTGTCTGGCTGTGAGCGACGCTGTAAGGGCACGTGGCTAGCTCATCACTCAGTTTCCCCAAACTGTCCAGTAAAAACCATTCCTAATCAAGCTGTGCAAAATAGGCTGGATATGTCGAGAGTTGGAAGTCCACCCAAACTTGTTTTACTAAGACAAGGGAAAAACCCTTAAAGAGAATTCAGAGAGTTCCGCCAAGATGTGATGCCAGGAGGGAGGGTAACCAGAGGCGGCTGCATCGCGAACCAGATCGGGGGAGAGAAGCCAGGGGCGCAGTGCCGGGGGGCTGCCCTGCTCAGCCAGGTTTTGCACATTCCTAGCCCGCCTGGGCCCCACACCGAGCCCCCGAGAGCACCTGAAGGGCGTGGCAGCCCCTCAGCCCTACCTGCAGAACGTAGCCCTCCCGGGCGCTCTGTTCTCGGCCCAGGGCCACCCTGAGCTGGTCCTGCAGGAGACGGTTCTGCTCTAGAAGGTCAGAGGCCTCCTTCTGACTCTGCTCCAACTGTTGGCAAAAGAAATTTGTTTAAGCACGGCTGCACTGAGACCAGCCGTGGGGGCGGTTCTGACTCGGGATGGGAGTCGGCAGACACGGGCTTCCCTGCCACCTCGAGTCTGTGCTGGTCGTGTTACCCACACCACCCGCAGACAGCTGTTGCCACAGGTGGCCACAGCGTCCACCTGATCCTGCCTGTTGGCTGCAACATGCAAACCTGCACAGACAGTGCGTGCTGCGTCTGCATCAGGAGCAAGACCCTGCGGAGGCCCTGTGTGACCCTCACTCAGTCTCTGCCTTGTCTTCCACCTCAAGGGCTCTGTTTGGGTCAGTTTTCTACGATGGAGCTCACATAAAATTCGATTTGCAAAAAGGGTTCCTGAAGGATGTCTCATAAACTTGGAGAACTAGCAAACTACTTTGTTGAACTTCTTGCGTTTAATAGCTCCAAATTCAGCCATTCATTCTCATCTCTTCCCGAACATTCCCCGCAGCAGAGCTGGGCTGAGAGGTCTAGAGACCCCAGACGTTTGGACACTGCTGTACAACTCTGGCTGGCAGGCCCATTTTGGGCAGCTTGAAACAATGTGAGTTTGAACCCACGGAGTCCTCTTAGCAGGGCTTATGCTGATTATATCAATAGGACATACCACAGTGTTGAGGCTACTAAATAAATGTCAGCCTCCAGAATTTCGTAAATTAGAGGAAGCGTAAAGATAGGCAAGTCTTCAACTTTAGCCAGTTCTGAACAGACAGAGCCGGGAAACGCTGCTGAGTGTTCCTAAAAGTCTACTACAGTGGGGAAAGGTTTCCAAAGAAGGCGAACACCCCTCCCTGGTCACGGGACTCCCTGCTTAGACTCACACATCATCTGCTCAGATGTGACTTCTGGACACATTTTCATGAAGATCCTACTTGTCTCTACATCACAGTTGCCCAGACAGGCCTGCTGGGGCAAGACCTGGCCAGCTGAGCCGGGACGTTCAAGAGCTTCCCTCATGTACATGTCGGCAGGAAGCACCTCTCACCCCCAGACTTGGCATATCTAGAAGAGTTCACTGACTCCTGCTAGGACACTGCAAAAGCATCAGGGCTTGACTCTGCTTCCAGCCACTTCCTGCTTGGACCCAGTCTGGGAGAGCCCCTCGTGCCACGCCCATCACTCTCAGGCCTAAAATTTCAAACTGACGCTTGAGTTGGGTGACAAGTTCCCACCTGGGCCTTGCAACTGCCAAACCTCCTCTTTGCCCACATCTGGCCCGGGGCAAGAGTGTCCCCAGGGCCAGAGAGCTCAACCCTCCTTTGGGGAGGCTCAGTGCCCCTTGGCTGCCACCCTGACGGTGACACACTCCTGCCCGCCTCTCTGTCTGTGCAGCCTGTGTCCCATGGGCGCCACCTCCCGCCATTACCTCCTTCTCCAGCAGGGAGGTGAGCTCGTGGGAGGAGAGCCGCTCACTTCCGCCCTCCGACGACAGATGCAGGGGGGCAATGGGCACCTGCTTCTCTTCCCGGAGCGGGGTGGTCTCCACCTGGTGCCACCGCTGCTCGATTTCCACGTGGACATTCTGGGTCTTGAGGTCAGTGGCCGCAGGCAGCCCCGGGCTCCGGTCCACCTCCATCCGCAAGGCTGCGTCCTCAGCACCGGGCCCGTCCACAGCATCCAGCATCCCAAAGCGCTTGCGCCGTTCCTCCCGTCGCCGGGCACGCTCCCGCTCCAGCTCGCCGGGCTCTGCCTCGGGACTGAGGCTGGGGGCCCCCGACATGCTGGCCCGCTCCTGGGCCAGGGCCTGCTGGATGGGGCGGAACTCAGCCCAGTCAAAGGTCTTGGAGCGCCCTTCCCGCCGCCGCTCCCGGGCCCGGCTCCTCTTCTGCTCGGGGTCCGGCTCCCCGTGCTCTGCCTCCTGCTTCTCACTTGGCCTCTGGCAGGCGTCAAAGACGGCGCTGCTCCGGTTCCTTTCCTCGGGCAGTGAGCTGGGCAATGCAAACACAGCCATCAGGAGCGGCTCCCTGGGACTCCCCGCACGGGCCCAGCCACACCCCACTTGGCTCCACTCCCCACAGCCTGGTCTCAGCCGTGGCACCCTGAGCAGAGGGGGGGAATCCCTGCTTCTCCGCATCACTTGAAAACAACCAAAAAATGTTTTTTGGATTTGCTTTGCTTCTGGGCCATACACGTACATCACACAGCGCCCGGGGCTACCCCTGATGGGTGCAGGAGACACACGGGGTGCTGAGGAGCAAACTGCCACTCCTGAGGGGACCCAGGCCTGTTTCTGAGTGAAGGTGGGAGAGAAACCGTGACCCAGCCCAGGCAATGGGGGTGCCTGAGTGGAGATGGCACTCCGCCAGGGCAGCCTGGGCACCTGCAAGGGAGGCGACCACGGGTCAGCGGGCATCTGAGCAGGCAGCTCGCTCAAGGGAACTGAGGGTTTAATGAGCAAACCACACCACCAAGACTGTGCCTTAAGAAGCCACAGCAGGCGGTGGGTGACAGAAGCATCTGAGTGAGAGCTGGGACCACCTGTAAGCCAACAGGAAGGCCCAGGTACCTGGACTGCACCACTGCACCCTGCAGTGACCCCTGCAGGAACTAGTCCAGGAGGTGATTGAAAAGCAACTGCTTCTGAGATGGCACCGCCCAGAGATGGGCGAGATCTTCTTCCAGCCAGCCTCAAAGCAGGCGCCTACAGAGGCCGCAGGCTGGCCGGGGGGCGCAGGGGTGTCTGGGAGGGTCTGGCAAGGAAGCCACATGTGGCGTGGAGGTCTCTGGCTGCTGGGAGGGAGCCGATGCCCTCAGTGCCCGCCCAGACCACTGAGCGAGAGCTGAGAGTAATAGCAGCCAGCGAGGCTCCAGCGAGACAATCGGGTGTAAAGGGGCCCACAAGAATGGGGCCATGTCCTCCACAAAAGGGCGGGGATGCTTCCGGGGGCTGGGGTGGTGGTGATGCCATCCCCCAATGAACACGAGAAACACTAGAGGCCGCTGACGGCAGGGCCTTTACTCTCCGACATGGGATGCACGCACACCCAGCTCATGCGGATATCCCCACCCCACGCTGAAAGCTGGTCCACGCTCAGTCCCATGGGGAGGGCTGACAACGGGAAAACCTCCTCAAGGCTCCTCCATCCTGGCAGGAGCCGGAAGCAGGCCTTGGCATGGAGCCTCCAAGGCTGTCCTCCTTCCTACTGCACAAGCCTGGGATCTGGCCAACGTGGCGCTTTCCTCAGGCCCTAAGAGGGGAGGCATGCAGACACTTGGGGGAGGTGTGGTGCTGGAAAGCTGTGTGCATGCAGCCCTGGCCTTGATGGCACGGCAAGTCACAGTGCGATAGCAAAGGGACAGGAAGGAAGGAAGCAGGAGCCTCCCTCCAACACACAGAGGCGGGCGCCTGGGCATGGAAAGCACCTCTGGGACAGGCCTGTGAGCTCAGAAAGGCCCCACTGGGCTGACCTGCCTCTGGACACCCCAGTGGGTGGGGAGGGCAGCAGCGGGGACCCACAGCGCAGATGCCTCTCCGAGCCTGGGGGCAGGCCCTGCCCAGGAGGATGGGGGAAGGACAGAGCCGCCCTCATGTGTCCAACGCTGGCACCACACCGACGGGGCAGAGCAGCAAGTTGGTGTCCTCCCGGTGCATGGGCAGAGCCTGGGCTGTGAAGCTGGTTCTGCTTCAAAGGGGGGAGGTGCATCCTTTCACCCAACATCCAGGAGGCTGTCCACTCACTGGAGCCAGCGCTCCTGACAGGACACCTTTCCCACATGGACGTCCTGGCTGCCACTTCCAGTTCTGACTCAGGCACAAGCAATCAACGAAGGAATAAGGACAACCCTAGTGAACCCAAGAAAGAGGGCCCTGAGAGAGGTGGACTGAGGTTCCGGCCCTGGTTCTTGGAAGTTCGGAGAGATGCAGAATTAATAGGAGGCAAGAAACTGACAAAGACCTGACATCACCAGGGATGCAGCCTGGGCACCACAGCCCCCGAGACCAGCCGAGTCTACAAGTACGCGACCCGGAAGGGAGGAGGGGGGCTCGAGCTAGAGGTTCGGACAGGAAAGCTGCACGCGCCCCGGACCAGGCCCTTCCTGGGATCCTGGCCTCTCAAGGATCCCCTCCCTGGACTTTTGTTTCTTCTGAAATGAAAACCAGCAGGTCTAAATCTATCAGGGCAAGAGGAAGGAGGCAGCAGCCACTTGTGACAGGTCCAAACCATGGAGAATTTCCGACACGGCTGCAACACTGTGAGTTGTCACAGAGCTCCCCTGGCTGCACCGTCACCAGCAGATGGAGGAGTGAGTGAGAAGGTCGAGAAGAGGAATGCTCCAGGGGGCTCTGCAGCCCCTGCAGCTGGGGCAGGGGACAGGGCTGTCCCTCAGGGCAGTCCTGACATGGGCACACACTCCTTACTCAGACACTGTGTCCCAGCAGAGAGGAGGGGGAAATGGGAGTGGAGGGAGAGCGAGCGGGACCAGCTGCCGAGGCCGGGACAGAGGAGGCGGAAAGCCAGAGACAGTCACCGGGGAAGGGAAGAGGCGGCAGCCCCCTCAGGCACCCTGGCCATCCTACCTTGTCACATCCGGGGCAGAGGTCGGGTGGACGTGCTTCATGATGGTCTGGATCCAATTCCGCCGGATCCCCGAGGTCATGGCAGAGAGTGTGAACTCACCCTCTTTTGTCTGCACAAAAGACAGAGCGTCATCAGTGACAGACAGCTCAGCTCCCTGGTCAAACCCGCTGAGGACAGTGGCCAGGAGGCCCTCCTGGCAGTGCTCCAGGTGGCCACTGGGGCAGGGAAGAGCTGGAGAGTAGAAGAGTCGGTTGTGGGCGCTGGATTCTTCCCAGGGTGATGCCCAAGGCGTGTGTGTGTGCTTCGCCCCAGCACCAGGCAGGCACAACACAGGCCCATGAGACAGCCAGAGAGGTGAGTGCCAGCAGGAGGCCCCAGTGTGGGTCTTGTCTGTGGTACTGAAGAAAGGCGGGGAGGCCCTGTTGGCGAGGAGGGTGTGTCTAGGGACCCCTGGAGCCTTGGCTTGGGCAAGCGAGGGTACAGGAGTCCGCCGGGGCCTGGAGAGGGAGGCGTCACTGATAGCTCCATGGGACAGGGCCACTCTGTCCTGAGAAAGGCCTGAGAAAGGGGGCTATGGGCAGAGACGACACCAAGCCCATCTCCTCTTCCTCCCCAACAGGCTCCCATGTCCGTGAAGTGACTATCAGCACTGCACTCAGTGCACCCGGCCACACCAGCAAATTGTCCGCTACAAAATTACCAAGAGAGTCTAGGGACAGGCGACGCCTGACATGGTCAAGATCTTACTCCTGTGAGAGCCCAGTCTCCTTCCCCAAAACCAGGCAGGAAGAAAGAAATAAAACTTAAGAGTAGAAATCAATGGGCTGGGTTCCCAAAAAACAATCCAAAAGATCAAGGAAACCAAGAGCTGGTTCTTTGAAACATAAATAAGATAAACAACTAGCAAGACTCACAAAGAAAGAGAGAGAACCCTAATAAACTGAATCAGAAATGAAAAGGGGGACATCAAAACAGAAACCAAAGAAATTCAAAATATCATCAGAGATTACTTTGAAAGTCTGTATGCCACAAAACAAGAGAACCTAGAAGAAATGGATAAATTCCTGAAATCCTATAACCTCCCAAGGCTGAACCAAGATTTGGAATATCAACATAGCCTTATCACTATCAAGGAAATTGAAACAGTAACCAAGAGGCTTCCCAAAAATAAAAGCCCAGGTCCAGATGGATTCACCAGTGAATTCTTCCAAATGTTTAAGAGGCCCTATTGCCAGTCCTTTCCCAGCCTTCCCAGGAAACACAGAACAGAAACTCTCCCCAACAGCTTCTATGAGGCACACGTCACCCGAGCATGTCTCCTTCCCAGCACGTGGCAGTGTTGGTCTCTCATGTCAGGGCCTCCCTGCCTCCAGACCTGCCCATCTCCCCCGAGGCCCCTGCCGCCCCCTGCTGCAGGACGTGGGTGTTTCTGGAGTCTGACCAGAGTCATATGCTCTCTCCCATGACCTCACCGTTCACCTGCAGCAAAACGCCTTCTCAATGCCAGGCCCACGCCTGCAGCTGCCCGTCTGATGTTCCTTCTGGGCTGCTTGGCAGCTAGAGTTCTTACAGGAGCCCCTCATGGCCTCAAACATACCGTCTGGCCGGAAACCCCAAGGTTCTACCTCTTCAGGGAAGCCGCCTTGGCTGGTCAGCTCTGGGTACACGCCTCTGTTTCCCCCTCATCTCGGGCCTGAGCCCTCCGGGCCTTCCCCTCTCACTGCCCTGCGGATGTCCCTGACTACCATACAGAGCTGCACTGCTACCCACAACCCCCAAAATGGCACCCAGGGTTCCCACGGGCTGACCCTGTTTGACCTCTGTATTCAGATCCTTTGCCACGGTTGCCCCTACCCCCTGCCCCTGCCCCTGCCCTATTACCAGCCCTTCAGCCTTCCTTCTTGGAGGCGAAGGGTGAATAGGCTGAGTGCACGCTTTACATGCTGGCGGCCCAAGTTCAATTCTCGGCACCACATGCCCCCGTCCCCTGCCAGCACCATGAAGAGCGTCCCGGAAGCCACTGGGAGAACTATCGCTGAACATGCCCATGACCCACTCCTTCTCCTCCCCCCAACCAAAAAAAATAAGAAGAAAGATCCTAAAGGTCCCTAGTGGTGGAGCCAAGCCAGGGGGCTGTGCTCCCACTCAAAGTGAAGGGACTCAGGGAAATGCCTCAGAACGGACAAGCGCACCTCCCCCGCCCACACCATGAACAGTGAAGTGGGGTCAGAATGACCGGTGAGACGCACAGGGAAGGGTGACTCAGACGTACGAGAGCAAAGTAGATCTCCAAGGCTCAGGCCACAGCCTCACCACACAGGACGTGGCCCTAGAACTATCAGATAACCTGCTTAGCGAGAAGCTACCACTTACCCCAGGATGCCCTGCCCCAAGAAACCTGCTATTCAAGATGGGGAGGCAGGGCTGGTGAAGGGTTCAGCAAGGGGCATGAGAAGCCAGAATTTGCAGTGTCTCCCAGGCTGCCCAGAGCGCCCACACCACGCCCCCTCAGGAACAGAGGGCAGCAGCCAACTCCATGCTGGCCCAGTGCATGCTCCCTTTCCTGTACCCTGACAGCGGCCGTGTCTGGGGGGAATGCCATATATGACTCCTTACAGTCATACATGCTGGCAGCTCTGAACCCCAGGTTCCTCTAGGTCTAGTTAGTTCATCTGAGTCAGTCCCTGTCAGTCCCACTGGACTATGCTGAGTCCAGAGACACAACAGAGCTTCCGTGGGCAAAGACCCTGTGGACGCTGAAGAACCAAGTCCCAGGGCGGGCCTCTCTGTGGAGCACCACAGGGCTAAACTGTTAACATTTTTTGGTTGTTTCTGGGCCACACCTGGTGCTGCTCGGGGCTCACTCATAGCATGGCTTTGTGGGCAGGGATCCCTTCCTGGTGGGGCTTGGGGACCCACGTGGGGTGCTGGGCACAGAACCCAGGCAAGTGCCTTGCCCACTGTACTACCTCTCTGGCCCCTGTGCTGTTAAACTTTGCAAGGCAAGAGTTAATCTTGCCCAAAGGGAGGTAAGAGCTGAGCCTTGGGGTGCCTCTTACTCTGGGCAGAGATGGCTGCAGAGCTGTCCACTCATGGAACTCAAGGGCAAAGGGCCCTGACAGCTGCAGGAAGGGGCAGAGGCTACCATTGACCCTATGGGCAGCTCAGTCAATCCCAACACTGAAGCCTCACAAGTCCTCCAGATGCTTTAGGCAGGCAGCTGCTTGGGTGGGCAGTGTACAGAGTACAGCCCACATCAATGCCAAGAGCCAGCAGCCCCTGAGACAGGGAACCCATTCTCCATGCATCCTCTCTCTCGCTGGTTCTGACTTGGGTCCTTCAACCACAAGAAAACCACTTTTAAGTACACCGCTTTCCTGGGTCTGTGAACCATTTTGTCCCAGCTGACTTTGGACCTGATGTCGAGGTTTGGGGCACTTCCTACACTTGCAGGTGGTGTCAGAGAGAAGTTGTCAGGGAAACTGAAAACGAATCTCCAACATGGTTGACTCTGGGAGCCCGTGACTCACCAACTTTGATGAGACGGTCATGAAAACTATTCTAGCTGGGGAGGGGCAGTGTTTGGGGACCACGTGTTTGGGGACTGAATCCGGGCGCCCACATGCAGAGTTTGCATACCAGTCCTCTGAGCCATTCTCGAACTCAAGTTTTAGTTTTTTTAAAGACAGGAACAATGCCTGGCTCATGTGAGTCCCTCCCCAGTCACGTGAGGGAAAAAAAGGTAAAAGTGGATGAGTGAGTAAACAAAGGAGTATGTGAACCAAAAGAACTTTGAGATTTAAGGAATTTACACTTTGATTCTTGTCTCCCAAGAACATCCTTCTATTGCCCCCCAAACTTTAGAAACTAAAAAAAGGGGGAATGAAGGAAAAAAATCTTCTAACTAAAAGCTTCCACATAGTCTTTAGATGCTAATGTTCAGTTTTTGTTTAGATCATAGACTGGGGGTGAGCTGCAGGGCCCTGGGCCCGGAGACAGGGCCTCAGTGCTGACCGGCTCAGTATGCATGGAGCTTGTCCTCAGCAGCCCCGGGAAGGGACTCCAGCTCTCCAAGGAAGCCCAGTGCAAGCCCAATCCCCACTTCCGGGCCCGTCTCCCAACTCCACTCTGGCTTACGTGTATCTGAAAGCCATAGTTTCTCTGGACTGGATACTCTGTGACGTCCACACACGTGGACAGGTCGATTTCGCCATCCAAGTCAGCTGCCTGCAGAGAAATGAGAAACTCTTGAGATCTCCTATATGGTCAAGTCAGTCCCTACATGAACAAATTTCCACGTTGACTTATTTTTGGTCCTCGTTAACAGTGACCACATAGGGTGGTGTTTGCGGGTCTGGGCGACTTGTGGAGATGCCCGGGAGCCATGGGGGCTATACCCAGTGCCAGAGATCAAAACCAGCATCACGGGCAAGGCATGTGGCCAACTAACTGAGCCACGGCCTGGGCCCTTCCATGCTGGGTCCTTATTTACACTTTGGGGTGGTCTTCCAAACGGTACTCAGGGATCCAGAGCAACAGGACAGTGGGTAAGGCGAGGAACTCCAAAGAACTTTAGTTTATTTGGGTTTTATCTATTGGTATTTATCATATTCTCTGTTGAAAACATTTTTAGGTTTATTTTATTTATTCGTGTATTAGTTGTTCCTCTTTGGGGAGGAGAAGGCACACCCTGAGTTTTAAAACATGACAACTTCCAGTGTTTCTCCAAGAACAGAGAAAAGCAAAGTTGTGAAAGCCTATTGTCCCCATGTTCTTTGTTCTTTTTTTTTTTTTTGCTTTGCTTTTTGGGTTACACCCAGCATTGCGCAGGGGTTACTCCTGGCTCTGCACTCAGAAATTACTCCTCGCAGTACTGGGAGACCATATGGGATGCTGGGAATCGAACCCGGGTCGGCCATGTGCAAGGCAAACGCCCTACCCACTGCGCTTATCCCTCCAGCCCCTGTCCCCATGTTCTTAAAGCAGGTGTCCATGGAGGCCAGCATTTGGGGAAAGGCCTGGGAAAACACTGGAAACGGTCTTAGTGTGCTCAGTCTCCGCTCAGACCTTACTGGGAGACCTGCATGCCAGTACCAGTAAACAAACGGGATCCTGAACCTGGGAGAAGGCCTGGCTCCGAGGTACCACTGGGACCCCCACTTGGCCTCGGTCAGGGAAGCCAGGGTACTCACTTCCTCAGCCCCGGAGTCCCTGTAGTATCTCAGGCTCTGATCAGCAAGGACAAACCAGTGCTTCTTCCACTGAAAGGGAGAAGAGAAGACTCAGCCCCCCCTGCAGTGCACTGCCTGCTCCGAGAAGACCGCAACCGAGTCACAGGCACCTCCCAGCAGTGAAGCGAGGGCAGGCAGCCCCACCCGCAGTGGCAGGCACACACAAGGTGCTGGCTAAGCTGCGGCACCCCAGTGACAAGGTGGCACGCGGGCTGTGGGCTCTCAGAAGCCACGGCGCGTGGCTGGGTGAACGGTGCTGTGCAATCCTCCGTCTCAGCTCCAGAGACTGTAAAGGGCCCGGCCCTCGGAGCTATGAGACTGGGAAGTCGGTGGCGTCATCCTGAGGTGGCAGCTCGGGAGCCACAGCCACTGGCAGCTAACCAGGGGCGCCCACCTGCAGCTGGCAGGAGCCCACCAACCAGCCAGACGCCCCCGTCTTCACTGGGAGTAGGAGGGAGGGAGAACTGAGTCTTCAGGCAAGGCCATGGGCACAGATATGGAGGAGAGAGAGAAAGAGGGCATTTTGGCAGTCGCTCAGGGAACAGGAGGGGGCCATGGGGAGACGGCCCTGAGGGAGGCTCAGTGAGAACCTAGCAGGCTTCACGACAGCGGGGCCACATCCTCCCCGTGCTGAGCAGGGTCTGGGTGGATCGGCAGATCCAGCTGCGCATGGCCAAGCGCTGGTCTCTGATGGCCAGACAGCCTCGGGGTGCCCCTGGAGAGGGGCAGGAGGGCGGCTGGAGCTTTAGGAAGTCCCCGAATCACAGGAGGACAGTGATTCTTGTTCACACAGGGGGAGGTGGACCTGGAGGCGCATCGCTGGGATGCGTGAGACCTCGGTCACAAGTCCTGTCCACAGACCAGGGGCAAGGAAGGGCCGGGGACGAGGCCGATGTGGCCTCACACCTGCTCAGCGCCACAGCGGCTCCGTCTGCTCACCTGGCCATCCTCGTACTGCTTGGTGAGCCAGCCTTTCTTAAAGTTCAGCAGGTCGGGCTGTGGAGAAGAAGAAGAGCAAACATTTCAGAGGAAATCGCGGCGGCCCACCAGTCACGGGCCACGACAACTTCCGGGTACCATTTCTGTCCAGAGGAGGAGGGCACCTGAGAGGGGGCCTGTGGCCACTGATGCCCACTGCCCAGTCCCTATAGGCATGCGTGCTCTGAGGAAGGAAAGAGGGCTGGCGGCAGGGCTGAGCCTCACTGCCCTCCGTAGGGCAGCAGGAACTCAGCTGAGAGAGACGCCCTGGCTGTACCTGCTGGGCCTGCCGGGAAGAGAGAAGAGTTCCCGAGACAGACCCCGGGACACAGCACGGGAGGGTCTGCAGTGACAGCTGAAAGAAGGATCGGAAGTTCTCACGAAGTCATAGAAGACTGAGAGCAGAGCCCACGTGAGCGCTGAGTGAGACACGCGTCCCGCTGTGTGTGGCCATCCTGTGCCGCCTGCAGCCACTGACCTCTTGGGCCAGACCTGTCTCCTCCTCCCCACGAGCAGCACACAGAGAAGGAGCGGCCAGGCCTCAGCAAGACCCACGTGGCTCTCTGGCCCCCGTGCTCATGGGCCCTCAGAACTGCTCAGATCACACGTTTCCTCCTGAGCACCTGTCAGAAAGCTCAGAGACTTGAACCCCCTGCCCTCACGCCACACGCTATGTCACAACACCATGATGGAAACAGGCTCTGAGGTCTTTTCGTGCTGCAAGGCCTGTGCGGGAGTTAGAGGATGTGAAGTGGCAGGACTGGCGGGAAGATGGAGTCCCGACCCGCCTCCTCGGGAGCTCGAGGACAAGCCACGCGACGCTGCGTCTTCTGGTCCTTCGCCCACCTAGACATCATCACTGCCACAAAAGCTCAAATGACCCGAGCCAAGGCCTGCTCTCACTCTGCGGGAACGCTGAACAGGACCAGGGCTCCCTGCAAGTGCTGGCCACTGCTTCCACAGGCTAGAAGAAACGCCACCAGAGTACAAGCAGGTGTTCCCTGCTACGGCGGCCCTGCTCCCCTCGGGTCCGGACTCTGCCGCCTTGGCCGGGAGGCTTTCTTCCACAGGGACCTCAGAGCGCGGAGAAGGACAAGAAACACAGCGACCTCTGTTCCCCTCACAGCTACAAGGGCCAGCGCAGAGGGGACGGCCAGCGCGGACGCATGGACAGAAGCAGACAGTGACCCCAACTGACTGGAGTCAGCAGCACCTCCAGGGCTGGTGTGGCGCTGGGCTCACCGTCAGGGAGGACTCCGTGGACCTCCTGTCCAGTGACTTGGCTCTTCGGTGTGGAGACAGGGGGGAAGCCGAGGTGTCCGGAAGCGGAGCTGTGGGGGCTTCGCTGGTGAGGTCCTGTGGCAGAGAGCAGCCGCTGGTCAGTGCGAGCCAGGCAGCACGGGGGAGGGACGGGACGGCAGGCGCCGTGGTCCCAACTCTGTCTGGCTCCCATGGCTAGTCAGAACCAGGGCTGGCTCCTTTCGCTTCCCGAGGGGGTCGAGACGCCCTGGCGTCAGAGCAGCCAACTCCTTCAGACGCTCCCCTCGGCTCTGCCCTGCCCCGAACTTCTTGAAGTGACAGAAAGAAAAGGCCTGGGCTCGGCGGCAGCGAGCGATGGGGCTAAGCAGAGCACGTGGCAGAGCCACCTCCTGAGCCAGAGAGAAGCTGCAGAGGAAGTGGGTTAGACAGGCCAAGGCCCCAAGAGGCAAGAGGCTGTGGGGAGGAGGACCCTGGAAGTAGGATCCGCCATGTAGACGTGGGCAAAGAAGGCTGTGCTGTCACTTGAAAGAAAGGAAGGGCAGTGTCCAGCCTGCGGCTGGGCGACTCAGAGAGAAAGAAAGCAGCGCTCGGAGGACTACAGAGCTGATGCCTGGAAGTTTCCACGACAGAAGATGCAGGAGACAGGACTCCTCAAGCAGAGTGCTGGCGGGAGAAGCAGCCACAGGCAGCCAACAGGAGCCGAGAGCCTGGGCCAGCAGGAAGACACGGGTGCGCGCGGGGGCCCGTGGAGGGGGTGCCGGGGGCCGGCCCTGCCCCAGAGGCTCACCCGCTTCCTGGGGAAGGCCCTCTTCTCGCTGCGGCCCTGACGCGTGTCCCCCGACGGCGAGGGCCCAGCGGATGTGTTCGTCTCCATGTGCTCTGCCTTCTCAATGTCCAAGGCCTCGAACTTCTCAATGACCTGCGACCTCCTGCAAGAGAAGACAGGAAGCCGCTGAGGGGGAGACAAGGTCTCCCCAAAGCCCCAGGTGGGCCTGGTCTCAGGTCAGAGCGACTCCTTCAACCCATATCCTGGCACAGGCCCAGCCCTCTCTCCCCCTCACAGCCGTGCAGTCCCGCACGCAGCGCGCCCGGCCATCTGACCCGACCCCCTCCCCAGTCCTAACTCCAGAAGGAAGAGATGTGCAGGGGTGGACAGCAGCTCAGGGAAGGGCCGCCCCCACCACCAAGCTGTCCTCCTGGCCCACTGCCAGGCCTGTCCGGCGAGGCACGGAGCAGCCCCCCAGCTCCTCACCCAGCATGCTCAGAAGACACCCACCACCTCCAGGACGCCCCGTCCCCGCCGCAGTCCTCAGCAGATCACGATGCAGTCCCACCCCAGGGGCACCCAAATTTAGCAAGGGGAGGGGGAAGCCCATGAATTAACGTGACTCTGCCAACAGTCAAAAGAATCAAAAACCAAATTAAAACGAAAACAAAAGCGAGTTGATTTCATGGGAAAGGGCCGGCGGCATCATCAGGCCATCTACGGCTGGAGACGGAGCTGAGATGGGAGCGAAGCAGGCGGAGGAGGGGCGAGTAACGTCACACAGCGACACAGCAGGAGAAGGTGGAGAGGGGCAAGACCTGAAAGAAAATAAGGCTGGGAAATGAATAAACAGAAAAGGACGACTTTTCAAAATCAAGTCATGGTAAATCAAAATTACCCAAAGCATTAAAGAAAACAAAACCCTCAGTGATTCCCAGGGAGGGGAGAATGAAACCCTAAGTGACCTGGGGGTGGGGGGCGGAGGGGAGGGGCACCATGGAGCCAGGCGGGAGGTGGAGGCATGACGGGAGAGCTGCCTTCCGCTGACCGGGCGAGCCCATCCCCCCGGCAATGCCCAGGCCGCCTGGCAGCTTCCTGGGCACGCGGCAGAGAGGACTCTGGAGTCCAGATCCGAAATCCACACGGGAAACAGGCTAGAGTTCGGGACCCCACAGAGGCTGTTCCTCTTGGCTGGTCTGCTGGGTGATTTTCCCCACTAGGGTGTTTCACCAAGACAGGCGGGACCCAAGGGCTCGTTCTCAGGGGCACCCGGCTCTCTGCTCTCCCTGCACTGCCACACGAGCGCCGAGGCTTCTGTAGCATCTTCTCTGGAACAGAGCCCACCCCTGTGCCCCACCGGCCAGACCAGCACTGCAGGGGGCAGCTGCGGAGCAGGGCAGGAGGGGGCGTGCGCTGCAGGGCGGGAAGTGGCAGGAGTTCCCCGAGACCCCCAGGAGGGGAGCTCTTGCAAGCGCTCAGCCTGGCCAGGCTGCGAGGCACCCACCTTGTTACAGCCTCCGGGTGGGGTCAGGCCCTCTCACAGGCCTCAGAGCCCCTCCAGTTGACCCTGGGGCTGGAAGGCCCCAGAAGGCCGTACGGGACGGGCCTGACCCAATCCCATGCCAGCGGCATGCTGAGGACTGCTGGGCCATGGCAGGCAGAGCTGGGGCAGCGGAGGAGAGTGACCCTTGCTGGAGGGGCTGCGGGCATGCAGCAGGGCGGCCTCTATGGAGTGGGGGAGACCGGAACTGCTCCCTGGTGCAGGGTGGTGTCCTGGACCACACCTCAGAGGGTACCAGCATGGCCGAGAGACACTCCGCTGCTCGGACCCTTGTCCGGGCTCCAGCCAGAGGGGGACCCTGGTATCTGACACAGCTGCTCAACCAGAGCACACAGCCTCCGCACGTGGGCTGCAGCTCCCACCCAAGACCCGCTCTGAAGGAGCAGCACGGACGGGCCCCCGGATGCCCACAGTTTCCCGCAGGACAGGCCCGTCTTGGCTGGGGCTGACGGGTACCCTGCCAAGGCAGGACTCTGGTCAACCCAACCAGGGAGAGGAACCCAGTCAAGCACAGGGCAGCCACCTGGAGCCAGAGTCCAGGCCTCAGGAGGCGACAGCAACCAGCCAGGGTGATAGGGACGAGAGAGTGACAGCGCCAGGGTGCAGAGCTGGCAGACCCCCCCACCCCCCAGGCCCCTGGGGCAAGCGAAAGCTCACCGCCAAAGCAGCAAAGGGCACGCAGAAAGCCAAGTCTGAGGGAGGCTGCTGGCCGGCTGAGCAGGGAGGCGGGGCTGGCTCCTGCACCCTGCTCTCTAGGCCCCTTCCCCCAGTGACCATGCTCTGTCCCAGGTTAAGGTGGTGGAGTGGGGCTGTTCCCTCGGAGGGCCTGCTCGGGGTTCTCAGGGGATCACCAGCACCTGGCCGGTGCTCCGGGCTGACACTGCTGATGACACTGCAGCTCCGCTCCCCTCCCCTCCCCTCCCCTCTCCTCCCTTTCCCTCCCCTCCCCTCGGAGCTGTGGCCATCCCTGTTCTCTCCTCTTGACCAGACCCAGAACCCCAGGCATCTTTTCCTGACTCCAGAGCTTGACCACACAGGCCCATTTCCTCCATTGGGGACACAGTGGGGTTGGGAGACAGGTGCCGTGCCCCGTGCTCCTGACGCCCTCAGAGGGAGCTGTGCCCGTGTGCCTGGCTCTGAGCCCTCCTCGCACTCTGCTGAAGGAGGCTGTGTAAACACTTCATGGATCTTCAGGCTAAACGCCTTTTATGGAAAGCAAGCATCTTTGGAAAATTAATTTAAAATATGGATTTTCTTGGGGTTGGAGAGACAGCTAAAGTAGGCTGAGTGCATGTTTTGTATGTGGGAGGCCCAGGTTTGACCCCCAGCACCATTTGGTTCCCTGGACCCTCCAGGAGAGACCCATGAGCTCTAAACCCATGAGCATCCCATGAGCATCACTTGTGAGGCAAAACCCAAAACCATCCCAACCCCCCAAAAGTATGAGTTTCCTGTTTGAAAAAAAATGTATAAACTCTGCAATTGTTTTAGAGGGGTCATGGGGCTTCAGAAGGTGACTGTGGACCTGGGGGAGAACGTCTGTTGCCCGACAAGGCAGGCCCGAGTCTAGTTATGGCGGGCGTGCTGGTCTGACTGGGCTAGGCTCAAGCGTCAGCCCTTGGCCCTTGCCCCAGTCTCTGGTTCCGACCGGAAGCCAAGGCTCTGCTCAGCCTCCTCACTGTGGCCAAGCCTGGCCCAAGCGGATGGTGTGGGCATGCAGTCGCACAGGCTGCCTCAGCTTCCCTGAGCGCCACCTGCCCTGGCCCTTGCGTCCTGCGGTGACCTCCCCTCACCCCATAAACAGAAGGGCAAGAAGGGCCTCCTCCGCCACCCCATCGGCATCCTGAGGCCCCCTCCGGCCTCAGCCATCACCTTGGAGACTAGAAATGAGACAGGAAGAAAAAGATTCGACCTCAGGGGACCCAGGCAGTGGAGAACCCCCGAGGTCTCAGGGTTGGGGGGTACTTGGGGAGCACGAGTGCTCAGCAAGGCTTCATGCCAGCACCGGCGCCTAGTGCCGAGACAGCTCAGGCTCAAGGACAATTTGCCATGTGTTAAAAAAAAAAGGTGGGGGTGGGTTGGGAGGGGACGGGGCAAGTAACTGTGGCAGCTGGGGAGGCTCACAGGGCACTGAGTGTATGCGCTGGACGTGTGCTGATACCCAAGGGAAGTGGGCCTCGAGGGCCTGCATGTGAAGAGGTGTGTGACGTGTCCAAGACAGTGGTGCACACGTGAGGGGCATGCGAGCGTCTGCGGATGTGTGTGTGTGGTGTGTGGTGTGTGTGTATGTGTGTGTGTGTGTGTGTGTGTGATGTGCATGCCGAGCCCTCCACCCGTGCACCCCCCTCCTTACCTCCGCTCACTGCCAAACAGACGGGCCACCTCTTCCCTGCCAGGGCTCCGTGCCCGAGTCCTACGCTCCAGCCGCCTTCTCTCCACCTGGAAGGCTTCTCGGTGGCTGATCCTGACGGCCTTAGGGACGTCGGC
The DNA here is from genome assembly GCF_029834395.1 of Sorex fumeus. Taxonomy (NCBI): domain Eukaryota; kingdom Metazoa; phylum Chordata; class Mammalia; order Eulipotyphla; family Soricidae; genus Sorex; species Sorex fumeus. Next base: position 1,652,518 of record NW_026606179.1, on the reverse strand, counting down.
CAGGGTGGCATACTGCCTGCTGGCTTTAAAGGCAAGGGCGTGCCCCAGTCTCTCTGCTCCCCGCCCCCTAGTGCTGCTGCAGTCCGTGTGGGCAGGGGGCCGGCTGGCAGTGTCCAGGGAGCCGAGAGAGATGCTGCAGACCATTCGGCTGGGGGCTCGAGGACCTGGGGAAGGAAGGGGCTGACCGAGCTCCTGGGAGGGTGACCCGGGGCCACTGTACCTGTTGTTAGGGGTGCTGGGGCTAGGAGGGGAGAGCGGCGGGGGCAGCGGGTGCTCCTCGGCCTTCAGGTCCTGCTTGGTCTTCTCCAGGGAGAAGTAGCCGCTCTCCACGCGGACCTTGCGGCCACAGTCCATGCGGTCGCTGCTCATGGCGCTCTCCTCTGGAGGAGAGAAGGGGCGGGAGACCCTTAGAGGGGACACCGACTGGAAAGCCCGCAGCACCCCCAAGGGTGTCATTCCCCTGCTGCCCGCTTCCAAAGGCCAACATGGTTTCTCCAGGGCGCAGCACGGATGCGGCCGGACCTGCTTCCCTCACTGTATCTGCCTCTGCCCCTGCCTGGCTGCCTCCTGGCTGGGGCTCTGCTGGAGAGCTGAAAGCCCCCCCCCCCGCCCCCCTGGAGAGACAGCCCAGCAGCTGCTCAGTGTGGGAAGGGAAGGGCAGAGTGGTGGGAGGAGGGGAGTGACTGGCCCTCGCAGGCGGACCCGGGACCTCTGGGTTACAAGGGCCAGCCGCCCCCAGAAAGCAGCAGCCTGAGCTGCAGAGTGGCCACGGCCCGGAGTAGGAAGGAAGAGGGGACCATGATGCCAGCACTCCCTCCCCAGGACCCTCTTCCTTGACCTCAGCCAGGGTTAGGCAGGAGGGCGGGTGAGCTGAGAAGGCCCTGAGTGGGCCTGGACAGGACCAGAGGGCTCCGGAGCGATTCTGACCCCAAGGACGCCCGGCTGCGCTGCAGAGACATTCCCCTTGGCGCAGGCCGGAAGGACGGGAAGGGGGCCAGCCAGCAGCCCCAGACCCCAGCGCAGCCGCAGGGCCCCACTCACCGTCTTTGCTCTCCAGCCCCGGCTCACTCAGGGCGCTGGCGGCGGGAGGCTGGCTCTGGTTGGGGCTCTGAGCAGGGCTCAGGCTGCTCCCATTGGGCTGCTCCTTGGCCCTCATTTCTTCCTGCCAGAGCGTGGACTTGGTGGTGGGGACCTTCTCGGCACTGGGGATGCTGCTGCTGCTAGCGCTGCTGCTGGTGACGGCCACCTTGGCTGGGCCTGGCTCCTGGAGGGACGGAGGGGGAGCTGGGGGCGCGGCTACGGAGGGCAGTCCCAGAGAACCCCTCGGCGACCGCCTCTGGCCTGCTCACCCCTGAGGCCCGGCCAGCACCCAGGAGCGCCTGCTGCAACTGGCCTCGGGGCAGGGGTGGCAGACAAAGGCTGAGGGTTTCTGCTCGGTGCTGATAACTGCACCCCAGGGTCTCCCTGCCCACAAAACTTGAGAGCCTGGGTTAGTGGACCAGCCACCGAAGGGAAGACACCGTGGTGGCCCAGCTTGCCACTCCTGAGTCCAGGCCTCTGAGCCATGAGTCAGGGGCGTTAACGGGCATGTGCTCACACAGGACCACACAGGCCAGCCCGAGGCCTCACCAACTTTCTCCTTTCGGTTCCTTGGAAGCTGACTTGGAGCCCCCAGGGCATCATTAAAGGAAAGCCGCACAGTGAAAGTCCTGCATAAACCTGCCCAATGTACAACCACCTGGGGCCGTAACCCCAAACCCCAGGAGGAGCAGAGCCACAATCCTCTCTCGGGTCAGAGCTGCTCCAGCAGGCTCTGCTGGGCGGGCAGGAAGGGCCGGGTCAGGCTCCTGCTGCCCTCGGCAGCAGCCTTTCCGCAGTGGCCTGGCCTGGTGCTCTGGGCTGTGAGCAGATGTTTGGCCACCCTCGCTGGGGAGCCACGTCTCAGTTCCCTTCCTGAAAAACATGGGGGATGTGGTGCAAATAGCCGCCCTTACCTCACCTCGGGGTGAGCCTCATGGATAGGGACCACCATGAACCGTGTGAGCTGGTATCTGTGCCGAGGTTTACAGATTATTCGGGTCGTGTACAGACACGTGTGTGTGTGCGTGCGCGCGTGCGCGTGTGTGCACGTAAACACTGCACCACCACAGAGTTATTTATTAACAGCCGCTGGGCATAGGCACGAGGCTTGAGATGAGAGCTAGTTCACAGTTCTCTCCAACCCACCTAGCCAAGGGCTCGCTGTTCTGTTGGGAGCAGGATCCCTGAGAGACACCCGGCCAATAAAGGACAGCGTGGGGCTGCAGGTATCCCAGCGAGGGGAGCAGGACAAAGAACCCACTGGGCTCTGGGCTCTGCTGTGGCCAGGAGCCCAGGTGCCACACGTCAGCATGTGAGTGAGAGCTGGGTCCAAAGCTCACCTCACGGGACAGGATAAAGCCACCCCCAGCAGACCCAGTTCCCAATCCAGGGCCATGACTGGGCGTGGAAGCAGCAAATGCCTCAGAAGACAGGGGTGGTCTCTGAGACCTGATTCCTGGGCCCCCAAGAACACCTCGGCCAGGGCTACCCATCCCGAAGCCACGGTCTTGTGAAGTCACTCCAGGTCCCTCTGCAGCACACCGTCCCGAGCCCAGGGTTCCAGTGCCCAGGCCAGGCCCTGCTCTGAGGCGGCCACAGGTCAGAAAGGACTGTCGGGGACTGTCCGTGGTATACTGCTTCTCCTTGCAGAGGCTGTCAGAGGCCCCCATGAAGGATCCCAGGGAAGGAGTAGCCCTGCTGCTGGGTCCCCAAAGCCACGGTGGGGCTGGCTTGCTGCCTGTACATATACAGATTTCCCTCTGGTACTCGAGGTGACCCTGGCTGTACAGAGCGGGATGCGAAGGGGTAAGCTGGGATCCTGAGATGGCAGGCACTTAGGCCTGAGACGAGAGGACTGGAAGCGCTGGGAACTGACCGCTCAGCACCAAGCAGTGGCAGGCCTCGCCCGCGGAAGGTCGTGCCCCAGAGGGCAGCAGGGCCTGCAGGGAGACCTCCTCTTTCCTCAGGGGCTGGAGGACAAGTCCTGCTCCCCAGGCCATGGCAGGGGCGGGTGAGGCTGCAGCACCCAGAAACTGGAGGAAGCGGTGGAGGAGCCCAGCACTGCGCAGAGCTCACAGCACGGAAAGTTCGAGCTATTTACAGGGCTACTCGGAGTTTTCCTCTCCTTGTTCGGGTAGGGTGAGTAGGGGCAGCCACTCCTGGCAGTGCTAGGGCCTTAGGCCCTGGGTCATGGCTGCACATCGGCAGCTGCCTGATTCCCCATGCTCTCTCTCGCTCGGGGAGTACTCAAAGCCAAGAGGAAACAGAACGGAGGGCAGGCCTGACCCAAGGGGCCTCCGGAGCCCCTTCTTGCTACATAGGCGCCTTTCCCCTGGGGGGCTTTCCAGAAAGGCCATCTTCTGTCCTGCATAAGCACTGGGGTGCGAGCTCAGGGCGTGTCTAGGAGCAAGGTCACTTCTGTAAGCAGGTCCCAGGGAGAGACCAAGAAGGATGCCGGCAAAGACGAGGGCTGGGAGAGATGCTGCCGGGCAGACAGGAGGTGCCTTCCTCCAGACTCTGAGGAGCAGAGACCCCAACTGCCCACATGGCCGTGCAGACATACACCCCTGGTCGACCCTGAGCCCTGGCTCTGGATCAGGGTGGAGTGAGATGGCCTTCCCTGTCCGGTCACAGTGGGTGACAGTCCCGTCTCTCTAGTACCGTGAAGACACTTTCCTCTGGGCAGAAGCAGCTCCTGGGAGCCCGACAGCTCAAAGCCGGGCTGAGACTGGGGCCTGCCGCTCTCCTCGCCCCACCCCTGCTCCCCTCAAGCCTGAGCCTCCTCCCTTGAGGCCCAGTGGGGGGAGGGGGAGTCTTTGCTGCTCTCAGCACACACCCAACGGCTGTGCTCACTAGTGTGGAAGGCTCACCTCTCCTGCCCTTTCACGGCTGGAGGCAGAGGCCAAACAATAGGGTACGGTAGAGGGATCCTCTGGCCGAAACCAAAGTCAATCTTCCCCTTTATCGGTCCTCCTGTGGGGTCACAGGGAAAGACCCGGCCCTGCAATTTCATATCTATGGAGCCCTGAGATTTCAGGGTTCCCCTGCTGCCCCGGTGGGGGGGCGCTTTAGCGTCAGGCTGCAGAGGGAAGCTTGCTCCGTGCTCTCCTGGGCGGGCCACACAGCACCCCACAAGACTGATGCAGCTGGCCGGGGACCCCTCAGTCCCCTCAAGTTCCCAGAAACCAGGCGCTCAAGCGGGATGCTCTGGGCCCAGAGGGTGGGAGAGAGGAAGACGCTGCCGGGTGCTTCTGCCAGGCCAGTGCTCAGGAGCAGGTCTGGGCTCTGGGAACTGCGGGTGATCTCACCCTGGAATCAGAGCTCCTGCTGCCAAACGAGAAGGTGAAGGCCGGCCACGGCCAGCAGTGTCTGGGGTGGGAAGGTCCCAGGGGAGAGGACAGCCGAGAGAAGGGTCGAACCAAACTGCCCCGTCTGGGCTGAACGCGTTCTTCGCACACGGAGTTTCCTTATTTGGCGTCAGGAGCCAGGCTCCTGTGTTGTTTGTGAGCGTCTCTATGGAAACCCCCAACACTGCGCTTCTGTCTGGGATTTTTCTCCTCTCAAACCAGGCAGCTACGGGGGTGTGGGTGGGAGGCTGCTGAGTGTGCCCCCCCCCCCCCCCCCCCAGGCTGCGGCGGGAGCTACACTTGGTCACCACTACCAACTCGGACAGCATTTTTGGCCCCCTTCATGCCAGGGCTGGGTGCCAGGGAAGCTGTCCTGGGACTCCCGGGAGGGCTGGACACAGTGCAACCAGGAGTGCTGACAGCACAGCCTTCCAGTCTGGGGATCACCTGCCGCCCGCTACCTACCTGTGCTGTGGGAGGCTCCACTTTCCGCTTCTTCTTCTGGTTCTGCTTATTGGTCCTGGGGTAGACCATGAGCATTTCCAGCCACCTGGTGGGAGAGGAGAAAGGACCGTCAAGGACCTACCCTGACACAGGCTCCCTGCGTCCCACTGATGGGCAGGCCTCTGGGCACCGAGCAGGGCACAGCACCACCAATGTGTGGGTGGGGAGGCAGGCTGTGTGGGACCGAGTTGCGGCTGACTGGGGACCACTGGCCGGGGAGGCCCTGCAGCCAGTTTGGGTGAGGCGGGCTCTGCCCTGGGCACAGGCCTGCCTTGGTTTCTGCAAACAACCTATTTCCAGGGCTTGGACTCAGTTCGAAAACTGCCTCCCCTTGATTTGATAAGCTTATGTAAGGGCTGCAGCTGGGGGCCTCTGCCACCCATCAGAGCAGGGAACAAGGAACAGCGCTACTAACGCTCCCCACGGTAGTGGTCTGATCTGTCCCCTCACCCTTGGGCCCCACCTGCAGAGCTGCCCAGAGTTCCCCACCAGGGCGGGTGCCAGCTGCCCCTGAAGCAGCATCAGCAAAGGCAGCAGGTAGGCTGAGGACCTCAGGCTGGGCCAGCTCGGCTCAGCCTCCTGATCACTGCTGTATCTATGGGTCATTCTGGCGAGACAAAGGGAATGAACTAAGAGAGGGGCAGAGCAGTGGGCACCGAGTTGGGTTTCCAGTCCACAGAGAGGCTATGATTTCTGGCACACACCACTCAGCATCCCCAGCGATAAAAGCAAGGAGGGATGGTTGGAAATCAGATCTTTGGCAGGAAAGCCTTCCCAGATCCATCAAATTTACACACCTGGGCAGCAGGGCACGTGCTGGGGAGTGATGGGCTGGGAGGCCTGGCTGGGACAGGCTCTGGGGCTCATGGAGGAGTGGCCTGCAGTGCTGTCCCTGAGGCCCCTACATACTGTTCATTCCCCCAGCATGGGAGGCATGGCCGAGTGGATGGGCCTCGGGGTGATTGACTGGCCCCTGGGTGTGGAGGAGAGCAGGGAAGCTGTGTGAGTGCTGTGGCAGCACCGCTGTGGGGCAGAATTTCTGAGTGAAAGAGGTCACGGGAGACTGTGGACACAAGATGGGTGGAGGTGCCCCAATAGCCCACCGAACTGGAGCGAGCACCAAGGTGGGTGGGGATGGGAAGCAGAGCTGGAAGGCAGGGCGTGGAGAAGAGGGAAGCCCCCAGTCTGCTCAGCGGAGGGTGCAGAAGACCCAGTCCTCTTTGTCCTGAAGGGCTGTGTGGGCGCAAGGACACACACCGGGAGACTGCCAGCTTCCTCTGTCCATCACAGCTATGCCCAGTGGTGCTGGGGGAGCCATGCTGTGCTAGGGACCCAACCTGGGGCCTCATACCAGCTCTGTCCCTTGCCAGAGTTCTTTATACCAGTGGCCTTTGACTACTGGCCAGAGAGGTGCCAGTGTGCAGTTACAGAAAGGCTGCACACGGACAGTCCAACTGCCACTTGGAGATACCTGCCTGCCTGTGCATGGCGTGCAGTTCAGGGGCTGGTCGGCCGGTGTGAAAGGGTTTGGAGTGCTGCTTTGTGCTTCTGAATAAATGGGTGTAGGTGGCTGGCACTCAGACCAGCAAGGTGGCACTACTCGGGCTCAGAGCTGCACGTGGGTCACCAGGGCTATGCCTGGCACTCAGGGGCAGGTGGTGCCGGGGGCCAGACTCAATGTTTTGAGTGCCCACCCTTTTGATCTTTCTGACCTTTCTGTAGTTCTCCCTTCGCCCTCTGGATGCAGCTGGGCTGGGCCAAGACCAGAGAGAAGCAGATCTATGTGGTCATCCAGCTTCTGCCACCCCACGTTAGACACGCAGATGCCAGCAGGCCAGCCGGCCCCTGCACAGCACAGCACTGGCCTTCTGCCCAAACGGCCACCTCCCACGGTGCAGACCTCCACGGGCAGGATTGGGGACAGAGTGCCTCGACAGCACTCACGGGAACCGTTCGCAGTCAAACACAAAGACCTTTGTCTTCTGATTCCCTCCTACTTCGCGGTGACTGCTGGTGCCGATGCCCAAATGTGCCGCCTCCCGGCTTCCTCAGCACCACCTGCCTCCTGCTTAGCCCGGTTCTGTGGTTGGGTCTGTAGGACTGATGCCCACACTCTTGCTGGGCCCACCGCCTGCCCACCGCCCGTGTTCCCCTGGACCCACCGCCTGCCTGCTGCCCATGTTCCCACAGGGCCCACCTCCTGCCCACTGTCCATGTTCCCCTGGGCCCACCACCTACCCGCTGCCTGTGTTCCCACAGGGCCCACTGCCCATATTCTCACTGATCTCGCCTTGTGGGAAGCTGGCCCCTGGACTGTCACCCACGGGAGTGACACCTATAGAAACACCTGGACCTGCTTTCCACTGCCCAGGACCCCCTAAGCCTCCAGGGGAGTGAGTGACCCAGGGACTGCACTTGTCCCATCGGTGAAAACAGCCAGGGCGCACGGTAGCACCAGAGTGGCTCCTGTGTGGTGCCGGGATGACAAACACCTGGCAGCTCGGCTCCTCACTCGCTCCTCAGGCTCGGGAATGAGATGTGCCCCATCCTTGTAAGTGTCCCAGGGGAGCATTTCCCAGAGAGCTGGCCAATTCCAGCAGTACGGAGGGCAGGGGCCATTCTAGTAGGGGAAAGGGGAGCCGAGGCACAGGCAGCTCAGTGCTCAGGAACAGGAGCAGGGGGGCGGAGGGTGAGGTGAAAGAGAGGCTGGGAGATAAGAAGGGACACCCCACCCTGCTGAGCCAGGCAAGGGACTGGGGCTTCAGCCCCTCCCGGCGGAGTAACGGCAGGTGGGCACAGGGAGGGGAGGACACGGCAAGGCAGGGCCAGCAGGGGAGGCTCCGGGGCTGCTCCTGGCCAGTCAGCAGGCACAGGGACAAGGTCAAGCTGGGGGGACGGTAAGGTGAGAGGGGGCCAGGCCAGGGGACAGCGAGGGCCGTCCCGCGAGCTCCAGGGCAGACTCACCCGCTGATGATCTCCTTCGTCTCCGCCCGGATGAAGTGCTCCTTCTCGGGGGTCAGGATGCACAGGGAGAACTTCTGGCCTGTCCGGCCCTCGCCGTCCACCACGTCAGTGCACTGGTTCATATTGATGGTGCCTTGAGGGAGGGTTGTGGGCTGCAGGAGGAACAGGGTGTCACTTGGGGCCAGCTCTGCAGGGCAGCGAGGCCGCAGATCACACACCACGCAGGGCTTCCTAGCCCGGTGGTTCCCTCCCAAGCACGGAGCCTCTCACGGCGGTTTGCACCCCCAAGTGCAACAGAGGTGCATGGGCTGCTATGCCTTGCTCAGCTCTCACACCCCCCAGCAGCCCCTCTGCCCCCGGGGAGTGCTGTGGCCGCACCACTGCGGGGCAGAGCTATGGATGCTGGAAAGAGAGGTTCATGGGAGACTGTGGACACGAGATGGATGGGGGTGGGGTGCCCCAGTATCCCACCCACCTGGAGAGCGCCAAGGTGGGTGGGAATGGGAAGCAGAGCTGGAAGGCCACCCTGCCCACGCCTGTCCAACTCCGTCCCCCCCACGCTGTGGGCCTGCACTCCATCCCCCCGTCCTGTGGAGCCCAAGACCACCTCACAGTGAGCACGACATGGAGGAAGGGGACAGGCGGGGACAGCTGGGCAGCGCGGCCGCCCGCGCCAGTCTCGAGGGGCTGCTGCGGGGCAGTGTGAAGCAGCTCCAGGCGGGGGTTTCAGAACAGCAGAGTTATTTTTAGAGGGCAGGGGAGGCAGCGCAGCCACATCCTTGGAGGTGGGCTGTGGGGCGGCAGGCTGAGGTCAGCGCGCAGAAGCTTCCAAGCAGCCTGCTGCTGCCTCGGGGCTGCCCACGAGGACTGCACAGCTGCCCGCCAGTCCCGGGCAAACACTTCATAACCTTTTTCCCATTCTTAGAAGGCAGAGAATGCCAGACACTAACGAGGCTAGAAAACTAGGGCTAAAAAACCAGAAGCCAGGCTAGTAGGCTGTGAACAATGACTGATGAGGGTTAATAAGAGAACACCCGGACACCCTTCTCCCCAGCAGGCCACCGCCTCTGCCAGGAGACCACGACACCACCGGTGCTAGCTCTCGGTCCACCCATGGGGGCTTGGGGGTGGCCTCCAGAGGAGTGGGCAAAATGGGGATGTCCCATCTTTCTGCTGACCTTAGGGGATACTGGGCCCACAGCTGCCGGGTTATCCCAGCCGGGGCAGGTGCACCCTCCAGCATCTCTGCTACAGCCCTTCCTGCTTTCACACCACCCCAGCATCACCCCATGTGCCCCCGGAACCCTCTGGGCAGCCCGAGCATCTGTGCCCCTCTGAGCACAGACCCTCTCCCCCCCCCCCCCCGCCAGCATATGTGCATAGCAACCACTGGCCCCAAACAAAGCAGGGGGTCCTCTGGGGCAGGACCTCCGGCCAGTGGCATGCGTGAAGGGCAGGCATCGATGGCAGTGGGGAGACATGTCAGCACCAGTGCTCCCCCAGGCACTCCTCTCTAGCCTCTGTGCAGGCCGGCCTGTGGCCCTGCGGCTCACAACACACAGCTCCTCACTGTGGCACGGAGACGCACAGATTTCACGAGTTACCCGTGCCATGGTGCCAACAAGGAACTTACGCTACACCTGTGCACAGGGAAGTCAGAGGGGGCTCAGGCAACTGTCAGCAAAAGCCCTATTGTATCCCCGAGAGGGACCGCCTAGTGCCACTCTCACCCCACAACCCTGATTCTGCTTTGGAACAAGGGCCCCAGAGCGTGGCCACTAGGTGAGACCTCCCAGCTGCCCAGATACTCAGCCACCGCCCACACTGCAAGACCCCCTTCTCTTGAGTCAGTGTTCTCACTCTGAGAGGAGAACTCTAGTCCCTTCTAGAAAGACTGCAAGACACAGAGAGGGAAGGCATGACAAACTAGGCCCGAGGAGAGAAACGTACTCGCTGCTGGGCCTCCTGAGTCCCTGACATATGCTTACGGGGAGGCAGGCGCCCAGGGACAGATGCAAAAGGAGGCTGGAGAAGCCGCAGCCCTGGAAGGGAGCCTAGACACAGGGCTGTGCGTGGACGAGCCCTGAGGGGTTCCTGCCCCAACGGCCCCTGGTCCCTGGGAGGAAGTAGTTTCACTGCTCAAGCAGGGCCTGCGGGATGCTGGGAGTCAGGTGGGGCCGTACCCTTGACCCCACTGCCCTTCCTTCTCTACACCGAGGTTGCTGGGGCCTCATTGGCCGAGGCTCTGCAGGCCTCTTCTCTGCTCCCTGCCAGCCATGCCGCAGAGAGATGTCACCAACAAGCCATTTCTCTCTCAGCTTCACATGCAGGGACAGAAAGACAAACATCCGAGCCGCAACCCAGATCCAACCTGAAGGAAGCCCCTCCCTCGACAACCCCGTCCTCCCAAAACTGCCTGCAGAGAAACTGGCTCATCCAACAAGCTCCCTGCCCTAATTTCGCGTCTCCAAGGGGTTGGAAGCCGGGCTTCCTCTGGGGCTGAGCATCACCTAGTTTTTACTTGTTTCATTTTCGAAAGAAGCGGGGGGGGGGGGGGGGGGGGGTCTGCAGGCCACCCAGCTCTGCTACGGCTCCAAATTACATGCAGTGGTGTCACTGAGAGCGTCTGGGTTCAGGCCTCAGGACGAAGATGCTTTAGAAACAGCATGGCCTCAGGGAAGGGTGCCAGGCCCAGGGCCCTCCCACACCAGCCTCCCAACCTGTCTTCTCCATGGTGGCCCACCTGGGCCCCCTGCAGCCAGGACACCTAATCAAGGCCCCTGCAGCCCGGGAGGGGGCAGCGTCACCGCTCACACAGGGCCTGCAGGATGCTGGGAGTTGGGCGGGGCCGTACCCACCTCACTACTTGGGCACTGCCCTGGCTGGTCTCCCCCTTCCTACTGGAGCGGGGAGCTTCAGGCCTGATTACAGCTGTTAACAGCGTCCTGTCCTTGGGAGGCCTGCTTCGAGAACCGGAGGCTGCTACACAAACCAAGTGGGCTAATCCTCTCGGTCCCCTTTCAGAAAGAAGCATGCAGAGCGGCAGAATTAAAGGCGCTCCTCTGAGGCAAAGGGTTCTTCGTGCCTCTCCAAGGCAGAGGGCACCTCTGAAGGTTAGGCGTGGCACCACTCACTGCCCGAGGTCCAGCAACCAGGCCACAGTCCTCACATTCCTCTGACAGGCCCTCAGAGAGCAACAGTCTCCTAAAGGAACGCACATACTCCAGGCCCAACTCTGCGTCAAACGTGACGCAGTCACACATTCACCGTGGGGGTTGCATTCCGCCTCCCGGCTTGGTCTCATTCACCACAGCCCACTTGAGCAGGAAAGCACCAAGTCTGGCCAGCAGCCGGCCAGCAGGGCCGCAGGCCTCCCGCGGAACACAGCACTGAGCATGTGAGAACTGACTCTTCAGCATAGCAGTTAAAAGGTCAGCCCGGGTTCCATACCCGGCATCCCATACGGAGTAAACCCTGGGCGCCACCAAGGCGTGACTCAAAAACAAAGAAATTTTTTTTTTTAAAAAGAAAAAGAACTTTCAGTTGGAGGAGCTGCCCTGTCCTGACACGTGCCCTGACCAGGTGTTCACGCAGGCCAGGGAGCTCCACACCAAGGCCAGCGCCATTACAGACCCTGCAACAGGAGAGCAGGCCCAGGCGCAGAGTGAGCCAAGGAACCCGGAACCCGGAGGGGTACTCTGAACGTGCTGGCCTCTGCCTCCCCGCCCAGGCTTGCAGCCATTTCCGCATCTAGCCATGTCCAAGGTTCCTGCCACTGGTCCAGCGGAGGACTAGCGAGAGCCCTCCACGCCACCCTCCCGCGGGGCAGCTCGCCAGCGCCAGGTCCAGAAGCAGCCCCAGGCCCCTGCTGATGCATGCCCGAGCCCCCACACAGGCCCCGGGTCTCCAGGCTCTTCTGCCTGCTTACGGGGGTCCGCAGCCCATGAATTCTGGGTCCCTCTCTTCAGATACCAGTGACCACCCAAACACCACTGGGCTGTGGGATGCTGGCCCCTGGGCCATCTCCAGGCCAGCTCTGGCCGGTGACAAGACTCTCAAGCATCTGGAGCCGATGTTCTTAGAGGAACCCGGAAGACCTGTGGGAAAGGAGCCCAAGGACAAACCCACGGGACCGTGACCAGCCGGACGTGGAGTGAGCCGAGAGGGCCCTGCCTGGCCCCAGCTACTTGAGACGCCTTCCCCCAGCCCCGCTGGGGAGCTTCGGGCAGGCGGACAGCCCCCACCCGGCCTCTCGTTCCCCTCATGGAGAAGGCCACGGAGGCCCCTGCCCGCCTCGCTGTCAGCTGCACGGGCCGTGTGTTCCCTGTGGTTTCCGGGCAGTGCCAGAGCCACTGCTGCACAGGTGCCTCAGTCTCCCGCAAGCCCCGGGTGCCCAGACAGCACCCAGCTCTCAGGGATTCGTGCCTCTCCTCAGAAGGGACCCGGGGTTCTGAGTCACCCTTGCTCCAGGATATAACTGACACCTGTTCTCCAAGACAGCCGTCCCCTAGGAGATGGGGGATGTTTGGCCAGCAAGAGTGAAGGTTGTGACAAGGGGGTAGAGGTGACAGAGACCCCATTATCCAGGACAGAGAAAGGCGGAGCCAAAACAGACTCAACTCCTGGTCTTTCCCGGCCCTGGTCCCTCCAGTGGGCCAAAGGCTGGACCATGGGCTTGGTTCTGTTTCTTGAAAGCATTTGCCAAGGACACACTGTCCTGGAACCAGGCAGTGGATACAACTACGTGACAAAGAAAAGTAAAATGCGACTTTAGCGTGGTTGAAATGGTGAAGTTTTACATGATCTGATCTCAGCACAAAGCAACACCACAAAGAACCTCCTTGCTCAGGGTTGCCCGGACACTGCCGTTTCCAGAGAGTGAGGGCAGAAGGCTGGTGCGTCCACCTCCCCAGCACCCTGCGCCCAGATTTCCTGATGCACACGTACACACCGCCCATGGACGGGGGAGTGGGGCGGGTTCAATTCACCTTCTTCTCCTTGCCCTCGCGCCACAGGGAGAAGGAAGGAGCGTGTCCGACACAGGTGGGCTGGCCTGCAGGTGGAGAGAACGTTGCCGACTCTGGTGGAGGCACTCCTGGCCCCGTCTTCCTGAGAGGGCAGGAAAGCTAGACCTCCAGGCAGACATCTGAGGACTTCGGAAAACCATGGCCAGATCACAGGGCTTGTTCACAGGCAGTGGGGCAGCCGCCTCGACATCCACCCGCACTGCTCCTTCGCCTTCCTCCCGACAGCTCCCGGGAACAGGCAGGCTCAGGTCTGGGGCCTCCTCCTTCCCACAGCCCACCTGGCAGGGGCCTCGAACTGGGCTGTGTCCAGGCCTGCGATTCTGCACTCCTGTGTGTGTGCTGGGGAAGAAGGCCTGTATGTGTGCGTGCGTGCGCGTGCATGTGTGTGTGTGTGTGCTGGGGAAAAAGAGGGCCTGTGTGTGTGTATGTGCGCGTGTGCATGTGTATGTGTATGTCCGTGCATGTATGTGTGTTGTGTGTGGTATGTGCGTGCATGTGTTTGTGTGTGTGTGTGGTGTGTGTGCTGGGGAGAAGAGGGCCTGTGTGTGTGTGTGCGTGTGTGTGTGTGTGTGTGCATGCATGCATGTGTGTTGTGTGTGTGTGTCCCTGCGCGCGCGTGTGCGTGTGTGCGTGTGAGTGTGTGTGTGTGTGTGTGTGTGCTGGGGAGAAGAGGGTCTGCACAAGCAGCAGGGCCCATGGATTCTGTCTTCCCAGACACGGCACTTAGTTCCTTGCTGAGTTCACCAGGGAGAACCTAGGGCGAGGCCAGCCAAGCTCTGCGGGTCTTGCTGTGGTTGCTGCACAGCCCCAGAAGGGTCACCCAAGGTCGCCAGTCCAAGCCGGGCCTGAGTGAGCCCCTGTGGTACTGCCTCTGCCAAGAGCACTGCTCAGCTCCTTCCTGCTCCGGGTCTGGGTGTCCCTCGGGCACTCACCCAGCAGGTGTCTCCTCGGAGCTCGCCCATGCCAGACACACCTGCCCCTTCCTCCCGCCCACATGCCTGCCCATCCGTTCTTCACGCTGGAGAGTGAGGTCTTTGCCCAGACGGATCTGATGCACTTCCCCATACCCTTCACTGGCACCACCAAGGTGAGCTTTGTTGCTGTGAATGACCCCCCGGCCGTGTTTATAATGCTGTTCTATCTACAATACAGTCCTGTTCCATTTATAACTTAAGACATATAATCGTCAATAAACATTCTATGCCACAACAAATTGCAGAGTCCCCTGGTCCTTCCTGTCCTGAAGCCACTGCCACCGGGACCAGGAGCAATGCAACGAGCAGCTATAAAGATGGCAGTGCCAATATGGCGCGGTCCTGCCAAGAAACGCCCAGAACAGGCAAATGAACTGAGGAAGAAAACAGACTGCTGAGTGAGGCCACAGGGCTGGGCTGGAGTAGGGAATGATCACTAAGGGGTGCAGGGCTTGGTCTGGAGGGGATGAAAATGCTCCAAAATAAGGCCATGGGAATGACTCTACATCTTAGCTCTGAACTGGGCCTGGATGAATTTTCAGTCCCTCCGCTTCTGTCCTCTCTTCTGCCTCCTTGTGAAGATGGGAAGGATGGAAACTGTATGATGATCCACCGATGACATATATTTTCTAGTTTACTCTTTTAAATTAATTTACTTACTGGCTAGGGCTGGAGCAATAGCACAGCAGGTAGGGCATTTGCCTTGCACGCGGCCGACCCGGGTTTGACTTTTCCGTCCCTCTCGAGAGCCTGGCAAGCTACCGAGAGTATCCTGCCCGGACAGCAGAGCCTGGCAAGCTCCCTGTGGTGTATTCAATGTGCCAAAAACAGTAACAACAAGTCTCACGATGGAGACGTTACTGGTGCCCGCTCGAGCAAATCGATGAACAACGGGAGGACAGTGCTACTTACTGGCTAGACTCAGTGGTGCTCAGGGCTTACTGCTGGCTTTGTGCTCAGGGATCACCAGTGGCAGGGCTCAGGGGTTCATACAGGGTCCTGGGGATCGAACCCAGGCTAGTAGAATGTAAGGCAAGTATCTTACCTGCTGTACTATTTATTGCTCAGGCCCAAGTTTACTTTAATGTATGAGTAAAATGCACCGGGCCAGAGAGGTAATACAGCGGGTAAGATGCAGTATTGTATAAGCTGGCCTGGGTTGGATCCCTGGCACGACATGTGGTCCCTGAGCCCTACCAGGAGTGATCCCTGAGCACAGAGCCAGGGGCAAGCCTGAGCACTTCTGCATGTGGCCAAAAAAGATAAAGAAAGACTACAATGTACAACATAAGCAGGATACAAAATATGTGTTCGATACACTGCTAATGTTATTGCAGAGAGTTCCAGTTAAAAGTAGGCTATCAGAGCGAAGTTGGGGGCGAGAAAGAAATTACATATGAATTTTTTACTGCATGGGGGGGTCAGTACCCCTCAGCCTAAGTTGCTGAAGGATCAACTGAATGACTGTGAGCACACTAAAGGAAAATGACAAGCACAGCTGTGAAAAACAAACAGAAGAATGGCAGTTCTCTACCCAACGCTCAGTAAGACGCGCACAGCTGCTGTGCCTAGCCTGGGGACAGCGTGGAGTGCACATTCTACCTGTCTCCCTGCCCCTGTTCCAAACATGCAACCCCAGGCCTAGAGAGGCAGGAGCACTGAGCCAGGGTTCCGGTTCTGTCTGCTGCCTGCACTAGCCAGAAGGTGGCCCTGGAGGAAAGGTCACTGCTGAGTGAGGTGCCTGTGCCGGCCAGGAGGTGGCTCTGGAGGAGAGGTCACTTGCTGAGCGAGGTGGCCCTGGAGGAGAGGTCACTTGCTGGCCAGGTGCTGCGGGGCAGTGTGTGCTCCTGAGACTCACAGGGAGGGAGTTTTTGCTGATCCCAAGCAACACCAGAGGAGCTGCATGGCCACCCGCAGAGCTGTGGGAAGAGTGGAGGAGTGGCCAGGGTCTGCACCTGCTGAAGTGGGGAGGGGGTGGGCTGCTGTGGAAATGAACCTTTTCAGGCTTTTTTGACCAGCGAAACTCTCGATCTTCAAGGGGGAATGGTTAGGTCGAACTTACGTCTTAAGAGCGAGAGAAAGCGAGAGAGAGAAACCAAAACACAACACAACAAGGACCCTTTTCACTTGCTGCCAAGGCCAGGAAGTTCCTTCTCACACCTGCTGTGCCAGACGGGCCTGCTGGCTTGGAGCAGTGAGATGCCCAGACCACTGCCAAGTGGTCACGCCAGAGCTGTCCCTGGGAAGCAACACCAGCAGCCAAGGCCCACTTGCTCCTAGAAGAAGGGCAGAGGCAAGGCCAGGAAGAAGAGTTCTTTGTACTTCTCAGTCCACCCACCCACCAGAGTCAAGGGACGATGTGTCCATCACAGGAGCCAAGTGTCCATTAGCATACTCCCAAAACTGAATTTAGGCTGGATTAAAAAAAAAACCCACCTCGGTTTAAGAGCAAGAAATATAAACCTTTTGGAAGACCAATTAGCAAAAGCTTTGTAACATTACATTTAACAAAGATTTTTTGGGGGGGGGGGCGTAAAACTCCAAAGACACAACAACAAAATGAAAAACAAACTGGATTTTGGGCTGGAGCAATAGCACAGTGGGTAGGGCGTTTGTCTTGCATGCAGCCAACCTGGGTTCGATTCCCAGTGTCCCATATGGTTCCCTGAGCACTGCCAGGGGTAATTCCTGAGTACAGAGCCAAGGAGTACCCCTGTGCATAGCCGAATGTGACCCAAAAGCAAATAAACAAAGAAACCAATCCCACCCCCCCCCAAAAAAAAACAAAAACCAAAAAACCAAACTGAATTTAAACAAAATCAACACTAACAAATATCTGTGTACTCCTGAGTACTCTCAAGAGAAAAAAAGGCAACCCACAGAACCAGAGAAAAGATTTGCAAATCATGTATCTGATTTAATATTTAGAATGCAGGGTTGGGGTGATAGTACAGCTGCTAAGGCATTTGCCTTAAGACATGACCAAGCTGGGTTCAATCGCCAGCACCACATATGGTCCCACGTCCGGACAGGAGTAAGCCCCCTGCACCACCAGGTGTGGTCCAAATTGCCTTCCCCCAAATTCAGAGTGCACAAGGAACTCCTACAACAATGAAAAAATAACCGAAAACTAATGACTTGGATATTTCTACAAAGAAGACATACATGAGGGCAATACACATGAAAATGATGCTTAGCATCAGTAGGGAAACACAAATTAAAACTACATTGAGGGGCTGGAGCAAAAGCACAGTGTATAGGGCGTTTGCCTTGCATGCGGCCGGCCTGGGTTCAATTCCCAGCATCCCATATGGTCCCCAGAGCACTGCCAGAAGTGATTCCTGAGTGCAGAGCCAGGAGTAACCCTTGAGCATCACCGGGTATGACCAAAACAACAACAACAACAACAACAACAAAAAAAAAAACCCAAAAACCAAAAAAACACCAACAAAACTACATTAAGACACTACCTCACACCTATGAGGATGGTTACAAAATAAATAAAAACAAGCAACCCTGAAAACAATGTTGACAAGGATGGAAAAACTAGAGCCCAACCATACTGCTGGTCAGAAAGAAAATGAGTCCAGCCACCATGGGAAATAGTCTGGAGGGTTCCTCAAAAACTTGAACATAAAACTGCCACATGACCCCAGCAACTTTGTTTCTAGGTACACAGAAAGCAACTCAAACAAGTCGTTCATGATGGAGAGAGCTCAAAGGGATGGCGTATGTGCCCTGCATGTGAAGCCTGGGGTTCAATCCCAGCTATGCTTCAGAGTCCTCCAACCTGCTGAGAGCCCCTCAGCCCCCCCCCAAAAAAGGGCAATTACTATGCACAGGTTCATAGCAGTACTATTCATTACGGCTAAAAGGTGAAAATTACCCAGTTTATCAATGGATCAATTATCCATCAAACGTGGCATGTACATATAATGAAATGCTATTCAACCATAAAAAGGAATAAAATTTTGGTATATTCTACAAGACAAATGACCTTGAAAATATCATGTCAAGTAAAATTAGTGAAATATGGAAGAGCAAATAATAATGCTTAGCTGATAAAGGGCTGGAGCAATAGCACAGCAGGTAGGGTGTTTGCCTTGCATGCAGCCGACCCAGGTTCGATTCCTCTGCCCCTCTCGGAGAGCCCGGCAAGTTACCGATAGAATCTCGTCTTCACAGCAAAGTCTGGCAAGCTACCCGTGACATATTCAATATGCCAAAAACAGTAACAACAAGTCTCACAATTTGTTGTGAGATGTTACTGGTGCCTGCTGGAGCAAAACGATGACCAACAGGACGACAGTGCTACAGTGCTAACTAATAAAAAGCTTCAGTTTAAAAAGGCTGTAGTAAGGGCAGCACTGTAGCACTGTGGCACTGTCCACCCCCCCCCCCCCCCCCGTTGTTCATTGATTTGCTCCAGCGGGCACCAGTAATGTCTCCATTGTGAGCCTTGTTACTGTTTTTGGCATATCAAATACATCACGGGTAGCTTGCCAGGCTTTGCCATGCATGCGGGATACTCTTGGTAGCTTGCCGGGCTCTCCGAGAGGGACGGAGGAATCAAACCTGGGTTGGCCGTGTGCAAGGCAAATGCCCTACCTGCTGTGCTATTGCTCCAGCCCAGGAAGAGAAGAGGATGAAAAAGACACTGAAAGTTTCACAAATATATATATTTTCACCTTTTCCCATGAAATTTGTTTGGAAAAAAATTCCAGTTAATAAAATATCTTTAAACCTGAAGGAAAACATATTCCTGATACTCCAATGAACTACTGAGAAAATTCTAAGTAAAAATGATGATGATGGCACTCATGTGACTTATACTTATCATCATTGAAAACGCACAAAACTTTATGCCAAGTGTATTTGACCCCCGCCCCCCCCCCCCCCCCCCCCACACACACACACACACCTTCCCGGGCTTATCTGGATTCCTGATTTGGGAAAACATGGGCAATGACTACAGAAACAGGGAAAAACAGGCAGAAAACATCTCATTCTGGTCAAAACAATGTTCATATGGAGATGAGGGCTCTACGGAGGGAGGTGAGCCCCTCACCGTGGCCCCCAAGAGTCTTCTCAGTGGACACAGGTTCCATCCTCCCATTCCCTAGCTTCCCACTTCTACTTCCCACTCACAGCTTAAAGCAGACCTTCCCCCACCACACAACCCGCCTATGCGCCACTCTCCTCCCTGCCAGGCATCATTCAGCAGAACTGGTTCCTGAAAGGTGGGTCTTGGGTCCAAACAGCACACAGTGAGACCTGTTACCTACCACTGGGTTGACACACTGTTGCAAACTGGTTTCCTTTTCCCTAGAGCCTCCAATCCTAGTTCACTAAACTGCAGCCTTTCAGTACACTAATCTTCCTCAACAGCCAAGCCACTGTAACTCACGTCTCTGTAGGTGGGCCTTTCCTGGTGTGCTCCTGCCGGCTCGTCTGCCTGGTGCTCTGCCAGCACCAACCTCACCTACCAGGCCTCTGCTCCAGGTGAGCTGCAGTCCTTGGGAGCTGCCCAGGAGGTGCGGAGGACACTCACGACTGCCTGTCCGATGTCCATGTCTGGACCTCTGGGCTCATATGCTCCAGCTCTGACGCTAGCCCTATTTTCACACCTGACACGGAGGGCAGATGTTTCAAGGCCTCAGAGGCCACTGGACAAGATGTTCAGGGACGGGTTGAGCACCCACCCTGTGCTAGGCACTGCTCTCGGTTAGTTCTGGACGAGAAAGCAGGACGCACATGCAGCTGCCCTCGGACAGGCTGATTTTATTCTTGCGGGGAAAAGGGGACATAGAAGGATAGCAAAGAACCTCTCCTTGTCAGGCAGTGACGAGTTAAAAGAACAAAGGGTGCAGGATGAGGGGACAGCTGGGACAAGCAGAGGCCAAGTAGAGGAGTAAGGAAGGGCTCTAGATCCGACAAGCTGGCAGGCAGGCCTGCGGAGCCTGAGGGAGCCAATGCTGCAGAGAGAGCACGATCTGCAGCGGAGGGTGCTCAGGGACAGAGGCAGCTGGACCCAGGACAGATGGGCAGGCAGAGAAAACGGCAGCCTGGAAAGAGAGCCAACGGCGAGTGTGTGACAGTGGCTGGATGTGGGCAGCGGGGGAGGCGGGGACGAGCAAAGGGACAGCCCAGGAAAGCGTTCTCCTTTCTCTCTTTTCTCCTGCTCCGTCTATACACGACTTTTATTCCAGCTACTTTTCTTTGGCATTTCTATCTCCCGGCTTTCGTCAGAAAACAGATCCCGGGTCAGAGACAGCACAGTGCGCAGACACCTGACCTGCATCTGGCCGACACAGGCTCGAATCCCCAGCACCACACGTGTGCCCTGGGCACCGCCAGGGCTCGCCCCTGAGCACTGCTGGGCATGGTCCACACCGTCCCCACACCGAAGGAAAAGAGATCCTCTGAGGCTGACACTACAAATGACAGGACTGATGGCAGGGGAAGCAGGGAAGCAGGAGAGCAGAGGCATGGACAGGGGGCAAGGGGCTGCTTGTCCTCCCTGGAAGAAGCAAACTTCTATCCCCAAATTTTCTAGAGCTACCCCAGGCATACGACAGCACTGGCAGCAACCCTGGAACCCCCCAGGTGGGCGGTCCCCAAGACCACAGGAGCTCAAGGGAGAGAAACCCACGGTTTGCCTGCCAGAGGCAGAAAGGTTAAGGGCTGCAAGCAGAGTTCTAGCACGGCTGTGGCAAGGAGGAAGGAGCAGGTCAAAGGGTAGAGCTGGAGGAAAGAGGGAGGGGGGGTGTGGGAGACCAAGAGAAGAACCTGAGAACTTTCTTCTTAGATACACAGGAGGGGGAACCGCCGTGTTGTGGCAAGGCTGGAACGCAAGCTCTGTACCAGGAGTCCGGGTTCAACCCCTGCTCCGAGAGGTCCTGGAACACTGCTAGGAGCGGGGCCCTGAGCACTGAGCTGGGAGGAGCCCCAGTGTGCCCCACCTTCAAATCTGTTGTGACTCTGCCTGCTAAGAGTCGTCTTGGCTGTCCCTGCTTCTCGTGTGCCCCGGCAGTGTGTGGACGCGTGTCCTCCCGGCTGGCACTCCAAGCTGCGCCCAGCTCCTCCCTGCCCTGACCCAAGAACTGTGGGTCCTTTCACTGGAGAATGGTTAGAAAACAAGCTCGAAGTCCCAGGTTTGCTCTCTGCAGCTGGACGCTGCTACCTGCGGGATTCCCCTGATGACAGAACAGGGAAATTCAGGTGCAGGCAACTTGCGTATCTCTCTGCATCTCTGCCCTCTGCCAATCTACCCTCTGTCTGTCCCCAGCAAGCAGACAGGTGCGTGTTTCCAATCCTGAGCCAGAGCCACATGCCCCTGTGTGCCTTTTCCCAGGCTTACCTGGAACTTCTACTCTGGAGGGGTCCACTGCCCACCACGCGCTTACTTCACTGTCCAAACCCAGTACACATGCACAGAGCTTTCAGAATTGTTAGAGGGGGAAAGAGTTTTTATCAAACAGAGCATAATGTTTATTATGGCTCCTTTACCTAAGTCCTGCAGACGTCATTTATTTACCACCTCCCACCCTTGCCTTTTTTTCCTGAAGTAAAAATAGTTTTATTTAGAAAAATATAGGGGGTGGGGGGAAGACAGAGAGAGAGGGAGAGAACACATATCACAGGTTATGAATGTGGGTAGCAGAGAATGCACACACACACACACACACATACACACACACACACACACACACACGCTTCCTTTTAAGCCACTGCCTGCCTGGATCCTTCCAGGGATCCAAAGAAGACGAACCAGGGATCCAAAGAAGACGAACCATCCCAGCTCCCCGTCCCTTAAGAGCTCAGCAGTGGGTACAGTGCCCATGAGGTGGGACTTCGTGCTTTCAGCATGACTTTTTGGAGCTTCCTCTTTCCAGGGCACAATGGAGAGGAGGAGGAAGAGGGGGAGGAGGGGAGAAAACCAACCAGTAAAGGGAAGAGAGAGAGACACACACAGAGCAGGGGAGAGAGGGGCGTCTTCTGGGGCAGGAGAGGGGGGTGGGGCTGCCCAGACCCCCCACCAGGGCAGGCTGCAGCAAGCCTGGCCTTATATGGAGATCCCCGGGCTCCAGGCTGGAAGCAGCAGAGAGTGCCCAGAAAGCTGCGGCTAACTGGGGGTCACACTTGTCAGACCCTCCCTCAACACCCCGGTGCACGCTGACCCCACAGGGAGTGGATTGAAGCAGGAAGGACTGTGCACCCCACCACAGAGGCTGACAGAGAGGCAGGCAACCCTTGACTGCAAGGCTGGAGTCAGAGTTTAGGGCAGCAGTCCACAACTTTGGCGGAGTAATAGAATCGCAGGGAAGATTTTACATGAAGGTTTCATTCCCAGACTCTGATGGAAATATTCTGGGGGTGGGGCTTGGCCACCGGCATCATGAAAATGCCCCTAGTCCTTCTAATGTCCAGCCAAGGCTGGGAACTAAGTGCCCCCGAGGAGACCTGACTTGTCTGATGCCACGGCAGGCTCGGTTCCACTGGCCTAAGTCTGTCCCTGGTGGGCCGTCCAGCTGCCTTGAATCACTGGCAGCTTCTGGCTGGCCAAAGAGGGCTTGATGAAAGCCCCGGCAAAGAGGGAGCAGAGACGCAACCCAGCTGTGTGAGACCGCCGGAAGTGTGGGACGCCAGGAGGAGCCCAGGAACATGGAGCTGACCGGAAGCGGGACTTGCTCCAGGTGCTGGCACCCAGGGCCAGAGTCAGGACCCAAAGTCACAATTCCTAGAGAACACATAAAGCCTTCTGGGCAGCTGGAGGTGGAGGGAGGCAGCCCTCCACTCTGGTCTCGGCAGGGACCTAGGGGAGGGATGGGTGGAGGCTTCGCAGCCAGCGGCCCACCTCCACAGCTGGAGACGGGAGCACAGCCAGGGCAGCCACGTTTCTGAGGCATGAGAAGGGAAACCCCTGCGTCACGTGCCCCCCAAATGACCAGGAGAGCCAGAAGCAGAGAGTTCTGCCACTGCAGCCCTGCCTGCCTCTGCCTGGGCTCCTGCGTTCTTCTCCCAGCCAGCGTGTGCCTGGAGCCGGGGCGGGGGGGGGGGGGGGGGGGGGGAAGCTCACACACGCACAGGTGGGCACACTCCCGTCACTCCCATGCAGCCCAGAGGGGCATGCGCGGGATCTGGGGTCACCACGGGTACTGCAGCACACGCGGGAACCCTGCAGTACTGCCCTGCGGGGGGACAGGTCACACTGATCCTGAGAAGGCAAAGAGCCAGACAGGGACGTTCATGATGCTGCCTGTGACATTCAGGCAAGGGAAGGAGAGGCCCAGCTGGATCCCCTCAGTGTGCTCAGGCCCTGCAAAGCCAGGATTGCCAACTGACTCCCAGGATATGAGGGCGAGGACGCCCGCCCTGGGGCCAGTCAGGCTCAGGGAGTGCCTGCTGGGCCCTGCCCCCTCCAAGGCCAGGCCCTGGGGTGTGCTTTTTCGGAGCACCACGTCCTGTCCAACAAGGCCCTTTCAGGCCTGTCTCAGGGCAGGCAGAACCCCCATCTCTAATCCAGGGCCCTCACACAAGCGCCCTGGTCTTCCCAGACCCGGTGCTTCTGAGCTCAAGGCACAGAGAAAACTGCAAACTGGACTTGTACTCTGGACACTGCAGGAACCATCGGTCAGGGCCTCTGACAGCCCCAGCAAGGTGGCTCCACAGGCCCTGGAAGCAGAAATGCCAGCAACACGGTAGGCTTCCTGTGTAGAAACCAGTTTCCTTCCAATCTGCCTGCATGCCCAGTCTCAGCAACACTGGGCACCAGCAGCTGCCGGAAGAGACAGAGGCGCCAGGCATCCCTCTCAGTCACTGGCCCGGAAGTGCCAGCAGCGACGCCGGCACGGCCATCTGTGGAGATGGGTCAAGTTTGGGGCACGTGCGTTTTCCTGCAAACATGGTCCATTCAATCCAAGGCTTAAGAAGCCTCCTCCTGGGTGGAAGATATCTACCTCGGGTGGGAAGGAGCACCTCAAAGACCAAGTGTACTGAAGGGTTCTGGCCAGGGAGTGGCACCCTTTCTGTGAGCCCCTGCCCGTTTCTGAAGGAATCCCCTGATCTGCAATGCCAACAAATGGCTCCTACGCCAGGACCTCAGACAGAACCTCCGGCACCAAGGAACCAATCTACCCACTTCTGTCTCAGTGGATGTGATGGAGACCAGCTGCTGGCCGGCACTGGGGAACTGCCCAGCTTGAATGAGGCCTTCTCCCCCAGCCTCCATGTGAGAGGCCAGGCAAGCCCACCACTCCAAGAGTGACCCTGACAATCCAAAGATGCCACACGGAGTGTGGGCGGCCACGCTGGCAGCCAGAACACAGCAGCGGGGTCCGCTGGGGCGGGAGCGGACTGAACCTGCTCTCTGACCTGGGAGGAAAGCCGATGCCCGGCTCTGGTTACCGTGAACGAGATTAGTGTCTACTTGAGAACGAACAACAAAAGTCTACTTCAGGCTTTTGTGTGAGGCTTATATAACTTACTGGGGGCGGGGGGGGGGGGCACGATACGAGAAAAAATATAGGCGAAAACACCAGAACACAAACAGTGGAAACGTGGGGCTCTTCTGCAGATATATCTGAAAGCAGCCAGATTCCCCCACTCCCCAGTTCCACCACGAGCCAACCATCTCCCAGCCCGGCCAGAACTTAACAGAGTCAAGTTCTCTTGAGGCAGATGTTAGCAAGTGCCCCACAGTCGAGTTCCAGGGCACTGCAGAAAATAGTGGAACAGAACTTAAAAAAAAAAAAAAAAACAGGCCACAATTTAGCTGGGCCTTCGTTCTCTTCTGGGTGGAAGCCGGAAGGTGCGACGGGGGTGGGGAAGGCGCCCCGGGCTGAATGGGATAGCTCCTGGAGCAGATGGCCGCTTGCCCAGAGCACCTCACCTCGCCTCACCAAGGGAGCACAGGGGAGAAAGGCCCCCGGGAAAATGACTGGGTCTGTTTGTGACACAGCTCCCCGAGGAAGGGACTCTGCAGCCAGAAGGGTGGAGAAATGCCTCTGCTCTGAGACTGCCCAGCCAGACCTGTGCTTAGCGGAAAGCAAGAATGAAGGATACCTTTCCCCGCAGGAAGGGAACAGCCTGTGCAGCTCTCCATGGTCCCCCTTCCCGACTGGGGACATGGGAGTAATTCTCTCTCGAGAAAGGCAAAATCAACTGTGATTCAACCACCAACAAGCTCCTCCAGCCGAAGGCCCTGAGTGGCACAAGCCCCTAGATTCACACGAGGGACACTCCCCTGCACGCATCCACAGAACCCACTAGCGCCTGGCAGGTGCCCGGCTCGCAGGACATCAGCAAAAATGCTGTGGCTGAAATGCTGCCATGTGCTGCTGTCCCAGTGCTTGGTGCTCAGATACGTTCCCCTTGGTGCTCAGATACATCCCCGGGCACAAACGCCGGGAAGGTGGGTAGGAATCCCCCATCGGCACGGGGAGGAGCAGGCTTGAGCCCAGCAACTTCCCAAGCAGCCAAACTAGCTTGGCATTCCCTGCTGTCCTAGTGGCATCTACCACCTCAAACCCTTCCGGGCCTCAAAACAGCTTCCCTGGCCCTGGGTCTAGTCTCCCTCCCGGCACGACGCGCATTCTGCACACCTCCCCTCAGAGCCTAATTAGACGACTGGAGTTAATTTTAGTCTCAGAATTTCTGTACCTGGAACAAGCCATGAGGCGGCGAAATGTACTAGATGACCTCGATTTTCTCAAACCCAGCAGCCCTAACTCCAGCCAGTGCTGGAGGCTGCAAACTGACCCTCACACAGGCAGGGGGTACGCTTCGCACACAACTCCCACAGCACCGTCAAAATATTACTTTCCTTTGGGGACAAGTCAAGTGATGACTGTTCCTAAGAAAAACACTGGCCTCATGTTCTAGGAGGTGTCCTGTTGCTAAAAAGGAACAAAGATGC
The DNA here is from genome assembly GCF_029834395.1 of Sorex fumeus. Classification (NCBI taxonomy): domain Eukaryota; kingdom Metazoa; phylum Chordata; class Mammalia; order Eulipotyphla; family Soricidae; genus Sorex; species Sorex fumeus. Next base: position 1,626,705 of record NW_026606179.1, on the reverse strand, counting down.
TTTACTCAAAGATTTGATTCTTCCAGCTTAAAATAAAACGAGGGCATCAGAAGTCAAGGAAATCATGTGCAAAGCGCCATTGTCTGTGGCAGGATGCAAGGAGAGTATATTTGAAACCCATCTGTTTTCCTGCAGAGAATCATGCTTCTATTTTCTTCGGTCCCCTTTCCCGCCCTCATGTCCTGATGCAGCAGATAAGAGAGGGAAGACGCCCGTCACCACGAGGGGTCGTCTCAGGAAGGAACTCCCATCAGTGCTGACGAGCCCGCTGGAACTGACTGATAGACGGGCAGGGGTCAGGGGAGGGCGGGTTTTTAACAGCAAGAGCCTTGGTCTCCACAAAAGTCAGATTTTCTTCGGTGGGGCCACGAACTTCAGCTCTTTCCATGTGAAAAAGAAAAGGCCAGAACTAAGAATCAAAGCATAAGGCCAGCTGGTTAAGTCCTTGAGTGCCCCAGAGAGGCGGTGTATCAGACCCTGAAGAGGTCAAGGCTTCCTGAGGACAGGACACTGGGCAGGTCGTGACCCCTGCCTGTGACCCCGTCAGTCTGCAGGGCCCAGGGCAGGCTGTAGCCACGGCAGGGCAGGTCACGGGACAAATCCCTCTGCAGAGGAAGCTGCTGGACTAGAGAAGGAGGCAAGGAAGCCACCAGGAGTCGACACTATGCCAATACTTCTCTCGACTTTCACCAAACCACATCTGACCTGGGCCAGGAAGTGAAAGTGACTCGAGTCCTCTTGGTCCTTAGCTGCCGGGAGATCAGCCAACTGACCCTCAGCTCAGCACTCAGGCCTATCACACCAGCCTGCCTCAAGGGAAACAGGAGCCCCAGGGGCGCAGGGAAGAATGGGGGGGGGGCAGGAGCGAGGGTGTACCCCAGGAAGAGCTGAACCCGAGGCAGGTTGTGCCTGGGTCTTCCTACCCACCAGTGACCATACACGCCGTGGACAGCGTGAGACCCATACCTGGCGTCAACTCTTGGGACACTGGCTGGACACGAGGCCAAAGGGGATGTTAGGGGCCCAGGGACAGAAAGGCCTGGGTTCCATAAGGTCAGGATGGGAAACACGGGTCGAGGCGCTTCTCCAGGAGCCCACGCCAAGGGGAGAGACCTGGCCCCAGATGCTCCGTAGGCACCCGTCTCAGGGCCGTGGCACAGAAGACAGGGGTGGCCATGACAGGGCTGAGGGTGCACACGAGCGTGCAGTCTCCCCAGGCTGTCAGCAGCACCCAGACACCCAGTCCCACCCTCTGACGGGAACGCAAACACTCAGACAGGCTGCAGGGGTCGCCTTGTGAGCCCAGGAGAGCTGGCGGCACCCACGGTCTGCTGAGGCCTGGTCGGGCTAAAAGGGCCACCACGGGCAGGAAGGGAAACCCTGAAAGCTCTCCGGTTACATACCCAACCAGAAGTTTCCGCTTTTGTGGCCACTTTCCCCAGGACTGGTGCTAGACCCAAGGGACACTAAGCCTCTTTGGGAAGCGCCCAGCCCTGCGGGAGCCAGGGAACAGGACAGCCAGGGAGAGTGGCCGCAGGGACTGGTGCTCGACAGCTGCTGCCCGCAGCACCGAGGTCCATGAGCAGCCTCAGGGACTGCTGTCAGGGGCTATGTCTAGAACTCTAGCTTCCAGAACCGGCTCCAGGAAAACATGCACAACTGGAGTCCTTGCTGTCACCTGTACTGCTGTCAAAGTTTCCGGGGAGTCCTGTCTTGCCTGGAGTCACACCTGGGGGTCTTCCTGCACACAGAGCATGCGCTGGGCTGTGGCTTCGTTCTCTGCGGTCCCCAGGGTTCCTGTCCTCCTTTCTTTCTTTTAAACTGTAGTGGAGGTAGTATGGTTAGAAGAGAGTCGACATTTATGCTTTTGGTGTACCAAGTGGCTGCACTTCCATCACTGAGGCCCTCCCGCCCCTGCCTGGGGAGCTCAGTCAAAGACTAGGGGTCTGTTATCATGAGACACCGCCCTGAACAAGAACACCCAGTGTCCATCCTCTAGCTCCAAACACATCGTTGCAAAATCCATGTCAGAACCCCCCTCCCCCACGAAGGGAAGGGAAGGCGAAGCCCCAGGGAGTGGGTTTCCTAAGGCGAGAGTCTGAGCAAGATTGCAGCTTTTCTTATAAAAAGCCCAGAAAGTATACATTAAAAAAAGAAAAAAAGAGAAAAGAAAGAAATCTGAATATACCATCACTAACATTCAGCTCTGTTTCTTAGAGAGCTGGCAGGGTTCTGGCCCTGAGGGTGTGAAGACTGAAGGCTGCCCGTGCTCTGTGCAGGAAGGGGGGGGCAGCAAAGGTGAGAGGGCGGAGGTAAGAAGGGGGCAGAGGTGAGAGGGCAGGACACCACAAGTTTCCCGACCCTCTTCCTGGCACTGCAGATGAATTCCCGCCAGAGAAAAAGAAAGATGGCAAAGATGACAGGAAACGTAGCTCCACCAGGGTTCTCATTTAGCGCCCACGAAAATCATCCTAAAAACCAGTTATTACCCTTCCCTTTCCAGGGCTGAGAAATGCAGGGCGAGTGAGGCCTTCCCAGGCATGCCGGCCAAGGACAGACAGCAGAACTGGGGCTCACGCCCGCAGGCGTCAATCCATGCATTTTCTGACGAGCTGCGTGAGGACTAATGCAGTTTCCTTCCATTCTGCGGGGTCCAGCAGTGGGGAAACAGCTCAGCCTTAGGTACCCGCCAGCCCAGACTCCCCGGGCAGCCCTCCTGTGCTCGACGATGTCCCCAGGCCTCCATCCCCATTGGCCTGGGCATCCAGGAGGGACAGTAAGGCACTCAGTCTGATCTGAATCTCTTAGAGGTCCCTGGAGACAGGAAGCCACAGGTTTCCAGGGCAGCCATCACTCCCATGCACCTGTGCCCTACTCGGCTCCGTCAGGAGGGCTGCTGTGCGGTGGTGGCATCGCCAGAGGCCCCAGGCTTCTGGAACAGTCTGAATGTCTGTGCTGTGCACAGAGTGGGAAGGGAAGGAAGGGGCCTTGGAGGGCCTTGGGAAGGTGGGGCCCCAAGGAGTGGATTTCCAAGGTTAGAGTCCGAGCACTGGCCACTCTGAGCCACAGTGAGGACGCAGTGGGGAGCAGCCACCTGAGTCTGCAAGCGGGTCCTCCCCCACAAGCACCCACGGCAGCGGCAAGCACAAGCTCCAGGCGCCTGCTCACTGCTCAGGAGTCCTGCACTCGTGCCCTTTGACACTGCAGCCCCCGGGGCTGGGTCGGCCTCTGAGAACTGACACCCTCCCCTGCACCACCCAAGGACGACCCCCCCCCCCCCGAAGATTAATCAGCTCCACCACTGTCTGCTGACTGCCAGGTGACAGGGCGGTGACAGAGAGGTGATGCCCGCTGGCATCTCTCCTTTGGGAGTAATTCTAAGTAAACCAGGAAAGGAGGGGTTGATATCACTAATGTCCTCAAAAGTTAGCCTTGGAGAGCCTTCCTGTTTTCACAAATTTGTACAATTACTATGATAATTCTAATTAGGGGGGAAGACATTTGTAACAGTTGTTTTCATGGCAATTACTCCCCTGTGTACAAGCATGTCCCTTCCCTTTAGATCCAATTCAATTTTTCTATCAGGTTAATTGTCCACATTTTAACTAGGTCTTCAAGGGATCTAAACAGCGGGTGGAGCAACCATACTATAGGCAGGCACTTGTCTTTCATTTGACTGACCTGGATTCAGTCCCCAGTGTCCCCTATGAGTCTTGCAGACCCCCTACAGTGCTAGTACACAGCACTGTGGCACTGTCCTCCGTTGTTCATCGATTTGCTCCAGCGGGCCCAGTAACATCTCCATTGTGACACTTGTTACTGTGTTTGGCATATTGAATATGTCACAGGGAGCTTGCCAGGCTTTGCCGTGCGGGCGAGATACTCTTGGTAACTTGCCCCTCTCCGAAAGGGGCAGAGGAATTGAACCCGGCTCGGCCGGCACACAAGGCAAATGCCCTACCGCTGTGCTATCACTCCAGCCATAAATTTGTATAATTAACTATAATAATTTTAATTAGGAGGGGAAGGGAATGAAAGAAGGAAGGAAGGAAGGAAGGAAGGAAGGAAGGAAGGAAGGAGTCAAAATAGAAAAAAAAATCCAAAGTCATAAGAAAGGCAAATGACGGGAAGTTTCCCGGAGGTCAGGCACATGCTGACGTGACTCGGTGGTACTGGGCGGGGGGGTGTGTGTCTCTGCTGTGACCAGCGGGGATGCAGGGCTGGGGGACCATCCTTGGGAAAAAGAAGGGTGTGGCGGGGGGAGGGACCGAAAAGCCAGCGGCTTTCAGCTGGATCCCAATCTGCAAGGCTTGTGCCTTCAGTGTGGCTATTTTTGGGTTTCTGAGAGGGAAAAAAGACATTCTTCCCACAGCCGCCTCGCCTGGCTGCCGCTCTGCCCGCCCCTCTGCAGCCCCAAAGGGCCCCAAGGGATGAAGGAAGCCGACCCTTGAGGATCCTTCCCCCACCTCCTCTCTGTGCTCCCAGAGCGTCTCGAGGCCTCGCCCTCTTGCTGGTCTCTTCATACGGGGCTGGGAAAATGTGGAAACAAATACAGCTTCAATTAGGCAAGCATGCAAGGTTTGGGGGGGTGGGGCCCGGGAGGGGTCGGAGGCTCAGTCCCAATCCAGGAATGCCTGAGAACGCTCTGGGAGCCCGGGGCAGCTCCAAGGCTGGAGGCTTCCCACAGGCTCCCTCTGGTCGTGCTGACGAGGCGCAGTAGGGGCCTGGGAGCCCAGCTCCATTCCCACACCAAGATTCACTCCTGCTGGAGGCCTGCCCCCTTCCCCCCAGCCGCCCCATGCAGGAGGGAGGGCGGGCACTCGCCCCTGTTCTCCCGGCCAGCCAGGTCCGCCCCACAGCAGGAGCCCGGAGGAGTGTGGACCTGGCCGTGGGTGTTCAGGCCTCCAGACTGAACAAAGGCCACCCCCACCAGCCCCCTTCTTAACTGTGGAAACTCAGCACTTCTTCCTTACTCCACTCGGAGCCTGGAAGGGCCATGGCAGGCCCATTTCCTCCCCCCAGATGAGAGGGTGGAGAGGGAAGGGGTAGGTTCTGGAGGGAGGAGACTGGCGGGAAGAGGCTCGCGGATATTTTTAGAGACATGGGAATTAAAGTGAGCCGGGAGGTTCTAGAGCCGGAAATGATCCTGTTCGGACCCCAGCTGGGAAAGGCCAATGGCTGGTGGAGAACAGGAGCACAGGAGGCAGAGTGCAGCCGAGAGCCGAGACAGCGGCCATTTGCACCAGCGCTCTGCTCCGGGTCTGTTTCGAGGTCTAAAAGGTGGGCCGAGGCCACTGCTTCCGCAGCTCCAAGAGGGACTCCCCCGCCAGCAGCCTGCCCCCCACCTCTCCACCTCTCAGACATGGGGGAAGGTGGCAAGGGGTAGGGCGAGATGGCAGACGCCCAAGTTCCCTTGTGGCTGGTGCCAGTCAGTGGAGGAATGAGAAGGAATCTATAATAAGATTTTTCTTCTGTCGGCAGGTTTTCTAAGGTGTCGGGCTACCTCAGTTCTCTATAAACACAAAGATGGTCTAAGTGTCGGCAGGGTTTAAAAGCACCTACCCTCAGCCTCCAGAACAGAACCACAGCGGGGGCAGGTGGAGCGTGGAGAGGGTCGTGCGTGGTGCCCACGGCTGAAGGTGACAGAGGCTCTGGAGTGTGACGCTGTGTCAGCCGCCCACTGCCTTGGTGTTTGCACCTGACCTGCACTGTCCCGGAGCGCAGGGAACACTGCAGGAAGGAGAAAGCCTGCACAAGCGTGTGGACACAGTGAGTGGGGAACGGCGGTCAATGGGCCGCAGCAGCTGCCAAAAGCGCTTACAACCTGGGGGCACGGGGCTGCTGACAGAACAGCCGCCTCCAGGACACACTGTGTGACTTCAGTCCTACTTCAGGTCTCACATAGAAACTAAGCCACGTAACTTAAACCACAACACACACAGGCTGTGATCTGTGTGGTAAGATGCACTCAGTTTCTTTCGCCCTGACTTCGTCTTCTGCCTCGGGACACTGGCCCCCTTGCCTTCGGGTCTACATCTAGCATACAGAGCACCCACCTGCTTCACCTCTACGTTCATCCCCGTTGCTCGGAGTCCCCAGGCCTGCTGCCCTGCTCCTGGGGCCACACAGGGTCTGTTTCTGTCTGCGCTTATCTCTGGCTCCCGAGCTCCCTCCGAGGGCTGATGAGATCATGGAGGAAAAGGACCCTTTCTCATTTCTGTTTTTCCCAACTCCCAGTCCATCCACAGCAAGCTATGCACGAGTGAATGAACCAAACCTCTCTCCCGGTTTCCAAAGGTCCCAGGTTAAGAGTCACAGGGAAAAACATTTGACGTGGGAGAAGGAAATTCCGACAACTTTTCACGGCCTGGGATAGGCAGGCCCAAGGCCCAGATCTCCCTGATGCCATTTCTAAAGGCAGCCTGAGTATCAGCTGCAGAACCTGCCCAGCTCATGACAACAAGGGTCTCATTGTTGGGACAAGTAGGTGACTAGGCCTGATCAGAAAAGCTATTCACCACAGGGAGATTAGATAAACAGTCTCCCCTCCGCTTTTCTGAGACTGCAGTCATCACCAACCTCCAGGTTCCAAACAGAAGAATCTGGAATTTCAGTTATTTATGAAAGTTACCTTCCTTGTAAAAGGTATTGAAGCATGCTATACGCTGACCATTTAATTCAAGAGGTGAACACACATATATCTCTTGGCAGATAAGCAAGCGCACATATACACACACACACACACATGCACGCACACATACACACTACCAGGTACACACAAAGAGCTACACAACCAGGGCAACAACAGTACCCCTGCGAACACACTGGGAGAGAGCAGATGGAGCGAGTACCCCCAGAAGGAGGGCTGGGAAGGCAGGGAGGACCCCTGGGCAGTGGGGAGCAGCATGTGTGTGTTGTGTGCAGACCGCCTTGGGTGGAGAACACTGAACATAGTACCATGTTTAAGGAAAATTATCCCGGATGAACAGGATGGAAAATGCAAGGACAGAGTAGCAGATGTGAGATATTAACATTTAAAATGTCTGAAGTCGGGGCTGGAGTGGTAGCACAGTGGGTAGGGCATTTGCCTTGCATGTAGCCCGTCCCGGGTTCGATTACCAGCATCCTATATGGTCCCCCAAGCATGGCCAGGAGTAACTGCTGAGTGCATGAACCAGGAGTAACCCCTGTGCATCGCTGGGTGTGACCCTGTCTTCCCGTTGTTCATTGATTTGCTCGAGCAGGCCCAGTAACGTCTCCATCCATTGTGAGACTTCTTGTTACTGTGTTCGACATATTGAATACTCTCGGTAGCTTGCCAGGCTCTCCGAGAGGGGCGGAGGAATCAAACCCAGGTTGGCCAGGCTGGCTGTGCCATCACTCCAGCCCTGGGCGTGACCCAAAAAGAAAAAATAAAAAAAATAAAATGTTTGAAGTAGCCACATACAAGGACAGTGAGCAGGCAGAGCAGAAGTAGCTTCCAGAGGAATCCGGGAGGGCACAGACTGATTCCACCCACGAATACCAGGAAGTCCAGGGACTGTGATGTGTGTGTGTGTGTGGGGGGGGGGGGGCACCTCTGGCCACCAGGTGAGGCCTGGCCCTCACTCGACTTGCGCCCAGGCTGGAGGCATCGTGCCAGTCTGCATGGTGAAGGCTGAGGTCGCCATTACCGCCATAGGCAGCCTCAGACATGGGGTGGCCGTCCCTAGGGACGCTAGCCTGCCAAGAGTCCTGCAGCGGCACTGGCCACAGCCTGGAGATAAGGATCTGTGTAGGTGAGCGACCCGTGGGCAAGAGTTCATTTTCTTCTTTATGTTTCCAAATCACAGTCTACCTGTGGCACAGAACAGCAATGAGCAAGTGAATGGCCGCAGCCTCTTACTGGGTTCCAGAAGCATCTCAAGGATCATTCCGGATGCTGTTAAAGAAGGTCAACCAGCCACTACCCCTCGCCCCCTGCATCCCACAAACCACAGGAGCGTTCACTTTGGGGGCAAGGCCACACCTGATCGGTGGTGCTCAGGGGGGCCCATGGTGCCAGAGACCGAATCCAGGGCTCCTGCAAGCACAGCATGTGCTCATTCCTGGGCCTCTCTCCCATCTCATTTTATAGAAATATAAACCCATAACCAAGGGTGACCACTCATTTGAGATAGTCTGAGAGCAAAATAAACAGAGAGAGAGAGAGAGAGAGAGAGAGAGAGAGAGAGAGAGAGAAGAAGAAAATGAGTGAGATCAAAGACAGAAAATAACTTCAAAATAACTGAAATTATAATGGATGAAATATGCGTTCATGAACCAGAACTAAGATGCTATAAAAAGGGACATACAGAGAAAAACAATGAGCTCTAAGAAACTAAAAATATGGTAGTTGGAATAAGAAACAAAGAATTAAGGCAAGGTTAGCAAAATCTGGAGTATGACAAAGCAATGCAAAAAGATATAATTAGAGACTAGCCCTAAAGAACTCAAGCCAAACAATGGGAAGCCTAGAAAAAGAGAAAAAGAAAGGGGGAAAATCCCAAAAAACCAGCAGGGTGGGAGGAATACAAAAAAACCAAACTTTTCCAAACCAGAAGACAACTTTTCATCTTGAAGTTTCACGCTCAGAGACTCCCAAAGTTATTTAACCCAGGGCCCCCTTTTAAGGCAAAAAAGGAAAAAAAAAAGTCACTCGATATCCCTCTAGCAATCAATCTTTTTTTAAGCAAAAAGAAGCACCCTCCCCTGAAATGCACCCAAGACTATTACTGACCCCCTTAGAGAGTTCTAGCACCTCACAAAGGGCTGTACGGCCCACTTAGGAAAACAATTCTAGTTCAACAAAAGGAAGTAGACCCACCAAGGTCTGTGTTCATGAAATTCTGTAATTCAAGGGAGTAGCTTCTAAAAGTTTCCAGAATAAAAATTTTGTTCATTAACAAAAGATCAGAAATCTGAAGCATTTGTACCTAATTTCTTAACAGCAATGGCAGAAGTCAGACAAAGAATAATGCCTTCAAAATTCTAAAAGTAAGTTCAGATCCAGCTGTCTATAGTCAGCTACAAATTAGGAGTGTGAGAAGGCATTTTCAGACATGCAAGAATTTAACTTTTCCTTTCTTCACACCTTTCTCAGAAGACTGCACCAAACCAAAGGGGAGATGCCCCCAACTCCCCCAACACACACACACGATGCCCCCTACTCCCCCAACACACACACACACACACACACACACACACACACACACACACACACTGCAGTGGACCAGAATAGTCTGCTTAAATTGGGAACAAGAAGGTTCCATAAGGGACGTTACAATACCATTCACAAAATGAAAAGAATCACTGCTCACACTAAAAGGAGGTTTTATAATTAAAAAATATTTGAGTCAGAATTAGTTTAATAGACAATGAATGAGGTTGGCGGTGCTGACCCGTAAGAAAAAGCTAAGTAAAACAGCAACAGCAATAACTATAATGGTGGAACAGAACAGAAGGCTGGGCTAGATGTGACTGTACCCACAAACAAGTGTTGGGGTGGGGTGGGGGCACAAAACTATGCAGGTGAAAGAACAAATTCCTATTTTATGGTGTTTCAAATCAACAGGTATTATCTTTTTTTTTTCTTTTTTGGGCCACACCCAGCTATGCTCAGGGGTAACTCCTGGCTCTGTACTCAGGAATTACTCCTGGTGGTGCTTGGGGGACCATATGGGATGCCAGGGATCAAACCCAGGTCGGCCGCATGCAAGGCAAATGCCCTACCTGCTGTACTATCGCTCTGGTCCCTGATATTATCTTTTTCCTTTGTTCCTAGCTCTGTGCCCAGGGATCACTTCAGGTGGGGCTCAGGGGGACCATGTGGGTGCTGGGGATCAAACCCTGGTCAGACAAAATGCCAGGCAAATGCCCTACCTGCTGTTTTATCTCTTCAGTTCTGGTAATACCTTTTTTGCTTTGTTTTGGTTTGGTTAGCTTTGGGTCACACCTGGATTACTTATGGCTCTGCACTCAGGAATCACTCCTGGTTGGCTTGGTGGTACCATATGGGATGCTGGGAGATTGAACCTGGGTCGGCCGCATGCAAGGCAAGGGCCCTGCGCATTGTACTATCTCTTTCTCCCTGGTAATATCTCTTTTAAACCTCAAAAGGTAGGAGCCATAGAAATGATGCAAGATTAAGGCACTGTCTTATGCACACCTAATCTTGGTCTGATCCACGGTGCCACATGAGCCCTTGAGCACCACTAGAGTTGCCCCTGAATACTACCAAGTATGAACCAAAAACTCAAAAACGAAACTCAAAAGGTGGCATAAGTGTATTACTGACAAGCACAGAGGCAAAAATCCAGAACAGAATTTTCTAACAAAGAGCTAGAGGAGTTGGCCTCCGCTGGCAACGGGCTCAGAAGTGAGGAGGAATGTGGGGCAAGGCAGAGCATTCTTTTGCGCTGTAAGTCTCCTGGCACATATTTGACTTTTCAAACAATGTACTTATATTATTATTTTTAATTAGTGTCCCCATGATGCCTTTGACATTCCCAGCTGGCCCATTTTCAGCCTTCACATGTCAGGAGCAGAGTAAGATCCCACAGGAAAGACTTAGGTATGGAAAGAGAAGTAGACATATGTAACATAAACCCTCCAGAATAACTACTGCACTGTTACACTGAGGAAGACATAAAGTAACCTCCAAAAGGCTTGAAAGACTGATTTCCAGGGCCCTAAGATCAGGGACTCCAGACGGCTTCTCTTGTGTGTTCATGTTACTGTCTTCCTTGGATGAGGCCATTAGAAACTGGAGATGGTTTTCTCTTAAGATATAAATTAGGGCATTCGCCGGTGGATGGTTTTACACATTGTCTGTCCAAGGGAGTTAAGGAAGGGTCCATTCCAAGGTTGTTCTGGTGCCAGTACTTGATTTGGAACCTTTAATATAAAGTTTAAATCAAATCACTGGATAGTATTCTAAAATCAAACAAATGCTATTCTCCCAGATGGGAGAAGATTAACATTCTCTGGAGAAGACCAGCCCGGCTGAAAGTGCCAGCAGAGTCTCGTGTGTTCACATGTGCTGCCGAACCAAAGATGCGGCTCCCGGGCTGCAGGCCTCTCCCCTCTCCCAGCCCACCTGCCCAGCACATGCATCTCGGGCACCAGCCCAGGGCCTTTCCAGTGGTCAGTGGAGAAATGTGCTTCGACCACCATTCCTCTGTGCAGAAAACTGCGCTTTCCTTCTCTCTCTGGGCCAAGGTTACAGCCCACCCCGGTCTGGTCAGCCACTCTCCCTGCCACCCAAGCAGCTGTCCAGATGGCCTCCAACGCCAACCGCACGGGCCTGTCCTTCCCAACAGAGTCTATGAGGAAAAGAAAATCAGAAATGTCTGGCAGTCTAAAGAGGACGCTCCCACTAGTCTCTCCTGCTTTGGAAGAGCCGTCCTCGTCTTTATTTCCACAATGAAAGGGAGCGGAGAAGTGAAACACACTGATCTGCTCCGCCATCACCTGGAACAGCCCGTTTTAAACAAGCACAGAAATAAGCAGTCTCACGGCACCCCTGCCCCACTCTGCCCATGCCATAGCCTGTCCAGTCCCTCCTTCCCACTCCTGCCATCCTTGATTTTCCTACGAGTGGGAGCCCGAGCAGTTTCTGCCCCTCAGTGCCAGGTGGGGTGGAGCAGGGAGGAGCACTGTGTCCAGCATGGCACGTGGCGGGGCACCGGACTAGGATCAGCTGTGCCAACCAACTCATGATGACAGCACTCAGCACCAAGCCCTGAACTCAAGGTTCGGCTGGGACAGCAATAGTGTGTCAGCCCCTCAATATCTCACTGAAGCATATGGGGGGGGGACGGCGACACCCCACCCCCCGCCTCTGGATCTGAATTCCCCCAACCGCCTCTCTTTGGGAGGGCCAGACCCCAGGATGCCCCACAGAGCCTCTCAACACCCATCCACCATTTCCCTGGTCCCTTTAATGCTGGGGAGCAGAGGAGGGGACAGCAGGTTGGGGCTGCTCCTGAGAAAGCGTGGACCTGCGGGCCGGCCAGTGCAGCCTCTACACCCAGGCAGGGGTCAAACCTCACCCAGCCCCGGCTGACTCCAGGGAATGAGGAAGAGAGGTGGCACCGCCCTTTACGTCGCCCTGTCACTTCGAGGTGCCAGCTGGGTGTTCTGTGGGCACTTAATGAACGTGACAAGTGTGAGCAATCTACTAGCTTGAGCACAAAGGTATAGAGACTTCTGTTATCACCGACCTGCCCTATCAGGGTCCTTCAAACATTAACCAGGCTGAGCTCCGGAATCCCTGAGTCAGTAGCTATGTCTGGGCTGGCTCAGTGTGGGAACGGAACCCGGGCAGCTTCACACCCAGATCCGAGGCCCCTTCGCCCTGCTCTGTTGGGGGCAAACCTGACTGAAGGCAAGGTACTGCTCTCCCCACTGGGCCCTCCGAAGGACGGAACGCACAGCCCTGCGAGGGTGGCAACTTCCAGTTTTGTGTGGGGACCACACCTGGTGGTGCTCAGGGGCTACTCTAGCTCTGCGCTGGGGTCGCTTTCGGTGGTACTCAGGGGCCCACGAGGTCCTGGGCCTCTGGCATAGAAAGCATGCACTCAAGTTCTCTGAGCCCTGACTCTGCCCATTCTCTTATCTCTGTAATAGGTGCCACACCTGTGGTGCTGGTGAAGGGACCACAGCCACTCCCAGTGACGCTCAGGCAAGGGGGAGGTGACGGGGCTGGAGGCACATATGCCAGAACTGGCTGACCACACTTGTGCTTGCACGGAATCCCTGGCCCCACACTCTTTCTTCCTCCTGCCGTTATCTCAGAGCCGGATGGGTGGAGGGCGTGTCTCAGGCTGCCCGATGCCCCTGACAGCATCGCCTTTCCCCACACTGCAGCTGGGCCAGGAGACGGCAAAGCCCTGGCAGCAGCCCCCCCCCCCCCATCTCCCACCCCCAGCTGGATGAGGGGACAGTACAGCTGCCAAGTGCACTGAGGAAGGAACAAATCACACATCTCAGGCTCTGAAGGGAGTTCACCGCTGTCCCCCTCCACCTGCAACCCTCAGCATCCTCCCTGTGCGCTGACTGTCCCCTGCAGAGAGACAGGCTGCTCTGGAAAGAGGCACAGACCGACACCGAGGCTGTGCTGTGCCATCGAGGATTTTGTTGCTGGCCCGACCTTGCTCTTCCCTTTGCACATGACTGGCACTCTGCCTCCTGTCCAGCAGAGGTGGCCATGAGCTCCTGGCCTGAATGAGCGCTGAGGTCGGGAGAAGGGAGTGTCCATACAGGGAGCGGAGGCCACACCCTCTGGTCACACGGAAGTGAGATGCTACAGGGCTGGGGGATGGAACCCAGGGTTTCTGCTCCCACTCTCCGAACCATACCCAAGCCCAAGCCTTTGTCTCCTGAGCACTGGGCATAAGCTCCCTCTGATTAGACCCTCTGCAGTCGCTGAAAAATGCCTCCAAAGATATCCATGCCCAAATCCCCAAAGCTGGGGGTGACTTTAGGCTGCAAAATGACTTAGCAGCTTTGACTGAGCTAAGGATCTTTATATGAGAGATTATCTGGGAACTGATGTGATCACAAGCATCCTTCTAACCTTCTAATACACAGGGAGTGGGGGACTTGGCATGGAGACACGATGAGGGAGGCAAGAGGTGGCAGGAAAGAGAGGAAGCAGCCTCCGCTGAAAGCACAGCTGGCCCCTGGGGATCTGAAGGAAGGCAAGGAAGGCCACACTTGATCCTGGGAACTCCCAACGGAGCCAGCCCCTGCCAGGGCTCCGCATTTGGCCTTAGCCTGGTTAGTCTGATTCGGACCCCAGCCTCCAGAACTGCAGGGAACAAATCTGCATTGCATCAGGACACTAAATTAACGGCAATCTCTATGGGAACTACAAGGAACTAATATACTTACCAGGAGTTACATGACTACCAGTAACCTCCTCCCCGAGTGAAGCTGACTTCTGACACACTCAAAGACGTCTGTAAGGATTCACGGCGGTGCCTGCCTGAGGGACCTGGGCCAACCTCTATGCCGTAATACAGAGAAGTTCTCTCTCAGGACACCCCAGCCGCTCACCACCCTTCCTAGCATTCCACCAACTGATGCATCTCCTGAGTCGAGAGCTTTTCCATTAAAAAGAATATTCCCTTCACTTTCCTGACAAGGGAAGATCTCAAAAAAGTGCTCTGGGGCTGGAGCGGTAGTACATCAGGTGGGACATTTGCCTTGCAGATAGCCGACCTGGCATCCCATATGGTCCCCAGAGCACCACCAGGAGTAACTCCTGAGTGCAGAACCAGGGGTAAGCCCTAGGTATGGCCTACTCAGGGTGTGGCCCACTCCCCTGAAGTATGTGTTCTCTGGAAAGGAGGACAGCAGCGACTAAGACACTAACACATTTAAACTGCCACACCACAATTAATACCTTAAGTGAATCATCTTTCAAAGTGTGGGTACTGCCCATTCCTAACCAAGTCCAGAGCAAACACCCTAGGCAAGGGGGCACGCAGGGAGCACTGGTGGAGGACCTGGGGCAGGGAGCCGGCCAGGTGGAGGTGAGGGAACTTTCCTCCAGCTCCATGGTCCTGTGCGCCTCGTGCAGCACCCGTGAGACAGTGTTGAGCTCGTGGATGTGAGCACCGGAGCTCACTAACTTGGCTTTGCTTTCCAGTCCTAAATGATTTCTGTTGCTAACTTCCATTAACAGTCACTTTTTTCAAAGGTTCTTTCCCTGCAGCTGCTTAATTAGTTTCCTAGTCAATTATTGCAACTTGTTTACTTTCCTAATACCCAGAGTCATTTCTCTCTCTGCAGGAGGGAGCCACCCAGCCCATTAACACAAACATTCACCTTGCAGGCTGCAGCTAGGGCAGACAAACCCACCCACAGCCCTGAAGACTGCCACCAGACCCATGCAGCGGCTGGCACAGCACCAGGCAGGGTGAGATGGCAATGCTCCTCTCTCCAATCAGCGAGAATGGCTGCCCTGGGCATTCCCACCCCTACCAGACGGCACCAGAGTCCCATCAGTGTGGGCCTGCTCTGCTACTCCGGGCTCCCAGAAGACCCCCTGCTTGGCGCTGCAGGCAGCGGTGCCTAGGCTGGAGGGAAACTCTGCTCCAGGCTACCGGTCCAGAACACAGGCAGGCCGCCTGCCCTGCTGACCCGACTCAACTCTGACACAAATCAGAACAGTTCCGGGCTGACAGGAAGGGACTTCCTGGGAAGCCCAAGGTCTCCAGATTCTCTGGTGTGGTCTGAAAGTAGGCTCTCATAGGGGAGACCTTCTCTCCCTTTTTCTGAGGGGATGAGAGGGAAAGGTCGGAGTCTGAGGGTCAGGCCCAGCAGTGCTCAGGGGCTTCTTCTGGCTCTGAGCCCAGAGGCTGCTTCCAACAGTGCTCAGGGGACCATGCAGTACAGGAGAGGAAGCCCAGGTCTACTGCATGCAAGGTGAGCTTTCTCTCATAGGCCCCAGAGACAGTGTCCGACCAATACTTGAATGCCAAAGCATGAAGGAAGTTGGCAGACAGATGTTTCCCACAGACGAGGTGTGCCATGCTCCCACCACTCTGGTGAATGTGACTGAATGTCCCTGCAGACCCGCAGAGGGAAAAGAACCACATCAGAACCAGGCCCACTGGCATTGGTGCCTGTGTCTGCTCTTGATTCTTTTTGGAGGTTTTTTGGGGGTGGGCAGGGAGGGGCTGGGTTTGGGACACATGGCTCTGCTCAGGGACTGTGCCTGGTGGGGCCACATGTGGTGCCGGGATCAAACCAGGGTCAGCCACAGCAAGGCAAGAGCCTCTGCTTTCTCTCCCTCAACTCTTGATTCTTGAGAACAAGTCTGGGCTTCCCAAGGGGCTTCCGACTCTACTGGGGGGGGGGGGGGCTTGTTTGCTCGCTTCCGCCCCACCTGCTCCTCTGGTGTGTCCTTGGTCTTCTTCCCTCTCCTTGGCTAGGAGCCCATGTGACTCCAACACTGTGAGCACACAACATCAGTGTCCTTCCACACTCTGCCCTCAAATGTACAACAATGCGCACCCTCCGCTCCAGCCATCCACCTCCCGAAGGGCACTGCCAAGCACAGACAGGCCCGGGCCACGGGGTACCCTGGCTGCTTAGCCAGTCAGTTAACCATGGCGCTGAGTTTCCTCACACAAAACGGGGGTCTGCACTGAGTCATCTTGAGACTCTTGGGCTGTAACCTCCGAGAGTCCGCTCTGTTCTTTTTCCAAACAGCCCCATGATTAAACACTTTCCATCCTGTCATTCCATATTTGAGAAATGTCACCCTTGCCAGCATGCAGAGTTGTAAATGACAAGAAAGAGCTTCCAGAGGCTGACCTTTGCACTTTCCAATAGGAAAGGCTATGTCCCCAAGTTCCTGACCTTACTGTCCAAAAGAGGAGAGGGGAGGGGAGGGACTCTTGCTCCCCAGCGTGCAGAGAAACTGTACTGAAGGTCCCAGAAAACCACAGGGAGACTGTCACTCAATCACATGTCGCGCTCTATCAGGTGAAGTCTCAAGTATCAAAGTAAACCGAATAGAAGGAAAGGGCACAACCACTGTAAGCAAACCCCAAGCAACCCCAAGCTGCAATGCTGACCCCCGAGCCACGGGCCACGAGGGAAGGAAGGGCTCCCGAGCCTGCCAAGCCTCACCTCTGCCAGACCTTGCTCATTCACCTCCAACACTTTTCAAAACAGTATTAAACATACCCAGAGATGCTCTAAAGCGAAGTGAGCTGCAGAAAGTCAGCAGGCAGAGCCCAGTGGGCTATGCTGGCTCTCAGCTCTATCATCCAATTCCCTGACAAGAGCTGTGAACAGAAACCCAACCAGGATGCCCCGACACCTCCTCTTCTGGTGAAGGAAGCCCTTGCATCCTAAAATGCACTCACAGATTATATTTTATCTTCAAAATACTAATGAGACATTAAGGTTTTGTTACATCATTCTGTCCGAAGAAATAAATTATTTTTAGGAGGTCAAGTTAGCTCAAAATGGCGGATCACATGCATTGATCCCCAGAAGTGAATTCTTTCCAAACCACAGCAGATTATAGCTCTGGCGACCCCTGAGCACCACTAGGTTGACCCACGTAGCCCTGAATGTTGGTCCTGACCAGTGCAACATAGCTGGGCCCTAGCACGCACCTAACTGTCAGGCTGTAGTGCCAGGCCAACTGTTACAGAGTCGGCCCCTGGCTCCTAAGCATAGCTGGGAAGGTCCCCTAAATGTTTTTTATTTTAATAGTTAAAAGCAAAAAACAAAACAAAAATAAAACCAGAATAACAGATTCATCTAAAGAATGTTGTCCACTGTGTCCATAAAATAAAGCAAGTAAAGATTAAAAAAAAATCAAACTTCACTACCCTAGAATCATCTTCTAACACCCCGACTGGCCTACGATTCTCAACACTCCCGCAGGCTGTGCCAACAGCCGGCTCACCAAACCACAGAGGGTTCCTTGCTCCCCTTCCTGCTAACTCCCCATTTTCCTTATAAAAAAACAAACCGTGCACAAGCCTAAGAGTTCACAAGGGAAGATGTTCACACATCAGCCATTGGCAGAGCACTTCAAACTGCACTTTTTGGGACTGGAGAGAGTACAGTAGGTACGGAATTTGCCTTGCACACAGCCTACCTGGGTTTGATCCCCTGGCATCCCATATGGTTCCCCTAGCCATACCAGGAGTGATTCTGAGTAAAAAACCAGGAGTAAGTGCTGAGTACTGCAAGCGTGGCACAAAACAAAACAAAACAAAACAAAACATAATACTTTTGGGGGGCAAGGGAGGTGTGATTCAGTGGGAAAGCAGGCTGTGTGTGATTCCAGTGTCTCCCATTCGATTTTGCTGGCCCTGCTGTTTGGGAGCCCTGCAACTGAACTGTGGGATCTCTAGCATCACAACTACAAAAATGGGCGCGCAACGAGGCCAGGAGTGCAGCCAGAGAGCAGTCCAACCAGAATGTGCAGAGTACAGCCATTCATCATGGCAACCAGGGAAGGCGGGGTAGGGGCGTGAGACAGGGAGGGTGATGGGGAGGAGAGAAAACATATTTTTACAGTCATTTACAAAAGAAATTCATAGGAGAGAGCTCCTGTGACTGGAGCAAACTGTCCCCCAACACGCATGCCTGTGACAACCCAGCACCACGGGCACGGCCCTGATGGCCTTGGAACACTGCCCAAGCAGCACTACAGTACTAGACCCAAACCCTAAACCCTCTTGCCCGCAGAACCAGGCACAGCCCTGGGCCTCTTGAACACTGCCTAGAGCCCACAACCTCCCAAGAAGTTCTTTAAAAAAAAAAAAAATCAATAAATTAATTATTCTGGAAAATAAACTAAATAAAAGCTTGACAAAAGAGATGGGCACATGGACTGGATCCTAAGGTTTCTGAGTAGCTCTACTAAAGAAA
This sequence comes from Sorex fumeus, assembly GCF_029834395.1. NCBI lineage: Eukaryota > Metazoa > Chordata > Mammalia > Eulipotyphla > Soricidae > Sorex > Sorex fumeus. The sequence goes on along the minus strand of NW_026606179.1, from coordinate 1,608,276 downwards.
GAGGGTTGCTTATTCTCTAGAGGAGTAAGTTTGCTTGCATATACACAAGCACGTCTGTATGCATTGTGTATGTGTGTGTGCTGGTGTGTGAGGGAGGGGCTTGTATGATTCTGGAGTGGTCTTCAATTTTAAAACTCACGCACAGAAAGATTATGCAAAGCATCACGTGGAGCACCGCCAGAAGCAGAGTGGGAAGAAATCCCCCAGCAGTGCTTGGTATGGCCAAAAACAAAATGAACCAACAAAGGGCTCTCCAGAAAGAGGATCACCGAGCAGAGTCCCCATGGAAAGTGGGGCATCTGTAAGGACTTGGGTGCGGGTGGGGGATTGCCTGTCCTCTCGACTGCTCCCACCTTGCTCACAGGCGTAAGAAAAGGATGAAAACACTTCAAAGTTATTTTTAGCAACAACTTCATTAGCGCAGCCAGCTCAGGTCCAAGAAGAACAGCTGATAGAGGGACTCACTGGGGACACACTAGCCTCAGGAGTGAGGCGAGCAAGGAGGGGGGCCCTGTTCGGAGCCATTCAGCAGGAGGAAGGAGCCGAGTCTACACCACATGAACTAACCCAGGGCACCTTGACACAAAGGACACATCCACGGGATAGAGGCATGCGGAAAAGTAGCACGGCCAAAGGGTGAATAAAGAATGAATCTAAAGAAGCTGAAGCAATAACACAGTGGGTAGGGTGCGTACCTTGCATGAAGCCAAGCCAGGTGATTCCCTGGCACCCCACCAGGAGGAATCGCTGAGCACAGAGCCAGGAGTAAGCTCGAGCACAGCCTGGTGTGGCCCCAAAACCCAAAATAAATAAAGACCTACGACTAATTAGTAGATTCTCTCTTTTCATCCCCATCTTATCCCATCTTTAAGGAAGCACTCTGCCCTCCAACAGTCCAGGGACTAAACTTTTAAGGTTCAGAATTCTTCAAGACACTTTAGAATCCATGTGCCTCTGGCTGGGTTTCAGGCTTGCTATCAGTTGGGTGCGATAAGCATCCTTCAGTGGAGGCTCCCCATGAAGACCAGGCGGGTCTCATCACTACCCATGAATTCCACCTCCAGTTGCCCAGCAAAGCCAGTGGGGAAAGCAGGCCTCTCCCCTGGGGGGGCTTCCCAAACCTCAGCAGGGAGCCACTGAGACTGTGGGCATGTCCACAGAAGAATGGGGAGGAGAGGGTGGCAGGGTGAGGGATATGTGCCCGCCTTGTACTCTCCTGTGGCTGTTCAGGGTTTTCCCGAAACTGCTAAGGAAACGTCCTCTGTCAAGAACGATGTGGGCAGGGCTGGGGAGCTAGGACAGCTGGTAGAGTGCTTGCCTTCCGTGGGCCAATTGAGTTCAATGCTCTGTCCCCCAAGCACTGCTGGGAGTAATACCAGAGCACAGGGCCAGGAGGAAGCCCCGAGCAGCAGGTGTGGCCCAGAAACCGGATGCTATGGACAAAGGTCATGAGATCGCAGCACCTCCCCAAAACTCCTGGGTACAGGAGCAAGAGGAAGTGACCCTGCAGGAGTCAGAATCCTAACCTCTGAGCAATCGTGTCCTCTGAGGAGTGTCCAGGCCCAACCCCATCGCATATACATCAGCAATGACACTTGGTACCTTCTCTGGCTGATCCCTCCCATTCTCTGGCAATAATAAACCCGTAAGTGCCCTCCAAAAGGCCCGGGCACAGAGCTGAAAATACTTGGCCTGGCATCTCAGAGTCTCCTGTCTGATCTGTGCTGACCCCAGAGACGTACACTCAGTGCTGATAAGGAAGAGATGCTCACGCTGTGGAGGGCCAACGCCTCCACACCACGCCTGCCACAGAAGCCCCTGTGCCACGCAGGAGAGGGCCTTGTCAGCTTGTCTGAGGAAAGACGGAGCTCAGGGGTATTCGACCCCCTACTATTTCGAAAAAGGGAGGCAGGAGTGTGGCTGTGTGGCAGGGGACATCTCTGACGTGGGTAAAACCCTAGGTTTGGTCCCTGGGAGGGAAAGGGGGAGGGAGAGACAAGGAGAGAGAGATGAAGAGATGGAGAAAGGGAAAGAGGGAGAGACCTGAGGTGTGCTCCCCCAGCACAGATGTTTGTGGATATTGTGCTGAGTGAAATAAGCAGACAGACACAACAGAACTAATACCGCACTTGTACAAAGCACTGTCGCATTCACGAAGGGAGGATGGTGGCCGTGAGGAAAGAAGCTTGGGGGCGGGGCGGGTGTGTGTATTAAAATTTAATGGGTTGGTTTCAGTTTTGAAGTATGAAGAACATTTTGCTGGTCAGTGACGGCAGTTGCACAATAAGAATGTGCTTAATGCCAGAGAACTATTTAAAAGGGTTTTTAAGAAAAGCATAAAAGTTTGCATATATTTTGCCATAATTGAAAATTAAAGAACTTTCCACCAGGAAGGAAGATCATACACAGGGAAAGAGCTCTTGCTCTTTACATGAAATCAACCCAAGTTTTATCCCTGGCACCCATATGGTTCCCCATTTCTCACCAGGAGTGATCCCTGAGTGCAGATCCAGGGGTAGCCCTGAGCACCATCGGGTGAAACCCCAAAGCAAAAAAAAAAAAAAAGAGAGAGAGAAGAAAAACAAAACAAAACCAGACCAAAAAACTTTGAGCCATCTTTTTACCTCACTTTCAGGAGAGAAAATGGAACAAAAAAGCTAGTGCCCGCCTGCCTACAGTTGGTTCAGGTACAGCTCCAATGCAAAGCCCATGACACAGCCCCGCAGGCACCCCCTGGCTCCCCCGTCCCCTCTGGAATGAACACCTCCCACCCTGGTGTCTAGGTTCACGGCACCAGCACCTCAGCTGGTCCTCCGAAGTTCAAGAAAAAGCGGCAGAATTTACGGTAATCATCTGCGTTTTACAAGGGGAGAAACAAAAGCAAAGAAGAAAGGTAGCAGTCCTGGCTTCTACACTCTTCCTGGCTGCCCAGTCCTGGAAACCCGTTGGCCCGGCCAAACCGCTCTGACTCCCACGTGTGAGGCTGCCCCAAGCCCACCTCACCTCGGTCGGTTTGCATTTGGGAAATTTCTTTTCCTTTTTTGGGAAATCTGCCTCTCCTCCACACCCACCAGTTACAGGGTATGTGGGTGTATCGAGAAAGAAATTTCCCAAAAAAGGAAAAGTGATTCCCTAAGGTTAGTCCCATGGCAGAGCTGCCGGAAGAGCAAGGCAACAGTTTGGCCTCAGTCCTTGAGAATTCCCCAAGCAGAAAGGCCTCTCGGAGCAGCCCTGCAAGCAAAAGGGGTTCAGGGACTCTGTCTCCCCTCTCTCCGGCTCCAAGGGACTCCTGTTGAGCCCAGGCCCTCTCTCCTTCCCAACCCGGGGGGCTAAACACAGCTTCCCACCGGCTCTGAACCCAGAGAGTTGCTCGACCAATAGCTATTAAGCCTTTCCCAGTGCTCCCCGGGTCCCAGTTTCTTTTCTACCTGCAGTCCTTCCCGCAGGCCACCCCAGGGTGGAAGCAGAAACGCTGTGGCAATTCATTCCAGCTGGTTAGTTCTATTCGGTATTTATCAGGCCTGTGCCACCAAGTCCCAGGCCAGCCAAAGCAGAGATATAAGGAGTTATCAGGGAGGCCAAACAAACAAAAAAAAGTCACACTCTAGTTGGTAAAGGAACACTTAAACAAATGAAAGTAAATAGTAATGTTGTATAAAAGTCAAGTAACAATTTGAAACAGATTGTGACTGAGTGTTGAGGGACTAGCCCAGCTATAAAATGCTACAATTTATGACATGCAACAGATTAGTTTGGGAGGGATTAGGGGAAGGGAGGCATGCTGGGGGGGGGGGGGGGGGGGGAGGGGGAGGAAGACTGGAGGGAAAGCCCGGCAGAAGCCTGAGGGCTCAGAGGTGGCCACAGAGTGGCAGATCCGCTGTTTCTGGAGACCCACAGATGATGGGGTCATTCCAGAGGCCGGGGAACAAGCACTAACAAGCACTAACGTGGGAGCCTAGGGGAGGGGTCCCTGGAGAAGTCCTGATGCCTGGTGGAGGAGCACACCCGCCCTACCTACTCCAGATCCGGCATGCACCGGGCAAGCCAGCAGGGGACTAGGAAATCTGACCCATGAGTCTTTCTGCCTTCTAAAAATAGACAAAAAACCCTCAAGTTTGATCCCCCACACTGCAGGCCCCCCTCCACCCCGGGTCCCAGCCCTGCCAAGAGGACCCCTGAGCTGTGGGTAGCTGCCAAGCATAGGGAGTGGGGAGCCCCACGCTGCTAGATTGGGTTGTTCCAAGAAAGCAACCTGAAAAACAAGCGAGTCAGGGACACAGCTCAGCAGTGGGGCACTGGCCTTCCATGTGTGCAGGCACAAAGTTTGCTGCACCCCCCACCCACACCTCCTAAAAAAAGAATACAACAATGAGCATTGATGCCTCTCCAGTCCCTGCAAGGAGTCCCACGGCAAGCCCTGCAGCCACAACCCCCCAGTGCTGACCTCCTGGCTGGCCTCAAGAGCAACCCTTGGGGTCTGCCTGATACATCGGTGGAGACCCTCACTAATCTGAAATGCTTTTTTTTTCTTTCCTTTTTGGGTCATACCCAGTGATGCTCAGGGGTTACTTCTGGCTCTGCACTCAGGAATTACTCCTGGCAGTGCTCGGGGGGCCATACAGGATGCTGGGAATGGAACCCAGGTCAGCCACATGCAAGGCAAACGCCCTACCCAATGTGCTATCGCTCCGGCCTGAAATGCTGATTTTGAAAGGACTACAAGGCCATGGCCATGTGTTTCTTTAGTGGTGATTCCTCTTTACTAGGCAGATGGGCACTACCTGGCCCACCTTGTTGGGCTCTTTGGCTCTCAGATCATCCACCAGAGAGTGGCTCATGGCCAAACATCCTCCACTGGGCATCCCCCCAACACCCTCTCTAAGGTCCAAGTTTTCCAGGGGCTTCTTTCTTTCCCCCATGTTCCTGGCACCATCCCACCCAGTCCTAGCAGCCCGTGAAATAATACCCCACCAGCATCCAGGTTGCTGGGAGACCAAAATGGACTGCAAGGTATCAGTCCTCATGGCTGAGCAGCTTCAATTATTCAGGAGTGGCCTTGGGGTGCAGCATGTGCTCTGTGTTTGTGCTGGCACAAAGGCGTCCCCGGCAGCCACCCTTCTGTGCCTGTGCAGCCAAGCTGAATGGACTGGACTCCAGTTAGACCTAAAAAAGATTTCCTGACAGAATGGTCACTCTCCGAGGAAAGAGCAGGGAGGTCCGTTTGTCAGGATGCTTGGTGACTCTCACCCAGATTATACACAATCTCTTAAGGCTCCTTCAACAGCCTGAGAGCAGGTCAACCAGGTACAGGGAAGAGAACACAAACTCCAAGGCACGAGGGAGCCCAGCTCCCACCTCAGGGCTCCTGGTGTAGGAAGAGCACTGAATGGGGGCACTGGGTCTGCCGAGGTTTGCTTTCTTTCCCCAAAGAAACAAAGTGTCCAGGGGCTGGAGCTATAGGACCTGTCTTGCATGAGGCCCACCCTGTTTGATCCCCAGTATCTCATATGGTCCCTGAAACCCACCAAAAGTAATTTCTGAGCCAGGAGTAACCCCTGAGCGTTACCACGTATGGCCCAAAAACAAAAGAAAAAGAAGGCTTATTTTTCTTTTAAAAAGAAGTGTTAAGTTTATTCCCCTGCTGCTACTGCTAAGGAACTCTGCCCTCCCTTCAGCCATCATCTCCAATACTGTCACCTTAAACTACTTTCGACCACATAGGTTTCCATAGCAAACTCTCTCCGTGGTCCTTCCACATTGTACACACACACACACACACATACACACACACCAGAAAAAGTAAGATGGAACTAGTGAGGTAGTAACCACTACAGAAGAAAGATTGGTATCTACTAATTCTATACATAAGTACCATACCTATGAATTCATCCCAGAAATGAAAGACAGCACTGTATCACAAATGTAAGACCCACATGTGGAAATGGACATGCTTATGTGAACGACCATGCTTAAAGTCCCAGTGATCCCCGAGTATAAGGTCCTTGAAGGGAACGGTGTTCTCTGCTCATACTTCTAGAACGTGCTCTTTCCTCTGAAGCAAAAAGTAAAGTTTGAGTAGGATGAGGTCCATTTCCCAGGAGTGCTCAGGAGGTTGGGGAACATCCTGGTACCACCTGCCCTAGCTGGGCTGTTCAAAGTGGTGCTGCTCAGGTTAATGGTGCATGGGGGCTACCAGAGAAGACCTGGAGGTACTTGGGAGGTGCCAGGGGTACACTTGGTAGTGCCCCAGGGGCCATGCAGTACCAGGGATTAAACTTGGGGTCTGGGGCACACCACGCTTCTCCCCAGCAACCAGGGCTCAGTCCCAGTTTGAAATGTCTGTGTGCATTCTCACTCTCTCCCTCTCACCTCTCTCCCCCCTCTCTCCAGGTTAAGGTCCTCAAACCTTTCCTCTTCAACCTTTATAAAGCTCGGAACTCGGCCACTCTAAGAAGACGCTTGTCTCCTTAAGAGATGAAATGGGTGGGGAGGGGGTAAAATAATGGGAACATCCCACTTTTGTGGGTTTTGGTGTTTGCCCCGGGCTAAAGGCAGTGAGCACTCATTCAGCTCAAAACAGGAAGAAGATGAAGCGGTGACAAAGCAAACCAGAGTCATAAAGTCTTGCCTTAGAGACCTGCACACTGCACCCCTGGTCAGGAGGCTCCAAAACAGGCTCTGAAGAAAAAGGAGATCAAACAAGACAAGCGAAAGCAGCAACAGCAATGGACCCAGCCACAGCCTGGGATGGCGGCACGGGAACGAAGGTGTGTGTGCAACCTGTGCCCAGACGCCCAGGGTCACGCCAGTCCCTGCACCTGGCAGCTTCACAGCCCGTTCCACATTAACCTGGAGAGCGCTGGCCGAGAACAGCCCTGGCAGCCTGAGCCCTTATCACCTACTCTCTCCCACGACCACTGGAGATGCCGCGGACCAAAGGTCTACCAGCTGCTACAAGCTCTTCACAAATGCCAGAACTAGGGCTGGCTCAAAGGACAGAGCACATGCCTGGCACGTGTGAGGCCCCGAGTTCATACCCTGCCACACACTGCTGGGAGTAGGCTCTCTATGAAACAAACAAGCAAGAATCAAAAAAAAAATAATCCTGAACAAAAATTTCAGACACAAAAATGAATGCCCAAGCATAAGAATACAACTTCTGTGCTTGCAGATGGTAGACAGGGAACAACAAAGTGGCCTGGCAAATTCGAGGGCTGGGGGATGGGCAGAGACACTCACCATCTCATCCAGGGCGTAGCGCAACAGGCCATGCTCATAGAGGATGAAGAACCGTCGCTGCCATTTCTGTAACGGAGCAGAAGGTGAACGATTAGGAGAGCCCTGCTAAGAGCGCTGCATGGCAAGAGCCCAGTGTTAACCAGCTACACTCAAGGAACGTGGGTGCCAGTGCTTCTCGATGCTTCTAAGGCAGATGGTCAAGGCAGTGACTTGTTAGCGAGTCTTGGACTAGGGGAGAGGCCCCAATTATCCAGTGTTTTTCCACCGAGATATTATTTTTCTGCCCCCCAGACAGAGAAAGGCCACCCCGGTCAGTCCTGGCAGTTGCCCCCCAGAGAAGGGGCAGTCCAAGAATGCCAGGCACTAATTCCCTGCTTCTGAAAAAAATCTGGAAAACTGCTATAAAAGGGGTTGTTCCATGATCCAGGAGAGCGGGAGACGGGGAAAAGGCAGTCAGGCTCCAGAATCCATGGAGGAGAGAAGCCAACAGAAATCAAAACTGAAGAGGAATGAGACCACAGGAATGTCCAGGGAGTGACCAGCTGGCAAACAGCGCCCCCCTCCCCCGTGCTCCGCCCAAGGGCCAAGGGCCCTAAGAGCTGAACAGAAAGGGCCCCAAGAGCATCCAGTGGTGTGGGGAACAGAAGACTGCCGGTCCCTGAATCCCAGAGATCATCAGGAGGATCTATGACCCATTTTCAACATTTAAAAAAGCCCAGAAAATGCATACTTTTACTGGCAACAGGTCACAGGAATTAAAATATCATGTCCCTTTGCTCTGGATCAGAATAGTGACATTTATTAATAATGGTTTTCCTATCAGAAGCTGGAAATAGTAATTCTGTTTGACCTAAATATAAATTAAACAGGAAAGGGGTGGGGCGGGAAGACTCGCTGGGAGCAGAGACACTGGAGCACAGTTGTTCCTGCTGCCTCCTGCCTGGTGGCATAAACAAGGCTCTGACGGTCTTGTACAGAAGACCGGGGTGGCCGCTCCTCTGCTGGGTGTCCAGGGAGAGGCCACCTGGACGCTCTCCAAGAAATATTTTCAAGGGTCCTATTGTCTCCGAAGTCAGAGCCTGTTCCCAAGGAACCCCCGAGACTCCAGACACAATGCAAGATCTGTGGGGCACAGCGGACCCCACCCCAGGGTGTAGACTTCAGAGAGAGGAAAGTGGAGACCAAGAAGCAGGGGAGCAGAAACGAGGAGCGCAGAGCTGGCACCACATAAGGATGAGCAGCACCAGACAAGGCTGTGCTGTAGAGCACGGTCTAGACTCAAGCCCTCACACAGGAACAAACCACTAGCTTGAGAACCCTGCTGGTTTGCCCTTCTCACTGCTCCCGGCCCTCTGTGCACAACACGGACCCACCCTGGGCTGCAGTGCTAGGAAAGACGGGGCAAGGCAAAGCTTCTAAGTGACCGAGGCCTTCATGTAACTTTGGTAGAGCTGCTGGCGAAGTCTCTGGTGGAAGGGAGGAAAAGGAGAAGCTGCCTTCACATCAAAGGAACTGGGAGTCTAACGAATGCAAACATTTGCCGAACTGCTCTCTTGCCTTTTCCATCACAGTCCTGACCAGCAAAACTGGCAGGCCCGCAAGAGCAACATTTCACCTTGCAGAGAGGACTAGGCTCGACAACATAGATTCCTCTCCCCCCACCCCACCAGTGGAATCTAGGAGTTTGCCGAACAGGGGTTCCCTGCTAGACCTACTACCCCAGATCCATCATTTTAACTTTCCCTCTCTGCCTTCGATTCTGCTGTAAGGCCTTCAGATGGGCTCCAGTCTCTCACCTCCCCAGCCCCGCCTGGCAAATTAACTCAGATACCCTTACCCGAGAACGGTGCACTGGGTTGTCAAAGTCAGTCCCATCTGGAGCGAGGAGCAGCCAGCCACCATAAATAGGTTTTGCCTAGGGATAAAAAGAAGAGGCAGGTCATTAGCAGCCTTAACCCACGCAGAGAACAGGCTCACTGTGGAGCTCATGACAGTGCCCGCTGGAAACAGATGCCATGGACATTCACTACACGCCACTCATCTCACTGCCTGGTCACAGGCCTCATCTTCAAGGAAGGTGCCAGAAAGCAGGAGGTTCATGGGAAGGCCAGCATCTGGCATAGAGATGGGGACACAAACCCCAGGTAGCCCAAAACACTGCAGAATATGGGAACTGCTAAGAAGCAGATGCTCCCCCACATTCCTAACAAAGCCGTGGAGATCAAGAGGTGGGCGGGGGGCGAGAGCATTTTCTTCAGTGATGGACATGAGTGCCAACGTAAGCTTAGGAAGACCATGTGAATGACACAGTCAAAAGCTTTCATCCAGAGGGCAGAAAACAGGGCCCAGAAGACAGACTATGGGCTGAACAAATGCAGGGAGGCCGGGGGGTTCAATACTCAGTATCCTGTGATACCCTAAGTGTGGCTGAGAAAAACCAAGCCAATAGTACCCCCTGAGTATCACTGCGTGTGGCACAGAAAGTAAAACTGAACAAACTTAGCTGTGGCCTTGGGGCTAAAACCCTTCTGAGCTTCAAATCTCTCATTTGAAAGGTCCTAGGGATAGATGTAATAGATGTAATTATATGAACAAACACTTCATGAAGTTTTTGTGGGGACTGGTGAGATCATGCAAGTAGAACATAGAGCACAAGCATGCAAAAGGAATGGCCATAGCAAGACAGCAGCTCTGCAGAAAGTTAAAGCATGCCCATGATCCAGAAGCCTAGTACTAGGCACACCCAAGGACATAGGTCCCCAAACAAAAAATCTTTTCACAAGTTTTTAATGGCAGTACTACACACAGTCACCAAGAAAAGAATGCTGATGCTGACCAACAGATGGATAAACAAAATGGTCTGCCCACACAATGAAATATTATTCAACAGTCAAAGGCATATAGTATTAAAACATGCTAAGGGGTTGGAGCGATAGTACAGCAGGTAGGGCATTTGCCTTGCACGCGGCTGACCCAAGTTTGATCCCCAGCATCCTATATAGTCCCCTGAGCACTGCCAGAAATAATTCCTGAGTTCAGAGCCAGAAAGAATCCCTGAACATCACTGTGTGTGACCCAAAATGCAAAAATAATAGCACTGTAGCACTGTTCTTTTGTTCATCGATTTGCTCAAGCAGGCACCAGTAATGTCTCGCAACAAATTGTGAGACTTTTTGTTCCTGGTTTTTTTTTTTTTTTTTGGTGGTGGTGGGGGCATATCAAATATGCCACCGGGAGCTTGCCAGGCTCTGCCGTGTGGACTGGATACTCTTGGTAGCTTGCCGGGCTCTCTGAGAGAAATTTAAAAAATTAAAATAAATAAAATGTGCTAAAACATGCATGACCTTTAAAGACATGCAAAGTGAATGAAGGTCATCAAAAAAGAATATGTATTAGGACAAAAACTCCAGAATAGGCAAATCCATAGAAAGAAGGTAGAACAGAGGCTAAAGGGAATGAAAGTGACTGCTGTCACTTCAGTTCCTGGTACAATATTTAAACAAAACAAAACAAAAACCAGGGCAAAAAGATAGTATAGTAGGTAGGGTACTTGTCTTGCTCACAGCTGGCCCCAACTTCAAACCCCAGCACCCATAAGGTCCCCGAAGCACCACTAGGAGTACTGAATGCAGAACAGGAGTAAGCCCTGAGAACCATCAGTGTGGCCCAAAACAACAACAAAAACCAAAACCAAAAACCGTATTAACTCCATTCCACTGCTCCCTACTCCCAGTCCCTAATTTAAAACAAAAAAAAGAAGAAGAAGAAGAAGAAGAAGAAGAAGAAGAAGAAGAAGAAGAAGAAGAAGAAGAAGAAAAAGGAAACACTATACATAGTTATCTGCCCTATAAATGCTTAATAAATGTTAGCTTTATTTTTTTGCCTGTTTTGGGAACCAGCCCAGTTCTGTACTTGAAATTTCTCCTACTAGTACTAGGGAACTATGTGGTACCAAGGTTCAAACCTAAGCCCCAAAATACAAAATCCTAGTGGTTGGAGAGATATGACCGGGTTAGGGTGCTTACCTAGCATGTAATCAGCTCCAGTTCGAGCCCTGGCCACACATACCACTAGGTAAGGTCCCAAAACAAAACAAAATAAACAAAAATTACATCAAACCTTGGAGCAGTTGCTCAACGAGAATTTAAAACACCTAGACGTTCTGGCCCCACCCTTTTCAGTATCCCTGTTCAACCACACCCAAGTGGCAAGAATAAGCTAGACAAGGTACAAGCAAGACCAATTCATCCACCACCCTTTGGAGAGCAGAAATGGTCCAAATGCAGAAGTCCAGGCAGAATGACCTCTGGCTAAGCCTTTAGGATCCCTTACCATACTTTTTATTCAGTACTCTCCAGATTGGGAGCCTCTGTCACAAAGCCTCATTTCACAGCCACGGAATCTGTGACTCAGGGAAAGTCACTTGCCAGAGGTCAGGGTCTGGGGTGTGTCCAGAACATGCTCTTGAACTGCCTTCTGCAGAGACCCCCAGGCCCCTGGGAAAGCATGGGCTTCTTCAGGAACATGACCAGAAGGGATGGGGTATCTGGCAGGGGTTCTGGAGCTGGCAAGGAACCAAGAAATAGAAGGAGGAGAAGGACCCTCGGGTATTTGTGATAAAGTTTGCCAGGGAAAGCAGAAGCTAACAGAATGAAGGACTGTTTTCTCAGCAAACACCAGTACTGTCCAGCCATCCCCCCAGGCAGCCAGGACACACAGTCTCTCTCCATGCTCCACTGAGGGGGCTGTGCCCCTCAGAGCCAGCACACACGGGATGGAGTGGTCAGCAAGACCCTGGATGTACCCTGGGCCAGGGGACTTCCCCACTTTGCCTCTTGGCCTGCAGTTCCCCAATCTATAGAGTCAAGAGGGCAGACCACAAGCCACATCTCCACGTCTCACCGAAGCCAGTACAGCCTGGACAATTTCATTCTCAGCTACATCCGCCTGCATGTCCACACGAGGGGCGGCTGGGGACTGGTGCATGCTTCCTTGAGCACTCCTCAGGCACATCTCCCAGCCTACTTTGGCAGCCGGGGGCCCGCACAGTGGAGAGCTGCCAGGAGCACCTCGACTGAGTACAACCTTGCACAGGTCACCTAAGTCCCTTTCTGGAGGACATGCCACCTTGCGAGGTGGGAAGGTGGGCTCGATAGGGGCGAAGGACAAAAAACACTCCAGGAAGAGGAGCAGGCACATGCCAGCAAAAGTGTCTGACAAAGCAGATCAGTGTGACAGAAAGCCAGACAGTGGTGGCCCAGAGCTGGGAAGAGTAAAGATGGGGAATGCGGCTGTCATCTCAGAGAATGCACCGATTCCTTCTGGGCTAGTGAAATGTTCCAAACTGAGAGTGGGAATGGATACAGGACTCCAGGATATTGAGTCTCATCATAATGCACACATAGTGGGGCAAATATACAGTATACGAACTTTCAATAAAACTATTTACAAATTACCACCGTACTTGCCCATAGATCATCTGAAAAAGGTTAATAGCAAGATACACAAAGCACTTGTGAACAAACAACCCCACCCAAAGAAATAGGGAGAAGAGATGAAACAGACACTTCCATAAAGAAGACTTACAGATGGCCAGTAGGCATATGGAAAAAATGTTCTCATTACTTTTCGATGAAACTCAAAATAACCAAGAGATACCACCTCACACAGTGAGAGTGGCACATATCAAAAAGAACCATAGCTATCTGTGCTGGCAAGGATGCTGAGAGAAAGGACCTTTCATCCTCTGTTGGTGCCAGGGGTGACTTGTCAAAACTCTTTGGAAAACACAGACTCCTCTCAAAAAATTAAGAATTTAGCTTCCGTATGATGCCCAGCAATTCGTTTCTTGGCATCTACCCCAAGAGCCCCAAAACACTATTTCAAAAAGATTTTTGCACTCCTATGTTCACTGCAGCACTCTGCACAATAGCCGAAATCTGGAAACAACCCAAGTGTCCAAGAACAGATGACAGGATAAAGAAACCCTGGAACATATACACAATAGAATACTGCACGGCTCTATGAATAGATGAAATCATGTAATCTGCCACTATGTGAATGGAACTGGAGGTTATCATGCTGAAAAAATTCAGTCAGGAGAGGAATAGATATAGAATGACACTGCTTATATACAGGATGTAAAGAAACATGGGAAGGGAATAACAATGGTGATGATGGCTAAGGCAGCAGAACAGTGAGAATCAATCTAAAGAACTGAGTTTACTAAGGGGTTGGGGATGGACAGGATGGAACCCTGGGAGTGAGGTGGACTCCACTGCTGGAATGTATGGAGCTAGGATACTGAATGCACGAAACTTATCATGAGCAGTACTATAAATCGGAGTCTCAAAATTATTTTTCTTATATTAGAAATAATAAATGTATGTATCCCACCCTCTCTTCCCCTCCAAATTATTTATGTGGGCCAAGAATGTGGCTCAGTGGTAAAGCACGTGCCTTACATGCATGAGGCCAGAAGGACGTTAAATAATAAAAACTTGAGCAGAGCCAAAGCGATGGTGCTGAGGGGTGGAACACCTGCTTTGTACGCAGAAGCCAAGGGTTCAGTCCCCATTCCTTCACGGCTCCCCAGCATCACACCAGGGAGAGCTCCAAGCATCACTGGGTACAGTCAAAAAGCTAAAAAAGAAAATCATTTACCAAAGCCTTTCTCAGGCTGCAAGGAAGCGAAGCTAAGTGAGAGACCACCTCTCAGGCGCTCAGTCCAAAGGAAACGTACACGAGAGGTGTCACTCTCCCGTACCTGAGAAAGCAAGCATCCCGGGTGGAGCCCGAAGACTCCTGTGTGTCAGGTGACTCTGCCCCAGCCAGATCTGGGAAACTTCCTTCAAAGAGACAGGGACAATAATGTCACAGGGCAATGACCCCATCCACTGGCTTGTAGGAAGGAGCTGAAATTTGCCAGGCACATGCCAGGCCCGAGGGCAGCAAGCCAGACAGGAGAAGGGACCAGCAGAGTGAAGGATGACTGAAAGCACTGCTCTGGCACCCATACCTGCATGACAAGAACCTTCAGATGACCCTGCACAGCCGCAAGGTCACTGGGAGAAAGGAAGTTACCTACCAGCCACCAGGCACTACCGTCAAGGGAGCAAATGGAAAGTGGGGACAGGAAGACAGAGGCGAGAGGGCCTCTGATCACGCACTCAGGGGGCAGCATGGGAGGGCTCTGCGCATCTATTTTTCCTTTTGTTTTGGGTCATGCCTATAAATGCTCAGGGGTTAGTTCTGGCTGGCTCTGTGCTGGGGGAGAGGGGGTCACTCTTGGCAAGGGATGGGAAGAGCTGAAACAAAGGAAGGTAGGTACGTTTGTACAAAGCTCATCTGTTTCCATGTTCGGGGTCAGTGAGAAGCAGCATAAAGGTAAGCAGCAGCCCATGCTACTGCGCTGCTTAACTCCAAAGCACCTTGCTGAGAAAGAACACGGGGGCTGCAGAACCATCCCGAGGGGCAGCCCCTGGCCCATGTGCCTTCTGCCTATCCCGGCTGCCTACCCCACAGGCCTGCTGCGGCATCTCCTCCTGTCCAGGACCTCCACACTGTACTGTCCTCACCTGCATTCCTACCAACACTTCTCAGCACCACTAAAACATGCCTGCATCCAAGGAGCCCTTCCTGAAAGTGCTCGGGGTCCTGCCTGGGACAACCCGCCCTCATCCTGCAGGCACACAGGAAGTAGGGCTGCTTTAACCACTGACCGAGTGGTTAACCACTTCTCTAACCACACTTCTCAGACCGACCGACCGAGTGCAGAACCGAACCGTACCCCCCACAGGATGAGAGGCACACAGGAAGTTTGTAAGGCTGCTGTCCTCCCTCAGACGGCCCCAAGGCTTTCTCTTCCTCACATTCCCAGGATAAGCTGACCCTGGGAACAAAAGCAGCTGGCTCAGGGCGAGTGTGGAAACTCTGAGGGCGGGGCCAGAGAAGCAGGTATCTGCTGTAGACGCTGAGCAGCAGAGCCTGGGGCAGGCCTGAGTTCTGCTTCCTGGCAGGTGGGCTAGGCACACCTGCCTGGATTCCTCCTAAGTGCCAGCAAAACCCTCGCCACTGTACAGAAGAGACTCTGAAAGGTGGACATGGTCCAGAGACCTGAAAATAAGAGGAACAACACCGTTCTAAGTCCCTGAGGTCATCTGCAGCCCAGAGCTCTCCCCTGGGCAGGCCAGAATTGCAGTCTCTGGTTTGTGGGGGGTCTCTGGAGGGAAACTGGATTTAATGGGAAGGAGAGGAGAGGAACTCAGAATGGGCCTGGACCAGAGCATTCCCTGGATATGACCGTCTGTCTGCCACACTGTACGGGAACAGAACTCAGGCCCACCCTGGGCTCCCAATGTGCTGCTCAGCAGCATGCCAGTGGAAACGAAATGGCTGCCATACTGGCTACCACACTGACCAAGCACACAGTAGATCCTGAAAGGTGCCCCACCACTCCTGGCCTGAACAGTGCCAGGACGTAGAATGGAGGGGGCCGGTGAGCCGGCTCCCACTGGGCAGTAACAAAGTACCTCCTGCCTCAGAGCTGAAGGAAGACAGCCCAAGGGGAAACTCGGACTTTGGCCTCCACCTAAAGGAGGGTGGGGGCCCTCCAGGAGTAGGGTGAGAGGCGCTGCAGCATGACAGAACTGGGAGGAAAGCGGAGTGGGGTGAACAGGGACAAAAGCCAAACCCATGTGACACACATGTTGAAATTACCAGAGATTTTAAAGCAGCCATGGCTCACATGCTTCAACAGGAATGATGAACCTGCCTCGAACAAATGAAAATGCAGCAAGCCTCGGCACAGAAACAGAAGACACAAGAGCCCCACGGAGGCCATCTACTTTGGAACTGGTCACAAACCACTGTGGGGTGTGTGAGATTCCTCTCTTACCTAATGGTAAACCCTCTTACGCTTCCTAAACAAAACTATTCTACCTCAAAAACAACAACAAAAGAAAATCCTAAAATTAAAAAAAAATAAATAAATAAACCTGAAATTAAGAGCTCAAAGTAGTTTCTTTTTTTATTTTTTCTTTTTGGGTCATACCCAGTGATGCATAGGGGTAAGTTACTCCTGGCTCTACACTCAGGAGTTATTCCTGGCGGTACTCAGGGGACCATATGGGATGCTGGGAATCAAACCCAGGTCGGCCACGTGCAAGGCAAACTCCCTACCCACTGTGCTGTCTCTCCAGCTCCAAGAGCTCAAGGTATTTTCAACAGAAAAATCATGGAAATCAAGAAAGAAGCAGCTGACGAGAAGACAAACTTCTAAGAAAGTCCCCCAGTCAGACAAGATAGAGAAATATATTGAAAAAAAAAAGTAACAGGAGAAAAGTTGAATTGTGGGACATATGGGATGATAAAGGGAAGCCTAAAATTTTTCCACCAGTTCTATATGTGAGGAGAAGCAAAAAGGGCAGGAAAGAAAGGGTACTCAAGAATGGGTGAAAACCCTCTAACTTAGCAAGAGCAGTCACCTATAAATTCAAAAAGCTATGTGAATTCCAAAGGATAAGGCAAAGTAATTCATATCAATGCACCATAACTAAACTTCTAAGTACTAAAGACAAAGAAAGACTCTTGAAAGCAGGCAAAGAAAAGAGATGGCTTATGGGAGAGATCAAATGCAAGGAGTAGATTTCCTGTCAGAGCCATGGAGGCCAAAAGGAAGTGACAGGATACTTCCCGGATGCTGAAAGAAAACAAGTGGTGCCCAGACACCTACACCAAGTGAAAATATGCTTCAAGAATCAAAAGAAAATCAAAACATCCTCAGATATGGAAGGGAGAGTAAAGAGAATTTGCTAATAGACCAATCCTAAAATAAATGACTAAAAGGAATTCTCTAGGAGGTAAAAAAAAAAAAAAAAAGGAATTCTCTAGGAGATAAAAGAACTATAAATCACTAGAAAGGAAGCAAGAACATAGCCAGCAAAAACCACGGGTAAATAGGCTTTCCCTCTCAAGTTTTCTAAACAATGTATGACTGAAGCAGGAATTAAAATACCAACTAATGTGGCTCTAAATTATATAGAGGACAGACATAAAACAATTACAAAGGGAACGGCTAAGGGATGTAAGTAGAGGTACTCTCTTAACTTGACTCTCTTAACTTGATTGCAGCAAGTAGTAGTGTACAGTGGAATGAATGCAGCAATCGCCAAAAGAAACTATAGTTAAGGGGGGGGGGGGACTATAGTGAAGAAAAAAGCTATAGTAAAGAAAAACACGACAGACAATGAAATTCCTTTTAGTTAAACACAGGACCAAAAACATGGCTCAGTGGCAGAGCATGGCACATGTGCCTTGCACATATGAGGTCCTGGGTTCCATTCACAGAATTTTTTAAAAGAAAGAAACCTACATAAAAATTTCAAGCAAAATGAAAAAAATCAGAACAGAGAATTTTTTGAAAATGATGGCTGTAACTCCTGCCACATCAATCCACTGTCCACTGTCCTCCTGTTGTTCGTTGATTTGCTCAACCAGGCCCAGTAACGTCTCCATTGTGAGACTTGTTGTTACTGTGTTTGGCATATTGAATACATCACGGGTATCTTGCCAGGCTCTGCCATGCGGGTGGTATACTCTCAGTAGCTTGCCGGGCTCTCCGAGAGGGGCGAAGGACTCGAACCCAGGTTGATGCGTGCAAGGCAAATGCCATACACGCTGTGCTATCACTCCAGCCCGCCAATAATCAAAATATATAATAATTTAAGTTGTTTAGTTTTATTTGTTGTTTATTGATGTGGCAAAGCAAATTATTATATATATTGACTATTTAGGGATTATTCCAGGAATGCAACACTAGCTTAACATTTAAAAAAGCAATGTGGGCTGGAGTGATAGCACAGCGGGTAGGGCGTTTGCCTTGCACGCGGCCGACCCGAGTTCAATTCCCAGCATCCCATATGGTCCCCTGAGCACCGCCAGGAGTGATTCCTGAGTGCAGAGCCAGGAATAACCCCTGTGCATTGCTGGGTGTGACCCAAAAAGCAAAAAAAAAAAAAAAAAAAAAAAAAAAAAGCAATGTAATTCACCTTATTAACTAACTAAAGAAGAAATTGTGAACACAATAATTAATGCAGAAAAACATCACAAAATTCAACACCTACTAATGATTTCAAAAGAAAAAAGGCGTTGAAGAGACACTATAGTTGCAAAGGCTCTTAGAGTCTAGCATCCAGATTTGACCCCAGGTACCAAATATGGATTCCCCCCCACCCCTCCACACAACCAGGAGTGATCCCTGGGGGGAGGGGGGAAAGCCAGGAGTAATAAGCGCTAAATACTGCTAGGTATGGCCCAAACACACACCCCCACCAACACACACGGTCCAAACACATACCCCCACTACCACACACCACAGAAAAAGCAAAAAAAAAAGAAAAAGAAGAAAGAAGAAAGAAGGAGGAAGAGGAGGAGGAGGAGGAGGAAGAAGAAGAAGAAGAAGAAGAAGAAGAAGAAGAAGAAGAAGAAGAAATAACCTCTTTAAAAAGCAGAAATCACAGATAAAGTGCATCTACTAAAAAAACCTTAGAAGTCATATTATACATAGCAATGGATGAGACTAAGACTAAACACTTTCCCTGATAGGCAAAGAAACTACGCCACAATGGATGGCCACTCCCAGAATTCTTACTTCTCTCAATGCTGCAATTTCTGGCCAATGCAACAAGGCAAGAAAGAAAAGAAAAGACAAGAGAAATGACAAAAAAGAAATACAATACTTACAGATGATATCATTGTCCACAGAGAAAAATCACATAGAATCTACAAAAGTTCCTAGAACTAGTAAATTCAACAAGGCTGTAGGATCAATATAAAAAAATCAGTTCTACTTCTATATGCTAGGAATGAACAAACAGACATCAAAGTTATTTGTCATCTGCAACTGCTTTTTTTAAAAAAGCCAAATACACAGGAATAAATCTTACAACACGTGTAGGATTCACATGCTGGAAACTTATAAAATGTTTATAAAAGAAATCAAAGAGAAGATAAAAACTGGAGCCACACAGAGTTCATAGACTAGAAGATTCTAGGATGTTAATTCTCCAAACGGAAAAGTTCAGCAAGATAAATGCAGATGTAAACAAGATTATTTTAAAATCTATTTGGAAAGGCAAAGAAACGAGAATAGTTATTTAAAAACTTTAAAAGCAGGCGCCAAGCGTGGAGTTCAGTGGC
Source organism: Sorex fumeus (assembly GCF_029834395.1). Taxonomy (NCBI): domain Eukaryota; kingdom Metazoa; phylum Chordata; class Mammalia; order Eulipotyphla; family Soricidae; genus Sorex; species Sorex fumeus. The sequence goes on along the minus strand of NW_026606179.1, from coordinate 1,588,839 downwards.
AGACACATATCTCATATGTGTAAGGCCCCAGGCTTGATCCCTGAAACTACAAAATAAAATTGTATTTTAAAGGAGGGTGAGAGATTTCAATGGCAAAAGTTCTGGTCCTGCAAGTGTGAGCTCATGATCCAAGCAAGCACTGGCACGCACGGCCCTGTGGGACCACCCCCACCCCCACCACGTGCTGCAAGAGGCATGAGCTTCACACACTACAACCAAGTGTGCGCAAGCCCTGAGAGCAAGGTGTGTTAAGCATGAAGCAAGTGTGTGCAACCACTAGTCATCAAGACGAAGAACAGAGGATTTTTTTAAGAAGCAAAGAACAAGGGGGGGGGGGGGGATATTCATTACACGTTTTACTATCTACTACGCTACTTAAAACTGTGTGGTATTCATGAAAGGTTAGACAAATACCTTGACCTCCAATGGAATAGGGAACCCAGACCAAACTAACCGACAAAAACTTGATTTTTGACGAAGGTGCAAGAGCAACTCAGTGAGGAGAGACATGTTCAACAAACAGTGCTGGAGCAACTGAACGATCACAGGAGAAAATGATATATATATTAAAAAAAAGCTCAGCCTCGTGCAAAAATTAGCTCAAGATGGAGTACAACCAAATTAGACTTTACTAAAATCAAATATTTTATTCAGCAAAAGTTCTGTTACAATACTATCGGCAGGTGTGGAGCCAGGGAGCAAATACCGCTCGGCCCTGTCTCTCGAGCTCTGCAGGAGGTCCTCTTTAGGAGTGGGAAACAAGAGAAACTGCTGAACGTGGTCTCAAGTTGGTGAGACGGCTCAGAGCACTTGGCATGTGATGGCCCCAGGTTCAACTCTCGGGTGGAATTAATGATGAAACCCCTAAGCACTGCTGCACCCACCCCCGCACTGGGCTGAGAACAGGAGTGGGCCTCCCCTTAGCCCCAGCACTGTTTAGGAACATCCCCCACCTTCATTCCTTCCCCATTCATAACATCCCGTCATACAGAAGACTCTCTACTTAGGGCCTGCTACCACCTCACCTTCCAAAGCTCCCTTCCACATACTTCCTGCTCCTGAACAGTGATTCACTTCTGCTACACACGACACCTTAAAATGAGTCTCCTTCAAAGGCAAAAACCAAATTAATACCATTTAATGGGAACTTCTTGTGTTAACCAAAGACACTCTCACTCTCTTCTTTCTCAGAGGGCTCAATTACACTGCTACCTCCCAGGGAAAAGGAAACAATGTTTCAACTCCTGGCTCAGTGAGAGCTATTTCATTGGGGGGGGGGGGGGGGGGGGGGTCTGGTATTCTTCAACCTTTTTACACCTGCCCATGAGCAATGTCTCCAGGCCAAGTCAGAAGCAAGCAGTAGACCAGTGGCTGTCAACCTCTCCATGCCCGCATATGGGCAGGGTTCCACAGACCAGTGGGTGGAGCCCTGCCCTGCTCCAACTCCCTGCTCACCCTCCAAACCCAAGCCATCTCCTTTCCTTCTCACTCACGGTACCTCAGCCATCAGGTAAGAATCCTGCCTTCATCCAGCTGAGTGCCCCGCACACAGGAGGGATGCCGTAACAGAATGAAGAACAAAGCCACGAATGAGTCCAGGGACAAGCCCCAGTCACACCACACGGCTGGGGGCGGGACTGTTTCCTAGGCGTGTTCTCTGAGCATTACTGGAAAAGAAAGACCTTCCCTGCCAAGACCTGCACATACGGCACTCCCGGGGCACTGGCCAACACCCAACATCAAGAGGCCAGCACGTGAAGCGGCAGACAGGCTGAGCTTCAGTGCCCTCCTCCTTGGAACCAATCTTCGGATACACAAACCCATGTACTGTGCTGGTGGCAAAGACAAAAGGCAGGACCACGGCAGTTCTACGCTGCAGTAACCTGAAGAACAACAGAAAGAAGCCAAAAGCCCTGTTCATGAAATGGAAGTAACTCAACATTCAACAAGGAAATGGCGGGACTGGAAAGACAGCACATTGTTGAGGCGTTTGTCCTGCAAGCGGCTGGCCCAGGTTTGATCCCCACATCCTATATGGTCCTCGGAACACTACCAGGAGTGGTTCCTGAGTGCACAACCAGAAGCATCACCCCCTGAGCATCGCTGGGTGTGGTCCCCTCCCAAAACAAACAAAAAATGGCTAAGCAAAGGCTGCTAAGTCAACTCACCAAACCACTACACAGCCACAATTATAAATGATTATGACAAAGTTAAAAAATCTTCCACAGAAGGACCCATAGAGTTTCACAAAGCCAGGCTCCCTGCAGAGCTGGATGGCTTCATACACTATATCCCGGGTTACTGGTACCCTCATTCTGGGAGTGTTCAGGGTATTCTCCCAGGAGCTGAATTTACTCCAAAGTCTTGGGGGTAGAAACAGAAGCACACGCAGTCATTCCTCTCACGGGGTCTCAAGGTCTAGTGAAGACATTTGAACAAGCAACAGAGCAGGATGTGAAAACAAGGATGAAGCTCATAAAATGCATAGGACAGAGTGGAAGTCAGAAAGAAAGTAGCTCTTGTGATGAGCAAATCTTGGGGTTTTCTATTTGTTTTTATATTTGTAAAGAAATACTACTAGAAGCACACCAGATTGGATGGGAGTGTAATGTAGAAGCCAACCAAAGTCAACTAACAAAAACATTAACACAGAAAGCTTAACTTGCAATAACAGCTTACAAAACCCCAGACAAGGACTTAAACATCCCCATGATGACATACAACAATTTTCACTAATTCTCTTCTATGGAAATAATTTTTTTCATTCCGTTAGCAATTTAGCGGTAACAAGCAAGATAAAATAAACTGTTGTGGGCCTGCAATGGGGACAGGCTTGAGGGGTGGTTGGGAAAAAGGAGCCAATGGTGGAGGGAAGGTGACCGTGGTGGTGGGGCTGGTGTTGGAATATCGAAGGCCTATAACAACTTTGTAAACCATGGTGTTTAAATAAAGGGGGGGGGGGGAATGCTACTAAAATACTACGCAGCAGATATGCTTCAATAGAAAGGCTGACTGCGTGCCTGACTGCACACAGGCACGATTTCTGATACAGTCCCAGCAGATATCGGCCCCCAAAGGGAGGATCGATCATTCTCAGAGAACAGTAAGTAGTTGGGCGCTTGCCACACCCCGCCAATGGCAGGACCTAAGAGTTCCTGAGTAAAGACCCTGACTGGGGTGGGCACTAGGAGGCTCACATTTCTGGTTGTATGGTCCAGGAGACCGTATCTCTGTGATTCTCAACTTCATCACCTGTGGCAGCAGAATCCCCTCATAATCTTTCCACCCCCTTCTACCACACCCAGACACACCAGACAGTGAGCGCCAGGGCCAGACGCTCTAGCTCCTCCCCTGAGCTGTGCACACTGCTGGCACTCAAAGTGAACATGGGTGGGATGCAGGGTACGAGTCCTACAGGGGGAGGTGATGACTGGGGGGTCCCAGAAGAGGGTAACAGACAGGACTAAAGCCAGCTTGGGGAGGGGGGAAGCATCTGCAGGTAGGGGTAGCACACACAAAACCCTCCCTCATACCCAGCAGCACCTCTGAATTCCAACAGAGTGACTGTTCCCAGGAAAGCTCTCCATAAAGAAAAATCCCAGTCTTGAGAAGGGGCCTCTGTCTATGGGAGCCAGTCTCCCATCCCTGGGGAGACTGAGCGGGCAGACATTTATCCGGAAAAGGGTGGGGTTCAGGAACCTATTCTTAGCATCTGAAGGGGGGCAAAAGGTGTTTTTGTAGCGCACCTGTGGAAAGCTATAAGCACAAAATGTGTAGAAATTGCAGTGAATATATCTCTGGGGGGGTGGGGGTAGATATGATATACATTAAGGTTGGTTCCTTGCCTTTTTCCAAAAACATTTGTGTGGAAGAATGTCCCAGTTTTGGGGTCACCATCATCTTAACATGGGATGTGGAATTCTTTTGTTTTACTTTATGGGGTACCCTCAGCTCTCTCCCCTCTGGAGAAGCCCACACTCCCTCTTGAATGTATTCCCTAAACAAAGCTAATTTAATTCACTAAAAAATGGTGTGGGGGAGGGGACAGTGCAGATAATAGTACAGTGGGTAAGGAGCTCACCTTGCCTGAGGCTAACCAGGTTCAATCACCAGCACCCCATCTGGTCCCTCAAAGTCCACCAGGAGTGACCCTGAGAACAGAACCAGGGGTAAGCCCTAGCATAGCTGAGTGTAGTCCAAAACGAAAAAGAAAGTTTTTGTGGAAATTCTTCTATAATCACAGAAAACAGGCTGTTCGATATTTTATTTTTTTATTTATTTTAGTTTGGGGGCTACGTTTGGTGATGCTCAGGGTTTATTCCTGGTTTTGCACTCAGGAATTACTCCTGGCGGAGTTCCATCCTATGGGATACCAGAGGTTGAACTCAGGTTGGCTGTGTGCAAGGCACACATGCTACATGTTGTATTACTGCTCGAGTCCCTGATACTTTCTTCAATTCCAAAAGGAGAAATGACACCTGGGTAGCATCCACCTAGCCATCTTTTAAGCTTGTAACCCACGGGAGAGTTCACAGTCACCTGACTTATCTGGGATGTTGATGGAATTCAGAAAAAGGAGAGGTAGCACATGTCCAGTCCCTTCCACAAACGGGAGCCTCCAGCAGGGCCCTGAAGCCCACCTGCCCGACCCAGGCTCTGTATACCTCTGGCTGTGCCCAGAAAGGTCCCGGACCCCCAGGAAAGTGAACTGGTTTGTTCTCTTTGCTGCCCATTATTGCAGAATGCTCCTGAGGCCACGCATGAGCTTGTCCCCACATGCTGCATGAAGCAAACGGTGCTGGAGCGCCTCGAGGAGCCACCCTGCAAAAGCAGCTCTGGACCAGCTGTGATCCTCAGCAGAGGCACCGCCTGCCAGCATGAGTCTCCAGGACCTGTCACCTGCCTCTCCAGAACAGCAGGAAGAACTGGCCTTCACAAAGACGCTCAGGACTATGGCATTCAACATGATCTGGAGCCAAGTGTGACGTGGCAAAGCACTGGTCTTCCCAGTGAGAAAAGGGTCCTGGCCCACTAGCAGGAAACCGTCATGTGGGCCAGACAGTGGTTTCCAACTAATGGAGAATGAACCAGGGCCGAATTGCAGGTGTGAACTAACGGAAAAACCACTAGACACTCTCAGTCTAAGGGAGCATGCTGGGTGCTCTGTTTAAAATACCCACTGCCCTCCCCCGCATTGGTTGCATCTGTCCTGAGCTCCGGGGTCAACAGAAGTCAATATCTATGGCTTTTGAGGTCACCTGGGCTCTTCATGTTACTTACTCCTCAGTCTTCACAGGAAACTTATGAGATACATCCATCACTTCCTTTATTAGTGTTTTGAGTTTTTTTTAAAATTTTTTTTATTAAAAAATTTTTAATAGTGAGACATCATGAGGTACAGTTGCAGACTTACACATTTTTGTGCTTGGGTTTCAATTATACAATGATCAAATACCATCCCTCCACCAGTGCCCACTTCCCACCACCACGGATCCCAGTATCCCTCCCACCCCCCATCCCCCCCATCCCACCCTATCTCTGTGGCAGGGCATTCCCCTCTGTTCTCTCTCTCCTTTTGGGTGTTGTGGTTTGCAAAAGAGACATTGAGTGGCAATCATGTTTGGTCTATAGTCTACTTTCAGCATGCTTCTCCCATCCTGGGAGGATCCTCTCAACACCTTTATTTGGTGTTCCCCTCTTTATCTGAGCTCCCTTTTCCCCTAGTATGTGTGGTTGGCCTCCAAGTCATGCAGTAAAATTCCTGGTACTAATCTCGGCCATTCTTGGGTGTTAGTTTCCTATTTTGTTACTTTATGTTCCACAGATGAATGCAATCTTTCTATGTCTATCACTTTCTTTCTGAGTCATTTAGCTTAACATGATACTTTCCATGTAGTACCACTTGTATGTAAATTTCGTGACTTCGTCTTTTCTAACAGCTACATAGTACTCCATTGTGTAAATGTACCAAAGTTTCTTTAACCAGTCATCTGTTCTCGGGCACTCAGGTTGTTTTGGTTCTGTTTGTGGTTTTTTTTTGGTTGGTTTTTTTTTTTTTTTTTTTTTTTTTTGCTTTTTTGGGTCACACCCAGCAGGAGTTACTCCTGGTTCATGCACTCAGGAATCTCTCCTGGTTCATACACTCAGGAATCTCTCCTGGCGGTGCTTGGGAGACCATATGGGATGCTGAGAATCGAACCTGGGTCTGCCGCGGGCAAGGCAAATGCCCTACCCGCTGTGCTATTGCTCCAGCCCCATTAGTGTTTTTCAGATCAAGAAATTTTATGGAAAGAGGAGTGAAGGCTACACATTCAACAGAGAACACAGGCTTCTCAGACACAGGAGGTCCACATAGCATAAGAAAGGAATTACGAACCTCAAGTTGGGATACAGAGGCTCCAAAATGCCCCTACCACTTCCATCTTCCTTACAATCAAGTACAGGTATGCAGAGAGTAATAGGACCCTCTAAGGCCACAGAGGGAGCAAGCATCCAAGACAGAAGCAGCCCATCTGTGGGTCCTAACCACTAGACAAGGCCTCTCCAAGTCAATGAGTCACTCCTCCAAATTAAGGCTGACCATCCCAGCAGGAAGCACATTCCCAAAGAAGGTACAGTCCAGGCCGATACGCCGTTAAGGCCCTTCCCCAGACAGTCCTGGAGCCAGGAGAGGCCCGATGGGACCCTTGTGGTTCTAAAGGAGAAGAGGGGGGCTACAAGGGAAGCTACCAAAAACCTCCTTTCCATGATCCACCTCCCTAGACTGCCATACCATGGGTGACTTGAGAACTTAGGAGCCGAAGAAAATTTCCCTGCTTCCCGTATAAAGCTGGTAAGTGTGAGGCTCCCACCTCGACCCAACCCCAGGGAAAACAAGACTCAGGAAACAGGGTAACACTGCAATGTATCACCCAAACAGGAATCCTCTGGGCAGCCAGCTGGGGGCTATCCACTATGCCAGGATAGATGACCCCAAAAGTAAGAAACACACCATTTATCTTTGCTGTGAGAGGCCAGGACACAAGAATTTCAATTCAAAGATGGCAAAGCCACTGAGAATACCAACATAGAGAGGAGCTGGAGTGACAGTACAGCAGGGAGGGCATTTACCATGCATACAGCCAACCTAGGTTCAATCTCCAGCATCCCAAATGGTCTCCCAAGCACCAGGAGTGATTCCTGACTGCAGAGCCAGGAGTCACCCTGGGCATAGCCAGGTGTGGGCCAAAAACGAGAGAGAGAGAGAGAGAGAGAGAGCCCTTGCAAAGAGGAAAATTAAAAAAATGCAGTGAAGAGAAAGGGAGAAAGGAACTCAGCACTGAGAGGGAGGGGCAGGAGAGGCACCCGGGAGAGATTTCCTTGCATGAGCAAAGGACCAACTTCTGAAACTGAAATTTCATTTACCTTGAGTGACTGAGGTCCTGAGTTCAATTCCTAACACACCACACACACACACACACACACACACACTCACACACACAGAGTAAATACTGACATCAGGGATATGAGTCAGAAGGTAATGGACTCTCGCCACCTGCCACCCTCCAGAGAAGGCGGCAGGGCCTTGGCCACAGTGCCCCCCACTGTGAGCAGCTAGAGGGAGGGGGTCAGAGACACGTCCCAAGGTCAGGCACATGCCTACAGCCCGGGCTGATCAGGTCCCTCTTCCAGGGGCACCTGAGGGGCTTCCAGCCTGCAGAGACTCACAGCTGCCCAGTTCGCAGCAGCACAGGAGGAAGCAAAGACAGCAGGACCTGCAGAGTCTGAGATAACGTCTCTGATGACACAGCCTACAGTCCCCACACACGTGTCCACAGCTGTGCCCAGCTGAGCACTCACACACATGTGAGCACGTGGGAGGGGCTGAGGCCAACAGTGTGCCTGAAGGGCAGACTCCGAGGAGCCAGGGGAGCAAAGAGAAGGGACTCGGCAGCATCAGCCATACAGGGAAGGAGGTGGGAGCATCAAGGAATGTCTGGCAAAATGTGAATGATTAGCACAAATCAAAAATGAGGCGGAGGCAGTAAATGTCTGGAGGTATTTTTGCAACAACAATTTTGTTTTGGGGCCACACCTGGCAGTGCTGAAGGGCTACTCCCAACTCAGTGCTCTGGGGACACTGCAGTGCCAGGAATCGAACCCAGGTCTCCTTTATGCAAGGCATGAGCTCAGGCAGTTGAGCTCACTCTCTGTCAAGGCCTGGTGGCTATTTTTAAATAACCTCCTTTAACAGAGACCAAAAAAGTATACAGCACCTACCACTGTGTAATCTGGGCAATTAGCTTCTCCAAAGCCAAAAAAGGGAAAAGGGCTGAAGGGGTCACTGGAAAAAAGGGTCTGCAGCGGCTTCTCTGGGCGCAGACTGGGGCCAGCCACCCCCGTTACATAACCACACACAAACCGAAGATTTCTCAAAGGAACCTACAGGCCTTTCCACAAAGAGTTCCCACCAACAAGGACAGAGACAGCTTGGAGAGGGAGGAGTTAGATGCGAGCAGAGAAGAAAGGGGAAATATTTTCGCTAAGAGATGCCATAAAAACCACAGGCATCGCCAAAATGGTAGTGTAACTGAAAGACCAGAGTCCGGGGACAACTCACTTAATGCTGAACACCAAAACTCCTACCAGCACGAAATCCAGGGCCAGGACCTGACTTCTAGAAGCACTTTAATCCCAAAGAGAAAAGGCACATTTTCCAGGGGCAGTCTGAGGACTGATGCAAGCTTCTTTCCCCCAAATAAAATAAATCCGACTTGTATCCTTTGAGGAACTCCGAGGTTCTCCTGAAGCCCCTTCCCAACTCCTTGCCTTGAGTGCTCGGGACGGACCATCACCCTAGGGCAGGGATCGGATTGTTCTCTCCACGCAGACTGCTGACCCAGCTCCAACCCTGCACTTCGAAGGAAAGGGAGTATTCTACCTCACCCCTGCACCAGCTCCAGATCAAGGTTCAGGATGGGTCTTGGCAACTATCACGAGCCTTTCAGTGAGAAATACTTGAGGCTTGGCTTTCTGGCTGCAAGGCAAATCAGCGCCGAGCCTGGGCAAGAGCCTGTCTAAGGTTGCTGGTTCTCAGCTGTCTATCGCCACTCCTTGTCCCCCAACATTGCTGCCTGCCCGGTTCTTCTCCAGACTCCATCCTAAAATATTCCAGTCATCTGCACAGCATGGCGGTGAAACCCCAGTGCACAGTGACTTCCCTCCCCAAGCCGCACACGACCATCTGTAGTCAGGAAAGTGAAACCTTTCCTAGCCCACTGTCATGTCAAGTCCCTCTGAGTGCCATGGAATTCCTTGCCTGAACTTCAGTCATTCCTCAGAGAGCCACAGGAGACCAGAGAAAGGGAAAGCCAGCTCCACCAACGTGTCAACTTCCGGGGAGAGCAGGTGCTCCCCATACTCTGCCCACCCATGGCTGAAGTCTCACCCCCAGGCTATTCAGGCCGCTGGCCAGGTCCTCACCACTACCAGCTCCTCCGCTGTCCACCAGGAAGAGACTCAGGAACTCCACACATACAGCTGAGCTACCTCAGTGGTTCCTAAACATCCCCAAGTCATGTGGTCCTGAGGTTCCTGTGGGCTCCATGCATCAATCAAAACTAGTTTTATAAAAATACCAAGTCATCCATCATGTGCCTTTTCCACTCTCATTTTTTCACTAGTACAGTTTTCCAGAAGCTAGATGACAAGATATCGCAACAGATCAAATACAAAAGATATGAGTCCAGCTACAAAAAAGGGCAAAATGATGCAATTCTTCAGCAAAATGTTGTTCTGGAATAGCTGTTTTTCAGAACACATGTAATTTGTGTTAGCATGTACTGGTCAGCATTTCTATAAATAAGTACTTTAACTTCACAGTTGCTTTTGGGGGGGCTTAGGTTTCTGGGGGATGCTGGTGCGCCTGATCCCTTGTCCTATCTCCCTGGCCCCTGACTTCTCAGTTTTAATTTCTGATAGAGTAAATGCCAAGGAAATAGCCCATAAAAACAAAAGCCTTTTGAGGGTCTTAAATAATCAAAAGCTTGCAGAGGTCCCGGGAACAAAGAGTTAGGAAGCAGTGGCCTAGAGAGCCCACGCTCCACCCCACCCAGCCCATCCTGTCCCCGACACGCATCACCTGATATATTGCCCTTCAGCACTCCTTAGCCCAAGCACAAGCAAGCCTCACACCTACCTCCTGGCTGCTCCCAGGAGTCCCTACTCCTCCACGCGCTACCTTAAAAGGCTGCCTCTCAACATTTCCAAACGAAACAGATCCCTGCACTCAGCTGGGCACACAGGCCTTGCTCCACACTCTCAGCCTCTGCCCTGGAGAGGAGGCCTGAACCTCGGCTGGGGGCCCCTCTGCTGGGTCCTCTCCCCCCCCCCCCCCATGGAGACGCTGCATCATCAAGGACAGGGATACTTCCCTCTCACCCTCTGGGGAGCTGAAGGGACAGGAGAAAAAGGGACTCATGACCAAATGTGCTTTGACCACCTACTCTAACTTTCACTGTCTTTAAGAGCAATGCTTGGACACACTGAGCCAGGCCTCGGTGGTCTGCTCCAGAAACTGTCCCAGTAAGGTCCCGGGGGAAGGAACGCTGATGGAGGAGAGGCAGGACAGAAGCCAAGACTCTCTCTTAAGCGAGACAGAAGTTCATGAGTGTTTATTATTTAAATTTAGAATGGATTCATGTTGCACAATATATGCTACTCATTTTCTTTTGCACACATCAAGTATTTTATCAGTGGTTACCAGACAGTGAAGATGCCTGGAGCATGGGATGGACTGGGATGGGGGTGGGCTCAGAGGGGGCCATTTGTCCTCTCAGCTCTCATGTACGTGCGTTACATGGCTTTGTTTTCTGCTAAGATGAAGTGTGAGAACTGGAAGAGAGCGGCAAACAGGAAAAATGAGGTTCTTTCCCTCCACCGACCCAGGCCCTTTGGAGCCTGATCTCAGACCCTCGGGTCTCCTCCCTGTAGCTCCCAGGCCTCTCACTTGCTGTTCTCTAGGTCCTCATGCTCTGGGGTGCACCTCCACCTCCTTGTCTTGGTTTTCAACTTCCATGCATCCTCCCAACAACTTGTCTTTGTGGTAGCACAGCTGATCTAGAGGTTAGACAAAAGAGGGGAAAAGGAGGGAAGGAAATTCAAAGGGGGACGGGCCCCTCTGCCACTCCCTTGTGACTGCACCTGTGATTATGCCTCACTGGGGTGGCCAAGAGACCAGTTCTCTATCCTGAACTCGGCCAGAAGTGGAGCACTTGTGTTTGGGCAGCGTCATCCACCCACTCCAGCACCCCATGTCTCTCCCAAGCAGAAGGCAGCAGTACGAACATCTGACCTGGAAGGCTGATTTGAAACACAGCTCAAAAACAGAATTACCACAAGGACCAGAAATGCCTTTATTTCAACCCAGAACAGAAGGCAGGCATTTAACAAAACACATACAGGAATGTACACCATACTATTTGCAACAGTCAAAAATCAGTAAGGTCAAAATGCCCATTAATTGAGAGAGTAAACAAAAAGTTGTATGTCCAGACAACAGGCTATTATGATTCTGTCATAAAATGCAATGAGATACAGGGCTAGAGAGACAGTACACGAAGTAAGGCACTTGCTTTGCTGCAGCTGTTCCTGGTTCGATCCCTGGCACCACTTATGGTCCCCTGAGCACCAGCTGAAGTGATCCCTGAGCACAGAGCTGGAGTAGCCCCTGAACAGCACTAAGGATGGCCTCCCAAGCCGCACAGAAAGCAATGAAGCCCGACCCATCAACCACGTGGGAATCCTGAAAACATTACCCGAAGGGGCCAGAAACCTGAAGAAAAAAAAAGCTCCATGTTCTCTGACCCCAATTGGATGAAATTTCCATAACAAGGAAATCCATTGTTCTGGTGGCTAAGAATTGGCAATGAGGAGCTAATAATTACAGGGAATTATGTATTATATGTTTTGAACTGCAGAGTGGTCATGCACTAGCAATACAGGGCTGGAGAGAGACAGTATATACTTGCCTGTATGAGCCAGACTACCACCAGGAGTGACCCCCAAGCAGAGTCAAAGTAGCCCCTGAGCCCAGCTAGGTTTAGCCCCAACCCCCCATTCCCAACACTAAAGAACATGCTAAATACATCCTCGTGCTATACTTACTTTGACTCTAACTTATTTTAATTTTGGAGTTTGGGCCACACCCAGCAGCGCTTGGGGTATCATGTGGAGCCAAAGCCTGAACCCAGGATTCCTGCATGTAAGGCTTGAGCTGCAACCGTGACCAACCTCCCTGGGCCCTCAACTGTTTAACTTTGAGTTGGTTCACTTGGCCCAAGGATGTGGGCTCTGTGACCAAGCACCTGCCTTGCACACATGGAGGCCAGGAGCCTGACCACGGGCTCGGCCCCACTGCTGTGGAGATGCCTGGTGTGCAATCCCCAGGAGGCGCCGTGACCAAGTGTGCGTCCCTCACACTGTCACAATAGCAAAGGGAAGAGGAAGAAGAACACTCTCTGAAATCAGATTTAATAAAATCAAACAGTTCATTTTTATATTGCATGAATTTTAATCTAAAACCAAAACGCACAGGGCCAGGGAGCCACCTCAGAGCTGGAGTGCACACCTGGCGCACATAAGGTCCCAGGTATGTTCCGCAAGGCCTCTTGAGGACCGCTGGGCACACCCCAGGGGACTCTCTCACCTGCCCCCACCCAATGCACGCTCAGCTCACTCCACCCCAGGTCAAGGAGTTCACAGCTGAGAGCTGTTTTCCATCCTCCCCCCAACCACCCAGCCATCTGCCCAGACGCTTGTCCCCAGAACACCTCAATCCTAGAGCTTCTCCCTGAACTACAGCAGTTAAAGGAAGAGGGGAGAAGTGACATTTAAAATTTGGGATTGCAGAGGGAGGGAGGTGAATGAGACCCCTACCCGCCGCAAGGGACCCAGCCCTGGCAGCCGAGAACCTCCAGAACTCAACCGCCACCATGCTCACGGTTGCTCTCCACACGCTCAGGCTGAGCCTCACCCAGAAGTGAACATATTTCTGGACCACGCAGCCACATTTGCAGCCATGCAACAACTCGTACCACACACCACCCATACTCCAAGAGTACTGCACCACACTCGATGGGGCTTAAAGTAGGAGGCAACCAATTTTAGAGGGAAATATTTTTTTGTTTGTTTTGCGTTTTGGGTCACACCCAGCGATGCACAGGGGTTACTCCTGGCGGTGCTTGGGGGACCATATGGGATGCTGGGAATTGAACCCCGGTCGGTCGCATGCAAGGCAAACGCCCTACCCGCTGTGCTATACCTCCAGCCCCGAAAAATTTTTTTATAGATACAAATATATATGTATATGTATATATATATATACATATACATATACATAAAAGCATACAAGGCTCAATCCTTAACAACATGTTAGTGATCTCTTATAGAAGGGTTTAATACAACAATCTGGGTGAAATACAGCAACCTTCACACTCTTTCCTCTAAGGAAACTTTTTTGGAGCATTTTCAGTGGTTTTTTGTAACAAACAATACAAAATAAATTATTTCAGTTCTGCTTTGAGGCAGGGGTTGGGGTTCAGGATAGAAATATCTGAAATATGGTGGTGGAAAGGTGTAATAGTAGTGGGATTGGTGTTTGAATATTAAATGTAATCAATTATTGTGAACTACTTTATAAAATAAAAATAAATTTTGAAAAGAAAAAAATTGGGGGTTGGAGGCACTCCTGGGGGTACTCAGATCACTCCTGGTGGGGCTCAGGGAACCATATGGGATGCTGGGGATTCAAACCCAGATAGGCTGCATGTAAGATAAGTACTCTCCCTGCCATACTAGAGCTCCAGCCCCAGAAAAGATATTGCAAAAAACCCTGTCGCTGCTTGGTCTTGACAAGGAGCCCATGGGTACAGTATGTGAGGACATGATGCCATTCATGGCAAAGGGAGGAATGCCGGAGAATATATGGGACCAACTTTTGGGGTAATAGTTTGGGAAAGAAGAATCACACCCCGTTCCTTGAAGCTCTTTCCCATTAAGAAACGGGGGGGGGGGGAGGGGGGCGGAGCAATAGTACAGCGGGTAAGTCAGTTTGCCTTGCATGCAGCAGACCTGAGCTCCATCCCCAGCATCCCATATGGTCTATGAGCACTACCAGGAGTGATTCCTGAGTGTGGAGCCAAGAGTAACCCCTGAGCATCGCTGGGTATGACCCCTCCCCCCAAAAAAGAAGAACGGAAGGTAGTGAGGGAGGGAGGGAGGAAGGGAGGAAGGGAGGGAGGGAGGGAGGGAGGGAGACAAAAATGAATGGGCAGGGCTGGAGAGTGATGGGAAGGGCACTACATAGGTCAGTTCAAGGCTCACGTTCACATGAGCATAGCACACAGACACCCAGGACAACCCTACTCCCTACTACCTGAAGGTCACCTGACTCCCTTACTGAGGTTCCCACTGTGTGGGACCAGGAAGGAGGAGGCCTCGGTCAGACTGTCTGGGTTTGTGCCCCAGCTCCTCTTCCTGCATCACCCTCAGGCAAGTTATCTGACCTCTCCGCATCTTGGTTTTCTTATCTCTCCTCATAATGTTGCAGTGACTATCAATGAATCAATAGTGGCCTAATACACTGTGATTACTACTCACAATGAATGCCGCCACCACACCACCACCACCACCACGGCCACAATACACAATCCCAGAGCAGGTTAGCACTGTAGCACTATCCTCCCATTGTTCATCAATTTGCTCGAGCAGGGACCAGTAACATCGCCACTTGTGAGACTTCTTGTTACTATTTTTGGCATATTGAATACATCACGAGGAGCTTGTCAGGCTCTGCCATGTGGGTGGGATACTCTAGGTAGCTTGCCGGGCTCTCCGAGAGGGACAAAGGAATTGAACCCAGGTCGGCCACCTGCAAGGCAAACGCCCTACCCGCTGTGCTATCGCTCCAGCCCAGAGCAGGTTACAGTCCTAAAATGTAAGTATAGGAAAACTGCCACACTCCGAGAGCTACAAAGCCATGCCGGGCAGATTCTGGGCAGGAGGGGTGGCTTGAGGGCCATGAGTCAGCGGGCTGTGTGCCAGGAAGACATTTGCCAAACGGAAAAGCCTGTTCTTGGGCTCTCGCAAGGAGACCCTTTGACTTGTTAAGATGCTAACCGAGATGCCCCCTGCAGAAGGCTCCGCTCTGCAGTGTGTGTGGGACTGGCTGAAGGCAGGAGGTCAGGGGACACTGCCACACAAAGGAGCCTCCCAAGTGGCATCAGCCCTTGGGCCTGCAGACTGGTTCTCTGGGGTAGGTGCAGGGAAGGGAGAGGGAGTGTGCTGGGGGTACCCTCCAGTCCTTGCACACTTGAGCAGGGAGCCCATCCAACTAACTTTTGGTCTCAGTCTGAAAGTACTTCAACTCTTCACTTCCTACCTGCTTTTTTTGAGGCAGTAGGGGAAGAAGGCAGGGGTGTGGCGAGAGGGGAAATGGCCACTGCTCGGATTCACTCCTAAGAGTGCTCAAGGATCACTCCTAAGAGTGCTCAAGAGACCGTACAGGATGCCGGGTATCAAATCTGGGTCAGTTGTATGCAAGCAAAGCACTTTGCCTGCTATACTATCTCTCCAACCCCTAAAAATTCTTAAATAAGTTTTTTTGTTTGTTTTGTTTTGTTTTTGGGTCACACCCGGCGATGCACAGGAGTTACTCCTGGTTCATGCACTCAGGAATCTCTCCTGGCGGTGCTTGGGGGACCATATGGGATGCTGGGAATCGAACCTGGGTGGGCCGTGTACAAGGCAAACGCCCTAACCGCTGTGCTACTGCTCCAGCCCCAAAATTCTTAAGTAAGTTTAATCTTTATGGCAGGAATAGAGCTCAGTGGTAGACGTTGCATATGAGAAGCAGTCCATTCCTGGCCCCTGGAATTAAAAGGGGAAAAAAAGGCCCCATTTGATAATATTTAACCCTGTTTTGAAAATCAAATTCACAAAAAAGAAAGAAAAAGAAAAAGAAAATCAAATTCACTCAGGAGCAGATTGACTATGGTCCCTTCCACTCTCTTGGGGCTAATATAAGAAAGTTCTAGGGTGGTGCCAAGAAGCTCAGTGGGGGAAAAGCAACCTCGCTTTTGTTTTGGAGGTATAGGGATTGGGGAGGGGAGAGACAGAGACTTGCGGGCCAGCTGTCCCACAAAATTACAGAGGCAGGACACCTCTCTGCATCAGTGTTGACTGAGCACCCACGTTCCCGTGAGCACTCACCAATGAGGGGATTTTCCATCCTGCAGCGGCTGGGAGCTCTGCATCCTCCACCATCCTCACAGGAACTCAATGATGGCCCGATGAGAGACCCCACTTTCCAGAGGAGAAACACACACATCACACACACACACACACACACACACACACACACACACACCTGAATTCTGCGTAACCTGCTCATAAGCACAGGAAAAATATGGAGCCTGAATGTGAACCCAAATCTGTGCTGAAAGCTGCTGTAACCAGGCCTTCCCTGCCCTGAGCACATTTAAAAGAAAATGGGAACTGTGTCAGATTTCTGGGTCAGAGCAGGCATCCAGGTAAAAGACCAATGCGCGTCAACCCAACAGAGATTGAGCTCCAACTTCAGCCCAATTGGGGAGGTTCTGGGTGTGCACCAGGACACACCCAGGAAGCACAGGCTCTTTCTGGTTCTACAGGGACGCCCAGCGGCCACGCCCCTCTCCTGCCCAGATGACTGGGATGGTCCGGGGCCTGAAAGCGTGCCACGGGGCTGGCTGGTCTCAGTGCTTCAATACCCACAGAGATCAAGGAAACTATTTCCGGATTCCAATTTCTCCTTCAGGGGGAAAGGCAGTGCTTCCTGTTCAGGATGGTGCCAAATGTTTGGTCACTGCCACAGGCCAGCAACCCAACTGGGGGACACTGGACACCCTGAGCCCAAGATTTCAGGACTTGCAGGAAAAGGCCTGGCAGCCCCCCTCCCAGCGTGCACCCCACAAACCCCAGCAACTACAGAATTCAAGTCAGGGCAAGGCCTTGTTTCCGATAGCAAAGGTTACTTGTTATCAGACAGAGAGGACAAACAGGACTTTGGAAAAACCCACACTGGCATTCCTGTACCAAGGCAGGTCACTATTCCTCTCTGGGTTTCAGCTGCTCCATTCCACTGGGGGGGTCAGGGGCGAGGGAGAGAGGGGACAGGACAATTCCTGGCCGCTCAGGGGAGGAGGCTGCTCCCCCACTGCAGCCAGCCCCTCCTCCCAGAGGGAGGCATCAGGAGTCCACGCAACAGTTTTTGATGTGTTTTGCAATACCCCGCCTGCTACAGAAGCAGCAGCCAGTTTACAAGCGGCCTTCCCAGAGCAAGGCCAGATTCCTGCGCACACCAACGCTGGCGCAGAAACTCCGTGGAGCAGAATCCCACATCGCAGCCCACTGCTAAGCATCTTGGTAACCACAGGGGCCACACGAGCTCTCTTGAAATGCAACATCCCCGCTCCGCTGATGCCCACGTGGCCACCAGCACAGCTTTCCTCCCCAGCACCACGGAGGAGGGCGGGCGGGGGCGGGGGGGGGGGGAGATGAGATCATGGGATAGGATGCCCAACAGGCAGTAAGGGCTGGAGGATGCGTAAGCCTATCTGCTCACCCCAAGCACAAGCCCTGGCCCAGGGCACAGAGCAGCACAGAGATGCGCAGCTCAGCGTGATGGGAGAAGGGACCAAAAGGGTTACAGGCTCTGGGCACAAAGCAGGCTGTGGTTTCATGTGCACTAGAATGACCCTGAGAGAAAACCACCAAGTGGTTTGGAAGATTCCAGTTCCAGTGTCCAGAGACAAAATGCCAGCGAAACAACCCACTGCCTCTCCTGCCCCATGAGGAAGTGACAACAGGAGGGGAGAGGAGGAGTTGAGTATTCAGGGTTGGAAGTTTAGGGTTTCCATGAAACCGCCTTGAAAGATTTCCTAGAGCCTCAGCTCTGAAGACTGGATGGCCCACAGAATCTAAGGCAAAGTCTTCCAAACCTGTCCCTCATGGCGCCCAGAGAGGACAGAAGGCACCCTAGGGAGGTAACAGGGGTGGCCCAAGAAGTGCTCTCCAAGCTCCACAACCATGCCACACAAATCCGCATCATTTTCTCTTTTTTATACAAGGCATTCCCACCAGAGTCCTTTAAGACTCATTTAAGACACCCCAAGTTAGGAGCAGGAGATATGGCTCAAGGAAGTACATGCTTGGCATGTAGCAAGGCCTAGGAGTCAGTCAGTCCCTGGCACTGCACCCCCTGCCCTCCCCCCAGCACCATGGAGTGGAGCCCCAGTGGCCTTTGAGCAGCAGCAGGAGTGACCCCAGGCCTCTGTGCACTGTTGGGCGTGACCTCCCCAAAATAAATCCAGAAACAAAGCTCGGTGATCTAATGAGTTTGTGTAGATAGGGAAGTGAGACTTGAAGCACGAGTTTTTAAGGATAAAAGGAAAACCTAAATTCTTTGACAAAATGCTTCCAAATTAGGGGCCAGAGCAATAGTACAGTGAGTAGGGCTCTTGCCTTACACATGGCTGACCTAGGTTTGATCCCTGGTACCCCATATGGTCCCAAATCACACCAGCATTGATTCCTGAGCACAAAGCAAGCAGTAAACCCCAAGTACTGCCAGGTGTGGCCCCAAAAAGAAGTCACAAACACCTTCCAAATTAGCCAAATTAGCATCCAGAGCTCTTTAAATCGCCCCTGACCCCTCCCCACAGAGCACCAGGATGTGGGTGTCTCTTTTCTGAGTGCAACTCTCACTCCTCTCTTTCAAGACTAAATGGCATCCTGGGAACAATTTAAAGATAAACATTCCAAGTCAAATTTCTTTATTCCAGCTAAACAGCAGCAGGGACCTTGCAATCAGATGGCCCAACAAAGGCTTTCACCCACACTTCCTCAGAACGCCAATGACCACAAAGGGGGCTTGGGAACAACCCAGGTGAAAACCAGGGCCATCTATCCATTCTACTAACACCACTCCCTATAAACAGAATGTGGGCACCGTCCTGATAAGTTCCTTGATTCCCTGGGAAACCAAGGCGTGGAGAATGGAGTTGACCTTCTTGGGTCACCCTGCATATCTGTGCCCAGAATAGGACGAGATGTTTGATGGTAGTTCTTCTATGTGACAAAGGACAAATTTGCAGAGGAAGGTCAAGGAGTCGCTGGAAATAGGGGAGCAGCGAGGAGAGCTGCAAACCCTCTGGAATCCCCAGGGTCCACGTTGTGAGAATGCAATCCCCTGCAGTGTGGTCTGAGGTGACACCAGCCTGACCCCACGCAGACTCTCACTCCCAGCTCAGGCCCCTGGGCCCTGACCAGCGCCCTCTGCACCAGGGTCCTCAGCAGGAAATAGGCACCAGAATTCTGGGCTCTTGCACAAGATAAAGAACACCCTCAAAGTCAGCAAGTGTAGGAATGGACAGGACACACAGAGAGTAGACAGACACACGAGGGCTGAGGGGACCGGCATCCCAGGAATCCTGGGAAGAGGCACTGCTGCGCATTCCACCCTCCTCCATCCCGACAGGGCCAGGAGGAACCAGCCACACGTGGCTTGACTCGGCCCTGGCGAGCGGCTACTCTGAACCATCTGGTGCCACAAAGGTACACGTGCCACAACGTTGCACATAAAAATGACCATTATTTTTGAGCATGTTCATGAAACATGATTAAGCTAATTTCACCCGTAGTTGTTTTCTTCTCTCTGGGGATCCAGACCTGGGGCGGTCAGGAGTAGCGGGTGCTTGTCCGGGAGCAAGGATTAAGTAGACACCTGTCCTGGGTATTTGAAGGCCCTGAGCCATCTCCAGATTCATTTACACCAGGGACCCCAAACCACAGGGCTGTCAGGATCGCCGCCATGCCCGCAGGCAGCACCAGGACTGAACTGGATGCCCTGTGCTCACCAGGTAAGAGCTTAGTCACTGAGCCATCCTGGGTTCCTCCTCACGAGGGACCCCGGCCGGGGCGTTCTGATGGCCACAAAGCTGTGCAGCAGCACTGGGACTGGGATGCACGGCCACGGGCACGCACTTTACACCACGGAACCACCTTGCCTCTATCTTCTTACTGATTTCCGTTTGCTTTTCTGTGTTGCTGGGGAAAACCATGGCCCCACACAGGCAAAGCATATGCTCCACCACTCAGTTACACTCTGGCTTCTGGCCTCTTGCCCCTGCCCCTTCCTTCGTTGCTGCCGTATACGTGCTTGTGGTGAATCACCAGAGCAGTCACACATTTGGCTTCAATGAGCCAGAAGGCACACTATGGCATGGGGATACAACGGCAGAGTCAGTGGCCCCACTAGCCAATGTGGAGCGATGCAGGGAACCAGTGACACACACAAGATGGGCACTGTACCACGGCGCCGCATCTCAGGAGTCCTCTTTATTTTTTCAAGGTGACAAGAAAAAGTTAAATCATGTACACGGCCCATGTTTTAGTTCTACAGGACAAGGCTGATTTAACTCAGGGATTGGCGAGCTATGCCCAAAGTGCGTATGGAGCCTGCCGGCTGCTTTGTTTTCTTTTTAAATAGGGGCCACAATCAGCAGAACGGGGGAAGGTGGTGCCTGGGGCCAGTCCCAGGGCTGCAGGCCAGACGGCCTGGGGCAGTGCAGTGCTCAGTCGAGTGACTCGGGGTTCAGTGCTGCCAGCACAGAGAACCAGGGCCCCAATCCAGGGGAGAATCAGGCTGGCTAGCTTCTGATCTCTAGCAGACTTTAGAAGGCCCCCAAATAAAAACTAAGGCTGTCTTTTAGAATTCTAAATGGTTATGTGAGAACTTACACAAATTCCAGATTTTGTGTACAAACCCTAAAAAGCTACTATGTGACCTTTAAAAGGAAAAAGAGGGCTGGAGGGACAGTGCTGTACTGCAGAGGGCAAGTCACTTGCCTTGCTTGTGGCCGACCTGGGCTTACTTCCTGGAGTCCCAAATGGTACCCCGAGCACTGCCAAGAGTGATTCCTGGGTACAGCGGCAGGAGTAACCCCTGAGCATCTCCAGGTGTGGTGCAAAAGCAAACACCAAAAGAAAAGAGAAAAAGTTGTCCAATCCTTGGGGGCTAACCTCTAGAAACAACCAGACATTCACTCCAATGGCACAAGAGCAGAGGGCAGACTTGAGATATGTGGTGTGACCCTTGTATACTCATTTTTTCCACTAAGGAATAATTCGAATAACTAACTTTTAACCATTTTCAAATGAGCAACTCAATGGCAATGAGTATATTCAAAGTGCTATGTATGAATCCAACACCTTCATCTAATTCTGAAACATTTCCTCACCACTGAAATGAACCCCGTCCCCAGCAGCAGGCTCTCCTGTCCCTGCCGGGAGCCCCTGGCAACCACAATGTGCTTTCTGTTTCTAAGGATTTACCTATTCTGGGCAGTTTGTATAAATGGAATCACACAACACGTGGCCTTCTGTGTCTCTTTTGCTTAACATCATGTTTCTGAGGTGTAGTCTTATTGTAGCAAGTCCTAGTACTTAATCCTTTCTAAAGTGACAGATATACCATTGTCTGTATATCCCACACTTTGCTTATCCGTTGTCCCTTGAAGAGCATTTGGGTTGTTGCTACCTTCTGGCACTTGTGAACAGCCCTATTTTGAACATTTGCATAAAAGCATTTGTTTGAATATGTTTTCAGTTCTTTGTATATATACTAGGAGTGAATTACTGGGTTGTAGGGTAAGTCTTTTGAGTAACTGCCAAACTCTTTTCCACAGCGGCTGTACCATTTTCCATTTCCATGAGCAATGTAAAAGGGTTCCAATTTCTCCACATCCTCATCAACACTTACTACTTTCCATTCTTTTTTCAATTACAGTCATACTAGTGGGCCTGACGTGGTATGGAACTGTGGTTTCCATTAGTGTTTCCCTAGGACCATGAAGTGAACCATCTTTTCGGTGCTTGTTGGCCACTTGTGAAGATTGAGGTTTTTGACACACCCCCTGCCAAAGAATCAACAATCTGCGTTTAAGTTACAAATCTTCTAAAAAGAGGCGGCACAACATTTTCCCCACTTTTAAGGTAAATGTTCAATTAAATAATGAAGTTCCAGGCTCAGGAAATTCGAAGAAAGTCATAGGACAAAGGGAAAAGCTGATGAAATGGTGCACACAGGCTCCCTGCCCCCTGCCCCTCCTCCCTAATTGTCCGAGGCCGGGACTTCTCCCTGGCTGACCCGGCATCAGGGGCAAGAGCAGGAAGGGCTGGAGGTCTGGAAGGAGACACACAAGGGCTCAAACAAGACCAATCGTCCCCCTGCCCAGATAGGAAAATGGAGGCTGAAGGAGAGGAAATGAAGCAGCCACAGAGCCAGGACAAAGCAGCGGTGGCCCACCCCAGCACATCCTCAAGTTTAGAGGGCCTTCCACAGAAGACCACGTCTGAAGCAGCTCCTGTCTTCAGGAGAATAAAGCTTCCCACTGGGTGCCCTGCCAGTAACCCAGGAAGCCAAGAGCTGCTGCGAAGAGAGACTGCCAGCCAGCCTGCCCGTGTTCACGCCCTCAGCATGTCAGAACTCCTGTCTGAGCCCCCACCCCAGCTGGACCTCTACCTCCACAAGGTCAAAAGTACCAGGTACATTCTGACTCCTCCTCATCCTCCAAATTCATTATTTTCAACCTTTTAAAGGTGCATCTGGGATCAGGTACATGGCTCAAGAGGTAGAACATGTACATGCCTCACACATGCCAAAGACCCCGGGTCCAATCCCCAGCACTGCTGGGAGTGACTACGGAGGCTGACAACAGTCTTTCCACCCACCCAGTCCCCGACTCCCCCGACAATCACCTGCCAACCTCCCAGCCGACAGCCTCTCCTCAGCATGACTAGAGGATGCAGGAAACGGTTGTGTTATTTACCTGGGCAAGGGTCTCTACTAACTAGACCTTCTACCTTTAACCTTAGTTATTTTCTTAAAATACAAATCTGACAGATTACAAAGCTTAAGCATAAAGCATAACAGTAACTCCAAAGGCAGTAGTGGTGGATCTTCGACACCATGGAAGTGGTTAAGATGCAGTGACTGGACAGCAACATCAAAGTAACACTACTGTAACCACGTTACCTAAACCATAATTAAAAAAATAAAAATAATAACTATGAAAGCATTAGACACTACCTTATAAGCTTAACAACAACAACAACAACAAACACCCTCGTAGGGGTGGGTTTGTGGTTAGTGATAAAGCACTTGTCTCACATGCATGAAGCCCTGAGTTCAATTCCTGACACCACAGGGGTTAAAAAAAAAAGATTAAATTACAAACTTTAAAGGAAAACACTGAAATCTGACTTCACATTAAAACTACTGAATGAAGAAGGAAATTTTGACCATAAGTAAAGGGCAAATGAAAATACCTACAGTCATTAGTAATTATTCCGTCAATATCTTGAATGGGTCTTATGCTCTACCGACCGAGCTAGCCGGGCTTCTGCCCCCACGCCTGGTTGTCCTCGCCAGGGCCCCTTGGAGGGGAGCGAGTTGAGTTTCCCTCCCCGCCCCGACCAGGGCTCCGGCAGCCGAAGACCTCCAGAACCAGCCACCACCATGCTGAGACCACTCTCCGCACACATGAAGGTACCAGCAGAGGAACAAAGGCACGCGAGTCCCGGGACTGAGATCTCCAAGCCTACTCGGATCGGGGCTGAGCATCCTCCACCCAGATCCTCCAAATTCCAGTAGGCGGGGGTCACACCCACCAACTGCCCCCCTGGCGCCGTGTAATCCCATCAACGGCCAAGACTCAGAGACTATAAAACCCAGCTCCCAGAAGAGAACAGCGCAGAGTCTTCTGAGATTCGCGGCCGCGCGACATCTTATAATCTCATTCCTACTTTGGACAAACTGGCAGGCTACCGAATGTAACCGAATGTAACCTGCCCACATGGCAGAGTCTGGCAAACTCCCCGTGGCGTACCCAATATGCCAAATACCGGTAACAACGATGGGTCTCATTCTCCTAACTCTGAAAGAGCCTTGAATATGGCATTTTTTAAAAAAATCTCAGGGCTAGGACGAAGGAGATGTTACTGGGGCCTGCTCGAGGCAATCGACGAATAACAGGATGGTCATGATCGTGATCTTGAACGGGGGTCAAGTAAACCATAGTTAACTGGTCAAATCCTGTCAGCTGCCTGTTCTTATAAATAAGATTTTATTGAGGGGCCGGAGGTATAGTACAGTAGTTATGGGCTTTGCCTTGCATGCAGCCGACTGTAGTTGGAGACCGCATGCAGCCGACTGTAGTTGGAGACCGCATGCAGCCGACTGTAGTTGGAGACCGGCACCACCTGGGCTCCCCCAAGTATCATCAGGAGTGACACCTGGGCCACGACTAAGCCTAACCCCCACCTCAAAGCGTTATTGGAATCATCATGCTGACTGAGTCCACAGCTTTTGCTTTTGCTCTACGCTAGCTCCAAGAGCTCTGACAGCACCCAGAGGCCACAAAGCTATTTATTATCTGACCTTTTACAGAAAAGGTTTATGGATACCCTGACCTTCTGCATATACAGAAAGTCCTACAGTTGGATAAGTGGAAGCTGGGAAATGAACAACAACAAAAATAAATACTATCGTGTCAGCAGAGATAGCACCATGAGTACAGTACTTGCCTTACACATGACCAGCCCAAGTTTGATTCCCAGCGCCCAAAATGATCCCCTCAAGCCCTGCCAGGAGTAATCCCTGGGCACAGAGCCAAGAGCAAGCCCTGTGCACCACTGGTATGCCCCCCCCCACCCAATGCTATTAAAAGACTTAAGATCTCTGCTAATTAAGGAAATTATTTAAGAATTAAGTGCTCGAGAACTAGTCAGGGATTAAAGTGATTGCCTTACATGCAGCTTTAATCGGAGGCATCACATACGGTCCCCGGAGCACCTCTAGCAGTGATCCCTGAACACAGAGCCAGGAATAGCCTTAAGAACCACTGGGTGTGGCCTAAAAAGCCCAAAGGAAAAAAATGTCATTTGGTAATATTCAGTCCTGGCAATGGCCTGACACAGCCTTTTTTGGACAGCAATCTGGTGATATCTGTAAAAAATATTTAATGCACTTGATGTCAACCCAACCATTCTATTTTTAGGTATCTGTCCCCAGAGGAAGACTTGAATTTGTGCACGCACACACATTCAAAAACGTTTAGAATGCCGTTTGCATTCGCTATTTTTAACAGCAGAACCTGGAAGTAACCTTCATGTTCTTCAATAAGGGAACGGTTAAAAACTACAGTGTAAGAAAAGTGAGTCTAACATATTCTAATGTCATGCCACAAAAAGAGATGTAAGACATGTTGTTAAGCCAAAAAAGAAAAAGAAAGACCGAATAGGCAACAGAGCCAATATAAGTTTTAAAAGTTTTCGATTGTGTATGTTGATCCATTTTTATACAAAGAAATACAAAGAAATGAATATTATCACCACTCTGATACAGGGAGCGATAGCACAGCAGTAGGGTGTTTGCCTTGCACGTAACCGGCCAATTCGGGTTCGATTCCTCTGCCCCTCTCGGAGAGCCCGGCAAGCTACTGAGAGTGTCTCGCCCGCACGGCAAAGCCTGGCAAGCTACCCGCGATGTATTTGATACGCCAAACACAGTAACAAGTCTCACAATGGAGACATTACTGGGCGCGTTCGAACAAAATCGCTGAACGACAGGAGGACAGTGCTACAGTGCTGAAACATGGAATGAGACAGAAGGATGGCATGATGAGTAATAATGGATGGTCACAGGGCCCAGAGACAGCTCTAGAGCTTTAACTGGATGCCGGACAATCATGAGGCCACAAATCCAAACTCTAGTGCTGTCTGCCTGCAGCCAAGCCATTATGATAGCTCTGCTGTTTGTAATCTCAGCAAGGGAAAAACATAAACAAGTCAAATATAAATAAAGGACTGCCACTTAGTACTTAGCCTGACTCACTCTGACTTCCAGCAGCAGAGTAACACCTGGGGGGATACACTAAGTCTGCGCTCCAAGGGCCCTCTACAGTATGATGTTCTCCACACAACCCTCCTCCGTGTGTTTTCATGGAATGGTCACTGCAGATCCTAACATGAGCCCGAAGGGCAGTGGCGTGAGAATCCTGTCTCGGCCCTCACTGGGAAAGCAGTTCTCTCTGGGATTCAGTCTTCTTCCCAGTGAGAATGACTACACACAGTCCCCGGAAGAAGGGATGAAGTGCCTGTACCTCTCCCAGGGGGAAAAACAAACCCAGAAAAAAAAATAATAATAATAATAATAAACCCCACCCTCAAGGGATAAGCTCACATCCAAGAAGGCTCAGTGGGATTGTGTGACTTGGGACGATGACATCCCAGGAGCAGAAGCTGGTCAACGCTGCACCAGCCTCTTGCGCTCACAGTCCGCCCCCATTAGAGAGGGGGTGGCCTCCGTGATTGCTGATCTATCTTCCAGCCTGTAGGATCTAAAATAAGCTCAGGGTGGGGAGGGACAGCAGGAAGCAGGAACTCGGGGGAGACTGATGGGACCCGATTGGCTGAGGCCGGGGATGAGAATAAGAGGCTGGGGGAGGGCCGGATGCAAAGAGCAACAGCCCCGGCTGCTGTCTACCGCCCTGAGCCTCCGGCCTCTTTCAGAGCAGTTTCTTCTGGAAGATCCCAGGAGGCAGAAGACTCGCCTGATCGCTCCCAGCACAAATAACCCCACTCATTATTTCGAACCACCATTCCAGAGCAGTGCTTCTCAAGCCCTGCAGACTCTGCCCCGCTCTGGCCTTAGTTCCTGCCTGTACCCCCTCGCAGTCCTACTGGTCAGCCCCAATCTTGTGCAGCCCCCACCCAACCCCCCTCCTTATTTACCAGACTCTCTTCTGGGCCTCCCTTGGAATATCCCAGGGACCTACAGGGGGAGTAACAATGCCCTCAAGAACTCAGTTTCCAGGCTCGAGAACCCACAACTCCACTGTGAACACACTGAAAGAGTAAAGTTAAAGCACTTTGAAATCCTCCAATTAATAATCAACAGTGTGGTTTGCTTTTTTCCAGCAAATTCAACTCAAATATACATTATTCCAATCCAGCTCATTTAAGTTTAAGAATCAGGAAAGAATGACCCTACTAGTTTTGACAGTTGCCTAGAATCACCAGGACACTTTTTTTTTTTAGAAAAACCTTTACAGAGTCCAGAAATGTCCCAAGCAGAGCTGACTAACTCTGTAGGCAGTTTTTTGTCTGCTCCTTGAATTGTAGAAAAGAAGTTTTAATGGTAAAATGTCATTCCTTGTTTTTCACAATAGCCTAGTGAGGAGAAACGGGCTCTCCCAACTCTAAAAGCAGGAATGAAACTATACAGAGGCAAAGGGACTCATTCAAGACCATCCTGCTGA
Source organism: Sorex fumeus (assembly GCF_029834395.1). Taxonomy (NCBI): domain Eukaryota; kingdom Metazoa; phylum Chordata; class Mammalia; order Eulipotyphla; family Soricidae; genus Sorex; species Sorex fumeus. The sequence goes on along the minus strand of NW_026606179.1, from coordinate 1,561,441 downwards.
AACTGATAGCCCAGACCAAGGGCAGTCTCCTGACTCCTGTTCCAAGATCCTAACACCAAATAAACTGCTTCGGGGGGGGGGGGGGGGGCGCTGAAGGGTGGGGGGAAGCAGGGGGGCTGAAGAGGGGGAGAGCTCAGCAGAGAAGAGGGAATCTCTCACAAAAGTCCACCCCAGAATACCTTACTAAAGACTAATTCAATCCTTCCTTCTGAGCTGACCAGGACCTTTGGTGCAGACAATCTGACTCTGCCTTAGGTGTCTTGGTTTTAAATGAAAAAAGTTTTCCTGGCTGTTGGGAACCTGACCTCGAAGGAAGTCACGGAGTCCCAGGCCATAACCCCTGCCCTGCCATCCCACCCTGGCCTGCAGTGTAAACAAGTCAAAAGCCCTGTGCGCATTTAAGGAGCATTAAAAACAGCCAGGCCCGTACACTTCAAAGCAGAGTTTTCCATCTAAGGGGTTTTTCTACAAAATGAGTTTCTACAACTAGGTCACACTGGACTGGAATGCGCAGGGTGCTCCTGTGGCCGTTCAGGGGGTTGAGAGAAAGCTCTGAGGAGGACAGCCATGGGCAGAGGGGCCCCGGACACGCCCCAAAGAGACAGGAAATCCAAGGAATCTGCATGTCCCCAAACCCTCCCAGAATTCCAGGGAATCCAGGAACACTGGGAGCAGAGAGCAAACCAGTGCAAGGGTCCCCAAAGGCCAGTTTGGGGACTGCTGTCAAACTTCTTAGGGAGCAATTACCCACACAAGCCCCCCCACCGCCTCAATCACTTCAAAACTGCAGTTTCTGGACTCTGCTGAGAGCTGATGCCCATCACAGACAGGAGCGCTCGCAGGGGAGCCCAGAGCCCTCCTTTGACAGGCGATCCCAAGTTCCTAACAGGTCTACTGGTGCCTGGGGAGCCGCCAGATGTGCCACCAACAAGAGGTGCTCTAGATTAAATTCAAGAGTAAAACCCTTTTTCCCAGACTTTGGGCCCTGCCTCTCCAAGACGGGGGAAAGAAAGGATGGGCTGCAGGTAACAAGAGGGACGCCCAGAGCCCACCCACACAACCTTGGAGCCGCGGTCGGTCCAAGCCAGAGTCGGGGGAGGAGGGGAGGGGGTCCTGCCAAGCAGCGAACAATCTCCAAAGTCTTTATTCCTCTAAGAAGCGCAGGCACTTTTGCGTCACCCCCAAAGCATGAATCACCCCTGTGGCAGGGAGATGGAGGCGGGAAAGGATGTTCTTTTTCGGCACACTTGAGGATTTTGCCTTTGTCCCGCTCCATCAGCGCACTTCCCGCCCGGCCAGCCCGGACCCCCGACTCGCGCGCATCTTCCGCGGCTCCGCTTTCCTTTCGCCCGGCGGCCGTGGGCTGCCCCCGCCCGCGCCGGCCCGGGCACTGGGCACGGAGGGCTGGCTCCCCTTCCCGCGTGGGAAGCGCGGGCCCATCCGGCTCGCGGGCGCCCACGCCAACTTGCAGTCCCGGCGAAGTGCGGGGTCGGGCGGCCCCGGGCCCCGCGTCGCGCTCACCTGTGTCAAGTCCTCGTCGTTGAGCAGATGCGACTCGCGGGGCTTGAAGCAATTCTGACACTTGCTCTTGTTGAAGATGTTGGCCTGGAATTTCCTGCACGGGTTCTCCTTGGCCGCCGACATGGTCGGCGCGGCGGCGGCGGCGGCGCAGGCCCGGCGGCCCGGCCCGGCCCGGCCCGGCCCGGCGCGCGCTCCGCGGCGGACGGCGGACAGCGGCCGGGGGCGGCGGCAGCATGCACGGGGGGCTCAGCGCGGGCGCCGCGGCATGCCCCGGCGGGAGGCCGGCCGGGGGCGCGCGGGGACGGCGCTGCGCGGCGCGGCGCGCGGGCCCTCACGGCGCCGCCGATGCCCGCCGCCCGCCCGGCCGCCGCGGGCCCATGGACGCAGCCTCCTCGCGCTCCGGGACGCCTCCCCGGCGCCTGTCGCGGCCGGCCCCGCTCGCTGCCCCCGCGCCGCTGCCCTCGGCGCCCCGCGGCCGCGGCTAATGGTAGCGGAGCCTCGCGCACTCCCGGGGCGGGGCGGGCGGGCGGGCGGGCGGCGCGCTCGGGGCGCGCGGGGGAGGACGGAGCCGGAGGGGCCGCGAGCGGGGCGGGGCCGCGCCCCCCGCCGGCGTGACAGGCAGCCCTGCGAGCCAGTGGCGGCGGCGCGCCCCGGCTAACAAAGAAACCCCTCGGCCAATGGCGCTCGGGGGCGGGGACAAGGCGCAGCAGAGCGCAAGGTAACTTGTGCAGGCGAAGGAAGGTGGGGGCGCCGGGATGGGACGTTCAGGTTTGGTGGACTGGCGCCGAGGCCGGCCGGGTCCTGACAGCTGCAGGGGCCGGGCCGGGCGGCGGGGGAAGGGGCGGAGCCGACCTCCCCGCCGGGTCTCGGCAGACCCTGCCGACCTCGCCTTCCCGCGCGCCTTCTGCACGCGCCAGCCCAGCCCTGAGCGGATTGCTTTCGCCTTGACACCTACTGTGTGCCAACACCCCTCCGCCCCCCACCGCAGGAATCACGATCGGCGTCGCGAAGAGTCGATAGTTTGTTCCAAGTGCTGGAGATGCAGGAACTCATGACAGTTTCACCGGCCCCTCCACCAGCATTCCCATTTTCACACGAGGAAACTGACGGAGAAGTTGAAACTGGGAGGTAGGGCTTCAAGGGATGACTAAGAGAGGATGTCAGCCTGGAAGAGCTGTCACTTCTATTGCGGGAGATTAGGGAGGCTGACTCCACGCCAGGTACTGAGCTCGGCATTCTTTCCCCATTCAGGTGCTTGCAGGAAGTAAGGCTCAGACACCTGAAGTGGTTTGTGCAAGTCACTCTGTGGGGAAGGGCTGAGCCGTCTGCGCCCCCAACCCTCCGTGCCCTGTCTCCTGGCAAAAGGATGCAAGAGTCGGGGCGAGGCTGAGGTTGAGGAGTGGTGTAAGGTGGAGAGGAAATTTAAGAGGAACGTGAGCCTTAGAGAGACTGAAGGTGGCCGCAAAATTAGCAAGGACCAGAATGATCAGAGATTCTTGTGAGGGCAGATCTCCCAGAGCTTTGAATTCCAGCTCAAGCGCTTAAATGTCATCGCACTGGCAGTAGGAGTGAGTGAGGAAGAAGGAGTCTTTAAACAGAGGGTGAGCTAATTCAGCCTTCACAGAGGAGGTGACATTGAAGTATGTGTTCGCAGCAGCACCAGCAGCTGTTGCTTCAGAAATGGGAAAATTCTAGGAGCAGCAAAAGCTTCCAGACCTGTGTACTTTTCCACTGATCATCTGGCAACTAACTCGGAGGTGGATTTCAAGTCAGTGCCAGACAATGCTTTCCCCCAAAGGGAGCTGAAAAGTGGGTCTGTCTTTTGTGGCCTGAGTTTTGTGGCCTGAGGGGGAGCCCCCATCCCTTGCCAACTCTATGGCTACTGCCTCAGTGGCCTGGTCAGCACAAGTGGCATGGAAGAACTGCATGAGGCTCACAGTGCTTCTAAAATATTCAGCGCAGAAGTAGTGCAAGTTATGTAAGGCACTTGCCTTGCATGTGGCCAACCTAGAATCAACCCCTCACACTCCAGATCATGCTCTGTACTATTAGGAGTGAACCTTGAACATAGAGCCAAGGGATAGCACTGAGCACTGAGTGGAACTCCAAAACAGAGAGGGAGAAAGGAAGGAAGGAGGGAAGGAAGGAAGGAAGGAAGGAAGGAAGGAAGGAAGGAAGGAAGGGAGGGAGGGAGGGAGGGAGGGAAGGAGGAAGGGAGAAGAATGAAAGAAAGAGAGAAAGAAAAGGAAGGAAGGAAGGAAGGAAGGAAGGAAGGAAGGAAGGAAGGGAGGGAGGGAGGGAGGGAGGAAGGAAGGAAAGATATTTTGCATAGAGGGCTTAAGATGTGGCTCAGTGGCAGAACACATGTTTCACATATAAAAGATCCTGGGTTTGAGATACAACATCTTCCCACCCAAAACTGTATAGTGGATAATAAAAAATATTTATTAGAAGGGCTGGAGAGATATTACAGCGGGTAAGGTGCTTGCCTTGTACACGGCCTATCTGGGTTTGATCACCAGAACCCCATAGGATCCCCAGGAGTAATTCCTGAGTACAGAGCCAGGAGTTACCACTGAACACCATTAGGTGTGGTCCAGAAGGGAAAAAAAAATCATTGGTTATATCTAGGCAAAGGGTGCATATTAAATTAGTCCTGGTACATTTCAGTTGTTTGTGTGTGAAATAAAATGGTGGAGGAGAGATCAACAAATTTTGCCCATGTATAATACTCAGTAGGATACCAATGGTGGCCTCTGGACACAGGGAGTTGGATGGTTGAGAGGTGACCTACGTCAAATTTTCATTGTAAGCCCTTTTGTGTTTGGTATAGTCTGCATCTAGAATGTGTTTGAAATTTTTTTTTAATTTAAAAGTAGACCAGAATATGGGAAATGATCTTACCATGGTAGGGAGACAGAGACAGATGATTGGAGGAGGTGGGAGATGCCATGGCGATGGGTGTGGTGCTGGAACATTGAGTGCATAAAACCTATCATTAGCAATATTGTAAATCAAGGTATCTAATTGTTTTAAACTCTAAATAGTTTTTTTTCAAGTTTTACTCATGCTTCAAGATCAGCTCAAAGGCCTATTCCCCCTCCCTGCCTTTTTTTTTGCAGGGGAGGGGCACACTTGGTGATGCTCAGAGCTTACTCCTGGCTCTGCACTCAGACACGGCAGGCTGGGGGGATGAGAAGTGGGGGATCATATGTGGTGTCGGATAAAACCTGGGCCAGCTGCATGCAAGTCAAGTGCCCTGCCCACTGTACCATTCTCCAGTCGCTCTTGGCGTGATCTGCTTACATCAGTCTATACAGCTGGCACCTGTCCCATGCAGGAGGGCTCTAGGGTGGGAGATATGAAGAAGAATACAATCCCTCCTTGCCTAGGAGGAGCTCACACTTGAGCAAATGGTGATGAGTAAAATTGGGAGGCCAATAGACAAATACAACCCAGGATGTTGTGGGGGACGAGAGAAGGGTTCCCGGCTCTGAATGAAACCTGAGGTAAGATTCCTTGGGGAAAGCAGTGCCAGGGGACGATTTCTGAGCTGATTGAAATCTCGCCAGAAGGAAGAACGAAGAAATACCAAGAGCAGATTCTCAGGGCCTTGACAACCAAGGGTGTGGCACTTCAATATTGTAGGAGAACATTGGTTTGAAATCAACACTTCAATATTGTAGGAGAACATTGGTTTGTTTTGTACATTTGTACATTGGTCATGTACAAATTGTTATGATTCAAAAAAGTAATAACTGGATTTGGACCCTGCTAGGGTTAGGAAAGATTAATCCGGCCTGGGCACCATAGTCTAAGTCTACAGTGAGATGTCCCCAGGAAATCCACCCTACAATGTATCTCTTCCTGTGTTCATACAAAAAGGACATTGCTCTGAATTAACTGTGCAAAGGACTTAAGGAGAAGAGAAAAGCAATATTTACAAGTTAACAGAGCACAAAGAAAGAAGTCGCAAATAAACACAGAGGGATAGGAGCACTGTGGTGGGAGTAACCCAATACACCTAAGCTCCCTGTGGCAAGGCAGAAAGGACAAACCAATGTTATCCTACACAATATGACTGGGTAGTGCAGAGTGAGGCTCGGAGGATCCAAGAGATGGCACATGTCAAGGGTGAGCACTTGCTGGACAAGCAGCTGTGCAGCAGATTCAAGCTCATCTTCTTCAGGGTGCTGTTGATTGTAATGCTGATCATCATGCTTTCATCTCCATCGTATAGAAGACACCTGAGACTTAGGACATCCAAAGAATAGCCCTTGGTCTTATTATAGACCCTTTAATTGAGGATTCAACCCTCTAGAGGCTTAGGCCAATACTCTGGGAAATAGGGGAATCCCATTTTTTAAAGGGGTCAAACTTAGTGGTGCCCAGGGAGTGCTCCAGCTGAGTGCTAGGGGGTTGCTCCCAATGCTGTTCATGGCACCGTGAGGTCCATGCGGTACTGAGGAGCTAAGCCAGGTCTCCTGCATGCAAAACGTGCCCTGCAACCTGTTGAGCAATCTCTCTGGCCTTGTGTGAATTTCTGTTTGTTTTTGAGCCACACCCAGCTGTACTCAGGGGTTACTGATGGCAGTATGCTACGTGGAAGACCATGCAGAGCTGGGGATGAAACCCAGGCCTTTTGCATGCAAAATACACACTCGGTCTGCTGAGTTATCTCTCTGTCCCCCTAACTGAAGTTTGAGGGGCGGTGTTTGGGTCTCATCAGGCTGTGCTCCAGTTACTCCGGCTCTGTGCTCAGGGATCACTCCTAGAGGGGCCCGGGGAACCATATGCAGCACTGGAGATCAAACTGGGGTCGGCTAGGAGTTGGAGATTTATTACAGTGGATGGGGCACTTGCCTAGCAAGCGCCTGACCTGGGTTCAATTCTTGGCATTGCATATGGACCCCAAGGCACTGCCAGGAGTAATTCCTGAGTGCCAGACCAGGAGTAACCCCTGAGCATCATCTGGTATGGCCCAAAAACAGATGAAGAAAAAAGTGAGGTTGACTAAAGGTAAGGCCAGTGTCTTACAGCCTATACATCTCTCCAGCCCCTTAGTGATTTTTTTAAAAAGTCAGCCCTGAAATAAGAGCTGTTGGTCTAGAGTATGAATCAGAGGTGGAAAGCTGGAAACACAATCACTAGGACAATGTCAATAGAAGAGGAAAATGAACTTGGGAAATTTTAGGAGGTGGGATGGGTCTATTTAACTGTCCACTGCACTGCTGTGCTAAGCTGGACTAGGCTCAGCACCATGAAGGCAGGCTTAGGTCTTGTTCCTGATGTGATGCCATGCCCACTTCAGTGCCTGGCACACAGCAACTGCAAGAAGGAAATCCTTTTGTTCCTTCTGGTGTTCTCATGCTTCCTCCATCAAATCATAAAATCCACCCAAACAGGGTATCTGTGTCTCATGGCCTTGGGTTTCATTTCTAGCAACTTAACACAGCACTTTGCATGAGGTCAAATACTCAATTTGCATTCCTTGGGCTGTACCCTGAACTATGTTCATTTCATTAGAAACATCTCAATGTAATACTGTGTTTCCAGTAAGCAATAAACGAAAGAAGCAAGCAAGCAGAGATCTCTCAGTTGATGCCCACGTGCAGGTAAGTTCTGCTCTGTAGCACGGTTAAGTGAAAGTAGGAAAGAAAAGTCCTTGAGGTCACCTAGACCTGTGATAGTCTACTAGAGCTCTTATCTCAATTGATTATTACTGCACAAAACCACACCACCTTGTCAAGTGTAGCTTATCACCATAGCTATATTGCTCCTTGCAGTTTTAGTTGATGGGGCTCAGCATAATGGGTCGTGTGGTAATTCTGGGGAATCTCTCATAAGAGTGCAGTCAGATGGCAACCAGCTGGGTCCTGTGGAGGCTTCCCCAAACTAAAGAGAGGGGCTTCTGCTTTTTCCTCTCTCCTAACCTCCTGGACTCCTGGGGGTGGGGGACAGTGGTGATTGGGCTGAGTGACTCAAACCTTCTTTTTAAATTGCATTTAGGTTCTGGAATTCCATAAGAAAATGGGGCAAGGGGGTCATCCCAGCCTGCAAAATGAGCTGAGGCACAATGAGTAGCCCAGGGTATTGTGTGTGTGTGTGTATGTGTGTGTGTTTATGTGTGTTGGGCGGGCATCAGAAAGGGACAGTTAGGGAAGCAAAGATGGGGGCAGGGATAGAGATGAGGAGTTCTATTCTATGACCTGGAACATCTGGTACTTGCCACCTCAGGAAGCTTGTCAAGGTGAGTGGCAAGGATCTGCCAATTCCTGGTCTCTCTCCTGAACTCTTGACTCTTCTGTGGCATCTCAGCATTCTCAAAGTGCTTCAAGGGAGGAAACAGAAAGCAGAAGCTACCAGTCTTGATGGCAGAGTTTGGGCTTCACCTGGCTGTGGTCAGGGATTACTCCTGGTTCTGCACTCAGGGATGATTCCCAGCAGTCTTGGTGCCAGGGATCAGACCTGGGTCAGCTGTTTGCAATTCATGTGTGCCTTTATCCTTATATGCTATCTCCTAGCCCTGAAGTTAGTTTTTTTTTTTGTATGTGTCACACCTGGCAATGCACAAGGGTTACTCCTGGCTTTGCACTCAGAAATTACTCCTGGAAGTGCTCATGGGAACTGGGATGCTGGGAATCGAACCCAGTCAGCCGCATACAAGGCAAATGCCCTACAGAGCACCAGCCCCCAGAAGTTAATCTTAAAGGCTGAGCTGGGAGAGACACAGCAGTGAATCTCGGAAGACAGCAGCTTGCCTGAGATCTCTCCGAACCGTGTACCGAGCCAATTTCACCCCAGGCACCTCAGATAGAGCAGGTGTCCTAGCTCCACCTACTCCAGATGAAACCCTGGTGGCCAGGAGCTTCCAAAAGAAAAACCCAGGTATTTGGGTTCAGGGACTAAGACTCCAGGCTACATGGCAGCAGCAGAGATGGGCCAACCCTTCCCATCTCTCCGCCCGCTTGGGGTCCTGGCTGTCACACCCACAAACTGCCTCCGTGCGCCATCTCAGCGCATCAACAGTCTTGATCCAGAGACTCCCAAATGAATCTCAAAATGGATTTGCTCCCTACAGAGATGTCTCTGGACGTCAACCATTTACAATTTTAGAATTCCAGAAGTGACCTCTCATGATATTCATAAGCAATAGAAAATAAATTATCTAGCATCTGCCCCTGGCAGGAGGCTTGAGTGGTGGTGGGAAAATTCAAAATAAGGATGGTGGGAAGGTGTAATGGTGGTGGGATTGGTGTTGAAATATTGAATGTAATCAATGTGAACAACCTTATGAAAATAAAATTTAGAAAAGAATTTTTTTTTTTTTGCTTTTTGGGTCACACCCAGCGATGCCCAGGGATTACTCCTGGCTCTGCGCTCAGGAATTACCCCTGGCGGTGCTCAGGGGACCATATGGGATGCTGGGAATCGAACCCGGGTTGGCCACGTGTAAGGCAAACGCCCTACCCGCTGTGCTATTGCTCCAGCCCTAGAAAAGAATTTTAAATAAATTCTGAGCTGAGCATCAGTGCAGCCTATTAGTCAGCCCTGTGCGGTTCCAGACCCTACATGGGAAGGGATCATACAAGGACATGAATCCCAGAAGTGACGCGCTGGAGCCACCTTTGACACCAGCACCCAGAAATAGCATTTACTTCATCATAATATTGTGAGGACTAAATAAATTTATTTATGTGGCATGTTTAAAAGGGAACCTGAAACACTGTCTGTGCTTAAAGCTACCAGTATGTATTATTATGTCTATACTGGAGGGGTGGTGATTTTTTTCATATAAAGAGCCAGACAGTAAATATCTTCAGCTTTGCAAACCATACGGTTTCTGTCACAACTATTCAACCCTATCATTGTCAGCAGAGGCATTCATAGATAAGACAATAAAGGACCCTTCCTGATTATGTTCTAATAAAACATTATTTACAATAACAAGCAGTGGGCCAGATGTAGCCATTTCTCTTGGATCCCCTCTGCCCTCTGGGTCAGTCTCTTAAAAAGGTCAGTTGCTCTGATTTTGGTCTCACCCCTGCCAGCATTGGGGTCAGTTCTTGAGGAAGTCACAGTTATCATGTGGGGCTCTGTGCTGGGCACCAGACATTTGTCAACTGTAACCTTATTAAACCTGACCTGTCACTATTTGAAGGCAGCTCCAGTAGCTCCAACTGGTCCCTGATCGGAGTCCTGGTTGCCCGCCCCCACCCCATATCTAATCATCTCCCAAAGGCCACTCCAAATGAAGATGTACAAAGCTCCAAGAAGGGGCTGGAGCGATAGCACAGCAGTAGGGCTTTTGCCTTGCATGCAGCCGACCCAGGTTTGATTCTCAGCATCCCATATGGTTCCCCGAGCACCACCAGGAGTAATTCCTGAGGGCATGAGCCAGGAGTAACACTGGGTGTGACCCAAAGAGAAAAAAAAACAAGAGTAAGCTTGGATTTTGACATTAACAGTATATTCATATGCCACCTTCATCACAGCTCATAGCAGCCCTGCTGAGACTGTAGCCTGGCCCTGCCCTGAGCTGATGTTCAGGTAGTTACCCATCAGGCTGGCTGGGGGCCGCCTCGCCCCACCCCCGAGTGCCTGGAGCGCCTCCGTGCTTGGCTTCATCCTCTCCACGATTTTATTCTTCTCCTTTATTTTCTGGTTCTCAGAATTAACCTGACTCAAGAATTCTCTTCTTTGAGCTAGTTTTCAAACCAAACAGAAGGATATTTTATTTAATAAACACGTGGCTGACGCAGTGCCAGGAGACGTAAAAAAAAAAAATGTCTAAAAAAAAAATGGCTGATCTAGGCACCAGATCAGAAACTCCTTACAGCTTTGACTCCAAAACGCTTTGTCTATGTATTATTTTTTGTTATTGTTTTGCTGGCAACACCCAGTGGTGTGGCGGCAGGAGCAGGGAAGTTCCAGAGTAACACCAGCAGTGTTCAGTGGGTCCTGAGGTAGCCAGTATAGGACCCAGGCCTCTCACTTGCAAGGCGTGTGCTGTACTATTTGACCCACATTTCTGGCCCCTCCGTAAAGCTTTTATACTGCAGGCACCGAAGGATAGTAGTCTAAGACACAGACTGGCAGAGATAGTCATGCCTTGAAAGTACCAAGTTCACCAGAAAGGCAATTTTACCATTCCTGAAACATATTTAGTGATTTTTCCCTGTAGAGTTGCCCATACGGGTATGCAAAGGTCTGCAGAAGACTGTTTGCTATGTCATTCTTCTTCATTTGTTTTTGTTGTTTTGGGGTCACACCCAGTGGTACTAGTGCTGGGGGCCAAATTCAGGACCTTGGACATGCCTGTGCTTTGCTACTTGAGCTGAATCACCAGCCTGTAGCATTATTCTTTTTGTTTTGTTTTGTTTTGTTGTTTGGGGGCCACACCCAGCAGTGCTCAGGGGTTACTCCTGGCTCCGCACTCAGGAATTACTCCTGGCAGTACTCAGGGGACCATAAGGGATGCCAAGGTTTGAACTGGGTCTGCCTTCTGCAGGGCAAGAGCCCACCCACTGTACTATCTCTCCAACCCGTGTATCATTATTCTGAAGAGCAAAAGATTGTTTTCTTGTGTATTCTTGCCAACTGACCACCATTAGACAATCAAATAAATTATGGTTCTTTGATCCAGGATTTTGCCACAAAACTGTTAAAGAATGATAGTTAAAAAATTGTAATTTTGTGGTAGAATTTTGCCTTGCATGTGTGAGACCCTGGGTTCAATCCTCAGCAACACACACACACACACACACACACACACACACCTTGAAATAGTTGTCATGAAATGTAAAGCTAAAGGGGAGCTAAGTGGGGCTAGAGCGATAGCACAGCGGGTAGGGCGTTTGCCTTGCGCGCGGCCAACCCGGGTTTGATTCCCAGCATCCCATATGGTCCCCTGAGCACCTCCAGGGGTGATTCCTGAGTGCAGAGCCAGGAATAACCTCTGTGCATCTCTGGGTGTGACCCAAAAAGAAAAATAAATAAATAAATAAATAGGAGCTAAGAAAATAACTCAATAGGTTGGAGTGCATAACTTTGGGGGATGGAGGGGGGAACCACACCTGGCAGTGCTCAGGAGTTACTCTGGGCTCTACACTCAGGAATCACTTCTAATGGTGCTTGGAGGACAATATGGGATGTCAGGATCAAACCCAGATCTGCCGCAAGTGCCCTAACCTCTCTACTATCTCTCTGGCCCCTGGAGTGCATATTTCACATATAGGAGCCCCAGTTTCCATCCCTGGCACTGTGTGGTCTCCTGAGCATGGCTGAGTGCAAGCTCTGAGCACTGAGTCTGAGCGATGCCCCAGGCATGACCCACAAACAAACAAGCAAGTCCAAGGGAAAATAGTCTGTGCACATGTGGCTCATCAATTAACCCCAAGATGTAAAATAAAGGGGGTTCTCACCTAAACTATAGGTTTATATTGCTTAAAATTTTTTAATTAACTTTCGGTGTTTTTACTAGTTCTCTTAAGATTCTCTTAATCTTGTGATGGTCAGTGTTCTTTTCAATGACTGAAATGATCATTTAGTTCATGGTTAGTCTTGCTCAGGCAGAAACCCTCCTGCTCCTCCCCTCCCATATTATATGAAACAAATCCCCAACACATAACATTCCTTCCATAAATATGGCAGTGTGTGTCTCTAAGAGATAAGGGTTATTTCTAAAGTAGTCTACAATACCACTAATACCTAAACAAAAATTCTTTAATATCTTCAAATGCCCGGTAATTTCCAGTTATACCATAAAAACATAAATTATTTTTGTAGTCAGAAAAAAACAAGGATTGAAAAGAAAAAAAATAAGTTAATCCAGAGGGTAGATTTGTACAGCTTTAATGGAAATTTGCTTTGTGATACTTATCAAAGCATTATAAATGTGCTTATCTTTTAACCTGCAATCCCAAACTGGGAATATATTCTAAGAAAACAAAATGAAAGAGAAATATAGACACCATTCACCAAAAATATGCATTGCCTGTTACAAAGAAATTGTTTTAAAAATATTTGTTGAGGGCTGGAGTAATAGTATAGAGGGTAGGGGGCTTGCCTTGCTCGTGACTGACCTGAGTTCTCTGAGCCCAGCCAGCAGAGTTCTCTAAACTCAGAGCTAGGAACAATCCCTGAGCACTGCGTTGTGTGGCCCTTCCCCCAACAAAATGCGTTAAATCAAGGGAGCTATAGTACCATTCTTTGTAGCTTTGTTTTTAACAGGGAAAACAGAAATCCACAGAAACATGTGCCATTAGGGTATTGGCTAATAAATGGATTCATAAAATGGGATGTTGTCCTGTCAATTAATAAATAGGATATAGGTTGGAGAGATAATCCAGTGGGTAAGACATTTGCCTTCCATGTGTCCAACATGAGTTCAATCCCCAGCACTGTCTATAGCACTGCCAGGAATCGTTCCTGACCAGAGATCAGGAGTAATCCTGAGCAACACTAGGTATGCCCTTGCCCCCTGGCCCTGCAAATCAGAGTCAAAGGGAACCAGAGAGATATCCCTACAGGGTGACTTGGTGATGTGCACTCAGAGACTCTGGTTTGATCCCCAGCCCTACGGGACCCTCTGATCAACTTTGGGAATAAACCCAGAGGATCAATGACCTAGCAGTAGTTCCTGAGCACCACTGGGATTAAACGCCCAAAATTTAAAATGAAGACAAATTAGATATGAGAACACAAGAGGTCTTCTCAGTTAGGGACTGAGCTGCAAATTCCCAAAAAAAGTAAAGCACAAACTTTCAGCCCTTGCGTGTGCCACAGACACAATGTGGCCCAAAATAAAAAAACAAAACAACAAAAAATACTTTCAAGGTCTAGGCCCAGGGACGCAACCCAGTGATAGAGCATTGGTCTTCTAGACAGAGGCCTTGAGTCCCATCCATTGCTGAGTGCTATCATGCCAGTTGTGATCCACATTTGTGTGATCTTTAGTACACTGCAGTAGTGGCAACAACCAAGGGAAGTGGGGAATTAATTAGCTTTGAAAAATTAATAACTCAGCTGGAGAGATAGCACAAAGGCTGTAGCACAGCGGTCTCCTGAGCACAACAGGGCACAGAGCTGGAAATAGTCTCTAAGCATTGCCAGGGCTGGTCCAAAAGCAGGAGTGGAGGGTGGAGAATATATGTGAGTCTATGCTGTCTCTACTGTAAATCAAAAATTATTTTTTAAAAATTGGGGGCAGGGGAGGTGGGTGGGTTGAGTTTCCCTCCCTGCCCCGGCAGAACTCCGGCAGCTGAAAAACCTCCAAAACCCAACAGCACAGCCATGCTCAAGGCCGCTCTCCACAGGCTCGGATGAGTCTCACCCACGGGGGAACCTGCAGAAAAATCCAGGTATGCAGGACCCGTGACTGAGATCCCCAAGTTGACTTGGAACAGAACTGGGCCTCCTCCCCCCAGGTCCCCAGTTTTCCGGTAGCTTGGCAATAACGCCTACAAACTGCCTCCAGCGCCATGTAATCTCATCTATAGCCAAGGTCCAGAGACTGTGAAATAAAGCTCCTGGAGAGAGCAACACAGAATGTCCTGGAGCTCAATACTCTTATACTCCAGCCCTCTGATGGACCAAAAGCAGCTCACGTTTGCTTGGGTTTAACATACATGCGTGTAATCTCTTATACAAGGACTTAAATGGCTCCAGGATGAAATACATCAATCTTCACACACGTTCCTCTTATGGTGGTGGGATTGGTGTTTGAATATTATCTGTAATGAACTATTGTGAACAACTTTATAAAAATAAAATTAAATTGAAAGAATTAAAAATTGGGGGGCCACACCTGGCAGTGCTTAGGGCTTATTCCTGGCTCTGCACTGAGGGGTCACTCCTGGTGGGCTTCAGAGACCATGTGAGCTGCTGGGGATTGAACCTGGGTTAACAGCTTGCAAGTTATATAATAGCATATAACCTTATCTGCTATATACTATTGCCCCAAAGTTATTATTATTTTTTTAATTTGTTTGTGGGTAAAACCCAGCTGTGCTCAGGGCTTTCTCTTGGCTCTGCACTCAGGAATTACTCCTGATAGACTCAAAGGACTATATGGGATGCCAGGGATTGAACCCACATGGGCCACGTGCAAGGTAAGCACCCTAATTGCTGGACTGTTGCTCCGGCCCTGTAAATTGAAAATCATTTTAAAATTTATAATTATTGACCACAGACAGCAGATATTTATTGGCATAATGAATTCATGACACATTTAAGGCAAATCTATGTAGAAATGGTATTTGTTGAATTAATCCTGTTTTGCAAAACAAACAAACTAGTAACAAGGTGTTTATATATACATAGTTAGATATTCACATGCAGGGAACAAAGCCTGGAAGCATATTCTCAGATTGCAGACAAGGGTTCAGTGGAGAGACCCATAGCAGTCAGTAATCTTGAGGGACTGAAGGTCTAAAACGGGACTACAGCTTTAGGGCCTCTCCAGTTTCTATTTTGCAGGAGGGACTTGGAACTCGTCTAACTGAGATCCTAATTTTCCAAAGGAAACAGAAAATCTAGGTTGTGACCACATTTCCAGGGTCCACTCAGCTGTGGGGCAGGAGGGTTTTCAGGGCCATACAGGCAAAGGAAGCGAGCTGGGACTGCAAGAGGCCTGTCACACAGGCGACCAGATGAGCTGCCCCTGTCACGGCCCCACCGTCCACACCAGGGCTGGAGGATAGCCAGCTGGCTGGGGCAGGGCAGGGCAGGCTGCACATCTTCCGGCCTGCAGCCCTGCGTGTGGCTGGCTCTGGGGTGGAAGCTCGCTCTGTGTCTCACCCTCTGGGTCACCGGATCACTTTGGGGGCTGTGGGTGCACATGTGAGTTGTGGCTATGAAGGGTCCTCAGGCACCCAGGCCTGTGCGTTTATCTGGCTGTCTCTGAGGGTGCATATAGACAGGGCCCTGTTATGTTTCCATATACATAGGCTTGTGTGTCCCAGGGTCTGTGGTGGCAAAAGTGTGCGTGTGAGTTACACGGCTGCCTCCATCTGTTTCTCTGTTGTATGTGTGAGACAATGGCACATGTTTATGTGTGTCTGTAAGCAGTTTTGCTATTGGGCTGGCCCGGATGCGTATGTTCACACTGCGTGTGTGTGTGTGTGTGTACATGGGCGCACATGTGCGTACTCTGTCCAATTAAGTTGTGTTTGCTTCCATGTCGGTTGTATGAAAGGTATCGTCATTGTGTCCGTGCTTTAGGTGAATGTATGTTAGCCTCTGCTGTGGAGTCCAGTGTTCACTGCACGTGTGTGTACATGGGCGCTGGAGTCGAAGGTTAGGGATCAAGTCAAAAACAATTAATACCAACTTCTCTCTTCTTTTGCCTGCTTTCCGCAAGTCCTTCTAAGAACCACGGGGAGTCAGGCACCCCTCCCAGCTCCTGGGCCCACTCATAGGGTGGGAAACATGGATTAGCAGCAGGGTCTAGGCTTGGCGAACCCCCTAGTCAAGTCCTGGCATATACTCGTCCACGGCAGTTGCCCGCCTGGCCCAGCCTGGCTCCTGGAGGCCCCTTGGCCTTGGCTGACTGCAGTCTTTGATCCCGGATGCAGCCCCAGCGAGAAACACCACTTCATCATTTCCCATAAGGACTGCCCGGAGGCCATTTGTTTATAGGAGAGGAATACAGCCCAGCCTGATTGGCCCATTCCCCAAACACAGGCTCCGGGGACAGGAAGTCTGTCTGGTCACCCTACAAAGTGGCTGGTGAGGCTGAGGGGTGGATGGAGGGGATGGGGGATGGGCGGGAATGAAGAATATGGGTAAAGGGAGCCATCTTGGGCAGAATAAAAGAAGCAGGAAGCCCCAGGGCCTTAGCAGTCTCCCATTTACAGATGAGGAAGGGGAAAGCATGGTCTGACCTAGAGTCACACAGTCCCTAGCTGAATCCACCCTCCCCTTAGAGAGCTGGGTAACTCCTGCCCGACCCCCAAAACTCACTAATTCTTTGTTGGTTTCTTCAACAAATAGGTCCCAAAGGTCCAGAGAGGTAACTCAACAAACTGGAGTACACGCTCTGCTTGCAAGAGGTCTGAGCGTCCCTGAGCATTTTACTGGGTGCCATCCAGGAGCACTGATCTAGGAGTAGCCTGTGAACACCTCTATGTATGACCCAAAAACCAAGGAAGGAAGGAAGGAAGGGAGGGAAGGTGGGAGGGAGGAAGACAAAAATACAAATATGAATTGAGCAACTACTATATACCATGTCCAGTACTAAGTCCTGAGGCTGTAGCAGAGTGTAAGGAAGACTCTGTAGCTCTCTGATCAGAGAGATAGACAGCAGTCAAAGAAATAAAATAAAATAAAGTTTTTATGAGGGACCTGAGAGAGTTCCCACTTTGCCTGGAGGAGCCCAGGTTTGACCCCCAGCACCACATGTGTCCTGGAGAACTATGATTCTTGCACAGAATCAGGAGTCAGCCTCAAGCATTAGTAGATGCAGCCCAAGAACCAAGACCAAACAAAACCCACAAGCAAAAACAAACAGCAACAAACACAAACTTTAAAAAAGAGAAAAGCATATCCTGTGATTCGTTAGTCACACGGTACAGTCGCCATGAACCACTAAGGAGTGCGTCAGCACCTCTCGGCTCTGTGTGTGTCATTGGGTCCGAGGGCAGGGCCTGTGTTGGCAGCAGAGATGGGGGTGTAGTACAGTAACTTTGTCCAACAAACCCATATACATTAATAGTATTGTGATTTTGGTAATATGGTTACGATAGTACTAATATT
This sequence comes from Sorex fumeus, assembly GCF_029834395.1. Taxonomy (NCBI): domain Eukaryota; kingdom Metazoa; phylum Chordata; class Mammalia; order Eulipotyphla; family Soricidae; genus Sorex; species Sorex fumeus. The sequence goes on along the minus strand of NW_026606179.1, from coordinate 1,544,164 downwards.
GGTGGTTTTATATGTATATATATGGTTCTATACATATATATTATAATTATATACGTGTATATATTTGTAATACACACATAGGATTGTAATACTATAGTACTATTGTTTGTGGTTATATGTATGTGGCTATAGCTATATACCATTCCTTCCCATTCCAGTCATCGCATGATGTTCTCGAGGGTGGCACTGAAGAGTTTCTGTGAAATGGTATCACCCTGCCGCACCTCTCTCTTGACATCAACGATCACTTATTTGTAGAATGGTGAGATCCTGGTAGTGAATCCGCAATACAGCTCATGGAGGATCCTGATGTATTGGGCTTGAATGCCCTGATTGGCTAGGGCTTCAATGACCGCTTCCGTCTCAACAGAATCAAAGGCCTTCTTTAAATCAACGAACGTTAAACAGAGCAGCATCTTGAACTCCCAAGAAACCTCAATGAGCTTGGTTATCGTGTGGATATGGTCGATGGTGCTGAATCCTTTGCGGAACCTGGCTTGCTCGCATGGTTGTCCTTCATCTAGTGTTCTGCCAATCCTATTTAGGATGACTCGAGTGAACAACTTGTAGATGACAGACAACAGATTGGGCAATAGTTGCCAATGTCGTGGATGTCTCCTTTCTTGTACAGTAGAACGGTCCTGCTGGCTTTCCATTGGGACGGAACCTTGCATTCAGACAGGTAGTGAGTGAAGAGCTGAGCCAGTGTATTGATGAGTACTGACGGCAGGTTCTTCAGGTGTTCAGGTCTGACCTTGTCTGGGCCGGGTGCTGTTTGTTTCTTTACCGACGAAATGGCGTGTTGGATTTCGGAAGGGAGAACGTTGGGAACGACATATCCATCCTGTGGAATTTGGTATGTCGGCAAGTGGACATGGCTATCGAAGAGATTTGAGTAGAAGTCATGGATAATCTTCTCCATTGCCATTCTGGAGGATGTGATGGATCCATCAGGATGTCGGAGGGCAGTCATCTTGGTCTTGTAGTTGGCGAAGGACAGGCAGGCATTACAATGGGAGTGAAGATAGATGGTCGGCAACTACACCACCTCCACTTTGCTGATGATATTGTTTTAATAACACCAAACATCAGCCAAGCAGCACAAATGCTGGCCGACTTTGACCATGAGTGTGGAAAGGTAGGACTACAGCTGAATCTTACGAAGACATTGTTTATGAGAAACAGCCTCGTTCCTAATGCCCCATTCGTTCTCAATGGAACGATCATCTCCGAATGCAACAGCTATGTGTACCTAGGTCGAGAAGTCAACATGACAAATGACCTGGCACCCGAGCTGCGCAGGAGGAAGAGAGCGGCTTGGAACGCCTTCAAGAACATCGAAGAAATAGCTAAGAGGATGAAGAACCTCCGGCTCTGGGCACATCTCTTTGATTCCACTGTTCTTCCTGCATTAACATATGCCTCAGAGACCTGGGCCCTACGCAAACAAGATGAGAACGCTATTCAGGTCTCCCAAAGAAGAATAGAAAGAGCTATGCTTGGAATATCACGTTTCACTCAAATGAGAGAAAGAATCCGGAGTTCTGACATCCGTCGACGACCAAGAATCAGGGACGCTGTCTCATTTGCCAAGGTGTCAAAAATCAGATGGGCTGGTCACGTAATGAGATTTAGAGACGACCGCTGGACTAGAGCTGTTACCGACTAGATTCCACGGGATGTCAAAAGACCGCGTGGCAGCCCACCTACCAGATGGTCAGACTTCTTCGTCAAGATCATGAACGATCGGTTTGAGGCTCTTCATGTTCCCGGAGCGAACAGATGCCATTGGGCTACACTAGCACGTGACAGGGACAAATGGAGACGTTACTGGCACCCGCTCGAGCAAATCGACAACTAACGGGAAGTTAAGTGATTAAGTGATAGCTATATACATTGCAATTTGGATGACATATATGTATCTCCTCTTGGAGAGAGAATAGAATGCCGGGGAAGGATGGTGACATCCACGCTGTCCTGATGGGGATGAAAAGTGTGGAGAGAAGTCCAGGCTAACATCCGGGGGTCAGGAAGGAGCACAGAGGGCTCAAGGGGCAAAAAGAGAGGAAGGGAGGGGGAAGGGGAGAGGAGAGGCGTCAGGGGGAGGGGAGGGGAAGAAGGAGTTGGGCAGCCAGAAGGAGTCTCTGGGCCTTGATTGGGATCTGCCCTAGCAGGAGTGACTCTGAGTTAGTGGAGAGTGGGTGAAGGGAGGTCTGGTGAGAAGGTCACTGTGTCGGGTGCAGGCAGGGGGCTGTGATTTGGGCAAAAAGCGGGGTGGGGGGAATGGGAAGGTCACATCCCAAGCCTGACTGGCAGGGCACCCTGATTCAGTGTACTGAGGCTGAGATGCCCCAGCCCAGCTCCCACTGCTCTCCTGACGGGGCAGGGACCCCAGGGCCTGTGCCCTCCCCACCATGCCCTGAAAGCCTTCCTGTCCCGTGGGAGAGCTCAGACCGGTTCCCCAGGCTTTCCTGGGCTCTGGGTCCAGTTTCTTGTCCAGGCGGTGCCCGCGCACCCTCGCCCAGGGCTGATAAGAGAGGTCCTTTGTGGTGCCTTGGGTTTGCTGGGCGATCTTTCAGCTCTTTGGTGTTTCATTAACTTTCCCCACCGTGATGGTTATCTGGGCTGGTTAGGAAGAGGCTGGAGGAACCAGTCTCCTCTGGATGGGGGTCTGAGGAGAGAAGGCTCCAACTTCAGGGCTGACCGAAGACGGGGAGTGGGCAGCCTTTGATCTGGTCTGAGAAGGAACTTCCTTTTTTAAAGAAAGGGATGGTAGGACCAAAGGCAACACCCCCTAAGAACTTATCTGCAGAACTGAGTTGGGAGCCGGGGTCCTTGGGGGAGGGAGGTGGGCACTGAGATGGGTGTGGTGTTGGAATCATGGGCATGCAAAACCATCATTAATAGTGTTGTAAAATACAGAATCTCAATCAACTAAACAGCAATCATTTTTTTAAAGGAAAGAAATAGTAGTCATCAAAACAGAGTTGGAACGTTGGTCCCCAGAACTGAGTTTGTGGGGTAAAGGGTGGGTGGGCTGGAGGGGCCTTTGGGGTTTTGGTGGAGAGAAGTGACCCTCTGGTGGGGTGTGGTGGGGATGATGGATGCATGAAACCATCAGTAATAGGATGTAAAGCAGGACCTTAATAAAGATGTAAGGAGAAAAAAAAAACACTAAAAATGAATACATAGAACAGCAGGTAGGGCGTTTGCCTTGCACGCAGCCAACATGGCCGACCCGAGTTCGATTTCTCCGCCCCTCTTGGAGAGCCAGGCAAGCTACCGAGAGTATCTTGCCCGCACGGCAGAGCCTGGCAAGCTCCCCCTGACGTACTCGAAATGCCAAACACAGTAACAACAAAAGTCTCCAATGGAGATATTACTGGGCCTGCTCGAGCAAATCGAATACATAAATAAGTTAATTAATTAATTTTTGGTTTATTTATTTATTTTGGGTCACACTCAGCAGTGCGGAGTCCTGCATGCTAGGCCAGTGCCCTTCCTGCTGTGCTATCTCCCTGGTCTCCCCCAATGCCTTGTGCCTACCCAGCCCGACTGAGCCGGGTTCGATTCCTCCGCCCTTCTCTGAGAGCCCGGCAAGCTACAGAGAGTATCTCGCCCACACGGCAAAGCCTGACAAGCTACCCATGATGTATTCGATATGCTAAACACAGTAACAACAAGTCTCAAAAATATGGAGACGTTACTGGGCCCGCTGGAGCAAATCGATGAACAGCGGGAGGACAGTGACAGTGATGGTGGATTGGGAAGATAACACTGTGGTCAGGACACAGACCAGTGTGGGCCCTGGGTATGACCCTGGAGGTCCCTGGGTAACACTGGGCTGTCGCCAGTGGTCTCCAGCACCATGGGTCTCAATGGCACAACACTTGGGCCCTAGCACTGAACTGTGCAACCTGCTTGGTGGAGAGTGACGGGAATACCTTCAGACCCTCTGAACACTGGGAGTCACTTGGCACTTCCCCCAAAAGAAAGCTGATGGTATAACTTAGTGTTTCCCAGTGGAGGTGTGCCCTGAGGTGGGACCAGCACGCATCAGAGCTCGGTCTTCCACAGCCTCTTCCCGGGTTCCCCCAAGACACACACCTAGAGCTCTGGTACTACGCTAGGGGCTTGCTGTGGTGCAGTGACAGACCCGCAGTGCTGAGCCGCACCGCCCAGGAAGGCAGGACTAGAAGCTCCTGGGGCTTGGGCACAGCGTGGAGGGCACTTGCCTTACAGGTGGTCAACCCGAGTTCAATACCCACCACCACACATGGGCCCCCAGAGCCCTGCCAGGAGTGACCCTGAGCCCCGCCAGGAGTGACCCCTGAGCACTGCTGGGTGTGGCCCCTAAACCAAGTTTAAAGTCTCAATGCCCTCAGTCAATGGGTGCATGTGCCCCCCCCCCCAAGGCGGGATAGAGTAGGGAGCAGCTGGACCCATCCTCCTGAGAACATTAGGCCATGCCCAGGGTATCCACCAGCTGGGTGGACAAGAACAAAGCTCTGAAAAATGCGCCTATTGTTAGGGATCTGTTAGGATGTCTTCCTAATGGCTCCCACCCTGAGGCAGGGGTCTTTCCCTGCTCTTCTATGTATGTGTGTGTGTATGTGTGTGAATGTTTGGGGGTATTAGAGGCAAGCTGTTCCCCTCCTCCCTGTTATGGTCTGAGTAGCACCAGGAACAAGGACTTCCTGTCATGATGCCATCACTATGTCCCATATACTTCTATGGTGTGAGAATCAGACCTTCTGTGTCTGTGAAGGGAGCCACACTCGGCACTGTTCAGGGTTTACTCCTGACTCTGCTCAAGAATCAGCCCTAGGAGTAGTTGGCGGAGGACCAAATGCTGGGTCAGGGATCAAACGTGGGGCAGCTGCATGCAAGGTAAACCCCCTTTCTCACTGTTTTCTTTCCAACCCCTCAATAGCTCTATGTTATTAAAAACAAAAACATACACACACATCTAAAACACCTGGTACCAGTTTTATTCTAGACATCAGCTCATTTATTTCTCCCAACAGTTCTCTGAAAAACAAGCACTATCTTCACTCCATTTTGCAGATGGAGAAACTGAGGACCAGGATTGGAATGCTAACTTGCTTAAGCTGGAAGAGGAAGTGATCAGGAGAGTTAGGACCATGGCAAATCTTCCTTGCTGTTTCATGACACACAAAACAGCTCTCAGCAGCACATGGGCTCCTAACCCTACTCTGGAACCACTCAGTAGGAACATGGAGGGTACAGCTCTACTCTGACCCACTGTGCTGTGAGCTTGGGCCAATGACACCACCTCTTTCGGCTTAGTTTCCTTATCTGTAAAGAGAAGGGTACATCATGTATCCACCTCCCTGTTCCCTAAAAAGTCTCTGTGGGTTGTTGGGAGAAAATTGGAAAGGATCACGCACCAGTGAATGGCACCTTTGGCTGGAGAGTATTATTTGCATGGCGGTCATTGCTGCATCCTCATCACTCCCTGACCTATGACAAGGTTCCTTGCAAATAAGAGACAGTGCCAAATTCCACAGCGCTTGGCCTAGAATTTTCTTTAGTTAAAAAAAAAAAATATTGGTGACCCGATGATGTAGCACATCATCATGGTTAAGTGTGTGCTCTGATTGGGAAGGGCACTTTGGGAAACAGTTGGGCAGAACCTACTAAAACTGAACAGATGTGCACCCTGCACGGTCACCCCACTCCTGAGCTCAGCCCAACACAAACATCTGTAGGGCTTGATTGCCAATAGCCAAGAACTATAGATGGAAGGGATCACCCATGATGAATTGTTCACACTGTAGCGCGCGCGCGCACACACACACACACACACACACACACACACACACTCACCATTGGAAAATAAACAGCTGATTCATCATTGTGGCAAATGGACGAAATTAACTGACATATTCACTTGAGTGCTAGAGTACCTTCTAGGTGAGGCCACTGCCAAGAATTATAAGGAGAGATCAGAAACGGTGGTGCTGGAGGCCAGCTGCAGGGGCTACCTTGCTGGGCGCAACTGATTCTGCCTGTCTGGGTCTGACACTGGAGGTCACACTCACCATGGACACAGGTGTGTCTGTGTGTGCACACTCGTTCACAAAGTGCCCTCAGATGTACGCCATTTAGCCTGGATCTTCCTTAGAGTTGTTTGGGGGGAGATGTTTGTCTGATGAATGACTCTGGAAAAAGAAACAGTCTCTGCAGTCTCACCTTCCAGGGGAGCCTTGGCTGGGCACCCTCCCTGCAGGCACCTTCAGCCGAGGAGTGACACACGACCTCAGCCAGGGGGTTCTCCCCGAGCAAGGCCCTCAGGAAGCTCTCAGCAGCTGAGAGGTGTTGTCAGTAAGGAAGGATTTGCGCCCTGAGCCATGAGACGTCTACTCTGCCAGTGTCTGTGGATGGCTCCGGGGCCAGATGCCGACTGGGTGGGCTGTCAGGCTTGAGCAGGGAACATTGGGGACCCACCCTTCGGCTCACATGTTGACACTCTGGTTCCTTTTTTTTTTTCTATAGATCAGTTCTTTTTTTTTTTAATTTTTATTTATTTATTTATTTTTTATTAGTGAAGCACCATGAGGTACAGTTGTAGATTTACAAATCTTTGTGCTTGGGTTTCGGTCATACAATGATCAAATACCCATCCCTCCACCAGTGCCCATTTTCCACCACCATGGATAATATCCCCCCATCCCCCTCTCCCACCCTGCCTCTGTGGCAGGGCATTCCCTTTTGTTCTCTCTCTCCTTTTGGGTGTTGTGGTCTGCAAAAGAGGCATTGGACACTCTGGTTCCTTTGCTTGATCAACAAACATGCTCCGCGCCTTGCCCCAAGTCACTGTAGCACTATAGCACTGTCCTCCCATTGTTCATGGATTTGCTCAAGCAGGCACCAGTAATGTCTCCATTGTGAGATTTGTTGTTAATGTTTTTGGCATATCGAATATATCACGGGTAGCCTGCCAGGCTTTGCCATGTGGGCGGAATACTCTCAGTAGCTTGCTCCGAGAGGGGCAGAGGAATTGAACCCCAGTCAACCGCCTGCAAGGCAAATGCCCTACCAGCTATGCTATCGCTCTGGCCCTGCCCCAAGTCACACAGCTGATAATTGCTTCTGCCAGGACCCAGGGTTATTCCAGAAGCCTCTACTGAAGTTCTGTTGCTGGTGACCCTCTCTTACCTAGTACTATAAGAGGGGCAACTGGAATTGCAGAATTACAACCAATTAGGGGGTGAGGGGGGTGAGGCAGAGGGTTAGAACAGTGGGTAGGGCAGTTGCGTTTTACACAACTGAACAGGTTTTGATCCCCAGCAACATGTATGGTCCCCCAGTTTCACCAGAAATGATTCCTGAGCAAAGAGCCAGGAGTAAGCCCTGAGCAAAGCCAGTATGGCCCCCAAAACAAAAAAATAATAATAATACTCACAAGGAACCTGCATTAGTGAGTGAACCTTTTGTAGTGGGAGATCTGAGGACCACCGCACCATCTCTTTATAGTTGCTAGGAGTGGGTGACCCTCCCTAGTCACCCCCCCAACAGAGGTTAATCGACTCATTAATGTATGTAGTATTGCCCTCCCCCAACTCTTAGTCTATAGCTCTTTCCTCCACTTGTGCTTCTCTGAAACAATCTTCCCCATACCAACTTGTCTCCAGATCCTTCTTTGGTGGGGCAAAGTCTTGGACCATCTCTAGTGGTGTTCCTAGCTCTTCACTCAGGACTGACCCCCACAGTGTTCAAGGGATAGTAATTAGTACTGGGGGATTAACATGGGGTTAATAGCTGGCACAGCAAATGTTTTAACTCCAGTACTCGCTGTCTGGCCCTGAATCCTGTCTTTTACGAAAACACATTCACTTTGAAGGAGACACTTGAATGAGCTGCCATTGGTCTCTCGTGGTGAGACAATTGGTACCAAGAAGATAGACTTGGGGCAAGGTGGGGTCTGAGATCTGGGCAATGCTGAGCCTGGCTTTTCTGGAGGTCACACATGGCTCAAGTCCATCTTCTTGCTGTGAATCTTCCCAATAGCACCGACAAGCATGACAATGGAAATGATAATAATTCCCATTATTTGGAGACTGGATCTCACAGAGGGGTATCAAGTCAGAATGAGATTACTAGGGTGAACCCTGGCCCAATATTTCTGGTGTCCTAACAGACAGGGAAATTTAGACAGACAGACAGAGGGAAGAGATCCCAAGAGAAGATTGTTTCCTGCAAGAGAAGAAGAAAGGCCTGGAATAGATGCCTTGTCTGTGGAGCTGGAGAGAGCCCAGGGGCTGAGTGAAGGTTTGCCTGCTGAAGGTCCAGGATTCATTCCAGGCACCAAATACCAAGCACCAAGATGAGCACAGAGCCAGGAGTAACACTTGAGAACTTCCAGGTGTGTCTTCAAACTTATACAAAATAAAGTCTCCCAAAAGTTCCAGCTACAGATGAATGAATCAAGAGTTGTGGTATATAGGAGGTTTGCTCCATGGCTTGGAGGCCAGCCACACATTCTAGGGGAAAAGGGAGCTCAGATAGAGAAGGGAGTACCAAATAAAGGGTGTTGGGAGGATCCTACCAGGATGGGAGAAGCATGCTGAAAGTAGACTATAGACCAAACATGATTGCCACTCAATGCCTCTTTTGCAAACTACAACACCCAAAAGGAGAGAGAGAACAAAAGGGAATACCCTGCCACAGAGGCAGGGTGGGATGGGGGGAATGGGGGCGGGAGGGATACTGAGTCCCGTGGTGGTGGAAAATGGGCATTGGTGGAGAGATGGGTGTTTGATCATTGTACAATTGAAACCCAAGCACAAAAATTTGTAAATCTACAACTGTATCTCATGGTGTTTCACTAACAAAAATTTTTAAAAAATGTAAATGATGGAGAATGGGCACTGGTGGAGAGATGAGTATTGGATCATTGTATAACTGAAACCCAAGTACAAAAATTTGTAAGTCTACAACTGTACCTCATGGTGTTTCACTAATAAAAATTAAAATAAAAAACTCAGTCTGCAGTGCTTTGGTTTAGCACCCTGGAAAACTCATATATACATCTTTTTATCAATGTATTTTGGTTGTGGGTGGGTGTGGGGTTCGAACCCAGGACCTCACACATGGGAAGTATGTACACTTACCGCCCCTCCCCCCAAATACACATCTTTATTGAGATCTAATTCACAGATTCCCACTTCATTCATTTAGAACGGGCAGGTCTGAATTTTATTCTGCTCACAGGCTTATGCAACTCCCAGTGTGTTTATTGCATTTTCTTCTCCTCAAATGGAAGTCTATACTCATTAGCAGCTGGTCACACCAGACGGCCCTGCTCACCCCTCCTTGGAACTAGGGGCACAGGGACCCCAGGACCAGCTCATTGGCAGGATGGCAGGGCACAGGGAGAGGGTGATCACATCAGTCCTCTGACCTTGAGACCCATGGCCAGACTAGCCCCCACTCCCTCCCTATTCCCCTGCCCCTGCTACTAACTCTAGACATTTCCTACAATCTGAAAACTGTCTTTTTAAACTCTGTGATTTGTAGTAGAAGTTCAAGCATATTCTTGCATGTTTTGGTATTTAATTCCTTTTAAAGAGTGAATCATGTTCCTTGGGTTGAACATGGATTGTTGTTTGTTTTTTGTTTTTATTTTTTGGACCATACCTGGTGGTGCTAAGAGTTTACTCCTGGTTTACTGGGAGCACAGGCTCAGAGGTCACTCTTGGTGGTGCTCAGAGAACCATATGCCATATGTAGTGACAGGGACCTAACTGGAGTTGGTCAGGTGCAAGGCTAACACCTTAATTCATGTACTATCTCTCAAGCCCACTGGACAGATTATTTTTAAATTTATCCATTTGTATGTTGATGAGCAATCTAATTTTTAAAAAATTAGATTGGGGCGAGGGTGGGCCGCACCCAGCTGTGCTTAGGGCTTACTTCTGCCATCTGACTCAGGGGTCACTTCTGGCAATGCTTGTTGGATTGTGTGGGGTACCGAGAATCAAACCTGGGTCAGCTGCATTCAAACAAGCACCCTCTCTTCCATATTATCTTTCTGGCTCCCACTTTTGTTTTTAAAAAGAGAATCTGAGGTTGGAGAGACAGCACAGGAGTTAAGGCACTTGCTTTGAACCCTGGCACCAAATTTGGTCTCTAGAGCACCACTAAGAGTGACCCTTGATGCCACCGGGTGTGGTATAAATCTTCCTCCATCCCCAAAAAGTTAAAAAAAAAAGAGGAAAATAATTTAAAAGTTTTTTTAAATTTAAAAAGTAAAAAGAGGGACCTGGAGTTATAGTACAGTGTGTAGGTCGTTTGCCTTGCACACGGTCAACCCGGGTTCGATCCCCAACATCCCATATGGTTCCCTGAGCACCGCCAGGAGTAATTACTGAGTACAGAGCCAGGAGTAACCCCTGAGCATCACTAGGTGTGACCCAAAAAGCAAAAGTAAATAAATAAATAAATAAAATCTGCCAGGCTTTAAAAAAAAAAGTAAAAAGAGGCTGTAACAGAGCTGGAAATAGATGAAGTGGTAGGACATGGCTGAGCTTGATGCTAGGCGTTACAGAGTCTCTGAGAACCACTGGGTGCAGTCCTGTGTCTGGAGCTTCACCAACCTAAGCACTGAATCCCGCAGGGAGTGGTCCCAGGCCCCCGCAGAGTCCGGCGTGACACCTATAAAAATAAGGAGGATGGATCTGAAGTATGGTCATGTGTTTACATTTGTGAAATTCAGGGAATAGAATATGGATATTTGTTAAATTTCTTGGTCATTTTCTGGATGTTAGACAAACTTCATAATTTTTTAAATTTTTTTTTTTTTTTGCTTTTTGGGTCACACCTGGTGATGCTCAGGGGTTACTCCTGGCTCATGAACTCAGGAATTACTCCTGGCAGTGCTCGGAGTAATTGGTATGCTGGGAATCAAACCTGGGTCGGCTGCATGCAAGGCAAATGCCCTACCTGCTGTGCTATCGCTCCAGCCCCCCAAACTTCATAATTTTTCATGCTAATCAATGTTTTAAAAACATATAGGGGCTGGAGCGATAGCACAGCGGGTAGGGTGTTTGCCTTGCACACAGCCGACCCGGGTTCTATTCCCAGCATCCCATATGATCCCCTGAGCACCGCCAGGAGTAACTCCTGAGTGCAGAGCCAGGAGTAACCCCTGTGCATTGCCGGGTGTGACCCAAAAAGCAAAAAACAAAACAAAACAAAAAAACCATACGTTCAGAGAGAGAGAGAAAGATAGAGAGAGAGAGAGACAGAGAGAGAGAGAGAGAGAGAGAGCGCCTGCAGTTGCTGAAGAGAAGACGGGGTTAATAGGAAGAAAAAGCAAAAACATTTCCTGAACCTTCATTTCCAGCTTCCTGTGTCCCCGTTGACCCCGATGTCAGTTGGACACGGATACCACTTAATAGCCTTGGACAGAAGCCCTGAAATGTGGGGACCCTTCTGCTGTGTGTCCTTGGCTGCCTTCCTGGGGCAGAGGAAGGGGCCTGGCCATTGTGAGAAGGGCCCAGAGGCCCGGCCAGCTGTAGTCTTCCTCACCCACCCTGCCCCCTGCCTCGCCAGAGGGGCCCAGACCTTCCTCTGCAGAGCTAGCTGTTGTCCTGTCCCAAGGTCAAAGGGCCTGATGTGACTCGTCACCCGCCCAGTGAGCTGGTCGTGAGGTCCCTGTGCCCCTAGTCCCAGGGAGGGGGGTGACAGGGCCTTCTGACATGGCATAGCTCCAGGCCTCCCCGGCCAACTTCCAGAGCGCTTGCAGGGGCCGGTGGCCAGGCCTGAAACAAAGCTTCTGTGTTTCCTGAGCCGTTTGGATTGCAGCCTGCCTGCCCAGGTGATGCCTGAGTCTGACAGAGAGCCGCCATGGCGAAGTGCAGGCTGCTGGCCGCGGGCAGCCCTGGCCGGAGTCAGTCCGACTCAGACTCTCCTGTGGCTGGCAGTGGGGGCCTGGGGGAGTGTTCTGCCACCCCCAGAGAGCCCGGCTGGCTGTCCTTCAGGGAGAAGGTACAATAGCTGCTCAGGAATGAGACTCAGAAGCAGCCAAGATGGGGGTGGGGGGACGGCCACCCGGGCTCCTCAGACTGGTCCTCTTTCCTGCAACCTCACAAACAGGGCACCCGGGGCTGGGGCCCAGCTCCCTGGCATGGCCGCGGTGGCTGCTCACGCCCCCCTGACGCTGACATGCGGCCCAAGAATGTTGTCATCTGGCCACCCACAGCCTTCTCAGGATTGTTGGGACAAAGGCTGTGGGCGTCTTCAGGATGCCGAGGACTCTGGGAATGCATTTCTGCCTGTCCAGTCGCCCTCTTAGGCCCGCCGGGACCCTCGGCCACCTCCCCCACCCAGGGGCCCAGGGGCCCGCGGGCACGGGCGGGGGGGGGGGCCTGCCCACGGCTGGATGGTGCTGCTGGTCTGAGGGACACAGGCTCTACACGTCTCCCTGGCACGGTGTGCCCGGGCTGGTGTCCTAGACCTCAGGGAGTTTGCCCCCCACCCGACGTGGTGGGCTTTCAGGGGTGCCGCTGAGTTGTCAGAGCTCGGGTGAGGCTTGCCTAGACCTGCCGGCGGGGATCCTGGAGGCCGGGAGGGCCCGCGGCTGCGTGGGCAGCCTGGGAATGTCTCGCAGGCTGTGTGGTGAGGTCAGCACAGTGGTGTCAGCGCTGGGCCTCAGGGTGGAGTCAGGCCGCGGCTCCCATCAGTGGAGGGCAGCCCGCAGCTGGCACCTAAACGACTTCCTCACTGGCCCCGCAGGCCTGGGACAGTCCCCAGGCGGGCTCACCCTTGCAGTTCTAGATTCTGGATCCGGGAAGTGTATGCCAGACAAGCCACGGTGCCCGCAGTGCCCAGAGAGGCAGTGCCGCCAGGAAGAGGGGTGAACCTCCCCTCCCCTGCCCTGCCCTCCCTGCCCCCTTCCCCTCTTTCTAACACTTTCTCTCTCCCTGGAATAAAGATGCCCTTGAGGGCACCCCAAGAGGCGTGGGCAGCAGGAGGAGAGCAGAGACATCTTCACATTCAGGGGAATCGAACGATTACCCCTTCCTCTGAGCCTCAGTTTCCCCTAGGTAGAGTGGAAAGAGGTCGGTGATAAAGGTCGCCCATGGACAGCTCTCTACAGGCCCCGTTCACCCACCTCAGAGCACGTGTGATAAGGACAGTCATAGCAGTCCACTCTGCCGCCTTCCACCGCTATATCTGTCAAGGCTGAAGTGACCGTTCTGTTTTCAGTCAGAAACACAAATCCACCCTCACCTGAGTCTGCTGCAGTGATTTCTCAGCATGCCCAGAACTGCCCTTGGTTGTCCCCAGGGCTTCCTGGTCCTGAAGCTCAGCACCACTTCCTTCTCCTCCCTCCTCTCTCTTCTGGGCCAGTCTCCCATTCATCATGGCAAACCGCCTTCTCTCTTCTGCCCCAGGACCTTTGCAATTGCCATTGCTCTGCTTGAACTGGTCTTAGCATTCCACCTTGTCTGAGGCCTCTTACCTACCCAGTCCCCTCAAACAACCTCTCTGTTCTCAGCCCTGCCCAGGCTGGGACTCCTGGAACTCCAACCCCAGGTCTGGCTTCCCTGCTTGATGGAGGTCCCCCCAGATCAGCAGCAGATGCCTCTGACCATCACCGCGTCAGTGGCCCAAGCCCAGCAGCTGATACACTAAGAATGCTCGTTGAAGAGAGATAGATGGATTCTGAGACCCCAGGACGTTCCAGGGGTGACCCACGCAGACCGGGTTAGGAGTGAGCCCAGTTGAAGGAGGGTCCTTCACGGGAGGATATGTGTCTTCCTGGCTCCTGTCTGCTTCCCTGAGCAGGACCCCAGCTGGGGTCCCAGGGGCGCTGCACCCTGACAGACAGGTTTTCCAGCCAGTTCGGCAGGATTGCTGTGGACAGAACACCCTGTCCTCACCCTGAGGACGGTCACCTGGGGGGAAGGCCCAGAGCCCTGAGCCCAGGAGGACAGGCTGAGCTCCGCTGGCCTCGGTCCCGGGGACTCCCAGCTTTTCCTGTGTCATTGTCCAGGTCGCCCCAGTTCTGGCCACCTGCTCCAACCAGCAAGCCCTGGCGGTGCCCCGAAGTTCCGTGACTCTCTTCAAGCCTTTCTTCCATTGCTGCTGCCTCAAATGCCCTGTGCCCAGTCTCCATGCTTGCTTAGTCTCCATCAGGCAGCACTGCTGGAACGGGAAACACATGCTGGGAAACACACCCTATGTGGCTCTTGGCTTCCCAGCACAGCAATTCCCAAGGGTAGCTTTTCCAGGGGCTCAGCGCCTCGTTATTGAAGGGCCCTGGCTGTGTGCTATTTATTTTTTGTTCATTTGTTTGATTTGGGGGTCACACCCAGCAGTGCTCAGGGCTTACTCTTGGTTCTGCACCCACAGATCACTCCTGGTGGGGTTCAGGGAGTATATAGGGTGCTGGGACTTGGGTCCTGGCCAGCTGCATGCCAGGCAAGAGCTTTAACCCTGTCCTATCTCTCTGGCCACAAGCAGACTGCACCCTTTCAGGAATGTTTGCTGAAAGAATGACGGGTGTTCAGCAGAAAGCCGGAACTGAGTGCCAGGCCTGGGTGTGTGTGTGGGGGGTGGGGTGGTGGGAAAGGGGGCTCGTGCGTGGTCCGACAGATGTCTCTGCTCCACGTCTCCTCCACTTCTGTTGTGTCCCCAGCCTCCCCCAGGGCTCTGTAAGCCCTGACCTTTGCAGTTCTAAAATATAATCATCCACAGAGACTCCCTGCTCATGGTCCCCAAACAAGACTGTGGACAGGCTAGCTCAAGCCATCCAAGGACACCTGACTGCAGACTGGGCAAAGGAGGGGTCTGGGAAGAGCTTAAGGTGGGGTGGAGTGTAGGCTTTGCATGTGGGGGACCCAGCTTCAACGCCTGGCACTGCAAGGTCCCCCCCCCCACAAACACAGGAGGAGCCGGAGCAACCTCCGAATAGGCTGGGTGTAGCCCCTGAGCACTTCTTAGGGACACCCCCCCCAGCTCCAAACAAAAAAGACAAAGGCTGGTTGGGAAGGCTCTCTAGCCACTTTGGACCAAGATGCTGGGGTTAGGGGGGGGACACTGTGGCTGAGGAAGTAAAGAATATCTGGGAGGGGGGAGAAAGCACCGCAGCTTAGGCCCTGCATCTTGGACCTTTAAACTTTTAAACCAGTGAGGGGCGTGTGTAAGCCAACGTGCCCCTCCCCCCTGAGTTCCACTCTGGTCAGTTAATCAGGTCAAAACCACAGGGATATTTTGGGGGAAGATGGGTGAACTCAAAGTAGCAAAAGACTGAAGGGAAATCAGATTATTTTTCTCTTTTAATAAGTAAAGTAAAAGTAAAGGCCCTCCCGTTGATCGTCGATTTGCTCAAGCGGTCCCAGTAACGTCTCCATTGGAGACTTTGTTGTTACTGTGTCTGGCATATCCAAATACTCTCGGTAGCTTGCCGGTCTCTTTTAACATAGAAGAAAGCCACAATTATTGATACAATTCTAGAGGAAATCAGGTTTTGTAAAGAACTTGCTAGGCCCTGGGCTTTAGGGCATAGAACTCCCAGGCAGCCTTTGGGGATGAAGGTACTTCCTCAGTTTCCGTCCTTGAGTCACGCTTCTCAAGTTTCTTTTTTTTTGAGGGGGGTCACACCTGTCAATGCACAGGGGTTACTCCTGGCTCTACATGCAGGAATTACCCCTGGTGGTGCTCGGGGGACCATATGAAATGCTGGGAATAGAACCCGGGTCGGCCGCGTGCAAAGCAAACCCCCTACCCGCTGTGCTATCACTCCAGCCCGCTTCTCAACATTTCTATGTCTTTGATATGTAAAAAGTTCTGAATAGTCAACAGGGCCGATGCAACCATGATAGAAAAATGAGCAAGATTCCAGATAGTTCACACCATGAAGAGTACAAGCAACTCTCAGACATATGAGAAGATATTGATTTTTTATCCAAAATGGAAGGGGAAATTGAACTGTCAGTCCAAGACCATTTTCCGCCTATCAGCTTGGCAACAATTCAAAACTTTGTGAGGCTACGCTTACAGGGCGTGGAGGCAGGCATGCTCACACATTGTGGCACCAGCGTAGACTGGTATGACTCTTATCAGGATTTTTTAAATGCACATGACTTTTGACCTATAAAAACCTCACTCCTGGAAACTTATCCTGGAGGAACATTTGTATAGGAACAAATAATACTGAAACCAGGATATTTATTACAAGACTTTGGGTCCTTTTGGCAGAGGCAAAGTACCAAACCCAGGACTCTTCACACTTGCAGGGCAAATTCCTAATATATATGGATATATAATACTTATATGTGTATAATTCATATATTTATAATTTACATAATATTCTACATAATATTTTATTTTAAAGCCACACCTGGAAATGCTCATGGATTACTCTTAGCTCTGTGATCAAAACTGACTCCTGGTGGTGACCAGGGTATCATATGGGATGCCAGGGATCTAACCTGAGTCGGCCACTTGCAAGACAAAAGCACTACCCACTGTATCTATAATATTTAAGGTAAAGGTAAGGTAAAGACCCTCCCGTTGTTCATCAATTTGCTCGAGCGGGCCCAGTAACGTCTCCATTGGAGATTTTGTTGTTACTGTGTTTGGCATATCGAATACATCACGGGTGGCTTGCCAGGCTCTGCTGTATGGGTGAGATACTCTCGGTAGCTTGCCGGGCTCTCCGAGAGGGGCGGAGGAATCGAACTGGCTGGAGTGATAGCACAGCAGTAGCGCGTTTGCCTTGCACGCAGCCAACATGGCCGACCCGAGTTCGATTCCTCCACCCCTCTCAGAGAGCCCAGCAAGCTACCGAGAGTATCTCGCCCGCACGGCAGAGCCTGGCAAGCTACCCGCGATAATATTTAAGAAATAACCTAAATACCCACCATTAGTAGATACTGATAACCCCCATAATAATCACTAAATACTGCACTTGTTAAAAAATAGAATGAGGGAGGCTGGGGTAATAATACAGCAGTTAGGGGTCTTTCTTGCACACAGAGCACTGGGTTCGATACTCAGCATCCTTATGGTTCCTGAGCGCCTCCAGGAGTGAGTGATTCCTAAATGCAGAGCCAGGAATAACCCCTGAGCATCTCTGGGTGTGGCCCCAAAACAAAACAAAATAAAACAAATAGAATAAGGGGCCAGAGTGATAGAACAGTGGGCAAGACACGTGTCTTACAGGCGGCAGGCCCTGAGTTCAACCCCCAGGACCCCGTGTCACTCCCGAGCCCATTCAGGAATAATCCCTAAGTGCAGAGCCAGGAGTCAGCCCTGAGCATCACTGGGTATGGCTCCCCCAAACACTTTTCCCAGCGTGTTCTGGAAAGATCTTCCAGACAAACTGTGAAGTGAAGCAAGCAGGTCTCAGTGGGCAGAGGGTTAACTATGCATACAACTTGTTTACACTGTGGGCTCCCTCTAGCTGCTCAGTGACTCCTGTCTGGGCCCTGCCCGAGTCCTGTCTGAGGGCCATTTCCACGAGCCCCTCCTGGGCCGGAGGGTACTTTGGCTTCCAACTGCCTGTACTTGAGATTCTTTGGAGGGGACTGTCTTCAGGTAACTGGAGTGCCTTGTCTCTGCAGTGTCACCCAACCCAACTTCACGGTGATTGACATGTGTCCAGCATCCTTGTCCTGTGGGGGGAACTAATGAAGCATATCTCAGCACCCTGCTGGCGGGGTCCCAGCTCTCCGCCTCACCTCTGCAGAGCCCTCGACCTTGCTTCTCCCCCCCCTGCCCCCGTTCCTTTATCTCTCCCTGCCCAGGTATGCTTCCTGAACAGATTGCCACCTAAGGTGGGGTCTCTTCTGGGGAATGGGGCCCACACATTCCTGCCTTCCCTGCTTCTCCCTGCTTTCCACCTCTGCGAAGAACTAATAGCACCTCACAGAGGCATTGCCAACACTCTTCATAAAAACACTGAAAAATAACTCCAGAGCAGCTAACCTGTGCTAAGCAGTGTCTGTGTGGCAGACTTCAGGGAAGTTTGCTAGCTGCCTCATGCTGTGGAATTCCCCCAACAGTCCCATGGCACAGATACTAGGATCATCCCCGTTTCACAGGTGAAGAACTGAGGCCTCCAGAGCTAGGCAACATGCCAGTTCGGAAGTGGTAAGTGGTTTTGAAGCTTATAGTTTGAAGTTTGGCTTTAAAGTCAAACTCACATTAGCTAGGAAAAAAGCATTGTGTTGGTGAGTATGAAAACTCCCTGTGCAGAGAACAGCAGTGTTTTCAAAGTAAAGTGGGGGCAGTTCCTGCCATTTTCAATGGGATTCTCTGCTCGGCAGCCTGTCATTCATAAGGCCACTTTCTGAGTCAGAAGCACACTTCAAACCATCAGAGAGAGTAAGGACATTCCAGGGAGCTCCTGGAACAACCTTGTCTGCAGAAGCAGGAAGGAAGCCTGGGCCTTGGCTGGGGGCCCCCGGCCACTGTGGGACTCTGCAGCCACAGCCTCCCCCTTTCCCGGGCACCTGGGCATGTCCCTTATCAGCCAGGACACTGACCTGTCTTCTCCACACACCAGGAGCAACTTGAAACCACAGGATCCCTCTCAAGGCCTCAAGTGTCAGTCAAAGTCCTGCTGTTGGCTGGGTGAGTCAGCCCCCAAGGAAGGATTCCTGGAAGTCAGCCCCACACTGAGGTGACTAGAAGCAACTTACCTACAGAAGGAAGTGTTTGTGTACAGGAATCGGGTTCTGCAGACAAAGGACAATACTAGTCTGTGCTCTCCGATCCTAGGGTCTATTTGTCCTAAAATGCCCGTGGCCACTTCACCAACACTCCATCCCGAGGGAAAGGGGGACAGACTGGAAAGGGCTGGTGATCTGAACGTTGGGACTCAGCCTTCCCTTTGGGCTGGGGAGAGGTTCAAAGGGAGCACACGCTTTGCACGCAGGGGTCCTGGTTTGATCCCACACACCGTAGGGTCTCCCTAGCACAGCCAGGAATGACCCCTGAGCACCACTGAGTACAGTTCCAGAACCTTCCCACACTTGCTCTCCACAATGTTTCACTTAGGCAAAGTCTTACAGAACACATGCCCAGGCCTGGGTGGGTCCAAGGTCATGCCCACAACGTGTCGGGATGCCCTCTTCTCTCTGAAGGAGGGGATGGAGTTAGGGTCCTGATAAGAAGAAGTGAGAAAACACAAGTTTCCTTCTCAGAAGATGCCCAGGACCCAGGGGAGGCTGAGAAATCCCAGATGACACAACAGCACATCAGCCTTTGGGGAACAAAGGCATGAGACCACATGACATGAAGCTCGCACTCTCCCAGAAAGGCCACCGTGTGACTCCCAGGAGGAATCGGGTTCTGCAGTCCTGGCCATCCTGTGTCTGGGCACCTGTGTCCTTCTGAGCTGCCAATGGCACTCAGCTGGCCCTCACTGCACCCTGCCCCCAGCTGGGGCCACAGTATCTGAAGAGAGGCCCTGGCATTATCCACTTAGTTTCTTGTCTCTCTGCACCCTGCGCCTGTAGCTCGCTTCAGAAACCAGAAGCAAAGAGCGGCTTTGGTCATGCCGACTGATGATAAATCTACAATATGGAGGCTGATGTATGAGCCTTGTGGGCGTTTGTCCACATGAAAAGTATTATGTGTGAGGGCCAGAGGGCCTCTTGTTCAGGGGGGTGACCAATGCATAAGTGCCCACAAATGGATGAAGGATGGCCTTGGTCTATTGAGCCCTTTGCAGAAGATATAGGGGAGTCCTTTGCTGCAGTTCTTAGCACAGAACCCTAGCTTTTCTCTTCTTGTCTTTTCTTTTCTCTTTTCTTTTCACCTTTTCTCTTCCCTTCCCTTTATTCTTTTCTTCTCTTCTTTCTTCACTTCCCTTTCTTTTCTTTTCTCTTATTTCCTTTTCTTTTCCCCTAGTTTTGGGGCCACACCCAGTGGTGCTCAAGGCTTACTCCTCATTCTGTACTCAGGTATCACTCCTGGAGGGACTCCAGGGAACATCTGGGGATGGAACCTTGGTCAGTTCAGCCATAAGCAAGGCAAGTACTTTACTGGCTGTACTATAGCTCTGGTCTCTTCCCTTCCCTTCCCTTCCCTTCCCTTCCCTTCCCTTCCCTTCCCTTCCCTTCCCTTCCCTTTCTCCCCTTCCCTCCCCCTCCCCTCCCCTCCCCCTCCTCCTTCCTTCTCTCCCCTTCCCTTCTCTTCTCTTGCCTTCTCTTTTCTCCTGAGCTATACCTGGCAGATTTCAAAGGCTGTGATTGGGGTCACTCCCAGTTGTGCTCTGGGACCATGTGGTATGGGGGGGGACCAAACTTGGGTTTCTTGCATGAAATCATGTACTCAGAGTATTAGACTCTCTCTCCTCACCCAGAGTCCTTTTCTATATGAGTAAGAAAAGGCTCAGGAAGAGAGAAAACTTTGTCCAGAATCACAAGGAAGCAGTAAGGTTGGGAGTTGAGTCCATCTGCCATTTGTACCAAGCCCACTCCTCATAAGACAGATAGAGGCTTGCATGATTCTGCCTTCAGGAACTCTGCGGGGTGGGCCAGACTTGGGGTGAGGGACTGTTCTTTAGTCCACTGAAGACTTCCCCAGTGGTTCCTGCTCTCAGAAAGGACGAGAGTGTAGCAGAGAGCAGAGAGGACTCAGTCCAGAAACTGGAGGGACCCAATGCAAGACACCCCCAAACCCACGTTCCATGTAGAGTGCAGCTCTCCAAAAGTTGTCTGCCAGCTGAAAAGTCATGAGGGCATCAGGGAATGGATTAAGGGAGGGAGGGAGGGAGAAAGGAAGGAAGGGAGGAAGGGAGGGAGGGAGGGAGAAAAGGAAGGAATAAAAAAAGAGAGAAAGAAAGAAAAGGAAAGAAAAGGAGGAAGGGTGGAAAGAAGGAAGGAAGGGAGGGAAAGAGGAAGGGAAGGAGGGAGAGGAAGAGAGGGAGGAAGGCATAGAGGAAGGGAGAGGGAGGGAGAAGAGAGGGAGGGAGGGAGGGAAGGAAAATATCCCAGCACAGATCCCCTGAGCAGTCTTTCTGAGAGCAGCTGAATTGCTGGCATCAACCACAATGTAGGAAACAAAATAACCTGTATTCTGTAGACATGTAACCAGAAAGATGAAATAACCTGCAGTGGGGCCAGAGGGCAGGAGTGGACCCACAGGCTATGGGTCTAGCCCCTGGGCGGATGGCAGCCCTCGCAGGGCCAGGCATGACTTTGGGACGCCCCCAAGGAAAACCAGACAAACACCATCACCTGCCACTTGGAGCCATGCCCCCCACAAAGATCCTTCGATTGAAAACTAAGAGCTTAGTGAAGAGTTGGAAGAATTGTTGGAAAAGACCCATGTCTGGCCCCCTGGAAGACTGCAATCTCACTCACGTCCTCTATCTACTGCTCCCAGCTCCATCCCTCCGTGGGGCTCACCCTTCAGTGTAATTTAATTTTTATGCATTTTAAATTAAATAAAAGAAAACCATTTTAGGCCACACACAGTGGTGCTCAGGGGTTACTCCTGGCTCTGCACTCAGAAATCACTCCTGGAGGGGCTTAAGGACTGTATGGGACGCCGGGGATCAAACCTGGGTCAGCCGTGTGCAAGGCAAATGCCCTCCCCACTCTAGTATCACTTGGGTCCAAGTAGAAGACATTCAATCCTTCCCCTGAACACTGCACATACACATAAAAAAAGTGATGTGTGTATAATGTATCTTTAATCAGGACCATCGTATTGCACATGCCTTTCAGTAGAGACCATCTCTGCAGTGCATGGGGAGGGTCGGGCAACCCAGGCAAGGCCCAGCCCACACAGCAGCCCTCAGGGTTTTAAAAAAAAAATTTGATTTTAACACTGTGATCTACCAAATTGTTCATAATATCGTTGTTTCATAATATAGTTGCTCCAATCCCAGCACCAATGTCACCTTCACCAGAGTCCTGGTCTCCCACCCACCTCCTTAGCCCTTAAAGGCACAAACAAATGTACTTTAT
Source organism: Sorex fumeus (assembly GCF_029834395.1). Classification (NCBI taxonomy): domain Eukaryota; kingdom Metazoa; phylum Chordata; class Mammalia; order Eulipotyphla; family Soricidae; genus Sorex; species Sorex fumeus. The sequence continues at coordinate 1,522,205 of NW_026606179.1, read as the reverse complement.
ATTTTTCATTACCACAAAGGGAAAGGGAATCATCGAGTCTGAGATCAGCCAGCGTCAGAGTGTGGTGGCTATTGAGCCTCACGATGCTGGGGTCATGTCTGAGGGTCCTCTGTGCTGCTTGGCGCCGGTCAAGACTCTGTGTTATTGTTCTGGTCCTGAGTTTGGTGGGCTTCTCTGTGACTTTCCCTTAAGATGTGCTGTGACCCAGCTGGGCTGACAGAATTATAAAACACGCAGCCACGTGGTTCTAGGAGGAGCTACAGATCTGGAACAATGCAGTTTGACAAGGCCCAGTAGTGGATGCGCTGTTTCTGTGCCTGAGGGTGCTGGGCGTGGCTTAGGGCTGCTGTGCCTTCAGGCAGGAAGGGGACTCTGTATGCCGCACTCTGAGAAGCTCCCAGAACTCTCAGATTGGGGAGATTCAGCACATCACATCCTCTGGAGATGTGGTACTGAGGTGTTTCCTCGGCCAGCAATGTGGCGGTTGCAGGGAGCAGCCCCACGTCAGGTCTCAGACTCAGGCACACCTGGCGGTGCTGGGGGAGATGAGGTGCCAGGAGGTGCTGGGATGGAAACCAGGGCCACCACATCTCCCTGTAAACACTGCAGCACTAATATGATCGATTGTACTGGTGGATATTTTTAAATATTTTATCATGGGCTGGAGCGGAAGGGCGTTTGCCTTGCATGCAGCCAGCCCGGCTGAGCCGGGTTCGATTCCTCCGCCCCTCCCGGAGAGCCCGGCAAGCTACCGAGAGTATCTCGCCTGCACAGCAAAGCCTGGCAAGCTACTTATGACGTATTTGATACGCGAAACACAGTGACCTTGGCAACAATTTCCCATTCTTATTTTATTTATCCTCTTCCTTAAAAAATTCTTTTAAATAGGGCCCATACCCAGGGACGAGAGTCAGAATCCAGGGGGCAGAGTCAGAGTCCAGAGTGAAGGGCTCCAGAGAGAGAAGCAGAAGGGCTCCAGAGAGAGATTGGAAGAGACCAGAGGAGAAACTACAGAGACAGAGTCAGAAATAGAGAGACAGACACAAGAGAGCACAGCAGCAAGCACAGAGGCAAAGCACAAAGGAGGAGCCATCCTGATCCAGTCCATACACATTGGCTCGAGAGCACTGAACGTGGGTGATGAGAGACCACTGCCCTGAGAGCCCACCAACAACACATCATCATCTTTGCATCCCTTCTCCACGCGCGTAAGATAATTTTTTACAGGGTAGTCTTTTTTAAATTTCATTTTCTTCTAGTTTATCATTTTCATATAAAAGTTCTTTTGTATTGATTTTTGCTTCCAACTCTTTGTATTTATTTATTATTTATAATAATTTGGGCTGGAGCGATAGCACAGTGGTAGGGCATTTGCCTTACGTGCAGCCAGCCTGGCCAAGCCGGGTTCGATTCTTCTGCCCCTCTTGGAGAGCCCGGCAAGCTACCGAGAGTATCTCACCCGCACGGCAAAGCCTGGCAAGCTCCCCGTGATGTACTCGATATGCCAAACACAGTAACAACAAGTCTCACAATGGAGATGTTACTGGGCCCGCTCGAGCAAATCCATGAACAACAGGAGGACAGTGCTACAGTGCTACCCAGAGATGGTCAGAGGGCATGTGGTGCCAGGAGCATGCTGTACCATGTGGGATATTGCCTTGACTGCCTTCCTTTTTTAAAATTTGTTTTTTTAAATAATTTTTGGGGGGAACTTTTGGGCCACACCTGGAGATGCCCAGGGGTTACTCCTGGTTCAGCATTCAGGAATCACTCCTGGCAGTGCTCAGGGGACCATATGGTTGACTGCATGCAGAGCAAGAGACTGGCCCTCTGTACCACCTCTCAAGGCCTCACTCCTTTTTGGGGGGCAACAACCAGCAATCCTCAGGCCTTACTCCTGGCTGCTGGGGATCACTCCTGGTACGGTTTAGGATGCCAGGGATCAAACCTGGGGTGCCTGCATGTAAGGCACCTTACTCACTATACTATTGATGCCATCTTTTTTTCAAGGCTTAAAAAAAATCGGACTGGAGAGATTGTACAGCAGGTAGGGCGTTTGCCTTGCCCACAGCCGACCAGGGGTCGATTCCAGCATCCCATATGGTCCCCCAAGCACCATCTGGAGTAATTCCTGAGTGCAAAGCCAGGAGTAACCCCTGAGCATCGCTGGGTGTGACCCAAAAAGAAAAAAAAAGCAAAGTTTTCTTGAACTTTGTTTTACTTCAAATTAAAAGATTAATAAAACAAAAAATTAATATATTCTTTTTGGGGCTTTTTGGGTCACACCCGCTATGCACAGGGGTTACTCCTGGCTCATGCACTTAGGAATTATTCCTGGTGGTGCTCAGGGGACCATATAGGATGCTGAGGATTGAACCTGGGTTGGCTGTGTACAAGGCAAATGCCCTACCCACTATGCTATCGCTCCAGCCTCAGAAATTAACTATATTCTTAAAACCATCATGATAATAATTAGTACTCGATGGGTGCTAAACTATGAGTAAATGATATGTGGAGAAGCAGGTATTCAGATAGATTCATTACTCAAAAATAATTTTTTAATTACAAAGGGGACACATTCGCCTAATCAATATTTTAGAGAACATTTTTACAACACAGGAAGATGCTCATGGTATAGTGTTATACATAAAGGCCAGTGTGGGCCAGGCAGTGGCTCAAAATGCAGGAACATGTATTTTGCAGCCAGTGCCTCAGGCCCAATCACCAGCATCGCATAGCTCCCTGGCACTATGGTCTCCTGGGTACCATCAGGAGCACACCCCCAGCCTCCAGCCTCTGAGCTCTGCCAGGTGTGGCCCCAAACAAAACAAAATTATGGGCTGGGATGTGGCTCAGCAGTAGAATAAAATGCCTTGCATATGTGAAGCCCTGAGTTTGATCTCTCTCTCTCTCTCTCTCTCTCTCTCTCTCACACACACACACACACACACACACACACACACACACACACACAGACACACACACAGAGTAAAGAAACATCACTTTTGATGATCTCCAGCAATCTACTCATCATTTCTCTTGAAAGTCCCCTTTTTTGGAACCTGTGTTTTCCTCCAGGCTACATACCGCAGTGGGGACCAGCGTTAGACAGCTGCTCACCTCTGCCGTACCTTTGACCTTCTCTTCTGGCAGTCTGAGGAGGGAGGCTGCAGACTGCTGACTGCTACAGACATTTGGCAGTGATGTGCTGCCAAGTTACATTCCAGAAAGTGTGGACTGATGGACATGCCCACTAAAAGTGGGGCAGCTGTCCCCGCTCCCACCCCCTTCCCTTTAAGTTCCAAATTATGATAAATCATTACATTTGTCATGGGTCTGCTCACATTCTTTGATGACCAATATATTCCTTTCCGTCTTTCCTTCCACTGTCTGTGTGTGGTTTCCCAGAGTGTCAGACTTAGAGTCTCACACATTACCAGTGTGTGGTGGTATGAGGAGAACCGTGAACGAGAGTCTGTGAAGGGAAGGAGTGATAGTATAGTGGGTAGGGCGATTGTCTTCCATATGCCTAACCCAGGTTTGAACCCTGGCTTTCCAGATGGCACTCTGAGTCCGCCAGAAGTGTTCCTGAACCAGGAGTAACCCTCGAGCACTGCCAGGCGCTTTTAGTCCCCCACCCCCCAAAAAAAACCCCAAAACAAAACAGAAGGGGACCACAGACAGCGCCCCACATGGTCTCCTGAGCCAGGAGTAAGCCCTGAACACTGCTGGGTGTGGCTCAAAAACCAAAACCCAAACCAACCAAACATTAAAGTCTCTGAAGACCTGAGTGGCCCAGGAAGGCACTGGGGACCCCACTGACCAGGCTGCCAAGCCACTGCACATGGAGCTCAGGTTCCACCTTGATAGCTGCTGCCACAGCCTCAACTTCCTCTCGGGGAAGGGGTGTGTGACGGGTGAGGCCTGATCAAGTCAAGGGCTTAAACCAACTCGCTCAGTAAATGTGACCATCACTCGGATGTTGAGCCATAGTCCTTTCAGCCAAGTTGTTACTTTTCTTCCTCTCCTGAACCCTAAAGTTTCGGTGGCAGTAGAAGCAGGAGTCCCTGGGAGGGTGCTGGGGGGCCACAGGAGTTTAGTGTTTAGGCCGTGATGTAGGAGGAACATCTACCCCTTGAAAACGTGGTCAGAGCCATAAGATCAGCCAGGTTGGCTCTGAACTAAGTCTCAGAAGATTTGGGGGAAGATTTTGAAACTTCCTTTGAGAGATGCCTCCAGCGTCTTGGCTGCAATCAGGGAGCCCTGTCTGACAGCTCACCCCGTCCTCCATCTGTGCTTCCAGCTTCTCTCCACTCTCGTTGGATGGAGGCGACATGGACTTTACCCCAGAGAGAACCCTCCACAAGTTTGGCCCTGAGAACTTGCTGGTATGGGAAAGAAGGAAAGCAAGAAAACAGGGTGGAAGGAAAGAAGGGAGGGAAGGAGGGAGGGAGGGAGGAAGGAAGGAAGGAAGGAAGGAAGGAAGGAAGGAAGGAAGGAAGGAAGGAAGAAGAGGGACAGAGGGAAGGAAGGAAGAAAGAAAGGGAGGGAGGGAGGAGGAAGGGAGGAAGGAAGGAAGGAAGGAGAAAGGAGGGAAGGAAGGAAAAGAAAGGAAGGAAGGAAGGAAGGAAGGAAGGAAGGAAGGAAGGGGAAAGGAGGGAAGAAGGAAGGAAGGAAGGAAGGAAGGAAGGAAGGAAGGAAGGAAAAGGAAGGGGAAAGGAGGGAAGGAAGGAAAGAAGGAAGGAAGGAAGGAAGGAAGGAAGGGGAAAGGAGGGAAGAAGGAAGGAAGGAAGGAAGGAAAAGGAAGGGGAAAGGAGGGAAGGAAGGAAGGAAGGAAGGAGGGAGGGAGGGAAGGAGGGAGGGAGGAAGGAAGGAAAAGGAAGGGGAAAGCAGGGAAGGAAGGAAGGAAGGAAGAAGGAGGGAGGGAGGGAGGGAGAGAGGGAGGAAGGAAGGAAGGAAGGAAGGAAGGAAGGAAGAAGAGGGACAGAGGGAAGGAAGGAAGAAAGAAAGGGAGGGAGGGAGGGAGGGAGGAGGAAGGGAGGAAGGAAGGAAGGAAGGAGAAAGGAGGGAAGGAAGGAAAAGAAAGGAAGGAAGGAAGGAAGGAAGGAAGGGAGGGTAAAGGAGGGAAGAAGGAAGGAAGGAAGGAAGGAAGGAAGGAAGGAAGGAAGGAGAAAGGAGGGAAGGAAGGAAAAGAAAGGAAGGAAGGAAGGAAGGAAGGAAGGAAGGGAGGGTAAAGGAGGGAAGAAGGAAGGAAGGAAGGAAGGAAGGAAGGAAGGAAGGAAGGAAAAGGAAGGGGAAAGGAAGGAAGGAAGGAAAGAAGGAAGGAAGGAAGGAAGGAAGGAAGGGGAAAGGAGGGAAGAAGGAAGGAAGGAAGGAAGGAAAAGGAAGGGGAAAGGAGGGAAGGAAGGAAGGAAGGAAGGAAGGAGGGAGGGAGGGAAGGAGGGAGGGAGGGAGGAAGGAAAAGGAAGGGGAAAGCAGGGAAGGAAGGAAGGAAGGAAGGAAGGAAGAAGGAGGGAGGGAGGGAGGGAGAGAGGGAGGAAGGAAGGAAGGAAGGAAGGAAGGAAGGAAGGAAGGAAGGAAGGAAAGAAGGAATGGAGGAAAGAAGGAATGGAGGAAGGAAGATGGGTTCCTGGCTAAACAGCTCTCCTAGCCAGAGGGCACCAGGCTCTACTGGGACTCGGACATGAGGAAAGTTCTAGGAGCCGGGAGAGAGTACAGCTGTTACGGTTGATTCCCTGTGCCCGGAGACCCCTGAGAGCACAGGGTACGCCTGGAGGCCCCTGACACCATTGGCAGCCCTGTATCAGCTGAGTTGCAGAGCCCAGGCAACATCGCCTCCCGGGCCCTGGCACTGAGCCCACAACCTGATTGGCTGAGAATCGCTTGTGGGATTTCTGGGCCTCTTGAGTGCCACCTGAGAGGACCCCAAAATTAAATAAAATATTTTTTTAAACAAAGGATGTGTTGGATAGCGGGCTCCAGAGGCAGACAGTGGAAAGCTCCTTGCCTTACAGAGCTCAGAAACAGTGTAAAGAGTCATAGATCCAAGAATAACAGGAGCTTTCGTCTGCCTGAAACGCTGACCCATTCTAGGAAGACCGGAAGCCATATTCCCCAGCTGCAGTTGGGCTGTGAGGGGAGTTTGCGTCATAGAGCTTTGCAAAGGGAAACAACAGGCTCCTCCAGCGTGCAGCAGCAGTGTGACTCAGGTCACAGCTCCAGGTTCCAGCTACTTCCCCTGCTACACTCAGCCAGGTAGCTCTGCCGTGTGGCCCCTTTGCCAGGGGTTTGGCCCCTTTGCAGCCAGGTGAGGGTAAGAACACACACTACAAAGGTGTGAGCCCTGGCGAGCAAAAGACTTACAAGAATCATAGCCCGGGAGCGCGAGCTCTGACAGGAGCACGTGGGGGCACCACAGTGACCCTACCCAGCACAGCCAGCACCAAGGTGAGCCCTGGGGAGCATGAGCGCCACCGCCAGAGAAACGCAACCCTCAGGAAGCACCATGACTGAGTGGGCGAAGGCCGCAAGCTGGCATGAGCCCCCAGCAGACCCCACGGCCCGGTCAGTGCACGAGCCCTGGTCGCCACAACGCCTGCAGCACTGAAGGGAAGGAGGTGGGGCTGGAAGCAAAAAAAGAGAAAGAATCCAGAGAGAGAGAAAGAGCTTGGGCTGTGATTCCTTTCTTTTCCTTTGGTTTTGGGGCTCAGTGGTCACTTCTGTCAGGCTCGTGGGGTGCGGGAATGGAGCACGAGTCAGCTGTGTGCAAGGCAAGTGCAGCCCACTGTGTTTGCATGGCCCCAGGCGGAGGTCAAAGAGCCAGGACCACCCAGCCAGCAGCTTGCCAGTCAGGGTGGGGCTCTGACAGGGAGAAGGCAGCGGGGCAGTTCCCGGGGTGCCAGAGGTGTCCTCCAACCTCATGTGTACAAAATGTCACCAACTTATATTCCAACATCTGTTCATTTTCGCGCAACCTGCAGAGGAAGAAAGGAGGAAAAAGGAAGAGGCTAGTGTGAGGATAGCAGAGAGAATCAACCCATCCCTGATAACTGACTGGCTGATTCTTCAGGCTCCACCAATCTGCCCCACAGTCCAGGAAGACCAGAGCTGGAAGTCCCTGCCAATGAAACAGACTCCACACCCAGAGTATCTGAGTCAGGAGACTGGGGGCAGCAGGGAAGGGCTGGTGGGGGGGGGCGGGGAACAAGCATTTTTCCCTTTTTTAATTTTTTTGGCTTTTGGGGTCACACCTGGTGATGCTCAGGGGTTACTCCCAGCTCTTCACTCAGGAATTACTCCTGGCAGTGTTTTGGGGACCTTATGGGATACGGGTGTGCAAAGCAAACTCCCTGCCTGCTGTACCATCTCCCTCGTCCCAGGAAAGGCATTTTTGACAGCAGTCTCCGGTGGCCCGAGGCTGTGGGGCTGGCGGAAGATGTACTGAGAAGCGCGGCTGGGCAGGGCCTTAGCACCCCAGGCAGGTGAAGGCGCAGGGGTGGGGCGGCAGTGCGGCAGTGCTGCGCAGCCCCGCCAGCTGGGAAGGATAGAGCCAGGACGGATTCTCAAGGAAGTGCCCTGGCAAGGGCCTGCGGTCTGAAAATGCAAAATAAACAGGGGCTGGGGGTCCTGGGAGGGCCACGAGCAGAAGCCAGGAGGCAGGCAAGCCCTTGGCTGCTGGGCGGGGGTGGGGGTGGAGGTGGGGGGCAGGTGGGGGTGGGGGGTGGGCGGAGAGCCGGGTTCCTGCGCTGGCCAGTTTCTTCTGCGTGACAGAGCGTGGATGCAGGAGGAGGGGCAGCGCTCCTGGGAAAATACCCAAACAGGCCCACAAGGTGTTTGTGGGCCCTGGCCAGGAGGCCAAGCGAGTCATCATGGTTGTGTACAAGTGCTCTGTGATGGACGGACAGACAGACGGCAGCGGGCAGGGTGGGAGTGACAGGTTGTTTCTTTGGTGGGGCCACACGGGGGGGTCAGACGCAGATGAAGGTGAGCCCAGTCCTCGCCTGTGGCCTGTTGGAGCTGGGGAGGGGCTGAGACAGAGTGCAACTGAGGCTAATCTGGGGGCACATTGGGGCCCCAGGCAGGAGCTGGGGAAAGCCAGAAGGGCGGCACTTGCTAGTTCCTTACAGAGGAGCTACCTACACCAGAGAGCCCTGTAGCCTCCGCTATTGTCTTCTACGGTTGGGTTTTTGTTTGGAGTCTAGGAGTCTAGCAGTGCCCAGGGGTTTGAGGCTCAGGGCACTCCATGGTACCAGGGCTTGAACCTGGACCTCCTGCATGCAAAGGTAAACTAGCCTTTGAGCTATTCTTTCTGGTCCTCCCTCCCTTTCTCCCTCCTCTCCTCTTCCCTTCCTCCCTCCTCTCCTCCTCTTCCCTTCCTCTCCCCTCCCCTTCTCTCTCCCCATTCCTCTTCCCTTCCCCATCCTCCCTCTTCCTCCTCCTTCTCCTCCTCCTCCTCTCTTCTTCTTCTTCTTCTTCTTCTTCTTCTTCTTCTTCTTCTTCTTCTTCTTCTTCTTCTTCTTCTTCTTCTTCTTCCTCCTCCTCCTCCTCCTCTTCCTCTTTTTCTTTTTCTGTTTTTTCTCTTCCTCTTCTTTGTCTTCTCTTTTTCCCTTTCTTGCCTTCCTTCCTTTTCTTCCTCCTTTGTTTTCTCTCTCCGCACTCCCCTTTCTTTCTTTCTTTCTTCCTTCCTTCCTTCCTTCCTTCCTTCCTTCCTTCCTTTTTCTTTCTTTCTTTCTTTCTTTCTTTCTTTCTTTCTTTCTTTCTTTCTTTCTTTCTTTCTCTTCCTCTCTCTCTCTCTCTCTCTCTCTCTCTCTCTCTCTCTCTCGCTTCCCACCCAGGAGTGTGCTCAGGACCTATTCCTGAGCTCTGACTCTACTCATCTGTGTGATGTGGGGATCAAATCAGGGTGGCCTGCATGCAAAGCAAGTTCATACCTACTGTTCTTTATCTCGGTCTCTGGTACTTCCCTGATTTTTGGAAGAAAAACATATATTTTGGATCTTACTCAATGGTACATAAGGTAAGGCACTTACCTTACACGTGTGAGGCCCTGGGTTCCAGCCCAGCATTGCAAAGATGTCTTTCCCCCTTCCTTTGTTGTCACAGTGACGGGGAGTCACACACTTGGCAGCAGTGCTCACCCACCATGAGTACAATGCTCGGGCCACACACGTTTCTGTGATATCCGAACAGCAGTGCTTCCAGAACCACACTCAGCCCATAGGACAGTGCTGGGATCCAACATGGGGCCTCAGGCCTGTAGGGCAGGTGCTTTAGCACAGAGACATCCAGAGTCCTCCAGGAAATTATTTTTTCAGTTTAGTCTTATAGCTATCTTGCTGAGATACCATATTATAAACTAGTGTGAAATTAACAGATGATTTAGCAATTCACCTTACTGATATAGACCCCAAAGACCTGAAAACAAGAACCCATGTGTATATACTTCAGGGGATAAAGCTTGGGGTGGGGTCTAGGCTCTCTCCCCCAGGGACACCTGGGGGTTGGGTGATTCAATGCTCAGTCCCAACGGAGCTTGGGGCCACAGGGTCCAGCAGTGTTTGGGGACCTCCAGGACTGGAGGTGGTCAAGGGCCCAAGCACAGCTGGGGTTGGACTTGGGGTCTTGAGCATGCAGCATACATGCTTCAGTCCTCTGAACTGTCCCACTAGCCCTTAGATATTTTCATGATCGTCTTTGTAATCACTCTTAATAACCTAAGCCTGGAACAACATGTGTCCTCTGATGATGAGTGGAGTAAAAAAATGATGATAAATGCATCACTGATCTGGGTTTGCAATGAAATCCTAGTCAGTCTTTGAAAGGAAGGAAATTCTAAAAAGTGCTACAACAAAAATGAACCTGAGGACATTCAAGTGACCAAAATCAGACACTACAGGCACACATGCAGGTGGGGTATGGCTCATGAAGCTGAACACACGTCCTGTATGTGTGAGGTCCGGGGCTTCGTCCCTGGCCCCAAGAGCCCCCACAGAACCACCGGCTGTAGCCCAGATGCAGAGATGCTGCTGTGGGTGGGCACTTGCATTGACGTGGCTGGCCCAGATTCAATCCCCGACCCTGTGTGTCCCCTGAGCCAAGAGTAAGCCCTGAGCATGGCCAGGTATGGCCCAAACCCTCCCTTCTGAAACAAATGAACGCAGAGCACTGTTTCATCTGTTTGATTTCCAGAGGATGTCCCAGCTCCCAAGAGGGGCTTCTCTCCTCCACTGCTGCTCCCCGCGTGTCCGCTAGCCAAGCTTCAGCGCTGTGTGTTGGGCTAACGGAATCTTTTCTCTTTTTTGATAAACACTTAGGGATTCTTGCGGCTACTCCCAGCTCAGTGCTCAGGGATTGCTCCCACTGTTTGGGGGTGGGGAGACCATGTGAAACGAGGATCAGGACCAGGCCTCCAGCATGCAGAGCCCGCGCTCCCACTCTGAGTCGTCTCCTGACCATGCCCTTTCTATCAGTTGCTCTTTGTTGGAGAGACCCTTGTGTTGGAAGGAAGGGATGATCTGCTCTATCTAGGGGACAGGATTAGTGGGCTTTGGCTGATGGAAATGAATCCTCTGGAGTGGACAATACAGGGAGACCCCTGGGCCCAGACCCCTCTCTCAGTCAGCCTCCTCTTCTGATGCAGCTCATCAGAGGGCGGGGGGGGGGGGAGAACTTGCAGGGGAAGAAGGGAGGGGAGGAGACACCCCTCTCTCCTGAGAGGGGTGAGGCAGTCCTCATCACTACCACACCTCACTGTCATTGCATCTCTCTCACAGAAGGGGAATGCAGTTGCCACTTGGCATGTGATCTGCCCCTTGCACTTTCCTATCAAAAGTTTGTCACACCCCATATTGTCTGGGCATCTGTGAAGCTGGGCTGTGGAGACCAACATCCCAGAGAGAAACAGCTACAAGAAGTACAGCCAGTCTCCAGCCTCCAGCCTCCAGCCTCCAGGCTCCAGCCTCCAGTGTCTAGCCTCCAGCCTCCATTCCCAGCCACAGAGCCCTCAGGAACCTCCATGTGAGACAGGCTCTGCTCTGGAGTGCCCGCTGGGCTCCATCTCTGGGGGCTGAGGTCTTTGCCGGCCGCACCCCCTGTCTCTGCCATTACAGCTCATTCCTGACACAGGCCAAGAACTTTGTTGGTTTTCCACGCACAGAACTGACACCTTTGCAGGAAACTGCCCCAGTCGGGCAGTGTGGGGGGCAGCTGCCGCCCACTAGGCCTGTCTCCTGGGAGAAGCAAGGATAGGGCAGGAACTCAGATAGCAGCAGTCAGAGCACTGGTACCCAAGGCTCTTCACAGCCCCTTCTGCTCCTGTCCAGGAGGCAGGGCACACAGCCCAGGAATGACCTGCCGCTTTAGAAGAGAACAAAAGAGTCTGTTGTGAGGCTGGCGTCTGGCTGTTCTGGGCCCTGTGCTGGGCTGGCAGAGAGGGCACGTGACAGGCTCGGCCCGAGGGCAGTGGTGGGCAGGGATTCCTGCCGCAGGCATGAGTTGAGAACCTGGGGAACAGCCATAAAATCATGTGGTCACTGGGGTTCCCTTCTGTGGGACTCATGAGCATAAGCTTGTGGGCTGAGCCTGGGGCGGGGCGGGGGGGGCGTGTCCTGGCCCCAAGACACTGCACCGGGAGAAGCACAGCTCTGGGAGGAGGAAAATGAAGGAGCGCTCCAGGCTCTAGGAGGGAGTCGGGGACAGGCGTCCACATGGGAACTGGGGCTTGGATCATCCGAGGAAGAGTAGCACCTGGAGAGAATGTCAGGCTGGTCTGAGGAGGTGGGGTCAGGGGCCCCAAGTCCCAGTTAAGGGCAGGGCGACAGCACAGGAGGGAAGGCACAATGGCTGTGCCCCCGGTTGATCCCAAGTACTGAGTATGATCCCTTGAGCACTGCCCAGTGTGCACCAATAATCAAAACAAAACAAAACAAAGACAGTAAGAGTGAGTATAATGCAGTATATATGACAAAGAAAACAAAGGACAAACCTGATCAACATGAAAGTAGGAAGCTTCCGAAGACTAACCCAACAGAAACACAAATGCCCATCTCCAGGGCTGGCAGTGAAGAGAGCAGCTGAGAAAATATTTGTAACTTTTTGATAATGACAATGGGTCCAAGTCTGTTATATTAAAAGACCTGACAAATCACAGGGGAGCAGAGCAGTTTGGCAAAGAACACTGGGAGGAGATGTGTGGGAGTGAGCGCCAACAGCTGTCAGACTCGTTCAATCCACTGGACCCTGGACCAGGATACAGGATGCAGATCTCAGGATGGTTCTCTGCTGAGGGGCTTGGGGTAGAGTTGGGGGTGGTGAGTATGTATCGATGCAATGGTTTGAGTGATCAATATCCATTTAACTAGGGATTGTCACACACACTCTTCTTTGATCCAGAATCTCACTGTCAGGAACAGTCCTGAAGTTCCTGTAACACTGAACACATTGAGCTTGTTTGGGTTGGTTTGTTTTGGTTTGGGGACCACACCTGGTAGTGGTCTGGACACCAGGTAGTGTCTAGAACTGAACCCAGGACTCCTGCGTGCAAAGCTATGCTCAAAGCCTCAGATTTTCGTTATTTTATATTTTGTAAATAGTTTTATTTTGGGCTGGAGCCATAGCACAGTGGGTAGGGCGTTTGTCTTGCACGCGGTCAACCTGGTCAGCCCAGGTTCGATTTCTCCGTCCCTCTTGGAGAGCCCAGCAAGCGAGAGTATCGCACTCACACGGCAAAAGCCTGGCAAGCTACCCGTGATGTATTTGATATGCCAAACATAGTAACAACAAGTCTCACAATGGACAACAAGTCTCACAATGGAGACGTTACTGGGCCTGCTCGAGCAAATCGATGAACAACGGGAGGACAGTGTTACAGTGCTACAGTTTTATTTAGGAAAGTTGGGAGAGGGAGAATAGAGAGAACCATGGGAAAACCCCACACCTGGACTCAGGCGACTCCTATGCATGGGGATTTCATCTCAGAATTGCGTGTGATATTGGGAAGTTAGCAACAACACAAATTCCTAGCAAAGGAAAATAATTAAATGAAAGTATGTTTATGGGGGCCGGAGTCGTAGTACAGCAGGTAGGACATTTGCCTTGCATGCAGAACCAGGTTCAATCCCCAGCATCCCATATGGTCCTTCAAGTATAGGAGTAATTCCTGGAGCCAGGAGTAGCCCCTGAGCATTGCTGGGTGTGACCCAAAAAGAAAAAAAAAGAAAAGAAAGAAAAAATAGTATGTTTATGATGTGAAAAACAGCAGATGGGCATAGCAGTTATAAACAATGGGGTAGAATTATGTGGCTTTCTTAAAAAAAAAAAAAAACAGCCTGTTGAGGGCCAGAGAGACAGTACAGCAGGTTGGGCATTTGCCTTATGAGCAGTGCACCCAGGCTCAACTCCTGCCACCCCCCAGCACACAGGAGCGAGCCCTGTGTGCAGAGCCAGGAGTCAGCCCCTGGCACATCCTCTGCATGTGGGAACCCTGGGTTTGACCGTTGGACCTGCACCACCGCACTCCTCTCCCCCTGGGCGAGAAACTCGAGCCAGGAGTCACCTCTGAGCACCGCCATGTGTGACCCTTCCAAGGAATGAAGACACAACCAATCCCATATTTGTAGGGGCTCCTACAGGGGAAAGTAATGCTTGGTGGAGATGTGAGAACCACGTGCAGACTCCCCAGCTGAGAGGCCACGGGCCCCCAGGTCGGGCAGGCTGTGACCCGACTATCCCCAGCAGATACCGCAGAGCCAAGTGCCACAGGAACACGCTTCTCTTATTCTCGGTTCCCTTGGGTGTAATATGGCAGCGAGCTGTCCCAGGAGGGGCCCTCGCTTGGGAGTCAGGAGGTGGGAGGGATGTTCAGTATTGTGACTCTGCTTACACTTTTTATGTATGGGGACCATTGCTGGCATCGCTCAGGGGCCACTCCTTGATCAGTGCTCAGGGGTCACTCCTTGGCAGTGCTCAGAGTACCATGTAGAGCCAGGGATTGAAGTGGGGCCTCTTGCTTACAGAACAATAACATAGCAGGTAGGGTACTTGCCTTGCACATGGCCAACCTGGGATTGACTCACACGCAATATGGCCCCCTGAGCCCCACCAGGAGTGATCCCTGAGCACAGAGCCAGGAGTAAGCCCCGAGCACTGCCAGGTGTGGCCCCAAAACCAAATAAATGTTAAAATAAAATGTCTTTCTCTCATCCTTTCATCCTTCCTTCCTTCCTTCCTTCCTTCCTTCCCTCTTTTCCTCCTTTCCCCCTTCCTTTCTCCTCTTCCTCTTTCTTTCAATCCCGCATACCACATACCACCTCAAAAACATGCTTTTTTTTCTCATTTTGTATTTTTTTATTGAATCACATTGAATTACAGAGTTACAAAGATATTTATGACTGAGCTTCAGGCAATCTGGTTTCAACACCGGTTCCTTCGCCAGTGCCCAGGACCCTCCATCAGTGTCACAGTTTCTGTCCTGCTCCCAGCCTGCCTCTGTGGCACTCTGCCCGCTCCCCCCCACTGCCCCAGTGTTCCCTTCCCTAACTTACCCCCACCCCACCCCAGCATTAAGCTTCCTCCTGGAGACCAGTTTCCTTCTCTTGTTCCTACTGCCATGGGGCATGTGTCACTCCCCTATGAAGAAACACTTGCTTTCTATTTGTTGTGTGTGTGGGGGTGGGGCATCCTCCACCCAGATCCTCCATCTTCCAGTAGGCGGGGGTCACACCCACCAACTGCCCCCTGGCACCGTGTAATCCCATCAACAGCCAAGATCCAGAGACTATAAAACCCAGCTCCGGAAGAAAACAGTGCAGTCTTCTGCCCCCGTGCCTAGCTGTCTTCAGTGGGGCCCCTCGGAGAGGGGCGGGTTGAGTTTCCCTGCCCGCCCCGAGCAGAGCCCTGGCAGCTGAAGACCTCCGGAACCAGTCACAACCATGCTGAGATCACTCTCCACACGCATGAAGGTACCGGCAGAGGAACAAAGACATGCGGGTCCCGGGGCTGAGATCTTCAAGCCTGCTCGAATAGGGGCTGAGCATCCTCCACCCAGATCCTCCATCTTCCAGTAGGTAGGGGTCACACCCACCAACTGCCCCCTGGCACCGTGTAATCCCATCAATGACATCTTATTATCTCATTCTTGCTTTGGACAACCTGGCAGGCTACCAAATGTAACCTGTCCACACGGCAGAGTCTGGCAAACTCCCCGTGGCGTACCCTATATGCCAAATACCAGTAACAATGAAGGGTCTCATTCTCCTAACCCTGAAAGAGCCTTGAATGTGGCACTTTTTAGAATCTCAGGGCTAGGATGGAGATGTTACTGGTGCCTGCTCGAGCCAATCGACGAACAACAGAATGATCGTGATCGTGATGGGGTGGGGGGTGGAGGGGAGGTCATACCTGGCAATGCTCAGGGCTTACTCCTGGCTCTGCACTCAGTAATCACTCCTGGCAGTGCTCAGGGACCATATGGGATGCTGGGGATTGAACCTGGGTCTGTTGCGTGCCCGGCAAGTGCCCTACCCGTTGTGCTTTCTCTCTGGCTCTCCAGAGATGTTCTGAGGGATCAGATGGGCCAGTTCAGGGCCGAGTGGCTGGGTGCCGGCGTGCTGTCTTCCTCTGTCCTGCAGGGCACGGGCTTGAATCCCCCTCGGGACCCAGCCCGCAACCAGCACTACACTGAGCAGGTGGAGCTGCTGACACCCACCCCAGTACACGTCCAAGGAAGGGTGCGTGGCCACCGCTGGACTCAAGACTCAAAGCCCCTTTCCTGTGGCTTCCTTCAGAGCTGGGAGAGGCGTGTCTTGCTCCCCACCCCCATTCACGGCCTTCCGGGGACAGCTGGCCTGGCTCCTGATCCACACACCAGCTTTGCTTGTCTTTTGCAACCTTCTGTCCAAATTAGAGTTGCGTGGTCTTTTGTGTCTTCTCTTCAGCACTGTGACCTCAGGCTCATGTGTTGCTGTGTGCAGGGACAGAGGAGATGGTGTGTTGCCGTGTAGTGTTCTACCCCTGAACTCAGCGTGGTCCGTTCCTTCCTCTGTTCACGGGCATTTGATTTGTCCACCCCTGCCCTCATTGTGGATGGTGTCACCTGGGCACTTGGATTCATTGATATTATAACCTGACAGGCGTTATAGAACCTGCAGAGGATGGAGGGTTTGCCCTCTCTCCTATTGTGTGCGGTACTAGGGTCTACCCAGGGGTCATCTCTCCTCACTCACATCCTATTTATTTCTCCAGCTGCCTAGAATGGGCCCTGTAAGCTAGCTTTCTCGGTGATTTGAAGAGCTCACTTCTCTGTAGAGCCAAGACTCTGAAAAAAAAACGAGGCAACCTTGTGAGAGAGGGGGCGAGGCAGAGAGCTGCTTCACTCAGGACCAGACTCGAGCCAAGCAGTGGCACCTGTCTTGGTTAGAGACAGAGCTGCTAGTAGCAGAGGCATGGACAGTAAGTGCTGGGGAAAAAGCAGAGGTTACATTTCACAGACCAAGGCAGTCAGGGTTACCAGGACAGGCTTGGTAGCTCTAGAATGTTCACAGCAATCCACAATCTTTCTATATTACTTCTTCGTTTCAAGAGAAGTTCCACGCCATCCTCAAGACTGCAGGCAAAGCTGCCGGAGTGCCAGCCATCGCGCATGTGTTCCAGTCAGGGAGGAGGGAAAAGCTAGACAGCAGAGACACACATTTGCTCTTCTTCTTTCCCTTTTTTAACTTTTCAAGAAGTTCTGCCCAACAACTTCTATTTATATATAAACCATCTTTATTTGCTCATGTGGGAAATGCAGGGTTTTGGTTCTCTTCCTGCCCGCCTCTCGCCTTGAGAGATGGGGCAGTTACTCAACATCTTTGACCTGGGTGGGTTATTGAGGGACTGAGACTCTAAAACCAGCAATTGCTAATGGCAAGTAAAAGATTCCTGAAACAAAATTCTCGATGGGACTTTTGCTCGGGTCAGGGGTTCTCGTTCTTGAAAGATCTGCAGATTGTCTGGAGAGCACCCGCCTTTCCTGAGAGCCCCAGGCACACCTGACAGCCCCTTAGTGGGCGCTTCCCAGGAGAAGGAGAAGGACGGCAGGAGGCCGGGCCAGGCATTCTCAGGGGACAGGCCGGGGTGTGTGTGGACAGGGCCAGGCCCAAGTGGCTGGTGCTGCAGGGCTCAGGGGGCTTGACCTCCCAGAGACCCTCCAGACTGATGGGCCCCACGTCAGTCATTAGGGGAGACTCTTGGTCAGGTCAGAGGGAAAAGGATCCATGGGGGAAGGTCAGAGACTGAGCACAAACAGGCCTGCTGCATCTACAGCAGGCCAGGAGGGCACATGGGGATACCGAGGCCCAGGGAAGGAAAGCGAGCTGCTCATGGGTGGGGGCGGGTATCCCAGAGCCAGGTTCCAGCTAAGGCTGCACCCGCCCTTCTGTGGACATGCAGGAAAGGCTCCCCAAGAGTGCTTGCAGGGCCCCAGGGCGGCACCAGGGGTGCTGTCAGGGGCCAAACTCCAGGCCCCCACTGTGGAGCGGGCACCCCAGACCTGGGAGCTCTCTCCTGGCCCACATTCCTCCTGCTTAAATCAATCAATGGATGGGTTAATATATTGCCTCCCGGACAGGGGACCCACGCCCTGTGACACTAGTCCTGACTGTGTGACTGGACAACTCAATGTTCAGCCTGCTGGGACTATGGCAGGTCATGCCGGGATTGAACTTGGGGCCTCGAGCACGCCAGGCATGTACATCACAGTGCTCCCTCCTTCCTCCTCCCTTTTTCCTCTTCCCTCCCTCCCTCCCTCCTTCCTTCCCTTCCTTCCTTCCTTCCTTCCTTCCTTCCTTCCTTCCGTCCTTCCTTCCGTCCTTCCTTCCTTCCTTCCCCCCCTTTCTCTTTCACTCTTTTTTTTTGGGGGGGGTGGCACCCAACAGTGCTCAGGAATCATTCCTGATGGGACTCAGGGGACCCTATGGGATGCCAGGGATTGGGCCTGGGTCGGCTGTGCGCAAGGCAAGTGCCCTGCCTGCTGTCCTGTCTCTCTGGCCTCTTCAGAACCTGCTGGGCCTCGTCCCCTCCCAGATGAGTTTGGGCCCATCTGCTCATTTCCTGCTGTGCCGCAAGAAACAGAATCCAAAGTGTGGTAGGTACTGCCCGTGGGTCGCGGGACAGCCGCAGGAGCCGAGATGCAGAGGACTGTGCTCTGACTCACCTCAGCCAGGCAGGATGCCTTGCCTTGCAGTGTTGAGCTCAGTCACCCACAGACACAGGGGGGTCCAGAAGGGTGCGAGGAGGGACTGTCTCAGGGGCCACCCAGCAGAGTCCCTGAGATTAGGCACCACAAAAGCCAGGTTCCAGGGTACAGATGACATATGCTCAAGGCCCAGAGCCCTCATAAGTTCCACTCCACTGGGATTCCTTTTCTTAAACACATGTATGGCTGCGCAACCTTGGGCAAGCCAATGAATCTCTCTGATCTTCTAGTTCATCATGTAAAATGACAGGACGACAGGACTCATTAGAGGGGTTGAGAGAAGGCAGCAGACTTTTTTTTTTAACTTTTATTTCATTTCCTTCCACTCCTTCCTTTTTTGTCATCCTTCCTCTTTTGGTCATTGTTACTTTGTCACTGCTACTTCTCTGTGGGAGTCTCGCACTGCTTGCTCTGGGCTCCCACCCTCAGCGGTGCTAGGGCAGTGGACGTCCACACAGCAGAGCCCCTGGGACCAGGCACGGGCAGTGCAGGGGTGGGATGTGCGGCAGGGCAGGAACTGAGCCAGGGGCTACCCCGGTCTGCCATGCCTGGCACGAAGGAGACGCCATGGGCTGGCGAGCGGAGCTGGTCCAAGCTGTGAGATGCGGCTTCTCAGAGCCCCCCCACCCCACCCCACCCCACCCAGTCACACGGCGGCAGATGGTGCTGGCCTCCCTGCATATTAATCAGGATAATAATAGCCGAGGCAGCGTCTCTGAGCGCTGTGATGGGCTGGGTGCCTGGCTGGAGGAGCACTTTTTGTGGATTTTCTAATTCTGTCTTCGGCTCCCCCTCACAGCTTCGTGGCCAGCTGCCTCCCTGTCCCTGCCCCTCCCAGGCTGCTGGCCACACGGTCTCTGCACCCCCTGCTGGGGGCTGCTGGGGCATGGGAAAGGCCCCAGCCCCGTGTCCAGTGCCCAGCAAGGACAGAAACCTGAGCCGGGAATGAGGGAAGGAGCCAGGCTGTGCGGGCACTCACGTCCGGGGGAACTACCTTCCCATGCCAAGGGACTGACTCTCCCCAGGGCTGTGCCCGAGAACCTGGGGCAATGTCTGGGCATGAGCTACAGCCTGGCACTGGCGTTGGGAGCACAGAGGTGGGCTCTGCAGCGGAACTCTGGGACAGCAGGGTGGACGGGGCAGGGGAGGGCGTGGCTGGAGGTCCAGGGCCTGGGCGTGAGAGGCCTCCTCCTCTGGCCTCCTGCCTGCTGGCCCTCTCAGGCCCTGGGCCCGGGTAGAGCTGCCTCAGGGCCCTGGGGGCTCCCAGGGGACAGTCCAGCCCAGCCCTGGCTCCACGAAGGGTGGGTGCCTGGACACGATGCTAAGGACAGGGGTGGCACTCCAGGCACTGTCTGGGGACACCAGCTCCATGGGGCCACACCCAGTGGTGCTCGGGAATCACTCCTGACGATGTTCCAGGACTGGAGCCAGGCCCAGCTGTGTGCAAGTCCTTAATCCCTCCACTGTCTCTCCAGCCCAAGGGGAGAGAGACGAACAGGGAGTCTGCGGGAGGCCATCAGCTGCTGGAGTCATCCATGAGAGCACTGCACAGGGAGTCCTTCAGGCCCTGTACACCATCCTCTGACCCTTGAGATGTGGATGGGGCGTTGAGTTCAGCTGACCTCAGCTTCCGGCCACATGAAATGGGGTCCCCCCCGCGGTGCTCCCCTTGCAGCGCCTAGCCTGCTCCTTGCACTGAGCATGGCCAGGCTGCCCAGCAGGCCAGGACACAGAGAGAGGCAGGCTCAGGCTGAGGTCACGGCTCTGCAAGTGGCCGTCTGGGACCCCAGCAGCACTCACCCTGTCCCTGGGAGCCCTCACTTTCCACCCAAACCTGTTGGCACTGGCTTCTTGGGGCTTTTTTCAGCTGGAGAGTAGGTGGGCTGGGACAGGCGGGGCTCTGAGCCTGCAGGAGGGAGGGCGGGGCACTAACCAGCCCACTTTGCCTGGCCTCGGGCCGGCCTGCCACGTGCTCCCCCTCACACAGCAGAGCTGGGGGCAAAGCCCTTCGTGGGTGCTGGCTCTAAGACGCTCTGTCCCGCCAGGAGACCTGTGGGGGTAGGGGGCAGCCTGGGAAGGCAGCTGCAAGGGCCAGTGGTCCCGGTGTTCCCCAAGACCCCTAGGGTAGCTGGGGCTGTCTCCAAGCCTGATCCCCTCAGGAGGCAGGAGTTGGGCTTCCCAGACTCGGCCCTGGCCCCTAGGCTCCCGGAGCCCTTCCTTCCTCAGCCTCCCCAACTCTGCTGCTCACAGTGTCCCCACCACCGACCCTGAGCAATCCTTGTTTACCTCCAGGGAGGGGAGATTTGCCACCTCGCAAGGTCCCATTTCGAAGTATTTGTCTTGTCACTGAGCCCACAGTCGCACTGGACACGGGAAAGAGGAAGGCCTGGCATGGCCCGAGCCGTCGGCTGTCTGTCTGTCCGTGCTCAGGCGCCATGCTGCAGGCAGACCCCGCCTGCCTGGGCTTCGTTCCTCCCTCTTTTTAGATTTTGTTTTTCGGCCATTCCTGGTGATGCTCAGGGGTTACTTCTGGCTCTGCACTCAGGGATCACTCCTAGCGGTGCTCAGGGGGCCAGATGAGGTGCCAGGGTGCCAGAGATGGACCCCGGGGTTGGCCCCATGCAAGGCAAGTGCCCTACCTGCTGTCCTCCTGCTCTGGCCCCCATCTCCCTCTTTTTAAAGGAGAACTGAGAGATGTATTCTTCCCCTTCCCATCCCTCTTCGTTGCTCTTGCTAGTGGGTGTTGAGGCTCACACAGCGTTGGTGGTGGTGCCCAGGATCACATGCTTCACTGTGGTGTCAGGACCTTCCTAGCCTGTGCTGGTGGGTGGCAACTGCAGCCAGGGTTAGCGCGCTGGCACTCTCCACAGACTTGCCCCCGAAGGCCCTGTCCCTCTTCTTCCTGTTCCCAGGCTCGTCATGCTTCTGAGCGTGCCAGGTGGCTGTGAAGCAGTTACATGTCACCTGACTATAGTTACATAAACATTACCAAGCGTGTGATTTCAAGGATCCTTCGTGCCGAAGTTTCGAGGTGAAAAGGTTCTTTGTCTCTTCTTTTGCGGCGGGTGAGATGGGATGTTTGAGTGTGGGACGCTTTGGGGAAGAGTGGCAGTCGTAGGTGGTTCTGTTTCCCAAACCTGCCTTCCTCGACTCCTTCGCTCAGCCGGGGGCTGCGGGAATAATCAGCTGCAAATCTGATCCGGTCTCCCGGCTTCTAATTCAGAGCTCACATTGCAGGCTTGAGGCGTATTTGCCAGAGCAGAATGGACTTGGTCTGTGTCTGCACTGGCGCAGTGGGCAGGGCGCTTGTCTTGCATGTAGCCAAACCGGGTTTTTCTCAGCTGCCCATACGTTCCCCTGAACCCTGCCAGGAGTGATCCCTGAGCACAACTAAAGGAGGCAACCCCTGTGAGCCCCCAAGCCAGCACTGCAGCGGGCACATGCCACCCGTCACACAAGGGCAGCAAAACCCTGCAGGAAAGAGAGGGTATGTACCCCAGCTAAAACCGGAAGCTGCGTCCGGGCATCGGCGCACAGCCACAGAACCGGACTGGATCTGGGATCTCCACACACTGCAGAACTGGCCACTGGGTCTGGGATCTGTGCAGACCATAGAGCTGGAAGCTGGATCTCGGATCTCCGAACACCCACAGAAACACTGGGTCTGGGATCTGTCCACACTGACACTGGGTTTGGGATCTCAGCACACCAAAGTACCGGCCACTGGGTCTGGTATGTCCACACACTGACAGAACCGGCCATTGGGTCCCGGGATCTGCGCACACCTGCAGAACCGGCCACTAGGTCTGGGATCTGCGCCAGCGTCTTCCTGGCCCGCCTGGAGCCGGAGCGCCGCAGTGTCCACCCGGGCGCCTGGCGCGGCTCTCCTGGCCGTGCTGGACCGGGCAGTTGGGGATGGAGCCCTAGCGGGAGATCCTGAGGGCGCACAGGCGCAGGAGGCGCTTCCCAGTCCAGCCCGCGGGCGCGGGTCCGACTGTCCAGCGGGCACCCCTCTCCTCGCAGGACGCCCGCTTCCTCTGGCAGCCCGGCGTTCCTCCAGGGCATGAGTGTGCGCGGTCGCCGGGCGGGGACAGGGCGGAGGCCGAGGCCGGGAGGGAGGCCGAGCTTCGGGGCTGGCCCTGCGCCCGCCAGCCGAGGACACCCAGGTTCAGCCCGAATCTGGGCGGGGAAGGGCCCGCGCGAAGGCCAGCGGCGCCACCTGCTGGCCACCAACGGCAGCGCCGGCTCCCCGCGGTTCAGGGCCCCCGTCTTGGCAGGGATTTGCAAAGCGAGCTGGCAGCAGCCCTACTTCTAGCGCAGACACCCACGTCCCAAATCCGGGGCTGGGCAAAAGCCATCCCCTCACAGTCCGGAGGAGAGTCCAAATAGAGGTGACCACGGGCACGCTCCGTTCTTGGCCTGTGGAAACGCCACATCACCCTGGCTCCTCCTTCGCCCTAGTCTCCCGGTTCAGCCCTCCCGCCCTGTAAGGACACCAGATTAGGGCCATCCAAGGTGCTGGGGTCTTATCTCCGCCTGATGGCAGCCTGCAGGGAGCCTGGTGTTAAGCAGGGGCACGTTCACAAATCTGGGTGGGTGTGAATTTAGGGTACTCTGTTAGTCTGAGCACAGAAACCAGCTCCAAAAGCTGGCCTCCTCCAGGCAGCCCTGGGCCACCGCGTTCTCTCTTTGGGGTCAGGACCCCACTGCGCTGGGTACGTGGGTTGGGTAATGAAGGGCACCTTCTCTCCCCTTTATCTACCTCTCAACCAGTACCCAGTTGAAGCACAGTCTCCCATGTGCCCTACACCCGAGTCCTGCCCTAGTGGGACCGTCCTCAGCGGAAGCCCATTACAGCATGTCTGCTGTCTGATGTCAAGGTGCTGTGTACTTAAACCTGGATGACTCAAAATGGAAGTTAGGGTTCACAGGACGAACAGTGGAAAGAAAGATCCTATTTCCATGGCCCAGTCTCTGTTTCAGAAAACAAGTCTCAGAGGATCACTTTGTTTGGGGACCATGTCCAGCAGTGCTCAGGGTTTACTCCTGACTCTGTGCTCAGGAATCGTTCCTGGCAGGGTTTAGGGGACCATACATGGTGCTGGGGATTGAAGGCTGTTTTGCTGTTTTCAATGCAAGTAAGTGCCTTACCAGCTGTGCTATTGCCCCAGCCCCCCCGAGGAGGCTCACTTTTTAAAAACAAGGGGTGCACTCAGCAGTGCTTGGGAGTAGTTCAGGGGCAGCCGTTAGTGGTGGGGGCCAGCTCTACTCCAACAAGTCCCGCTTTTATCTAAGGTGACTGAGCAAAAGGGCAAATGCTTAAGATGGTGGCACAGTGAATGGGGGAGAGACAGACACATGGGGCGTTGTCCCTGATAAAAAGACGCTAAGTCCCCGAGGGACATGGTTCTGAGTTCTGTGCTATGGTTGGGCAGGGAACTGAATTTCCCCCAGAAGTGGGCCCTCTGTGGGACTGAGGCTAATGCTTATGGGCCAGGAAGGCTGTAAAAGGGAAAGTGGGATGTTGAAATGCACCTTTGAGATGAAAATGTTTTGTAACGCCAATGTGGAAGGTGAAGAAAGAAAGAGAAAGAGAGAGAGAGAGAGAGAAAGAAAGAAAGAAAGGAAAGAAAGATAGGCTACATCAGCACATCATGCAAATTTGAGAAATATAGGGGAAGGGGTGACTTATTATTGAACCAAGGGAGCCTCAGGGGACCCTGCTGCCTTTCATCATAAGAAAATAAGTGTGTGCTTCAGTAGGCAGCAATTATGGTTATAGTGAATGATCACTGCTTTTCTTTGTTTGATTTTTCTTTTTACTTATTTTGGGGGGTGCCCCCAAGTGGTGTTCTGGGTTCCCCCCAGTAATTCACTGTGGTTCACTGTGAGGAGCTGAGAATGGGACACTACCCGGTCCCTGTGGTGTAGGGGTTACCTGGGTCATTCCAGTGGTGCCTGGGGTCCATGTGGGGATTAGATGGGGGGAAGGCCATGCACCTTCACCTCTGTACAATTTCTCTAGCTCCTTGTTTTCTTATTATTGGCTGGGGGTTAAATCCAGGGCCTCACATGTGCAAAGCAACGTCTCTTTACTGACCTATATCCCAGCCTTGAAGGATCCTCGCTTACACAAAATCCCTATATCTGTTGATAGTCCAAGATCTCAGTTGAAACATACTCTGTGGCTGCAAGCATTTTTTCCCCCAGTGAAGCAAATATGACTATAAAGAAATTTTACTGCTTGGTATTGATGAATATCTTTCTAGCTATATAAAGATATTGATGAATATCTTTAGAAATGAAACTCGAGGGCTGGAGTGATGCTGTGGTGGGAAAGGCACTTGCCTGGCATTTGACCAGCCTAGTTTTGATCCCCAGTACCATGTATGGTCCCTGACCCCCGCCAGGAGTGATCCCTGAGCAGAGAGCCAGGAGGAAGCCCTGAACACTTCTGGGTGTGGCCACAAAACAAAAAAAAAATGAAACTGAAGAGTACATTTAAAATGTTGTCTACATTTTGGATTAGTCCTTCTGCATGACTGGAAGTGAAATTCTTGTCAAGGGAAGAATTGCTTTAGATTTCTTGATTAGATGTTTCAAATGAGTAGCCACAGAATCAACTTGCCTCTTAACTGAATTTGATTTGGCCCAGGCAATTTGGTGATGATGGTGCTGGGTATAGGGGAATAAACCCACGGGCTCTCCTAGGGGAAGCCTGTGCTCCACTAGAGCTCCATACACCCCCCCCCCCATTAAAAAAAATCATGTCTGTATTTAAAAAGTAGGGCTTCTCATTTGAATTTCATTGTCTAACTTATCTTGGGAAATCGGAGCTTCCCAATCAATCAGTATAATATACTATGTTCACAGAACACAGGTGGGTGGGCTTAAACTGCAGGATCATTTCAGTTGATCCAGGAAAGTATTTAACAAAAGCCCAGTCCTTTATGATAAAATGCCCCACAAACTGGAGGCAGAGGAAATTTCCTCAATATGATAAAGGGTAAAAGGTAAAGGTAAAGGCCCTCCCGTTGATCGTCGATTTGCTCGAGCGGGCCCAGTAACGTCTCCATTGGAGACTTTGTTGTTACTGTGTCTGGCATATCGAATACTCTCGGTAGCTTGCGAGGCTCTCCGAGAGGGGCGGAGGAATCGAACTCGGGTCAGCCATGTTGGCCGTGTAAGGTGAACGCCCTACCCGCTGTTCTATCGCTCCAGCCCAATAGCACAGCGGTAGGGCGTTCGCCTTACACACGGCCAACATGGCCAACCCGAGTTCAATTCCTCTGCCCCTCTCGGAGAGCCCGGCAAGCTACCAAGAGTATTCTATATGCCAGACACAGTAACAACAAAGTCTCCAATGGAGACGTTACTGGGCCCGCTTGAGCAAATGATAAAGGGTATCTTAGGAAAATCTACAGCTGACATCAAACTCAGCAGTATACGATGGAAAGCTTTTCCCCTCAGACAGAAACAAGATAAGGAAGCCAGCTTTCACCAATTCCACTCAGCAGGGTTCTGGAATTCGAGCCAAAGCAATTAGGCAAGAAAAAGAAACAAAAGGCAAGCCAGGGAGTAGCTCAGTGGAGGGATGCATGTTGTGCATGTCTCATCTCTGGCAACAGAAACAGAGACAGAAGCATTCCACTGGAAAGGAAGAAGTGAAACTGTATTCACTTTTTGTATCAGGATTTTGTTGTTGCTGGTTTGGGGCCACACCCACCAGTGCTCAGGGCTTACTCCTGGCCCTGCACTCAGGGATCACTCCTGGCGGGGCTCCAGGAACCATATGGGGTGCCAGGGATCCAACCCTGGTAGGTCATGTGCGAGGAAAACAACCTACCCTCTGCACTATTGCTCTGCCCTCATGGTTTTTCTTTTTTTCCCCTTGGCCACACCCAGCAGTGCTCAGGGCTTGCTCCTAGCTCTGTGCTTAGGGATCACTCCTTGTGGGACTCAGGGGCCCAAACGCTGCACCAGGGGTCAAATCAGGGTTGACTGTGCAAGGCAAGTGACTTACTATCTCTCTGGCCAATTATGATCTTACATAGAGAACATTCAAATAATACACTCACTAGCAGTGCTGATAAACAAATTGGGCCAAGTTTTCACAAATGAGATCAACATACAAAAACCAGTTACATCACATCAGCAATGAATAATCCAGAAAGGAAATTAAGAAAACAAGTCTGGTCACAAAGGTGGATCCAAAAGAGAAAAATACTTACACGTAAATCTAATCAAGGAGGCAAAAAGACATATACACTGAGAACTATACAACATTACTGACATAAACTAAAGAAGATCAAAGTAGGAAGAAAACTTGTGATTATGGACTGGAAGACTTAATGTGATCAAGACACAATGCTAGGGCTGGGGTGGTGACTCGAAGGGCAGTGCTCTTGCTTTGCATGTGGGAAGACAGTTTGACCCCTGGACTGTAGAGTCTCTGAGCAGGGTTGGAGTCACTCAGCCCCCAACCCCAAAGATGAAATGCCATGCAAACCAATACAAAGAATCAATGTAATTCTCATGAAAATCCCTGTAGTCTCTTTCTTTTTGTCTGTTTAAATGCTATTTTCTTTTGCGGGGAATAGGTTTGGGCCATATCTGGCAGTGTTCAGAGACTATTCCTGGCTCTGTGCTCAGGGGTTACTTCTGGTGGTGTTCAGGGTCCCATATGGGGTGTTAAGGATTAAGTGCTTGATCACAGAGAAGGAAAACGACTTAACCCTGCACTATAAACTATCTTTCTGGTTTCCTTCCTTCCTTCCTTCCTTCCTTCCTTCCTTCCTTCCTTCCTTCCTTCCTTCCTCTCTTCCTTTCTCTCTTCCTTCCTTCCTTCCTTTCTTTCTTTCTTTCTTTCTTTCTTTCTTTCTTTCTTTCTTTCTTTCTTTCCCTCTTTCTTAATAAATGGAGACGTTCTTGCTGAAAATCATGGTATTGAACCTTGAATAACTAAAACAATTTTGATAAAGAACAAAGTTGAAGAACGCACACTTTCTGATTTCAAACCTTATTACAAAGTCATAGCAATTCAAACAGTGTGGTCGAAGAACCTAGGCACTTATTATGTTGAACTAATTTTTGAGAGGGGCTCCAAGACCATTCAGTGCATAAAGAAGAACATCGTCAGAACTGGAGCGAGAGAGCAAAGGTTGGAGCTCACTCCTAACACAGCCAGAAGTCCCCAATCCAATCTCCAGCACTCCTTGGCCTCCAGAGCACAGCTGGAGGGCCCCCTCCCAAGTAGTATCCTCACAAGACTACTGGATAGCTGGATATCTGCACAAAATAATGAAGTCGAACCCCTACTCTATATATATATGAAAAACTAATTAAAAATGAATCAGGCAGGCTGGTGTGGGTGGGAAGGAGGCTGACACTGGTGATAGGATGGGTGCTGGAGTATGATAGACCTAAAATTCAATTATGAATAATTTTGTAAGTCAGGTCTTGATCACTTGACATCCCATTACTCATTGGCTTGCTCGAGCAGGCACCAGCAATGTCTCCATTCGTCCCTAATGTAGACCAATGGCGTCTGCTCATTCTCGGAACACAAACAGCCTCAAACGGATGGTTCAGGATCTTGACGAAGAAGTCTGCCATCTCATAGGTGGGCGGCCACACAATCTTTTGACATCCCGTGGAATCAGTCAGTAACAGCTCTGGTCCAGCGTTTGTCTCCAAATCTCATTATATGTCCAGCCCATCTGATTTTCGATGCCTTGGCAAACGAGACAGCATCCCTGATTCTTGACTGTTGAAGGAGGTCGGAACTCCGGATTCTCTCTCTCATTTGAGTGAAACGTGATACTCCAAGCATAGCTCTTTCAATTCCTCTTTGGGAGAACTGAATAGAGTTCTCATCCTGTTTTTGTAGGGCCCAGGCCTCTGAGGCGTATGTTAATGCAGGAAAAACAGTGGAATCGAAGAGTTGTGCCCGGAGCCGGAGGTTCTTCATCCTCTTAGCTATTTCTTCGACGCTCTTGAAGGCATTCCAAGCTGCTCTCTTCCTCCTGCACAACTCAGGTGCCAGGTCATTCGTCATGTTGACTTCTCGACCTAGGTACACATAACTGTTGCATTTGGAGATGTTCATCTCATTCAGAGTGAATGGAACGTCAGGAATGAGACCATTTCTCATAAACATTGTCTTTGTGAGATTCAGCTGTAGTCTGACCTTTCCACACTCACTTCAACAGTAAATCAGGTATCTTAAAAACAGTTATAACAAAGTGAATTAAGGTCCTAAATATAAGAAGAAAAACTCTTACAGGAAGACCTGGAGGAAATCATCATACACTGGATTTGGTAAAAATTTATTTTTTTAATTAAAAATTATTTTTTCTATTTTGACACAGTCATTCACTAAGTTGTTCATGACGCATTTGTTACAGGCATTCGATATTCCAACACCAATCCCTGCCACTATTGCCTTCCCTCCATCATTGCCTCCCTTTCACAAACATGCCTCAAGCCTGCCTCAGTAGCAGGCCCACGAATTTATACTGCTTGTTACCAGTAAATGGCTAACGAAAGTATCAAAAATTATTTCCATAGGGACTGGAGCAATAGCACAGTGGATAGGGCATTTGCCTTGCACGTGGCCGATCCAGGTTCGATTCCTTTCATCCCATATGGTCCCCCGAGCACCACTAGGAGTAATTCCTGAGTGCATGAGCCAGGAGTAGCCCCTGTGCAAAGCCAGGTGTGACCCCCCCCCAAAAAAAAGATTATTTCCATAGAAGAAAATTTGTGAAAATTATTGTATCTCTCATGGGGACATTAAGTCCTTGTCTGTGGGATTATGAAAAAGTTGTTAGAAGTTAAGCTTCTGTGTTAATGTTTTTGTTTTAGTTTTCTTTGCTTGGATTCTATGTTACATCCCATCCTACTGGGTTGTCAGTGCTGTAGAGTTTGGAGATGTTGCACGGCTGCCAATGCTGTCTCACACTCCAGAAAATCCAGAATTCTGAATTGGGCCGTCTGGCCAAGGAGTGGCGGTGGCTTCGGGCTAGGGTTTGGTTTGGGTGGGAGCTGGCCTGGCCCCCTTTGAGATTGCCCCAGAGGTCTCAGCCAGGAATGGGTGTCGGAGAAGTTTGGGGGGTTAATTTCTTTCAGGGTTTATTTATGAGTCTCTGGAAAAAGACTGGTAGGCACTGGGACATGGTCCAGGATTTGGTAACGATTTCTTGGTATGGGAACACTGTGAAGCCCTAGGAAAGAACAAAATCACGCAGTTTGCAGCAACATGGATGGAACCAGAGGAGACCATGCTGAGTGAATCAGTCAGAAGGAAAGGGACACACACAGAATGATCTTTCCTATGTGTGAGACTTAAAGATACACAGTGAGATGGGAACAAGGTCCAAAGGCAGCATAGTGGGGGAACTGATCCACACAGTTGATTGGAGAAGAGAGGGAGGAGGAACGGGGTGTTTGGGAGACAGATGAATACACCGGTGGGGTGGGGGGGTGGTGTTTGAATTATGTGCACGAGAAACCATTAATAATATTATCCTAAACCACAGAATCTCAATTAAATAGTGTAAAACATAAATATTTCTTGGTATGATACCCAAAGCACAGGCATCAAAAGAAAAATAAATAAATACATCGAACTTCCACGAAATAAAAAATATTTGTGCAGTATGAAACTGGAGTGATAGTACAGCGGGAAAGGCACTTGCCTTAGAAGCAACCAACTCCAGTTTGATCTTTGTCACCACGTATGGTCCCACGAGCTCTGCCAGGTGTGATCCCTGAGCCCAGAGCCAGGAAGAAACCCTCAGCATGCTGTTATGGAGAGAAACAAACAAAAACAATCAAATATTTGTACCATAAGGGACACTATCAAGTGAGGGGTGACCCACAGAATGGAAAAAAAGATTTGTAAAGCAGACAGCAAATAAAGGCTCAATCCTCAGGATCTAGAAAGGACTCCTACAACTCAATCAGAAAAGGTAAAAAAACCCAAAATTAAAATGGTCCAAGGAACTGCATAGACATTTCTCCAAAGAAAACTTACAAATGGCCAACACAGAGAAAGATACAGAATGCCCTTGGGGAACTGGGAATCTAACCACAATTAGAGACCACTTCACACCCACTTGAGGCTATAATTTAAACAAACAAACAAACAAGCAAAAAGGGAAAATCACAACTTGTAAAGGATATAGAGAAATTAGAGTCTTCTAACATTGCAGGTGCGAATGTGAAATGATACAGCTGTGGTAGAAAACAATTGGACAGTTTTCCAGAAGTCAGATGTAGAATTACCCACATTTCCACATTTCGACCCCACATTTATTCTCAAAAGAACGAAAAATAGAAACTGGAGAAGGTAGTTCAAGGGACCAGATTTCATTCCCAGCAATACACGCTCCTCTGAGCACTGCTGGGTGAGACCTCTGAGCACCAAGCTGGGAGTAGCCCCTAGAGTACTGCCAGGTGTGGCCCCCAAATAAAACAAAACAAAGCAAAAGAATTGGAATCAAACACCTGCAGACCTTTTCCCCTGAAGATGCCGGGGATCGACCCAGGGCCTGGCACTTATAAGGCGAGTGCTCCGCTGCTGAGTCATATCCCTGGCCCTGCAGAAAGTTCCGTTAGCAGCATTATTCATAAGGCCCCGAGCGGACACAGCCCAAATGTCCCCTGATAGGTGAAGGGACATGAGTTGGTCCAGAGTATTGTTCAGTCATGGAAAGAAGTGATGTGCTAAGCCCCACAACCTGGCTAACAGAACGCATGATGCTTGTAAGAAGCCCAGTTTAAAGGAATAAGCGGGTGTGATTCTGTGTCTGTGAAGCACCGGCAACAGGTGAGAGCCGCAGAAGCCGATGGGTGGCTCAGGGGCTGAGGGAGGCAGCACCAGAAGTGGCTACGGTGGTCTCCAGGATCGTGGCTTGGGACCATGAAATGCTGTGCAGGGAGTCAGTGAGGAAGGCTGAGCACGTTTGTGAGTGTACGAACCGGCTGTGAGTGTGTGAATGATGGACGAGTATATAGAATGTGAATGGCGCGGCTGCACAGCGGAAATGGTGAATTTCATATGATGTGCACTGGGTAGCACTGTCCTCCCATTGTTCATCAATTTGCTCGAGCAGGCACTAGTAACGTCTCACAACAAATTGTGAGACTTGTTGTTACTGTGTTTGGCATATCAAATAAGTCATGGGTAGCTTGCCAGGCTTTGCCGTGCGGGCGAGATACTTTCAGTAGCTTGCCGAGCTCTCTAAGAGAGGCGGCGGAGGAATCGAACCCAGGTGGGCCGCATGCAAGGCAAACACCCTACCTGCTGTGCTATTGCTCCAGCACCATATGATGTGAGTTTTTCAAAATCATGTGTGGAGTTGCAGCCCTGTGAATTGTGATACTGTTAGTGGTATGCTCCCTCACACACCCCACCCCCCCCCCCCCGTCTCACCGTCTCCTGTCCCACCTTGGCAGAGCTCAGTTCTGCAGACCAGACCAGCTCTCAGCTTCCATTGCTGTGGCCACTTGCTAGCCCCTTCCTATGCTTCTTTATATCCCATGGTGCAGGTGATGTGATTTGTTTTGGTAGGGTGGGGGCCTGGGGGGTGAGGGCACCTGATGGTGCTGGGAACCCTTTCCAGTGACTCTTGACCAATTGGTCCTATGATTCAGCGTGAGAAGTAGACGCCGGGGTGCAGCTCGGACTTGGCAGTGCCAGGACCATCCAGCCTCCCTGGCGGTGCTTGGCTGCTCCAGCGCTGGGCAGGAGGATGAAGGGACCAAGTGCTCTGTGGGTTTGGGTCAGGAAGGGCAGTGGAGGGCATGTGCTTAGCCCCTGTCCCTTCACACTGACCCAATATCAGATGTGGCTTTTGTGGCAGGAGGTTCGGGGCGGTGCTCAGAGGACCCGAGGGTGTTCCTGGCATCACCAGCCTGGGCACATGGGCCTGACTTCAGTACTCAGCCTGCAAGGCATGACGAAGACTTTTGGGTCAGCTTCTGGGCCCCACAGTGGGGGATTTCTACCTCCAGAGTGTGTGCATGTGTATGCGTGTGTGTGTGTGTGTGTGTGTGTGTGTGTTTGTGGTGCCAGGCGTAAACCTGGGGCCTCACACATACAAATTGTGTGCTCTAGCACTGAGCTGTATCCCTGGCCCCTTTAAAAGGTTCAGAACTGCCCTGGATGGAAGGGACATTATCTGTGCATTATCCACACATTCGTAATTTCTTTTCCTCTGTTTCCTTTCTTTCTTTCTTTCTTTCTTTCTTTCTTTCTTTCTTTCTTTCTTTCTTTCTTTCTTTCTCCTTCCTTCCTTCCTTCCTTCCTTCCTTCCTTCCTTCCTTCCTTCCTTCCTTCCTTCCTTTCATTCTTTCTTTCTTTCTTTCTTTTTCATTTTGGGGCCAGGCCACACCTGGCGGAGGTTTTGTTCCTGGCTCTGCACTCAGGAATCACTCCTGGCAAGCTTGGGGGGAACACATGGAATGTCAGGGATCAAACCTGGGTCGGCTGAATGCAAGGCAAGTGCCCTACCTGCTGTACTGTTGCTCCAGCCACACCTTTTCCTCAATATCTTCTCAGAGAAAAGTTCATCTGTTTATATCCTCACAGAATCCAGGAGAGAAGAGAAAGAAAAGATCCAGGAGTTAGAGCATTTGTCCTGCATGTGAGATGCACTGTTTGGCAGCATACAGTGCCTCCCACAGTGCCATCAGGGGTCATTCCTGTGCACAGAGTGAGGAAAAGCCCCTGAGCATGGGGTATGGCCCAGGCCTCCTCAGAAAGAAAGAAAGAATGGAGGGAAGGAAGGAAGGAAGGAAGGAAGGAAGGAAGGAAGGAAGGAAGGAAGGAAGGAAGGAGACAATTTCCACTAAACTGAATTGGAACTTTGACTCTCATTTCAAAGGGAGGAAACTGAGGTGTTCTCTCACCTTGGAAAGGCAAAACCCTGGGCTTGCAGCCCCTGCAAGGCCTCTCACTCGTGCTTCAGAATCCCGTTGAGGCCCTCAGTCCTCTCACTGTGCAAGAGTGGGACTGGGAGGCCCTGAGCCCCTTAGGGGGTGCAGGAACATTTATGGGGGGGGGTCACCCTCGACTACCTGATGGATGTTGTTCCAAAGCTCCCGTGGTGGATTTTGTTTAGAAAAAATCACAGAAGGTGCTAGATAGCACAATGGATAGGGCGTTTGCCTTGCACATGGCTGACCCAGGTTTGGTCTCCAGCATCCCGTATGGTCCTCTGAGCACCGCCAAGGAGTAATTCCTGAGTGCAGAGCCAGGAGTAACCCCTGAGCAATGCCAGGCATGGCTCAAAAACAAAGAAAGAAAAATCACAGCAAGTTTGCCGGTATCATTGTTCTAAAGCTGAGTCATTGCAAACAACTTAGATATCCTTGTTACAAATATGTATCTTCGTCTTTTCTTTAGTACCTAGAGAATGCCCGTTAGAGGAATCTAATAGATGTTTGTTCGTTTGCATGGTTTAGATCTTCTCATTTTTCCCTTCCAAGGAAGCAAAACAGTAAACCACCAAATAGGAGTGAGACAGAACAAGAGCTCTCATTCATTCATTCATTCATTCACCAACATTTACAAAAAAAACAAAACAGCATGAGAGCAATAGCAACACAGCAGGTACGGCATAGCAGGTGACATCACAGCCCACCCAGGTTTAGTCCCCAGAACCCCAGCTCTGGCAGGAATGATCCCTGGGTGCAGAGTCAGAGTATGTCCTGAGCACAGCCAGGTGTGACCCCAAGAAAAACAAACAAAAGATACATATTTTTTGTGGCATACTCTAGGCTCTGGGGTAGGGGCATGGGTCAGAGCAGGAGCAGTGTTCTTCTGTATTTCCAGAGTTCAGTTAGAAGATGGAAACCAGGCATCACAAGAGTGGGGAACGTTGATTTGTTTGTTTGGTTTTTGTTTGTTTTGCTTTTTGGATATGCCTGGCAGTGCTCAGGGATTACTCCTGGCTCTGCACTTGGGACTCACTCCTGACAGTACTTGGGGGACTATATGGAATACTGGGGATGAAATCTAGGTTGGCCGCATGCAAAACAAATGCCTTACCTGCTGTACTATCGCTCCAGTCCCAGGTGTAGGGAGCATTTAACATAAAGAGCTACACAGGATTCACTTGAGAGAAGTCGAGACAATTCTACAGAATACAGCAGTACATCTGGAAAGCTGAGTTGGAACACCCAAAAGAGAACCCACTGCCCCCCAGGAGCCCCTAGAGTCAGGGGAGAGAACAGCCCTCACTGCAGGGGCTGGGCAGGGATAGCCACATCTGAGGGACCACCTAGGAGAATCTTGCTCGGACCCACTCTTGGGAAAACTAGGGAACATTGTCCACAAGAAGGTGCCATGACTTTACTCTTGCTTAAAAGCCACACGAGGGGGTGTAGTGCCGCCAACAGGTCAACTTGTACCTGCGGGGCGAGTGCATCAGCAGTCTGATGGTGCTTCAGACTTCTAGATACCCTAAAATTGCTGCTGTGCCTTTGGTCAGACCCCAACAACTTGGGAACAAGTTTACTAAGAAATTAAACAGCCAAAAGTCAGGTATGTAGGAGTCACACCCACAAACCACCTCCGGCTCAGCTATACAAGCTCACTCAGAGTTGGGATGGGCTACCTCCCCCCACTTCCCAGTACATATGGAAGCACTGGCAGTCACCCCCATGAACCAACTCCAGTGCCACCCTTTAAGCTCTACTATTGACCTTGCCTCAGAGACCCCTAAATAAATATCGAAAGAGATCAAAAACCGCAGTTAAGCTCTGACCCATACATAACTGAACAGTCTGGAGTAAATTGGAAGGGATGGGTAGGTCTGTGCCCGCCCAAGCAGAGTTCCCGGTAGCCACTTGCTTCCACAATCCAAACTTGCCGCCATACCCCAAGCCTGACTCTACCATCTCAGGATGGACCTCACCAAAATATATTCTGCTGAAAATTTTGTAATGTGGATCTTAGCACACCAACAGCCCTGGCCCAGAGACACAGCAGCAAGTCCTGGAAGATACCAGAGTGCTGGAGATCTCTCTGGGCTCCATACCAAGTCAATATCACCGGGACACCCCAGATGGAGCAGGTGCTGACTCCCCGCCTACTCCAGATGGAATCCCAGTGACCAAGAGCTTCCACAAGCAATGCCCAGGTAGGTGGGTTCAGTACTAAATCTCCAGGCTGCATGGTGGGAGAGGACATGGGCTGTCTCTCCCCGGGTCACCACCTACCCAAAAGACTGGCTGTCACGCCCACAATTTGCCTCTGGATGCCATTTTAGCACACTAACAGCCCTGGCCCAGAGGCTCCCAAATGAATCCCAAAATGGATTAGTGCCATACAGAGATGTTTCTGGAACCTAACCATTTACCGTCTAGAAATTTACATTTACAATCACACCCACGTGAGCTTTCGTTATATTCGAAATGAGTTATGGAAAATATATTATCTAGTGTCTGCCCCTGGCTGGTAGGCTTGAATAGTGGTGGGAAAATTCGAGCAGAATTAATGCCCCAAATTACAGAGAGTATTGGGGAAATTGTCTGCCATAGAGGCAGGGTGAGGACTGTGTTGTGTATGTGTGTGAGGGGGTGGGGGTGATACTTGGGACATTAGTGGTAGAAAATGTGCACTGGTGGAGGGATGGGTGTTTCATCATTGTATGGCTGAATCTCAAACATGAGAGCTTTGTAACTCTATCTCACGGTGATACGATACAATAAAATAAAAAAGTAATGTGGAGTTCATGCCCAATTCAATCAGCTTAATCAATGGCTGAACAAATAGCAGTACTCCTACATTATTTGAAAAAAAAAACATGAGAGGGATTCTGGGGAAGCTGGTGGCAGGCGGGGGATTGTTAGGGAGACTCTCATCAAGAAGGTGAGATAGGAGCAGAGCTTCAGGAAGAGAGGGAAGAGCTTTGCAGGAACTGGATGGAAGGGCATTCTGAGCAGAAGGAAGAGCCATTGCAAAGTGCATGCAGGGACTGTAAGTAGTTGGGGTTTGGCTGGGGTACGAAGGGCAGGAACGAAGGGAGGAGTTGGCTCAGAGAGGCTGTGAGGTAAAGAAAGCACCGTCTTGATGTCAGCATAGCTACCTCAGCTTTCATTCAGAATAGTACATATGCACCGCAAAGTTACAAGCTTATAAGTGTGTGTAAATTGGGGACAGAGGGATATTATAGCAGGTAGGGCACTTGCCTTCCACACAGCCAACCTGGGTTCGATCCCTGGCATCCCCTATGGTCTCCCGAGCACCAGCAAGAGTAACCCCTGAGGTACAAAACCAAACACAACATAAGTGTATGTAAATGACTCAAGAAGGTTTGAAGGAAAGATGGCTTGGGAGGGCTGAGAGGAGACGGGGAGATGCAGAAGGAGCTCTGAGCAGCTGGAAGGACAACGCATCCAGAGACCAGACCAGCTCCTCAGCCCTGGGGCAGGGGCTCTTAGTGAGTCCAAAGGTCCCCAGAAGCCCTTCCCCTCCCTGGGAAGCAGCCCCAGAGACTCAGCTCAGTGCCCTGGGCTAGCACTTGCGCCAGTGAGTGGAGAGAACCTGGATCTATACTGTCCTGCCCAGGAGCCTTCACCCCGCCATGCCATGGAACACCATAAACATCCCTGGATGCGTGTGAGCGCGCATGCACACACACACACACACACACACACACACACACACACAAACAGACACACAGAGACACAAACACACTCACATATACACACACAGACACACACAGAGACACACAAGACACAGACACACACACTCATACACACACTCACACACACACATACACACAATCAGAATATTTTTCCCTTCAGGGTACCAGGGATCGAACCCAGGCAAGGCATGTGCTCCACCACTAAGCAATACCTAAAGATCAAAATCTAAAATGTTTATTTCATGGAACTCACTTCAGGAGACCAAGAGACTCTCCAAGTTCGTTGCTCGCACTCACACACACACGCACGCATGCATGGCACAACAGGGTCCCACTGGATTGTCACGTAGCACTCCTCCACAGCCTTGTCACGTGGCACTGTTTCCAAGAGTCCCCATGTGTGCTCAGACCCGGGGTCTGCCTGGCTGGTCCCCCAAGAGCCCTGAACACCAGTTAGGTTTGGATCTCAGTGCCAGCTCCAGCTCACAGCGCACCTTGAGCAAGAGTCCGCAGATGTTTTCCAATCCACTCAGAACCCTACTTTCTGTTTGCGCAGAGCTGTTGTTCTTGGTCAGCCCTCTTAGTCATCTGGGGTCCCAGACATCTGCGTGCTGGTGTGTCTGTGTGTGTGTCTGTGTGTGTGTCTGTGTGTCTGTGTGTGGAAGGGGCCCATGGGATGCAGTCCACAGTCCTAGCCCAAGGGCTCGTTCTCCTCGGAGGACAGCACCTGCCTTTTCTGCCTCAGTCGTGAGACCTCCAGTCGCTAATTTGAATCCAAATAGAAACATTCTCTTTCTGGCTTTTGGGACAGTTTTTCTGTAATTTCGGTTTTCAAAAACAAAACCCTTAGTATGCAAAGTACTCGGGATAGTTGTCGTCAAGATGATCTGTTCCCAGTACAAACATGCATTTTGTTGACGGTTTCACAAGGTTTCATAAGGGCCCAGTATCTACGCTGGGCAGCTTTGAAATGTGGCACCCACAGCTGTCCTGAAGGAAATTGGCCGTGGGCATGGTTGTCGCTAGGCTAGGCTGGGAGAGCTGACTTTCTCATGGCAGCACAAGGACAGTGGCTCCAGGAAAGTCTTTCTTTTTATGGGGATGGATGTTAGGCCACACCCAGCAATGCTTAGGCCTTGCTCCTGGCTATGAGCTCAGGGATCATTCCTGGACCCTCCCCAGAAACCACAGGGGAACCATAGGGTGACACCAGGGATTGAATAGGGCACGGCCACACACAAGGCAA
This sequence comes from Sorex fumeus, assembly GCF_029834395.1. Classification (NCBI taxonomy): domain Eukaryota; kingdom Metazoa; phylum Chordata; class Mammalia; order Eulipotyphla; family Soricidae; genus Sorex; species Sorex fumeus. Next base: position 1,484,068 of record NW_026606179.1, on the reverse strand, counting down.
ACAGCTTAATCCTTGTACTGTCTCCCTGGCTCTGCTTCAGAAAATTCTTTATTAGAAGAGTGAAACAAAATTTGGGTAGAAGTGAACTTTGCAAAGGGATTTTGCAAAGAAAGAAAAAATTTCTTTGTGAGATGAAAGCCCTCAACCCTCTCCTCCCCACTGACACTCACCACCCCTGTCTATGTTCCAGCCCCTTACAGAGATCATTGGAGTGACAAATGGACCCTTGTAACCACAAGACAGGGTGGGCCAGCCTCCGAGCAACATACCTGTGAATGGTGCGCCTTGACCTTGATTTGCATGTCCTCACCCCTAGAATGCTTCATGCCACCGATTTCGAAGTCCATGTACACTGTTTTGTTCAGACCACATGTTCAGAGTTACTGTGAATCCATCCAAGGACAAATGCTGTGCTTCTCTTTTAATGATTAGCTCAGAGGCAGGGCTGGGAGGGGGAGTAACCCAACTATAGAGCACAGGCCTTGAACAGGGAGGTCCCAGCATGCCATGCCCCACTCCAGCACTGCTGCCAGGAGTGGAAGCCCTGGGAAGTCAGGGGTCTGGACCAGCCGTCTCTAAAGTGGAGTTAGTCTCCCCAGACCCTGGCTAAAGGGGCATACGCCCACGTTGGTTTGGGACACACTCTCCGTTTCTGTCCTAAAAGTGCAGCCATTCTCCTTTTGATGGCAGCATAGTTGTTTCCAGTGTCTGGCCTATTACCAAGTGGCTATAAACACTGGCATACACATTTCTAGGATGTAATTCTTTCATTTCCCTTGGGCAAATGGCTTGGAGTAGAATTGCTGAATCACAGTGTAAGTCTAAGGTTAAAATGTCAAGAGTCTACTAAATTATGGTGATTTATTTTTTGTTTTGTTCGCTCAAGGGACTAGATATGGTGCTAGAGATCAAACCTGGGTCAGCTACAAGCAAGGCAAGCACCTTACCCACTATGGGTTTATTTTTCTAAGTCTATACCAATATCTGATTTGTGTGTGTGTGTGTGTGTGTGTGTGTGTGAGTGCATGCGTGTGTATGTGTGTGTGTGTGTTGCTCTTCATTTATTTTTTGTGGGGGAGAGTTTGAGCAGCATCCAGCAGTACTCAGGGGTTTCTCCTGGCTCTGCACTCAGGGATCACTCAGTAGTACTAGGGGGACCATATGAGATGCCAGGGATTAGACCTGGGTCAGCTGTGTACAAGGCAAATGCCCTACCCACTGTACTATCTCTCTGGCCCCTAAATTATGTTTCTTAAAGGTCATATAGTCTACTTCCTGAACAGTAGGAAATAAGCTTTCAGGTTACTCCACATCTTCATCATTTTAATAGGTCTTCAGTAGCATCTCATTTACAAAATGAAGTTTTATACTTATAGTCATTTACAGACTTAATTTTGATTTCCCTTATTACTAATAAGATTAAAATATGTCCTGGCTGCTTATTTAAATACATGATCTCCTTTGAAGAATGGCTATGCAAATATCTTGACCCATTTTTTGAAAATTGTGCTGTTTCCTTATTATAGAAATTTCAGAACTCTTTAAATATTCTGAATATAAGTCCTTTGGCAAATATCTGATTTGCAAATATTTTCCCAATCTGCTACTTGTTTTTTCATTCTCCCGACATCTGTTGAAAAGCAGAGTGTTTGTTTTGAATGAAGTCAATCTTTTTTTTTTTTGCTATTAACAGACTGTGCTTTTGGTGTTCCATCTAAGAAATCTTTGCCTAACCAAGACTACTTTCTTATAGTCTTTCCCAACCATATATTTTCCTCTAGAAGTTTTATACTTATAGGCTTTGCATTTTGGTTTATTATCTACTGGGAATAGTTTTTAAGTATTGCACATAAGCAATATTTTATGTTAATTTTTTATGTGGATTCAAGTTCTTTTTCACATATGTTCTTCAAATTTTCTAATGCCACTGGTTGAAAGGCTATCTCTTGTTTACTAAATTGTCTTTGTTGAAGTCATTTGTCCAGATACAAAATTCTTTTTCCAGGCTCCCTAATTTTTTTTTAAGTAAAACAGTTTCAGTTTGAGAAATTTACTTAGAGATAGGCTAGGTAAGATGCTTCCTTCCATGCATCCAGTCCTGTTCAATCCCCAGCATCACCAGGAGTGAATCCTATACACCAACAGAAATGATCTCTGAGCACAGAGCTAGGAGTAATACCTGAACACTGATGTGTGTTCAAACAAAACAAAAATGAGAAATACATTTTATTAGAAAAATATGTGGAAGGGAGAAAGGGATGAAGGGAGGAGATTAGAGAGAAAAAGAGGGAGAGAGAGAGAGAGAGAGAGAGAGAGAGAGAGAGAGAGAGAGAGAGAGAGAGAACATGGGTTTTTTCCAGGGGAGAAAAGCTAAGGGTGCACACCTCAGATTGATAGGGGCAAATCCCTAAGATAATAAATACCCCATAAAGTCAAAGAAAATATTATATGTTTTCATTTAGATAAATTTCCAACATAAAGAATGTGACCAGACTCCTGAATTGATGTATTTTTCCATTAACATATTTTTTTTTTCTATTTGGTTTGTGGTCCACAGCTGGCAGTGCTCGGGGCTCACTTCTGGTTCTGCAATCATTCCTGGCAGTGCTCAAGGGACTAGATACGGCGCTAGGGATCAAACCTGGGTCAGCTGCATGCAAGGCAAGCACCTTACCCACTATCCTCTCTTCCCAGCCCCCATGGGCATATTTTTCTAAGTCTACACCAATATCTGATTTGTGTGTGTGTGTTGTTGTGTTGTGTGTGTGTTGCTCTTCATTTATTTTCTGTGGGGGAGAGTTTGGGCAGCATCCAGCAGTGCTTAGGCTTACTCCTAGCTCTGTGCTTAGGGGTCACTTCTGGCAGTGCTTGGGAGACCCTATATGGTGCTGAGGATTGAACCCAGATTGGTCACACAAAAGTCAAGTATCATCTTTTCAGCCTGACATTCAGTATTAACTCTTGAGGTTTCTTCTCTCTCTCTCTCTCTCTCTCTCTCTCTGTCTCTCACTCTCTCTACCTCTATCTCTATCTCTCTCCCTCTATCTTTCTCCCTTTCTTTCTTTCCTTCTTTCTTTCTTTCTTTCTTTCTTTCTCTCTCTCTCTCTCTTTCTTTCTTTCTCTTGCTTTCTTGGGTTTGTGGCTACACCCAACAGTGCTCAGGGCTTGCTCCTGGCTCTGTGCTCAGGGATCGCTCTTGGCAAAGCTGTGGGGACCATATGCACGGCCGAGGATTGAACTCAGATCAGCCACATGCAAGGCAAGTGCGACTTGCTGTGCTATTGCTCCGACCCCACTATGCATTAATTTTAAATGGGGGCCATTTCTGGCAGTGCTCATACCTAGGACGATTCTGCACAGGTCTGGTAGTGCTTGGTGGGGGGACTGGTGGGCACACCAAGTGACACTGGGGAAGCCATGTGGTACTGGGGATCGAACTCATACAAGGTAAGTGCTCTAGGCAGAACCACATCCCCAGCCCTGAAAGCTTTTTCCTTTTAAGGTACGAAGCACTGCTCCTAAAGTGCCCATACTTTTGATGGGTGTTGAAACACTGTACGACTGAAATACAATCATGAACAGCTCTGTAATGGTCTATCTCACAGTGATTCAATAAAAAAGTTAAAAAAAAAAGTGACCATCCCTTTGGGCCAATTCCTCTATCATCGTCTGTCAGGTGGCCCACTCGTGTAAATTGGGTTTGTACCTTTCCGGTTCTTTTTCAAAAGCTTCCACACTTGTGTCAGTGTATCTGGATTCCACTAGTGTGCTATCTGGGGCCTCCTTAAGATTCCCGTGTGAACACCAGCCTCTCTTCACTTACTGCTCTTGGGAGGTCTGGGGCAGATGCACAGAGATGCTCATGTGCTTCCTTTCCTTACTGTAGGGTGGTCTCTGCAGCCACCCATTCTGCTGGAATCTCTGCTTCTGGCCACGGGATCCGGGGTCTGGATCCAGGCAGGAAGTAGTGGAGGCAGCGCTGAGGCAGTGAGAGGAGGCTGGTGAAAATCATGGTCTGCTGTCCTACTGTCTGCTGCTCCCGCCTTGGCTCTGTGTCCCGTCCCAAAGTTGCTCTTGGTTTTACTGGTGATGCAGATGCGTGGTATAGCCATATATCCAAAGATCAGCCTCAATAATGCCAAAAACATGAGCTCTAAGCCACACCCCCTGACTTTGCAGTGTGCCTCTCTCTGTGGCAGGAGGGGGGTGGGGGCTCTGGGTGGAGGATCGTGGGAACACAGGTGGGGGGAAGTTGACACTGGTGGTGTTGAAATATTGTATGTGTAAAACTCAACTATCAATGACTGTAAATCACACTTTTTTTAATTAAAAAACAATTATTTTAAAAGAACTGTCACACTGTCCACTGTCCTCCCGTTGTTCATCGATTTGCTTGAGCAGACCCTTATCCCCATCGTAAGATTTGTTGTTACTGTGTTTGGCATATTGAATACATCAATGGTAGCTTGCCAGGCTTTGTCGTGCAGGCCAGATACTCTCAGTAGCTTGCCTGGCTCTCTGAGAGGAGCGGAGAAATCGAACCTGGCTCGGCCAGACTGGCTGCACGCATGACAAATGCCCTACCGTTGTCTTTCTGAATTCCCTGTAAGAAGACAGCTGGCCGGGCTGCCTCAGGCTCCTGAGTCCCTCTGATCTAGCATCACTGAGCATGAAGGAAAAGATCTTGATTTCACGTAAATGCACTGCACTGCGGGTGAATTCCCCCTCGGTCCCCTGCAGTGGGGAGTCACCCTGGAGCATTGCTGTGGGACTGTCCCCACACCGCTCTGTCCCCTACACACCTCAGCAGAGCCACATCAGTCAAACTGTGAGTTCTACTTTTTGTTTGTTTGCTTATTTGTTTTTGAGTCATCCCCTGTGGCGCTCAGGGGTTACTCTTGGCTCTGTGTTCAGGAATCACTCCTGGCGATAATTGGGGTGTGTTGGGGGGGGAGGTGGCAGGGATATATGGGTTGCAGGGATCAAACCTGGGTCAGCCACATGCAAGGCAAGCGCCCTTCCCGCCAAACTATTTCTCCAGCCTCAACACTGTGAGTTCCAGAGTGAGGTAAAACAAAGGTTCCGGAGTCCAGCTTCATGCCCATTACTCTCACAGGTGAGACTGGGCTTCCATGCTATCCTTGTCTTCAGCCACAGCCTCTGGGCCACATCAGGGAACAGTGGGTGGGTGCTGGGGCTGGTTCCACACCCAGCCCTGGGGCGCGCCTGCAGAGACACTGCAGAAACAGTTCTTTTTCCACAGAGAGAACAAAAGTGCCCGCCTCTCTCTCACTTCCTTTTTGGGGCCAGGGGCCTGTGAGGGGCCGGCTGCTATTCTGGGCCTTGGCTGCTGTGTGTGAAACCCCAGCTCTTCCTGAGAGGAAAGAGATGGGGGTGGGGGTGGGTTAGCCTTGGTCTGGGGCGCAGTCTCGGAGCTGGTGCCTGGAAGGTTCTGATGGACAGGGTGGCTATAGTTCCGGGGGTGTAGACTAATGCACTTGGCCCAGGACCCAGGCTCTGAACCATCCCCGACCCCCCCCCCCCCCCCGGCTCATCTCTTTGGAGCAGAAAAGAGGTCTGAGGGCTGATGAGTGTCTTGTCTGCAGATCCCGGGAGCTGGGCTCCTGAGCGGACAGGCAGGGTGGACGGAAGCTCCCAACATGAGGCTCCTGAACACATCCGGGATCTCCAAATCTCCCCCTCCCTCTTCCCCTGTCATTGCCAGGGGAGTTTTCTGTCACTTGTTGGCACCTTCTGGGGCATTCTCCGCTCTCCTTGTTGCCTGATCCTTGGATAAAAATGGCTGCATGAGGGTTGGGGGGCACTCTTGGACCTGAGTGTCAGCCTCTCGTGAGGGGACCTTGGTTCCATCCCCAACACCACACGGTCCCCCAAGCACCACCTGGAGAGACCCTTGAGCAATGCACTGGGAGTAATCCCTGCACACCACCAGGTGTCACCCCCAAAAAGACTGTGGTATTTCTTCTCCCCTACCCCCTGACTCAATGTAGAGCATGTATGTGCCAGACCCCTCCCCGCATCTGAAAGGGCTCGGGGCTTTCTCTTACTGACAAAGGTGAGGTTTGCACCAAGGTCTGCAGAAAGTCATATGGGACACTGTATCTGGACATAAGTCATTCCTGTGCAAAGGTCCTGAGGAGGGGGCTAGGAGCCCTGGGCGGGGAGCCCTGACTGGGCGTGCATAGGAGAAGGGCTTGACAGCAGCACCAGACAGAGGGAGGAGGAGGCCAAGGGGACCCCTGAGCTAGGAACCAGCAGAGGGCTCTGAGCAGAGAATGAGGCAAAGGTTCTTAGGCTGTGACAGGCCAAGCTGGTCCCAGAGGCAGGCACCACACACACACCCAGGGCACAGGTAGCTGTGAGTGCCTAGGAGCACTGCCTGGCCAGTCCAGTCACTGCCCAAGGTGACCCTCAGTGGAGGAGGAGAGGCAGGTCCGAGTGTCCGCTACCATCCACAGATGAGTGGTGACGTGTCCATCTAGCACCCAGCGAGGCCTGAGCTCCGCTGGCCCGGACCGGGTACATCTGATCACCTCGGCAGCCTCACCTCCAAGCCTGCCTCCAACCCTGGGACAACGTGGACTGAGCTGCTCTCTCCTCTGTGGGACCCAGACCAGCTCCCTGCCCCGGAAACACTTGGGCAGCTGAGGGGGGATCCAGAGGGGAAGGGAGACAGCAGGAAGATGATGGAGATGAACAGGCAGGACAGAAGCAGGACGGAGGCAGGAGATAGCACCCCAGGGGGCAGGAGACAAAAACCGAGGCTAAAGGTGGAGTAAGCATGAGCTTGGCAGAGAGCAGCAGGGAACAGTGTTCCTGGTGGAAGGAACAGCACTTGCAAGGACTCTGAGCTGGGACTGGGGTCCCCCACACTGCCTGTGTGAGGATTGAAGGTTGGGTGTTTGGGATGAAGGTACTGGAAAGGGTTGGCAGGCAGAGACACGGTGTCTGGGCAACCCTCGTGGACATGACACAGGCTGGCCCCAGGCTGTGGCATGGGCTACCATACAGGTTTGGCCGTGGTTGTGCGGCTCTTCCTTCTTCTCTTGGGGTTGGTGGCCACACGCAGTGGTACTCAGAGGCTACTCCAGGCTCTGTGCTTCAGGCCCACTCCTGGCAGTACTTGGGGAACCATGTGGTGCTAAGGATCAAGCCCAACCCCCTTACATGCTCCCATCTGGGCCGGCCCCCAGCCCTGTTGTATAACTTTGGGGGGGCGGGGGTATGAGGGGGCAAACAAGGCTCCCCAAACAGTGCTCAAGGCCCAGAGGTCCGTCCTCAGCTGAACCCGCCTGGGGTCTGAATAGGGGCCTGGTGACGTGGTGCTGTGAGGCCACCCAGCCCTGCTCGGGGCCAGGTGGAGCGAGGGATCCAACCCGGCTGTGCCCCAACCACTCTGCTCTCCCCCGGTCCTGCTGGGTCTTTAAAGACCCTCTCCCGCTGCCTCAGTACCTACCGACCAGCACACACCCTCGGGGAGAGGGAACACAGCTGCAGGAGAAGAGGGCCAGAGCGTGACTGTGTCTGGAATTTGCCAGAACGCCTATCATGGGGACACCTTGCTGGGCAAGTGGGTATGATTCCATCATGTCCCTTTCTGCCCCTTGACTGGATGTCATGGCCAAGCTGGTTGCTCCGTCCCTGTAGGAAGACGGGGTGGGGGAGGGGGACAGGGGGGCAGGAGAGGAGGGGGGACTGTCCTCTTGGTCACTTTCTGAGCATGAAGGGTCGTGGAAGGTCCGAGTTAGGGAAGAATCTCAGTTCAGTGCCTGACACGCTCCGCGCCTCTCAGCGGGCACAGCTGCAGTCTGCCCTGCCCGGGGAGCTCCCTGCTCTTCCCCACCCAGGGGCTCTCATGCCCGGGAGTTCCCAGCGGTGCTGGTGGGTCTTGCACTCTCAGCCCTTCCCTTCCTGGCTGGGCCTCCAGACAAATGGGCGGGGAGAGGGCTGCCTTTCCAAACGCCCAGCAGAAGGCAGACTTGGGCTCAGACTGCTAGGTGCCACCATGTTTCTGCCCAGAAACCTCAAACCTCCTCCACATGCCTGAGAGGCAAAGGTCCTCAGAGTCTGTTTCACAGGGTGCTGAACCAGGTGAATCAAGCCTGGCGCCTCAGGCCCCGTCACCCAGGAGCACTGTGGACAAACCCGCACACCATGAGCAGGTTCAGAGTTCTTGGGGGGACCCTGGCAGTCCCCCGGGCTTCTTCATGTCTGGGCCATGGCCACGGCTCTGGGAGACCGCGTGGCCTCACTCACCCGTGGAGCCGTGGCAGGTAGGAGGACCCTGAGCTCTTGAGTGACCCCCAAACTGAGAGCGGCCGCGTGCTCCTCCCCCTGCTGCTCTTCCACACCAGTGAACTTCTTCTATTAACAAGTGAGTTTTTAACAGTTATCTATTCTTTGATTTTTTTTCCTTTTTGGGGCTGGAGCGATAGCACAGCAGGTAGGGCGTTTGCCTTGCACGCGGCCAACCGGGTTCAATTCCCAGCATCCCATATGATTCCCTGAGCACCGCCAGGAGTGGTTCCTGAGTGCAGAGCCAGGAGTGACCCCTGAGCATTGCCAGGTGTGACCCAAAAAGAAAAAAATATTTTTCCTTTTTATTTACTTATTTGGGGGCCTCCCAAGTAGTGCTCAGGGAATCCTGGGGCCCCCACTGGAAAGTCTTGGCCAAGCGGATCAATGGGTTCAGCAAAAGGGCCCAAGAACTTGATGTTGCTAGCCTTGCAGAGCCTGGGACGCCCCGTAGTCAGCCCAGAGATGCTCGGGGTCCCCAGTACTGCACTCAGCGATGCTCAGGGACCAACCGGTTCTCCAGGGTCAGACTCAGTCAGGCACATGCCAGCTACACGCCCTATAGGCTGTGCATCTCCTGGCCCTGATCTGGTTTTCATTTTTAACTGTTTTGAGGTAACATTTTCATCAAGATTTCTCAGTCAGGATCTAAATATTCCCCTGGTGAGTCCTGTTAATATTCCAAGGGGCCATAGTGAAAGTTAGATGATAGGATGGGAGCTCTCAGGAAGGAAAAATGTCACCACACACTATAGTCATACCACACCTAGGGAAAACGATGGTGGGTCCAAGCACTGTGCCCTTCCACCGCTGCCTGCAGTCCCCTCGCCTGCTCTTATTTCCAAGACAACCGAGACGGGGAGGTACCTTGTGTAGCAGGCACATTTCTAGCATGTGTGAGGCCCTGAGCTCCTCCCCCACACCGCTTTCTCCCTAGGTGCAACCTGGGGGGGCTCAGCACCACTGAGTATAGCCCCGGTGCCCCCCAAGCACCAGTCAGACCCCCACGGTGCTGGGCAAGCATAGCTGGGAGTGGTCCCCAGCCCCAGCAGGGCCCCTGTTGAAAATCAGATCACACCAATCCATCAATCCACCAACAACTCTGTCCTCAGCGATCCAGTTTCCACTTCTGCTTCTGCCTGCACGGAGAGGTGCCACGTGGGTCAGGGCCCTCCGTTGCGGGGCCAGGGGGCTGCTCTAGTAGGGTTGGGTGGAGGGTCCCCGTGGAGGGAGGGAAGCAGATTCAGATTCAGGTCACCTAGATCCATGGTCTCCAGAGGCCTCTGGGTAGCCTGGTAGCAGGTGTGCACCCACACCTCTCCCTTTGTGTGGGACCTTGTCCCATGTGTAAAGAAGCCTCCAGAAACCCCTTTGGAGGGAGAGGTGATGGGAAATCACAGGAGGGAAGGGATTTGGGCGGGGGCTGGACAAAGTTTCTCCAGACAGAGGGAGCAGCCAATGCCACAGCCCTGTGGCAGGAGGGGGTGTCCGGGCAGCTGTGGGAGGAGATTGCTGAGGGCTGGGCCAGAGACAGCGCAGGGCTTCAGCTCTGGCCCTGTATGGGGTCCACCCACCTCCATCCCCAGCACCACATATGGTTCCCTGAGCACCGCCAGGGGCCACTCCTGAGCACAGAATCAGAAATAGGTCCTGAGCTCTGCCTGGCGTGCCCACTGCCTCCCCCACTCCAAAATCAGTGAGTGTGGGTGGAGGCATGGTTATGGAGGTCAGTGTGCTTTGGGAACATCTGTTGCTTCTGATATTTGGCTTTGTTTTGTTTTGTTTTGGGCCAAACCCAGTTGTGTTCAAGACTCGCTCCTGACTCTGAACTCAGGGATCACAACTGGTGGGCTTGGGGATAGTTGAACCTGCATCAGCTGCAGAGCAAGGCAGGCACCCTACCAGCTGTACTACCTCGCCAGCCCAATTCTGGTGGTATTTTGAAGACAAGTTAACTGGTTTGCCTGTGGATTAGTGGCTGAAGGGCAGAGCTTGAGAGAGAGAGAGAGAGAGAGAGAGAGAGAGAGAGAGAGAGAGAGAGAGAGAGAGAGAATGAGGACAGCTCCTCCATGGGGTGAGGTTAGAACTGTAGGTCACTGGGGCAGGGGCGGATGGAACAGACATGCAGGTGGGCAGGGCTGGGGCTCTGTGATGCCTGTTAGGAAGAGGGGAGACACTGAGGAGGCTGACGGGGACCCCAGTGCAGGTCCAGAGAAGAGGCCCAACTGCAGACAGAGATTTGGGGCTGTTGTCGCATACCTTGAGCACAGGCCAAGCATATGAGTCATAGTTCTGCAGGGAAACAGAACAAGCAGGATGTGTGTACATCTCTGAGATCATGCGTAATTTATCATCTGAGAGAGAGGGTGAGGAGAGAGGGAAAGAGGTTTTCAAGTCTGGACTGGGGATGCATATGGGCTGGGGATGTAGCTTGGCGGTGAAGCCCAGGCCTTGTTTGTGTGAGGCCCAGGGCTCAGACCAACACTATACACAGCCCACATCACAGCCCACAGCACACACAATCAGTTGATTCACGTGACTGTGGAGGAGACAGATGGAGACTCCTTCACTCATCTCCCAACTTGGCAGACTCAGCTCTATAGGCAGACATGCACTGTCTCTTACTGGCCATTGCTTAGGCCTGCCAGAGGTCCAGAAGTTCAGTCACTCAACAAATAATGTGTTGATTTCCTACTATGTACCAAGGACTGTGGGCTGGAGCGATAGCACAGCAGTAGGGCGTTTGCCTTGCACGCAGCCAACATGGCCGACCCGAGTTCGATTCCTCCGTCCCTCTCGGAGAGCCCGGCAAGCTACCGAGAGTATCTCGCCCGCTCGGCAGAGCCTGGCAAGCTCCCCGTGACGTATTCGATATGCCAAACACAGTAACGGCAAAGTCTCCAATGGAGACGTTACTGGGCCCGCTCGAGCAAATCGACGATCAACGGGAGGGCCTTTACTTACTTACTTACCAAGGACTATGTTTGGAGCTGAGGATAAAACTATCACAGAACGTTGTAATGAGGCTCAGCAGTAGAGCAGTTACCTTGTATGTGTGAGGTCCTGGGTTCCATCCCCAGGACCACCACCCCCCACACCTGGACACACACACCATGCCAGCATATTGACCCAATGGTCTAAAACCAGTGACAGTGACTCCTGGGTCCTCTGAGCACTGCATGGGAATCCTCCGTTCAATCCCCAAACAAAGACAGACAGACACACACACACACACACACACACTCACACACACACGAGTAAGAGAAAATAAATAGACAATTTAAAATTGCAGGAAAGGATGTGAAGAACAAGATATAAGAAGCAGGCAGAGAGAGAGAGAAAGAGAGCAGTGTGAGAATACGAATTGAATGTGCCAGAATTCAGGATCAGGAAAGGTTTCTCAGAGGAAGTGACTTTGAAACAGATATTTAAAGATGGAGACAATTAAACCACATTCTAAAGAAGGAGGAGCAGATGCAAAGGTCCTGGGGAATGAAGGAGAATGGCATATTTAAGTTATAGGAAAAGCCCATAACTTTTTCTTTATTTTCTTTCTTTCTTTCTTTCTTTCTTTCTTTCTTTCTTTCTTTCTTTCTTTCTTTTTCAATCCACACTCTTATGAGTGTGTAATGAGCGAGAGAGGGCTGGACACAAGTAAGATTTAAACTCTCTATGGCCTGAAAGGGAGGACAAGAAGTTTTCTGTTCTCTTGTAGAAGAAATGACTTTTCCAGAAATAGACTAGATTATTTCAAACCATGTTTCCTGCCAAGAATGCTAGAGAAACTAAACAAAATGGAAAAGAAAAGCACATCTGTTGGAAGGTCCCTGTAAAGCAATGAGCGACTGTAAGTATTATGGGACTAAGATCGGGGCAGAGGATTCCTAAAGAGGAGAAACTGATTCCTTGAGTTGAAAGCGACATGTGAGAGGCTTAGCGTCTGCACTGTCTCCAGACTGCCGGAGCAGAAGCTAGACTCTCCCTACCAGGAGAGGTTGCTTAAACATCCAAGGCTGGGGCTTGGAATCAGAAGGGCTGGGAGTCAAGAACAAAGAAAAGTAAGAAAGACCAGCCTTCACAGAGACTGGATCCCAACTTCAAGTCATCTCAAGGCTTGTCCTCTGCCAAAAACTGAGGGTCTTGGGGTCTTGTGGTTGGGGGGAACCACACAACTACAAAAACAGACCTGAGGAGATGCAGATAATGGGATTATCCGACACGTGCCTTAAAATAGCTACTATTGAAAAGATAATACAGGGCTTAAAGTTCTTGTTTGGCTTACCCCCAGCCTACTAGGGTCAAGGGTCACTCCTAAACTCGGAGTCAAAAATAGCCCTTGAGCATGATGGGGTATACGGCACTCAAATCTCCCCGAAACAAGATGAAATAGTTATTGTTTGCTAAAACAAAACAACACTACTGCAGAGAGGGAAAGAAAACTTTATTTTCCAGAGTTTCAGTTTAGGGCTACCCAGTAAAGGCAATTGGGAAGGGAGAAATTTTACACTAAAGTCAAACATTTTGTCTTTCGTGGACATACAGCAATTCCTAAAACCCAGACTGTACAATAAAATGCATATTTCAACTTAGAGATTGTTATATCCAGGATGAGGAAACACAGATTAAGAGAAAACAGTTCATCATATGGCGTTGGGTTAAATAGACATTTCACCCTGGTTATATCAGCTGCTGGGTGCCATTTTTTCCAGGGAGCTCAGTAAGGAGCTGAGCTGTAGCTAGACCAGGCCAGGGGGGGATCTTCACAGCCTGAAAGGGAAGTATTTCTTCTCTTTGTGACTGACACAAAATTCACAAATACTCTGAAACCTACCAATTCTGAATCCAATTTTTTTCCACACCAGGATTAAATGTTCAATGAGTTAAAATATCACGGTCACGGTCTTCCTGTTGTTCATTGATTTGCTCGAGTGGGCCCAGTAATGTCTCCATCGTGAAACTTGTTGTTACTGTGTTTGACATATTGAATACATCACGGGTAGCTTGCCAGGCGTTGCTGTGCATGCAAGATACTCTTGGTAGCTGGCCGGGCTCTCCGAGAGGGGCAGAGGAATCAAACTCGGGTGGGCCATGTTGGCTGCATGCAAGGCAAACACCCTACCGCTGTGCTACCGCTCCAGCCTGAGTTAAAATATACGATGCAGAATTTTGGCAGAGTGGGTGTCCATAGAAGAAAATTGTAATCCAAACATATTCTGTGCATGGGATTCAGCAATCATCATCTTTGATGTTTACCCAAAAGAGTTGAAACTTCCGGTCACATAAAATGCATGGATATTTATAGCATTAATTTCTAAAAATAAATTTGAAAACATGGAAGTAACCAAGAAGTTCTTTATTAGATGAATAGATGGATAAAAAAAATTCTAGTATACCAAGAGAATGGAATAATATTCAGTTGGAAAAGAATAATAATATTAAAAATGAGGCATCAAGCAGTAAAAAGACATGGTAAACTTGAAACATATGTTAATAATGAAAGGAACCAATTTTTTTTAGTATTTTATTTTAATATTTTTATTAAGGCATCATGATTTACAGAGTTGTTTATAATAGAGTTTCAACTTTATTTATAATATTAATATTTATATTAGGTGTCAACTTTCCTCCACTATTCGTCAGGATTCCTAACACCCACCAGTTTATTTCTTTAACAGACATATTTTACTGTAATTTGGGCCTCCTTCTTCCAGGTAGTTGACTTTGCGGTTTAAATATACATATGACACTATTCCACATCACCGATGTGCCTGAGACCCCTTCTCCCTGCCCCTGTTACCTTCTGTACATCTCTTCTTACGCCCTTTTTGATTTCTTCCCTTCCATATCCTTTTCATTTCTACAATCTAGAGCCAAGAATAACCTAGATGTTGCCCCTTGCATTCCCTTGTCCTGTTATTTTATATAATATGGATAAGTGAGATCACTTGATAACTGTCCTTTTTCTTTAAAGAGCCAAAATTCTTATTTATTTGTTTCTTGTGAAATATTCCTCAATGTGGTATTTGTCCTGACTTTTATCGCTCAAACATATTATCCTCAAATTTCCTCCAAATTGCAGCAAATTGCATTTTTCATCACTCCTTGCAGTTACACGGTATTCCATTGTGTATATATTCCAAATCTTTATTATCCATAACTCTTCTCTCCTTGGACATCTGGGTTGATTCCATATCCTACCTATGAATAATAGTGGGCATGTGTCCTTTTAGTTTAAAAAAATATTTTAAAATTAAAAAAAATTGTTGGATCACTATGAGATATGCAGTTACAAGTTTGTTCATGTTTAGGTTTCAGTCATATAATGTTCCAACATCCATCCCTTCACCAGTGTACATTTCCCACCACCAATGTCCCCAGTTTCCCTCCTGCATTGCTCCCCTCCCCCCAGCCCCTGTGCATGTGACTTTTTAAATGAGTGTTTTGGTGCCTTGGTGGTATACCTCAAGAAGCAGAATTGCTGGGTTTTATGGCAGCTCTATTCTTACTTTTCTGAGACATCTCCATACTGATTTCTATAGGGGTTAAATTAGACATTTCTACCAACAGTGGGCAAGAGTTTCTTTTTCAGCCAGTTTCCTCCAACATAGATTATTCCAAGTTATGTTTTTATTTGTGCCATTCTCATTGGTGTGAGAGATATCTTGTTGTTATCTTGATTTGGATTTCACTGATAACAAATAACAACAGCAATTTTTCATGTGCCTGTAAACAATTCATCTATTTTCTTCAGAGAAGTGTCTTCTCATTTTCTCTCCCCATGTTTTGTGAATCACACCTGGTGGTGCTCAGGGATCACTCCTAGTGGTGTTTGGGAGGTCCATATGGGGTGCTAGGGATCAAACCTAGTTGGCTGTGTGCAAGGCAAGACCCTACCCACTGTGCTATCTCTTAAGCCTTCTCTCCCCATTTTTATAGGTTATTTGTATGTCTTTATATAGCTTGGAAACTTTTATCTAATATGTTGAGTGAAAACTTTTTCTTCCATTCAGTTGGTCATCTTTCAGTTTTAGCCCATGTTTATTTTGCCATGCAGTTCTTAACTTGATGTCGTCCATTTATTTGTTTTTGTTTCTGCTGTCTTTGCCAATGGCATCATATAATTGAAAACACCTTTGAGGTACAAATCTTGGAGCATTATGTCAATATTTTTCTCAATTTACTTTATGGATCTGGTCTGACCTCAAGGTCTTTGATCCACTTTGAGCTGACTTTTGTGTAATGTGTAAGATATGGATCCAGCTTCATGTTTTAAACATGTAGTAATCCAATTTTTCCAGCATATATGGTTAAGAGACTACCTTAACTCCACTTCATGTCCCCAGCTCCTTTTTCAAAGATTAGATGACCATGGACCTGTGTATATGTATTTGGATACCCAATTATAATCCATTGATCAGAGAGCTTATCCTTATGCTAGTACCATCTTGTTTTGATTACTATAGTCTTAAAGTATAGTTTTTTAAATCTCTTTTAAAAATTTTATTTATTTATTATTAGTGAATCACCGTGGGGTACAGTTACAAACTTATAAACTTTCATGTTTGCAATACAGTCATACAATGATCCTTTATCCATCCCTCCACCAGTGCCCATTCTCACCACCAATGTTCCCAGCATCCCTCCCACCACCCCCACTCCATAGCCCATCACCCCACCCTGCCTCAGCATTTCCTTTTATTCTCTTAGAGTATAGTTTTAAGTTAGAGTATAGTTTTAAGTTAGAGTATAGTTTTAAGTTAGAGTATAGTTTTAAGTTAGGCAGTGAGATACCTCCCAATTTCACATTGAAATAAGCCAATTTATAAAGGTCCATATTGCACGATTTCAATTTTCTGGCATTCTTTTTTTTTTGCATTCTTAAAAAGGCATAGCTAAGGAAATAAGCAAAAGAGGGGTTTCTGGGAGTTAAGAGGGAGAGGATGATTAGGAAGAACACTTATGGTTTTTAGGGCAGCAAGTCTATTCGATATGGTTCTATCATGGCCATTATACATTTGTCTAATAGTAAAACACCAAGAATTAAACTTAATGGAAACTATGGACTTCGGGGGAATGACAACACATTCCTATAACTTCATCGATTATAAGCAATACTACTTTGATGTAGGGTATTGATGGTTGGGTAGATCATGTGTGGGGTGGGTGTAGAACTTATAGAATGTTTCTATATTTTCTGCTTAAGTTTGCTATGGACGTAAACAAACCTGCTCTCCTAAAAAAATCTATTTTGGGGAAAGATGATGTCCCAAGCAATGCTCAGGGTGTGCCAAAGGTCACTCCTAGTGATAATTGACTAACTAAGGTAGACATTTCAATGTCCTTGCACGGCTATGTGATCCCACTAGGGCCAAACAATGTTAGGGGCCAGACCTCATGGTGCTGGGCTGGGCTGGCATGCATACAGCACCAGGGATCAAACTCCAGGCAAGATTTGCCTGTTATCTTGCCAATCCAATAAAATTGATTACTATGAAAAAATACTTGAATAAATTATAAAGACAGAGAGAGATTCAGATATTGAGAACCTCGGACCAGAGAGGTACTACAGTGGGTAGGGTGATTGTCTGTGTGATGTCCTGCAGCACGGGGAGCCCGATACAATGAGTCAGTTCCAGAGCAGTCTGTGACTGGTAATCAGTAGGTATGGATGACTGACTGATGGTCAGTAGACAAGTTTATTTGGGGTAACCAGTGATTAGATAGAGGCAGAAGGAATTCAGTATATGCGGGTGAGGGCATGTGGTGAGAGGGAGGTGAAGGTGAGGTTAATGGTCACATGGGGTAGAGGGTAGAGAGTCCTTAGGATCCCTAAGCAGAAACAAGGCTATTTGTCTTATAGGTTACACCAATGACAGTATCCCGTGTTTCAAGTCCAGCCACCAGTAATTGTGAATCACCAATCTATACTAATCTCCAGGAAACGTTAAATCTCCTGGCATCAGTTCTTTGCCATTACCTGAATCAATGTACTAAGACAAATACCTCAGCGTCCTGGAGCATTCTCACAGGCAAACAATCCAGGCGGTTTGGGAGCTGAGCCAGCAAGAATTCCAACAAGTTGCACACAGTCAAGCAGGGTTCAATCCCTGGCACCCCATATGATCCCCTGAGCCCTATTCAGGAAATAATACCTGAGTGCAGAGCCAGGAGTAAGCCCTAAGTACCACCAGATACGCCATCCCCCCCCCAAAAAAAAGAAATTGTGGACCTTAAAAAGTCATAAATTGAAATGAAAGTTCCAAAAGAGATAACTTCAATAGCTAATTAGATACTGTTGAAGAGAGATGTAAAGTGAATATGAGATAAAAGTGCTTAGGAGGGTTTGGCATTCTATATGGTCCCCCAAGCCCACCAGGAGTGATCCCTGAGTGCAGAGCCAGGAGTAAATTCTGAGCACCACTGGGTGTGGGCCTCTCCCAAAGCAAACAAAAAGTGCATAGAAAATATGAGGTATAATCCCATGAAGTGTAAAGCATCTAAATGGTATGATCAGAGTCCCAGAAGAAGAGGAAAATATTAGGAAAACAGTAAAAATTTAAAAGACAATAATTGTAATAGTTGTATGTGTGTGCATGTGTGTGTATGTGTGTGTGTGAGTGCGTGCACACACATGTGGGGTTTTTTTTAGTGTTCTACAACCACATCTACACTTCTAGTCCTAATAATTAATTTTGTTTTGGAGCCATACCCAACAGTGCTCAAGGTCTACTCCTGGCTCTGTGCTCAGGAATCACTCCCGGTGGTGCTCAGGGGCCATTTATAATGCTGGGAATCAAACTGGGGTCAACCACATGCAAGGCAAGGCAAGTGCTTTTATTCCTGTACTGTCTCTCTGGCCCCCATCTGAGAACTAAAAAAATAATTTTTCTAAGAATATTTTAAATGAAAGAAAGATGTCAAATGAAGGATTTGAGAAGAACTATTGAACACTTAGCAGGGTCATACCTGCTTGGAATAAAACCACACTTAGGCACAGCCCCAAACCATTACTGGAAAAGCAGGAGGCCAGGCAATAGAATAGTGGTTATAACATATGCAAGCCTGACCAGGGTTTGAATCTTTGCACCACATTTTCACCTGGGCATCACAGTTGCAGCCCTGGAGGTCTCCAGCACCACCGCCCCCCCCCCCCAACCCCCCAGTGGCCCAGTATCTCGAGCACTGCAAGGCCTGAACAGCTTTGCAGCCCTGGGTCCTCCTTTGCATCGAACCAATGGCACTAGTCTGAGGACCAGTTGGGAGGCCAAAAAGAAATAAGTAAGTAAATAAAAGGCAGTGAGAAAAAGCTTAGGTTTAAGCAGAGAGAAAATTAAAAACACGAGAAGACCATAAAGAGTTTTTCGCAAGTGATATGTGACTAAGTTGTGAGAAGGAAGAGGGTGATTGCAGAAGAGTGAGGGGCTCGGCAGAGAAGGGGTTGGGTATGAGGGTGAGAACCACCACGGGGACAGGAGACAAAGAGCCATGCTGAGGAGAGCCTGAGGAGTCAGACATGAGAGGAAGAACAGGAAAGAATCAAGAACCTTTCCCGATTTCTGGTTGAGGAATAGAGTGAGTGGTATGCCATTTACTGAGCTGGGAAAGGCCGGGAGAGGAAGTGGTTCCGTGTGTGTTATGATTAGTAGGTGATTTATTCCCTCTTTGCCTTGTTTTTCTCATTTGCCCAAGTGGAATCACATTACACCCACCTCAGTTTCCATGGCGCTGATGGTGATGAACATGATGGGTATCCCAGTTAAAAGAAGGAAGCAGACTCTCCCCATTGCCACCCTGGGGCCTCTGTGTCCTTGGACACCGTGGACCCAGAGTGACATAAACAAGCCAGTTCGGCTCTGATTTGGGGGCCCCAGAGCTTCTCTTACCTTCTGTTTCAGAGCCAACTTCCCACTTAGCAGGAAAAAGGGGAGAATGGATTAATCTTCAATGATAGTGGGAGATTGAATTCAAATCCTATAACACAGAAGGTCTTAAGTATTTTTTGTCTCTACCCAAACAGGTAAATTTTGCTTCTGCAACCTGAGACTAGCTAATCTGCCTTATTCCATCTGTGCGTGTTCCTTTGGTTTGCCAAACCCCTGGGAGCTTAACATTCCCCCTCATCTTCCTGGAGGGAATTTTCCTGTGAGATGGGCAGCATCAAAACTTTAAAAGAAAAGTCTGTTTATTTGGGTTATTTTTTTTTTCCCAAGCAAGGCCTTGATCTGATTCATTTCAATTCAGTTCAGATATTTCTGGAAGCCTTCCCCATGCCAGGCCCTGGGGGGAGTCCCAAATGTTAATTCAATCATTCCCTCATTTAGTAAACATTTTCTCTTGCTCCCTAGGCTTACCTCACAGACCTACCTTATTTCTCTTCATCGATATGCCAAGTTCACTTATTTCTATATAGCCCAGCTGCCTGCAATACCTTCCACCTAGAACCTCTGCCTCTTGTCTGCCCCCATTTGGGTCATCCCATTCTACATGTCTCATCTTCTATCATCTACTTAGGTATCTTCTCTCTTCTCCCCAAAACTTGGAGTCTCTGAGTGCTCCCCAGACCTCTTTCCTACACACACAATAGATGCTCAATTAACACTTGTGAATGGTGGACCAAAAAGAACATTCTGTAATTTGCCATTAGAAAGTCTTCACCCTGGCCAGGGTCCTGAGAGGCTGGTGAAGTCAACAGAGCAGTGGTTTTTGTCTTGTCAAGAACTTTGCAGCAAGGGCTGTGGGGATGGCCCCGAGGCTGGAGCATATGCTAAGCCAGTGAGGAGCCTGGGTCTGGTCCTAACCCTGGCATTGCTTGGTCCCCGAGCACCTGAGAGTGAACCTCGGCAACCGTGAGGCAAGGGATGCCCCAGAAATAAGCACTGTTAGGTGTGACCCAAAAATTGAAAAAAAAAAAAGAGGAAGAGGAGGTGCCTGGGGTTAGAAGAGCTAACTCAGCCCTGAAGCATCTAGAGTCACTTCGAAACATGAAGAAAGTGGCTTGACTGTCTCCTCACATCTACAGGGGCTACTTTCAGATCAATAGATTCTTATTTAAGAATAAGATTATAGGACCAGAGAGATTGTAAGTGAGTGGGACATTTGCCTTGCATATGGCCAACCTGGGTTACATCCCCAGCATCCCATAGAGTCCCCATGCCCTGCCATAAATAAAGATTTCTGAGCACAGATCCCTGTGCAAGGCCAGGTGTGGTCTCCCCTGAAAAAAGGGAAAATAAAACAAGCAAACACACACACACACACCACACAATTGCATCTTCTCAAACAGAGAGATGAAATCCATGCTTTGAAGTACTGAATGCTTTGGCTTTTATCAGTAAATTAATCTCTTTTCTAAAGACCAATTACATGTTCTTTTTTAAAATTTGTTTTTGTTTGGGGGCCATGCCAGGTGATGCTCAAGGGTTACTCCTGGCTTCACATTCAGGAATCACTTCTGACACTGCTTGGGGGACCATATGAGTGGCTCGGGATGGAACCCCGGTGGGCCTCATGCAAGGCAAACACCCTACCTGCTGTACTATTGCTCTGACCCCTGCAGATTATTTTTGTCCATGAAACTTATCCATGCAAAACAAGGTCAAAACTCCAGAGGGAGGGGCAGTCACTTAGAACCCTGATGCTGCTTTTCAGCGCCTAGAACCTCAGTTTGATCCTGGTTAGTCTCGTCAATACTCTCCTCTTAGGCACAAAATTGGACTGGGGAGATGGCACAAAGGCCTCTTTCTCAGCATGTGCTTTTCTGGTGGGTGCCCCAGTTTTATTCCCAGCACTTGGCCATGATCACTGAGCTTGGGGTAACCCTTACGCACCACTGGGTATGGCCCCCAAACAAAACAGGGTATTTGTATAGCATGAAATTGTACCCCTAAAACATAAAATCTTGTAAAGCAGTAATACCTCATTCCCCAGCTCCTTTTCTCTACTTGTTTTCGTTTGTTTAGTTTGTTGAGGCCACATTCAGTGATGCTCAGAGTTTACTCCTGGCTCCGCACTCAGCAATTATAACTGGTGATGCTTTGGGGACCATATGTGGTGCTGGGGGGACCCAATCCAAGTCAACCACCCGCAAGAAAAACATCCTACCTGCTGTACTATATTGCTCTGGCTACTTGTAAGAGAGAAAGATGCAGAATGTTGTGTGGGAGAGTGTCATTTATGGATACAAATGTATTTCCTCTGTATCACTGGTACATGTCAATATTGGAGAAAAGGCCTAATAAAGTTCAATCCTAGCTGAAGCCAGGAACATAGGCGTAGACCATGGAAGCAATGAAATGAGCTCTTTTCTGCCCGGGCTGAATTCTCAGTTCTGCCCACGGGTCAGTGTCCACTGGCCTCTGTTTTTCCTGTTGGTAGAGCCTGCCAACCGCTAGCAACAGCCAGCCCTTGAAGTTGTAGATTTCGTAGCAAGTGGGACCTGAGCTGTCTGTTGGGCCTTCTCAGGAAAGTCTTCTCTCTGAAGGGACTCAGCTGGGGCTCTGAGGTCTGGCACGTAGGCAGCCTTCTTGCACACATGAGGCCCTAAGACAAAGTGATACATAAAGGGTACAAATGTATGGAGTAGGGGGAGTGGGGGAAGCGAGAGTACAGTGGATAGGGAGCTTGCCTTACTTTAAAAAGTAATAAATTCCTGCATTTTTACCTCATAACTTGCTTTTAAAAATAAGTCACCTCGTTTTAAAAAGTCCCTCTCGGAGAGCCCGGCAAGCTACCGAGAGTATCTCGCCCGCACTGCAGAACCTGGCAAGCTCCCCGTGACGTATTCGATATGCCAAACACAGTAACAACAAAAGTCTCCAATGGAGACGTTACAGGGCCCGCTCGAGCAAATCGATGAACAATGGGAGGACAATGACAGTGACAGTTTTAAAAAGTAGTAAATAAATGTCTTTACTGTGGTTTTACTTTTTCTTTTCTTACTTTCTTTTCTTTCTTTTTTTTTTTGTGATTTCACTTTTTAACAGAATTCCCACAACTGGGCTCTTGAAAAATGAAAAGTGAGATGATTTTATTCCAAATGGGACCAAAAAAAGGGAGGCAGGGTGGGGAGGGGTGCTTGGCCATACAACTCTGGGTCACTTCTAAGGCCGACCTTGAGATGGGATCCTGCTGCCGCTATAATTTCCTGGGTCCAGGCACAGCTCAGGCTGTGACAAGGGGCTCAGTTTAGCACCTGTCAGTCCTTAGTGACTTTGTCCAAATTCAGGCTGGGTTTGGTTTTACCCCGTGGGCTGCTAAACAAATGTATTTTTGGTCCCACCAACTGGAAAAGCTCCATTCTTCATAAAGTCCCGGGGTCAAAAGAGAATCCTAACAGGAAGAAGAACAGCTTCTTAGTGGCAATTTCTTTCAGACAACAGAACAGAGTTAGAAAGGGAGGGAGTGAGGGAGTGGGTGAATGAGTGAATGAGGGAGGGAGGGAGGAAGGAAGGGAGGGTGTGGGTGAGTGAGTGGGTGAGTGAATGGGTGAAGGAGGGAGGGAAGAACTGAGGGAGTGAGGGAGTGGGTGAGGGAGTGAGGGAGGGAGAAGGTGAGTGGGTAAATGAGTGAGGTTCCGCCCCCCCCCCAGGACTAATGTTAGCAGACAGGAGCTCAGGTTAGGATTTGCGGTCTGAGAAAAGCTGTCCCAGTCTCCCCAGTTTGCACGTCTAGGAAGAACACAGTTTCTGGGGTCAGCTGTGGGAGAAAATCTCAGAAGTCCCATCTCCCCAGCAGTGGGCAAGTGCTCAATTTTCTAAGCCCTGACTTCCTAATCTTTAAAATGGGGTTGTGAGCATGATTCTGAGGATGGAACCATTTCAAATAAAGTCTGTGGGGCTGGAGAGAGAGTACAGTGGATAGGGCTTTTGCCTTGCACCCTGGACTTGCACCCTTGCATGTCCGTTCAGTTCCCGGAACCCTCTATGGTCCCAAGCACCGCCAGGAGTGATCCCTAAGCACAGAGCCAGGAGTAGGCCCTGAGTACCTCTGGCTGTGACCTAAAAACCAAAATAAATAAATAAATGTTGATTTATTGATTTATTGATTGTTTATTGAAGGTTTATCGATTTATGTGGATGGAGAAATCACTCACAGCTGAGCACAAGCTCTGCATGCAGGAGACCCATGGTTGATCCTGGCATCATATCCTGCCCCGGCACCATGGGGACAACCCCAGAGCACTGCCAGGTTTGAGCCGTAAACCCAAAAATGAGGATAGTGATAATAGAAGGAGGCTTGTTCCTGCAAACAGCAAGTGTTTGATGTTCGTGGCTACTCATTTTCCACCTACTGCCCAGCTCAGACTCATTCTTTTTGCCTCGCTGTGGACCCCAATGTCCATTTCCAGCTGGGCCTCCCACAGCCGTGAGTTTGAGGTGCCAGAGCGTCACAAAGGCCCAATAGTGAAAAGAGACTCCAAACAGGAAGAACAACTTCTCTCTCTTTTTTTCATGTAGGAGCGTTGCTGTTTATTCAGCCATTGATTAGGCTGATTGAATTGGACATAAACTCCACCTTACTTCCCCCCCCCCTTTTTTTATAAATTTATTGAATCATCGTGAAAGCAGTTACAAAGTTTTGGGGTTTAAGTCTTAGTCATACAATGATGAAACACCCATCTCTTCACCAGTGTCCATTTTCCACCACCAAAAACCCCAGTATACCCCCATCCCACACCCTCCCCCTACCTGTGGGACAGATGATTTCCACATTACTCTCTCTATACTTTGGTTACATTCACTATTTGACCCCATTATTATTTGGGATTTTACCCCAACACTCAGATCTGCCGAAAAGGCAACCATAGACAATTTGTTTTCTATTGCTGACTATGAATAATATATGATGCCGTGTGGCCACAGTAGTGGCACGCGATTTTGGAATTCTGAAATTTTAACAATTAAATCTGGAGGGATTTCTGCCAAAACCTGCTGGGTTCCAAGATTTGTTCCTGAGTCTCTGGGATTATGGCTCTTAAGCAGTTTGATCAGGAGCCAGAGAAGTTGTTCATGGTCGGCAACTCGGGGTCTCATTGGGACAGGGAGGAAAGGGCTGGCTTCACCCCCATCCTGTGAGGGCCCATGTGTCTTGTCACTGCGGGCCCAAACCTGACTGTCCAATGGCCTCTGGAGGATTGTAAGGCATGAAACCTATTCCCACCTGAGTTGGCCCTGCACCGGTAACCTACCACAGGGACTGGATGCATCTCTGCCAAAAGCTGCTGGGTTCTGAGATTTGTCTTTGAGTCTCTGGGATCATGGCCATTAAGCAGTTCGATCAGGAACCAGAGAGGTCTTGCCTCCAATTATATAGCTGAGCCGGAGGTGGTTTGTGGGTGTGTCTCCCACATACCTAACTTTTGGCCCTTTACCTCCTTGGCAAACTTGGCCCCAAGTTGTTGGAGTCTGGACAAAGGCACAACAGCAATTTGGGGGTATCTGGAAGTCTGAAAGCACCATCAGGCTGCTGATGCACTTGCCTCACAGGTACAGATTGATCTGCTGGCGGCACCATACCCCAGGAAGAGCAACTTCTCAGTGGCAATTTCTTTGAGGCAACAGAACTGAGTGAGTGAGTGAGTGAGTGAGTGAGTGAGTGAGTGAGTGAGTGAATGAGTGGGTGGGTAGGTGAGTGAGTGAGTCAGTGAGTGAGTGAGTGGGTGAGTGAGTGAGGGAGGGAGTGAGTGGATGAGTGGATGGGTGAATGAGTGAGGGAGTGAGGGAGTGAGTGAGTGAGTGAGGAAGGAAGGGTGGGAGTCAGTAAGGGAGTGAGGAAGTGGGTGAAATCGCCCTCCCCAACCCTTTCTTTCCCCTCACTCACCCACAGTTGACTGTCGGTGACTTTGACCTGCTTGGGAGAACTCTAAGTGCTAGGGTCTGGTGACTGTCAGAGGAAGCTCTGACCCCAGCACAGAAGCAGATAACCATCCTACAAGCACTAAGAGTGAATGCTCAGAGCAAAGTAACTCAGATCAGAGAGGCAGGGCAGGGGCAGGGAGGCTCACCCACTCAGGAGGTGCTTTTGTTTTTATTTTGGTAGGACCACACACAGCTGAGCTTAGAGATTACTCCTGGCTTTGCACTCAGGAATCACTCTGAGATGCTCAGGAGACCATTTGGGATTCCGGGATTGAATCTAGGTTGGCTGTGTGCAAGGCAAGGGTCCCACCTGCTGTACTATTGCTCTGGCTCCAGGAGGTGTTTCTGTTGTGGAGTTTCAGTCACCTCAATATAACTAGCTGAGTTGCCACAGGGGCAGGATTGAGGGGTGGTTGGGAAAATGGAGACAATGGTGGAGGGACAGTGACAGTGGTGGTGGAAATGGTGTTGGAATGTTGAATGCCTGTAAGAAATCATCACAAACAACTTTGGAAATCACAGTGTTTAAATAAAGTGTAGGGGAAAAACATGTACATATGCAGGGCTTACCTATTTGATGTAAACTCCAAACTATTTGGGGGGATTTTTTAAAAAGTTTATTAATGACAGGGCTGGAGTGATAGCACAGCGGTAGGGCAATTGCCTCGCGCGCAGCTGGCCCGGCTGAGCCGGGTTCGATTTCTCCGCCCCTCTCGGAGAGCCCAGCAAGCTACCGAGAGTATCTGGCCTACACGGCAAAGCCTGACAAGCTACCCGTGACTTATTCAATATGCCAAATACAGTAACAATAAGTCTCACGATGGAGACGTTACTGGGCCCACTTGAGCAAATCAATGAACAATGGGAGGACCGTGACCATGATTAATGACAGGTAAGACATGGTTAGTACCATAATTAGATCCAAGTATAAAATAAAATTTAATGCAATATATTTTGAATTCTGGGGTTGAAAACTTACGTAAATGAGAATAGGCATTTTACTATATTGAATTAAATGGTATCTCGCCCTCACAGCAAAGCCTGGCAAGCTACCCATGACATATTCGATATGCCAAACAGTAACAAGTCTCACAATGTTACTGGGCCCGCTCGAGCAAGTCGATGAACAATGGGAGGACAGTGACAGTGACAGGTCTTAATTTCCATATTTACATAGGTTAAAGTCATATCAGAATCACAAATTAGCTCTTACTGATTTGTTTTCTAATCATTCTATTTGCCATTTCTTTACATTTTGTTAGAGCAAGCAACAAAAAGTAAATCTGCTATGTGACGAAGGGGACAAGTTGGGATTGGGAGGGAAACTGGGGACTTCGGTGGAGGGAAGGTCCCACTGATGATGTTGGATCACTAAATGCCTAAAACAAATATATTATGAACAGCTTTGTAAATCATGTATCTTAATTAAAAAAAAAATACTGGCTGCTGTCCCTGAGCGAGCAGTAGGCCTGGTGTGATCGAGCCTGGCTCATGTCTCCACTGGGAGGAGAGAGGGGTGGGAGGAAGAAGGGGGGCCCGGGTGCTGCGGAAGATCCCCCACTGAGTCAGACCACCGTGGGTAGAGCTCACAAATAACCCGCTTCACTGCCTCTCCCCTCCCCCCACCCCAGCAGCAGAACCCAAAGGAAACAAAATCTCAAGAGAGTGCCTGATTTGCTCTGAATTTCCAACATTCTCGTTCATTCGCTTACTCATTCCGTGGGCCTCTGTGAGCTACATATTACGCTGAGGAGTAAGTGGAAGTTTGGGTCCTTGGAGACCCCAGAGCATAGAGGTTCCCATGTCTGATCTGCCCCATCTCCACGCACAGGTTGGGCCTGAAGTCAGTAAGACACTTAGACCACATCTGCTCGACTGGAGATAGCACAGCAGGCAGGCGGGGAACAGCTAAATGATAGAGGGGCTCCTTGTGTGTGCAGTGAGGCAGACTCGGCCTGCGGGGGGCCTGAATCCAAAGCCACCTGGAGGTGGGAGTGCCTGGAATATCAGGAGCAGTTCCAAGAAATGAGCACGACACACATGGACTGGTGGGTTTGGGGAGAATCTTGGGAGGAAACTGGAAGATGAGATGCTGCCTCATCAAATCAGGCACCGGCAGGTGAACCTGTGGAGGTTTTTGAATCATCAGTAAAGAGGGAAAAACAATAAACCATCTCGGCAGTGAGAGGCCTGTGGGTCTCAGCCTGTCTCTGCCCTGGGTTCCTTGTTGCAACAACAGGAGGAGATCACAGTAGCTATAAAGACCAGGGCCAAACGCAGGCCACCAAAGTGCCCAAATAAAAATCATCTGAGTTATTTCATTCATTTGTTTGGGGGCCACATCCCTTGGGGCTTGAGGCAACTCCTGGTTCTGGCCTCGGTGATCCCTCCATGTGGTGCCAGGGATGAAACCCAGACTTCTCACATGCAAACACATGCTCAGTCCATTGAACTATCTCTCCAGTCCTAATTTTTCTTTTTAATTTGTGGGGTGGGAGTGGGTTAGGAGTGTCCCTAGAAATGATCTGGGAGACCAGGGCCACTCCTGGTGATACTCAGCCAACTGTCCTGATGGTTCAGTGCCCAAGGACCCCAGGATGTGACGTTGCTCAGGGGAAAGGATTGTGTAGTGCAGGGGAATGACCAGGATCCGCACATGCAAAGTTGTCCATGACCTATGCCATCTCCCCAGACCCAGTGATGGATCTGTGTCTCTTAATTTGCATTTCCTCTGGCCTAAAATGGCTCCTGTCCCAGAGATGATGACCTTGAGTTTAAATTATGCATTTTAGCCTGGTGTAGGAACTTCCAGATGCCACTTAATCACTTAATCACTTAACTTCTCGTTAGTCGTCGATTTGCTCGAGCGGGCGCCAGTAACGTCTCCATTTGTCCCTGTCACGTGCTAGTGTAGCCCAATGGCATCTGTTTGCTCTGGGAACATGAAGAGCCTCAAACTGATCGTTCATGATCTTGATGAAGAAGTCTGACCATCTGGTAGGTGGGCGGCCACGCGGTCTTTTGACATCCCGTGGGATCCAGTCCAGCTGTGGTCTCTAAATCTCATTACGTGACCAGCCCATCTGATTTTTGACACCTTGGCAAACGAGACAGCATCCCTGATTCTTGATCGTTGACGGATGTCGGATCTCCGGATTCTTTCTCTCATTTGAGTGAAACGTGATATTCCAAGCATAGCTCTTTCAATTCCTCTTTGGGATACCCGAATAGCACTCTGTTTTCGTAGGGTCCAGGTCTCTGAGGCATATGTTAATGCTGGAAGAACAGTGTAATCAAAGAGATGTGCCCGGAGCCGGAGTTTCTTCGTCCTTTTAGCTATTTCTTCGACGTTCTTGAAGGCGTTCTAAGCCGCTCTCTTCCTCCTGCGCAGCTCGGGTGCCAGGTCATTTGTCATGTTGACTTCTCGACCTAGGTACACATAGATGTTGCATTCGGAGATGGTCGTCCCATTGAGAACGAATGGGGCGTCAGGAACGAGGCTGTTTCTCATAAACATTGTCTTCGTAAGATTTAGCTGTAGTCCTACTTTTCCACACTCACGGTCAAAGCCGGCCAGCATTTGTGCCGCTTGGCTGATGTTTGGTGTTATTAAAACAATGTCATCAGCAAAGCGGAGGTGGTGTAGTTGCCAACCATCTATCTTCACTCCAATTCCTTCCCATTCCAGTCGTCGCATGATGTTCTCGAGGGTGGCACTGAAGAGTTTCGATGAAATGGTATCACCCTGCCGAACCCCTCTCTTGACATCAATGATTACTTCTTTGTAGAATGGTGAGATCCTGGTAGTGAATCCGCAATACAGCTCACGGAGGATCTTGATGTATTGGGCTTGAATGCCTTGATTGGCTAGGGCTTCAATGATCACTTCCATCTCAACAGAATCAATGAACGTTAAATCAATGAACGTTAAACAGAGCGGCATCTTGAACTCCCGAGAATCCTCAATGAGGTTGGTTATCGTGTGGATATGGTCGATGGTGCTGAATCCTTTGCGGAACCCTGCTTGCTCGCATGGTTGTCCTTCATCTAGTGTTCTGCCAATCCTATTTAGGATGACTCGAGTGAACAACTTGTAGATAACAGACAATAGGCAGATCGGGCGATAGTTGCCAATGTCATGGATGTCTCCCTTCTTGAACAGTAGTACGGTCCTGCTGGTTTTCCATTGCGACGGAAACTTGCATTCAGACAGGTAGCGAGTGAAGAGCCGAGCCAGTGTATTGATGAGTACTGACGGCAGGTTCTTCAGGTGTTCAGGTCTGACCTTGTCTGGGCTGGGTGCTGTTCGTTTCTTTACCAATGAAATGGCGTGTCGAATTTCGGAAGGGAGAATGTTGGGAACGACATATCCATCCTGTGGAATTTGGTATGTCGGCAAGTGGACATGGCTATTGAAGAGATTTGAGTAGAAGTCATGGATAATCTTCTCCATTGCCATTCTGGAGGATGTGATGGATCCATCAGGACGTCGGAGGGCAGTCATCTTGGTCTTGTAGTTGGCGAAGGACAGACGGGCGTTACGAATACTTTTCCCGGCTTCTGCCGCATCTACCAGCACTTCTGCTCTTCTCTCTTTGAGGTCTTCCTTGATCGCATCTCTGCACTGCTTTGCAAGCTTGTGGTTGCCTGAGGCATGCGCCAAACCACGCTGGCGAATAAGCTCAAGAGTTTTCGAAGACAGGCGTTTTTTTGTGGCTATCTCTCTCTTGGCAGTCTTCGCACATTTGTGGAGGTGCTGTACCAGTCGATCGTATTCCTCATCAATGTTGTCAACAATGGCATCTTCCCATGTTGCCGCAATAGTGCCAAAGAGCTCCCAGTTGGTGGTCGTTCTGGGAGTTCTCTTTTTAAACTTTGCAGCCCTTTCTCCCCACTATGTGAAGTAGAATTTTGCACGAAGGAGACGGTGGTCCGATCCCATTCGGAATTTTGGGACAACAGCCACATCGGTCAGGCAAAACCGTCGATTGAATATGATGTGGTCTATTTCGTTGTGGAATCGTCCACCAGGAGACTCCCATGTCCAACGTTTAGATTCTGCCTTCTGGAACTGTGAGTTACCATGGATGGTCTTGGTCGACATGATGAACTTAGACAGTCTCTCACCCTGTTCGTTCCATTCTAGTCCATGGGGCCCGATGTGAAGTTCTTCAGCTGATCTTCTCGGTCCTATCTTGGCATTAAAATCACCCACAATGATCTTGTAGAAGGTGTGGTGGTCTTCTTTATAGAACTTCTCCAGCTCCATGTAGAACTTCTCAATTTCCTTTTCATCATAATGAGATGTTGGTGCATAGACAACGAAGATAGAAACTGCTGGCAGTGAGCCACATCTATTCAAATGTAAACGTCCGATTTGGGTTGTTAGGCATTTGAATGAATCAATGCTCATGGCCAAGTTTGTATTGACAAGGGCACCAACACCTTCGACACCTCTTTTATTGCATGTTCCGAGGAACAATTCTTCTCCAGTGTTGAAAACGGCATGGTGAGATTCATGCCTTCTTGTCTCGGTCAGACCAATGATGTCGTACTTGATCATTTGCGCTTGTACCATCAGGTCCTCGATGGATGTATCTGATGCTAGCGTACGTGCATTGGAAATACAGACGATCATTTTTGTCTTCCTTCGTTGTGGCAGCCTAGTTTGGCCTTGAGATTTTGTCGGCCTCTCCTTTCTCATCCTTCTCAGTGCTGCCATGTCGGTGAAGCCTTCAGGGTCAGGTGAATGAGACCCGTTGTAGTTACTGGTTTTGGCATATCGAATACACAACGGATAGCTTGCCAGGTTCTTCCATGCAGGCGGAATACTCTCGGTAGCTTGCCATTCTTTCTGAGAGGGATAGAGGCTTTTGGGGCAACCTCTAATCGCCCTTGTAGGTGTTATCATATTTGAACCCTATCAAATATGGTACGACAATTCCGGAAAATGGGTATTTAGTGTTTTATGATGTGTTGCACGGCGCAAAGCGGCTGCGCGGGTCCGGAAAGCATCCTGGAGTGTGGTGGCGGCTGGGTAGTGGAGGTAAAGACAAATACTTTATTACACTAACAATGACTTTAATGCAAATTCTTCTATCAACAGTAAACTGGCTGTTCCAACTGCCTGTGGCATGGAGCCCGTCTTCAGGCGGGCCCGGAACAGCTCATGAGGATTCGATCAGAAGTGCTCTCTTCTTCCATGCAGCTCTCGATTTTAAGTCTGAACTTCTACACACCCTCTTCCTGATGGTGATTTTTATTTTACTATTCATATGTACAGAATATTATTTATATACAAATTAATGATGGATGCAAAAAAGTGCTAGATGCTGTATTTCTCAGAGATAAGTACAAACTTCTGAAGCTAGAGAAGAGAGCCTGGAAGACAGACGTGCTTGTGAACTTCTATTTTTGGCTCCTTGTACAAAGGACCTGGGGCCACTCCCAGGGATGCTTAGCACCTGGGTCTGACAGCTCAATGCCCAGGCTCAGGGAGAAGGGGACAGATGGTGCTGGGGACTGAACGTGGGTCCTCGTACATGCAAAGCACAGGCCCCTAAATTCTAGGATGTCTCCCTGGCCTGAAACTTCTTTCTAATGAGAGCAGGAGATATTTTCAAGAACTTTCACTAAAATTTAAAAGAAAAATTGTAAGAGAGAGTGATAATACAGTGGGTAAACACTTGCCTTGCACATGGTGGACTCGGGTCCCCTGAGCACCACTAGGTATGATCTTTTAACATAAAGCCAGGAGTGACCCCAGAGCATTGCCAGGTGATCAGAAAAAAAGAAGAAGAGGAAGAAAGAAAATTGGAAGGGGACTATGCTAATCTTTTAACACAATTCAGCCTGGTGGATATATGGGCTTTGTAATGCGGTTCATGGTTATTTGTGGTTGCTTTCTCAAACACAGAAATAAAAAGAAAGCCTCCTTCATCAAGTCCCCATCTTGATCAAAGGTGTGGTTTGGAGGTAAGCATGTCTCTCACATGAGTGTCTTCATCTTGCATCTTTAATACTGATTTTATTTTTAGCCAGGAGCATGCTGAGGGTCCCAAAGCATCACCCACTGATGACACTAATCTCAGAGGGAGTGCAGGGCATGTTTTCACAGAACCGCCAGCGTCCACATCTAGAGGGTGATCCCATGCAACACCACACGCTTGAGACAAGCCAACCTTGGGCAACTCTTGATGAGCTTTAATAGGAGACACACCTGGTCCTAGGAGTGCTCTTATCCTCAGAAATATGTAATTAAATCTAGGTGAGACTTTGGACTTAGTGCACAGTCACCAGAATTTTGCCAGTATGCAGGAAACAATCAGAGGCAGACCTGAGAGGGAATCTCAACTCCACAGACTATGGCCAAGATCCTGCCAAACAAACGAAAGAAAGGAACAGGAGATAAAGGACAGAGAGCAAAGGGGGCAATACTGCTCAAGGTGGGGTGGTGGGGATGGGCAGGTAAGGCACTTGCTTTTTCTGCAGCTGACCTGGATTCAATCCTGGGCACCACTTACGATCCCACAAGCATCACCAGAAGTGATCCCTGACCACAGAACCAGGAGTAAGCCCTGAGCACCGTGGGATATGCCCCCCCCCAAAACCAAACCTAACCAAACCAACCATCCCACAAACAAAAAACTGCTCAAGACCGAAAATGATTCCGAGTGACAGCCAGACTTTGTGTGTGACCTTGGCTGGATCCTCCATTGACAGAAGCAGTTGTGAGACTCTTCTTAGGACCCCAGGCCATGAAGCTACGTTCGTGATGCTGCTACTGAATTATGATCAAGTTTGGTAAGGATGTAAATGAGCGTGTGTAAGAGAGTACCCCTCCTCTTTGGGTATCTGTGGATGCAATTAGGAATGATGCAACATGATGTCTACAAATCTCTTCCAGCTGTCTCAGTAAAAAGCTAACTAGGGAAAGATGTGCTGTCAACTCCACTGTGAGCCACTGTTTGACTTTGCTGGAGGCTCCGGGAACCTTCATTATTACTTTCATTTAATATTTTGGCTTTTAGACTACACCCAAAAGAGCTCAGGACTCACTCCTGGCTTTATGTTGAGGGATCACTTGAGGCAGGCTTGGGGGATCATCTGTGGTGATTAAACCTGGGTCGGCTGCATGCAAGACAAATACCCTCCCCACTGTACTGATATCTGACCCTAATTTTACTTTGATTTGAAACTTTTTTTTTTGTTACACCCAGCGGTGCACAAGGGTTACTCCTGGCTTTGCACTCAGGAATGACTCCTGGAGGTGCTTGGGGAACCATATGGGGTGATGGGAATCAAACCCCAGTTGGCCGCGTGCCAGGCAAATGCCCTACCCGTTGTACTCTTCCTCCAGCCCCTGAAAATTTTTTTTGAGCCTAGAATTTTTCATAATGAAAATTTTGAGGGGGAATTTTTTAAAGAGCAAGGAAAGTCAGCTTCCAAAGTTTGTTGTTCTTACTGTAAAGAAAGTGGCATTCTTCAGGAATATTGTTCCATAGTTAGAAGGCTGTCTCATGAGTTGGGGGGAAAGGGCAGCTCGAATAGAGATGGGATCACTAAGTCAATGATGGTTGGAGGAATCATTCGGGATGGGAGATGAGTGCTAAAAGTAGATAAAGGACCAACGGTGATGGCCTCTTAGTATCTGTATTGCAGACCATGATGCCTGGAAGTGGAAAGAAGGTATTAGGGAAATTTTCTGCCATAGAGGCAGGGGGAGGGCTGGAAAGGGGGGTGTGTATCAATACTGGGGACATTGGTAGTGGAGAATGTGCACTGTGGAGGGATGGGTGTTCGATCACTGTATGACTGAAACGCAATCATGAAAGCTTGGTAACTGTATCTCATGGTGGTTCAATAAAAAAAAAAGGTGGCATTCTCTTCTTTGACACAGACTTTGCCAAAGAAGGGGCTGTGAAGATAACCAAGAGCCAGTGCACATGCTTTGCATGGGGTGAGGGATGCGGGGAAGGAGGGGGCAAACCCCAGCACCACATGGGCCACCGAGCGCCACAGGGAGAGACCCTGGTATTGTTCTAGGAATGACCCCCTGAAAACCACTGATGTATTCCCCCAGAAAAACAAAAATGAAAAAGAAATCTTTTAGTATTTCTGAGAAATTAGTAAAAATAACAGGACTGTGTACATTACCAGTGTAGGAAATTCAGCACTCCTATATGTAAATTGTGATTATGAAAATCAGGACTTTTGCTGAATTTCGAAGAAGTGATTCTTGGGGGCTACTCTTGCTTCTGTCTGGCCTCGAGGACTTTCTCAGAGAAGATTTGATAGTGGCTCCTCAAAAAAACCATGGAGAGTGACAGACACAGGTAACCTCTTTGGAAAATACTCATCAGGGGACCAGGGCATGTGGTTCGGGGTAGAGCACATGCTTCTCATGTGTGAAGTTTAGGGTGCAATTCCAAGGAAGGAAGAAAAGGAGGGATGGAGGAAGGGAGGGCGGAAGCGAGGGAGAAAGAAAGAGAGTGAAGAGAAAGGAAGAGTGAAGAGAAAGAGAGGAAGGAAGGAAGGAAGGAAGGAAGGAAGGAAGGAAGGAAGGAAGGAAGGAAGAAGGAGGGACGAAGGAAGGAAGGAAAAGATTAAAGACTATTTGCTAAAAAATGTTTTAGTAGGAAAAAGTAGCATTTGAAATAGTTTCATCTATGTAAGCCAACAATTTCTCTAAAAATGTGCATGGGAAGAAATGGATGAGGGATGGGATGCCTCTCATTTTGTGGCACATAACTGCATGTGATTCCTGGGCTTTGCTGAAAGGCTCTGTAAACTATGCCAGGAGAAAAAGAGGTCCAGTGTGCCTAGGAGGAGAGCAATATGCTTTTTACCACATTCCCTTTCATGCTGAACATTTCCCTACCATGGACTCACTTTAGCTGCTGAAGAATATATCTCTTTTTTCTTTTCTAACTCTATCTCTGTCTCTAGCTCCATCTCTATCTCTGTCCCCATCTCTATCTATATAAATGAACCAGTTCCAAAACCTTCTGGTAGACGAGATCTCTTCACTCTGGTTCCAAAGCCTTTCTATCATCTTGACTGTGAAACTTAAAATTAGCATCCCGCATGCCCCCTGGGAGATAGCTCAGCAAGGGCTGGTTTCAGAATGAGGCTGAGAAACCTCTAGCACCTGGTGTGTGAGAACCTGGTATGGAGGGACAGTCTGTTTTCCTGGGCCATGAAATATGCGTATCCCCAGTTACTACAGAGCTGGTGACAATTCTCCACTATGGTCTGGCCCTGGGCGGAGGGGCACACAGGTTTGTGGTGTTTCATGGTCTTCCACTGACCAGCCCAGGAGTAAATGAGATGAAATCACTTCTCAGACGTCCCACATCTTTGTTCTATCTGGTTCAATAAAATGTCACATCAAGTCAAAAATGTTGGGAGAAAGATACAAATTAAGGGCTGGAAAGAAAGTATATCATGTAACACACTTGCCTTGCAAGCAAGCACCTGACCCGTTTGATTAGTCACACGGCATGTTGTTTCCCCAGCAAAGCCAGGAGTGACCCCTGAGCACAGAGCCAGGAGTGATCCCTGGTCACAGAGCCAGGAGTGAGCCCTAACCACAGAGCCACGAGTGATCCCTGACCACAGAGCCAGGAGTGATCCCTGACCACAGAGCCAGGGGTGAGCCCTGAGCAAAGCCAGGAATGGCCCAAACCTCCACCCCCAAATCCATGACCCCCCCAAAAAAGAAAGAAAGAAGCAGATAATCCCACATGAATATTTGGATAAAGTTCATTTTGGTGAAGTTTAGAAATGAACAAAACGAAAGCAGGCAGCAGAAGTTGGCAGAATGGCTGCTTGAATGGAGGGATGCAAAAGCCTAGTGAGTGAGTGCCTCTGTGTGTGTGTGTGTGTGTGTGTGTGTGTGTGTGTGTGTGTGTGTAGGGGGATACAACTGTTCTAAGTCTTCATCCACAACAGTACACCCTTTGTCCAAAGGTAACTGTTCTTTGTCATATATTACAGTGCATGGAAATAATACCTCAAATGAAAGAATCTGTATAGCAAATGAAATGCATTTTCAGCAAATGCCATTTGACCAGTACGAGGTGTTAGGGAATCCTGCTACTCAGTTATCAGGATTCAGTGGTTAGCCTTTGGACCACTGGTCCAGTCTTTTTGGGTTTTGTGGGTTTTGCCTCCTGCCTCATGTATTCTGACTTTAAGATTCTACTTGGGCTTCTCTGAGTTGCAGTCCTCTAGTAAGTTCATTTTTGGACACACTAGTCACTAGAGCTAACCCTCTGGGACCCAGTGCATCTTTGAGGTGATAAAAGCCTTGGGGTGGTGGGCAAAAAGGAAGGTAGAGAGAGGCTGCAACGAGGGCACCGAAAGTGACTTGGAGCCTGAAGAGGGTAGGAAGCTCTTGGCCTCACAGCCTGTGGCGGGCCCTGGCTCCTGAATCCATCCAGGGCTCAGCCGTGAGTTTGTTGCTTTCCTCTGAGACAAGTCACAGGTGTCTTTCCTGGTTACCAATAGAGTTCATGTTCCCTTTGGGTTATTCTGCACAATACTTTCCTCTCACCCCGCCCCAGCTGCTTCTCTCCTTGCCACTCGGCATCATACTGAGGCTGTGTGACCTTAAAGTGGTGCTTGCATACAGAGAGCATTTCACTAAAACTTTCCAGAAGAATCCCACTCCAAAGGGCTGTGTTTTCCACAAAGACGTCCTGATACTCTTCACCTGGTGGCTTCCGGAACTCCTCCTTTTGACCTGTCGACAGTAGCCCTGGTTGACCTGTGTGCTCCGATCATTAAGCCTGCTTGGGTTGGGGTGGGTCTGGCCCTTTCCTCAGCTGTTCACTCTGGTGAGCACCACCGAGGCCAGCGCTCTGGTGCCCCTCTGGCATGCCCAGAAATTCAGGGGTGGGCAGGGGAAGGGCATGTTCTGCATGGGGTTCACTGCTTCTGCAGATCACCCTCTAAAGTAGTCATGCTGCCTCCTCCCTCCTGCAGGACTGGTGTCGTCACCTCCGATATGCAGGATCATCCAATTTGGAGACTTTGCCACTTGATGGATGAAAATGAGATCTTCATTGCTGAGTTGGTTTTACTTTGGGTGTGGGGTGGGGGGAGAGTCCTCCCAAACAGTCCCTGCGAGGTTCAGGGATCTCTCCCTGCGTTTTAGTGTTAGGACTTGAGGATGCAGTGCTGCTCCAGCCCTCTGGGGTCAGGGATAACTTCCAAACACTACTCCTTGTTTGTTTGTTTGTTTGTTTTTAAATAATTTTTAAAAATTGAATCACCATGAGATACACAGTTACCAAGTTGTTCATGGTTGGGTTTCCACAGTGCAATGTTGTAACAACCATTCCTATTGGCTGTCGTCCACCCTGCTCTCCCCACACAGAAAACCTGTGTCCCTGGGGCAAGAGTCAGGAGGAGAGCAGGACAGGGGTAGAATAGACGGCTGCCTCGGGGAAATCCGGGGTGACTGCCCAGAGGACCTGTGGACCGGAGTGGACCTGTCCACTAAAAAATGAACAGGAGGCAATGACAAGACAATGGAATAAGAACTTGTGGGTTGGAAAGAGGCAGAGAGTGGCATGGTCACTACTGATTGGCTGGAGAGCTGATTGACCCTGGCTGCAGCGTAGGGTATGTGCCATGCAGAAGTCCAAGTGCTCGTGGTGGCCAGGGACAGATTGGGAAGATTCTCAGATCCCACCCAAATTTGGACCTGCCCGCCCACACCAGGCCAGGCTGCCTCCTGTCCTGTGCACTCCAGTTGGCCGCGTGCTGCGGGGCCTCAGCAGACTGCATCTGAGAAGACCCAGCGGGTCCCCTCTGATAGGGTTCCTACCTCAGGTCCCCGTCTGAGGGGAGCATCAGACTGAGTCCGCCTATCTTGGCCCCTGAGACAGACAGCGCAGGTGCAAGAGTGGGAGGGGTGACGCTGATTTACATCAGACAGGTTGGGGGAAACCCAGGAAGTGCAGTGGCGCACCAATCAAATCTGAGGCTAATAATAAACATCCTGAGTAATGCGTGGCCTGGGTCTGAGCAGACAGGGCGAGCAGAGCCGGAGACAGAAGGAGCTGGCGGGTCTGGAGGAGCAGAGTGAGTAGTCGGGAAGAGGTGGGCAAGGTGGGTGGGCAGGGGAGAGGAAGGCTTGGCTTGAAGCCCCCCCCCACCCGTGGGGTTGGTAGGGTTTTGTGTGGTGGCACTCACAGCAGAAGGTCAGTCCAGAACATCTCCAAGCCTCTGTCCGTGAAGAGTCCCTTTGAAGGTTTTGGGCACATGTACATCGCATCCCTGTGGTAACCCATCCTCCCCACCATGCTGGCCAGAGACCCACAGCCTATTGACCAGGAAGTACTTAAGTGCGTGTTTTCCCTTCCCTGCTGGGGTGGTGCTGATTGTCCTGCTGTGCTCCCTGCGTCACACTCTCATCGCTGTGCTCGTCCGCACACCCAGTCTACACTTGGGCTTGCACTCTGCATTTTATGGGGTTCGGGGGCCCCAGACAACAGATCCACTGGGACCTCACGGGTGTGGAGGCGGGGGATGCATCTGGTCCCTACCGGGTTCCAGCTCCTGGTCTCTGCTAGCAAAGCCAGTGCCTTTATCCCCTGAGTCCTGGCCAGGAAACTTGTCTTGAAGTTAACACTTCTGTGAAAGTAGAGGGGGGAGTTTCAAAACTCTCCTGTGTACATCACTAAAATTTAACAAAATTATCAATATTTATCTTGGATTTGGTATTGGGCTTGCTCCTGGCTCTGAACGACTCGTGCTGGTGCTCAGGGGATTGAATCTGGGTTGACTGTATGCAAGGAAAGCATTTGACTCACTGCACTATCTCTCTGGTCTCCAAATTATCACTGTTCAGAAGATGTCATGCCCCCCCATTTCTAGGGTTTTGAGAACAAATCCCAAACACTGTATTGCTTGCTTTGTAGATGTGTCAGATTTTGGCTCTTCAAACTTCTTTTATTTATTTGGTGGGGAGGGTATTCACATCCATCAGTGGTCCAGGCGTACTCCTGGCTCTGCACTCAGGGATCACTCCTGACTGGCTCAAGGGGCCATATGGAGTGCCAGGGATTAAACCCAGGTTGACTGCATATAAAACAAACACCCTACCCACTGTACTATCGCTCTGACCACTAAAATTTCTTTTAAGAAAAGCAAAATTTAGGGGCCAGGCTTTAGTAAAGCAGGTGTTCCTTGTACACAGCCGATCTGGGTTCGACACCCAGCATCCTGTGTGGTCCCTCAAGCCCTGCGGGGAGTGATTCCTGAGTGCAAAGCCAGAAGTAACCCCTCAACATCGCCAAGTGTGGCCCAAAAAGAAAAGAAAGAAAAACTTAAAAGCTAAGCATTCTTTCCTGATCACTTGTAAAAGAAAAAAAGTTTAGACTTCTGATAGTTTTTATTTCTACTTTCTGAGAGGGCCATATCTGGCCATGCATGAGAGGACCATGAGGTGCTGGGGATCAACCCTGGGGCTCCCACATGCAAAGTGTAAGCTTCAGCCCTCTGCTTCCTATCCCTAACCCCGTCTGATAGTCTTATGTCATTTCCAGTTGATTTTTTATGGCAGAGTCAGGACACAAGTCTGCATGACGTGTTTGGTTGTGTATACGGAACAATTCCCACATTGGCTTATTATGTGTTTCCTTGTTTATTTGTCGTTTCTTGGATAAATTGAATAATTTTCCCCACATGATTCATACAAGGAAGTTTGTAAAGGTTTGTTCTAAGGCAAAAATCTGGACACAGAAGCTGCTAAAGGAGAGGGAAGGATCCAATTGTGCCATCGTTCAGATCGGCCCCCTGGCCAGATCTGATGAGTGTCAGGTCCTCACAGATCCCAGGAGACAGAGCAGGGTTCAGCCTTTTCTGTGACTCTCTTTCATGTCCAGCCATCAGGTCCTAGGTCCATCCCAGCTAAAGACTCATATATATAATTTTCCCAGTCACGTTATTTACACACCATGGTTTTCAAAGTTGTTCATGATGATTTGTTACAGACTTTCAATATTCCAACACCAATCACCAGAGCACCTACCCTCCACCGTTGTCTCCATTTTCCCAACCATCCCTGAAGCCTGTCCCCTGTATCCCTGTATCAGGCCCACAATAATTTATTTTATATTTCTTGTTACCACCAAATGGTTAATAGGATGATCAAAAAATATTTCCATTCCAAAAGGAGAGAGAAAACAAAAGGGAATGCCCTTCCACAGAGGTGGGGTGGGATGGGGGGGATGGACGGGAGGAATACTGGGATCGGTGGTGGTGGAAAATGGGCACTGGTAGAGGGATGGGTACTCAATCATTGTATAACTGAAACTCAAGCACAAAAATTTGTAAGTCTACAACTGTACCTCATAGTGTTCACTAATAAAAATTAAAAAAATATATATTTCCATTGAAGAAAATTTGTGAAAAATTTTGTATCTCACCATGGGGTCATTAAATCCTTGACAGTCCAAACTGTTGTTTCAAGTTGAGCCTTCTGTGTTAATAATTTTGTTTGTCAAAATTGGTTGGCCTGTATTTTACATCCCATTCAATCTGGTGAGTTCCTATTGGGATGTTAGTATTGTAGAGTTTAGAGATGTTCAGAAAATTCAGAATATTTAACTGGACAGTCTGAGAAATTTTTGTGCTGGTCGATCTCTTTCAAGAGTTATTTATGGAGGGCTGGAGTGATAGTACCATAGGAAGGGATTTTGCCTTGCACACAGC
The DNA here is from genome assembly GCF_029834395.1 of Sorex fumeus. Classification (NCBI taxonomy): domain Eukaryota; kingdom Metazoa; phylum Chordata; class Mammalia; order Eulipotyphla; family Soricidae; genus Sorex; species Sorex fumeus. The sequence continues at coordinate 1,443,170 of NW_026606179.1, read as the reverse complement.
CGACCCGGGTTCAATCCCCAGCATCCCATATGGTCCCCTGAGCACCACCAGGAGTGATTCCTGAGTGCAGGAACACCTGAGCATCGCTAGATGTGACCCAGAAAGCCAGATTTAAAAAAGAGTTATCAATCTCTGAAACAAAGTCGTAGATGAGTCGACATGGCAGCGGCGGGAGTGAGCATGGCTCTCATCTACACAATTTTAAGATAGTTGGACCAAAGTAAAGACCTGTGTGGCCTTGAGACAGAGTGAAACTGCCCAGCCCCCAGCTTGCCCACCAGTAGTCAGAAACTAATGAGAACTGAGACCTGGTGCTGAGTGGGGTGCAGAGGGTCTCGCCCTGATTGTCATTTGCAGACTCACTGTGTGCCCCTTGGCCCCTCTGGAGTTCCATTTCCATTTCATTTCATTTCATCATCCTGTTATTCGTTGATTGCCTCGAGCAGTAAATTTTATAAAAATTCCATTTCCACTAGAGTCAAATATAGACTTGGCTCTCTCTCAAGAGATGCCACTCCCCCCTACCCGCTCCCCACCAAAGAAAACCATAAAAGGGCTCAAAACTCCAAAAGCCCTCTCTTGAAGGGTGGCAAGCCAAGATGTTGGGAAGGGGCTGCAGTTACAAAAGTGAAATGAGGGACCAGAGCAATAGTACGGTGGGTAAGGCATTCGCCTTGCATGCAGCCAGCCAGGGTTTGATCCACAGCAACCCAAATGGTTCCTCAAACTAACAGGAATGATCCCCAGGTGCAGAGCCAGGAGTAGTTCTGAGCACCACCAGTTATGGAAAAAAAAAAAAAAAACACTTGCCCCAAAATGAAACAAGCACTAGGATGGCTCTCAGGGCTGGACTGTGTGTCTGGGGCACAGAAGGTCCTATTCCCTGTACTGCGTGAGCCCTCAACCCCATTTGGATGACTTTGCTGACTCCTGGCACTGCCAATCCCGAGCAGGACCAGGGCTATGGGAGTGGCCTTCAGACCCCAAGGAGCACTTACTTGGGAGACACCAAAACAAAATAAAGCACAAGGTCAAACAAAATTACTGACTTTCAGGCCAGAAGACACGCAGCAGGAAAGATGCTTGCCTTGCCAACATGTGTTCAGTCTCAGCACAGCATACGGTCCCTCGAGCCCCACCATGAGGGATGCCTGAGTGCAGAGTCAGGAGTGAGCCCTGAGCACCACTGCCCCATCCCCCAAGCAATCCACTAATTTTCTTTAACCCAGTTTATTCCACATTCACTTTTTTTTTTAAGAAATGGTCTTTATTCCTATTTATTTTGGGGTTTGGGCCACATTTGGCAATGCTCAGGGATTACTCCTGACTCCATGTTCATGAATCACTCCTGTGGTGCTCAGGGGACCATATGGGATGCTGGGAACCGGACCCTGGTCAGCCACATGCAAGGCAGTATAGCTTACCTGCTGTGCTATCTCTCCAGCCCCTTTCACACTAACTTGATCCAGCAGAATTCCTGGGTGTGTCAGTACTAACATGCAAGAAACCCCGGGGGCCCAGGAGCATCCTTCCTGCTCTCTGGTCCCTCCATGTCCGGAAGCAGGGTGGAGACTTCTGATACAGGCACATGAGGGGGCTGCCCTTCTCCCCAGCCTCACCCCTGTTGACCAGCTTCCTTTTCAAGGTTCAGCCCTGCCAACCCTGGGTGTTTCCTGCCCCTCTTTGGGGCACAGTGATGGTTCTGGGGCTTTCTATTGGTGCCGGAGTGCAGAGCAGCAGGGCATGCACTCCCTGTGAGTCCAGACTCTGAGGGTGTTGGGAGGCAGCTCCCTCTTTTTCCTCTCCCAAATGAGCAATAGGGCACCTTTTAATTTGGACGCCATTAAATTTGGTTTGATCTTCTTGTTTTTAATTTTTGTTTTGCTATAGTCTTTTTTAAATTTTAAATTAAAAATTATTTTTTCCTCTCCTGGGACCCCAGACCCTGTGTTCAGGGTGGCCTAGAGCATACACAGCCCCAGGGATGAAGCTGCAGCCTCATGCTTGCCTCCAGGCCGTCTTCAGGGGCTTCTCCCTGGCAGCCCCACCTCCAGGACTGTCTGGGTCACCCCAAGCCTGCAGGCATCTCCCAGGTTGGAACTCACAGCCTTGTGTTCACCAGAGAAGTACTTTTAAGCCACTGAACTCTTCTGGACTCTGATTTCTCCTTAACATTTTATTTATATTTCATAAATTTTTAAACTGTTCTATTGATTAAGACTCTTTGATTTAAAATGCCATTAATTGCTTTCCCATTTACATAATTCCAGCACCACACCATCACCAGTGTGATTACCCCCCATACCATACCCATGTCCCTGGCCTATATTTTAAATTAAGGTGTAATTGAGATGGAATGTTTCATTAGTTTCATGTGTACAACATAATTTAATATTTATGCATATTGTAAAATGGTTACCACAATAAGTAGTCAATATCCATTATCATACCCAGCTACAATTTTTTTCTTGTAAAGCTACTTTAACTTCTTTTCTAATATTAATGCTTTTGATTTCTTTTTCTTGCCTGGTGGCTGTGGCAAGGGTTGCCAAACCTATAATAAATAATAAGTGGAGAAAGAGATAAAAGTTGCCTTGTGCCTAATCTAACTACTGCATATGGTCTAGAGTCCAAAATCATTCTTTTGCATGTGTCTCTCAGTTGTCTTGGCACTGTTTGCTGAGAATATTACCCTTTATCCCACCGAATCATCTTGTTATTTGACCATAAAACTCTGGTTTTATTTTTGGAACTTCAATTCCATTCTTTTGTTCTGTGTCTATCTTATATCAGTGCCAATTGCCTTTTTGTTTGTCTTGGGGCCACTTCAGGCAGTTTTAGGAAAGGGCTACTCCTGGTTGTGTGCTGGGCAGGGGGTCAGCAGTGCTTGAAGTCCTGCTTTGGGGACTGTGTGGTCCAGCCCACATAGCTGTCTCTGGTACAGTACCACATTGTCTTAATTCCTTTGCTCTGTAGTAAGTTTGCAAATTGAGATGCATGAATCCTTCAACTTTTTCCTTTTCATTTTTTCTTCCCTTTTCTTTGCTGTAGCATCAGTGATGGGTCTAACTAACTACCTGACTATGGAACTTGCACATTTTTGGTTTGTGGGCTTTTCTGGGGGGACACACGTCAGTTCCAATGCTCAAGCACTGGTTGTGCACTCCTCCCCCCCCCCCCCCCCCCCGAGGATCTTCAGGTGCTGGAGTACATTCCGGTTGTAGAGGTTGTGTGTTTGGTGTCGAGGCAGGGGGTGGAGGTCTCCATGGGGCTAACATATGTGCTTTCTAGGGATCCTCCTCATTCGTGTTGATTGGGTTGGTTTGGGGACCACACAGGGCGGTGTTCAGGGATTACTCCTGGCTCTGTGCTTAGGGATCCTTCCTGGCCATGCTCAAGGGACTATATGTGGTGCTGGGGATTGAACCAAGTTGGCTGCATGCAAGGCAAGCCTTACTTGATGCGGTATCTCTCTGGCCATAGGGTCTAATATTCTCTAATCTAAGGGGAATTGTTTTCTGTACTGGTTTCTGCCCCAGTCACTTTGTCTGCACCAAGAATCCTTTCTCCTACATTTTGAAAGCAGAAGTTCAAAGGATTGTGTCTGCTCTACCCTCTCCAATGATCAGGAGCCATCCTGCCTGAGTCCATCTGGAGGAGCAGATGAGCAGAAGCAGGTGGTGGTGAGGAATAGGCTGCATCCGCCCCACTGTCTAACGCAGGACATGAAAGGGCATTGTGTCCGTTCCGTATGTCTTTGCTGAAGATAGTTCTCTGTAAGATATTCAGTAGTTCCTGAGCGTGTGTTGAGCCCACATGTATGCCTGGCACTATGGATGGCTGTGGATTCAGACACAGGGAAAGGTGGTAGATGGGCCACCCTTCCCGACAATTACAACTGCAAACAGCAAAGATCAGCAGGCGAAGGGTGTGGCAGTCACATTCAGGAAATCATACCGAGACAACTTAGAGGTCCCTGTCGCCATGGCCTGGGGACAAGGCCACCATAGGAACAAATGCCCTATGGGAAAAGAAGGTGCCACAGCCACAAGCTGAGGTTCTCAGAGCAGTTTCCGGGCCCTATGATGTTTACTGAGACTGGTTCTACCCACCACGTATCAGAAAATGAGCATGATTAATCCATTACATGCTATGCCACTTAGATCAGCCACTCCGTGGTGATGGTCACAGCAGGACAGTCATGCATGTCGTGGGTAAACCACCAGCCCCACTCACAGGGCAGGAGAGCCAGGGAGCTGTGTCCCAGCCCTTCATCTGTACGGGTGACTCAGAACTGTGCTTTCCCCGCCACAACACCCCTGCTCTCCCAGCTTCTGTCACTGAACCGTGTTACATTGGTTTTCAGAAGCTGCAAAAGGCCAGACATGAATGTCTGGATGTCTGGTGGATTTAGCCCTCCCCCGGTCCAAGCAGCAAGCTGAGGGAGGACTCGATAAACTTCCCCGAGCCCTCATTTAATGCCAACTTCAGATCTAGTTTGGGGTGGCAGGTTCACCCCCTGAGACCCTCTGAAAGTTTGGGTGGGGTGAGGATTGCAGTTTTAAAGCTATTTTCAAATTTCATCAAAACCTAGGGCTGGAGCGATAGCACAGCAGGTAGGGTGTTTGCCTTGCACGCGGCCAACCTGGCCAACCCAGGTTCGATTTCTCCGCCCCTCTCGGAGAGCCCGGCAAACTACTGAGAGTATCTCGCCCGCATGGCAAAGCCTAACAAGCTACCCGTGATGTATTCAGTATGCCAAACACAGTAACAAGTGTCACAATGGAGACGCTACTGGGCCCGCTCGAGCAAATCGATGAACAACAGGAGAACAGTGACAGTGACATCAAAACCTAGTACAAATATCATCTACAGCCATGTTTTTCTCTCCTCTTATCTATCCTCCCTCCTCCACCTTTTTCTTCTTCTCCCACCCCATCCATCTCCCCTTCTCCGTGTCCTTCCTGTCTTCCTCCTCCGCAATTAATAGACTCAAGATTGGAAGTGGTCATCATCAGCTCTCCCAGGTGTCACTCAGGTTTCAGGCCACGCCTCCTCTGGGACACCCCCCCCCCCTTGTCTTCCCATCGGAAAGTCTTTCTGGAGTCCCTTACCCTGTCCTCAGAGTGACAGTCTGACATGAAACCTGCACTTCATAGAAATTTCTCCTGTCTGTGAAGCTTTCCTTGTCCTTCCCATTGTAAGTGACAGCAACAGATTTTCTCAGAAAAAAATCTGAAGAGCAACATGCCCCCTGATTCTGTGCCTTTTGCCCTCGTGGAGAAAGAGAGGACTTTGGCTTAGGCCTCGGTACCAGGAATCAGGTCTTTGCTTTTTCCCTGACCACAGTCCAGGCCTTGGAATGCGCAGTCATCCCTATGACAAGGAGCCTCAGTAAAGACGACTAAATCCTTACTTACATGCTCTTGTGTGCATTCGAAGTACTCAGTAGCACCCCCATTTTACAAGTGAAAATGGTGTGTCTAGAAAAAGGTGAAATTCTGCCTATTGTCACATAGCTGGGAAATGCTGAAGCCAGGATTTAGTATTTACACAATGGAATACTACACAGCTGTTAGTAAAATTGAGGTCATGAAATTTGTCTATAAATGGATGGATTTGGAAAGTATTATGCTGAGTGAAATGAGTCAGAAAGAGAGGAACAGATATAGCATGGGTACATTTATTTGTGGGGTGTTTTAAAAGAAGTGTGGGGGCTGGAGTGATAGCACAGTGGGTAGGGTGTTTGCCTTGCATGCGGCCAACCCGGGTTCGATTCCCAGCATTCCATATGGTCCCCTGAGCACCACCAGCAGTAATTCTAGAGTGCAAAGCCAGGAGTAACCTCTGTGCACTGTCGGGTGTGAACCAAAAAGGAAATAAACAAACAAACAGTATGAAACTAATACCAGGAAAAATGGACCAGGAAGACTGGCCAGTGGTTGGGAATTATCACAAGGGTGTGGGGATGGAGGGTAGTTAAGATAGAGGAGAGTCCATTTTGACAGTACTAGTTGGAAATGATCACTCTGGACAAGAACCGAATGTTGAAAGTAGGTAAAGAGATATACATGATAATATTTCAGCATCTGTATTATAAACCTAATATGCCTAGAATGAGAGAGAGAGAGAGAGAGAGAGAGAGAGAGAGAGAGAGAGAGAGAGAGAGAGAGAGAGAGAGAGAGGTGCCTACCATAGAGACAGGTGGGGCTGAGAGATGGCTTGAAGGGCCGGGAGGGAACCTGAGGATAATGGTGTTGGGGAATTACACTGGTGGAGGGATGGGTGTTGGAACACTGTATGACTGAAACACAACCATGAACAGCTTTATAATTCTCTATCTCGCATTGATTCAATTTTTTAAAAGTAGCATTTGCACTGCTATCTTGACTTTTCAATTTCAAATGTATGGACAGAAGTCCTTCTCTATCAGCTGGGCATTTGACTCTGACATCTGTGTGCACAGAACCTTTCCCCCATGTCGTCTTCCATTCCACTGTGTTTAGTTACATTCCTGTGGATGACAAGCACTCTCACTCAGAGAATGACCAAGGATGGAGGTAGAGACCCTTAGAAATGTCTAGACAGCCTTGCCATGAGCACTTCAGGATTCCCCAGAGAATCCATAAACTACTGCAATGATCTTGGATCTCCCAGATTCTCAGATAGACTGCCCTAGATTAATCTCTTGCTGTCTATCAACTAAACAGTTTACCCCCAGTGTAAAATGTAAAACCCTCTGAGTTTCACTTCCCTTCCACCTGCTTCTCTCATGGAAGTCCTGTTTTTATCTCTATTCATTGACGACAGTCGAGTGACTGGTCTTCACATATGAGTAAGCAATGCTGTGGGCTCTGGGTTTCTATGTACAAAGTTATTGCACCTTACTACTTCCAAAGACCCTTTACCAATGTCCTTGAATCACCTCTAGGTCATCTCTTCATTTGCCCCGTCTCCTGACCCCATTTTGTAAACCAAAGTCAAGGGTTTGTCATCATTTGATACTGTCCCCCCCTTTTTCCTGTATCACATAGATAAGTGAGATAATTCCATTTGTCCTTCTTCTTCTGATTTATTTTACTAAACACAGTGCCCTCCTGTTCCAACCAAGTTTCAGCAAACTGTGAGGTTTCATATTTTCTTACAGATGCATATTTTCCCAAAGCGAATCTATACCACAACTCCTTTATTCATCACTTGTTAGGCTTTTGGACTGTTCCTGTAGTTGGGCTATTGTACTTAGCATTGCAATAAGTATGTATCTTCTTGAATTCAAATTTTTGTGTTTAGGTAGTAGATGCTTCTTAGTGGATTGCTGGGTCATATGGAAGTTCTTATCTTATTTTTCTGAGAAATCTCCAAATTGTTTTCCATAGAGGCTGAATGAGACCTCATTTCTACTAACTGAATGTATCACTTGTATCACTTGTTGTCCCATTGTTCATCAATTTGGTCGAGCGGGTTCCAGTAACATCTTCATTTGTCCCTGTCGCGTGCTAGCATAGCCCAATAGCATATTGGGGACCTCTTTCAGGGTCAGGGGAATGAGACCTGTTATTTTTACTGCTTTTGGCATATCAAATACGTCATAGGTAGCTTGCCAGGCTCTGCCGTGCAGGCAGGATTCTCTCCGTAGCTTTCCAGGCTCTCTGAGAGGAAGAAACTGCATTGCTCTCTTCCGGAAGCTTTGTTTTATAGTCTCTGGATCTTGGTCATTGATGAGATTACAAGGCACTGGGGGCAGTTTGTGGGTATGACTGCCAAGCTACTGGAAAACTGGGAGTCTGTGCGGAGGAAGCCCAGCCCGGATCCAAACAGGCTTGGAGATCTCAGTCACGGGTCCCACAAACCTGGGTTCCTCTACCGGTTCCTTCATGTATGAGGTTCATCCAAGCATGTGGAGAGTAGCCTTGAGCGTGGCTGTGGCTGGGTTCTGGAGGTTTTCAGTTGCCAGGGTTCTGCTTGGGGCGGGGAGGGAGACTCACCCCACCCCTCTCCCTCTGAGGGGCCCTGGTGTAGACAGCCTGGCGCAAATGAATGAAGATTTCTTTTTCACCGCATCCCTGCCAATAATGATTGTTTCCAGTCTTTTAGATTTAGGCCATTCTCACTGATGTGAGATACTATGTCATTGTCATTTGGACTTGCATTTCCCTATAGGAAGGAATGATGAATACTTTTTCATATACCTACTTGCCATCTATATGTCATCTTTAGGGATATGTCTCTTTATCTCTGTCTCCATTTTTGAAATTTTTGGGCCATATTTAGCAGTGCTCAGGAATTATTCCTGACTCTGCTCTCTGGAATCACTCCTGGTAGGCTTAAGGAACCATGTAGGATGCTGGAGATCCAACCGGGGCTGGCCATATGCAAGGCAAGTGCCCTACCCAGTGTGCTATCTCTTTGGCCCTACTCCTTTCCATTTTTTAATGCGATTGTTTTTTTGTTGTTGTTGTTGGGCTTTGTGGATGCTTTATATATTTTAGGTATTATATGTATCACTTGTATCACTTGTTGTCCCATTGTTCATCAATTTGCTTGAGCGGGTGCCAGTAACGTCTTCATTTGTCCCTGTCACATGCTAGCATAGCCCAATAGCGTATTGGGGGCTCTTTCAGGGTCAGGGGAATGAGGCCTGTTATTGTTACTGTTTTTGTCATATCAAATGCATCACAGGTAGCTTGCCAGGCTCTGCCATGCTCTGGAGTGATAGCACAGCAGTAGGGCGTTCGCCTTAAAAGCGGCCAACCTGGCCGACCGGAGTTCGATTCTTCCATCCCTCTCCAAGAGTCTGGCAAGCTACCGAGAGTATCTCGCCCGCGTATATATTTAATATGCCAAACACAGTAACAACAAGTCTCAAAATGAAGACGTTACTGGGCCCGCTCGAGCAAATCGATGGACAACGGGAGGACAGATATTATAGCCCTTTATCTAATGAAGAATGTGCAAATATTTATCCTATTCATAGTACCCCAGTAGGGTATTTTTTTTTAAGTCCAAGTTCCTGTCACCATGCAAAACCTTCAATTTGATGTAGTCCTATTTGTTTATTTTTGGTTTTATTATCTTTACCAATGGAGTCAAAAAGTTGAAGACACCTCTGAGTTCCATATCCTGGAGAGTAATGCCTATGTCCTCAATGTATTTAATTAATTCTGGGCTAATCTTGAGGTTTTTATCCACTCTGAATTAACTTTTATGTATGATGTGAGATGCAGATCTAGTTTTAATTTTTTGCATGTGACTAACCAGTTCTTCCACCACATTTGTTGAAGAGGTTTTTCTTTCTCTACTGCATGTTCCTAGTTTCTTTGTCACAGATTAACTGTCCTTAACCTGATGATTTGTTTCTGGATTCTCAACTCTTTTCCATTAGTCTGAGTTTATCTTTATTGTAGTACCACATAGCTTTCATTACTATAGCTTTATAGTATAATTTAAAGTCAAGAAAATACAAAGTTTCTCATCTCCTCTTATTTGTTTTAATCAGAATGTCTTTAGCTATTTGGGGAGTTTTATGATTTCATCCAAATCTTACTAGAATTTGTTCAAAGTCCTTGAATATTACTGTTGTTTTGACAGGGATTGCATTGAATTTGCATAATACTTTGGATAAGGCGGTCATTTTGACAATGTTAATTCTTCAAGTCTATGAATAGGTAATATTTTCCCATTTCCTTTCACCCTCTTCTATTTCTTTCAATAATGACTTATAGTTTCAGATGCAAGAAGACTTTCATGATCTTTGTTAAGTTGATTTCTGGGAGGGAGGGGTTGATCTTTTTGGAGACTATTTTAAGTGAGATTGTCTTACCTATTTATATTCTAGCTCACTGTTTACATATATAAATGCAATACTTTTTTTGTGTATTTATTTTGTACCCTATTACTTTGCTGTACTGGTTTATTAGTAAATAAAGTTTTTAGTGGAGTTTTAGGATCATCTGTATATTATTGTGTCATCTGAAAATAAAGAGTTCAACTTCTTATTTTCCAACTTGGGAGCTTTTATTTTTTATTTTTTGCCTGATTGCTGTGACAAAGACTTCAAAACAACATTGAATAAAAGTGGAGAAAGTGAACACCCTGGTCTTGTGTCAGGTAGCAGGGAAAAGACAGTTTTTTTCAGCTGAGCTTAGTGTTAGCTATGACTTGTAAATGGCGTCATGATGGAACATTAAAAGTAGATTCCTTATAACCCTGTTTTGTTGAAGGTATTTTTTAAAATTATGAGTGGATTTAATTCATGTTAAAATCTTTATCTATATCTATTGATATGATCATACAATTTCATCTTTCCTTTTGTGATTATGGTGTCCCTCATTAATTTGATTTACATACTTTGTACCTGGAGCGATAGCACAGCGGGTAGGGCGTTCGCCTTACACACGGCCAACATGGCTGACCCGAGTTCGATTCCTCCGCCCCTCTCGGAGAGCCCGGCAAGCTACCGAGAGTATTGGATATGCCAGACACAGTAACAACAAAGTCTCCAATGGAGACGTTACTGGGCCCGCTCGAGAGAAAATCGACGATCAACGGGAGGGCCTTTACCTTTACCTTTTACTTTGTACCATCCTTGTGTGCCTGGAATGAATGTCACTTGGTCATAATGTATGAAACTTTTGATACATTGTTGAATTGAGTTCATAAGACTTTGTTGAGGCTCTTTGCATCAATTTTTCTTAGGGATATTGGTTTGTACTTTCACTTCTTAGGAGTGTCTCTGCTTTTAGTATTAGCGTAATGTGAATTGATTTATTAATAATTTAATTAAAACTCTTGTCTTTGAGGTCACTAACTTATTTTCTGGCTTATACCACTCTGCTTCTGAGTCCTTCTGCTGTATTCTATGGCTCCTTCATTTCTGTCTCAATGAGTTATTTCAATTTTTTCATCATTTTTACTTCAAGTTTACTGATTCTTCCTTCCAGGATTGTCACTCTGGTATCATCCTTACACAGCATCCAGAGTCCTGATGTTCTCCACCTCTTCCTTGCTTCTGTTCCCATCTGTTGCAGTGTCTGCATGTTTGCACTATTTTCATCACTCCTGGTGCTCTGTGGGGACTAAGGGTGAATCTCTAAGTTCCAGGCGACCTGAGTAATAACTAGCATTCCGTTCATAGTCCAGATGACTCCACCTGCTTTCACTTCAGCTTTTATATGTTCCTTCTGTTGATCCCACAGAACTATTCATTTTTGGTCATCTTGGCTCCCATCTCACAGGATTGTGTTTTTTGGGTTCTGTTTTGTTTTGTTTTGTTTGTTGTTGTTTTTTTGGCTTTTTGAGTCACAGCCAGAGATACTCAGGGGTACAGGGATTACCCCTGGTTCTGCACTCAGAAATTACTCCTGGCAGTGCTCAGGGGACTATATGGATGCCAGGGATAAAACCCTGGTTGGCTGCATGCAAGGCAAGTGCCCTATCTGCTGTACTATCTCACTCGCCCCCAGGATTGTTTTCTTGGTTTCTTTCTCATCAGATTAATTGCTTGTATAAAGAAATACAGTAACATTATATCTACTAAATTCCCACTAATACTGTAGCAGTATTCCTACTATCCATGCCTTCTAATTAAAGCATTTAGGGTTTTCTATGTATATTAACATGCTATCTATGAATAGGGATAATAGGGATAATTTTATCTCTCTTCCGATTAGTATTACTTTTGTCCCTTTTGGAAGATACTTCCAAGCAGTGCTCAGGAGGTCCAGGCTGCTCAGACCCTGTGTTGCAGGAACCATCCAGGCATCCTGATAGTGCTCAGGGAATCCAGGGTTTTGGGGGCTTCTAGGCTACACCTGGCAGTGCCTGGGGTATCTTGTGGTAACAGGACTTGAACCTGAAGCCACCATACTATCCTCTGGCCTTCTTTATATTTACCTTGATTTGTCACTGTGGCTGGAAGGGTATAGTATTCCAACACTCTACTGAACAATAGTGGTAAGAACAGGTATACTGTGATAATCTTAGAGGAAAGCATTCAGTTTTCCATCATTCGGTGTGATGTTAACTATGGGTTTGTCATATTCGGCCTTTCTAAGTTGTTATACTCCTTCTGTCACCTTTCCCCTGACCCCCAAATGTGTATCATAAGCAAGTGTTGAACGTTGACAAAAGCTCTGTATATGATGACGTGTATTTTGAAAATGTTTTAAAAGTTGAGTCACTGTGAGATCCACAGAATGACGTGTATTTTAATGGGCGGGGGTGGGGGTGAGGGGCTTCCCATGTGGTGCTTAGGAACCCAGTACCACTCCTGGCAACTTGCAGCTCAGGTTGAGTCTGATGGTCCAGTGTATGATGCTTCTTGTGTTTAGTGGTGCTAGGTACCACCAGAGCCAACCTGTTGGTGCCTGGGGACTGTCTGGGCCTTACTCAGTGCTCAGGAGGCAGTGGAGTACCTGGGATTGAAGTCTTATGCATGCACTCCACCCCTTCGAGCTATCTTCTTGACCTAATCATGAGACTCTTATCTTTCCTTTTATTTATGTGGCTTATTACATGAATAGATTTTCATATATTGAACCATCATTACAGCCCTCCAGGGAGAATGCCTTTTTCATGATGTATGACCAACGTCATGATCCTTTTTAAAATAAAACATTTTTATTGGGGTACCAGGATTTACAATACTATTAATTATGTTTCTCATGCACATGTCATTCCTCCACCACACCCATGACCAGAGATCCCGCTTTCCTCCATAAGTGTCCCAAGGACCCCTCCCAGAAACCATGTCCAAACTATGTAAGCTCGATTTCATGGACAAACCCTTTACTTCCGCTAACTCCAGTCATCTGTTGTTTGCTTTATGTTTCTTTATATCCCACATATGAAAGAGATCTCCTTCTTCGTTTGGTTTGGTTTGGAGCCAGACCCAGTGATACTCAGGGCTGACCCATGTGGCTCTGCACTCAGGAATTATGCTTGGTGGATAATACAGGATACTAGGGATCAAACCCAGACTGACTGTGTACAAGGCAAATGCCCTACCTGCTTTCCTATTGCTCTGGCCCTGAAAGGGATCTTTTTTAAAAAGTTTGTTTTGGAGGTGGTGACATCTATACATATATATGTGAATTCAAAAACTGTATATGTACATATACATATATCTTTTTATGGATTTATAAATTTTAAAAATGTAACACTATGAATAATTATATACTGATAAATTTTAAACATTACATAAATAAACCCTAAAATATATAATTGAGTAAGAGAAGAGAATTTTTGAAAGTTTTTGGGGTTTTTTGTTTGTGTTTTGGGACCACTCCCAGCAGTGCTCAGGCCTTACTCCTGGCTCTGCTCTCAGGGATAACTCCTGGTGATGCTGGAGGGACCATATGGAGTGCTGGGGGTAAAACCCAGGTTGGCTGTATGCAAGGCAAATTCCCTACCCACTGTACTATCACTCCAGCCCTTAAAATTTTTTTTGTTATATTTATTTATTGAATCACTGTGGGGAAAGTTACAAAGCTTTCAGGTTTAAGTCTTGGTCATACAATGTTCAAACATCTTTCCCTTCACCAGTACTTATTTTTCACCACCAAGAACCCCAATATACCCCCCTCCCATCCCTCCCAATGCCTGTGAGGCAGATGATTTCTACTTAACTCTCTCTCTACTTTGATTACATTCATTATTTTGACAAAAGATGCACCATTATTGTTTAGAGTTTCCACCCAATAATCAGAACTGCTGAAAAGGCATTGTGAAATAATGTGTTTTCTATAGCTGATTATGAGAACCAAATGATTTTGGATTTCTGATATTTTACTAATTAAGTCTGAAAGGATTTCTGCCAAGAGCCAGATAATTACGAGATTGGTTTCTGTGCCTCTGGAGCCATGGCCGTGCCGGAGAGCCGCTCGTGGGGGCAACTCATGACCTCGGTAGGGCGTGAAGGACGAGCCGGTACTGCCCCCCTTCCCAGGAGGCTGCAGTTGCCCTGTCACCTCTGGCTCATACCTGGCTTTCTGATAAGCTCAGAGGGGCTGCGGCTATCTTGCTGCGGGGAGGGGGGGGGAGGGCGGGTAAGGGAGTAAAGGGGAAGGAAGGCAGAAGGGAGAGACACCTTTTCCCTCTCTGGATTAAGTCCTCTTGCCTCTGGAGACATGGCCATGCCAGAGAGCCGCTCGTGGGGGGCAGCCCTTAAAAAATTTTAAGGGAAAATCTGATAGGTCTATGAGTGTATACAGATGTGTTTTAACCTTTGAAGGGGATGTTGACTCTATGTAAGAAAATATTATGTAATAGAAAATGCTTAAGTATCTGTATAACAAGTAAAAGACCATAATAAAAAATCTGTATAGATGTAAAAACACTCCACTAGAATAGAACATTTAATGTAAGTGAAGCATTAATTCATTATTGAATAAGTCAAATCCCTTAGCAACCAAGAGATAATCAGACTTTTCTTAATTTAGTATGGTAACGTGCTGAGAAGTTTGTTTTTTCTTTTTAAAAGGTTCTTTTAATATTTCTTGCAAAAATGATGGCTAAGAGTTCCCTAGGCTGTTGCTTGTCTGTGAAGCTCTGTATTGTTCCCTCAAATTTGAATGCTAATGTAGCTAGACAGAGTATTCTTGCCAAGGTGTTCATTTTATTGAGTTTTTAAACTATATCCCTCCACTCTCTTCTGGCTCAGAGGGTCTCATTTGATAGATCTACTGTGAGCCTATGGGCTTTCCTTCATATGTAAAGTTCCATTTTTATCTTGCTGCTTTCAATATTCTGTCTTTGTCTTTGACTTTTGTCATTCTAATTATAATGTGTCTTTGAATTTTTCTGTTTGGTCTACTTTCACTCCTCACTCTGGGAAATTCTAGTCTTTGATTTTTTTTTTTGACTGATGTTTCTTCATCACATTTGCCTTTCTGTTCTTCAGGAACTCTTACGATTCTTCTGTTGTTCCTCTTTACCTCATCCCATAAAGTTTTCTTGTCAGACTTTTCCCCATCTTCTGCCGTTTTTTATTTTTATTTATTTTTTTTTTTTATGTAAGACTACTGCTATTTATTCAGCCACTAATTAGGCTGATTGAATTGGGCATGAACTCCACCTTACTTTTTTTAAAATTTTTTATACTTTTATTTATTGAATCACTGTGAGAGCAGTTACAAAACTTTCGGGTTTAAGTCTCGGTCATACAAGGAAACACCCATACCTTCACCAGTGCCCATTCTCCACCACCAAAGACCCCAGTATACCCCCATCTAATACCCTCCCCCTACCTATGGGGCAGATGATTTCCACATTTCTCTCTCTCTCTCTGATTGCATTCAATATGTTGACACCAGACCCACCATTATTATTTGGGATTTTACCCCAACACTCAGATCTACCAAAAAGGCAACAGTAGACAATTTGTTTTCTATTGCTGGTTACAAGTAACATATGATGTTGTGCGGCTGCAGTAGTGGTTGCGTGATTTTGAAATTCCGAAATTTCAACAATTAAATCTGGAGGGATTTCTGCCAAAACCTTTGTGGTTCCGAGATTTGTTCCTGAGTCTCTTGGATCATGGCCATTAAATAGCTTGATCAGGAGCCAGAGAGGCCGTTCGCGGGTCGCGACTCGGGGTCTCTGGGCGGAGAAGAAAGTGCTGGCTCCACCCCCATCTCATGAGGCTCCACGTGTCTCATCTCTGAGGGCCCAAATCTGACTGTCCAATGGCCTCTGGAATATGGCGGCTACCAAGCCACCAAGGGGGAGCAGGCAGAGGGACAACACCCTTTCCCCCCTGGGGTGGTCCAGCGCTGGTAACCCATTGTGGGGTCCAGAAGCATCTCTGCCAAAAGCCGTTGGGTTTCGAGATTTGTTTCTGAATCTCTGGGATCATGGCCATTAAGCAGTTCGATCAGGAACCAAAGAGGCCTTGCCTCCAATTATATAGCTGAGCCGGAGGTGGTTTGTGGGTGTGTCTCTCACATACCTAACTTTTGGCCATTTACTTTCTTGGTAAACTTTGCACCAAGTTTTTGGGGTCTGACCAAAGGCACAGCAACAATTTGGGGGTATCTTGAAGTCTGAAGGCGCCATCAGGCTGATGATGCACTCGCCTCATGGGTATAGATTAACCTGCTGTCAGCACCATACCCCCTTCTGCTGTTTTTTAGAAGTTTCCCGCATCCCATCTTGGAGCTAACTCATCTTTCCCTCCGGTGCTGTTACTCTGTTGATGAGGTCTTCGATAGAGGTTTTGTTGTTGCTGTTTTCATGTCACCTACCATACTCTTCACATCTGTCACTCTTGTTAGTTTTTTTCATTTCTACTCTCAGACTTTCTTGTGCTTCCCTGACTCCCTGTGCCACCATTTCTTTGAACTCATTAAACATCTTCAATTCGGTGTCACTGAAATCATTCTCTGTGAGAGTACAGAGCTACTTGGTTCTGGTGGAGACTTCTGTTACTGTTTTCTCTCATTTGCTTGGGGGGGGGGGCTCTATTCATCTCCCCCACAGTGTTTACTGCTCCTTCAGTGCTGCAGGTGAATCTTTGTAGCTAGCTGCCTGGGAATTTCTGAGGGATTTGGCTGGGTGGTGCTCCTTTCTTTCCTTGTCTGTCTTCATTCAGTGACAAAAGTGTCACTTCACCCACTGATTGTCAGCAGTGTGAGGTGTGATGAGGAGAGCTGTCCTACATGCCTGTGTGACTCAGAGGATGTAGAGGTGGACTGCAGAGATGGTGGGGGTTGGGAGCAGAGGATGCAAGGACCCAGCTGGAAGAGAAGGGAATCTATTTCTAGTTCCCAAAAGGTCCCCCGGATGCAGCTGAGAGGTTGATTTCACCTGGAGGGGTGGTAGAGCAAGAAGAGTATCTCATTTGTGTCGAGTAGTATTTTATTTCATCTTTGACTTCCTTGTCAACCACTACCCTTCATCTGCATAGTCTTTAAATGTTTTTGAGTTTTTATCTTTCTTTTTTTAGCGATTGATTTCTAGTTTAATTCTACTGTGGCCTGAAAAGGTAACTTGATATAATTTCAGTTCTCCATGACTTTCCTAATACTTCTTTTGTGTCCCAGCATGTGATCTGTCCTCAAGAAATCTCCATGTGGGGCCAGAAAAATAGTACAGTAGCGAAGGCACTTGCCTTGTATGCAGTCCACCTGGTTTCAATCCCTGACACTACATATGA
Organism: Sorex fumeus; assembly: GCF_029834395.1. Classification (NCBI taxonomy): domain Eukaryota; kingdom Metazoa; phylum Chordata; class Mammalia; order Eulipotyphla; family Soricidae; genus Sorex; species Sorex fumeus. The sequence continues at coordinate 1,426,018 of NW_026606179.1, read as the reverse complement.
TCCCATTATCCCTGCCAGGAATGATTACTGAGTGCAGACCCAGGAGGAAGCCCTGAGCACAGCCAGTGACACACCCAAAACAATGACATCAGCAACAAACCCTGGAGATTTTATCTGTAGTACGGAGTTTATATGGGAAGATGTGGCTGGTAGGGGCTGTGGGTGGAAGGATCAGGCTCTGGTGATGGGTGTGGTGTTAGAATGATGTATGCATAAAAAGTTTAATTAAAAGTATTGTAAATCCTGGGGCTGGAGTGACAGCACAGCAGGTAGGATGTTTGCCTTGCACACAGCCCACCTGGGTTCCATTCCCAGCATCCCATATGGTCCCCTGAGCACCGCCAGGAGGAATTCCTGAGTGCATGAGCCAGTAGTAACCCCTGTGCATCGCCGGGTGTGACACAAAAGTAAAAAATAAAGGGACTAGAGAGATAGCACAGCGGGTAGGGCGTTTGCCTTGCACGTGGCCGACCCGGGTTCGACTCCCAGCGTCCCATATGATCCCCTGAGCACTGCCAGGAGTAATTCCTGAGTGCAGAGCCAGGAGTAACCCCTGTGCATTGCCAGGTGTGACCCAAAAAGCAAAAAAAAAAAAATTTTTTTAAAGTATTGTAAATCCTGATACCTCGATTAAAATGGTATTTAAAAAAATTTAATGCCCCATCCTCACTAGAGAAGAGTGTGTTAAGTTTTAGGAGATGTGGAGAACACTTATAAACATCTATTAAATCCAGCTCATACAAAACACTCCTTTAAACTGCTGTTTCCCTTGATTTTCTATCTGGGTGATCTGCCCTTTGATGAGAATGGGATGCTCAAGTTCCCTACTACTATTGTGTTACTGCACATATCTCTGCTTAAGCTTGTTAATAGTTGATTTATATATTTTGATGCTCCTTAATTTGTTGCAATATCTGAACGAGTGTTAAATCCTCTGGAGATATTAGTCTTATGTAATGTCTGTCCCTGTCTATTATTAACTATTGTAGCTTAAAATATGTTTTGATTGATACAAGTATGCCTATTCCTGACATTTTAGGCTATGTTACAACCATTTGCTTTAAATTCTTATTTATCATTGGAGCACAAGAGGGTCTCCTGTGGACAACGGAAACTTGAATTTTGTTCCCTGATCCACCTGGTCACTTTATGTCTTTTGATTAACACATTCAAGATATTGGCATTTAGTGAAATTATTGATAAGAAAGAATTTATTAATTACCATTTCTATATTACTCCAAGTACTTAGTTGTGGGTGTGTCATATACGGCTTGTATCATGTTGTATAGGTTATCGTTTACATAAAAGGTATTGACATTTTCAAGTATCCTTTTTTGTTTTCTGTTTTTTGTCTTTGGGTGTCACACCTGGCAGTGCTTTGGGCTTACTCCTAGCTCTGTACTCAGGGATCACTCTTGCCAGGGCTGTGGGAACCCTGTGAGGTACAGGGATTGAACCCAGGCCTGCCACACGCAAGGCAAATGCCCTACTTGCTGACTCTGGCCCATGAAATCTTCTAGTATTCTCTCTGCATCAGCTGAGATGAATGGTCATTCATTCAGTTCCTCTTTCATTTTTCTCATTAACATTCTTCTAATATGATGCTGATGGGTTTTCATATATTGAATTATCATTGAATTCTGAAATTAAATTTCTTCATAGTATGTAATTAAATCTGCTCTGGATTTGACTAATATTTGAAAACAGTAAATCAAATTCTCATTTCAGCCTCTCTTCTCAAGAATAAGTGCCCATATTTCATTTGCCCTTTATGTGGATCTCTTCTCCATGATGGTCTTCCTGGATAATCCTTTATCTGTCATTCCCTTTGGAGAAGAGGGCATAGATAAAACTGAGTATTAATACAAGTCATCTAACAAGAATAAAAAGAGCAAGACTTTCTCCTTGTTTCTGCTCACTATTCCCTGCTCAGGTGATTGTAGCACAGGTTTTATTGGCTGCTTCTGTGTCTCCTGGTTTTTGTTTGTTTTTCTTTCCAGAATGGGTTTCATGAAACTCTACTCCTCACTTTTAAGCTCTAAACCTCAGAATTCTGTTACACTCTATAGATTCAGCTATATTTTCTGACTGACTACATCTAAGTTCAGAATCTTAGATGTGAATGTCATCTTCTCAAATGGAGGGATCTCAGTTCATGTGGGCCTGGTGTAATATGCAGGACCTAAAAGGCACTTAAAATAGTTAAACTCGGGGCCGGAGCGATAGCACAGCGGATAGGGCATTTGCCTTGCACACGGCCGACCTGGGTTCAATCCCCGGCATCCCATATGGTCCCCCAAGCACCGCCAGGAGTGATTCCTGAGTGCTAGAGCCAGGAATAACCCCGGAGCATCGCTGGGTGTGACCCAAAAAGAAAAATAAATAGTTAAACTAAATGGTGTGAGTGTAATTATTCTTATTCACATTCATCTAGGCATTTATTTCATTTTTTATTTCAATCCAGTGGCTCTCTTTTGCCCAAACATAACATTTTATGTTACCACATTCTGGTGTTTTGCCTTGCAATCCCACTTAGACCCTACTATTTCCCAGATGAATTGTTGAAATAAGACTTTTATTAGTTTTTTCCACCTCCAAACCAATCTCTTTTACCCTTGTGGATCAGGATCAATCCATGGACCAGTGGTTGAAAAACACATCTCTAAACGGTCCTTGTTCTTTATTTCCAATTAATCTCTCTTAAAGGAGATTTCAGATCATAGCGTAGCGGGTAGGGCATTTGCCTTGCATGCAGCCAACCCGGGTTTGATTTCTCCATCCCTCTCAGAGAGCCCGGCAAGCTACCGAGAATATCACACCCGCATGGCAGAGTCTGGCAAGCTCCCTGTGGCATATTCGATATGCCAAAAACAGTAACAACAAGTCTCACAATGGAGACGTTACTGGTGCCCACTCAAGCAAATCGATGAACAATGGGAAAACAGTGCTACAAGTGATCTTTATTATTATTATTATAATTAACCTCCTGCTACTTTTTTCTTTAGTTTTCTGTCTGTCACTCACATCAGAATCTCATTTAACAAAACTTGTACTCAATCAATGAGCCACAGTCACAGCCCTAGATTTCTCCTCTATTATTAATTGTAAATCACTATGCCTCAATAAAAATTCAAAGGAAAAAAATTAAAAAGGAAAAGATATCTTTTATTTCTGAGGGCAAATATCCTTTTCTGACTTAATAGCAGGAAAATGAGCCTTGTGTGGAAGCTGCTGTGTTCAAAGTGGGCCTGGGTCATCCCTCAGCTACTGCTGTTGAGGAATAAACTAACCCCCTGCAAAATGTTGACAAGAAGAAACTGGGGAAGTGAATTTTCTTACACAAGAAAAGTAAGAGAATGCATTCCTACACGGGACGCTCACTTAGAGCAAACTGCTTCAGGGACAAATCTCAGAAATCTGGGGAAACTGAAGCATATTACAGTGGAGAAGATGCTTGACTTGCATGCAGCCGACCAGGTTCAATCCCCAGCACCCCATATGGTCCCCCAAGGACTTCCAGGAGTAACTCCTGAGTGCTGAGCCAGGGGTAAGCCCTGAGCACTGCACGGTGTGACACCCTCGTGTGAGCAGCCCGTGTTGGCAGAGCAGGGCGAGAATCACAACCAGAAGCGTCTTTTGGAGTGAGTGAGAGCTGGGAAGTCTTCTGCGTGCAAGGAAGGCTCCATATCTGGTTGGCAGTGGCAGAAACAGGAGCGTGTGCCAGCTGTGTGTGCTGTGCTATGCCTTGGGAACAAAGGGAAGACAATGACACTAAGTGCTGTACGTCAAGCACAGGCAGTTGGCTTCCTTTTTCTGGGCCACGTGTGTGCGTGTGTGTGCATGTGTGCGTGTGTATTGCTGTGTGTGCATGTGTGTGTGCTTATGTGTGTGTGTGTGTGCATGTGTGCGTGTGTTGCTGTGTGTTGCTGTGTGTGCTGTGTGTGCATATGTGTGCGCATGTGTGTGCATGTGTGTGTGTGTGTGTGTGTGTGTGTGTGTGGTGGGTGGCTCCTGAGCCGTGCAGTGCTCAATAGGCCTTGGAGGCTCCTCCAGGAGAGGCTCAGCCACCCAAGCTGACAGTTCTATGCAAGGGTCTGAAGTTGTGGTGCTGTTTGGGCCTTGCAGTGCTGGGGATTATTTGTCCTACCCTGGCCCAGGGCGATGGGACTCCAGGCCACACCTGGTGGTGCTTGGGTGCCCCTACAGAGTAGCACCCAGAAATGCTTAGGAGGCCTTGTGGTGCCATGGATTGAACCAAGGTTAGGTGCATGCTAGGCAAGCGCCTTAGCCCCTATACTCTCTTTCTGACCCCTATTTGCTCTCCCCACCCATCCACCCACCCATTAATTTATTTAATGAGCACCTACTATGTCTAGGCACTGTTAGTTTCTAAGTACCCTGTAGCAAACTGAAAAATTAGAATCTCCTCCTGCGTGCTATTCATAGTTCATGGAGAATAGCACCAAAGAATCACATTCATAAAAGCAACTGGACAACAGTGACAAGAAAAGGGCAGGTCAGTGCACAGGAGGGATTACCTTGTTGAGGGAAGATCCCAAAAGACTTCCCTGTAGAAATCAAGACAAAACTGAGATCTGAAGGTAGAGGGAAATATAGACAGTCAAGAAGGAGGAAAATATCCTGGGGTACCAGAAGTACAGTGCGGTAACAAGGGCAGAACATGACTGAGATGAAAGCTTCAGAATAACCACTTCACAGATGGGGAAACTGAGATCCATGTGGGTGATGTCCCCCTGCTCAGGCTCCCCAGGAGTGGCAGCTACAGGTAGAAGCAGCTTTGTCTACAGCCCTCCTGGTCTCTAGGAAAACAAGTGGAAACTGTGTCAAAGAAGCCACAAGAATCCCAGCCTCTGTGGGACGCCCGTTTCCCTCACGCTCCTGCCTCTCAGTCCACAGGGCCTGCAGTCCAGAGTGGCCATGGAGCCCTGCCCAGAAGAGCACTACTGGGACACTCTGCTGAGTGTCTGCATCTCCTGCAAATCCATCTGCAGCCATCAGATTCCACGCACCTGTGCAGCCTTCTGCAGTGAGTTCTGGGGTGCGCAGGGCTGCTGGTCTCACTGAGCTAGGGTCACTGGCATGGGGAGGGTGGACCGTGGGCAGAGTGGGGCTGCTTCCACCAAGTCTCTGTTCTGAACTCCCTGTCCCCTACCCAGGCTGGCACTGCCTCACAGCCCTGCGCACGCCTGTCCCTGCACAGAGTGCCCGCTGCTGCTTTCCTGGGATCCTCTGACCCACCCTCAGGACTCAGTCACACTCACAGGGGTCTTTGGCTGTCCAGTAGACATCAGCTTTGCCTTTCTGGGCCATATCCGGTGGTTCTCAGGGTATACTCTTAGCTCTGAACTCATTCCTGGTGGGTTTGAGAGACCCTATGGGATGCCAGTGTTCAAAACCAGGTTGGCAGCATGCAAAAAAAATCTCTCCATACCCTCTTCTGAAACTTTAATGTAGAAATTGCCAAACATACACAAAGAGGAAAGTCTGACAAATCGTCAGCTTCCAACATCAGAACAATTCTGCCTTTTTGCTCTGAAAAAAGCGTTGTGCTTGTGCATTTAAGAGCTAGTGGAAGAACTCATCATTTCTGCAATACTGGATCCTGAATTTCTAATACACAGGATCTCTGAACCTTAATATTCCATCTACCAAGGAATAACTCTTAATAACTAAGACTCAGACTATATCCAATTTTCCTTGAGGTTTGGAAAAATAAAATCTTTGTTTGTTCTTTTTTATAACTTGCTCTGTTGTATTTGAGGCTTTTTTGGGGGGGGTAGGTGGGCAGGGGATGGGGCTTCAGAGTAGTACTCAGGAGGTCTGGGATCTGCCCCCCACCCCCACCCCCTTGCCACACTCACATACACAGTGGGCTCAGTGCAAGGACCTGAGAATAGTCCTGCTCAGGTCCTGTAGTGCCAAAGATGCCCTGGGCTACCCCAGAAGTGCTTGGGGGATCATGTGCTGCCAGGAGTCATACCCAGGTCAACCATATGCCAGGCATTGCCCTAACTGCTGAGCTCTTCCCACTCGCTGTTTCTGTTCTCCCTGGTACACTGAGGTCTCTGCATCTGCACCGTATCTGCAGGCTGTGAGCTCCCCTTGCACAGTTACATAAGGAGCAAGAGCTTCATGCCTGAGGAGGTGCTTAGAGTCACTGTGTGACTCATCCCACCCTTACTATTTTTTGTTTGTTTGGGGGCCACACCTCACAGTACTCAGGGCTTACTCCTGGTTTAAGAGTAAGAGATCACTCAGAGATCACTCCTAGTGGAGCTTGGGGGTCCATAAGGTGTGAGGAAGTGAACCCCGGTCAGCTTTGTGTAAGGCAAGTAAAGGCCTTGCCTGCTGTTCTATCTCTCTGGTACCAACCCATTCTTAGTTTAATAAATGCTTCTCCTTTATTGGATTTGAAATTTAAAGAGTTTGGCATGACAATGTAATAAACTGGATATCAATGTTAAAGGATAACTTTAAAAAATCCATGATAAGTTTAGAAACCAAGAAATACACTTGTCAATTACCTATAGGCCTAAAAGAATGAAATAAGAATGAAAAGTAAAAGCATTTTAAACAATATTTCTAGAAAATGCTACATACCAAAATATATATAGGGCAAGGGAGATGGCCCAAAGGGTTGGAGTCCATATTTTGCATGTGGGAGACCTGGGTTTGAGCCCCAGCTCCTAGTGGTCCTTTGAGCACCATCAGGAGTGATTTCCAAGCACCAAGATGAGGAGTCATTCCACAAGCACCACCAGATGTGGCTCATCATCCAACAGTTACTTATTAAATGCATGAGATGCTAATATAACAGTCCTTAGAGGATAATGTACAACCTTGATTCCCATATTGGAAATTTGGATTACTCTGGAATTGCTTTATAAGGGGTACCTTCAAAGCACTTCTCAGGGGATACTGGCTCTGGAAACGTGTGACCAATCAGCCAAGGGTTCAAGGCTTGGGCTTGGCAATGTGGCATTGTGTAGACCCAGAAGTGCTTTCAGGGCTATACCCAGTGGGCCTGTGGACACATACAATGCAGGATTCAAGCTCAGGCAGGAGGGGCATGCCTCCTGAGCCCTTGGAATTGCTTTTGCAAAATTAGACTATATTTTTAAATGTTTCCTTATTTTATTATTGGTTGTGGTGTCTCCCAAGCAGTAGCAATGCTCAGCCCACCAGACCAGTGGGTGTGAGGATGCAGTGAGAACCCGATGATGCAGTGCAGGGCCCAAGGATGCAGTGTGGGACCCGAGGTTGAAGTGCGGGACCCAAGGGTGCAGTGAGGACTCGAGGATGCAGTGATGATCCAAGGATGCAGTGAGGAACCGATGATGCAGTGAGGGCCTTAAGAGGCAGTGAGGACCCAAAAATGCAGTACAGGGCCCAAAGATGCAGTGCAGGGCCCAAAGATGCAGTGCAGGACCCAAGGTTGCAGTGCAGTACCCAAGGATGCAGTGAGGACCTGAGGATGCAGTGAGGGCCCGAGGATGCAATGAGGACCTGATGATGCAGTGAGGACCTGAGGATGCAGTACAGGGCCCGATGATGCAGTGAGGACCCAAGGATGCAATTACAGGGCCCAAGGATACAGTGAGGGCCCTAGGATACAGTACAGGGTCCGAGGATGCAGTGAGGGCCCAAGTATGCAGTGAGGACCCGAGGAGGCAGTGAGGACCCGAGGAGGCAGTGCAGGGCCTGAGGAGGTAGTACAGGTCTTGAGGATGCAGTACAGGACCCAAGGATGCAGTGAGGACCCGAGGATGCAGTATAGGGCCTGAGGATGCAGTACAGGGCCCAAGGATGGAGTGAGGACCCAAGGATGCAGTGAGGATCCAAGGATGCAGTGAGGACTCGAGGATGCAGTACAGGGCCCGAGGATGCAGTGCTGCTCTCTGGTGCCAGGGATTCCTGGACCACCCCAGCGGATTTCTTTTATTTATTTATTTATTTTTTTTGCTTTTTGGGTCACACCTGGTGATGCACAGAGGTTGCTCCTGGCTCTGCATTCAGGAATTACTCCTGGTGGTGCTCAGGGGACCATATGGGACGCTGGGAATTGAACCCAGGTCAGCCGCATGCAAGGCAAATGTCCTACCCACTGTACTATTGCTCCAGCCCCCATGGATTTCTTTTTAAACTCTACTGTCCTCCAAGGCTAGACAATCTGCTGCTGTCTGTCACCCTAGGGCATCCCTCATTTCTGTTTCCCAGAGTCCTTCAACTGTCACAAGGAGCAGGGCTGGTACTACGACCAGCTGCTGAAAGACTGCATCAGCTGTGCCTCTATCTGTGGCCGCCACCCCATGCAATGCACCTTCTTCTGTGACAAGTTCAGGAGCACCGCAAAGTTCCCAACTGAGGTCAGGAGACAGCGAACTGAAGAGACCGGAATCAGGTCTAGCAACCTTGGACGGAATCAGGGACCACAGCACAGAGGTGCAGAGGCGGGTCCAGGTAAGCTTGCCTGTAAATCAGGCTGACCACCGAGAGCCCATCCTGAGACCCAGAGGGCATGCACAGCTAACAGTGCCAACAAGACCTTGATTCTGTGTGAGACAAGGAAGATCCCCTAAAAGTGATCACAGGGGGCTAGAACGATAGTACAGTGGATAGTGCATTTGCCTTGCACACAGCTGACCAGGGTTCGATCCCTGGCACCCCATATGGTCCCCCAAGCACCGTCAGGAGTAATTCCTGAGTGCAGAGCCAGTGTAACCTCTGAGCATTGCTGGATGTGACCCAAAAAAGAAGCTAAAGAAAAAAAAGTGAGCTACGGGACACTCAGCTCTAGGGATGAGTACAGTGCTCATGGACTGAGCCTCTGTTTAGTGGCGTGCAGTAGGAAGGAAGGATCCAGAAAAAGAATTCACCAATGCCTGAGCAGACACAAGCACTGCCATGGGCCCGTCCACAGAGAGCAGTTCTGACGCTCTCTGCTGCTGGCGGCTTCCTGCTTTGCAAAGATAAAATAATGTGCACGGGACAGGCCTGTCCTTGAGCACCAGTCATGGTCTAACGGGGCTGCTCACACATACTCCATTCATCCTGTCTGCTGGGTCATGTGGGCAAGGATGGGGCGGACATCCTAAGGAGGGGGGAAAAGGGTGGTGAAGGCTCAGGTCAGGCCCCTGGTCCCACCCTACACTGCTTTGCAGCCTTTTTAAAGTTCCTTGCTTTCCGAGTCTTGTTCTTGAGACAGAGTTCTTCCATGCTTGTGGCAGGGTGAAGAGGGGCAAGGGAACACACCTCAGGGTCAGGGTGAGGGGATGAGGGTACAACTCCGGCTGGTGCTGGGGGGAGGAGTGGCAGGGGTGCAGGGAAGCTGGCAGGAGCTCTGAGCAAGACTGGGACTGAATCCCAGCCTGAGGCAGGGGTGCAGAGAAGCTAGGCTGTCCCCCAGAGTTTGTCAGCATTCGCAGAGAGGGGCTCTGGGGGGCTTTCTGGGAAGAGCAGACAGCGGCCAGTCTGGGAGCAGCAAGGAGCCAGGTCTGCTGTGGCTGGGGCTGGGGGTGAGCATCCCCCAGGTGAGGAGTTTGTGGGGTCTGGGTCTCCCGTGGCACCACTACAGGGAGCACCAGGCTTTCCTGTCAGCTCTCCCAGCTGTGGGCCAAGGGCAGGACCTCAGGCATCAGAGTAAAGCAGGTGCTCCACACGCGGAAACCCCAGGATCTGTCCTCAGACTGCCTGGAGCCCCCGCGCATGGGCTAGAGGGGCCCAAATCGGAGCAAAGCAAATCCCCAAATCTGGAGCCCGGCCTCATCCAGCACACTGGGCGGGACACTAGGCGGGACTCCAAGTGCCTCGTCCTGAGGGGTGGGGGAGGGGAAGGAGGGCGGGGGGAGAGATGAAAACCGGAGGGCTACGGGGGGGGGGGGGGGGGGCACGGCAGCCAGGGGGATCAGACGCTGTGGACTCAGGAAGAGGTGAGGTGTCCAGGCCGCCCACAGGCAGCCCCGGCACAAGACTGGGGGCCTGGGCATGGTGACCACAAGGGAGCCACTGAGGGCCTGGGAGGGCCTCTTCCTGGCAAAGACAGAGGCCTCCGCTGGCAAAGACAAGAAATACAAGGACATGCGGGCGGGCAGCTCCTTGGTGCTGGATTATAGGGACAGAAAGGTCCCCTCAGCACAGCAGCAGCTCTCAGCCCCATGCTCAGCTTGGGGGAGTCCCCGAACCTCACCTTGGAATAAAGCCGTCAAGGGCATCCAACAGAACACATAGGATCACAGAGAAACACTGGATGCTGCAATACTGTGGGAACTGCACAGGGAGATCGGAAGATGAGTGAAATTTTAATTCACAACATTTGGCTGGAGCGATAGCACAGCGGGTAGGGCGTTCGCCTTACAAGCGGCCAACATGGCCAACCCGAGTTCGATTCCTCCGCCCCTCTCGGAGAGCCCGGCAAGCTACCGAGGGTATTCGACATGCCAGACACAGTAACAACAAAGTCTCCAATGGAGACGTTACTGGGCCCGCTCGAGCAAATCGACGATCAACGGGAGGGCCTTTACCTTTACCTTTACCTTGGCCAGAGAGCGAGCACAGTGGGTAGGGAGCTTGCCTTGTACACAGCCAACACAGGGATCCACAACCCCCAATCAATGCAGAGTGCAGAGTCAGGGGTAACCCCTGAGCATTGCTATGTGTGACCCAAAAACAAAACAGAACAACACTTCACATGCATGTGTTGGGACCAGATAGCACAACGGGTGCGGCTCTTGCCTTGCACCCAGTCTACCAGGATTTGATCCCCAGGATCCCATATGGTTCCCCAGCCATACCAGGAGTGATTCCTGAGTAAGCCTGAGCACAACTGAGTGTGACCCCCTCCAAAAAAATAAAAAATTAAAATGAAAAGTAAAAGCTCCAAAGAATATCCTTTCTCAATTCCTCCAGCTCAGGGGTCACACTCCTTGGGCTGCGCCACACCCAGCAGTCTAGGTTGGATCTTCCTTGGCTCCCCCTGAGTGTCCGAGCCTGTCTTCTAGCTCTCTTCTTTTGCAAGGACACTCATCATGGAATTGACCCCCATCCAGGATCAGGTCATGGGGCTGGAGAGATAGCACAGTGGGTAGGGTGCTTGGCTTGCTTGAGTCAACCCTGGTTTGAACCCCAGCATCCCATCTGGTACTTCGAGCACCACCAGGAATAATTCCTGAGCACTGACCCAGAAGTAAGCCCTGAGCACAGCCGGGTGTGGCCCCAAAATAAAAGTAAAATGGCCCCCAAACCCAACCAAAGCGAGGATCAGCTCAGCTCTAGACCCCTAGCTTCATGAACCCTGCAAAGTCCATAAAAGGTCACTGAGGAGGGAGGCAGTGGCCAGAGGAGAGTCTCATTCCAGGAGTGAAGGGTCCAGCAGTGCAGGAAGCGCAAGGCAAGTAGCACACCCACGTCGTGAAAGGGAACGGGCCTCTGGGGCCAGGCTGGTGGGGACGAGGCTTGGAGAGGAGACCCATTCCCGTGGAGGGAACCCCCGAGGGCGGGCACTGCGCTCAGAGGGAGCAATGAGCCCGAGTCAGCTCGTGGGCTTGGGACAAGATGGGGGCTGGCTGCTGTGCAGTCTTCTGTGAGGGGGGAACGGGAAGCCCCGTCACAGATGTGACTTCGTGGGAAAGCTCAGGCCTTCCCTGCGGGTGGCCCTGGGTTCGATCTCCGGTGGGAAGAAATAGAGAGCTCAAGGATGCTGGGCGATCCTCAAACTTTCCACTCAGGCCTGCCACCCGGTACATATTTACCTCAGGAATGACAATGCTGAAAGACAGGAATGTCATGTTCTGTTTACAGATGAGGAAATGAATTAATGAAGAGTGAAATGTCCAGAAGTCACATTCAATGCAGTGAGCTGTGGCTGCAGGACCCGGGATTAAAATCAGCCTTTCTGCTCTGGCTGAAACCGGCCCAGCAGTCCAGGACTGGCCTGGATTTCTGGCTCAGGCTTGCCAGGGCCACAAAGACCCTCCCCTCCCCCCCAGAGCAAAGCATTACTACAAAGCAATGCTACAAAGCATCCAAACAGCCAGCCTGAGTCTGAGTTGGGGAAGCAGCAGGCCAGGGAAATTCTACATTTATGTGAGAGCTCACTTTTTTTTTTCATTTTTATTAGTGAAACACCTTGAGGTACAGTTGCAGACTTACAAATTTTTGTGCTTGGGTTTCAGTTACACAATGATCGAGTGCCCATCCCTCCACCAGTGCCCATTCTCCACCACCACTAATCCCAGTATCCCTCCATCCCCCATCCCCCCATCCCACCCTGCCTCCGTGGCAGGGCACTCCCTCCTGTTCTCTCTCTCCTTTAGGGTGCTGTGGTCCGCAAAAGAGGCATTGGGTGGCAATTATGTTTGGTCTATAGTCTACTTTCAGCATGCATCTCCCATCCTCCCATACTTTCAGCATCCATCTCCCACCCTTTATTTGGTGCTCCCTTCTCTATCTGAGCTGCCTTTACCCCTAGAGTGTGTGGCTGGCCTCCAAGCCATGGAGTAAACCTCCTGGTATTTATCTCGGCTATTCTTGGATGTGAAGACTCTTATTAACCAAAAACAATCACCGGTTTGGAAATGCAAACTGCCCTGTGGGTCTAGAAACCACTTGGAGGGTGCTGCCCCCTGGCGGTGCTGCACTACAGTTGCACTCCAAGCCATTCTCGAGGGAAGATTTTCATTCCCAGACAATCTGAAATTTGTTCCCCTGTGCTCCCATGGGGTGAGAGGGTAGCAATTAAATGAGAGAGGACTCCAGTCTGGTGGGTCAGGTCCCAGAGAGCCAGCGGCTTCCCACCACCATCACAGAGACAGTCACACTAGCGACCTGAGTGCCGCATCCTCCCCTTCAAGGCTCTGAGAGGGGTGCACCACCAGAGTGGCTCTGAGCGGCTTTTCTACTAGGAACTGTTATACCCAGATCACTGTCACTGTCACTGTCCTCCCGTTGTTCATCGAGTTGCTCGAGCGGGCCCAGTAACGTCTCCACTGGAGACTTTGTTGTTACTGTGTTTGGCATACCGAATACGTCACGGGGAGTTTGCCAGGCTCTGCCGTGCGGGCGAGATACTCTCGGTAGCTGGCCGGGCTCACCGAGAGGGGCGGGGGAATCGAACTCGGGTCGGCCATGTTGGCTGCGTGCAAGGCAAATGCCCTACCGCTGTGCTATCGCTCCAGCCCATACCCAGATCATTTTTTAAAATAAAACCATCATGGTAATTAAACAAAAAAAAAAATGGTGGGACAGGCACTGGGGATTCTTGTCCCATTCCAAGCTAGGTTCTCTCTATCTTTATTTATGGAGAAAACTATTGTCATTGTTTTGTCTTTCCACATATGGTCTTTGTTCCCTTTTTTGGTTTGTTTTTGTCTTTGGTTCCCACCCAGCTATGCTCACGAATTACTCCTGGCAGTGCTCAGGGGACCCTATGTGGTGCTGGGGATCAAACACAGGCCGGCCATGTGCAAGGCAAGCGCCCTACCCACTGTATTCTTGCTCCAGCCCACATATGCTCTTACCCACCCCTGTTTCCCTCTCCTTGTTTCTTTTTGGTGTCAGGAAATATATGGGTGAAAGAGGGAGCCAGGCCAGAGAGACAGACCAGTACTGAAGGTATGCGTCCTGCGTGCAGCTGAGCCTGGTTCCATACCTGGTTCTGTAGCTGGCATCAGTCTCTGAGCACAGCCCAGGGTCTGTGGTGATGCCCAGCATCACATCCTCATGCCCTCACCTGCTGGCCAGCTTGGCCAAGAATCACAGGGAACCCGATTCTCGTGAGCATCACTTGCAAGACCCCCAGAATGAAAAGGAAGAAAGGGGGGCCACAGAGCAGGAAGAGGCAAGCAACAGGGGTATTCCCCTTGATCCTATCTAGCCCACCACCATATCAGGGATGTGAGGGCTGAGATGGCCCTGGAGCACCTGACCGAGCCGCCACGTGGCAGGGACACGGTGTCCTGCCAGCCCGTGAAAGCTGTCATTGGATGACCTTTCTGCCTGAGTTGACCTAGATGACCTTGCACTGCATGAGCTAGATGCTCAGGGAATCACGTGCTGAGGCCAGGGGATGCTGTTGGCAGGGAAAGCCAGTCTGACCAGGGGGCCAGGTTCTCTGTCCACACTCACAGCAAAGAACAGAAGGTGACATTGAAAAGTTTTAAAGAATATGAGCCAGAACAGGAGTACAGCAGGGTAGGGCATTTGCCTTGTACACAGCTGACTCGGGTTCCATCCGACTTGGGTATGACCCCATCTGGTCCCCTGAGCACTACCAGGAATGGTCCCTGAGCACAGAGCCAGGAGTAAGCCCTGAGCACTTCCAGGGACACTCCCTGTGCCGTCCCCCTCCCCCAGGAAAAAAAAAGGGCATGAGCACTACCCAAGGGACTCAGAGCTTCTGCAGAGCCAGGTAGCCACCAGGAGTTGACCTTCAAATCTTCTGTCAACAGAAGGTATTGCTCTGGGAAGCTGATAATATAGCATCTTTTCCAAGCTACTTAGCGTGGGGCCCAAGTCTTGTCAAGAAAAAGGACTTGGAGCTGCTGCTTCTCATCACCCGTCTTATTGCAGATTCCTACTAACCTGTCCCTGGCGGGTCAGCCCTCAGGATGAAGCAGACAGCCATGTCCAGGGTGTTGAGATGGGAGGGTCCATGGCCATGGGGAAAGTCCACTTTAAGTGTGAACATGTGAATCTGAACGATCCTCCGAGGGGCCCCTTTGGCTTAGTTCTTTCTTATTTACCTGCCACTGCTGGTCCTGGGCTAGGCCTTTGGGTTAGGCAGGCTTGGGAGCAAGTCGGGAGGTTGGAGTCCTGGTACTTTCCTTCAGGAAACTTGCTGTGGGTGGGCTGGGCTGGGCAGAGGGGGCTGAGGAAGAGTGGTACAAGTTCTTTCCATGCAGGGAGCAGAGTCTGTCCTAGATGTCCACCGAGGCACCCCCAACCCACTTAATTTATCCTTTGTGGCCCTCCACCCATCTGATGATCTACCCAGGTTCTGGGGTGGCTGAGGCCGGCGGCAGCAAAGCTCCAGGCAGCAGAGGTCGATGGTGCGGGATGCACCCTGGGAGCTCGCTCTCTCTCTCTCTCTCTCTCTCTCTCTCTCTCTCTCTCTCTCTCTCTCTCTCTCTGCTTTCTTCTGCAGATGCTTAAGTGCATCCCTCGGAGTGAGACTGGACAGTCCAGGGCCACAAGACAGTTCACTTTCTCTGTGGCAGCTCAGGGCAACCCAGAAAGCACCTACTGGGGGAACAGGCCAGGACTGGCACCGCAGTAGTCTACTGCTTGGCCAGTATGCGGGTACAGGATGGGGGGCAGGGGGCATTCTCTGGAGCCCCTCACACGCCAGCAGTTTGCAGTAGCACAGGTGACCTATCACCTCTCATAAAGCCTGCTGTCTCGCTACTTTTTTGATTTTTGACTCATGTCCCGTGGTGCAGGGGGACTACTTCCAGCAGTGCTCAGGAGACCATGGGGGTGCAAGGGATCAGATCAGGGGCTCCCACATACTTTCATGTCCTGTGAGCCATCTCCCAGTGCCCATGGCCTCAACTATTGGTCCAGCCAGGGCAACGGTTTATTCCAGATGCAGGTCAGAGCAGCTCGTGGGACTTGTGGTCACGAGCAGGGCCCCTGCTCTGCCCTGGGCTCTCCCTGTGGCTCCTCTGGCCCTTTGGGGGCCTCGGTCTCCCAGTGTGGGGCCCCAGCATGTGGGGATCCTCCAGGGGGTGTCGTCACTTTCTCCCTCCTTGGCTTCTGAATCCTGGTGCAAGATGTTTGCAGGTCTAGGGCGGTGAACCCCACCCACCCAGTTTCTATCTCTTCAGCAAAATGTCAGAGTGACACCTAGCAACTCTCCCACTTAATAAATCCCCTGACACCAAGGATGGAGAGCCCGCACCAAGGAGGGTGACATGGCCAGAGTGCAGCCATCGGCATGCGGGTCTTCACCATGAACAGATGACTCTGGGGTTCAGTTTTGTCATCTGCAAAATGAAATGACATGGTCGGCCACCATGGGAGAAAGCCCGGCAGTTCCTAGCAGAGTGAAACAGAGGCACCATCATGGGAGGGGGGACAATCCTAGGAACCTGCACCCACAAACTCCAAACACTGGCGCCCACAGGGAGCCCCTGCACTCACGTCCACAGCAGCAATAGGCTAAGAGCAGAAGGGGGAACCGCCCAGGCCCTGCTTGGATGAGGGGATCCCGGGATGTGGCTGGTGGGGAGTGTCCTTCAGCGGGAGGGGGGGAGGGAGGGTACCAGGGCCACAGGCAGCAGGCTACACATGAACCTCCAAACATGCGAGGCTGGAGGAAGTAGTGCTGGGGTGGGGGGTCCTGGAGTGGGCCCTTCCTGCAGTGCGCAGAGCAGAAATCCGGCTGCAGCAACCCCAAGGGAGCGAGGTGGCACACAGTGGCTGGAATGTCCTTGGGATGAGGGCACCCTGACCCCACAGGCTTGCAGATGTCTTCTAAACTGTTACTTTGGCAGACATGCCTGGCACAGGAGGGCTTAAGTTGCCGTGCACTTGCTGATGCCATTCAAATCCCAAGTGCTGGTCTGGCTTTCCACCCAACGCAAGACACCGGGAGAATGAGGGGCTTGGGCAAGTGGGGCATTTATTTGACTCTGGGCTGAGATTCCTCTGAGAGGCAGAGTGACAGACAGGCCTGGGGGTGGGAGCCCCCGCTTTCCCAACACCCCCCTCCCCATCCCGCAGGCCCTGAGCAGTTGCAGTCTCCTCAAGATCGTTACCCGCTCTCTAGGGGAGGAAGCTTCGGGCCAGGCTGAGAGAGACCCTCCCTAGCCTCTGATCCATGTTGTCCTTCCCCCTCTGAAACTGCCCCACCCAGGACACACAGCAAGAGGGCCACCAGGAGGTGGGCTGTGCTGAGGTCTTGGGAGAAGCTGCTAGAGCAGGGGGTGGTGGATGGGGGTGGAGGCAGTGGGGGGTGGTCTGTCTTCCCAGTCAGGGTAGGAGGGCAGGTCTTTGTTGCTGCAGCTCTAGAGGGGTTTCAGCGTTAGGAGCCCCTCCTTAGCCCTCCCCACCCCACTCTCTTGCAGTGCCCCCGGGACTGAAGCTGAGCACAGAGCAGCTGGCCCTGGTCTACAGCACCCTGGGGCTCTGCCTGGGCGCCATCTTCTGCTGCTTCCTGCTGGCCGTTGCCTGTTTCCTCAAGCGGAGAAGCGCGCAGTTCTCTGGCCCGCCCCCGCCGGGGCCCTGCCGGCCGGGGGCCACGTCCACCAAGGGTGAGCCTCCACGGTGGTTCTTGTCCTCCTGCTCTTGAGACAAGCCGGGCCCTGCGGTCCCGCCCTGCCTTACTGAAGTCCGAGTGGACAGCAAGGCCGGGATGATTGGGGGCGGACAGCCTGGGGGTGGGGGTGAGTGACCGACCACCCAGTTGGACGGGGATCACCTGGAGGGTTGGGGTGACCGCAGAACCCCCCCCCCCAGCCCGCTCCTGCCCAGGCGCCCCAACTCGGGAGCTGGAGGGTGTGGGAGCCTAGTCGGGGAGTTGGGGTTGGCGGAGCAACGCCGGTTTACCCGCTGCGGTCGCCGCCGTTTCCTTGCCGCTGTCCCCCGAGAGAGGCGGGCAGGTCCGGCCGAGGCCAACGCGGTTCCCCTCGAGCAGATCACTGGATGGAAGCCGGGAGCGCCGCGGGGCCGCTGGAGCCGGTGGAGACGTGCAGCTTCTGCTTCCCGGAACGCAGGGCGCCCACCCAGGAGAGCACCGGGCCGCCTCCCACCCCAACTCCGGTGCGCGCCCCGGCCGCTCCGCAGGCGCCCTGCACGCGCGCGGGGGACGGCAGCCTCGGGCCGGGACTTGCGGCCCCGCAGGACTGGGGCTCCGCCGCGTGACGGAGGCGGGGACCCCCGGATGGACGGCACTGTCTCCATCCCATCCCGCCCCGGCTCGGCACCCTGGGAGGGCTCGAGGTCGCCACCGCTCACACACCCGGCCTGCGGGAGCCAGCCCTCAGGAATCCTGCAGAAATAAAGCTCTGTGCGCACCTGCGTCTGTCACCGTGTCCTGCCTGTTTAGGGATCCTGCGGGAGGTTCCCTCGCGCCTGCCTGCTTAGCGTGGCTGGAGGTTCCCAGCCTCAGGAGGACCCGGCTGGGACCGCTGGGAGATGCGGAGCGTGCCGGGAAGACGCTCGCCAGCACCACAATCAGGCTGGGGTAGCAGTGTGTGCGTGCACACGTGTCCTGGTGTGTGCATGTGGGGAGGGGCATGCGTGGGTGTACAAGCACGCACCTGTGTGCGTGTGCACAGGTGTGGACAGGCCTGCGTGTGCTGTGTCAGGGGCAGCTCTGAATATTCACCATGGCAACAGAACTGCTCCTACATCTAGCCACTAACCAGTCCTATTATTGGCCTTTTTATAAAACAGCAACAACGAAACATTAACTTACCTTTTCTTCTACATCTACTTGCAGCTCCTACTAACATTTTGCGAACTCTGACAATACTAACATCTGAGCATCCACACATTTTCGATGTTGTCCATGTTTTATACTTATGTAATTTCGGACGGGGAGAGGGGGCATACCCAGTGGTGCTCAGGGCTGACTCCTGGATCTGCGCTCAGGGATCACTCGTGGCAGGCCTCGGGGACCATATTGGGTACTGGGGATCAAACCTGGGTGGGCCATGTGCAAAGCAAACGCCTTCCCCACTCTATTACCATTCCAGCCTGTATTTATGTAATTGCTTCTTCCTTCTCATTCAACCTACTTGGTGGGGTTTAAGCCTGCAAATGCAGAACCAGGGTGATCTACACTAAGCCTGTGACACCCCAACTGAGCGGCCCCTGAGTGCCTCCGAGGGGTAGGAAGCCTGGTTCTCGCCTCCTTACACTGCTGGTCACAGACACTTACTGTGACGAGCGAGCCCACGCAGCCAGGCCACAGCGTGGGACACTGTTTCTTGGTCCAGCTCAGAGTTGGCTCCCACAGAGGCCCACCCCTCTCTCCCCGGCCTGTGTCTGTGTCCAGAGTAGCCCTTTTTATGAGGGCACTGGTCACTGGATGAGAGCCCACCCGAGTGACCTTACTTTAACTTGATCACGTCTGTAAGGAGTTCATTTCTAAAGAAGGGCCCACGTTGAGGTCCCAGGTGGCGGGACTTGGACCGGTGAATTCCAAGGCACCCTGTCAGTCACTCCACAGCCTTCCCTCGGACCACTTCCACTTTATCTCTGCCTGCAGGCAAGTTGGCATCGAAAGAACAAGTGTCTGGGATGGTGTCTGGCTCTCTGCACGGTTAACCCATGTGGCACAAGAGACAGCTCGGCTTCGGGGTGGTTAACTGCCATGCCAGCCAAGCAGCTTCTTCCTAGAGTCCAACAGGAAAATCCTGTCAGTCTGGGTGTCACTAACTCCATCAGTGAACACATCATGGGCTGAGGCGTTCCCTTTAACGCTCAGCCCAGAGGTCCAGGGTAGGTGCTTGGGGGCCATGAGGTACCAAGGATCAGGCACAGGGCACGACACCACTAAGCATGTATGCCACCAACTGCTCTCCCAGACCCTACCTAGCATTTCCTTCTTTGGGTGAGAACACTGGAGGTCCACTCTCTTGGCAGCTTTCAAGAATATCAGAAGATATAGCGGGTCGGGAGCTTGCCTTGCTTTGCAGCTCACCTGGGTTTGATCCCCAGCATCCCTGTGGTCCACTGAGCCTGCCAGGAGCGATCCCTGAGCCAGGAGTAAACCCAGAACACTGCTGGGTGTGGCCCCAAAACAATAAAACAAAAATAATAGAATATTAGTGGATATAATCACACGGTATGTGAGTTTCTCTGAACACTGGCCTTTTTATTCATGCCCCTTCTAACACGTTTGAATGATTTTTTACAATATGCATCCTTAAATAGTCAACCCCCAAATAATAATTCATCACTTTACATTACTGTGTAACAACTACAAGCTCCAATCCCCTTGTACCCAATCTTTTGCACTGTTGTACAATTTTGGTCCACATGTTCTTCAGACTCATAATGTACTGTGACTATTTTTGTTTTAAAAATAAAATGCTTTAAAAAATTTTAAAAATAAATAAAAATAAAATGCTTTTATAATGGCTGAAAAATAAGCAATCCCTTTTCCTTTTTTGACTTTTGGACCATGCCTCCATGGTGCTTAGGGTTTAATCCTAGCTCAGTTCAGGGTTGTATTGTAATAGACTATTTTTGCTTTAAAAATAAAATGCTTTTATAATGGCTGAAAAAATAAGCAATTCTTTTTCCTTTTTTGACTTTTGGACCATGCCCCACGGTGCTTAAGGTTTAATCCTAACTCTGGTCAGCTGCATGCAAGGCAAGTGCCCTGCCCACTGTACTATCTCTCTGGCCCCCTCAGCTTTGATCATGTCTACTGACCTTGGAGCTCATACTTCATTCCACAGCCATGTTGAATCTACTGATTGGCCTATCAAAGGCATTTCTTTGCCGCCTTCACCACACTTGTATCCTTGTAGCATTTACGCCTGGTTCCCAAGTTCCAGCTCAGTGCTGAACCCCTACCTACTCAGGCATGGGCATCACATCTCCCACAAGAGTCCTCAACATTTAGTTATTTCAAATGTCCCACCTGATTATTTCAACATCTGAGCCATCCCAGAGTCTGCTTTTACTGATGTTTTTGTCTCTTGACAGGGTATCGTTTATACTTGCTCTTTAGTGTGTCAGAGTTATTTTTTACAGGGACCACATTCAGTAGTGCTGGAAGAGCCTGGGGTCCCTCCAGGCAGAGCTCAGTTCCAGCCTGGATCTTGTGTTCAGGAGTCACTGAGGCCAGTAGAGGCAGTCCTGGGGCCACGGGGCAGACGCCTGGTAGTGCTCTGAGGGCGTGTGGTGCTGGAGATCACACTCACCAGAAATGTTCCACTCCTGCTAGACACATGCTCGAATTAGGGGCTTGGAGGGTGGTGGAGATGGGGACACAGCTGGTAGCTCAGGGGCTTTTCTGCTCTCCTCAGGAGTGACCCCTCGCTGTGCTCAGGGGACTGTACAGAGTGCTGGGAATTGAGTGCAGATCACATGTAAACAAGCGCTTTAACCCCTGTACTATACCAGGCCCCTCTGAATTAAAAAAAATTTTTTTATTGAATCACTGTGAGAAATACCCTTACAAAGCTGTTTATGA
Organism: Sorex fumeus; assembly: GCF_029834395.1. Taxonomy (NCBI): domain Eukaryota; kingdom Metazoa; phylum Chordata; class Mammalia; order Eulipotyphla; family Soricidae; genus Sorex; species Sorex fumeus. Next base: position 1,404,849 of record NW_026606179.1, on the reverse strand, counting down.
TTAGATTTCAGTTAACAGTGTCCTCAATTTCCCTCCCATCACCCTCACCCCCAGCCTGCCTCTAAGACAGACCTCTCTCTCTCTCTTTCCCCCCCTCCCTTTTGGGCATTGTGGTTTGCAATACAAATACTGAAAGGTTGATGTGTATATCCCTAGACAAGAACTGAGTGTTAAAAATAGGTGAAGGGACATACATAACAACCCCTTGAATTTTTAATGAATGACAGATAACAGTCCAGAGACTGGGATTAGGAGCATTTGTGCTGGGCACTGGCTGCCCTTCCTCCTGCCGGGCTCAAGCAAGAGTGAGGCTGCACTCCTGGCTGGATTCCCTTAGTGCCCACTGCCTGCAAGTCTCCCCCATTTTCTTAGGGGAGCTGGTGTTCCTGCTCTACCCTCAGCTGTGTCTCTGCCTCACTGGGGATCCCTCCTCACTTGCTCTCCCCCTAGCAGACCACCATGGCTTAGGGATCGCCCACCAGGGTGGGGAGGGTGTCTTGTCTCCAAATGTTTACCCTTTGCTGAGGGCAGCCCATTAAGGGGTTCCTTACCTCCCCTGGTCACTGGGAGAACCTCATGGCCCAGCTCAGGAGAGTTTCCTGCCCCTACCTGCAGTCCACTTTCCTGTCCTCCCTCCGGGCTTTCCCTCAATAGAGGGAGGCTCACTTTTCCTGAGACACTGGTTTGTTCAGCAACAGGAGTCTGGTGAGGGTAGGTGCACACAGGAAGACTCTCTCCCACCACCCAATGTGTCCCGATTGCTTCCTTAGGGACCCAGAAGTCGGGGAAGAACCTCCAAGCGGGCAAGGAAGCTCTTCCTGTCTGTGTTGATCCACACACACCTCCCTCTAAGCAGGTGAGATGAGAGCCAGCACAGGGCTGCAGGCACATGCCCTGGAAGCAGCCACCCCAGTTTGGTTTCTGTCACCAGCTGGTCCCTAGAGGAGCAGCAGGGGGAGCCCTGAGGGCCCCCTGAGCACTACTGAGGTGACACGGGTGATCCTTGGCACTGAAGGGCCCACGCAGCACACCATCCTCAGACCCTCACTTTGAACCAACAGCCCAATAGTGAGAAACACCAGCTATGGCCCCAAGCCAGGGCTCACCCCTTTCCTCCCTGCCCTCAGCTGCAGCCCAGGGCTCACCCCTCTCCACCCTGTCAGGCAACCACCTTCCTCCACGCCGGGCTAACCGATTGTCCTGCAACTTCAGCCCATATATGGGTTACATGGAGAAAGTAGGGCTTTGGCGACTATTTAGCTTTTGATTTTAGGGAAGGTGCATTCTTCTCAGGCTTTCTGAGTTGGCAGCTAGAAGTCACAATGATTTTGTTTGTTTGATTTGGGCCACATCCAGTGGCGAGCAGGACTTGCTTCTGGCAGGCCTGGGGAGTCATGTGGGGTGCTGGGGATCAAACCTGAGCAAGGCTTTCCCTCTGTTCAATCTCTCCAGCCTCCAGAGTGTCCTTTGAAAGACATCAGTCGGCGAGCATCACAGAGACTGTACTGAGGACCATAATGACCAGAAGGGGAGAGAGAGAGAGAGAGAGAGAGAGAGAGAGAGAGAGAGAGAGAGAGAGAGAGAGAGAGAGAGAGAAGAAAAGTGTCTGCTATAGAGGCATACTGGTGGTGCAGGGGTGTAAGGAGTAAAACTGGGGACACTGGTGGTGGGAAATGTACACCGATGAAGGGATGGATGTTGGAACATTGTAGGGCTAAAACTTAGACATGAATGACTTTGCAACTGTTTATCTCATGGTGATTTGATAAAACAAATAAAAATAAAGACATGAGTCAAGGGACAGAGGAGAGCGAGTTCTCGGGGCTAAGCACACCTGCTGCAGTCCTGGAGTCCAGCCCAAGCCTGAACACTCAGGGGCAAACCCTCTCTTCCAATCTCTGAGCTTGCTGGGAGTTACCCCTGAGCACCTCTGGGTGTGGCCCCCAAACCTAACAAAGAAAATAAGACATTAGTCAGACCATGTCTCTTAGCCACTCAAAGCCCTAAGTTCTCCGCACAGAGTAGCAGCTCAGCCTCTTCCAAGGTCCCATGTGTGCCGCGGGAAGCTACAGGAGCCCCATGTGGGCCCCACTCCTCCGTGTCAGCTCAGGACCACCAAGGGAGCCAGCACCCCCCCCCCCCCGCGCCACTGTCTCTTGTCCCCAGAGACACTGTCCCATTTCCCGCGCAGCCCAAAGGCCTGTGGGTCTGTCCTGCAGCTCCCAGCGGCCAGCACTGCGCCTCCTGCCTCCTGCCCTGGGAGCCTCAGTTCACAGGCCCCTCTCAGACCTCTCCCTCTCTCTTAGTTTCTTGTCTTTGGTTCCTTACAGTCTCACTGCATGAGCTCCAGCCCTGGAAGCAGCTCAAAAGTTATTTTTGGAACAAAGGAGTTCAGGAAGGGCTAGACATCCTCCAGCTGTGTGGCCACAGCTCCAGATTCCTACAGCAGGGGCGCCCCCTGCAGCTGTGAGCAGCCTGGTGCCAGGGTCTCAGGACAATTGCATTAGGATACTTGGGGACCACAGGGAGGCAGACACCACTTAGGCCCCAGGATGTGCAGGCGGGCTCCATGCTGTAACAATGGCCAGATGTTGTGTTTTTGTTGTTTGTTTAGGGGGCACACCTGATGGTGTTCAGGGCTCACTCTTGGCAGGGCTGGGGGACCATCTAGGATGCCCAGTCAGGCGCAAGGAAAGCACCCTACCCACTGTACCGTCACTCCAGCACACCAAGGCCAGTCTCAGGACCACAGTGCTGCCTTCTCCACCTCACTCACTCAGCTCCCAGCCGACCAGGGAATCGTCTCAGTCGTGCTTAGCAACACACCTTGTTTTCCTTCCTTGTTTCCTTTGCGTATTCTCACATACTGACTTATTAGTGAAAAGACCAGTCGGCTCCCTAGAACCCAGTCTCTGGCTTGCTGGAGCCATTTTTTCCCCTTGCTAGTCAGAAGACAAATGCAGATCTGCCCTAGAGTCCTGGGCTTGGTGGGGGTCAGTTCTGGGTGTTTAGAAAACATGCTAACATAGTTTCTTTACTGGTTGAGTATCAACTCGATTTTTCTATTCTGTGCTCCTATGAGGGGGTTCTCATCATCTCCCTGTTTTATAGATGAGGTCAGAGGCTCTGGAACCAGGATTTGTGCCCAGTCTCTAAACCACTGTACTAGACAGTTGCCATCAGCATTTTCAGAGTGAGAATGGAGATTTGGGATAGCAGGAGCAATGACAAGAACCGGATGTGATACATCAGAGCTGTGGCCAATACACAGTAGCCTCGGGGTCAGCGGCCTCTGGACACTCTGCAGGCTGGAAAGCCACACAGAGCTGCTGGTGAGGGTGGGCTGCAGTGGTACTCTGGGGAGAGCTCGCTCTGGCACCCCTGTTGGCTTGCACATCACCATCTTTAAGCATGAGGTTTCTTTCCCAGAGAACGCTCAAGCTCTCCGAGCACATGCTGTTTCTCACTCTACTCTGGTCTCTGTGGGTATCCTCTGAGAGCCCTCCTGCCCCCGTCCATGCCTTCCTCAGTTCATGTGCTGTGAAGGACTTTCCCCCGACATCTGCATGTCCCCCAGGGGACAGTCCCTCTGTGGAAACAGCATGCTGATCTCTGATTCCTGAAGGTCTGTAACAGTCTCCTGAAGAACACGGGCTTCTACTCTGAGAGCTGCAAGATTGAATGCGGGAGCCCACTGGGTCATTTCTGAAGTCAGGTTTCAACATGGTACAAACACAAATTCCACATCTCTTCTCCCAGTCCTGGCTCCTGGCCTTCAACCACCCGCAGCTGACTGATACCAAAGGAGGACTGTTCAGTTCTCCCTTCTCGATTGTCAGAGGACACTGCATCTTCACCACCCTTAAAAACTCCATCACAGGGCTGGACAGGACAGCAGGTAAAGCATTTGCCTTGCATGTGGCCAACCCAGGTTGGATCCCCGGCACCACATATGGTCCCCTGACTCCTGAGCACTGGAGCCAGGAGTAAGCTTTGGGGCAACACAGACTGTGGTTCAAAAATAAACCAAATTTCCTCCACAACCTAATGTACTCTGCAAACCCCTCCTCCGAGCCACTGATACTGTTCATAGTTCTTCCCAGCGAAGGCAGGGAAAGAATCAACAATCTTCCTTAGCCACAAAATGTAAACAATGCTTGCAGACAAAGTTTAACAACCTCTAAGGTACCACTAGCAGAGAGAGCCCGCAGCTTCCGAGGGGCTGTTAACCATCATCAATAAGCTACAGTGCAACCAAGGTCAGGCATGGGGACACCTCACCTAGTGCTCTAACTTAGTATCACAGAGAACAGAGAGCAGCTTGAGTCCAAGCTGGTATATGGTGCAGAGAACCTCTAAACCCCAACATTCTCAGCACTTTTTCTCTGATGGCCCTCCCATCCAGGAGTCTTTCTTATCTTTACTTCCAATAAATGTTTGCTCCGTACAACTTTGAGTCCCATGTCTCTATGTCAATTCCTGGTGAGTCCGGGCAAATCCAGGGCCACTTGACATTGCTCTCACTGCAGACTGATGGCTGTCTTTCCAAGAGTGCCACCAAGAGAAAATGAGCACAGTCTCCAGTTTAACAACCTCTAAGGTACCACTGGAACGGGAGCCATAGCACAGCAGTTAGGGTGTTTACCTGCGCACGGCTGTCTCTTGGGTTCCATCCCTGACATTTTATATGGTCCCTTGAGCACTGCCAGGAGTAATTTCTGAGCACAGAGCCAGGAGTAACCCCTGAGCATCACTAGGTATAACCCCTCAGCCCTCAAAAAAAAAAAAAAACAACCTAAGTCTCATCAAATGTCAGGGTTAAGGACTTTCCAGATCTCTTCTCTGCCCTCTTACAAATGGGGGTGGGGGATGAGGGGAAGGAGAAGGGGTCTCACCGGCCCAGGAGTCCTGCTCTTGGCCTTTGGAGCCCCCACCATTTACTCTGTCTCCTTTTTTCTTTTTTTAAATTTATTTCTTTATTGAATCACTGTGGGAAAAGTTACAGAGCTTTCGGGTTTAGGTCTCAGTCATGTAAATATCAAACACATTTCCCTTTACCAATACTTATTTTTAACCGCGACCCCCAATAGAACCCCACCTCCCACCCCTCCCAATTCCTGTGAGGCAGATGAGTTCTAGTTAATACTCTATCTACTTTGACTAGATACATTGTTTAGATAGAAGATACACAATTATTGTTTAGAGTTTACGACCCTCCCCCCCCCCAATCAGACATGCTGAAACAGCGTTGTGAAATGATTTGCTTTCTACAACTTGGTTTAAGAATAAAATGATGTCGTGCGGCCGCTATTGCGGCCGCGCAGTTTTGGATTTCTGCTACTTTACTTATTAACCCTGGAAGAATTTCTATTAAAAGTTAGATAGTTAAGAGATTGGTTTCTGTGCTCTGGAGTCGTGGCCGTGCCGGAGAGCCGCTCGTGGGGGGCAGCTGGCAACCTCGGTCGGGCGTGAAGGACGGCCCATTACGCCCCCCTTCCCATGAGGTCCCTGCCACCCCCAGCCGCGGCTCAAACCTGCTGTCCACAAGGCTCCCGTGCGGCCGCCATCTTTCTTTCCAGAGAGGAGCGGGCGTACTCTGTCTCCTGACAGGAAGCTGTTCCCTTCCTGGGAGGTGGGAACTCTGCCAGCAGTAAAAGCAATCTCCCTGACCATCAGCCCACGTCAGACTCCACACTGGAACTGAAGGGCGGAACTGACTTCCATGGGATCAACTTCTCCAGGGAAAAGCGATGCATAGCCCACCCCCCGCATCCAAGATGGGCCCAGAGCAAACCAGCGATTCACTCTCCATGGAACTGGGCCTCTGGGGCTTGTCTGCTGCTGACAGCCTTCACTACGGCAAGAACTGGGGGTTCCCATACTCACCGCAGTGGTGGACACAGGGTGAAGACTGGCCTCAGATCCTCAGACCCTCCTCAGGAGGATGGGCAGGAGGGTTCCTTGCTGGAGGCGCAGGTAAGGCCTCCAGGAATAGCTCTGGTCAACAGTGCCCCCTCACCCAGCTGGGGATAATCTGCCCCCACGACAGTGACACACTGCAGCGTCAGCCAGCCCACAGCTCCGAGGGGTGGGCTGTAATGCATCCCGTCACCCCCACACCCTTGCTCCCCTCCTGCCCTCTCCCAGCTGTTGATTCTCAAAGCACTTCCCAGAAAACCCCCTCATGCTAAGTTACATTGGTCTTTTCCTTTTTTCTGAAGGGTGGTTTTTGGGTACTATCTGGTTTGGGGTTACACCTGGCAGTATAGGGGCTACTTCTGGCTCTGTGTCTGGAATCACTCCCAGAAGTGCTCAAGGAACCATACCGTACTGAACATCAAACCCGATGTACCTGCTTGCCAAACATGCACTGAGCCCACTGAGCTCCCCGGCTGCTGAGTCTTTCAGGGAAGCCGCCTGCCACATTCAAGTCCTGGCTAGACCCTTGGCCCTTCCTTCTGCCTTTGACTCACTAGGGCCGATGTCATGTCCGCAAAGCTCTCCGGGGAGACTGCTCCCTCTTGGGTGGAAATTCTACCTATTTGCGGCCACTTCCATCTGGTTTTACTTCTCAAGTTTCCATCTCTTGTGAGCTTGATCCCTAACCCTAGGGAAGGATTCTGCAGGGTCAGGTGGCTAAACCTGCTCCTCCGTCATTCCTGATGTGGCCAAGTCAGGCAATGGCTTGGCCAACCCACCTGCGGGCTCTGGCAGCTGCAAGTCCTCCCTCTCACCCCGAGCTCTGCCTGCAGATTCCCCAGGAGCCGGCTGCCTCGGGCCTCTGTGCACTGTCACCACAGTTCCACCGTTCTGCCAAACACCCCTTCCTTAGGGCTCACAGGGCACTCAAGGTGTGGGTCCACATCCACTGCTCTCACAGGCTGTGTGACTATTACAGTTCTTAGTGTCACAACGGAGACATTACTGGGCCCGCTCGAGCAAATCAATGAACAATGGGAGGACAGTGATAGTGGTAGGGACTTCCTTTCCCCGCCAATCCTCAAGTTCCCTGTACTCTGAGCCTGGCCTCATTTCTACTCACCATCCCATGGTACTTGCTAAGGGAAGCCGCAGCAGTGATCCAAGCCACATTCTGCTCAAGATGGAACTCAGGGTTTGGCATGAGAGGGATGTTGTTCTAAGCTTGCAATCTCCCCAGGCCCTGTACTTGGGATGATATTGGGTTATTGGGGTCCTACCAAGTGAGATAATTGTTTATCCTAGGAATATTTATGTTGACCCGGGCCTATTAAGTGCTGTTGGTAAGAAAAGACTAGAGGTGCTGGAGTAATAGCACAGTAGGTCGGGAACTTGCCTTGCCTATAGCCAATCCAGGTTCAACCCCCAGAAACACAGGGTCCCCAAGCTTGCTAGGAAGGATCCCTGGGTAAGTCCTGCATCACTGGGTAGTACCCAAAAACCAAAAAAAAATTTTTTAAAGAGAGACTAGAGCTGGAACTTCCATTTTGGGAGAACGTTCTTTTAGCTGTAATGACTGTAACAATAGTTCTGTGTTTTTTCAGTCAAGAAACAAGACATAGGGGCTGGAGAAAAGAGTACCGTGGGTGAGGCACTTGCCTTGCACACAACTCACTAGGGTTAGATTCCAGCACCCTATATGGTCCCCAAGCCCACCAGAAATGATTCCTGAGTGCAGAGCCAGGAGTAATCCCTGAGCACAGCCAGATGTGGTCCAAAATTCAAAACAAAAAGAAAAACAGAACCTCTAGCCAATTAATGTAATATGCCTGAGCAGAGATCCCTACAGGTTCCCTCCCTGTTACCCTTTCCTTGGAACACTCCTTCTGCATGTTATCTCCAGTAACTGAACACGGCTAGTGGCACTGCAGACACGGAGAGTGTGAAGCAGTGTGTATCCCAGAAATAACGCACCTTTTAAAAACTCATTCTCTCACCCAGTCTGGCTATTCCTGCAGCTTCTGACTTTAACAGGCATACTTGGCCACTGGCAGGAATCCTACAACTCTCTGATGCCCTGGTGAGACTTACTGTGACTGGGAGCCCCAGATCCCCCACCTCCTCACGAAAATAGCACCAGCAGTAGTATCGGATTCTGGAGGGAATGATTTCCAAAATGGTCAGGCCATCAAAGACCCAAAACAGCTGGGAAACCCTCAGGGAGCACTGCCGAAAGGGCATGTGCACACAAAGAAGCCCCCTGGGGAACTTCCGTGCACCAGTCTGACAGACATGTATGTGTCTCTTTCACTCTGGATAACTGTCCTCCTGGCCCTTGAGAGGAGGAAGAGGCTAATCACAAAGTCACGCAAGCCCCAGTGCTCGGTCAGCACCCGAACGATCCTGAGCAGGCAGGTGCTCCAGGGCAGGGCTCAGCCACGGCACTGCTTGAGCTGCTGTTAGTAAGGGGACACAGGTCGACTTTCAGAATAAAAGAGCTTTATTAGGAGATAGTAAAGACTACAAGCCATTAAGGGAGCAGGGCAAACAGTTTCCAAAGACAGGTAAAGGGAGGTGTCACACATCTGAGTAATAATAATAAATCAGCAGCACAATCATTGGAATCCTTTTTTCCTACAATTTTTTGTTTTCCAAGTTACAGTCCACGCAACGACCACTTGAATTGTCAAAAGAATAGCCAGTTCACACAAGGAAAAGCGAACACCCCGAGCCAAGGTACCATGGCACAGGTCCACGATGCACAGGGGCTTGGAGGTGGGGGTCCAGGTGCTGACAGGCCCAGCTGAGCCCACAGCCCGGTCCCAGACACATGCCTTTTTGGACGGAGCACCCAGACCTGCTCTCTGTACTGCTCAGAGTTCCAAGAACTTCACAGGTCTGAGGAGCTTCACTGCAGAGCGCTTCAGTGACAGCCAACACCTTAGGAATAGAGTGTGAGGGGATGTCCCCTAATGATTCCCCAAGGGTGCAGCCCTAAGTTGTGATGATCTCAACACAGGGCAGGGAGGTCAATAGGAATGTAGGAACCTTAAAGCCTGGACCCTGGCCTAAAGAAATCCCAGAGTCCCACGTGCCCTGCCCCCACGCTCTTTCAGTGCAGGCGACTGCACGGCAACAACGAGAAGGGGAAGTGCCAAGATGCTAGTAACCAGGAAACGGTACTAAGCTGAGCCCCAAGGTGAAAACACCTACCGATCGCTGCTGTCTCCACCTAGTGCTCAAGTCTAGGTGCAGCTGCGCCCATTGGCAGTCGTGGGTACAGAGGAGAAGAGCATGGGGGGTAGGGGGCTGGCCACATCTGAGGCAATGTTCCAGGAACCCCAAAGACTCTGCCTGCCTCCACTCCAACTCGGGACACCCCAGAAATTGAGGCTGCCGCAAGGGCCAACTTTGTGGCTCTGAAGTCTGCAGGCTCCTCCTCTCCCCGAACTCTGCTGTCACACAGTCAAGAGGCGCTGTTTCTGAGCTGCGCCCATGCTAACCCCTCTGGTAATATTCTATCTCAAAGCCATTAAAAACTTAGCTTTCTTAAACACAGTAATACAACTTAGCAACGAACTCATCAGGGGCTTAAAAACCTACTGCAGGACTATCAGATGTTTCCCGTGCTCTGTAATTTCCCGTGTGGCAGTCGCCACTCAGCTCATGCTGCCCAACTGAGCCCGAGACAGGGTCCCGCCTGCCGCTTCTTCTGCACAGCTCTGCCAATTGAGAATCACGCACACAATTTTTAGTAGAGGGAGGGTGGAGCAAGGTAGGGGAAGTCCTAAAATTTTACCGACGTGTAAATTAGGTACAACTAAACTTTGCCCACAAATAAAGTTTTACTGGAATACCACTACATTCATTTGTTTTTCTCGGGCAGAAACTGTGTGGTTCTTAAAGACTAAATATTTAATATTTGGTTCTTTACTGAAAAACAAACAACACTGACCCTGTTCAGATGCAGATGGGGTTACTAGGACAAAATCAAGCTTGAAAGTGGGTATTTCCCGAACTACACTAACACGCCTTTTCCTCCCGTGCGCTGGGGTGCAGTTTTCCGTAAATGTACAAACAATGGACGTTTGGGTTTGAACGGACAGACGCATGCAAGGAATCTTACAAGGAACGCTCTACACTGCTGCATCTTCCCAAGCAGCTCTGCCAACGAGCACAGCCACAAACCAGAACTGCAATGCCACTAAGGCCGAGCAGGTGTCCTCGGCACCGACCAGCGGGCGCCGCTCCTGCATCCAGACACACCAGCACCACACAGTTACAGACAGCTACTGGGACAGGTGGCCAGAAGCAAATATGAAGACGGGAAACAAAGAAACCACCTAAATGCTTTCCTTTACTCAAAAGACTGATACGACAGACACTTCTAGCTGTGGTCTGACTCCCATGGGCTGTAGCCAGCAGCAGAATCAGACACTAACGGGAAGGGGGAGGGGAAGGGGGGAGGCAAGCACCCAGCACCAGTGAGAAAGCAACATTCATCCCCCACCAGGAATAAGGGAGAAAACCATCTAAAATTTCCGTATAAACGCGATAATTCTTTCACATTACTGGCATCACACTTACGAAATTCATCACTGTGGGAGAGAAGGGGAGGGCCAAGAAAACACCGAGTTTAAAGAGGGAGGGAGTGAGCGCACCAGGCGACACTTCACATGCAGTCTGGGGCGAAGGATCTGCAGGACAGGCATGCGCAGACCCAGTGTCTGCAGCCCCGCCCACAGGCTCTGGGGGGCGCTCTGCATCTGCTGACAGAATGGGGCTAAGCATTCCTGATTATACAGAGCTAGAACTTAACTCTCGAGAAAAAGGGACTCAACACCGCTGTCCTTCCCCACCACCTCTACCACCCTAGCCTGTTGCTTTCCTGTACCCTAATTGTGAAATGAGCTGGCGCCTTTTGAACTGAAGCACCTGGGCCAGGCTGCTAAGGTGTGACATCCCCACCCCTCCACCCCACACCCCAGTTCTCTCAAGGAGCACAGGAGATGTGCTACTCCAGATCTGCTCTGCTCCCCCAGCCCAGGTGCACCCTTCCTTCAATGTGCTCTTCTGGACACCCCGAGAGCCCTCCTCACCCTCTGCTTGCACATCACAACCCTGGGAGCCAACTGCACCAAGGCCCCAGGGGCCCAGGCGGCAGAGAGCCTGGTGCTCCTGGGGGCACTTCCGCGGGGGTGGCGGGCACAGGACGCCGGTGAGGACAGGGGTCGCGTTGATGCCAACATGTGCTTGCCAACTCATTGCCTTCATTTCTGGGGACCAGCTGCAGATAAGGCTATTCGTATTCCAGGAACTGTTTGTGATAGAACAGCAAGTATCTGTGAAGGCAAAGGGAGAAAGCGTGCTTTTGTTCAATTCTCAGGGTGTGGAGAACCTCACCTCAGGACTCCAGAACACTCAGACCACGGCCTCTACCCAGCTCAGACAGTCTGATGTCCTGGTTTGGGGGTTCAGTGAGTACCCAAGGAGAAGGCGCCCTGGCAGCGGGGTAGTGGCACTGGCTACCTGATGCCTAAGCAAACCCAGACTGACCTCCCCATTGGCCTGGCCTCACTTGTTCATGGTGGCACTTAGTGAAACCTTGTGTGTGGATGTGGAAGGAGAGGGGGAGGCACAATGAGGGAGGAGGGGGCTGATTTTGGTAGGACCCTACAATGGGGGCATGTAATCCTCACTGCCACAGTTCTTCTCTCAAACACAGCATTTATATATAGAAACCCAAAGGGGTGTGTGTGTGTGACTGTCTGTCTCTGTCTCTGTCTCCCTCCCTTTCTCTCTCTCTCTCTCTCTCTCTCTCTCTCTCTCTCTCTCTCTGTCTGTCTGTCTCGGGGGAAAGGGCAATAATGGAGGTGGAGATGGTGTGTCTGAGTCCTATCAATGACAATTCAAAGCCCAGAAGCCTTATGGATAGAGAGCAGGTCACCCTTAGGGCTCAAGAACACACCTCTTTTCCTCTTAAGGCAATGATTCTATAGGCTGGGGAAGGACTTAGTGCATCAGAATGGTAGGTGACTATGCCAGGAAGGACTAGAAGCAGCCACAGGAGAGAGGCTCTGGACAGCAAGGCTCCATGAGCACTGGGCTTATATGCTTCTAGAAGCACTCAGGTCATCACGTTCTCTATCTGCAACAAGTCACAGCACTCCAGCAATTAAGGCAAACAACTCTGAATGGTAACAAGCACAAGCCCTGGACTCTGTTTTCAAGTGGGAAGTGAGGGGCACTGGACCTACCCTTCACTGTCTAGCACATCCTCAATGCTGGCCTTGGTGATGATGGCGTCATCACACTTGAACCACTGGTCCTTGTGTTGCCGGATGAAGCTGGTATAGTGGCCGCTCTCCAGGGTTCCCTGGTGATTGACAACTGCAAACAAGGAGTATCTAGTTTGGGAAGAAGGGAGTAGGGGAGAGAGAGCAATGAACCCACTGTACTAGCACCAGAGACCAGACGCTCATTCGAATGAGAAATCCCCAGTTCTGAAGAAAGACTGCCTGGCTCAGCAACTGGCGTCAGCGGGTACTGAGACCACTCTCCCTCTCCTCCTCCCTGCCACACCACCAGCAGGACAAGGTAAGTGGGGAAGAGGCTGCAGGGCCCGCAACAGAAGGGGGCATTTACAATGCAACTAGAAAGCCCATTCCTAACCAACAGAAGATTCATGAATCACGACCATCCTGTTATTCGTCAATTGCCTCGAGCAGGCCCCAGTAACGTCTCCTTCATCCTAGCCCTGAGATTTTTAAGAAAGTGCTATATTCAAGGCTCTTTAGGAGAATGAGACTCATCATTGTTACTGGTATCTGGCATAATGGGTATGCCACGGGGAGTTTGCCAGACTCTGCCGCCGTGTGGGCAGGTTACATTCGGTAGCCTGCCAGGTTGTCCAAAGTAGGAATGAGATAATAAGATGATTAAGTACTTTTAATATAGGTCAGCAAGACTGGAAGCAGGCCAATGGCCAAAAAGAGTCAGAACTCTATTGCTGTCACTCAGTATAGCTGTGTCCCAGAGAAACACAGGCAGGTCGGACCAGAGCGACAGCACAGTGGGGAGGGTGTTTGCCTTGCACACAGCCAACCCTGGTTCAACCCCCAGCATGCTATATGGTTCCCTGAGCACCACCAAGAGTAATACCCAAGTGCAGAGCCAGGAGTAGTCCCTGAACGTTGTCGGGTGTGACCCAAAAAGCCAAAGGGGAAAAAGAGAAAGAGGCAGGCTTCCCTCCAAATCCCGATCCCTGCCCACACCTGTGATGCCCAGGACATATCCCCAAGGCACCACTTACTTGTTATCATTATTGAGGCTATCCATAGGCTGCTGGTACTGCCCGTTCATCCTGCTCTCCTTGCTATAAAGAACAAGAGCAAATTCAACATCCAAAATAATTGTGAGACCCAGGACTCAAATGCTATCACTAGTGTGATTGGGGAACTACTGTGCCAGATATTTTATGCACACACATCGTATCTAGTTCTTTCTACAAATCTTCCTTCTATGGCAGACTGAACCAGAATTAAGGTGAGGAAACCAAGACTCAGGCTAGCCAAGTGAACCAGAAGAGCAACGGGCCAATCAGCTTTGAGGTGGAGCGCCAAACCCCAGGTCGGCCTGCTGTACCTCGGTCCATCAGAACCTGCTAGCCCAGAAAGGACACGAATAAGGTGTTTGCTTCACATGTGGCCAACCCAGGCTCAAATCCCGCAACACACTTGGTTCCCTGAGCACCACCTGAGTGATCTCTCCACACAGAGCACTGCTGGGTATAGCCCCTAGCCCCACTAAGGAAGCCTGGCACGACAATACCCTGACCTAGCCTTTAGAGAAATGTAAGAAAATACAGTGCTTTAGGTCATGATAGGTTACAACAGTCCAAGCAATTAGCACTGTCTAATATATGAGTCTTGCCATTTTTGGAGGGTTAATTACAAGTGGTCTATGATCCAAAATTTTAAAATAAAAAAATAAAATCTATAGCTGCAAATTGAACTGGCTGTATTCCAAAACTGGCTTCATCAGCCTAAGAGCTGCTTTCTTAATGTGATCCTACCTTGACAATTTTGTGAGTTTATAAAAAACAACCCACAAAACATGAACGAGACTCACCTGAGGATAGCCGAGCTCTGCAACAGGTGCCTATCTACGGCTGGAACTCCGGGAGCACACCCCTAATAGTCACACCCCATCCCCAGTGCAGTGGACCAAACCCGCTCTCACCTGGAGGCCATGAAGGGGGTCATGTCCAGCTCCAGGGGAAAGGACACGTAGGTGGTGATCTTGCGCCTCAGCTTGGCAGAGTGCTCAAAGCGCTACAGGAACAATTCGAGGAGACAGGGAGAAGTTGCCTGAGGCTCCCTCCCCCCACCCCTTCGTGCTCCTCTCCAAGCCAAAAGGGCTATTATCTCACCCATCTCACCCGACCCTTTCGAGACCTTTGGTTCTTTTTAAAGTTAAAGAAAAACAGTCTATAGACCAAACATGATTGCCACTCAATGCCTCGCTTGCAAACCACAGGACCCAAAAGGAGAGAGAGAGAGAGAACAAGGGGGAATGCCCTGCCACAGAGGCAGGGTGGGATGGGGGGACAGGGGGTGGAAGGGATGCTGGGACCCGTGGTGGTGGAGGATGGGCACTAGTGGAGGGATGGGTACTTGATCATTGTATGACTGAAACCCAAGCACAAAGTCTATAACTGTACCTCATGGTGTTTCACCAATAAAAACATAAAAATTAAAACAAAAAAACACACAGAAAACTTTAGGGTCGAGGAAAGAGAAAAAACCAGGTAAGAAGAGTAGTAAAATCTTGAGAAGACTCTTCCCTCCTGCTCTCATACCAAAGCACTTTCTGTCTCCAGACCCGCCCCCCGCTCCCAGCTGCACGGGGCAGAGAACACAGAGAACACAGTCTAGACGGTCCCGGGACACTCACTTTGAGATGGAAGCAGGCCACAATGGGCAGCTTCTTCATGGTGAGCTGCTTGGTGGACTCCTGGTAGCTATGGCAACCACTGCATTTGATCTTGGCGCTGCTTCCCAAGTGCTCTGGTCTGGTGAATCTGCAAGACATCAGGGAAAAAAAAAAAAAGTTTGAGGTGGGGATACTGGGGGAGGCAGAAAGAGAAAAGAGTTCTTAAAAAAGCGGGGTTGGAGTGATAGCACAGCGGGTAGGGCGTTTGCCTTGCACGCAGCCTGCCCGGGTTCGATTCCCAGCATCCCCTATGGCCCCCCGAGCACCACCAGGGGTAATTCCTGAGTGCATGAGCCAGGAATAACCCCTGTGCATCGCCAGTATGACCCAAAAAGCCAAAAAAAAAAAAAAAATGCTCTCAGTATGTTATTTACTAACAACAGAGAGGTTTACAATCTCAAAATTGAAACTATTTTTTTTCCATCTTCCCTAACATTTTAAATCACATTTGATATTTTTAATACAAATGTTAACAGGCTTTAGTTTGCGCCTCTTCCCTCCCTTGCTGCTGGAGTGCACGAGCGCATCTGGGCTGCAATGGCACTGGGAGTCGCTGCTGGTTCCACGCTTGTGGTGCACATGCTGACTGTGATGCTCAAAAATAAAAGCAGAGTTTAAAAAATGTGTTTTAAACTAAGGCAACCAAGACTTACAAAGTTATTCATAGTTGGGCTCCAGGCATGCAGTGTTCCAATACCAACACCACCCACCAGGCTGACTTCCCTCCACTAGTGTCCCAGCTTCTATCACTCCCCCAAACACCTTGACAGGTACATTTTTTAGTTTGGTGGTTGTAGACTACATCTCATGTTAACAGTGCTTTTTTTTTTAAAAAAAAAAAAGCTTTATTTAGGCCAGAGAAACAGTACAGCAAGTAAGGCACTTGCCTTACACTTGCTGACCTGGGTCCGATCACCCATATGCTCCCTGGAGTGCTGTCAGGAGTGATTCCAGAGTGCAGAGCCACGAGTAAGCCCTGAGCATCATTGGGTGTGGTCCCCAAACCACCACCACCCCCAATAAGAGTTTAATTTAAGGGGGAAAGCTATATTTCTAATGGTGAAGATGAAAACTAATAAAATAGCTCACTTTACTCTCAGTAAAATTTCAAAGTTCACAGCTTAAAAAATATCCAATCTGTTCAGAAGCAGGTCTGAGGAAATCTTATTTCACCGGGGCAAGATGCTGCTGCGTCTGATGACCGCGACCTTTTCTGACTGGGGGACTCCCAGACAGGAAGGGGACCCTGGGGACAAGCGTTCCAGGGCCATTTCTTTTTCGTTATCTTCCCCCATGTGCAGTACCACCATGCTGAAGAACATTTTTTTTGCCCACAATCCTCATCATCTCAGCCAAACTGCTAATTCCTGCAACCGATACGTAGATCGAACCAAACTCAATATCAAAAATTAATGTATCAAAACAAGCCCCACATTCAGACGTGAAAGGAATTTGGCTTCAACACTAATTATAAGAAATTTTGGACAAAAATGTAAGTCAAGTGACTACCATCCCTCCTCCCCATGTCTGAAGAGTTTCTGAGTGGGGACAAGACACCACAGAAATCTCCAACAGAAGCTGGTAGCTAGTCCTCGCATGTTTAAGCAATGAGGGCACCTATGTTGGCAAACTAGAGGCTCACAATCAGGGTTTCATATCCGGATTGATTCTTGTTTTGCACCACACCACGCTGCAGGGTTTAGGGGACAGTGTATGGTGACAAAGATCCAAAGCAGGACCAGCTGTATGGAAGGAAGTGCCTTCCCCTCTGCACTCAAGTCTCTGGACCCGTATCGGTTGTTCTGAAGAAAACGTGTGGACACAGGAATCGCGTGTCCTGCTCTGAGCAGGCAGGCAGGAGAGTGTGCCAGAAGCTGAACGTACTTTCAGATGCTGATTGGCGCCTTGGTCTGTTTCAGTTATTTGTAACCTACAAGTGCTCTGATTACATAAATGCAGGTGAATCCATCCTCCAAGCACCTACCAGCGGCCAACTCTATGCGAGAGCTATGAAGGGTCATTACAAGACCAGTCTGAGACAATCCCTAGCCCTGAAGGACACATCCACGGAGAGCTGATATGGTGGAAGTTGGGCCAGAGAGTAAGAGCACAGCCTGGGACTGCCAGAACGAGGACCAAGGAAGCCCCTGGGGAAGAAGAAAGGCGCTCTGCCCCACCAGCAGCGTCACTGGGGTTCAGTTAGCTCAGGGGCCAACAGCTTCTCTCTGGCGGCCTCCAGGGGACAGTGGACACACCTGAGCTAGTTCAACAGATATTCCAGCAGGCAAAGCTGAGCAGACACCACACTCACTTTGCAAAACTGTGACTTACTCACAGGAGGAAGCCACTGGGCACTGAGTGCAGCCACCCGCACCTGTGGGCCACCCCAGGGTTTTACACTGCTCTGAGCCACAAGACGTGCGGGCCCAAGGTGTCAGGAGACCGTCCTCCTCCCTCAGAAGCCCGGGCACAGGGTCTTACCTTCGCAAGCAGTCAGTGAGCGTTGTGGTTCCGGCTATGTGGCTCTCCCCATTTACCACGCTGCCTTCGCTTCCCGGGCTCAGGGGCCAGAACGGGGTGGAAGAGCCCGGCAGATCCAGGCTGATGTCCCAGAATGGGTCTATTGTGGTAGAGACGCCACTGGGAAGAGGAAAAAGCATAGAGAACAAAATCCTTAATCTTCTGAAATGACTTATTTTACTTTCTGTTTCCAAGCACAGCCAACAGTGCTCAGAGACCACTCCTAGCTGCGCTCCGGGTACCACATGGGATGTCAGGGATCAAACCCGGGTCAGCCACATCTTAAGGCAAGCACCCCGCCTGCTGTACTGTTTCTCCAGCCCTTATTATTTTTAAATTATTTTCTGAAATTTTAGAATTGCGATTCTGTGGTTTACAATGCTATTAACTATGGTTTATCATGTACCTAATTCCAGCACCACACCCATCACAGTGTAGCACCTCTCTCTCCTTCCCCAAACCCCCTCCACAACTCCAGTGTGCATGTGTGTCCTCCCATCATGGCGCCTGTGGACCGCTGTTGCTCCCTTGCTGAAAACACCCAGGACAAGTGACAGCTACAGAGAGAGTCAGGTGCCACTGGTGCTGCCCCTGTCCAGATGCCCCTCACTCAGGAGGAGCAGACAGCGCATCCCTGAAGGGGCCGGGCGGCCAGCAGGGGGCACTGCTGAACCTCAGGCTCTGGGGCTACAGTTAGAGGCCAGCACCGTGGGCGCTGTGGGAGGGAAGGACAGCGCCCTTGGGGACAGCGGGAGCTCCAAGCACACTTCACAGTGACTGCACTGGCTGGGAGTCCAGGAAGGGTGCCTGCGGGCTCATCCACCAAGCGAAGTCCTCCTAGGAATTTAGATAGCACAGCGGTAGGGCGTTTGCCTTGCATGCAGCCAACATGGCCGACCCGAGTTCGATTCCTCCACCCCTCTCGGAGAGCCCGGCAAGCTACTGAGAGTATCTCGCCCGCACGGCAGAGCCTGGCAAGCTCCCCGTGACGCATTCAATATGCCAAACACAGTAACAAGTCTCATGATGGAGACGTACTGGGCCCGCTCGAGCAAATCGATGAACAACGGGAGGACCGTGACCGTGACATAGAAGAAAAGCCATAGCTTAACTATAGCAAGTGGCCTGAGTCCTAGAAAGTCCACCGCTGACAGGCTCCGATGGCACACAGGAGGGCAAAACTGACCTCCAGCTGGGGGGCGGGGGGTGTGCACACTGCCTCTTGCGAAAGTCTGAGCTAAGCCCCAGTTTTGAAGCCAGAACAAATGACAGTGTGAGTTTGGGCTTCGTGAGTGACGTTCTGAGATGGCATGTGCCACAGAACAGGGGCTGCCGCCACACTGCTGCTAGGCCAAAGCTACCCTCCTCCACTATCTGCCTAAAACAATTTTAGTCAATTGTGACCAGGGCTGAAAACAATGTTCTTTAGAGACAGCAGGAGCGAGCCAGAGGGCATGCAGAGGGCCCGGCTCCATCCAGCATCGCACCGCCTCCCCGCTGCCACTAGCTAGAGCCTTCCAAGGAGCTGCAGAATTCAACAGTAAAGGCCATCGGAATGCCCATGGCTGGGTGTCAACTTTTCAGCCCTCATCTGTCCAGGCCTCCTCCCCCTGGCTCAGGAGAAGAGCTTCATTTCAGAGGAAGGGAAAAGGAAACTATAGCATAACTTAAATAAAGGTACTTTGGGGCACCTGTACCAAAAACACCAGCACCCTTCAGTCCAGTCTTTTTCCAAAGGAAAGCGTCCAGAATGTGCTGGCTGTGGGGGTGGGCACGACACCCCCAGAAATGACACCTCCACTCACTCAGGGACCGGGCCCGACACTTCAGCCTACAGGTTCTCATTGTCTTTCCTTTGGGCACTTTCAAGGTGGCCCTATGAGAGTGGGGCGGAGAGGGGGGTCGTGGGGTCGTGGGGAGCTGCTCAAGCCAACCTGTGTGTCCCTTCTGGAGGCTGCACCAAATACCCTGCAGATACAGTACAAGAATCAAAAACATTCAAGACTTCACAGAGCACCACAGCTTTGGCCCAGGACACAGCAGGGTCAGCACAAGGGCCAGAGCGCCAGGCACTTACTGGCAGACTTGGCAGGTGACATCAGACTGCAGCCCGCCAGTGAAGATCTGGTCTATGATGCAGTTGCAGTGGTTGGGGTTGTTGGCCTTCTTCCCGTTGTCATCACCTGGGGAGAGAGCACAGCTGTGGCTCGCACCTGCTGCCCCAAAGGGGAATGGGAAAAGGACATCACTCGAATACTTGGGGGAGGGGAGGACAACGCAGCTGGCTCCTGTTCCTTTCAATTTTCTTTCCTTCTGTTCCCTAAGACCTCCTTAGCTTCTCTCTTGGCACTCAAATACATCTCGGGGCCGGAGCAATAGTACTGCAGGTGGGATGTTCTGCCTTACATGAGGCCAGCCTGTGTTCAATCCCCACCACCCCAAATATACCTAATATCCTCTGAGCCTGTCAGGAGAGATCCCTAAGCACAGAGCGAGGGGTAAGCCCTGAGCACTTGGGGTGCGACCCCGGCACCCACCCACAGAAAACCAAAACATAGTCATAGATATATTCATTCCAGTCACCAGAGAGCTGTTGACTTCCTTTTTCATCTGAATACAACTGTTCTGGTGAGATGGGCCCAAACGCAGTCTCTGGCCAGATCTGTAAGACTTTAAAATGAAAGTGGCACCAAAAATGAACTGAGTGAGGGTCAGGGAGGCCTGGCCAGTGCATAAATTGAGGTGTGTATGCCCAGTTTTCTTGGTTTGTTTAGAGATGAGATCCTTTGGGGATCCAACAGGGAGGGTGCAGGTTTGATGGCAAGTTATGCTTGAAGCTGTCAGACATGCCCCGGACCCAGAGCAGGAGCCACAGAGTGGCCAGCACAGCAGCCAGGCTAGCAAGCACAGCAGCGCCGATGCCAGGTGCCCGCCACCCCTGCTCTGGCCAGAACGCACGCAACACCACACTGCCTGGCGGGAGGCAACACCACCACATGGGCTCTTTCATGTTAAAACAAATATTGCAGGGCTCTCCCATGGCAGTGCTCAGGGCCACTAAGAACTATAAAGACCCTGCCTGAGGGTCTGAGCTCAGCACGGTGCTTCCTGGCGTCGAGGAGAAAAGCAACAGACACAAACAGGACACAGGCTGTCCCCAGCCCCCCCACAACGATAGGCACGGGGCCCACCTTTGCAGTGCCGGTGCAGCACATCCAGGGCTGCAATGAGGAACTCATGAGCGTCCTGTTGCTCGTACCCTGCCAGGTGCCGGGCATGTGTCCACACCAGGTGCAGCAGCTTGTAGGGAATGTGAGGGGAGCGGTGCCCCGAGTAAAACTGCAGAGAGAGGCAAAGAAAACACCGTCAGCAGTAAATGCTGCCCTCTGGACTCCACACACACACACACACACACTCTCTCTCTCTCTCACACACACTTGACACACACATGCACACAGCATACGTAACACACATATACTCACACATGCACACTACACACACACACACACACTTGACACACACATGCATTCAAGCACACTCAACACACACAGACACACGCAGGCAGACACACACACACATACACCCTGCCTGTCTGTATGGTGAGTCTGGTCAGAATGACTCCACCTTCCATCAGGGGCAGCTGACTCTCACTCTACTCCCTTGGGCTTGCAAGGCAGCTCTCGCACCTTTGTTCCATTACCTGCCTTCAGCCTAACAGGACCTGGAAACTGCACATGTGAGAGCGCACCCCCATGCGCCCCCTACACTGGGGTGGTCATCTGCTCACTAGGTGTCAGGGTTGTTGCATGGAAGGAGGAAGTGGGCTGGCTAGACCAGAGAACCAGGAAGCTCGTCTGAAATGAGCCAGAGGGGAAGTAACCTAGGCCTTGTGGCCCTGTCACAGCTGTGCCAAAGGATCCTTTCCAGAAACAGCCTCTGCAGGATCTGCTGTCTCCTACAGGTACATGAGTGAAATCTAATTCCTCTCAGCAACTTAGGAAGAGGCACAAGCCCAGGCTTTTTAGCTGGGACAGCCACATGCTTTGGCATTTATTCATTCATTCATTCATTCATTTCAGAGAGCCTATTCTGAGTTCACCACATGCCGCGTCTGAGTTCTGCCAGAAGCACTGGTGAGGGACAGACGGACAGGTCCAACGCAACTGCTGCCTAAGACCGCAGCTGATACTGAGGGCAGAGAGTCACAAATACAATTTAGAGATCACTTGATTGACCTAGCACTCAGTATTACAGAAAACTCAATCTCCATGACTAGAGCAATAGTATGGGGGGGTGGGGGGAGTAGGGCATTTGCCTTACAGGCAGCTAACCCCAAATTCAATCCTCAGCATCCCATATAATCCCCTGTACCCCACCAGGAATAATTCCTCAGTGAAAAGCCAGGACTAAGCCCTGAGTATGCCAGGTGTGGCCCAAAAGCCAGGGAGTGGGAAATACCATCTCTTTAAGGGGACAGTAGGGCTGGAGCGATATTACAATGAATAAAGAGGTTACCCTGTAATATGGTGGACCCGGTTTGATCCCCAACACCAAATATGGTCCCGCAAGCCCTGCCAGGAGCGAGCGTGAGCATAAAGCCAGGGGTAAACCCTGAGCACAGTCAGGCATTGCCCAAAACCCAAAATAAGGACAGTACTGTGGCAAGTTCGGACCCACAACCCCTCAAATCATGATGTAAAGTAGCAAGGTGACCCAGCCATAGTACATGCAGAAATGAATGCCATCCGCCCCTTGTGCCCTTTTCAAAGTGCGCATCCTTGTCCTCTAAAAATGATGCCAGAAGTCTCCCTGTGTCTTTTGTTTGGGGGCTGTATCCAGCAGTGCTCAGGGGCTCCATGTGTGGTGCCAGGATGGGACTCAGGCCTCCTGCATGCATGGGTTCCAGCTTTAGTGGCAGTCTCTGATCTAATGATGGCCTCTGGGAAGACGCAGGGGAAAGGTGTCTTCCATAAAACATACAGGTACATAAGATTTAGTCATACAGCTCAAGGAACTCGGGCCACTCCCAACTATATTCTGCCAACTGGGCAAATGGTTCAATTTCTCTGACGCGATATGAACTTATCTGGGTCTATATGGAGGCCACAGGGCACAACAGTGGTCTTTGGGGAATCCCCAGAGGTCCACCCAGCAATGCTGGTATTGGGGGTGTGGGATGCACATCATAACTGGGATCAAATTTGAGACATAGCAAGTCATGTGCCCTGACGGATCTCTCCAATTCCACATGCTTTCCTCCCCCCCTTTCTGTCATTCTACATTTTGAAACTTTTTAAAAAATGAAAAAAAAAATGTATTCACATAAGGTTTCAGAAATGTGCCTCCCTCCATCATAGCTGGTATTAAAGCAGAGGGCAAGGAGGGAGGAGGGCTTGTTATGAGAAGGTTCTGGTACGGAGGCTGCCTGCCCTACCTCCTGGAATAGCGAGGACATCTCACAGACCAGGCAGGAGCTGGGGCTCTGCATCTCACACCGGTGACGGTCGGACAGGAAGAAGTCCCGAAGCAGAGGTGTGTGGGTGAGAGCCTGCACGATGCAGTTCATGAAGCACGTGTTCCCCAGGTTGATCAGCCCGCGCAGGCCTGGGCACGAAGTAGACAGGAGTTCTTAGCCGGAATGACCACAACACTGACCACGCATATTTCTGAGCCCCAGCCGCACAGCAGCAACCCACTGATGTGTACACTTCCCTTCATTCATTCGCCCAAGAAGCAAGAAATGCGTGAGAAGAAATAGGATCATCGAGCCACTTTTGTACAAACTTCACATCATCTCTATGCCACGTGAGCACTGAGGAATGCTCAACCTCACACACTTTCAGGCATGTTTAAATGAACCAACCCAAGGTACTCTACGATGTTCAGTTGTAACTGCTCACGCGAGAACGGTGCCTCTCAAACAAAAAAAGGCTTTTAAGAATGTTTCTAAGTAGATTTCGTCTCTCTCAAACTCACACTCTTATGTTGCTCCCTGAAAGTGACCACACAGCATCAGCCTGGTCAGAATAAACTTGAGTTTTCACACAGGCAGAACCCGAGGGGTGCAGGAGAGAAGTCACCACCCCACCCCACTCACACACCCGGGAACAAGGGCTCTGACAGGGCCAGGGAAGGAACTCCACTTAGAATCCCACTGAGATATCTACTTTTCAAGCCTGAGAAGCACGCTCAAGTGGGAGTGAAAGAGACTCCCCTATGCTCACCCCCACCCCACCTACCGATGGTGCAGTTAGAAGTGATCTTCCGCCTCTTCGGGTTGTGTTTCAGCAGTTCAAGTTCCCGCTTGGTTGGTTCCCAGGTTGAAAACTTCTCTCCAACACCTAAGCAGGTGAAAACCAGCAACAGGAGCAATGAGTGACAGTTTTATCAAAGTGTGTTTAGAAGTTAAGTGTGCTGTGGATACACATCTGGTCAGGCTGCATTTCAGCGAGGGACTTGTTACACAAGATCTTCCTGCAGGTCACCCAACACTGTGGTGGGCTCACACAGGACGCGATGGGGACTTCCTCTCAGAGACTGTGCAGAGCATACACTGGATTCCCTGCCAGAAGGAAAGCAACACTGCTCACTAAAAGAGAGAAAGATCAGTCTCAGCTCCAGCGAAGTCTTAGGTGAAAGACTTTCTGATGGACAAAGACTTTCCTGTGAACAGAAAATAATATGCTGTGAAGTACCTTGGGGGTCTAGGGTAGTACAGCAGCTATCGGGCACACCTTGACCATATGCAATTCCCAGCACCATGAGGTCCTCTGAGCATCTCTGATGCAGCCCCAGAGCTTTCAGCAGTGCCAGAGTGGCCCGGGTATCCTGACAGCACACCACCAGCCTCAGCATCATGTCTTCCTCTTACTCTGAGTCATCAGCCTGGCTAAGAACCACTAGCAGGGTTCCTGAGCCTCCTTAGGACTGCCTGGGAGGCCCCCACACCCTTCCCCTATTATTTTGAGAACTTTAACCCCAATCCCATCCAAAAAAAAAGGTAAAAAAAAATTGTAATATTTCTAAAATACATCCTGTAGAACACTTATACTCATCTTGCCTTTGGGGCCACACCTGGCAGTGCTCAGGGCGTACTCTTGGCTCTGCTTGAGGACTGTAAGTGGTGCTGGGATCAAACCAGCTGTCAGAAGCACCCAAGGGAAGCGCCTTCACCTCTATAGGCCCCCACAGAAGACTTATAAGTATAATTGACTGTGTCTGTGAGAATAAGCATCCCATTTTATCTCAACACACACTTTATTCACCCAGAAATACTTGGTTCCACATCATCTAAAATTATCTGCGTAACTCAAATCACAGTGAAAGAGAAACCATTGCATCAATAGAAAACAATAAAGTGATTTTAGAAAAATTTTATTTTATTCCAGGACATGTATTATCTTAGTAATGTGATTTATATGTTATGGAACAATAGTATACTTAAATTTACTCTGAGCTTTTTCTCCTTCTTCCCAGGTGTTTATGTTTTAAAATTTTTTATTGTCAAAATAATATACAAATGTTAATCCAAAACTGGCTAACCTCCACACAAAAGGTACTAGAAATATCCATTCTAGTATGACTGAGGCGAGGTGGCTTTCTGGAACAGAAGAGGGGAGCTGGGAGCAAACCATCTTCAGAGACGTGAACATGGAATCCTTTGTCCACTAGATGGGGATGTGGCCTGCCCAGCTGCATCTGAACGCTTTCCTTAATGGGCGCCCAGGGGTGTTGGGACCTGCTCTTTCTTAAGCACTGTGGGCAGCTGCAGACCTGCAGCCTCACCAGGCTCCACTTCAGCTATAGGAGGGAGGGAGAGGTTTGGCCGGGGAAGAGGGCACACTGGTTGGTGAGGGACTAGTGATCATTCCACCAAATGAGAACCCATTCTACAGAAAACCAGCCTCCCAAGACCTACTGTCTTCCTCTACACCCACTCTTCTCTCAGGAGACAAAAGGAAAATGCAGCTGAGAAAAAAATGAGACATATAACCCTAGAAAAACACACCTTGCAATTTCCAAGCTTTCCGTTGTTCCTCTTTGGCAATTATTTCTATGTCTTTGTCGTATATGTAGTCCTGACACAAAAAGCAGTAGATGCCTCCATACATAAGCTCTATGGCTGAAAACAGAAAGGAGAATAAATTAAAAATTGCAATATTATACATAAGAACACATATGATACATAATATGATATGCAAGGACACAGTTTCTAAGACATATGAGCGCACCATTTCTTAGGACACATATGATACACAATGTGATACATAAGGACACATTTCTGAGACATATGAGAGCAACATTTTCTACTCTCAAATCAGAGAATCCTATTGTTACAGGACATTTCCTCCAAGTCAGCAAGTTTATCCTGAACAGATGAAGCAGGAGAATGTTTGCTTGGAACCTCCTCCCAAGGATCGAAGAATCTAAGAGGGACTTGTCAGGGACTTAAGAGTCAAGAATCAGGATCCTCCTCTTCTTTGAAGGGTGGTATGAAGAGTCAAAATTCTCTGATTCTCCTATTTATAAGGTTTCTTGGTCTCCTCAAATTTAGTAATTGTGCTCTACTGATCTAAAATTCTCATTACAAAATAGGAGTGCAACAGCTACTGGCCTCCCTTACTGTCAGGACAGCAGTAAAATATGCTGAGCAGCTACGCTGACTTCCTGCCACAGTGTCCACCATCCTGTGCTGAGTGAGTGGGGCTTGAGCTTTTCTCCAGTGCACGGAGAAGAGTACACACTTGGTAAGGAGCATCGGTATGCCTCTTACTAGGTTCTAGATACTTGAAAGTCACTCTACTTCTGAGCCTGAGTTTCCTGTCCGGTAACAACTGGCAGGAGTAACTGCATTAGCAGGTCTGCGTGACAATTATGTCAAGATGCAGAACCATTACAGCACATTTCCTAATAAACTGTAATTCTTGATAAATCAGTTTTTATTATATTTCATGATCAAGTTACCATGACACGACTTGATAATACTGTAGTTTATCTTTAGAGTACTCAAAAGCAGATTCTGTTGAAACACAAAACAGCAATTTAAGTCACCCATGCCTACCAGCTCCTCCTCCCAAACCTAACAAAATTCCAGAGAACTGTCTGAGAGCCTCACCAATGCTGCTGCCCTTTGACACTCCGTATTTCTTTATGGGGCTGTTCTGGACATTGGGATATAAAAGAGACACTGGACCAGAGAGAAGCTTACACAGAGGATGATAGAAACTTCAGAAAGGCAGAAGCAGTTCAATGACAAATGTGCCAAACATAGAGCTGACAGAGAAACTCTCATTTTGAGGAAGGCATATACTTATTTCAATGCAATTAGGAAAAACTGGTCTTTTCAACAAATGGTGCTGGGGCAACTAGATACCCAAATGCAAAGAAATGAAGATCAATGCTTATCATCAATCATGCACAAAAATTAACAGAAAAAATGAACGAAAATGCATCATGGGGATGGTATATACACTGGCCTAGCAGGTAGCTGACCTGGGTTCGATCCCCAGCATCCCATGTGGTCCCCTGAGCACTACCAGGAGTAATTTGGGAGGGCAAAGTCAAGAATAACCCCTTGGCATCACTGGGTGGGTGACCCAAAGACAAACGAACAAAAAGTATGATAGGGCCAGATAATACAGGGGTTAAAATCCTTGCCTTGCATGCAGTCAACTTTGGTTCCATCCCTGGTACCATATTATGGGTCCTGAAGCACTGTCAGGAGTGATCGCTGAACACAAAGCAGGAGTAAACCTTGAGCACAGTCAGGGGTGTCCCTCAACTCCACTCCAAAAAGAGAGCTTACAGTGTAAAACTCTTTAGAAGAAAAGATGGGGGACTTGGTTTTCACCTTTCAGTTAGGAATGGATTCATATTTGATGCCAAAGACTAAAATAGAAATTTTTTCAAAGAAGATACACAAATGGCCAATAAGCACATGAAAAACTGTTTAATATCATGGGCTATTAAGAAAACATAAATCAAAGACATAGTAAACTACGACTTCACACCCATTAAATGGCTAAGGTTGAAAAGCAAAGAGCAAGTGTGGAGGAGACTAGAGAAATTGGAAGCTGCCTGAATGCTGGTGGGGCTGGAAATCCTATGGAAAAGTCTGGCAACATTAATCAGACTTACACAGCGGACCTTTTCATTCCAAAGAAATGAAAACTGTTAGGTCGGCTCAAGGGCTCAGGGAGAAGGATCTACATGTACGGCTCCTTAAACTACTACCTAACAGGGACTTCTTATTACTGTTGTAGTTCCTGAAACCTGCTCGCTTGAAAACCCTTGAGCTAGCCTGCTCCTCACTCCAGACTTCCTGTGTTTTTCTCTAAGTGCACCCCAGAATATATATTAGGCATGACTTCACTGGGTTTCTTCGGAAGCCCACGAACATCACCTGGGAACATTTCAATAAGCCCATTCTAGCCTGATTCTTCTCTTGGTCTCTGCTCATTCTCTCCATAAGCCTGTTCCCAGACCTTTCAAAAACATACACAGAAACATATATAGGAATATTTGTAAAGCATTAGTCTTAACTGCAAACTGTGAAAACACCCAAACATCTGTTAACAGATGGACTAACAAAACTCAATTTTATCCTCACAATGGAACACTGTTCGACTATACTAAGGAACAAATTACTACCTATAAATGTTACGATAGGATAAACCTTGACAAAAAGCAAATTAGTGACTGACAGGATCTGAGGGAAGAAAGAATGACTCAGTGACTGGAGATGAAAATTCTGAGGTAATGAAAAAATCTGAGAGACCAAGATTAAATACTGCAAATAAATGATACTGCACTGTATGCTTTAAAACAGTAAGTAGTATATTCTGTGAATTTCACGTCAATATAAAAACCCAAAGCAATGACTACCATCTAATGGAGTTACACTGGAAAATTATTTCACAATCAAAATAACTGTTTTAAGAACAAATTTTGACTGCACCAGACTAAAATGTTGAGAGAAAAAAAAAGTTGTCTGTATGAGGGATATTAATGCTGAGGCAGGCCCTTGTGCTGTGAAGGTCACCATACTGGTGGAAGTTCTGAAGTACATTGAAGTCTGGTTGGGTTTTCATGTAATGGCTTACTCAGGAATTCTCAAGGCGTCTAATGATACAGATATCGACTCAGGCAAGAATTTTCCTCTTTTGTTACTGGATGACCTTGAGAGTGAAGGGGAAAGATCAATAGCCCAGATAATCTGCACATTTTGGGCAACTACTATCACCTTTCTATGAGGCATGAAACTAAGCAAAGACATCACTTTTAAGTCTCCTACAGGGAAAAAATCTAAGTTTTCTTTAGATTCAGTATCCAGAAAAAGCTCCAACTTTACTGTAAAGGCCCCACACATTTTCAGATGAGATCTCGGAGGCATAAGTATTAAATAAAATAATGATGTCTTTTCTAACACAAAAAAATAGTGTGGGGCCTGTACAGTAAAGTTGGAGCTTTTTCTGGATACTCAATCTAAAGAAAACTTAGATTTTTGCCTGTATGAGATTTAAAAGTGGACTGGAGTCATAGCACAGTAGGTAGGGCATTTGCCTTGCACTCAGTCAACCGGGTTCGATTCTTCCGTCCCTCTCGAAGAGCCTGGCAAGCTACAGAGAGTATCCTGCCTGCATGGCAGAGCCCGGCAAACTCCCTGTGGCATATTCAATATGCCAAAAACAGTAACAAGTCTCACAATGGAAATGTTACTCGTGCCCGCTCGAGCAAATCGATGAGCAACAGGAGGACAGTGCTATGGTGCTACTCATGCCTCACACATTTTTCTGGGGCTCCAACATTCAGTCTACTGGGAAAGAGAAAGTATATAGCAAACTCTTCCGGCTACATCAAATTAGAGTAAGTTCTATATGGCTGCTTAATTTAACTGCCCTTGAACATACCACAAAACACCCTTCATGCTAACCAAAATAACAAGTCCAGGAAGTTGCTCTGGGGTAGCGGGAGACGCATCAGAGTGAGCCACTGAGGGAAGGGGATGAATGTGGTCTTAGCAAGCCAGGGAAGAAAAAACAAAGCCACTCCATACAATGGTATTTGGCTTTCCTCCTCTCTCCCTGTTCGCTCCCTACCTGGACAAATTTGATTTTGCTGCTTCTCGGCATTTACTCCTGGTGCTGCTGGGGGGAATCATAGGTGTCATCGGGATTAAAACCTGGGCCAGCAGTGTGCAAGGCAAGCACCCTATATACCCCACTATAATATCTCTCCAGTCCCAGGCTTAATTTCACAACCACAATCACAACCATCCTGCTATTCGTCGATTGCCTCGAGCAGGCCCCAGTAACGTCTCCTTCGTCCTAGCCCTGAGATTTTTAAAAAGTGCCATATTCAAGGCTCTTTCAGAGTTAGGAGAACGAGACCCTTCATTGTTACTGGTATTTGGCATGTTGGGTACGCCACGGGGAGTTTGCCAGACTCTACCGTGTGGGCAGGCTACATTTGGTAGCCTGCCAGTTTGTCCAAAGTAGGAATGAGATGGTAAGATGTCGTGTGGCCGCGAATGCAGCCGTGTGCTTCCAGGAGCTGGGTTTTATAGTCTCTGAGTCTTGGCCATTGATGGGATTACACGGCGCCAGGGGGCCAGTTGGTGGGTGTGACCCCCGCCTACTGGAATTTGGAGGATCTGGGTGGAGGATGCTCAACTCCAATCCGAGTAGGCTTGGAGATCTTGGCCCCGGAACCCACATGGCTTTGTCCCTCTGCCGGTACCTTCAGGTGTGCGGAGAGTGGTCTCAGCATGGTGGTGGCTGGTCATGGAGGTCTTCGGCTGCCGGAGCCCTGGTCGGGGCGGGGAGGAAATCTCAACCCGCTCCCCTCCAAGGGGCCCCGGCGAGGACAGCCAGGTGCGGGGGCTTAATTTCAAATATAAAATAATTTCAAATATAAAATATAAATTTATGTTACTTTCTCAGAAAACCATTTCTCAGAAATCTATTACTGGTAATATTAAAAACCACTGACAACTATGACCTAATACTGCATTTGAGATTTTTTCATTATGGGACTGAGGTACCGTGCAGCAGGTAAGGTGCTTGTCTTGCACACGGCTGACCTTGGTTTGATCTCCGGAACCACATACATCCCCTGTGCACGGCTAGCTGGGATCCCAGAGCACAGAGCCAGAGGCAAGCCTCTAGCACAGCTGGGAGTGGCCCAAAGACAAAAAAGAAGAAGCATTTTCAAAGAAAGCTGAATACAACAAAGAGTAAGTCACCTTAACTTATTAAGGTGGTATAAAATATTAACACCAGGTCAGGGAGGGAGATCAGTGGTCAAGTGCATCCCTCACACCTCTGAGAACCTGGGTCTGATCCTCAGGACCCCTTCCCTGCCCCAAATACACTAACAGCAACCCAATGCCTTAGGGCTAACTGGGGACATAAAACACTTGACCTTGGTTTATCTCCTTCATTTTCTCGATGAAGTTTCACAAGGAGGCAATAAGTTAAGATAGAAGAAGTAGACTTCTGGAAGGGGGAAACTGCAAAGCAAAATTCAAAGAAATACCCTGGCGCCAACAGTTCAGAAGGGGCTTACCTAGGTTGTGCCGCTTTGACTTGGCATGTTCATGAATATGCTTCTTTGTGAAGCAGCCAAAGAAGACACAGTGCAGGCAAGAGTGAAGCCTGTTGAGGTGCACACCACCACAAACATGGCAGACACATGACTTAGCCTAAAATAAAGAGAATAAAAAAGCAGCATGTGAAAATAAATGAATGAATCACTAGAAAGCCGTACATGCTATGCCTGTTCTCAGATAATACCATTCCAGCTGTACTCCACAGCAGGTACTGCTATGGCAAGAGGAAAGCACACAACTTCTCTCTCTCTCTCTTCTCACACACACACAAAAACACATACACACACACATATTCTAAAGTCTTTATATGTTAAAAAAAAAAATCACTGGTTATTTTGTAAATCATTTCAACAGCCCCAAAAGGTAAATTCAATGAGCTCAAAACTAGCTTTATTAAAAAACAAACAAACAAAAAAGTCAGCCCATTAATTCAATTACCGATATCCATGAGTCATGGGAATTTTTACTTGAGGGGCTACAGGGCCACACACGGCAGTGCTCACTCCTAGCTCAGTGTATAGGCAATGTACAGGCAACTAAGGTTTGTTTCATTTTATTTATTGTTTTGTTTTGGGGGGCCACACTGGCAGTACTCATCACTAATCCCAGTTCTCTGACATGAGGTCCTGCAATGCTAGGGACGAAGCCCCTGCTGTTCTAAGGCAGACAGTATGTGGCCACCATTAACAGTCACAGGCATTATTAATCCAGGGCTGTGCTGAGGGGCTATTATTCTCCCCTCCTTCCAGTGACAGGGCTCAGGCTCACTAGGGAGGGCTCTGCCTGTGGGGCCTGCAGTTGCTCTGGAGGTGAGAGGCTGCCTCCATCAGCTGATTTAAGAGTTTCCTGTTTGAAGAGAGCACTGCAACACAGTAACTTTCTCAGTTCACAAGTAACTCTACAGGCTGGTGAACATTCCTGGAAATTCAAACTGGAAACTACTGCCCCAATCGGACTGCAAGGGCTTTTTTTAAAACTTAAACACTAGGATTTGTGTGTGACAGCAATAGAAACTTGGGGACTTGATTATTTAAAATGCTGGTGGACTTGATCCAGTGTAAGAATTGAAATCCAGGGCTGGAGAGATAGTACAATGGACAGGGCTCTCACCTTGCACGCGGCTGAGCCAGCTTTGATCCCTGCACCACTTATGGTTTCCCCATGCCCTCAGCCCCGCCCAGAGTGATCCCTGAGCACAGAGCCAGCAGTGAGTCCTGAGCACAGCAGGGTGTGCTCCACAACTAAAACAAAACCTGAAAGTCCATTAATTCAGCTCCAGCATTAAGAATATTTCACTGGCTATCATAATTTTTTTTTCACCCTCCTGCCCACACCAAACATGGGAATATGCAGAATAGCACACGTATAGGGCTCAGAGGAATCAGCTGCTTGGAAATCGAGTCCAGTAAGAACCAAAAAGGTTATGCCAAAAAAAATAAACTGAACAGTAAAAATATTATTCATGGGTTCCAACTTGGTCTTGTGAAACTCGATACAGCACAGCAGTAAGTGTAATTATTGTGCATTATTTTCAATTAACTTTTTTCAAGGGCTCAAAATATTTTTCTATCATGAACTTTACAATCAGCAAAGACACAGGTTTATTTTTTATGTGGCAACACCCCTTCCCAAAAGATGACACCACTACGTAAAATACTTCTACACAGCAAAAGAAACTACCATGGAAGAAAAAGACAACCTAGAAGTCTGCAATGGGCTATTAGTCAAAATATATAAAGAAGGGAGCTGGCACAGCAGGCTAGGTTCTTGCACTGTACATGGCAGAGGAGAGAAGGTTCTAGCCCCTGCAACCCATATATTCCCTCAAGCCCAATGATTCCTGAGTGGAAAGTCAGGATAAGCCCTGAACACCACTGGGTGTGACCCAAAACAAAACAAACTATGTATGTACATCACACAACAGAAAAGCAATCTGCCCACTCCACCTCACCCCCCAAAAAATTCAACATCACTGATTACTTAAAAACTTGCAAATCACAACCACAATAAGGTTGTCATCTCACACTGGTGAGAAAAGACCCATATAAAAAGATTGAAAACAAAGAATACTGGTGATGATATGAAGAAAAGGAACTCTGGGGACACTGTAGTTAAGAATGTAAACTGACACAGCCTCGATGGAAAACATGAGGATTCCTTAAAAAACAGAAAACAGACGTGTTAAGGGTTAGAGAAACAGTATGGGGGAATCTGCTTGCTTTGCACACAGCCATCCCTGACCCAATCCCCGGCACCACATATGGTCTTGAGCATCGCCAGGAGCAATTCCTGAGCAGTGTCCTAAATAACCCTCGAACACTACCTGGTCTGGTAACAAAACAAAAAATTTAAACAGAGGGTCCAGAATGTAGCCTGTGCTTGCATGTAAGGCTCTCAATCCCCCACCACTACAAAATTTAAAAGTAAAAATACAGGGGGCAGAGACAATGCACAGGGGTTGTGACACTTGCCTTGCAGGCTGCTAACCCTGTTTTAATCCCTGGCACTAGATACAATCCCCCAAGCACAGCTAGGGGTCATTTCTGGGCAGAGAGCTAGGAGCAGTTCCTAAGCATGGTCACATGTGGCCCCCAAACATGGGGTTTTTGGAAAATATAGGCCAAGTGGCACCAGAAAGGGGCAACAGGGCCAATCCTGGCAATGCTCAGCTGCATGGGAGCCACACGCGTGCTCAGGGGCTGGCCATGCAGTGCCAGAATCATACCTTAGGGCAGCCACCACTTATGCCATCTTCCCAGCCGCAAAATAATGAGCTGGCATACCGGCAGAACAAACCGGCACCCTTAGTCTTAGTGAAGGGATAGGTAAAGAGGTCCTTCTACATGGTGGAGTCTGGGAAGCTGCGGAACAGTGCACTATGTCAAGGACACTCTGGGCTTGCTCTTCAAGCCTGAGTTCAACATGCATCCTGCTTGCTTGTTTTCCTGTTTCTTTGCTTGCCTATTTCCACTCTGGAAAAGCCAGCGTTCTCATACACTTCTTTCTCTCCCCTCCTATCTTTCTATATAAGTTTCAAGAAAAACTACCTTGCTTCACTGAAAGTAAATAAACGACATTCTGAAAACAGCATGATAACAAAGGGGGAGAAGCTCAGAGGTTCCAAGGATAGGGCAAGTAGGTTGAGTAAGAGTTGTCCTATCTGGGAGGGCAAACTCGTCCCTACAGCTCTGCAGTGGTAAATGTAACACTGCATCTATCAAAATATTGCACTTGACACACATAAAAAGCTGACCTTGTTACATGGAAACCGGATTACTATTTTTGCAGTGTTGGAAGTCTTGCAGAGCCTCAAACATGTGAGGCCTGCATTCTACCTCTGAGTCATATACCCAGCCCACTCTCTGCAAAGTATAAGCAAACTTATTAAGGGGACTGGAACCACTTGTGCCTCCAACACAAAACTGGGATTAGCCCCTGAACATCCCCAAATTCCTCACCCCTAAAAAGAAAAAAGCAGAAATGCAAACCAAGACAAAAGAATCAGATAACTATGACAAACGTATGCCAATGTTTCCCTAGAAGGAAGAAACCTGAAAATGAGTCACTGTCACTGTCCTCCTGTTGTTCATCGATTTGCTCAAGCCGACTCAGTAACATCTCCATAGTGAGACTTGTTACTGTGTTTGGCATATCAAATACGTCACAGGTAGCTTGCCAGGCTTTTCCGTGCAGGCAAGATACTCTTGGTAGCTTGCCGGGCTCCCCGAGAGGGGTGGAGGAATCGAACCTGGGTGGGCCAGGTTGGCCGCGTGCAAGGCAAATGCCCTACCCACTGTGCTATTGCTCCAACCCCTGAAAATGAGTAAAAAGTCCAAAACCAGGAGCCAGAGATAGTCCAGTGGGCAGGGCTCTTGCCTTGCACAAGGCAGACCTGGGTTTACTCAGAGGACTGCCAGGAGTGATCTCTGAACAGAACCTGGAGTAAACCCCCAGCACATCTGGGACCCACCAAAAGTACAAAACTGCTAACCAAACCCTTCCCAAACATTTTACTTCGAATGGAAAGGGTGTCACCCAAGGGAGTATGAGCTGAGCCAGAGCAACAGTATAGTCGGCAGGGGGCTTGCTGTGAACGCAACTAAACCTGTTCAATCCCCAGCACCACATATGGTCGCCCCCAAGCCCCACCAGAAGTGATCCCTGAATGCAAATCTAGTAGTAAGCCCTGAGCTTATGGGGTGTGGCCCCCAAATAACAACAAACACAAGGGGGGTACCAGTTGGTAGGAAACCATTATACACTGATACACTAAGAGTAAAGGTAAGGTAAGGTAAGGTAAAGGCCCTCCCGTTGATCGTCGATTTGCTCGAGCGGGCCCAGTAACGTCTCCATTGGAGACTTTGTCGTTACTGTGTTTGGCATATCGAATACTCTCGGTAGCTTGCCGGGCTCTCCGAGAGGGGCGGAGGAATCAAACTCGGGTCGGCCACGTTGGCCGCTTGTAAGGTGAACGCCCTACCACTGTGCTATCGCTCCAGCCCACTAAGAGTAAATTAATAAATACATGGATGGTGGGAACAAAAATTTGTTAGTAGTTTTAAAAATCTGAAAGCAAATTCCTATCAATTAATCAACAAGGGACCAGAGGGATATTATAGTGGTTAAAAGGCACCAGCACTGCACAAGGTCCTCATTCGATTCATGGCATAATATATAGTCCTTGAGCACTCCCAGGAGTGACCTGTGAACACAGAACCAGGACTAAGCCCTGAGCACTGCCAGTGCAATCCAAAAACAAACAATAACAACAGAGTTCCTAAAGTTTATCCGATTTATGAATAGGTTTATATCCAAATTTTCAGTCATGTTTTCAACTTCAAAATGAAATCACGAAGTAGTTTTTTTCATTGCCTCCAGTAAATGTGTTGTTAGGAATCAAAATAAACTTCAAAGCAAAGAAGCAGTTCACAAGTTTAGAGCAAAACAATTTTTTTTCAGATCTTAATAAAGTTAGGGGCAAAAGAGATAGTAAGCAGGCAGGATGATTGCTTGAACAAACAGCCCTAACCACCACATGTGGTCCCCAAACAAACAAAAAAAATCCAAAATTGAGTTAATATTGATCATGATATATGACAAAAAAGTCTCACAATAATGTAGGGCATTAACATTAGGGAGGGAAACACAGGAAGTCTACATTATTTTTTGTAACTTTTCTGTAAGTATGAAACTGTTACATGTTTACACAGAGCTAACTATACACACAAATGAATACAAGTTAAACAGGAAATCTGAATGAGTAGATTAAACCAAAGATCCAAAGATGAACTGTGTATCAAGAATGATACCCAGGCAGTGCTACTATGTAACAATTTTGCAAAATGGTGCCATTGAAGGCGATTTGGTAAAGAAAACAGTATCTTTCTGTACTATATTTCCCCAACTCTAAATGAGTGTATAACCATCTCAAAATAAACTTTTTTTTTTAGTTTTCCGGGCCATATTCAGCAATACTCAGGGGTTACTCCTGACATGCTCGAGGGTTACTGGCTCGGTACTCAGGAATTACTCCTGTCGGTGCTCAGGGGGTCATATGGGATGCCGGGAATTGAACCTAGTTTGGCTGCATGTACGTACCTACTTGCTATGCTATCACTCCAGCCCCTCAAAATAAAAACTTTCAAAAGAAAAAACTTCTAATTTACTACTCAGCATAAAGGGAATGCTGTGTTGTAATGGCTGAAAAGATCAATTAATCAATCAACAACACCACCAACAACAAAAACACTGGGGGGAGTGAGATAGCACAGTAGGTAGGGCATTTGCCTCTCATGAAGCCAACCTGGGGTTCAATCCCTGTCACCATTTATGAACCTCTATCTCTCGGGGAGTGATCCCAGAACAGAGAGTCAGAGTAAGCCCTGATAACCGCTTGGTATGGTTAAACCACTCCCCCCCCCACCACCACCACCAAAGGCAAATTTCTAAAAGTAAGAAGTTTTTTTCTTGGGGGGGGGGGGGGGGAAGTGTTCTTAAAAAAAAAAAAGATACATCCCTTGCTGGGGAGATGACAGTTCAAAGGGCTTGATCACATGCTCTACATGCTTTGATCCCCCAACACTAGTCTCCCCAATGCACACCAGGAATGACCTCCCCTCAAAACATAAATGAGGAAAAAATCATTACCTCCCCCCATGTCTATATATTTAAAAATACATATTTTTACTGCACATTTCTACTTTACACACACAAACCCCGAAAGTGGTAATAACTTACATTAAACCATACAGAAATGCAAAGAACAGAGCGCACTGTATGGCGACATTTAATCATGGGAAACATTTGCATTCAAGAGTACAGAAAATTTACCATGAAAGAGTCAGAGGGATAAGACAGTGAGTACGGCGCTTGCCTTGTGCATGGCCGACCCACGCTCAATCCCGAGTCCCACCAGTCCCCCAAGCAGTGTCCCCCCCCCCCCCCCAGTGCAGAGTGGGGGATAAGCCCGAGCACTGCTGGGTGTGGCCCAAAAGAAAAAAAGAAAATTTACTGTAATCCAAATATAAACTAGATGAAAAGTTATGAGATCCGATCATATTCTCTACCTATCAAAGGAAGAAACAAGTCTAGATTCAAACACCCAACCTAACTCTTTAAATCCTTTTCCTCCAGTCATTTCTGGAGTGAGGCTACTGCTAAGCATCACCTTCACCAGGCACCTTTTTTTCACAAAGATAACGAAAACGGACCTATTCTTATAGGAAACTTCATATTGCTAAAACTGAAAAGTGTACTAAGTCAATAGATGTGCCAAAATCTCACACAAACTGTCAACTGAATTATTTACTGTTAACCACTGTGTCTTCCTTGGCAGGGCCACTAGAGAGTGCTAGAAATTCAGTTACATAGAACCTCTACTGATACAAAAAGAAAAAAAGACCACCAAAAAAATGTAGAGAGTATCAGATGAAGAAAATGAGGATTTATTGTAGGAATACTGCCAAAAGGTGCAGCTATCAAGTAGTGATAGGCCTGGGGAGAGGGGATGAGGGATGGGGGGAGGTTATCATCATTCTCCCTCTGTATATCACTACAGATGTGGTTCAACAGCTTTCAAATTAAGCAACTGACATTGTAAGACTGATCGATCTGGGGTGGGAAAGATTAATTCAAATAATCTATGGCAATAACGGGTTTTTTTAAAAAGATTTCTGCCTTGGGGAAATTAGGCAAACTTGTTAAGATGGACTCCAGCTTTGTTAAAAATTACAGTGCACTGGGAGGTAAAAGGGAAGAGGAGGGTGAGAGGGGAAGAGAGGGATCTCATGCATGTCATACAAAGCTGGATGAGCAACTGACAATTTGCAGCAGTTTAAGATGATCCCTGAGGCACAGGGCTTCAAACCAGTTTTCTTTAAGGGTGCACATTCCCACTAGTAATAATCTATCCGATCCTAACATAAGACTGGATTTCATCTTTGACTTTAGATCATGCTAACGGGTTTTGCGTCATACCATTACTGATAAAATGGAAAAGAAAATCCTAACATTAACGACAATCTCAGACAATGTTCCACTTTCCCCCTACCCCCCAAAAAATGCGACTCTACGTGGAATTTGCCTAGACTCACGCCGTACATTACAAAATTATACTGTTAATAACACGGTTTATTCGGAAGGAAGGAATATCGGTACTTCTGGTATTTTCACCTCGTTACTAAGAAGCCTAATCGCTTAGACATTAAGTATCTTTTTAAAAAATCTAACACCCAATACGTCTCCTCAACGTCTCCAGGAGGGGTTCAGTTTCTTGCTACAACCTTTCCATCGTAGAAAGCACGCCGAGTCCCACATCCCAGCAGACTTATCTGGGGTTTTTTTGTTTGTTTTCATTCACTCCCGGGTAAGCTTCAAACTGCAATCGCGCAGAGATAAGGCTCACCCAGTTCTGGCTCTGTCGAGTCTGTGACCGGCTCCGTTTCTACCCAGCCAGCCACCCCCTCCCCGCACCCCCTTCCACCGACCATGAAAAGCCAGAACGGGGGCGGGAGGTGCCACCACCGCCCTGAAGGCGCCTGCAGACCCCAGCACTGCAATTGTGACGGCGCCCTGCACCCCCCACCCCCGCTCAGGCAGGCGGGGCCGTTTCCATGGCTCGAGCCCCCCAAGACGACGCGCTCCGAGGTGGGGGCGGGGGGCGCACCCGAGGCCGATCACCACACCCAGGCCCCGGATCCGCCGTCTCCCCGACGCCTCCTTTTCCCTCGGGGCGGCCGTCCCCGCCACCGAACCCTCCCGGCCCAGGAGGGTTCCGCGGCCAGGGTCGCGCTGGAACGTCGGGCCGCGCGACCCCGCGGCGCAGGCTTCCACCCGCCGGGGCCCTCGCCCACCCCGAGGCGCAGGGAAGGCGCGGCGGGGGAGGGGCCGGGCCGGGGGGAGGGAGGGCGCCGAGCCCCCACCCTCCGGCGGCGCGGCCGGAGGCGGCAGCCCCGCGGGCGCGGAGGGTCGGGGCGCACCTTGCGCTTGCGGGCCTCCGCCGTCCCGCTCCACACGAAGCACTGGTAGATGGCGCGCAGGTTCTGCTTCCAGTTGTCCACCTTGAAGCTGCTCAGGTGCGAGCAGCCCGGGGGTGTCACCACCAGCTCCGCGTCCATGGTCTCGCTCTCGGGCTCGGGCCGGGACACCATGGGGGGCAAGGCCCGGCCGCGCGCGGAGGGCGGCGGCGGCGGCGACGGCGACGAGGACGACGCCAGGGTGGCGCGGGGGCGGCTCCGCGGCGAGCCCCGGGAACAAAGCGACGACGGCAGCGGCCGCGGGCTGGCGACGACCGAGCTGCGCGCACGCACGGAGAGGACGAGGCTGCCCGCCCGGCGCCGCCCCACCGAGTGCGCGCCCGCTGCGGGGACCGCGGCCAGGGGCGGGGCGCGGAGGCCGCCGGAGGAGGCGACGTCATCCCGGCCAGCCGCGGCGCCGCAGTGCGCAGGCGCGGGGCTCCCAGGCCCCGCCCCCGCCCCTCTTCCGTCGGCTGCGGAGCCGGCCCGGGCCCAAAGAGGGCGGCCAGGGGGTGGGGCTTACCCTGAGGGCCCGCCCCCGTGCTGCGCCATTGGCCGCTGGTCCGCTCCGTCTCGGTAGCTCTGAGCCTCGGGGCCGCCTCCGGGAGCGCCGGTTCTTTAATATTCCAGATCTCCCCCCGCGCCGGGGAGGCGGTAGCGCTCGGAGGATTGGGTGATACGAGATGTCAGTCAGGGCTCTGAACCGGTTTGTACCGGCCTGCGCTCTGCCGCAAAGAGGCGGGGCGACGACGGGGCTGTACCGAAACCGGCACCCTCGCTCGGCCCCCTCTCTGCCAATCGGAGCGCCGCGTTGTGCGTTTTCGCTGGAGTGTCTTTCCTCCCCGTACACTGGCAGCTCCCTACGGCACTCTGCCATCTTGTAGGGGACCTGGACATTGGGATCATTGCCAGGGACTGGAAGTGACACTACCAGCTAGGCATTGCTTGAAGGGAGCCGACTGTGGTTACCACCCTGTCCCCAGCAGGCTAATCCAGAGTTTTCCAAAGCAGTAGGAAATGAGTCGCATTTTGTTTTAAATATTCCGTTGACTGCAGCTTAAAAAAAATGAAGAGCAAATGAATTTAATAGCATACTATAATTCAGATACCGTTATTCTAACATGCTAGCTATATTGCAATACTATTTAGCTAAATATTTTACGGTGTTTGTGTGAATTCTTCGAAATATATGTTTTAGGCTTAAAGTGCCTTTACTGAGGGAGTAAAGGCACGAAGGATCTGGGAAAACTTGGAGACAGTGTGATGTCCAATACAACCTATACTGAAAACAGCACTTGGCTGCATTCCTGGGAAGATTGAGGAAACGACATGTGTGTCCAAGCCAGTTCAAAGCAATTGCACATTTAAAACAAAAATTATCTCGTTGCAATTCAAGCTGATGAGATTAATGGGTAAGGATTGGAATAAACCATTTGCAGTTGGGACAAAATATCAAACACACCTTTGTATTCTGTCTTTGTGCTTGCAGTTACCTCCTCCGCATTCCTAATCGCCTTTAGGACTTCCACATAGAGGGTTTTTTTCTGGCACCCTATTGAAAATTGCAATCTGCAAAGCTCATCCCCAAGTGCTGCTTGCTATATGTTTCTTCAGGATTTATTTGCTTATTTTTTTCATAATGTATTCTTTTAATGGCTTGAAAACTTCACAGTAGGATAATAATTTTTGTG
This sequence comes from Sorex fumeus, assembly GCF_029834395.1. Lineage (NCBI taxonomy): Eukaryota > Metazoa > Chordata > Mammalia > Eulipotyphla > Soricidae > Sorex > Sorex fumeus. Next base: position 1,363,603 of record NW_026606179.1, on the reverse strand, counting down.
TGCTTTATTTACTTCTGGGTTGGAGCGATAGCACAGCTGTCAGGCGTTTGCCTTGCACGCAGCTAACATGGCCGACCCGAGTTCAATTCCTCCGCCCTCTCGGAGAGCCCGGCAAGCCACCGAGAGTATCTCGCCCGCACAGCAGAGCCTGGCAAGCTACCCGTGATGTATTCGATGTGCCAAACACAGTAACAACAAAGTCTCCAATGGAGACGTTACTGGGCCCGCTCGAGCAAATCGATGAACAACGGGAGGACAGTGACAGTGACAGACAATTATTTACTTCTATCCTCCACATCCAAAGTAGTTTTGGTTCATGCAGGTCCTCAGAAATATCTTCGGTATTAAAGTAAACTTTTGCTTTTGTCATTTTATTTTAGGGCCACAACAAGTGGTACTCAGGGATTACTCCTGGATCTGCGTTCAGGGATCACTTCTGGTGGTGCTCAGGACACAATATGTGATGCCAGGGATGGAACCCAGTAAGCCACATGATAGGCAAGTGCCCTACCTGTACTACTGCTCTGGTCCTGATTAACAAAAGTAAACATATATGAGAGAATTTAAGATCATTCTAAGAATAAAACCCTGATTAAGTGAAACACATTAGACATGTTAGAAAAAAGAGCTATCAGGGTCAGAGCTATAGTATAGTGGGTTGGGTACCTGCCTTGCACACAGTAGTCCTGGGTTCGATCCCCAGCACTCCATATGATTCCCTGAGCGCTGTCAGGACTGATCCCTAAATACAGATCTAAGAATAAACCCTGGGTATAACCTGGTATCGCCCAACAACATAAAAGGGTAGCACTGTAGCACTGTCCTCCAGGTGTTCATCACTTTGCTCGAGCAGACACCAGTAATGTCTCCACTGTGAGACTTGTTGTTATTGTTTTTGGTATATCGAATACACCTCAGGGAGCTTGTGGGTGGGATACTCTCAGTAGCTTGCCAGGCTCTCTGAGAGGAACAGGAATTGATCCCAGGTCAGCCATGTGCAAGGCAAACGACCTACCTGCTGTGTTGTCGCTCAGATTACTAAAAAAAATGAAATTATAAGTTATTCAGAAATTTAAAATTTTGAGTGAACAGATGCCATTGGGCTACACTAGCGCGCAAGAGGGATGAATGGAGACCTTACTGGCGCTTGCTAGAGCAAATCTATGAATAACAGGATGACAAGTGATACAAGTGACCCTTTCCCATTCTGTAGACTGTCTTTGTATTCTGGTTACTGTTTCTTTTGAAGCACAGAAGCGTCTTAGTTTCAGATAGTCCCGGCTGTTTATCTATGTTTCCACTTGCTTGGTCAGTGGCATATCATCTTTGAAATTACCTTTAGCTTCAATGTCATGGAGGATTTTGCAGACCTTTTCTTCTATACCTTATGAATTCTGGTCTGATGTTGAGGTCTTTAATCCATTTTGGTCTGACTTTTGAATATGGTGTTAGGTAGCAGTCTGAGCCCATTTTTTGGCATGTAGCTTTCCAGTTTTGCCAGCACCAGTTGTTAAAGAGGCTTTCCTTGCTCCACTTCACACTTCTTGCTCCCTTATCAAAGATTAGATGACATATATTTGAGGGTGTGTGTAAGGATATTCAACCCTGTTCCATTGGTCTGTGATTTTGCCTTTGTTCCAATACCATGCTGTTTTTTTTTTAATTTTTATTAGTGAAACACCATGTGGTACAGTTGTAGACTTAGAAAGTTTTGTGCTTGGATTTCAATTATACAACTATTACTGCTTTGTAGTAGAGTTTGATGTTGGAGAAGGTGATACATCCCATCTTTTTTCCCCAAAGAATTGCTTTAGATATTCATGGGGGTTTGTAGTTACATATGAATTTCAGGAGTGCTTGATCAATTTCTCTGAAGAATTTCATGGGTATCCTTATAGGGATCACACTGAATCTGTATAATGCTTTGGGGAGTATTGCCATTTTGACAATGTTAATTCTCCCAATCCATGAGGGGAAGATATGCTTCCATTTCCTCGTGTCCTCTTTTATTTCATGAAGTAGTATTTTGTAGTTTTCTCTAACAGATCCTTTAACTCTTTAGTTAAGCTGATTCTGAGTACTTGATTTTCTGAGGCATGATTGTGAATGGGATAGTTTTTTCATGTCACTTTCTTCTCTCTCATTATTTCTTCTCTCTCATATTAGAAAGCCATGGACTGGGGCTGGAGAGATAGCATAGAGGGTAGGGCGTTTGCCTTGGACGCGGTCGACCCGGGTTCAATTCCCAGCATCCCATATGGTCCCCAGAGCACCGCCAGGAGTAACTCCTGAGTGCAGAGCCAGGAGTAATCCCTTGCATCGCCAGGTGTGACCCCCCCCAAAAAAAAGGAAAAAAAAAAGAAAGCCATGGACTTTTGGGTATTGATTTTATAGCCTGCAACTTTACTATACAAGTTTATTGTTTCTAGGAGCTTCTTGGTAGAGGTTTTAGGGTTCTCTAAATACAGTATCAAATCATCTGCAAATACATAGTATCATATCATCTGCAAATATAGTATCATATCATCTGCATATCATTTTTTTCCTTTTTGTGTCACATCCAGCAATACTCAGGGTTTACTCCTGTTTCCGCATTCAGGAATTATCCATGGCTGTGCTCAGGGAACCATATGGGATGCTGAGGATTGAACCTGGATTGGCTGCATGCAAGGCAAACGTCCTATCCACTATACTATCTCTCTGGCCCCAAGAAGCTGTTGAGCGCTCTTTCTGGCACATGTTTCCCCCCTTGAAGGAGCCATAGCACAGTGGTAGGGTGTTTGCCTTGCATGCAGCCAGTCCGGCCATGCTAGGTTCAATTCCTCCACCCCTCTCACGCAGGCAAAGCCTGGCAACCTACCCATGACACATTCGATATGCCAAACACAGTAACAACAAGTCTTATGATGGAGACGTTACTGGGCCCGCTCCAGAAAATGGATGAACAATGGGAGAACAGGGACAGTGATCATCTGCAAATAGTGAGAGCTTGATTCCTTCATTTCCTATTTGAGTGTCCGAAATATCTTTCTCTTACCTAACTGCTATTGCAAGTACTTCCAGTATTGAATAGAAGTGGTGAGAGTGGGCATCCTTGTCTTGTCCCTGATCTTAGAGGAAAGGCTCTTAGTTTTCCCCCATTGAGGATAATGCTTGCCATAGGCTTGTGATAGATGGTTTTGACTATATTGAAGAAAGTTCCTTCAATACCCATTTTGGTGAGAGTTTTCATCATAAACGGGTGCTGAATCTTGTCAAATGCTTTTTCTGCATCTATTGATATGATCATATGGGTTTATATTTAATTGATATGATGATTATGTTGCTTGGTTTGTGAATGTCAAAACATACTTGCATCCCCGGGATAAATCCCACTTGATCATGGTGTATGATTTTTTTGATGAGTTGTTGGATTCTATTTGTTAGTATTTTGTGAGGATCTTGGCATCCTTGTTCATCAGGGTTATCGGCCTGTAATTTTCTTTTTTTGTGTTGTCTCTGTTTGCTTTTGGTATTAGGGTGATATGTGCCTCATAGAAACTGTTTGGGAGTGTTTCTGTTTCTTCAGTAATGCTGAGGACTATTATTCTGGCCATAATAACTGCATTTCCTCTTTCCTCCAAGAGCTACGGTTCAGAGCTAAGACCTCATAGTCAGAACATTTCTCGTTATGTGGCAGGTGACTTTCATTCCCTTAAACAGTATAATAAAGACATCACTATAGCACTGTCGTCCCATTGTTCATCGAGTTGCTCCAGTGGGCGCCAGTAACATCTCCATTCATCCCAGCCCTGAGATTTTAGCAGCCTCTCCTTACTCATCTTTCCCAATGCTGCCATATTGGAGGCTCTTTCAGGATCAGGGGAATGAGACCTGTTATTGTTACTGTTTTTGGCATATTGAATATGCCACGGGTAGCTTGCCAGGCTCTGGCATGTGGGCGGGATACTCTTGGTAGCTTGCCGAGCTCTCTGAGAGGGACAGAGGCTTTTGGGGTGACCTCTAATCGGTTTTACAGGTTTTTGGTCAGCTGGCTTGTAACGATCTGCATGCTCACAAACACCCACTTGCCTGTGTCTCTGGGCAGCACCTGGGACATCTGTTGCCTTAGGTTGATCTAATTGAGGTTAATGAGAGTGCGCCCAGAGGTTGTTGGACCCCATCACGCAGGGTCTGTGCCAGGAAAATATGTATATATGCATATATATATGTATGTATGTATTTCCCTCTATGATTTGAGCTCAACGGGCTCCAGGAGCAGAGATCCTCTGCCTGTTTCCCCCAGTCTCCGGTGACCCAGGGGTCACACCCATAGACCATCTCCTGCCAGCGCCAGATAATCTCCTCATATGGCGGCCACCCTCCAGAACTCACGGCTGCTTCTCCCAGAAGGGAGCATAAAATGAGGTCCCCATAACCACGCCACTGGACTTTTCACCAGGCTGTTTTCACTTAAGGCGCCCCAGAGGGGTGCGGGTGAGAGCCCTCCCCACCCCAAGGAACCCAGCCCCAGCAGCTGACCTCCACAACCCAATTGCCGCCATGTTCCAGGCTGCTCTCCACGCGCTCGAGCCAAACTTCACATATGAGTGAACATATTCCTGGACACATTATAAGACACTCCTTACCCATTTTCCATAATTACTACATCATATTTGATCGGGTTTAGATAATAAAGACATAAGATTATGTAAATCTGAAATATTTCTCCTAAAACGTAACCTTGTTTCTATATGGGATGTATAAAATGGTACTGATAAAATGTAACCTTCGTCGATTGCCTCGAGCAGGCCCCAGTAACGTCTCCTTCATCCTAGCCCTGAGATTATGTTCAAGGCTCTTTAGGAGAATGAGACCCATCATTGTTACTGGTATTTGGCATATTGGGTACGACACAGGGAGTTTGCCAGACTCTGCCGTGTGGGCAGATTACATTCGGGAGCCTGCCAGTTACAAAAAATGTAACCTCAGTGCCGATAAAATGTAACCTTAATCTTATTTAGACAATGCTACTGATAAGATGTAACTGTGTTTCTTATTTAGACAATTTGACTTAAGTATAGGATTTATAACCACTGAACTGTTGCATATTTGTGAAGGGCAAAAAAAAAAAGGTAACTTCACAGGAAGATCAAAGGTAACTCAAAGGATTTGAGGGAATGCTGTGCAGATAGGAGGCCAAGTTCAGTACCTGGCATCACATGACTCCCTGAACACCAACCACACTGCTGAATTTAGGCCAAAAAAAAAAGGAAGAAAAGAAAAGAATGGTAATAATAATAATGAACTTAAAAATTAAGAGAATATGATAATGAAATGCTATTTTATTTAAAATATTTAGAAGTGAGGGGGTATGGTGCCACCAGCAGGTCAATCTGTACCTGTGAGGCGAGTGCATCAGCAGCCTCATGGCACCTTCAGACTTCCAGATACCCCAAAATTGCTGCTGTGCCTTTGGCCAGACCCCAAAAACTTGGGGCAAAGTTTACCAAGAAAGTAAACGGCCAAAAGTTAGGTATGTGGGAGACACACCCACAAACCACCTCCGGCTCAGCTATATAATTGGAGGCAAGGCCTCTTTGGTTCCTGATTGAACTGCTTAATGGACATGATCCCAGAAACTCAGAAATGAATCTCAGAACCCAGTGGCTTTAGGTAGAAATGCGTCTGGTCTCTGCAGTAGGCTACCGGTGCTGGACCAACCCAGGTGGGAATAGGTTTTGTGCCTTGGCCTGTTCCCCCTGGCAGCCCAGTGGCTGCCATCCATCTGAGGCCACATTTGGGCCCCCAGTGACGAGACACACATGGCCTCACGGGATGGGGGTGGAGCCGGGCTTGTCCTCCCCACCCCAACGAGACCCCAAGTCATCGCCCACGAATGGCCTCTCTGGCTCCTGATCAAGCTGCTTAACGGCCATGATCCCAGAGACTCAGAAACAAATCTCAAAACCCAGTGGCTTTTGGCAGAAATGCATCCGGACTCCACAGTACGTTACTGTCGCCGGGCCACCCCAGGGAGGAAAGGGTGTTGTCCCTCAGCCTGCTCCCTCTTGGCGACTTGTTGGCTGTCATCCTGCAGAGGCCATTGGACAGTCAGACTTGGGCCCACAGTGATGAAACTTGTTGGGACTCATGGGATGGGGGGGTGGGGGTGGAGCCGGGCCTGTCCTTCCCACCCCAACAAGACCCCAAGTCATCGCCCACGAACAGCCTCTCTGGCTCCTCATCAAACTGCTCAACGGCCTTGATCCCAGAGACTCAAAAACAAATCTCGAAACCCAGCGGCTTTTGGCAGAAATGTGTCCGGACCCTGCAGTAGGTTACTGTTGCCGGGCCACCCCAGGGGGGAATGGGTGCTGTCTCTCCGCCTGCTCCCTCTTGGCAACTTGGTGGCTGTCATCCTGCAGAGGCCATTGGACAGTCAGGTTTGGGCCTGCAGTGACGAAACTTGTTGGGCCTCACGGGATGGGGGGGGGGGGGGGGAGCCGGGCCTGTCCTCCCCACCCCAACGAGACCCCAAGTCATCACCCACGAACAGCCTCTCTGGCTCCTCATCAAGCTGCTCAATGGCCATGATCCCAGAGACTCAGGAGCAGATCTCTAAACCCAGTGACTTTTGGCAGAGATCCCTCCAGATTTAAGTGTTAAAATTTCGGAATTTCAAAACCACATGGCCCTACTGCAGCCACATGACATCATATGTTATTCATAACCAGCAATAGAACACAAATTGTCTATTGTTGCCTTTTCAGCAGATCTGAGTGTTGGGGTAAAATCTCAAATAATGGTGGGTCTGGTGTCGAAATAGTGAATGTGATCAAAGTAGAGAGAGAGTAATGTGGAAATCATCTGCCCCACAGGCAGGGGGAGGGTGGGGGATGGGGGTATACTGGGATTTTTGGTGGTGGAGAATGGGCACTGGTGAAGGTACGGGTGTTTCATTGTGTGACCAAGACTTAGACCCAAAAGCTTTGTAACAGCTCTCACGGTGATTCAATAAATAAAATTATAAAAAATGGGGAAAAAAGTAAGGTGGAGTTCATGCACAATTCAATCAGCTAATCAGTGGCTGAATAAATAGCAGTATTCCTACAAAAAAAAATATTTAGAAGTGACCACAAGCCTACAGCAAGCATCATCCTCAATGAGGAAAAACTGAGAGCTTCCCTCTAAGATCAGGGATGAGACAAGGATGCCCACTCTCTCCACTGCTGTTCAATATAGTACTGGAAGTACTTGCAATAGCGGTTAGGCAAGAAAAAGAGATTAAGGGCATCCAGGTAGGAAAGGAAGAAATCAAGCTCTCACTATTCGCAGATGATATGATACTATACTTAGAGAATGCTAAAACCTCTACCAAGAAACTCCTAGAAACAATAGACTTGTATAGTAAAGTTGCAGGCTATAAAATCAATACCCAAAAGTCCATAGCTTTTCTATATGCAAATAATGAGAGAGAAGAAAGTGACATGAAGAAAACAATCCCATTCACAATTGTGCCCCAGAAAATCAAGTACCTAGAAATCAGCTTAACTAAGGAAGTAAAGGACCTGTACAAAGAAAACTACAAAATGCTACTTCAGAAAATAAAAGAAGACATGAGAAAATGGAAAGATATTCCCTGCTCATGGATCAGGAGAATTAACATTGTCAAAATGGCAATACTTCCCAAAGCATTGTCCAAATTCAATGCAATCCCTATAACGATACCCATGACATTCTTCAAAGAAATGGAGCAAACACTCCTGAAATTCATATGGAACAATAAGCCCCCTAAAGCAATTCTTGGGGGTAAAATGGGAGAAATCAACCTCCCTAACTTCAAACTCTACTACAAAGCAGTAATAATTAAAACAGCATGATACTGGAACAAAGGCAGAGCTGTAGCCCAATGGAACAGGGTTGAATATACTGACATCTCCCCCCAAACATATGATCATCTAATCTTTGATAAGGGAGCAAGAAATGTGAAGTGGAGCAACGAAAGCCTCTTTAACAAATGGTGCTGGCAAAATTGGAAAGCTACATGCAAAAAACTGGGCTCAAATCTCTGCCTAACACCATGTACAAAAGTAAGATCAAAATGGTTTAAAGACCTCAACATCAGACCAGAATCCATAAGGTACATAGAAGACAAAGTTAGCAAAACCCTTTATGACATTGAAGCTAATGGTATCTTCAAAGATGTCACACCACTGGCCAAGCAAGTGAAAACAGATATAGACAAATGGGACTATCTTAAACTGAGAAGCTTCTGCACCTCAAAAGAAACAGTGATCAAAATACAAAGACAGTCTACAGAATGGGAAAGTATATTTGCCCAATACCCATCCAACATGGGGTTGATATCAAGGATATACAAAGTACTAATTGAACTTCACAAGAAGAAAACATCCAAACCCAACAAAAAATGGGGTGACGAAATGAACAGAAACTTTCTCAAAGAAGTAATCCAAATGGCTAAAAGGCACATGAGAAAATGCTCTGCATCATTAATCATCAGGGAGAGGCAGATCAAAACAACAATGAGATACCATTTCACACCACAGAGACTGGCCCACACTCAAAAGAACAAAAGCAACCAGTGTTGGCGCAGCTGTGGCCAGAAAGGAACCCTCCTTCACTGCTGGTGGGAATGCCGACTGGTTCAGCCTTCTTGGAAAACAGTATGGACGATTCTCAATAAACTAGAAATTGAGCTCCCATTTGACCCAGCAATACCACTCCTGGGAATATATCCCAGAGAGGCAAAAAGTATAGTCGAAGTGACATCTGCACTTGTTTGTTCATTGCCGCACTGTTTACAATAGCTAGAATCTGGAGAAAAACCTGAGTGCCTGAGAACAAATAACTGGTTAAAGAAACTTTGGTACATCTACACAATGGAGTACTATGTAGCTGTCAGAAAAGATGAAGTCATGAAATTTACATACAAGTGGTACTACATGGAAAGTATCATGCTAAGCGAAAGTCAGAAAGAGAGGGACAGACATAGAAAAATTGCATTCATCTGGGGAACATAAAGTAACAAAATAGGAGACTAACACCCAAGAACAGTTGAGATAATGGGGCTGGAGAGATAGCACAGCGGGTAGGGCGTTTGCCTTGCACACGGCCGACCCGGGTTCGACTCCCAGCGTCCCATATGGTCCCCTGAGCACCGCCAGGAGTAACTCCTGAGTGCAGAGCCAGGAGTAACCCCTGTGCCTTGCCAGGTGTGACCCAAAAAGCAAAAAAAAAAAAAAAAAAAAAAAAAAAGAATAGTCGAGATAAGTATCAGGTTTACTCCATGGCTTGGAGACCAGCCGCACATGCTAGGGGAAAAGGCAGCTCAGATAGAGAAGGGAGCACCAAATAAAGGGTGTTGGGAAGATCCGCCCAGGATGGGAATTGCATGCTGAAAGTAGACTATAGACCGAACATGATTGCCACTCAATGCCTCTTTTGCAAACCACAGCACCCTAAAGGAGAGAACAAAAGGGAATGCCCTGCCACAGGGGCAGGGTGGGATGGGGGGGATGGGGGTGGGAAGGATACTGGGATCAGTGGTGGTGGAGAATGGGCACTGGTGGAAGGATGGGTACTCGATCATTGTATAACTGAAAACCAAACACAAAAATTTGTAAGTCTACAACTGTACCTCATGGTGTTTCACTAATAAAAATTTTAAAAAATAAATCTTCTTTAGAAAATTTTAAAAAAATTTAGAAGTGAACATGAGTTTTGTTTTAGCCACCTACAGAATTCCAGAACAATAGTTAGAAAAGTTGTCATATGACTTGTACACAGAAACAATACATTTAAAAAAACAAACTATAAAAAAAAGGTTAATCCTGAGGGATTAGGCATAACAGAGGGTTGAAAGGTTGAAAGATTTAGCATTCCAGTAATAAAGACTTTGGAATTTAAAAAAAAAAAGAGTCCGTTGCTAGACTGGTTATCGAGGGGGTAGGGATGGGAGTGGTTGATGGTCTTAGAAAATTTCCTTGGCTTTTGTTCCTGAGGTAGCTTCTCTTGGAGTTGGGGCCCAGCTTTCCCTGGTTTGTGCTGGCACCAGGTAAGTGTCTTATCTGTGTCCTCCAGGTGGGTCCTGACAGCCTTAGGGCTAGTAGTTTTATTACTTCTCAAGGAATTCCATTACCATGGAGGCCCTTCCTTGTCTACCTGCCTACATCACTTTCTCTCTCTCTCTCTCTCTCTCTCTCTCTCTCTCTCTCTCTCTCTCTCCTCTTTCCTCTCTCCTCTCTTTCTTTCTTTTTCTTTCTCTGTTTCTTTCTTTTACCACCCAGAAGTGCTCAGGGCTTACTTCTGGCTTTGGTCTCAGGGATCACTCCTGGAGGGTTTGGAGACTAGAGTCAGTCTCATGCAAGGCAAGAGCCCTACCAACCATACAATTGCTTCTGCTCCTCAATAAGATTTCTATTTATTAATTTTCACAGTCATTGCTGCCCTACTCCTGGGCTGGGGAAGCTGCAACTACTTCTCCGTGTCTTGCCAGGACCTCAGAGTCTGCTTGCACATGGTTGTCTATTCATTTATTGTGAGACAATAACGAAGCTATGTGAAGCATGAAGGTCAGAGGGAGATGCCATCTTTCATCCACCCCTTTGAGTAACAGGGCACAATGGAAGAAACTTGGGTTTGAGATTGGACATGGCAGGACTTTGGCCAATTATCTTCTGTGGAGGGAGGTTAGCAGCATTTCCCTGCAGGAGGGTGGAGCAGGCCTGCCATGATGGTCCTCAGCTCACAGCAGGTCACTCAGCCATTGTGCTGCCTGAAGTGAGGGTGTTTGTTTTGTAAAGATCCCTTCCTGTCATGTCTCTGTACTTCCCCATTACATGGTCCATGACTCCGTTTACCATGCACCAATCATAGTTTCAAATTATTTATTATTTATTCATGGTAACTCTTTTTTTGTTTGTTTTTGTCTTTGAGCCACACCCAGGTACTCTCAGGGGTTACTCCTGGTTCTGTGCTCAAGGATTATTCCTGGCAGGGCTTGTTGGAACCATATGAGATGCCACGGATTCAACACGGATTCAACCTGAACAAGCAAGGTAAGCACCCTACTAGCTACAGTCTTGCTCCAGCCCCGTAGAGGGACTTGACATCTGAGAAAGCAGCAAAATATTGAATCAATGAGCTTCAAGACAGAGGTGGAAACCTTCCAAATAACCATTAAAGATGTGGGGGGAGAGGGTGGTAGGGGTAAGAGTGGGGCATTGGACAATGAATGCTGGCAGTAACACACCTGTCAGTACCAAGATGGGCTGAAATGAGACTGTATGGTCCCAGATCTGTGTTCTTTATCAGGCCCTGCTGTTTCAGCTCAACAGAGAAGGGGAAGTAGAAACCAGGGGTGGACAGCAATAGGAAATGCAAAGTAGGAGGATGACAGCGACAATGACAAAAGTTGTCTAGTTCAAACCTTCAATGTCCTGTAGGTAAACCTACACACACACACACACACACACACACACACACACACACATACACACACACACACGCACCTACCTTCCTATCTAGGAAGGGGAGTCAGGAAGTCAAGGAAGCTCTTGGAACTGCTCACTTACATAGCCAGCCCCACACTGGACCTCTCCCCATGCCACATCAGTTCTCAATATACAAGTCATTTCCCTGTTGTGGGTGATAGATAGGCATGACTTGTCAGAGATCACTGTGTTTTCACAAGGGCAGCAGTGCTCTATCTCTCCTGCTGCTCGCGTTTAGTCTCGGGTCGCTTCCCCCATCGTCGATGGCGATGGGCAGGCAAAGGAAGGAACCGCGTCCCCCACTCCAGGGAGGTCGATGGCGATGGGCAGGCAAAGGAAGGAACGAGGACCAGGCTGCTCAGCATCAATTGTAGTTTATTCCAATCTCCACTCCCCTTCTGTCTCTCTTTCTCTCCCCCCCCCCACCCCCTCGATCTTACAGTCTTAGTTTATATGGAAATCACGCAGGGTGGTGACACAAAGGTGGATTGAACATTAAAAAATCAACAAAGAGAGGAAAGACCACTTCTCCAGGAGATTAACTCAAGGACAAAAATCTCCTCTGAAGAGATTACTCCAGGTTACTAGGAGATCCGCTCAAGGGTGGGATCCTAATGAGGGTAGGGTGTGTTCTTTCCTCAGCTAGTTGTAGTAAATCTACTTCTACTATTTCTAGCAATGTCATTCTGCATGAGCACAATAAGAGATATAAACTCACGGTTTGGTTCTTCCTGAGGACAACTCACTATTCCAGACTGCAGTCCACAGGCCAGGTTAGTCTTCCTAACCCCAGCAGGATCCTTATCTTGTCGTTACTTTTGGATCATGACAGCATTTGTCTATGACCATGCCCTCAACTTACAGTTGAGTATTGTGGCACTTTGGCCTGGCCCATTTTGATGCCAGGATAGCTCACAGCTTGCCCTGGGTCCATTCAGTCCCTCATCGGGACCCTGATTTTGGGGTGCTAGGAACAAAGGGCAACTGAGTCAAGAAAGCAGATGCCCAGGAGTAAATATTATTTGGAGTCAATCAACTCCCAAGTTACAAAAGCATAATATTAACTGTCTTCCTGTGTCCATACAGAAAGGACATTGCTTTAAGGTAGACTATGCAAAAGAGAAGAAAAGCAATATTTAATTTACAAGTTCAATGTCCTAAAAGGATCTGATCTTACAAGCTAGCAGAATCTGATTAGGGGGGAAAAGTGATTAACTGGTTGGGGAGGAAAGCACAGAGAAGAGTTTACAGATAAACAGAGGAATAGAAACAGTGTCTCCAGAGTGCTTAAATCTAAGCTCCCTGTGGCAAGGGAGGAAGGACACACCAATGTTATCCTAAAATGTTTAGAGCTATACTCCAACATCTCTCCCTTTTCTGTTTACAAAACACTAAAGATCATAATAGTCCCGATAGGTCATGGACTCAGTATTGGCTCGTCTTTTTTGAAAGAGGCAGGATCCTATAACCAATAGAATGAACATGATAATTAAGGCAGTACCATCACTACCAATAGCGTGGGTTATGCTTTGTCACCATGATCTCGGGTCAAAGCCCTGTAATGCATCCGCAATACCCTGGGCTAAGTTTTCATACTGAATTCCTAGGAGCTTATCCATAAACACTCTAACAATCTCATTCTGAAGGGTGAGAGTATCTAGAGACATGTTTTCCTTCAGATCTTGCAAATGGTATCTAATTTTGTCCCACATATGAGCAGATCTACTATATCTATGGGGGGTGGGGGGTGACACAGAAAGAGGAGCTATTCCAGTCACAAAACAGTCTCACTTGTTGTTGTAAAATATCAATCCGCCCCTGGACCCAAAGTAGTGCTTGTTGTAAAGTGTCCAATAGTTGCTCAAAATCATGTCTGATGGTAGCCTGAATTGTCCAAAGGTGGTGAGGGTTGTTTTGCCATATTTTATGAAATCGTGCATCTGGATCGAGGTTTGAAGAGCCGTTCCTGCAACAGCAGTGGTAGTGGTCACAGCAATGAGTCCCAGGATAGCTACAATCAGGAGTCCAAGGAATCATCGGGAACACCAGAGCAGTCGTGTCACAACTTCAGTCATGAGTCCTTCAGCAGGGGAGCATTGCCATTCTCTGGTCAGGTTCACTGTTCTAAAATGTTTAGAGTTATACTCCAACAGATCACAGAGTGGACATGGGGAGTGGGAAAGGAAGGAAGGAAGAAAGGAAAGAAGGAAGGAAGGAAGGAAGGTAGGAAGGAAGGAAGGAAGGAAGAAGAGAGGGTGGGAGGGAAGAAAGGAGGAAATGAAGGAAAGAAGATTACACTTGAATAGATGTGGCCCACTGCCGGGAGTTTCTATCTTTGTTGTCTACGCACCAACATCCAATTATGATGAAGGAGAAATTGAGAAGTTCTACATGGAGCTGGAGAAGTTCCATAAAGAAGCCCACACCTTCTACAAGATCATTGTCAGTGATTTCAATGCCAAGATATGACCCAGAAGATCAGCCGAAGAACTCCACATCAACACCCATGGTTTAGAATGGAACAAACAGGGTGAGAGACTGTCCGAGTTCATCCAATGGTCTGACTGACCAAGACCATCCATGGTAACTCACAGTTCCAGAAGGCTGAATCTAAACGTTGGACATGAGGGTCTCCCGGTGGACAGGTCCCACAACAAAATTGACCACATCATATTCAATCGATGGTTTTGCCTGACTGATGTTGCTGTTGTGCCAAAATTCCAAATGGGATTGGACCACTGTCTCCTTCATGCAAAATTCTACTTCACAGAGTGGGGAGAAAGGGCTGCAAAGTTTAAGAAAAGAACTCCCAGAATGACTACCAACTGGGAATTCTTTGGCACTATTGCGGCAACATGGGAAGATGACATCGTTGACAACATTGATGAGGAATACAATAGACTGGTTCAGCACCTCCATGATTGCGCGAGGAATGCCGAGAGAGAGAGAGAGAGAGAAAGAGAGAGAGAGAGAGAGAGAGAGAGAGAGAGAGAGAGAGAAAGACGCCTGTCTTCAAAAACTCTTGAGCTTATTCGCCAACGTGGCTTGACTCATGAATCCTGGAACCAATCCAAGTTATTTCAAAAGGTGACTAAGACATGCGGGGGGCGGAAAGGCAGCTCAGATAGAGAAGGGACCACCAAGTAAAGGATGCTTGGAGGGCTCGCTCGGGATGGGAGATGTGTGCTGAAAGTAGACTATAGACTGAACATGATGGCCACTTAATACCTGTATTGCAAACCATAACACCCCAAAGGAGAGAGAGAGTGAAAGGAAATGTGCCTGCCACGGAGGAGGGGAGAGGGGTGGGGGTGTTGGGTGTGATACTGGGAACATTGGTGGTGGAGAATGGGCACTGGTAGAGAGATGGGTACCTGATCATTGTGTGACTGAAACATAAGCATGAAAGTTTGTAAGTCTGTAACTGTATTCATTAAAAAATGATTTTTATGGTGATTCATTAAAAAATTTTTAAAAAAAGGTGAGTGAGAGCCATGTTCTCATTTTCATGACCTGCGGGAAGTCCCTCTCACAACATCCAGGTGAAGTATAAGGTTCATATAAGGTGTGCCTGGAGAGGGACCATGAAGTTCTCTGGGCTCAGTTTATTTCTTCTCAAAGATGACATGAAACTGGGGTTGGAGAGATAGTACAGTGAGTACACTGCCTTGCACACTGATGGCTGACCCGGGTATAACCTGGTATCCCTTATGGTCTTCCAAAACACCACCAGAACTGATTCCTGAGTGCAGAACCCTGAGTAACTCCTGAGCACCTCTAGATGTGGCCCAAATCTCCTCCCTCAATACAACACACACACACACACACACACACACACAGTGGCATGAAACCACATGCTCATAGAATTAAAACACAGGTCAAATAATCGGATCCATAGAAAGGCCTTTGAAACTTAATAGTGTTAGTTTCTTCTTCACTTTGCCCACTCAGGAGGAAATATTACTCAAATGGCTGGAGATGTAGTACAGTGGGTACATTGCTTGACTTTCTCATGTCTGACTTGGATTTGGTCTATACTCCATATGGTTCCCTGATCCTACTTGGAGTGATTTGCACTTTGTACTGTCTCTCCAACTCCTGATTACATCTCTTGATAATTGCCTGGAGTGATGGTGTATCGCCATTTTTACTTTGACAAAATAAATCCACTACAAAATAACTAACTTCTAATTTGCATAAAGAGCACTACTGCCAAGAAAAACCATCCAGAGGACAAAAATAAGAGACCTATGGTTTCAATATTGTGCTGTATATAAGTCATCTTTTCTCTAGTGGTTGGAAACTCCACTTAACCAACTGTTTATTTTTTTTTTTAAATTTAAGACATTCTGGGGCTGGAGAGATAGCACAGCGGGTAGGGCGTTTGCCTTGCATGTGGCCGACCCAGGTTCGATTCTCAGCATCCCATATGGTTCCCTGAGCACCGCTAGGAGTAACTCCTGAGTGCAGAGCCAGGTGTAACTCCTGTGCATCACCCGATGTGACCCCCCCAAAAAAATTAAAGACATTCTTTTTCTGGGGCCAGAGAAAAATTGATACGATACCACCATCCCATAGGGTCCCTCATCCCCCAGTAGTAATCTCTGAGCAAAGCCAGGAGTGAGCCCTGAGCACTGCCAGGTATGGTTCTTACCTCCACCCCCATTTTTTATTCTTCTTGGGGATGGGGTGGGCCGTATTTGGCAGTGCTCAGGGATTACTTCTGGTTCTGCCCAGAAGTGACCCCTGATGGCACTCAGGGGACCATTTGTAGTGCTGCACTCTGCTATGCTTAAGACTTACTCCTGGCTCTAGTCTTAGGAATCACTCCCGGTAGCTGGAGCGATAACACAGCGCGATAGGGCATTCACCTTGCAGGCAGCCAGCCCGGCAAGCCGGGTTGGATTCCTCCGCCCCTTTCAGAGAGCCCGGCAAGCTACAGAGAGTATCTCACCCGCACCGCAATGCCTGGCAAGCTCCCCGTGACGTTTTCAATATGCCAAGCACAGCAACAAGTCTAAAAATGAAGGTGTTACTGGGCCCACTCGAGCAAAATCAATGAACAACAGGAGGACAATCAATCAATCAATCAATCAATCACTCCTGGTAGTGTTTCGAGGACCATATATGGTGCTAAGAATTGAACCTAGGTCAACTAGGTAGTTGAGGTAAGTACCTTACCCACCATACTATGTCTCTGGTCCCTGTTCCCATTTTCTTGTAAAGCAGTGCTTCTCACTAACCACGATCCAAGGACTTATAAATAAATCTTGAAAGAGGCCAACATGTTGCAGAGATTCTTCTGGACCCCATGCAAGGCTGAATCACTGCAAACACCACCACTTCTGAGCACAGAGTCAATGGCAGGTCCTGAGCAATGCAAAGTGTGGTCCCCCAAAGAACAAACAACAAAAAAAATAATAAAAGGAGTTAATATCAATTCTCAACTCAAGTAGCAAAAGGGGATGGAGAGAGAAAATGGGGTAAAGGCATTTTTTTCTGCATGTGGCTAATCACCCTGTTCAACCCTCAGAACTACATGGTCTCCTAAGCAGCCCCCACCCCTCAAGCACCACTAGGAGTGATCATGAGCACAGAGCTGGGAGTAGCACCTGTAACAGGCTAAGCCCCTGTGTTTATATTTTGTTAATTGAGATTGGTTACTTTTTACATTATATCCCTTCCAATCTAGTCTGCTACTCATGGTTTATCAGTGTTGTAGTTTGAAATTTGCAGCCACTCACTTCAAGAAGTCCAAAATTTTTAACATTTGATACAGCAGGAGTGAATTGTTTAACTGGGTGTTGGCTTTGGGGCATGTGCGTGACTGCTGGGGCTTTCAGCAGTACAAAGAGATGGGGGAAGGTAGTCCATCCTCAACTCCATGAAAGCCTGGAGATTTCAGTTCCCAAACCCGCATACCTAAGTTTTTCATCAGATTAATTTTGAATGGGGCTTGTTCTGAGCGGTGGAGTGCAGCCAGGAGCATGGTGGCGATTGTGGAGTGTGGAGGCTTTCAGATGCTTGAGCTCTGTTTGGGCAAGGGCTGGGCTCACCTGCCCCACCTGGCACTAGAGTCTGATGTCAAACATTTTTAAAAGGCAGGCTCTCTCCCATTGAGCTATGAACCTGGCCCCATGCATTTTCATAAAATTTCTTCCTTTTTTGGTGGGGGGGAGCTCAAATAGTTTGTTCAAGTTTTGATGAAGAGGTCTGACCATCTCTTAGGTGGGAGGCCATGCGTCCTTTTGACGTCCTGTGGAATCCAGTTGGTAACAGCTCTAGTTCAACAGTCATCTCTGAATCGCATTACATGTCCAACCCACCTGATTTTCAACGCCTTGGCAAACAAGTCAGCACCCTGATTCTCGATCGTCGAAGGAGGTTGGAACTCCAGATTCCTTCTCTCACTTGAGTGAAATGTGATATTCCATGCATAGCTCTTTTGATTACTCTTTGGGATACCCAAATAGCGTTCTTATCCTGTTTTTGTAGGACCCAGGTCTCTGAGGCGTATGTTAGTGCAGGAAGAACGGTGGAGTCGAAAAGATGTGCTCAGAGCTGGAGGTTCTTCATCCTCTTTACAACTTCTTTGAGGCTCTTGAAGGCGCTCCATGCCACTCTCTTCATCCTGTGCAGTTCTGGCGCCAAGTTGTTCCTCATGTTGAGTTCTTGACCCAGGTACACAGCTGCTGCATTCGGAGATGTTCATTACATTGAAATCAAATGGAACATCAGGGACTAGCTCATTTTTCATGAACATTGTGTGTCTTGGTGAGATTTAGCTACAGTCTGACCTTTCCACACTCATGGTCTAAGTTGGCCAGCGTTTGTGCCACTTGGCTAATGTTTGGTGTTATTCAAACAATTCAGTGATTCAGAGGTGGTATAATTCCCGACCATCTATCTTCACTCCCATTTCTTCTCATTCCAGTCGTCGCATGACATTCTTGAGGGTAGCACTGAAGAGTTTTGGTGAAATGGTATCACCCTGCTGAAACCCTCTCTTTACGTCGATGATCACTTCTTTGTAGAATGGTGAGATCCTGGTGGTGAATCCGTAATACAGCTCGAGGAGGATCCTGATGTACTGAGTATGAAAGCCCTGTTTGGCTAGGGCTTCGATGACCACTTCCTTCTCAACCGAATCGAAGCCCTTCTTTAAATTGATGAACATTAGACAGAGCGGCATCTTGAACTTTCACAAAACCTCAATGAGTTTGATTACCATGTGGATATGGTGGATCGTGCTGAATCCTTTTCGGAACCGGGCTTGCTTGCATGGTTGTCTTTTGTCTAGTGTTCTGTCTATTCTATTCAGGATGACTAGAGTGCACAACTTGTAGACGATGGACAACAGGCAGATCAGGCAATAGTTGCTGATGTCGTGGATGTCTGCCTTCCTGTACAACAGAACGGTCCTGCTGGTTTTCCATTGGGATGTAACCTTGCATTCAGATAGGTAGCGTGTGAAGAGTTGAGCCAGTGTATTGATAAGTACTGGAGGCAGATTCTTCAGGTGTTCAGGTCTGACCTTGTCTGGACTGGGTGCTGTACGCTTCTTTACTGACGAAATGGAGTGTCAGATTTTGGAAGGGAGAACATTGGGAACAACATCCATCCTGCAGAATTTGGTATGTGGAAAGGATATTCATCCAATACCCATCTGATAAGGGGTTAATATCAAGGATATAAAAGGCACTGGTTGAACTCTACAGGAAAAAAAAATCCAAACCCATCAGAAAATGGGGCAATGAAATGAACAGAAACTTTCTCAAAGAAGAAATCCAAATGACCAAAAGGCACATGAAAAAATGCTCTTCATCACTAATCATCAGGGAGATGCAGATCAAAACAACAATGAGATATCATCTCACACCACAGAGACTGGCACACATCCAGAAGAACAAAAGCAACCGGTGTTGGTATGGATGTGGGGAGAAGGGGACTCTCCTTCACTGCTGGTGGGAATGCCAACTGGTTCAGCCCTTTCGAAAAACAGCATGGATGTTTCTCAAAAAAATAGAAATTGAGGTCCCATTTGACCCAGCAATACCACTTCTGGGAATATATCCCGGAGATGGAAAAAGATATAGTAGAAATGACATCTGCACTTGTATGTTTATTGCAGCACTGTTCACAATAGCCAAAATCTTGGAAAAAAAACCCGATTGCCTGAGAACAGATAACTGATTAAAGAAATTTTGGTATATCTACACAATAGAATAACATACAGCTGTTAGAAAAGATGAAGCCATGAAATTTATATATAAGTGAATCAACATGGAGAGTAACATGCTAAGTGAAATGAGTCAGAGAGAGGAACAGACATAGAATGTCTGCACTCACTTGTGGAATATAAAATAACATAATGGTAGGCTAACACCCAAGGATTGTAGAGATAAGGGTCAAGAGGATCATTCCATGGCTTGGATGCTGGCCTCACAGGCTGAGGGAAAAGGCATCTCAGATAGAGAAGGTACCACTAAGTGAATGATGCTTGGAAGGTTTGCTCAGGATGGGAGATGTGTGCTAAAAGTAAACTATGGACCGAACTTGATGCCTACTTACTACCCATTTACAAACTATAATACCCAAAAGGGGAGAGAGAGAGAGAGAGAGAGAGAGAGAGAGAGAGAGAGAGAGAGAGAGAGAGAGAGAGAGAGAATTAAAGGGAATCTGCCTGCCACAGAGGCGGGGGTGGACGGGGGAGGGGAATACTGGGAATATTGGTGGTAGAGAATGGGCACTGGTTGAGGGATGGGTACTCTATCATTGTATGACTGAAACGTAATCATGAAAGTTTATAAATTTATAACTGTATCTCACTGTGATTCAATACAAAAATTTTTTTAAAAAAATAGTGCTCAGCATCATCACTGTCTGAAGTGGTGGTTCCTGACTAGGCTTTCAGAAGACTTCCTCTGAGAAAAATCGGTTCCACTGCTTTTTACCTCTGTGACCTGGTCTCATAGAGTCTTTTGGTTTGCTGGCTTTGTCATGCATAAAATGAAGATCACAAATGAGCTTTCCTTACTGGCCAGAATGAAGAGTAGTAATCCTTTCAAAAGGCTTAACCACCTGGCACTCAAATGTTAGTTATTGAAGTTAAGAGAAAAAAAATAAAAAACAAAAATATAGGGGACAGGGGAAGATAGGGGATTTTGGTGGTGGAAAATGTGCACTGGTGATGGGATGGGTGTTAATGACTGTATGATAGAAGTTCAAGCATGAAATTTTTGTTACTGTATCTCATGGTGAATTAATAAAAAATTTTAAATGGGGGAAAAACAAAAAAATAAATAAATAACTTGATCTGTGGTAGGTGTAGGGATGAAGAAGTGGAAATAGATTTTATGCTTAATTTATTGACAAGTTGGCCACAAAAGTTTGCCAACAAATGACAAAAGAATGTGAAGATAGATGTAGTTGGACCAGAGTTTAGGTGTGTCTGACATACCACAATGCCAGTTTACATGACCAAAGGGAAATCCAGATGCAGAAACAATCACTTTCAGTTGTTTTGTTTGTTTGGGGCTTTTTTCCCCACTTTGGGGTCACACCCAGTGATGCTCAGGGGTTCCTTCTGGCTCTACACTCAGGAATTACTCCTAGTGGTGCTTGGGGGATCATATGGGATGCCGGGGATTGAACCTGGATCGGCTGCATGCAGGGCATATTATCACTCTAGCCCCAACAATCACTTTGAGACCTGGTTGCTGTGCTCATACTGGTATCTGAAAGCCATCTGGAAGTTTTCCAAGAACATCTAGAAAACTGCGAAGCTCTGAACTGGGTGCTGCCTAGGTGGCAGAAATCAATGAGGATAGTCTAGAATATTGTAAGTACTCAAGGCTTAAGCCTGGAATGTAACCTTGGCTTCCTTTATCTAGCTACTGTCCATTTTCAAGGACAGGTGCTGGGTTGGCCTTTGGCGGACTGACTCCTCCATACCCAGCACTGAGAAGTATCTCTGTATCAGCTCTGCTGGAAACTTGACCTTGGGCTAATTCAAGCCTCAGAAAATCAAGTACCTTGAAATCAACTTCACTAAGGAGGTAAAGGATCTGTTAAAACTACAAAACACTACTTCAAGGTATGAGTCACTGTCACTGTCACTGTCCTCCCATTGTTCATCGATTTGCTCAAGTGGGCCCAGTAACATTGTGAGACTTGTTACTGTTTTTGGCATATCGAATACATCACGGGGAGCTTGTCAGGTTTTGCTGTGCGGGTGAGATACTCTTGGTAGCTTGCCGGGCTCTCCAAGAGGGGCAGAGGTATTGAACTTGGGTCAGCCTGGTCGGCTGCATGCAAGGCAAACGCCCTACCCACTGTGCTATCACTCCAGCCCAAGGTATGAGAACACGAGGAAATGGAAACACATCCCCTGCTCATGGATTGGGAGAATTAACATTGTCAAAATGGCAATTCCCCTCATGATCCCAGAGCAATACTCCCCAAAGCAATATACAGATTCAGTGCAATCCCTATAAGGATACCCATGACATTAAAAAAAAAAAATTGATAAAAACACCCCTGACGGGGGTATGGTGCCACCAGCAGGTCAATCTGTACCTGTGAGGCGAGTGCATCAACAGCCTGATGGCGCCTTCAGACTTCCAGATACCCCAAAATTGCTGCTGTGCCTTTGGCCAGACCCTAAAAACTTGGGGCAAAGTTTACCAAGAAAGTAAAAGGTCAAAAGTTAGGTATATGGGAAGCACACCCACAAACCACCTCCGGCTCAGCTATATAATTGGAGGCATGGCCTCTCTGGTTCCTGATTGAACTGCTTAATGGCCATGATCCCAGAGACTCAGAAACAAATCTCGAAACCCAGTGGCTTTTGGCAGAAATGCGTCCAGACCACGCAGTAGGTTACTGTCGCCAGGCCACCCCAGGGGGAGAAAGGGTGTTGTCCCTCCGCCTGCTTCCCCCTAGCGGCCCAGTGGCCGCCATCCTCCAGAGGCCACTGGATAGTCAGGTTTGGGCCCGTAGTGACGAGACATTTTGGGCCTCACGGGATGGGAGTGGAGCCAGTCCTGTCCTCCCCACCCCAACGAGACCCCAAGTCATCACCCATGACCGGCCTTTCTGGTTCCTGATCTAGCTGCTTAATGGTCATGATCCCAGAGACTCAGGAGACTCGGAACTCAGCAGGTTTTGGCAGAAATCCCTCAAGATTTAATTGCCTCGAGCAGGCCCCAGTAACGTCTCCTTCATCCTAGCCCTGAGATTATATTCAAGGCTCTTTAGGAGAATGAGACCCATCATTGTTACTGGTATTTGGCATATTGGGTACACCACAGGGAGTTTGCCAGACTCTGCCGACCCTTCTCCCTCAAGATTTAAGTGTTAAAATTTCGGAATTTCAAAATCGCACAGCCACTACTGCAGCCACGTGACATCATATGTTATTCATAACCAGCAACAGAAAACAGATTGTCTACTGCTCCCTTTTCAGCAGATCTGAGTGTTGGGGTAAAATCTTTGTCTGGTGTCAAAATATTGAATGGGATCAAAGTAGAGAGAGAGTAATGTGGAAATCATCTGCCCCTCAGGTAGGGGGGGAGGGTGTGGGGTGGGGGTATACTGGGGTTGTTGGGGGTGGAGAATGGGCACTGGTGAAGGTACGGGTGTTTCATTGTATGACAGAGACTTAGACCCGAAAGCTTTGTAACTTCTCTCACGGTGATTCAATAAATAAAATTATAAAAAATGGGAAAAAAAAGTAAGGTGGAGTTCAAGCACAATTCAATCAGCTAATCAGTGGCTAAATAAATAGCAGTACTCCTACATAAAAAAAACACCCCTGAAATTCACATGGAACAATAAATTCCCACAAATAGCTAAAGCAATTCTTAGGGGGAAAGAGATAGGAGGCATCACCTTCCCCAACTTTAAACTGTACTACAAAGCACCAATAATTAAAGCAACAGACTCTTACCTAACTAGAAAGCACATGTCAGGCAGCTTGGGGGAAACCCTATAAAAGCCAACTTGAACAAAGGAAGCACACACAAATACTGCCAGAGCCCATGTGCTGCTTGTGTCTATGTGGCCAAACACATGTGGTGCCTAGACACATGTGTCACCTACATCTCCCCTCTGAGATGTGTACTGCTTTCTCTACAGTTAGAAAAAGCCCGCATTTTCTCTCTCTCTCTCTCTCTTATTTAAAAAAATTTTTTTTGTATTGACTCAGTGTGAGATAGACCATTACAAAGCTATTCATGACTTGGTTTCAGTCATACAGTGTTCTAGCACCCATCCCTCCACCAGTGTACATTTCCTAGCACCAATGTCCCCAGGTTCCCTCCCATAACCCCCCCCCCCTCAAAATCCCCCTCCTTCCCAGTCTGCCTCTATGGCAGCTTTCCCAGCCGGTCCAGCGGTGGAAGAAGTGGATCAGGAGAAAGTGGCAAACTCTCTCCCCTCCACCTCAAATAAGTCATCCAGGGGAGCCCACCAAAAAGGAAGGAAGGAAGGAAGGAAGGAAGGAAGGAGGGAGGGAGGGAGGGAGGGAGGGAAGGAAGGGAAGGAGGGAGGGAGGGAGGGAGGGAGCGAGGGAAGGAGGGAGGAAGGGAGGGAAAGAGGGAAGGAGGGAAAGAGGGAGGGAAGGAAGGAGGGAAGGAAGGAGGGAAGGGGAGGGAGGGGGAGGGAGGGAGGGAGGGAGAGAAGGAAGGAGGGAGGGAGGGAGAGAAGGAGGGAGGGAGGGAAGGAAGGAGGGAAGGAGGAAAGGAGGGAAAGAGGGAGGGAAGGAAGGAGGGAGAGAGGGAGGGAGGGAAGGAAGGAGGGAGGGGGGGGAGGGAAGGAAGGAGGGAAGGAGGGAAGGAGGGAGAGAAGGAGGGAGGGAGGAAGGAAGGAAGGAAGGAAGGAAGGAAGGAAGGAAGGAAGGAAGGAAGGAAGCCTTACTGAAATTAAGTCTGTAAGCTAAAAGAGAGATCCCATGCACCACATACAGATGGTCACGGTAGGATCCAAGTGGCAGATTCCTGCCTTGCTTCTCTGGGAGGAGGCAAAAGTGCTTGGCTGCTCAGCAGGAGTGAGGAGGAGGCTCTATCTTGCCTAGAAACAGCTCAGCCAATGAGAGATGCTATAAGGCAGCTAAAAAGAAACCAACCAAGCCACATTTTCCAACGGGTCTGCATTTACAAGAGCCTCTAAAATCAACAAAAAGTTTTCTTCTTTTGTTCTGGGGAATGCTCACAGGTTTCACTGAGACCCTCCATTTTCCAAACCGCTTTTTGTTGTTTCTGAATAAACCTAGTTTTGGTAGTGAAGTAATCAGCAGCTTATTTTCTTGAGGTTAACATTTTCAAGGTCAAACCAGTTTTGCACTTTCCCTGGCCTCAGCACAGAAGTCATGTACCGGAGAGGTTTATAAAATGAACTTGAAGACAATTCCCTCAGAAGTCTCCAGCTCCATCCTGCAATTAACCTCATTGTGTTCTTGGGTCTTTAGCAAGTAGGACACAAAAAAAATCTTGCTCCTTACGGAGCAGGATCCGTCATCATATGCTTTGTGATATCATCACATCCCTGTGTGGCACCAGGGTCTTAGGTGTCTCCAGGCTGAGCAGACAGCTTCTAAATCCCCTCTACCAGGAAGCCATGACAGAAGAGACCTCTGTGGGGTGCCATTGCTCTGGACTCAGGATGCTGCATGCCCCAGGCTGATGAGTACTAACAGTTTTGTGTGCCCAGCCACGGTGGCCCAAGAACTTCCAGGCTGAACTCAGCTCAGGAGGCAGCTGATGACCTGCTAAGTCCTTGTAGTGCACAGGAGAAATAAAGGCTACCCACCTGTCGTCCCTTCCCCTTTAGGAAACCCAGCCGATCCCCCAGGGAGGGGACCGAAGCTCACGGTTTTTGTTTTGTTTTTATTTATTTGGTTGAAGGCCAGACCCAGAGGTGTTCAGGGTTTAATCTTGGTGAGGCTCAGGGACTATTTGGGATATTGGGGTTTGAACCCTGGTCAGCCAGGTAGGTGCAAGGGAAGTGCTTTAACCCCTGGACTATCTCCCCAGTCCCCAAATAATAAATGACTCTTGTTTCCACATGCATTTCAGTTCATGAGATAAAGGGCTCTGTTTTCACCCATCCCCCACTGCCCGTCTTGTACGAGACAGCTCAGACATCCAGACAGCCACAGTACGTGGAGACGAGGCCGGACAGAAGAGCAAGGCCAGCCACAGAAGGCAGCAGAGGTTCAGAGGGCACACACTGGGGACTTGCCTGAAAGCTACTGCTCCTTCTCCACACAACCCATTTGCTTCTCTTTACCCAGAGCCCTGCGATGTCCCCACCTCACTGACAGTCGGAGCAAAGTTCTGGAGGCAACTTGAAGACAACCCACAGCTGAGTGGTCTAGTCAGCACACGGAGGGGCAGCCAGACTTTTCCATCTCTGAAAAGGCAGGAAGTACGACACCCACTAACATATGAGGGAAACTATGCTGAGTGGGAAAAGCCAGACAGAAAGACCACAGATTATATAATACTGCTATAAAATATCTAAAATTAACAACATCAGAGGGATAGGAAGGGGGTTTGTTGTTGCCAGGGTAGGGGGAAGCGTGGATAGAATGATTGCTTAGTGGAATTACTTTCCATTTAAAGTGATAAAAATGTGGGACTAGAGAGATAGTATAGTGAGTAAGGTGCTTGCCTGGCATGTAGCTGACCCAGCTTCAATCCCTGGCAGCCCATATTGTCCCTGAACCTATGATGAGTGATCCCTGAATGCAGAGCCAAGAGTGAGGAGTGATCCCTTAGCACAGCCAAGTGTTGCCCAAAAACCAGAAAGAAAAAAGAAGAATAGATAAGAATGACCTGCAACTAAATAGAGAATTTGCGATTGCACATCATTATGAGCAGTTTAACTTCAAAATGGTTGATTTATGTCATATGAATTTCCTGTTAGTAAAAAGGTTCAAGGTGTCCTTTAACATAATAAAAATGGCCAATGCAACAAATACGCAACAAATGTTCTGTAGATTTACACCACCAATCCTCCCCACATCACACACATACACACACACACACACACACACACACACACACACACACATACACAGTCCTTATGCCAGGCACGCTTGGGTCCTCCCGACAACACCTTCGGAACAGACCTCCATCAGGTCCCCAGGCACTTGTTGTCTAGGACCAAAAGGCTCTTCTCCAGGTATGGTCGCTCCTTTGCCAACATGCTCACCTGTCCCCATCCTAGGTGGGATCTCTTCTCTGTTCTCTCCTGCTCCTTACTGCCACCTGGGTCAGCGCCCAGCAGTCATACTTGAGCATCTCTCCTGGACCTTGTGAAGGCACCCCTGTACAGCATCCTTGCATGACATCCCTGCTTCTCCTTCCTGGGGACTCCAAACCCTCTCATAGTCTCTCCCTCTCTGTGGGGAGGCAGTTACCCCAAGGGCAGGGACCCTGGAAGTGTGTCTTGGTATACAACACCATCCAGGGTTTCACCGCTCTCCAGGATCCCTGGGAACTTTTTCTAGTGGATGAGTATCCCACCCATAGCCTTTAAGCCCCTTTCGATTGTGCTGGGGGCAGAAGGGGGCATCACTATTGAAGGCCTAATGTCATTCACATGTCATGTCACCAGGGCTGAAAAGCAACCTTTTCATGATGACCAAATCACTTTATTATTGAGTGAAGTTGTAAACTTGGACTCAGGCAGTGTTTTTCCATGTGCTGCGCCCTGAGGAGGTGCTAGGAAGTCCCCAGCACCATGTGAGCCCAGCACCCCTGGCATCTTCAAGCTGGTTTCCATCCTGGGAAGTGGGGTGAGGCATCAAGAATGTCAGAAGCCAACAAAATTGTAGCCACGAAGAATGTTTGCTGTCTGTCGAGGGGTGATGGATGCTGTATTAGGGACTGGTTCTACCAACAGCATCTCATTCTGTGAAATCAGAGGTAATATTGTTTCCCTTTGAAAGCAGGGCACAAAAAGCAAATGTATTAAGTATTCATTCTTGGAACTCCAAACTGCTACACATAAGCAGCCAGAAACTTCTTTCCTGAGCCCTGGGAGAAGCTTGAGTGGGAAGAGGATCTGGCAGGTCCCACTAGGTGAGAGTCTTTATGAGCTTAGCAGGAGCAGAGACGTGGCAATTGACAGGTGGGGAGAAAGAAGAAGGGATGGAGTTAAGGGCTGAAGAAAGCAGCTGGAAAGGAAAGGAGTTCTCCCACTGAGCTACTGGAAGGAGCAGGCCTTCCAAGATCCCAATTTCAGTACAGTGAAACCAGTGTCAGACTTCTCATTTTGAGAAATATTCTCCAGGAAAAACATTTGTGATTTTTGTTGCTTATTAGTTTGGGCCCTATACCTGATGGTGCTCAGAACTTACTCTTGGCCCTGTGCTCAGGAATTACTCCTGGTGGTGCTCAGGGAACTATATGTGGTACCGGGAAACAAACCTGGGTCAGTTGTGTTCAAGGTAAGTGCCCTACCCACTGTACTATCTCTACCCACATTCATTCTTCAATCATCACTGCACTTGTGATGATCTGTGGCTGCCCCACAGAAAGGAGCATGCTGTCCCGGCAGACCCTCTGAGTTGGGGTGCTAGTGACTCATTCCTTCGGGGATGGGGTGACTTCCTCACACCAATCGGTTGGTCTCAACTCCCAGCAGGAGTCTGGAAATTCAACTCAGTTCAGCTCCATGTAGATGTAATAAACCTGGTACAGCATCTGATTCTGCAGGAAATGGGTCCAGTCACCCAATGCAGCCGTCCTTGTCACATACCAGTCACAAGCCCAAGGGTGCCCTGTGCCTCTAACCCACAGGTAATACACACACACACACACACATATGTATGTGTGTGTATGTGTCTCTGTGTGTCTGTGTATGTCTATGCATGTCTGTATGTGTGTGTCTCTGTGTGTGTCATGTATCTGTGTGTGTCTCTGTGTGTATGGGAATATATGAGGGGGGCTGCTCTTCAGGAAGAAACAAATCAGGCAAAATATGGAGAGAGGGTGTGAAGTTCCCTGGCCTTCTCCAGGCCTGCCACTCTCCCATACCTTCCTGTGCTCACCAATCTGGAAAACCTTCAAAGTGTCTCTTTTAGGTTTCTGTGGAGGTTTCATTTCACAGGCCTGAGCGATGAACTGATGGGTCCTTGGCCATTAAACACCCCTCCAGCTCATTTGCCTCCAAAGGGAAGGGGAAGGGGTGGGAATGGACGTTCAACACTCTACTCACATGGTTGGTTTTTCTGGTACTCAGGCCCCGTCTTTAGGAAGTTCACAAGTCACCTTCACCAACACAGCAGAAACATCTTTGCCACTCTCAATACTTTGGGAATTCTCAGACTGTGGTGATCTTTGAGCCAGGAAGGAATTCTCCCTCTGAGTTTCAGAAGGAACGAACAGGTCTGCCCACACCCCAAATTTGCTCGAGCGGGCCCAGTAACGTCTCCATTGGAGACTTTGTTGTTACTGTGTTTGGCATATCGAGTACGTCACGGGGAGCTTGTCAGGCTCTGCCGTGCGGGCGAGATACTCTCGGCAGCTTGCCGGGCTCTCTGAGAGGGGCGGAGGAATCGAACTCAGGTCGGCCGTGTTGGCTGCGTGCAAGGCAAACGCCCTACCCGTTGTGCTATCGCTCCAACCCCAAATTTAGTCCAATGAAATCAATGTCAGATTGCTAACTTCTAGAAGTATTCTCCAGAGAAAATGTTTATGGGGTATTTTTATTTGCTTATTTGTTTGGGGGAAGTATTCAAGGCTTACTCTTTGTTCTGTGCTCAGAGATCGCTTCTGGTGGTGCTTGAGAGGCCATACGCTGTACAAGGGATTTACCCAGGTCAACTTGCATGCAAGGTGAGTGATCTAAGTCCAATATTATCTCTCTAGCTCTTTAAATGTATTTTGTATACTTGAGTTCTAGAAAATGGGGAAAATGCTGGATCTCTATCAGTGTAATATCCAATTAATAATAGCAACAAGCATCAATACTGTTTCCTCTCCATTAGTACAATTGGCAGTGAAAACAATAAACCTGACAGTAAAGAGCAGCAAGTGAAGACAAGTCTCCTGTATGTTGGGGACTTTTGCGCCAAGTGCCTTGTGCTAACCCCATGACACAGAGCTAATCCTAACAGTGGCCAGTGCTGAAAAGCCTCGCTTAATATTCTATTCATCACAGAACGGCAGAACACAACTTAGACCATGCTCTGCTACTTTACAAGGGTCATTTTTCCTCTAGTGACCACCAACATGCTCAGTTCCCTTCAAAGCCCCTACAAGCACCTTTAACACTCACATACCGACTGCTCTGCCACTGCTTACCCTGGTACATATCTTCCGTGGATGGTGGAAGCTATCTCTACAGCCCTCTTCACTTCCTTCTACTCTCTTGCTAGTCTCTCCCTCACCCAGACCATTTCTTTTGTTCTTTTTGTTTTGGGGCCACATCGAGTGGTGCTCAGGGATCACTCCTGGTGGTGCTCTGGGGGACCATATGGGGCACTTGGAATTGAACCTGGGTCCTCCATATGCAAGGTTAGTACCCTACCCGCTGTACTATCACTCCAGCCCCTAACAAATACACTTCTATCCACAGTATCTTCAAGGAAATCTACCCTTTTCCTATCATACATCTCTAAATTATAATGGAGATACTTTCAAAGTTCTGACAGTAGAATTCTAAAATCAAAAAGGTGGTTGGGTAAATTTCTACCCATAGCCTGAATATCACACGCTGACTTCTCCACCACATCTGCTCTCCGTGGCACATATCTTCTGTGGATGATGGTTAAATTTTGTGGGAGTGAGTCTCCAAAGCAATGTTTAGGGGGGTCTGGGGGCTACTCCTAACAATATTGCAATACTCTGTCAACTGGGTCTGGTGGCTTAATGGTCTGAGCATGCAGTGCTTCCTAGGCCCAGCAATGCAGAGATCACCACCTCTGGAAGAACTCAGGGATCTCCAGGGCTGTACCCAGATGCTGGGGTAAGTGAAAGCATGTGGTGTCAGGGTTTGAAGTATGGTCCCAGAGAACGCAAATCATATGTCCCTGATTACAGAGCTATCTCCCAAGACTAACAGAGGTTCTCTTTCATGCTCTGTCCGAGCTTCTGGTAATTGCCATGTCTTGGTATCCAAAGGCTTACAGATTCTTCATTCCAATCTTGGCTTTCATCTGCATAGTTCTTTCTCTTTTCTCTACATGTTCCATTTTCTTTGTTTGGGGGCAGTACTCAAGGGTTACTTTCAGCTCTGTGCTTCTGGCAATCCTCAGGGGACCATGTGGTATGGGCCCCAAACTCCATCTGCCTGTGGGCCAAGTACACATTCGGTGTGTTGAACAGAGATCTCCCTGGTCTGGTTTTTGTTTTGTTTGCTTTTTAGTCTCATCTGATGATGCTTAGGGATCACTCCTCTCTGTTATCAGGGATTATTCTTGGTGGGGCTTGGAACACCATATATAGTTCTGGGGATTCAGACCAGGGCTGGTCACATGCAAGGCAAGCATCTTGCTTCCCAAACTATCTTGGCCCTGTTTCTGTTTTCTTAAAAGATCTGAGTCATTGGGTTAAGGTCCAAGCCAATTTAGTCTGACCTCAGTCTACCTTGACTTCATCTGCAGAGACTCTATTTCCAAATACTGTCAATGCACACATACCAGTGACCAGAACTTGAGCATATTTGGAGGAAGGGTGGGGGGGTATAATTAAAGAAAGAGGTTGACACTGGGTTGGGAAGTAGTGATGATCTAAATGGTCGTTCAAAGCCAAGCTGTGAAGGAAAAGTGCTTTTCTTCTGACTCATGGTTGCCAAGAGCCTGCCAATGAAGTCCTTGCGCTGTTTTCCTCTTTGGACATAAACAATCAGTGACTATATCCATGACTTGGTTATCAAAGAGGCTTCCCAGCTTTATTCCAACTCAAAGGATTGCTGCTGTGAAAAGTAATGGGAAGATATGCAAAGCTCCACCCCCCCCCCCCCCCGACTTGGCACAGTTGAGAGAAGCCTATGAAGATCTGCAAGCAGAACACATTCCTGGCAAGGAACAGCTGGGACAGCCTCGTGTCTGGAGATGTGCTGGAGTGTCAGGCCGCAGGCAGGCGGGCAGCGCTTCTTTGAGCAGTCATTTATGTTTCTTCCCCACAAATCTCACTTCTCAGAGTGAGGGTGAACACCAAACATCAGGGAGAGTGGACGTGAAAGGTTTAACCGAGCAGTCTTGGTCTGCTCACATTCTGCACATTCCAAGGCCAGGATAAGGCTTCCACGTGCCTTTGTCTACCTGAGGCCTTGGCCATCCCCATGACTTATGCCAACAAAGTGGCTTGTAGCGAGACACCTCTTTTCATTGGCTGGGAACCTCGGCCCACTCTGTCTCCCAGCTGATTTCTGGACAAACAGAGGCTGGAGAGGGAGAAGCCAAGCTGAGTTTTATGTGGACAGTCCATGACTAAAGTGTTATATCCAAATTCAAGACACAGAAGGAACAAAAGTTTATTTCATCACAATGGGGTCAGGGATGGAGATGGGTTGTGGGACTCTAACCCCCTGGACAAATGATCCAAAAACAGAGGCTGCATTTACACTCCAAAAGCACATTCCAAAATGTCGATAAAAATCTTGCAAGATGAACTACAGTTACATCCATGCATCAGAAGAGAGTGCAAGATACAGTTCACATGGGAACAAATGATCCTTTACACCAGCTAAAGGCCAGAGCAAGCCTCCTCCCAACCTTTATCAGCACAAATGTTCTAAGGAAACCCCACAGCCAGCAGAGAAGACTGTTCAGGGTGAAGATGCACGCTATCCTAGCCCTTATCAGTACAGCTGCAGCGCCTAATGACTCGGGTCTCAGAGTGTCTGGATGATGTTTTCTTAGGCCTTTAACCACCAGGATAATTTAAAATAATTCTGATACATAACAAAATGATCAACTAGACAAAAACCTGCACAACGAGGCGTGGGTGAGCTCTCCCTTTGACAGAGGTTGTATAGAAGGGCACCCACTGTGTAGTTGAATGGGTTCACGTCACTGGGAGAGAAAAGCAGACTCTTGCCTGGTTCCTCCTGGATTTTGTCCTGTGCACTTGGCCCCTTGCCTGACTTGAGCTTGTCCTTTCACCGCAGCCCATGAATAGATGAGCTTTATTCTCTGTCTGAGAATCTGAGCGTGGTCTGGGAAAGCCCTGGCGGTAAGCTGGTTCAATGACAGATTTTTCCCCACCATTTAGGTACCCAGCGCTCACTTACCCTTGTAGTTTCCTGTTTTTTGAAAAAATGAAAGGGGAAGGGGGCGGGGAGAAAGAGAGAGAGGGAGAGGGAGAGAGAGAGAGAGAGAGAGAGAGAGAGAGAGAGAGAGAGAGAGAAGGAGGGAGGGAGGGAGAGAGAGAGAGAGAGAGAAGGAGGGAAGAAGGGATGTTTCACGAAAAGGAATCAGAACTGAAGAACTGAAATTTAAACTGAGAAATTCTCGCTGTCCGTCAAAGCCAAGTGTGCCATGGAGAGACAGGCCTGAGGCCAGCATGCCTGAACACATTTTTGCAGGAGGCATGAGGGGTGGCTGGTGGGTGCAGTCAACTATCTCTGCAGAAACACTGACAACTGGAAACTGAGAAATGACCAACACAGACAGCAGGGAAAGACCATGTGAGGGGCAGGCAGAAAGCAGAAGGAGGCAGCTCCAAGCCCCAGAATATGCAGGGCCGCAGACCACTGCCTAAACAGGGAGGGAGGCAGGAAACTCTTTCGCCTTCAGCATCTCCATAGCAACCAACCCTGCTGACATCTTGATTTCATTTCCAGCTTCCAGAACACTAACAGAGAGATTCTATTGTTGAAAGCCACCCAGTTTGTGGTGTTTGGTAACGGTGATTTATTTTATAGTGCTCTGGCAAATGAATATACTTATAAGAGCACAAAGCTTTGAAGAAGGCAGGTATCAAGAAAGGGAAAACTGGAATTTGGGCAATATCTGTTAAAAAAAAAAAGAAAAGAAAAAGAAAGAAAGAAAGAAAGAAAGAAAACATTTATTGGAGTCAAGAGAGATAGTCCAGGGGTAAGGCACCCAGTTCCCAGGGGCTCTGACAGGAGTCATCCCTGAGCACAAAGCCAAGAGTAAGCCCTGTGCACTGCTGTTTTATTTATTATTTATTTATTTTTCTTTTTGGGTCACACCTGGAGGTGCTCAGGGGTTACTCCTGGTTCATGCACTCAGGAATCACTCCTCATGGTGCTCGGGGGACCATACGGGATGCTGGGAATCAAACCCAGGTCGGCCACGTGCAAGGCAAACACCCTATCGCTGTGCTATTGCTCCAGCCCCCAGATCCTGTTTCGAAGCAACTCTAATTCATATGGCTTAAAATGTTGTACCAAGGAGGATATTCAAGGTCAATTCACTGCAACATTGTTGGAAATAACCAACAGGATCTGGGCAGGATCATTACAGAACATCAAACACTGAAACACTGTCCTCCCGTTGTTCATCGATTTGGTCGAGCGGGCCCAGTAACGTCTCCATTGTGAGACTTCTTGTTACTGTGTTTGGCATATTGAATACTCTCAGTAGCTTGCCAGGCTCTCCCAGAGGGGCGGAGGAATTGAACCCGGCTCGGTCGGGCTGGCTGCACGCAAGGCAAACACCCTACCACTGTGCTATTGCTCCAGCCCATTGTTGGAAATAACATTGTTGGAATAACATTGTTCGAAATAACCAACAGAATCTGGGCAGGATCATTACAGAACATCATTTCAAAATAATATCACACAAAAGAATACCCCACTGGAGGTAACATTTAATTTCTTTAAAAGAGAAAGACCTTGTGGAGTTCATGCACAATTCGATCAGCTAATCGGTGGCTGAATAAATAGCAGTACTCCTACAAAAAAAAAGAGAGAGAGAAAGACCTAAACAAATATGCTGATAAATTATTTTAGAACAAAAGAGCACATGTGTGAGTGTATGCAATATCAAACTTCATAATGGACCAACCATCCTTTTCCTGTGGGATCAGCTGTATGTAAGGCAAGTGCCCTAGTATCCTCTGGCCCTCAGATCTTTTATTTTTATTACTTTGTTTTGTTTGGGGACCACACCTGGCAATGCTCAGGGATTACTCCTGATTCTGCATTCAGGAACTACTCCTGGCAGTGCATGGTGGGTCATATGGGATGCTGAGGATCGAAACCAGCTAGCCACATGCAAGGCAAGAACCCTACCCATTGTACTATAGCCCTGGTCACTCCAGATCATTTGTTGTTGTTGTTTTGGGGCCACCCAGCAATGCTCAGGGGTCACTCCTTGCTGTGCACTCAGAAATCACTCCTGGTGGGCTAGGGGAACCCTATGGGATGCCAGGGATCAAACCTGAAAACAAGACAAGCACCCTAACTGCTGTATAATCTCTCCAGCTCCCCTAGACCATTTTAAATAAGGAAATTACAAGGAAGAAAGAAACAGGGATGAGACACTATAGCTTTAAAGAGATGGAGTTCCATTTCTCAGACGCAAAGGAGTTTGCAAGAACTGATGTGTTTGTAGGAATGCACCAGAACCTCTAAAGCAAACTAAATAAGCAAAACAAAAACAATGACCAAGGACAGGAAAGAGTGAAAAACCAAAGAGGCAGATGCTGAAGCCACAAAACACTTTGGAAAAGGAAGAGTTGGTGTGAGTTCCCCACTTCCATAACTCTGGCCTAAGAGTGAGCAACAGCCCATCAGTATGGGGCGATTGAGGCTCTCAGAGACTATAAGACTCAGCTCCTGGAAGCGCTCGGCTACATTCGTGGCCGCACGACCTCTTATTATCTAGTTCTTACTCTTGGAGAACCAGGCAGGCTACCGAGAGTATCCTGCCCGCATGGCAGAGTCTGGCAAACTCCCCACGGCGTATCTGATATGCCAAAACCTGGTAACAATGATGGGTCTCATTCCTCTGACCCTGAAAGAGCCTCGAATGTGGCACTTTCTAAAATCTCAGGGCTAGGACGAAGGAGATGTTACTGGTGCCTGCTCCAGGAAATGAATAACAGAATGACAGTGATACAGTGATACTTGCAACTTTTGGTTGGAAAAATGTTGCAGAATAAAGAGTAGTGGGGCCAGGGTGTAGCTCAGAGTAGGGTGCGTGCCTCTCATAAATAAATGAAAAGAGAAGTAACAGCTAAAAAGACACAGAAACAATTTTAAAGCAGTTATAACTGCTGGAATAATCAAGGATTTTCTGCGTAAAGATCAGACAGTCATGGTCACGGTCCTCCCATTGTTCATCGATTTGCTCAAGCGGGCCCAGTAATGTCTCCACCGTGAGACTTGTTACTGTGTTTGGCATATCGAATACGTCACAGGTAGCTTGCCAGGCTTTGCCATGCGGGCAGAATACTCTCGGTAGCTTGCTGGGCTCTCCGAGAGGGGCAGAGGAATCGAACTTGGGTCGGCCATGTTGGTTGCGTGTAAGGCAAACGCCCTACCGCTGTGCTATCGCTCCAGCCCAAGATCAGATAGCAAATAGTTTTTTCCTTTGTTGGGCGGGGCTATAACCAGTGATGCTTGAGGGCTACTACTAGGCTCCAGTACTGGCTCTGCATAAGTGTGCTGGAACCCCAGTAGTATCCCTTGTCCAGATAGCTTTGCCTTTGGGGTCCATGTAAGGAGCTCCGTTTCTGTTTCTCGGCTCTGCAGTGATAAAGCAGTCAAATGCTAAGTAAAAAAAATTCATGGAGCCAAGGTGGTTGCCTTGCATGCCTCTGGCCCTGATTTCATCTCTGAGCACTGCATGCGGTCCCCTGGGCACTGCCAGGGACACTCCTGAGCACAGAGCCAGAAATAGCCCCTGAGTGCCAACACAAAAGTAAAAATAATACCAAAAAAAAAAAAAATAAAACAATAAAACAAAAAGAACACAAAAGCTACCATGTAAACAAAAGGGTTTGGGTGGATTGCAACTAAACATCCTTTACAGCAACCTGGTAGGATGAGGGTGAGGTTCCGAGTTGGACCCTGCAGGGTACAGAGCCCCTCCTAGTGTAGACTCACACCACACAGGAAGACAGGAAGCAGACAGGGAACGAGGTGAAGTCTGGACTACCATTTGCTAACTGCTGATATAAAGAAAAAACATCGGAACACATGAAATGACAACAAAATCAGTAGAGAAATAGAAATTATAAAAGGGGCTGAACAGATAGTACAACAGGGGAGGCACTTACTAGACAGTGCCTGCCAGAGTTCAAGCCCTGGAACCACATAAGGTCTGAGCACTGTCTATGTGCCTGGAACCACACAAGGTCTGAGCACTGTCTATGTCCCTGGGCATAGAGCCAGGAGTAAGTCCTAAGCACAGCCAGACGTGCTCTCCCACCCCGTCCCCAATAAAAAAGAACTGTGAGGAAATTCTTCATCCTCTTAGCTATTTCTTCGACACTCTTCAAGGCACTCCAAGCCGCTCTCTTCCTCCTGCACAACTCAGATGCCAGGTCATTCGTCATGTTGAGTTCTTCATCTAGGTAAACATAACTGTTGCATTTGGAGATGGTCATTCCATTGAGAGGCAATGGAATGTCAGGAACGAGTTCATTTCTCATAAACATTTTCTTCGTGAGATTCAGCTGCAGTCCGACCTTTCCACACTCACGGTCAAAGTGGGCCAGCATTTATGCCGCTTGGCTAATGTTTGGTGTTATTAGAATGATGTCATCAGCGAAGCGGAAATGGTGTAGTTGCCGACCATCTATCTTCACTCCCATTCCTTCCCATTCCAGTCATCGCATGATGTTCTCAAGGGTGGCACTGAAGAGTTTCGGTGAAATGGTACCACCCTGTCGGACCCCTCTCTTGACATGGATGATCACTTCCTTGTGGAATGGTGAGATCCTGGTAGTGAATCCGTAATACAGCTCATGGAGGATCCTGATGTATTGAGTTTGAACACCCTGTTTGGCTAGGGCTTCGATGACCGCTTCAGTCTCAACCAAATCAAAGGCCTTCTTTAAATCAATGAACGTTAGACAGAGCGGTGTCTTGAACTCCCAAGAAACCCCAATGAGCTTGTTTACCATGTGGACATGGTCGATTGTGCTGAATCCTTTTCGGAACCCGGCTTGCTTGCATGGTTTACACGCCTCAGAGACCTGGGCCTTCAAAAGCAGGATGAGAATGCTATCGGGTCTCGCAAAGAGGACTCGAAAGAGCTCTGCTTGGAGTATCATGATTCGCTCAAGTGAGAGAAAGAATCCGGAGTTCCGACCTCCATCGATGATAGAGAATCAGGGATGCTGTCTCATTTGCCAAGGCATTGGAAATCAAATGGGCTGGACATGTAATGCAATTTGGAGACGACCACTGGACTAGAGCCGTTACCAACTGGATTCCACCGGACATCAAAAGATCGTGTGGCCACCCACCTACCAGATGGTCAGACTTCTTTGTCAAGACCCTGAGCAATAGGTTTGAGGCTCTTTGTGTTCCTGGAGCCAGCAGACACCACTGGGCTACACTAGCATGCGACAGGGACGAATGGAGCCTTTACTGGCGCCCACTCGAGCAAATCATGAGCAATGGAATGTCAAGTGATCAAGTGATCAAGTGATGAGGAAATTCTACTGAAAAAATGTAAGAACATTTAAAAACTCACTGGGTTGGACTTAAATGCAGATTATAAATGACAGTAAAATTTGGGGCCGGAACTACAGACAGTACAACAGGTAGGATACTTGCCTTGCACACGGCCGACCCGGGTTCAATCCCCAGCATCCCATATGGTCCCCTGAGCACCACCAGGAGTAATTCCTGAGTGCAAGGCCAGGAGTAACCCCTGTGCATTATTGGGTGTGACCCCCCCCCAAAAGAAACTAAGGACCATTGGACAATAAACCATCAGTCAATTAGCTGCATCTTGAATCCCAGAAGGTCAGAAAGAGATAGCAGTGCTGCCAGATATGAGAGCTGCAATCAACACATGAGGTGGGATCAAAGCCTTGCATGGCCTTATACTAGCCGTGCTGGCACATCGCAGCCTTGGAACCATCTCCCAGCACCCGAAAGGATTTTAAATAACTTCTGGGGCCAGAAAGAGAACAAGATATGAGACACTCGTCTGGTAGGAGGCTGCCTCAGCCATAACCCTGATTTGAATCCCAGGCCCCACATATCGTTTGAGGATTGCCAGGTGTTGCTTCCTGAGCACAGAGCCAGGAGCAGACCGAGTAAGTAGCTTATGACACCCGACACATTGTCTGAGACTTCCTTTGTTCTTTGGACTGCATTTTAAGGGCTGGTTCTGAAATGGCATTTCTATGCAAAGAATATGCAGAGAACAGACCTGCAAAGTGCCTTTTTGCTGGCAGAAGTGGAGAAAAGACTGACTATCCGAGTCTGTTTAGTTATAGCAAAATGAAAGGAAGAAGTGATGACATTTTTCTTTTCTGGAACCAACCAGACTCTCCTGCAATTCGTTTCCTTTGGGAAAAAATTCAAGATATTAATAGTCTTATGCTTCTTGAAATGCCACTTTCCCTCTATAATTCCGTGAAATTTCACAACAACCCCACAAAGCAGAATTCATTTTCCTTCTGTACATAGGAATCTGGGGCTCAGAGAGCTAAACTCACAGGACAAGTCTGACTTTTTGGTCTGAGTAATGGTGGCAGTCAGGACCAGAACGATAGCACAGAAGGTCAGGTGCATACCTGGCATGTGGCAGATTTGTGTTTCATACACAGCACCCCACATGATTTCCTGAGCCCCGACAGGAGTCATTCTTGAGCACAGAGCCCTGAGCACTATCGGGCGTGACCTAAAAAACAAACAAAAAAAATGGCAGTTCCTGCCACAGAGGCAGGATGTGATGGTGGGGGAAGGTGGGTGGGAGGGATACTGGGATCAGTGGTGGTGGAAAATGGGCACTGGTGGAGGGACGGGTACTCGAACATTGTATAATTGAAACCCAAGCACAAAAATTTGTAAATCTACAACTGTACCTCATGCTGTTTCACTAATAAAATTTTTTTTAAATGGCAGTTCAATAGTGATAGAGGAAGGGGAGCTTCGGGGGAGGTCTCCGAGGGTCTTGCACATAGGAGATCCTCTGCCTGTGGAGTTGGGTTGTCACCCTTCCTGTATTTGTGTTCACCAACCTGGAAGCTCTCCAAACCCTGTAGTTTGGGGATTTTCTGGAGGCTTCCTTAGGTAGGCTGTATTGTCATTAACTTAATTTTTCAGCCCTCTTTATTCTCAAAATAATAACGAATGGAGGATAGAGATGTCCAAGTTACCAACCATGTCTGGTCTTCCCAGCAATGCACCACCATCAGGAGCCACCCAGCATCTCCTCCTAAGAACAAACAACACTCATTTCTCTCAACAGGAAACTGGCTGGATGTGTTCCTTAAACTCTGTATCAGAAACTGGGGGCAGAGCACCAATTTTCAAGCACTGTACTATTTTATGAGTGTCTATGTACTATATATAGTCCATGGAAGAAATTACTAAGACTAGTTTCTTCTTTCATTTATTCCTTCTTTCCCTTCCCTTCCCTTCCCTTCCCTTCCCTTCCCTTCCCTTCCCTTCCCTCCCCTTCCCTTCCCTTCCCTTCTTCCTTCCTTCTTTTCTTTCTTCCTTCTTTCCTTGCTTCATTTTTCTTTCCTTCTTTACTTCCTTCCTTTCTTCCTTTCGTCCTTCCTTCCTTCCTCATCTACTAGTTCTCAGGGTTTACTCCTTACTCTGAGCTCAAGGTTCACTTCTGGTGGGCCTCAGGGGACCAGATGTGGGGTCAGGGATCGAACCCAGGTTGGCCACTTGAAAGGCATGCCTTATCCACTCTACTGTCTCTTGAACCCCTGAGACTAGTTCTTTAAATGCTGTAATTAATTCATCAAAATCCCCCTAGGCCCCCAATCAGACTGAGCTGAGGCTCATAGTTTGGAGATTGTGACAACCCCTCTCCAGGAAGCCTCCTCCTTGCATTCTTTTGGCTTTGCTTCAGCCAAGAGTCTTCCAAATACCTCTGTGCTAAAGGACCCCAGGTCCTTGCTGCACAGTAATGGCCAGTGGAAACTGTGCAGGGCAGCCCTCTCTGACCTCCAGTCATCATACTCCCCTCATGCCAGACTTAAAAACACTCCTGAGGGGCCCCTCCCCACTTCTGAGCATGTCTGACCGCATGTTTGCATTGTGTGTTTCTCAACTGCACTGACCCACATTTTCCCCTCCTAAGCAGAGATGATTTCCCACCAAAAAATTATATATATGTAGATATAGATATAGATATATACACAGCGAGAGAGAGAGAGAGAGAGAGAGAGAGACTTATGTCACCCTAACTCTACTCTGCATAAAACCAGACCTGAATCTCCTCTTTTCAAAGTTTGTTCTACAGCTTGTGCTAGCTAGAAATACTTCCAGATTTAAGTTGTTTTCTTGCTTATAAATGCTCCTCTTTTCTATTTAGTGTTCCTGTGATTCTTGAACAATGACTTCCAAAGCAAAACAGGTTTGCATTTCTCAAATCTTTGTGTTATGAGATAGATTATAAAATAGCGAGCGCTTCCAGAAAGCTTGATACCCCTCCCCCAAAGCTTGATATCTTTAGCTAAACTATATTTGGCTCTTTATTAATAAGACAGATTTCTGGTTTTCTTTCTGTTCTTTTCTTTTCTTTGGAGGGTGGGCATATCCTGGGATGTTCATGAATTATTCCTTGCTCAGCACCAGGAATCACTCCTGGAGATGTTTGGGGGACCCTATAGGATAACAGGGATCAAAAGATTGACCATGAACTAGGACAAGCTAAGACTAGTTTCTTCCTTTGCTTATTCTTTCCCTCCCTCCCTCCCTCCCTCCTTTTCTCCCTCCCCCCTCCCTCCCTCCTTTTCTCCCTCCCCCCTCCCTCCCTTCCTTCCTTCCCTCCTTCCTTCCTTCCTTCCCTCCTTCCCTCCCTCCCTCCTTCCTTCCTTCCTTCCTTCCTTCCTTCCTTCCTTCCCTCCTTCCTTCCCTCCTTCCTTCCTTCCTTCCTTCCCTCCTTCCTTCCTTCCTCTCTCCCTCCCTTCCTTCCTTCCTTCCCTCCTTCCTTCCTTCCTCTCTCCCTCCCTTCCTTCCTTCCTTCCTTCCTTCCTTCCCTCCTTCCTTCCTTCCTCTCTCCCTCCCTTCCTTCCTTCCCTCCTTCCTTCCTTCCTACCTTCCTTCCTTCCTTCCTTCCTTCCCTCCCTCCCTCCTTCCCTCCCTCCCTCCCTCCTTCCTTCCTTCCTTCCTTCCTTCCTTTCTTCCTTTCCTCCTTCCTCCCGTAGTAGTGCTCAGGGTTTACTCCTGACTCTGAGCTCAAGGTTCACTCCTGGTCAGGAATCAAACCCAGGTTGGCCATGTGCAAGGCAAGCCCTACTCACTGCTTTATCTCTCTAGCCTCAGAGTTCTGGTTTTCATGTATAAAATACATGATCCAAATAGAAATGGTGACTTGTGTATAACTGAACCATAATCGTCATTTCTCTCCACCTGTGAGCACTTCACAAAGGCAGCCCCTCAGATATTTTCCTCATTCCTTTCATCTTCCCTTCGGTTTTGCTCTTAGTGTGCTGCTGGATGACCTGGGCTTATACACATGCCTGGACACAGTGTTGGCATATTTTGTGCAACAGTGAGCTTTCAAGACCACACATCAAGCTACTGCGCTTACCAAGGTTTGCACCCCTTTAGTTGTGGTACTTACCAGGCTCAGACAGCAAAGCTGCCAGGATTATGCTCAGCCCATGTGGGCCACAGGCCCTGGGGATTTGAGCTCCACTGTGCATTTATGTGGCAGGTGCTTCAAGCCACTGTTCTGATCCTCTGGCTCCACACTGAATATTCGACATGGAAGTAAAATCTTTCACCCAGTGTTCAAAAATCTTACATGTGTCCTTTTTCTTGGGCAGTGCCATCACCAAAGGAAATGCCATCTTCCATACAGTAACACAGACTAGCTCCGTATAGTTCCTGAGGTCGCTCCATGGGAATGACCACCAGGCCCTGAGTGGCCCTCATAGTCTCCCAGGCTTCACTGAAGATGCTTGTCCAGGCAAGTCCAAATCCCTATTTCTCTTTTCTACCTGCCCTGTGTAGAATACAGAAAATGAAAAATGCGGACACTGTCCAGAATTTGCATTTAAATGAGGGCTCTTGGGCAAGAACACAGAAATAACAGGAAATGGTTATTCCTGGGGACACTGTAAAGGAGGCTTGGAGGATTGTGGAACTTGGGGGAAGGCATTTCACCTTCCAGAGATGGACTCCTCCAACCATGCCTAGACAAACAAGGAAAAAAAAATCAGAAGTGGAAAGAGAGGAGGGAGTCCCTGTTAAACAGAGTTCCTGTTATCTATAGCTGGGTAACAAATCCGGATCGAGGTCATGTTATATCTATCTAGTCTCTTAAGATTGTGGGAGTTGGTTGGCATAGTTCTTATTTGGTTGTTTTGTTCTGCTTTGGAGTCACACCTGGCAGTGCTCAGGTTAATTATTGCCCACTCAGGGCTCACTCCTGGGGTGATGCAAATGATGCAGAAGCAGTGACGGAGGGTCTCTGTTCATTTGTGATTCCCAGGTTCTTTAATATTTTCATTAATGAAAATACTGAGCAATAAAGATGCTCATACTCAAAGTTCGAAAGTAAAAATGTTTATTGGAAAGTTGAAGAGAAAGGAATAGGAACTCCCCGAGTGGAGAGAAACTTTGATAGGTTAAGGAAGGGAGTTTAGTGCTTTTTCAAAGGCTCTTTGCATTTCTCATCAGTTGGCAAATGTTTACAGAGGGCACCAGAAAATCAAAGGGATGCCTAGCTAGTCTAATCTCTATGGGTGTTATTGCCTTTTATTATGGTCTCCCTGTCAGCCTTAGCTCTAGGACAGAGCTTTCTGGTCCTGGGGAGCTCTGGCAATGCTGACACAGAGCCTGGAGGATGAGATGTGTCAGGTCGATGGGGCAAAGATGGCAAGAGGACTGTGGCTTCCTCCCTCCCTGGCAAAGGGAAACTAATCCCCAACACTATTGCCCATCATCCTAGTCTCCCTGTCAGCCTAGGCGCCAGGGCAGAGTTTTATGGTCCTGGGGCACTCTGGCAATGCTGAGACAGGACCTTGAGGATGAAATGTGAGTTGATAAGGGAGAGATGGAACATTCAGCAAAAGGAGACTGGCTTCCTTTCCTCTCTCACTGGGAAAGGGAGACTGAGCTTTCTTTTTTTTTCGTGGTGCTTGGGAGTACAACATGTAGAGTCAGGAATCTAACCAGGGTCTGCTGCATGCAAGGCCAGCATTGTGCCTGCTGTACTATCTACCTCTCCAGGCCCTCCTGTTGTTCATCGATTTGCTCGAGCGGGCCCAGTAACGTCTCCATTGGAGACTTTGTTGTTACTGTGTTTGGCATATCGAATATGTCACAGGGAGCTTGCCAGGCTCTGCGTGGGGGCAAGATACTCTCAGTAGCTTGCCGGGCTCTCCGAGAGGGCGGAGGAATCGAACTCAGGGGGTCCATGTTGGCTGCGTGCAAGGCAAACGCCCTACCACTGTGCTATCGCTCCAGCCCTATCTACCTCTCCAGATTGAAGCCATATTTTTTTTTTTTTTTTAAGGACAGGTAGTAGGCAAGTGGTGGGCTGGTCCCTGGAGGCACGGTCCACTATATCTGAAAATCTAAACAAAGATTTCTACTTAAAGGTTCACTCAGGGCTGGAGTGATGGCACAGCAGGTAGGGCGTTTGCCTTGCACTTGGTCGACCCGGGTTCAGTTTCCAGCATCCCATATAGTCCCCGAGCACTGCC
Organism: Sorex fumeus; assembly: GCF_029834395.1. Taxonomy (NCBI): domain Eukaryota; kingdom Metazoa; phylum Chordata; class Mammalia; order Eulipotyphla; family Soricidae; genus Sorex; species Sorex fumeus. The sequence goes on along the minus strand of NW_026606179.1, from coordinate 1,319,322 downwards.
AGGAGTAATTCCTGTGTGCAGAGCCAGGAGTAACCCCTGTGTATCACCGGGTGTGACCCAAAAATAAAAATAAAACAAACGGTCACCCATTCTTAGGCTTTGATGGAAGGACAGATCTGGCAGTTGTCCCTGTTGTAAAATTCAGCTCCTAATTTCTTTGAGCCAGATTCAAAGCTCAGAGAGCATCTGTCTCCAAGGCAGGCTGCCCTTCCGGGAAGGACCGTGCCCAGGAGCTGGAAGCGGGAGCGGCCGGCTCCCCTCGGCTGCTCTCTCTCCAGGGCTGCTCTCTCTCCTGGGCTGTGCTCTCTCCTCGGCCGGCTCTCCCCGGCTGCGCGATCCTCCTGCAGGAGAGTCTGCTCAGCTGCCCCATCCTCCTGCAGGGGAGAGTCTGCTCAACTGCTGGATCCTCCTGCAGGAGAGTCTGCTCAGATGCTCGATCCTCCTGCAGGGGAGAGTCTGCTCAGCTGCCCCATCCTCCTGCAGGGGAGAGACTGCTCAACTGCTGGGTCCTCCTGCAGGAGAGTCTGCTCAGATGCTCCATCCTCCTGCAGGGGAGAGTCTGCTCAGCTGCCCCATCCTCCTGCAGGGGAGAGTCTGCTCAACTGCTGGATCCTCCTGCAGGGGAGTCTGCTCAGATGCTCGATCCTCCTGCAGGGGAGAGACTGCTCAACTGCTGGGTCCTCCTGCAGGAGAGTCTGCTCAGATGCTCGGTCCTCCTGCAGGGGAGAGTCTGCTCAACTGCTGGGTCCTCCTGCAGGAGAGTCTGTTCAGATGCTCCATCCTCCTGCAGGGAAGAGTCTGCTCAGCTGCTGGGTCCTCCTGCAGGAGAGTCTGTTCAGATGCTCCATCCTCCTGCAGGGGAGAGTCTGCTCAACTGCTGGGTCCTCCTGCAGGAGAGTCTGTTCAGATGCTCCATCCTCCTGCAGGGAAGAGTCTGCTCAGCTGCTGAATCCTCCTGCAGGAGAGTCTACTCAGATGCTCCATCCTCCTGCAGGGGAGAGTCTGCTCAGCTGCTGGGTCCTCCTGCAGGGGAATCTGCTGCTGAGCGGGGTCCGGGGACCAGGAAAGCCTGAGCTAACGGCACTCTAAACAGGGGTCTCGAGAGCTCATCCCTCCTAGAGGTGGGCTAGCGGGCAAGGAGGAGGAGAGACAGACAATGGCCCTTGGGGGTACAACGCACAGACGCCTCCCGGAAAGCGGGAAATGGGAGCGGGCCGGGCCTGCTCAAGATGGCGCCGCGGGGCCGCGCCCGGGACGCGGCGCCCCCTGCCGGCGGGGGAGCGGGACAGACGCGCCTCTGCAGCCGTCGCCCTCGGGCTCGGCCGGGGAACCAGGCGGGGAAGCGGGAAGGGGCTCGGCCCCGACTGGCTGCTCTCGATCCGCAGCAACAGCCGGGCTGGCACGGCGTTTGCCTTGCACGCGGACCCCGAGCACCGCCAGGACTAATTCCTGATGCAGAGCCAGGAATAAACCCTGAGCGTCACTGGGTGTGACCCCCCAAAAACCATCAACAAAATGGTGCTCAATTTGGTGATGTAAAGTGGCAGTGGTGCACGCGCGCGCTCGCGTACACGCGCGCGCGCGCACACACACACACACACACACACACAGAAGGAGAGAGAGTGAGAATACAACAAATAGGTTGCATTGCATTCGCCTGCTTGCCTGCTGAAGTCACTGATTTATAAATGAAAACATTCAGTGACTATTGCAATTCCATCGGGGAATATTTCTTTTTTTCATCTGTTCAATTAACCTGAGGAAATGAAACGCCTAGGATGGAATCAGGAATCGGGAAGAGATAAGACCATCTCTCCTCAAATCGAGATTAAGACATTATCACCATTACATTGATATATTCTGATTCAAAAAGAACCCAAATAGCTGCTGGTGAGCGTAGTCTTGGTTCCTTCGGAGATCTCCCACACTTTGGCACTTCTGCGCTTACCCGAGTCGGGGGCGGGGGGCGGGGCGGGAAGGACCTTACCATGCTATATCCTGCTGCTGCACAGCTCAGCTCTCAGTGGATAAATAGGGCATGACTCTTGAAGTATGCTAATGAGCTAGACGACCCACCTTCAAATCCCAGGGTTTGCAGCTTACTTTGTTCCCCATTTCCGCTTCTCCCCGCCACCCCCCCCCCGCCCCCCAAATCAGCTTGTTGTCCGACACAGAGGCATCTTCAACAGGGTGGAAGGACAGCTGGTTTTCAAGATCATCGTGCCTTTAGCTGTGACTTGTCCAACTCTGTCCTGCAGAATCTTGTTTATTTCATCTGATACTCTTAGCTTTTAAGAATAGTCTTTATGAAAAGAGTATTGGATTAAGGTCTGATTATTCCTTTACAATAGGTCATAGGAGTTTCAAAATCATTAAAAAAATTAAATAAAAATGGGGCCTAGCAATAGCACAGTGAGGAGAGCCTTTGCCTCACACGCAGCCCAGGTGGGTTCCCTCCCTAGCACCACGTATGGTCTCCTGAGCCCAATGTGACTGATCATTGAGCACAGTCAGGAGAAAGTCCTGACACCTCCTGGTATGGCCCTTAAACAACCACAACAACAAGCACAACAAAAACTCAAACCAATCCTAAACAAACAAAAAACTATAAATCCTACTGAGGGAAGGAATCTAGGATTTTAGATTTTTGTTTCCTTTAGTGGGAGGCAAGGGAGTATCAAACCCAGCAGTGCTCAGGGCTTACTCCTAACTGCACTCAGGGATCATTACAGGTGGGCTCAGAGACCATATAAGGGGCTGGGGATTAAACCCAGGTTGGCCTGTGCAAGACAATTGCCATACCTACTAATCCTCCAGCCTCAACTTTTACCATTTTTTTGAGTCACAATTCTTGTGCAGTAGCCATCATCACTTGCTTTTATCTTAACTTTGGTTACTAGGAATAAAATTTAACCTCCCTGCTAGGAAATAGGATATTTTCCAATAACTAAACATACTAAAAAAATTTTGTCTGTGTCTCACACCCGCAATGCTAAAATAAACCTTTTTTTTTTGTTATGACTTTTCTTCTATTTTCACTGTCTAGTAGTTTTTCTGACAAGGTAGTAGTTTTGCTATAACATTTTAGGCTTATCAACAAACGGGGGGAGGGAAAGCAGAAGGATAGAGGAAGAGGAGGAAAAGGATCTGCTATGTGTGTTCATATATACAGATAGTCTGCAAACTACTGGTTCAGTTCTAAGTGGTTTTCCTTGCAGTTAGGGGAAACATTGTGAGGCCTTTATGTCATTTCCAGCCTCCAAGCAGCATCATATAAGGCACATATCAGAAAGAAACAAATTTTACAAATAAAATATCCCTGGGGTGGGGTGAATATCAGATTAGAGTTCCAGTAAGTAACTAATACAGATGTTTTCCTTTCACCTCTATGAAACCATTGAAACACTTTTCTCTGCCTTTACCAGAGGAAAATGTGATTATAGATCTTGGTCGACTTGCAGCAGCAATTTCACCCTCAAAAGCAATAAAAAACAAGTTTCAACTTATTGAGCATCAACCTATGTGGCACCTTTATTTTATTTTATTTTTTTTCATTTTTATTTATTTATTAATTTTTGCTCTTTGGGTCACACCTGGCGATGCTCAGGGGTTACTCCTGGCTCATGCACTCAGGAATTACTCCTGGTGGTGCTCAGGGAACCATATGGGATGCTGGGAATCGAACCTGGGTCGGCCATGTTGGCTGCGTGCAAGGCAAACGCCCTACCCGCTGTGCTATCGCTCCAGCCCCCTATGTGGCACCTTTAAATATCACCTTTGGGCTCACATTTGGTTATCTTCATTTTTTCTTTTCTTTTTGGGTCACACCCGACGATGCACAGGGGTTACTCCGGCTCATGCACTCAGAAATTACTCCTGGCATTGCTCGAGGCTGCTGGGAATCGAATCCAGATTGGCCATGTGCAAGGCAAACACCCTACCCGCTGTGCTATTGCTCTGACCTCCTGATTATTTTCATTTTAAGCATGGGAAGTCTGGTTTTTGGATGTGTCATTTTTAAAAAATGTTTTGACCTTATTTTGAATAAATTATAGATTCTCAGAAAGTTCCATAGTAGTATAATTCAATGTAGGTCATGATGATAGGGCAATATCCAAGCCAGAGATCTGACAGTGTGTGTGTGTGTGTGTACAGGTGCTGTTCCATGTCGCATGTGTACACTTGTATGACCATGGCTGCATCCCCAACATTGCAGGGCCTGAGAAGCATCAAATCCTCAGATCCTTGCATTGACCCTCCAGCTCTGGGGCTGAGAATTACTAATGATTCTCCACCCCATCCCGGCCCTTCAGTTTAGCAGACCTCCCTCCACATGTTATGGGCTGGAAGCTGAGGCTCGGGGGTAGTCTTTGCCTTGCATGAGTGAGACCTCAGATTTGATCTCCAACATCACCCCTTACTATTGAGTGTGAGTTCTGAACACTGCCAAGTATGTGCAAGCAAGCACTGCAAAGAAATTAGTGACCCCAGAACACTGCAACAGCAGCCACTGAGGAGGGATAGGAAAGTTATAGAAATCATAAGCATGCGAGCTTTGGAGATTAGCTTTTTAATTTTCACTCAGCATAATAGCCACAAGATTTGTTGCAGGGGTTGGGAAAGATAGCTCAAAGGGCTTGCATGAATGAGGCCCTAAGTTTGACCCCTGGCACCCTATGGCCCTCAAGCACTTCTAGTGTCACCCTTGTGGGCCCCAACATCACCTGGCAGAGCAGCTCTGAAGTGCTGGGCCCACATAGCGGATCAGGGCCGTGTGTCACCAGAAGTTTCCCTGAGCATTCTGGGGAAGCCCCCGAAAAGTAACTGCATGTATCAGTAGTTCGTTCCTTCATGGTGTGGAATGTATGTGATGCAGTTTAACCATGAGGAACATTCTGGCAGGTTCCAGTCTTTCCCCCGTTTAGAAATAAAGCTCTGTGAAAATTGTGTTCAAGCTTTGGTCTGTTCGTAGATTTTTATTTCTTTGGAGTAAATGTTATTAATGAATTATAATTAAATTTTATTTTATTAGAAAATGTAAAACTTTTTTTGATATATCAACTTTTACTATTTGACAAGTAAAGCGTGGAGCAAACCTGGGTTTGGGAGAAGATCAGCACAGCTTGGGGGACAAAAAGGAAGAGGAAAATGTAAAACATTTTTTACGGAGTAACTAGATCATTTTACGTTCCCAATATCAACACTTGAGAAATCTATTTTTCATCTGCATCCACTCTTGTATTTGGTATGGTCACTATTTTGTTTTGTTTTGCTTCTATGGTTGCAACCAGTGACATTCAGGGGCAACCAACCAGTGGCACTCCTGGCTCAGTGCTGGGAGAAGCTCACTCCCTAAAGTATTTGTAGGACTATGTGGTAATGGGGAGTGAACTCTGGCCTCATGCAAAACATGAGCTTGGTCTTTTGAGGTTGCTCTCCAGACCTTGTCACTATTTTCATTTCTTCTCTTCTTCTTAAGTATATAGTCATATTTCATTATAGTCTTAATTGGCATTTTCCTGGGGCCAAGTACCACTGGGTATAGTCCAACCCACTAGAAACACAAACAAAAAAATCCCCACCATTTGCAAACTGTTTTTTTTTTTTCAATTTGGGTCACACCCAGCGATGCTCAAGGGTTACTCCTGGCTCTGCACTCAGGAATCACTCCTGGAGGTGCTCGGGGGACCATATGGGATGCTGGGGATTGAACCAGGCAAATTCTCTAACCGCTATACTATCTCTCTGGCCCCCTGTTTGCAACTTTCATGTTTTCTTCAATGCCATCATCTGTTTTAGTCTATTTTTATAAATGACCAGTTGTTTATGAGAGTTCTTTTTATATTCTAGATAGATGTACTTTTTAAGGTACTGGTTTGCAAATATTTTCTCCCAGTCTGTGTTTTTGTTCTGGGGGGAGGGTCCCCCACCCCTAGCACTGTGGCGAGGTTCGGGGATCACTGAGTCCTGACAATTCATTATTTGATTCTAGCAATGTGGTGCACTGCTAGATCCAGCACTGCTGAGAGCCACCAGGACTACAAATGGCAGTGCTCAGTACTGGGGCTATATGGTGCCAGGGATTGAATTCAGGGCAAGCATACAAGTGTACACTCACACCAGCCCCCCAGCTATCTCTCCAGCTCTGTAATTAGGTTTCACTGGCAGGTTGAACCATAACAGGCAGTGATCTGGAACTACTGATCTGCTTGGGCAGGGGTTACTTCTTTTTTTTTTTTTTCTATTTATTTATTGAAGGGCTGGAGCGATAGCACAGCGGATAGGGCATTTGCCTTGCATGCGGCTGACCTGGCCGACCCGGGTTTGATTCCTCCACCCCTCTCGGAGAGCCCGGCAAGCTACAGAGAGTATCTCGACCGCACGGCAAAGCCTGGTAAGCTACCCGTGATGTATTCAATATGCCAAACACAATAACAAGTCTCACAATGGAGACGTTACTGGGTCCACTCGAGCAAATCGATGAACAATGGGAGGACAGTGCTACAGTGCTATTTATTGAATCACTGTGAGAACAGTTACAAAGCTTTCGTGTTTGAGTCTCGGTCATACAATGATCAAACACCCATCCCTTCACTTTTGCACTTTTCCACCACCAAAATCCCCAATATACCCCCCCACCCCATCCAACGCTTACCCTTGCCTGTGTGGCAGATAATTTCCACATTACTCTCTCTCTCTTTCTACTTTGATTACATTCAATATTTCAACACCGGTTCCACTATTATTTGGAATTTTCCCTCAACACTCAGACCTGCCAAAAAGGCAACATTAGACAAATTGTTTTCTATTGCTGGTTATGAATAGCATAACCAGCTCGGTTGTGAGATTTGTCTGTCTCTGGGATCATGGCCATTAAGGATAAGGAGCTTAATAAGTAGTGGAGGGGTGGGGGGTGTTCGTGGGTGGCATCTTAGGGTCGCATCAGGACAATGGAGAAGGACCGGCTCCTCCCCTATCAGGGGTCACTTCTAATGATGCTCAGGGGATCATATGGTGCTGAGGATCAAACTCAGCCCTTTGAGTTCCATTCTGGGCTGAATTTGATTGTTTTGTTTTAGCACATTAACAGGACCTTTCATAAAACAGAATATTTTTATTAAGTCTTCTTATTTTTTTGTTTTGGTTTTTGTGCCATAGCTATAGGCTGTGCTCAGAGATAACTCCTGGCTCTGTGCTCAGGAGTTACTCCTGGTGGTGTTTAGGATATCATATGCGGTGCAGGGGATTGAATCAGCGTTAGCTGAGTGCAAGGTAAATGCCTTAACTCTTGGACCATCTCTTTAGCCAGAAACTTTTCTTTATGGAATGTGCTTTCAAGCATCATATCTGAGTTCACAATCCCTAGTTGATTCAGGTTTTCTCCTGTTTCTGCACAAATTGATATGACCAAGTGTGGGTTTTTAAAAATGTTTTTGCTTTGTTTTGGGGTCACAGATGGTTTTGCTCAGGGATCTTTACTTAGGGATCACTCCTGGTGCTCAGAGACTTTAATGGTGCTGTCTTCGAAAACTCTCGAGCTTATTCGCCAGCGTGGCTTGGTAAAAGTCTCAGGCAACCACAAGCAAGTGTCCGAGCTTGCAAAGCAGTGCAGAGAAGTAATAAAGAAAGACCTCAAAGAGAGAAGAGCAGCAGTGCTGGCAGATGTGGCAGAAGCCGGGAAAAGCACTCGCAATGCCCGCCTGTCCTTCGCTAACTACAACACCAAGATGACTGCCCTCCGACGTCCTGATGGATCTATCATATCTTCCAGAAGGGCAATGGAGAAGATTATCCATGACTTCTACTTGGATCTCTTTGATAGCCATGGCCACCTGCCCACATACCAAATTCTACAGAGGATGGATATATCGTTCCCAACGTTCTCCCTTCCAAAATCTGACCTGCCATTTCGTCGGTAAAGAAGCATACAGCACCTGGCCCAGACAAGGTCAGACCCAAACACCTGAAGAACCTGCCGTCAGTACTCATCAATACACTGGCTTGGCTCTTCACACACTACCTGTCTGAATGCAAGGTTCTGTCCCAATGGAAAACCAGCAGTACCGTTCTACTGTACAAGAAAGGAGACATCCACGACATTGGCAACTATTGCCCAATCTGTATGTTGTCTGTCGTCTACAAGCTGTTCACTAGAGTCATCCTGAATAGGATTGGCAGAACATTAGATGAAGGACAATGTGAGCAAACTGGGTACCACAAAGGATTCAGCACGATCGACCATATCCACACGATAACCAAGCTCATTAAGGTTTCTCGGGAGTTCAAGATGCCACTCTGTCTAACATTCATTGATTTAAAGAAGGCCTTCGATTCTGTTGAGACCGAAGTAGTCATCGAAGCCCTAGCCAAACAGGGCATTCATACTTAATACATCAGGATCCTCCGTGAGCTGTATTACGGATTCACTACCAGAATCTCACCATTTTACAAAGAAGTGATCATCCATGTCAAGAGAGAGGTTCGGCAGGGTGATACCATTTCACTGAAACTCTTCAGTGCCACCCTCGAGAACATCATGCGACGACTGGAATGGGAAGGAATGGGAGTAAAGAGAGATGGTTGGCAACTACACCACCTCCGCTTCACTGATGACATCGTTCTCATAACACCAAACATTAGCCAAGTGGCACAAATGCTGGCCAACTTCGATCGTGAGTGTGGAAATGTTGGACTACAGCTGAATCTTACGATGACAATGCAAGCATAGCTCTTTCAATTCCTCATGTTCTCCCTTCTAAAATCCTACATGCCATTTTGTCGGTAAAGAAATGAACAACACCTGGCCCAGACGAGGTCAGACCCAAACACCTGAAGAACCTGCCGTCAGTACTCATCAATACACTGGCTCGGCTCTTCACACACTACCTGTCTGAATGCAGGATTCCGTCCCACTGGAAAACCGGCAGGACTGTACTACTGTACAAGAAAGGAGACATCCATGACACTGGCAACTATCGCCTGATCTGCCTATTGTCTGTCATCTACAAGCTATTCACTCGAGTCATCCTGAATAGGATTGGCAGAACACTAGATGCTTTTGATATTTTTTCTTTTATTATGTTTGTGTTTTTTGCTTTTGGGTCACCCACCCAGCAATGCTCAGGTGCTACTCTGACACTGCACTTAGGAATTACTTCTGGTAGTGCTCAGGGACCTATATGGGATGCTGTGGATGAAACCTAGGTCAGCTATATGAAAGGCAAGCACCTTTCCCACTGTACTATCTTTCCAATCTAAAGATTTTTTTTCTTTTCTGTTAGTTTTCATGAATTTTACTATGGTGCATCTTCACTAGTGCTTCTTTGGGTTTATCTGCCTGGTATTCAGTCACCCTATCAAATCTGTAGAATTATGCAAATGCCAAATTTGAGGAATTTTTCAGCCATTACTTCGTTTATTACCTTTTCAGTTGCATTCTCTTTCTCCTCTTCTCCTGGAACTCCAACAATAGAGATGCTAGATTTTTTTGTTATTTTTCATTTCATTTTTGTTTTGGGGTCACACCCAGCTGTGCTCAGGATTTACTACTGGCTCTACACTCAGGGATCACTTCTGGCAGGTCCAGGGGACCATATGAAGAGCCAGGGTAGAGTGTCAGTCTTGCAGGTTTGAAGAAGCATGTCCCATCTTTGGTAATGCCCCACATGAATAATACCATGCCACTTTCATTTGACATAAAACCCAACTCAAAGTGTTACAAAAACATTAAAATTTATTCTATTACCTCTAAACAACTCCAAGAAAGACTGAAACTGGGAGGGGGAGGCGGCTAAAGGGATTTAGACCTGCAAAATTAATCCGAGAAAACTGGCTCTGTCTTACAGTTTGACCCTAGGATCAGCTTGGGTTTGTTACTGGACTAGACTATTAATACTTTTGTGAGCTGCTAAGCAGACATCTTGAGTTCCCAGAACAGTGGAAAGGAACCAGTGTTATATATGTAAAACCCTGTGAAACAAAGAAAAACACATTTTATGTACTCTTTAAAATCACTGTACACATCCCCCCAAAACTAGAAGTTGAGATCCCACTTGACCAAGCAATACCATTATGGGAATATACCTGAAGGGTTCAAAATTACATGCAGAAACACCAACTGCACTTCTATATTCATTGCAGCACTACTCACAATAGCCAGAATTTAGAAACAGCCTGAGTGCCCAAGAACAGATGACTGGATAAAGGAAACTATTGTACATCCACACAATGGAATACTATGCAGTCATTAGGAAAAATGAAGCCATGAAATTTGCTTATAAATGGATGGACATGGAAAGTATCATGCTGAGTGAAATGAGTCAGAAGGAGAGGGTCAAATAGAGAATGATTGTATTTATTTGTGGGATATAATATCCCACTATATATTATATGTAATATATATTCACACGCTATATATATTATATATAATATATATATTCACACGCTACCTGTCTGAATGCAAGGTTCCGTCCCAATGGAAAACCAGCAGGACTGTACTGCTGTACAAGAAGGGAGACATCCATGACATTGGCAACTATCGCCCGATCTGCCTCTTGTTTGTCATCTACAAGTTGTTCACTCGAGTCATCCTGAATAGGATCGGCAGAACACTAGATGAAGGACAACCATGCGATCAAGCCGGGTTTTGCAAAGGATTCAGCACCATCGACCATATCCACACGATAACCAAGCCCATTGAGGTTTCTCGGGAGTTCAAGATGCCGCTCTGTCTAACGCCCATTGATTTAAAGAAGGCCTTTGATTCTGTTGATACAGAAGTGGTCATTGAAGCCCTAGCCAATCAGGGTATTCAAACTCAATACATCAAGATCCTCCGTGAGCTGTATTACGGATTCACTACCAGGATCTCACCATTTTACAAAGAAGTAATCATTGATGTCAAGAGAGGGGTTTGGCAGGGTGATACCGTTTCACCGAAACTCTTCAGTGCCACCATCGAGAACATCATACCACAACTGGAATGGGAAGGAATGGAAGTGAAGATAGATGGTCGGCAACTACACCAACTCCGCTTTGCTGATGGCATTGTTTTAATAACACCAAACATTAGTCAAGCGGCACAAATGCTGGCCGACTTCGACCGTGAGTGTGGAAAGGTCGGACTACAGCTGAATCTTACGATGACAATGTTTATGAGAAACAACCTCATTACTGATGCCCCATTCGCTCTCAACGGAATGACCATCTCCAAATGCAACAGCTATGTGTACCTAGGTCGAGAAGTCAACAGGACAAATGACCTGGCACCCAAGCTGCGCAGGAGGAAGAGAGCGACTTGGAACGCCTTCAAGAGCGTCGAAGAAATAGCTAAGAGGACGAAAAACCTCCGGCTCCGGGCACATCTCTTCGATTCCACTGTTGTTCCTGCATTAACGTATGCCTCAGAGACCTGGGCCCTACGCAAACAGGATGAGAACACTATTCGGGTCTCCCAAAGAGGAATTGAAAGAGCTATGCTTGTAATATCACGTTTCACTCAAATGAGACAAAGAATCCGGAGTTCCAACATCCGTCGACGATCAAGAATCAGGGACACTGTCTCGTTTGCCAAGGTGTCAAAAATCAGATGGGCTGATCACATAATGAGATTTAGAGATGACCGCTGGACTAGAGCTGTTACCGACTGGATTCCATGGGATGTCAAAAGACCACGTGGCCGCCCACCTACCAGATGGTCAGATTTCTTCATCAAGATCATGAACGATCGGTTTGAAGCTCTTCGTGTTCCTAGAGCGAACAGACGCCATTGGGCTACACTAGCATGCGACAGGGACAAATGGAGACATTACTGGTGCCGCTCGAGCAAATCGACGATTAACGGGAAGTCAAGTGATCAAGTGAGATATATATATCTCCAAGGCTAGGGAAAACAGGAGCCAGGAGGACTAGTCAATGGTTGGAAAGTTGCCACAAGAATGTCTGGGGGGCAAAGGGTAGTTAGGATAGAGTAGGAATAGGGATAAAAATAATAATTGGAAATGATCATTTTGGAAAGGAACTGAGTGTTGAAATCAGGTAAAGGGATATACCTGATAACCTTTCAGTATTGTATCTATATTGCAAGCCATAAGGCCCAAAAGGAAAGAGAGAGATAGATATAGAGATAGATAGAGAACTTTGTAATTGTGATTCAATAAAAAAATATTTTTAAAAAACATTCTGAAAAAAATCATTGTACACTTATGGAAATGGAGAGAGACTGCAGCAGGTAGGGCATTTGTCTTGCATGCGGATGTCCTGGGTTTTGATCCCCAGCACCCTATATGGTCCCATGAGCTCCACGAGGAGTGATCCCTGAGCACAGAGCTAAGGCATACCTGTATTATCTTTCTAGCCCACCTTTTACTCTGTCAATAGTGTCTTCCCATGAGTTTTTCCTTTAGGGTTAGTACTTTTTAAAAAAAATTGCTAAAACATAATTTTCTACTTTATTCTCTAAGGATTGAGGGCTCGCCCTCAAAAAGCAATAGTAGAGTTGGTCTGAGAAAAGCAGTTTTATTCAGTTGCTGACACTGTGAGAAGATAGTGGACTTGTCCTAAAACCCGTACTAGGGCTGGCTGGGAAAAGTAAATTAGGTTTAAAAATGAGTACTTGGGGGCCAGAGAGATAATACAGTGGGTATTATCTTGATTGCCTTGCAAGCGACTGACGGGTTCAATCTCTGGCATCCCATATAGTCCCCAGAGCCCACCAGGAATAATTCCTGAGTGCAGATCCAGGAGCAAGCCCTGGGAACCACTGTGTTAGTGGGTAGGGAAAGAAAAGAGATTTACTATTTCAATGGCTGTCCATCAGGCATCAGTGGTATAATGAACCACTGATGGTCTGTTCCTCGTAAACCTTAAATATTATTAAACAACATCTGACCCTATGGTCCACATGAAAGGGAACTTTCCTGACGTCTGCTGTTTGTTCTTTCCTGTTGGTAAGTGACTGGACCTAGTTAACACTGAACACACAACTCAAGATCGCATTCCTCAGTAGTAGGAGACAGGGCAAAAAGCGAAGGGTGAGAAGTAGTAAAAAGGTAGTGTGCAGATGTCATTTCCGGCGCGCGTTCACTTACATGACGATGATATAATTTTCTGTGATTTTCTATAGTTGTAACTTTCACACTGATGTCTACAATATTATTTATTTACTTACTTATGGTGTAGGTAGGAATCAAGGTTCACCTTCCCCCATCTCCACCCCCCGATTCAATGGCTCTAGTATTGAAAATAGAATATTTTCATATTTTTGAAAATAACTTTCCTATTGCAAAACGGAGATTTCTTCTTGCAATTGCAATGACAAGAAATGGGGGTGTGAAAGAGGGGAGGAGGTGGAGCGATGATACATACCTCTGAGCCTATTTCCACAGACTCATCTTTCCGTTTATCTTTGCACGGATACTTCAGTTTTAAATAGTACAGTTGTGAAATCCCATGGATTTATAACACGTCTCGCTAACACAGAATTAACATTCCCCAGTGCGGTTGCTCCTCGTAAGCTGCACGACCCCCGAATCGGTACCCGCGGGAAGACTTCCCTCGGGAAGCTAAAGCCCGCAGGTAGGACACGCCCCCAACCCAGGGCACCGGGAGGCACGCCCACTCGAGGCGCACGCGCCGCCGGGAGGCTGGGATTGGTCGGCGCCTCGGAGGGGGTGTGTCACGTCACTTCCGCGTGTGGAGGATGAACTTGGTGGATTATGATCTTTGCAGCCGCCAGGTAGGGGCTGCGGAGGAAGGGGCTTCTGTGTCGCGGGCCACCGGGGCTGCCCAAAGCTGACGCGGGCGGGCATAAACTGGGGGGTATTTCCGGCCCTAGGGAGGGAAGGGGGCGTAGCGGCCCAGGGGGGTCTGCCCGCGCGTCCTAGGACTGACTTCCGGCTGCTCGGGGCGCCCTTCACTCGCCGGCTCAGCGTGGATGCCCCTGAAGAACTGAGAGGCAGCCCGGATCTTTGTGGAGACCCGGCGGGCGGGGTGGATCTGTGTAGAGATCTGACGGGCGATCCTGATCTGTGTGGAGACCCGACAGGCGGGGTGGATCTGTAGAGATCCGACAGGTGGTCCGGATCTGTGTGGAGACCCGACAGGCGGTCCGCATCTGTGTGGAGATCTGATAGGCGGGGTGGATCTTGCGTAGGGATCGTATGGGATGCCAGGGATCGAACCCTGGTCGGTCTCAAGCAAGGCAAGAGCCTTACCCGTTGAACTATGCCCCAACCCTAAGGCTGATTTTTTTTTTTTTGTGAAAGGACTTTCAGATTAGGAGTTGACTGAGTGGCTTTAAGGAAAGCCGTTGAATTTATGGATAAACACAAATTGGGTTTTGCTGGCTTGATCTTTACAGAGAGGACCACCTAATCTGTTTATTTCCCCCCCACCACCCCCCTTTGCAACATTTAAAGCATCTTTGGGATCCTGAGTTTTACTCCAGTACCCTGGCTAGTGAAGTAGATGGGGAATTTTTTCTTTTCTACCATTGGAAAAGGGTCTTTGTTATAATTTTGTTTCTGGGTTGCAGATTAATAGGAATTTTGGTCAAAACATTGAGAGAACAGTTTGTGTTAATACATGGCACCAACAGTGTTTTTTAGCCAAGGCAGAAGTATTGTTTCACTTTCAGTTTTATTGATGAAGAAACCGAGACTTGGAAAGTAAAAGGACATGTCCAAAGTTGGGAAATCTGAGAGAGGACTAAAACAGAGTTAAAGGGCGTGTTGTGGAGAAAACAGAATGTGCCATAAGCATGATGCTGGAGAACAGCACACTGAAGGGGCAATTTCTCAAGGAGGGGTGTCATTTCCTACTGTGAAGGAAGGGGAGTTGTCTTAAAGACAAGGGCCTGTTTCTGTATACAGGTATCTTGGGAAAAGGTCAGCTTAGCTGGAATGAGGTTCTGTAGGTTTTGGCATTATAGTTGAAACCTTGCTGCCTGAAGTAATGAGTTGCTGCTGTCCTTTGCTTTGAAAGAACCTGCTGTTGTGAACAAGCATGTATAAGCCATATATATATATATGTATGTATGTATAAGCCATATATATATATGAGTGATTACTACACACGGAAGGGTTGTTGGTTTTATAAACAGATTCAGGTGTTCCTTTAGGTAATACATTCCTGTATACTTGGACATGTCTTACTCAGATTTGCAACACGTTTGCATAAAGGGAGATGTTTATACCCTAGTCAAAAGCATGACATACACCATCCCTGCTATGTATTGCTTACTTTTATTCTTTTTTTTTTCTTTTTGGGTCACACCCGGCAATGCACAGGGGTTACTCCTGGCTCTGCGCTCAGGAATTACCCCTGGCGGTGCTCAGAGGACTATACAGGATGCTGGGAATCAAACTCGGTTTGGCCATGTGCAAGGCAAATGCCCTACCTGCTGTGCTATTGCTCCAGCCCCTATTCATTTTTAATTATAATTTTGTTGTTATTTTCGGGAGCCTCCTAATTAGGACCCAGGGGGCCACTTTCCTGCGGATACAGTGCTGTTCAGGCCACGCACGAGCAGGGGCTATCAGAACTCAGCAGTGCTAGGGGCCTCCAGGGCTACACTCAGTTGCTCAGGGGGCCATGTTCGATTCATGGGATGGAACCCAGGCAAGGCATATACCTTAAGATATGCACCTTAACTCCTATGTTATCTTTCTGGCCATTAATAATATTTTAACATTAATAGTTATGTGCCAGACACCATGCTAAGCACTTTGTTGGATAAAATAACCCTAATAAGTAGAAACAGTTATTTTCATTTATAGGAAGAAATGGACTCAGAGATAGTCAGAAATTTACTCAGACACAGACCAATTTCATGTCAAATTCATGTCAAAAGCTAGTGCTTGTCTATGTATTTCATTTATCCCTTTAAGAGCTATTTATTGAACACCTACTCTGTATCAGAAATGTGTTAGGTATTGGGGATGCACTGAGGCCAATGCAGACACAACCCTGTTTATCTGTTGCTTTCTTTTTTTTTTTTAAGGGGATGGATCACACTCAGCTGCATTGAGGGATCACTCTTGGGGTGCTTGGAGGACCATACGTGGTCAAACCTAGGATCAAACTGAGGATCACACCTAGGTTGGCTATGTGCAAAACAAATGCTTTACCTACTATGCAGTCACTCCAATCCCCACCTGTTGGTTCTATATATTTATCAAGAGTCAGACAATAAATTAGAAGTCATTTGGGGGGGGAGGGGCGCCACACCCAGCAGTGCTCAGGGGATACTGCTGGCTCTGCACTTAGGAATTACTCCTGGCAGTGTTCAGGGGACTATATGAAATGCTGAGGGTCAAACCCAGGTCAGCCACATGCAAGGCAAATGCCCTATATGCTGTGCTATTTTCCAGCTCCTACAAATTAAATATTAATTGCAATGTGGTACATGGCAATGGAGGACGATAGAGGGTGCTATTAGAATATGTAGTGACTTCATTTGTCAGGGAGGAGGTGAGGCAAGACATGGAAGATAGTGTTTAGCTGAGTCCTTAAGAACTGGATTGGAGGTGCTGGAGTGATGGTACAGAGGGTAGGGCATTTGCCTTGCACACGGCTGACCCGGGGTTCGATTCCCAGCATCCCATGTGGTCCCCTGAGCACCACCAGGAGTAATTCCTGAGTGCAGAGCCAGGAATAAACCCTGTGTATCGCCAGGTGTGACCTGAAAAGAAAAAAAAAAGTGAATTGGAGTTGAATTGGGCAAAGAGAAGGATGCAGAGCTACCAAAAAGGGGAGGACACATGAGAAGCCTTGAGGAGAGGAGGGACTTGTGTCTTGTAGTTACTGAAAGTCCTCTGTGATCAGTTTGCAGAATTCTGTGAAATCAGATGCAAAGTGCAGATAGCAGTCTTATACTGAGAATCGCTCTGCTCTCCAGTCTTATTTATTTGCTTCACAGAGCCCATAATGAAACAGTTTCTATTTTTCAACTTTGTCTTAGAATCTGTCTTTCTCCTTTAAACATGTGGCTAGACCTCTGTCCACAAGCTGGGGGGTGGTAGTGAGAGGAGGAATAAACGTGGGGCTTAATTGCCTTGGTAATTAGTATTGAAGAGCTAAATAAACATGGAATGCCATTATCATGTTTCACCATATTTGTCTCTGGTTTAAAAAATGATTTAATATACATTTTTTGAGCTCCACTACAGTGTACATCCTGTGTTAGTCATCTTGGATAAACATGCAGTTAAGATAATACGGTTAATTTGTCAACAGTATTTACTGTATATTTCTTTTGATTTACTATATGCTGGACTCGAACCACAGGGTCGGCCATGTGCAGGCACTTGCCCTACCTGCTCCTGTCTCTGAAGACGATTTTTTTTTAAAGTGAGTTCATGTTGTACATGGTTAGAATGATCTCAGGTGATCAGATCTAGCACATGATTTTTTAAAAATTGATTTGCCATTTTTTTTAATAATATTGCAAAGTTCTAGGACTTCATTGTCACACATCTCTATGTCATTTTTACCTCTGTGATCACCAAAGTTTCAGTGCCATCCCATCACCAAAAAAACCCTTAGACTCATAATTTCTTCTACATTGGTTTTAGGAAGTGTCACTAGTAGATTTAGATCCTGCTGGTTTCCAGCCACAATTCTTTTTTTAGTTTGTTTGATTTTTGTTTGTTCTTTGGGCCACATCTAGTGATACTCAGGGCTTATCCTGGCTCTGAATTCAGGGATTAGTCCTGGCAGGAGCTCAGCAATTTAGTGGGGATACTTGGATTGAACCTGGGTTAACCACATGCAATGCAAGCTTCTTACTCTCTGTACTATCTCTCTGGTTCCTTTTTTTTTTCTTTTAAAAAACCCCTTCCTTTCAGTCACTTATTTATTTTTTTTTTGGGGGGTGCTGCTGTTGTTGATGACTGGAACACACACACACGCATACACAGAAACACACAAACATGGTTGTACTCACTGGGTGTCAAATACACTTTTAGTTGCAGTGCTCAAACACACTGGGCTATTTGGCTGCAGACAGTCTGCTGGGTACTCGGGCCTCAGTTGCTCTGGGAGTAGGGTGGCGTCTTGAGCAGCACAGACTCATGGGGATTGAACTTGCAGCCTCATGGAATGCAAGTGCTTTGCTACTTGATTTCTTAGGCAAAACTCGATTCTGGTAGTTAACTCTTTCAGAACGTATTTTCCACCTTGATGTCAGTAATGTCATTTCTGAATCCTACCCACTTATACACCTATGAAACCATTGTTCGGTAGGTAATGTTATGATTTTAATGCAGAAATGAACTCACCATTAATCTATCCTGGAAGAACATAAACATGGAGATGAAAACTGAGATTGAAACGCATATAAATTTAGCTTGGAAGTTTTTTACCACCCACTAAGGTAGGACATTCAATAAATTCCTTTGCATTCTAACTTAGTTCTCTTTCTCATCTTAAGTTGTCAGTAATCAAAGCTACTAAATTGTGTAGTGGAGGAAGGATTTGCAGGTATAGCTGAACCGATTGACTATTGCTTTCTAGAAGTTTGATCTTGCTTGCTGTAGTTTACTTTTACTTTATTAAGTTAGGTCACGGAATACTGAATTTTGAAGGGAGATATACAACTTTTTTCCAGATTAATGTAGGCAGTATCAAGCAGACATTAAATGGAAATTATATTTTTGAATTGATATTATTTCAAAATAATCTGAGTATGGTGTTATAGTCCCTAGTGATAGAGAGTATTAGTGAAATGGAATCAAGGTTCTTGTACTGAGTTCTTTTTAAGCAATTAGCTCATTTACAATCAGTTACTACATTCTATATGCAGTTGTTTGTTTTCTATCTAGATTATTGGAGCTGAGTTTAGGACTTTATTCATTTAAATAATATTAGAATCATTCCTATTTAAGGTTCCAGCTAAAGGATTAAAAATCTCTTTCCACAACCCTCACTTTGATGCACTTGAGAGTTAAAAGTATGTGAACTTTAGCGGACTCTTGCTATTTGCTGGCTATAGACTTCAGGTCTGTTTCTCACAGCAAATAGAAATAACTCATGTACCTCAGATTCACTGTGAGGATCAAATGAGGTCCTGCAGAGAAAGTATGACTTCAGTATATAGCATATAGCAAACACTAAAATAGTTAATATTTTTCTATAATACTATATGTAGTAATATTTTTAGTTACTTTTACTCTAGAAAACAGGTTTTGTTTGTTTGCTTTTTAGTTTTTGGCTTCCCAAATGACAATAGCCTCTCTGTGCAGTCCTGATGGGTCAGTGCCTTGCCTGGTGATACAGTACTGCCAAGGCCACTAGGTCTGCACCAGTGCTGGGGGCTATGCAGTGCCAGCATTGGAATTCAGAGCCTCGTGCATGCCAGGCATCTTCTCTAGCCCTTTGAGCTATTTTCCTTGCTCCATGACACTGGTTTTTATTGCATTCTGTAACATTATAAAAGCAACTGGAAAGAGTTGCTTTTTTTTCCTATTAGCCTTTTACAGAGCGAACCTATTTTCTCTCATCTTCATTTGGAGATTTACAAATTATAATGGACAAATAGTGGTTCTTATATTCCTATGTGTGCTTTCACATACCCAGGGGAACAGGATTACCCTACTCTGGCACCCTATAGTCATCTGCATGGACGAAAGTGACTGTTCAATCCTATCTGTCCACCTGGTCCCATTTAAGAGAAGAAAAATACTGAGAATTGGGGGCTGGAGAGATAGCACAGAGGGTAGGGCGTTTGTTTGCCTTGCACGTGGCTGACCTGGGTTCAATTTCCAACATCCCATATGGTCCCCTGAGCACTGCCAGGAGTGCAGAGCCAGGAGTAACCCCTGTGCATCACCGGGTGGACCCAAAAAAGCAAAAAAAAAAAAAAAAAAAAAAAAAAAGAAAAGAAAAAAGAAAAATACTGAGAATCACTGAAGTTCCAGTGGCGTAGGCTCAGCAAGAAGACATTAGTGCTAATCACAGAACTATAGAATGCTTCCCTTGCACCTGTATTACTAAAGGCCTGTTTACTGCAGTTGTATTTAACTAGTACATCCTGTCCTTTAACAAAATGTTACAAAGGCATAAGAAAAGGCTCGAAAAACCTTTGGAAAAGCCTGAACACATATCAGAACCAGAGTCAGTTATATAGAAAGTTAGAATTAACAGACCAGGATTTTAATTAATATTGTAAAGAGTTTAAGGGAAAAATAGATAGGAAGAACTGATGGATAAGGTAATCAGAGCAATGAAAAATTTAGAAAGAATAAAGATTAGAAGAGATAAAGAACGGAAATGATGAATGCTTTTGATGAACTGCTCATTATATTAAGTGTGACAAAGGAAAGAATCTTTGAACTTGAACATATTAAAATAAAAGTACCCAAAACTGAAAGCAAAAAGACAGAACAGGACTACAAAAGAAGTAATACCTGGGGCTGGAGTGATAGCACAGTGGGTAGGGTGTTTGCCTTGCATGCAGCCCGACCTGGGTTCGATTCCCAGCATCCTGTATGATCCCCTGAGCATGGCCAGGAGTAATTCCTGAGTACATGAACCAGGAGTAACCCCTGTGCATCACTGGGTGTGACCCGAAAAGCAAAAAAAAAAAAAAAAAAGTAATAACAGAACAGAAGCAATATTTAGAGCAATAAAGGTTGACAGTGTCTTCAGATTACTCTGAGACACTTAACTACAGATCTGGGACACTTAGAGAACACCAAAGAAGATAAACAAAATAGCATGAAGAAACTACACAGGTACACCATACTAAAACTTCAGAAAATGAAAAGTAGAGAAAAAAATCCTGAAAGAAGCTGAAAGAAAACACCACCTTACCTGTAGATGAACAAAGGTAATAACATATGTCTGAACTGAGAAACAGTATAAGAAAAAATGAGTATAGTAAACTGTAGTGTTGAAAGAAAAAATCCTGGGCCAAAGCAGTAGTACAGTGGTTAGGGTGCTTGCTTTGCATCTGGCACTCCATGTGATCCATCAAGCCCGCCAGGAGTGGTCCCTGAGTGCAGAGCCAGGAGTAAGCACTGAGCATCGCTGGTTGTGGCCCATACCCCATCAAAAAGAAAAAAGGAGAAAAAAATAGAGAAAATTCTACCAACCAAGAATTCCCCCTTTGCCTTTCTTTTTTAATAACAAGCTCCCTCTCTTTATCCATTAGTTTTATTCTCTACCACTTGCCCTCTTGCCTTCATTATTATCGTTTTTGATGACTGTGAGTTGAAGCATATGCTTGGTTATGGTGCTGGCACATTTTTATCTGTGGTGTTTGCTGAGAGGTTGCACATCTGGCTTTTGTGTTTGTGCACTTGGCTGTAGTGCTCAGCCAAGTTTACACTCCTTTAGTTGTGGTACTTAAACATGTATTGCAAGCGCATTTGTTTGAGATTCGTAAGTTATGATTGTGGTGCTCTCCAAGACTTGCTGCCATACGCACACAAGGACTTAAGGGGGTCCATACTCCAAGAATATATAATATTCCTTAATGTATATGTACCTAACATCTAAGTATCATGATACGTCACGTGACATAAGGACTGATAGAAACACACACACACACACACACACACACACAACCATGAGTCATACACCTGTCAGAAATGAACATACCAAATAAGCAGAAAACCAGTTAAGACATGATTGAATTCAACATCACCATTAGTCAACTGGATATAGACTGCTTCATTCAACAGTAGCAGATTACATGTTCTCAAATCTCAAACCTTTGCAGGACTTACCCAGATAGATCATTTTCTTTTCTTCCCTTGAGCATTGCCAGGAGTGATTCCTGAGCACAGACCAAGGTAAGCCCTGAGCACACCACTAGGTGTGACACAGAAGCGAACAAACAAAAATTTTAATAAAAAATAAATGAACTACTCTGCAAATAAACACAATTGCTGTTAGTTGCCCAAAATAAATAAATAAATAAATAAATGAGTTGTCACAAAAGTGGCGTTTTCAGGGAAATTGACAGCATTTAATGCATATGTTAGAAAAGAAAAATTGGCGTTGGAGTGATAGTCCAGCAGATAGGGTGTAAGGAGTAAGACCTGAGCACCATTGAGTGTGGTCTAAAAACCAATAAGTGAAAAAAAAAAGAAGTAAAAGCTCTAAAACCAGTCATTTAAACCTCCACTGTAGGACACTGGAATAGGGCTAGAATGATAGTAAAGTGGGGAGGGTGCTTGCCTTGCATTCAGCTGACCTAAATTCAATCCCTGTCATCCCATATGGTCCCCTGAGCACTGCCAGGAGTAATTCTTGAGTACAGATCCAGGAGTAACCCCTGGGCACCTCTGGGTGTCCCTCAGAAACCAAAACCAAACAAAAACTGACTTTAAAAAAACCTTAGGGGCTGGAGAGATAGCACCGCGGGTAGGCGGTAGGGCATTTGCCTTGCATGCGGCCAACCCGGGTTCGATTCCCAGCATCCCATATGGTCCCCTGAGCACTGCCAGGAGTAACTCCTCAGTGCAGAGCCAGAAGTAACCCCTGTGCATCGCCAGGTGTGAACCAAAAAGCAAAACAAACAAACAAACAAACAAACAAAAAACCCTTAGAAGATACTCAAGGAGAATATATACAAAGAACCCTTAAAACTCCTAAATAAAAAAAGTGAACAATTTGGTTTAAATATGAACAGAAGACACCTCAACGAAGAAGATATACAAATAGCAACTAAGCATATAAAAAAGAGGTTCAACATCATGTGTCTCTAGATAGTTGCAAATTAAAACAATGGAGAGATACATACATATAGGATTGCCAAAATCTAAAACATGGACAAAGTAAATATCTATGCAGACATGGAACACAGGAATTCTCTTTCATTGCTGGCTGAAATGTTAAATGTTACAGTCACTTTGGGAGGGATTTTTGCCGATCTCTTAAAACATCAAACTCTTGCCAGATGATTTAGTAATTGCTTTCCTTGTATTTACCCATAAATAAATGGAATTTTATGTCCACATAAGAGCCTGCAAACAGATATTAGCAAGTTTTTTAAATTTCCAAACCTTGGAAGCAACCAAATATCAATAAGTGAATGCTATTTTGGTTGCTTCAAGAGTGTGTGTGTTTGTGAATCTCATTTAGTAAAATAATTGAAGAATGGTGACCACAGATAATGGAGTTACATATTTTTTGTTTGTTTTTATTTTTGAGCCACACCCAGGAGTGTTCAGGGCTTATTCCTGGCTCTTTGCTAAGGAATCACTCCTAGTGGGGTTCAGGGCACCACATGGGGTGCTGGGATTAAATTCAGGTCATTCATATGCAAAACAAATGCCTTTGTGTTTGTACTGTTTCTCCAGCCCCAAGAATTATATTAAAATGTATTGACCCAGAATTCTGTATCTAAAACCATCCTCTGAAAAATGAGAGTAAAGTTAAAGATACTCCTGTGTAAGCAAAAACTGAGATGTGATGTATTCAGTGCAAGCATTTCAAGAAATGGAGTTTTTTAGGCCTAAAAGAAGTGACCTAAAAGTGACAAGATTGTATTAAGATACCTACTATAACGGTATTAGATTTATACATACTTAGATATTAGGGCATGTACATTCAAAAAGGACAGAGATAGTGGCCAGGGTGTTTTAAATGAAGATCATAAAGGACTATTATTGGTAATAAGGCTTAGATGTAGCCATTAGGTGAATGTCTGAAGTAGAGTGGAAGACAAGATAGTGGAGGAAGAAGCCACATAAATTAGAGACATGCATAGGAGTACCCCATGGATTTAAAATTGCCAAAATTATGGTCTCTGGGTTTTGGCCGTTGATGGGATTATTTGTGGCCGCTGACATCTTATTATCTCACTCGTACTTTGGACAACCTCGCAGGCTACCAAATGTAACCTGCCCACACGGCAGAGTCTGGCAAACTCCCCGTGGTGTATCCAATATGCCAAATACCAGTAACAATGATGGGTCTCATTCTCCTAACCCTGAAAGAGCCTTGAATATTGCACTTTTTAAAATCTCAGGGCTAGGGCGAAGGAAACGTTACTGGTGCCTGCTCGAGGAATCGACAAACAGGATAATCGTGATCGTGAATGGTGACAGGGTATGTGCTGAAGAGAGTACGCGTTAACCAGTGGCTGGATATTTTTAAGTAGGGGTGTGTGTGTGTGTGTGTGTGTGTGTGTGTGTGTGTGTGTGTTCAGAAGGGAGGTGACCAAGAGGAAGAGCAGCGATTGACATGGTCTGACGGGAGAGAGGAGAATCACAGCTGGCTTATTTTAGGGAGAAGGAAGTAGACAATTTAAGTGAGGAATGAGGGTGATGGATCAAACCTTTGAGCCAGGACTGAGGGTTTTGCTGAGTTGCAGTCTCGTATTTATCAGGATTTGGGTGGGAGACAGGAGACCTGGATTTCCTGTCATGACATAAGTAGGGATAAAGGGCACGATATAATTGGTTCAGTTGGCTTCCAAGTAGATGGGAGTGGTGAGATTGAACCTTGGAATAGGGGCAGGGGTCAAGGACTTCTGAACTACTTGACTTCTGCTGACAGGCGTGAAGGCAGTTACACCTACATCCTGTGGATAGTTTGGCAGTTCCCTTTGCCACCCTCCACAGTGGCTCATAGTTCTTGATATTTTACTTCTGGGAATTCAAACTAGTGCTGATTAAAAACATCAGGTGGAGAAGATAGCACAGGGGTTGAGGTGCAAATAACCAACCCTAGTTTGACTCTGGCACCACATGGTTGTCAAAGCATAGCTGGGTGTGGGCACTGCTGGGTGTGACCCTGGAGGGCCCCGAGCACTTGTTGAGGTTGGCAGGGTAAATCCTAGCACCATAGGCCGCCTGCTATACCATGTCCTTGAGCTGTTGGCTGAGAATTCCTGGGAAGACCCCCTGGCATCCTGATCATTGCTTTGGAGAAGTCCTCTTGACCCCTATTCCTACTGAAACAACTCAAGGAACTAAAGCAAAAGTACAGCCAGTAGGGCCTCTTGTCTTGGACGTGACCAGCCTGGGTTCAAGCCCTGACACCCCATATGTTTCCCTGAGCAATGCCTGGAGTGATCTCTGAGTGCAGAGTCAGAAATAAAGCCCCACATGCAGCCACTTGTGGCCCAATAAAGAAACAACAAAAAAGCTCAGATGTGGGTATTGAAGAGTCAGATTCCCAAGTCTCATACTTTTTGTTTTATTCCAAAGGTCTTTTCTGGGTGGGGCTCTGGATCTGCATTTTAACACGTGCTTCTAATGTAGGTATCAACTGAACCACAGTGTGATTCTGGAACAACTCGTTCATTAAATGTCCAGAAACAAAGTCCAGTGGCCCCTTTGTAGTCACCTGGTCTCACTCTATTGAGTGTACCACCATGCTCCCCATGTAGATGCCACCGTAACCAGACATTGGTCAGTTTGTTCCTCCAACTGTTCTAATGGGTAGTATTTATTAGCTGACTTTATTTTACAAGGTTGGTTCTTCTTTTATAGTCTCATTTTAGTGAAGTTGAGCATGAAGGAGAAATGATAGAAATTCTCAAAGATAAATAAAAATAGACTAGGGCAGCAGATAGTGCAATAATAAATCCATTACTCAACTTGAACAGCAATCAACATTTAGCAATACTGGAAGTAAAGAAACTTAAGACTTTCATTTTCTGACTCAATTTAGATTCTTTTCAAATTTGGCGATTGTCGCCTTATTCTATGACTAAACTCAGTGGTTAGTGACCAAAAATGAAAACATACATTTTTTTATGTAACCATGTGAATACAGTCGGAAAAGAGCTTTATGCTTGTATACGTTCTGACAATAAATATGGTGAATGTATAAAATATACAATAGAAAGTAATTTTTCCTTTAATATATGCTCTGGAATTTACCAGATTTTTCTCTTCAGCCTGAAAAGTCTCTGAGAAGGAAATAAAGGGAGTTACATGAATGGGGGCAAATGGGAAATCTGCTAATCAAGGATGAAATAAATAGATTGATGTGCTACGTGCGGTAGGCCTGTTCCTGAACAAACACAACTTGTGTCCTCATGGAGCTATTTACTAAGATCCTGGAAAATAAAATGATATTCCAGCTTGCTGGGTTATTTTTAAATGAAAGCTTAGAAGTTGGCAATGGAAAACCCTCTCATGTTATTATGCTTTCCTTCTCGCAAGTCCTAGCTTGTGAAATTCCTTTCTGTACATTTTCTAGTTTTAAAGTCAGTGCACGACAAGTTTTACGTGGGATCGTTAAACCTGCTCCAAATTAAGGGTATTTCCAAGTTAAAAATCACACTAATGTATTTCAGTTCTAAAAATAATTTGGAATTCAGGATGGACTGTTAATCTAAATAAATTATGGTAAAGCATAGTGAAAAAGAACCACTGTCTAAGCAAGGGACAGTGGACAGTAGTAGAGATTTATCCAAATCCCTGGGGAAACCAAGATAGTAATTTGCTGCAAGTTAAAAAAAACGGAGGGGGGGAGAACTTAAATTATGGCATTCACAAAGGTTTAATCAATAAACACTAATTTTAACTATTTTAGGGGATGAAGATATAATACAGAAGGTAGGACACTTGCCTTGCATGTGGCTGACCTGGGTTTGATCCCTAGCACTTCATGGTCCCCCCAGTCCTACCAATAGGGATCCCTGGGTGTAGAAAGCCAGGAGTAGCCCATGAGCACCACCAGGTGTGATCCAAAATTGAACAAAAGAAATAAAATAACTTTCAATCATGAGCCCACTTAAAATTAGTGTTTATTGATTAAACCTTTGTGAATGCGATATTTTAAATCCCCCCCCCCCCTTATTTTTTCATCTAGAGAGGGAGCTCAGTGGGTTGGATGTTTGCTATGTATGCCGAAGATATGAGGTTGATTCCCAACACTGCATGGTCCCCTCAACACTGCTGAATGTAGCTCAAAAATCTAAATGAAAAAGTTAAATTCTATTTCCCTTTGTATTTATAAAATGCTAATTACAAAATTTACCATCTTGACATTTTGTTTGCTTTTGTTTGGGGGTAAGGGTCACAACCAGCAGTGCAGGCTCTGGGCTTATGGGGTCTGTCCTGGCAGTGCTCGGAGAGACCATATACGGTTCCAACGACTTAAACAGGATTGGCTGCAAGCGCCCTCCCCACTGTACTCTCTCTGTGGCCCCACCTTCGCCATTTTTGAGTGCAGGCCACTGGCATTAAATACGTTCATAATGGGCCATCATCCATCTCCAGTATTAGTTTTCGTCTTACAAATGGAAACTCTGTACCTATTAAAAAACCAAAACCACTTCCCGCTCCTCTCCCTCCCCCAGCCCTGGCAGGCCTTATTCTACTTTCTATATTTAAGCATTTGACTACTCTTAAGTTTTTCATGTAAGTGGAATCATATAATATTTGTCTTTTTGTGATTGGCTTATTTAAGTTACCATATTGTCCTTGTGGTTCATTCTTGTTGGAGCTGGAGAGAATAGTAGAAAGATTAAAGCCTTGCATGTGGCTAACCCCAGTTGTATATTCAGCACCTCATATTGTCCCCCAATATTAGAAAAGCAGGTGGGGCTATAGTGATAGTACAGTGGGTAGGGTGCTTGCCTTGCATGTGGCCGGCCCAGGTTTGGACCTCAGCATCCCATATGTTCCCCAAGCCCACCAGGAGTGGTCCCTGAGTGCAGAACCAGAGGTTAGCCTTGCACAGCCATATGAGGCAGCAAAAAAAAAAAATATTTTTTTTTTCTGTGTGTGTGTGTGAAACATGATATAGGGTTGTTGATGGGGATTGTATTGAATCTATAAAATACTTTAGTACATAGTATTGACATTTTAATAAGTATTCCACTCCTTTGAACATAGAATGTTTCCATTTATTTATTTATTTATTTATTTTGCCTTTTTGGGTCACACCTGGCGATGCACAGGGGTTACTCCTGGCTCTGCACTCAGGAGTTACTCGTGGCGGTGCTCAGGGGACCACATGGGATGCTGGGAATCGAACCTGGGTCGGCTGCGTGCAAGGAAAACACCCTACCCGCTGTGCTATCTCTCCAGCCCCCATGTTTCCATTTATTTTTGTCCTCTTTAATTCCTTTTTTTCCCTCTCTTTCTGATTTTTGGGCCATACCCCAAAAGTGCTTGGAGGATCATGAAGTCCTTGGGGATCGAACCTGGGGCTCCCAGATGCAGAGCATGCATACCAGCCCTGAGCTAACCCCCTGACCCACCTCTTTAAAAAGGGTATTTGGTACATTTTGTCGTTTTTATGGTACAAGTCTTCATCTCCTTGTTTTGTTGTTGTTGTTATTTTTTAAGAAAGAAAAGCTTACTGAAAAGTAGAGAAACTCCCCAGCCAGAGAGAAACTTACTGTTGAACTAAGTTCTCCTTGGTTAAATTCTTTTCTTTTTTTATTGGTCAATTTTAAATTTATTTTTTAAATGTAGACAAAAGCCACAACTATTGATACAATTCTAGAATTGAAGTTCATTAGATAACAAAGCTCTAATATTAAAATAGAGCTTAAAATTTTTTTTAATTATGTAAAGATTGTTTTATCTCACCATGGGGTTGTTAAATCCTTGTCTAAGGATCTACTAAGCCATTTGTTGCTAGTTGAACTTTCTGTGTTATTGTTTTTGTTTGTTGAGTTTAGTTACCTTCTATGTTACTGAGCCATGGTTAATTCTTATCATATAGTTATTTTTGGTGTCATTATAAATGCAGTTATTTTTATAATCTTTTAAGATTGTTCATTGTTTATACAAATAACACTGATTTTTGTGTGTTAGCTTTGTAACTTTGAACTTAGCTGAGTTTCTTCATTCTGACACTTCTTCATTTGTGGAATCTGCAGGAATACCTGATCATATTATTGCCAACAGGGATAATTTTACTTCCTTTTTTCAATCTTTGATGTCTCATTATTTCATGTTCTTGCTTAATTGCACTGACTTAATTGCTTACTCTGACTAGACTTTTTGGGTCACACCCGGTGGTTCTCAGTTTATTCTTACTCTGACTATAGACTTTCAGTAATAGCTTGAATACAAGTATACAAGTGGTGAAAGTTGGCGTCCTTACTTTGTTACTGATCTTATAGGAAAAGCTTTCAGTGTTTACTGGCAGGGGGAGTTTATACATGGATTAAGATATATTGAAGCAGTTTCCTTCTGTTACTCTTTTTTAGTGATTATTTTTAATCATGAAAAGGTTTTACGTAGTTTCAAATGCTTTTTCTGTATCAATTGAGTTTTATATTTTATTTTTGGGCCACACTTGGCAGTGCTAAGGGATCACTTCTGGTGAGGCTTAGGGGACCATCTGGGATGTTGTGAATGTTTGTGTTTTTCCCTTCATTCAATTAGTATTGACCAGTTTTTAATATGTTGAACTATCCTTGCATTCAAGGAACAAATCCTCCTTGGTCTTGATGTATAATCATTTTACAAATATATTGCTTAAAGATGGTCATCACGATCACAATCACAACCATCCTGTTGTTCGTCGATTGCCTCGAGCAGGCCCCAGTAACGTCTCCTTCATCCTAGCCCTGAGATTTTTTTAAAAAGTGCCATATTCAAGGCTCTTTCAGGGTTAGGAGAATGAGACCCATCATTGTTAGTGGTATTTGGCTTATTGGGTACACCACGGGGAGTTTGCCAGACTTTGCCGTGTGGGCAGGTTACATTCGGTAGCCTGCGGGGGGGCGGGGGGGCGGCAGGGACCTCATGGGAAGGCGGGCGTAATGGGCCGTCCTTCACGCCCCACCGAGGTCGCCAGCTGCCCCCCACGAGCGGCTCTCTGGCACAGCCACGACTCCAGAGCACAGAAACCAATCTCTTAACTATCTAACCTTTAATAGAAATTCTTCCAGGGTTAATAAGTAAAATAGCAGAAATCCAAAACCGCGTGGCCGCTATTGCATCATTTTATTCTTAAACCAAATTGTAGAAAGCAAATCATTTCACAACGCTGTTTCAGCATGTCTGATTGGGGGGGGGTGTCATAAACTCTAAACAATAATTGTGCTTCTTCTATCGAAACAATGTATTTAGTCAAAGTAGATAGAGTATTAACTAGAACTCATCTGCCTCACAGGAATTGGGAGGGGTGGGAGGTGGGGTTCTATTGGGGTTCGCGGTTAAAAATAAGTATTGGTAAAGGGAAATGTGTTTGATATTTACATGACTGAGACCTAAACCTGAAAGCTCTGTAACTTTTCCCACAGTGATTCAATAAATAAATAAATAAATAAATAAATAAAAGTAAGAATGAGATAATAAGATGTCGTGGCCGCGCGCTTCCGGGAGCTGGGTTTTATAGTCTCTGGGTGGAGGATGCTCAGCCCCGATCCGAGCAGGCTTGGAGATCTCAGCCCTAGGACCCGCATGCCTTTGTTCCTCTGCCGGTACCTTCATGCGTGTGGAGAGTGGTCTCAGTATGGTGGTGGCTGATTCTGGAGGTCTTCGGCTGCCAGAGCCCTGGTCAGGGTGGGGAGGGAAACTCAACCCGCTCCCCTACAAGGGGCCCCGGCGAGGACTGCCAGGCGCGGGGGCAGAAGACTCTGCAAAGATGGTCATATGTTCGGAGAAATATGTCCTCATTGGGGGTTGGAGTGATAGTTCAGTGGGTAGGGCATTTGCCTTGCACATAGTCAGCCTGGGTTCAATCCCCAGCATCCCATATGGTCCCCCGAGCATTGCCAGGAGGAATTCCTGAGTGCAGAGCCAGGAATAAACCCTGAGCCAGGGCCTGAGAACCACTGGGTGTGACCCAAAAAAGCCTAAATAAATAAATAACAAAATCTGTAAGACTAGAAGTTATATTTAAAAAAGCTTTTAAAAATTTCCTCATTTTTGAACATCATATGAACGTCATAGAAGAATTTTTCTCCACAACCATCTGATTAGTGTCTCTAGAATTTTTTTCCTCCAGAATTTTTCATCATCACTTACAGACTCATTATGTACTTTCACATTACATAATAAAAGATTCTGCCTCAGTTCCTTTCCTTTTTTGTTTTGTTTCTTGGGCCACACCTCGAAGTGCTCAGGGCTTACTCCCTGGCTCTTAGTTCAGGGATCAATCCTGGCGGGGCTCTAGGACCATATGTGGTGTCAGAGATCAAACCCCAGATCTGCCGCATGTGAAGCAAGTACCCTGCTAGCTGTACTATAGTTCTGGCCCACCTTCTTTCCTTTCTTAACCCAGACCCTCACACAGGCAAGGCAGGTGCTCCTGAGCCACATCCCTTTCCTGAATAGTGATTCTTGAGTAATTTCAACTAAAGTTAGCTGGTAAGTCAACAGGATAGTTTGGCCTAGACTTTTCTTTCAGTGTTGGAAATTAATTTGCTTTGATTGTGATTTCAATATGCTCAGAGGAATAATTTCTTGTGTTTGTTCATTCAGAGCTTCTCCATATCTTCATAGGCCCTTCTTGAATTTTTTTCTTTTTCATTGAAGCATATCTTTTAACAACTTCTGGAACAAAGTTTTGTTCTTCAAGATCATCACTGTGGTAAAATAGGAAATGCCTAATTGGACAAGCAGTAACAACCATCAGTAATTTTCCAATTTCACAGTTTTTACTTTTAATTTGCTTCTGTCATTCATTTGATATGGGCTCTTATTGGCAGCATGAACACTGGATTTTGTATGTTCCAGGGCCAGGGATTAATTAATTATGAATTAATCACAAGGAAAATAATACTTCTAAGATATGAAGTGAATACCATTCGTATGAGATTAATAACTGTAAAAATGCCATCACAGGTAATGCTATGATGTCACCAGGAATTGGAATTAGGGGCCACTGTCCTAAATGTGGGCTGGAGCAATAGCACAGCGGGTAGGGCATTTGCCTTGCATGCAGCTGACCCAGGTTCAATTCCTCTGCCCCTCTCGGAGAGCCTGGCAAGCTATGGAGAGTATCCTGCCCGCACGGCAAAGCCTGGCAAGCTCCCAATGACATATTCTATATGCCTAAAACGGTAACAACAAGTCACAATGGAAACATTACTCCTGCCCCCTCAATCAAATCAATAAACAAAGGGAGGACAGTGCTACAGTGCTACAGTGTCCTAAATGCAGTCCACTGTTGCCATCACATAACTTCACAAGCATTACAATGTGATGTGTGACTGTGGTGTGCTGTTTTGTTTGTGTGCTGAATTTTGTTTTAAGATTTTTTCAGATATATATTTTTTAAATGTGATACCATAATTTACTCATGTGTCCGTAATAGCGTTTCAGACACACATGTCCCAACACCAATCCCAACATCAGTGTCAGCTTCACATCACCATTTTCCTCAGGTTCCTTCCCACCATTACCATCACCCCCACAAACAGACTCACACCATCCCCCAGCCTGCCTACTTAACAGGTATATTATTTTTTCTTCTATTTCTTTCTTGGTTTTTGGTCTACACTCAGTGGTGCTCAGGGCTTAATCTTGGCTCTGCACTCAGAATTCAGTCCTGGTGAGCTCCAGGTACCATTTGTGGTACAGGGATCAAACCTGAGTCAGATTCATGGAAGGCAAGTGCCCCACCTCTTGTACTACCTCTCTGGTCCCAACAGATACATTATTGTGGTCTAGGTCCCGTGCTAATAGTATTGATGGCTTTGTGGTTCAGATATATACAAATACCATTGTTTCATTCCTCAGACCTGTCCAAGTCTCCTGACCCTCCTATTACTTCCCTCTTATTTTCCCATACTATTTCTCTTCCCAGACCTTTTTATATCTGTAATTTATGGCCAAGAGTTCACCCATCTTAGATTCTCTTGTCCTATTATTCTTTATATTACAGATCATTCAATAATTGGCCTTCTTCTGACAACATGATATTCACCAGTTCCATCTAATTTGCAGTCAATTGCATGATTCTATCATTCTTTGCATAGCATTCCATTGTATGTATATACAACAGCTCGTATGTTGTTGGAGACACGTGGGTTGATTCCATATCCTAGCTATCATGCTAAATGCTGCAGTGAATAATGGAAGCTCAGCCACCAGGCCAGCAGTTAAGTGTGAGGGCCTGAGGATGTGGTGCACTCATGCCCTGCCGAGGTCCACCAAAGCCATCCCAGCAGTGCTAAGGGGCCTCCAAGGAGCCACCCTAGGATGCTTAGGAGGTCATCTGATGCCAGAGATTGTTCCTGTGTCAGGAACATGCATTCCCTAGCCCCTGTAGTTTCTTTCCACCCCAAGAGACTTCATTACTGATTCACTGTCCTTAGTTATTGATCTGTTTCTATTTTCTATTTTTTTGTGATTTAGCCTTGGTAGTTTTTATAGGTATGTGTTCATTTCATCTATATTATAAAATTTGTTAGTGTATATATGTAATTGTATTTTCACTACCCTATATACATATATACTTCATGGCAAAAAAAATTAACACAAAAAATAGCAGTATTTCCAGCATCCAGGAATGACTAGAAATGAGTAGGGAGGAAGTTAAATGCATATTCAGGCTAGAAAGATAGTACACAGGTTAAGGCGCTTGCCTTGTATGGGGTAAATCACCTCCAGGAGAGACCCCCTGGGAGAGACCCCTGAGCACAGAGCCAGAAGTAGCACCCCGAACACTGCTGGGTGTGGCCCCCAAATCTCCCAAAGCAAAATAAACAAAAAGCCATAAGCATATGTAAAATAAATAGTACAGTAGCAGTAGTAGTCCTTTCTTACCAGTAATTTTTCTAAAAGGTTCCGAGAGTTCATTTGATTTATTTATTTGCTTTATTTTATTTATCTATTTATTTGGTTTTGGAGCCAGCCCTGGCTATACTCAGGTTTAATTCCTAGCTCTGCATTCAGGGATCACTGGGACCTTATGGGGTGCCTAGAATCAAACCCAGGTCAGCCAGCCATATGCAAGGCAAGCACCCTACCTGCTGTGCTCTCTCTCTCCTGCCCCTGTCAGTAATGACTTTTATGAAAATGGATTAATCTCTCCAAAGGACAGAATTTGGCAGAAGAGACGAAGATACTTGGTTCAACTATATGCTATCACGAGAAACAAAAACACAAATAAGTTGAAAGCGAAAAAGATACTCTGTTCAAATAACAAGAACAGAAATGAAAAAGAACAAACTACACTGATATTTGACAAAATGGACTTTAAGAAGCAGCACTGGAGAGATAGCTCAGTGGGCTGGAGTACCTGGTTTTGATGCAGGAGACTAGGGTTTGGTCCCTGACACTACATAGTTCCTTGAACACTGCTAGGAGCAGCCCCCCCTACCCCCACCATAGAACCCAGAGTAGCCCCTACAGATTAATATATGTGCCCTCAAAACAAGCCATAAATATATCACATATCAAACCAGAGACATAGTACAGGGGCTAAGTTTCTTGCCTTGCACATGAACAACTCTGGCTTGATCCCTGGCACCACATACTCTTCCCCAAGCACTGCCAGTGTTCATTCCTGAGCACAGAGACAGGAGAAGCCCCTGAGCACTACCAAACGTGGCCCCAGTCCCCCCTCCCCAATAAATAAAGTAAAATCTGGTTTAAGAGAGAAATAATTCTCTAATAATATCTGAAGGTTTTGATATCTCATTCACAACAGTGGAAATAAAATAAGGGAGTAGAAGACTTCATTCATTTATTTATTGAGGGGGGTCATACCTGGTGATGCACAGGGGTTACTCCTGGCTTTGCACTCAGGAATTACTCCTGGCAGTGCTCCGGGAACCATATGGGATGCTGGGGATCGAACCCAGAGGCCACGTGCAAAGCAAACGCCCTACCCACTGTATACCGTTCCAGCCCCAGGAACAGAAGACTTTAAACAACATAATAGACCATCTATATCCAGTAGATATATAGAGAACTCTCTGACCAACTGCAGCATGTCCATTTTTTCAAGCGATATAGAAGGAATTGCAGGGACTATCAGAAGTATTAGAAGTATATTAGAGATGAGGGGTTGGAGAAAGAGTACAGCAAGTAGGGCACTTGCTTTGCATGCAGCTGACCTGGATTCAATCCCTGGCATCCTATACTGTCCCCTGAACCTTCCAGGGTGAGCCCTAAGTACAGAGCCAGGAATAAGCCCAGACCCCAAAACCAAAAATAAAAGAGAACAAAGTACAGTATATAGGGCCAGAAATACACTACAGTAGATAGGGCACTTGCTTTGCAAGCGGCCAATCCAGGTTTGAACTTCAGCATCACATATGGTACCCTGAGCCAAGAGTGATTTCTGAGTGTAGAATCAGGAGTAACCCCTGAGCACTGCGGGTATGCCTGGCCCTTGCAAAATAAGAACAATAACAAAAACATAATACATAAACATACATTAGATATAATAAAAGCATTGCTGAGGGAGATTTATCTGTTTATTCAGGGTCACACCTGGTGTTTCTCAGGGATTTCTCCTAGCTATTTGCTTCAGGTCACTTCTGGAAGTTCTTGGGGGACCATATGCTGTGTTGGGAATTGAATAGGGCCAGCTACATGCAAGGCAAGTACCTTAACTCCTTTACTTTCTCTATTGCCTGAAAGGAGAATTTTATAGGTATTAATGCTTATAGCCTAAAAAAAAAAAGAGTTTATCCCATTTAAAAATGGGAGAATTTTTGAGCATACTCTGCCTCATAAAAGACATACAAATGATCAATGGCTTTATGAAAAAGAGTTCTTCTGCACTTACCATTAGAAATGCAAATCACAATGACAACAATAGCTGTCAGTGATGTGACTCAGAAGTTACTTGCTTGTGTATGTGAGGTCCTGGGTTCAATCCCCAGAAACACAAAAACAAAGTGAACAGTACAAAGTGAGATATCATCTGATGCAAGTGAAATAACATACATCAGAAAGACTGCAAGCAACAGTACAAGGAGTGATGGGATGAAAAATCTTCTATTGGTGGGAACGTTGACTTGCTCAGCCTCTATAGAAAACAGTATGGAGATGTCTTAAAAAATAAAGAATAGGGCTTCCATATAGCCCAGCGATTCAGTCTTTGTTATCTACCCCAAGAGCACCAAAATATTAATTTGAAAATGTGTTTGAACTGCTATGTTCATTACAATGCTATTCACACAGTTCACAGGTCACAGTCCTCTCGTTGTTCATCGATTTGCTCGAGCGGGCCCAGTAACGTCTCCATCATGAGACTTATTGTTACTGTGTTTGGCATATCAGATACGCCACGGGTAGCTTGCCAGGCTCTGCCATGCGGGTGAGATACTCTCGGTAGCTTGCTGGGCTCTCCGAGAGGGGCAGAGGAATCGAACTCGGGTTGGCCATGTTGGCCACTTGTAAGGCAATTGCCCTACCGCTGTGCTATCACTCCAGGAGTTCACACAGTTAAGTCCTTGAAATAACCTAATTAACCAACAACAGGTGAGTGAATAAAGAAACTGATATACTACTCATTTCATAAACCGTGGAATACAATGAGAAAAAATTAAATCCTGTGGTTAACAGCAACTTGGATGGAACTGTCGAGAATCATGCTGAGTGACTCAAGTCAGAAGGATGAGAAATACTGAATGATCTGATTCATTGTGGAGTCTAAAAAATATAGTCAGGGAATAAAAAATGCCTGTGAGGGATATTACAGTGGGTAAGCCAACCCCAGTTATTTTCCCAGCATTGCATATGGCTCCCCAAGCCCCACTAGAAGTGACCCCTGAGCACGGAGCTGGGAGTAAGCCCAGAGCACAGCCAAGTGTGGCCCCAAAAAGACAATTAAGAAAATGCCAATGATAACCCGTAAAGTCTGCTTCTAGAACTGAGTTTGCTAAGTGAGGGAAAAGGAGATGAGAGAGGACCTAGAGACAATAGTGGTGGGATGTAGCAACATTGTGCTCCTGAAACATTCATATTAGCAGTATTATAAATCACTGTATGGGGCCAGAGAGATGGTACCGCGGGTAAGGCGCTTGCCTTGCAAGATGCTGACCTGGGTTTGATCCTGGGTATCCCGTATCATTCCCCCAAGCACTGCCAGACATAATTCCTGAGTGCCGAGCTGGAAGTAACCCCTGAGCATTGCTGGGTGTGACTCCCCGAGTCATGGTGTCTTAGTAAAGGGGTGGGGGGGGAGGGTGTCAATGAAACTTTCAACATAAGAAATGAAAAAAGAGCCAGAAGGATAGTTCAAAAGACTGAACCCCATAATTGGCCCAGGGTTTGATTCCTGGTCTGTATCACCTCCCTCCCTGGCCCCTGCCAAGCATTCCTGAACACTGCCAGGTGTGAGCCCCCACCAACAACAAAAGAAAGAAAAAAGTAAACTAGGAAAAGAACAAACTAAAAGCCAAAGGTAGCCAAATCAATCATAAATAAAGGAAGGTAGGAGGGAGAGGGAGGGAGACAGACCAGAGAGAAATTAAATAGACAAAAAATGTCAGTGAAACTAAAAGTTCTTTGAAAGAGGATAAAAAGTGACAAACCTTTAGCTGGAAAGACTAAAAAAATAATATAATTAGGTTAGTAAGATCAGGAAAGAAACTGAGGTCATTATTCTGATTCTGCCCAAAAGTATAGGTGCACTTTAATAGCAAATATAGTGGATAATTTTTTATAGTGGGAAATTTTAATCTGGTGTACAGATATTGTGAATTACATACTTTGTTCTTAACGTCAAAATGGTGCTTGTGTACAATTCTTATTAGTTATGTATGTTTGGACTCTAACAAACCCTTTAAACATCTGAGTCTTGATTTCAAATTTACATTAGTTTCTTGTTTGGGTTGCTTTTTCACTCCCAGCAGGGGTTGGGTGGATTGGGTTACATCTGAAGGTGTGAGGGTTTACTATTGGCTCTGTGCTCAGGTGTCCTGATGGTGATTGAATGACCATATGTAGTGTTGGGGGTCAAACTGATGTTGGTGGGCCCCATGGGCCTCATGTGAGTTTGGAGGAGAAAGACAGTCACTTTCTCCCCATCTGCCTCTTCCACCTGGGACCCAGGGTTACTGGGTTCTTTTCTCACTCGCAGACAGGAATTTCAGGAGTAGACAAGCAGTGAAGTAAAACAGATTTTACTTGGAGGGTTTTTTGAAAGTGTGGAGGGGAAAGGAGAGAGAGAGAGAGAGAGAGAGAGAGAGAGAGAGAGAGAGAGAGAGAGAGAGAGAGAGCCCTATACATATCCCAGATAGGAAAGCATGAAAGTATATATCTCAAGAGGAGAGATGCAGGTGACATCTGTGCTTGGGCAGCACATGTGCTTGGTCACATGGGTGCAAGCAGCACATGTCTCAGGCAGCATATGTGTGCCCTTCCTATGTTCAAGGTGGCTTTTATAGGATTCTTCCAACCTGCCCCCAGTGGGGCCTCCACCCAGATAAGAGTCCATTGCTATGGTTGCTGCCAAGCGGGTAGAATTGGGTGCAGCCCTTGAAACTCCTTTTCTTGACCTGTTGCTCTTGCTGGATCTTCTCTGTGCTGAATCACTAAAATTAATCGGATTAAGGGAGAGGCCCCAGGGTTTGAGGAACTTCATGGGGAGGGGTCCAATCTCCTCAAGGTCCCTGCTGAAGGTCTTATCAGGTCTCTGTTTTCTGTATCCACAGTCTGAGAATTTTCCTCCCAGAAGTCTTGTTGACCTAAGTTTCATTGCTGAGGGCCTTTTCCTGTCTACCTGCCTACATCAAAACCAGGGTTAACTGCATGCAAGGCAAGAGCCTTTCTCCCTTGTGCTATCTCTGTAGCCCGGATAGACGCCATCTATCTTATAAATGTTATTTTTAATATTTAGAGGGAATGATGATGATTTCAGGAGTCAGAGAACTACTAGCTATCTCTGCTAGGTTGTATGTTCTTTGATCGATATTTGAATTGCTTGGCTTTGAATTAAAGTCCTGGAATGGATGAAGGAATGGATGAGGGAATGCTACCCAGGACTGAAATGATCTACAGGGTATAAGCTGTGCATATACAGTAGTGTTTTGTTGTTTTACTAACTGTACCTTAAACATGGGTAATCCTTTAAGCTGCTATTTGGCTGCTATTACTTAATTCCTTTCTGAAAGCCACTCTGGAAATTGTCTTTTTTCAATTTATGAGTCAGTAGCACATTTGCTCATGACGTTAGCATTTACAAAATTGTTCTCATTTGTTTTCTCATTGCAATAAACATCCCCCCTTCTAAACTAGAACACACTGCAGATGGAGGGTAAATTTGCTTGTGTCACACAGAGACATGACAGGGTGGACTTGAAGCCAGATTCCTTGCACCCACTTGGTATTTTTTTCTGCTTCACCCGCACAATGCAATCTTTGTCCTGTGTCTTTTGGGGCCTCTTGTGTGTATTCCAGAAAACAGGGTGAGATCACTCTAGCATCTTCCATAAACACTAGATTAATTTCATAAAGTACATTAGCAGACTGGAGAGATAGGCAAGGCCGCCCTTGAGTGCTGCCAGGAATAAGCCCTAAGCTCCTCCAGGAGTGACCCCAAAAATCAAAACATACTTTAAAAAACCAAATTAGTTTTGTGTGTGTTGTGGTGCTAGGTAGCCTTCATAAATGCTGTTTTAAAAGACAGAACTAAGTCATCAAAAGATAATACAAGGGTTAAGGCATTTGAATTGTGTGCAAGTTGCCCCTTGGATCCCCTGTATCACTGTTGGGAATGACCCCCAAGCACAAAGCCAGGGGTAGCTCCTGAGTACTGCCAGTATCGAACCCTACGT
This sequence comes from Sorex fumeus, assembly GCF_029834395.1. Lineage (NCBI taxonomy): Eukaryota > Metazoa > Chordata > Mammalia > Eulipotyphla > Soricidae > Sorex > Sorex fumeus. The sequence continues at coordinate 1,279,709 of NW_026606179.1, read as the reverse complement.
TCCCCCCCCCCCCCCCCCACACACACACACACACAAGAATTCTGTAAGACTTTGGCCCATCTAACTATGACCCTCTGGTGTCCTTTTTCTACATCCTAGCACACGGCCAGGTCTGGAGCATGCCTGGCCCTCCCCTCCCCCAGCACTCACACCAGATAATGCTCTTCCTATGGCCAGATGCTTGGCAGCCAGGTCTGAAATATTTTCTGACCTTCTTTTTGGTTTTGTACTTTTATTTTTAATTGTTCGTTTTGTTGTTAGCCTGCACTCCTTTAAATAGAGAACCCTACTTGGCATCCCCCGACTTACTCCACTGCTATCATATTGCCATATTTTGTGTTTTCTAGTTTGCGTAACCTCTAAATTATTATGGGGTGGGGGGAGGAGATCTACATGATTGGGCCACACTGGTGGTTCTCAGGGCTTACTCCTGGCTCTGTGCTCAGGGATCACTCCTGATAATACCCAGGCCCAGGGATCAAACTGGAGTCAACTGCATGTAAGGCAAGTGCCGCAACCCCTGGCCTATCTCTCCAGCTGTACCTCTGAGCTTTAGGAGGCAACAGGCTGCCTGTTTGGCTTCACACCCCTCACTCCCCTGCCACCCCTCACAGCCTTCAGTGAAGCCATGGCTCAGGTTTGGGTCCGAAATGGGGAGCCTGCCCAGATCTGGTCTCTAGAGGCCCATGGAGGAGGAATGTGCAGAACTGTCTTCACTGAGCAGACTGAACAAAGCCCTTGGCCTCAGCCCTGAGGTGAGCCCCTACACCTCTTACTCCCTGATTATCCTGGGCAACAGCAGAGCCAGCCAGGTTTGTCCACCTTCAGCCTGCCTGGACTGAGGATCTGGGAATAAACAGCCACCCTAAGCACCCTCCATGCCCTCTTGACCCCACCCCCAACTTATTACCACAGTCCTGAGTTTATTACCAGGCAGACCTGTGTTTTTTGCCAACCACTATATAACTTTCTTTTAAACTAGACTCACAAATTGGCCATCATTCCTGCCCCTAGCACTCACCTTGCCTCCCATAGGAAATGTTCCCTCACCCTGCTGGGGGACTGGGCCTAACCTGATCCCCACCCCACAAAGGCTTCTTTTCCCCTACACACCCACCCATACCGCCCAAAGAATCATGGACTGGCAGAAGCTTTGGTACCTGCTCTGAACTTTTTGAATATTTTCTAGGTGTCAGACAAAGGATTCCCAGGTTCTGCCTGGCTTCAGTTTCCTGGGGGTCGCTGCGCTTCTGCCTGGCTACAGTTTCCACTGGGGATGGGTATAATGGCATCAGCACTGGAGTAAAGGGCAGTTCGGATGACTTTCACTCCCAGTTTATCCACTGTAGACATGCCAGGGTGGGGGCTGTAGCCCCTTGGAGGGAGCTCATAGAAGTTAATTAAGTGGGAGTCAGTGGCCAAGGATCATTTCTTTACCCATATTTATCCAAGAATATTTGTGGTGGTATTTTTTTGTTTCCTTTTTTTATTTCTTTTGGTTTGGGGATTACACCCAGCATTGCTCATAACTTACACCTGGTTCTGTGCTCAGGAATCAAACACAGGTCAGCTGTATGCAAGGCAGGAACCCTACCAGCTGTACTCTGGTCCTGTTTTTTTTATTTGATTTTTTTAAATGGAAATTTATGAGTATAGGTGTATTTGGAAGTGGGATGAACAAAATTAGACTAGTTGAGGTCATAAATCATACTGGAAACTTCTTGTAGTGGATCAGGACAGCCCCCACTGAACCCCACCTTCAGGATCAAAGCAGCACTTCGTAGGTGGACCCGTGTTGGGACTCAGGACTCTGGCATATGCAGAGTCAGTGCTTCAAGAAAGGAAGCAGAAATACATATATATTTAGTATGTGCAGTTGAGGAGATAGGAGACTGGGTAGATGGGTGGAGCTTTCACATACGTACTTCCAAACTGATGAGTAACTGGAAGCTTCAGGTGAGTTCCTGGGAACTCTTCTTCCTGAAGCAGATTACTTTTCCCGGAGGGATGGGTGGGCATTTCTTTTGGTTTGTTCTTTTGTGCTATACCCAGTGACGCTCAGGGGTTACTCAAGAATCACTCCAGGCAGTGCTTTGGGAACCATATGTGTTAACCCCCTACCTCAAGTGACCTTAGAGCACTTCTTTCAACAGACCTGCTGTTATTCCTTACCACGCACATCCTTGATTTCCCTTTTATCCCATCTTGTGTTTAGCTTGTTTGGGGCAGGGGCATAGGTGAGTGACCAGGAGCAGGGGATGCCTGAAGGAATAAGGAAATTAGAGATACAGGAAACTGGTGTTTTGTTTTGTTTTTGCTTTTTGGGGTCACACCCGGCCATACACAGGGGTTACTCCTGGCTCTGCACTCAGGAGTTACTCCTGGCGGTGCTCAGGGGACCATTTGGGATGCTGGGAATCGAACCCGGGTCAGCCGCGTGCAAGGCAAATGCCCTACCTGCTGTGCTATCTCTCCAGCCCCAGAAACTGGTGCTTCTTGAGAGTTGACTGGACACTGTTGTACACATGTGCAGGCACACACACGTGACCTGCTGATTCCATCTGCCCCAGCAGCAGATGCTAAGTGAGAACACACCTCAGTGCACCCAGGGCAGCCTTTATCAGCCTGAGGCCATGTGTGTGCCCAGGCAGGCAAAAGGCAGCTCCATTCTACTACATTCCCTTTGGCTGTCTGCAAGGCTCATAGCCAAAAATGTATTTGTGAGCCTTACCAGAAAACAGCTTTCTGCTCAGTAAGAAATATGCAACTTGTATGAGTTTTGTTTTCCTTTTTTTTTCTTTCTTTTGTTTTGGGCTGCTCCTGGCTTGGTGCTTAGGGGTCACTCCTGGCAGTGCTCAGATCATGTGGTGTCCGAGATTAAACCCAGACTTACTGCATGCAAAACATGTGGTTAACCCATAGAGCTATCACTCCAGCACTGCTTTTATCTTCAAAAATATGTATGTATTTTGCCCCAGTATATTCTCAGATTGCAAATGGAAATGGGTAATATTTGGGTTCCCCAAAACAGGCTTCTGAAGGGGAACTTGAAGGTCCTCGCAGGCCAGTGCCTCCTGAACCACTCGGATGCTGAGGTCTAAGCTGAGGTATTCTTCCCAGTGGTCACTGTGGCCCCTGGTCTTGGGCAGTTCAGGTGGTTTCGGTTGTGGAGCCAGAGCCGAGTGTCCAGGAATTGCGCACAGAGCTGAAATTCGTGCAGGACAGAGCAGGGGTTTGCATCAGACTAGGTGGAAGGGTTGGCACAATCCGTCAGTTTTCCCAACCTGTCTCTGACTAACTGGGTTTTGGTTCCTCCAGGAAGTGTTGGTTGAAGGTGCGGGCCATGGACTTCGTCTCGTCCACAGCCATCCTACCTCTGCTGGTGAGCTGTGTGGGAGTCTATAGCGTCTTCAAGCTGCTGCAGCACTTGTTCAACAAGACTTACGTCCAGAACTCAGTGGTGGTCATCACAGGTGCCACCTCAGGTCTAGGGCGAGGTGAGTGCTGGGGCAATATGTCCGGGAGTAGCTTAGCTGCACCGGGACCACTGGTGCGTGTGCAGATATGGCAGCAGGCTGGCTGGCTCTGGGGCGTGAGTTTGACCCTGTGCTGTCCCTGCTCACTGGAAAGAGCTGCACTCCAGAGCCAGGCTCTGACTGGTCCCTGTGTCGAGCCTCAGCCCTGGGAGCCCGTGAGACTGCAGCCGGCTGGCACAGCCTCTTGCTGCACTAGGGATGTGCATCAGGGATGTGAATGCTCCTAATTTTCAAATGCTCATTAAAAGCATATTTCTCTGTGAGGGCCGTTCAAAAGATATCTTCTTTGGGGGGGAGGGGGACTAAACCAGCATCCCAGGTGTGTGGCCTTGAAGTCACAGTCTCCGTAGCTTCCCCTCAGTAGGCTCGTGGCAATGGAGCACAGAATCAGCAGGGTCTTGGCTATTTCTTGACCAGGTTCCCTGTGTAGTTCCATCAGGATTCCATGAGCAGGTTGTGTGTCCAGGGCCAGCACTTGTGAGTGACCTGGAGGCCTGGACCTACTCACAAACCTTTATCCCTTACGGTCATGGACGTTTGCTAAGGGTCTGCAGAGGCCACACATCCATGTCACAGGGTGACTCCTGCCCCATTCTCAGCATAAACCCAGACTCCATAGCACAAGACACTGATACTGGACCCAAGGCCCTGAGAGCCAGCAGAGCAGCCTGAACTGCTCAGGTGCACTGTGGCTGCCCTGAGGGTGGGAGGGAGACAACGCCCTTATGGAAGGGGGCACCCATCTCCGTGTGTAGTCAGGGTCCTGGCACCACTGCCCAAGGCCTGGGAAGAGGAGTCCTGTTGTCTGTGTGAACTTGGGCTCTTCTCCCTCATTCCCCACAGCTGAGACTGAGAGAAGGCGCTAAGCCAGAAAAGTGCCAAGTCAGAATTCAAGTCCATGATTCTGACTCCAGACCTTGGTTTGTCATGTGTGAAGGGTAGGTGTCCGGGAAAGATGGGCTCAGGCCAGCACGGAGGGCAGTGCCAACAGGCCTAGAGCTGGGAGCAGCACATTGGGAGGTGCTGGTCAGTGCATGAGTGTCAGGAACACAGAGGAGCAGGCAGGGCCCTGTATACAGGATAAGTGCTTGTTGTTGACCAGATGGAGGCTTTCGGTTTTATGAATTTATTTGTTTCGGGGGTGCCCCCTGTGTTTGACATTAGATATCCAGGGCTGCTAGGGACAGCTGCCTCCAGGCACCTTGGCACCGTTGCTCCTGACCTTACTCAGCTGCTATATATAGGGGCTCAGCAGCCATGCCTCTTGAGCTCGGAGAGAAGCATGTTTCTGGAGGACCTTGACGAGTATTCGAGAGTTGGCAGAGATGGCAAAGTGAGTTGCAGGTGTTCTGGTATGAGGATATTTGAGAAGGACCCTGACCTCTCCATCTTATCACATTTCCGCCTCTGGACTCCAGGACTGAAAGGGAATCGAAAATGTCATTGGAAGGAAAACAGAACCTCTGTCATATGTGTGTTTGGTATGTTATGCCAGCCGTCTCCTGAATTCCAGGTCACTCTGCTGCTCTTATATCCTGGCCTCTGAAGAACAGGAGTACATTTCTTTCTTCCCCCTGACTGAAATCGGACCTGATTCCTGACAGTCACAAGCAGCCCAGGACACCAAGGACGTGCTGCTCTGTGAGGAGAACGTGCCCAGGTTGTCCTCAGGGGCCCTCCCGGCCACGTCAGCCACCCTGAAGATTTGGGTTATATGATGAGTCTAGACAGCTTTCCATTTTGCCCTGTGTTGTAGTGATGCTATGTGAGCTTGTCCTTGTAAAACAGTGAGGCCCCTGACTAATGGAACAAAGTGTTCTAGATGCCCTCTTTAGCCAGAGTCACCTGGGAGGTCATGAACTGCAATCTTGATGGGTAAGCCAGGAGTCTCAGCCAGCACAGGTGGCATACCCAGTCAGTCGCCCTAGATAGATGCGACCTCAGGACTCTTTTCCTCTTTTTCACTTGGCCTTCCTAACTCCCTGTGTTAACTTTTTCAAGAAATGAAAATGGAATCTTTCCAATCTCTGGCTTTCATTTCTGGCACTCCTTACACAAAGTTTCCTTTCCTCCCTTTGGGGCTTGGCTTGGAAACGAACAGTGTAGGTGACATTTTCCAGAAGCCTTGTGTATGCTCCTTTGCTTCCCCCACTTTGGATCTGTGTGTCTGTGCCCTTTTGTGCTACCTCACTCAATGTCCATTGCTTTGGTCAGGACAGAATAAAACAGGGTGAGGAAGAAGCCAGGGCCAGAGAGATTCCTAGTCTATGGGAACAATGTCGTAAACCAGATGAGTAGTTCTAGCCTGAAGAATGCTGGTGTCTGGCTTTTGAGCGCAGCGAAAGCTTCCCAGGAGCTGGTTCCAAGGGCCTGCTCCTAGGAAGCTTTGCTGCTCTGGTGAAAAGCTCTGCAGGACTCAGGTGGGGGCTCTCACCCCACAGACCACCCACTGCTCAGTGGAGGCTGCACTTTGTGCTGGATTTGTGCCCTTCATGAATGAGAAAGACAGTGAGAAAGCTAGTAAGAAAGATAACAGCATCTAAAACTGTACCGAGTATAATTAGCTAGCACCTCCTTCCAGAAAACTCTGCTGTCTGTGGACTTACAGGGTGATGCTGGCCTGGGAGTGGTAAATACAACCCTTGAGAGCAGCTGGGGGAGGTGGAGGAGGGAAGTTTCGCTGTGGTGTGAAAGAGAGGGTTTTGCCCCCAGGACAGTCCAGCCAGAAAACCCTTTCTCTTCCCTTTCCTGAGGGATTCTGGAATCCCTTCTTACTTCCTGTTGTATTTTTATTTATTTAATCTGGGACCACATCCAGCAGGACTTGGAGGACTGTGTGGTATCTGGTAGCCTGGGCCTCCACATGCAAAGCAAGTGGCCCTTGGAACCATCTCCCCCATCCTTCCCTCCCATTTTATTTTTATTTACTTATTTATTTATTTATTTTTGCTTTTTGGGTCACACCCAGCGATGCTCAGGGGTTACTCCTGGCTCACGCACTCAGGAATTACTCCTGGCGGTGCTCAGGGGACCATATGGGATGCTGGGAATCGAACCTGGGTCGGCCATGTTGGCTGCGTGCAAGGCAAACGCCCTACCCGCTGTGCTATCACTCCAGCCCCGCCCTCCCTTTTTAAATCCTTCCAGTTTTAGAGAACTGTAAGCCTCCCGGGGAAGGGCTGCAGATGCTGACTTCCGTGCCTGAATCCTACAACTCCCTTTCCCTCCTGGAGAGGAAGTGACAGTTGGGTTACTTGGGGTCCGAGGGCAGGCCTCTCCATTCTGTAAACCTGATCTTAAAGGCCCAGCAGGCAAGGCGCCACTTGACTGCCAAGCCTCTGGGATCTACTCTGGGGTCCAGTGGCTGCCCAGTCAGCCAAGGACTGAGGAGTCTGTACAGACCAGCCTGCAGGCATCTGGGTGACTAAATGTGGGTGAGGACAGGGCCTCCCAAACACTTTCTCGTTTTCACCAATTTTTAGGATTTCTCACAAAAGAAGTTTTGAAATGAATAAAGCATTTCAGGGGCTGGAGAAATATGATATAGTGTCTTGCTTGTAAAGGACCCAAGTCTGATCCCCACCAGGAGTGTCAGAAGTAAGGCCTTAGCACTGCTAGGTGTAGCTCCAGAACCAAAAAACAAACTGTCCTGTTGTTCATCGGTTTGCAAATCGTTATTGTTACTGTTTTTGGCATATTGAATACCTCACAGGTAGCTTGCCAGGCTCTGCCATGTGGGCGGGATACTTGGTAGCTTGCCAGGCTCTCCAAGAGGGAGAAACTACAGGTATCTACATATAAGCACACAAGGCTCAACCTTTAACAGCATGTTCATGATCTCTGATGGAAGGGCTTCATGGTCCCTGGATGAAATACAACAATCTTCACTCTTTCCTCTAAGGAAACTTTTTTGGAGCATTTTCAGTGGTTTTTCATGACAAACAATACAAAATAAATTACTTTGGTTCTGATTTGGGGCAGGGATTGGGATTTAGGATGGAAACATCCGAAATAAAGTAGTGGGAAGGTGTAATGGTTGCGGGATTGGTGTTCGAATATTAAATATAATCAAATATTGTGAACTACTTTATGAAATAGAAAAAAAATGATGCGGCTATCACTTCTCCAGAGTATGATGCTGAGAACTGTCAAATTCCTCTGCCTTCTCCTCTCCCTGGGTTCTGGGGCTCTCCCCTCCTCACTCCGCCCGTGGGCTAGTCCTGGCATGCTTCTCCATCCCCATCCCTTCATCCAGCAGTTTCTTCCTGGGATTTAGACATCAAAGCTTGGAGGCTCTGCTCCTGTCTTGTATTGATACAAGCCCAGGGCTGCCCACAGCCCCATTTCCATCTTGTGGTAAATCAGACTAGAAGAAAGCAGCAGAGAAAGGTTGGCCAGCACTGAGAAGGGCTGGTGTCAGCGGCCAGCTCCCCACACACCCTCATCCCGTCCCTCACTTGTCCCAATCATTTGGCTCTTCTTCTCCATGCTTGAGCTCTCGCCGACCCCTTCTGATACATCCTTGTTTTTTGTTTTGGTTTGGTTATGCTTTGCTTTCGTATGATTTGAGTCTCTTTGTCTGCCACCAAAAGAATCTTGACTAGTGGGGCTGGAGCAATAGTACAGCCTTGCACACGGCCAACCGGGTTCGAGTCCCAGTATCCCATATACCCCAAGCACCACCAGGAGTAATTACTGAGTGCAGAGCCTGGAGGAACCCCTGTGCATTGTCGGGTGTGATCCAAAAAGAAAAGAAAAAAAAAAAGAATCTTGACTAGCGATTAAGGCACTGCCTTGCACATGGTTGACCCAGCTTTTATCCCTGACACCCCATGTGGTTCCCTGAACCAGCCACGAGTGGTCTCTGAGCGCAGTCAGGAATGATCCCTGAGCATATCCAGGTGTGGCCTCAAAACAAACAAAACAATAGTAACAACAACTACATCAGCCAGGGGCCAGAGAGATATAGTACAAGCTGGTAAGGTGCCTGCCTTCCAGATGGCCAGCCCACATTATATCCCCAGCATTACATATGATCTCCAGTCCATCAGGAGTGGATCTGAGAACTGAGCCATGACTAAGCCCGGAGCTTACCACCAAGTGTGGCTCAAAAACCAAAAGAAGAGGAGGGGGAGAAGGAGGGAAGGAAGAAGGAGGAAGAGGGGGAGGGGAGGGGGGAGGAAAGAAACCAGGAGAAGGAGGAAACCCTGAGCACCACCAAGTGTGTCCCCCCAAACTAAAGAGGGGTGGGGCGTGGGGAGGAGGGGGAGGAGGTGGAAGCTGTTCCATCTAGTTCCACAGGGTGCCTCACAGCACACCCTCTCCCAAAAAGCACAAAGCCAGGAGTGACCCCTGAGCACCACTGGGTGTAGCCCAGTAATAACAACAAATTCATAATTTAAAAATAGGATGAAGCTGCCTTCACTATCCTTGGCTGTCTCGGGTACTCAGCACATTTTAGTTCTTTAAGCTACAGCCGTGTCATTTTTTGGCCCTGCAAAGCTGCTTCTACTTTCTTACTCTCCACTTTCAGTCCCAGCTATGTCTCGCCATGGTCTCTCAGAAGCTTTAGTCAGACCCCTCTACCTCTGGCACTCACTGGGGAAACAGCCCCTCAAACATTGGCAAGGGAGCAGCCCTCCTGAGCCTGTCACAGAGCCCTGTATTCATGTGTTTCTGCAGAATTATGCAAGTACCCCCAGTAGACACGTACCTGCTGCACTGAAGTAACAGTCTGGCTCACACTAGAACACAGGCTGCCATAGGCCTTGGCTCACCTTGGGTGACAATGGCTGTCACTAGCAAATCGCTTATCCTCACTGAGCTTCTTCAGTTGTGAAGATGGGGATACAGCACAAAGGGTGGTTTGAGAGCCAAAGATCATTAAGAAAATTCTGAGCAAAAGACCCAGTGGATTTGCCCACCTGTCCCTGCTTTCCTCTTGCCATGCAGGTGTCTCCTACATCACTCACTGGAAGGTCTCTGAAAGCACCAACAGCTTTTTGTTGGTGGGGCCCTAATTCCTAGCTCTGAGCCACATCCATGCCAGGAGCTGATGCATCCAATGTTGAGTCTAGTTCAGGGTGCTTCCTTCTGGTAATTTCTTTTGGGGGATGTTAAGACACAAGCTGTGGGAGATGATTGGAAAGAAGTTTATTTCACTCTCAACCTACCAAAAAAAAAAAAAAACAATAAAATGGAGCTAATGATTCCATGTTGAGTTCTTAAACACATACATGTTCTGAAACATTGGATATGTTCGAACTGAGCTGCAGTGGAGAAGAAAAGCATTGAATTTCCAGGGGCTAGAGCGATAGCACACTGGGAAGGGTGTTTGCCTTGCACGCGGCCAACCCAGGTTCGATTCCCAGCATCCCATGTGGTCCCCTGAGCACAGCCAGGAGTAATTCCTGGGTGCAGAGCCAGGAGTAACCCCTGTGCATAGCTGGGTGTTACCCAAAATGCAAAAAAAAAAAAATTGAATTTCCTCATTTGCTAAGGTTCTTTCTTTTCCCTTAGAATGTGCCAGAGTCTTCTATGCAGCAGGAGCAAAGCTGGTGCTCTGTGGACGGAACAAGGAGGCCCTAGAAGAGCTCACAGAAGAACTCATGGCTTCTCCCACTACCCAAGTGAGCCCGGGGTGTTCTCGGTGGGGAATGCCCATCTCTGCAGGCAGGAGGAGTGGCCACTCTGGGGCTGTGGAAATGGTCACTCTGCTGTCAATGTACACCTCAATGGCATTAAGTGAGCTCAGTGCGCCTGTCAGCAACTTCTATACACAAAACCTTTTACCATTCCCAACAAAAATTCTGTGCTTGACAGAATTTCTTTCACGTTCCTTCAGTATGCTACTCGGAACACGGGTGTACAATATCTGTTTGAGTTCTTAGTTTCAGGTATTTTCGAAGTGGAATCTCAGTTACATAGTATATTTTCTTTTGAAGAAATGCCAAATTGCTGATCTTCTTAAAAGAACCAACTTCCAGCATTGTATTTTTCTATCCTATTTTATTGTCCTAAATCTTTTTTTTATTTCCTTCCGTTGCTACCTTTGGGTTCAGTTTGCTAATTTTCAGTTCCCTAAATTTGTAAAGTTTTGTTACTGATTTAAGATCTTTCTTCTTTTTTAATACAGGTCTTTTCAACTGTTAATTTCTCTTAGTACTGCTTTTACCTGGTTTTCTAGGTTTAGATATGTTGGTGTGTGTGTGTGTGTGTGTGTGTGTGTGTGCATGTGCGTGTGTGTGTGTGTCTATATTTTCTAATATCTTGGGATTTTTAAGTTAGTGTTTAAAATATGTCACTTAGGTGCTGGAGCAATAGCACAGCGGGTAGGGCGTTTGCCTTGCACGCGGCCGACCCGGGTTCGATTCCCAGCATCCCATATGGTCCCCTGAGCACCACCAGGGGTAACTTCTGAGTGCAGAGCCAGGAGTAACCCCTGTGCATCGCCAGGTGTGACCCAGAAAGCCAAAATAAATAAATTAAATTAAATTAAATGTCACTTAATTTCCACTTATTTTCTAGTTCACCTTCAGTTTTATTGAATTCTAGCCTCATCACATTGTGCTAAGAAAAGATATTTTATACGATAAGGTCTGTCTTCTAAAATCTGTTGTTCATGTTAAGCGAAATGAGTCAGAAAGAGAGGGACAGACATAGAAAGATTGCATTCATCTGGGGAACATAAAGTAACAAAATAGGAGACTAACACCCAAGAGTGGCTGAGATTAGTACCAGGAGGTTTGTTCCATGGCTTGGAGGCCAGTCACACATGCTAGGGGAAAAGGGAGCTCAGATAGAGAAGGGAGCACAAAATATAGGGTGTTGGGAGGATCCCAGGATGGGAGAAGCATGCTGAAAGTAGACTATAGACCAAACATGATTGCCACTCAATGCCTCTTTTGCAAAACAACAACACCCAAAAAGAGAGAGAGAACAAAAGGGAATGCCCTGCCACAGAGGCAGGGTGGGATGAGGGGATGGGGGGTGGGGAGGGATACTGGGACCCGTGGTGGTTGAAAATGGGCACTGGTGGAGGGATGAGTATTCAATCATTGTATAATTGAAATCCAAGGACAAAAATTTGTAAGTCTACAACTGTACCTCATGGTGTTTCCCTAATAAAAATTTAAAAATAATAAAATCTGTTGTTCAAGTAGGGATGATGTTCAAGTGGCAGCGCATGTGTTTTGATGCCCCTCCTAGCACACCTTGTGTGACCCCCATGATAATAAAAAATAAATAGGGCTGGAAAGATAGTACAGGGATGAGGCACGTGGCATGTATGTGGCCCCTCCAAAATAAAACCTGTCGAGGTCCTTTTGATGACCTAGACTGTGCTGTTGTTGGGTAGAATATTCTGTGATCTCTGGGTTTATCCTACTTGGTCCTGAGCTTCTTGGAATTGTAGATTTATGTCTTTTATTAAATTTGGGAAGTTGTCACTCATCATTCTCCTTCCCTCTCTCCGGATTTCCACCATGTGTATATTTTGCGTGCAGTGTACTTGATGCACCACTAGATCCTTGGACTCCGTTTACTTCCCTCCTTTTATTTTCTTATCTGCTCTCAGATGCAATAATTTCATCTTGGAATGGAACAGTTCTACAATGGGGAAGGTGTTTGCCTTGCATGTGCCTACCCAGATATGATCCTTGGCATCCATATGGTGCCCCGCCAAGAGTGATTCTGGAGTGCAGAGCCAGAAGTAAGCTCTAGGCACAGCCAGGTTTGGTCCGAAAACAAAAACAACAATAATAATTTTAGTCTCCTCTTTTCAAGGGCTGGAGCGATAGCACAAGGCTGGAATGATAGCACAGTGGTAGGGCATTTGCCTTGCACGTGGCCGACATGGCCAATCCGAATTCAATTCCTTCGCCCCTCTTGGAGAGCCCAGCAAGCTTCCGAGAGTATTTCACCCACATGGCAAAGCCTGGCAAGCTTCCCATGACTTATTCAATATGCCAAACACAGTAACAAGAAGTCTCATAATGGAGACGTTACTGAGCCTGCTCGAGCAAATCAATGAACAGTGAGAAGACAGTGCAGTGCTACAGTGCTTTTCAAGTTTAGTGATTCTTTCTTCCCATATGCTTTTTATTTTTTATTTTTTGGTTTTGGGGTCACACAGAGTGGTGCTCAGGACTTACTCTTGTTTCTGCACTCAGAGTCACTCCTGGAGGTGTTTGGGGGGCCAGATGGGATCCAGAGATCTAACCTGGGTCAGCCTTTGATCCAGGCAAAGCAAGTGCCCTGCCTGCTGTACTATATTTCTGGCCACTCTTCTACTCGCTTTAAATCTGTATAGCGGCTACGGCATTTGACTTACAAATGGCCAAACCTGAATTGGATCCCCGGCATCCCATATAATCCCCTGAGCACTCTCAGGAGTTATTGCTGAGTGCAGAGCCAGAAATAAACCTTGAGCACTGCCAGGTGTGGCCCAAAACAAAACAAAAACAACAAATCTGATTTGGAACCCCTGTGGTATCACTTTTATTTCAGATTTTATACTTCTGAGCTCCAGAATTGTTTCATAAATTCCGTTTCTTTTATATTTTTATACATCAATTTTTTTTGCCTACTCTTATTTTCCTTTAGCTTTGAACAGTTTAGACGGTCTTTTTCTAGCCAGTTTAATCATTTGGGGTTTTCCAGGTATGTTTTCCGAGAATTTTTGAATACCTGAAACCCTAGACATGTTTTCTTTAAATCCACAGAAACCCAACTGCTTCTGGCTGAAATAAAGTCAACCTGCTTTCAAATGCTCCACCTCAGACATCAAAACTGCAGCACCACTCTGATGTTTAGATGAGATCATTATTGCCCTATCTCTAACATCACGAGAAAACGATTACCTTTCCTGTATCCACCTGCCATTGTGCTGGGTTTCAGGGATAGGTGCCCCCAAATTGAGTGCCAAAATTGGATAAAATTGGGGTCAAGAGATAGTCCAGTGGGTAAGGTGCTTGCTTTGCATGTAGCTGATTGGGGTTTAATCCCTGGCATCCCTTATGGTACCCTGAGCCCAGCCAGGACTAAGCACAGAGCTAGGAGTAAGCCCTGAGCACTATGGCTCAAAAAACAAAAAAATAAAAAAAATTAATAAAATTATCTACAATTTGCAAAGTAAGCACTCTCCTGGAAGATACATTTAAACAGACTCCAAGGTCCCCAAACTAGGCATTCCAAGGAATTTCTGCCAGTGCAGGTGGAGAGATGATTCCTATCACTGTTCTGGCATCTTCCCTGATTCCATAGCCCACCACCCCATCTTTTTGTTCTTTTATTTAACTTGCTTTTTATTGGGAACCCTCAAAGTTAGATTGTTCAGTTAATCAGTTCTCTAGCAGCTTCTTCCATTCTAGAATTCACTTGTGTCTCCCCACTAGATTGTGTCTCACAAGTGCAGGAACTGTATATGTCATGCTTTCTGCTATGGCCCCAGTTGCGGTATATTGAGAATATATAAAAAGCACTTTATGGGCCAGAGAGATATAATGGGAATTAAGGCCTTTGCCTTTCATGTGGCCAACTTTGGTTCAACCCCCTGCACCAACTGATCCTCCAGGCATGGCTGGGATGACCCCAAAGGGGAAGTGGGGGGAAGGGCCAGAAAGATAGTATAGTGGATATAGTATAGTGGGTACCCTTGCATGCAGCAGACCCAGATTCAATCCCTAGCACCCTATATGGTCCCCTGAAGTACACTAGTATTGATCCCTGAGCACAGAGGCAGGAGTAAGCCCTGAGCAACGCCAGGTATGGCTAAAAACCAAACCAAAACAAAAAAAGCATCATGAACAATGGGGGGAAAAGACTTAACCAGAAGCACTCCCAACAGAGACACTGATTTCTATAATGATGATGTATAGTATAGTACAGTGCTGCCCAGGCAACAAAAGAGCTGTGATTAATGGCTCTTGTGGTGAGCTGCTACAGTAATCACTACCATATGGGTCCTGCCCTGTATAATTAACACTGTTGCTCTAATAGCAATTCTCTATTCAGGAGAGAAGCTGCTTAGGCCAGGTGTAAACACCAGAGGCTAGGATCCTGCAGGCCCCATCTCTCGAGAAAGGAATTGCTGCCAACCTGTCATTTTATGGCCAATGGGCCTCTCCCAGGACTGTGACATGGAGGGACATGAAGACATGCCCTGTCACTCAGAAATTGCATTGGGTTTCTCTCTCATCTGCCTAGGACCAGGCGCACAAGCCGTGCACAGTGGTCTTTGACCTCACAGACCTTGAGGCCATCACTGAGTCAACAACTGAGATTCTAGACTGCTTTGGCTATGTGGATGTGCTCATCAACAATGCCGGGATCAGCTACCGTGGTGACATCATCGACACCAGCATCGATGTAGACAAGAAAGTCATGGACACAAACTACTTTGGCCCAGTTGCCCTCACAAAAGGTGACCATCTTGCATTTTAAAAAGCGAAGCAAAAACAAACAAATGAAAACATTGATATGATATGTTGACATTCCTTTTATGCACCTGGTTCCTCTCCAGCCAAACATTTACTGTCCTCCTCCTGGATTTGGGTGTTGCTTGATTTTTTCAAGCTTTATCCGTTTTATGGTTTTAAATCAAGATGCTCCCCTGAATAACAGCTTTACTTGCAGAGTATTGCCTCCATTTTTTTTTTCAGAGTGCTTGCAAACCCCTAGAAAATAGGGATAGTTTGGAGCCAGAGAAATAGTTTAGCGGGTAGGGCACTTGCCTTGCTGTGGCCAACCTGGGTTCATTCCCCTCCATTGCATATGGTCCCCCAAGCACCACCAGTAGCGATCCATGAGCACAGAGCCAAGAATAATCCCCGAGTACTGCTAAGTATAGCCCCAAAACAAAACAAAAATTTAATTTAAAAAAAAGAAAAAGGAAATAGGGATAGTTTCATTCGGAAAGAGAGAGAGTACAGGAGTTAAGGTGCTTTTCCTTGCATGCAGCTAACCATGGTTCAGTTCCCAGCACTCCTGATCGCCCAAATACTGCTCAGTGATCTCCGAGCACACAGCCAGGGCTCACCTCTCTCTCCCTGCTCTCCTCCTTGCCTGGTGCAGGAAGCCTCTGAGTTCCCACAAACATGGTTCTCCTCCCTGGGAGTCTCTCCCTGTCACTCCTTGTGCTCTGAGAGAGAATGACTCCCCTCAGTGCATTGCAGGAGCAGAAGAGAAGGCCCCCGCTAAAGCCTCTGCCTCTTTCCCCAGCACTCCTACCCTCCATGATGACACGGCGACAAGGCCACATCGTTGCCATCAGCAGCATCCAGGGAAAAATCAGCATTCCTTTTCGGTCCGCATGTAAGTACTTTGTCTCCCTCTGACAAACGCTTGCATTGTTTCCCCCCCAATTATAAGAACAGCACATACAGAATTCAGACCTTAGAGCAGAATGTGAAAGAACATCATCAGAATGTGTTCTCCTAACAGAATGCCTCTGTTCAGTTCCAGCTCCACCCTTTCCCCTATGTGTGACCTTGAGCAAATGTCCCCATCCCCCTGCACCCCGTCCTCTGTTAAGTGGAGACGGGGAAGCCACTCTCTTGGAGGGCTCCTGGGAAGGTGAGGTTCCCTGTGGGCACTGGGTGGAATGCTGGAGCAGCATGAGGCCTGTGTACCAGACGTGTGTTACCTGCTATTGAGCATTGTCAGTTTCCATGGCAGCCCACACTTATAGCTACTTTATCACTTTGCTACGTGTGCCTCTAAAGAGTTTCCACATAGACCAAACACAGTTTTGTGGCTCTCTTAATTCACTTACCTCAGCAAACAAGTACTCCCTTAATCCTTTGAAGTGATAATACCGTAACACTGTCCTCCCATTGTTTATCAATTTGCTGGAGCGGGCCCAGTAACATCTCTATTTCTTTATTTCTTTTTTTTTTTGGTGGGGGGGGCTTGTTGTTAGTGTGTTTGGCATATTGAATACGGCACGGGTAGCTTGCCAGGCTTTGCTGCGCGGGCGAGATATTCTTGGTAGCTTGTCGGGCTCTCCGAGAGGGGCGGAGGAATCAAACCCAGCTTGGCCAGGCTGGCTGTGCACAAGGCAATCGCCCTACCCTGAGTACTCCAGCACTATGAATAGATGTAATATCATTTGCTTATCCATTTTCCTTAAGGTTTTCTCTTCTTCGGTATTGGGCCATTAGAAGTGATGTGCTAGCCAGAACCTTTCACATAAGTCTGTCTCTGAGCACTCTTGGTGAAAGGGCTTCCTTGGTGCACAATCCCCCAAGTAGAAATATTAGGTAGGAAGGAAACATTAAAATTGCGAAACTGACTTCCAAGTGACACTCCTCCTTCATCGTAGAGAGTAGTAGCACTAACATTCAGCTGTCTGCCATCAGGTTGCAGCAACAAACAAATTGGGCTACACCCAGCAGTCCCCAGGACTGACTCCTGGCTCTACTCGTAGGATTCACTCCTGGTGGGCTCAGGGGACCCTATGGGGTACCAGAGATGAAATCCTGGTGAGGAGTATGCAAGGCAAGCACCTTCCCTACTGTACTGTGTCTCTGGCCCCAGAAGCTAGTCTTGTTCTTAAAATATTGTAAAGCATGGGGCTCAAGTGATAGCACAGTGGGTAGGGTGCTTGCCTTGCATGTAGCCAACCTGGATTTTATCCGTGGTAGCCCAAAGGGTCCCTGAGGACTGCCAGGGATGATTCCTGAGTCTGTGTGTGAGGACTTTGTCTCCCAGAGCCAGAAGTAACCCCTGAGCATTGCTGGGTGTGGTGCAAAAACAATGAACCAAAACAAAAATATTGCAAAGGTAATTTTTCAGGCTTCCACAGTAATTCAACTCCTGGCTCTTCCTCTGGAAAGAAGGACGGTCTAGCAGCAGCCTCACCTGCTCTCCCACCTCCTCGCTCTGGGTCCCCCTCCCCGCTGCAGGCTTCAGACATGGCAGAGAAGGGAGTGGAGTGGAGCCCGCACTGTGGAAGGACAACAAACCAGCATCCAGATGATAGGGCATAGCCAGCTAACTGAATTGGAACGGAACAGAAACCTACTTGGGCAAGTGGCTTTAGATCATCAGACCCTCTCTTTTCATGTTTGTGAAATGAGATTTTTTTTTATTTTCTTTTTGCTTTTTGGGTCACACCCAGCAATGCACTGGGGTTACTCCTGGCTCTGCACTCAGGAATTACTCCTGGCGGTGCTCAGGGGACCATATGGGATGCTGGGAATCGACCTCAGGTCTGCTGCGTGCAAGGCAAACGCCCTACTATTGCTCCATCCCCGTGAAATGAGACTTAACAATCATCATCCATGTTCACAAAACTGCCTTAAGAATGAAATGCAAAAACTGGAGATGATAAATCTTTTACATGGGGACTGGAAAGACAGTGCAGCATGTAAGGCGCTTCCCTTGCATGTGGCTGACCCGGGTTCAATTTCTAGCACCACATATGGTTCCCTGAGCCCCTCCAGGGGTGATCCCTAAGCACAAGAGCCCGGAGATAGCTATGAGTACTGCTGGTGTGAAGAAGAAAGGAAGAGGGGAGGGCCTTTATAAAGTGTTGTTTAGAGTATAGCTCTAAACACTTTTAGAATAACATTGGTATATCCTTTCTCCCTTGCCACAGGGAGCTAGGTTTAAGCACTCTGGAGACACTCCCATTCCTTTGTTTATCTGTAACCTCTTCTCTGTGCTCTCCTCCCCAACCAGTTAATCACCTTTTTTTCTCTAATCAGATTCTGTTAACTTGTAAGGTCAGATCCTTCTAAGGACACTGGACTTGTATTGCGAGTTAAATATTGCTTTTACCCATCTTTTGCATAGTTTACTTTAAAGCAATGTCCTTTTTGTATGGACACAGGAAGACAGTTAATATTATGCTTTTGTAACTTGGGAGTTAATTGACTCTGAATAATATTCACTCCTGGACATCTGCTTTCTTGACTTAAGCCTCAGTTACCCTTAGTTCCTAGCACCCCAAAAGCAGGGTCCCGACAAGGGACTGAATGGAACTAAGGAAAGCTGTGAACTATCCTAGCATCAGAATGGGCCAGGCCAAGGCTCCATACTATAAGAGCATGGTCATGGACAAACTCTGTCAGGACCCGAAAGAGGTAAATGAGTAAGGAACCTGCTGGGGTTAGGAAGACTAACCTGGCCTGAGGACTGTGATCTGGAATATATGGTAAGATGTCCAGGAAGAACCAAATTTTAAGCTCAATGTATCTCTTACTGTGTTCATACAAAGTGAGATTGCTAGAAATACTAGAAGTAAATTTAGTACAACTATTTAAGTGGATTACTAGCTGGGGAAAGAAGAAAGCAACACACTCTGAATGGAATCCAGCATTTGAGCAGATATAGTAATCTGGAGTAATCTCTTTAGATGAAATTTTGTCCTTGAGTTAATCTCGGAGTTAATCTCCCAGAGAAGTGGCCTTACCTCTCTTTGTTGATTTGTTAATGTTTAATCCCACCTTTGTATCAACACTCTACATGATTTCTATATAAACTAGGCTGTAAGAATGGGCTGGGGGATCAGAGAATGGAGATGGGAATGGAATAAACTGCAACTGACACCAGCCAACCTGGCCCTCCTTTCCACCTCCGTCTTCCCTTCACCATTGACCTCCCTGGGGTCAGTCAGGGAAGCAGCGAGAGAGAGCCACCCAGGCCTTTCGTACCTTTCGTAATTTTTTTTAATATGCAGTGTTGTATTCATATTTGTTTTTATAGTTGCTGTTTCCCTGTTTGCCAGCTATTTCAACTCCTTTTTAAACTTGGGGGCACACCAAGCAGTGTTCAGTGCTTACTTCTGGCAGGCTTGGGGGACCTTAGAGGGTGCCTGGTCTGCTGCTTGTAGAGTAAATGTCCTGCCCTCTTTATTACTACTCTAGCCCCTCTGTTTCAACTCTTGACTATAAATACTTCAATGTATTTCCTAAGAACAGGTCATGATACAAGTCTAAATCACAAAATTAATCTTGCTATCATATGTGGTCTTAGAAAGTCAGTTTTTGTTTGGTTTTGGTTTTTGAGTAACACCCAGCGATGCTCAGGTGTTACTCCCAACTCTGCATTCAGTATTATTCCTGGCGGTGCTTAGGGGACCATATGGAATGCTGGGAATCAGAGAGAGGGAGGGTGGGAGGGAGTGAGGGCAGAGAGAGGAGAGAATGTGAATGACTATGGGCTTGTTCCAAAACACGTTCCACACCATCTCACTCATGTCCCTTACTCCCCCTTTGTAGATGCAGCCTCCAAGCATGCAACCCAGGCATTCTTTGACTGTCTGCGCGCAGAGATGGAGCAGTATGGGATCGAGGTGACTGTGATCAGCCCCGGCTACATCCACACCAACCTCTCTCTCAACGCCATCACCTCCAATGGGTCAAGATACGGAGGTGAGGTCAGGGTTCTCGTCGGGTAGAGCTCTCAGTCACCGAGGTTGAGCCCTGTGCTCTTGCCTGAGTGATTGTTTGGGCTCTTCTCATTTGGAATCCAATTTTTAAAACAAAAAATCATGAATGTTAGAGGCTTCAGCTGCGGCCATTTTCCTAACCAGGAGCATCACTATGGCAGCTCTTAAGGGGGCCCCAAAGATTGGCTTGGGGACTTAACTTTCCAAGTCCCCAAATCAGAATGCCACCAGACTAACCTGGCTTTAGTCAATCAGCCTCGTGAAAAACATGGGTTCCATGGCCTAAGAGGCTCCCTGCCCAGAGTATGTATAAGAAATAACCAGTTCCACTGTCCTCTGAGTAAATGGCCCTGTCTTATGGGCACACCAGCTGGTATCAGCCAGAGCCAGCACGCAGCTGACCTGCAGTCAGCCTCGTGGGCTGAAGGCCTGGCCCAGCTTGTGCTCAGGCCACAGAGACAAGACCTACCAGTTGACGCTGGCATGAACGGCCCTGGGTTATGGTTCAGGTTTCCCAAGCTCAGCAAACCTTGCCCACGCTGGAGCATTATCCAACATGTCCTGCGTTTGTTGTGGGGGATGTGTGTGTGTGTGTGGCACGTGAGGACTTCATGAAAGGTGCCTGTGCTCTATGGCTGAGCTGCACGCCTGTCCCAACCAGCCTCTCAATTGTGACATCTTGGGCCTGTGCTGAGCTGCCCTCCAGGGACCTCCTGGGCATACACCTCCTGCAGCCTGGCAGCCAAGACTGTCCAGGCTCTGGCAAACATGGAGCCATCTCTCAGCACCCCATCAGAGATGGAGGCAGGAACCTGGCATGTCCACACCTATTTTTAAAGAAACAACCTAGACTCCTGTTCAAAAAACCACAAAGAACTGATGGGTGGGGGGTGCAGGGAGCTATATAGCACTGCACTTGCCTTGCATGTAGCCAACCCAGGTTCAATCCCTGGCTTCGCGTATGGTCCCCCAAACCCTGTCAGGAGTGATCCTTGAGCGCAGAGCCAGGAGTAAGCTCTGAGCATCACTAGGTGTAGCCCAGAAACCAAGCAAAAACAAAACAAAACAAAAAATTGATGGGAAGCTCAGGCTGCTTGGATGACATACAAGTTTTTTAATGGCCCCTGCTCATGACTGCCAACTGGTCCTGTCATCAGCTGAACTGTCAGATTACTAGGAAAGAACCATCAGTTGCTAAACTCTCCACCAGTCTTTTCTGGAATGTGAAACAAACCGAGAACTTCTTCCAGTTCCATATCATCAGTACACGCCATCTGGAAGTTCAACTTTTACTCTCACCTCTTCACTATCCCTTCGCAAGGCCCTCCTAGTCCTTATGGGGTCATGGTCTTCTCCCACCCCTAATCTGGCCGCCCTATATATAAGAACAGCCTGTCACTGCCTGTCCCAGTGGGCAGAATTCCGCTGGGCAGGAAGCACTTCCAGGGCTCACGCTGCAGTCTTTAAGAACAGGTTGGCTTGGGCTCTGAGCATTGCCATGGACACGGTGTCCCCCAGTCCCTGAACCACCCCTAACTAATAGAATCAGGGATGATGCATACTCCCTGCCCAGCCATGGTCCACCGCCGCCACCCTCCTCAGCCTCCATATTCATGTTTCCTTTGTTTATTTTAGTGATGGACAAGAACACAGCTGAAGGCCGAAGCCCCAAGGAGGTGGCCCAAGATGTCCTCACTGCTGTGGGCGAGAAAAAGAAAGACGTTGTCCTGGCCACTCTGGTGCCTTCTCTGGCTATTTATCTTCGAACTCTGGCTCCGGGGATCTTCTTCAATCTCATGGCCTCACGGGCCCGCAAGGAGCAGAAATCCAAGGACGCCTAGTGCTAACAGCCATTGGGGAAGCAACACCTCCCTGTTGTAGCCAAAGGAATGAGGGACAGTTGTATGTGCTGACACTTGACAGAAAATCTGTCTCGGGGTGGGGAAAAGGATGGATATGTGTGACCTGCAGCTCTGCAGACAGGCCCCTGTGGGTACCGGCACTAAAAAGGTAACCAGCCTCTCAGCCTCTTCCTAGGGCTAAGGGCAACAATGAAAGAGTAACTGTTGAACTGGACTCTAAGGGCTTTAAGATAATGAAATAAATTCATGTAGCAGTAAGAGTCATAATCCTCAACAATTAGTAGAACCATGCTTGAATTCCAGGCTTTGCCCAGAAATTTCTTCTCTTGAAATCAGAATCATTTTAACTTCACTTGGCCCACTTGTTCTCATACCTGCTTTATCCAAGATTATTCACCTTACTGTTTCTATGGAGTCACTCAAAGGACTCTAAGAAATCATTATTCATATCCATCTCCTGGGTCTCACTCAGAACAAATGGGTCAGCATGGTGGGGCCTGAAAGATAGTACATTAGATAAGGCACTTGCCTTGCATGCAGCCAACCCCTACTAGGTTTGATCCCTAGTACCTCATATGGCCCCCCTCAGCTCAACCAGGAGTGACCCAAGTGCAGAACCAGGATTAAGCTCCAAACATAGGCATGTGTGCCCCCCCCAACCCCTCAGCAGGCTAATATGGTATTGGTTATATGACACAAGTGACTCCAGTCTTGGGGCCAGAGCAATAGTACAGTGGGTAGGGTATTTGCCTTGCATGCAGCCAACCTGAGTTCTATCCCCAGTTCTATCCCATATGGACTCCTGAACACCACCAGGAGTCATTCCTGAGCATAATTAGGAGTACCCCTGAGTATCTTCAGGAGGGGACAAACAGTCCTCCCGTTGTTCATCCATTTGCTCGAGCAGTCCCAGTAACGTCTCCATTTTGAGACTTGTTACTGTGTTTGGCATATTGAATACGTCACGGGGAGCTCACCAAGCTTTGCCGTGATCAGGTGGGGACCCAAAAAAAAAAAAAACTTACAAGTGACTCCCCAGGTTCCCTGCCAACTCTTACCCTGTAGGATACTCTAAGCAGGTGAACTTACTGAAGAGACAGCAGCCAACAAGAGGAGACTCCTACAAGCACCACATGTCTAGGAAGAGGCCAATTCTAGTTAGGTGGGGAGTAGTGCTAAGGCCGTGTCAGCTCCAGTGAGGGAACGTCCTTGCTTTAAATGTGACAGTTTGGAGCACAGCCGGGAAGGATGTCTGCTTCCACCTTTCAGATTCATTCAGATACAGAGTGGAGGTTCCCTGAGGTCAGCCTTGCTGACTGGCTCCTCCTGTAGGTCCTACTGTCCAGGTATTGACCCTTCCTGTCAATTAACTAAACTGGGGAATGCTAATTCAGCATCTGTATCAAAAGGGCATCACTGTTATTGATGTTATTTTGGAAGTCAGTGACTTTGGTTGGGACCCACCAAGTTCTGAGTCACAGGTGTCGGCTGTGGCATAGGTAGGTAGAGCCTTGTGGTTCATGACATAGGATGGTCACCCAGGGTTGCAGAACCTGGATCCTCCCCACATATGCAAGGCCCTGATGCGCTGGATTAAAACACAGAATCAGTCTAGCTGTCTGTTAAGAACTGTCTGAGGCCCAGCTGCTGTGGTTTTAATGGTGCACTCACACCACACACGTTTTCTTGGCACCAAAGCATGGGACTAAAGGCTGTCATTTAGTGTTCGTGTACACACAAAACCTTGAGTCTGTTGGGTGTTTGGGAACAAGGCTCCCAAGCCTTGGAGGGAGGCATCCCAGCAGGGAACACGCTGGGAATTAAATTCCTTTGTGGTATTTCTGTTCCTTTTTCTCCTCTGTCCTCAAATATGTTTTCCCTTTATAGCACAGCGGTAGGGCGTTTGCCTTGCATGCAGCCAACATGGCCGACTCGAGTTCGATTCCTCCGCCCCTCTCGGAGAGCCCGGCAGCTACCCAGAGTATCTCGCCCGCACGGCAGAGCCTGGCAAGCTCCTCATGACGTTTTCGATATGCCAAACACAGTAACAACAAAGTCTCCAATGGAGACGTTACTGGGCCCGCTCGAACAAATCGACGAACAACGGGAGGGCCTTTACCTTTCACCTTACCTTTTCATCCTTGCATTCCACTAGGGAAGCTGGAAACTGATGACTGTGCCTGGATTTTGCCTTTAGATAAAGTTGAGAGACACTTTTCACCTGACTCTTCCAGCCTCAGTATTCTCTGATGCTAGAGCAGCAGGAACAGCCTGTTGTGCTCCATGGCAAAATCAGCTGAAACACAGAACTAGCGTGTTTCCACGGTACAGCACCGCACCTCTGTGCACTCAGCAGCACGGGCAACTCGCACAGGCACCCCTAGGCAGAACTTACCTGTCCCATCTCCACCAGGGACCCACAACTGCTGACCCAGATGAGAATGCTTTGGAGGGGGGCGCAGAGTTAGCATACTGGACAAGATGCTGCTTTGCACCCTAAGACCTGGGTTTGATCACCGGCATCCCATATGGTTCCCTGAGCACTGCCAAGGGTGAATCCCGAGTGCAGAGTCCCTGTCAGGAGCAAGCCCTAAGCACCACTGGGTGTGGCCAGTAAAATAAAAGAATCCTTTAGAGGGAACTGACAAGCTACCAACTACGAATTGACTGAGTATGTCCTTTGACATAAAGCTCCGTTGTGGAACTGACCCTCGGAAAATTGGGCTGGGGCAGGCAGTTAATTACATGACCCTCTCCCTGAAGCCACACCCAGGGTTTACATAAATGGGCTTTGCAGAGGGGAGTCCAATTAACATGGTCCCTGAGTCCTCTGGTGGGATACGGTGTTTCTTCAGGGTCACAGTGGCAGGTTACAGATGAGTATAACCCACTTGCCAGCAATGTCTAAGGGAAGGTGGCAGAAATAGATAAGCCACTGCCAACTGAAAGGCCACCCAGACTGGAGCTGGGAACTGTCTATTCTTCTCAGCCGTCTAGGCACGGTGCTCACAGACCTGGCATACAGAAGCCCTGCTCTGAGGCCCAAGGCTCCATCACATCCTGTGTCTCTGGCCACAGGACCTGGGCTGGTCCTTCTCACAAGAGTCCTTCTGTTCACAGTAGCGAGCCAGCTGCTTGGCCCTGGTTTCTACTTCAGATGAGCACGTCTCAGCTGATCTGAGAGCCCGTTTGTCTGCACCCAGTCACCACCCCCCTGAAATCTGGCGTGCAGGCCGAGTACAGCTCCCTTACCCAATCTGGACTGTTGATTACAAAAATACCTACCATTCTTCCCCTGGCTCGAGACAGCAGTCAGATGCCTGAGGGCCTGTGGGCACGGCCGCTGCTGCAAGGTCTGTCTGGGCTCACGATCAGCACACCCCTGTTCCAGATGGCCAGACTGTCATGTAAATAGTGGTGTGTACCCAAGGCCATTTGCCACCCAGCGCTCAAATGAGTGATTAGTCTAGGACCTTGGGACTTAATCCATTATTTCTCAAACTTGTAAGCCAGTTACCTCTCAGGTCTTAAGTCACTCCAGATCTTCCCCTTTGGCTAGATGATGCCTAACCATCCCTGATCCCTTCCCATACAGCTCTACTCCCTCTGGGACTAATCTTCCCAGTGGAGAAGCCCTTCAAGAAAGGGGAAATTAGAGCTGTTCCTGAGATGGGATTGAAGAAAGTGTTCCATTGCTCTTTGGTTCAGGGTTCAGGGAGGGTGCGGCTGGAGGCCAAACCTCTGTGGAGGGGTCATTTCCCATTTCTCCAGCACCCAAGGGACGACGACCAGGTGCCCTTTGGGGAGAGGCAGGTAGACTCAGTTCCTGAGGGGTAGGGGCATGGGAGGTGCGGCAGAGGGGACCTTTCCTCAGCCCGAGACCCTTAAGTGCTTAGTAAAGAGGAAGTGGGGCTGGAGCAATAGCACAGTGGGTAGGGCGTTTGCCTTGCATGCAGCCGGCCCGGGTTTGATTCCCAGCATCCCATATGGTCCCCTGAGCATTGCCAGGAGTGATTCCTGAGTGCAGAGCCAGGAGGAACCCCTGTGCATTGCCGGGTGTGACCCAAAAAGCAAAAAAAGAGGAGGAAGGGTTTGTTTTCTCTTTCAGCAAATCAGAATCTCCAAAGAGAGATCCTCAGTGCCAGTTCTCCCCCATGAACCGGGTGGGTCTGTCCTCTTTCCCCAAATCACTGAGTGGGGCAGACCTTGCTGATAAGGCCAAGGACAAATGCAATGCCCAGGAATGGGCCTGCCGTGGGCCCACCTGTGCTGGCAGGACTGTCATGGTGGCTGGGGAGGCAAGACTGAAGACACCAGGTGTTGAAATTCTCATAATTTTAATGGTCAATAGCTTCTGGTTGGCTCTGAATGGTACAGTTAAACAATATACTTAAAAGCCCCCCTCCCAAGCACATTCACACCCCCTCAGTAGCGCTGCTTCCATCAAAGTCCCGCTGCCAGGTCAGACTTCCACAGCCTCAGATCCTGTGGGTCAGAAACCCACATCTTAGTGTAATGAGTCGGAAAAACCCTTGGTACACTTGTGATCTGTTACTTTTTTTGTTTTGTTTTGTATTTTTTAAAGAACAAGTATTAAACCAAACAGCTTCCCAGGCTCCGATGGCTCTCGGAGCTAAACTGTTTACTGTGGCAATCTGAATACTCGGCATCTCTTGTGGGCTGGGTTGTTTGCTTCTCTCCCGGTCCGTCGGTCCTACTGAAATCATACGGAGTAGAGTTCGTAGATCTTCTTTACACAGTACACCAGGGCGGCCAGTGCTATCGTGTTGTGCAGTCTCTTTCTGTGCAAGTCGTCCTTCCGGACCAGCACCACCGGGGTGGAGGAAGTGAGTGTGTGCAGGGGCAGGCGGGACAGTTTATAGGCATCATACTCCACCTGGTACTTGCAGCAAGGGTCAAACTGCCACGAGATGCCGTAGAGGGTGCAGCAGGCTAGGCTCAGCACACCAGCGGGCAGGGAGATGTAGTGGGAGTAATCTAAGGGCAGTGCCAACGGGGTAAAGAGGCAGGCCGTGCCCGCCAGCACGGTGGTCTTGTGCAGGCAGTTGCCCACAGTGATCCAGCGGGCCGTCTCGTCACCGATGCGGGTGGGCTCGATGACGATGTACTTGTACTGGGCTTCCAGGGCCTGCTCCAGCTCATACTCAAACTGGTCCTGGGCATTTTCCCCATTGTAGATCTCGTGCACAATGTAACAGTCTGTGGCCGACAAGCTCACCCTAGTTCGGGGTGGGAGGGGCATCGGGAGTGGGGGGGTGGAAAAAGCACAGTTAGTTAGGCTAAGGCAGTTTCCCTTTCTCTGCTGAGCTGCTGAGGGGAACCTCGCTTTAGAGTTTTTATCTCCCTGGGAGCCCAACACCTAATAATCAGTGGAAGCATTTTCTGAAAGTAGTGAAATCTAAGACACAGAACAGGAGCACCCTGGTCCCTACGATGACAACCTACAAGACAAGCCGGGCCAGGCAGCAGATGAGGAGTCGATCTGTTAGTTACCAAAGCACCCCAAGGCAAAAAGAATGACTTCAGCCAGAATCACATGAACACACCCAAACAAAGCCCCAGGTCAGCAAGATGAAATCACTCCTGGTTAATCGGGCTGGCTGCAAGAAGAGTGACTGATGGAAACCAAGATACCCCCCTCCCCGAAGAAAAATGCCAGACCCTCTGCCCTCTGCACAGTCATCCCAGGCCTGCAGTCAAGGAAAATAAATGGTGTAGCCTTGACCATGAGCAATAGGGAAGGAACCTGAAGGAGCCGTGCTGCACCTCCCAGCTCCTGCAGGCCTCCAAGCAGGAAAGATGGAGCCTGCCAGTGCACAACTGAGAAAAAGCAGGGCTTCTATCCTCCCAGGAACAGACACCAGGGACCCCTAAACACCCACCTCCCCACACACATACACACCCAGACCCAACTGCTGCAAGCGGTGGCACTGACCCCCACACAGGAGGATCCTGTCACAGACCCACCAGATGCCCCCATCCCGTGCCCCAAGGGATGCAGTGATATGGAGTCAAGGGGGCACTGTCAGCAGGTACAAGACTCCTCTGTGCCTCACCACTGCACCACTGCACAGAGTCCCCAAGGGGCTCTGACCCTAGCAGACGGCGTGTATCCGGTTCATTCTGGCCTGCCCTGGCCTTCGTCATTCAGCAGTTTCCCCCACGTTTTTGCAAGCAGCTCATCCCCCAAGACAGTATGATGTAGAGGGATGCTTGAGACTCAGCCCTTGCAGCTACACCTGGTTCTGAAACGTAACTGTGACCATGAGGAGGCTGAGTGTCACCCTGCACACGTCTCAGATAATGCAGCCCTTTTCTTGAGCACCTCTAGCCTCCAGGCTGGTTCACTGTCCAAGGACATATGGTCCAGGCCCCCACCAGCCTCCCAGAGATTACAGCTCCCTGCACATGCCCTCCCACCAAGGCTCAGCAGTGTGCCAGTCTCACAGCGGGAGACCTCACCTGGGCTCCTCTAAGAAGCTAATACTAAGTGCTCAGACACAAAGGCTCAACTAGCTGTGATGGTGACAGGCTGTGCATAGCTCTGCCCGGCTTCAACACTAAAAGGCTCACGGTGTT
The DNA here is from genome assembly GCF_029834395.1 of Sorex fumeus. NCBI lineage: Eukaryota > Metazoa > Chordata > Mammalia > Eulipotyphla > Soricidae > Sorex > Sorex fumeus. The sequence continues at coordinate 1,251,318 of NW_026606179.1, read as the reverse complement.
ACGGGTGTGGATGCTGGGTACTCTGAAGCAGACTTCGGGAAAGGGGATGGGCAAAGGGGACAAGCCACAGAGCACCGTGCTCCCCAGGGAGGACTCCCAGGCGAACTGGCACTGTGCAGGCTCCTTGAGCACACAGACGAGAAGCTAAGCGGAAGGGTTCAGAACTCCCTGGGGAGGTGCTCAACTCCCAGGTGGGAGCCAGTGTGGTAAGAGCTGGGCTCAGGACTCAGGCCAAGGAACTCCTCACCTGGAAAAGGCAACTGCAGCCCCTAATTAGATCACAGTGCCTAATGACACTGGGCACTGGGGAGAAACCCATGCCCAGGGGAGGAACGAGAGCCTCCAAACAAGGTACCGCAGTATGCTCCTGTGCACAGTTGGGCCAGGAACTGACACTCCACTTGAGCTCCGCAACACCACCCAAAGTCTGAGAAAAGGTAACTGCAGGCTGTGAGCTCCTCCATCTGGTTCCAAAGACGTAAAAGAAAAGCAACTAGGTACTGCTACCTACAGGGTTTAATAAAGTCACCAAAAGGCGTGGGTTTCTTTAGTCAGAAAATTGAGGCCTAGGTTCCATGTGGTCAGAGATGAGGGGTATGGCAATGATGGTACCCAATGTGTGAGCCAGGGCTGGCCCAGATGTTTCCTTGTGCTGCTCCAAGAGAGGTGGCAGCGGGATCCAATCCTGTGCCCCTCAGCAGGTGCCCTGCAGAGAGTCTGCCATGGCAAGCTGCCTCACTCACTATCCAAGTCAGAGCTCTCTGGTTACCTTGAGGAACACTCAAAGCCAAACATGGGCAATCAGGTGGGGAATTCTGGACCCTAGTGACCCAGTACTGGTAGGTACAGCAGGAAAATACCAGTTAACCCCAAACCCTGAACTGCCCACCCCATCACCTCAAAAAATAGAGCTTACTGCTTCCAACCTCCTGTTATCTTGCCCCTTCCGAGCACCCAGGTTGCCAAGGCCTTAACTTCTGTCAGCCCAGGACAACCACGTCCTCTCAGGAATGTGAGAGGATGTTGGGGGTATCCTGCCACCAAGGCTTCCCGACATTACCCATCTGCCCCAAAGGCTCCTTCTGGGTCCTCAGGCAGTAGCGGGGACAGGGTACTTCTCTCTGTGAGCACAGACGAGTAGTGTGGCCATGGGCCCTAGAAGGAAAGGCCAACACCCAGGTGCTAGGCCAAAAGTAATAAACCCACTTAAGACATTGCCTCAAAGGTTGGAGTGATAATCCAGTCACTGTGGTAATCACTTACCAAAGCGATAGTGTAACAAGAAAGGTACCTGCCTTGCACACGGCAAACCCAGGCTCAATCCCTAGCACCTCATATGCTCCCCGAGCACGGTCAGCAATGATTTCTGAGTGTAGAGCCAGGAGTAACTCCTGAGCATGGCTAGGTGTGGCCCAAATGCCTCCCCCCTCCAACAAAAAACCTGTCAGAAGCATGCAGGTGGGCAGGGGTGGCACCCCTGACAGCACAGGAAGCCTCCCAACCATTACAGCGTGAGGTGTGTGCAGCAAGGCCATTCTCACCCCCCAACAGAGGCAAACCCAAGCGGCTTCCGAGAGCTCCCATCACATCACCCAACCTACTCGAAAGAGGCAGCCGCAGTACCCACGCCGTAACTCCTCAGGCCCCTTGTCTCAGCAACAGCCCAGCAAGATTGGACACACACAGCCCAGAAACCCCAGTGGTTCTACTACAGCCATGCCTGATTAGGAAGGGATGTTGGTTTCCACCAGAGAAGGACAACACCCAAAGTCTGAAGAACCTGATTTATGGGCTGGAGGGATCCAGGTTTTGCATGCAAGAGGCCCAAGTTCAATTCTGCAACACTACAATTGTCTCCTGGCACTGCCAGGAGTGACCCCCAAGCACCAAGCTGAGAGTAGCCCCCGAACAAAGAAAACATCTCCAGGATTCCACATTATATATCAGATGGAGACAAGATTTGAGATGAACAGCACAATTTGGAGACAGGAGCCAGAATATGTCAGGCACAACTAAACCCAGCAATCCGCACCCACAAGCTGTGCCTGAGTAAGAGTCTCCTTAAAATTAGGTGCTGGAGCAGGGCCAACAAGTTCACCTGTGACCCTTTCACAGCACGGGCAGAAGCTGCTCAAACACCCAGATCCCTTACACTGTGGATTTTGAATTATCAAGTTTTGGCTGTGGTGTGTTCAGAAACCTAACTGTTAGCAAATTTGCTGCGATCACCACATTCAGATATGGGGACCCCTCAAGGGGTCAGAACCCAGTCTAAGCTAGGCTGTGTAACGTGGTTTTTCTGAACCTTTTGCCAACTCCACCCTCCCTTCCCCTCTTGGGATCCTGTGCCAGCCAGTTGGCCCCCGTAGTCCCCTGAGGCCCCACTGGCAGCCTTCACCTGTGATCCCTAGAGATATGCTAGGGATATCTAAAAGGCTCCGGCTCAGCTGAGTACTGGTGCTGTGCGCTGGATCTCTTTAGACACCAGGGGGTCTAGTCAGCGCCTCACCCCACTGCTACACTGTCTAGCACTCCATCCGGCTTGCTCCTGCTGCTAGGTAAAAAGTAATAAACCCACTTAAGACACTGCCTCAAGGGCTGGAGTGGTAATCCAGTGGGTAGGACACTTACCGTGTGTGAGGCCAACCCAGGTGTGACCCCTGGCATCCCATCTGGTCAGTCCCCTAAGCAAAGCCAGGAGTAACCCTGAGCACCACCTGGTGTGGCGCAAAAAAACAAACCAAACAAACAACACCCCTGAGGGTTCTGCATGTGCAGGATGTCAGCATCTCTAGCCTTCTGACACACCTAAGCGCCAAATTCACTTCAGAGGGAACTCCACAGCAGCGACCTAAGGATGCCAGGGGATAGAACAGGCTCTCACATGCAAAGCATACACTCCTCTCCTTTGAGCTGTTGTCCTATCCCTGATCTAACATATATATGTATCTGTGGGTGCCTCCCAAGCAGTGTTCCGAGAATGTTTGGCATCACATCCCAACAGTCTGAGGATGCACTGCTGCCCAGGTCCTGCAGTGAAGGCAGCCTGTACTGCACCCAGCAATGTTTGGGGAACCACAAACACTAGTGCTAGGAACTGACCCTGGGATGGGAATATGCCTTAATTACTACACTACCTCTTGGCAAGTATATATACATACATACATATACACTTGGGGAAGGGGAAGCTTTCTATACACAGAACCTTTCTTTGCTGAGAACTGACTGTCCCAGGAGTCCTGTTTGATCAAAACACTTCGTGACCCTTATAAATCTGCCATATTTGCAGGGACTTATGAGATGGGATGACCAATGGAATACAGACACCAGGAATGTGGGGCCTGTCTACAGCCCATCATCTGAGGCCCTCGGGTCTGCGGGGCTGAGCTGAACAGAAGCAGCTCTGGGGAGTCATCAAAGACGCACTTGGAGCTGACTTCTGGCCAAAGGAAACCATAATGAAGAACTGCCAGGGCAACTACCATTTCTCTGGATCTGGATGCACCATACACAGCCCGGCAGCCTCCCCAAGGATCCAGCCCTACAGTCCCAGTACAGCTGTAAAGTCCATCTCCAAAGAGTTGGGGGTCAAATCAATAATTTCAAACGTACGGTTCCTCCAAAGTCTGGCAAGAGTGCCCTCAGAACGACTATGACTGCTGCTCAGCACAGCTGCACTTCGTAAGACCAAGAGGAGAAGGAAACTCTGACCTTCTCCAGAGTGGAAACCAAGTTGGTGTGGACATCACACAGCCACCTCACTTTCACCTACGAGCCAGCACTTCACCCACATACTAGGGACACGCCACATGGAATGAGTTCACATGTGTTGGGAGTGGACACACACACACAGAGCAAAGACAAGCAGGATATGACAGTGCCTCCAGGAGGATGTTGCAATGGGGTCACCCAAGCTTCCTTTCTCCCCACTGGCCTTTGGGGCTGCTTCTGGGAGTCCCATATTTGGCTGTGGTGCTCAAATACGTGATCGCAGCACACCAGTGACCACCTGGGGATGGGGGACAAAGTCACAGTCTCATCTATGAAAGGCAGATCTACTAGTTTTAAAGTCATAGTAAAAATACCATAAAACTAAACAGAATTAAAAAGGTATGGTATACTGAGGGCCAGAGAAATAGTACAGCTGGTAGGGCACTTGCCCTGCATGCAGCTGACCTGGGTTCAACTCCTGGCACTCCATGCGGTGCCTGCAAACCCTGCCAGGAGTGAGACTGGAGCGCAGAGTCAGGAGTAAAGCCTGAACACCACTGGACGTGGCCTCAAAACAGAACCCAAAAACAAGGTATGGTGTAAGTAAAAATAAAATGTCAAAAACAAAGTATCCAGCTCAATTGTGTTAAATGCATTCATTCTTGTGCAGCTCATCTGGAGAATTTGTTCATCTTGCAAAATTGAAATTAAAGCACTGCACCCCATCAAACCACTCCCCAGCCACCACTGTCTCTATGAATCTGACTGCTCCTTGTTACCTCATATATTCAGAATCATGCAGTTGTTATCCTTTAGTTTGTGACTTCTTTCATTTGGCCCCAAGGTCGGATTGACCTTGTTTTAAATTTCTGGTTTGGACACCACACCGGACAGTGCTCAGGTATCAGCACCGCCGAGAATCAAACCCAGTCTCCTGCATGCTGAGCATTTTCTCCAGCACTAGGATTTTTGACCTGTTAAAAAATAAATTTCTCCTTTCTGGCTTGGGGAAGGCCGCCCAAGTAACCTTTATGAGATCCCTGGGCTACTCCCAGCAACACTCTACCAAGCTAGACGGTCAGCGCGAGGCCCAAAAGTGCAATGATGCTCAGGCTAAGCAGTGCTGGGAGGAGGTGGGGACCACTGGGTCATGGGGGCTGGGGGGGGAGGGGGAGGGGGGAGGGAACACAAGGGCTACACCCAGAATGCTGGGGGGAGGTCATACCTTGCATATGTGAGGCTCTGGGCTGCTCCCCAGAATGCCCTCAACCCACAAACCTCTGCGCTAGAGAGTTCGATGGACTGAGTGTAAGGCCTAGGTTCTAGTGCCAAGTAACCTGAGCACCACTGGGTGTGGCCTCCAAGCCAAAACCCAAACAACTGAGCCTGATTTTAAATCTTTGGGGAATACACCTAGAAGTGTAATAGTTGAATCACACACTAGTTCCATTTTAGCTTTTTGAGGAGCCACCTAGCAACTGCACCATTTTATATTCACACCTGGGTGCACGGGGAAGGATCCTGCCTTCCCTGCTTCCTGGTCCTCATCTGTTCTTTTCTCCTTTGTTCTAAATAGCAGCCATTCAAATGGCGTCAGGTGGTGTATCTTACTGTGGGCTTGTTTATTTGTACTTGAAAAAATACCAGTTTGGGGGCCAGAGCAACAGTCTATCTGGTAGGGTCCTTTCCTTGCATGCAACCCATCTGGACTTGCTGCTCAGTATGCCATATGGTCACCTTTCCCTGCCCCCAGTCCCACTGGAGTGATCCCTGACCTCAGAGTCAGGACTAAGCCCCGAACACAGCTGTGTGCAGCCCGAAAACCAAAATAAATGAATAAAATATGGGGCTGAGGAGACAGCAGGTAGGGCAAGGCATTTGCCTTGCAAGTGGCTGACCGGGTTCATGTGGTTCCCCCAGCACTACCAGGAATGATTCCTGAGTGTAGAACCAGGAGTAACCCCTGAGCATCACAGGGTGTGACCCAAAAACGAAAACAAAAAATAAGCAAAATGGGTAAGGCACTTTCCTTGCACTTGATCAAATCAAGTTCAATCCCCAGCACTCCACAGAGTCGTTTAGGAATGATCCCTGAGCATAGCACCAGGAGTAAGCCCTGAGCACAGCCAGGTATGGCTCCCAGAAACACCAAAAAAAAAAATTTAAAATATCTACTTTAGACGAAATTTTCATGTCATACAGTTCATTCAAAGAGTACGATTCAAAGAACTGAAGAGATACTAAAGTCACTTGCCTTGCACACAGCTGACCCAGGTTCAATTCTTCCTACCAGATAGAGTTCCCTGAGCCCCACCAGGAATCTGAGTGCAGAGCCAGATGTGGCCAAATCCACCCCCCACCCACACGCATGTGCACATACACACCTCCCCCCCAAAAGTATACAACCAAGTAGTTCAGCACTTACCAAGTTGCAGGACCACCCCACACTCAAGTTTAGGACATTTTCACCACCTCTAAAAGATAGTCCATTTTCACCCAACCCTCCCGGGACAGGCCTTGGAAACCACCAATCTATTTGCCCCTAGTGAATTTACCTGTTCTAGACATTTCCTGATAAGTATATGACAGGTAGTCTTTGTGACCTTTCTAATTTAAGTTTTCAAATATCACATATGACAGCAATTTTGTGACTTTTCACATGTTAGACATAAGTGTGTGATATATATTTCTGTTTTGATGGGGGGGGGTCACACTCAGCAGTGCTCAAGGGAACATAATCTGGTGCCAGGGGGCAGAAGCTACAAGTGCAATTGGGAGACACTTTATTTGCTAAAACAGTGTAGGTCTTCAAGGGGATACTGAGTGGTTTTTGTTTGAAAAGGAGGCATTAGGCCAAATAAAACTGGGCACCTCCACAGAACCAGAAGAATCAGATCAAACTTAAGTGGCAGTACTTGCTGCAGGCCCACTGGGCTCTGAAAGGTGGTTGGTGTTTGTTTGATGGGTGGTTTTTTTGTTTTGTTTTTTGGTGGGGGGGGAACAGGGGACAGTTGGGCTGCACCCAACCTCCCAATGGTGCTGGGGAAACCATGTGGTGCCAGGAATAAAACAGATCAGCTACTTGCAGCAAGGCAAGTGCCTTAAGCCCTGTACTAGGGGCCAAGGATATCAATCCTGAGTCCCTTGAAAGCAGCTGTTTTCCCTCAAGCTCCTGCAGCAGAGGGTCTGATGGCAACAGGATCCCAGCAGATGTCACGGAAATAACGTTGCATGAGGCATGTCAGAGAGAAATAATAACTACGGTAATTAGAAGAATTGGTAGCTGAAAAACTCAAGCAGATACCTAACGTCAGGTTGCTCTCCTGCAACAGGTGAGGTGAGAAGTACCACCTCTACCCCCACCTCTGGCCTAGGAAAAGGCACCCAACACCGCTTCTTCGGGAGCGGAAGAAAGCTGTAGGACGAGGCGGCCGAATTCTACCCGGCCAACTGAAAGATCAGTCAGGACCAAAAGGCACAGGCCTGTAGTCCCAGGTATTGAGGACAGTTCCAGACAGAACGAGGTACTCCCAGAGCACCTGACACCCTCCTCTGAGCCAGAGAACAAGTGCAAAACACTCTTCTGTGCTGGTAAGCGAGCAGCTCTTCTGTTGTGGGAACAAGAACACAGGGCTGCAAGTGTGGGAGGCCAATGGCCTGAATTCAAGTTCCCTCTCAGTTACTTAGTGGCTTTGTGTGGTGGGTACCACCCCTTGCTGCCTTGCGCCAGAGTCCTTCCTGTGCAGTGGAACAAAGGCTCAGCGTGCCCTAGAGCTGCGGGGGGACAGGATGGGGATGGTGAGGGACCATCTCCTCCTGTACCAGCCAGGCCTGGCCTCAGCCTCTCCCCACTGCCCTGGACACAGGTATATTCCTCACCCTAGCCTGGGGAAATATAGTGCTCCGGGCAGAATCTCCCAGGCACAGCTTATTCCAAGAAGAATCCAGACTGCTTGCAAAGAAACTCTAGGGAAGGTCAAATGTAAAGATGAACCAATCCCAGCAGGGTGTGACCCTCAGTAGCCCATTCCTGGGCCCCATCTTCTGAGAGCCAGCTGAATGGAACCCGTGATCCTCAGCGTTAGGTATTCACAGGCGACTGTGAATATCTGCCTGGCCCATGCAAGGCCCGGGTGGGGGTGGGGGTTGGGGTGGAGTGAGAAAAATGGCACACTAGCATCAGAACAGACACCTTGCACGAGGAAACATAACCCCAACGCTAAGGGCTCTGAGCTCCAAAAAGAAAGGATCGGCCAAGAACCAGGGGAATACCACTCCTGGAGTTTTATTAGGCCCTGCCCACATGGCTGGCAGGCCATGTGTTCTGCTGGGCGGAGAACCAAGCAACCCCCTCACCTCCGCGTCCAGGACCACAGCCAGCCAAGCCCCTGATGAGAACAAAGCCATCCAGGATGGGGGAGAGCGCAAAGGCGTGGATACAGGTGTGAGGCCCCACATCCAATCACCAGCACCACACACGCTTCTCTACCAGCAGACAGGGGTAGCCTGTAGACACACCCACACACATCACATACAGACACTGATCTGTCAGGGTCACAGTGCTGGACCAGGAGTGGCCCCTATCCCCCCAGCCCCAGCCCCACTGGGGAAGCCTCTATTTAAAAAAAAAACAAAAAACAAAAAAAACCCTGTCTCTCTGAATAGGCTACCCTAAGGCATATATAGCAGTTTCCTCTTTCCTTTCACTTCTAAACATCTTTGCAGTATACTATTTCTTAATAAAATCTGTTACTATCCTATTAAAAAAAAAAAAAGCAAAACTGTCCAAAAGGAAGACCAAATCCCGTGGAACTGGGTGAGGCGCAAAACAAAATGGAACAGGCTTTTAAATGTGCTGGGCAGGTGGTTGCCCCATCCAAGGGAGAGGAAGCCACACACAAAAAAAAGCAATTTTGCCCTATGGTCTGAGTATTGAGTCCAGTGCGCCGGCCCCTGGAGTACCCACACCTTTCTATCAGAGCAGCTAACCTGGCATCGGTATCAGAATCAGATCAAGCACATCTTCACGAAAGGACAAAAACAGGAGCTGAGCGCACACGACTATACTCACATTCCAACAATCACGGAGACTCCCAGATGCTCAGGGGCCCCGAGAGAGCGAAGACAGCAGCCCAAGTGGGACAGGAGGGACTGTCTGTGAGCTGGTCCGGGTTGGCACCCAAGTGGCAGAACACACAGATACCTGCACTGTGCCTTCCTAGATGGGCAAGTGTGTCTCAAAGACGCCGACAGGACAAGTGGCAATCTGTTTCGTGTGCTTGCTGCCAGTGTGCTGAATTTTGGACAAGAATTCAGGTTACAGCTCAGAGTCTGATGTTCTTCATTACAAACACTGTTGAATCCCTAGATTAATGGAGTGGAGAGAAAAATCAACATGCAAGCAGCTATCATTTTCCTATGTCCTCCCCTCTCCTATTTTAGTCTAGATCATACTGACCTAGGAACAGTAACAGAAATGTTCTCTATCACAGCTGCCTGGTACGGTGGCCACAAGTGGCGACTAGGCGTCTGAAATGTGGTTAGTTTAGCTGAGGAGCTGAATATTTCACTTGATTTAATTTTAATTAGTTTCTGTGTAACATCCCCATATGGCTAAGTGGCAGCTGCATTAACACTGCTCAGAGTGTTAATGAGAGTGGGCACCCAGGCATAATCCCTAGTGTCACATGCTGTCCCTTAAACAACATCAGGAATGCCCCTCCCAGGTCCCTCCTTCCCAAAAAAACACTACTCTAGATTCAAGCACAAGGTAAATTAAGAAGTCATTACTGACACATAGCTGACAACAGAAACTCTTCTGGACAATCTGGCACCAAGAAGAGCCTTGAAACATAAGGCACGCTTTGGAGTCTGTAACGCTGGCAAACCGCAATGTTTGCCCAAAGCGTTGCTCTGCTCTGGCCCCTGACCCACACCAAGGTTCCCTTAAACCAGCATAAATCAAGACTCCAACCATGCTTTCAGCAAAGTGGCCTTTAGTAGAGCTAGAAATGAAGCCGGCACAAATGTGACAGGGGACAAAGTCATTTCAAAGCGTCATAAACTCTTCGGGCATAAGAGCCAGTAATAAACTCAAACCTTATAGTCTACAGTGCGGGGGCAATCAATCCAGCCTGCCACACCCAGTCTCCTGGCCACCAAGCCCAGAAGAGGTAAGCCCAAAAGCAGCTGGCTAGCCCAGCTCTGTTTCCATTCCCTCCCTGCTCTGCGTGGGAGGACTTCAGAGTAGGAACTAGGTTCAGGCAAATCACTTCCCGAAAGAGTTGGCTTAGCCCCACTATAAAAGCAAGCAGGGGGCACACCTGTTATCTGGAAGGAGGGCAGATATCTGTGCCTCCCACACCACAAAAACCAGATGCCCCACTCCCAGCTGACACATGATACCTGCCCTGCCGAGGAGAGCTTTCAGTTCCAGGGCAAAGGTTGCAACCTGGATACGGTAAACCGAGCAGGCAGGATGATTCAGTCAGGTGAGGCAGGATGTGCTTAGAGAGCACTTGCTCCCACCAAAACAAGCTGACCGCTACTCCACTGTTCACCAAGCTCTCCGTGGAAATTCTTCATAATGTTGGCAACTAAGTTATATTCTCTTTAAAAAAAAAAAAAAGACTCCAGATCGAAGTCATCTGGGATGAGTATTTGCCTCAAGCCAAAGAGAAAAAGTCCCACGTATCTAATTTCTTGGATCAGTAACAACTGAACTTTGCCGGCATTTCCCCCTACAAGTTGTCTAGCAAAAACACCCATCTGGTCTTTCAGTTGTTTTATCCAAAAAGGAAGGCTCCCTCCTCATTAACACTTAAGATGGAGTTTTCTGAACTGGTTATTTCCTACCACTAAAGAAGCTGTTTGCATTAAAGATCTGGAAAACACTCGGGAGTTTCTGAAACCATCCATGATGACCTAAGATATATATACCTGGAACTGGGGGGTAGGGGGGACCCTGCTTGGCGCTCCTGCTTTTTCAGAGGTAAGAGAAAATACGGAATAGCGTTAGATAATACTCCGCTCAAGAACAAAATGCAAGCTAAAGGAACCTGTCTCAAATGCCAAACAGGAGATGTCTTCTGGGTTCGAAACCCACCTGCAGGCAACGGCAATGAATAGATTGATGGAGTCAGTAAACAACACTAATAATGGAGAGCAGTGAGGAGGAGGAAGAGGGGGAGGAAAAGGGAAAGCGAACTTGACCATTTAACTATCCTCACCAAAAAGACAAAGACCGGAAAGAAAGGGGGAGGGGGGAAAAAAAGCAAACACAAAACTTTTCTTTCTCGTTGATCTCCGCTACACCCATCAGGCCACAACAGAATGGGCAAGGCGAGTCTTCAATGTGAATCTGGGGCGATTCCGCCAATACACATCCTTTCCTAAACTTCCACTGACGGGAGAGCTTCCAGTGCTTTCTACTAGCGAAAACTGGCTTCCCAGGAGCAAATTGAAAAAAAAAAAAACCTATCATGATCGTAAATCGAACACGAAACCGGCCCAGCACTCCCACCTCCTGCCCTAGAAATCGGCTCTCCGCGATGGAGAGGCGCCCCGGGAGAGCCGGGCTCCCGCTCCGTCCCCCCGGCACTCGTCGGGAAAGGTCACTCCAAAGGACTCGCACGCAGGATCCTGCTCGCGGGCGGCGGGAGTCGCCCCAGCAGCCCCTCGCGGCTGCAGCGCCCGGCCGGGGGCGCGGGAGGGCTCCGCGGGGAGGCTGCCAGCACGGCCCGCCCGCCGCCGGCCCCCCGCACGCGCCCGCTCCCTCGCCTGCCCGGGAATCGTTCCTCGCCATGGCGCGGCCGCGGCCTAAATGGCCACGCGCGGCGGGAGCCGCGGACGCCGCTCTGGTTTCGGGCAGCCCAGCAGGCGCCCGGGCTCGGGCCTGCGGGGCCTCGGCTCCGACCCGGCGCCGCCCGGGCCACCTCGCGGGGCCCCGGCGCCGTCCGGGCCCAGCAGCCCGCGGCCGAGACCGCTGGGGCCCGGCCCGCGCGGGCGCCGGCTCCCACCCGGATCCCGTATCGGCCCGGACTGGCAGCCCGCGTGCCCGGCGGGGGGAACGGGGCGGGCCGGGGAGGCCGGGGGCTAGCGCAGGGAGGGCATTGCAGCTCCAGAAGGCCTCGGAGGCTCCCCGGACACCGAGCCGCCCGTCCTGGGGGAGCAGCAAGTGCCCGGATCTCACCTCTCTCGGGAGCTGCCGCCGCTGCTGCCCGGGCCAAGACGCCTCCTTCCCCAAGCGGCCATCTTGGAGACACTCGGCTCGCAAATGTCTCGCGCCAAGGCGGCCTCGGGGCAGCGAGCGGGCGCCCGGGAAATGTAGTCCGGCCCGCCGCCCCGGACGGGCCCGGAGACGCGCAGCGAGCCCGGCGGGACTACGACTCCCACGATGCACCGCGCCGCGGCGGCCTTCGCCTCCTCGCGCCGGCTTGGGGGATGTAGTCCTCCGCTGGGCGGAGGGCAAGGGGACGGCAAGGGGAGAGTACAGTTCCGGGGCTCCTGGGCCGAAAGGAAGACGCCCCGGGATCCGCGGACTAGGAGTCACGGTTGCCAGCCGCTTATATGGCGTCGGGATCGGGAACAAAGAGCCGGAGGAGCGCGAAAGGGAAAACGCCTACAGTTCCCAGAGCGCCGCGGGGCAGCGTCCGGCGCGGCCGCCACCGAGGGGGCCGCGGCGCTCTCGGGGCCCGGCGCGCCCGTCCCAGACTTGCCCGCGCCCGCCCGCCCGCCCGCTCCGCCACGGCGTCCCGACCCGCCCGCACGCCGCCACCACCCACTAAGGTCACCGGGGGCCGGGCGCCGACCGGACACGTGGCGATGCTTTGGCCTTCTCACCCGAACTCCCTGGGTTCGAGAGAGGGCGACGAGACCCAGCGTCCGTGTCCTCTGCGAGGTCCTCGCTGGCCGACTTGAAGGGGAGAAATCTGGAAGGAAGGAACGTGACGCGATCGAGCCGCGAAGGAAAACAGAGGAGGGCCCGTGGGTCCCGCCTGCACCGCCGCCGTGGCCCCCGCTCAAGCCCTCGGAGTTGGGGTCCCAGAGAGGGGGGCTCCTTGGCAGTTTTCCAACCTCCCGCTTTCCACAGGCAACGGTTCTAGAATTAGTTGCCCCATGAACATTTGAGCAGATCGCTTTCCACCCAAATCGGCCTCCGATTCAGAGGCCGGATGCAGCCCAGTTCTTAAGCTCACGTTCTCCATTCGTTTTATATATATCAGTCCTGGGACCTAGAACCTTAGTACAGCGGGTAGGGCACGCTGGTTCGATCCCCGGCACCACATATGATACCCTGAACACAGGCAGAGCCAGGAGTAAGTCCTGAGCACCACTGGGTGTGTCCCCCAAACAAGTACATCAGTTCTCTCTCCATCCTTCTTGACCTCTAAGAAGATGCAGTTTTAAACCCCGTATCATCGTCTAGTGTGGAGATGGCCCACCTCTCCAGTTACAACGGCCTCCTTTCCCTTCTCGGGCCTTCCCAAGCAAGCAAATTTCCAAGTTTCCTCACTCCCCAGGTGTTCCCAGCTGTGCCTATAATTTGGCCTTTCTCTCCAGACCTGTTTTGGCACCTGAAGACCTTAAACCTTGGGCCTGCTTGATTCCTTAGAAATGTTTTAGGTGACACAGGCCCCCTCTGCTTCAGTGTGTTTACAAGTTGTGGGCTTCTGTATTGAGCCTGGATCGCTTGCTATAGCCGACAGTCCTGTTACCTCCAGATCCATGTGCTGGTCCTACAGCGGTTGAGGTTAAAGCTCCACAATTCTGTATCCAAGCTTCCTTCTCAGCTTCCTTGTTCTGAAATGAGGGCCAATATTGGGATCTCTTCCCAAAGGACAGCTATGAGTACTACATAGGTTTGTGGTCTTCAGCTATTACAGAATGGCGGTTTGATCAAACCAGAAAGAACCAAAAGCTCCACAAAGGTTTAGAAGCAGGATTGATTTATTCACACAGGCAGACCCAGCCTGAGCTCATTTTCAACAGACTGGTCCCAGAACAAAGGCAAGAGCTCAGTTTTATAAAATGGCTAATGGGGGATGGAACATTTGCAGGCAACAGGGGGCGGGGGAATACAGAAACAGAAATTCCTCAGCATGTGGGGCCAGAATGATAGAAAATAACAACGGATGGGGAATTTGCTTTATGCACAGCCAACCCGAGTTTGGTCCCCAGCGTCCCATATGGTCCCCTGAGCCCTACCCTGAGTGCAGATCCGGGAGTAAACCCTGAACACTGCCAGTAGTGGCCTAAAGAAACAAAATTCCTAAACATGTTACTTACAAAGCAAGATCAGCACCCTTCAAGGACGCTAGGGCCTCTTCTGTGGTCGCAAGGCAAAGGATTATCTTGTCCCGCTTGCACATCCCCTTGTAGCAATCTGCTTCTGGTAACCTTTCATATCTCCGGCTGGGCTGCTCGGCTAGTCATGATGGAGACAGGGGAAACAGGGATCTAATTCCTTCATTCTCAGAGGTGATAATTTCCTTATCACAACCACCGGTCCACAGAGTGGGGCCAGCAAGCAGGTGTGGGAAGATTGAAAACCACTGGCATGGGGACAGAGAGAACAGTGGGTAGGCCACTTAATTTGCGTGTGACTGACTTGGGTTCTATCCCTGGCACCCTATATGGTCCCCCAAGTCCCATTAGGAGTGATCCCTGAGCACCACTGGCCTGCTGCCTTCATTACAGTTTCCAGTTCATGGACCAGGGTGCAGGACAGGTAGGTGTGAAAAGGTTGAAGAAGTCTGGCAGGGGATATGGTATGGAACTTAGAATGGCAAACAGATCACAGCAACTGCTCTCTTAAGACATGCCAAGCCATGTGCCCAATATTTTTAAGTGATTAAACACTTAGGATCTTCACATCAAGACTTTTCAAGTAATATTGCAGTTATTTCATTTTGTAAATGAGGAAACCCAGTTGCAGAGAGACCCTGCGTGACTTAGTAGCAAGTGTGCTAAGAACCCAGACTATCTGCTTACAGAGCTCCCCCTGTGCTGTGATGTCTCTCAGGAAGAGCTTTGGAAAAGTCATTGTCGTGGTTAAGGAAGATGAGTCCCAGGCCAGTGTCTGGTGCACAGTAGAAATAGAAACAACTGTGACCCTAGGAGGGTCGTACTATCTCCCTGGCTAACTTAACTTCTAATAATCTTTGAACTCTAGCTAAGGTAACACTCCCCACCCCCCGGAACACTGCCTGCTTTATTTGGTTTTGGGGTCACATTTGGTGGTACTCAAGGCTTACTCCTGGCTCTGCGTTCAGGGATCACTCCTGGGGGGTTCAGGGGACCATATGGGCTGTCAGGGATCAAGCCCAGGCTGACCATGTGCACGGTAAATGTCCTACCCGCTCTGCTATCTCTCCAGCCTCTTTTCAGTTCCTTCTTCAAATAACTTTCTCTTGAATTTTAAACGTCAAGTTATTGTCATACCATCTAGTTTCTATGCAGTAGTTGAGTGACTTTTTCCCCCTTATGATTATGTTTGGGTTGGGGAGGCACACCTGGAGGGGCTCAAGGCTGACCTCTGGCTCTGTGTTTAGATTACTCCCGGAAGAGCTCAGGGCACCATATGCAGTGCTGGGATGGAATCTGGGTCCGCCATGTGCAAAGCAAGTGCCTTACCTTCTAAACTATCTCACATTGCCCCACTGTGCACAGACCTCCTGGAACGGTCACCACCCATAGGTCGGTCACTCAGCACGTAGTCACTGAATACCTACTAATAGCACAACAGGCTGGAATTCTTGTGAATTTAGTCACAAGAATTCTAGCTTCTAAATCCCTGAATTTCTGAAAGAGAAGAACCAGTGACAGAGGCAGAGCCTAACTGGCGCTCAGAAATAACCACTCCCAGGTGAGGAAGAGAGCCAGGGACAGGAACCCATGCTTTCTGTGTAGGAAGCCATCCCCAGAGTGCCTCTGGGAGTGACTCTTGAGTAATGAGCGGGAAATTGCCACCAGCGCTGGTGGGTGTGAGCCAATTTTTTTAACAAAAGGAATAAAAATAAAGAAATAACTGTTTCCTCCACGACCCTTTCCATTCATTCTTATGACAAATACCTGCTGAGTGCACATAGTGCCAGGTACTTAGTGCCAGGTACTTTCAGTAAGAGTACCTTTTAGTAAGAAACACTACCTGCTCTTGAGGGTTTTCCAGGCCAGGGGGATGAAGAACCAAGAACGTGTTTTCAGAACTCAATAAGCACTAAGAGCGTAAGGGTTGATGTAAGAGAGGAGAGATTACAGGCAGTCAGAGAAGATCTCTCCCAAGAGATGCCATTTGAAGGAGAAGGACGTTTGAAGAGGGGAGAAAAAAAAAACAGAACAAAACCATTGAAGACAAATTATGTCCATGTGCAAAGCTGGAGACAGAATGCTCTGCACGGAGAGAATGCACGAGAAGATTCTCAGGCATTGAGTACTCCTGATGCGCTCAGGAACAGGAACAGGGCTGGGGAGGGAGAAGAGGGACTGTGTTTGCCTTCAGTCATGGCACTTTCTTTGGATTTCATTTTTCAACTGTAAAGAAGATACTTTAATTAGGAAAGGCAAGCCTTGGTATTTCAAGCCAATAGACTTTAATAGAACACTGTTTCTTGGTTTTTTTTTTTGCTTCTGTTTATTATTTTTTTTAATTTTATAAAGTAGTTCACTATATTTGTTTACATTTAATATTCGAACACCAATCCCACCACCATTACACCTTCCCACCACCATATTTCAGATGTTTCCAACCTGAACCCCAACCCCTGTCCCAAAGCAGAGCCAGAATAATTTATTTTGTATTTTTTGTTATGAAAAACCGCTGATAATGCTACAAAAAAGTTTCCTTAAAGTGTGAAAATTGTTGTATTCACCCAAGGGCCATTAAGCCCTTCTATAAGAGATCACTAACATGTTGTTAAAGGTTGAGCCTTGTGTGCTTTTATACATATATACATATATATATATCACTGTATCACTGTCCTCCTGTTGTTCATCGATTTGCTCGAGTGGGCGCCAGTAATGTCTTCATTTGTCCCTGACATGTGCTAGTGTAGCCCGATGGCATATAGGGGGCTTTTTCAGGGTCAGGGGAATGAGGGCCATCATTGTTACTGTTTTTGGCGTATTGAGTATGCCACGGGTAGTTTGCCAGGCTCTGCCGTGCAGGCGGGATACTCTCAGTAGCTTGCCGGGCTCTCTGAGAGGGATGGAGGCTTTTGGGGAAGCCTCTAATCACCTTTACAGGTGTTCCCAGTCAAGCATATAGGCAAGAAGGATACTTTCAGTAGCCCACCGGGTTCTCTGAGCCGCGCGCTTCCGGGAGTTTAGTTTTATAGTCTCTGAATTTTGGCCGTTGGTGGAATTACATGGCCATTAGTAGGATTACATGGCAGCAGTTGGTGGGCACAACTGTCTAGCTACTGGGGGATCTAGATGGAGGAGACCCAGTCCCAATCTGAGGAGGCTTGGAGATCTCAGCCCCATGTCCCACACACCTGGGTTCCTCTGCCATTTCCTTCATGCATGAGGCTCATCTGAGCGTGTGGAGAGTGGTCTCAGCACGGCTGTGGCTGGGTTCCAGATGTCTTCAGTTGCCAGTCGTCTGCTCAGGGCTGGGAGGGAAACTCAACCCGCCCCCCTCAAAGGGGCCCCAGTGAGGACAGCCAGGCGCAGGGGCAGGAGACTGCATTGTTCTCTTCCAGGAGCTTGGTTTTACAGTCTCTGGATCTTGGTCATTGGTGGGATTACACAGCAGTTGGTGGGCGTAACTGTCTAGCTAGTGGAAGATGGGGGATCTGGGTGGAGTAGGCCTAGTCCGGATCCAAGCAGGCTTGGAGATCTCAGCCCTGAGTCCCGCACACCTGGGTTCCTCTGCCAGTTCTTTCATGCATGAGGCTTGTCTGAGTGTGTAGAGAATGGTCTCAGCATTCCCTTTAGGATTGGTTGCCTCCTACTTTAAACCCCATAAAATGTGGTATGGTACTCTTGGAGTATGGGTGGTATGAGATATGAGTTGCAGCCGTGTTCCAGGAATGAGTTCCAGGAATAGGTTCACTCATGGGTGAGGCTTGGCCCGAGCATGTGGAGAGCGGCCATGAGGTTCTGGAGGTTTTTGGCTGCAGGAGAATCTGGGTCCCGTGGGGTGGGGAGCCCCTGGACCCCCATCCCCCGGGGCACCAGTGGGACATTGTTGATAGGGTATGAAAGCAGGAAAGCAGGGCCAATAAGGATGCCCACAGACTAGTATTGGAGGAACACCTCTGTTCCCTCTCCAGGCAGAAAGAGCGAAAGTTAAAACGGTGTGTTTCCAGAAACTATGATTCTTTCTGCCTAAGCGGGAACCACCCTCCAGGGCATCCCTGAGAAGCCTTCACTTGGTCCATTCATCAGCACCCACTTAGATATGAGAAAGACAGGGGTGCTCCTAAGGAGCGCTGTGCTCCCTAGGTGACACGCCCCTATCACCAAAGAGAAAGCTATGTTCCCAGTGTTTTGGTTTGTTTCTTTTCTGGTTTGTGAGCCACACCCAGCAACTCTCAGGGCTTATTCCTGGCCCTGCACTCAGGAATTAACTCCTGGCAGGTTCAGGGGACCATCTGGGATACTGGGGATGAACCTGGCCAGCTGCATGCAAGGCAAGAGCCCTACCTCTCAAGCTTAGAGCATGAAGTGGGAAAGGCCCTGGCCACCTCTCATTCATCAGGGTGGAGGCTGACCAGTCTCACCAGCAGAGATGGTGAGACCACTGGCAGTCCTAGAGCCTCCTTTTTTAGTGAGGGGAAGGGAGTTGGCCTCACCTGGCAGTGCTCAGGGCTTTCTCATGGCTCTGCACTCAGGAATCCCTCCTGGCAGAGCTCAGGAATGATATGGATGCCGAGAATCAAACCCCATCAACCATGTTCAAGGTAGGCTGTATTATTTCTCTGGCCCCAAGTTTCACTCCTTTTTCTGTGGCCAACTGACACTCCACTGGGTGAATGAACTTTGGTGTGTTTGATACCCAGCACCCCATATCATCCCCCAAGAACCACCAGGAGTGATCCCTGAACACAGAACCAGGAGTAAGCCCTGAGCACCACCAGGTATGACCCCACAAGAAAGAAAAAGAAAGAAAGAAAACCCAAAGGAAGTGAATTCTGACATATGCTACAATGAGGGTAAACCTTGAAAATATGTGGAATAAAATATATCAGTCACAAAATGAAAAATAGTGTCAGTCCACTTACATGAGTTGTCCATACTAGGCAAATCCATGAAGACAGAAAGGAGATCATAAATGAGATATTTTAAATTTATTTTTAATACAAAATCCTCCAAACTCTGGAGTCTAATTTCACATTCAAAGCCCTTCTCATTCAGGACAAGAATTTTTCATTAAAAAAAAAAAAGAATTTTTCATCAGGAGTACATGATCCGTATTCAGATGTTCAAAGTGTATAGTCTCCTTGTACCCAAGTTATTCCTAATTTAACAAAAGATTGCCAATAACCTAATTGAGTGTCCATTCAACATGTTAGAGAGGGACTGGGAATTCAGCTGGTCTTGCAGGGCTTCCTTGCAGACTCTGGGCTAGCTTCAGCTCTTTGACTCTGAGCAGGAGGAGCAGGAAAGCTGGGGACTGCAGGGGAAGATTGGCACAGGCAGAGGGTAAGGAGGGTGTCAAGGACCAGAAGGGTGCTGGTCTGAGAGATGACTGCAAGCAGGAAAGGCCAAGACATGGGGGCACTATGGGCACCACCTCTGATCCTCAGGCCCTTTATTGTCCCCCTGCCCTGGAGCCCTGTGGGCTGATGAGGCTCAGGGGCAAGTTTAGGAAGGGAGGAAGCTGGATTTGCCTCCATGTCTGCTGACATCTAGAGATTCCCAGAACCTCAGGGGCTTCCAGTCACCCTCCAGGTTCTTTCAGGGCACACAGTGAACCCCGCCATGTTGGCAGGGTCCCATAGCCATCTGAATCCGGGTTTGCCCAGGATTCCTGTCCCAGCCACTCCTAGCCCACCTGGACCTGTGGAATGAAGATAGAAGGAGTGATTGAGAGGGCATCTCATCTGATTCAGATTTAAACTGGAGATGAAAAAAAAGAGGAGGAAGACCAGGGGCTGGAGAGATAGTCCAGCTGGCAGAAAGCTTGCCTTGCATATGGTCCACCTGGGTTCGATACTCAGCATCCCATATGGTCCCCTGGGCCCACCAGGAGTATAGAGTCAGGAGCAATCCCTGAGCACAGCCAGGTGTGGGCCAAAAGTAAGGGAGGCCAAGGCTGCTGACCCTCCTGTGTTTATGCTTCTGGGAGAGATAGAAGGAGAGAGAGAGAGAGAGAGAGAGAGAGAGAGAGAGAGAGAGAGAGAGAGAGAGTAAAGCAAAGCAGGTACCTGGGGGTATGAACAGGGCCAGAGCTGAGGCTGGAGCAGTAGCACAGCAGGTAGGGGGCTTGCTTTGCACATGGTGGACCTGGGTTTGATTCCCTGCATCCAATATGGTCCACCAACCTGCCAGGAGTGAGTCCTGAGTGCAGAGCCCGAATAATGCCTGAGCACTGCTAGGTGTAACCCAAAACACAAATGAAACAGGGATGGAGTCACGGGCTGTAGATTCCAAGACTTTAAAGGCTGGCACCACCCGGTGACTCTATATCAGTTTCCTGTGATCACTCTGAGAGTGATGGGCTCTTTCTGAGCCCTAGCTTAGAAATCTAAAGAGGGGCTGGAAAGATAGTATAGGTAGGGCACCTGTCTTGTACACAGCAGACCCAAGTTTGATTCCCAACACAACATATTGTCTGAGCCCTGCTGCATATAAGCTATGATCAAAGCAAAAGAAGGCTACAGATGAGGTGTGACCTTGCCCAGGGCACCGTGAGGGGGTGCTGCTTTCGGATCTCTTGCTATCCCTCTGCCCTCTTGGGCGCAGGGTCTCTCTCTCATAGGACACTTGGGAGATGAGAGCCCATGCTCACAATCCAGGTCTCTTCACCTCAAGATCCATCACTAAGGCCAGGAACAATAGCACTGTGAGATGGGGATACAGCTTACACACGACTGACCTGGGTTCAGTCCCCAGTATCCCATACAGTCCCCCAAAAGCCCACCGGGAGTGGTCCCTTAGCATAGAGTCAAGAGTTAACCCTGGGCACCACTGGGTGTGAGCCAAAACCAAAGTAAAAACAAACAGATCTATCACCTGCTCGCACTTGACAGATTCCACATGAGCAGTCTTTTGCTTGGGAGGTGGAGATACTATTTGACAGTCACCTTTCAAGCCAGTCACTACAGGTGACAGGGAAGAGATCATGTCACTCAGCCCTGAGGGGAGACTGAGGTGCCTTTCCCAGAGCAGCTCTTGTGTGGCAGCAATAGTTCTGGGTGCCCAAGGGTTTCTGAGGCGAGCCTGGAGGCAGCGGGGTCAGTGCCCACAGGAAACTTCCAGACCCGAGGGTGAGCCGTTGTATCATGACAGGGCTTTTAGTTCTCTTTCTCCGTTGGCCTGCAAATTGGCATAAATTTTTGTTTATGGATATAAAATGATATCTCTAATGTGAAAGCTTCAAAGATTTTAAGAAAAATTATATTTCTATATATGTGTTATTTTCAGTATATTATCAGTAATTGACTTTTGTTCATTTTTGTTTTTTAAAATATGTTTTTAGTATTATTACAAAATCATGATTTACAAAGTTATGCTGTTCCACCATACAATGTTCCAGTGTGACTTCCCTTCACCAGTGTTCCTAGTTTCCCTCCCAAGCCCCAAGCCTATACCCTTATCAAGCACATAACAAATTTACTTCATATTGCTTGCCAGAACAAAATGGCAAATGGAATTATCAGGAAAATATATCAATAAAAGTCAATTTGTGATGATTTACCTTTACCTTTACCTGTGATGATTGGGGGGGGGGGGGGAAATGTTTTCAGTAGCGGCGTTCATTGCACCCTCTGGGTCCTGTCAGCTGGTGGCTGCCCCTCCGCCAGGCACAGGGTTCCCTGCTTGAATTCCCTACTTGTTTGTTCTGCCACTGGGGGCCACCAGGATCAGAATGTCCCGAGGCCCCAAGTTCAGATCCTGGCGGTCTGAATCAGGGACAGGTAGGGCACCCTGGGCATTTGCAGGTAAGGGGAAAGGTGGAGGCTTGAGGCTCTGAGGAATTTGCGCTGGAGATGTGATCAGAGGAACAGGGGGCGGGGGAGTGAATGAGGGGAGCCTCAGGTCCAGAGAACCCTCCAGATAAGGTTGTTACCACTTACCACTAGTGAATTCTATACCTCTGGCCAACCTCTTCTAGAGGGTTCTGAGCAGTGTCTGGAGGGATTACTCTCCAAAATAGTATTTCTCTACTCACTGTAGGGCCAGATGAGATAAGATGGGTTGTGGAGTGTGTGTGTGTGTGTGTGTGTGTGTGTGTGTGTGTAAGGGTGCTCACAAGCAAACATAACTGAGGCTTTTTTCGGGGAAGGGAACATCAAAAAGTCGTGCTGGGGGCTAGTCCTGGTGGTTCCCGGAGCAAATTGAGGTCAGCTGCATGCAAGGCGAGTGTCTTAACCCCGTTCGATGAACTGAGGCTGTGTTTCCTTGTTTTTGAATCACACCTGGCTGTGCTCAGGGCTTACTCCTGTCTCTGTGCTCAGGTATCATTACTGGTGGTGCTTGGGGGACCATATGTGGTGCTGGGGATTGAGCCCAGATTGGCCACATAAAGGCAAGTACCCTACCTGCTGTGCTTTCTCCCTGTCTCTGTATTGAAGCTTCATGAAACCCTTAGACTTCAGGGACGAACAGCATTTAAAGAGGCTGCCACCAGAGAAACGGCCCAGTTTCACAACTGACTTCAGAGAGACGCCAACAGCTGAGTTATTCCAGGTAACCAGCCACTGAGCCCAGATCTCTGGAGCCTTAGCTGGGTGGGTGCAGAGTGAGTCTCCACCCTGCCAAAGGCTCAGCATTCCACCCACCCACATCCTAGGGAAATGGCCCAGCTTCGAGACTGATCTCAGAAAGATAATAAGCATGGGGCTAGAGAGATAGTACAGCAAGTAGGGCATTTTCCTTGCATGCAGCTGACTTGGGTTCGATTTCTGGTGTCCCATATGGTCAGTGCCCTGAGCACTGCCAGGAGTAATTCCTGTGTGCAGAGCAACCTCTGAGCATTGACAGGTGTGACCCAAAAAGCACCCCCACACACACAACAACAAAAAAAAAGCAATACAAAGTAACTTATTTTGCATCTGCTAAGAAAGCAGGCTGGTGGGGGCTGGGGAAACTGGGGACACAGGTAGAGTGAAGGAGACATTGATGGTGGGACCGGTACTAGAACACTGAATATTTGGAGCAACTATATTCTGAACAACTTTGTAAATCACTGTCACACTGTCCCTGTCCTCCCGTTGTTCATCGATTTGCTCGAGCGGACCCAGTAACATCTCCATTTTGAGACTTGTTGTTACTGTGTTTGGCATATGTAGTCATGGGTAGCTTGCCAGGCTTTGCCGTGCGGGCGAGATACTCTCGGTAGCTTGCCAGGCTCTCTGAGAGGGGCGGAGGAATCGAACCCGGCTCGGCTGGGCTGGCTGCGCGCAAGGCAAACACCCTACCGCTATGCTATTGCTCCAACCATGATGTTTAAATAAAGTTTCATACCAAAAATGTTTAAAAGGGGTCTGATACTTTTAACCTCTTTCTAATTAAAGGGGGGGAAATGGTATATATTTCCTTCACTGCTTATTCATTCAACAGTCTCTCTTTCTCACTGACAGATATGAGTGCTCGCTCTCTGTGGTCCTATGTGTACCACAGATTGCATGAGTAAAGTTGGTCTAGAACTGCAGGTGCTTCAGAAGAAACGTGGATTCCTGAGAGCGAAGGGCCCTCTTGGCTGGCAAGGCACCCGTGATCTCCCCTCAGAGGGTCCTGTTTTCTGCACTTCGGCTATTCATCCTGCCACTTGTCTTGAGACCCTTGGAGAGCTCTGGTGGGGGTGATGTGGAAACCTGTCCCAGCACGTCCCCCCACCACCTGTCCTGCCACAGAAAGAGCTGTGACCTCATCAGGAGCTCTTGGCACTTGGGACGTTTCTGGCAGCACGCCGCACACTGGAGCACAGGTCCCCGGAGGGCACGGCGGGATGGCTGGCCCAGGCCTCTCCGGCACAGGGCTGCAGGCTGGAAATATTGCCCCTATGCTTTTCAAGTGAGCGCTGGGCAGAGACTATGAAGTCTGGGCTTCGTCTCAGGCCTGCACACCAGTCCTTGCACCCTGCCTGCTCATTCTGAAAGGAATCTGGACCTGACATTTATGCCCAATCTTAAGTGCGTCCTCCATATTGCTCTTGTATTAGGTTCACTCTTTGGGCACTGAACTGTACTTAAAAAGGAAATGACCGTCTATGTGGGTCTTGTTCAGGTCACCCTAAAAATGAATTTAATAAATGCACTGCCCCCTTCCCCCTCCCCAAGGTTATTAAGTTCTATTTGGATATCCTCATGCCCAGAGACCTTGTTTTGGGCCCTTGGGTGCTGAAGGAGTAATAGACATGCAGACCCGGTGCAGAGCCTCCCTCGTCCCTGGTAAGGTGCCTGGCTCACTCGTGAGGGGCCGCCACTTCACTCTGGGCTTAGTGCCCCTGAGGTTGACAGGATCCAGCCTTTGAGGAGACACTGACTCACACTGTGATTCACACCAGGAGCGCACACACACTATGTCCACAGACTCCAGCTTGGGAGGATGTAATTTTTGTCTCTTTTGGCATTTGTGTAACATCAGGCAGTGCTTGCAGGCCACTCCTGACTCTGCTTAGGGACCCGCTGCAGTGCTGGAGACTGGCCCGGGGCCTCCTGCTCAGAGGCTGTGCTCAGCCCGCCCAGCAATCTCTCACCCAGACAGGGGACAATTTTTTCCCCTCTACCCATCCTAGTCTCAGAATGGTTTGCTGTTCCTTTGCCCGGAAGTGGCAGAAGGATTTGGCTGCTGCTTCTCACTGTTGAGGGTTCTCACAGAGAGGGCCAGGGAGATCCTGTGATACCCCAAGAAATAAATGTCCAGGCCCATGATGCCTGGGTTTGAGCTCTGATTCTGGCACCATGACAGTCAGAGGACTGTATTATTCACTTGTTCAAAAAATATTTCTTGAGGGGTCAGGGTGATAATAGAGCAGGTAGGGCATGGCCAACCCAGGTTCAAGCTCTGTCCCATATGGTCCCCCGAGCACCGCCAGGAGTGATCCCTAAGTGCAGAGTCAGAAGTAACCCCTGCTTATTTCCTGGTATGGCCCCAAAAAGCAAAAACAACAATCAGAAACAACAAAAAACCCACCCCAAAAAACAAATACTCATTGAGCATTTACTATGTTTCAGAAACTGTGCCAGGGTGGCAGGGGGGGGTTCAGCAGAGAATAAGGGGTGTGTGGCCCTTCCCTAATGTGGTGATGTGGTAATGTGATTCCCTAATGTGGTAATGTGATTATCAAGTAATTTAGCATTACAATAGCACTGTCCTCCCATTGTTTATTGATTTGCTCTAGCGGGCACCAGTAACATCTCCACTGTGAGACTTCTTGTTACTGTTTTTGGCATATTGAATACGCCACCATTCTCTGCCATGTGGGCAGGATACTCTCAGTAGCTTGCCAGGCTCTCTGAGAGGGACGGAGGAATCCAACTAGGGTCAGCCGCATGCAAGTCAAACGCCCTACCTGCTGTGCTATTGCTCCAGTCCTGCAATAAGTTGGGATAAAGGAGGTAACATTTGATGAGGGAAGTTGGGGAAAGCCATAGTTACCTTTCGTTTTCTCTGGAATATGGGTGTGATAGCTAGAGGTGCAGAAGCCATTTTGTAATCACAAGGCAACAACATGAGGGCAAAAACCAACATACTTAGGATGATACAAAGGGAAGCAACAAAAAGCTTAAACCTTTGGCAACCTATTGTACCACTACTTGAGTCCTGGACACCTTTGTCCTCCACACTTTCTGCTATGGAAGATAAATGAAATGTCACGTGGATTGGCTTTTTCTAGCAGTTAGACACAGGGGGAAAAGTCAAGTACACCTAACAGACAAGGGTTTTAAACTATTTAACATAGAGGGAAGCAAGTATAAAGGCCGTGGGGCAGGACCAAGTACAAAGGCCCGGAAGCAGGAACAAATGCAAGGGTCTTGGGCCAGGAGTGAGTTGGAAGCGTTTGAAGAACAGAAACAACAGGAGTTCACTAAAACATGATGAACCAGAGGATGTGCTGGGCCATATGGGCTGTATCAGGTTTCCTTAGTTCTGTTTTGTTTTGTTGAGGCCACACCTGGCAATGCTCAGGAGTAACTCCTGACTCTACAAAGCAAGAATCACTGCTGGTGGGCTCAGGAGATCATATGAGATGACAGGGATCAAACTCTTGTTGGGCTTCATGCAAGGCAAATGCCCTATCCTCCTGTGTTATTGCTCTGGCCCCTTGTTTCATTTTAAATAGTGTTTTTTTTTTCTTTTTGGGTCACACCCTGTGATGCTCAGGGGTTACTCCTGGCTCTGTGATCAGGAATCACTCCTGGCAGTGCTCAGGAGACCATATGGGATGCTGGGAATCAAACCTGGGTTGACTGCATGCAAGGCAAACACCCTACCCGCTGTACTATTGCTCCAGCCCCTCATTTTATAGTTTTTATTGAGAGTTATTTAGAAAAATGTTAAGGGGAGAAGGACATTTGAGAGAGAAAAGAAAGCAGGTGGGGCTGTGAGCACAGTTGGTTGTGTGTGTGTGTGTGTGTGTGAGAGAGAGAGAGAGAGAGAGAGAGAGAGAGAGAGAGAGAGAGAGAGAGAGAGAGAGAGAGAGAGAGACTGCACTTCTCCAGAGTAGAAACAAAAAAGCAATGGAACAGACACGAGCAAGCAAGTGAGGTGCGTTTTCCAGGGAGGATGGAGCTCGCAGAGCATGCCTGGTCTCCTCAGCTTTCCTCTTAGCACAATAGCAAGGCATCGGGAACTTTGAGGAAGGGGAAAACATGGTCTAATTATGAGTTTAAACTTTTATTTAGTTCTTGGTTTTTGAGTCACACCCGGTGGTGCCCAGGGCTTACTCCTGGCTCTGCACCCAGGAGTTACCCCTGGCAGTGCCCAGGGGCCCATATGGGATGCTGGGAATCAAACCCAGTTTGGCCATATGCAAGGCAAAAGCCCTAGCTGCTGTACTATTGCTCCAGCCCCTGATCGTGATTTTAGAAAGATCTTCCTACAGGTCTGTAGAGAGCTGACCCGAGTGGCAGAGAGCAGTGGGGAGACCAGAAGTTCGTGGTGAGGGTTGATGGGCCCTGCACTGGTTTGGCAGTGGTAGCAATGGAGTCTTGGGGGACAATATGCAGATGCACCTCAGCACAAGGCTCTCTTCCACTGAGAGAGACTCAGGTTCAAATTCTGACCCTGCCACGTGTTTGTTGGCAGGCTCTGGAGCACACCATGAAACCCCCTACTCTTTCTCCCTGTCTCTCACTCCCTGTGGTGGGCCTAATGCTATTCTTTCTCACTGCGGGCTGCTCTTCTCACTGCCTTTCTCCCAGCCTTCACCTTACGGCTTGCCTGTCAACTCTGGTCATAGACGTCCTATTAGCACACCCCTTGCATGTGACCAACTTTGGTTCAACATCCAGCACCTGCGGTTCCCCAAGCACCACCAGGGGAGCCTGCATAATCCCTGGCACTACTGGACCCACACAGCACTGGATCCCTGGGCTCTTACATTGAACCACCAGCCTGGTTGGCCTGGAGTCACTGGACATGGCCCAACCCAGCTGAATTATTGTTTATTTTATTTTTTGCTTGGGAGCTATATTCAGTGGCACTCAAAACTTCCTCCTGTGGGGCTGGAGCAATAGCACAGCAGGTAGGGTGTTTGCCTTGCACGTGACTGACCCAGGTTTGATTCCCAGCATTCCATAGGGTCCCCAGAGCGCCACCAGGAGTAATTCCTGAGTGCATGAGCCAGGAGTAACCCCTGTGCAATGCCGTTTGTGACCCCAAAAAAGCAAAAAACAAAAACAAAACTTCTGTCTGTAACTCCTGGCAGTGCTGAGGGACTGACTATACGTGGTGCTGGTGATCGAACCAGAGTTGGTCATGTGCAAGGCAAGTGCCTGAACCCTTATACTGGCTCAAACCAACATTTTCTGTTTTCTTTGATGTTTTGGGCCTATACCAAGTCTTGCTCAAGGGCTACTCCTGACTCTGTGCTCAGTGGTCATTCCCAGGGATGCATGATGCTGGTGACTGAACTGGGGTTGGCCAAACGTAAGACAAGAGCCTTAACCTCTACACTATCTCTCCCCAACCCCGACCCCAAATTAAGAAAACCTGAAGTTCAGGAAGGTGACTCAGAGGTGGAGCATATGCCAAACACGTACGGGGGCCTGAGTTCAATACCTGAGTCTTTAGAATGAATAAAAAATGTATAAAACAACAAATATGAGCTTACTGCTTTGCTGCTTATACCTGCCCAAGGCTCTCACTAACTCTCAGCGAAGTCTAAATGCCTGACCGTGACACTAAGAGAAGCCAAGGTATTAACCAGGCTCATACACAGGCTGAAAGCTCTCCTGAGCTCAGACACGCACAGCTGTTCACACTCGCGGCCCTGCAGTTTGGATCTCTTGCCAGAGAGTTTAATGAGCAGTCTCCACCACCCCTTTCTTTCTTCTTTTGGGCCACACCTGGCTGTTTTCAGGTCTTACTCCTGGCTCTGCATTCAGGGATCACTCCGGGTGGGGCTCAGGTGACCATATGGGTTGCTGAGGAGCAAACTTGGGTTGGTCACGTGCAAATCAAAGCCCCCTACTGACGTACTATCTCCCTGACCTCTCTACCACTACCTTTCACACTGAGCCAGAGTGGGCCTGCCCTCCACAGAGTCTCACTTTACAGGGCTGCCAGAAGTGTGGCTGTGTGTCCAGCAGGGTAAAAATGTGTATTTCTGAGGAATCACTGAGTCCCTCAGAATCTGTCCTCTGGCAACTGTGTGTGATCCCCCTCTCCACACCCACACCTGCCCCAAGGACACTATTCTCCCCTCCCTTCCCTTCTCTTCCCTCCTCACCCCTTGCTTGTTGGGTCACACCCACTGATGCTTAGGGCTTACTCCTGACAATTATCCTGGTGGTGTCAGGGATCAGCTGCAAACAGGCAAGCTATCTCTCTGGTCCCTGAGATCATTTTCTATCTTCACTTTAACTTTCTTTGTTCATTATCCACAATCCCTGTGGCCAGCAGCCTACACATCTACCAGCAACCTGGACAGTTGGCTGCAGTGTGGACCAAGTGGTCTTCACTGCTGGACGAGGTCTCTGTCAGCATTACTGAGGGAGTTTTCAGGGCCTCTGTCACCAGGAGTGACGGAGACTAAGACTCAAACTCTTAGTTTGAGTTCCTGCTATTTGGGACCCAGGAGCAATTGTCTTTTCTAACACTGAAGGCCTCGACCCTTCCTACACCCTTTTACCTTTTATTCTGTCTGTGAATGTTCCTGGCTTGTGGGTAAAGGTCTTCTTGTCACCCCTGGCTGTGAACTGAAGGTTGGTCTGAGTAACACAGCCGATTCCTCACTGCCATTTTATTTAAGCAACACAGACCTCCTGGTCTGTGATCCAAGATACCGCAGGTAATGGTTTAACAAACATTTAGATTTGTATTATTTGTTTATAGGGAGTGCTCCCTGCAATGTTCCAGGGATCAAACTCAGGGTTTAGACTAAATAGTATAAGCTGCCACATTCCAGCCCTCCTTTTAAAAATAACTAATTTTTAGATGTTATTTTAGTCACCGTGGTTTACAATACCAGTAAGGGTAGGGTTTCATGCAGTAATATATTCCAGTACCACACCCTCTACCAGGCTGCTATCCCCGTGTGTCCCACCCCCATCCTACCCTTTCTGTGGTTAGCTTCCTACTAGAGACCAGTTCTCAGTTTCTGTTGCTTTGGGGCATATAAAGAAGCAAAAGCATTCCTACTTTGATTCTTTATATTCTGTGTATGAGAAAGAACAGTCTGAATCTATCCTTCTCCTTCTAACCAACTTCACTCAGTGTTATACTCTCAAGATCCATCCACATAATAGCTAATTGCATGGTTTCCATCTTCTACTCTCTCTCTCTCTCTCTCTCTCTGTGTATGTGTGTATGAGTGTGTGTGTGTGTGTGTGAGAGAGAGAGAGAGAGAGAGAGAGAGAGAGAGAGAGAGAAAGAGAGAGAGACATGCAGAGATGCAGAGGTGTTTAGGACTTACTCCTGGCTCTATGCTCAGGTATCTCTCCTGGGGGTCTCAGGGAACCATACGTAGTACTGGACACAAGTTGGCTTGCATATAAGACACGTGCCCTACCCACTATACTGTCTCTCCGACTTGATTTCATCATTTCTTAAACTATTGAGTACTATTCCATTATGTATAGGTACCATAGTTTCTTTACTCAGTCATCTTTTTTTTTGACATGGGTGTTTTCAGATTCTGGTGCTTCAATGAACATAGACGTATATATGCCTTTTCTGAATAATTTTTGGGCCTTATGGTAGATGCTCCAACGTGGATTTGCTGGTGATATGGAAGCTCAGTTCCTGGTTTTGTTTTTTTTTTTTTGAGGAAAGCCCATATTGTTTTCCAAAAAGGTTGAACCAGCCAACATTCCCACCAGCAGTGAATGTAGGTTCCTTTTTCCCCCACATCCATACCAGCACTGGTTGTTCTTGTTCTTTGTGATGTGTTTAAGTATCACTGGTGACAAAGATAGATTATTGATAATATCTCTTTTGGTCACCTGTGTATCTTTTTTGAGGACATTTATGTTCATCTCCTCTCCATTTTTAAAATGGTGTTGGTTGTTTTTGTTTTTCTTATAAAGTTCTACAGTGCTTTATGCATTTTGAATATTAACCATTTATCAGACAAGTGGTGGCAAATACTTTCTCCCAATGTGTGGTGTGTCTTTTTATTCTGCTCATCATTTCTTTTGCAGTGCAGAAGCTCCTTAGTTTGATGCAGTTCCATTTGTTAATCCTTGCTGCCATTTACTTGGTCAATGGCATTGAATCCTTGAAGATAACTTCTAGATTCAATGTCATGGAGTATACTGCCTGCATTTTCTCAATTTAATTTATGGATTCATAAGAAGTCTTTAATTCATATTGATTTGACTTTTGTGTGTGATGTTAGAAAGGGGTATCAATTCACTTTATTGCATGTAACTGGTCAATATTCCCAACACCATTTGTTGAAAAGGTTTTCCTGGTCCACTTCATACTTTTTGCTCCTTTACCAAAAATCTGTCTCTGGAATCTCAATTCACTACCTCCTTTACCTCCACTACCCAGCCACCGCTACGCTCCAGGACACTTTCTGGACACATCATAAGACACTTAATACCCATCTTCCAGGATTGCCGCACCATATTTGATAGGGTTCAAATATGGGAACACCTGCAAGGGCGATTAGAGGCCACTCTAAAATCCTCTATCCCTCTCAGAGAGCCTGGCAAGCTACCGAGAGTATCCCGCCCACATGGCAGAGCCTGGCAAACTATCCGTGGTGTATTCCATATGCCAAACTAGTAAATACAATGGGTCTCATTCCCCTGACCCTGAAAGAGTCACCAAATAGGCAGCATTAAGAAGGATGAAGAAATGGGGCTGGAGAGATAGCACAGCGAGTAGGGTGTTTACCTTGCACGCAGCCAACCCGGGTTCGATTCCCAGCATCCCATATGGTCCCCTGAGCCAGCCAGGAGCAACTCCTGAGTGCAAAGCCAGGAATAACCCCTGTGCATCTCTGGGTGTGACCCAAAAAGAAAAAAAAAAGGATGAGGAAGGAGAGGCTGATAAAATCTCAAGGCCAAACTAGGCTGCCAAAACGAAGAAAGACAAAAATGACTGTCTGTACTTTCAATGCATGTACGCTGGCATCGGATGCATCCATCGAGGAACTGATGTCGTACAAGTGCGAAAGATCAAGTATGACATCATTGATCTGACCGAGACAAGAAGGCATCAATCACATCACGCCGTTTTCGACACTGGGGAAGAACTGTTCCTCAGAACATGTGACAAAAGAGGGGTCGATTGTGTCAGTGTCCTTGTCAACACAAACTTGGCTATAAGCATTGATTCATTCAAATGCCTAACAACCCAAATCGGATGATTACACTTGAATAGATGTGGCTCACTGCCGGCAGTTGTCTACACACCAATATTCAATTATGATGAAGGAGAAATTGAGTTCTACATGGAGCTGGAGAAGTACTTTAAAGAAGACCACACCTTCTACAATATCATTGCTGGTGATTTTAATGCCAAGATAAGACCAAGAAGATCAGCTGAAGAACTCCACACTGGGACCCATGGTCTAGAATGGAATGAACAGGGTGAGAGACTGTCTGAGTTCATCATGTTGACCAAGACCATCCATGGTAACTCACAGTTCCAGAAGGCTGAATCTAAACGTTGTACTTGGGAGTCTTCTGGTGGATGATTCCACAATGAAACTGACCACATCATATTCAATCAAGGTTTTTCCTGACTGATGTCGCTGTTGTCCCAAAATTCCAAATGGGATAGGACCACTATCTCCTTTGTGCAAAATTCTACTTCATGGAGTGGGGAGAAAGTGCTGCAAAGTTTAAGAAGAGAACTCCCAGAACGACCACCAACTGGGAGCTCTTTGGCATTATTGCGGCAACATGGGAAGATGCCATCATTGACAACAATGATGAGGAATACAATTGACTGGTTCAGAACCTGCATGATTGTGTGAGGAATGCTGAGAGAGAGAGATAGCCACAAAAATATACCTGTCTTTGAAAAGTCTTGAGCTTATTCGCCAATGTGGCTTGGCGCAAGCCTCAGGCAACCGCAAGCGAATGTCCGAGATAGCAAAGCAGTGCAGAGAAGCAGTGCAGGAAGACCTCAAAGAGAGAAGAGCAACAGTACTGGCAGATGTGGCAGAAGCTGGGAAAAGCATTTACAACACCCGCCTGTCCTTCGCCAACTATAAGACCAAGATGACTGCCCTCCGACATCCTGATGGATCTATCACATCTTCCAGAAGCACAATGGAGATGATTATCCATGACTTCTACTCAGATCTCTTCGATAGCCACGTCCACCTGCCCACATGCCAAATTCCGCAGGATGGATATGTCATTCCCAACGTTCTCCCTTCCGAAATCCGACACGCCATTTCGTTGGTAAAGAAATGAACAGCACCTGGCCCAGACAAGGTCAGACCTGAACACCTGAAGAACATTGCCGTCAGTACTCATCAATACACTGGCTTGGCTCTTCACATGCTACCTGTCTGAATGCAAGGTTCCATCCCAGTGGAAAACCAGCAGGACTGTACTACTGTATAAGAATGGAGACATCCACGAAATTGGCAACTATCGCCTGATCTGCCTATTGTCTGTCATCTACAAGCTGTTCACTCGCGTCATCCTGAATAGGATTGGCAGAACACTAGATGAAGGACAACCATGCGAGCAAGCTGGGTTCTGCAAAGGATTCAGCACCATCGACCATATCCACACGATAACCAAGCTCATTGAGGCTTCTCGGGAGTTCAAGATGCCACTCTGTCTAACGTTCATTGATTTAAAAAAGGCTTTTGATTCTGTTGAGATAGAAGCAGTCATCGAAGCCCTAGCCAAACAGGGCATTCAAACTCAATACATCAGGATCCTCCGTGAGCTGTATTATGGATTCACTACCAAGATCTCACCATTCTACAAAGAAGTGATCATCCATGTCAAGAGAGAGGTTCAGCAGGATGATACCATTTCACTGAAACTCTTCAGTGCCACCCTTGAGGACGTCATGCGATGACTGGAATGGGAAGGAATGAGAGTGAAGATAGATAGTCGGCAACTACACCACCTCTGCTTCGCTGATGACATTGTTCTCATAACACCAAACATCAGCTGAGCGGCACAAATGCTGGCCAACTTCAACCATGAGTGTGGAAAGGTTGTACTACAGCTGAATCTCACGAAGACAATGTTTATGAGAAATGGTCTCATTCCTGAAGTTCCATTCACTCTCAACAGAATGAACATCTCCGAATGCAAGAGTTATGTGTACCTAAGTCGAGAAGTCAACATGATGAATGACCTGGCACCTGAGTTGCGTAGGAGGAAGAGAGCATCTTGGAACACCTTCAAGAGCCTTGAAGAAATAGCTAAGAGGATGAAGAAACTCCAGCTCCAAGCACATCTCTTTAATTCCACTGTTCTTCCTTAGAAACTTAGGCCTACAAAAACAGGGTGAGAATGCTATTCGGGTTTCCCAAAGAGTAATTGAAAGAGCTATGCTTGGAGTAACCCGCTTCACTCAAATGAGAGAAAGAATCCGGAGTTCCGACCTCCATCGAAGGTCAAGAATCAGGGATGCTGTCTCATTTGCCAAGGCATTGAAAATCAGATGGGTTAGACACATAATGAGATTTGGATACGGCCGCTGGACTAGAGCCATTACCTAGTGGATTCCTCATGTCAAAAGATCACATGGCCGCCCACCTACAAGATGGTCAGACTTCTTTGTCAAGACCCTGAACGATTGGTTTGAGGCTCTTTGTATTCCTAGAATGAGCAAACGCCATTGGGCTACACTAGCACGTGACAGGGACAAATGGAGACGTTAATGGTGCCCGCTCGAGCAAATTGATGAGTAACGCGATGTTAAGTGATCAAGTGGACTCTCAGTTCTATTTTTTTTTAACATCTTAAGTACTTGGACTTATAAAATTGATAATTATACTTTTCGTACATATCACGGTTTATATCACGGTCCTCCCGTTGTTCATCGATTTGCTCGAGTGGGCCCAGTAATGTCTCCATTGGAGACTTTGTTGTTACTGTGTTTATGGACTCTCAATTCTATTCCATTGATCTGACTCTGTTCTTACTCCAGAACCACACTGTTTTGATTATTAACACTTTATAGTACAGTTGGAAGAGGAGAAATGGAAGTCTCTATTCTTCCTTTTCCCTAGGGTTGCTTTGGCATTTTGGTGGGGGGCAGGGGAGGTTGTTACTATTCCATACAGTTTTATTTTATTTTATTTTATTTTTGCTTTTTGGGTCACACCCAGTGATGCACAGGGGTTACTTCTGGTTCTGCACTCAGGAATTACCCCTGTCCGTGCTCAGGGGACCATACGGGATGCTGAGAATCGAACCTGGGTCGGCCGCGTGCAAGGCAAACGCACTACCCACTGTGCTATCATCCATATAGTTTTAATAGCACTTGATCTCTGTCTTTAAAAAACATCATGGCACTTGCCTTGCACTAACCTTGGTTTGATTCCATATGGCCCACAAGCCCTGCCAAGGGTGATCTTATATATATTTTATAAAGTTGTTCACAGTAGTTCATTACAATAATATTCAAACACCAATCCCACCACCATGCACCTTCCCACCACCATAAGAGGAATGTGTGTGAAGATTGTTGTTTTTCATTCTGGAGCCATTTAAGCCCTTATATAAGAGATTATAAGAATGTATGTTAAACCCTAACAAATGTTTGTTGCTTTTGGTCGCTCCAGGACTTTCTGTGTTGCTCTCTCCTGGGAGCTTTATTTCAGTCTCTGGATCTTGGCCATTGATGAAATTACATGGCACCAAGGGCAGTTTGTGGGTGTGACTGCCAAGCTATTGGAAAACTGGGGTCCTGGGGAGGACGCCCAGTCCCGTTCTGGGCAAGTTTGGAGTTCTCAGTCATGGGTCCTGCATACCTGGGTTTTCTGCAGGTTCCCTCATAGGTGAATCAGATAGTCTGAGCTTGTGGGAAGTGGCCTTGAGCATGGCTGCGGTTGGGTTCTGGAGGTTTTCGGCTGCCAGGGTGCTGCTTGGAGCGGGGAGGGAACCCGCCCCCTCCAAATTTTCCCCGTGAAGACAGCCTGGCGCGGGGTCAGAACATCAGGGGTGATCCTTGAGCACAGAGGAGTAAGCACTGAGCACTGCTGGATGTGGTCCAAAGTTTTAAACACCCCCACCCACCAAAAATGCCATGAGTATTTTCATAAGGATTGCATTGCATTTGTATAGTGCTTTTGATGTAGGCAGGTAGACAGGGAAATGCCCTCAGCAATGAAACTTAGGTCAACAGAACTTCTGGGAGGAAAATCCTAAGACTTTTTCACCCTGTGGATACAGAAAACAGAACTGATAAGACCTTTGGCCTACCTTGAGGAGGTTGGACCCCACACGATGAAGTTCTTCAAACCCTCTGACCTCTACCTTAATCTGATTAAAATGTGATCTAGAGAAGAGTCCAGGACTTCAGATCAAGACAGCCTGAGAAGAGCCTATAAAGCCACCTTGAACAAAGGAAGGGTGCACTGCATCTCCCCTCCTGAGATGTGTACTTTCATGCTTTCGTGTCTAATGCTGAGATGTGTCTAGGGGTTTTCTCTGCCCTTAGAGAAGCCTGAGTTCTCTCTCTCTCTCTCTCTCTGCTTTTTGGGTCACACCCGGTGTTGCACAGGGGTTAATTCTGGCTCATACACTCAGAATTACTCCTGGCGGTGCTCGGGGGACCATATGGGGTGCTGGGAATCGAACCCAGGTCGGCCGCGTGCAAGGCAAACACCCTACCCACTGTACTATCGCTCCAGTCCCCCGCGTTCTCTCGAGTACCTCTCTCTCTTTCTCTTTCTCTCTCTCCCCCTCCCCACCTCAAGCCCCACCCCCCAATAAAATCTGTTGTACTTCACTGCTTGTCTACTCCTGACATTCCTTTCTGTGAGCAAGACAAGAACCCAGTAACCCTGGGTCACAGATGGCAGAGGCAGATGGGGAGAAAGTGACTGTCTTTACTTTGGGGGACCCACCGACATTACTTTGGGGGGGAAGATTGCTGTTTTGACAATGTTAAATTCCTCTAATCCATAGCACTGCACTGTCCTCCTGTTTTTCATCGATTTTCTCAAGCAGGCCCAGTAACGTCTCCATTTTGAGACTTGTTTTTACTGTGTATGGCATATTGAATACATCACGGGTAGCTTGCCAGGCTTTGCCATGCAGGCGAGATACTCTCCGTAACTGCCAGGATCCGAGAGGGGCAGAGGAATTGAAGCTGGCACGGCAGGGCTGGCTGCGCGCAAAGCAAACGCCCTACCACTGTGCTATCGCTCCAGCCCCTCTTTAATCCAAGAAGAGGGGATTTGTTGCTATTTCTTTGTGTGTCACTTTCACTGTCACTGTCACTATCACTGTCCTCCCGTTGTTCATTGATTTGCTTGAGCGGGCCCAGTAACATCTCCATTGTGAGACTTGTTAGTGTGTTTGGCATATCAAATACTCATGGGTAGTTTGCCAGGCTTTGCTGAGCGGGCGAGATACTCTCAGTAGCTTGCAGGGCTCTCCAAGAGGGGTGAAGGAATTGAACCCGGGTCGGTCTGGTCAGCCGCAGGCAAGGCAAATGCCTGTTTTATAGTTTTCTTTGTAAAAGTTTTTTGTTTGTTTTGTTTTGGGGCCATACCCAAATGCTCAGAGTTACTCCTGGTTCTGCACTCAGGTACTCAGTTAGTAAGTACTCAGGCAGTACTTGGGGGAATTAGGGGATGCTAGGGATCAAACTCAGCCGAGTGCCTTAGCCTTCAGGCCCTATTGACAGTTTTTGTTTTTGAAGTAAATAGATTTTATTTGGAGGATTTTTAGGTATGGAGGGAGAGAGAGAGTGAGAGTAATGTACTGAAGAGAGAACACGGGCTTCTCCAAGGGCAGAGAGAGAGCCCCTACACACATCCTAGCATTAGACACAGAAGCATGAAAGTACACATCTCAAGAGGGGAGATGCGGGCAACACGTGTTCGGGCACCACATGTGCTCGGCCATGTGGGCGCAAGCAGCACATGGGCTCGGGCAGCATATGTGCCGACAGTTTTTTTTTTAAATCATGAATGAGTGTTGGATCTTATCAAATGCTTTCTCTGAATCTATTGATATGATCTTATGTTTTAAGTTTTTTGTATGTATATGGTCCATTATGTTGTTTGGCTTGCATATATTAAACCATCCTTGTATCCCCAGGATAAATCCTATTTGATCGTGGTATATGATCTTTTTGCTGTATTGTTGGATTTGGTTTGCTAATATTTTGTTGATAATCTTTGTATCTATGTCATCAAGAATATAGGTCGATAGTTTTCCCTTCCTTTTTTTTTTTTTTAATGTCTGTCTGCTTTTGTTTAGCACCTTCACACTTCTTGGAAACCCACAAGCCAGCTCTGTTGTTCAGGAGTGGGCCAGATGACAACTCCTGACCATGAGGTCCTGGTGCACACCTCCAGTGCTTAGCTGAGATTGAGGGCACACTGAGTGGTGTTGGGCAGAGCCGTGTGTTTTTTCTGAGCTGGTGGGCAGGGAAAGATTGCAGGTCCCCACAGTCCAGCATTACTGTTCATGCGCCCAGATGCTTGGACACTAAGCCAACCTGGAAGATAATTCAGGTTTGAAGTGATGGAAATGCTATACTTGATGGTGCCCTGTTTGTGCTAACACACACCCACTAAATCATCAAATGCTAAAACAACCACAGAGGGCAAGAGACATAGCCTAAAGGACTGAGAGCTTGCTTTGCCTGTAGGAGTCCCAGGTTCAATCCCTGGTACTGCATGATTTCCTGAGCTCTGATGGGGGTGACCCTAAGCATGGAGTCAGGAGGAGCCCCTGAGCACTTCTGGGTGTAGCCAGAACCCCAAACAAACATAAGATGTTACAGGCGATGGCTTTTTTCCAGCTGGTGATTCAGGGTCCCAGATTCCGTATAGTCATACAGTTACCTGCCCCAAAGCCCTGCATAAGTGGTATCGTGCACTGAAATTTTGTAGTCAGAGAGCCCTGGGGAGCCTGCGTCATTGTCACACAAGCCACCACTTATTACTCACATCTAGGGCCAGGCTAGCCAGGACAGGCTGCAAAGAGCAGTGAGATGTTGTTTGCAGTCTCAGCCACACCTCACAGTTCTTAATCACCGGACCCCACCCACCTCTCCAGGTTGAGTCTGATGCTCCCACCTCACTCACAGGCAGCCTTAAGATTCCATGAGCAATTTCCCTGCCAGGCCAATGCTCGCGTTACACAGTCTACTCAACTCTCTGGAGTACTTTGTTGGTTTGTCAGAGTCAGGGTCACTCCCAGCAGTGCTCAGAGGACTATGGTTTCCAGGGATCAAACCTGGATCTATGGCATGTTCCCCCTAGCCCCCTGAAACCCTCTTTACCCTCACAGTTCCTTCCATCCATCCATCCATCCATCCGTCCATCCATCCATCCGTCCATCCACCCATCCATCCTGCCAGATTTCTTGACCATCTGTCCATCCATCTAACAAATATATTTGAATATTGAACATGTGCAGGGCACTAAAGTGTTGGGGATATCATAGTGAACAAAACAGAAAATAAACTCCTGTCCTCGTATTGCTAATGCTCCAGCAGACAATGATAAACAAGACCAAAGAGAACAGCTGTCCAGACCATGAGATGAAGCAAGGCTGGAAATAAGCAACTAGAGGAAGGAATTTAGGAGTAGGGGCAGCAATTTAAAGAAAGGTGGCATCTGGGAAAGGAGGTGAGAGTCCTGAGAGGTATGGGGAGAGGGAACAGCATGTACAAAGGCCCTGAGGTGGGAGTGACCCTATGTGCTTGAGGATAGCAGGGAGACATACAGGGTGGAAATAGGGTGGATAGAAAGGTCAGAAGTTACTGGAACTTTGCAGTGCAGGGCTGGGAGACGACTCCTTCCAAAGTCTACCCATGCTGGAAACACCAATCTGCCCCCTCCCCGTCTCACCCACACACGCTTTAAAAAATTCCCTCTTTCTCTCATTGCTGTTGAGATGGGAGTTGGGGAAATCACACACACACACACACACACACACACACACACACACACACACACACGGCTGTGGTCCTTGACAAGGTGACATCTCAGGTTGTGGTGCTTGCACTCTGGGTCATGGTGTCCACTTAAGTTTGTGCTCCTTGAGCAGTAATGCTGGTACACAAACACACCAGGTCTCACTCTTTGTTGAGGCAGAGTTTGGATTCTGGAGCCACACATGGCAGTGCTCAGGCAGTGCTCTGGCTCTGCAATCAGGATCACTCCTGGCAGGGCGAGCATACAGGGTGCTGGGACCAAACCAAGGTCAGCAGTGTGCAAGGCAAGCACCCTACCCACTGTCCTCTCTCTCTAGCCCAGAGGCCCAGTTATGTTGTGGTGTTTCCCCGGGGTGATGCCATGCTCACACACGTCCTCACACATACCATGCTCCTGCATCCTGGCTGTGAAACTGTACGTCTTTCTGTCGTGGTGCTCGCCCCTCAGTGATGCTCGCCTCTGGCTGTATTGTGTCCCAAAAGCACTTGTGGTGCTTGGGATCAGTTGAGAGCTCCCAGAATCAAGTCTGGCAGATCCTGTTGCCTGGAGCCTTACTACGCACCTTCCCCTCAACTGTGGGTCCCATGAAGATGACCTCATTTCCTTTGGCCACCTCATATTCTTGTTGAATACATGACAGGTGTTTACTGTGACAAAGGGGCTGGCTTTCTGAGCAACTCAGCCTCCAGAGAAGGAAGGTGCAGTCTTCCCTGCCCACCCCCCACCCCACACACACACACATACACGCTGAGACATTAAGACAGATGACTTGGATTCCTGGCCTAGACTGCGGGTAGAACACCCAGTAATCTCTTCCTCTTCGTCTGTCTTGCTAGATTCCCTTCTGGGGTACTGGGGAATCAGACCGGATTCAGGCACATGCGAAGCAAGCACCTCACCTGCTGTACTATTCCTTTAGCCTC
The DNA here is from genome assembly GCF_029834395.1 of Sorex fumeus. Lineage (NCBI taxonomy): Eukaryota > Metazoa > Chordata > Mammalia > Eulipotyphla > Soricidae > Sorex > Sorex fumeus. The sequence continues at coordinate 1,210,794 of NW_026606179.1, read as the reverse complement.
TGCACTGCTATACTTCTGACAACACCAGCCCATCACAGTGGTGCAGGTGATGGCCAAAGGCCTCAAAGGTGAGCTGTGGTGTCTAGTGGCCAGGCTGAGTGGCCTAGCTTGGGACTGACATTCTCCATTGTGCTCACCTCAGCCTCCAGCAGAAATGGATGAGCAGAGGTGGGTTGGGATCATGTTAGATATCCTTATCAGCAGGCAAAGATATTCCCAATTAGTTTACCCAGATGGCCGGTCAGCGGGTGTTGACACCCAGCCTGAGCACCCTCCCCGTGCCTGTAAGAATCAGATGCTGTTTTCACATCTCAAGACCCTCCCCAGGAGTGGCCCATCCATTTCTAACTGTGGGAGGCACTGGTGGGAGCCTGGGAGCTTCTGGATCTGGGGGTGGTGCTAGTGATGATGGCAGCAGGGGTCACATACTCCTGGGTTTGGTTCAGGCACCAAGGTCGGCTGCGCTGCATCCCATTCCTACAGTTACATCAAAGGCAGCTTCCTGTCCCAGTAGCCTTTGCTTTTCTTGTCCTTTGGGTGCTTTTGTAACCAGTCCTTGATCATTAACTCGTGGTGTGTGTGTGTGTGTGTGTGTGTGGCTGGGTGTGAGTTTGGAACACACCTAGGCGTGCTCAGGAGTGACCCCTGGCAGTGGTCTGGGGACCATATGTAGTGCCAGGATCAACAGGGGGTCTGCTGTAAGACAAGGCAAGCACCTTGGGGCTAGAGTGGGGTGTTTGCTTTGCATGCAACCGGGTTTGATCCCTGGTATTCCCATGTGGTCTACAGAGCCTGCTAGCAGTGATTCCTGAGTAGACCCAGGAGTAAGCCCTGAGCTCCACTGGGCATACGCCACCACCCCTCCGCAAAAAAAAAAAAAAAAAAAAAAAAGTGGTACCTATATCTCCCTACTCTCTCCATCCCAGCTGCCCTCTGTTTGACACACTCAAATTTCTGTTTGCCTGATTGCAGCTGGTAATCCCAGGAACGGGAAGCTGTTCACATTTTCCAACAAGGCAGCCTGGGGGCTCCATTCTGTCTGGACTGGACGGGCACACAGAAACGTCCCCTTGCTACAGAAGCTAGTCAGCGAAGGCTCATACCACTGAAAGCTTCTGTGGGTGTTAAGTACACTGGGCAAGACCCCACCCACCACATCTAGGAGACCGAGGCTGCTGAGGGTGGGTGTGGCCGGCTGCTCTGGAGTCGGCACGAATGACAGGCACAAACCCGCAAGGCGTCTCGGCAGCCAGTCTCTTTAATACCCTGCGGCTGAGACACCACGATGCTGAGAGGGGCCTCCCCGGGACCCCGCAGGTCACAGAGTGACTAACTGGATTCACAGACTCACCGGACCTCCCATGTGGAATTCAGGAAATGGGGTTTAGAAGGAGTGGGACCCTGAGAATAGCAAAGGGGACATGAGTGTGGACTGGAACCCGGCCAGAGGCCTGAGCCGAGAAAGGAAACTGCATGTGCGCCGAGGTCAGGCAATTCTGGGCACCACTTCCCTGCGTGCATGGCACTGCCCGCTCAACCGGCCACTATTCTTGAGCCAGAGGCCACTCTGTCTTCCAGCGAGTAGGAAGGCAGCCCAGGACCCAAGACCACCCAACATGCCCAGGTGTGTGCTTGCGCGCAGACACAGCATCGCTCTGAGAGGATGGAAAACCGCGTGGACCCTGCCCGCTGCCTTCCTGTGGTGGGGACTGCAGCGGTGACACCCCGTCCTTTGCACCTGAAAAACTAGGACGAAGAACTGGGACCCCACATACCTGCCATGCTCATCCCCGTGGGGCTCCAGGGCCTCCCACTACCTGTGCAGGGCATCCCCTGCCTCATACCAGGCCTAACGAGCTGCCACCCCTTCTTCCCTGTGACATCACCCAGCAGCCTTGCAGGTGGACAGCGCCCGTGGCAGGAGTCATGCTGTGAGGAGAGGACGTGGTTGGGCAGGATGGCCAGGACCACGGCCCCTGGCATGCCCCTCACCATGGACACATGACAGCTGCCACGCCCACTTCCGCCACACACCCTGGCCTCAGTCTCCTTCGGTCACTTGGATTGATGTGGGGAAGAACAGGCAGTGGGGGGAGGGGACTCCCCACAGCAGCCCAGTGGGGGAATAGCACGGCCACCGTGGCCCAGACCCCACGCTGACAGGTCCCGAGTAGGAAAGGCACATGAGCTGCCACTGAGCCTGACGGGGCAAGGAAGGGACATTCAGGGAGCAGGACGGGGCAGGAGGGCCTGGGCCCTCTGAGGGGAGTAGCGGGAGGGTGAGGGGACACCAGGCGGGGTAGCACCGAGGCTGTGGGGCGCAGATGGACAGCCGTCTGCAGTGGAGTGGGGCCTGCAGTGGCCGAGGCCTTGGAGCAGGAGGAGGCGTCTTAAGGCAGCCTGAGGTGAGCCTGGGGGCCACCCCCGGGAACTGGGGACGAGCTGTCTGTTGGCCTGGGGCCACACAGGATCCCCGAGTTCCCTGTGCCTCGAGTTCAAGTACTGTGTTCGCGTGCTAGGCTGAGCGGGGGCACCTGCGGCCAGACACAGTTTGCAGGGCCAGAGGTGCAGGGGAGAGAAGTGGGACGCTCCCCTCCGCCTTAACTTGGGGTCAGCCTGTAGGCCTGTCGCTGCTGAGGGTGTCTTCCCATGCACAAGGGCTTCCTGGCACTGGGTCACTTGCCCCGCAGGGACACGCGGCAGCAGAGCAGCAGGGAGGTCTCAGGACTGCGCCCTGCTCTGCCTGGGGCCAGCATGAACAGCTGACAGATTGGGACGGGAGTGGGGACGTTGGGGGGTGGGGGCTAGCCGGGAGTGGGGGCCCGGGTCTGGGGTCTATGACTCATTCTCTTCTCAAGCAGCACCGGGAATGGGGCAGCCCCAGCCTAGGAAGGGACGTGGCAGCGAACTCACCTCTTTCCAGCCATTTCCTCCTGTCCCAGGTTTCCCAGCAACAGGGACGGCCCGGGGGTTCTATGGCATCTTGCAATAGCCCTTTGCCGACAGAGCGGAGGAGCACCGTGGGGAGGATGGGTGGGAGGGCACCCGGCTCCCAGAGGCCAGGGAAGGCCTAGAGGAGCTGGGACAGGAAGGGGGTGGGTGACGCTGCCGGGTGACTGGGCCGGGGCACTCCCAGCAGGCAGCCGGCCAGGCCCCAATCTGTGTGGCTCTCAGTGTCCCTGCCCGAGGCAGGAAAACGTGTGCACAATGTCTGGGGTGGGGGCCCGTGACCTGCCTCGGGGTGTGGGGTCAGTGTTGAAAGAACAAAGAGGTGAACGGAAAGGTGACTCAGCACGAACAGGAGGCACCGCCTGGGCAACCAGCACCCCAGCCCCCAGCCCCGAGGCAGCTCCAGCTCCAGACCAGCAGGGCGCACCTCACAAGCTTTGCCAGGACCCTGGTCCCCAGCTCTCCCCAGGGAGGGCCCCCGGAAAGGTCAGCGCCACCGATGAAGGGGTGCTAGCACACTTCCCAGGTCTCACCAGGAAGGCGAGGCGGAAGCGGGGGTGACACCCGGAGCCCAGACAGGTGACAAAAGCCCCGCCTCAACTTGACCCCGAAAGAGAAAGATGCTCTGCAGATGCTCAGCGTCCTGCCACAGGGAGGCAAGGGCACTTTCCAAGGGGAGCCAGCCCCAGCCCCGTCCCGAGGGTCCTCTCTGGGGGAGCTCAGCTGCAGGGTGGACACTGGTGACAGGCTGCCCCTGGAACTGGCTCCTGGCTGTTGGGGGCGACCTGGAGCGGACAGAGGGGTGCGCCCCCCCTTGGGTATGCATGTGTGTGTATGGTGGGGGTGTGTGTGCTGTGGGCTCCAGAGCACAGGAGCTGGAGGAAGGGGCGGGACAGCACTGGTGGCAGCCACAGCCTGGCGCGCTGCCCCCGTGAAGTTGGCACACGAGGTTTCTTATTGCTCCTCTGGGCTCAGGGAATGGCATCCCAAGCTGCAGAGAGGAGGAGGCTGACCTGGTAGGCCGGTGGGGGGCAGGGCCGAGTCAGTCCTCACGCTCCCAGACAGGGGGCTCGCCGCAGGTGGGGCCTGACTGGGGCCACACTGGGCTCTGCCGTGTCTCTGCGGAGCGAGGCCCCCGCCCCGGGCCACAGTGGTGGGGGCATGCCCATGCCGGCCACCGCCTCCAGGGCCTGCAGAGCAGCGTCCTGACAAAAGAACTCCGAGTCCGTCCCCGGTGGGACCAGGTTTCCTGAGAGCTCGCCGGCTGGCCGGTGGTGGCCTGAGCAAGGGTCTGGGCTCAGCGCTCGGCTCCGTGGCAGGGCTACGGCTGCAGGCGCTCCAAGTACTGTGGCAGGGGGTTCTCTTTGACGTATTTCTGGATGTACCAGCACGTGAGATGGGCCTTCAGGTCCTCCTCCACCACGAAGTCCAATGCGGCCTGGCCAGGGGCAGAACGAAACAGCGTCAGCACCCTGGGGTGCCACCTGGAACCTCAGCTCCCGGGGAGGCGCTGGCACGCCCCCTCCTCCAGCTGGGGAGATGAAGGCAGAAAGTTCTAGAAGGTGGCCCCAAACCACACAGCATGTTAGAGAGCTAGCAGGCCCATTTGGACCCAGTGTGAGGACAGAACCACCAGAGCTGCCCTGGCAGAGGAGGTAAGGCACACCTCTGAGGCGCAGGATGGGACCGGGCAGGACTTGGCTGGGGAGCCCTGCCCGCCCAACTGGCCTCCTCCTGCCTCCCTCAGCTCTTCCTTTCCACATATCATGGAAACAGCAGCTCGCCAGAAGCCCAGCTCCTTCCTCTCTACTTTTTTTTTTGGGGGGGGGTGCTTTTTGGGTCACTTCTAGTGATGCTCAGGGGTCACTTCTGGCTCTGCACTCAGGAATCACCCCTGGCAGTGCTCAGGGGACTGCATGGGATGCTGGGGATAGAAACCCGGTTGGCTGCTCTCAAGGCAAACACCCTACCCACTGCCGGATTGCTCTGGCCCCGACCTCAGCCCCGTCTGCACCCGTACGCCATAGCTGGTTGTCACAGGCTCCCGAAAGCAAACAGGGGGACAAACCTGGGTGCCTGTGTTCAGAGGCCCCTGGAGGACGCCCGGCGTGCTGGCCGGCCTGGTGAAGCGAGGCAGCAGGACCTGAACACTTATTACACGCCCGGCAGCGAAGGGTCTGGCTCCTCTGAATCTGAGTCAAGTCTTTGTCACCTGCTGTCCTGCCCTGAGCCTGGTCCATCTCACCCCCCAGACCCTTCCCTGTAGGGTCCAGTGTACGTGCCCAAGCCGCAGGTATGGGAGAGGAGACGCTGTGGAAACGCCAAGGGAAGTGCCAAATGACCTGGGCAGGGTGGGCAGCAGCTCCTCAGGGAGAAAGTGGGGAGGCCCCACCCCCAATTTTACCTGCAGTGACCCACAGGGGATCCTCCTTGGTCACACCTGGGTGAAAGGAGAAGGTGGCCAGGGCTTTACCCACCCGTGCCGCGGCAAGGAAGGCAGGCAGCCGGCAGGAGCAGCGGCCCCAGCAGGTTTCGGGCCCTTCTTAGTGCCAGGCTGCCCCTCTCTCTGGGGTGTGCTGGGGGTGTGAAGAGGGGCACGTGCCAACGTACTCCATCCCAGGACACAGCATGATGCCGAGCGTGGGGAGGGCAAAGCCATGCCTGGCACTAGCTGGCACTCTGCTCCCGGGGGCACAACCTACCTTGGCGAGGTGCTTGGCGATGCCACGGCCGCGGTAGGCGTCAGGGACCTCGGTGTGCTGCAGGTCCACGGTGCGCTTGCCCACGTACTCGTAGAGCAGGACAGCCCGGTCATGGCACCCTGTGGGATGGAGGCGCACGGGTGAGGCCGCAGGGGCTGGGGGCCGGCCAGGCAGGGGCTGGGGCGGGGCTGGCCTCTGTGACCAGGCCGATGGGGCTGCACCTCGGGAAACCCCTCTGTGCCTCAGTTTCCTCCTTCAGAAAGTGGGGAGGCAACGTCACATTCCTGCCGCAAGGGATCAGTGAGGAGGTGGTTTGGGGAGGCACTGCTAGTCCCGGCACCCCCACAAACCAAAGGGGCTGGCCGGGATATGTGAATGGACTGCCATGGACATGTCAGAGCCCAGCCTGCAACTGACCCTGGGCCCAGGGAGGAGGACAGGGCTGTCCTTGCCCCCTGACCCGACTCCTGCTTGGGCAGATGTCCTCCACTGCGCTAGCAGGGTTCACTCTCTCCCACCTGCCAGCCCGACCCCTCCATGCACCTATTCGTCCGGCTCACCTACTCCTCTCCAGAAACAAGCCCCAGGACTGGACACTGTGCCAGGGACACTGCAAGCACAGAAGTCTAAAGTCTCATAGAAGGGACACAGGCAGGCTCTGAGCAACAGCACAGCGGGTAGGGCACTTGCCTTGCATGTGGCCGACCGGGTTCGATCCCCTGCATCCCACATGATCCCATGAGCTGCTGGGAGTGATTACTGAGCACTGCCAGGTATGGCCCCCCCAATTTTTTTTTTAAAATTAAGGCACATGAAGGGGAGGCTGAGAACAGACCAGAAGAACAAGTTCACGGCACAGCAGGGGCAGAAGATGGGTTGCTGAGACACAGAGAACCCTGAAGAGGAGTGGCCTTGGGGAACTGGTGTCTTAGCAGAGGGAACCAAAGCAGAAGCAAAAGCTCTGAGGCAGGAATGCGGACCGGGTGACTGAGCAGAGACGGGAGGGGCCGGGCTGGGACAGCCTTGTGGCCTGGAGGGCCGGGCACCAGGGGTCACGGGCACCAGCTTGATCCTTCTCTCATGGCCCCCCCAGTGCTCTGAGAACAGCCTGGGGCAGGAACAGGGAGAGCAAGGGGGTGGTGACGGGGTATGGCTGGGGCAGGGAGGGGGACAGGCTGCCAGTGTTCTGGGTACAGCAGGCAGACTGCGGGCAACTCAGCTGAAAAAGTGAAAGGGAGTGAGGCCAGCCCCACGGAGCTGGGGGGACGCGGGCACTCAGCAACAGTGGTCAGGGGACCCTCCTATGAGAAACCCGGAGCGGGAGGCCACTGTAGGGAAGTGGAAAAATAACACTGGCTGGGCAAAGGTCCCGTGGCTGGTCTTCAAAGGCACACCAATGTCCACATCTTTCTCTGCTCTTCAGGAAGCAATCCCCTTTTGGCTTAAAGCAAAAAAGGGGCCAGCAGAGAGAGAGAGAGAGTACGGTGGGCAAGGTCCTTGCCTTGCATGGGGCCAACCACGTTCAATCTCTGACTCCCCCATATGGTCTCCTGGGCCCCACCAGGAGGGATCCCTGAGAAAAAAAAGCATCTCTTTTGCTTTGACTTTAAAAGACCATGAAGGATTTGTTCTTTGGGGTCCCTGGACTTCAAGCCTGTCACCTGTGTCAAAGCAGAAAAGAGTGACAGATGAAGGTCTCTGAGAAAATCTGACAGAGAGGGGGTCCAACCTCAGCTGGGGTTCCTCCCAGAGCACCCCCAGGGAGGCACAGCCCATCACCCTGTTCCACACTGGACACTAAAGTCCAGCTTGGCAGTGCATGGGAGTCCAGGTGACCATGGGGCCCAGCCCTCTGCCTCCTGTCTGGCCCCGCTCCCTCTTCCCAGAAAGCCCACCCCCTTCCAAGACCCACCCAGGTGCCCAGTCCTGCCCCCCAGCCCCCAGTCGCCTCCTTGGAGCCTAATGCTGCCACTTTTCTCACCCACTGGCCACTCTGCTCCCTGCCCAGCCCAGCTCCTGCGTCCATGCAGGGGAGCAGAGACCGGGAGGCTCTTGTGAAGGCCCCGTTCCCAGGCACAGAGTTTTGGAGTTACTTGGCCACTGAGTTACTCAAAATCTCCATGGGACTGGCAGGATTCTGAGTGACAAACCTGAGGAGGTGAACAAAATGGACCAATTGCCCCCAGTGGAGGGAGCCAAGGAGAAGGGCAATTAGTGGGGCTTGAGGCAGCTACAGAAGCCAAACATGAGGAACACATTGGAAATTTCACTGCTGTGTGGACGCAGCGGGGTTAAATCTATCCCTACTCCACCACGCCTCAGCTCTGTGTTGGACAGAAGCATTCTGCAGGGCCCATCCTCCTTATACATAATGCCAGACTCGTAAGCAAGGAGCTGGAGTCAAGGGAGCAGAGAAGGGGGGCCATGCAGGCCACAACCCAGAGGAGAGAGCACAGGAGGCCTATCATGAGCACAGGAGACAAGGGGAATGAGAGGCACCTGCAAAGGCCCTGAGGCAGCACACTGCAGGAACAGCAAGAAGGCTGCTGGGGAGGGTGCATGCTGGAGGACCCAGGGTCAGGTCACAGTCCACTGAGAGGACCTTGGCCTTTGTCCTACCATCATCCACACACAGCAGGGAGGGGCCCCAGGCCCCTGCAAAGCAGCTAGTGTTCCTCTATTCACGAGTCTCACCCCCTTGATACTCCTGTAAGGGGCAGGACAGATCGTAAGAGCTCAAGGTACCTGCCCTTCTCTAGGCCCACCCCAGCTGGAGTCCCCAGCACTACATATGGTCGTGAGCACCACAAAAAGACAGCCCCGCGCACAGAGCCAGGAGTCACCCTGAGCATCGCCAGGTGTGGCCCAATCCCTCCCAAGCCCCCAATGTTCCTGGATAACCTCTTGGGTCCTAGAAGAACACATCCTGAGAAGGCCTGGGGTCCTCACTGGGGAGCCCCTTGAGCTTCTCACACAGATTCGGTCGCTGCCATGTTCCTAAGCCCTGCCCAGGGCAGACACATCCAAGAAGTATCTGCCCCGCAAACAATCTCTCCGTCTCTGTGCCAGACACGTCCTGGGGGTCTCCAGGCTGGTCCGGTGCCTCCCCAGCCCCGCTCTCTCCACACAGTCTGTGAGCGCTGGGTCACATGGGACACGGGAGCAAAGAGCCTGGAGAGGTTGGAGTGTCTGGGCTCACCTGAGAAGGTGGTTTGCTGCTGGGGTCAGTTTGAGAAAGAGGGGGGTACCTGCTCCCCACTGCCCGGCCCCACATGGGCCTGGGGAGGAATCGGGGCCCTTAGGGGCTGGAGTAGAAGTGCTGGTCTGTGGCCTGGGCAGGGCCTGAGGACAAGGCGCAGTTCCAACTGCCTGCACCTGACCGTGGCCCAACCATCCCCCTCCCACACATGCGGGAGCTCCCAGGTGGCCCTCCCCCAACCCCACGCTCAGGCCGAGATGCCCATCCTCTTGTTCTGTCTTCTCTCACACTCTGACCGACCCACTGGCAGGTCCAAGAACACAGTGACCCACTTGGGTCTGTAACCTGACCACTGGCGACCACTCCGCGGCCCCCCATGTGTGCCTGCAGACGCTGGGTCAGCTCCTGCCTGTCCTGGGAGCTCGATAGTGGTACCGGCCTCTTGGCTGCTACACACACACAAATACACAGTTGCACAAAGAGAGAGACACACTCAGTTCTGACCTCTGCTCGCAGCAGGGGACTCTCTCCCAAGGCTGGTGCTCAGGGTTCAAAGGTGACCCGAATATTTTTTTCCTGAGGGCATCAGTAGAGGTGGGGTCAGTGGGTGTCCCAGGTCCCTGACACATGGTGACCCCATCCCCAGAATCTGGCCCCAAGAACATCACTAAACTGCACCCCAGTCTCTGATCTGGGCTGGGTTCTGGGGGTAGCCAAGAACCCCAAGTGTCAAACTGGCGAAGAGGGGCAGTGCTTGGCCCTGGGGGTGGGGGGAGTCACAGGAGTGATGGGCCAGCTCTCCAGGTGTCCGATGTGCCCGCTCTCCAGGTGTCCGATGTGCCCAAGGGCACTTGCATGCTGAGACAACCGCAAACCCTCCCCCGAGATGGGGATCTGGAGTCACCTTCTCCTCTGCCCCTGCCAGAGCCAAAGGCCCCAGAAAGCCATCGGGGGAAGGGGTCACCAAAAAAGTCTTCCTCGGGACCAGGGAGAGGGCTCAAAGGGCTGGAGCACGTGCTTTGCGTGTTTATCCCTGGCACTGCACGATCCCCCCCAACATCAACCAAAAGGAGCCCCCAAGCACCGTCATGCGTACCCAGTCCCCTGAAAAAGAGAAATTAAAAGAAACCATCTTCCTGGTAGGTGGGAGGAGCAGGGACACAGAGTCCCCAGCTCCAAGGGCAGTAGTGAGCTGCTTGGGTACTGGGAAGCTGCAGAGAAGCAAGTTGAGGGCAGCAGGTGCAGGTGCAGGTGCAGGGACTGGCATTCCCGAGCAACAGTGCTTGGATCCTGGCTCTGGGAGGGCCACGTATGGGGGCTTGGAGAGTTCTGTGTGAGGCCACGCCCTTCACAGCTGGGAGGTAGGTGGGATAGCGTCCGCTCCCCTCAGTGGACACCTGTCTCGCGAGGTCACTGTTATGGGCTTGGGGCAGGTGGCCCCTCAGTCCTGCAGGCACCAGGCCGGGCTGGGCTGGGACAGCCACTCCTATTGGGGTGCTCAGTCTTCCTGGCTGCAAGGGGGTCAGGGGTGTTGGAAGCACCCGGCTTCTGGACCTGCCTGGCCCCCCCACAAGGGTGTTTTGGCAGCAGCTGAGAGGGAAGCAGGAGACAGAAGAAAAGGCTGCTGGCGGGAGCATGCATCTAGCTCAGTCCCCTCTGCTGTGAGCCTTGGTTTCCCCACCAGCCTAGTACGGCCTCCCCTTCAATCTGGAGTCTTCTGCACTCCCTACCCGGGCGAGCAGATGGCCATCTCCCTGCTCCTATCCCCTCTGCAAAGCCAAGCCAGTGGTATCCTCCACCCCAACTCTGCTTCAGACCCTTCCAAGTGTCTGCCTCTCAGTCAAAGGCAAGTGCTTGGAACAGCTCCTGGAGATGCCCCACACCTCCCACCTTTACCTGTGCAATGATCCTCCTCCCTCTACAACTCCACTCCCTGCTGCTGCAGACACACGGTGGAGAAACACAGGGCCTTTGCACCTGCTGCACCTCCACCTTCAGAAGGCTCATTCCCCCCCAGCTCCCTTCCCTGCCCTCTTTCGGTTTTCCGGTCTTTGGGTCATACCATACCCAGGGCGGTGCCTAGACACTTGAATGGGAACAGGAGCCTTTTCCCGACACAGTCCCTGTTCTGCTTTCTTCCCAGGCCCACATGTTTGTTTTGATTTTGTGCCGCACCTGATGATGTTTAGAACTTACTCCTGGCTCTGCACTCAGGAATCACTCCTGGTGGGGCTCGGGGGGACTATAAGGATGCTGGGGATTGAACCCAGGTTGGCTGTGTGCAAGGCAAGTGCCCTAAACTGTTGTACTATCACTCTGGCCCCAAAGGCTCACATTTTCTAAGACTCTTTCCGCCCAAGCTTAGTCAGGCCTGCCAGTCCCAGCACCGAGAAACACAGCTGGGCACATGCGGGTGCTAAAGTCCCATGGAATGCATCCCAGTTCCTCCACCTCTGGGGTAGAGAATCCCCCACCATGCCTCTGCCTCGTCTGTAAAATGGGAATAGCAATTTTCCTACTCACACCCAAGGAGGATCATGTGGCTGGACATGCCAGGCCCCGCCTGGCACACAGCCAGCCACCTCCTCACGAAGCACCCGAGCCTGCTGGCAGCTCTCAGCCTCTCAACCATGGGGACAGCTTGGCACACAACCGTGGGACAGCCCCGGGCCACTGGATCTCTCTGTCCTGCTGGGTTCCGCTCAATGGACACAATGAACCCGCCTCAGGGTCTGCCCTGCAATGCAGGAGATCCCCAGGTCCCAGTGCTGGCAGAACTGAGACCAGAAACCGGTTCCCTCTTCCCGCAACCATCACCTTGGCTGCACGGTGCTCTCCTGGCATGCAGCACAAGGACTGAGGCCTGACCAGTGCCTGACGCACGGCCGGCAAATCCCCAGTTAACTTTTATTTATGTTTAGAAGCGACACCTGGTGTTGCTCAGGGATCAACTCCTGTTGGGGTGCCCGGCCCAGCTGTGTGAGACGGCAGAGCTGGGACCCAGACTGTGGCTGGCTGAGCCTGGCAAGCAGCTTCACTGCTGCACTCACTCGCTCGCGGACTGCCCTGCCCCCACTCAGTCCACTTAAGAGTTAGCCAGCTGGGCAGTGAATTCTGGAAGGGGGCAAGTTGAGACATACGAATGGGCATGTCCAGCCCTGACCACTGCCACCTCAAGAAAAGGCGTACTGGGGCTGGACGCATCTGGAAGAGACGGAAGAAAACCACAAACATTCCCTTTCTCTTGTGACTGAGTTCTAAAGGGCCTGCTGAGCACCCTCAGGAACCAGAAGTTTCTCTGGACTCTCAGAAAAGAGAATCTGGCCTGAGGGTCATGGCCAGCCGGGCCCACGTGGCGATGCACACTTAAGGACCGGCTGGTTAACTCTCAGGAGGAAGGAGCTTGTGCCGGATCAGCTGGCCGCCTTTCAGCTCTGGAACTGGGAGATGCCGGCAAGTCGCTCCTTCCCCGCAGGCCCACATCTCCCGACTGTTGGGACAGATGGGCGGAGTCTGGCTCAACGCCCAGCAGAGCCCAGAAGGGTCTGAGCAAAGCCCCAGGCCCAGCCCCTGCCCCGGTCACTCCAGCCAAATACAAGGGGGGGGGGGGGGGGGAGTATGGTTCTGGATCAGATCAGAAACAACCCGGTCCCAGTCCTGCCCACCTTACACCTCAGGGGGGCCTTTCCCTTCCTGGGCCTTCTCAGAAATGGGCACGGTGGCCTTGAGGCACCTTTCTGGGTTGCCCACTGGCAGAGGGAACCAGGCTGGGAGCGAGGGAAGTGATTAACACAGAAGGGGTAAGGTTTCTTTAGTTCTATTTTCCACCTTCCCCACCTCCCCCTCCCCACTGTAGGTTTTCTGTTTTGTTCTGATCTGTTAACTGGAATCTCAAATACAGACCCCCCAAAATAAAACAAACAAACAAAAAAACCCCAACAAGCATTTCTCTGGCGTGTAAGTGGGGGAAGAGAAAATAGAATCACGCCTCTAAGAAAGTGGAACCTTTCTTTGGCAGGAAACGAAGATCTGACTTTGGTTTTCGCCTTTGCAAACACCGCTCTGTCCACCTTTCGCAGGACTCACTACGTGCCGCAAACCTTACGCCGATCCTCACGGCGGGCAGCCGGGCAAAACCAGGCGCCCGGCAGGCGCTGGACACTCCCCGAGGCGCGCCGGGGAAACTGAGTCCCGGGCACGCGGCAACTTGGCCAAAGTCTCGGAGTTTCCTGGGGGCGACGCGACTACTCGGCCGCCCCGGCCCGGCCCCTCCGCGCGGCTCCCGGCGCGGCACGCGCGGAGCAGGTGCGGGTCCCCCCAGAGGGCCGCGGCGGGGGTCGCGCAGCCCCGCCCGCGCGCGCGCGCGCCCGCCCCGCCCGCCCCCGGCCCCGGCCCGCGGCGCCGCAGACAAAAGGCGGGGGCGGGCCCGCGCGTTACCGTTGAGCCGGACGCTGAACTGGCGGCGCCGGCGGTCGTGCTCCACGCGGATGGGGCAGCCGGGCTCCAGCGCGCCCAGCGGCCCCGCGGACGCCGAGTGCGCCATCTGCGAGCCGGGCGGCGGGGGGCGGCGGGGCGCGGGGGCAGCGCGCCCGCACCGAGACCGCGGGCGGCGAGCCTAGAACTGACACTCGGCGGCGGCCGCCGCGGCGGCAGCAACAAAAACCGAGGGGGGGGGCCAGGAAATCAGCTGTGAGGTCACGTGCCGCCCGCAGCCACTGGGCGCGCCGCCTTTTTGTTTTGATACATTCCTTCCGACTCTTAAAGGGGCCGCGCGCCTCGGCGGCAGCGTTGCACTCGCACTTCCAAACAAAACAACACGCGCGCGCGTGCGCGCCCGGGGGGCCTCGGCCACTCTTCCTCCTCTCGGTGTTTGGCCCAGAAGTGGCCTGGGGATTTCTGCAAGGGCCCCCTCTCAAAAGGATGGAGCACTCTGTGGGGAAATTCGAATAATCCCCATGAGGGTCACCAAGGCCACCTAAGGTCGTCAGGCCACCCTTGTTCTGGGAAGGGTCTGTGCATTGGCAAAGCTCCAGGAAGTGCGCAGTGCAATTTCTCATCACCAGCCTGAAAAATAGGTATGCTCGAAACTTTCAAGAGAGCATACGAGATCTGGGCCTCTGGGCAAACGGATGCCATGGGCCCATGTTCACCGGCGCTACTAGGAAAGGGTTATCCTGAGACGCTTTTGGGGGATGGGGTGAAAAGTCACCTCCCCGCAAAAGAGGACAGGAAGTGTCCCTACAGATCCTCCAATTATTTCCTCGTATGGGAGAACTGGAGACGCAGGGACTCGTTTGAGAACACACAGGATTCCCATGGCCCAGGCTTCCTCTTGGAAGGGGGTCTTGACTAGCGCCGCCCCCCACCCCCAATCCTTCTCCTGTCCTGCACATACCTAAAGCTGTCTCCCCCCACCCCTAGCAGAGCACTGAATCACTTGGCTACTGGTTACTTGGACTAGTTTGTTAATTCGGGGGTAAACATGACCACCACCCTAGTCAAGATACAAAACACTTGTGGTTTTTCTCGGAACCCTTCTAATCAGTGCCCCACCCTTTGAGGTAATCACTATCATCGACACTGGACAGCCTTGACTAATTTGCTTTTTGGAGCCCTTCCTATTAACAGGATCCCACGGTTTGGACTTTGGGGATGAGGGTGCAGGTTCCTCTCTTGGTGCTGATCTGTAGTAGGCCCCCAGGGCTAGATTCGGTGGGGCACCAATACGGTGCTTGGATAGACCCCAGCTGGGATCCGTCAGAGGCAAGGCATATGCTCTGCTGTCTGTATTCTATCCCTGACTAGCTTGCACATTTTACTCTCTGGTTTCTTTCTCTCTGGGGGGCAGAGGGCCTTCCTCAGCAGTGCTGGAGTGCTAGGTCTGGAAACCATGTGCATGCCAGGCATGTGTTTCAGCCCTTTGAGCCCTCTTCCTGGAACCTCTCTCCTTTAAAAAAAAGAAGAAGAAAAAGAAGAAAAGAAAGGAAAGAAAGAAAGAAAGAAAGAAAGAAGGGAAGAAAGAAAGAAAGAAAGAAAGAAAGAAAGAAAGAAAGAAAAGATCAGGTGGCCAGAATGATAGTATAATGGGGAGGGCATTTACCTTGCACATGGCTGACCCAGATTCCATCCCAGGCATCTCGTATGGTCCCTTGAGCACTGCCAAGAGTAATTCCTGAGTGCAGAGCCAGGAGTAAGCCCTGAGCACTGCCAGGTGTGACCCAAAACAAAAAAATCAATAAATTCAAATTTCAAAAAGATCAATCCCATGCCACCTCCCACAGCCTCTCTTCCCTTTGTTGTTGCTGGGTTGGGGGCTAGGGAGGACCCTTGGCTGTGGTGTTTGCAGTTGTGGCTGGGGATCTCCTGGGATAGTGGGGTCCCTGGGGCAGCTCCTTTAGCTCACCCACACGCTTGGGCCCTAGTGCCCAGTTTCTTCTGTTCAACATTTTCTCTCTGAGATTCTTCTGGATTGTTGTAAGTATCTTTTCCATCCCGGGTGGTGGCCCATTGCTTGTATATACCATGGTTTATGTGTCCATTTATTCATGAACAATGAACTCTGTCCATGATTTGGAAACTATTATTCATTATTACTGATACTATTTGACTGTTATCAATAAGTCTGCCACAGATGTTCTTGAACATGTGTTTTGGTGACTGCCTTTTGGTTGGATTGCTATCAGGAATGGATCACTGGTTTCTGTTTGTTTTGGTGCCAAGTTTCCTACCCAGGGCTGCCTGCAGCAAAGCAGACTTACATGCCCGGTCCCTGTCCTGGATCTGATAGTAGGTGTCTATAGTGGAATGAGAAATGGCCAGGGGCTGGAGCAATAGTACAGTGGGTAGGGTGTTTGCCTGGCACAACTCTGCAGGCTACTGACCCTGCTTCAGTCCCCAGCACCTCATATGGTCCCTGGAACCCTGCCAAGAGTGATTCCTGAGCGTAGAGCCAGGAGTAAACCCTGAACGCAGCTGGTGTGACCCAACACCCTCCCTTCTACCTCCCCCCTCCCCCCACAAAAGAAAGAGCAAGGTTTTATTTCAAGGTGGTGGACCCACTTTGCCCTCCTAAATGCTGAGTTTCACTGGTGCCAGCCTCTTGGGGCTTGTTCCCTGAGCCCTCTGGTCTGTTTCATCGTGCGTGGGACCAACAGGGGTACAGGGCCTATGTCCCAAGGACTCTCATCACCTCTGCCTGACGTGGAACCTTCTCACAGGCTCCATGGCCATCTGGAGATCTACTTTTGTCAAGGATCTGTATAAAAATGTTCCTTTTTCCCTTTTTTTTTCTTCGATTTTTTTTAAAATTCTTTTTATAGTTTGGTTCTGCACCCTTTGTCAGAGATGTTTATTGAGACGATCCTAGCACATAGTTTGTTTTTAAACAAGTGGGTGTTAAACAGCATTCAGAAACAAAACAAGGTTGAGGAGTGAGTCATAAAACAAGGAGACCAAAGGGGATCCTGAGGTCAGAGGGGCCTTGGCCAAGTGAGTCAGGGCTGCCTTGATTGTGTGCAAGCCTTCTGTGACCTTGGGATGTCTTCAAAGATCTGAGGGGGAGAGGAGTTCATAATAATATTCTGGAAATCCCATGAATACTCCACGCTATTTCTCACTTTAAGTTTTTTGGTTTTGGCTTTTTGGGTCACACTAGCAATATTCAGGGGTTACTTCTGTCTCTGCACTCAGGGATTATTCCTGGTGGTGCTCGGGGATCAAACCTCGCTCAGCTGTGTGCAAGGCAAATACTTTACCTGCTGCTCTATTGTTCCATCTCCACCTTTAGATGTAATGCTGCTCAAGGGTCTCACCTCCTTTGGGAAACCCAATGTGGGTCCCAGGCAGATTGCTCTCTCTAAGATCCTGGCAGGACCTGGTGCATGCCAGGCCTGGCACAGGAGGCTAGGATCCTACTGTTCTGCACCCTCTCCCTTCCCCCTACCTTAAAATCTGCATGAACTTGTTGAGGTCTATTTTTTTTTCTTTTTGGGTCACACCTGGCGATGCACAGGGGTTACTCCTGGCTCTGAACTCAGGAATTATCCCTGGCAGTGCTCAGGGGACCATATGGGATGCTGGGAATCGAACCTGGGTCGGGCGCGTGCAAGGCAAACACCCTCCCTGCTGTGCTATTGCTCCAGCGCTACTTGTTGAGGTCTTTAAATACTGCATAAATCCTTTGTGGAACAAGGTACTGGTACAATCAAAGAATAAAGTGAGGGAAGTAATTCCTGAGTGCAAAGCCAGGAGTAACCCCTATGCATTGCCGGGTGTCACCCAAAAAGCAAAAAAATAAAAAAATAAAATAAAAAAATAAAGCGAATCATTATTATTATTTGCTGAGTTAAGTCACTTTGCTCTATCTTTCAACCCTAGAATATGCTGGTAACAGAAGAGATCTTCGGTTGCTGAGTGAATGTTTGAAAGCCAAAATAGGTCCCGGAAGTCTTCGGAGTAGAGCCTGGATCTTATGTCTCCATGTCTGGGACCTAGATCTGGTAAGTACATATGGAGACTGGGACAAGCACGAGTGTGTGTGTGTGTGTGTGTGTGTGTGTGTGTGTGTGTGTGTGTGATGTTTATTCAATTATTGATTAACTTAGAATTTTTTGTTTTTGTTTATAGACCACAACATGATGCTCAGAGGTAACTCTTGGCTCTGAACTCAGGAATCATTCTCAGCAGTGCTTGGGGGTGCGGATCAGATGTCAGGGATTGAACCCAGGTTAGCCACATGCAAGGCAATGGTCCTACCTGCTTACTATTGCTACAGCTCCAGCTTAAAAATATTTCTTAAGCACCTATAGTTTGCTAGGCACCATTCCAGGGAATCGCAATAATGAACTCAACAGCCCAAACTTTTTGCCCTTCAGACACATAGAGGCTTGGAGAGGGAGAGGCAAGAAGCAAAGAAGGAAATAAGTAAATGGATGAAGGGCCTGCCATGTAGCACAGAGGTAGCGTGCTGGCCTTGCATGTAGCAGACTTGGGTTCCATCTTCGACAACCTGTATGGTTCCCAGAGTCCTGTCAGGAATGATTTCTGAGCACAGAGCGAGGAGTAAGCCACGAGCACAGGACTTTTGTGGCCCCACAAAACAGAAATAAAATAAATGATGGAGG
The DNA here is from genome assembly GCF_029834395.1 of Sorex fumeus. Taxonomy (NCBI): domain Eukaryota; kingdom Metazoa; phylum Chordata; class Mammalia; order Eulipotyphla; family Soricidae; genus Sorex; species Sorex fumeus. Next base: position 1,192,822 of record NW_026606179.1, on the reverse strand, counting down.
GAGACACATGCCCCAGTGAGGGATTCCACTTGAAGGGGTTTCAGAAAAGGGTGATCAGACAAACCTCATCCTGCTTGGGTTTTATTTTTCAATAACATGTTCGCACCAGGGCTTCAATTTGTGTTAATTAAGCCACAGCCAAGTATAACCCACTGGGGGAACATGCTGGTGTCAGGTGTTAATGTAAAAAAAAAAAATCTTGAAGTGAGGGAGAGAGTCGGGAAATACTTCAGAAGAGTAAACAGTGGAGAGGGCAGGCAGAGAATAGGATCTGGGTAGCACTGCACTGTCCTCCCATTGTTCATCGATTTGCTCAAGCGGGCACCAGTAATGTCTCCATTGTGAGACTTGTTACTGTTTTTGGCATATCGAACATGCCACGGGGAGCTTGCCAGGCTCTGCCATGCAGGTGGGATACTCTTGGTAGCTTGCTGGGCTCTTCGAGAGGGACGGAGGAATTGATCCTGGGTCAGCCCGGGTCGGCTGTGTGCAAGACAAATGCCCTATCCACTGTGCTATTGCTCCAGCCTTAGCTCAGTAGGCAGCACGTCAGTCTCATAATCTGAAGGCTCTGGGTACAGTTTTAAAATATATGAGCCTGCTAGGTATGACACCTATTAAAAACAAGCAAGCAACACACAGAGGCCTTATAGCTGGGCAGAGCCAGGGAGAAGGGTGTGGTAGGACTTGGTGAGCAGAAGGAGGCCTGCTGGCCACTGCCTCAGTGGCCACCACAGCAGTGGCCGCACCAGTCCACAGTGGAACTTCTGTTGCTACTGAGTATAGGGGGAACCAAGGAAGGCTTGCAACAGAATTGATTCTATTTTAGGAGTTTTTGTTTTGGTTCTTTGTTTTCTGTTAGCTAGGGGTAAGCCCTGGCTCTACACTTAGGAATCACTCCTGGTGGTGCTCAGAAGACCAGGCAAGGTGATCAAACATAGACTGGCTGTGTGCAAGGCAGAGCTTTTTTTTTTTTCTTTTTAACACTGTTGGAAAATTTCAAACATATGTAAATAGAATAGTAAAATTGAATTCAATGAACCCTTCCTAACTGAATCTTTCTCTTTCTCTCTCTCTCTCTCTCTCTTCCTTTCTTTCTTTCCTTCATTAAAAAAGTTTAAGGCAGTGTTTCCATATGGTGAAAATGCCCCTTTGGCATAAAGTTCTGACAGATATATGCCCTTATATGGCCACAGCTAGGTCACTGAAATGTTGGCGGCTCCAGATCCCCTGGATCCCTGTCACAGCTCCCTGCCCCTGTTTGCTGTCCATATTGCTTCAGCTTTTCCAGCGAGTCACGGGCACAGAGCCGTACAACTGTGCCCCCATGGCTGCAGCTTTCACGTGGAAACCCCGCTCCTCTAGAGGGGGTGCGCTGTGGGGGAGGAAGGGGCGAGACAGGCCTCCTTGGGCCTGTGACTGCATGTCCTAGAGCAAGGCTGTGCGGAGGTCCACAGAGGAAGTGTCCAGTGGCAGGTAGCAGGTGACAAGGGGTGATCCAACTGTCACCCAGGCCCTCCTGGTTCTGTTCCTGAGAATGAGGTGGGCTCTGTCGGTCCCTGGAAGACTCTGATCTGAACCCCTATCACAGGCCAAGAACTTGAGGAAGCCACATTTGACACTCGCAGGGCCTGGGGCCCATGCTGCGCAGGCCATGGGTAAACTTTGTGGAGAGAGGCCCCTAGAGCTCCCTGGAGGGACACTCCCCGGACAGTGAGTGACAGCTTCACTCCATGCAGTCATCTAGTGATGGCTTGACTCCACGCGGTCATCTTCAGAGCTTCACTCTTGGTCTGAGTGGCCCCCATCTCTCCTGTTTCCTCCTGCAGGAACTAGGAGGTGTGGATGGCTTCAGGCCTGTCCGGGCTTGTTCACGCGCCCAGCTTCATGCAGCATCTCAGCCTGGGCATGGGTTGCCTCTGGGCCTTTGTCTCTCCGGCAGCTTCTGCAGTCCTGGCCTCCCCCACCCCGTCCCTGAGACCCTAACTATGAGAGACTGGGTAGGAGAGGGCTAGTAGGTGGCACGTCTGACCTGATCACTAACCCAACATTCTTCCCTGAGAGTCCCACCTCCGTGCCCCATCTGCCGCTCCCCTGCGCAGACAGAGCTCTCATTCTGCCTTCTAATGCTTTTCTGTTCTTTCTCATTAGACACACTATGGGTGCTAATTAAAGGACTTCGGAATAAACAGAAAAATAACAAGTAGAGAAAAGGCCCTCTGAAATCTACCTCTGAGTCCCCCGCTGTTCACAGTTCTGGCTGGGTGTCCTCTGTGGAGACCTCGGTTTCCCCTCATCCTTCATTCATTCCCTGACTCAGCCAGTCGCTTGCTCGTTCTTGTTTATTGTGTAGCTGCTCCGGGTTCTGGATCCAGGAACACAATGGTGAATAAGGGAGACAAAGCTCTTCTTCCCACACACTGTTGTCGCTTCTTTTCCCCAACAAAAAATGTAATCAAATCATATTCAGCTTTGTCATTTTCTCCCCTTGTAACTGTGAACCGTTTCCTTTGTTTCTACACAGAAAACTATGGAATTTTCCACTTAGTTTTTGATTAGCTAATATATATGTTTCAAAAACTAAAACAACATGTCTTCTGGCCCTGTGGTACTGTCTCCCTTTTTTTTTTCTTTTTGGGTCACCCCCGGCAATGCACAGGGGTTACTCTTGGCTCTGCACTCAGGAGTTACTCCTGGTGGTGCTCAGGGGACCAACCATATGGGATGCTGGGAATCGAACCCAGGTTGGCTGCGTGCAAGGCAAACGCCCTACCCACTGTGCTATCACTCCAGCCCCGACTGTCTTCCTTTTTGCCCTGCCTCTGTCTTCCCAGGTAATCTGGCCATCATCAGGGAAGCAATTCTAAAGTTTCCAGAATGTTCTACACATAAATGTGCACAAATACCACTGTCGAGTGTCTCCTCGTTCACCCTGAGAGCAGGCTAGCCTACAGTGTAAGACTGCTGCAGAAGGCCCAGGCCTCAGCGTGTCAGGCGTTCAGTGGCCTTGCTCTCTGCACATTTGCAGTGGCTTCCCTGGATGAGTGTTTGTGACGTCATTCACAGATGACAGCACCCTCACCATTCTCTTGGACACAGTCCTTTATTGGTGCTATTTGGGTCACGTCTAAACGTAGCATCTTTGTCTCAGCTGCTGACTCTTTCCTCTTGTGGATATGACAGTCATCTCACCAGTTACCGTTTGCTGGAAACTTAGGGGCTTTTATTTTTGGTTTTGTGGATCATACCAGGCAATACTTGGGGGTTACCCCTGGCTCTGCACTCAGGGATTGCTCCTGTTGGTGCTCAGGGAACGACATGGGATGCCGGGGATCAAACACAGGTTGGCTGTGTGCAAGGCCAGCGCCCTCTCTGCTGTGCTGTCTCTCTGGCCCCTGTACTTAGACGCAAGTGTTTGTGTCTCTGAGAGCAGTATCAGCAGTAAATTCCCCCAGTGCAGCTTACATGCCAGCTCGTGCTGGGCACTGTGGGTGCAGGTCTCTTTACCCCCTATGCCCACCACAGAGCAAGGCAGTTGTGAGAGCTTCCCAAAGTTCTCCTGGCAGGGAAGTGTTGGAACTGGGATTGGACCCAGTGAGCCACATGCTGCTAGGCAGAAGACAAGTACCTTATACCCTGTGCTGTCTCGTGGGCCCAGGGTGATGATTTTTTAGAAATATATGCACTTGTCTAATGCTACCACACACATCACATAGAACATTTTTATTATCTCCAATTTTATTTTATGCCCCTTTGGCAATTTCCTTTCTGTACTTGAATCCCTTCCTGTATACCCCACTTTAGGTCTAACCCTGGGTTATCACAGATCTGGTTTTGTGTCTCTATGGTTTGGCCTTTTCTTGAACAGTTTGCAAATGGGAGCAGACTCAACTTTACCTTTCTTGGTTGTTGATTGGTTTTTTGGGCCACACTCAGTGATGCTCATGGCTCCCTCCTGGCTCTGAGCTCAGGGACCACTCCTGGTGGTGTTCAGGGGACCACAGACTTTGCTGTGCATCAAACTGGGACGAGCTGTGCACAAGACAAGTGTCTTACCTGTGGAACTGTCTCTCTGGCCCCCTGAACATCCTTTTAATTCTATTAATTACACCAACAGTGTTCAGGAGGAGCTCTCAGGAGTCACTTGTGGCGGTCCTGATGGGGGATCATGCAGTACCAGGAATTGATCCTGGGCCTCCTGCAGACAGATCTCAACTCAGCACACTGAGCTCTCTCCCCGGCCCCGAATGTCACCTTTCCAGTCTGGTTCTTGGAATCAGCATAACATACAGGCACACTGTCCTGTGGCTCTGCGGGAGTCCCTCTCTTTTCTGACCAGGATCTTTCCATCCATGGACGGAATCATTTGCTTATTGCTCACAAACTCGTGGATGTTATGTTTTACTTCTGGGCTTCAGTTATAATGAATAAAGCCACAATTGATATTTGCACACCTTGTTGGGGTAGGAGTGGGGGATATCAACATAGGGTTTCCTTTTGTCTTGGAAATAGGACGGTTAGGTCATGGGTAAGGGCCTGTTTCATCTTATACAAGACGCTGTCTTCCAGACTGTCTGCACCAGCACTTTGCATTCTACCAGCCCTGTGTAAGCTCCCGCTGGAGCCCATCCTGGCCAGAGCCCGGAGCTGTCAGTCCTTTTAGTTTTAGCCACTCGAATAGGTGTGTGGTAGAGTCTCGCTGTGGATTTTAATTTGCATACCCCCATGACTAATAACGCTGAGCATCTTTTCCTGAACCTGTTGGCCATCTGTCTGTCTTCTCTGGTGAGGTGTCTGTTCAGATCTGTTGTACTTTTTTTTTTTAATTGGGTTGTTTATTTCCTTATGTTTGAGCTCTAAGAATTCCTTGTATATGTCAGTGCCCTGGCCCTTTATCAGAGATGTGTTTTGCAAGCATTTGTCTCTCAGGGTTATTTTGAGGCATAAATAACATCGTAAACACTCAATGAGTGGGTGTGCCTGTCATTCTTAGTCTTATTGCTTTGTTTGGTCATTGTGGACTAAACTAGGCCTTCTACCTCTGGACAGGGAACTTTCAGCAGCGTTTTCAAGAAGGCTCCTCCTTACCCAAACCTGCACCCCCCCATCCCTCCCCCTGTAGTCCTCCCCACATACACACACACACACCCTTCTAGGTGCCTGTAGCTGGATCTCTCCAAGGGACCAGTTGCCTAGGGCCTGGGGCATCTTTTTGTGGTTGTTTATATTAGTCCTTTATCAGAACCGACCAGCTGTGCCAGGCTGCTTGGCTAAGCCGCCCCTGGGAGGGGAGGGGACCAGGAGCCTCGCCCTCCCTGCCCTGTGGTGGAGCAAAGCCCAGCGCTCCCCTGTCTGTCTGGCCCATGGCTCTGTGCATGGAGACACAGGTGTGTCCCCACTCGTCCACCCACATCTGATTGCCTGCAACCTGGTGAGACGCCGAGGCTGGAGAGGTGACGTGGCCACCCAGTGTCCCCAGCCCGGGGACAGTGACATGGGAGATAAAGCGTGACTCCTACACAAGACCAGTCACATTCACTCATGACCCAGTCCACAAGCTTCATTCCCAACTCACACAGCGCGGGCAAGCGGTGACAGTTACGCTTCCAAATGGGTCTCAGGCACCAGGCTCCACATGAGGGGTCTCACTCAGGGGGCAGCTTTCATATCTCTTTTTACAGATGACAAGCTTTGGCTCCCAATGCCATGTGACAACCTCCATAAACTGATGGTCAAGTCCAGTTTGAACCCCTGGCATGCCATCTCTTCAGTCTGAGTGCTTGATGACTGGGCCTGTGTCACCTCCACAGCAGTTCTGGGGGCACCCACACCTGGGCCGAGTGCATCCTTGCTGACCATCTCAGGTGCTCAGACCGTCCCCACTGTGCACTCCCCTTGGCTTCCACGCCTACCCCAGCTCCTCACTCTTCAAGCTCACAATGCCTCTCTGCCCTGTGCCCTCTCTGGACAGTGCCTCTCTCAGACCCTCTTGTACAGCTCTCCCCCTGTGGACATAGGCTCACTCACTCCCCCGAGCCTGTGTGTGGGTGAGATGGCACGCCCGGTGCCCAGACACACCTGCAGGCATGGGGAACGTTTGCATGAGGATACTCCCTGGCAGTGCAGGGCCCAGCACCAAGGGCACATGGGTAGGCGAGTGCTCTGTGGGGGAGTCATTCAGCAGTGACTGCACAGCTGCAGACAGTTCTCCACATGCTGCAGTGCTACCCACAACGCCCTGAGCAGAGCCAGGCGAGGACCACAGTGACGCTTATGTGTGACCCTGGGTCACCGCAGCAGCCACAACTCCAGAAGGGAAGGGACAAGGTGTGGGTATTAAAAGGAAAAACAAAGCCAATGTTTCAAGACCTGAACTGTAAATGTATCTCAGTGTCATCTGTGGAGCATTTGGGAAAGATTTTCTCAGGGGGCCGAGGTGATAGTGGAGAAGCTCTAGCACATGCTTTGCAAGCAGGGGCCCCGGCTTCGATCCCTGGCACCAGGTGGTGCCACAAGCACCATCAGGAGTGACCCCTGAGCACAGAGCCAGAACTGCCTCAGAATTGTGGGTGGCACCCCCAAGCCCCCCAAAATATAAAGCTGTTTCTCGGGCTGAGAGCAGGCTCGGACGCTGGTCTGCATGTGCTCTCTACGAGCAAGAGGCGCTGGGCTCCACCCTGCCACCACAGATTGTCCTGAGGACCATGGTGAGTGGGCCCTAAGCACCAGCAGGACAGCCCTCCTGCCCCCGTGCTGCACAGTACAGCCCACCCTCTTGCTTTTCCCTCATCCCTTCACATCTTTCCAGAGATGGGACCCAATAGCCATTTAAAGTCCCAAACGGCCGAAGCGTGAGTACAGTGGGTAGAGCACTTGCCTTGCATGTGGCTGACCTGGGTTCGATACCAGGAACCCCATATGGATGTTCCCCCCAGCACTGCCAGGAGTGCAGAGCCAGGAGGGGCCCTTGAGCATGCTGCTTGTGGCATAAATAAGCAAATCAAGTATCCCCAATGAAGCTAGTGCAAGCTAGTCTCTCCTCTCCCTCAAGTTGCTGTCTCACCCCTGCACTCCTGAGCGGCAGAGCTACGGGGTCCCGAAAGATAGTACAGCAGGTAGGGCACTTGCCTTGATGTGTCCAACCCATGTTTGATCCCTGGCACCACATATGGTTCCTCCAGGCCAGCCAGAAGTGATCACATGTGGCCTGAGCACATATGGTCTCCTATGCACTGCCAGGAGTAATTCCTCAGGTTAGAGCCAGGAGTTTGCCCTGAGCTTTGCTGGGTGTGGTCCCCGGACAAAAACAAAACAGAGCTAAATAATGGTCCTGTTTGGGGTCTTGTTTCGGGGAAGGCTGCCTGGGCATGATGACTTGTTGAGCTGCGCCCTGTCCTCTCCCCTCCAGAAGCCATCCCCGGGGGTGTGACAAGCAAAAGTGCCTCTGGACACTGTGGAAAGTTTCTTTTCTGGGGAACCGACCTGGGGGAGTGGACTCCCAAGAGAGAGTCCAGAGGACGTGCCCTCAGGCCGCCTCCAGACCTGGGGGAAACACTTCTCTAAACCCTTCATGTTTCAAACTCCTGTCTGGGAATCTGTTTCTTTACTTTAGAGGGGGTGGATTTGGGTCCCACCCAGGGGACCATGTGGTGCTGGGCGTCTCACTGGGACTGGCCATCTGTAAGGCCATTGTCTCAAGTACTGGCTTACTGCTCCAGCCCTAGGGAAGTCTTGTCTGATTCTGCGGCCTGAGGCCCCCACTCTTGAGGAGCTTATTATGGGGGGAGGAGGGCAGGGTAGTGGTGCTCAGGACACCCCGCAGTGCTGGGGAACCGTGCACCATGCTTGCAATGGAACCCAGCTGCCCCACTGGATGGATTTTCTACATCTGGCTGCCCCACCAGTTCTTAGAAGTTACCTCCCACGGGCCCTTGTACTTTTCCGGGTCAAACTAGAACTCCCAAGGGAAAGGCGGAGCTGAGACCTGTCTTAGAAGAAGCAGGAGGCCACAGAAAAGGCAGCCTCCACTCCGGATGCTCCTCGGCCCCAGAACTTAGGGGCTGGTTTTGTGTCAAGCCTCGTGGCTCTCACTAGGCGGAAAGGACATACCCAGCCTTCCCCTAAATCTTTAAGGGGTACTATGCACGCCCCCGCTTCCCAGAGAACATAGGCAGACAGTTCTGTACTAATTCGTCCCCATGCAAGAATTCCTTTTCATTTCTCTTCTACTTTCCAGTAAATGTTTCTACTTTATAAATCACACACTTGTGCGCATGCACACACACCAGACACGCACACACATGCACACACGTATGCATACACACACACAGAGGAGGAACATAGGCTCAGAGCAGATGAGGAATCCCATAAGTCTCCCGAGGCCTCACGGGAGGAACTGGGGGCCAAAAGTCCATCCTGGAGGCTCTTGGCAGCCCATCAGGCGTCCTGGCCCTCTGGTGTCCTTCTCCCTCCTAGCCTGGAAGCTTGGGGGATTCTTCTCTCTGGCTCCAGGAAAGGCTGGTCTCGGAATACTCTGAGCAGTTGGTGATGGCAGTCCACAGGGCAGTGACCCCGAGGCAGGTGCAAGAATTGGTCCAGGAGCGAGGAGGGGGTGGAGAAGCTGGCGCTGGCATCTAGACTAGAGAGAGGTGGCTCTGCTCAGCCCAGCCAGACCTTTACCAAGCACACTGTCTTCCCTCCCCGCCCCTCCTTCTCTGCAGGCTGGATTCATCTCTGTGGCTGGCACGCTCTTTAGCCCGGAGACGGCTCCCAGCCTGTCACTGTCGGCTCTGCCTTCTTTCATGCCTCCCCACCAGCTCTGCCTCCTTCTCAGGTCTGGCTTAGCCCTGCATCCTCACTGCTGCCCCATCCCGGTTTGCTCTGGCTCCCCTGCTCCGGGAGGTTTGTTAATACCCTGATGAGTGCTGTGGGTAGTTTTGTGAAGGGTCACATCCACGGGAATTTACAGAAGTGTGGGGTGTTTGGACTCTGGGGCAAAGTTTGTTATTCCTCCCACTGGGTGCAGGCATGTGTCTCCTCCCCCTTTAAAATTGTGCATGGGGGGGGGGGTGTGTGGAGAGATAGTACAGAGGGTAAGGCGCTTGCCTTGAATGCCCCAACTTGGGTTCAATCCCCAGCATCCTACATGGTCCAGTAGTGATTCCTGAATGCAGAGCCAGGAATGACCCCTGAGCATTGCTGGGTGTGACCCTGAAACTAAGAGTAAATAGCACCGTAGCACTGCCCTCCCGTTGTTCATCGATTTGCTCAAGCGGGCACCAGTAATGTCTCCATTGTGAGACTTGTTATTACTGTTTTTGGCATATCGAATATGCCACGGGGAGCTTGCCAGCCCTGCCGTGCAGGTGGGATACTCTCGGTAGCTTGCCAGGCTCTCCGAGAGGGACAGAGGAATCAAACCCGGGTCAACCACGTGCAAGGCAAACGCCTTACCTGCTGTGCTGTCACTCCAGTCCTGGGACTAAGTAAATAATATAAATAAATGGATAAAATTGGGCTTGTTCTGTGCCGAGGTTCAGGCTGACTTTCCTCGCTTGCAAAGAGCAATTCCTCATTCCAGTCTCAGGTATTAGAGGTCATCTCCTGTGCCTCAGAACAAATCCATTCAGGAGAAGCTTGACGGCCACGCTGTGGGGCTGCTGGGCCTTGGGCATCGACTGTAGGTGCTCACGGCAGCTCTCCCTGCCTTGCCCCAGCCGGGAATCTCCCCCGGCACTCATGGGGATGGCGCACGGGGCTGGAAGCAGTCTTTTCTCTAGGCTTCCTCCCTCATTCCCTGTGTTACCAAGCCACTGGTGACAGCACTCTAGCATGAGCACTATTGTAAATTGTGCTGCAAATAATAATAAAAAAACTTTCAAAAACCTTTAAAACAATACATTAAAAAAATAATAATAATTGGCCTTGGGCCAGTGCGATAGTTCAGGGGTTAAGGCATTTGCCTTGCACATGGCTGACCCGGGTCCAGTCCCCAGCAACCCTATGATCCCCAGAGCATCAGGACTGATCCCTGAGCACCGGGCCAGGAGGAAGTCCTGAGCACTGCCAGGTGTGGCCCTAATCCTTGCCACTCCCTCCAAAATGGTGGGCTGCTTGGCCCAGTACAGTCAGAAGCAAGAGGAGGACGTGAGTCCAAATGTCCCCAGGGAGTCACGTTGTTTCTGCCTGGTTCCTCTGGGACATGGGGCCTATCTGGGTGCCGTGGGGAGGCCCCAGCCACGTTCAGGGGCCATGTGGGGGTCCCCTGCACAGCTGCAGCAGGCCAGCCTGCAGTCCCCCGGGACAGGCACTGGACACGGAATCAAAGGGGCCTCCAGGGGGCTCTAACAGAGGCTCCCGATATCAGGGACAACAGGTCACCCCACTGAGCCCTGAGTATCCCCCACATCAATTTTGTTTATTTTGAGGCCACACACAGGGCTTATTCCTGACTCTGCTCAGGGGTTACCTCTGGTGGTCTGGGTCAACTGCAACAAGGCAAGCACCCTACCCACTGCACTATCTTTCTGGCCCCTCAAGATCATTCTTTTGTGCCACTGAGTTCATGGTGGTTTACAGGCAGCAGAAAATAAGCAAAGGGGGGCGATTTTGTTGATGGTCCCATCTCTGATCACCAACCTTTGATTAGTACATATCTGCTGGGATTGGTGAGGGGCTGGGGGCTACTGAGCAATGCTGGTTTAAAGCCCGGCTAAGGATAAAAACCTAGAACACCGTATCCAGCATCCTCTGGGCTCATGAAGCCGTGGGGCTGGATTCAAATCAGGGAACTCTGGCTGTGACCCTCTTCTGCTCCCAAAGAACTACGCAGTCCTTGACATGACTAGAATCTGGGATCTTGGGTCACTAGGTGCTATCAAGTCCTGTCAGTCTGGGTAATCCAGGATTACTGCATGTAAGAGGCAGAAATTGAGTTATCAAGAACAGGTCGAGTTTATATAATGATATTTTCCACATATCAGAATGTTAGATTGAGGTCCAGAGAGATCATCCAAAGGACAAGTGCATGCAGGATGCCTTGGTTCTATCCAGCACTGCATGGTCCCCCAAGTGTCTCCAGGAGTGACCCCAAGCACAGAGCCAGGAGCAGCTCCTGAGTGCCACGAGACAGGACCTAAAATTTTTTTCTCTTTGACGTTAATCCCATTAATTAATTTTGTTAGCATGTTAAAATGTTTTATAACTTAATATATACTAAAATAACAACTGTGGTAGAGAACATAGCTTGCACATGTGTGAAACCCTGAATTCACTCACTAGTATCACAACAAAACCAGGGGCCCAAGAGATAGTACAGCAGGCAGGGCATTTGCTTTTCATGCTTACATGCAGCTGACCCGGGTTATCCCTGGTGTCCCATATGGTCCCCCTGAGCACTGCCAGGAGTGATTCCTGAGTGCAAAGCCAGGAGTAACCTCTGAGCACGAGCTGTGTGTAGCCCCCAAACAAAACAAACCAAGTAAACAAAGAAAAACAAAACTAAAATAATACCATCTTCTGGTAGCGGTGTTAGGTAGGAAAATTACATTGAAAGATAAACCTAACCCCTCTGCCCCTGGCAACTGCCTTCCTTCCTCCCTTCCTTCCTTCCTTCCTTCCTTCCTTCCTTCCTTCCTTCCTTCCTTCCTCCCTCCCTCCCTCCCTCCTTCCTTTCTTCTTCCTTCATTCCTGTTTTTTGCATCAGATTTGGCAATGCTCAGAGGTTACTCCTGGCTCTACACTCAGGAATTACTCCTGGTGGTGCACTCAGAAATTACTCCTAGCAGTGCTCAGGGGACCATATGGGATGTCGGGGATCAAATCTAGGTCAGCCTCATGCAAGGCAGATGCCCTACCCACTGTATTATCGCTCTGGTCCTTCTTTCTTTCTTTCTTTCTTTCTTTCTTTCTTTCTTTCTTTCTTTCTCTTTCTTTCTTTCTTTCTTTCTTTCTTTCTTTCTTTCTTTCTTTCTTTCTCTCTCTCTCTCTCTCTTTCTTTCTGTCTGTCTTTCCTTCCTTTCTTTCTTCCCTTCATTCTTTCCCTCCCTCCCTCCCTCCCTTTTCTGGGCCACTCCCAGCAGTGCTCAGAACTTTCTCCTGGCAGTGCTCAAGGGGCCATATGGGATGCTGGGGATTGAAGCCGGATCTGCTATGTTCAAGACAAACTCCCTACCCTATAGGCTGTACAGTCGCTCTGGTCCCTGCTGCTGGGTTTCTCTCTGTTTGCTTCTGCCTCCTTCCTACTGCGGTCCAGATGCTGCTGGGAGTAAACTTCCCTGAAGGCTCCAGCATGGCAGAGGGGCTGGCAGAGGGGAGCTCACCCTACTCTGAAGAGGCTGTGTTTGGGGAAGGGGACCGTCCTTCACTGCCCCTGAACTGCCCCAGCGACAAGGTGATCCCTGCAGCTGCCTCTGCTGTGGCGCCATCCGAGCCTGCTGCTTGGAGGACTGGGACAGCCATGGGGCTGGGTGCCCTGCCGGCATCCCGGCTGCCTCCCGAAGTCTGAGTCAGTCTTGGTCCCAGGGCAGGGGTGGGGGGTGGGGGGCATAGGAAATGAATTCCTCGGATACAGCCTCAAGGACTCTCTGGCAGCCCCCACCCCTAAACAGATTCTCCTTTCAGCCCAAGAATGTTCCAGCCTCCTACATGGCATCTTCCCAAGATCAACCCCCAAAGCCCTTCTCCCGTGTCCTGTTTCTGCTCTGGGCTGGAAAGGACCCGGAAACCAAGTGTTTCCAAGGAAGGGAGTTGCCAGGGTGGGGCTGGGGTGACCCTGGAGCCTGGGCAGCGCCTCCTCTTCAGTCTGGCCCCTCCTGGCACCTTGGCACAGCCACACTTGCTTGAGAAGCTTTCTCTGCTCTGTGGGGGGAGGTGGGAAACGGGAAATACACCTCACGGTTTTGTTTGGGGGCCAACTCAGAGTCCTTAGGGCTTACTCCCAGCCCTGTGCTCAGGGATCACTACTGGTATGACTGGGGGAGCCCTGTGGGGTGCCAGGGATGGAACCCAGACTGACCACATGCAAAACAAGCGTCTGCCGCTGTGCTATCTCTGCACACCCACATCCTACAGCACTCCTCTCCTGACAGTGCTCACCGCAGGGCCTCATGGGTCCTAACCTGGGCCAGGCGGCCTGATCCTCCATCTGTCTGGGGAAGGGCACTCGAGGGGTCCTGGTCCTGCCCAGAGCAGAGCCGGCTGCCCATCCCTCACCCCCAAGCTCTGTCTTGCTGGCTGACCCCTTCAGGGTGGGGTTGCCGTCCAGCCACAGATGCCAGCCTGGAGCCATCCTTCTCCTGATGGTCCCCCCTGGGGTCTGTCCCTGTCTGTCTAGCCTCTGTGTGTACCCCCGGCCCAGAGCACAGGAGGTGAGCAGGCTGGGGTGGGAGTCAGCTCTGGGGCCAGCAGTCACTGCCCTCATGGGCTCTTCCTGCCTCAGCTCTGGCCAGAGACTGGTGGCCTTTCCCCGCTGGGCTTTGGGTTGCCAGGCCGGCCCCAGAGTCCCCGAATGATCCAGGCCTCTCACATGGTTCCATTTGGTGTCCGAGAGACAGCTCAAAGAGCGGGGCACATGCAGTGGCCCTGGTGCAGTCCCCACTCAAATGCCCCTGCATGGTCTCCTGAGCACCAAGTTAGGAGTCCCCTGAACACAGCCCCCTCTCCCTCCCTGCTCGGACTATCTAGATGCAGTGTCCTTGTGGTGTTTCTAGAAGTTTCCTTTTGTTTGTTTTTCTTTGTTTTAGAGTCACACTCAGTAGTGACTCGGTGCTGCCAGGATTCTGGGCAGTTACATGGGGCGCAGGAATCCAAAGAGATCATCAGCAGGACAAGAGCTTTACCCACTAGACAATCTCTCTGGCCCCTAAGTGAGTTATTTGACGTAAACTCATTTATTTAAAAAAGCTGTTGGTCTGCGATATGAATCAGAGACGGGAGGCTGGGAATTGAGGCTATGTCTCTGGCCACCTGAGTTCACTTTGTTTGTTTTGGCCACACCTGGTGGTGCTCAGGGGTTACATCTGGCTCTGCACTCAGAAATCACCCCTGACGATGCTTGGGAGATCATATGGAATTCTGTGGATTGAACCCAGGTTGGCACTTGCAAGGCAAGTGTCCTGCCCACTATATTATCACTCCAGCCACTTGGTTTACTTTTATATTGAAAAGTAAAAATACTGAAAAAAAATCAATTTTTGGGGGGGGGGGCTCACACCCGGTGATGCACAGGGGTTACTCCTGGCTCTGCACTCAAGAGTTACTCCTGGCGGTGTTCAGGGGACCATATGGGATACTGGGAATCGAACCCGGGTCAGCTGCGTGCAAGGCAAATGCCCTACCCTCTGTGCTATCTCTCCAGCTCCCCAAAAATCAATTTTTGATGTTTACTAACTACTTGTTTTTAATTTAATTGTAACTACTTATTTTAATTCAGACTTTTTTTTTTCTTTTTGGGTCACACCCGGGGATGCTCAGGGGTTACTCCCGGCTTTGCACTCAGGAATTATCCTGGTGGTGCTCAGGGGACCATATGGGATGCTTGGGATCGAACCTGGGTCAGCCTTGTGCAAGGCAAATGCCCTTCCCAGTGTGCTATCGCTCCAGCCCCTAATTTTGAGGTTTTTTTTTTCTTTTTGGGTCACACCTGGCAATGCACAGGGGTTACTCCTGGTTCCACACTCAGAAATCACCCCTGGCGGTGCTCAGGGGACCATATGGGATGCTGGGAATCAAACCCGGGTTGGCCGTGTGCAAGGCAAACGTCCTATTGCTGTGCTATTGCTCCAGCCCCTAATTTTGACTTTTTAAGCATGCAAGCACATAGTGTTAAAGTGTAAGAGCGTTGAAGTCAAACAGTCCCACAGGCTTATGAGAACAAGTCACCTGCTGGCTAGACTACACTGGGACCAGCCGGAAGTGGGCGCCTAGTGCAGAGTAGGCTGAGGGCTCTGGGGTGCCCAGGCTCCCCACACCAGCCCAGACTGCTCCTCCCATGGCTAACATTCTGGTGGAGCCCCCTCCAGCCCCCGTCGCTTCCTGCCTCATTTCTCAGGCGCCTGCTTAGACTGCTCTTTCTCCTCTGTTTTCACTGATATGGGGGTCACTTCTACAGCTGCTTTGTGAGGTGGTACTGTAGGCGTGCAGGGATTGAACCCAGGGTCTCCTACTTGCAAGGCACATGCACCACAGCCTGCGGCTCCCCCCCTCCCCTCCGCTCCCCTCCGCTCTCCACTCCT
Organism: Sorex fumeus; assembly: GCF_029834395.1. Lineage (NCBI taxonomy): Eukaryota > Metazoa > Chordata > Mammalia > Eulipotyphla > Soricidae > Sorex > Sorex fumeus. The sequence continues at coordinate 1,177,589 of NW_026606179.1, read as the reverse complement.
CCCCTCTCCTCCCTCTTCTCTTCTCTCTTCCCTTCCCCTCTCCTCCCTTTCTTCTCCTCTCTTCTCCTCCCCTCCCCGTGCTCCTCTCTCCTCCCCTTTTTAAAAGGGAGACTTGAGATATTGTATTTTATTTGGGGTCAAACCCAGCCAAAGCCCAGGGGTTACTCCTAGCTCTGATGTTTACTAACTATCTGCTATGTGCAAGGAATCACATCTCTGCATTCAGGAATCACTCCTAGCAGTGCTGGGGGACCAATATGGGATTCCGGGGATCGAACCTGGCTTGGTCACATGCAAAGCAGGTGCTCTACCCACTGTACTATTGCTCCAGCCCTGCTCCTTTCACCTCTTCTCCTCTCCTTCCCTCCCCTCTCCCCTCTGCCCCTCTCACCTCTCTGCCCCTCCACCCCATGCCCTCTCCTTCTCTCCCCTCCCCTGCTCTCCTCTCCTCCTTTCCTCCCCCCCCCACCCTTTTCTCTCTTTTCATGTCTTTGTTATTAGCAATAGCACAGCCTAGGGTGTTTGCCTTATGCTCTGCCCTGCCCTGCCCGGTTCAATTCCTCCGCCCCTCTCAGAGAGCCAGGCAAGCTACCGAGAGAGTATCTGGCCCGCAGGCAAAGCCTGGCAAGCTACCTGTGACATATTCAATATGCCAAACACAGTAACAAGTTTCAAAATGGAGCCAGTTACTGGGCCCACTCGAGCAAATTGATGAACAATGGGAGGACAGAGCAGTGCAGTGTTATTTTGAAACTATGTTGCCTCTTTCCTCTTTCCCTCATCTCCACCCTCCCCCCCCCCTTTTCTCTCATTTCATGTCTTTGTTATTAGCAATAGCACAGCATCCAGGGCGTTTGCCTTGCACACTGCCAACCAGGGTTCGATTCCTCCATTGTCCCTCTAGGAGAGCCTGCAAGCTACCGAGAGTATCCGGCCCATTCGACAGAGCCTGGCAAGCTCCCCATGGCATATTCAATATGCCAAAAACAGTAACAAGTCTCACAATGGAGACGTTACTGGTGCCCTCTCCAGCAAATAGCTGAACAAGGGGAGGACAGTGCTACAGTGTTACTACTTCACTTATGGATCCCAGCACCTCTTCCATAAATGCTGATCTCATTTCATAACAGATTTTATTTTTTAAAAAGAACTTTTGTGTCACACCCAATGATGCTCAGGGGTCACTCCTGGCTCTGCACTCGGGAATCACTCCTGGTGGGCTCTAGGGACCATATGTGATGCCAAGGACTGAAACTGATTTGGGCATGTGTAAGATAAGCAAGTGTCTTACCCACTGTACTATCTCTCCAGACCTTCATAACAATTTTTAAACGCATCAGTATTTTGTGTTTACAGTCACAAGACCGTAAATATTGTTTGTAGCTGAGCTGTGTCACTCTGACTCTATTTCCATCTTACTTATTTCTTTTTCTAGGTGTTAAGAATTGCTCTTCATGGGGCTGGAGTGATAGCACAGCGGGTAGGATGTTCCCTTTGCACGCGGCCAACCCGGGTTTGATTCCCAGCATCCCATATGGTCCCGAGCACCACCAGGAGGGATTCCTGAGTGCAAAGCTAGGAGTAATCCCTGTGCATCGCCAGGTGTGACCCAAAAACAAAAAAGAATTTCTCTTCTTGGGTTGAAGGGATATTGTAGTGGGTGAGGTGCGTGCTTTGCATGCGTCTGACCCTGGCTTGATCCACGGCCCCACATAATGGTCCCCCGAGTCATCAGGAGTGATTTTTGAGCATAGAGCCAGGAGTTAAACCCTGAGCACAGCCAGGTGTGCCCGCCCACCCAAAAAAGAACCAAACATACAAAAAAAGCACAAATTACTTCCTCTCTTCTGCCATCAGCTGGGCATTCAGGGCTCCTTTAAACTTGAAAACTCCTGTTCTTGAACACCCCTCAGATTTGAAAGCCATCTTCTGGGTGCACCGAAGATAGGGGGCAGCTCTGGCTTGCTTTTCCCTGCTTGAGAGATTTGTCATTTTAGTGGGGTTCAGGGGGGTGGGGTTAGCCACTTGCCTGTGGCTGCGGTGTTTCTCCTGAGTACCCCGCTGATAAGATTAACCACGAGGTCCTGAGGCTTCTAGATAACAGGCTGGAAGCTGCCTTGCTGATGTGGGTTTGAAGGGCTGTCCCCTTCCTGGCCGCGATAGCACAGCGGGTAGGGCGTTTGCCTTACAAGCGGCCAACATGGCCGACCCGAGTTCGATTCCTCCGCCCCTCTCGGAGAGCCCGGCAAGCTACCGAGAGTATTCGATATGCCAGACACAGTAACAACAAAGTCTCCAATGGAGACGTTACTGGGCCCGCTCGAGCAAATCGACGATCAACGGGAGGGCCTTTACCTTTACCTTTACCTTACCCCTTCCTGGCCACAGGACCGAGCAAGCTGCCAGAAGCCTGGTGCCTCAGTTTCCCTGTCTGTGAGATGACAGTCTAAACCATTCTGATTAATTAAGAGTTAAATCATGGGATTGGAGTGCAAATTTATCAGTCAATATAAATTGCACAATAAGACCCTACTCCCGGTTTGGTGTGGAAAAAACTGGGATCCTGGGGCACCCAGAGCCACTCTATGGCAGCTACTGTGTTTTGGGGTCACCCTGTAGGGTATGGGGCAGGACAGACATGTTCCCTCCACCAGCGGCAAGGCACTGGCGTCTTTCCAGGAGGCAGCGGTGGCAGGAGTACAGGGGGTCTTGCTTTTCTCAGAAAAGGGGGCTGCAAACCATGTTTGGGAAGTTTGGGGAGAAAAAGGCAGGAAAGCTCTGTGTTCGCCAGAGAGGTGGGCAGCCTTAAATATCCCTCTGAGTCTCAGTTTTCTCATCTGTTCAATGGAGAAGATGATAACTGCATGCATTGACTGGGCTGCTGTATGCTTCACTCTAGTCCACAGTGGCTCTGTGAACCCGCACCACGTGCAGGGATGCCACAGGGACGGCAGGAGTTCCTGGTGCTCCTGAAGCCTGCATCTTACTGAGGGAGGATGCCCGAGGCTGGCCTCTGAGGGACTAGAGATGGTGCAGCAGGAAGGCACTTGCTCTGCACCCTGGTTTGATCTGCAGCACCCCGCATGGTCCTCCCAACCCCTGCCAGGAGTAATTCCAGAGCACAGAGCCAGAAGTAAGCCCTTAGCACTTCCAGATGTGGCCCTCAGTACTCGAGAGTAGTACCCTGTGATGAAGGTTGATGAGCCCTCCCTTATCCTTGCTGTTATTCTGGTCTGCCGCCACCTCAGAGCCGACCCTGAACACAGGGACACGTGTCTAGGGAAGCTGCTGCCTGGAGCCAGCCCCACGTGGAAGCCATGGCACCACCCACCGCTGCCAGGAAGCAGCATGACTGATATACAGGGCACATGAGGTGGACAGAGTGCGGGTCCCTGAGGAGAGGGGTGGGCTGGAGCTGGGTAGGTCCAGGAGTGCCTTCCCTCCTTGTTCCCTAGCTAGGCTTTGAGAGGGTAAGGAGTCGGCTCGAGAAAGCAGCAGGGCCAGAGCCATTCCTGGCCCAGGGAGCAGCATTTGCAGAGAGCTTTGGGCAGGAAACCATGGCTGGCAGTGGCCGGACTGGGGAGCTGACAGGTTTGGAGCTTGTCCAGTCTGGTTGGAGATAGGTTTGGAGACTCACTCTGGCTGTGAAGGGGCCGGGCATGGGTAGCTTAGGGAGGAGGAGGAGGAGGGGGAGGAGGGGAAGGAGGAGGGGGAGGAGGAGGAGGAGGAGGAGGAGGAGGAGGAGGAGGAGGAGGAGGAGGAGGAGGAGGAGGAGGAGGAGGAGACAACTAACATCACCCAGGGAGCCATAGAGAAGTTTCCGTCCTGCCATGCTGGGTCTGGCCACCAGAGGGCACCATTGGCAGCCCACAGAGGAGGCACCTGGCTGAGCCGGCACACAGCCAGGAGTTGGGCTTCTCTCATGGACATGCCTACACGTGTGATGACTCCACAGGAGAGCACATGCTTGTGCGTGGCACTGTGTTCCCGTGTGCACTTGTATTTGGTTATTTCTGTGGGTCCTTTCTTGCCTTCTGATGGATGCTTTTATATCTATGAACTTTCCTCTTTAACAGTGCTTTTGCTGTGCCCCACAAGTTCTGGTAGCTTGAGAACTCATTCTCATTTTTTTTCCAGGACTCTTTTGTTTTTCTTGGCTTTTTGAGTGACACCAGCAATGCTCAGTGGCTCCTCCTGGTTCCGCACTCAGCACTTACTTCTGGCCATGCTTGGGGGACCATCTGGGATGTCAGGGATTGAAGTAGGGTCAACTGCGTGCAAGGCAAGTGCCTTGCCCACTGTACTATCACTCTGGCCCCGTTTCCAGGAGTCTTGATTTCTTCTTTGACTCACTGGTTGTTCAGCAGTGAGCTATTTAATTTACAGGTGTTTGAGTTACTTCTTCGTTTCTGTTGGCGATTAACTTGACTTCTATTTTCAGTGCATTATGGTTTGGGATGATAGTTGATACAATTTTTATCCTCTTGACTTTATGGAGGCATGTTTTGTGACCTGTTTTGGAGAATGTCCCATGTACATTGGAGAAGAATGTGTATTCAGCTTTTTGGGGAATGCAAAGCAATTTATATATCTGCTCAGACCCTCTCTCCATTTCTTCCTTCAAAGCCAATATTTCCTTGCTGGGTTTTAGTCTGGTTGATTGATAGAGAGGGGTCGAAGTCTCCACCTATTATTGTGTCTCCACCTATCAATGTCTTCCTTCAAGTTTATCAGTAGTTGTTTTAAGTATCTTGCTGGTCCCTTCTTTCATGCATATATATTTAGGATTTTAAGTTCTTCCTGATGTACATATCCCTTGATGATTAAGAGATGACCATCTTGAACTTAGTCCCCAACTGGGGCGTTTCCTTCCCTTCCCCTTCTTCTTCAATAGTAAAGTAAGTAAAGTAAAGGCCCTCCCGTTGATCATTGATTTGCTCGAGCGGGCCCAGTAACGTCTCCATTGGAGACTTTGTTGTTACTGTGTCTGGCATATTGAATACGTCACGGGGAGCTTGCCAGGCTCTGCCGTGCAGGTGAGATACTCTCGGTAGCTTGCCGGGCTCTCCGAGAGGGGCGGAGGAATCGAACTCGGGTCGGCCATGTTGGCTGCGTGCAAGGCAAATGCCCTACTGCTGTGCTATCGCTCCACGAAAATAAATATATAAATAAATAATGATTTCTCATGGGATCGAAGTGATAGTACAGCAAGTAGGACACATAACTTGCCTGTGGCAGATCCAGATTCAATTCTGGGCATCCCATATGGTCTGCTGAACCCTGCCAGAAATGTGCTCAAGATCCCCTGAGCACAAAGCCCAGAGTAAGCCCTGAGCACCACCAGGTGTGGTCCCAAAACAAAAAACCAAAAACTAAAAGAGAAATGACCATCTCTGTGTATCTTGCAGGCAGCAGAAAGTTGGATGCAGCTTCCTAATCCATCCTGCGACTCTAAGTCTTTTCATTGGATTTAGGTCTTTGACATTGAGTGGGATTACTATAATGGAGTTTTGTGCCATCTTTCAGTAGAAGTTTGGCATGTTTGACAACTTCTTATCTTAAAGAAGTGCGTTTAGTATTTTTTTTTGGTTTTGTTTTGGGGCCACACCTGGTGGTACGTGGGCTTATTCTTGGTTCTGTGTTCTTGGATTACTCCTGGAGGTGCTTGGGGGCACCAAATGGGAATTAAACTTGGGTTGAACAAAGCAAGAGACTTTCCTGTTGTCCTGTCTTTCTGGGCTCCCCTTCAGTACTTGCAAAGTTTATTTAGGGTCTATAAAATTTTTTCTGAGTTTTTGTTTATTCATGAAGCTCTCTATCATTCCTTCAAATGTGAATAGAAGTCTGGCTGGGTAAAGTATTCTTGGTGAGGCATTCACTTCACCGAGGTTTTCGTTTTTGTTTTTGAATTTGGCTTTTTTAGCTGGGCCTTTAAATCTGGATGCATGCATTCTTCAACTCTGGGAACTTCTTGGTTATGATTTCTTTGACTCTTGAATCTTCATCAAAATTGCCTTCTTAGCTCTCTGGGACTTGATCTTTTCTTTTTCCTTTTTTTTAAAAAGCTTTTTTTGGGGGTAACACCCAGTAGTGTTCAGGGGTTACTCTTCCACACTCAGGAATCACTCTTGGCAGGCTCCAGAGACCAGATGGGATGCCAGAGATTGAACCCTGGTTGACTGCATACAAAGCAAGCGCGTTACCTGCTGAACTATCTCTCCAGCCCTAGGAACCCAAAAATTCTTATGTTGTTCTTCTTGAATTCAAAGTTCTCTTGTCATTTACTCTGAGGATTCCTGCCACCCCTCCCCCCATCTTCTGCTATTATTGGAGGTTTTCTACATCTCATCTTGGAGCTCACTGATTTTATTACTCTGCCATTAAGGCCTTCCTGTGAACATCTCATTTCATCTACCAAATTATTTAGCTCTGCCATTTTGCTTGTAGTTTTCTGATTTCTGCTCTCAAATTGCCTGGTGTTTTATTGGCTGTCTGTGCCATTGTTTCTTTGAGCTCATTAAACAGCCTCGGTTTCCTCCCTAAAATCCTTTCTGAGAGGTTATATAGGTGGTTAGTTCTGGCTGAATCTTTGGGTCTGCCATTTCCGCTGACTAAGCATGATGGGGTTCTGTGCGGCTTTTCCCTGGTGCCAGCTGCTGATTGGGTGTGGGTCTCTCTAGGCTGTGATTTGCGCTCCCCCACCCCCCACTGCCCAGGGACTATCTGGGTGGGCCCACTCGTAAGTGCTCTTTCTGTTGCCTGTTGAACTTAGTGACTGGCTCCATCTGGTGTGTCAGATGTTATTGGTGAGGTGCTTGCCTAGGCCACGTGGCGCCAGTGGACTGAGGTTTTCCTGCCTCGGGAGGCTGGGCCCTAGGACCCCAGGACTTCTTACTTTCAATTACCTTTGCCAGTTTTCCTGAGAGGAGGAGGCTGGAGCTAAGAGTAAGCTGATTTAAACATGTGTGCTTGAGAGCCGCCAAGCTACTCCACGCTGAGTTCAGTGTAATATTCCACGGCTGTTCCCCACCAGATGTGAGAGTTCACCCACCCCTTTCGGGAGTCAGGTAGGGTGGTGAGCTGACTCAGTGCACGACCCACTGCCTGCCCTGCAGTAGGTGGGTGTTTGAGGTGAGGAAAGGGGGGCTGGCAGAGTTGTGACTGGGATGCATGTGACGGACGGAGGATGTGGGCACAGGGCCCTCCTTTCCTGCTGCTGTAAATCTCCACCAGCTGTGCAGCTGGACCTTTGCACATGCTGTTTCCTCGGCCTGGCATACTCTTCCCTGATGGCCTCAGGTTTTTGCCTGCAGGGTGCCGTCCACGACTGTCCTTTCCCAATTTACAGGCTGCAGCTTCAGACACGCACCTGTCCTCTTCCTCCCTTTCCCTTGTGGCACTTACCCGGAGTCAGTATTTTACTGCTCTGCCTTATGCATCGGCTCATCACTTTCTTGAGAGTGGGGAGGGGTGTCTGTCATATTCAGTGACTGGCACGCAGCAGGTACTCAATAAATCATTGTTGAATGGCTGATTGGTGGTTGAAGGAAGGACCCAGATCCCGACTGCAGACGAGCCTTTCTCTAGCCTTCTGCCACCTCAACTCACATCCACAATTTGACTTGCTGACCCCCTTGCTGCCCCCGTGCCTCAGTTTCCCTGATCTTTCAGAGGGGTGTTAGTTTGGGACTTCTAGCAGCCAGGGTAGGAGGCAGCCAGTTGTGACCCTGTCAAAGCCCCCTTCTGTTTCGGAGTAGAGGTGCTGTTCTCTCCTGGTCCCTTCCACGTTTTTTGTTTGTGTTTTGGGCCACACCTGGCAATGCTCAGGGCTTACTCCTCTCTCTGTGCTCAGGAATTACTCCTGATGGTGTTCAGGGGACCATATGGAATGCTGGAGATCAAAACCGGCAGGCCACATGCAAGGACTTAGCAGCTGCACTATTACTCACTCCTAAACCCTCCTAGGCCCCCGCCGTACCCCGCTTACCTTGTTCCTACCATTTCTTAGAGGCAGAGGAGGCCAGCAGGTGTTGCTGCAAGCCATCACCCCACCCCATCAACCCACCCACTGGGAAGAAGCTGTGAAGCTTCTGCCCCACTCAGCAATAATGCAGTGCTGCCGTCATTTCCAGTCTGAGGCCCACACCTAAACCCTTCCCAGTCTCTCTTCCTCTCCCTATTTCCTTCTCTCCCCCCCTCCACCCTCTCTCTCCTTCTCTTCATTTTTGTTTGTTTGTTTGTTTTTGGGCAACACCGGAAAGTGCTCAGGGGGCTATTCCTGGCTTTCTGCTCAGGGATCACTCCCGGAAAGTACTGCTGGGACCAGATGCAGTTTTGGGATTTGAACCAGAACTGGCCACATGAAAGCAAGTGTCTTCCCTGTATACTCTATCTCTAGCCCTCTTTCTTTCTTTTCTTTTGACTTTTCGGTCTTACCTGGAGATTCTCAGGGGTTACTCCTGGCCCTGCACTCCTCCTGGCAGTTCTTAGGGGACCATAGGGGATGCCGGGATCGAATCCAGTTCGGCTGCATGCAAGACAAGTGCCCTACCTGCTGTGCTATTGCTCCGGCCCCTCCAGCCCCCCCCCTTTTTTTTTTTCCTTTTGTCTAACACTCAGTAGTGCTCAGGGTGGCCCTGTGCTTGGAGAACCATGCAGTACTGGGTATCAAGCCCATGCCTCCATCATGCCAAGTGTGCTCTCAGCTCAGTGATCTATTTCTGTGGCCCACGGCAGGCTCTTTCTTCCCTGTCTTCTCCAAGTTCCTTCTGGTTCTTTAAAGTTCCTGTCTCAAAGTCACCTGCTCTGAGGAGTCTCTCCTGACCCCACCCAGGTGGAGTCTGGCCCCTTCCCGGGACTCTTGCTCATGTCTATTTATAGTCCTGCACGTGGGGTTCTGTGATTCTTGGGCTGTCTGTCAGAGTCCCTGACTAACCATGAACCCCTTCAAGTGGAGGGCCTTGTCTGAGTCATCTGGGCACCTCGGAGGCCTGCACAACACGAGAGTCGCTTCACCCATGTTGGTGGCATGCTTTCCATCCTTCCTTTGTTCATTCCTCAAATATTTAGTAGGCACCTAACATGTGCCAGGCTCTGGGCTATATGCCGGGAATGTGCCAGGGAAGGAGTTGGACCAGATTCCTGCTCAGGGAGAGCAGGCTAGAAACAGAACAGGAAAGGCAGCCGTGGCATGAGTGCCACGTCGAGAATTAAAACCGGCAACACAGAAGGCTCCTTGGGGGAGTGCATTTAGAGCGGGCTGCAGAGGCCGGGGTGTGGCTCTGTGGCAGAGCACACACGTAATGTCTGCATCATGGGCTCCATCTCTGGAAGCACCCCTTCCCCAACATACACACACGCACGCACGCACACACGCATGCACAAGGAAGCCCACAGAATGACAGGGAATGAGCAGAAAGATGTCCCAAACAGAGGTGCCACCCAGGGTGGGAGGGAGCAGCATAGATATCTGCATCACTGAGACCTGAGCCAGGGAGAGCCTGGAAGGAGCCTGGAGGGAGCACGGGAGGAATGGAGGACTGAGTGGTCAGCAGGGAACCTGAGCCCAGAAAACCTGCTGGACGGGACTTGCAGTCCTGGTAGGGAGCTAGCTGCTGCTGGGTACCCATTTTACTGGTTGGTAAGTGGCAGGTCCCAGGAGAAATGATCAGCCCAAGGTCACATGGCCCATTTGGGACAGTGTGTTAGGCCATTCGAGATTCTCAGGAGTGGTAAGATTGGGATGGCTTCCTGTAGGATGTGGCCTCAGCACTTAAAAATAAAAAAGGTCTGAGCATCTGGGGTCTTTCAAGCCTCATTTATTTCAGAGAAGCCTCATAGTCCTCAGGAGACAGGAAGTCAGCCAGGCCTCGAGTGGCTTAGTGACTTCCAGCAAGAGACAGTCTGATGCTGGAGCTCATGACTATCCACCCACTGCCTGCAAAGGCTGAGCGAGAGATGCAGGAAGAGAAGAATGATAATTATATGGTCTCCCCCTTATCTCATTTGCCCTTCCATCACTGTGTGGGTGGGGCCCCGCTCAGATCACCAGGACTTTACAAACGGACCTGCAGAGGTCAGTTCCCTGTTCCAAGCCCTTCCGTCGATCATGTTGCCCTCACGTGAGGTTCCTGGCAGGTCACATACTCATGCCTGCCTGGAGGTGAGGGGCTGACCGCTTGACCTCGGCTAGGTGCTTCCTGTCTTCACTAGCCTGTGACTTTCCAGCCGAGTCACCTGATCCAAGCACCATGCTTGAGCATGGGGAAGGTCTGGCCACTTGGGCTTTACATAGATGAGCAGACTGAGGGGGCCCCAAGAGGAGAGGATGAAAGGCCGAGGAGAGAGCTAGCTGAGACACTGCCAAAGGCATAGAAATGGCATTGTACACCCTGCCAGGCCCAGCTTCCTCAAGTCTATCAGGAGGGGAGCAGGGGCCGTAGTACGGGTGTAGAGCACTTGCTCTGCATGCAGCTGGCCCGGGTCTGATGTCCGACATCCCATTTGATCCCGCGAGCACCCACTGCCGGGAATAATTCCTGAGCACAGAGCCAGGGGTGCAGTCAGGTGTGACCTAAAGTGAAAGAAAAAAAAACCCTCAAGAAATAAAAATCCAAAACCAACAAACCCAAACTACCTTTGCTCACTTACTTCTTACTAGGAGTCACCAAATGCATCACCTGTGCCCCTGCGTGCACAGCAACGGGCACCTGGTTGCACGTGTGCTGCAGCCGGGGGAACAGGGGGGAACAGGCGTGCACGTCTGGCAAGGTTTAATGTTCAGTCAACAAAACATCTGCTAGTGTCCTTAAAAGTCTGGGTCCGGTTTTCAGGAGCAATGCCGGAGGCGGGGCCGTTATTGTGGCTTTTCCGCGGGTCAAAGGCCAGGCTTACTGTAACTGTGACCATCGCTGGAAAGTACCTGCGTGGGGATCTGAACCCAGGGCTCACCGGCGAGGTGCACTTTTAACCCCTCCGCGGCACTCTGCTTCCTGCTTCCCGGGTTCCCTGGCTGGCCACCCTGCGGGACGTAGTTTTTTTTCAAGCCCGCCCAGCAGGCGAGCTTGGGCGCGGGGATAGGGTGGGACGGGGCTCGGAGGCGGCCCTCGTGCCAGTGGGTCCTGCGAGTGGGAGGGTCCTGCATCTGGACAGGCAGCGCGAGGAAGCCGAGTCCGGTCCGAAGTGGGCGGAGCCTGACTGGGTTTCCCGGGTGGCCGGCGGACGTGACTGACGGGGGGGCGGAGCCGGAGTCGACCGGCCGTAGGCGTGGCTTGTGCTTGACGGGCAGGGCCAGACCCACGTGTGATAGGCAGGGGAAGGACCCCAGAGACTGGAGAGCCAATCGCTGCTCGGGGGCGGGGCCCCAGAGGCGCCGTCCGGCCGCGGCCCCTAGCAGCGCGGCTCAGTCTGGCTCCGGCGCCGCCCGCGGCGGACGCGTCCCCGTCGCCGCCGCCGCCGCCGCCGCTCCTCGACCGCCTCTCGCCCGCCGCGCCCGCGCCGCCTGTCAGCAGCCATGAGTGCCCTCGGCCCGGGTTGAGTCTTCCGCCCGCTCGAGCAGTCCTCCCGCCGCCCCCGAAGCCGTCTGCACGATGGAGTCGCCCGCCTCGAGTCAACCCGCCGGCCTGCCCCAGCCCAAAGGTAAGGGGCGCGGGCCGGTCGCGACCCCCGCCCGCCCGGGCACGGCCGGGCTCGGGGCCGCGGCGCCCCCCCACCCCGCTTGCGGGAGCCTCGCCCGCCCCTCGCGGGCCCGGCGTCGCCTCAGCCGGGGACTCGGCGCCTCAGCCGGGACCTCACCTGGCCGCCCCGTGTAGGCCGCGGGGTGGCGACGGGTGGGCCGGCTCGCCGCCCCCTGCCCCGCGGCCTCCCAGAGCGTCCCGGCTGCGACCCACCTGGGCCCGGCGGCGCGCCGGGGCTCGGAGCCGGCACCCCGCGAAGCTGTCGGGCGCCTCTGGAGGTCCGACGACGGGTCTCCCCAGAGCACCGCCCTCCGCCCGCCCCGCTCCCGTCTGCACTCGGCGGCGACGGGGGGTGGGTGGGGGTCCGCCCCCACCTGCGCCCGGTTTCGGCCGGGCTTGCCCCTGGCCGCGCTGTGGGTCCCGGGGCAGCTTCCTGTTCCCCGGCTCCAAGCAGCTGGCCTTCCTGGAAATTCTGTGAGGAGGTGGTTTTGGCGGCGGCGGGGCTGGCCGGCTGGCTGGTCACGCGCGGGGCGGAGGTGGAGGGGAGCCTGGGGGCGAAGGGGGGTTTTTCTTTTTTCCCGTTTTGCAGAAAGAGGAAAGGATGTGTGTGTGCGCGCGCGCGCGTGTGTGTGTGTGCGCGCGTGTGCGTGTGTGGCGTGTGAGTGGCGTGTGAGGAGGCCCCGCAGGCAGTCGGGCCGTGGAGAGGGTCGCGCCACCCCGGGGCGCCGTTGGGATGAATGGGCGGCGCGGCTCCCGCAGCTCCCCTCAAGGAGCGTGTCTGGGCCGCAGCTGCCGCCGTAGTAGCCGTGAGACGCGAGCCCCGCCGCCGCCGCCGCCGCGCTTGCACGGCCCGGCGTGGCTGGAGCTTGGTGCGCGCTGGAGTCTTGGAGCCAGGGTGGGTGATGGCACCAGAGAGAGCCAGCGGGGCTCTTGGCACTCCGGAGCACTCAGGAAGAGAGCACCCCCCGCCCCCCCGCCCCAGCTCGTCCTGCTCTCAGCCTCAGTCAGGCACGTGGGTCCCGGCCTTGCCTGCTGCGGGCTGCAGCTCCGGGGCGGGGGTGACAGCTGGCCCTACTTCCCCTTCCCTAGGGGGCTTCAGGAGGGTCCCAGCCGTGCCGGCGTGTGGCGGCGGCGGCGGCTGCTGCTGCTGCTGCTGCGGCTGGGTGGGCAGGGTAATTACGTCTTACATAAGTGGGAGGCCGGATCCCTGACCATTGCCCAACCACTGTGAGTAACCCGGCAGGCACTCATGGGGGAGGCGTCTGGGGAGGACTGGCTCGGCGGCGCGGACCTCGGACCTCGTGGGGCTTGGGAACCAGGAAGGAAATCACACACTTCTTCCACTTGTCCCGTTCAGGCGCCAGGCCAGCCTGGTCTCTGCAGTTGGGACTGGGGCACCAGTGCTTGCAGGGGTGCAGGGAAGAAAGAAGGCGGAGGCCACGTGTGCTCTCCTCGGAGGCTCGTGTTCCGCTCCTCCCGGCAGGGCATTCCTCATCAAACCCAAAGTTCAAGGCAGGGGGGAATGCCCCAAAGAGCCAGAACTCCGGGGTCGGTTCCGTGCTGGCGTTGCATGTTCTCTTAAACACGGGAGTGGGGAGCAGCCACTGAGCACTAGCAGGTGCTAGTGCAAAGCACGCCCGAAAGCACGCCCGAAAGAAAGGCAGGGAAGTTGCAAGGCTCAGAGGGAGAGCTGGGATGGTGTGCAGAGAAGACTCATTTCCCCCCTATGCTGTGTCAGTCCGGCATTGCCTGCTCTGCGCCTCTGCAGAGAGAGGACAGGATGGAGTTCTAGTTTGCGAGTACAAGCAACAGATGATGTCTGGTGGGTCGGAGGGAGGGTGTGAGGCCTTTCCAGGGGCCCAGCACCCCATCAACTTCTTTGGGGACTGTGAAGGATGTGAAGGGAAGCCACCAGGCACCCTTGCCAGAAATTCTTGTTTTTGTTTTGTTCTCTCGTTTTGGGCTTTGGAACATACCTGGCAGTGCTCGGGCTCCCGGCTCAGTGCTCAGGGATTATTTCTGGCGGTTCTCTGGGAATCATATGTAGTGTTAGGATCAAACCCAAATTGACTGCGTTACCTGCTATAGTATCTCTCTGGCCCCCTTGCCAAAAATTCTAAGTGCTCCCTTTTACCCAGACCCTCCCTCATACCTCATTTGCTCCCTACAGTCCTATGAACAGAGGCAGAAGCAGCAGAGGTGTTGATTCCCTGCTTGGGGTCACATCACTGTGATAGATGTAGTTCTCGGGTTGCACCCCGGACTGTCTGCTCCAGAGGTCTCCACAGTACAACCCTGCATCCCATTTCTGTGCTAGATATTTGATTTTTTTTTTTTTTTTTTTTTTTTGGTGAGGGTTGGAGGGCATCCACATTGGTCATTCTCTGGGGTTGCTTCTAGCTCTGTGCTTAGGGGATTGCTCCCAGCAATGCTCAGAGGATCATGCAGTACCAGGGATCAGATCCAGACCTTCCGCATGCCAAGCCTGTGCTCTGGCCGGTAGATCTGTTCATCTAGCCCTGTGTGGAGCTGCTGGAGTGGGGGGGACAGCCTGTTTCCACGCATACCTGGTTTCCCTCTCCGGTGGCTCTCCTCCTGGCCCTGCCCTACCCGGAAGAGGGACTGAGCCAGGGTTTATATCCCCTGCATGTTCACGACAGTCCATTTAGCAGATGATAAGACCAAGGTCAGACAAGGGGAGCTGCTGGACCTGGTGCACAAAGCCGCTGCTCCCTGTGCCCTCCCTGACTGTGGCAGAGCTCCGGCTCTGGGCTCTCCGCTGCCTTCTCCCAGGAATTTGAACAAAGCAGGGTGTGGATGACACTTGACCTTACGGGAGTTTTACCTTTGCGCTTCCTGCCTTGCAGCTGGTGCCCTGCCCCATCCGCCGTGCCACGGGCCTGGGAGTTTTCCATGAGCACATAGGGCCCCAGGGCCCTGGCCCTGCTGGTCTTTCCCAGCGCCTGACCCACGTGCCATCTTAGACTGGGGTCAGAGGCCATTGCGCTCGGGCTAGTGGGCAGGGGCGCATTGGGTCAGCATGGCCCACACTGCTTTGTCCTTGAAGGGGGACCTCACTGACCCCCCTTGCTGCCACCTCCTGTGGGCTCTTTGTAGCTGATCTTCATGGGAGTCCCTGTTGTCCTATGGGAACACGGGGACTGCAGGAGCCCTGGCTGCCTCTCCTCCTGCCCCCCCAGTCTCTCCCTGATCCTGCTGTCGGAAAGAAGACTGGAGGGTGGCACCTTGGGAACTTCCCCCACCCCTGGTGTGACGCACAGGAAACTCTCTATCAGCCAGCCCATGGCTCAGGGCCTGAAGGGAGCAAAGTTCTCAGTTGCTGTGTAGGAGCGGGCTGGGGCAGCGGGAGGCTTCCGGTGGGTGAGTCAGCGGGCACTGGGCGCTGACTCACCCCCCGGGCATGCCAGCCAACAGGCTGCTGCTTAAAGGGGCGATGCCCGGGGCTGGTGGGGTTGGGGGCTGTGAGCTCCATCCTTGCAGGTCAGCAGCTGGCCCTGAGCGAAGGGGGGCGTCATGGA
Source organism: Sorex fumeus (assembly GCF_029834395.1). Taxonomy (NCBI): domain Eukaryota; kingdom Metazoa; phylum Chordata; class Mammalia; order Eulipotyphla; family Soricidae; genus Sorex; species Sorex fumeus. Next base: position 1,162,375 of record NW_026606179.1, on the reverse strand, counting down.
AGGTGGCCTCTGCCCGGGCTGGGACCCCTGGGAAGTTCCTCCCTGCTTTGGCCTTGCCCCGCCCAGGAACTTCCTCTGTGAGGCAAGGCCCCTGCTTCCTCTCACTCACTGAGCAGGCCCAGGTGGCCGAGCATTGCTCTCTTCAGGCTCAGACAGTGCTGGGGGGCGCAGGAGGGTGAGGAGCAGAGGTGGTGTGGAGTGTGAAGACGGCCCAGAGTACATCCAGCTGGGTGCTCTTGGGCATGTCTGGCACAGCCTTTGCCCTCTGTGGCGGGGTCAGACCCCCAGGCTTTCCCCAGCCTGTGTCTCCCTCCCTTTGCGGAGTTGGGCTAGGAGCTGCCTGGTCGGCTGTTGGCCACAGGCTAGAGACAAACAGTTCCCATCCGCTGTTGCCCAGTGTCAGGTGCTGGACTCAGCAAGACGATCCTGTGTCTACAAGGACCCAACTTTAGGGACATCACAGCAGCACAGAGCACAGGGCAGAGCCGGGCTTCTGGACGGATCAGCCTCATGCAGATTCTGACTTGAGGTCTGGGATGGTAGCTCAGCTGGCTGGATTAGTGCTCTGTGTGCAAGAGGCCTGGATTCAGTTCCCAGTACCTCCTTTCCTCCGAGCACACGACCAGGAGTAGCCCCTGTGCACGGCCAGACCGAATTCTAACCCGCTGTACTGCTTCCTGACTTCCTCATTTGCCCTGTCTGACCCTCAGTCTCCTCTTCCATAAAGTGGGAATAAAGTTTCCACCCTTGAAGAGTGTGGATAAAGATTGGAGATAAGACTCGTCAGGTGAACAATCTGTGGCAATTCTCTGTTTGTGGCCACTGCAGATGAGTGAACAGGTCTGAACCCCACAGTGACAGCGAGAGGGTACTGTATTCTTTGCTGAAGCTTTGGGCTCCCCGTGGTGTCTGGGCCCTTTCTTGGGGCAGACCTGTGGGGAACAAGGGGCTGGGCGCCTCTGTCTGCTGGCAGGCCTCCAGAGGAGGTGTGGGATGAGGAGGGGGGTGTCAGGAGGAAGGACCCCTGGGCTAGCCTGAGTTGGTAGAACTTTCTCAGCACAGGCCCAGAGTGCTGGGGGGACCCGTGGAGTCCCTTGCAGCCTACCTTTCATAGTTCTATCTGGGGACCTGGCATCGAATCCAAGCCTGAGATCAGGAGTAGGGGGTGGGGGGTGATGGGGTGATGAAGTGGGCTCCACTCTCCAGCGTTGGGTCGCCCAGGACTGTCCAGGCCCCCACAGGCATGTTGTCCGGTGTTCCTGCTGCGTCTGTAGCTGCCTCCTTGTCAGTGACCATGGATACCCCAAAATCTTTAGGTAAAGCTTTGTACTAGCCATGCCAGGCCTCCACCCCAATCACCCCTCCCACCCTGCCTTGCTACTTCCCCAGAGGGTCAACAGGCTCCCCTGCAGGGGCTTTGTCCCCATGCCCCTCAATCCCGACCACAAGCAGGACTGTCTTTCCCTGGGATATCATGACAGCTGGCATTTCAGGGACGGCCCTGCGCCTCTAGGGAGTCCATGCCATCCTGGCCCTTCGTGGACCCCTCTGTTACATCTGTGTTGGGCCTGCGCCCTGCTGTGCTAACCTTCCATAGTTCTACCACTCTGGCCAGTGGGGCCTATGTTCCCTTTTCAGCCTGTAACTGTAAATTCATCACAGCCACCAAGCAGATGTGCAGAATGTTTCTCTAGGTTAAAACTGAGTAAATGAAATGAATGATGTGTACCTGTTTCCTTGCTAGACCAATTGAACATATTGTTCCCCAGACCCCCTCTAGACTCACATCTGCTTTAATAGCTGTTTTGACTGTCATATTCATTTCTTTATTATTATTATTATTATTATCTTGGGATTTGGGGCCACAGTTGGCTGTGCTCTGGGCCTGTCCCTGGCTTTGTGCTCAGGAATCACTCCTGGTGGGCCTCAGGGGACCACATAGGGTGCCAGGGATCTGAGTGGAGTTGGGCATGCAAGGCAAGCACCCTATCCCTATACTATTCCTCTGGCCCCTGTTTCTTTGTTACTTTTTAGAATTGGACTCTGCATGAGTGTGCGGTGCTCTGGCTTACTGCTCTGCAGAACCCCCAACTGGTCTCTCAGCAGGGTCTGTTGGCCTGCACTGTGGTGGTGAGGAAGAGATAGGCCAGCTGAGGCCAGGCCCCTTCTACTCCCCAGCTGTAGGTCTTGGTTTCTTCACCTGCAATGCAATAAGGGGATGGCGTGAGAACCCACAGTACTGATCTGTCATAAGCAGTCAGTGCGTAATCTTCTGGAAATGCTAAGTCTGAGGGCTGACTTGGAGTGAGTGTACGGAGTGTTTGCTGCTGTTGTTGCCATGCTAAGTGAATCTTTCGTTCCTGGGCCTCCATAAGTGCAGTGCTCATCCTGGGCAGCTGTATTGACAGCCCAGGCTGTCTGCGTCACTGTCTGTCTGCAGCTTTGAAGGCTTGCCCTGCGGATTGCACGAGCTCGTGGGTGTGAAGTGATGAGCCAAGGGCCTTGCATGTGAGTGGGGGTGTTTGGGGTGTTCCCAGAATCAGTAAGTCAGAAGCGAATGGAGGGAATGGCCATCCACCTTGGAAGTAGGTGCTTCTGTCATCCGCGACTATGGGGGCCAGGACTGCCCAAGGCTACTTTGGCTCTGGGGGCTAGAGAATGTTCCCTGCTGTCCTTGTCCTTCTGTGTATCTGTGACTTGGCTTTCTGGTCTGTCCGTACCTGCCAGCTGTTGGCTCAACCTGCCCCATCTGATGTTGCCTGGGGCAGACCCCAGTGTCCTTGTGAAGTGAGTCTGTGGGCACTGCAGGGGAGGGGGCTATTCTGTCCCACTCTAGGCCACTCTCTGCCCTGGCTCCCTGTACCGTGTGTGTGTGTGTGTGTGTGTGTGTGTGTGTGTTGGGGGTGGGGGGAGTGAAGGCTGAGGTCTCTGTTCTCACCTGAACCAAGAGACTGGAAACACCCACTGCTCAGGGCTAGTGTGGGGTGGGGAAGGAGCAAGACCTGTGTGGAGTCTGGAATCTGGGGACTTGGACTGAATTTGAACTTGATTCAAGTACCAGTAGACTCATTCGTATTGTCCCTTTTGAGGTATTCTCTTTGACCCATGTTGGATGCTTATGGCGATCAAGGCCATTTGTTAGGGAACATGCTTTCATGTAGGAGCAGGGACTGTCCCCCTGTGTGGCCTGGTGACAGTGCACTGGCCCCCGGGGGAGACCTGGGGGCGCTTGGCCTAGGTGCCCCCCACAGGGAAGGCTGTGGGCACCAATCTCACTCCACAGACACCCCTAGGGAGCCACCTGCAGTCTGAGGAGGGGGCACGTTGGCAACTGCAATTGGGCTGCCACGGACCCAACCCGTTTTGTGCCAGGTATCCCCGGGGCCACCTTTCTGAGTCCTTGAGCTGGGAACTGACTGGCCCGTGGTCAGAGAGGTCTCCCTGGAGACTGGCCCCATCTCACGCCCCCAGCCATGCTTCTCATGCTTCCAGGGGGGCATGTGGCTCACCGCCTCGCCCAGCAGCTCACGTTCCCTGTTCTCTTCCCTGGCCAGGGTCGCCTGTAAGGAGCCGGGCACTGCCGCTGCCTACTGTGGGAGCTGGGAGTGTCCCGGCGTTGACTGAGCTGGGACCAGGGCACAGCAGGAGAATTTCCTTGAGCTCTTCTTACCTTCCTTTGTCTGAAGAGCTGCTGCCGTGCAGGGGCGGCACCAAGGACAGAAGGGCAGTTTTTGGCTTTCCCACCTCCTCTGGATGGAATAGTGCCTGTCCCCTCCCTGTGAGGTCCCTGGCTCCGGGCCTCAGGGTCCACCTGCCTGGTGGGGATGCTGAGGGGACTGATGGAGACGTGGCAGCCCTGGCTGTTGGCGACCCAGAAGGGCAGGCACATGGGGTGGGCAGACCCTTTGGAACCTTCCTCTGCTGCCCTGCAGGTGGGGCGGGAAGGCCCAGAGATGTGGCGGGCAGTGGGGGTACTGGGGGCTCAGAAGCCAGGTTGTCGGGAAATTGCCAGATGCATCAGAAATCCCAAAGTAGAGGGTGGGAGAGGTCTGGAGCAGGTACTGCTTTTTGTTGGCGGCTGCTGCTGGTTCTTGGGGATCCCCTTTGTGAGCCAAGGGTACGGGGTCTGGGGTGTGGGGTGGATGCTACTTACCTCTCTTTTGTCCCCCAGGATGGACCCCAAGAGTGAGCAGCAAAGTTCAGTCTGTTTAGCATTGGCGAGGTCCCTGGCAGGGTCTGGGACCTCCCCTCGCAGGGTCTCTGTCAGGCTGCTGTCTGTGTGACCCCTGCCCCCTCAGGAGGAATGTCACATGACAGAACCCTGGGTGGGGCTGCAAGATGGGGTGGCTGACTCTCTGCTGGTAGCAGGCAGGGAGATGTGGAGCCCCCAAAGCTGTCCTTTGTCCCCGCAGGTCTGCCAGCTCTCCCTCCTCCCAGGGACCCAGCCCCACGCTGGGCCTGTAGTTTTGTGTCACCAAGGCTTTGTGGCCCAGGGCCCCCTCAGCTGGATCCTGCATGTCCGAGCACCCACACCCTTTCTCTGCTTTAGGGTCCCCTCCTGCATCTTCCCCAGTCCACAAGACCAGGAGCCTGCTCTCTACCTGCAATAGGAGTGTGGTTTTCCAGAAAGTTCCATCTCCTCTTCCTTCATAGGGGGGCTTTGTCTTGGCCCTGATCACCTAGGAGCCTCTTCTGTTATCTGCCTTGCACACTTGAGGCCACAGGCTCAGAGAGGTTAAGTCACTTGCCCAGGGGCACACAGAGCTGTTGGCTGCTTGGCTCCTGCTCCAGTGCCTAGGAGCTTGGAGCTTGGTGCCGGGAGAACAGAAGAGAAGGGTTGGATCTGTGCTCGGCAGGAGTGACGCGAGAACCCACGTCAGCAGGAGCCAGCGAGGGAGGGAATTGCAGGCCTATGCAGAAGATGTTCAGAAGGGCTCTTTGGGGGACGGATGGGGAGGAGGGGGCGGGCAGGGTGCGGTCCCTGTCTCCGTGCCTCGGGTCCGTGGAGGGTGCCCCGTCCCCTCCTGGGCTTCTCTGGAAGGCGGGAACAGGCTGAGGGCATGGAGGCTGGCGCAGCGCCCACCTGCGCCCGGGGCTCTACGAGCTCAGACTGGCGGCTGCTCGTGATTTGGTGGTGGTGGCCTGCGAATCTGTTTGTTGTGGTGACGGTCACCCCAGTGGGCCTGCACCTGGGCAGCGCTGGCCGCCTGGCCATCTGGGCCTCGGCCTGATGTCTGTGGCAGCCGGTGACTGTGGCCGGCGGCTGATGCCTTGTTGCTGGGCTGTCTGCAGGGCAGCCTCTCCGTCCCTCCCTCCCTCCCTCCTTCCCTCCCTCCCTCACTTGACAGCTGGCACGGCTGCACCAGGGCCTCTGTGTCACAGCTGCCAGGGCAGGCTACCCGCCGGGAGATCAGGGCCATGCTGCCCAGTGTGCAGGTCCGAGGGTGGTGGCCTCTGACCTTCCCAACCAGGGAGGAGGGAGTAGAAGCAGATGTGCTTTCACCGGCTCCTCACCGGGGTGTCTGAGGACACTCTAGAAACCCCGGGTGGGAGAGGGGTCTGTCATGTTGGGGCCAGAGAAAGGAGAGCTTTTCCCCCACCCCCAACCCCGGGGAGCAAAGACGCAGAAGCAAGGACGCAGCCCCCTACACCCACAGATTATGCTGTCAAGTTTCCCACATTTGTGGAATTATCGGGGTCAGCATATCTGGAGTGCACGGCCTGCCCCGGGGGAAGCCACTGTCGCCATCAAGGGTCTCCCCTGGAGCACTGGGTTTGAGAGGAGGCTGCTGTGTGGATCTCTCACACCCCAAGTGAATTCTTAAGTTTTGTTAATGCTTTTGCTTTGGGTTCACACCTGGCAGTGCTCCAGGGCCATTCTTGGCAGGGTTTGGGGGACCAGGGATCCAACAGGACTTGGCTGCGTGCAAGGCAGGTGCTTTAACTTCTCTATTTTCTCTCTGGCCCTATGTTGTTCAAATATTTTTTGAGTTGTTTTAGTTTTGTGTTACACATGGCAATGCTCGGGCTGAAGCGATAGCACAGTGGGTAGGGCGTTTGCCTTGCACGCAGCCAACATGGCCGACCCGAGTTCGATTCCTCCTCCCCTCTCAGAGAGCCTTGTAAGCTACTGAGAGTATCTCGCCCGCACGGCAAAGCCTGGCAAGCTACCCGTGACTTATTCGATACGCCAAACACAGTAACAACAAGTCTCACGATGGAGATGTTACTGGGCCCACTCAAGCAAATCGATGAATAACGGGAGGACCGTGGACCCAGTGATGCTCAGGGCTTAGTCCTGGCTCTGCACTCAGCAATTACTCTGGGGACCATATGGGATGCCAGGCATTGAACCTGGGTTGGCCATGTGCAAGGCAGGCATCCTCCCACTGGACTATCCAGTACACCCTGCTCCCCTCCCACCCCCCCAAAACCCTTTTAAACTGCAGTCTAGGTGATCAGGCTGCAGTAGTGTCCCAGCACCTGGTGTCAGCAGTGTCCACCCCACCCTGAATTGCCCATGGCTGTCCCCATGTCCCTCTGTGCACTCTGGCTCAGCGTTCCTTCCCCTCTACCTGCCCCATGATTTGCAGCCTGTCCGTTTTTTGCAGGCGTTGCTGTACTGCCTGCCTCCAGAGAGCTCTGTGGCAGGGCTAGGTGTTCCCTATGCATTTCAGTATTTGGGGCGGGGTTTCCATTTCTGGGGAGGTGTTGATAAGAGGTGTGGCAGCTGCATATGGGCTGTTGTTCCAGCGTGCACAGAGGCCTCACCCTGTAGCTGGGCTGCCCTCCTTTTTGCTCCCATTTCACAGCTGTGAGCCCCGAACCCCAGAGAGCAGGAATAGCCAGGCCACTTGCCCAGCATGTGGCCTCTGGGCAGGCTGCCCACATTCCTGGGCTTTCTGTGCCATCTAGAATGTTCTAGAGACCCAGGGGAGGCTGCAGTGGGTCAGGGAGCAAAGCAGGCTGGTCCTCGCTGTTCCCACATGGACCTGGCCTTTGCGGATCTCCAGGGCAGCGTGGCTGGAAGGAGTAGCTAGACGCCTGATGCGGGCAAGGCAAGTGCCTTACCTCTGTGCTATCTCTCCGTCCCTCTGACAGTTTTTAAATGATTATTTTTTGCAGCTCAGGGATGGAGACCGGGGCCTCACACAGATGAGGTTGTGCGCTCCCACAGCACCAGCCTGACCCACGCTGCCTTCTCTGTGAAAGGGGAGGAAAACGCCTTCTTGCAGGTCCCGAGAGTGGATGGGGCACTCAGCGTGTGTAGACGTTGCCACTGATGCTCTTGGGACTCAGGGCAGAAGGATTTGAAACTTTGCTTTCATTGACTGGAAAGAGAAGGAGCCTGTATGTTTGTTTGTTTTGGGGACACACCAGGCCGTGCTGGGGGCCAGAGAAAGAAGAACTATTCCCCCACCCCCCACCCTGGGGAGCAAGGACGCAGCCCCCCACACGCACAGATTATGTCAAGTTTCCCACATTTGTGGAATTATCGGGGTCAGAGACCATCCCTAAGCCTGTGCATAGCTCATGGCCATCGCACTGCAGGGAGGGAGGGGAGCTTCCGGCTGCTGTCACACCAGCTTCCAGGGCCAGCTTGGAACACGAGTGCCTCTGCTTGACTCTGTGACTGTGGACAGTATGGCAGGATCACCCACTCAGAGTGTTCTCCAGAGGCTCTGACTGTTGCAGCTGGGCTACAGGCATATGCACCCCAGACCCCAGGATCTAAGTATGTTTGGAGTGGCTTTGGGGGAGAAGCCCCCTGGGTCCTGGCTACCTTCACAGTGCAGGTGTAAGAACCCCCTTTCCCTGCCCAGTGGTCTCTCCCCCCACCCCACACTTCCGCACCCAGCAGGGCGATGCTTTGTCCCCTGGAAGCAGGCATCAAACCCCAGACTGTGCCCGGGAGGCTAACGGATGCTTGTGTATAAGCAGGCTGTGGGCAGCCATTTCTGCCATGGATGGTTTTGGGTGGAATTGGTCAGGTCCCAGTGCTGGAACATGCTGGGTGCCCAGGGCAAGACCTTCCCTTCTCTCCCCTGAAACCTAGACCCCATCATCTGGGTGCCCAGGAGCAGGGCAGCTGGACTCAAACTGGGCTCTCATTGCTGCGTGGACCCCTGTTGCCCTGAACCCCACTTTCCCCTGTGTGAAGCTACACCACCCCTTCTTCAGGGACCATGCCCATGCTTTGCAAATGCTGTCCCGTTGTCAAGCACTGACCATGCTAGCTGTGGGCACTGGCCCCCAGAGCGGCAGAGTCCCTGCCAGTCCCCAGCAGGGGGGAGGGAGACCCCTGCCCCCGTTCTGTGATAGGCACAGCCTTCCTAAAGGGCGCTGGGAGGTGGGAAAGGCGAGGACCTGGGGGTGAGGTGGGGGGTGGAGAGCAGGCTCTGGACTCTGGGGAGGTGGCTCAGCCAGAACCGTCCTGGGAGCCGCTTAACTGGGAGCCTGGCCCTGCTCTTCACATCCTTCACCCCCTCTGCTCTCAGGGCCTCTCCATGGGCTGTGCTGTGAGCCCACCTCCCACCCCAGGCCATGAGGGGATACATTCAGCAGGGACACTCCTATTGGGGAAACACGAAGGTGGGGAAACTGAGGCCCAGGATGCCAGATTCAGTGGGTAGGGGGTGGTGGGCAAGGCCTTTTGCCTGGACCTGCTGTGCTTTGACCCCTGCAGGCTGCTGGCTCAGCGCCCTGCTTTCCATGGGCATCCCCTGTCTCCCGCCTGCCCCAGGACCGCAGTGGTGGGTGTGGCTGTGGCTCTGGGGGGTCTTGGTACCCTCGGTGCTACAAACACAGACTGTGTGCTGGGTGCAGGCATGGGGCACAGGTGTAATAGCGAGTGATCCTGGCTCCACCCAGCAGCCCCATGCGCCTTAGCCAGGGACACAGGCAGGTTCGACCTTCTGCTGTGCAGGGCTGGTGGCGGCCAGTGGCTCTGGGCCACACCCTGCTCCTAAGACATTGCTGCTCTGCTGAAAAGTATAACCTGGGCTGGGAGATGTGGAAGGATGGACGCTGCTCCAGGTTGTGTGTGCTGTGTGGTCCCTGTGGCCTCCTCTGCCCATGGATAAGTGTTTGTGCCCCACAGGCCACTGGGGAAACTTGAGGCTGAAGGGGGCAGGGCCTCAGAGGCGGGTGTCTGGGTTCCAGTATGACACCTGGGGCACAGAGCAAGGGTGGCAGAGTTGGGACCTGGCAGGTGCTAGGGCATCTCCCAGGGACCAGAGCAGCACCCTCGGGGGCTCACCGGGCAGGCCCTGCTCGTGGTGCCATGGTGACAGAGGCTGGACTCCCACATCCAGGTGTCGGCGAGGCTGGCTCCCTGAGCTCAAGGGATGGCGCTGTCCCAGCCTTTGTTCCTGGGCCTGTCTCTGGGTCCCGATACCCTGTTAGAAAGATCAGAGGCCTCAGTTTAGCTCATTTCTATGAAGGTCCTGGCTCTGCACAGGCTGCCACCCTGAGCAGCTCTGGATGGCAGCACGGGAATTTTGTAGGTGGCATGATTTAGATCATTGTGGAAACGTAGATACAGGGGCCTGGTGGAAGCCTGAGCTGCCCAGACCAGTCCCTGTTTTCAAGTGGGTGCCCAGTGGTAGCTTGCTCTGTGCCTTGTTGGTGGGATAGGGCCCCCGTGGAACAGTTGAGTTCCTTGAAGGCATTGCCCTGAGGTGCCTCTTTGCTAGGACGACTTTGGGGTGACCATCCATGGCCAGCTTCTAGGAGGATAGGTGGGGTCTGGGCACTTCCAACCTGTGTGGGCACATTCCCTGGGTACTTTGGTGTGGCATTGGTCACACTGACCCTCAGCACCTGTGTGCTCAGGGGCCATGGGGGTGATGGTGCTGTCATTCTGTGCCATCTCTGCTGTGCTCCGTGGCAGCCCAGGGGACCGAATGTGCATCTGAAACCTCTCCTCTTCTCCCCTTTAGAAAAGACCAAGAAAAAGAAGTTACGAATATCATGTGTGCCCAAGCCACCTGTGCCCAACCCCACGTGAGTCTACCTCAGTTTCTCCTCTGGTCCAGCTACAGAGGTTGCCTGGGAGGCCCAAAGGAGGGATCAGCCTGGGGCAGCCTCTGTGGTGTGGAAGTTGTGGGGGTCCTGACACTCTTGATGGGACATGGGGGCCTGGCGCTGCAGAGGCTCTGGCAGGTGCAGTAAGGTGCCTCCTCCCTCGAGCCACCCTCTCTGTGTTACTCCTTCTCTGTGTGTCATCTCAAGAGATCTGTCTTCTCCCTGCAGGCCCCCCCGGAACCTGGACTCCCGGACGTTCATTACCATCGGAGATAAGGTAGGCACTGGGCGCCACCCTGTCGGGCCCAGCATCTCCAGCAGAGCCTGTGCCACGGACAGCTAGGGCATGAGTCCTGGGGGCTGTGGTGGGTGTCTGGGCTGGAGGCTGGTGTGTGTGTCCCTCTGGGCCAGGACCAGTGGCCTGACTGAGGCCCCGAGCTGGTAAAAAGCTCTCTGATCTCCGGGTTCAGGACCCTGGACGCCAGGTCCCACCCAGACCCTGAGCAGACCCTCAGGGCCAGTGCCAAGAGCCTGGTTGCATACGTGGATCCTTGTGGCTCAGACACCAGCAACTGGGGGTCCCGCTCAGACATCGAGCATCACCCACGAGAGAGGCCCAGGGTCTTTGAGTGGCGACCCACTCCAGGGCCGCGGCTTAGCTGTACGCCCCAATTCACTTATCAGCATCTGAATTCCCATTTGTGGACCTCCATTTTCGCCTCTTGTGGTAGGGAGCTGGAGAGGGAGTGGGATGCCCCCTTCACGCCGCTCCCAGCAATGTGCTCTGCAACCTGTGGCCGCAAACAGGCACTTGTACTTAGGCGGTGCTTGACCAGCAGTGGTTAAATGCATGACTCGATCAGCACTGAGGGGGGGGGGGGGGGGAGGGAGAGGGATGCATCCCTGCACACTCAGACTCTCTCTTCCTTGCTTTTGAAAGCCCCTGGACTTGGGCACCAGGCTTCTTTTTGTTGTTGTTGTTGTTGTTTTGATTTTTGGTTTTGGGCCACACCCAGTGATGCTCAGGGGTTACTCCTGGCTCTGCACTCAGAAATTACTCCTGGCATTGCTCAGGGGACCATATGGGGTGCTGAGGATCAAAGCCAGGCCCAAACCCGGGTCTGCTGTGTGCGAGCAAGTGCCCTCCCCGCTGTACTATCGCTCCTGTCACTCCCCCCCCCCCCACACACACTGTGCTTCTTTAAGATAGGGTCCCATGCGCTCAGAGAGGGTGAGCCATCAGACCCGGGTCCCACTGGAAGAAGTAGTTGGCCTAGGATTTGAATCCGGATCTGAGGAATCAACTCTGTTCTTTCTCCCACCCTCCTGCTGCCTCCACTGGGCGAGATGTGAGAGTTGGTTTCTGACCAGTTGGTTTCTGAGTGACCACTTACTCCTTCTCTTTTCTGTCCCCCAAGAACTTTGAGGTGGAGGCCGACGACCTGGTCACCATCTCGGAGCTGGGCCGTGGTGCCTACGGGGTGGTAGAGAAGGTGCGGCATGCCCAGAGCGGCACCATCATGGCCGTGAAGGTGAGCAGGGCCCGGGCGGGCCGGGGCCCTGGAGGTGGTGTAAAGGAGGTGTGGGGTGCCCCTCAGCTCCTGACCCAGCCATAGAATGCAGACCTTCCCCAAGTGAATTAGAACACCCCACCCTCCTCAGACAGGTGAGAGCGGCAGTGATTTGAGGTTCAGGTGAGGGGGACGCTGTTCACTTGGAGAAGCAGGTGGCCAGCGAGTGCTGTGTGAGGGTTTTCTCTGTGGAGGGGCTGGAGGTGGCTCTGGGCAGGACAGGGCGGAGCTGAGGCAGGGCTGGACAGGGCGGAGCTGGGGCCGGACCTTGAGTGGCAGCTCTCTCCCACAGCGGATCCGGGCCACTGTGAACTCACAGGAGCAGAAGCGGCTGCTCATGGACCTGGATGTCAACATGCGCACCGTGGACTGCTTCTACACCGTCACCTTCTACGGGGCCCTCTTTAGAGAGGTACGGCTCAGGCGGGGCTGACTGCCGGGACTGGGTCTGGAGCTCAGGCCACCCATTTTCGCCTTCCTCTGGGCTCCTGAGAGCGCAGCCTCTGGAGCAGAATCACCCGACTGTGCCAACCTCTGCCTCAGTTTCCTTTGCTGTCCCTTGCTACTGACCTGAGGCCTGCCATGGCACGAGGGTGCCATAGGGGTGCTGCTTGCCTCTCCTGGCCGGGCCAGCAGGGGGCGCTGTGTGAGGCACTGACTTCACTGGGAGGACCAGGAGTGAAGGAGAACAGGGATGTGGCTTGGCTGCTGTGGAGCTGGCCAGCGAGCAGGAAGGCCGCTGTGGGATGTGGATGGACACCAGGAGCTAGGGTGGACGCTCTGGGTTTGCTACCTGCCCAGACACTTCCTGTGAGCACTTAGCAGGCCCAGGGCTTGCTTGGCTGGGCAGACCTGATTCCTGTGCAGTCCGTATATGCCATTGGGGTGACGGACACCCAGGCCTTACACACTCAGGGACGCCCAGGGAATGCTGCCGCTGCCTTCCAGAGGCTGTCCTGAAGGCCACACAGGAATTTCCTGAGAAAAGGGGGTAGGGTATGGGGAGAAGGGCATCCTGGACAGAGGTGGAAAGTGGCAGCCAAGGTTAGAGCTGGATGAACCCCATGTGTTGGGCTGGAGGGACTGGGCCGGGTGCACAGGTCCCGCCCTTGTTCCCAGTGGTCAGATCTGGGGTGATGCCCACTCAGACACGCTGTTACTGTTCCCGGGAAACTTTCGGCCAGGACAGCTGGGTGTGTGGCTGGGCAGTGTAGCCTGGAGGTGGACAGAGAGCAGGTGGACAGGGACTGCGGGGGCAAGGGGAGATTGCAAGGAGCTGCGAGCTCAGAGCATCCCCATGGCTGAAGAGGGGAGCCCCAGCTGTGGGAGGTCGGGGGTGGGGGAGGGGCGGGTATCAGAGTGGGCTGACCTCAGTTGACCCCTGCAGGGAGATGTTTGGATCTGTATGGAGCTCATGGACACGTCCCTTGACAAGTTCTACCGGAAAGTGCTGGAGAAGGATATGACGATTCCCGAAGACATTCTGGGGGAGATTGCCGTGTCTGTGAGTGGCCTTGGTCTGGGGGGGCTGGGGTCCAGCCCTGTGGCAGCAGGAACGGGCCTGCTGCTGGCTCCCTCAGCTGCTGAGCCATACCCCGCCCCCGTGCTTGCTGCCCTGACCTGTTCCTGCACCTTCCTGCTTGAGGAGATCCAGGCCCTAGGCCTCTGGTGCAGCCTCCGACCTTCCTGGCCCCTGTTCTAGAAAACACTTTAGTGTTTACAGCTTCCTCAGGCAGCCAGTGGAGGTAGCAGCTAAGCTGGGGAGAAGGTTAGTGTCCAGCAGTGTTGGAGGGCGAATATTAGAGAGCAGCATAGAAACCTTGACAGCCCGTGACTCATGGCTCCCGGACAGCATCTGGAGGGTTCTCAGCTGTGGTGCTCTGGCCGTCTGCAGGTGGGAGGCGTTGAAACTGCCGGGGATGGGCTGGAGCAATGTTTCAGCGGGGAGGGTGCTGGCCTTGCACACACCCAACCTGGGTTTGAGCCCTAGCACTCCGACAGTCCCCTGAGCCCCTCCAGGAGTGATCTATCTTCTAGTGCAGAGCCAGTTGTAGGCCCTGAACATCTCCAGGTATACCCACACCACTCCCTCCCCACCCAAAGGAAAAGAAAACCCACTGGTGTCACTCTCACCTGAGGGGGACGCTGAGCCGGCTACCAGCTGCCCAGTCCCTGGAGTGTCTCCCAAGGGCAGGGCCGCAGCATGCAGCCGGGTACTGCCTGAGGGGAGAGGCAGCAGGGAGCGGCAGAGGCTAGGGGTGTGTGTGGTCTGTGGAGGGTCATGAGTGGGGGGTTCGGAGGGGCTCCAAGGTGAATGTATCCCTAGCTTCCAGGCCTCTGGAGTAAGGTGGGGGCGTCCATGGCAACTGGGACCGTGGGGCGCTGGAGCGTGTGTGGATAGGGACCCGGCCAGCTGAAGGGGCCCTCTGTGCTCATGTCACTCTCCCCCTGCAGATCGTCAGGGCCCTGGAGCATCTGCACAGCAAGCTTTCGGTGATCCACAGAGGTTAGTGCTAGCGGAGGCTCTGGGTGATCCTCACCCTGGCCAGACCCTCTTTTGTTTTCCTGGGATTTGAACCCCGCTTCTTAGTTCTGCCACTTTCCACATCTCCAGGCCCCTCTCCTCAGCTGCCCTGGTCTGTCCCTGGCCGCTGGGTTTGAGGTTCTCAGAGCCACTGTCCCTGGCCCCCTGATCGTCACAGGTGTGTTATGCTATGTGATGTCGAGGCCCCTGTGGACGATCTGAGCAGTTTATACCATGTGACATACCCTAGAGACCCAGGAAGTTTCCCTCTGTGGTCAGCCCCTGCCCCCCCGCCCCATGCCCCTGGGGACCCTCATCTGAGTTCCCGCGTTTGGTGGTGTTGCTGGCTCTTCAGCACTATGGAAAAGCCTGTGGTATGTGTCGGCTCTCGGGGTCACCTTCCCTCCACTGCATGTACATGTGATGCCCAGACTGGCATCTCAGAGCCTTTCCTTCTCGTACCCGGTGGCCCCTTCCCAGGCTTGCTGCTTTGGGAGAGTTTATTTGGGTAAGTCCCCTTACTCAAGGAGTTTCCCAGCCTGCGCTTGGAGCTGGACCCCCTGGGTCACGGCTATCTTTCCATCTGTCCCCATGTGCCCACATGGACCTGTGGGCGGGCGGTGTCATGTATGTGCTGCGCCCCTGTCACGTCCTGTATGGACTCCCGGCATGCCCATGGACCCCTGTCATCTGCTCTTTCCTGCCTGTCCTGCGGTGGACCTCTCACCCCCATCTGGGAGGATCCCAGACTGAGAGGTCTTATAGCACCTAGAGGCCAGCTCTTGGTCTGTGTCCGAGCCATTGGACATGCCCCTATCTTGACCTTGGGCCAGAGTACTGATGGTGTGGACGTTTGTTTCCTTGGCCAGTTGTGGGGCCTGACTTCCTGCCCTCCTCCCCTGGGCCTGTTGTGGAGGTGCCTGCAGGCCTCCAGATGGGTTCAGTGGCTAGGAGCTGAGAAAGGTCTGTGTCCCCTGTAGATGTGAAGCCGTCGAATGTGCTCATCAACAAGGAGGGCCACGTGAAGATGTGCGACTTTGGCATCAGCGGCTACTTGGTGGATTCAGTGGCCAAGACAATGGATGCTGGCTGCAAGCCCTACATGGCTGTAAGGGGGCCCCTGGGTCTCCCCAGGTCCAAAGCATAGTGTGGCCAGGTCCTCTCTCCTGCAGGAGAGGCCTCCCCAGATGTTGCATGTCCTGTCACAAAGGGCCTCGTTTGCACCTGTTACTAACTGTACCCTAAAGTGCCCCTTTAGAAGATAAGTTGCAGGAATTCCCTCCTGGAGGTAGCTCAGGGTCTGTGCAGGCCCTGCCCTTGCTCGGTGTCTGGAAGGTGGGGACCCTCTCTCCCTAGTAGGCAGGCAAGCTTTCAGTACTCGCCCAGGGCCCACACAGGCCTCATTGCCCCATCTCTGCCTCGAGAAGCTGGGACAGGATATATGCGCACCAGTCCCCGAGTTTTGGGGTGGGTGGGTGGTTAGGCCTGGCTGAGGACCCTTCGCTCATCTCGTGTCGGGATGTTCACACAGCCCGAGAGAATCAACCCGGAGCTGAACCAGAAGGGCTACAATGTCAAGTCCGATGTCTGGAGCCTCGGCATCACCATGGTACGGCCTGGGGGCTGGGGCCAGCCTGTTACCCCTGAGCTTCTGGCAAAATGCCCAGTGCCCTGACCAGTCATAATACACTGAAAGGAATGTCTGCAGGTGACATTGTGTTACAAATACTGCAACCCCCAGTCCCTGCAACACACATATGGAACTTGTCCCGAGGTCGCAGTGCTTGATGGGAAATCACAGCCATGGACCATGTGTCCAGGACTGGGATCACTCACGGCTGGAGTCATGACTAGATCAAGGATGGGATCACAGCTGGGTTCATAGGTGGGGTCATGAGTGGGGTCACGATGGATCATGACTGGGATCACGACTAGGATGGCTAAGGTCATGACTGGAGTCACATCAGGGTCAAGACTGGAGTCACAGCTGGAGTCACAACTAGGGTCAAGGTTGGGCTGGCAGACTGGGCTCTATGCTGACCCCTCCCGGGTGTTAGGCACAGTATCGTTTTGTGGCTGCCGTCCCAGAGAAGGGCTGTTACCCGTTAGACCTGAAACTGCCATGGGACTACTTCTTCCTCTTTAAGTTGTCCAGTCCAGCTGAGGTTGGGGTCACATGGTGGTCAGCGGGGAGGCGGTCAGCGCCAGTCAGGTCCCCCCACAGTCATAAAAGTCACAGAAATAACATAAAAACAAAGAAGTGAAAGTGGAAAATCGCCTGATTTATTCTCAAAGACAGACTTCCCTTCTCCCCAGGTCAGCTGCCGACATTTTCTCCTGTTGTAAAACATTTAGTATTTCTTTTTTTTTTTAATTTAGTTTTTATTTTGCCTTTTTCTTCATCTCATGTCGGGATGTTCACACAGCCCGAGAAAATCAACCCGGAGCTGAACCAGAAGGGCTATTTCTCTGGCTCAGTAGAAACCCCAGCAGAGGGGTTTCCTCCAAACTCCCCTCAACTGTACGTCACCATCTACCAACCAGCCCTCACTGGGATATACAATTGTTTGTGATTTTTTTATTGAGAGACATTAATTTCTTCTCCCCTCCTCTCCCCACTTCTCCCTTCCCCTCCCCTCCCACCCTGTCCTAGGAATCCCAGGACGAATGCATGCAAGTGCTCTGCTTCACTATGAGCCTCATCCCCTAACGTTTCCTTTTCTCTGGAACTCCCTGGCAGCCGGGGGAGCATGCGGGCACCCCCCGCCCAGGGTCCCCTGAACCCATCCTGGGGTGCTCTTGTCAGACCCCCTCCGGGCATGAAGGGTGTAGATAGTCCAGGGCAGATCAAATATTCCAGAAGACTCTCAGCTTCAGTGGGCATCAGTTGCACATGATTCCTGTAATGGCTGGTTTGGGGTGTCCAGCGCACCCAGTTCCAGACATATCCGGGGCCTGTGCAGGGCCAGTGCCCTGGTGCCGGATGTTTAGGTGGTTTCTGAAGATTCAGTCAGACATGACAGTGCACGGTGCCTTTCTGTGCCCAGAGGCTGATTTTATTTTTGTTTGTTTGTTTTGTGCCCGCTAGAGAAAAATTGGCCAGGAGGGGGATTCTAGGTCACAGATCTGGACACTTTTCTTTTCCTAATTATAAATGGTGGCAGCCCGCAGGGCTGGTCTGGGTCCCGTGCAGGGTCCTGCCTTCTGCAGGCTGTCAGGAACACTAGGCAAGAAGCGCCTTCAGCTTGTCCTGTGAAAGTCCCCACTGGATGCCCCCCACCCACCCAATTGTGAAGCTCCTCCATCTGCAGCCTGTGCCGGTGTCTTGGTGGGAAGGGGCCTTGCGCCTAACGGGGAGGCCCTTTCGAACACAGTAATTAGTGTCTGCTCGAGTGCTGCCTGCCAGCCCAGCGCGTTTGTTGGAGCTGCGGCCTCTTCCGTTCATTACGGTGATTATGGCCTGTCAGTGAGAGGCCTCTGCTGTTCCAGGCGGTGGCCTGGGCTGACCTAATTCATTGTTTTTTTTCATCTGGGTAGTCAAAATTGGACCCAAGAGTTGATCATCAGCTTGTCGGTCATTTCCACAAAAGACTTCCCACCAACTGCTGGCAAGGCAGGGGCCAGGGCACAAGGTGCAGGTTTGGGTCCTTGTGCAGGCTGGCCTCGGATGGACAGGGAGGTCTCATCCACTGCAGAGGTGAGGCCCACCAGGGACCTTATCTAGGTGGAGCCGGGAGCCATTGCAGAGGGAGGGCAGCAGCTGCGGGCCCGGATGCTGGCAGGTGGGCAGAGGAGGGACTGCATACCCCTGTTCCTGTGTGGCCCAGAGACCTGTCCCATGAGCTCAGGGCCTGACAGTCTCCTCCGAGGCGGGTGACAGGAACTGGGCATGTGAGACAGGATGAAGCCACTGAGGCCAGTAAAGTAAAGTAAAGGGCCCTCCCGTTGATCATCGATTTGCTCGAGCGGGCCCAGTAACGTCTCCATTGGAGACTTTGTTGTTACTGTGTCTGGCATATTGAATACTCTCGGTAGCTTGCCGGGCTCTCCGAGAGGGGCGGAGGAATCGAACTCGGGTCGACTGAGGCCAGAGGCCCCAGGAAAGGTGTCCTTGCTGCTGACTTCATGGACAAGTGGCTGTGGCTGCCCGCCTCTCAGGCTGATCTAGACGAGCTGGGATCTGGGCATTTGTGGAAAATTTTCTGAATTCAGATGGTTTTGAAAACTGATCGTTAAGCCCTTCATAGCTGGGTCCTGGTCAGGTCATGGTCAGGTCCTCGTCCTGGTCCTGGTATCAAGCCTTTTGACCCACCTTGGGGCTCAAGCTCTGGGCTCTGGAAGGTTTCCCTAATGTCCTGCTCCTGGGGGGTCCCTGACCCATGCCTCTGCCGCCCCGCAGATTGAGATGGCCATTCTCCGGTTTCCGTACGAGTCCTGGGGGACACCGTTCCAGCAGCTGAAGCAAGTGGTAGAAGAGCCATCACCGCAGCTTCCTGCCGACCGCTTCTCCCCCGAGTTCGTAGACTTCACTGCGCAGTGGTGAGCTGTCAGCCCCCAGATCTCCCGTAGCCGCAGCCAGTCCCCTCTCTGCCCTGGCTGCACCCAGCCCCTTGCTGGCCGAGGCCCCTTCTGTAGCCGAGGAGACCTTCAGATGGGTAGTATCAGTGCAGGAAAGGCAGAAAGTGAGCACAGGCTAAATTGTTTAGATTGTGATCCTGGGGGAGATTTTATTCCAGTCCTAGAAACCAGCAGAGCAGTTAGACTGAGAAAAGACCAGAACCTGTGGAGGACTCACACAGTGTAACAAGCCCCTTTGTTTTTCTGATATTTGGAACTTTGCTGTTGTTTGGGGGAGGGCGGAGGATGCTTAGTGATGCTCAGGGGTTATTACACTCTCAGGAATCACTCTTGGTGGGCTTGGGGGATGATTGGGGATGCCGGGGATTGAACCCAGGTTGACCGCATGCGTGGCAAGTGCCCCACTACTACTGTACTATCTCTCCAGCCGCAGGACTGTACTGTTTTAAAGAATGACCGTAGGAGCTTTATAAAAATTGTGTTTGAGACTGCAGAGGAAATAGGGGGCAAGAGAAACATAGGCACACCACTGTTCTCTGACTGTCAGCCAGTTGAGAATAAAGCCTGTTAATAACTAAAAAGGAGGAAAGTAAATGTAAATTCTTTTCAGTAGCTCTTGGATCACAGATGAGATTTTAAAAATAAATCGCCAACTATTCATCAGTGAAAAGGCCAGGAGAACACAACATATCAACAGCTGTGTGTTGTAGGCAAAGAGTTACTGAGAGGAAAATTCATAGCCTTTACTTGTTTCATTAGAAACCAAGAGAGGCCGAAGGTGCGTGAACCCCAGCCACACAGAACTGCCGATCACCTGAACCCTTCCTAACTCGTGGCCTCTCCCCCCCCGCCCCCCATGGCCTGAGATAGGGAGTCTGCTCCTCTGTTGAAGGGTGCCAGGTGAATGGTGGCTAACTAGCTTTTGGGTATTTAGAATTGGGATCACTAGGAATATCCTAGACTCCTCGAGATAGGAGAGTGAAGCCCCCAAGGGGCAGAGTTAGTACCAAGGGTTGTCTCCTGAGTTAGCACCAAGGGTTCTCACCCAATCCCCACCCTCACCCTGGGAGCCCTGGGGCAGGCCTGCCCCTTCCTGAGCCCTCGGAGCATGTGGCCCCCTCGCTGAGGCAGCTGTCAGCAGGGCCTGGCTTTGCTGGTCTGGAGGGGGAGGCAAGACTTTGTCTCCCTTGCCAGCCTGGCCCCAGCCTTTTTCCTATTTCCTCCTAGCCTGAGGAAGAACCCAGCAGAGCGCATGAGCTATCTGGAGCTGATGGTGAGTGAGGAGTGGGAACAGTTGAGTATGTGTGTGTATGGGTGGGTGGGTGGGTGGGTGTGGGTGATTGATCATTTAGTCATCCTTTTACACACACCTACCCCTGGTGGCTTCCTCCAGCACTCAGCCCCACGGAGGGTTCAGAGAACAATGGGTCCTGGGGAATAATTTTTATCCAGAGGCATCGGGGAAGGCTTCACAGAGGAGTTGTCCTTTGAATGGGCCTGGAAGGAGTTTAGGGATGTCCCTGATGGTGGAGAGAGGGTCCTCCACAGGGAAGTTTTGCTACCTGGGAACCATCCAACTTAGTGGGGCTGCAGGGTGGAGAAGGAACCCAAGAAGGGCAGCCCCTAATGAGGATTGCCTCCTGGGGCAGAGGTCCAAGAAGGTCGAATAGGAGTTTGCCAGGCAGGAGCAGGGTGACTGGGCTAGAGCAGGATACAGGGCTGGAATGGGCCAGGGAGGGGGCTGCCTGTCCTGTCCCCCTGCTCCTCCTGTCACACTCACTGGGCTGCCTCCTTCTCCCCTGCAGGAGCACCCTTTCTTCACCTTGCACAAAACCAAGAAGACGGACATCGCTGCCTTTGTGCAGGAGATCCTGGGGGAAGACTCTTAGGTATGGGGCCAGGCCCCACGCTGCGCACCAGACCGCACAGCTCCCGCTTGCTCACATCCACAAGCTGCCAAGGACTGAGGGGCCTGTGCCTACCCGCTCAGGCCTGGCCCGTGCCTCTGTCCCTGCTGCCCCAGGGACCCGAGTCTCCAGCCCCTGCTACCTGACCCGGAGGTGCCGGATGGCCCGGCGGATGCTGCTGGCCCGGCAGTGAAGGCAGCTGTTGCTCACCCGGCCCTGGGTGCCACTTAAGTTGTACATTTTTTTTTTAATTTTATCAACTGAATGAACTTTGCACACACTGGCCCAGGGTGGCCACACCTCTTCCAGCAATGGATTGGGGGCTGTAGGGAAGGGATGGGCCGCGGGGATCCCCTAGAGATCCCTGTGAGTGGGCACCAGGACCCTCCTCAAACCTTCACCCCACACGGCAGGGCCTCCGGGGGTAAGTCCGAGCCCCCCACCTCTCTCTCTTTTTTTTTTTTTAATTTATCCTTTTGATTATTATTATTTTTTCTTTTGCTTTGTGGGTTTGGTGGCTTTTCTTGCATGGTTTGGAGCCGATCACTTCTGTCACCCCTCGGGGGACCAGCAGGCGTAATCCTGCCCTCTACTCAGGCTGGGGTCGGGGTGCGGGCCGGGTCTCTGCTGAGACAGGTGCCGGTGACCTGCCCAGCTCACACCCCTTGGGGACCGGCTCTGGCGGGGCTCTGGATTTGCTTTTGGTGTTTTTAAAAAAGAAAAAGAGAAAAAGAAGAAAAAAAGAAAATATATTTTTTTGAAGAATGGAACCGCCCTGGGCCCTCTCCCTGGTAGATTGGGCGGGGCCGAAACCCAATTGTTAGTTTAATTTAAAAACAAAACAGTGGGATGAAAGCTGGTGTGAGACTGTCATTGCGGCGACCCCTGTTCCCCTGAGATGGTCAGGCCTGTCCACTAGGGAACTTGAAGCTCCCCAGTGGCCTCTCAGTGAACGTGGCCCGGTCATCTGTCCCTCTGTCCCCAAGTGTGATAGCCCGGCACACGCAGTGATGGGCCGTGCGGGGGGCTGCACCCCACCCTGGACACTGTCTCACTGATAGGCCGCTGCCTGCAGCCTGCTGTTGTTCCCGGTCTGAGGCGAGGAGCTGAGGTCACTTGCCCAGAGCCACACAGCTTATTAGGTGGAGGCTGGGGGTGGAGTTGGTGCTGGACTCCCTGAGGTGGGGAGGTGGGGGGGGGGGGGCAGTGGGAGGAAGGCCAGCTTCCAGGGCCCAGGCAGTGCAGCCCTGCAGCGTCACACCAAGTTTCTTCCACTGGACCCAGGAGCCCCACTACTGACCAGAAGCCCTGCATGGTGGTGATCAAGACCCAGAGGCTGGGCTCAGTGGAAGTACCCAACCTTGCCTGGGCCAGGGAGCCAACATGGGAAGCAGCCCCCACCGCAATACCGGGCAGGGTTCCAGGAGCCAGCCCTGTGCCTCTGTTCACCAGCCCATCCCCAGGAGTCCATGGTCAGTGGCAGACCCCTGCCACCTGGTTCCTCCTGGCGCTGCCCTTAGCAGTAGAGGCACGTCCGCCCCCATCTGGCCTTCCCATTCCCAGGAGGTGCAGCTCACCCCAGGCCCCTGGACTGGCCGTGCCCTCTGCCTGGGATGTCCCCGCCAGCCATGCATGCTCCCGTATCCCTCCTCAGGGTGCCCCGGTGCGTGCCCCCCACCCCTCCTAGCTGGACGTCCAGCTCATCTTTGCTGTCCAGACAGCTGTAACCTATCATTGTCCTCTTTGTCCTCTTCCCACCTCAACCCCCCCCCACCCCCCCGACCAAGAGCGCATGGTCAGTCTCCGTTGAATGCAACCCCGAAAGAACAAGTAACATGAAAGCCAGCGCGAGGCCCAGAGTGAACCCCGACGCTGGTATGCGGGGGGGTGGGGGGGGAGCACGTGGACCGGTGCGCGTGCGCGGGTCTGCCTGCGCGTCCAGCCGCGAGGCTTCAGGATGCCTCGTCATTCCTCCTGCGGCCACCAGGAGGCGGCAGAGCCCGGACTTTGACAACGTGCGCCGCGAGAGGACCCCCCCCCCCCCCCCCCCCCGCCCCCAGTCCCTCGCGCCCTGCACGCCCCTTCTCCAGACCTCGTGGTTGTGCTCGCTCTTCAGCCGATGCGGTGATGCGGGCGTGCAGGCCCGGAGGCATGACGCAGCCTCTGGGGGTCACGGGTGGCACGGCCCCCTCCATCCGGCAGCCTCGCGCAGTGCAGAGCTGGAAGTTTATAAAAGCACTTGGCAGTTTCCCACGCGGGCTCATTCACCGAACAGTTTACCAAGTGTTTGGTCATTGCACATTACACAATTACAAATTACACAAAGGATTTACAATTTTCAAAGCCCTCTCCAGAATCACAAATAACTTGAGAGTTTACCAAGTGATTAAGTCCTGGACACAGCCCTGCTAACGGCCCATTGTTTTCAGGCTTGACACTGAGGCAGGGAAGTGGGGCTGGAGAGATACTACAGTGGGTCTGGTGCTTGCTCTGCAGTGGCCGTATTTTGAGTGAGTGCCCATATGATCCCCTGAGCCCCACCTGCAGAGAAAGGAGTGAACCTCTCCTCCCAAAGCAAAAAACTCAGCAGAGAGCAAAAGATATCCAGGGCTGGGAGCTGGAGCGATAGCACAGCGGGTAGGGCGTTTGCCTTGCACACGGCCGACCCGGATTTGATTCCCAGCATCCCATATGGTCCCCTGAGCACAGCCAGGAGTAACTCCTCAGTGCAGAGCCAGGAGTAACCCTTGTGTATCCCCGGGTGTGACCCAAAAAGAAAAAAAAAAAAGTATCCAGGGCTCCTGAGGAGTGGGAGCAGGCAGTGTGCCCAACACGACAAATACAAGTCCCGTGGTCAGAAGTCAGGCAAGGAAGATTGTGCACCCCCCATGGCCTCAGTGAAGAACCCTGTCTGCCCCTCCCTGCCCTCTGGCCCTGAGAGACCAGGCCTTGCCCTTATGGTGAGGTGAAAGCATTTCCCTCCTGGCAGCAGGGTAGGCAGGGTCCAGCCCAGACCGGAGGATAATGAGATTCTCGGAACTGACAACCAGATGGTGGAGGCACGTGGCCTGTCTGTGCAAAGACAGCTGTGACGGCCTCAGCAGCAGGGGTTCTCAAGGTGCTGCCTTCCTGCAGGGAGGGAAGGGTCTGACCCATTCCCGCAGTTCAGAGGATGGAATGCAGGCTCTGCATGCACATGGCTCAGCTTCCATCCCTGCCATGTCTGAGCACTGCCAGGAGAGTCCCTGAAGCACAGAGCCAGGAACCGCTCCCTCCTTCAGCCCCCAGTTCTCCTGTCCTGCTGTGACTGTCTCCTCCCACAGACCCGCTCTGGCCTTCCCTAGCCCACTTGCCTCCTTCCCTCTCCCCACACCTGCTTCAAACACCAGGCCCAGGGCCTGGAGCTCTCGTACAGCAGGGAGAGCACTTGCCTGCACACACCCTGAGCACTCTGAAGACTGGTACGAGTGCAGAGCCAGGAGTAAGCAAAAGGTCTAAGCCAAAACAAGCACCAAGCCAGATTTTCCTCTGATTGCACCAACCCACCTCTGCCCAGACACTGCCCAAAGATGCGTCCTGGCTGGCCCTGGTGTCCTCTTCCCCAAGAGAACTTGTCCGAGTGCCTTCCTGATTCGTTCTCATTCGCTGACCACCTCCACCCCTGGAGGCGCCCCTGGGACCAGGCAGGGTTGTGTCCTGCCAGAACCCGCACGTGGGCCTGAGCGGGAAACTGCCCTCTGGCTCCAAGGCAGAGCTCCACCTCAGGACATGCCAACGTGTGTCAGGTTCTATGATGGGGTAAGAGGTGTGCTGTGGCTCTCTGGGGTATCGATGGGAGTGCTCTCTAGGAGCGGGGTGCCTCAGAGAGGGGACGGGACAGCGTGGCCACATGGAACAGAGGGGGTGGTGTTGCATGTGCTGAGGTCTCTGGAGGATCCCATGCCTTGCAGCCCACTTTCTCTCTGAGGACCCCAGACTGCTTCAGCAGACCAGCAGGGGACTGTCCCAACCTTCCACACAGTTCTTTCTTTTTCTCCTTCCTTCCTTCCTTCCATCCATCCTCCCTCCCTCCCTCCCTCCCATCCTCCCTCCCTCCCTCCCTCCCTTCCTCCCTCCCTCCCTCCCTCCCTCCCTCCTTCCCCTCCCTCCCTCCATTTCTTTCTGCCGCATCCAGCAGTGTGTAGGGCCTTCCGCCTCAGAGATTGGGGATGCTGGAGATGGAACCCAGATTGGCCTTATTTAAAACATATGCTACCCAGTGTACTATCTCTCTGGCCCCTCTTCTCAGTATTATTATTATTATTATTATTATTCTATATTTTTTAAGTGTCTTTGGGCCACACCAGCAGTGCTCTGCACTCAGGGATCACTCCTGGTGGGGCTCAGGACACCACATGGGATGCCTCGCGGCTTCCTCTCCTTAGTTTTCAATCATCTGGGGAAATGGCTTGGGGAGGGTGGGAAGAAGCCGGCAAGTGGCTGCCACCGCCCGCTGTATGTCAGGCTCTGCCTCTCTTTGCGGGCAGGGTGGGGGCTGAGCGAGCATGGTTGGCAACATCTCTCCTCGGCAGAACTTAGCATCAGGTGAAACCTGTACCAGGTGCATGGGTCCCTCCCCGGTGCCAGCCTCCAGTCTCTGCTTGCACACCTCCAGGGGTGGGTTGCTCATCACTGCTCACACGGCTGCCTGGGGGGATCTGAGATTCTTCTGTCCTGGCGCTGGTCCCTGTGGTCTGTGGTGGGAGAGCTCATGAGTAAACTCTGGCACGCCCGAAATGCTCATTTCTTTGTCTCTCGCAAAAGCTGTTGCAAATCCTTTTGGAAACCAGGTGGGAGGGCCTATATATACATTAGCTGTGCTCTGTTTACTGGATGGAGCTCATTGATTCTCACGCCCGGGGGCGTTCGGGGTCTCCTGGAGGTTTCAGAGTCCCAGTCAAGAGCTGTACCTGGCCACGGCCCCCTCCCCAGAGAGGGAGACAGAACTGAATGAGCTCAGAGACCCAGAGCTCTGCCCAGCGAGGGCTCTGCTCCTCCCGAGGGAACCACCTGCCAGGCTGGGTTTAGCTGCCCCTGCCCCCGCCAGCCTTACAGAAGCCGTGGGCTGCTCTATTCCTGTCCAGGGCCTGTCTCCTGGGGGGACTCGGGGAGGCAGCTACAGCTGCGATCTCTGCTTGGGGGTGCACCGCTTGGAAAGTTCTTCCCTTCTTGGTTCCCAGTGTGTGTGGATCCGGGGAGGAGGCCTGCGTGGACTCGGCGCTTCTCTGCAGGGGAGGCGCGTGCCTGCTGGAGTCGGCAGTGCTCAGAGCTGAAGCTGGAGCAGGACTAAGATCTCGGGGAGCTCCCGAGGGCCTCACGCCCGCCTGAGCAAACTCACAAGTGCTCAGGCAGAGTCTCCCACTTCTCCTTCCAGGATCGTTCCCTAAGGAGCAACGAGAAGTTACATGGAAATGAATTCATTAAAACATGTAAATAAATTAGGCTTCACTCTAATTAAGACGTCCAATTTGATTAATGAAGCTAATGATGGGAAGTTAATCTCTCCCGCATGAGAGGACAGCCCGCAGGATCCCGGCGCGTCCTGCATTTTGTTCTCCTGCCAGAGGCTCTTTCACTCCCCAGAACCTGCTTGTGCCCGCCTGGAGCAGGCATGGCCGGCCCAGAGGACTGGAAGCTGCGCAGTGCCACAAAAGGAGGGGGGCCTTCAGGGTAAGGACGAGGGGAGCCCTGTGGTGGCAGCACAGTGACAGGAGAGGGATGACTAGGTCAGAGCGAGCAGGCAGCCTGGGCCATCTGCACAGACCTGGAGACGGGAGAGGATCG
This sequence comes from Sorex fumeus, assembly GCF_029834395.1. Taxonomy (NCBI): domain Eukaryota; kingdom Metazoa; phylum Chordata; class Mammalia; order Eulipotyphla; family Soricidae; genus Sorex; species Sorex fumeus. Next base: position 1,135,946 of record NW_026606179.1, on the reverse strand, counting down.
GGGTCACTCGGCGAGCAGAGGGTTGGGTACCAGCATGCAAAGCCCCACAGCTTCTTTTTAAGGCTGTGTGGGAATTCACAAAGGGTTTGAAATTGGGGGTGGGGTGGGGTGGGATGGTTTGACCAGGGGACAGAGAACATCAGTACAGGGGGTTGGAGTGAGAGGGCACAGCGGGTAGGTGTTTGTCTGCCCTGGGCAGACCAAGACACCACATAAGTTCCCCTGGGCCCAGCCAGGAGTGATTCCTGAGCGCACAGTCAGGCATAAGCCCTGACTTCCACTGAGTGTGGCCCAAACGTCAAAAACAAGACAAAAAATAACAAGCAAACAATAAAAGAATAAACATAGAAATAATAATCCTCAAAGTTAAAAATCAATCGTGAACTGGGAGCATAGTTCACAGGGCTGGAAACATACCTTGCATGTGTAAGGCCACAAGTTTGATCCCAGCACCAAATCCCTCCCTGAGCATTTCTATATATTGTTCTGGTGTCCCCCAGGCACCACTGGGATGAGTCTGGTGCCCCTCGGCCCCCGCATTGTCAAGTGCAGCCCTAGTGATCCCGAACCAACTCTGACCAAACCCAGTCAGTGAACTTCAAGCCAGGAAGGGCTGAGAACTGCCGAGAGTGGCCCCTGGATTCCTGAGCACAACTTGGGGAGACCCTTACTCAGTGAACAGCAATACTAGTATCGGCCTTTCCGGAATGTTCTTATTGCCTTTCTGCCTCCAGGGCCTGCCACATCCTCCTGAGCTGTCTGGGACACAAAGACCTGTTTAGACTCTGCTCCCCCAGCCTGTATGAGTGGGAAAGTGTCACACACCCCTCTGGGATTCTGTCATGGCATCTGCAAATTGGAGATGTTGGGTCAGGGACTTGGGTCAGTGGTGAGCTGATACTTAGACTTGTGGGGCCCTGAGGATGATCCTCAGCCTCACCAACCTCTCCTGTCCCCAGCGCGTGCGCACAGGCACACACACACACACACACACACACACACACAAACATGTACACGTGCAACATGCACGCACATGCACGCACATACATGCATGTATGCATGCACACATGCATGAACACACACATGAAAGCACATGCATGCAAACACACACATGCATCCATGCTCACGTGCACACACACAAACCACACACACGATGGGAGTGCTGAGGCTGATCATCGGGGGCGGGGGGGGGGTTCCCCTGGCTCTGAAGAATGCTCGGTCCTGACCCTGCCGGAGGGCTGTGTGTGTGCTGGCGGCTCCTTCCCCGACCCCTTCTCTGCATCACGTGCTTTAGTCTCCGCTCTCAGGCTCCTGGTCTGCTCTTTCCCCCATACTTGCCTTTAAATAAGTTCTCATGCCTGTGTTCACCCCCCCTGGGCCGTGCCCAAGGCTGGTGGGGCTTGCTGGCTGCCCTTGATCTTAATGGGTGCGGGAGGCGTGTCCATCCGTCAGGGACTATGAGATTCCACAGGCTGCATGGCCAGGGGCAGTCCACCTGCCTGTCCTGGAGACTCAGACATCTGACGAGTCAGGACAGAGCCCGGCCAGATGCCGACTCTGGTGCTCCTGGCCCTTAGGTGACCTTCAGCAAGTCGTCAGGTGTCTGAGCGCTCAGAGGCTGCATGGGCTGGCGGATCACTGAGCATCTCTCCTTTCTGTCTCTTGCTCGTGCTGCTTATGCTGGACATGCCTTTCAGGAGTCCTGGTGGCCAGCAACAGAAAGTGACTCTGTCCCTCCCAGCTAAGGGGAGGGTTTCTGGAGTCAGAGTGACAGAACAGCAGGTAGAGCACTTGCCATGCTTGCAACTGACCTGGGTTTGACTCCTTGCATCTCATATGGTTCCACAAGCACTGCCAGGACTAAGCCCCAAGCACAGAGCCAGGAATAAGCTCTGAGTACCACGAGTGTGACCCCAAAACCAAACCAATATGTGTGTGTGTGTGTGTGCGTGCGTGCGTGCGTGTGTGTGTGATTTCTTGCTCTGTCTCAGGGTTTACAGAGTGATGGGAAAACTTTCTGGGCCCAAGGGGCATCCAGGGACCTGGGTACCCAGGTCAGTCTGTCCAGGGTTCTGTGGTGGTCCTTATCCAGACAGACGCCTCAGTTACAGGCTGGGTGGTCTTTGGACCAGACCACTTAGTTTTTCAGTGGGACACGGTGCGTCCTGGGCCTGGCACCCTCAGGTGGGGTCTGGCTGCCCACTGGCCTGCTCTCCGCTCTCTGGCACCTGCTGTCTGTCTTCAGATCAGGTTGAAGGAGCTAAGTCAATAGACTTGTCCACACCCACACGAGAAACTCCATGTCTTTCAAATCCTCAAGTTGCTAAAGAAAGCACACAGGTCTCCAAGTCCTGGCAAATGCTATTTTCTGAACAAGGAGTCGGAAAGGATGGGGAGATCTTGTGCTCTGGGTCCAAGGGCAGGGAAGCAGCATCTTCCAGCCCAAGGGCCATGGCCCCCTCTGGTCAATTTCTTCTCAGCAGGGAGCCGGGGCAGCTGGAGGAACCCAGTTAAGTACCTAGCGCAGCAGCCTGTGTGCAGAGAGGAGCTGTGATCTGGGAGCTCCCGGGCTCCGCAGCAGACAGGAGAGGAAGGCGCTGTGCCAGGCCAGCAGCAGCTTCCCAGCAGGATGGAGCCCCGGGCACCCCCAGGGCACTGTGCTGAGAACACACTTAACTGGCTCCTTCCTGCCCATCTCACTTCCCCAGGGGTATTTCCCCGAATTTCCTGCCCTGAGCCTCTCTGCTGTCGTCTGCTGCAGGGAATCTGCAGAGGAGCCAAAGTCCCAGAGAAGCATAGTGGGGGGCAGGACCTTAGCCTCCCTCAGTGACGGAACCAGCCCCTCTGTGGTGGACCCCTCCTCCACAGCCCCCCTGGCTTTTTCTAGAGTCTGGCGCCTGTTCCTCCAGGTTCTCTAGAACTTTAGACTTTAGACTGAGATGTTGTTCCTCCCCTCAACTACAAGTCTCAGTCCCTCCATTTAGCTGTGTGGTATCGGGCAGGTTGCCACACCTCTCTGATTCTGCACATTCTTAGCTCCATGCGCTGGGATCTGCTGCCCACTGGGGCAAATGCCAGTTGGTTTAACAGTAGCAGAATTGTAGCGGTCACAGCTGCTGGCATGGGACCCAGGATCAGGGCTGTGGACTGTCCATGGTTCATTTTGCTTTAGGACATGTTGGGAGGACAGCCAGCTATGTTCGATGGGTGAGGATGACAAGGGCCTGGAGGCCTTCCCCAGCCCCCACCCAGCTCCACGTGGGACAGTGCTGGCACCTTGCCCTGAGCCTGTCCCCGTCCTCTGCCTGTCCGCTCATTGCCTGCTGCTGGCCACTTGCATCTGGAACCTGCTTCAGAAACTCACCCTCAGACCCCCTAGATCCTGCCCGGAGCTTCCTGGCCAGTACAACAGAGTATTGGGCAGCCTCCAACCACAGACCCACGCTGGTCTGCCGCAGGGGAGCGCCCAGTCCTTTGCCCCAAGCAACACAGACTCAGGGCTGTTGTCTACACTCAGGGGTCCAGAAGGGGAAGTGGAAATCCCCCTGGGCTTGGTTGTTGCTCACCCCCAGCTCCCTTGCTCCCTCACCCATTGCTGCCAGAACTACCCTCATTAAACACCTGCCCCTGAATTCTTGCCTCAGCTTCTGCTTCTGGAAGAATCTGACAAGACAAGCTGCCAGCCCTGGGTGCCACGGTGAGTTTTAAGACGTTTTATTGGTTAGGAGCTCTAGGTCCAGCTGCTTATTTAAAATAACAGAAAAACTACAAAAATGATGGTTACTAATTAATTAATTAATATGATGGTGAAACCACACAGACAGGCTTCTCCTCACACTCTGATGGTCAGTGGTCATTGTAACAGTTGCTGCTAAGGTCTAAGTTCCTTCCAGCTCCTTGCTCCGACACTGAGGGTGTCTGATACCTTCCTCCCTGTGACTCAAGTCGGTCCCCTGTACCAAGCCCACATTCTGGTGGAAGGATGAAGGGAGAGTTGAAGAGATGGCACATTCCTTCCCTTGAGGGCGTTGTCCAGAGGCGCAGCTCATCACTGCTTTCCATCTAATTCACCGTTTCCAGTCACATGGGCTTCCGGCACTGCAAGGGAGGCTGGGAAATGTAGTCTCTAAGGCACCCTGGAGCCTGCCTGAACACTGGGGCTCTGGAAGGAAGGCTGACAGATACCGGGAAATCCCAATTCTCACTAGAAATAAGCCTGACAAGATACTGCTGTAAAGTCTGAACAAATTTCTTTTCTTTTCTTTTTTCAGGGACTGGAGAGATTGTTTAGGCAGTAGGGTGCTTGCTTTGCATGGATTCCACCCAGGATACCCCATATGGTCCCCAGCTCCACCAGGAGAGGTCCCGGAGTGCTGAGCCAGGAATAAGCCCCGAGCACAGTCAGGTGAAGCCCACCCTGCCCTACTTCCCAGTTCTTTCCAGTTCAAGTATGACACACAGTAGCTGGAGAAGTGGTTACAGTGAAAGTAAAGAAGGGGGGTGTTGGGAGGGAGTGATAGTACAGCCGGGGAGGTGGGGGGCGTTTCCCTTGCACGCTGCCAACCCGGGTTTGATCCCCGGCATCCCTTATAGCCCCACGAGCATTCCTAGGAGTAATTCCTAAGTACATAGACGGAAGTAACTCCTGAGCATCACGGGGTGTGACCTAAAAAGCCAAAAAAAGAGGAAGAAGAAGTGGGGTGTGCATGGTCTTGCCCAAGTTGGGAGTTTCAGAAAAGCCTACTGCTATGGAAAGTATTGGGATAATTTGTTATTACTTTATTTTATTTTACTTAGTTACTTAATTAAGCTAGGGTTTAGGGTTTGGGGACAGGATTCCTCTGCTCAGGAATCACTCCCGGTGGGACTCAGGGGATTGAACCCATGTTGGTCATGTGCAAAGCAAGTATCCTCCCCACTGTGCTATCTCTCCAGCAACCCAAATTGGCATAGTTTAATGTGAAATATGAATGGCTGGTTCCAGGGAGCTGATAACTGGGTTTTGGTTTTCTCCCACAGAAGACTGTAACAGCTCTGATGTATGTAGACATCTTGGTTCAGGTGGCCTTAGGTCTGGGGCTTCTGCCCCCTGGTAGGCTGCTTAGTGATCGGGGTTCTGGGCTTTTTTTCACCAAGATTGCTTGTTGTTTTGGGATATGGTCTCCAGTTCCAAGTTCTGTCACTACCCCTGACCAGCACTGTGTGTGTGTGTGTATGTGTGTGTGTGTTCAGGGCTTATTCCTGCCTCCGTGCTCACTCTAGTGGAGCTTGGAGTGTGTAAAGCAGGTGCCCTACTGACTGTTCTATCTCTCCGGCCCTATGACCTGCACGTCCTTGATCACAGTTGTTCTCAGACTGATTTCTGAGCATGATCCCCAGGAGACAAGTGGGGTGATGGGGAGCACACACGTCTGTTGAGCCCTGGACTGCATAGTCAGATGCTTAAAGGCTCAGCTGTGCTAAGTCATCATCCACAGGTCCATTGGTTAAGTCATTCCTTCCTAGAGTTTTGAAACACTAAGTGTTCACTGCAGAACTTTAAGATCCTCAGCACCACATGGTCCCCCAAGAGTGCTGCCAGGTGTAGCACAAAAACAAAGACAAATAAGACTGAAATTTGGGAAGATGTGGGGTAATTTATGGAGGAGAGAGCTCAATGGCTATATCCTGTGTGCTCGGCAAGCAGGAGACCTTGGTCCCTGGCACTGCAAGGTCCTGAGCACTACCAGGAGCCACCCCAAACATAGTGATGAATAGTCCTCGAGCACTGCCAGGTGTGGCCCCAACCTCCCTCCCCCAAAGAAAACTTTGCCTATAATCCCATCTGCCACAGCTATTTATGGCTAGAATTTAAAATAACTAATTTCTACAAAAATATAGCTCCAGAAATCAAACCCAAGACCTTACACATACAAGGCAAATACTCAATATTTGTAGCAAATACTCAATATTTGTAAATAATAATAGTAGCTCAAATCACTGAGCTACTTCCCTGACTCTGGTTAGAATTTTTTGTTTGTTCTCTTTTGTTCAGATGTCTTTGGGGCCACACCCAGCTGTACTCAGGGCTCACTCTGTGCTCAGGGATCACTCTCGAAGTGCTCAGGGGATCATAGGTGATGTCAGGGATCAGCTGTGTGCGAGGCAAGTCCTCTGCCTGCTCTTCTGTCCTTCTGGTCCCCTGACTAGAATTTTTAAGAAGTTATTTCTATTGTGATATAATTGACCTATAAAATTGTGTAAGATCAAGGTGTACTCTGACATTTTGATTTATATTCTTCCTACTTTTTATATGTAAGCACATTTTATTGTACCAAAATTTACATACATATATCTTTTATAATAAAAAGTTACACAGACAAAATTAGGGCAAGTAAGTGGCCTTCTGGTGTCCTGCATCCAGCTAATTGATCAGCTTTCACCTCAGTCTGGTGATCCGCTCTTTCCTGCCTCATCTCTTCATCCTCCCTCCACTTTCTCCTGAAATTACTCCTGCAATTACTAGGCCTGGGTGGTGTGGTCTCTTGCAGACCCTCACAACATGCTCTCCTTTCTCCTGGTCCTACCACCAAGTGGCCTGTCTCTACCTGCCCTTGAGAGCTGCCCGGAGCTTTCCCGGGACACATGGGGATACTTATCCCACAGAGAAAGTAGAAAGGTGTTCCTTGAGTAAGAAACCTGTCTTCCAGGGTCAAGTGCCACCTTAATGATGATGATGGTATTGACTCTGTGAAAAGCGAGAGACTTACAGATGATTCAGATGGAGAAGAGGACTTTTCCCTAAGGGGACCTTAAGGGGATCTTCTGGACCACAATTTGGACTTAGAAATGATCTCCAATCAAACATGTTCAGAATCAGGTCGATGAAGTCACCAATGTCATGCAGGACAATAACCCCAAGAAAATGTCTCAGATGACATACCTATCGTCATGGCCTGGGCTGCTGTGAGCACATTTGTTCGGGATCACCATTTTTTTTTTTTTGCTTTTTTTGGGTCACATCTGGCAATGCACAGGTGCTACTCTTGGCTCTGCACTCAGAAATTACCCCTGGCGGTGCTCAGGGGACCATATGGGATGCTGGGAATCGAACCTGGGTCAGCCGCGTGCAAGGCAAACACCCTATCCACTGTGCTATTGCTCCAGCATCTCACCATTCTTTTAAAAGACATTTTTATTGATCGAAGTTCTGATTTATAATAATATTGTCAATCTGTTAATGTTGGTTTTCCTTGTACATAATTCTGACACCACACTCCTGACTGAGGCACCCAGCTCCCTCCCCAAGGGCCTCAGCACCCCTCCCTTCCAGCATCCCAACCCCCAGCTCAGTTGTTTGGATCAGTTCTCCCATTGTGTTGCTTTTGCTTCGGGGGTTTCTTCAAGTCTCACATAAGATTTCCATTCTTCTATTTGTTTGTTTATTCTTTTGGGCCACACCTGGTGATGCGCAGGGGTTACTCCTGGTTGTGCACTCAGGAATTACTCCTGGCGGTGCTCAGGGGACCATATGGGATGCCAGGATTGAGCCTGATTGGCCGCATGTAAGGCAGGTGCCTCACCTGCTATACTTACTAACTATCTCTCAGGCCTCTGATTATCATTCCATTTTTTTTTTTGGCTGATGCTCAGGGATACTCTTGGCTCTGCACTCAGAATTCACTTTAGGAGGTGCTCGGGGGACCATATGTGATCCTGGGGATTGAGCCCAGGTTGGCTGTGTGCAAGACAAGTAAGTGCCTTACTCATTGTACTATAGCTCTGGCCCCTGATTATCATTCTTAGAGTTGTGAAATACCATGGTTGGTTTGATGATAGAACTTCCTTACGCAGAATCTGGGACAATAGTAGAAGATTGTGGCATAATTTAAGTGAAACCCATGTATACCACTTTTACTCTTTCCCAAGAAAGTGAGAGGCAAACATCACTTTAAATTGGAGTATTGAAATGTTCACTTGCATTCCATTCTAACAAAAGGTGCTTCTAATAATTTTGGGAACACATAAACAGCCTATATATATATATGTATGATTAAGTGATATATGTACATATATATATAATATTTCCTTTTTGGGTCACACCCAGCGATGCTCAGGGGTTACTCCTGGCTCTGCACTCAGGAATTATGCCTGGCGGTGGTCGGGGAACCATATGGGATGCTGGGAACTGAACCCAGATCGGCCGTGTGCAAGGCAAATGCCCTACTCGCTCTGCTATAGCTCCAGCCCCTAACCAGCCTATATTTTGCCATATTACAAGGATCTAATCTGTTACTACATATTTGCTAGCTCATTATTTGTGTCTGGGCTGGAGTTCGATTCCTCCGCCCCTCTCGGAGAGCCCGGCAAGCTACCCAGAGTATCTCGCCCGCACAGCAGAGCCTGGCAAGCTACCCGTGACGTATTCGATATGCCAGACACAGTAACAACAAAGTCTCCAATGGAGACGTTACTGGGCCCGCTCGAGCAAATCGATGAACAACGGGAGGACCGTGACCGTGACATTATTTGTGTCTATGGGTAAACCACCATAATGCTATTTTGTACTGTGACTTTAATGGCCTAAGGGCTGCTGATACCGCTTTGTGTGTGTGAGGATCAGGCAGCCGAGGAAGAATCCAAATCGTTCAGCTGAAGGAGATACATAATCACCAAGGCAATGTTTGCAAGACTCTTCTGGCATTATAGCTGCATTGCAATTTAGACATTTTTATGGGAATAACAAAAACTAATTGTTGTAAATGTTGCTACCTTCAGCTGCAATTGGAAACAGTCTAGTAAGCCTATTTTTGACTGTATTTGGGAATATGTGCTTATTTTTTGGCATATGGATTGTGGAAATGGAAAGTATAAGCAGTTTGGAAAGCATAATAGAGTACCACAGCACAATATTATCACCATATGGAGATAATAACATGATTGGAGAACAAGAAAAACAAAAGATTACCGGGCAAACCCAACTTTATTAGCCAACCCACTAATGTTTCAGAGTTTATTTCTGAAAGATGAGAACTTAAGAAAATAATATCATAATTTAATACATAGTTTTAAAAACATAAACAAACATTCCATTTTTATTCAAATTTAGAATTGCCTCAAAAATTCAAAATGAACCCAAAATGATTTGAGTGGCTCCATTTTGGGTCCCTGTCCCATTAGCTAACTTTTCTTCTCTGTCTTTCATTGCTTTTGGACCTTCATGCTTTCTTCATTTTCATTTATTTGTTAAAGAAGAACTGATTATCCCCACACCCATAGTACTCCCTGCAGTCCCTGGATTTCCTGCAAATTGGGATATGGGTCCAGGGACCACATCAGGTTCTCGTTGGGCTTATTTTGGGGCCCATGTCCAACCACCTTCAGCATGGACGCTCACCTACTGGCCTTGTTCCAGAGACTCATAAATAAATAAATCTCAAAAGAGATCAATTAGCTGCAATGCCCATTCGCAGCTGAGACTTCTGGGGCATTCCCTGGAGGGGAGTGGGCCAGCTCCCATCCAAAGCTCCGGCATCTGCTCCCACACCCCAAAGTCACAATTTAATACATAATTTTAAAAACATAAACATTTAAATTTGTTTTCATTCAAATTTAGAATGGCCTCAAAATGTCAAAATGAACCCAAAATGATTTGACTGGGCTCTGTATTGGGTTACCGGATCACTTCTTCTCAGGACTGAGCTCCACAGAGAATGTAATCTGCTTAAAATTTCAGGTACATGGGATTTTGGGGCTGAAAACTCCAGGTCTTCTCAGAGTCAGGACGGGCGACCTCCCCACATCTCCCCATACTTCTGGAAGCCCCGAAGCCACACTCGTGTCCTACCACCACCACCATGTAAGCTCATCTCCTGGCTTTCTTCCAGACACTCAAAAGAAAAAAAATCTCGGACTGCCCAGTTAAATCGCAGTACCACTGTATCACTGTCATCCTGTTGTTCATTGATTTACTCGAGCGGGCACCAGTAACGTCTTCATTTGTCCCAGTCCTGAGATTTTAGCAGCCTCTCCTTACTTGTCTTTCCCAATTTCTTTCTTTCCCTCCTTTCTTTCTTGTCTTTCCCTCCGTATCGTAAATATTCTGGATTTTCTGGAGTGCGCAGCTGCATTCTTGGCCGTGCAGCATCTCCAAACTACAACACTGACATTTTAGGACATACTAGTAGGAGCACATCAGGATTGGATGGGATGTAATGTAGAAGCCAACTAACAATAATATTAACACAGAAGTCTTAATTTGCAACAACAGTTTAGTAAACCCTCATCAAGGACTTAATGCCCCCGTGGTGAGATACAACCATTTTCACAAATTTTCTTCTACAGAAATATTTTTGGAACGTTCTGATTAGTGTAAAAAGCAATATAAAGTAAATTATTTTGGGCCTGCTATGGGGGAAGACTTGAGGGGTGGTTGGGAAAATGGAGACATAGGTGGAGGGAAGGGGACAGTGGTGGTGGGATTGGGGTTGGAACATTGAATGCCTGTAACAAATCATGGACAACTTTGTAAACCACAGTTAAAATTAAGTGGGAAAAATTTTGTCTTGTGCCACATCTGGGAGTCCTCAGGGCTTACTTGTGGCTCTGTGCTCAAGGACACTTTTTGTGGGGATCGGGGGACAATATATTGTGTTGGGATTAAATCAGGGTCAGTTGCATGCAAGGCAAGCATTTTTATTTCTATACTACCTCTCTGGCACTGGATTTCTACATTTTTTGGATAAGGTCACTTGACAGAGAGATCTATATTTCTGGGGCAAATATGAAGTTTTAGCAGCAACTCTCTGCCTGGATTCACCAGTTTACAAGTAACTGAACACTTGTGGTATCTTAATCTTTTGGTTGACAGTTTAGGTCATACCCAATGGCATTCAGGGGTCATTCCTGGCTTTTTTGTGTTGGGGATTTTAACCAGGGTTTGCTGCATGCATGCAAGAGCCCTAGCCCCTCTGCTGTTTCCTCAGTCCTGTGGTATCCTAGTTCTATCAATGCTGTTTTTTTTTAATTAGTTGAATTGTTCTCTAAGGGGACAGTTTGTAGGGGAAAGGCAGAATGTATCGCTGATATGGTCCTGCTAATAGTTTTCTAGATTAATTTTTTTTTTTTGCCACACTCAGGGCTTACTCCTGGCTCTGCACTCAGGAATTAATCCTGATTGTACTCAGGGGATCATATGGGACGTCAGAGATTGAACCCAAATCAGCTGCGTGTAAGGCAAGTGCTCTACCTGCTGTACTCTTGTTCCGACCCTAAATGGGTCTTTTAATGGTGATCAAGTAGAGGTTGAAGAACAGTTGTGAACTCATGCTTCAAATATAATTTGTCTTTCAATAAATGGTAGTAACTACTCTTGTTGAGATTCTCCCCCTCCTTGTAACCATTTAGATATATAGTGATCCTTAGGGGTTGGGGGCTGGGGGGTTAGGCTGCTCCTGAAGATGTTGGGGTTACTCTGGATCCTGTGCTTGGGGGTAACTTCTGGCAGTGCTCAGGGGACCGTGAGGAGCCAGGGATCACACTGATGTTGGCCCATGTAAGGCAAATGCTTAAACCCCTGTGATGTCTCTTGACCCACATTGGCCCCTGTAAAACATAGTCACAAATATCTGAATGTTCATTTCAATGAGAGGCGTGGTCTTTTTGTTGTTGTAAATGTTTGTTTTGGGGCTGCACCTGGCAGTGCTCGGGCCTTACTCCTGTTGGGTGCTGAGGGATCACTCCTGGTGGGTTGGGAGTGCTGGGCATCAAACCCACACAAGACAAGAGCCCTACCCATTGTACTAGCTCTCAGCCCCCAGAGATGCCTTTATACCTCCCTTTGCAGTTAGGGAACTTGTGGCTCTTTCAGCCTCCAGAAGTACACGGCAGAACTGATGTTCAGGAACTTCTGTGCTGTTTGCGAAGCCACCTGGCTCACTTGAGACATTGGTGCTTGGAAAGTGTTTTGTTGGAGGAGACCATATGAGCAGGAATCACAAAAGATGACAAGAGAGCACATGAGTCGGGACTAACAGACCATTGCCCTCACTAAGCCCCACCTCCCAACAGCCTTGCCAAACACCCCTTAGATAGCTGGGTCCTCCATAGCTGCCTATCTTCAACTGGATGCCAGGGAAGGCCTTCCACTGTACTTTGTGAACAAGAAAACCAACCTGGTCAACCCTGCAGGGACTCTCCCCACACTATTTGTGTAAGAAAATGATTGTCAGGGCCAGGGTGGATAGCACAGTGGATAAGGCATTTGCCTTGCATGTGGCTGACCCTGATTCTATCCTTGGCATTCCATAAGGTCTGTTGAGCACTGCCAGGAGTGATCCCTGAGTGCACAGCCAGGAATGACCCCTGAGAAACACCAGGTGTGGTCAAAAAACAAACAAAAAAGCAAAAAGAAAATGGTTGTTTACACCACACTATGGGGTGGTTTGTGGTGCTACAACAGACAACTGGAACTTTTCATATGTAATATAAGTGGGTTTGTACCAAGGGCATCCCTCCCTCCACTAGAGAAACCAGAGCACGTCAAAGTCACTTCCCTCCACCTCACAGTTTCTCACTAGACGCTGAATTCTGACCATTAATCCAGAGAAATTTGGAGCATAATGTTGGAGTTTCCTTTCTTAGCCAACCTAAAAATCTTTCTTTCTATTAATAGATGACTTAAGGTAGTAGGATCAATATGTTTGGCTTCAGTTCTGTCATACTGTTTCATATTGTATTTACGTCTATGTAAGTTTTTTTGAACAAATTGTCTTTAAATATGGTTTAGTTATAATTATTTTTGACATTGGGATTGGAGCTATAGCACAGCAGGTAGGGCGTTTGCCTTGCACATGGCCGACCTGGCAGACCCAGGTTTGATTCCTCTGCCCCTCTCGGAGAGCCTGGCAAGCTGCCCATGATGTATTCAGTATGCTAAACACAGTAACAAGTGTCACAATGGAGACATTACTGGGCCCACTCAAGCAAACTGATGAACAATGGGAGGACAGTTAAACTTTTTTTTTTGACTTTGGGATTGGAGCAATAGTACAGTGGGTAGGACATTTGCCTTGCATACGGCCGACCTGGATTTGATCCCCAGCATCCCATATGGTTCCCTGAGCACCTCCTGGAGTAATTTCTGAGGGCAGAGCCAGGAGTAACCCCCGAGCATTGGCGGGTGTGTCCCAAGACAAACAAAAATATTTTTTTTGACTTTGTCTTTTGGGCATATCGAAGAGGTTGTTCCAGCCGCTACCTTTCTTCTAACCTGAGTGAACAGCACAGCTGCCAGTCTCCTCCCATCAGTATCCTGGCTCCCTCCTATGAGCAATATTAAAATTTGTTGGGCTTATCATCCAAGCTTCCCATTTGAATGAGTATCTTTTTACTCCTAGATGAGAACTACAAGGCAACCTGTAAGTCTATTGCACATTTTTGTTGATTTTCTTTGTTTGTTTGTTTGTACTCAGGGCTTATTTCTGACTTTGCATTCAAGGATCACTTCTGGTGGGGCTCTGGGGACTATATGGGTGCTGGGGATTGAATCTGGTCTGTTGCATACAATGTAAGTGCCCTACCCACTGTACTATCTCCAGTTCACAAGCTTATTCACTTTTTGTTTTGGAGTCAGACCTGGAAATGCTCAGGGGTTACTCCTGGCTTAGCACTCAGGAATTACTCTTGGTGGTGCTCAGGGGACCATATGGAATGCTGGCAATTGAACCTGGGTCGGCGGTGTGCAGGGCAAATGCCCTACCTGCTGTACTATTGCTCTAGCCCTATTATTCACTTTCTATGCTCTACCCATCCCTCTGATATTTGGCAGTTGTACTATGTCAGTTATGCTATCTGTTACAATCCTTATCCTGCTGAAATTGGACAAGAAGCTATGTGTTATATATGTTGAATGTTCCACATCAGCCCTTATTTCTCTAGTAATTTTAGTTTTCCGAAGACTGTTTCCTCTTTTTTTTCTCTTTGAAAAATGTTTTATTTAGAAAATAAGAGCCAGAAAAGAGAGAAGAGTGAACACTGTAAAGTAAAAGAAAGGAACTATCCACCCCAAGCTGGGATGTGAGCAACCCCCAAGGGGAATGCACCGTCCAACGAAGGGAAGAAACTGTCTTGCAGAATAGAGGCGTGTGGATGAAGCTAGCAGGGAGAGTGCTGAAGCCTATTCTCCGGTTGTGTTCAACAGTCTTGGAGTCATGTGGGTGACAGGTTATGACCTTGAACTTTAGAGTCAGTGTCCATGGCACATGCTGTCTTCCATACTATTGTGAACATGCGTTCTATTGCTTTGCAGGAAGTACACAAGGAGCTACAGCCGACTATCTGGTTGGGCATTCTGCATCAATTTTTCAGCCGACTATCTGGTTGGGCATTCTGCATCAGTTTTTCAGCTATATCTAATATATCTAATATATAATAAACACATTTCTGTAGCACTGTAGCACTGTCCTCCCATTGTTAATTGATTTGCTTGAGCGGGCCTAGTAACATCTCCATTGTGAGACTTGTTGTTACTGTGTTTGGCATATCGAATACGTCACGGGTAAATACATTTCAAACTTATTCATTTCTGAAAACGTGTGTGTTGCTGGAAGAAAATTTAGGGCTTCATATATACCCTATCTATACTTCACTGCTGAATAGCATCTCCGATCAGAGAGTCTCTTTGTTTTAAATCATAGTATTTAGACTTTGGTTCTCTAGCTTTGGTTTCCTTCTTCAGTGGCTTTTATTTTACATATGTTAGATCATTTGCCTGTCCTATGCAGTCACTTTCTCTTGGAGCCTGTTATCTCTCTTCCTGTTCATTTTGGTTGTTAAAAATAAACCACTAAAAACTAAATTCTCTTTCTCTGTCTCTCTCTGTCTTTGTCTCTGTCTCTCTGTCTCTGTCCCTGTCTTTCTCTCTGTCTCTGTCTCTCTCTCCCTCTCTTTTGTTTTTGGGACACACTTGGTGTTGCTCAGGGGTAACTTCTGGCCCTGCACTCAGGGTTAGTTCTGGCAGTTCTTGCGGGATCACAAGGATGCTGTGGTTCTTGCGGGACCATAAGGATGCTGGTTGGTTTCGTGAGTGTCCTAGCTACTCTATGATCTCCAACCCAATAAATTCTCTTTAAGAATAGTGTGTTGGGCTTGCATTGGCCTTTATCTCTGTACAGACTTCAGGCCTGCAGCGCTGCAGCCTGACGTCTGTACGTGCCCTGTTACGATCCTACCAAAAGTCTGGTTCCCATCCTCCACTTAGAAGGAGCCTTTTTCAGTGAATTGTCCACCCCTGATTAGAATTCTCCTAAGGCCTTCTCTGTCGTACTTATTTACGATATGTAGATTTTACAGCCTGGCAAGCTCCCCCTGACGTATTCGATATGCCAAACACAGTAACAACAAAGTCTCCAATGGAGACGTTACTGGGCCCGCTCGAGCAAATCGACGATTAACGGGAGGGCCTTTACCTTTTACCTTACATTCCTTCTAATTCTTCGCTCTGAAATGAGTTTCTTAAATTTCTGAGTAGTTTGGGTGGGGGCTGGCTCACACCCTGCAGTGCTCAGCTTTCCTGGTTCTTTGCTCAGAGCGACCCCTGGTGGTGCATACGGCGCGTGTGCGGTGCTGGGGAACGGAGCCAGGAACCCGCCGCCACAGCCCCGCCTCCTGGACGGTCTTTCCTGCCCCTTTCTGGGCGGTTTCTAATTCTCTCCTCAGTTCTAACACATATTTTTTGAGGTCTTCTCATCCTGATGTGCTATTCTTTGTTATCCTTTATGGCTTTCTTAATTTCTGTTGACTCATTTTTAAATATTAGGGCACAGTTTTTATGTTTTGGACACATGTTCTGTGGGCATATATTTCTGGAATGCCTTCATTATCTGCGGGGACAGTGCTCATTATATTCTCATTTTAAAAATAATAATTTTTTATGGAATTTCTCCACAATCCTTTTCTGTTGCTCATTTTTATATAAGTTTTCTGAACTTTCAAGAGGAGGGGTGGTTCAGAAGGGAGTGTTTTTGCAGCTTCATCCCTCTGTAGTTCCCTGTTTTCTGGATTTTTATGAACTTCTACAAAAATGGTCACACCCTCACCTAGACCTTCCTTTCCCTCCTCTCTCCACCCCTCCCTCCCTCCCTTTGTTAAGCCCGGGATTCTGGGTTCCCAAGCGGCAAGATGGACAGAAACACTAACTCGGTAATGCAAAAGCAGTAGGAGTTTTATTTCAGTATACTGGGGTCAACTGTCTCACCCACAGGGTGGTCTCTTGACAGCGACCCCGACTTCAGGCAGCAAGCTGTTTATATAGGGTTTGATTACATAAGCAGTACATGCCTTATTGTTTCAAAAAGAATCTTACTTAGTTACCAAACAAAGGTGTTTTGGCAAGTGTCAAATTAAACAATAATTTCCAGTAACAGTAATAGTTTTATGATTACATAGACTTCTCTTTCTTTTAGGGTTAACGAAAAGCAACTTCTGGGGCATTGTGAGAATTGATTAACTGAGCCCGCTTGCTGAGCCCAGGAACTTTCCCAGGTGGGTTCAGGTTGGCTAGTTATGCGTTGTTTTATTGGGAAATTGAATCTGTTTCAGTTACAGGAACTGAACCTGAGGCCTGCCTGATTTTTCTCATTTCTGCCTCCTGTCATGGCATCACTTTCGCCCTTATACCTTCTTCTCCTTGTTTTTATTTTTGGTTCCTTCTCTCTCTGTTTTACCCAGTATGGCTTCTGCTGCCAGCAGGTGCCTGTTGGTGTGGGGCTCTGCCCTGGAGGGTGTCAGTTTCCTAGTCACCAGCATTCACAGTCCCTCAGATACTGCTCTGTGCTCACCCCCGGGGGTATATAGTCAGCCTCCGCAGTGTCCATGATGCCTGCCACAATCACAGCCTGGGTCAGCTCAGACCTGGGCACCTCCTTCAGCTTCAGCATATTAGATGCATCTGAAGACCCAGATGCATCTAATATGGCCATGCCTGCCCCATTTGTGGCTGGGTCCACCTTCAATCCATATTAGCCACTTGTGAGCAAGCAGAAATCGAAGAGGTGAACCACTAGACTCTGAGGGCATATTAGTACCATCTATCCTGATCATATGGAAATTGCAAGGCAAGGGAAATACTGTTGTTGATAGCCCCTGAAGCAATACTGGGGCAGAACTGGGCATAAGAGAGGGGAAGGCAGGCACGGACAAGGCAGGCCAACTCCACAACTTGTTTCCTGAAACAGTTTGGAACCATTCGATGCCCGGATTTATAGTTCTAGGAAGAGGCTAGAACAGAAGATGTTAGTAATGTTTCTTTGCTACTCTTTGCATTTGGCAAGATTACAAGACCAACATCAGCCCAAGAGGAATCGAAAGGAGTTGGTGTAAAAGTCATAAGTCCAGGTAAAGCTACACTGAAATAAATGGCCCATTGTTTCTTGGTGCCTAAGAGTCAGATATGGCATTTAAAGAGTCTTTGGGCCAAATGAATTATTCAGCAACAATCCCTCTGTAAATATTGGAATAGTATCTGGCTAACCTATATAATAGTTAAGAGTTATTTCTTATAAATAAATTGGGAGGATCTGGTACCAGGACAAATCTGAGGCAAATGGAACTGCTGGTTTGTCTGTGTTCACAGGGGATAAAACTCTAAGAGATCCTGGGCAGGATCCACCTGAGATCTGACAACCTGAGGCTTCAGACTGGGTGGGCCGTTTGACACTCACTCTCTAGGAAGTGGACTGGAAACACTCACTTTTAACTGGCCAAGAGGGAGAGTAGAGCAGAGGGCGCAGGAGTGTGAGAAGCTGGGAGGACATTGGTAGGGCTGTCCCCTGAAGTGTCAGGACAGACTGAATGCTCCTCACTCTGATGTGGGGCTGAATCTGCTGGGTTCTCAAGACTTCCATGAAATTCTGGATATTTATTACTAGAAACCACAGGGATGAATTTTGGGCTGTTGTCACAAACGACAATGCTTACTTGGTGACCTGGTCACTGCATCACTTCAGGGCCCTGGGTGTGTGGAAAGGGGCAGATTCACTGCTTTAGCCTCAGGACACCTCCTTGGGACACAATGAGCTGCAGAGACCCATAAGTCCCACCAACCTCTCAGAGATCCAGTGGTCTCAGCTGGAGCAGTGGCTGCATGACCTGTGGGTCTTTCCTTTAAAGGAGGGGCATGCTCTCTGTGTAGGTCTATCTAAAGTGTCATGGTAGAGGGTAGATGTTATCCAAAAGTCCAGATTCTTCCTGTGTTTTCTTCTTTTTCTTCTTCTTCTTCTTCTTCTTCTTCTTCTTCTTCTTCTTCTTCTTCTTCTTCTTCTTCTTCTTCTTCTTCTTCTTCTTCTTCTTCTTCTTCTTCTTCTTCTTCTTCTTCTTTTATATCCCACAAATGAGTGCAAACATTCTGTGTCTGTCCCTCTCCTTCTGACTCATTTCACTCAGCATGATACTCTCCATGTTCATCCAGCCAAATTTCGTGATTTTGGTTTTCCTGGTGGCTGTGTAGTACTTCACTTTGTGCTGTATAGTACTTCACTTTGTAGATGTGCCATAGTTTCTGTATCCAGTCATCTGTTTTCAGGCACTTGGGTTGTTTGCAGGTTCTGTGAATAGTGCTGCAATGCACATAGAAGTGCAGATGGCATTTCTGCTGTGCATTTTGGGGGCTCCCAGGGTATATTCCCAGAAGTGGCATTGTGGACTCACAAATGAATCTCAGAGGAGAGCAGCACGCTTCAGTGATGTCTCCCAACCTTGTTCCAGGCTGATTTCATCCAGGCACCTTGGAGGGGGGCAGCTGTGCACCTCTGCCCACCCCAAATGAACCCCGGAAACCACAAACCTCCAGAACCCAATCACCACCACGCTCACAGCCAGCTTTCACAGGCTTGTGCCAACCCCCCACTCATGAGAATGAATCTGCTGAAAAATCCAAGTATGCAGGACCTGTGACTGAAAATTCCAGGCTTCACGGAGTCCAGGATGTGTGACCTCTTCCCATCTCCCTGCCCTTCCGGTTTCCTGGCTGTCAAGCCCATGAACTGCCTCTTGGCACCATTTAAGCACATTAATGGTCATGATTTGAGACTCACAAATGAATCCAGGCCCTAAATATTTACAAATTTTAGAATTCCAGGAACATGTGGCAGCCTTTGTGGCCATGCAACATCTCATACTATTCATAATAAGCAATACAAAATAAATTATTTAGCATCTGTCTATGGGGCAGGCTTGAGTGGTGGTGGGAAACTTTGAAATAATGATGGTAGAAAGGTATAATGGTGATGGGATTGGTGTTGAATTATTGAATGCAAGTAATTATTGTGAACAACTTTATGAAAAGAAAATTTAAAATAAAAAAAGTGGTATTGCTGGGTCAGATGGAAGCTCAATTATCCAAGGACAGTAGGAACAAGGACTAGGAGACTGGTCCAGTGTTGCAAGCTTGTCACAGTAGAGGGGGAAGTTAGGATAGAGAAGGGACCACTATGCCAATGATAGTGGGAAATGACCACTCTGAACAAAAATTGAGTGCTGAGAGTAGGTAAAGGGAAATACATGATAACCTCTCAGTACCTGTACTGAAAAACCATAAAGCCCAGAATAGTGGGAGAGAGAGAGAGAGAGAGAGAGAGAGAGAGAGAGAGAGAGAGAAAGAGAGAGGGAGAGAGAGATACACACAGAGAGAGAATGTACACTGGTGAAAGAATGGGTGTTGGAACATTATATGACTGAAACCCAATCATGTACAACTTTGTAACTGTGTTTCTCACAGGGATTCAATTTAAAAAGTAAATAACTTTTTTAAAAAAAAGGTCCAGATTCCTTTTTGTGACTCAGCCTCCCTTGTCATTGGGTTGGGGCCTGCCACTGATTCTAGCAGGGTGGAGGAGCAGACGTGGTCCTGATGGATTGGATGCCAACCCAGGGCAGGTCTGGCGCTGGCTACACCTCTCTCCCTTGTCCATGGTTAACTGGGGAAGCCATGTGGTTGGGAGAGGCTTCATGTGGGAACCATCTATCTTCTGGAAGAGAAGCTGCCTGGGGCAGTAATTCAGTGTATCCCGCGGGAACATGAGAAGAGGAAGGATGAAGCTTAATTTGGTTAGACCCCCAGATTGTAAGGTTTTCTTAGAGCATATTTCATCTATTCTGACCAGTACAGACATATATACATAATATATGTATGTATATGTATATATATATGGGTGTAAATATATATATCACTTAATCACTTAATCACTTAATCCCCGTTATTCATCGATTTATTCGAGCGGGTGCCAGTAATGTCTCCATTCATCCCGGTTGCGTGCTAGTGTAGCCCAATGGTATCTGTTCGTTTTAGGAACATGCAGAGCCTCAAACCGATCATTTAGGGTCTTGACGAAGAAGTCTGACCATCTTATAGGTGGGCATCCACGTGATCTTTTGATGTCTCGTGGAATCCAATCAGTAATGGCTCTAGTCCAGCGGTTGTCTGTAAACCTCATTACGTGTCCAGCCCATCTGATTTTTGATGTCTTGGCAAATGAGACAGCGTCTCTGATTCTTGAGCGTTGACGAAGATCAGAACTCTGGATTCTATCTCTCATTTGAGTGAATCGTGATATTCCAAGCATAGTTCTTTCGATTCCTCTTTGAGAGACCCGAATAGCGTTCTCATCCTGTTTTTGTAGGGTCCAGGTCTCTGAGGCATATGTTAATGGAGGAAGAACAGTGGAATCAAAGAGATGTGCTCGTAGCTGGAGGTTCTTTGTCCTTTTAGTTATTTCTTCAATGCTCTTGAAGGCATTCCAAGCCGCTCTCTTCCTCCTGCGCAACTCAGGTGCCAGGTCATTCATCATGTTGATTTCTCGACCTAAGTATATATAACTGTTGCATTCGGAGATGGTGGTTCCGTTGAGAGCGAATGGAGCATCAGGAACAAGGCTGTTTCTCATAAACATTGTCTTCGTAAGATTCAGCTGTAGTCCAACCTTTCCACATATATATATTTATATATATTATATATATATTTCCACATACAAATATATATATACACACACATATGTGTGTGTGTATATCGTTGTTGGTGGTGGTATTTTGGTGTCATACCTGGCTATGCTCAAGGGACCATATGGGATGCTGGGTATTGAATCCAGGTTGGCTATATGCAAGGTAAGCTCCCTACCTGCTGGGTCTTGGACCCAGACACATATTTGAGACACAATTGAGGCCCAGTAACCTTGTTACTTCATAGCATGCTTTAAAAAAAGTTTGCTAAGGGGCTTGGGGGAGGGGTAATACAGGGGTTAAGACTAAACCCTTGCACATGGCCAATCCCAGTTTTATCCCTGAAAATGCCTGGTCCACTGAGCATCACCAGGTGTGACGCTCAACTCTACAGAGCATAGAGGTGTGGGCCAGACGGTGCCTGGGATGCAGGGCCCAGCAGCACTTCACCCATGGGCACTTGCATTGAACCACGGCCTAGATAATAGCAGGAATCACTTGGAAGGGCCCACTGAGCTTGTACTGGGAGCAACACCTCCCATAAGATTTAGATTTGGGATAGAGAGGTAGGATGATAAGATGCTTACTTGCATGCAGTTGACCCAGAACGATCCCTGGCATCTCATATGATTCTGGGAACCACCAGATGTGATCCCTGAATACAGAACCAGGAGTGATCCCTAATCACCATTGGTTGTAGCTCCCATATTAAAAAAAATACATAAACAAAAATTGTATGGTTGGAGAAATAGCTTGATGGGCTGGAGTGAGTGCTTCGCACATGGAGACCCAGGTTAGGTCCCTGGCACGACCCCAGGATCACCATCCAGAGTCACTCCTAAACACTACACTGGCACAGCCCCAAGCACTGCCACGGGCGAACCCCAAAACAAAAAAAATAATTCAAAACTGTTTAAAAAGCAGTTCTACTAAGATATAATTTATAAGATGTTTGACTGTGAATCAAGTAATTCATAGACAACAAGATTCACAATGCTAAGATTCACTTTGATGAATTTGCTAAATGTAGAAAGCTGTGTATCCACAATCAGGATACTATAGAGCCTTCCTTCACCCCCAATTTCCCTTTTGCCCATTTGCAGTCAAGTTCTATTCCCACCCCAGCTCTGGCAAACACTATTTGTTTTCTGTAATTATAGTTTTGCCTTTTCAAGACTGCTCTGTGCATGGAAGCAAGCTGTGTCTGGCCTTTTATGTCTAGCCTCATTCACTTAATGCTTTCGAGATTTACAAAAATTTGTTCCTTCTTACTGCTGAGCTTGGATACACCATATTTGTTTACTAACTAGCTGAAGGACATTTGGGTAGTTTCCAGTTTTTGACTATTGTAAATAAGACTGCTATGAACGTTTGTGTCTAAGTTTTGTGTGGTCACATATTATTTCTATTTTTTTCAATCTAGGACTCAATGTAACAAAAATAGTAAACATTATCTTCTAGGTGATATTCTATGAGTTTTATACATACAGATATATACATTCAATTCTCATGACATTCCTGTGAAATGGAGTTTTAATAAAAATGTTAAAACCAAAATCCTGTAAATTATTTCATTTATTGAGGAAATGTTAGTTTCTAAGAGTGTAAATGTTTTTAGGTTACAGGGATATGATGTTATCACACAACAATACCCCCAAAGTTCAGTGAGTCCCCACCACAGTCCACAGGACTGTCCTGACCCCAGTTCTGTGCTGATGCCAAGGGCTTTCAATGGACATTGTCTATCCCCTTTCTTTCTTTCTTTCTTTCTTTCTTTCTTTCTTTCTTTCTTTCTCTTCCACAGATGAGTGCGATCACCCAGCATTTGTCTTTATCTTTTTATTTCACTCAGTTGACACCCTCTGGTTCCATGCCTTCATGTCTCTTGAGTAAGTATCCAAGAGTAGAATCATTGGGTTGTGTGATCAATATGTATTTGACTTTAGAAGAAATTGCCCAACTGCGTTTCCAAGGCTACTGTAACATTTTGCATCCTAATCAGTCATGGACAAGAACATAACTTGCTTTGAAACTTATTGTCGATAGTTCCCTGATTAAATGAACATTTTTTGGGCACATGATTTCAAAGGGCTTCCTTATTGAAACCACCCCTCTTGTTTAAAATCTGGGCCACTTCCTTTTTACTTGATTATAAATGTGATTGGAAAGCCATCTTGGGCATCTCTCATTATTTCCTAAGAAAAATTCTTAATGGTGGGCTTGCTAGGTCAGTGGGCATGTTTCTTTAGACTTTGGATACATATGGTCTTTTTTTTTTTGCACGTTTCTTTAGACTTTGGATACATATGGTCTTTTTTTTTTTTTTGCTTTTTGGGTCACACCTGGCAATGCACTGGGGTTACTCGTGGCTTTGCACTCAGGAATTACTCTTGGCGGTTCTCAGGAGACCATATGGGATGCTGGGAATCTAACCTGGATCGGACGCGTGCAAGGCAAACGCCCTACCCACTGTACTATCGCTCCAACCCCACATATGGTCTTGTCTTGCCTTCTTGCACCTTGATTTCAGCTTCTACCAGGAACTGGAGGATGGGGATACTATTCTTCCTTTTCTTATCTGATTCGGAAACCTCCCCCATGCAATGGGGTTGCTGACCTTTCTTGTGTCATCACTGTATCACTGTCATCCTGTTATTCATTGATTTGCTTGAGTGGGCACCAGTAATGTCTGCATTTGTCCTAGCCCTGAGATTTTAGCAGCCTCTCCTTACTCGTCCTTCCCAACGGTGCCACATTCAGGGTCAGGGGAATGAGACACATCATTGTTACTGTTTTTGACATATTGAATATGCCACGGGAGCTTGCCAGGCTCTGCTGTGTGGGCAGGATACTCTCGGTAGCTTGCCGGGTTTTCGAAGAAGGAGAACGAGATTATAAGAGGTCACACAGCCAAGTGCTTCCAGGAGCTTTGTTTTATAGTCTCTAGATCTTAGCCGTTGATGGGATTTCATGGTGCTGGGGGCAGTTTGTGGTGATAACTGCCTAGCTACTGGAAAATGGGGGATCTGGGTGGAGAAGGCCCAGTCCAGATCTGAGATCTCAGCACTGGGACCCGAGCACCTGGGTTCCTCTGTGGGTTCCTTCATGCGTGAGCTTGTCCGAGCATGTGGAGAGTGGCCTGGAGCATGGCTGTGGCTGGGTCCTGGAGGTCTTTGACTGCCAGGTCTCTGCTCCGGGAGGGTAGGGAAACTCGACCGGCCCCCTCCCAGGGGCCCCAGTGAAGAGAGCATGGCCTGTGGGCAGGAGACTGTTGCTCTTTTCCGGGAGCTTTGTTTTATAAAGCTAAGCTTTATAAAGCTTTGTCTCTGGATCTTGGCCACTGATGGGATTTCATGGTATTTCTTGTGTCATAAGTGCTGTAAATACTTTTCACAGTTTCTTTTTACTTTTTAAAATTCTGCCCAGGTAGTTTTTGTTATTTATTCATTTATTTATTTTTAGAACTGGATTTAAATTCATTTTAAACTGTTTTGCCCATCTATTTTTTTTTGTTTATGTATGTGTGGTTTGGGGGCCATGCTAAGGGGTCTCAGAGGCTGCTCCTTCCTCTGTGGTCTGGGGTTGCTCCTGGTGGTGCTAAGGGACCATGTAGTTCTGAAAATTGACCCATGTCAACCTACTTTTTTGTGACTTCTGTCATTTGTATTTAGCTTGGTAACAGCTTCCTCATTTGAAGATTATAAAATAGTATCTAGGGGTTGAAGTGATAGTACAGCAGGCGGAGAATTTGCCTTGCACACAGTCAACCAGCATCCCATATGGTCCCCAGAGCACCATCAAGAGTGATTCCTGGGTGCAGAACGGGGAGCAACCCTGAGACGTGCTGGGTGTGACACCCCCAAAATACTACCTAGAATTCTTTACTTATTTAAGAATTTCAGCCTTTCTTTTTTTTCAAATCTTTTTTTTGGGGGGGTCACATCAGGTGATGTTCAGGGGTTACTACTGGCTCAAGCACTCAGGAATTACTCCTGGCGGTGCTTGGGGACCATATGGGACGCTGGGAATCAAACCCGGGTCGGCCATGTTGGCTGCGTAAACGCCCTACCCGCTGTGCTATCGCTCCAGCCCCTCAAATCTTTTAAAAAAATCTTTTAAAAATAATTTTTGGGTCATATCCGGCGATGCACAGGGGTTACTCCTAGCTCTGTACTCAGGAATTACTCCTGGTGGTGCTTGGGGGACCATATGGGATGCTAGGAATCCAACCCGGGTCAGCCGCGTGCAAGGCAAACGCCCTACCCACTGTGCTACCACTCCAGCCCCGAACCTCAGCCTTTCCATTTAGCTTTCCATGTGTATATGTATATAAATGTAATTTTTGCAGTGCTAGAGATTGAAGCCAGATCTCCTGTGTACAAAGTAGGCACTTTACCACTGAGCTACATCCCTGACTCAGTGTATTTTTTAACTGTGTTACTTGTGATTTATACCAGAGTCTATGACTATAAACAAATTTCAAAATTATTAACAATAAAAATTTCCTCTCTGTTAGGTACACAGGGGAAAAAAGCAGTCACAGAAAGACATGGACTTTGGTTTATTTATTTCATCTATGTTCAGAAGCAAAACTGAACTAGATATTATTTTAAAACATACGGGTATCTTCTAATTTTCAAAAGTTTCCATTCCTCGCTTCACTTTCACTAAAGACATACTTCAGTATCTACTTTTACTAACTGAAAGAAGTCTGGAGAGGATTTTAAGCAAAATCAGCTGTTTCATTGCTTTCCACATTTTTCTTGTTTTTATGATTATTGTTATTTGATTTTTGGGCAATATCTCAGGTCTTACTCCTGGCTCTGCACTAAGGAAACAATCCTTGCAGGGTTTAGGTGATTATATAGGGTACTGGGGATTTGAATCCAGGTAGACTGAGTGCAAGGCATTTAAATACCTTACCCGTTGATGCTCAGGGGTAACTCCTGGCTCTGCATGCAGGAATCATTCCTGGTGGTGCTTGGATATGGGGTGCCAGGGATAAAACCTGGGTTGACTGTGTGCTATCTCTCTCCCTCCCTCTCCCTCTCCCCATTACGAAAGGTTTTGTAATTCCATTCAAGTAGTGGTAGAAATCTATATCTGGCAAAACTACAACAGATAGTTGTACTGTTTTGCTTTTATTTTTATTATGTATTTTGACGGTCTGACTTGAACCCAGGGCCTTACAAATGCAAGAAAGTGTTCAACTGTTGAGTTAGATGCCCAGTACTTTTTGAAAAGGTGTTGTCAATCTCTGGTGATGCTCAAGGGTAGATGCTCAAGGGTAATATGCAGTGTGGGCAGTGGAGTGTGAGCGATGTGCTCTCTAGATCTTAGAGCCATCTGCTTGGCTCCTGAAAGGTGGGGTGGGGAGGAAATCAGGCGGGACACTTGGGGCTTGAGGCTTTGTAATGTGCTATTCTTTCAGCTGTGTGCGGAAGGATCACAAATGTGAACTGGTGGGTGATTATAGCATTCTGATTTCAACTGGACACAGTGCAAGAGCCAAAATCGGGAAACAGCTCAAGCATCCAAGGACAGATGGTTGGATAAAGAAGCCACGTTGCACACACACAATGGAATACTACTCAGCCTTTAAGAAAAGATGAAATCATGCAGTCTGATGCTGTGTGGATGGACCTGAAAAGTATCACGCTGAGTGAAGTGAGGAGGAGAAGGACAGATGCAGCATGGTCTCTCTCACATGGGGGGCTGTGTATAAAACAACATAGAAAAGAAACAAAAATGCCCAAATTCAGCAGATACAGAACTGGCCTTTAGTAGGAAGTATATCACTGTGGGGTTATGGGGGGGACCAGGATGGCGGCTAGAGGGGTTGGAGAGCACTGGGACAGTGGGGGAGGGATGAAGACGCTGGTGGAGGACGCGATGCTGAAATGTTTTATGCATGAAACCTACCATTACCAATGTAGTAAAACATAGTGCCTCTATATATGTATATACATTCCATATATAGACTATAAACAGACATATACATAGAGACATGGTCATTTCATACGCTTTTTTATTTTGCTTTGTTTTGGTTTTGGGCCATATCTGGTGATGTTTATGGGATGCTCCTGGCTCTTCACTCAGGAACCACTCCTGGTGGTGCTTGGGGAACCATATGGGATGCTGGGTGTTGAACCTGGGTTGGCCATGTGCCAGGCAAGCTCCCTACCTACTGTACCATTGTTCCAGCCCTCATATGCTTTCTTTGGGAGGGGAGTCACACTCGACTATGCTCAGGGGTTACTTGTGGCTCTACACTCAGGAGTTACTCCTGGCAGTGCTCGGGGGACCATATGGGATGCTGGGAATTGAACCCAGGTTGGCTGCATGCAAGGCAAATGCCCTACCTGCTATCACTCCAGCTCCTCATTTGCCTTTTTGTATGTGAAAAAAAAAAATGAAATGACTGTGCTATGCATTAAGCATTTTTGACTGGGGGAAGTTGTGCCACACCCAGCTATGTTTAGAGCTTACCTCTGGCTATGTGGTCAGTGTTCGGGGGATCATACTCAGTGCCCGGGGCTGAGCTGTAGTCTGCTGTGTGCAAGCTGTAGTCTGCTATGTGCAACATTAAACATCTTAAATTGAAGAAGTACACACAAGATGAAATGTATCATATCACCACTTTCACATGTAGCGGTCACTTGTGCTTAGTAGATTCACATGGCTGCAGCCCTACACGCTGTGGTGTTTAGGGACCACTCTGGTGCATTGTTCAGGGATCTCTTCTGGTGGTATTTGAGGGACCTTGTGGTACTGAGGATTGAACCTGGGTTTTCCGCAAGCAAAACATGCACTTTACTTGCTCCTTGAGCTATAACCTGGCCCTCAGTTTCATTTTTTTAAAAAATAAGTTTGAGGAGCCAGAGTAACAGTACAGCAGGTAAGGAAATTGCCTTGCAAGCAGTCCACCCAGGTTCTGTCTCCAGCATCTCACATGGTCCCCTAAGCCAGGAGTGACTTTTAAGTGCAGAGAGGTAAGCACTGAGCACCACCAGATGTGGCCCAAAATCCAAATAAGTAAATGAATAAATAAAATAGGTTGAATAAGGGTCCGGAGCAATAGTACAATGGGTAGGGTCCTCTCTTTGTATGCTGCGAGCCCAGATTCAATCACCAGAACCCCATATGGTCTCCTGAGCACCATCAGGAGTGATCCCTGAGCACAGAGCCAGGAGTAAGCCCTGAAAACTGCCAGGTGTGGCCCCCAAGCAGACGAACAAAAGGCGGCCAAATAATACTGCCACAAAGGTTGAATAATTCTGCCCATATCATGTTCTGTTTATTTACATTCGCTTACCAATGGAGTCCACCTAGAATTTTAGTGAGATTAAAAAAAGAAAAGTCATCTTGACCTTTGCCTCTCCAGTTTCCTAAGGATTTGGTAAGATTTGGGAGTAGGCAGCATACTCTGAACTTCTCCATTTCTCAGAATCATGAGAAGTTCACTCTTTCAAGCTTTTGTGTAAGTGTACCTCTCGCACAAAGAACTTGCCCTTTTGCTAGGCGCTTTTCTAGCTCTGGAGTGTGGCTCCAAATTTCCTCCCTGCCCTGTGCGTGTTGGTGCCCAGAGCTGGGAGGCAGGAGCTGATGCGCCATGGCGAGGAGTGAAGGGGGGTGTGGCACAGTCGGGGACCATCAGGGACATTTCACCTTCCAAAGAAGCTGGCCTTGGAGCTGAATGGAGCTTGGAAAGAAACACGCTGGGGGACGTTTCGGCTCGGAAGAACCCCTCACCCCGAGGGCTGAACACTGCACGCCGCTTTTCCCTAGTTTGCTGGTTAGGAAGTGCTTAGCTGCAAGTGACAGGATTGCTCAACTCCAGTGACTCGAACAATGAATACATCCAATTGTCTCATAACGAAAACTTCAGAGACAGCCTGTCCCACAGCCCCTGGGAGTCCCACTCTCGCCCGGCCCCTTGGTAATGTTAGCTTTGCTCTTCAGGCTTTGTGCTTGGAGCTGCAGAAGCCCAGCTCCAGCCTCTCAGCCCCAGGGCAAGGCCCTGAGGGATGAGCCAGTGTCTCCCAGTGATGTCTTTGTCCTGGAGGGCCTATTCCCCAGACTTCTTGAGTCTCAGTGTCCCTTGATGACCATCCCCAACCACTGCCAATGGGTCAAGACCAGTGCACACATTTTCCCAAAGGAGCCGTTGGAGAGAACTGCAGTGACAGCATGTTCTAGAGAGCAGCCACACCCAATATCCCCAAAAGGCTCTCAAGCTCTTGGACTGTTGTTTGTGTGACCGAGGCGAGAGTCTTTATGCATTGAACTTGGAATAATTAAGCTTTAAGTAACTACACGGTTGCTGCAGAGATAGTACAGTGGGTAGGGCGCTTGCCTTGCATGGGGCCCACCCGGGTTTGGTCCCTGGCATCCCATAGGGTTCCCTGAACACTGCCAGGAGTGATTCCTGAGTGTAGAACCAGGAGTAAGACCTGAGCATCGCTGGGAGTGGCCCCATAACAAAAACAAAGAACAGAAAATTATAGCTACATGTGGTTAGAGCCTAGACGGATGGATAGCACAGCACCAGGGCACCGTGATTTTGGCTAAATAAGGTCTGGGTGCTGTTGCCTGGGGAGAAGGAAGCCCACTCTGAGGGTGTAACCAGAGGTCTGCCTGGGACAACATGTGGAGCTAGATGGGGAGCCAGGTGGAAAAATACATTAGTTGGGGCTCCTGTGTGCGCAAACGTTTTTGGTTCTTTCCCCAGGAGGGAAGTTGATGAGAACTCCCCCTTGCTCAAGCTCCCATTATCTTCTGCCCCATCAGTGCTGCTAACAGACTCCAAAGAAACCAGTACCCTATCCCCAGCCACGAGCATCACCACAGAGGGGAATGAGGGTAGAGGCTTCCCCAGTGTTCAGCTGAGCTCTGAGCTGAGACAAAGTTGAGTCTTGAATAATGAGAAGCAGACACACAAGGATCTGGGAATGGGAGGCAGTGGGCACAGGCAGCAAAGCTGGCAGATCATGTGCAAAGGGCCTGTGGTGAGGTCAAGAAGACCTGTTGGAGGCACAGAGACAGCTGCATGTCTGGAGAGAGCAGGACCGCTGCTGGTCTTGACTCTGGACTGGGGGAACAGCAGGGCCTGGGGTCCCAAGATGCGTAAGCCTGGGCCTCCCTTTCAGTTGAAGACTTGGCCTGACCTGGTCCTGAGCATTTCCGGACACTCCACTGGAGCATCACAGAGGCACTCCTGATGTCTCTTAGCGTGGGGAATCCCTTGCCCCACCCCCTCAAGTGGTTCAGAGACTGTGGGAGCCCCCAGGGGGTGACGGGAGTTATTCAGGCACAGGGCAGTGAGGAAAAGCTGGAGTTTGAGCCCAGATCTGAAACAAACAAACAAACAAAAAAACAATACCCTCTGAGTCTTTGACTCGGTACCAGTGGTTGTTAAATGAATTTATTCTGAGCAGATTCAGCTCAGGATGGTTGTAGACTTAGAGATGGATGTGTTTTTACAAAGTCTCCTGTGTGGCCCCACAGTCCATGCGGGTTGTGAGCCGTACTGCTCTGAACAGCATCACTGCAGGAGCCTTGGCTGGCTCTTGAAGGTGGACTCCTGCATCAGTGCTCGATAGTGCCCACTTCCCTCACGGGGCATCCGCAGTGTAGCTGCGCCTGTGGTCTTTTCTTCTTAGCTGTGGTTCCCTGCTGGGTGACAGACAAGCTGCATTTCTCTTTTCTCCTTCCGGGAGGGTTGCTTCTGGTTTAAGTCTAAAACTTTATTCCAAATGAAAGATCAAGAATGTACCAGGCTATGTATCTTCTGGGGCACTCGTGGCTTTATTTCCTTTGGGTTTACACTCGAGAGCAGAACTGCTGAATCCTACGATGTATCCTCAGCTCTGGCTGTTACTGTCAAACTGCTTGCCAAAGTGGTTGTCTGAATTATTCTGCCCACTCAGTAAACAAGTTAAGAAACCCATTGAGAGAAACAGGAACTTGCCCCTGATGTGTAAACCAGGTTGCAAGTGAGGCACCAGGTTCAGAGCAGGCAGACGATCTGCGTTCCCACCCGAAGAGCCCTGAAGACGTCAGGGTGTGCAGGAGCCCGGTCTGAAAGCCTGGCTGCACGTGCTGACTGTGTAGAGAAGTCACGGCCCAGACAGGGAAAACCTCAGGAGAACACGGACTCTGGAGCCCATTGCTGTAGAACTGAATCTGAAGCCTGAAGTGGGGCCCCACCAGGGACTATTTTGATATTTTGATACTTTGGGGGGCCATATCCGGTGATGCTCAGGGGTTATTCCCGATTCTGTGCTTAGGATTACTCATCAGGGACTATGTACAATGCTGGGGATTGAGCCTGGGTCAGCCACATGTCAGGCAAGTGTCTTACCCACTGTGCTATCCCTATGAGCCGAGGGGCCACTTCTATAATCCCATTCTCTGAATCCTACCCAGTGACTTGTCACTATGTAGAGACCCAGGATTTGAGACTGTGAGTATAAATCCAAGACTTGAAAAATGTATTTTCCTGGAGAACTGTAAGGGATAGTACTTTGGGGGCAGAGTGATAGTATAGTGAGGAGGGTGTTTGCTTCGAATGTGGCCAACCAGGTTTGATCCCTGGCTTCTTCATATGGTCCCCTGAGCCTCGCCAGGACTGATCCCTGAGCACAGAGCCAGATGTAAACCCTGAGTATAGTCAGGTGCAGCCCCCAAATACAGAGAGAGAGAGAGAGAGATGATTTCTGAATTTGAGTTTCTGTGACTTTAATTTGGGTTAAGATGAATCCACAGATTGTCCAGACCCTGTGGGTACCCAGTCATTTGAGCCCAGGGTCAGGGCACAGGGTCAGGAGAGGAATTCTACCTGGAGGTCAGGAAATGGAGTCCTAAAAGAAATGATCTGCTCAAGCTTGAAGTTGGCATGTGAGTTGGCCAGTCTGGTCAGCAAAGGAAAAAGGTCACTAGGCAGGACGCATGACTGCTGCCAAGGCTTGATGCCAGCGATGCCACGCCCTTCAGAACTGCAGGGGTGAGGGGAAACCCCTGACAGACAGAGAAGCTGGACTGGTCCAGTCCCCTCTCCCCCGCTCTTTGCAGTTAGTTTGTCCTTTGGCACAGTAGGGCAGGAGAACCCTTCATCCTGGGGGCCACACACTCAGGGAAGGAGGCCACTGCTGCTGACCTCTGATCAATGAGTGGTCACTCAGGAGCAAGTGCAAGGCACTCGACATAAACTTTCTTCTCAGCAATACATTGTTATTAACGACGCTCTTTATAGTGCAACCAAACTGCTGGCAACAGCCGTCACACACCAGCCTCTGGGCGTGCACTCTTCCGTCCCTGATCACCTCCTCATGGAGAGCAGATTGAAAATCCTCCTTTTGCAGATACAGATGTGGTCTCAAGTCACGGCTCACTGGAGCCTCAACCTCCTCACCTACAACATGGGCATCATGGGTATATCCATTAGCTTACTGCATTGTAATAAACATCCCCTCAATGCAGGGCTTCCAAACAACAAATCGTCTAGCTTACAGGTTTGGGGTGGACCCAGCTGGGCTTGTTCACTCTCTGAACTAAGCTGGATCAGCTGGGCCCATGCCCAGCAGACTGGCCTACGCCAGTCCGTTCAATGTGGGAGCTTCTTGAACTCAAGAGCAGAGGCTGCAGAGCCCCCTGAGACCTTAGGCCTGAAGTCACCTCTGCCTTATCCAGTCATCAGTGTGAATCAGGTGGGATTCAGGACTTGCTGGGTCGACTCTGTGCTTTAGTGGAAGTTGCTGCAAAGAATGTGCAGCCAAGCTTGCGACTTACACAAGGTGCAAGGCAAGGCAGTCATGCAACCCGTCATCTCTGTGCCCCAAGCACGCGGGGCCACGCTGGGGGACTTCTTCCCCAGGGCTCGGTTTCTGCTCTCCACAACCCTCCAGTGTGATGAAGAAGGCAGACAGTCTAACAGAGGGAAGGAAGGTCTAGCCTAGCTGCTTGGAGTGGGGGTGGGCACGGGGAAGGATCTCCGAGACTCTTCATAACTCTGAAGTGCTGCAGGGGACAGGAGCTGCCGTTGGCCTTGCCCCATTATTCATGGTGAGGATCCTGTCATCTCTGGGTTATTAATGAGGCTCAGCAAGCTGAGGTCACAGAGCCTGAGGTAGGGTGGGGATTGGAATCCAAGTACATCTGGCTTTTTGCACCTGTCCAAGGCCAGCTGGCCTTGGCCCTGATGATTCAGTCAGGGAGACATGCGTAGGGAGCCAGCCCTGCTTCAGGTCCCGGCAGAGATGCGAGCGTGCAGGTGTGTGTGTGTGTGTGTGTGTGTGTGTGTGTGTGTGTGTGTGGTGTTGGGGGGTGGATGGCACCAAAATACAGGCTATGAGACAGGCTGTAGCCCTGGGCCCAGTGGGGCCCTGCTTTGGGAGTGCTGCTCCCCAGTTCCTGCCCTACCTGGCTGTGCTACTGAGTCCCGTATCCCTCTCACAGCCTTCCTAGCTGATAAATAAGGCTATTCATGGGGAGGAGGAAGAAGTCCCAAGGGGGCGAACCTCAGGGCCTCGTGCTGTCCTGCTGCAGCCTCCCTGGAGGCCTCTGGATGTGAGCGGCACCAACAGCATCAGTTCTGCCGACCAAGTCTTGTCCTATTATGTCCATCTTTCCTTCCCACCACATCCTGGGCCACCTGCTCTGCAGAGGAGTGAACAGAGGCACGGGGGTGATGGAGCTTGTCCTAGGTCCCACGGCGAGGCAAGGCAGGGCCGGAGTTCTGGCCCCAGTAGCCCGCCTGTGGGCACCGAGCAGCCTGCTCCCTGCTGGGTCAGCGGCCCTCCATGCAGCACCCTTGCCTTTGAGACGGGCTGCTTTTGCCCATGACAGCAGGAACGGGCTGATCCAGGAGCAGAGCCTGAGCGGCTGGCACTCGAGCTCTGGGTCTGTTGCTGCTCTAGAATGTTCTCTACTCACCGGCCATGGGCCACCTCAGGCTTTTGTGTGGGGCCTCACTCCAGACTGTGGTCTGCAGGCACGGACCCTCTCGGGAGCCCCTCCTAGCACAGCTGCAGCACCATGGCAGGTCCCGTTTCCTGGGCACCTCTCACCACTGGTGCTCGGTGCGTGCGGTCTGCCACGGCTAGTCCAGGGCAGAAGCTCCCGCTGCTGCTGGTTCACAGAGGAGAATAGAGGCACAGGGAGGCTGAGGTGCCCTGCCCTGCCCAGCCAGGCAGCAGACAGGAGAGCCACAGCGGGGCTTGCTGGGCTGTTTCTTTCACCTTGGGCCATCCCCATTGGGTAAACCAAGGCCCGTGAGAAGGAGAGGCTGCCCCTGGATGCCCAGCACTGGCACAGGAAGCCGGAAGCCAGGGCCCGGAATGAAAGTTGTTAGCATCTGCAGTGATGATGAAGGGATGGTGACGATACCCCATCCTGAGCGAGCCATTTCACCCCCTTAGCCTCAGTCTCTACCCCTGTGAAATGGGATGCTAAGAGCACCTGCCTGTGAGGGCAGTAAGGGACCGAGTGAGGCACGGGCATTTAGAGCAGAGCAGGGCTGGGCGGCTGGCCTGTCGCTTCTCACTGTGATCTGGTGAGGTGGCTGCTCCGGTCTCCCGTGATGCCTCCTGTGTAGAGCACCATCGGGGGATACGGGGGTGTCTGTGGGTCCCAACACGACCAATCATCTCCCAGCCTGCCGGCACACAGTCCCTGGGGGCAGTGGCAGCCTCAGTGTACTGGGAGGTCCCCAGCAGGATGCACAGGGGAGGCGCATGATGGCTGTGTACTCCTCCACTGGCACACAGGAGCTGAGAAGCAGGCAGCGATGCAGGGCTGCTGGGCCCTGCAGGAGGGGAAACTGAGGGACACAGCCACCCAGCCAGGACGAGCAGCAGCTGGGCTTGAGCTGGACCCTCGGTCTACACCATGGCTGCCCACAGGTCCCTGCCGGCACTCGACAGGCCCTCTCCAGCGGACTCCGCTCTCTCTCCATCACCTGCCCCTTGCTGGATGCGCCACAGGCTGGCATGCGGGATGTCAGGGGAGGGTGAACTCCCCAGACCTCAGTGTGTCCGCCCAGGAAATGGCCTCACAGGGATGGGATCTCCAGGTGGGCTTCTGGGTGCCCCAGCCCTGCCTCTATCCTCCTGCTTCTCCTCGGAAACCTTCAGGGGGGCACTGGGGGACGGGGAAGCGGTGCAGTCTCACCCCTTGATGTGAAGATGGCCCTGACCCCATGGGCCATGGGAGGGACGACCCCCTCCCCCATCTCCCCTCTCCCTGTCTGGGCACCCACCCCCCTCCTCCCTCACTGCGTCTCTAGAACCCGGGTAGGGATCTGAGCGCACCGCCCCTCCCCGTCCAGCCTCAGGCCTTCTCTTCCCTTTGAACTGTCTCTCTTGCTGCGGAGAAGCTATTCATAGCCAAGATGATGCAAAATTTATAAAGTGTGGCTGGGTAGGGCTGATCCACCCACCCCGGCACAGGCCCTGCTGCCCCCGCCCCTAGCCCCACTCCGGAAGTTCATCCTGAATATGGAAGGGGGTTCTCTCCCGGGCCCTCCACAGTGAACACTCACCCCCACCCCCAGCCGGAGCTTCTGATCTGGCTCGGGTGGGGGGGGGTAGTTGGCGGAGTGCAGTTAGCTGCTTAGGACGGAAGGCTTGGCCTGGGGTGCCGTCCCCTCCCGTCCACACTGCAGCTGGAGCCCAGTGATACCACCCCCTTCCCGTCCACACTGCAGCCGGAGCTCCCTGACGCCGCACCCCCTCCCGTCCGCACTGCAGCCAGAGCCCAGTGATACCACCCCCCTCCAGTCCACACTGCAGCCAGAGCCCGTGACACCGCCCCCCCTCCCGTCCACACTGCAGCCAAAGCCCCGTGACACTGCACCCCCTCCCGTTCACACTGCAGCCGGAGCTCTGTGACGCCGCCCCCTCCCGTGCACATTGCAGCCGGACCCCAGTGATACCACCCCCCTCCCGTCCACACTGCAACTGGAGCCCATGACGCCGCACCCCTTCCCGTCCACACTGCAGCCGGACCCCAGTGATACCACCCCTCTCCCGTCCACACTGAAGCGGGAGCCCGTGACGCCGCAACCCGCCCCTCCACACTGCAGCCGGAGCCCTGTGACGCCACCCCCTCCCATCCACATGGCAGCCCCTGTGTCGGTCTGGCAGCCTGGAGGGGGGGTGGGTGGGAGGCCCATGCAACCCCCAGCAGGCTCACATTCCAACATGCCTGTCATACCGGGGAGCCCAGGGGCAGGGGGCTGGGGTGTGAGGGTGGAATGTGCAGGGCAGAGCAGCGCTGTAGCCCCTAGAGGGGGCCATGGTGGGGGGGGGGTGGAGTGGGCTGACCCAGGACACAGACGTGCCTCTCTGCCGTGCCAGTGGGTAGCGGCAGCCCCGACCTCCCACAGAAGGCTCCTTGCTCCCCCACAGCGCCAGGTGGGGCTGGGCTTCACAGAAGTAAGGCCCCGTCAGGCTGCTGGCAGGTGGCAGAGGAGGTGCTGGCCCAGCTCACCCGGTTGACGTCTGCTGTTTCTGCCTGGTCATGCAGGCTGTCATGGGGGTCCCTCACTTTCATCATGGAATAACACCCATTCCCGTGGAACTGCCCATTTTAACCACGCCATCCAGAGGCACCTGGTCTGTTCTCCATGTTGTGCCAATATGCCCACTCTCTAGTTCCAGAACATTCCCATCATGCCAAAGATCACTTGGAACCCCATCTGCACTCTTAGCAGTCATTTCCGTGGCATGCCCCCAGGCCTTTACTCTTTGTCCTGAGAAAGTTTCCTCTTACAGTCATGTCATGGGAATGAGCCTATGACACATGGCTTTTTGCCAAAGCCTCGCTGTGGTCAGCCTGGTGTACTCAGGGCTCATCCATGCCGTGGCACCATCATCAGAACAAGCTTCCTGTAGAGGGCTGACAGATGTTCCATTGTGTGGAGCTGCACTGTGGCCCCCTCACCCAGGGGGACCCTCATTGCCCCACCTCCTGGCCCCTGTGTGCTGAGCAGGTCACCAGGATTCCCTTGTCAGTCTGACTTGAATCTCTTTTCCACTCTTGAGGCTGGGGCGGATCCTGAACCACAGTCCCTGAAGGTTTTTTGTTTTGTTTTGGGTACTTTGGGGGGGTGGGACCACTCCTGGCTATGTAAGCATGTGTCTGAGTCTGTGTGAGCATGTGTGTGAGTGAACGGGGAGAGAACCAGCTCAACTGACTCCTGTCCCAGATGTAGTTGGCTCCAGTCTGGGTTATCCCCTGTGCTATGGGGACTGGCCCATGCATCAACCTCCGACAAGCACCTCAGTCTCCAGGGAGGATGACCTGCCCATTCAACAAATGGGCCATGGACCATGTGTCTGTCCTGGGAGAGGCAGTTCATGTGCACTCAGGGGTATGTCAGCTTGAGGGAAATGGGAAAATAAATAATGAAGAAGGTTGGGAAAGAGCTGGAAGGTGGCCTCTTGGAGGAGGGGACATCTGAGGAGATACCTACACACTGGGATTGAGCATGGGGTGTAGCAGAAGAGTGTGCCAGAAAAGGGCAGCAAGTGCAAAGGCCCTGTGGCATGTGTGCTGGCCTGTGGGAGGAAGCCGCCTGAGAATGGGCAGGGCCCACATGTCTAGGTTTACCTGAAATGCCTTTAGCTAGGCCTTCAGGGAGTTTGCTCTTGTGATGGTTTTACACCTTTGAATTAGCAACTAACATTTGAAAATTTGGATTTTAAGGGCCTTGGGTATAGATCGGTGGTAGAGCGCACATCAGACACATGAGGCCGTGGGTCCGGGCCCTTCCCAGCATCCACTCCCATTCCCAGACTCGTAAGTTGGAGTTCCGGAGCCCTGTCTGGGTGCTTAGAAATCCTCATCAGCGTTCACCCCCAAACCCTGGCTTCCGCCATGGCTGCCCCACAGATATGCGCTGGCCTGAGTTCTGAGCGCCCACAGGGACCCTGATGGTCCCTGGTGTCCTGGGGCGGGGCGAGGTCCTCCAGGCCTCCCCACTCCCTCCCCCTTGGCTGTGTCTGGCGCTGCAGCCCAGACAGGAGCCTTCTTCGCACTCCAGGCTCTTCCTATCCCCGGGCAGCCTCAGCCCAGCAGCTCTCATCTCTGGGAAGTCAGGAAACCATTCGCCCACTGTGGTGCTGCTGCTCCCACTTTAGGCAGGTTGCATCGCCTCCCGGGACGTCCCTGTGCCTCCAGGTCTCGAGAAAGGAGGAAGAAGTGGACTATGCTGCTTGGGATGCAGAAGAGAGATCAGGAGCTTTGAGGCCTAATGGGACAGAATTTTGCTTCCCTCCCTCCCTCCCTCCCTCCCTCCCTCCCTCCCTCCCTCATTCCTCTCTCTCTTCTCTCTCTCTTTCTCCCTCTCTCTTTATTTCTTGATTTTTGCACCACACCTAGCTCTGCTCAGGCCTTACTCCTGCCCAGCTTAGGGATCCCTCTTGGCGGTGCTCAGGGGACCATAAGGGGTGCCAGGAAGTGAACCCAGTCAGCTGTATGTAAGGCAAATGCCCTATCTGCTGTACCATCTCCCCAGCCCTGTGCTTCATTGTAATAGAAGGTAAACTGAGGCACAGGCAGCTGGTCCATTGGCTAGTGTGTGAGCAGTGACTCCGAACCAGTGGCTGGCCCCACCTGTGTTCTCTGCCAGAGGCCTTTCCTGCCTACATGGTTGGGCATGGAGGGGGCGCTGGCAGAAACTGCCTGGCACAAATGTAAGAGAAGCAAGGGATTTGGGCCTGATGGGTGGGATGTGGGTGTTGAGCCCTAAGCCTGATGGGAGTTTGCCCACTTCTGCCCGGCTCTCCATCTGTGGGCAGGGCCCCAGTGCTGGAGTTTGGCCAGAGTCTCCTGGCTGGCACAGAGACACAGATAAAAAAAAGGCCCTCCCGTTGATCGTTGATTTGCTCGAGCGGGCCCAGTAACGTCTCCATTGGAGACTTTGTTGTTACTGTGTCTGGCATATCAAATACTCTCGGTAGCTTGCCGGGCTCTCCGAGAGGGGCGGAGGAATCAAACTTGGGTCGGCCATCTTGGCCGCTTGTAAGGCGAATGCCCTACCGCTGTGCTATCGCTCCAGCCCAGAGACACAGAGGGCTGGAGAATTGGGAGGTGCTCAGAGGGCCCAGGCTCCCACCTGGGGCAGCTGGTGCCCCACTACGGGTGAGAGCAAGTAGATCATGACAGCACTGGGAAGAGAGCTGGTCTTTCTCCATCCACCGTCAGCAAGGGTGTGCCCTGCTTGAGTGTCCTAGGCTGGGCCCCCAGCCCCCTGGCCTCTGCCTCTCCCAACCCTGACTCTGCACCCTTGTCTCCACGCACTTCTACAGGCCCTCTTCTCCACTACCCCCCTCACACCCTCATCTCTACATGCTCCCACTCATCATCATTGCTACACACTTCCTCACACACTCATCACCAAAACATCCGCACACCCTCAAGACCAAGTACTCCCTCACACCCTCATCCCCAAATGCTCCCTCACACCCTCATCTTCACGTGCTCCCTCACACCCTCATCTCCACATGCTCCCTCACACCCTCATCCCCAAATTCTCCCTCACACCCTCATCTCCACATGCTCCCTCACACCCTCATCTCCACATGCTCCCTCACACCCTCATCCCCAAATTCTCCCTCACACCCTCATCTCCACATGCTCCCTCACACCCTCATCTCCACATGCTCCCTCACACCCTCATCTCCACACGCTCCCTCACACCCTCATCTCTACACACTCCCTCACACCCTCATCCCCAAATTCTCCCTCACACCCTCATCCCCAAATTCTCCCTCACACCCTCATCTCCACACGCTCCTTCGCACCCTCATCCCCAAATTCTCCCTCACCCTCATCTCCACATGCTCCCTCACACCCTCATCTCCACATGCTCCCTCACACCCTCATCTCCACATGCTCCCTCACACCCTCATCTCCACATGCTCCCTCACACCCTCATCTCCACATGCTCCCTCACACCCTCATCTCCACATGCTCCTTCACACCCTCATCTCCACGTGCTCCCTCACACCCTCATCTCCACATGCTCCCTCACACCCTCATCCCCAAATGTTCCCTCACACCATCATTTCCACACACTCCCTCACACCCTCATCTCCACATGCTCCCTCACACCCTCATCTCCACATGCTCCTTCACACCCTCATCTCCACGTGCTCCCTCACACCCTCATCTCCACACACTCCCTCACACCCTCATCCCCAAATGCTCCCTCACACCGTCATTTCCACACACTACCACACACCCTCATCTCTATACACTCCCATACACTCTGGTCTCTTTGCAGTAGTGGCCTGTACCCCCGCTCGTTCCTGGCCTGGCACACATGACTCTCTCAAACTTCTGACCAGATAGCAGGCACCAGAGGTTGTCTCCTCAGAAGAGCCTCCATGGGCTCCAGAGTGGTTTGTAGGCTCTCCTCGACTGTGATCACACACCTTTGCCCTGCACCTGGAGGCAGGGACTGTGCCCCCACTCACCTGTCTCAGCCTGATCACCGCTGCCCCATAAGCACCAAGGACTGGGATCTCCAGAGAAGCAGACACGAGTTCAGACAGTCCCTGAGGCAACAGTGAACCCCTTAGAGAGCTGGAGACAGATCAGGGAGGTGAAGGAGCACATCCCTGGGGCATGCCTGGGCTTGTGTGGGGCCATACTGCAGGACGTCACTGGGGAGCTGCAGGGCTGGGGAACAAGTTGCTGCCATCTCCCCTCTGGTGAGACCCAGACTCTCACCAAACAGAGAGAGAAGGCCAGGCTCACCCATGTCCGCTTGCCATTTGATGGGAGACCCTGTTTTATAGAGGACATGTGGATCTCACAGCTGCCTGAAGGGGCCAGGGCTACACAGGGCATCCAGTGGCTGGGCTGGACTTCAGGAATCTTCTGATGATGTCACACTGATGACATTGGATGGTACCATTTCATGTCACCACACCCGACAGTGCTTAGGGCTTACTCCTGGCTCTGCACTCAGAAATCATTCCTGCTGGGCTTGTGGGACCATATGGGGTGCTGAGGATCAAACCCAGGTTGGCTATGTGCAAGGCAAGCACCCTACCAACTGTACTATCTTTTTGGCTCCATCATGCCACC
The DNA here is from genome assembly GCF_029834395.1 of Sorex fumeus. Lineage (NCBI taxonomy): Eukaryota > Metazoa > Chordata > Mammalia > Eulipotyphla > Soricidae > Sorex > Sorex fumeus. The sequence continues at coordinate 1,094,879 of NW_026606179.1, read as the reverse complement.
TTTTTAAAACAACTTTATTTAAACACTGTGGTTTTCAAAGTTGATGATTTGGTTACAGGCATTCTATATTCCAACACCAAGCCTGTCACCTTCCCTCCACCATTCTCTTCATTTTCCCAACCCCCTCCAAGCTTGCCCCCATAGCAGGCCCAAAATCATTTATTTTTTTAAATATTTTTATTAAAGAATTTTTTAATAGTGAATTTTTTAATTTATTAAAATTTATTAAAGAATTTTTTAATAGGGCTGGAGCGATAGCACAGCGGGTAGGGCGTCCGCCTTACAAGCGGCCAACATGGCCGACCCGAGTTCGATTCCTCCGCCCCTCTCGGAGAGCCCGGCAAGCTACCGAGAGTATTCGATATGCCAGACACAGTAACAACAAAGTCTCCAATGGAGACGTTACTGGGCCCGCTCGAGCAAATCGACGATCAACGGGAGGGCCTTTACCTTTACCTTAATAGTGAGACATCATGAGGTACAGTTGCAGACTTACACATTTTTGTGCTTGGGTTTCAATTATACAATGATCAAATACCATCCCTCCACCAGTGCCCACTTCCCACCACCACGAATCCCAGTATTCCTCCCACCCCCTAACCCCTCCATCCCACCCTGTCTCTGTGGCAGGGCATTCCCCTCTGTTCTCTCTCTCCTTTTGGGTGTTGTGGTTTGCAAAGGAAACATTGAGTGGCAATCATGTTTGGTCTATAGTCTCCTTTCAGCATGCTTCTCCCATCCTGGGAGGATCCTCCCAACACCTTTATTTGGTGTTCCCTTCTCTATCTGAGCTCCCTTTTCCCCTAGTATGTGTGGTTGGCCTCCAAGTCATGGAGTAAAATTCCTGGTACTAATCTCGCAAAATCATTTATTTTATATTGCTTATTACCATTAAATGGCTAACAGAATGTTCAAAATAATTCCCATAAAAAATTTTGTGTACATTGTTGTCTTATCATGGGGACATTAAGTCTTTGTCTGAGGTTTTAATAAGCTGCTGTTGCAGGTTAAGCTTCTGTGTTAATGTTTCTGTTGGTCGACATTGGTTGGCATCTGCCTTGCATCCCACCCAAACTAGCACGCTCCTATGGGGACATCAGCGTTGGAGAGTCTGGAAATATTGCCTGGCTGCGTGCGTCAGAAAATCCAGAATATCTAACTGGGCAGCTACCTGGGGCATGGATGCTGGGTCTCCCAGGAGCATAGGGAGGTGAGGGGAAGTTGCCCACCCCCTCATGTCACTTTTTAAGTGGGGAGTGAAAGCAGCAGCTCAAGGGCTTGGCGAAGGGTAGCCCCAAATGCTCTGTGAGTACAGGTGCTTCCTTCCCCTGAAACCAGGGCCCCCTGTTGCTCTGGCCTGAGAGGCCCCCTTGGGGGGAGGCTGGTGTTCTCTAACACCAGTGGAGGCTGAGAGGAAGACTCTGGACTTTTGCTCCTGAACCATTCGGGCTCCCTTAGTGTAAGATATGGTGGAGTCTCATTTTTGTTTGTTTTGGAGTCACACCCGGTGATGCTCAGGGGTCGCTCCTGGCTCTGCACTCAGGAATTACTCCTGTGGTGCTCAGAGGAGCATACGGGATGCTGGAGGTTGAACCTGGGTCGGCTACCTACAGAGCAAACACTCTACTTGCTGTACTCGCTGTGCTATCACTCCAGTCCCAGGGGGCCTTATTTTTTTTTTTTTTATCTCTGCAGAATAAGTGCTCTCCCACCTCTCGGGCTTGACCCATGCCTTACTTAGACTGTCCTTGGGGCCAGACACTACAATCACCTCCCGTGAAGATGAGCAAGGAGAGCACTGAGAAGAGTGAGCGCAGGAGAGGCAGGGTGAGGTGGGGGTCAGTCACTGAGCTCATGGCTGGCAGGAGGGGACAAGGCTTGACCATCCTGTCCAGCACCTCAGTTTGTCCTTTGGGTCCCCGGAAGCGAAGTAGGAGAGGAAGGGAGATGGGGGCTAGGAGGGCAGAGGTGACCTGAACAAATGCGACCTGTCTCCCTTAGCCAATAATGAACCCAGGACGTCAGAGGCTGATGTTTTATTCACAGTCGACGCAGAGCTATCAATTACCGACTCCTGCCGCCCGGACCGGCACTGCCTCCATCATTCTGCCATCCCAAGCTATTTTGGGCCTGGGCTTGGCCTTGCTTCCCTCATCACCCAGGCCCCTCTCCCTGCCCGAAGGGGAAGGTGCTCATCCCAGCTTCGGGGGACCGATCAGGGCTCTCAGGTCCCTTCCCACTGAATGTTTGGATAAAGTGAGGTTTGGAGAGGTGATAGAGCCATAACCAAGGAGAAGCAGAAGTTTCTGCTGAGAAGCGGGTGAGGCCCTGGGCGTGGGGTGGGTGATTATTCCAGTACCTCTGGAGGGGGCTTGAAGAGCCAGGTCCCAGGTGCCAGAAGACACCTGGGTCATGTGGTGAGCAGAGACCTGGCCATGGCCACAGTTGGTCCTCATCGATCATTGCATCTCTCCAGCTCTTTGCACACGCCAAGCTGCCTCTGGGAAATTGGCTTACTGGGATCCCCTGGGCCCCCCCAAAAGCTTGCACCTTCCATAAATACCCCCAAAAGATTTCCTATGGTCTAGCCCCCTAGAACTGGAGGGAGGGATTAACCAGGGATGAGACCCACACCCCAGTTTTCTCTGCTCGCCACCACAGGCTTCACTGCACCCCCACAGAGAGGACAATCCCCAAATCTCAGACCCTCAGGGCTCCTTCCTGAGTCCATCTCAGCAAAAAGGAAGGAGGAGAAGACTCAGGTTGAGAAAGGGAGAAAATCCAGTCAAGATCATCCAGTGTGGAGGGGAAATGGTGGAGGGAGAGAGTTTGAGCAACAGCACAACTTGCAGGCCCTCAATGACTTACCACAATGTCCCAAGGTCCCTCTGACGGGCCCCTCCCAGGGCTCCTGCTAGTGCCCCTCTCCAAGATGAGGCATCCCAGACCCTCAAACCAAGAGCCGGAAGAAGCAGTGAGACCAACGTGGAAGTGCAGGAACCGAACCTCAAGCCCCGCAGCCTGGAGTGAATGGAAGCAGCGGTCAGAGCCAGGAGAGTCGGCTGCTGTGCTGGGCGTGCAGGCGTCTATATGCTTCGGGGGGCTGGGGCTACTGCTGGACATGAGCATGAACCTGTTACTTCCAGGTCCCCAGAGTGAAGCTGGAGGCTGAGCGGTGGGGGCTTCACGGGGAGCCCTAGCCTGGTCTCACACGAGCCCCACTAGTCCCCGAGATACTCTTTTGGTCCAGGAGCTGAGTCTTGGCCAGGTGCTGACCCTGAACTGCCAGAGCTTGGCCACAGCAGTTGGCTCCACCTTGGGACATCATTCCTGGTGGGGTCATTGCTGCCCTCCCAGAGGAGAGGAGGCGGCTCCTAAGGATAAAGCAATAACCTGAGGCTGAAGCAAACTCGGTTCGTAGATCTCAAAAAGAGAATACTGTCAGGCGATCAATTCTTTCACCGCAAAATGGGTTTATTCAGAACCAGTAACAAAACAGTAATCTGGAAAGCACAGATGGCAGGACACACTTGCACTTCCCTAGAACCAAGTCGGCACGTGCTGCGGCAGTCGGAGCCCCTTTCCATTCCTCTCCAGCTGGAAAACAACATAACTCTGCAGAGGACATACAGGGCAGGGTGGAGCCTCTCATTCTGAGAGTGCACCTGTGTGGGACCTCTCCTCTAGACTCCCGGATTCAGTTACGTAAGGTTTATGTGTTAATTTTTCACATTTGCCTGTTTTTGTTTTTTGGCCACACCCAGAAATTCTCAGGGGTCACTCCTGGCGCTGCACTCAGGAATCACTCCTGGCAGTGCTCAGGAGAACATATGAGACATTGGGGATCGAACCTGGGTCTGTGGCATGCAAAGCGCTTACCTCACCCATTGTACTATCTCTCCAGCACTGACACTTGCCCCTTTTGATTAAGATCTTTCTTTGAAAGCATCATTGATCATTGTGTTGATTTGTGATTTTGTGGCTTTTTGTCTCCTGGTGCCAGGAAACACATTTCCTGGGTGACATATTTTGGGCAATAGGGAGTGCACTCATGAGAATCTTAACAACATTAAGAAGTCTTGTTAGAGAGATATGGAGAGAGGAGAGGGGTTTCTGAGGTCTTTCTTATCTAAGTCTGTATTATTCTAATAGGCTTTGTCATCTTGACCTCTTAGGAAAACTGTCATCACATTTTTAAATTGTGGGAAATCAGGTGACCCAATGGGGTGCAGGTCCAGTAAAGATTTGTGTTTTCTTTGACCAGAGAGATAGTATGACTGTTAAATCACTTGCTTTGCCTGTGACTGACCCCAGATCAATCCCCATGTACCCAATATTATCTCCTGAGCATCATCAAGAGCGATCCCTCAGCACAGAGTCAGGAATAAGATCTAAGCACTGCTGGGTATGGTCCCCAATCCAAAGCAAACCAACCAACCAACCAACCAACCAACCAACCAACCCATCAACCAACCAACCAACCAAACAACCAATAAAAAAATTTGGTGCTTTCTTTAGTGGTGTTCTGTGTACCTGAGACCATTCTCTGACATTTGGCTATGCAGAGTTCTTTTTAGCAATATTTGATGGGTGCCGTTCTGGGAGATGGGGGGGTGGGGGTTGCTGGAAAGAGTCTTTCTGTAGCTGAATTTTCCAATAGACAAAGTTTCCAGGTTGCAAGGTATTTCTTAAGCTCTTTTTCTCCCTGAACTCTGCTATATAAAGATAGCTCAACCAGAACCTTATTATTTTTGATAGAAGTACTAAGGCTTTTACTGTTATTGAAGCATGTCTCCTTTGATCAGCCATGGATCAAAAGAGGGAGGGACTAGGTGCATTAGGGTACCCTGTGATTCTTAATGGATATGCATTTATAAGTTTCTGAAGAGATATATCTGAGGTTATGTCGAGTCAAAGACAATGTGTTTTGACTAAGGTATTCAGGGGTCTCTACAAATTTGTCTAATTGAGCTTTAATAATTTTTTGTGTGTGGTATATATGTGTTCAAGTTAACCAGGGGATTAAGGGTGATAAGCAGAATGAAAATGCTACAAAGAAAAGGTGAAATGGTGCAAAGTTATCTGAGCTCCTGGCTAATAGCATGAGTTCCTTGATCAGTATAAAATGTAAGAGTAGACCCAAATAGAGAAAATTTGTTTTCAAAACAGACTTTTTATTTTATTTTTAATGAGGACAGAGAGATAGTACAGGGAGTAAGCTTCTTGTCTTGCACTTGGCCAACCCTGGTTCAATTCCCCACGCCCCCTCTACCCCCCATCACTCAAAACTTTGACAGAATGATCCTTGAGCATGAGTAGTAATCCCTGAGCACCACCAGATGTGCCCCCCCTCCACTCCTCAAAATAAAACCAAATAGAATTTGTCTACAGAAGAGCTGTAATTTGTTCTTGAGGAAAAATCTCAGCCCAGTGAGAAAACATGCAGATTGTGACTAAAATATATTGATGTCCATGAGATAAGTTAACTGCATGAAGTTCAAACTGTCCATTAAGCAACTAAATATGTCCAGAAACAGACTTGTCTGGCTTGTATTGGGGAGAGGTAGAGCTTGTAAGGTGGGAACTGTTTGCAATCTTATCAACATTTCCCCCACCAAAGTTAATTTATGAATGTAATCATTTTATTTATGAACCAAGAGTGGAAAATTTACTTTTATTTCTGTGTGCATGCGTGCATGTGTGTGTGTGTGTGTGTGAGAGAGAGAGAGAGAGAGAGAGAGAGAGAGAGACTACAAAGCCATACGGAAGCCATGTTGTTTCCATAATATTCCAAACCCGTGAGCTTCTCTAAAAGCATGTCTAGTATCAGCATAGGTCTTGGCAGATTTGTCACTACTTGGGTACAGGCCCAGGTGAGTGTGTATAATTTGGTGTGTTGGACTATAAAAGTCAAAGGCAAGGGATCTGCTTGCCTTTGATATCAGAGGTTATTGATGCATAACCAGCAAAATCTTTGCCCTTTTCAATTTTCAAACATGAACTGTTAGTGAACCATGAAAAGTCAGTTTTACCCAAAGGAGATTCTTGAGAATCATGACAGGGGTTTGAAGGTAATCTGTCAAATCTGTTCTATAATCAGGAGGAACTCTGCTGGTAGCGATGGGGAGGCTAGTAGTAGGGTGAAGGTAATTTGAATGTGAATTAAATATATATATATAAAATATATATTTTATGAAATATAAAAATATAAAATATATCCCTATATATATATAGGAAGCACTTTGCAAAAGAAATTTCCTTGATGGCACTGAGCAATGACACTAAGGTCAATAGCTACTTCCTATGCATCTTACAGGGTCCAGTTGCTGGGGCCCTTATGGGCACTGGTGGTCCCAGTTTCTGGATGGTGCCAAGGACATTTTTCCCTTTTTCAGATACAAAAAGAAAGAAGGGAATCCGATCTTTGGGCTGCCCATGGACAGGTTGATCTATTAAATTTTAAGGTCTTAAAATTCAACTCTTCCAGGGGAGTAGTACAGGGGTTAAGGTGCTTGCCTTGATTGAGGCCAACCCTGGTTGACTCCCTGGCACCTATGATTCCCCAAGGACTGCCAGGAGTGATCCTTGAGCACAGAGCATAAGTTGTCTCTGAGCACTGCTTAGTGTGGGCCAGTCCCTTTCATAGAATTGATATGGGTTGATATTTTTTAATTTTTAAAATTTTTGGTGGGGGCAGCAATGCTCAGGGATATGTTCTGGCTCTGATCTCAGGAATGACTCCTGCCAGGGCTCAGGCAACCATATGGGATGCCGTGGATTGAACCAGGGTCAGTCACATGCAAGGCAAATGTCCTGCTTGCAACATTTCTCCAGCCAAGTTGTTTTTATAAAAGCACCCAGAGGACTTGCTAACATCAGTAGGAGATGTGCCTTGTAAAGAGGATGGGAGTTGATTCAGTATGGACAGAAGGACAGTGTCCTGAACCCACAGTAATGCAGTGAGAGATACGCAAATCAACAACGCTACTGTTGCATCTAATTTGTGTGGCTGACTCTTTCCTTTATTTAAGGTCAATACCTAGAATTATTTCCTGTTTTTGTGAGAACAAGATCCCAGCATGATACTTTTCTACTTTTCTAAGAAGTCTTGACCGACTGAACGACTGGGGGTGGAGGAGCTAGAAAGAAAAGGAAGGATCACTTTCAAAGGGCCTGATCAAATGGTCCTAAGTTCAGAGGCAGGAGCCTTTTGAGGTTGATTAGAAAACCCCACTATTTGAACTGTTTCAGGAGCTGGAGGCAGAGGCTCTTTTATAACAGGGGCCTTGAGCATTGGAAATGTGACTCTCCTAGCAGTCAGGATGACAATTCCTGCTCCATCTGGAGGCTTGACTCTTGGAGCCCATAAAGCAGAAAGACCGGGACAACCCCCTGGAGTTCCAATAAGCACATCTGCCTTGGAAGAACTGAAAAGTCTGGTCGGAAGGTGAACTGTGTTGGAAGCTCTTCAGTTTGTGGCTGAATCTTCTCGAATGCCCAAGCTTTTTATAGGAATAATATAAACAAGGCAGTTTGGGGAATCTGTCTAGACTTTTGCCATCTTTCTTTTGGGTAGCTTGTCAATAAGCTTTTGGTCAAATGAACTAGTCATGGAATGACTGTAGTTTTCTATTTCACTCCTTTTTTTTCCCCCTCGGAACAGAGAGAGGTGTTGGCTTCAGCCTGCTAATGGGACTGGAGGCTCCCCTTGAAGCTGGAGCATCAGAAAAGCTTGAGTTTTCTTTGAAAGCAATTTGAAGTCAATAATCATAAGCAGGCTCATCAGGCTTGTTCCAATCAACGGACTGAGGGAAAGCCGCGGGAATAGCTTGATGAAGTTTCTCAGCAAGTTTCTTCATTGCTTGCCAAAAGTTGGAGGTTTGTTGATTTAAATCCTCTTCAGGATTTTCCCACCTGGCAAGTTTCACCCACTGTTTGGCTAGACTCGACCAATCAATAAGCATATGAGTTAGTGGAGAGAAGTCAGAAAACTGAGGTTGATGTACTTACACGACAGTATTGCATTATTCTGGAAAACGATGACAGCTCCCAGTTACCTAAATAAGTGGACCCCCAAGTGGACCTGCTTCCCAGGATCAGAAGATCTGCACCTCCAGAGCTTCCCTTTTAAAGTTCAGCTGGTCCAGAGTTAGAAAGGGCGAGTTCAGAGAGACCTTGGGGTGTTAAAAGTAGGTTCCCACTGGAAGATATCACGTTGAATGAGGTAAGCCAGAAGAAGAAAGATAAGCACAAAATGAGTGATCCGTGATATATAGAATACTGGATGAGGAAATGTATTATAGTAAGAGGGGTGTGTGTGTGTCTAGATCACTCTTGACCCCACTGTTTAGAGAGGAGAATAGAGAAGGAAAGAAATCAAGGGGTGGGGGAAGAGAGAACAGGCAGTAATGGGTGAGCGGGCATCAGGGCTTGTTATCTTGGTGAAATGGGCGAATGGTACAGCCAAAATACAGACTCAACAAAACTGAAGACATGAGATCTTAGTTGCAGCCCCTGGAACTTTGTAATGTGCCTGTCAAGTTGGCAGGTGGGGACGGGGTGGGGGTCGGGGTTGAGAGGAAATATGGGGACACTGGTGGAGGGAAGTTGACACTGGTGGTGGGACTGGCGTTGAAATATCATATGCCTAAAATACAGCTATCAATAACTTTGTAAATTGCAGTTCTTTAATTTAAAAAAACAAGAAAGAAAAAAGGAGGTTCCTTGGGAATTAGAATGGGGAACCAAGATTATGAAGGAGGGGAGAGAGTTGAAAAACAGAGAACAGAGACCAGAGATGGTACCAGAGAGAATGGTTGAACACTTGACAAAGGAGGTGGAGGACGGCAAGGAAGCCCTGGGAAGCCGTTTTCTCTTGTTTGTCTCAGTCGATTCTAAACTCTAACTTGCAGAGCCCACTTGAGACTGGATAATGCTTGGTGCAGCATGAGGCTGGCCAAATTCCAGTTGGGGGCCTGAGAGAGCAAGTGTAATGATTATGGGTCCTTGTGGGAAGTACATGACCTCCCCACCCAAAAAGGACATTTCCTGAGTTGGACTCTGGACCTCTCCCCACTGCTGCTGATTGGAGATGCTCAGGGGCAGGAGCAGCTGTCCCCTTAGACTCAAAAGTCTTGGAGAAAGCAGCACCCAGTGGACTGAGCTCCGGGGAACCCATTTCCTCACCAGCCCCAGAGTTCTAGGGGTTCTTTTTTTCTCAATTCCCATACTGACCCCCAAAGATGTTCATCTTAAACAAAGAGTAATTAATTATCTCACTGACCAAACGAATTTTTCATAAAAAACCCAAAGGAGGCTGGGCGAGAGCAGTCTCCCAGTGAGACATGCAAGTATCCCCAGAGAACCTTTCGCGGGGGCTGTGACTGGACAGAGGAGGACGAGGAGCCACAGCACTGCCGCCAGAGAAGCTGGGCCCTCTCCTTGCTGACTGGGCCTGAGGGGGCTCTGGGAGATGTGGGGAATATTCCTCTAGCCCCTGACCTCGCACGTATAGGGTATCTGTGGTTGATTCTCTGTCTGCACTGACAGGGGCTTTTCTGCACTCCGGAGAACCACGGCCAGGCATCCTTCTGCTCCGTACTTGCTGTGTGGCTGAATGGGGGGGGTCCACCCTCTCTGAGCTGTGACCATGAGGTCACAGTCTCCACCGAGTTCCTGTTGACGAGGACTGTGGTGCTGAGGCCAGTCTGTGAGGCAGGAGGGAAGGGCTAAGGCTGAGGGCCTGAAGAGCTCAGAGCAGGTGCTTCATAAACCCTCTGGAAAGAAAAGAGGACACGTGGGCGGCCAACTGGCATCTGAAAAAGTGCTCATTGTCACTTATTATCAGGGAAATGCACATCCCCAAACAATGAGATCTCATCTCTTGCCAGGGAGGACGCCTAGATCAAAAAAGCTGGAAACAACCCGTGCTGGCGGGGATGCAGTGGGAAGGAATTCTCATTCATTGTTGGTGGGAATGTTGTCTGACTCAGCCTTTATGAAAAACATTGTGGAGATGTCTCAAAACAGTTAAAAATAGAGTTTTCCTATGACCTAGTGATTCTACTTCTTGGCCTCGACTTCTCACCCTACCCGCTACTCAACATTACTTTCAAAATAGCTATCCATACCTCTGTTCACTGCAGCACTGAGAATTCTATAATAGCCAGGATATGGAAACAACTTAAAGTCCAAAGACAGATGAATGGGTAAGGAAGCTGTGGATTCATAATGAAATAGGATACAGCCAGAAGAAAGGATGAAATTATGTCATTTGCTGCCACTTGGATAGAACTGGAGAGTATCATGTTAAGTGAAGTAAGTCAGAGGGAGAAGGGAAAATACTTGATGAGCTCACTCGTCTGTGGTATAGAGAGAAACAAGGGAATGGAAGGTATCAAATATAACCAACCCTTGGATTACAGATCCAAGAACACCCAGTTGGGGCGTGAGTGAGTTGGGAGAAGGCAATGAGGTGACTCAATACAATATAAAGACACTGGCTGAGGGTCCTGGGCACTATGTTGGTGTTGAGGTGACGTGACTGTATACATCAGAATCAAAAGCTCTGGGCCAGCAGGTAGAGCGCTTGCCTTGCATGAGGCGATACAGGTTTGATCTCTGGCACCCTATATGGTCCCTGAGCCCATCAGGAGTGATCCATGAGCACTGTCTGGTGCGGCCCAAAATCCAAATTAAGGAATCATAAGCTTAAACTCGTGTAATCAGGTGATCCAAATGATAATAACTGAACTTAAAAACAAGTCCGATAAAGGGGCCAGGGGGATGTGCGAGGAGCTTACAGCATGGATGAAGGGACACTGACCCCGTGGGTGTTGAACAGGAACCCTGTATGCTGGAAGCTACATCACCAACGCTCCCATACACCATGGTGCCTAAAATACAAATTGGAAAGAAGAAACAAGACAAAAATCCCCCTGTGGGAAGGGGGAGTTCTCGACCAATGGATGGCTGTCTGCTTCCTGCTCCCGGACCTGATCCCCGAGCCGCTCTCTGTTCTTCACCCCAGTCTATGCCAATCGTGTCCACGTCAACAGGAAGAGCCTGTTCTGTGGAGAAACAGCAGGAGCCACGGCCTTCAGTGTGATTGCCTCCCAGGCCAGGCTTGTCTGGGGAACTGCAGTTCCTCTTTCCTCACCCCTCATTTCTGCCCCGGGCAAACCCCTTCCTGCAGGACAAGGTTCACATGCCCCTGACAGCCCTCCCCCACAACAGTGCATCCTTGCTCATGGACCCTGTGCCAGGCTGGCTTCAGTCTCTCCGCCATCATGCCCTGGCCGTCCCGCTGCCTTGCGTGCTGGTGCTCCATTCCCTAGACTGCCTGAGAGCACAGGAGTTGGGGCACGTGGGGAGGAGGGGAGCAGGGAGGGTGCTTCTTCTTTCCATTCTTCCCTTCCCTTCCTGCCCAGAGTCCAATGGCCTTGTGTGGAAAGGGAAGGGCCTGTGGGGGGAGGGGCAGCTCAGCCCCATTAGCACTCTTCACAGCCTCTTGGGAGTCAGGGGTCTCAGGTCCAACACTGAGGCCATCAATAGCCCATTAGCCCCACCCCCTCCAGCCCAGGGGCTTGCTCTTTGCTTCCAGGAAGGGCTCAGAACCCCTTGCACCAATCCCTGTGGATCCCAGAGGTCTGTCCCCACCCCAGGTCAGGCCATCTGGGGATGGGGCAGGGTGGGACAGAAGCCAGAGAGAGGCTAGGCAGGGTGTGGGCCCACTGGACAGGTGGTGAGCAAGAGAGAGCTCAACATAGCGCCGAGTCTGTGCGATGTGACTGTGCAATGGGAGTGGTGAGCTGTGACCCACGGTCCCCTCTGAGCTCTGGGAAGGAGAAGCTTTTGACTCAGGAGGAGCTGTCAGGTCAGTTACTCAGTCAATATCCACGGACTGAGCTCAGGTCTTGAGCGAGAGGGCTAGCACTCTGCAAATGATACAATTCACTTCCTTGCCAACAAATATTCCACATCCACGGGATGCCAGGTCAGCAGCAAAAGAGACGAGCCTTTGGGGTGGGGACGTGGGGGCAAGGAGATTCAGAAGGGGAGTGTGGGATGGAACAACCTGGAATGTTCTTGAAGTTGGAAAGTGCCCTACAGGAGATAAGATGTGCCTGGTGGGAGACAGACAATGGCCACTGCAGTTTGAGGATTTGGGGACCTCTGGGGAGGAGACTTTTGAGCTGTGCAAGGAGAGAAGAGAAGAGCATGGCAGAAAGTGGGGACAGGGAGTGGTTAAGGGGCTGAGTGGGGTAGGAGAAAGCCAGGAGACAGTGAAATTGGAGGGAGAAACGGACAATGGACCGAGAGGTGCAGGAGGTCAGAGAGACTGAAAAAGTCACCAGGTGCTTGTATTCATTTTATGATGCAAAAGGAGCTCTGTTCTGGTTCAATTTCACAGACCCCATGGACGGTGCATGGGGGGTGGTGGAGGGACGCAGGGCGGCCCCTGCCTTCATCCTGGTGAGCCTGGGGGGACTCTGACCGAGTGCCAGGAGAGCAGAAAGTAGGGATGGACTTGTTCCGCTAGACTCTGAGTCACTGGGAATTAGAATCCTCATGAATCTTAGAATTACACTCTCCTAATTAGAACTAGAATTAGAAGCCTCAAAGAATCTTGGCATTAGAAGCTGGCCGGAAACTCCGGGGGACCTGATCCCTCTCCTGTGGCCTCGACCGGGCCACAGCCCGGCCTCTGCCTGAAGCAGCCCCATCCTCCTCCTCCCCCCTTTAAAGTGAGCTGAGATGTACCCCCCTGCCCCCATCTTGCCCCCACCTCCAAGGCCACATTGCTCAAGGACCTCACTGGAAGCCTCACTTCCCTGAGTCCCCCTGACCAGCCTGTTCTGCACAGGGCACCTCATTGTTCCTTTGTTTGCTCTCCAGGCAGAACATATGGGTACCCTGACTTTGCTCTCCCCAATTCTCTGTGTGGGAAGACCGAGGCTCATGGAGGTGCCAACTACCCTGAGGGGCCGAGTGATGCCCCTGGCCCAGGCCTTGGTGGACTGGCTAGCAGAGGGGAGCAGGCGGAGTGCCCAGCCACCAGCTGGGGTATTTTTAGAGGCAGCGGCCCTGCGGCGGGTGCGGGGAGGGGCCCGAGAGAGTCTTCAGGGGAGGAAGAGCGTAAAGTGATGTCTTAATTGGGATCCTTGAGCAGAAAAACTTACAAGTGCTCAATTATTTTATAATGAGCCGCCAGTTGGAAGGGAGAAGCACAAACATTTGCAAAGTGTGTGCGGTGCTGGGTGTGGTGGGGGAGGGCTGGAGGGTCTTCTTCTCCTTTGCCAGAGGTCACCCCCCTTTTGTAATTTGGGGCACACTGAGGGCCACTTTAGTGAGGATCCAGAAGCTCTGTCTTTGGCCCTTCTCCATGAAAAAGGGCCACAGACTCAGGAGCTGGGCAGCTGGGGGCAAGGAGAGAGCCCCCTGGGCAGGAGATACCAAGAGTCATGTGACTGGGGTCAGTCATCCTCCTTTCCACGTGGCTCCCCCTCATCCTCCTAGAAAAGGACCTACTGAGGCCTACTGACCACCTCAGTCCCCAGCCCACATCCTACCTCCAATCCTCCCTCACGTGCAGGCGCCTGTGTGGTGTGAGGCATTTGTCAGGCCGTCCTGGCTGCCCCAGTCACCCCCTGGGCTTTGTTCCTATCTGAGAGACTGCACATCTGCTTAGGGCCTATCCCAAGCTTCCTCCTTAGAGGGGCAGGCCGTGAGCATCAGCCCTGGCCAGGGTTCTGTGGGGACCTGACAGAAACCGCCTGATTCTGAGAACTGAGCTCTGGTGACTATGATGTCCAGTGCTCAGTAAGGGACCACCACTGAGAGCTTCACAATAGCCAGCCCGAGACCACTCCCTGGGGACGCCAGCTCTGGTCAGGCGTCAGGACAAGGCTGGCCAAGCCTGCCCTTAAGGCTTCCTGGTGACAAGTTTCAAGTTTCACATCAACTTTGAAGAACCTGATTTTGCCCTCGAAAGTCTGTCTGGGGGCACAGTGGGACAGGGAAAGGAGAGATTGCTCCAGGCGCCTCTGCCTCCGGGGCTCCCATTTAAGAAGCTCCAGGTGTGTGTGTGTGTGTGTGTGTGTGTGTGTGTGTGTGTGTGTGTGACACTGTGAGTATGTAAGAGTGGTGTGTGAGAGTGTATACGAGTGTGTGAGTGTGTGAGAGTATGTGTGTGTGTGTGACAGAGAGAGAGAGAGAGAGAGAGAGAGAGAGAGAGAGAGAGAGAGAGAACATGTACACGAGAACAGCCCAGCACATTAGAGGCAGGGGTGGGGCTCCTTGGAGTTCTTCCCAGCGTCCCTGTCGGCCCAGCTCAGGCGTCTAGATGCAGCTGCTGGGGTGTCTGGGAAGGAGCGGGAGCAGGTGTCTGCAGAGAAAGGGAGGGCTGTCCCTAGCGGCCCCAGCAGCTATGGGCAGTTGCCTGAGGCTGCCTGCAACCCCGATGGGCATGGTCCCATGCCACGGAGAGCAGAAGCAGGTTTGGAGGTCTAGGGAAGGGTGAGGGAAAAGAGAGCAACAGAGAGCACAGCCTCATCCTCCTTCACGCCTCCATGTGTTCGTGCCTCTCTGGTCGACACCCCCGCCCCCTTCTCTCTATTTCAGCATGCATTCTCCCTAACTGCTCTTCTCCCCTTCCCAGTCTTGGGGTTCACAGTTCAGACACAGGCTCTTCCCTCGCCCTCTCCACCCTCACTCCGTCCTCTCCCACCCTGACGGTGGGACAGGTGGACTTCTTCCGGACCCTGAGGCAAGAAGCCCCCATTATTGCCACCAGCCACGCTGAGGGGCCCGGAGGTGCTGCCCAGGGGCTTGTGGCCAAGACTGCATTTTTGCTCCAGAAGCCTCACTGGCACCCTGCGTGAAACCTCAGTCACCAGGGACGTCATCCCTCAGTACTAGGATACCAGCTCAGGCCACCTCTACTTAAGATTTTCCCTCCGTCTGCCCCTCTGCTCAGCTCACCTAGGGACTTACCAGGAACCCCACTGCAGGGCCTCTGCTCAGAGTCCCCCCTGCCCGGAGACACTCTTCCTTTACGCAGCCTCACGTGGCCGTCTTGTTTCTGCTGTCCCAGGGCTGCACGGGACAAGGCGGGCACGCTCCCTCCTGCTGCGCCATGCCGCTGAAGTGGAGGCCCCCTTTCCCCTCTCTGCTTCTTCCTCGTGAAATCGTCTGCGCCCTGTTCCCCATTCCCAGCCACACTTGATTTTTCTCCAGAACATCTGACAATCTAATCCCTCTCTCAGCTGGTCTCCGCACTGCCGCCTGCATCAGTCTTAGCTGCATAAGGGCAGGGATTCTGTTTTGTTTACTGCAGCTGACACTGTCTGGCACACAGTGGGTGCCCAACAAACATGACTGCGATGATTGGTCGGTTGGTTGCTACAGGGCACCCTGCCTGCTACAGTCGCTGGCTTGGGCTTGGCTGGAGGAAAGAGCGAGGGCATGAGCGTGGCAACTGCTCTTCCTGCTACTGGGCCCGTCTTTTATTGCATACGTCCCTGCTTCCCCCCAGGACCAGGGTGGAGGGTGTCGATGCAGCTGAGTATGAAGTCAGCAGTGGGAGAGAGAGAGAGAGAAATCATATTGGGAAGGTTGGGATTAGACACTAGAAACCTCTCAAGATGAGAACTGGATAGGAAAGATGATGCTACAAATGATGAAAGGAAACAGATGAATAGATAAATCAGTGGGCAGATGGATGCAAGGGTGATAGATTAGCAGATGGATGGATAGGTGGAAGATGGATAAAATAAAAATAGGTGGACAGATGAGTGAACGGGATAGACAAATACACACTCTTTCATCCAACAGAAAAGTGGATAGATGGATGAAAGACTGGATGGATAGATGGATCAATGAGTGGATGAGAATATATAGATACATGGGTTGACGGAAAAGTGAGTTGATGGTGGTAAATGGATGGATTAGTCAATTATATATATTTTTGTTGTGTTGTTTGGTTTGTCTTTTTTAATTGTTGTTTTGTTTTGGTTTTGGGGCCACACCCAGTGTGGCTCAGGGCTTACTGCTGGCTCTGCACTTAGGGCTCACTCCTGGCAGGCTAGGGACTATATGGGATGTTGGGGGTTAAACTTGGGCTGCACGTGTGCAAGGCAAGTGCCTTACTCACTGTACTATAGTTCTGCTTCTCTCAATGATATTATTATACACAGGCAAATGGCAATGAAGTTGATGATAATGCTAATAAACCTTACTGAGTGCTTTCTTGTGTACCCCACTAGCACATAATCAACTTTATCTGGTTCTCATTATAACAATTTTAATTTATTTTTTGTTTTTTTGGATCATACCCATCAGTACTTAGTGCTTACTTCTGGCTCTGCGCTCAGGGCTCGCTCCAGGAGGGGGTTGGGAGACCATATGCAGTGCTGGGGATAGAACCCAGGCTGTCTGTGTGCAAGGCAAGGGCCTTCCCACTGTACTCCTGCTTGTGTTCCCCGTTCCAACGTCAGCGTTGGGTCAGCATCTGAGGGCAGAACTCACATCCCGATTGTACAGATGAGAAAATGGAGCCTTAAATTCACGAAGTAACTTACAAGTGCTCCCTGCCGAGGAGAGCTGGAGGAGAGATTTGTACCCAGGTCAGCTTGGCTTATGCTACCATTTCACGCTTCAGGACAGGGTCCTGCCTCAGGGACCCTCAGGGGATAGGAATCCAGGAGAGCTCTGAAGTCCCTGCCAGGTGGATCCTGGGAGAGGAGGTCTCTGTGCAGATGTGTCGGTTGCTGTTTAGCTACAATGACCCCAAGGAGTGTCACAGTGACAACAGCCACCTCACTACACTAGCACCAGGCCTGTGCATCAGGGAAGGGGGTGTGGGTGGAGCATGACTGTATGGCAGATGCTGGGAGCCCATTCTCACAGCCCTTGAGCCAGACCAGAGCCAGACTCGGTGTGTCCTGCCCTGGTGCCTAGTGGACAGCATGAGCACTGAAGGTCCTGCTCACTGGCACTTAGGTGAAGAATACGAATGATGAAAACTCGGCACACAGGAGGGGCTCCAGGGTTTTCTATTTTGGGGGTTGGAGGTACACACCCAGAGGTGCTCAGAGCTTACTCTGTGCTCAGGGATCACTCCTCACGAGCTCAGGGGGGCATAAGCCTTTGTAGAAGATTTCAAAAGGCAAGTGTGAGTGGTACAGAAGAGCCCCAAGGTGTATCATAGACCTGTTGGGAAGGTGGGTGCCCATATTCCCTATTCCCAGCAAGGATGCTCAGGGCAAAGCTGGCCAATGGGAGAGGGGATGCTCCAGGCTGGGTATCTTCTGCAAGATTCAAGTGGTCAGGGCCCATTTACTAATCCCCGAAGACAGGATGGTGCCCAAGACAGCTCCATGGCAGAATCTGGAGTGTAAGGACATGGTGTGGTGTCAAAGGAAACAAAGCGTGGAGCAGGGAGTCGGAGCTTTCTGGAACAGCCTCTCAAGACAGTGAGGAGCTGGAAGGGGCAAGTCTTCCCCAGCACTGGACTATTTAAGAAATCAGTGTTGTGTGGCACACGGAATCCTAGACCGTGCTGGAAAGATACACTGGACTTACAGCTGTCCACCTCTGTCCTGCTCCCCGTAGCTTCCGGGTTCTTCTCTCAATTGCTGGTTTCTGATATCTCTTTCTAGAATATTCTGCCAAGCAGTAAGTGTGCCTGCAGATACATATCCTACTTTTAAAAAGTCCAGCAAGGATGGGGAGAGAGCGCAAAGGGCTGGAGCACATCCTTTGCCTATGTGTGGCCCAGCTCAGATCCCTGGCCTGCATGGTCCCTCAAGCACTGTGAGGAGTGACCCTTCCCCTGCCCAAGCTCCTGAACACCACTGGGTGTGGCTCCCCAAACAATGAAAGCAACCCAATGATCATATCCAATACTGTCTCTACTGCGCTTTTTTGTTTGTTTGTTTGGTTTTTTGAGGTTTTCCTTGCGGGTGGGAGGTATAACCAGCAGAGGTACAACCCTAGGGGATGCTGGGGATCGAACCTGGGTTAGCCACACGCAAGGCTTGTGTCCTACGTGCTGTATTATTGCTCTGGCCTATACTGCTGTTTTTACACTATGAGTCAAAGAACATTTCCCAGCAGATTCAGTCAACAAATATGACTGGACTAAGTGTCTTCTTGTGGTCAACAGGCCCAGCTAGACCCTCTCAGAGCCTGGCCCTTTCACTGCTGGCTGCACTGTATTTCTTCTCCCACTCATGCTTTGTAGAGCTGTTGGGAGCACAAAATGAGTGACTCTGGACATAATCCTGGTACCTGCTGGCAGGCGGATGATAGAATAAGCGCCTAGAAGAGACATTCCTGGACCAAGGGCTTGGCTAGTAGTCCCCAGACTGTGATGGGAAGACTGGTTGGAAGGAGTAGAGGGAGAGGTCCAGGGGTCAAAGATGGGAATGCAAGGACAGGGAGAGTAGAGGTGTTCCCTTGAGGAGTCTCACATCGGAGGGAATGTCAAGATTGGAGAGGGGCAGGGGACACCCAGAAGGCTATGGAGCAGTCCTTGGTGATGGCGGTAGCCTTCAGGTAAGGTTTGCTCAAGGATATTCTGCTGAGCACAACTGCCCCTGGGTGGGTCCTACCATGTTCCCAGAGACCCATGTACTGTTCTCAGCAGTGTTCTCTGCCAGGGCCTGTGAGGTGCCCGAAAATTCTAGCAGAATATCAGGACCACGCTATAGCTGATGAAACTGAAACCTGGAAAGAGATGCCAAGATGCCAAAAATCCACTCCTTTTCCTCCCTGCTCTCCACTTCTTGAGAACAGGGGCCACAGTGGGAGTCCCCGGCCACCACTGATTCCTGGCAATGGACTCCAGGAGACAGGGAATTCCGCCTTGTCCCTGCCGCCAGACTTTATTAGATCGACACTCTAACCTGACAATGAAAAAAATTGCTGAAGCAATAAATGTTCTTGATACAAAATTCCAGCAGAACTGTCCCGAACTGATAACCTCACCTGTCCAACAGGTGCCAACCACATCTGATCTCCACAGCTGTGTCAGGCCTGGAAGCAGGCAGAGACGTTTGGCCCCACACAGCAGCGCAGGGGAGACAGGCCCTTTCCCAGGAGACACAAGAGCGAACAGCAACTTCATTTCAAACTGCCCCTTGCTGGCTGTGGGAATGTCTTTCTTTTTTTTTTCTGAACATGCAGAGGCTGAGTCCTATTCTGCTGTGGATCTGTTCGTGGGTGGGCCTCATGGGGCGAGACTGTGTCTGCCAATTCACTCACCATTGTCAGGCCTCCCAGTGTCTTTCTGATCTGGAGTCAGGCCCAATTCAGAGAAGAGGAGACTGAGGCTCAGGGTGCTTCCCTTGCTGAGGAAGTGGGTTGGGGGTGGTGAGAGGTTGAGAGCTGCTTTCCTGGAGTGATGGCACCACATGGGGTGAGGATGGAGCAGGGGGTGGGGAGGAGGCAGGCAGTGCCCACCAGGGTGGAGGGGGCTGGGTAATTGGCCGGATTATCCCAGCGGGGAGGCCTCCCTGGGGGAAGCTATTTTTAGCTCCGAGCAAGGCTGACTAGACCTCCCTCCCTCCTCCTTCTATTGCCCTTTATTCCAGTCATCCCGGAGCCTGCAGGCCTTGCCTGCCTTCCTGGAAGCTGGGTCCCTTTGGAGGTAAGGGGGGAGAGAGCACCCCCATTTAACCCCACATCGTTCTTGCAGGCAGCTCTCCCTCTCGCCTGATCAGAGGGGAGGAAAGGGGCACATTTCAAGGACCTCGCTGGTCTCTCTTCACACACTGCTTGACCAGCATTCCCGGGACGCGCGGAGGGTAGGAAGAGCCCATCTCAACCCCGTGTGAAACCGGAAAGGGCGTTGTTTCCGAGGAGCCAGGATGGCTCTAAGGTGCCTGTCTGCGTCCTTGCTTCCCTCCCACGTTTAGCTCTGCTTTCCGATCGCTTTCCAGGTTGACCCAACCCTACGCAGAGTCCAAGCTCACGGCCACTTCTCTAGAGCATCCCGCGGGAATCCCGGGGCCGGTGCTTATTGGCTGGCGCGGAACACGTGCCCATCCCTCAACCAATCACGGCACAGTTCCATCAGTTTTCTGTGGTAGCCTGGCCCTCGGGGGTCCAGACTTGACCCAACAGGAAATGTTGGTGTGAAGAATGGGGTTCGGGCGGGATGGGTCCCTGAAAAGCAAAGTTCCTTGAAGTGGGGCCCAAACATCAAGGCCCTCGTGGATCTCAGGAAATCGCGTTGGCTACAACAGAAACCCTGCCGCCCGGGTCGACCTGGCGCCCATTCTTGGGAGATGCTGGATGGAGGCAGCAGAAGTCGTGGCCTCGGGGCCCCGTGGGACCTCTCTGGCCTCCATTAGCACGTCCTTCTGACAGCTGCAGCTCCAGGGGAGGCGGGAGGAGGGGTGAGGGAGGGCGCGTGTCAGATCCTGTGCAGGAGGGAAATAAGTCAAGCGGCCAGCTCCAGGCTGCGCTGATCAATGCCTGCTTCCTGATGGCTGGGAGGAACTCAGTGTCCTGTTTCCAGGGCCACTGGCCCTTCCTGAAGTTCTGCACCTCAAATCAATGCCACAGGGTCAGCCAGGGGCCTGTGCGTGCCTGGGGCCAAGGTGGGGCTAGTGGCCCTGAGCGCACAGGGTAGTCACTTCCTTGACCTCTGCTGCACCCTGGCTCCTTGACACCCACAGAAGGGACGGAGGCCCAGGTCTCCCCGGGATCCTATTCCAAGGGCCAAGATCTCTGGCCCTTCTAGGTGTGGGTTAGCCTGAAGCACTTTGCCCATCACTGTAATACCATCCTCCTCATTAATGAGTCCGTGCAGGGGGCGTTAACCCAAAGCCTGGCACAGGCCAAATGCACAAGTGGGGGAGGGGGCAGGAATCACGACCATTACTGTCATTATTAGTATCAAGGAGTGTCCTGTGGAAAGGGTATTGGTGAAGGGACTGGGCTGAGGGCAGAATTCACTGGCCCTGCTGCCCCTTACCAGCTAGGGGCCTCTTTCTTCTGTCCCCCCTGGCTCTGGCCAGATGCCATCCTGCATCTCTTGACCTCCGAATGGGACTTCATGCATCCCGGAAATGTGTATTTTACACCAAGCAGAAAATGTGTATCCTATACCAGCAGGACTTCTGAAAACCATTTCTACACACAATCTTTTTCACCTGAGAAATACGACCCGCACTAGCACTGCCAAAAGCACCTCGGAATTACAACATGGTTGGTTTGGAATTAATTTGTGGTCATTGCACATTCAGAAGCCTTTCACCCTTGTCAAAGTTTGTGTGACCCCCCCCCCCCACTCCCACCTATACACACACATTCAGTTACAAGACCCCATAGGGGATTGCCACCCACAGTTTAAGCAGTAGGTGCAGAGCGCTCTGCCTGATGCCCGGAGCAGAGAGGGACAGGTTAACTCCCATCCCAATCCCAGGAAGGAGGGTCCCAGGACTTGCCTGCTGCCACTGCTGCTGCCGTGGACTCTCACTCCTGGCCTGTTTGTCCTTCGAGCAGTCAGTGAATGAAGAAAAGTAAAGTGGAGCTTGGAAGCCCAGTCGGCCCCTGAAGGAAGACCAGTTTGGGGAGAGAAACTAGTGGCTGAGTCCCATTGAGACTTTGGAGGGCCAAAATAGTAAGTAGGTGGGTTTGTAACACAGAGGCCCAGGGGCGTGGGTGGGCAGGAGGTGGGTGGGTGGGCCTTGGGTTTGGGCAACATTAGTTTTCATGCCTTCCTGGGGAGGTTTGCTCTGGCAAGCCGTGAGCTCATCTTATGTGTCAGGGATGTCAGGACTCAGGGTCTGGGGCTGGTTGAGATCCAGTGAGAAATGAAGAAAGCTGGGGAGTTCCCAAGAGGAGGTGACCTAGAGAACCACGGAGGAGTCTGCAGTGAGGAGTCCAAGGGTTACCCTTGCAGCTAGGCTGCCTGGCACAGAAACACAGGCTGGTGTTTCTGGCTGGCTTTCACATCTCAATCACGGCTTCATTTATGCCTGAAACAAACACTTCGATGTTGTCATATTAAGACAAAATATTGCAAAAGATTTGCTCACTGCATGGACCAGCAAACCACTGCAGCCTACAGGGAGTTCCCTCACACCCACCACAGGGATGCTGAGACAGCATGGATTTCACAGAGAAGGGCGAGGGGCCCTTACAGGGGGTGTCTAAGGTCCCCAGCCAGCTTTGTTCAGCCCTCAGCACTAGAGGAAGTGTCTTGGGAGGACTGGGGGGGCTGAGTGGAGAGACTCTGGGCACAGGGTTCACAGTCTCTTGGGGCGGCTGGCGCCCTACCTGCCCAGCTCAGGGCTGTGTGTGTCCAGAGTCTGAATGACTTGATAAAGATTAAGAACTGGGGGGGGGGGGTGTGGCAGAGAGATAGAGAGATAGTACAGTGAGTCAGGAGCTTGCCTTGCATGTGCTAGTCTGGGTTCAATCAGTGGCACCACATTCCACCCCCCCCAAACCCCTCCAGGACTTATCTCTGAGCACAGAGCCAGGAGTAAACTCTGAGTATGGACAGGTGTGCCTTCTCTCTCCACCCCCCCCCCCACATACAAAAAAAGACTAAGAACTGAATTTTGGTTCCATAGGAGGTAGCACAGCCTAACAGGGGTTTAATCTGAAACCTCTCTCTGCACAGGTGTACAGGTGCTGGGTGACCTGTGAAATGGGGTTGAGGATGGCTCTCAGGAAGACCTGGGGGTAGAGAGAAGACCTAGTATGCCTGACACTGGTCCTTCTTCTCAACCAACTGGGTGGAGGCTCTCTCTTTTCCTGTCTCTTTCTCTCCGTCTCTCCATCTCTGTGTCTGTCTGTCTGTCTGTCTCTCTCTCTTTCTGTATGTGTGTGTGTGTGTGTGTGTGTGTGTGTGTGTGTGTATGTGTAGCTTCTAGGGTTGAAGAGCCTCTTCTATCCCCAGAAGCTCTAAGTAAGTCCTAAACAAAGAGGTAGTCAAAGCCTTCTTGTCCATCCTGCAGACTAGACACTGGACACTTTCCTGGAGCTCGCTCTCAGTAGAGGGAAAGTAGCACTTGTATGGTGGAGCATTATAGCAGAGTGAGTCTGAGCAGAGTGTTGGGGGCCGTGTCACTCTTCTACTGGGTCACTCCAAGGAAAAAACGGAATGGATTTATTGGGAGCTGATCTCCAGTCGTGAAGAGTGGGGTGATGGGCTAAAATCTCGGGTAGGGGGCCGGGCTTCTTTCTTTCCAGGTCAGCGACCCACCTGGCTCTGCATCCCAGCTCCACTTACCTTGCCACTGCTCCCTGAACTCAGCTTCTTTCCCTGTAAAAAAGGACCAGCAAGCATGTCCACTCATAGCCCCAGAGATCCTGAAGGGAACCCACGAGGTCCTGGGTGCAGAGCTGCAGGCAGAGTGCTCTGTCCATGGTAGCCATTCCCAACGGGAACCTTGCTAAGTGCTTCAGGAAATCCATCCTCTAGTTCAGGAGGTGGGAATACTCGAGGTCAACAATGGACCTGGGGAAAGTGTGAGCATCTGTCTCCTCCACCAGCCAATAAAGGCATGGGACTCAGACTGGGACTCGGAGCGGCCCGAGATCAGTGAGTTGGGGGTGGGAGGTGGCAGGAAGGGCAGTAGGCACCTACCATCTTCGTGAGGCCAGCACCCCGCGCTGGGGGGATTGCTAACTGTTGGGTTTGAGCAGCCAGCAGTCTGGGCAGAGGCCAGAGAGCCATCCTCCTTGCTTAGAATCCTGCAGCCAGTCCCCCTGCTGTGCAGACACATAATTATATTTCACATTAAAGGGGAAGCTGGAGGCTGAGGGCCCCGGAGCTCTTTGAGGCCTGCGCTTAGGCCACAGACCTGTCTCCTTGGCCCAGTTCCGTGATCTCAAGACAGAGCAAGGGGTCAGATGGGTAATACAGTGGGGTCTCCCTGGGCCAAGGCCATCGGACAGGGCTGTCTGGCAGGATGAAAAGCTTGGCCCTGTTGGAGGTTGAGAGATCTGAGGCCAGACAATGGGCCCCAGGAGGCTGGGAAGACAGGGTTGTGGGGGTGGGGTTGGGGGGGACAAGTTGAAAGCCAGCTCCAGGGACAGGGACAGGGTGGCAAGAGAAGAGGGTTACAAGAGGGTCACATGGGGGTCAGGTGGGTGGGGGGTGGGGGAAGGGAGGGGAGAGAGAGAGGAGAGAGAGGGAGAGAGAGGGAGAGAGAGAGAGAGAAGAGAGAGAGAGAGAGAGAGAGAGAGAGAGAGAGAGAGAGAGAGAGAGAGAGAGAGAGAGAGAGAGAGAGAGAGAGCGCGAGCGCACAGGGGGAGGAGCAGGAGCAGGAGACAGAAGAAAGAAGCCAAACAGCAGAAGCCCGGCTGGAGAGAGATGCGATTAAAGAGGAGGAAATGATGTGTGCACAGGAGCGTGCGTGCCTGGTGTGCAAGGGGAAGAGGATTCCGTGGGAATGTACGAGCTGGAATCTGTGCACGTGCGCACACGTGCAGCGCTCACCCCGCAGTGCACTTTGCGTGTGCACGCACCTGTGCACCTGCAACCATCGGGCACGCCCGCGCCTGCGTTTTCCCTGTGTGCCTGTGGCCGCCTGGGCGGGCGCGCTGGGGCCGTGTGCCACGCGTGTGTGCAGGAGTCGCTCGCCTGCGTGTGTGCACTCGCCATGCACCTGTGTGTGCGCGTGTCCCCGGGAGGACATGCCACTCTGTGTGTGTGTGTGTGTGTGTGTGTGTGCGCGCGCGTGCGCGCGCGCCCCGGAGCTCAAGTGGCTGGTGGTGCGTGTGTGTAGGGGGTGGTGGCCGCGCTGGGGGGGCTCGGGCGGGCCGCGGCCAGGTGGGCGGGGGCAGCGGCGGCTGGCGCGGGGCGGGCGGGCGTGCTCTCGCCCGAGAGTTAGAGGAGTTGCCGAGCCGGGCTCGGGCGGCCGCGGGGCGCGGAGCGGGGCGCGCGCGAGCTCATCCCCGCCGCCTCCTCGCCCTCCATTCCTCTCTCCGCGCCGTCCCCGGCCTGGCCGCTGCCGCCGCCTCCCCGGGCACGGTCGCGGGGGGCGAGGGGCTGCGCGGCGGGCGCGGGCGGGCGCGGGGGAGCGCCGGGCCCCGGCCAGGGCGCCGCGGGCGGGGGAGGGGGTGGGCCGGCCGCGCTCGGCGGGGTCCAGGACACGAGCCGCGGCGCGGGCCAGGAGCGCGCTCGGCTGCCGGGCGCCGTCCAGGCGGGTCCCCGGGGATCGCGCCCCGGAGCATGGAGCGCCCCCCGGGGCCGCCCTAGGCGCGGCGGCGATGCGGCCGGGACGGCAGCAGCCGGGGCCAGGAGCGGCCGCCCCGGGCTCGGAGGACGCGCGGCCGGCGCGGGCGCCGCCGACCGAGGTGAGTGCGCGGCCCCCGGGGGCTGGGCTGGGCGCCCCGCAGGCCCCCTCGGCCGCCCCGAGCGCCACGCGGAGCTGCTGCAGCCGCGAAGGTGGGGCGGGCGGGCGCGCTCTTCCCCTCGCGCTCGGTGTTTTTCCTCCCTGGGTGAGCCATCGGAGGAAATGCTGACTGCGAGCTTTGCTTCCCCTGCCATGTCTCCGGCCACCGCCACCCGGGAACTTTGCTCCCGGCCAACGCTGGCCTTGGGGGCCTCTCTGGGAAACTTTGAGGCGCCCCCGTGCCCCCTCGGCCCGACTTGCGGGAGGGGGCTCGGGAGGGAGCGTGGGAGGCACTTTCCCGCTTGGCATCAGTCCTCCGCGTGACCTTCTCACACCCGGGATATGGGGTGGGGTGGGGGGATGCCCAGGAGCTGGGGGGACCGAGAACCACCCCCCTGGGGAGACCCCCGGGTCCGGGTTTTGCAGGCGCTTGGACGCGATTCCCTTGCCCACCTCCAGTGCTCTCGGAGTAGAAATGTTCTGGAAATGGTTCTGCTGGCCAGCGGCAGTACACAACTCCAGCCGCACCTTTCTGCATTTAGAAGCCGGCCTTGGGCGCCGAACCCAGGGTCCCCTTCCCTCTGTTGAGAAGCCCCCAGGGGTTTCAGGGCCCGAGTACCTCCCCGGACTCCTGTGCTCAGGGCTGTCCTGGGGGCCAGGCGGCTTGGGGCTCTTTCTCGGTGACAAGTGGGGTGGGATGTGATGGGGGAGCTCCCCGGCCTGAGGCCCCGAAGCCGCGTCTGTGCTGCCTGGGCTCTTGGAGCTTGCACATGTCACGGGAGGCTGGGGAGCAGGTTTGGGAGGGGAGTCAGGGGAGAGTGGTGTTGGGGAGGGGGGCTTGGATGCCTGGGATCCCTGCTTCCCTACAGCCGGGGCCGTCCTGCTCCCCATCTCGGTCTACCCATCTGACTGTGCCGGAGGCCTGGAGTCCAGGGCTGGGACCTCCTGCTATCCCCACCCCCCAGCCACCTTCCGAACCCTGGTTGTCGGGGGCTCTGCCTCCCGGAGCGCTGAGGCGCCCACACACCGCTGAAATCAGCAGCCGCCTCCTCGAAGGTGCAAACCCAGAAGGCGTTAGCCTCCGGCCTGCCCCTCACCCTTTCTTGAGGAGCCCTGAGGCCAGCCCAGCTGCCTGCTGCCCCTCCAAGCCCAGCTCCCACCCCCGGCCTGGGTGCTCCCTCTGTGTGTCCCCCCTGTGTGTATAGCTGGCTCCTGCCAGGGGTGCCCCGGGCTGGGCTGTAGCCATGTGGCCAGAGGGCCTGGGGGAAGATCCCGGGCGGGGCCAGGGAGGCTTGTGGGCTTCCTGTGGAGAGCTCACTTGTGTTCTGAAAACACCCCTCCTGGGGCTGCCCCCCCCCCCCAAAGAGACTCCAGAATAAGGCCTGTCTTTCAGCTTTCTGGGGTCTCTTCTAGTTAGACCAGGAATCAGCACCTCTAAGAATGGACCTTTGGAGGACCCCCATCAGCTCAGTGGGCAGGGTCCGGGGCTTGCGTGAGCAGCTCAGGGGTGAGGAGAGCGTTCAGGTGTTCTATTGCATGGGCAGTCTGGTGGTTCGGGTTTGATCAGGCCTGGCCGCGCCACCCAGGTCCCGGGCCCCACTCTGGCTGAGGGCACAATCTTGCCCTCCCCCTTCCTGCAGGGCTGTTGCTTCTCTTCCAGGGATCCATCCTGGGGGTCTTCTACTCCAACTGCCACTACAGACCCTTGTAGGGTCCCTCTGGGCAATGCCTGGGGGAAGGTCAGTGACTGGCTGCCAGGAGGCAGAGCTGCCCAGAGAGGCACCAGCTCTTCCCTGGCCACACAGCGGGTCCAGACTTGAGCAGAACCTCCACTCGCTCTGCTAGGCCAGCGGGCAGTGTCTGCCCGGCTTTCTGCCCCAGGGTGGTCCCTCTCTCAACAGGACAGCCAGAGTAGTGACAGGCCCTGCGGTGGGGAAATAACACCAGTGGCCGGGGCAACAGCCCCTCTTAGGCAGCTCTGTCCGTGGGCAGCTTCCTCCGGCCTGGCCGAGCCTCTGGACCATGGTTGACAGCATCAAGCATGGCACCTGGAGGCCTTGGCACGCGTGTGGGGGGAAGCAACTGTGTCGTCACTCCCGGTCCCTTCTGTGGCTCTGCCTGCCCCAGGCTGCTGGAGCACCTCCGCGCCCGCGACGCTCACCCTTGCCTCGCCCTCCGGGGCCCGGCCATGGCCGGCTCAGCCCTCCGACAGGTGCAGCCGGTGGCTGCTGCTGGGCCCCTGCCAGGCCTTCCCGTGAGTGACACATGGGCACACCTGCCCTCCCGTGGGGCCTGCACTGGAGCCTTGCCATGGGCTGGCACGGAGGCGAGGCCGGGAGGGAGGTGGCCCGTGGGCAGCGCCGGCTGCGGGGCGCTGTGGTGGGTGTGGGCTCTGTCCCACAGGATGGCTGCGTCGGGGACTTGGCAGCACGCTCGGGAGCCGGCAGCAGGGAGAGGCGAAGATGAAAGCGAGCCTGCCTGAAACTGGGCCGCGGGCAGGGCGGGAGGCAGGAAGGCAGGAGGCCTGGGGGAGCAGGGGGTGGGGATGCGGGCCTCCGTGGGGGCCGAGGGCAGGACGGGAGCCCTCTCGGGCACTGGCGGAGGGCCCGGAGCTCTGCCGGCTGATTTAATTTCCTAATGGGCTTCCCGGGGCTGAGGGGGGCATCCGCTCCCTGGACACACGGCAGGCTTGAGGCCTGCAAGGTGCAGGGCGGAGGCGGGGGCGGGGGGCTCGCACCCAGAGCCCTGGTCCTCTCCCATCACGGTACAGACACCCCAGCCAGTCCACGCGTGCGCCTGCATGGGGGCCTCTGGAAAGGCTCCTGCTGCTCTCCAGGTGCCCCTACCTGGGCTGGTCCCCAGCAGGGCCCTGGGCCTGGTGTCTCCCTGTCTCTGTCTCTCTCTCTGCAGCTGTCTCTGGCCCTGGTGCGGGCTTGGTTCTTCGTGGGTGCTCAGCGAGTGTTTGGGGTCTCCTGTCTGGGTCACAGAGGCCTCTGTGCCCCTCGGCCTCATGGGGCTGGTTCTGGGCTCTGGGATGGGCACAGTGGTGCCAGCTGCTCAGCTGTAGCCTCCAGTGTCCTCATGCACAGCAGGGGCCTACTGTCTGGGCACTGAGCAGGTGGGACCCAGCCCCCCACCCTTTGGGGAAGAGGGAGGGGTTCATCTGTGAGGTGGAGTTGGAGGCTCATGGTGGCGGGCTCTGAGGCTGGGAGAACAGAAGCGCGAATCTCGGAGGGAGCCCCAGCAGAAATGGGGTGTGGAAGTCAGACTTGGTGAGGGCGGGGTGAGGCCATTTAAGACTTTCGAGCCTTAGGAATTGGTTGTTCTTGTCCAGTCTGCCCTTGTACATGTGGGTAAACTGAGGCTCAGAGAGTGGCGTGAACTGCTGCTGCAGAAGGGGCTGGTCCCCTGTGACCCCTGCACACCCCCTCTCACTCTTTACCTGAAGGCCCAGTGCAGGTGACCTGCCTGGCCCCTCAGGGGCCCTGTGTGGACACTAGACTTTAAGCCTTGTCCCCTGCACGACTCGGGGCAGCCACCTCCTCCTGCCGCCTCGAGCCCACGAATCCCTTCATCCACAGTGTGGCCTGGGCCTCCACAGGGAGGGAAAAGAAAGGGGGTCAGAGCGTCTTACCCCCAGACCCCCTCATAGACTGACCATGCCCTGGACTCCCTCTGGGGACCCAGCACAGCCCTCCTGACCTGGCCCTCGTGCCCCTTCTCTCCTCACCGCGGCCCCCAGGCCTGCTCCCCTTCATGGCCCTGATCCCCACCCACCTCCTGCCTGTGCCTCAAGACCTTTGCACTTGCTTTCTCCCTGCCTGGAGGACACTTCCCCACTCTTCCCCTCTCCCTGCTGTCCTCTCCCTTATCTCCTCAGCTCTTGCCCAGACGCCACGTCTGTGGGCCTAGCCGGCAGCCTCCCCTGCCCTCCCCCCAGCCCCTCTCCTGCTTTCTTCTGAGGTGGGGTCCTGCGTTACCCCACGCGTGGTGTTTCCTTTGCTCTCTGTACCCTGGCTGGTTCTCAGGGCTTCGGGGTGCTTGATGGCCCCTTCCTGCTGGAGGTGTTGGGAGGAGTGGGCCAGTCCCTCTGCCCGCAGGCCATACTGGGCCTGTTGGTGGCCAGAGCTGCTCACCTGTGGGTGCAGGTGAGAAGGGGACCCTTGGCGAGGAGCTGGCCCTAAGCTGGCGCCTGCCGGCGGCACTGGCAGCCCGTCCCTGGAGCCGCCATCCATCTGTCTGCGGAGGGGAGAAGGCTGCGTGTTTCTGTCCCCTTCCCCTCTGCCTTGCACCCTCTGAGCTGTTACCTGCCTCCTTTATTTATTATTTATTTGTTTGTTTTTTGGGTCACACCCGGCGATGCACAGGGGTTACTCCTGGTTCTGTACTCAGGAATTACTCCTGGCGGTGCTCAGGGGACCATATGGGATGCCGGGAATCGAACCCGGGTTGGCTGTGTGCAAGGCAAACACCCTACCCGCTGAGCTGTGCTATTGATCCAGCCCCTGTTACCTGCCTCCTGCTCTGGGCCTGCCAGTGTCCTGGGCCTGCTCCTAGCCCCAGCTGTCTGCCCCCGACCCTGTGTGGTCAGAACTGACCCAGGCCCGACTCGCGCGCACGGGGACGCAGGGCCCCATGGCCAGGGCTGCTGTCTCCCCCACCGCCCATCTTTCCCTGCATTTCCCTGGGTGGCCTGGGCTTGAGGCGCGGGGTATCCCTCTCTTGCCTGAGGCTGACCGCCGGACTCCCCCGCCAGTGCTCTCTGTACATGACTTCCAGGCTTTTGTTTTCACATTTGAAAATTGACCATCATCAACTTCAGCAGTTGCCCCGTCGTGGAGATCCACTCTGCTGGCCGCGGCAGAGCCTAGGCTGGACTTCCTGTCCCCCTCTGTTGCCTTTAGCAGGTCGGGGCTCAGGACTCTTCTGTGGGGAATGGACAGCTTCCCAGGAACTCTGCCACCTGCCTGCTGTCCGCTGGGCTGAGACCCCCGGCCACGCTCCGCTCTGGCCCAGAAAAGGGACCAGTTCCTACAGAGAAGCAGAGTCCCGGGAGATCTGTACATGACTCCCAGGCTTTCTGCTCACATCCAGAGCCTTCTCCTGGGGTCCCCGGCCTGCCGCGTCTGTAGGGGGTGTCTGAGGGGAGGGCACCATGCAACTGTCCTACAACTAGGGGTAATCCGAGCCAGAGATGCAGTTTCTGAGGAGCCCCAGGGGCCAGCCCAGCTCCCCATCTGGCTCCCATGGCTGTCTGGAGACTTTAGAGAACGAGTGCTGGGAGGGAGTGTGTGGGGTCCCAGAGAGGCCGGACTGTGTGTGGCAGGGCAGGAGAGGTCAGGGAGGGGCCACAGGGCGCCCGTCTTTGCCTGCCTCACTCCCTTCCCAGCTGCAGCCCAAGCCCCCCGAGCGGGAGGCTCCAGCCCTGCAATTCTCAAGCACTTAAAGCAAAAATAAATCGCTGCCAGCAGCTGGCATTCTGGGTGGCAGCCGTCGCGCCCTCCCCCCGCTCCCCACTGCCCCGACCCTAGCCTCTGGGCTCTTGAACCCAAGCCAAGACCAGACCAGGCTTCTTCCTGTAGGGCCCAAAGAGGCCTTGGGGGAGCGAGGGAAATTGACCCCGTCCCTGCCCTCCAGGGGACTGGAACTTAGAGAGACTCTGAGTATACATGGGAGCAGAGGGTCTGAGGAGGGAAACAGGAGGACCCGGCTACATCTCATGAAGGGACAGCACAGGCAGATGCACTCCTTGAGGCTCCTGGGGGTGCTTGGATCCTGGGGTCCATGTGGGGACTCCCCAGGGGCCTGGGACTTGGTGTGTGGGAGGGGCCACACTTCTCTGTGCTCAGGACTTACTCTGGACTCTGCTCTTAGGGATCCCTCCTACACACAGAACTGGGGACCAGATAGGGTCCTGGGGATCTGACCTAGGTCGTCCACGTGCAAGCCCAAAGCCTACCCTTGGTGCTATCTCTCCGGCCCCTGAGTCTTTGGAAGCAGGACATGGACAGGGCCTAGACGTGCGCCGGCTTAGGTGCTGGGAACCTCTTACTTTCCACCACTGGAGCCATCCCAGGCACCTTTTCTCGCTGGCCCTCCCCCCGCTTCTCAGAGGATCCCAGGGGTCTCCACCGGGAGTGTTGGTGACAGGGATGAGGGGGCGTCAGGATCTTGCTCCGTCAAGCTTTCGGCACTTAGCACTGCCACAGCACCATGAACCCAGGTGTCCTGTGTGGGGTGGGCTGGGGTGGTGGAAAGGGATGCTTGAAACCAGCGACAGTGCTCAGTGCTCATGGGCTCCCTTGGGTTGTTCGTGATTAAAAGTATTTAACAAGAGTGTCACGTATTTGTGGCAAAGCGTCGAACAAGCCTAAGGAGAGAAAGTGGATTTTTCCTTCCCCAAACCTGTCTGCCCTGCACCCCTGCTTCCTGGCTCTGTGTTCTTCTTGTTGTTGTTTGGGGGCCACAGCTGGTGATGCTCAGGGGTCACTCCTGGCTCTACACTCAGGAGCCACTCCTGGCGGTGCTCGGGGGACCAGACGGGATGCCAGAGATGGAACCTGGGTTCGCTCCGTGCAAGGCCAGTGCCTTCCCTGCCGTGCCATCCCTCGGGCCCCTCGTTCTTGGTTCTTTTTTGGGGGGAGCCCAGGGCTTCCCACATGCAAGCACAGCACTCACCACTGAGCCACAGCCCTGGCCCCCATCACTTTCCTCTCTGAGATGAGCGTTCTGGCAGAGTGTGGGATTCCCTCTGTGCCGGTTGCAGGGCACCACAGGCAGCACTTGTGACCCCGGCTCACACGCCAGCCAGCCTGTCACTGTGCCCCTCCCTTCAGGATGGACCTGCCTCCGCTTCTGGAGCCTGGCTGTGAGGTCTTGAACATGCGGTTAAGGAGGTTACACTCTCGGTTTGACTTTTTATTCTGGGTGGGGCTCCTGCTGGGGCTCAGGGGGTCCCATATGGGATTCAGGGGATCAAACTATGGTCGGCAGCATGCAAGGCTAGCGCCCTGACCGCTAGACGATTACTCTTATCCAGCCTCTGAACAGGGCCCTGGGCACCATGGAATCGGTGCTTCTCAGCACCAGGACACGGGGCCCGAGTCCGCGTGGGCTGTCCCTTCTCCTCAGCTCCCGCTCCATCACGGGGAGAGGTGCAGTCCCCTGGTGGCCTCCCCAGGCACTTTGGCTCTGGGGTTTGGAGGTGCAGCCCCTGTCTGAGCTCTCTCCTCTCCTGCCCTGCGATCTTCTGTCCACAGCCCTGTGGGGTGTCACCCCACTGCAGCCCAGAGTCCCACCCCTGGGTTTCCGGACCTGCTGCACTGAGGCAGTGTGACAGACGAGAGGCCACGCTCGAACACGCGTGGCTCTGCCTCTGTGGCTTGCCTTCCCCTCATCCTCAGATGGTGGGCGGCAAGATTTCTGTTGGGGGATCGGTTCCCCCCCGCAGCTTTCCACTCCCTGCTTGGGTGGCCGTGCTATTTCTCTAGCCCGGTTTGAACTGGATCCGCTCCCTGCTGGGGGCTGCTAGAATCGCGCCTCGAGAGACTGTGGCCTAGAGATGTGCACGCATCCCTAATGTGAAGCCTCAGTGTCCCTGCTTGGACAATGGGTGTGGGCATCGTGTCCACACTTGGACATCGCCTCTCTCAGCCTCCGCCCTGCAGTGTCCTCCTCCCGCCCGCTCCGCCCCCGCCCCGACTTTGCCGCCTGTTCCTTGGGCCTGCTGAGCCTCAAGCTGTTGGTCGCACCTGCCAGCCTGGGACGGCCAGGTCCCTCTGGAGCCCCGGAAGGCTCCAGCGTCACTAGGGGGGGACTCAGCAGTGCCCCCCCCACCCTTATCCTTGGCATGGTCCAGCCCCTCCCTGGGGCCTGGGGAGCAGAGGAGACCCTTGGCCTTTTTCCAGGGGTGCTGCTGGTCCCACCACCCCAGGCCACAAGGTCCTGGCCCTGTTCCCACAGCAGATGCTCTGGCCCAGGAGCCGCGGGGCCAGTGACCCCCGTCCTTCCGCGAGGCAGCAGCTCCTGCTCCTAGGGGCTTCAGCACCAGGGGTGACCCCACCTCTGTGAAGCTCCAGAGAGCTGGTTGGGAGCCGTGTGGCTGTTTGTACTCTGGTGTCCTTGTCTGCGGCATCTATGGGGCGGGGAAGCAGCCGGAATGAGTCTCTGATCTGGACACTGGGGCTTGCGAAGCCTTGGGGATGGGTGTCAGGGGCTGCCCTCACTCAGCGTGGGAAAGAAAGGACTGCCCTAACATGGTCCACTCCGGGGCGCTTTATGCAACTCTGGGTGCTGGGTGCTGGGTGCTGGGTGCTCGGAGCCGGAAGTCTGAGGACCAGGTGCTGCTAGGGTCCAAGTCTGCGGCTCTGAAGGGTGGGAGGCTGCAAACCCCTCTTGCTGCCACTCCACTGCAGGCAGCCCAGGCTTTCTCTGAAGCCCCCTGCCTCCCATCTCTGCCTCTGAGCTCCTCTGTCCATGGTCTTTTGTCCCTTATCAGGACACTTGTCATTGGACTTAGATCTCACCTCCTGCCAGTGCCCTCTCCAGACCTGAATGACTGTGGCAGCAACCCTTATCTAAACAGGGTCATATGACAGGTTCTCAGAGGATGTATCTTTTGGGGGGATTGCTCAGGGACCATCAGGGCACACTCACCTGTGGATGGTATTTTATTTTCGTTTTAGGGCTGGAGCGATAGCACAGCGGGTAGTGTGTTTGCCTTGCACATGGCTGACCCGGGTTTGATTCCTCCGCCCCTCTCGGAGAGCCCGGCAAGCTACTGAGATATCTTGCCTGTACGGCAAAGCCTGGCGAGTTCCCCGTAACGTATTCGATATGCCAAACACAGTAACAACAAGTCTCGCAATGGAGACGTTACTGGACCCGCTTGAGCAAATCGATGAACAACGGGAGGACAGTGCTACAGTGCTACAGTTGGGGCCACCTCTGAGATGCTCAGGGCTCTGAGCTTAGGCAGCACCCCTGGCAGTCCTCCGAGCACCATATGGGGTGCCGAGGATGAAACCTGGATCAGCAGCATGCAAGGCAAGTGTCCTACATGCTGTACTATCCCTGGAGTATCTTTACTGAAGGACATCATCAGCGAGCCGGCTCACGTGGTTAGCCTGGGAGTGCCTCCCTGTCTCTTCTGAGAAGATTCTGTTTTAGCAGCAGGACTTGGAGACACGTAGGACCGGGCCCATCCCTGTGTCCTCAACCCAGTCATCTTCTTGGTGACACCCTTTGCTCATCTGTGAAATGGAAGCCTTGGCAGTCAGTCCCGCACGGGGTTCTTGGTGCAGCCAGGCGGCAAGGCAAGTGCCCGGGCAGGGAGCCGAGGTCCTGGCGGGGGTGCGGGTGCAGTTGTCAGCGGGTGGTTTCTCTGCTGCTTGGTGTTTCCCGTCCGTTCTTCTGCCCCACGCCTTGTCCCTGGTCCTGGGTGCGGGTCTGACCTTGGCTGCTGTTGTGTGGAACACGGTGGAAACTTGGGTACTCAGGCCTCCGCTGTCCCCGCAGCAGGTCTGGAAGTGACCTTTGCTGGGTCTGGGGTCTGTGCCTTTGTGTCCTGGATACTGGTCCCTGCAGTGCCTGCCAGGAGGTGTGCCAGCTCCCCTGCCCTTAACTCCACAGAGGTGTGTTCCCATCCCACAGGGGCTCCCACTGTGGCTGTTACCCTGTCCCACCCCAAGCAGTGGCGCCGCGGCTTCTGCCACTGCACGCTCATTTGTGGAACAACTCATGTGACCCCCTGCCATTTTCTTCCTTTCTCGCCTTCCTTCCTTCCTTCCTTCCTTCCTTCCTTCCTTCCTTCCTTCCTTTCTTCTTCCCTCCCTCCCTCCCTCCCTCCCTCCCTCCCTCCCTCCCTCCCTCCCTCCCTCCCTCCTTTCTTTCTCTCTCTCTCTCTTTCTTTCTTTCTTTCTTTCTTTCTTTCTTTCTTTCTTTCTCCCACTTCAGTTGTGTTCAGGGCTTACTCCTGCCTCTGTCCTCAGGGATCACTCCTGGTGGGCTTGGTAAACTGTATGTGGTGCCAGGGATCAAAACCAGGCAAGCATCCTGCCCACTGTACTATCTCTTTGGAGCTACCCCATTCTTTTTCTGACAGTTGCAGGCTACTGGGAGGTAATTTCTCTTTCTGCCCTTCACCAGATTGGAGTCCCTAGGAATTAGTGGGACCCTTATATCATGTATTGGGAGCCTCTTGCTCATCCTGTTGGGTGACCCTAGGGGAAAGGAGCAGTTGTCCCATTTTACAGATGCCAACGCAGAACCCCGGCGAAGCACAGAGCCCAGGATGGGCCTGGAACCGAGGGATCTTGCCTGAGTCCTGAGTTTGCCCTCAAGTCCCTGTCACTGCGGGGAAGGGACTAGAATCACAAGGCACAGGAAGCTCCGGCATTGCCTTGACTCCAGGCCGAGGCCCCGGGAGCCTGGGTGACCTCAGCCCCACCCTTTGTTCCCAGCAGGATATTTTGGGGATGACCACAAAGGCACCCCTGGGTGGGGGTAATTCAGCAGTCCAGCTGTCGCAGGGTGCCTTTTTCTCCCAGAACGTGGTGTGACATTTCACTGAGATTCGACACCTCCAAATAATAATGAAAATGACTTTCCCCAGGTCCTCTGCCTGGAATTTTCTGGGACCTTATTGGATTTCGTTCTTAGAATGTCCTGGCTGGGCCTTGGGGGCAGCGGGACTGGAGGGATGCAGGCACGGAGGGAGACAGAGGAGGGGGCAGCCCACATTTAGGTACAGGTATATAGGAGGCTGGGGAACGGGAATCTGTTTTTGTCCCCAGAAGGGGGACAGAGGTGGCCTGGATGGAGGTACGGGGACTGTTTCCATGAAATGTCTCCTGCTTGGAGATGCGTGTGGAGTCGGCTGGGGACAGCCGCTCCCCTCCCCTACCTGCTATGTAACGTCAGGGCAGCAGCACCACCGCTCTGAGTCTGAGATCCTTACTTTGACCAGTGGGGCGAAGTTCACCCGTTTAAACTATGATGGGGCTCCCTGGATTCAGGCATTAGAATGACTTTTGCATTCCAGATGGCGGAGGGTGTGTGTGTGTGTGTGTGTGTGTGTGTGTGTGTGTGTGTGTGTGTGTGTGCGCGCACAATCCCAGCCTTTTGACAGGTGGGGAGATGTAGGCTGCCAAAGGGGTGCCGCACAGGCCCACACTGAGTGGCCCAGGGCCTCAGTCACAGAATGTGGGGCCGTGTGCTCCTGCCAAGGCTCTCGGAGTGGCAGTCTCTTTGATCAACTTCTTTGCAATGGGGTTAGCATTTGCACCAAGACCCAGGGCCCCCCCACCAGCTGAGCATGGGGCTGAGGATGCGGAGGCCACAGGATACTGGTGGCAGCTGCAGAGTTGTGGGTCACCATTTGCTCTACTGTTCGACTTAGGGTCCCAAACCAAAGGGATCTGTGAGGTCTGCTGAGAAGTCTGCAGATGGTGCACGTGGGTAAAGCAGAGATGGCCTTGCAGGGAAGAGGACTTCGGCCCTTGGAGTCATGGTACTCTGACACCAGTGCTCCCTGGGTGAAGAACTGCTGGAGACCTTAGAGTATCTCTCAGAGCATCGCTGGGGCCTGACAGGGTCAACTAGAGGCCCGTCGCTGTCACCTTCTCTCCCCCCTCCCTCGCCCCAGACATTCGCACACAAACACCAAGTCCACTTGGAGTGCCCTGCTGTGGTGGCCAACTGACCTTACGAAGGCATCCCTTCTCCTTATGATTCTTCTTTTGAGCTAGGCCTGCTGGTTCCAGACCCATCTCTTCCCTCCCCATTTCAGAAACTGTCCCCTCGGTCCCTTCTTTCCACTGAAAATCCAAACTCTCTATTGGAAGTGCTGTTCCTCTTCCCCTTGGAACTTCCGCTTGATCCCCTTGCCCTCCCTCCCACTCAGAACCTGTGGTCCTCACAGTGCTCGCCTCCTTTCCTCTGCTGGATTGTTTCCCCTTCGTACAGTGGTTCCATCCCCAGTTGCCTACCTACAACTATTACTCTAGTTTCTGTTAAATACTTTCCTGTGACCTGGCCCTTATCATCCAAAGGTCATCACCGAGGACTCATTGTAGCTAGATATTTTCTCTCAAGCACCAGGATACTCCAGGTAATAAAACAAAGTTCTTCCCACACCACAGATGATAACAACAACAACAACAACAACAACAACAACAACTTTGGGGCCAGAGAGATAGTACAGCAGGTGACTGACCCAGGTTTGATCCTCAGAACCCCATATGGTCTGCCAAGCCTGGCCAGGAGTAACTGCTGAGCGCAGAGCCAGGAGTAAGCCCTGAGCAAAACTGGGTGTGATCCCAAAAAACGAAACAGAAGAACGACAATCACAAAAATCTCTCAAATACTAGGAATAGAGTGCCATTTTCTCAACTTGATAAAAACTATCCCAAAGTATTCAGCTGACATTTTTCTTAGTGGGGAAGAACTCAGATTTCCCACTGAGACAAGATAGAAAGCAAGGATGTCCTCTCTGACCAACACTTTTTAACATTGCACTAGAAGATCTTGCTAATGCAATAAGATAAGAAAAGGAAATGAAAGATTGAGACGATACAATGCCTTTGCAAATGGCATTGTCTTAATATGCAGAAAATTTAGATGATTAGATAACAACAAAAAACCTGGAAATAATTACGGCAAGGCTGCAGGATAGACCCAAGGTTAATATATAAAATTCGTTTACTTTTCTAGGGGCTGGAATGATAGCACAGCGGGTAGGGCTTGCATACGGCCTGACCCAGGCTCGATTCCCAGCATCTCATATGATCCCCCGAGCATGGCCAGGAATAATTCCTGAGTGCATGAACCAAAAGTAACCCCTGTGGATCGCTGGGTGTGACCCAAAAAGCAAAACCACCACCACCAACAACAAATTTACTTTTCTGTACACCAACAATGAAGAAGTGGAAGTTGAGGCTGAAAAACTAATGCCCTCAGTTATCCAACAGCCACTGATACCACGCACCATCCATTTCCCTCTTCTCCTGATTTTTTAAAAACAATTTTCATTTTTATTTTTTATTGACTCACCATAAGATACACAGTATAAAGTTGTTGATGATTGGGTTTCAGTTGTATAATGAATTTCTGATTGTTTTGAACTTCCTAAATCACTATTTATTTATTTTTTTTGAGGGTGGCCACAGTCTCTGATGCTCAGGGGTTATGCCTGGCTCTTCACTGAGGAATCACTCCTTGAAGTATTGGGGGAGTCATGTGGGATGCCAGGGATTAAACCTGGGTCAGCCGTATGCAAGACAAGTGTCCTACCCTCTGTGCTATTGCTTCGGACTCCCTAAATTACTGATTTTAATCAGGTCTCATTCTGATTCTTTTGGTCAAAGTAGATCTTTTCAGCTTTCTTTTTAAAAAAATTTCCAGTGACAACTCTGCTACCCATTTGCCCTTCGGCTTTCTGTGCTGCCAACTTCTAACCACAGTAAACTCTCTGCTCTTTGATTTAGTTTGGTGTGAAATGGTATGTTACAAGATAGACGACCCTCACCATGGGAATTGATTTCCCTTGCTGTTTTTTTTCTAGTTGCTGTCACTTATGATAGCAGGATGGGTTTAAGGGAACTTAAAATCTCCACTAGCATATACTTTGTATCTTTGTTTTTGTTTTGTTGAGGCTACATGTGGTGGTGTTCAAGGGTTACTCCTGGCTCTGTTCTCCAGCACCATGGGGATCTTCGGACTCTTGCAGGCTTTCAGTATGCAAAGTACGCGCTCAGCCCCAGAGCTCTCTCTCCAGACCCCACATACATTTAAGATCAGGAAAGAAACAAACCCAAAACATTAGTGTGGCAAATGTAAATTGCTTAGTATATATCTACATTTGTACAAGATCTATAAGGGAAAAGCTACGAAACTCTGATGAAGGAAATCCTAGAAAAAATAAGTAAATGGAGAGTTATTCAATATCTGTGGGTCAGGTTATCATGAGGACCTTCTGACCTCTTTTCTATAGATTCAATGAAATCCCCATCAAAATGCCAACAAGTTGTTTTGTTTTTTTTCTAGTTGCTATCTAAACTTTGGGCTGGAGCGATAGCACAGCGGTAGGGCGTTTGCCTTGCGCACAGCCAACATGGCCGACCCAAGTTCGATTCCTCCACCCCTGTCGGAGAGCCCGGCAATCTACCAAGAGTATCTCGCCCGCACAGCAGAGCCTGGCTAGCTACCCGTGATGTATTCGATATGCCAAAACAAAGTAACAACAAAGTCTCCAATGGAGACGTTACTGGGCCCGCTCAAGCAAATCAATGAACAACGGGAGGACAGTGACAGTGACATCTAAACTTTACAAAGATGCACATGACTCCGAATGGTCAGCTAAAGGTGGAAGCAGAGCAGAGCTTGGACAGGTGACACCACCTGCCTTAAGCACTTACAATGAAGCTCTGGTAGTTAGGACATTGTGGTATTGGCAAAAGGATAGACATATAGTCAGATCAGAACAGACTGAGCCCAGAAATAGAGTCCTTTAAGTATAGTCAATCAATCTTTGACAAAGGAGCAGAGGCAGTAAATACACAGGAGCAAGGACCATCCTGCAAAGGGTGCTGAAGGCACCGCATGCAAACATACTGCCACTGTCACTGTTCTCCCGTTGTTCATCAGTTTGCTCGAGCGGGCCCAGTAATGTCTCTATTGTGACAATTGTTACTGTGTTTGGCATATCGAGTGCCCATGCAGACATAAATAAATAAAAATAAGTTCTAGCTACAGGCCTTCACACTGTACATAAAAATATTCACAATAAATCCTAGACTTCTGTGTAAAGTATGAAATAGTCACATTACTAGAAGTTAATGTAGAGAAACCTGGATGACTTGGGGGGACAGTTAAGCCTTTTTAGATACAACATCTACAATTTCTTTTCTGTGAAGTAAAAATCAAGAAGGTCAGCCAGAGCCTGAGGGGACAAGATTTATGAAAAACACACCCAGTAGAGGACCATTACCCAAATTACACAAAGAGCTCTTAAATCTCAACAACAAGAGAACAGCCTGTTTTTGAAAAACCGGGCCAAAGGCCTTAACAGACACATCCACAGGGGCTAGAGCAATAGTATGTGGGTTAAGGCACTGGTTTTGCATGTAGCCAACTCGGTTTGGATCCCTGGCTTTCCATATGGTCCCCTGAGCCCACCAGGAGTTATCCCTAAACATAGCCGGTGTGGCCCTCAAAACGAATAATGTCCCCTCCCAAAAAGACACATCGATGAATGTGAACATTATGAAAATAGACATTTGAAAAGCTGCTTAAAAGTCTGTGTCATCAGGGAAGTTTGGATGAACACACATGCCAGCATGTACCTAGGGAAGTGACTTGAGTCCAGGCGTACCTGGAAGAGGTGAACTTGTGAACTGCTGGTGGGAATGAAAAAATGGCAGCCCTTTGGAGACAGTTTAGCTATTTCTTAAAAATTAAACATGCTCTCACCATATCATACAGCAGTACTCCTAGGTATCTACCCAGTGAGGTGGGTAGGTCAAGCCTAATCCTACACACATGTTTAGAGCACCTTGCTATAATGGCCAAAACTTGGAAGCAGCCAGGGTGCTGTTCAGTGGTTGAATGGATAAATAAACTGTGTTGCATTCAGACAATAGAATATTATTCATTGATCAAAATAAATGAGCCATCTAACTGTGAAAAGACCTGGAGGACCCTTAAAGGTGTATGACTCAGAGACGAGCTGGTCTGGAGAGGCTATTTACTATATGATTCCGGCTCCAGGGCATCTGGAAAGCACGAAATTTTGGAGAGATAAGAACTGTGGTCGCCAGAATTTAAGTGGGGGGAAAATGAGTAAGTGAGCACAGAGGATTCTTTGGTGTATGTCGGGGGGGGGGGGTCTTCCTAAGTAAGTGGTACTT
This sequence comes from Sorex fumeus, assembly GCF_029834395.1. NCBI lineage: Eukaryota > Metazoa > Chordata > Mammalia > Eulipotyphla > Soricidae > Sorex > Sorex fumeus. Next base: position 1,053,613 of record NW_026606179.1, on the reverse strand, counting down.
GGAGAACCCAGGGGCCACTTCCAGTTATACTTGGCTAGTGGGGACAGCAGTTTAGTGGTAGGGCCTGAGGATTGGTGCTTCCCAAGAGAACCAGGGTCTCATGGGTGGGGCCCAGAGGCCTCAGTGGTTTTGCCTGTGGTGCTTGGGACGCTCTCTGGAGCCAGGGATTGAATTTGGGTCAGGCTTATCCTGGCATTTGCCCTAACTTCTCTATCTCCCCACATTCCAGCCCATCCTGAGGATTTCTAAGGCGTTAAATACAGCGTACACTTTTTTTGTTTTGTTTTGGGGTCATACCCGTGGTGTTCAGGGGTTACTCCTGGCTCTGCACTCAGGAGTTACTCTTGGCGGTGCTTGGAGGACCTTATGGGATGCCGGAGATCGAACTCAGGTCAGCTGCGTGCAAGGCAAGCACTCTACCTGTTGCACTGTCTCTCCGGCCCCCATACTCTTTATGATGCTGTAATGATGCATCCATGTCATACATTTTCCCAGACTCCCAGAATCTACAGCAGCATGACTGAGCCATAAGGCGAACTCTGAGCTCTGCTTGGAAATCTGTGGAGTTTTCTGCATTGTAAAACTGCCCGCTAGAGTGGAAGCCACTGGCCAGTGGGGGGCTGTGCTGGGGAAGTTGAGAGCAGGCGAGGCAGGGAGGGGTCTAACAGGACACTTTAATTTTGCTGTGAAGCTGAAATTGTTTCTCGATATTTTTGAGTATTTATCCTTACCCAAATAGTCCACATAGTAAGTAGTGTCTTATTGGGGGAAAATACAAAGCCCCATCACTCTTATGATTCTTGAGGAAGCAGCCAAGGAACTTGCAGAAGGAAGGAGCCAAGCGAGCAGACTTGCAGTCTCGGGGGGCCTCGCAAGGAGAGGGGAGGGCCCGGGGAGAGGCCAGAGGTGGGCATTGGTCCCTGAATGGAAGGAAATGCAGACAGGGCCGCACACGCGTCGGAGGCTGCCGGCCCACAGGCCGCCCCGTCCCGAGCAGCTGCCTGTCCGCGTCTTTCTTCTCTAACGACAGCCGGTTCTTTCTCACTCCCTGGTCGGTGGCCAGAGCGCTGCTGAGCGGCTGCCAGGAGTTGGGTTTGGATCTGTCAGGCTGCAGTGGGGTTCGCATCCCTTTCATGTGTCTCCTCAAAGAGAAGTTTGGTTCTGAGCTGAAATTCGCACAACAGAAAATGAGCCCTTCAAAAGTGACCCCTCGGTGGCGTTCAGCGCAGACATGATTTGTATGTGCACGCACGAGGGCGAGCGGTACCTCTCTCGCGCGTTCCCAGCATTCCCAAGCACCCCTGGAGCAAACCCACAGCCCCCAGCACCCCTCCCCGCCCCCCGCGGCCCCGCCTCTCGCTGTCTGCCTGGACTGACCAGTCCTGCACATTCCACATAAATAGAATCACTCAGTATGGGATCTTTGTGTCTGGCCTCTTTCCCCGAGCAGGATGTGTCCGCGCTCGGCCGCGTGGCAGCGGGTCAGTGCTTCCCCCTCTCTCGAGCCGAGTGACGGGCCATTGTGTGGCAGGACCCCACGGTGGGCTTCAGTGGCTGACGAGCATCTGGGCTGTGTGGCCCCAGCACTGATGAGAACATTGATGTTTGGGCCCCGGGACAGCGACCCTGGGTGTGTCCCTTGTCTGTGGCCTTCCCGACACAGGCTCACGTGGCTCGTGGAGGGCTAATTGCCCTCACACACCCTTGCTTTGCCCTTAGCTCCTGCCTTGTTTCCCTGCCCTTAGGAACCCACAACTCCTCCCCGGTGTGTGCCCACTTGGGCCGGTGAAGCCAGTGGCAATGTTGGGGGTCGGGTCCATGGTCGTCTTGAGTCTTGGTCCGCTCATTGCCAGCTCCGTGTGTGCCCAGAACCCTGGTTCTCGGGGTGATGCCTGACCTCAAGGGGTCCCCTTGCTGGGTGCCCTCTCCTCCCCCAGTTCTCATTCCCCGCGCCAGTCCTGACCCTTCTCTCCCTCTCCACCCACGCACTCTCTGCCAAGTGTAGCCCACAGTGGAGGCCTCGCCCCACGCCCTCCCACGGTGCACAAGGTGGGACATGCTGAGGCCCATCGCCCACCAAACGCTCAGAGTAACCCTTCGGCTAGCCTCCCAGCAGGCATGTCCTAGCTGTGCTTGAGCATGTGTGTGTGTGCACGTGCGCACACGGGTTGGGGGGGTGTCAGCTGCCCTGATGCCTGGATTTGGGCTCCTTGGATGCATCGGGAAAGCCCAGCCTCCAGCCCCCCACTGCTGTTCCAGTGAAGCAGGGTGTGTGGCTGGCCTGGGTCACCCCCTTCCTGAACGCCTCAGGACACTGGCCTGCCTCAGCGTCTCCTGCGAGAGGAGTTCTACAGAGCTCTGCAGCCAGGCCTCCTGCAGGCCGCCGTCCAGCCACCACCTGTGCGCACTCAGGGGCCCCAGTGGGGGCTGTGCCTAGCCCAGCTGGCCTGCTCGCAGTGGGGAGGTGCAGCCCTCGTCCCCCGACCCCCTCCCTGGGCACAGCTGCTCAAGGCGGGAGGCACGGGCTCAGTGGAGCCCCCGCCCCCTAATCAGCCTGTCAGCGTGGAGGAGCTGGTGGTGCTGTGGCCGGGTTTGGAGGGAGTTCAAGCCACCTGGTTCCCTTGGCCTGGGAGTACTGGTGGGGCTGGGTGTGGGGGCTTGTGGACCCCCCACCCTCTCCTCTCTGCCTCAGGCCGGCAGCCTCAGGCCTTTGAAGCCGGGTGGGCGGTGGAGAGTGTGTGAGTGCGTCGGGCTGGCCGGGTTGCCGTTCCCGTGGCCAGGCAGATGAGATGGGCTCAGCGGGAGACCTCAGCGAAGTGCGTGTGGCCCCTCAGGGTTCTGTGGGTGCCGCTTCCTCTGGATGACTCCTTGTTCTGTGCGTTCTTTTGTTATCCCATTTTCCGGTGAGAGTGGGGACTCAGGGAGCTTTCAGGAATTTTCTGGGTTCCCAGGAGTTTTTCCCGGTCTGTCGTGGGTCCAGCTCTGGCTGACACAGAGCCCAGGAGCTCCGTCTCAGGCCGCAGGCTGGCCCTCACTGAGCCGGCTGCCCTGCCACTTCTTCCTGTAGTCAGAGCCTGGAACCTTCTTACCTTTGTGCAGGGCCCAGGTGCCCCTTGGCTCAGAGGGGCCAGAGCTTTCTGCTAGCCATGGTCTTGCATGCGGCGCACACGCGGGAGCCTACAAGGGACCGCTACCCACCCCCAGCCTTGCAGGGGTGACGGCCTCTTCAGACAGAGGCTGCAGGCTTGGTCTGTGCTCCCCTTGCTCCCACAGAGTGCTGAGTGCTCCCCGAGTCTTATGAGACTGGACCTGTGAGCATGGACCTGGGAGTCTGAAAGCTCCCTCACTCTCCCCCCCCCCCCGCACCCTGGGGTGCACACACGGGTTGGGATGGGCTGTAAATGGGTCTTCTTCAAGCAGGAGCTGGAGCCCAGTGCCTCTCTTTGGCCTCTCCTTCTGCCCTGGGGCCTTTGATTTCCGGCGGCTCATAGGCCACCTCTCCTTGCCTCAGTTTCTTTCAACCAAGATCGATTCACAGCCATCTCTTGGGGCTCCAGGCTCCAGTGAGCCAGGCTAGGCCAGGATTTGGGCACAGGCCCAGGCCTAGTGTGTGGCTGGTGTCCTGTTCTTTGCGTGGATACAGGGGTCATCTGGGCCTCGCCTCGTGTGTCTCGGGGCTGTTGCGGCCACTCAGCCTGAGACTGGGCATTATTTATTCATTTATTTTTCAGGGGTCAGGGTTGTGACCAAGGCTCTCCCGGGACTGCAAAGGCTCGGCAGGGTCCGAAGGACAAGCCAGAGATAAGCCAGGAGCTGGGCGAGTTTGGAGACAGTGGGGGCAATCAGCCTGGGGAAAGGCATGGAGTTGGGAATAATAAGAAAAATGCCACTTCATCTTCTTTCCAGAAACTTCTCTTAGTTCTTATAGGTGCCACAGAATAGGGGTTTCCAGCAGGCTTGGACACAGCCCACAAACAGGGGGTCCTGAACAGCTTCCTGCCAAGCCCCAGGCGTGGAGAGGAATGTCTATCCAGGGCTTCTGCTGCCCGTCACGGTTCTGGTGAAGGATGCTCTCCACAGCTCCTTCCCACGCCCTTCCTGGAGCTCATTCAGCCTCACGGGGACATGTGTCTATCCGGTCACAGCAGGGAAACTGGGATACCCAGGCAGGAGCAGTGACCCGTCCAAGGTCTCGTTGTGCTCGGGCAGGCGTGTGCCAGTCCTGGAGCCGGAGCCGCTGTTCCGCCATCCCACTGCGGGACCTGGCCTCGGAACCCGGCAAGAACCAGCCCTGCTGTCGCGGGGTCCCAGGCTGGCAGGGGTGTCTCTCAGTGCCGGGAGGGGGCGAGGGGCCAGTGGTCTCACCCCTCACTGTTCCCCGTATGTATCTCCGTAAGGAGGGAGTGACTGACTGAGCGGGAAGCTGAGGAGGCAGCATGCGTGGGAGACTCACCCTGCCTGCCCGGCCAGGCTCTGTTGGCTGCCCGGCCCCCTGATGACCCCACGCCTCCAACATCACCCCATCCTCAGAGGCTTCTCCCGCTCCTAGAGGACACTGAAACCCCAGGGTGTGGGGCGGGATCCTGCTCCCAGGAACCAGGCAGCAGCCAGCTCACAGCTCAGTCCTTGGGTCTCTGGAGAATCCGGGGGCCTGGGCCAGGGCTGGTGCTCTAGGGCTACCCCTCCCTGTGCTGAGAACCAGGGTCCAGGGTCTGGGGTGTGGGGCTGCACGTTGGGGCGGGAACACCGTGTGCAGTGAGGGGACAGCACGGGGCTGTGGCTTCAGGCACAGCGGGTGCACAGATCCATTCTCACTCCCACACCCACGCCAGGCTGCACTCAGGCCACTGCTGGGCACTCAGGCCCAGTCCCAGCCCTGGGGCTCCCCCAGGGCACCAGCTGGAATATGTTCTGGATCAAGGTCATGTGTCTGGCTTCCACGTCTGGCTGTGTGACTCTGGGCAAGTCAGTTGACCTCTCTGAGTCTTGGTTTCCTCATAGTGCCCACCCCAGAGGACCAGGGAAGAGCATGCAGGCATGGGGGCCACCTGCTGGGGCTTATTCTCTAGCACTTAGTCTTTTTTTCCCTTAAAATGATTTTTTTTTAACTGATTTTGGTTTGGGGAGCACTACCAGCGATGCTCAGGGGTTACTCCTGGCTCTGCACTCAGGAATCACTCCTGGCAGTGCTCAGGGGACCATAGGGGATGCTGGAGGTTGAACCCAGGTCAGCCGCAGGCAAGGCCAGTGCCCTCTCCCCTCTCCTGTCTCCCCAGCCCCTCCAGCCCTGGGTCCTACAGGCTGCGTGGCTGGGGTAAGTTCCTGCAGCCATCCGCACTGAGCTGCGACTGCACACGGGGGTGAAGCGTGAAGCCCCTGTCCCTGTGAGCACCCCCTGCCCCAGACACTCAGCCGGGGGCCACCCCAGTGCAGCACAAGAGACGGCGCCTGTGAGTGAGTCCACTTTGCAGACGTGTCCGTGTGGGGGTTTCAGCTGCCGGCTGCCTGCGGGGAGCGAGTCACCGCGGTTCCGTGCCCATGCACTCTGTCTGATGGAATATAAATAGCAGGCAGTGTTTGCCAGCGCGGAGAGGGGGTGGCGAGGGCCGGCCTCCTCCCCCCTCCTCCCCGCCCTGCATGGCCCCGGCGGCGGGCGGCAGTGCTGGTGCGCGGGCCGTGGGGAAGAGGAGAGAAAGAAGCTCCTGAATAAATCATCATGTGATGGGCTAATGCACGGGCCACAGGGCAGCGTGTGCAATTAGTGGGTTAATTGTGCAGAGAGGGTGACCTCTGTCTGGGTGAGCCCAGGGTAGCGGCGGGGGGCTGCGGGGCGGGTTCTGGTTCACAGAGTGCCTGGAGTCTAGCTGGGGGCGCTGGTGGATGTGGGGGTTGACTTTCTCCATATCCACGCGGATGGGTCCCCCAGACCTGGGGCTCTCAGTCAGCTGGGGCCGGGGGGTATAAGTTATGAATAGAGCCATAGCGTGCATGTGTGTATGTGTGCGTGTGCGTGCGTGTGTGTGTGTGCATGTGTGTGTGTGCACTTAAGCCCTCCAAGCTCCAGAAGTTTGAGTCTATTTTGTTTGCATTTTCACTGCTGTCTGTTTTGGTTTGGGGGGCTTCACGCAATGGTGTGGGGGCTACTCCGGCGGGCGGGCTCGGGGAAGCCTCAGGGGTGAGCACTGAGCCCGGCCTCCTATGCTCTCACCTCTGAGCTCTCTCCAGCCCTTGTGTTTATTTTTTAGGGTTTCTTTTTCTTGTTTGGACCTAGGCTGTCCCCGCTTCATCTGCCCTTGCCCTGTGCCAGAGTGACCAGGAGGGACAGCAGGTGCACAGACGTGTGTGCGCCTAGAGCCGCTCCCTCCCAGCACTCATTGCCCGCCATGCAGTTCCATCCCCTTCCTGCAGGTGGCGCCACAGCCTGTGCACAGCTGGGTGGGCGGTGGAGCCCACGGCTGCCACATCTGACCCGTGACTTGGCCTGCTTGTGCCCTCGGGGGACATGGGCGTGTGTCCTGGCCTGCAGTGCTTGGTGACAGGGTGGCAGGTCTGGGCCCTGCCTGGGCAGGCCCCTCTGACCTGTCTGGGCACTGCCTTGCCCTTAGAGGAGTAACTGAGTCTAGTGTTCTAGTGCTTGGGGGCTGGGCCAGGCTGGGGCCAGGCTGGGGTGGGGGTGGGAGGAAGCAGGTGGGCCCTGCCCATCCCGGCACTGCCACCCCCACTAGCCACTCCCCATCATCTCCCCAGTGAGACAGATACTCCCAAACCCTTGACCCAGGGTCTGTTTCCGGAGAATCAGTTTGGCTCAAATCTCCGAGACTAACACGGCCACTACCCCGGGGTGGCTGGGAGTTTGTGAAGGATGTGGCACACCTGCCCTGTGCTGGAGCAGCACCCGGTCAATAGCATGGTCCCCCTGCATTGGTCCTTAGCAGCTGTCCTGGGGGTGAGGGGTAGGGTTGGGGACAGCTCCATGTCACCCGTCAGCCTCCTCTCACCCATGGAGCGAATTCAGCCCATTTAACAGGTGCAGTCACCGAGGTGAGGACTCAGCACACAGAGCTCTGAGCCAGGGTCAGTGTGGCAGCAATCTCCTGCTCCCCACCTCCTGCTTCCCCCTTGCTCCGACTCTTGGTACCCGTGACATCTTCAGGGTGCCTCACAGGAGGGGGTGCAGTGCCCTGGCACCACTGGCCAGTCTGTGGGCCTGGGGTGCTGTGGTCTCCTTCTATCCCGTTTTCTCCTTGGCAGACAGGAGTGACCCAGAAAAGGTTTTGTGGGGCTGGTCAAAGGTGCACACATGAGGGGCCGTCTGGCTGGGGGTGGGGGGAGCTGTTTGGGTGGGGGCTCACGCTCTGGGGCCGGTGGTGCTGCTGCGGATGTGACACGACTCTCCTGTAGGGAGGAAGCTCCCGAACACGCCTCATTTTCCTGGGCTCGGAGAAGACAGTGACTGAAGGTGACACAGCAGTAGCAGGCATCTCTCCTGCCCTGCCAACCCCAACGCAGCAGCTCCTGGACTCCTGGCAGCTGTTACCTCCCCCACGGCACTGTTAGCCACCAGGGAGCAGTTGGGACATACAGGCAACCAGGGGAGGCTTCCTGTAGGAGGTGATTCTTAGCCAGACCCAGAGAGACGCTCCTACGGTCATGCGGACCAGACCTGTGGAGTGAAGTCCTGGGTCTCTCTGTCCCCGTTCCCAGGCACACGGCCACCTTCTTAGGGCCTCTTCCTGTGCCGCTCCAAAAGGGAACGCTAGCACGAGTTACCTCCGAGCTGGCTGTGCGTCTTCCCCCAGGGGCGGGCCTGGAGGACCTGGGAAAAAATGTGCAGGTGGCTGGAGAGGACGAGCATCACCAGGGCCCCACCCTGAGCCAGGGCCTCCTCACTCTGTGCCCCCGCAGAGAGGGCCCAGTCCCTGCGCAGCGCCTGTGTTCCAGAAAACTCTGCAGGTCGATATTTCTGGCCCGACAGACGCAGGCTCCTTGCAGATGCGTCTGCGATGAATGAGTGAGTGAGAAGGGCCTGGCGCAGGATGCCAGGCAAGTGCCGCCTCTCCCACTGTTCGGCCGGGCGACCGGCGCCTTTGATGTCCCTCTGTGCTCAGAGCGTGTGTCTGCTGGCACGGACGCAGAGGCCCCGAGGAAGCCGGGCATTGAGCGCCGCGTCGAGCATCTTTCAGAAGATGCCATCAGCACGGCTGCTGTTCTCCAGACAGCAGATACCAGAGCCAAGGGGCCGGCACCCGTGCTCTCCGCTCCAGGCTGCCGGGCCGCCATCTCTGTCCTTGCAGAAAGGAAGAAATTCATGCTTCTTCCCTGATCCAACTCCCGGAGCCGGGGGTCCCACCGTTGGGGCCCAGCTTTGAGGCCCCTGGACCTGGCTGCTGTGTATCTGGGACCAGCCATGCCCGGCCCCTGCTCTACCCCAGACCCCCTCTCTCGCCCCAGCCTCTCCCCAGGGATCCCACTCTGGGCACTGACATCAGCAGGGGCCAGGCAGGGCTGGCACCCCTCATCCATTGCTCTGCATGAATGCCCAGGTGGGCACTGCCATGCCTCCCTGAGGGGCCCTACTGGCTGGGCTGAGAAGCTCATCACGCAGGCCAGAAGTGATGTGACCTGGCTGGTGCGTGTCTCGAGGCCCAGGTGGGGATGGCTGGGACCTGTCCCTCCGGCCGCCCTGTCATGAGCAGTGCCCAAGGCTCCCAGGCAGAGACTTCCTGCTCCCCAGACCCCAGCTTCGTGACCCCTCGTGGGTGGTGACTCCTCGTCTGGGGTTGGTAACTGAATGGGGGGGGGGGTTCACAGATAATTTTGGCAACAGTGAAAGGTCCCTGAAACCTGCAGCGACCAAACAGCGAGTCAGCGTTGACTGTCCTGTGACTCTGAGGTGCACCCTGTGGTATTCGCCATGTTTTGTCTCTGTGGGTGGGAAGGGTTTAGGAAGCCCTGCTGAGACCTTGGCCTTCTTTTTGGGGGGAGGGGACTTCCGAAAGGTTCCTGGGAGTCCAGACCTCGCTGGTGACTCTGAGCCAGCCAGGCCATTGGGTCTGCGTCGGGGCCCGAGATTGTGGTGCTGAGGGTGTCCAGGGCCTCCCGGGCAGCGCCGAGACCTCCAGGGCTGCTCCCGGTGCTGCTCGGGGACCACACGGAGCTGGGAGTGAACTGAGTCCGGGCAGCGCAGCCTGACCCTGGCCACTGGACCATCCCCGGCCCTGACCCTGGCCTTCTTCCGTAATGAATTGGAGTCCCAAATAAGAGCCAGGAGCTGTTCAATGAGTAGATGGGGAAACTGAGGCCCAGAGATGAGAAGCGACAGTGGCGGTTCCTGGAGGGCTGTACTGGGGCCATCTGCCGCCCTGGCTGTCCTCTTGCTGGGCAGGGCTGCGGTGTCGTGGTATGCTTGGGAGGCCTTCCCCACGGCCTCCCCAAACCCAGTTCTGCATAGGCCGGTGGGGTCCAGCCCCTGCCTCGGGAACCCCTGGTTGGAGGGGGATGCTGAGGGGGCTGGGCCGTTGCCCCCCGCCTGGCCTGGTCCCCAAGAGAGGGAGCTGGTGTTGGTGTGGAAGGCTGTGAGGCTGTGCAGACGGTGGCAGGAGGGCTGTGAACCTGGCACGGGGCAGGGCAGAGGTGCAAGTGCCCAAGAGCTGTTCCTGGGGCTGGATTGTGCCTGCCCCTGGCAGAGAGACAAGGACACGCGCCCACCTGTGGACTGACCGCGTCCCCTCGGACAGGCCCCGTCCGCCTTTTGCTCTGTCTGAGGCTCTCTCTCCGCTCTCCTGGAGTCGCACTCACCACCTCCCTCCAGGTCTTTGAACCCGGGGACAGTGCGGCCAGGCCAGCCCGGGGCATTTGTCCAGCTCTTCCTGCCTCCGGGCGCCCGCCCCCTGGCTGTCCCCGCTGTCTCCCTGGTGTAGATGGCCACAGCTCTCCCTGCCCTCAGGTCCACTCAGCGCCTTGCCAGGGGCTGAGAGTGACCAACACTGTTCCACGGCAGCTGCAGGCTGGGCTCTAGGCGCGGCCCCCACACGCGAGCTGTGGCAGGGTGGCCCAGGAACTCGGGACTCTGGAGAACCTGTGAGGGTGAAACTCAGGGCTTCAAGGTAGAAGGGTCAAGTCCCGTGAATTTTCTCTCTTCCCCTTCTCTCTCTCTCTCCTCTCTCTCTCTCTCTCTCTCTCTCTCTCTCTCTCTCTCTCTCTCTCTCTCTCTTCCTTTCTGTTTCTCTTTTTTCCTCTTCCCTTCTCACTTTCTTTCTTTCCTTTTTTCCTCTTCCTTTCTCCCTTTCTTCCTTTCTTTCTTTTTTCCTCTCTTCCTTTTCTCTCTTCCTCGCTCCCCCTTTTCTCTCTCTTCCTTTCTTCCTTTCTCTTTCTTTTCCCCCCTTTCTTTTTCCTCTCTTCCTTTCCTCTTTTCTCTCTTCCTTTCTCTTTATCTCTCTTTATTTCTCTCTTCCTTTCTCCTTTCTCAGTTTTTTCTCTATTCCTTTCTTCCCCTTCCTTCCTTCCTTCCTTCCTTCCTTCCTTCCTTCCATCCCTCCCACCCTCCCTCCCTCGCTCCTTCCCTTCCTTCTTTCCTTTCTCTGGGTTATTGGTCCACACTCGACTGTGTTCAGACCTTACCCCAGCTCTGTGCTCAGGGATCACTCCTGGTGTTACTCGAGACCATAAGTTGGTGCTGAGAATTGAACCTACCTGGGTTGGCCACATTGCAAGCAAGTGCCCTACCCGCTGTGCTGTCTCTGTGGTCACTCCCATGGATATCTTGTTCTCCCTATAAGGTCACATTTAGGAAATAAGGGGGAAATGGGGAAACCAGGACAGCTGCTGCTGTGCTCCCCAGAGGGGTGTGTTCAGGCATGGGGGCAGCCCGGGGTTCAGGTGGGCTTCACACAGGGCCCAGCCCCTCAGGGAGAACCGCCCCTAGGTGGGCCCCTTTCCCTGGTGGGGGCAAGGCAGGCTGGAGCTCCTAAGGGACCCCAGAAGGTGTGGCACCTGGGGCAGGATGCGCAGTGAGGGCGGCTCTGGGCATGGAGTCTGGCAACTGTTCTTGCCCCTCTCTGCACCTCCCTCCTCCTGCCAGAGATGCTCAGGGCACCTCACTTAGAAGATTTTCTGGTGCAATGCCAGGAACTCAGTTCCACTGACTGAGGAATATGTTGTTGGGACCCAATAGGACCTGGGGAAAGCTTGGAGAGCTCCACAGAGGAGGTGCCCTTTGCACTGCAAGGACTGCGTCATGTCCTGGGATGCACAATGCCTGGTGAGGGGCCAGCAGAGAGGCATGGACGTTCCTGAGATGACATCACGAAGGTCCTCAGGTGGCCGTCAGCTCCGGCTGCTGCTCTTTCCGGCTGTGTCCTTTTCTCTTACGAATCATTTTATTCTTCTGGGGGGCTGGGAGCCACACCCAGCGATGCTTGGGGGTTACTCCTGGCTCTGCACTTAGCAATCGCTCCTGATGGTGCTCAGGGGGCCATATGTGATGCCGGGGATTGAACTCAGGTTCTTGCAAGGCAAGCACTCTACACACTGTGCTATTGCTCCAGCCCCATCTCTTGCTATTTTACGAGAACTCTATACATATGAAACATACTGGTCTTTTTTTCATTAATGATGGGGCTTGGGAGTCCCTCACTGGTCAGGGGCTGTTCTGGCTCTGTGCTCAGGGGTCTCTCCTTGCCCCTGTCCTAGCTCCCTTTATTGTTGCTGTTTTTTAATTTTATTATTTTGTTTGTTTGGGGGCCGCACCCAGAAATGTTCAAGGCTTACTCCTGGAACTCAGGAATCATTTCTGGCGGTAATTGGGGAAAACATATGGGACGCCGGGGATCAACTCAGGTCTGCCACGTGGTAAGACCCCTACCCGCTGTTCTGTCGCTTGGGCCCCTCTGGGCCCTTTTTGAAGCAATAGTTACATTTTTCCTTCTCACTTTGCTTATGATGGATTTTGATACGCAACAATAGAGATATGTTTTTATGTTAGCAAACAATCTTTTCTCTCCGGCGTTCTTGTCCCAGGCTGTTGGTTGATTTGTCTCGGGTCTCTGCCTGGGTCTGAGGGCATGTCTGAGATGAATGAATTAAGTTGAAGCTGGAGAAATGGCAGCACTCAGAGAAACGGACCGTGATGCCTCTGCCTGCTGGGTTCCCCTCCTGTGTCCTCCCCAACATGCCCATCTGCTCCTTCCGTCCCGCCTGGAGCCCAGCCCAGCCCAGCCTGCGGTGCTGCAGGCCTCTGACGCAAGTCAGGGGGCTCAGCGACGTGGCGATGAGGGGACAGTGGGCCTGGAAGGTCCCTCTGGGCAGCTTCTGGGATTACCCCTTAACTCTCCATCACGAGGCAGATGCTGCAGCTAACTCCTTCTGGCCAATCAGAAAACAGGCTCAGGGCCGAGCGACAGGCAGCGGGCACTAGTAGTATGGCTGGTACAGTGGGAATGTTTTCCTTGCACTCGGCTTACCCGGGTTCGATCCCCAGCACCCCATATGGTTCCCTGAACCCTGACAGGAGTGATCACTGAGTACAGAGCAGGGTTAACCCCTGGGCATCATTGGGTGTGCCCCTCCCCCATCTCAAAAAAAGAAAGAGTTCAGAGAGGCTATATAACTTGCCCAGGGTCATGCATGCTGGTTCTGAGATGGGATCTGAACCTATCACCCTATCACCCGGAAGTCATACTTCCAAAGGCCCCTCCAGTGACCCTTACAGGGACCCCAGGGGCTGGGCACAGCCTCACTTTTTCTTCACTGCCGTGACACTGCTGATGCCTCAGATACGGAAAATACCCTCCACTTTCTTCCCGTCAGGGTTCCATGCATGTCCCCAGCATCTCCCTACAGGCACCACCCCCAGTTCTAAGATTCCGGATGTGGAGAATGGAGGGACCACTGCGGCTCAGCCTCTTTGCAGAGGGTCACGGATGCTCAGAGGGGCGGAGAGTCTGGCCTGGCCCGAGCATGAGGAGCAGTGCTGGGGGTCCCTGGGTTAGCTGTCCACTGCGGCTGCTCTGGGGCCCACGGGTCTGGTGACTGCTAATCTCCCTGCCGCTCCCCACCTCCTGCAGGGAGTCTGGTGAGCTCCCTCTGCGCCTGGCTCCGAGCAGGCCTCCTGAAACAGTGGCCACAGGCAGAGCCCCAGAAAGGGGCATCATAACAGAGCAGGATGGGGACCCAGGGGGACCCCCGAGAACTGCCTGGCGCTGCAGGGCTCTGCCAGGGGATGGCATCTGTGGCCGTCTCAGTGCAGGGTGTCGGGGGCCTGGCCAAGGACACCCTGTCTCTCCTGCCCCCGCGCCCAGTGAAGGATGTTCTCAAGATAAAAATACCCTCGGAAACATGCCCTGTGCCTGGCATGACCCGCCAGCCACCCTCGGGACTGGAACCTGCCCTGACTTTACCCTGGGCTCCGGAGTAGGGAGCCTGCCCGCTTGGGGCTGGGCCCATGTGCGGTGCCTACGTTCATGCAGTGGGGGCTGGGGGCCCAAGCACACATGTCTTTGGCGACCAGCACAGGGGTGCTGGCGGCCGGCCCTCCGCAGGCAGAGCCCAGAGCTGTTTGGGGTCTCACACAGGCCTCTAGGCAGCCGTGGACTCACTTTCCATCCGTGGGGAGCCCCGGCCCTGCTCTTGGTGGTCCAGCCACGGTGTGAGCCAGGAAGGCCTTCCCTGAGCCTGCATGCCCACGTGGGGCAGCCTCCATGTGGCCTTCCACTGTTTCTCCAGGAGGCAGGGTCCACCCTTTTTTTGTTCGTTGATTTGATTTTGGTTTTAGAGTCATACCTGACAGGGCTCAGGGCTCACTCCTAGCTCTGCGCTCAGGAATTACTCCTGACCGTGCTGAGGGAACCATATGTGGTGCCGGGGATTGAACCTGGGTCGCCTGCTTGAGAGGCAAACACCCTCCCTGCTGTCCTATCACTCTGGCCCCCATTGACCCATTTGTAGAGGGAGAGACTGAGACTCAGTCTCAGAGACAGCCGCAGACCTGAGTGCAGGACAGGGCTCGTGCCCCTCCCCAGGGACAGCTGTGACTGGGCCTTGGCAGCTGGGGTTTTGCCATGCCAGCCCCGTGCCCAGCACCCACTGCCTTGTGTTTCCCAGGGAGGCCGGTGGGCGTCGTCCTGAGGAGCTGCCCCTCAGGAAAGGAAGCGTTCGGCCCCTCCCCACCACAGGTTTCACCCCAACCCTGCTGACAGCTGGGTGGAGGCGCGGGCTTGGGCGAGGCTGGTCCGGCCTGTCTCGCCAGGCTGCCCTCTGCCGCGTAAGCCCCTCCCCACGGGGTCCCCTCTAGGCCACAGAGTGGCAGTGACTGGGTCCCAGGAAAGCACTGGCCCTCCAGCCTGTGGAGCTGTCCCCTGGGCTGCAGAGGCCAGTGTGTGTGTATATGTGTGTGTGTGTGTGTGTGTGTGTGTGTGTGTGTGTGTGTGGCCAGGGATCTGGGTCAGAGGTCCGGACTGGGTCTCCTGCTGCCACGTCACTGGTGTGTGACTGAGGGTTAGTTGTGTTTCTTCTCTGAGCCTCAGTTTCCCCCTGTGGAGAACAGAGCTCATTTTGCCTCTCTCACAGGAGAGAACAAGCAAAGTGGGGTTTGTGGGTCGGAGGAAACCCCTTTTCAGAAAAATAGAGGGTGGGCCACTGTGGTCCCAACCCCCCAAAAGAGGGGCCACATTAATAGTAGAGCAGGGAGGGTGCTTGCCTTGTGTGCATCCCCGATGCCGTATGATCCCCTGCGCTTGCCAGGGAGAGATCCCTGGGCACAGAGACAGGAGTAATCCTGAGCACAGAGAGAGGAGTCACCCCTGAGCGCAGAGACAGAAGTGAGCCCTGAGCACCACCGGGTGTGGCCCCCCAACAAAAAATAGAGGCCGGGAGAATGTTGGGATCCAGGCCCAGCAGGAGGGAACCAGCTCACCCATCTGCCTCGTTCCCGGCTCCTTGGAGCCTGCGGCAGCCGTCCTCCTCCTCCTCCGCTCACAGCCTGTCAGTGGCCCATGCCGTGGCCTCACCCGCTCAATGTGTTTCTCTGTCTGTCCATTGGGCAGGGCGGGTGGGAGTAGCTGCCCTGGTCACATCAGAGACCAGGGCACAGCCCCACTGCGAGGTCGCAGCGCAGGACGCTGGTCTCTGGGTGCCGCCTTTTCCCCAGCAGCTTTGTGCGGGAAGTTTGAGGGAGGCGAACGCAGGGCCCATGCCGGCTGCCCAGGGCGTGAGGAGAGACGGGATGGCAGGGGCTGAGCTGGGCGTCTGGAGGCAAGATCCCGGCTGTCCCCTCGCAGAGCCAACCCAGAGAGGAAGTGAGTCAGACCTCGTCACAGAGCGGGTGAGGGCAGAGCTGGGTTTGAACCCGGGCCTGTGTGTCTCTGAAACCAGTGCTGTGGCTAGCCAGGAGGCTCGTGTTACAGGGGTGACTCACCCCCACTTCTAATCCTAGCCAGAAAAGCTAGTGCCACCCTGGATGGCTGCCAGCCTCTGTGCCAAGAAAGGGCAAGACCCAGGGCTCGGGGTGGGCAGGCAGAAGTGAGCAGGGCCTCTCTAGTCGGCTTGCCTTCAACAAATGGGTGGAATCCCTTTCCACTACTCTGCCCCAAACTTCAGGAGTGCTAGGGAGGAAAGTAGGGAGCCCCTTTAACAGATGGGAAAACTGAGGCAGGAAGATTAGATGGACGCACAGGATGTGTGTGTGCCCAAGGCAAATCTCTAACGAGTTACTGATGTTCCTGTCTTTCTGCTCACCCACAGTCATAACTCACCCTCCCATCCACCACACCATCTCATAATCATCTCTTCATCCTTCCGTCTTCCTTCCTTCCTTCCTTCCTTCCTTCCTTCCTTCCTTCCTTCCTTCCTCCCTCCCTCCCTCCCTCCCTTCCTCCCTCCCTCCCTCCCTTGTCTTTTTTTGGTCTCACTCCTGGCAATGCTCAGAGTTTACTCCTGGCTCTGCACTCAGGAGTCACTCCTGGCGGTGCTCAGGGGACCATATGGGATGTGGGGATTGAACCTGTGTTGACCCAGGTTCAAGGCCAATCCCCTACCCATGTACTGTTGCTCTGGCCCGTCTTCCTTCCTTCTTTCCTTCCCTCCATCCATTCACACGCCAGCTTCTCGTCAACAATCCACCCATTCTTCCACCCTTCCATCCTTCCATTCTTTCCTGTGTCCACCATCCGCCCCCCTCTCCCTCCCTGCAGTGCTCCTTGGCAGGGCCTGGAAAGGCTCCACAGATTGTGACCAAGAGCTCAGACCAGGGCCCGGTCTCACAGCTGGTCCATCCCTCTTCTCTGGCACGGGAACAGTGATGGCTCCAGCCTCGGGGGTGGGTGTGTGGGTTATGCGAGCTGATGTCTGAGGGGGCCCACGTGTCTGGTGTGCAGCTGATGATACTTATTCGCTGTCCCTGTCTCTGGGGACCCATTCTGATCCTTCTTCCTTTGGTTCCGAAAGGTTGCTGTGGACAGTCATATGCTGTGAACGTCTGCAGCAGCTGAGGTGGGGCTGCAGGTCTCAGAGCCTGGGGAAGCAGGCAGAAGTATGGTTCCACGTGGAAGCTTCTGGCTTTCGAGCCATCTGGGGAGAGAGGCATCGTTCGTAACTTGGCGCTTCTGTGTTAACTTTAGGTTCCTCCCGTGACAGCTCCCTGTCTAGCTGGTGCCCGGGAAATGGCAGCTGCTGCCTGCACAGCCTTGAAGACAGACGCCCACCTGCTCAGCACAGTCACTTAGAGGACAGGAGACAGAAGGTAAGATTCAGGCCTCTGATGAGCAACAGCCTGCCAGTCCCCTTTAGTCAATCCATGTACTAGGTGGATGCAAATACCTGTTCATCCACAACTATGCTCACCTCTCTGCCTCTCACTCTTCATCCGCCCGCTAGATCCACACATAATCTGCCACCTCTCACTCCCATCTGCCTACCCAACCCATCCACCATCTTTCCACTTGTGTATTTATTCATCCGTCTGCCCATTCGCACAGCCATCTATCCACTCATTTGTCCACTCATTGACCCGTCTTCCAAGCAATCCATGTACCTGGCCAGGCCCATCATCTATCATCCATCTGTCAGCTCCACTTACCCAGCCATATGCTCAACCACCCAGATCTGTGGGCCTGCCATATAGCTGCCTCACACACTCACCCATCCATCTCCTCATCCATCCTGTTCAGCTGCTCATCCCAGCATCCTCATCTGCGAGAGGAGCATAATTTCTTCTGGGATAGGCTTGTGCCACCCTCTCTGGGCCTCTGACATAGGCTATGAGTGGGACATCGACAAGGTCAACTTTCACACCAGGAGGGAAGCGTCTCCTTAAAGGAAAAATCCTGGTCTGGAGAACCAAGAAGGTCTTCATGGAAGGGTGTTGTCCAGTTGCCCCTTGATGGAGATTTTGAGTCTTCTTGGGGGCTGCAATTTGGAGATTGCGCCCATGGGGCAGAGGTATCAGCAGATTCAGCAGGAGCTTGTTGAGGTGAGGCATGAACAGGAGTGGGGAGTTGGGCGAAGAAGAGGGAGCGAGGACGGTTCTGGAGGAGAGTTGGCCCCGTGGTGCTCAGCTGGCTGGGAGGAATTCTTGGGCCCACGAGCATGGGCCGGAGTGGGGGGTGGGGCACCAGGAGATCACAGTTCCACTGGGGCATAGAGGAAGGGGTCTCCCGGAGTAACAGGAGGAGTGAGCCCAGGAAACGGGGAACCAACTAGGTGTCTGTTACAGTCGCTGTGGGGAGTGAACCCGGGACATGTGCCTGACGTGCCCCAGAGGGGCTGCTGTGGAGAGGAGGCTGTATCTGTATCTTCGCTTACTCCCAGTATGCCAGTGTGGGCAGAGCATCTTCCAGCAGCCAGAGAGAGCTCCCGGGCCAGAGATGTGTTGGTGGCCGGAAGTGGATGTGGCAGGGCTGAGTGCCAAGCACCCCTCTCCCGATGTCTCTCTCTCTGCTGAGTCTCTGAGCACCAAAGTGGGCTTGGCACTCTGTGGATCCTAAATATTCCCAGACTGTAGGTAGAGGCCCTGGGAACCCAGGCAGGGGAGGAAGCTGAACCAGAGTCGGATGGTCTCTCCTGATTGGAGAGTGGAAATGTCTGTCTTGCTCTGGCTCTCTATTCCTGCTTCCTGCCAACTCGTGGCTCTCCCTGGTCTCACTTTCCCCCGGTCCCTGGTGGTGCCCCCTCCACCTCCTTGCATAGCGGTGCCTGTCACTGCTGGCTGCTCCAGCTTTGTCCAGGCCCTCTCTATCTCTCACTCTATGTGGCCGAGTCAGGGAGCCCCCACTTGGAGCCCCTGTCTCTGCATCTACATTAGGGATTCAGTCTTTAAGTCCTCATGCTAAGCCTGATGGATAGTGACAGGGTTAGGAAAGATGGTGAGGCCAGCGTGAATGGGTGAGAGAAGGTTCTTGGATGGATTAGTGATGTCTGCTGCGGGCACAAACAGAAGTGGATGGATTAGTGATGTGCACACTTGGGTGTGGTGGACACAGGCCTTACACTGGCGTGCCCTGAACCAGGTGATCACTTGAGGTGCCCGGTGCCTTAGCTTTCTTAGTAAGGACAGAATGGCCGGGGATTTTGGTATGGTTCTTACCTCTGCTGCTGGGACTGAGATTTGGGACATCCACTCAGGACTGCAAAACCTTCAGGTCCAAATCTGGAACCTGTGTCCTGCTTGACCTGGACCCAGGGAAGAGGGAGCCTGAGTGTTATTCCATTCTTCATACTGGGAGCTCACTCCCTAAAGGCTGCTTGACCCTGGGCAATGAGTCAGTCTTTGGTTTGGTTCGGTTTCCTCATCTGGAAAATGGGGATAATGATCATAATGTCATGGGGATTAAAAGAGTTAATTTGAGCTCTTGGCACAACTTCTGCCAGTAGCACAAGCTCAAGAAATATTGATTATCAGGCTCCCTCTCTGCAGGACCCATTGCCTTAGCCCTGACATTGTCTCTGGGTGCTTCCATTTAGTCTGTATGGTCAGGGAGGGCTGTCTCGCCAACCAAGACATTGGGCTCAGGCCTCACCCTGGTCCCCTCCCGGAAGTCACTGAAACCAGAGGTCGGGAGCCTCAGGGGACTGGACATGAAATGTTCAGGCTCCTCCCAGAGAGTCTCGGGCCCCACCCCAGGATCATGTGGCAGTGGCCTCTAAAAGCTCCCCATGCAGGCCGGGCAGTGCTCTGGGCACTGGTGCCAGAAGGGGCTCCCGACGTGAGACGTGATCCCGAGGTCAGTGCTGGCCATTGCCCTTGGCCTCTGCCCTCGGCCTCTGCTTGCTCTGCTTGCCAAGATCTTGCCCTCTGTAGCTTAGGACACGCACCTCCTGCCTTGCTCTCGTTTTCCTCTGTGCAGAGCCCCCTGCCCGCCATGAGCCTCCCCCTCCTGGCCTTTTCCGCCCAGCCTCTGAGTTGCCTGAGCCCTGGGGTGAGTCTCCGTCTTGGCCCTTCTGCCTCTGGAATGGGAGCCAGTCCCTATGCCTGTTTCAGCACAAGCTCTCGCATCCCACTTCTGTCTGAGCTTACCAGAGAAAGGGACCACCCTTGCCCCTCCTCTGAGGGTCACTGTCCCACACTGTTGAATTAGAACTGGTGATGGCAAGCGAAGAGACCTTCGTGTATGTGTGTGCGTGTGTACATGTGTGTGTGAGTGCGTGTGTGTGTCTGTGTGTGTCTTGTGTGTATGTATGCACGCGTACATGCATGTGCGTGTGTGTACATGCATGTGTGCATGTGTGTACACGTGTGTGCATGTATATGTGTGTGTGTATGTGTGTGTGCATGTGTATGCATGTGTGCGTGCGTGTGTGTGTGTGTGTGTGTGTGTGTGTGTGTGTGGCTGCCTGGATGTGTGTCCCTAGAACGAAAGGTGTGTTTGTGTAGCTGCGCTGATGCCTGGGTCTTCTGCTGTTCCTGTCTCTGTGGTGCTGTGTTCACCAGGCTTCCATGGGGCTCCCCGTGCCAGCGGCGTTATGCCCAGAGGCAAATGGGGGCGTGAACAAGGGCACGAGGGGCCCAGAAGACGGGACCAGATTGGGACCTCTCCTCTTTCTTTCTTTCTTTCTTTCTTTCTTTCTTTCTTTCTTTCTTTCTTTCTTTCTCTGTTCCTCAGTATCTGAGCTTGCTCAGAATCTGCTTCCAGCTCAGAAACAGGAGTGTGGGTGACCGTGATTCCGTCAGCTCTGTGTACATCGACGGACGAGCTCCTGGGTGGGCCCCTTTGCCACCCAGACAGCTGCTGCAGCCTCACCTCTGCCCGCCCAGAAGCTGGCTGGGGGCTCAGCCCTCCTGGCCTTTGACTCTTACAATTCTGTCCCTGCAGGCCTCTAGCTGCTCTGAGCACCAGTGGAGCAGCCATGACCCGCTGGACATCCCTGAAGGCCTTCCGGCCACACAAACCGGTCCCCTGCAAGCTGGTGACCTCCCGCCGGAATCTGAGTGCCCCAACCCTGGCCACCACCCCCCAGGGAGCCCAGAAACCTGGGGCTAAGCCGCCCTCCCGGCACAGTCCCCGGAGTCCCCGCCTCCACCGGCGCCCTGCTTCATGGCCCAGGCAGAAGCAGCAAAGACATTTCTGGCCTCAGGCCTCAGCTCCTCAGACCCAGGGTGAGGGGGTCAGCTGTGGGGACAGGGATGGCAGCGCAAGAGGCCTGCTGAACCTGAGTTCCCACAGCTGGAGTCTGTATCAGACAGAAGGGTTCGAATCAGTTCAAATGGGCTGTGTGGTTCTGAGGCTGTCACTGAGCCTGTCTGAGCATCTGTTCCGTGAGTGGAAGTGACAGTTCTCCTAGGGGCTCCTGTGGGGCTGTGGCTTGTGAGGAAGACTCAGAGCTCGCTGATGGGTCCGGCCTGCCCTCGGTGCTTTGAGGAGCTGCTTTGTGTAGGCACAGAGGGGTCCTGAGTCTGCAGGCCCTGGGCATCCAGCACCAGGCCAGCTGCAGGAGCAAACGCTGGCAAGGCTCTGCCTGTGCAATCCCCACCCCCCTCACCTATCTCCCCGGCAACCCGTGCAGAGTGCAGAGGTCACCCCTTCTCCCATCCAGGTTCTGGCTGCACCTGGTTGCACAGACCAGGCCTAAAAACCAGGGTGACCCCCTCCTATTTCCTGGCCTCCGCAATACAGGACGCTGAGGGAGCCTGCACGAGGGGACAGCTGGGGCCTGGCGCCCGGGGCTACCTGCTGAGGCCTCCTTGTCCCTGGATAGGTTGCTGCCTCCTGGGCACCCAAGATTTCTGGTTCTCATGTCAAAGTGAGACTGGCTGGGGGTCGGGGTAGCGGGGAGGCACTCCTCCTCCCACCCCCACTTCCCCAGCAGGCTGCTGTGCTTCGTGGTGAGGGCCACGTGACCTCTGTGCCCCCAGGGCCCCATCTGCACAGGGGGGCCTGGCACTGGCGTCTGTGTCCGTGTCCCTGTCCATGTCCTTGAGGGCCAGGTGCGGGTGCAGGTCTGTTCGGGCTCAGGCGCAGTGCTGTGGGGTGTGCCGGATTCCTGGGGCGCAGGAGCCGCGTGCGTGCAGGACCCTGAGCCCCCTCTGTGCTCCCCACCCACTTCTACTTAGCTCTGTGAAAGGCTGAGCCCAGTGCGCTGTTGCCTCTTGACGCCCCTTCCTTCCTTCTGGTGACAAGGAGGCCACAGGCATAGCAGAGGCTCAGAGCGCGAGCCTCGGGAGAGGGTGTCCGCAGGCCAGCCCACCCTGAGCCCAGGAGAGACGGCAGTGAGCTGGCAGCAGACTCGTGTGCGAGGAGGCGCAACGCAGCTGTGGGCAGCAGGCCTCGTGCTTGTCCCTGCTGCCGCTATGGCCACAGTGCTTGGCAGAAACTGGAAGTGCAGCATGGCAGGGAGACTTGAGTGGGCTACAGGCTGCCGAGGGCGTGGGGAGCCCTCTGGGGACACCCCGTGGCATCGGAGCCAGGCCTGGGAGAGGGTAGAGGAAAGTGGGGGAGTGAGAGCCAGGGTCTGTGGAAGCTGTGGGCCTCTCCTGTCATGGAATGGGCAGGGAGCCCGTTGTCTGGCTGCTCTGCCGGTAGAGGAGTGACGAGGGGCCGGATAGGACAGCTGACTGGGCATTTGCTTTGAACGTGACTGACTCAGGGCCCATCCCCGGTACTTCCTGTGGTCCCCTGAGCCTGCCAGGAGTGATCCCCGAGCACAGAGCAAGGAGTAAGCTCTGAGCACCAACACTCAGAAAAGAAGGACTAAGATGGGGCGTGGGCCAGGAGGGCAGGACGCAGGCTTAGCTATGCGATAGATGCTGGATGCAGAGACTTGGGTGTGGGGTGCAAGGAACGAGGGGCGGTCTGGGAGCGCAGCAGGTGGCGATTCTCTCAGCAGAGGAGGTGGGTGAGGAGACGGGCTGGGGCGGGGGGCGGGAGCTCAGACAGCTCTGAGGGCCTGGGCGTGGGAGCAGAGCCGGGTGGGCGTGACCTCCTGTCCACTCTGTCGCAGGTGCTGCCCCGCCGGGAGCTGGCCTGGGGGTGAGCCAGGGCCCCCCCGCGCCCGGGATGACCGCAGCTGGCCGGGCCAACCCCTACAGCATCGTGTCCTCGGAGGAGGACGGGCTGCACCTGGTCACCATGTCGGGGGCCAACGGCTTCGGCAACGGCAAGGTGCACACGCGGCGCCGCTGCAGGAACCGCTTCGTCAAGAAGAACGGGCAGTGCAACATCGAGTTCGCCAACATGGACGAGAAGTCGCAGCGGTACCTGGCCGACATGTTCACCACCTGCGTGGACATCCGCTGGCGCTACATGCTGCTCATCTTCTCGCTGGCCTTCCTGGCCTCCTGGCTGCTCTTCGGCGTCATCTTCTGGGTCATCGCCGTGGCGCACGGCGACCTGGAGCCGGCCGAGGGCCGCGGCGCGCGCACGCCCTGCGTCATGCAGGTGCACGGCTTCATGGCCGCCTTCCTCTTCTCCATCGAGACGCAGACCACCATCGGCTACGGGCTGCGCTGCGTCACCGAGGAGTGCCCCGTGGCCGTGTTCATGGTGGTGGCGCAGTCCATCGTGGGCTGCATCATCGACTCCTTCATGATCGGGGCCATCATGGCCAAGATGGCCCGGCCCAAGAAGCGCGCGCAGACGCTGCTCTTCAGCCACAACGCCGTGGTGGCCCTGCGCGACGGCAAGCTCTGCCTCATGTGGCGCGTGGGCAACCTGCGCAAGAGCCACATCGTGGAGGCGCACGTGCGCGCGCAGCTCATCAAGCCGCGCGTCACCGAGGAGGGCGAGTACATCCCGCTGGACCAGATCGACATCGACGTGGGCTTCGACAAGGGCCTGGACCGCATCTTCCTGGTGTCGCCCATCACCATCCTGCACGAGATCGACGAGGCCAGCCCGCTCTTCGGCATCAGCCGGCAGGACCTGGAGACGGACGACTTCGAGATCGTGGTCATCCTGGAGGGCATGGTGGAGGCCACGGCCATGACCACGCAGGCGCGCAGCTCCTACCTGGCCAACGAGATCCTGTGGGGCCACCGCTTCGAGCCCGTGCTCTTCGAGGAGAAGAACCAGTACAAGATCGACTACTCGCACTTCCACAAGACCTACGAGGTGCCCTCCACGCCGCGCTGCAGCGCCAAGGACCTGGTGGAGAACAAGTTCCTGCTGCCCAGCGCCAACTCCTTCTGCTACGAGAACGAGCTGGCCTTCCTCAGCCGGGACGAGGAGGACGAGGTGGACGGCGATCAGGACGGCCGCAGCCCCCAGCCCAGGCATGACTTCGACCGGCCCCCGGTGGTGGGCGCGGGCAGCGGCGCCCTGGAGCAGAGGCCCTACAGGCGGGAGTCGGAAATCTGAGCCGCGCCCACCCCCCAGCCAAGGTGCCCAGCCCGACGCCCTGCCGGGGAGCCCGAGGGGGCCTGGGTCTGAGCCGAGCGGGCCAGGCACCCCTTCGCGGACTCCGTAGCATCCTAGATGTTTTAGTTCTTCACGTGGGAGAGCAGGCAGCGGGGCGGGCGGTGCTCGGCCTCCGCCGGAGCAGCTCAGGGCAGGCAGGCAGCCCGGGAGGTGGGGCAGCCACAGGAGTGGGGTCTGTCACCTGCCATGGACCCTGCCCAGGGAGGGATCCACCATGACCGCCTCTGGGGGGGTGGCGAAGGAGGCAGGTTGAGGTGCCCCTCTCCGGTTTTTAGTTTGGGGAGAAATACTGGGTTTTTGGCTTTCTCAACCTTAGCTTGAGTAAGACTGTTTACAAATAATAATAATACTAATAATAACGTGATTGATTTTTTTTTTAATTCATGGGAGCGGGGCTGGGGAGAGGGCAGTTAGACTTCCATTGGCCTGCCGGGATACAGGCGGCCAGATGGAGGCTCCAGAAGGTTCCCTGGGGCTGGCCTGACTTCTCCTCCTGCAAAGGTGGACGGCCCGGAAGGCAGCCCGGTGCTCTCCAGGGCGCTGTCCACTCCTAGAGCAAATCCTGTTCTGTCTGTGTCACTGGGGAGGAACAGGGGCTGGGGAAGCGCTAGACGGAGCTCTTGGGCTTTGACTCTGCACCAGAGGGGCATCTCGGGCGGCCACTCAGAGGCTTTGCTTCTCTCTCACCCCTCAGGCTTTTGCAGTGGCCACCAGGTGGGATGGGCGGGTGGGGCTGTTGCTGGCAGCCAGTCGCGGTCCGGCTCTGCAGAAGTGGACGGGCCCTCTCCGAGGACACAGCATGGGTCGTGCCTTCCAGACCCCAGGGGTCCGGCTCCAGTTGTTTCTGTTTTTATGGAACTTGCCCATCCTTCGCTAGGGAGGTCTGCAGAGGCCAGGCTAAGCTGGTACTCCCACCTGCCCCCGCGGCCGGCCGGGCTGTGTGGACAGCGGCCCTCTGCCAGCTGCTGTGTAACAGACGCTCATACTTAGAGACGTGGGCTGCCAGGAGCGTGACTGCAGGGGTGCCTGTGTCAGGCCCTCGGGTCACCTACTGTCACTGACGTGGGCTCTGCTGGCCTGGTAGCCGGCCTTGGACCGGAAGCTCCCCGGCAGAGGAGACAGAGGGCAGGGCCAGGCTGGGCAGAGCATTATCTTCCAGGGCCAGGCCTGTCTGAAATTGGCAATCACTAGGCCTGTCCCTCCAGGCTGTGCCAATCTATAGCCCCCAAGACAGCTCACGAAGCTGAAGAAGTGATTCTCCAGCCCAAATGGGGAAATTGAGGCGGGCTGGACGGGGGGTGAATAAGACTGGGAGAAGGGCTAGGGCCAGGGGTCCTGCCTCTTTCTCCCCCCATCATTCCTGCAGCAGCTGGAGATTTGGTTCCGATTCAGGGACCCTGGGGCCTCTCGGGCTACGTGGCTCCCCTGCCCTGAGACCCCCATGGCCAGGCTCCACCATAATTTCTGGTGAGATTTTTCCTCTCAGGGTGTACTGAGGGTGCGAGGGGCTCAGTTCCTCCTGGTCCCAGTGCTACCCCCAAGCCCACTGGCTTTCTCAGCTTAGCCCTGGAGGGGTGGGGTGCTGGGGCTCCTGGGAGTGCTCACCCCCAGGTCCAGCTGAGATCATCAGGCTGAGTCCTGTCACCAGGGCCTGGACAGGCGCCCATGGCCCCCTCTGCCCAGTGGCCACAGACCCTCCCAGGGAGGTGCTGGCCAGCCTTGCACACATCTCCAGAGAGGCACTTGGGGCCGGTGCTCCCCACTCAGGCCTGGCCCCCCTGCTCCCCTGGACCGGCCAGGCCCAGCGCGGCAGGAGAGCAGCGTCCGGGGGCTCCAGCTAACCACAGGCAGAGGCTGTGTCTGCCCACTCCTCCGTGGGGTTTGTTTCTTATTTATTGTTTATTTATTATTGCTAATGACCAAAATAGTCTCCTTTACAGTGCACTTGAACAGGAGGGCGGGTGGGAGGAGCCCAGGGCGCGTGTGGGTCTGTGAGGGTGGGTGCCACGCACAACCCCGGGCACGTACTGTGTGCGTGCTGTGGCATGTGGTGTGTGACCACTTGTGTGTGGCTCGTGACGGCCTGTGTGCCAGGCAAGGGCGGGGACCAGTTGTTCCTGCCGTCGTGCTGGTCAGGGACGCCCATTGCCTCTGACAGGGAGTGTGGAGAGCAAGAGTTGGTGGAGCTGTGGCCTCCGCCTCCCAGTGCCCGGGAGACCGCAGAGGGGGCTCCTGACTGCCCTTTCCCCACCCCCCACCTCCTCCAGCAGCTCAGGATCCCGGGGCAGAGCAGGTGCGAGCCCAAGTGTGTGGGTCATCTCTCCTATGTGGGAGGAGCAGTGAAGCTGTGGCTTTGCCTTGTCGGTGCGCTGAGGGCAGACACATGGTAGAAGGCGAGTGACAGCTGCGTCTGTCCAGGTGTGTGCCGCGTGCCTGAGTGCCGCGTGTTGTACAGACGAGTCCTGTCCAGATGTGTGCTATTCAGATCTGTCCTCTACAGGTGTGTCCTGTCCAGATGCATACTATTCAGATATGTCCTGCACAGATGTATGCATACGGATGTGTGCTGTACAGATGTATCATGTACAGAAGCGTGCCGTGCACATCTGTGTTGTACGGATGTGTCCTGTACAGATGCGTGCTATTCAGATCTGTCCTCTACAGATGAGTCCTGTCTAGACGCGTGCCATATGGATGTGTCCTGTCCAGATGCGTGCTATTCAGGCGTGTCCTGTACAGATGTGTGCATACGGATGTGTGCTGTACATGTGTGTCCTGTTACAGGTGTGTGCTGTACAGATTTGTGCCCAGCAGAGGACTGCTGTACAGATGTGTGCATGCCTTCCCCACGTGTGTGCTTCTGACCTAATGTCGTATGCGTGGGAGCCCCCTGTGTGATATCCCATGCATGTAGGTGCTTATGTGCCCATGGGCATGTCTCGTCCGGGGCTTGGTTTACATGTGAGTCAGGCATGACAGCACACATTCGTGAGGAAGGACAGGGCTCTAGAGACGGTGCAGTCAAAGCCAGCTGCCCCCACCCCCAGGCCCCCGATATCGAGTGCTCATGTGTGGTGTGGCAGTGGCATGTGACGTGGTATGTCTGTGTGTGGGAGCTGCGTGTGTGGGTGCCCCGTGGGCATGGGTGTGACTCCCGGGATGGCTGGGTCAGCCTCTGTGTGTGTGTCCGTGGCTGCCCCTCCTGTGCCCTGCTGGTGCTGTGCCGCTAGGTCCCTGCACCCCGGGTCCTGGCGGGGGCAGGGCTGTGCCGGGAAGGCGGCTCCTGAGAGGGGGTTGCCGCCTGCTCTTCATGAGGTCAGAGAATGTCAAATCTATTTTAAGTGGTGAAACTGGAGAATTCTCATGTTATTTTCAATACATAGTGTTACCTAAAGACATAGGCCATGAGACTAGACCACATTAAATGCATTTTGATCTCTTTGAGTGCCGCTGTGTGGAGACCTGTGTTTGAAACCCTGCCCCTGCACGCATGCTGGGGCCTGCGCCCCACCACGTCCTGGCCCCTGGGGACGGGGCCTCGCAGCCTCCAGCTGCACCCTCCCACCCACAGACCCGCACACCTACTCCCACTCGCCCTCGAGGCCCGCCGGGGCCTGTGCTGCATGCCCTTCCTGCCTTCTGGCAAGCCTGGCCTTCACAGGCAGACGCGATAGGGCAGCAGGGGGCACACAGCCAGCTCCAGGAGTGTCGTGGTGGTCCCAGGAAGGCTCTGGATGATCTTCCCTGGGGCTGTAACTGGAGGGAGGGAGGACCTGGAGGTGGTTGGCTGGATCCAGGGCTCTCCCAGGAACCCTCCCTCCGAACCCCAATACTAGATTAGAAGCCACGTAGTCCCAGAGAGCTGTGAATTCCCCCATTTCCCAAGAGCAACACAGGCATTCACTCACACACACACACACACACTCATACACTTACACACACACACACATTTAACATGGCTCACACACGCCCTCTAGACTAACCCTTCACTGCCTCCCCTCTTTCACACATTCTCACAATACTCCCTTTTTTACACTCATACACACACATCCTCTACACACCCCCTTCTGCCCCCACCCCATCACACATCTCTCTCACACACAAATATACTCACACATACACACATGAAGGTACTGGCAGAGGGACAAAGCCATGCGGGTTCCGGGGCCGAGACCTCCAAGCCTACTCGGATTGGAGTCGAGCATCTTTCACCCAGATCCTCCAAATTCCAGTAGGCGGGGGGTCACACCCACCACCTGGCCCCCTGGCGCCGTGTAATCCCATCAGCGGCCAAGACTCAGAGACTATAAAATCCAGATTCCGGACGAGAACAGTGCAGTCTTCTGCCCCCGCGCCTGGGTGTTCCTTCCCGGGGCCCCTTGGAGGGGAGCGGGTTGAGCTTTCCTCCCCGCCCTGACCGGGGCTCCGGCAGCCGAAGACCTCCAGGACCAGCCACCACCATGCTGAGACCACTCTCCGCACACATGAAGGTACTGGCAGAGGGACAAAGCCACGCGGGTTCCGGGGCCGAGACCTCCCAGCCTACTCAGATTGGAGTCGAGCATCTTCCACCCAGATCCTCCAAATTC
Source organism: Sorex fumeus (assembly GCF_029834395.1). Lineage (NCBI taxonomy): Eukaryota > Metazoa > Chordata > Mammalia > Eulipotyphla > Soricidae > Sorex > Sorex fumeus. The sequence continues at coordinate 1,025,181 of NW_026606179.1, read as the reverse complement.
CAGTAGGCGGGGGTCACACCCACCACCTGGCCCCCTGGCGCCGTGTAATCCCATCAGCGGCCAAGACTCAGAGACTATAAAATCCAGATCCCGGAACCGCGCGGCCGTGCGACATCTTATCAGGACATCTTTTTATGACATCTTATTATCTCATTCCTACTTTGGACAAACTTGCAGGCTATCGAATGTAGCCTGCCCACAGGGCAGAGTCTGGCAAACTCTCCGTGGCGTACCAAATATGCCAAATACCAGTAACAATGATGGGTCTCATTCTCCTAAAGAGTCTTGAATATAATCTCAGGGCTAGGATGAAAGAGACGTTACTGGGGCCTGCTCGAGGCAATCGACGAATAACAGGATGATGAAATGAAATGAAATGAAAAATACACCCTTTACACACACAACCCCCCAACCACTCTCTCTCTCCCCCCATCCCCTCCCCATCACACACACACACACACACACACACACACAGCAGGAGGACAGATTAGCTTCCAGGTGGCATTTGGAGGAAGGATGTGACAAGCTCAACATTACCATGGGAGAACACAGCCTGGGAAGAGCACAGGATCTGTGTGTGGCGCAGCCATGTTCATCTTCCCCACCTCTCTCTCCCTGCCCCAGGGCCCTTGCACACGCTATTAGGAGCACTTTTAGAAATGGCTTCTCCTTCAGGAGGGTCCTGGCAGGGGCAGAGCTGCCCCTTGTTCCTTGGCAGCAGTGAGACCTGAACGGCTCTCCCAGGTCTTAAAACCAGGCAGGTCTTGCACCTTTCCTGCCTGAAACTCTTCTTGGTTTTCTGACACTGCAGATATGGTCCAAGCGCTTTTCTGGTCTGGAGGGACCACTCCATCTCTCCCTGCTTCCCTACATTCTGCTCCACATACCACCTCCTGTGAGTGCCTTGAGAATACCAGTTTCTCCCTACTCCAGGACCTTTGCACATGCTCTTCCCGCTGCCTGGAACACTTTCCCCTCAGCTCTGCCTCCTCATCCTCACCCCCAGTCTAGGCCTCTCTGGACCACAGGTAAGAGCTCCCTGAGGCAGGGATTGTCACCTCACACTCACAGCTGGGTCCCAGCATAGGTACCTGGTAGCTGGGTAGCATGAGGGAGCACAGGTTTCAGGAACTGCACCCTAGTGGGGTTTTGTGGGCCTATCCCTTTATTTTTCACCAGCCCAGCATGGGTGGGACTCACCGGCCACTCTGAGGAGAGAGCAGTCCACTCTGCCACAGGAACAACTGACCAACACGTGGGGGCCAAGCGGGGCGGGGTGGGGCCCCAGCACTCCTTCTCCCTCAGTGACTCCGAGAGCGCACGGGCACAGCTGGGCTGGGGTCTGCAGGAGCTGAGTCCTCTGCCCCGCCCCCTCCATGGTCAGGCTGGGCCTCTGCCTCCCTCTCTGAGAATAGGAGCCTGTCTGTTCCTCCCAGTGCCGTGAGCCTTGGGGGACTGGGGGGAATCAGGTTCTGCTGCCGCCTCTGACGGTGCGGGGGGACAGACCCCCACAGGTCTCTCGGGCAGCACCTGGAGCTGAAGCCCGGGCATCCTCCTGCTTCTCAGTCTCGGTGCAGGAAGATTCCCGGGGCAGGAACTGCTGGGGAGCAGCCGCAGGGTGTGGGGTGTCTGAGCAAACCCCAGCAAACCCAGAGCCCTCGCCACGGGGGTGAAGCTTACTGCAGCCCCTCACAGTCACACTCCGCAGGAGACCCCCCTCGGGTGCGAAAGGAAACAGCTCAGGGAGCACCGGGGTCACTGCGGTGTCTGCTGCTCGGCCCGCCCTGGCTGGAGAGAGGCAGACACGGCTTCCCCTGGACGCAAAGTTCAGTTGGGAAAAAAATGGGGCAAAATCAGTGTCCTGGAGCCCGAGTACGTCCACCCCGAGTGGTACTGCCAGTCCCGGCCCCTCCCTGGGCCTCGCTTTCACCACATGCAACCTGACACATGGGGACTAGAAATGAGTTCCCATGGTATGGAGGAAAGGACACTGTGTTTCCAAAATGAAGGGGAGGAGGGCTGCCCTGAGAGGACCGGCCCCCCGTCCTGATGAACTGCCCTGCCCGGTTGAGGTTCAGCTTCTCTCCCTCATGGCTGGCGACTGCGCCCTACAGAGGAGGTGGACACGGAGGGGGTTACCCAGTCCTGCGGCTTCTGCTGCAGCAGGTGGGTGCAACTAGTGCCCAGGCAGGTGGGAGATGCACGATGCACCTACAGCCGTCCTGGCTGGAGCCTCTGCGGGCCGGGTAGGGGTGAGGGGACACGCGGAGACGGGAGAGATGCTCCCTTGGGAAGAAAGCCGCTCGTCTTGAGAACAGGGGTGTGGGGACTCCGCTCCAGAGAAGGGCTGCTGGGGTGTGGCTGCTCAGGACTCCAGAGCACCCCGCAAGCCAGCAGACATCCTGCGCATGCGTCAGACCTCTACGGTTTATGCGCCCAGGTCGTGCCAAGGATCCTCCTCACAATGAAGAATCCTATTGCTCTGGCCCTGTGCGATGAGCCAGGACAGTTCTCCTTCCCGTCTTGGAGCCCCTCTGACTCACACATGCTGAATATGTGGTGCAAAGGCAGGACCACAGGAATAGAGCTGGAGACCTGAGACCAGAACTTCAGGCTAGGGTAGGAGAAGTACAGTTGCCTTTGTTGTGTACTGCACAACCTCTGAGTAGCATTTACAACCGGCATAATTGTGTACAACACAATAACTGCTGAAGGTCTTCTCTTCTGTCTCTCCCTGGTGTCTCAGGCCTCCCGAGGGTTCGATGGGAGGGACCAGAGCCCAGGAAGAACATGCAGGGAGCAGAATTGCCCAGCAGGCACCAACAACTTTTTTGTAAACTCATTGACAAGCTGGAAGTTGTTCAAAAGGATGGTGCAGACTCAGGGACATACACAGGCATGGATGCATATACAGTACAGTAAAACACAGAAATCCCTCAACCCCTCTCACATGCATATACACTAACACAGGTGAATATTGACATGTGGAGTATTATGCAACAGTGAAGAAGAGTAGCTGTCTCCTGCCTGCAGCTATCTGATCTCATGGATTAGACATTGAATTACAGAATTGTGCTCCCTGAATAAGTGAGACCTGATAGGTGCAAAAGAGAAGCACTTTCTGGGAAGGGGATTACTAGGATGACAGCTGGGTACAGACTCAAGAAGCCCCGAGTCACATTGCTAGTTGCCTGAAGGGGATCTGGCTTAGGTCTGCACAGAAAAGGAAGGCTAGTTCTCTTTCTGGAGCCCGCAAACTAGACTCAGGGCTCTGAGTGCATAGTTCTGAGTGCAGCTCCATGTGAAAATTAGGCCAGAGATTCACCAAGTTCTGATGAAACTCCAACAAGCAGCTTGGCAAGGAGTGAGCTGAGCCCCAGCCCTGGCAAGGGCTGGCTTGGTTCTGTGTGTGTCAGCTGGCCTGGGCATGTCTGGGACTTGGCGATCGTCCAATCCCTCATGCTGTTGACTTAGATTCAAAGGCTTCGGAGTGTTTCCTAGTTCTTGTCAGGATCCAGACACAGGAGGCTGAGAGGGGTTCATCTAGACGAGTGTTTCAACAGATGGACTCACTGTGGAGGATGGAGTCCGGATAATGGCTACCTCTGGGGGCCTGTGGGCCCGTGACTGAGTGGGGTGAAGAGCAGGTGCTGGGTGGGGTGGAAGGACAGGCAGCCCCTGACATGCAGGCCCCTCGCCGCAGGAGAACTGGCCTCTGGGCTGCAGTGTGGAGTGAATGATGGGTAGCAGTGAGGGGAGAGGCTGGGGGCGCTGTGGGGTGAGGCCAGGCTAAGGGTCAGGGCTAGTGGCAGGTCAGGTCCGTGACATTGAAGGCCAGGGAAGCGCCTCTCTGAAATCTCTCAGCACAAACATGAGTCTCCAGCCACTGCACGGGGCTGGACACCGTCACTTCTTGACCCCCTGCTGTGCTCAGAGGCAGAATGTCCCTCTGTGCCCCCAGTCGGGAGGTCCCTCGGGAGCTCCAGAAAGTTCCAAGGGGACAGGAATGCAGACTTTCCTCCTCTCCCTGGATGGCCCTCCCCCAGCCCTGGCCGGAAATGAGTAAAACTACAGACCCGCCATCCAAGGCGCTCACCCCAGCCCCGAAACCACCCCGAGAGTAAACCGGCCTGGGTGGGCCTCGCCTCAGACCTGCCTGGGGGACTTCTTCATGCTTGAGTTTCCTCCTTGGAGGGTAAATAAACAAGAAGCTGGACCGCCCCAAGAGAGACCCTTACAAATAGCAGATCACACCCCAGGACCAAGTGGGGGCAGCCTTGGGCTTGTGCCAAGAGGAGAGGTGGGCAGAGCAGGAATGGGGGAGGGGGCCGTTACCACCTGGCCAGTTGCAGTGGATGGAGGCTGCAAGGCTGGCCAGGGCGGGGCTTCTGAAGGTCTCTGGCTGCATGTGGGAAGCAACACCACTGAAGTGAAGGCCAGAGGAGAGGAGGGACGGGTCGGGCAGGAGCCGGGGAGGGGTGTGGGCAGGTCTCTCCCTGCCCTGTACCAAGACGTGGCATCCCCCAGAGGTTCAGAGCGCCTTAATGCCAGTCAGCATCGTTCAGGGTCTGCAGATTACCTAGCTGTAGGGACTTCTCCAGAAATAATCTTTTCATCAGAGAAACATGTCATAGGGCAGGAAACCTATTGAAAACAGAAATTTTTAGCCATTTTACACTTGTGGACCAACACCAGTCTGTGGCTCGGTTAAAAAAAACCCCACAGATTTGAGGATTGGAGAGATAGAACGGGGATAAGGTACGTTCCTTGCATTTGGCTTACCCCAGTTTGATCATATATGGTCCCCTGAGCCAGCAAGCTTGCGTCATTCCACTTCTAGAGGCTGGAACAGGATAGATGCTTGCCTTGTATGTGGCAGACCTGGGTTTGATCCCCAGCATCTCAAGTGGTCCCCCGAGAACTTCAAGGAGCAATCCTTGAGCACAGAGCCAGGAGTGATCACAGAGCCCGGAGTAAACCCTGAGCATTGCTGAGTGTCCTTCCTCCCCCAAGCCCCACAGATCTAGGGGTAAGTTTCTGTCCAACGGAGCTACCCTCCTTAGCATGTTCAAGCCCTTCCTCAGGGCACCAGATCCCTTAGCACAGGCTCTAAACTTTCATTGGCTTCATTTTACTTTAAATTTATAGTCATATAGAAGGCTGGGGAGAGAGTTCAGAGGGTCGGGCATTTGCCTTGCACACAGCCAATCTGGATTCTATCACCAATATCCTATATGATCCCCCAAACCCTACTATGGCAGTGATGCCTGAGGGCAGAGCCAGGAGTAATGCTGGGCACTGCTGGATGTGGTCCTAAACTCCAAAAGAGGAGTTATAAAGACATAGACGTATAGCCATGTGGGTTGTCCATGTGTGCTATTAAATTTAGTCTCTTTCTCATATTTCTCTGCTGGTGATTTGCTCGTCCAGCCCAGGGAGAACACAGAGGCACGGAGGGAATATTTCCCTGTGCCCTGATACAGCCCAATCAAGTGGGCTGGGAGGGACCCCAGTCAGCCAGAACCCCCTATTGGGGCCTGAGCAGTCGGGGCCATGGGAGAAGGGGGCAGTTCCTGAAAATCTACAAGCTTGCATCATTCCACTTCTAGAGGCCGGAGCAGGATAGATGCTTGCCTTGCATGTGGCAGACCTGGGTTTGATCCCCAGCATCTCAAGTGGTCCCCTGAGAACCTCCAGGAATAATTCCTGAGTACAGAGCCAGGAGTAACCCCTGTGCATTGCTGGGTGTGGCCCCAAAGCAAAAAAAAAAAAAGAGAAACAAAAACTTGGGGCCTGAGAGATAGTACAGAAGGGAGGGTGCTTGTCTTGCATGAGGTCAACTTGGGTTCAATTCCTGGCATCCCATATGGTCCCCTAATCACCATCAGGAGTGATCCCTGAGTATTGAGCTGGGAGTAAACCCTGAGCATCACGGGGTGTGACCCAAAAAGCAAAAAACAGAAAGGAAGAGAGGAGAGAAAGAAAGGAAGAAAGAAAGGAAGGAAGAAAGAAGGGAGAGAGGGAGGGAGGGAGGGAGGGAGGGAGGGAGGGAGGAAGGAGAAACGCTTTCAAGTGCAGTTTTTTGATAGCTTTATCAGTCATGGTGATGAGCTGGAGCCTCAGGAGGGAGCAGCACACGAGGGCTGGCTGAGGGGGAGTGAGACCTGTGACAGGATCAACAGGTGGCCAGCAGCAGATTCATGGCATTCCAGAGGGTCAGTTCTCAGGGAGGGTGTAGCATCGTAGTGGGCAGCGGCCCTGAGAAAGAAGGGGCTGACCACAAAAGTGGTGTGGAGGGTCCCGTGGGGGGTGAGGGAGACAGCTGGGCTCTACTGCACAAGGGCGGAAGCCAAGCCACTCACCTGGATTTTAAAAACTAGTAATCAATAAACCAAAGGGGGCGGGGGGGGGTGGAGCTTAAAGGACTACAGCACGACGTGCTCTGCGTGTGGGAGCCCTGGGTCGGCCCCCATCACCACTGAGAAGGCCCCTTAGGGCCTTCCCCTTAGGGACAGAGCACTGAGTAGCCTCAACGAGTGCTAGCAACAAAACCCTTCTCCCCAATAAATGCAATTTAAAATGGGAAAGGAAAACAAAGGACAATTTCCACACACTTGACTTTGAGCTGTGCGTGCTTGTGTTTCAGAGGAGGGCTCAGATCCCAAAGCTGAGCGGGAAGCCCTCAGAAGTCCATGGGGCTGGAGAATGGGGCGATCAGAAGTAGGAGAGAGCAGAGCGCCCCCTGGGGAAGGGGCGTGGAACCACAGACAGCCTGGCTGGTGCAGGGCAGATGCGGACCTGCTGACCCCCTCTGTGTGGCACCCTCAGCGCAGGCTATGGCCTTCTCCTCTGTGTTGCTTCAAAGGCAGAATGTGTCTCAGCCAGGACAAGCGCCCTTCGGGTTCCTCTACGGAGAGACCAGGGGTTAGGGGGTTTACGCCAGCCCCTCTCTCCTTTGCGCCCTCTGGGACACTGAAGTAGACTAAAAACTGAAGGAGAGCCAGAAAACTCTTATTTTTGTTTGTGTGTTTGTTTGGAGGGCGCACCCTGTGTTTGTAAACACACTCCGGGCTTACTCCTGGCTCTGTGCTCAAGGATCACTCCTGGTCGGCTCAGGGGACCATATGGGCTGCAGGAGCTCGGATCTGGTGGGTCCAGGCAAGGCGAGCTCCCTCCCTGCCCACTGTACTATCTCCAGCCAGACTAGAAGCCTTCCACAAATGGGAGGAAGAGTGATTGATAGTGATTCTGGGGGGGACATCAGAGCAAAAGAATACAACTTGGACAGAGTCCCTAGAAGGTTCACAAAGACTTGTCAGGCGCCAGCACCCAGGCGTGTGCCCAGGGCAGGAGCTCACCCCTTGCCTGCGCTATCCCCAACACCCCTCCTGCTCCGCACCTGCCTGATGTCCTCCAATCACAGAGAAGCAGTCCCAGAGGGTCGGGGCGGGGCTGGCCTTCCCAGGGGCGGAGCATTCCCTAGGGGCGGGGCTTCAGGGGGGGACACCCACCAGTAAACACCTGTCTCAGTCACATCCCCAAATGCCACATTAAGCGAAACGATACACAGAAAGGCAACTGAAGAGACAGAATGATTAATATATATATATACATATAAACAAGGTGGGTATTTAGATTAATTTAGATTAATATTAAGTGGAGACAAAAGTTTTATATATACAATACATCATGTTTGCTATACAGGACAAAAAGGTTTTATACACACATATGTGGAGAGAAAAAAATAGATCATAAACAGCTACAGAGACAGAGCAAAAGACGTTCAGCCCGATTGACAAGCAGAAATATAGTCAGGCAAACAAAGACTCATCAAAAGAGTCATGCAGAAAGACAAATGGACAATCCATAAAGAAAAAGACAGCTGAGAGCTTAGGTACATGGAGACGGACAACTGTAGAGACAGGTACACGTCAGACAGGTAGGTGCACCTAATAAGCACATAGAACCAGGAGCACAACACACAGACAGAGTAAGAGCTAGACCCATCTGTCTGAGAGCGTGGGAGAGTCAGACAGGGAGGTGGGGATGGGTGCCTGCAGGAAGGCAGGGTAAATCAGAAAGACACATGGACAGAAAAAGAGGGAAATGGACAGATGGAAGGACAGATGGGAGCAAGGTAGAAAAAAGAGAGGAAGATCGATTAATGGAAAGAGAAAGACTGGAGGGCAGATTCGTGGATAACAGACAGATAGAAATGTAGACAGAGACAAATGACTGATAGAAAATAGACTGTCACAGATACTGAGGTAAATAGACAGCGACAGATAGGAGCTAGTTAAAAGATAAAAAGGCAGGCACACACAGAACGAGATATACAGGTAGGTATGCAAGTAGACAAACAGGTAAGTGGTTATACAGATAGCGAGTTAAATAGGTAAGTAGCTATACAGATAGGGAGAGGAGTAGATAAACAGGTGCCATACAATATGAACAGATAGATACAAAACAAGAAAGATGGGCAAGACAGTTGGACAAACAGGCTGTTAGACTGATGGATATGTAGATAGAGAAACTGACAAGCAAGTGGAGAATAGACAAACAGAAAAATGGACAAATAGGCACAATTGTGGAAAGAATGGCAGACAGATCAAATAAAGAGACAGATAAACAGGAATAGAGAGATGGACTGAATGGCAGACGGAAACACAGAGAATAAAAAGAATGACACACAGATAATAAATACCTGAAAAGACAGACCGGAATTAAGAACTTATTTCTTTGCATTTTCTTTAAAAAAAAAAGAAACCTCACAAAGCACACAAGAATTTTAACTAACTTTGACTTACCAAAACTTTTGATTTCTGAGTGTTAAACATTATCCCTGAGCTAGATTAAGTAGATTTTAAAGTAGCAATTTTCTAGTCCCTCAAGATCGATTTCCTGGAAGCTGTTGGCTGGGCTTTGGCTGTAAAAAGGAAAAAAGCGAATTCTCTAATTTTATGCTAAAGAGATCTAGGAACTGGACCAGTAAGGAGATGAGCTTATTCTCACAGACAAGAAGGATGAATGTCTTGAAAGAAATGGAGCAAACACTCCTGAAATTCATATGTAACAATAAGCCCCCACGAATAGCTAAAGCAATTCTTGGGAAAAAGAAGATGGGAGGCATCACCTTCCCCAACCTCAAAGTCTACTACGAAGTGGTAGTAATTAAAACAGCATGGTACTGGAACAAAGGCAGAGCTGCAGACCAATGGAACAGGGTTGAATATCCTGACACACACCCTCAAATATATGATCATTTAATCTTTGATAAGGGAGCAAGAAATATGAAATGGAGCAAGGAAAACCTCTTTAACAAATGGTGCTGGCAAAACTGTACAGCTACATGCAAAAAAAGGGGCTCAGACCTCTACCTAATACCATGCACAAAAGTGAGATCAAAATGTTTAAAAGACCTCAACATCAGACCAGAATCCATCAGGTACATTGAAGACAAGGTTGGCAAAACCCTCCACGATATCGAAGCTAAAGATATCTTTAAAGGTGACACATGCCATTGGCCACGCAAGTGGAAACAGAGATAAACAAATGGGACAACCTTAAACTCAGAAGCTTCTGCACCTCAAAAGATACAGTGACCAGAATATAAAGGCAGTCTACAGAATGGGAAAGGATATTTATCCAATACCCATCTGACACAGGGTTGATATCAAGGATTTATAAGGCTCTGGTTGAAGTCCACAAAAGGAAAACATCCAACCCCATCAGAAAATGGGGCGATGAAATGAATAGAAACTTTCTCAAAGAAGAAATCCGAATGGCCAAAAGACACATGAAAAAAAAAACACTCCTCATCACTAATTATCAGGGAGATGCAAATCAAAACAACAATGAGATACCATTTTACACCACAGAGACTGGCCCACATCCAAAAGAACAAAAGCAAACAGTGGTGGCGCGGATGTGGGGAGGAAGGGACTCTCCTTCACTGCTGGTGGGAATACCAACTGGTTCAGCCATTTTGGAAAACAGTATGGACGTTTCTCAATAAATTATAAATTGAGCTCCCATTTGACCCAGCAATACCATTTCTGGGAATATATCCCAGAGATGCAAAAAGTGTAGTGGAAATGACATCTGCACTTGTTTGTTCACTGCAGCACTGTTTACAATAGCCAGAATCTGGAAAAACCCGAGTGCCTGAGAATAGATGACTGGTTAAAGAAACTTTGGTGCATCTACACAATGGAATACTATGCAGCTGTTAGAAAAGATGAAGTCATGAAATTTTCATATAGTTGAATCAACGTGGAAAGTATCATGTTAAGTGAGTCAGAAAGAGAGGGACAGACATAGAAAGATTGCACTCATTTGTGTAATGTAAAGTAACAGAATGAGAGACTAACACCCAAGACCAGTAGAGATAAAGTACCAGGAGGATTTCTCCATGCTTAGAAGCATGCTGGGGGAAAAGGCAGCTCAGATAGAGAAGGGACCACCAAGGGTAATAGGAGGGCCTGCTTGGGATGGGAGATTCTGGCTGAAAGTAGACTATAGACCGAACACGATGGCCACTTTAATACCTCTACTGCAAACCACAACACCCAAAAAGGAGAGAGGGAGCAAAAGGGAATGCTCTGCCACAGGGGCGGAGTGGGGTGGAGGGGACTGGGTGGGTGTGGTGGGAGGGATGCTGGGACCATTGGTGGTGGAAAATGGGCACTGGTTGAGGGTGGGTACTCGAACATTGTATGACTGAAATGCAAGCACGAAAGTTTGTAAGTCTGTAACTGTACCTCACGGTGATTCACTAATAAAATTTTTTAAAAAAAATCAGTCGAACTCCCCTGGAGGGTCAAAAAAAAAACATGTAAAAGAAAAGCTATCATTAGAATAAAGCAATTAGGATTCTAGTAACTAGATTGAAAGAAATGTTAACCACATCTGTTTGATTTTTCATATAATAAAGTTGTGGCCTTTTTTTTACTGAAACAAAAAAAGAAAGAAGGAGAAGGAGAAGGAGAAGGAAGAATGTGTATTTTTAAAAACCAGGTTGCAGGAGAAAAGCTGCCGATGTACTGAACCTGTTAGGCCGGGTCTCTGGGCACAGATGATTGGAGCCCTCTAGGAATGGGGCAGGTTGAGTCCCTGCCCTGTTGGACGGTTCAATGCTCCACCCACCCACACTTCCTTCCACTCACATTTAAAAGGCCCAGGCCCATGAGTGATCCCAGGGAGAAGCCGCAGCAAAGCCAAACCTGGTAGGACCAAGACGCCATGTGGCTTAGTCATCCTCGTGACACGGCTGCTGAAGCACAGGGCCCAGAAAGGAAACATCTCCAAAGACAACCCCAAAGTCCAGAGGACTGACAGCCCAGTAGAAATGCAGAGTATTAGATGGGATAGTTGTGTAAAGCCCACTAAGCTCAATTAGCAAAACTAATAGCACAGAAGATTCAACTAACACCTAACAGCGCAACAAATCCTCAGACAACAACTTTAGTAGCACCATTATGAGTCATATATTGTAGAAAGCAACAGAAAGTGAATTATTTTCAGCCTGCTACAGGGGCAGGCTGTGGTGCGAGAGTGTGGGAAATTGGAGACACTGGTTGAGGGAAGGTCATACTGGTGGTAGGGTTGGTGTTGGAATATTGATTGCCCGCAATAACTGTATTATAAACAACCTTGTAAATCATGATGTTTAAATAAAGTTTAAACAGGGGGAAAAACTTTTAAAAAAATCCACAAAGGGAGCCCAAATTCTCGTTTTGATACTGTACATAATGGTTTTAATACATTAAAAAGCATGACACAGCTCTTGTTCTTAGAAAATTAGCAGACAGTGTGACTGCCAGTTGTACTTCATAATGGCACACATTATTACAAGAATTTATCACTACCTGAAACCCAAATGCATAACTTTCAGTTAAAGAGATACTCAGGGGTAGAAAGTTCTGGAACTGGCATAAGCAGAGCTCCCTGCTCAAGCACCACCACAAGAAATCTACTACAGATCTGGGGAAAAGTCAACCAGCCCAAGCATGGCTTGCCTGAGAGATGCAGGCCCCTTCCCTCTGCTTGAAGTTGGGGGCCACAGCCCAGAGCTGGGGGTGCGGAGATGGATGGTAAAGGGCAGCATGCCGCCATGACTGACAGTGGTGCTGACTCTGCTGCGGGAGAGAAATAATCCCCCACAACGTCAGCCACCTTCTTCCAGATGTGGGTGGAAGCACGTGCTGCTGGTGGACACTGAGCTCTGGAACGAGAGCTATGAAAGCAGACTGGGCCGGGCACCAAGGAGCTCTCCCCCTGGGCTGCCGCCTTCCCTTGCCTCCGACTCCACCCTTGCACATACCCTGTGATCAACAGTAGTTTGGCATCAAATCATCCCCCCTCTCCTCCTCTGACATGGCAATAGAAGCAAAATTTCAAAACCAAAACTACAGTACTCTCTGCAGGAGAACAAAAGAAGTTCACTCAGAAGCATTAGCAAGGAAATTCTGCAGGTAACTTATATAAAAATAGGATAAAATCTCTTAAAAGAAATGGCAAGGGGCTGGAAAGATAGTACAGTGGGCGGGACACTTGACTTGCATGCGGTCAATCTGGGTTCAATATCTGGCACCCCATGTTGTCCCCCAAGCACAGCAGGAGTGATCTCTAAGGGCAGAACAGGGAGTAAGCCCTGAGCATCACTGGGTGTGGACTCCTCAAAGAAATGACAAGTTTCCAGGGGGTGTAGCCCATGCCTTGCCTTGTGCTAGCCCTGAGCTCAATTCCCAACACTATGTGCTCCCCAACCCGTCACAGCCAGATGTGATTATGGGACCTCAAAGCTCTTGGCAGGGAGCTAGAGAAGCCCAGGCCTGAGCTAGCCTGCACATCTCCCCAGCGCCCACTCAGTTCACCCCACCACCACAAAAAGAAAATGACTCTTCTCTAGAAGAGTTTCCAGAGGGTAAACTTGGAAACCCAGCATTGAAGGATGTGACAGACCAAACTGAGAAGAATCATCAAAACAGAATAAAGTTAGAGGATCTCAATTAAACCCAGAAGAGCAGGTTCAAGATCTTTTGAGATTCTTGAGCTACAAGAGCACGAGACATGTGACCACCAAAGGAACTGGAGTTATTTAAAACATTCTAAACAGAGAAGCTGGCTATGCTTAGCTCATGGAACAAAATTCACTTAAACATGGAAAAACATTGTAGCTAGACTCAATCTTACAGAAGAATATCAGAAATGGAAGATAAAAACCACAGCAAGGAAGCACAATTTAAGAAAGCAACACAATTTGGGAAAAATGAGGAAAATCTATGAGAAATGCCAAACTCCACTAGAAGGGTAAATGTCAGAAAAACGCGAATTGTGCAGGTGAAGAGAATGAGAAAAAAAGGGACCAAAGCAGCATTAACTAGCTGAGATAAATAAGTCCCATAAACCAAAAGAAGGACCTAATCATGGATATCAGAAAGCTGAAAAAGTTCCTTAATTTCTGAACCCGAAACAATCTACCCCAAGATCTATCACTGTTAAAATATAAAAAAATCAACACTTTCTGTTTATTTGTTTTGGGACCACATCCAGCAGTGCTCAGGGATTACTCCTGGCTCTGCGCTAAAGGATCTTTCCTGGTAGGGCACAGGGGGTGTTGGGAATTAAACCTGGCGGGTTGTGTGCAAGGTAAGTGCCCTGTTCACCATACTATCTCTCTAGTCCCAAAAGTCAATGATTCTTTTTCAGAAGGGTGGGAAGGGGTAAGGCAACATGCAGAAGCACCTCGATTAGGTTCTCATCAGACTGCTCAGCAGGAATCCTCCAGACTAGAAAGTGAAGGAATGGCATTCCATTAGTAAAATGTTAAAACTTTTAGGGAATGTGTGTGTGTGTGGGGGGGGGTCGTTTATCAGTCAAAAGTAATATTTTTCCCTGAAAAAATGTAAATGTGATAGAGAAATAAAAACCTTTTTTGTTGTTGTTGCTTTTGAGACAAACAAAAGCCAGTAGACTTTCTCACTACCAGACCTGCTCTCTAAGAAATGTTGGAAGGAGTTCTACATGAAAAGAAGAAGGAGAACAATTCATGGACAACTTTTCTAAAAGAATTATATGACCTGCTAAGATTGAACCAGAAAGAAACAGCTTCAGCAAACCAATGAAAGCATATAAACTGAAAACATAAAAAAATCTTCCTAAGAGTGGCTGGAGTGATAGTAAAGCGGATAGGGCGTTTGCCTTGCACGTGGTCGACCTTGGTTCGATTCCCAGCATCCCATATGGTCCCCTGAGCACGGTTAGGAGTAATTCCTGAGTGCAGAGTCAGGAGTAACCCCTGGGCATCGCTGAGTGTGACCCAAAAAGCCAAAAAAAAAAAACCTTCCTAGGAAACAACAAGTCTGCTAGAGTCACCAATGAATTCTACAAAATTTCATAAACTTTCAAAGAACCAATAGTTTACTCATACTCTTTCAGAAAATGAAGAGGAGGGAACATGAATACATTGTAGAGGAAAATAGCACTCTAATTCCCAGTCTCCCCTGGGAAGTAGAGCACCGCTAAAGCATACACAAAAACTTTTTTTAAAATAAAAATAAAACAGGGCTGGATAGATAGTGCAAGGGTTTAGACTTGCATTTGGCTGGCCCTATTTTGATCCCTGGCACCACATATGGTCCCCCAAGAACCTTCAGGAACAATCCTTGAGCAGGAATAAATCTTGAGCACTGCCAGGAATGGCCCAAAAATAAAAAGGAAGGAGAAAGAGGGGGCGGGAGATGGAGAGGGAGAAGAAAAGGAAGAGGAAGAGGAGGGAAGGAGGAAGGGAGAGAGGAAGGGGAAAGAAATAAAAAAAGAAAGAAAGAAAGAAAAAGAGAGGAAGAAAAGAGAGGAAGAGAGAAAGAAAGATGAATGGAAGAGAAAGAAGGAAGGAAGGAGAGAGAACAAGAATGGAAGGAAGGAAGGAAGGAAGGAAGGAAGGAAGGAAGGAAGGAAAGAAGGAAGGAAGAAGGAAGTGGCTACCTTACCTACAGCAATCTAGGTATTCAACACAATCACTATGAAAATAAATGGAGGTATCACAATTCCTGCTTTCAAGCTATATTATAAAACAATAGTAGGCAAAATATGGTTTTTGTTTCATTTTTTTTACAGTACAATAAAGAACCCACAAATAAACACATATCTATGGACATACAATCTACAATTAATAAGTCAAGGAGAAAGGAAAGTCGCATCAATGAATGGTGTTGGGAACTTGGATAGTCAAATGCTAGAAACAAAGAGGTGGAGTTGGACTAGAACGGTAGTACAGAGACTAAGGAGCTTGCCTGGCATGAATATGACTCCAGTTCAATCCCTGCTACTGTATGATTCCCCGCCCCGCCCCCCCCCCCCAGGTATTCTTCGGTGAATGCCTGGAGATGCCCAAACCACAGACTCAATTGTATGAGAATCCCTGGGAAATGCCTCTGGTCCTGTTTGGAAAACTCCCCTCCCCACTACCAAACATGTATAAATGAAACTAGATCACTATTTAACATCGAAATTACTTCCAAATGCATTAAAGACCTAGCTATTAGATCCCAAACCCAAAATACACAGAGGGAAATGTAGTTAATAAACTCTGAATTCCAAGATTTAGCATGAGAGATATATTTAAAGCCTCAATTCCAGTGGCAAGAAAATAAAAGCAAGAATAAACACACAGAATGACAGCAAATTAAAAAGCTCTGCACACCAAAATAAACTATCCCAATAAAACAGAAAAGCAACCTAGCAACCAGGAGAAGCTAGATGCACATCATTCAGCCAAGAAGGAATTAACATTCCAAAATATATAAAGAACTCAAACAACTCAACAACAAAAAAACAAGCAACCCAATCCAAAAACTAGACAAAGACCTGAGTAGACAAAGAAGACACACAGGTGGTCCGCAGACACTTTTTTTTTAAATGGTCACTATCACTATTAGGGATATAACAAACCAAAGCCACAATAGGGTAACAAAGTTTCAAAGCCCAGAGGGTTGTTGAAACTTTTCTTGTTGTCAAGAAGATGGAAAACAAGTGTTGGTGAGTATGTGGAATAATAGGATCTTTGGAACACTGTTAGCAAGGATGTAAATGAGGGCAGACAGTGTTGAAAAAACAGAGATTCCTGTTTGAAAAAAATGGAAATTTTGTATGATCCAACAATACCACTCCAGATATATATCCAAAAGGTATGAAAGCATTCATCCAAAAGGATAGTTGCAATCTTATGTCTATGGAAACTCCCTACACAGTAGTCAAGGGAAATACCTTAAGTGCTTGATAACTATATATACCTTGCTAGATGTCTGGATAAACAAGTAATATATGCCTATCTATATCAATATTATATTCCTCTCCCCTTTGTTGTTGCAATGACTGAGTCCCACACATGCCTGGCTGTGGTGCTTATGCTTTTAGTTATGCTTCTCGCTGAGTACCACAGATCAGGTTGCTATGCTTACACACTCAGTCATGGTGCCCCCTGGGTTACATAGTAACTGTAACTCTTACAGCTACTGTGCTTGCATTATCAGAAGAGCCCTTGGAACTATGTTCAGCATAAGCAGCAGTAATGGGGACAAATTCCTGCTTGTAAGGAAGATGCTTTCAGCCACTGAACTAACCCCCAAAGTTAGACTTGAAATGTGCTGTACTCATGCCTCTGAAATATTGATGAATGGATAGACAACTGTTACCAGAATTGGATGGTGAACCTATTACTGGCAACATCATCAATCTCTATAACTAGCTTAGGCACACTTTGATTAATTTATCTTCCAAATGACATTCTCTTTGAACAACAAATATATTTCTGTGAATGTATAATTTAGCAAGTGATGTGAATTTATGTAATTTAGCACTGTAAAAGAGAAAGAATGGGCTTAAATTTGGCAATCTCAATAAGATATTAATTATTATTATTTGTGCAATTCAATCCAAACCACTGAAATGTTGATAAATTCACTATCACTGTCCTCCAGTTGTTCATCGATTTGCTCGAGTGGGCCCAGTAACGTCTCCATTGTGACAATTGTTACTGTGTTTGGCATATTGAAATGTTGATAAATTCACTATCACTGTCCTCCAGTTGTTCATCGATTTGCTCGAGTGGGCCCAGTAACATCTCCATTGTGACAATTGTTACTGTGTTTGGCATATTGATTACATCACGGGTAGCTTGCCAGGCTTTGCCATGCTGGCAAGATACTCTCGGTAGCTTGCTGGGCTCTTTATGAGAAGGGAAAAGGAGGCAGGGAATCTCCTGGGTTATGGGAGTGGTCTTCTACAGAACTACCAAAATTTTTAAATTTCATTTTGGGGGTCACAGTTTGGGGGTGCTCAGGGACTTCTGCCTTGGTGCTTGGGGGTCATATTGTGTAGGGGACTGAACCCAGGCTTCCCTTATACAAAGCATGCAGTCAACCCATTCAGCTTTTTTTCCAGCCCCCATAAAATTAATTTTAAATTGATATTTTGTTATTTTCCACCTTCGTTTGAATAATTTAGCAATATCCTCTGATATTTCACTGCTGAGAACAGCAGAAAGTGCTGGTAAGAGCAAAAGATTCAGTATGTTGACTAAGAATGTGCTAGAGCAATGGTCTTCAACCACCAGTGCAGGACGGTTCTCAAACCACTGGTCTAACACCTTGGTTATATCTGCTGGTGCATGGACAGGTACTAGTCCTTGGGTGTAAAAAAGGCTGAAGATCACTGTAAAAAGGTCAGAAGTTGGGTTAATTAACCAAATACACAGGAACAAAAAGATGCAAAAATGCAAGGAGTACATTCCCCAGACCAAACAACAGCCTAGTCGCCAATGTTTTGCTGCTCCCTACTGGTTCTAGTTGGAACTCTTTGGAAATATCCCTGGTAAAAGACTCCAGGGTACAATTCTTATGAAAGTTTCCCAGGATGGCCAGGAAAAACCTCAGAGAAGGGCAGACTGTACTTGTAAGGGACCATTTCAGTAACCAGTGAACACTCATAGAGCCTTTGAATTGGATGTTCAGAAGACAAGAGAGTTGTCCACGCCTGCCCCAAATCTCAAAAGTTTATACGGGCTTTAACTGGGTTTAGTCACATGCACCATCAGAGTCTTAACAACACATTCTTTTTTTCTTATGAGTCCTTGGGAACAGACAAAGGCAGGTGAAACACAAATTCTGAGGTGATGGAGAATGAGCTATTGTCTAGACCCAGTTCTCCTGATTAGCTGTCAGGTCAAAAGACAGCCACATTCTTCAGCTGCCTTCCCCAGAAGTTCCACATCCCACCATGAAACAGAGTGTCCATTGGTAGTTCTAACACAAGACACTTTAAAGGCAGAACCACAGATCTGAACATGAGTCAGTCGACAAAGGTGTAATATTCTGAATGCCTTTGCTTATGGTCTTACCCATGCAAGGCACCAGAGTTTCCCTGCTGGGGCAAACAATCAGTGTGTGATCCTGGTCGGGAAGCATGCACGTGCTCATCCTCACCAGCTTCTGAACTGGGAACACAGATCTCCCTGCAGCTCTCTTGGCTCCACAGGGTGCATTCATCTGCCCACGTGCTTTGTCTCTGAGAGCTCCATCACTCATCCTCCTGCACCTAGCCTGTCGCTAGGCTAGGGAGGCTAGAAATCTGGCCCTAGCATCCCAGCATGCACTAGGCTGCTTCTCTGGGCTGTGTCTGTTCCTGCTCTGCCCTACTAGAGAGGCAAGTCAGGGTAAAGGGCTTCCCAGACCATAGTGATCAGGGTCTGTGTCTCCAAATAAGCATCTCCAACTCTGATTTCTATTATTCAGGAAGAGAAAATAAATTTTATAGATGATACATATAGTAAGATGAAAAGAAAGCAGTCAGTGAAGTTATAGGGGCTGAGTTATATATAAATTAATAAAGGGAAAAATCTTTTCTGCATTCCTAAGTAACTAAATTATTTTTGCATATTTATTAGCTTAAATCATTTATTTTTAAATTTTTCCGTGCTTTTTAAATTAAAGCACTAATTTACAAAGTTATTCATAGTTGAGTTTTAGGCACAGTATTGCAGCACTGATCCCACCACCAGTGTCAATTTCCCTCAACCAGTGCATTCAGGTTCCTTTCCAATATCCCCACACCCAACCTCCATCGTGCCCTCTTGACAGGCACCTTTCTATGTTTGGTTATTAAAGTTTGGGTTTCTTGATTTCAGTGTTGTTGACTCTGTGATTTGGATATTTGGCTCTGTCATTCCTTAACACTGCCTTCTCCTCCCTATACTTGGAGCCATTAAGTACCTAAATTCTTAATTACCTCAACTGTGCCATATTGGACACAATCTGATTTAACATAACTATGTTTCTTTACTTAAAACTTATTTTGTGTTCCCACATTTAGGTATGTAAAACTGGGAGCCCAAGAACTCTTTGCTGTTGTTATTGTCTTGTTTTTGATTTACAATAGTGGAGAGTTCCAGGCTTAAGAGTTCCACCTCTGTATGTTTACACTACTCTGCACCACACCCACCTCCAAATTCCACTGCCTTCCTGGCCCCCAGAAGACTGATTCACTCATTCTGTCCTTTCAGGAACCACCATAGTGTCCATGAGTCCAGTTAGGTTCGCTGGATTTTGTCACTTAGTTTGCTTTAGTTTTTTATATTCCACTTGAGTGAAATCATCTCTTAATTCCTTACTTATTTCACTGAGCATAACCACCTCTTGTTCCAAAAGACATAATTTAATCTTAAAACTCATACATACTCACAAATAAATCTCGGAAGAGAGCAATGAACTGCAGAGATGTTTCCTCAACCTGTGCCAGGCTGACTTTATCTGGGTGCTTCAGAGGGGGGCAGGAGTATCTCTTCACCTGCTCCAAAAGAACTCCAGCAGCCGCAAACCTCCAGAACACAATTGGCACCATGTTTATGGCTGACTTTCACTGGCTCATCCTGAGCCCCGCACACATGAAAATAAATCCACTGAGGAACCCAGGTATGTAGGACATATGACTGAAATCTTCAGGTTCACACAGAGTCAGGAATGGGCACCTTTTCTCATCTCCCTGTGCTTCCGGGTCTCTGGCAGTCATGCCCACAAACTTCTTCTGGGCTCCATGTAAGTGCATTAATGGCCATGATCAGGAGACTCACAGATAAATCTGGAAGAGAGCAACACACTGCAGAGATGCCTCTGGACCCCAAAATCATCACAATCACGATCACGATCATCCTGTTGTTCGTCAATTGTCTCGAGCAGGCACCAGTAATGTCTCCTTCTACCTAGCCCTGAGATTTTAAAAGAGCCATTTCAACACTCTTTCAGGATTAGGAGGATGAGACCCATCATTGTTACTACTGGTATTTGGCATATTGAGTACGATACGGGAAGTTTGCCAGACTCTGCCGTGTGGGCAGGATACTTTTTGTAGTCTGCCAGGTTCTCCAAAGGAAAGATAATAAGATGTTGTGTGGCCGCATTAGCTTCCGGGAGCTGGGTTTTATAGTCTCTGCGTCTTGGCTGTTGATGGGACCAACCTAACGCTGTCGGCAGCTGGTGGGTGTGACGCCTACCTACTGGAAGATGGGGGGGTCTGGGTGGAGAAGGCCCAGTCCCAATCTGAGTAGGCTTGGAGACCTCAGCCCCTGGACCCGCATGCCTGGGTTCCTCTGCCAGTTCTTTCATGCATGAGGCCCGTCCGGACATGTGGAGAGTGGTCCCAGCATGGCTGTGGCTGGCTCCAGAGGTCCTCAGCTGCTGGGGCTCTGCTCAGGGCGGGGCGGGAGGAGAGAAACTCAACCCTCCCCCCTCCAAGGGGCCCCGGTGAGGACAGCCAGGCGAGGGGACAGGAGACTGCACTATTCTCCTCCGGGAGCTGGGTTTTATACTCTCTGCGTCTTGGCTGTTGATGGGACCAACCTAACGCTGTCGGCAGCTGGTGGGTGTGGTGCCTACCTACTGGAAGATGGGGGGTCTGGGTGGAGAAGGCCCAGTCCCAATCTGAGTAGGCTTGGAGACCTCAGCCCCAGGACCTGCATGCCTAGTTCCTCTGCCAGTTCTTTCATGCATGAGGCCCGTCCAGATGTGTGGAGAGTGGTCCCAGCATGGCCGTGACTGGCTCCAGAGGTCCTCAGCTTCTGGGGCTCTGCTCGGGGTGGGGGTGGGGGGAGAGAAACTCAACCCAAAATCATCATCCAGTTAAAAATTTAACTCCAGCTCTGGCACTGTAATGAAAATTGAGAATTTCTGGAACATGTGACTGCAAAAGCTGCCACAAAACAGCTTATACTTTATGCCACTGATATACCAAGGGTAGTACACCACATTTGCTGGGGTGTAAGGTAGAAAGCAACCGATCTTGATAAAAGAGATATATTATATATTAGAACACAAGGCTCAACCTGTAACAACATGTTTGTGATCTCTTACACAGAGTCTTAAGGGCTCCAAGGTGAGATACAACAATTTTCAAACACTTTTCTCTAAGGAAAACTTTTTAGATCTTTTTTAGTTGATTATTCATAACAAGCAATACAAAATAAATGATTTAGCATCTGCCTTTGCAGCAGACTTGAATGGTGGTGGGAAAACTCAAAATAATGGTGATTAGAAAGTACAATGGTGGTGGGATTGGTGTTGAAATATTGAATGTTATAAATTATTGTGAACAACTTTATGAAAATGAAATTAAAAATACATACGTAGCTATTTGATTTATTTATTTTATTTTAAGTTTGGGGCTACCCCCATGGTACTCAGGGGCTACTCCTGGCTGTGTTCCAGGGCACTCTGAAGTGTCATGGCTGGAACCCCACCTCCTATGTGCAGTGCATGTGCAACAGCCTTCTGAGCTATTTACTGGGTCTGGGTTCAGTTTTTCAAGTGTCATAGTACACTCCCATTGCGTCTATGATATATATATGTATATATATATATTTCTTCATCTAACAATCTCTCCGCTGATATTTAAGTTTTTCCTATTATAAAAATCCTGCTTTTAATATAAAGGTGAAAATATTCTTTTGAATACTGTTTACCTAAATGGTTTACATTACAGTTTACATACTCATCAGCAATGTCAGAGGTGTCTTTTTTGCCATACCCTAGTCAACAATTGGTTCTAATCTTTATGTGCTTAGCTATTCTCACAGATGTGAAATATCTTGCTGTGGTTTTGATTTGCACTTCTCTGTAATAAGTGATAAGGCGCATTTTTTGGTGTCCTCTTTGGAGAAATGTTGATTCAGTGTGTGTGTGTGTGTGTGTGTGTGTGTGTGTGTGTGTGATTTTGGGCCCCTCCTGGCGATGCTTAGGACTTACTCCTGGCTCTGCACTAAGGAATCACTCCTGGCGGTGCTCAAAGGGTCATGGGATACTGGGGATCCAACCAGGGTCAATCACATGTAAGGCGAATGCCCTCTCCACTGTATTATTGCTCAAGCCTCTGATTCAGCATTTTTATAATTTTTTGATTGGGGTGTTGCTTTGTTATTGTTGAGTTAAAGAAATTATATGTACACCTTTGATTTTAGCCTCACTATCAGATGCATTGGGCTGGAGCGATAGCACAGCGGGTAGGGCGTTCGCCTTACAAGCGGCCAACATGGCCGACCCGAGTTCGATTCCTCCGCCCCTCTCGGAGAGCCCGGCAAGCTACCGAGAGTATTCGATATGCCAGACACAGTAACAACAAAGTCTCCAATGGAGACGTTACTGGGCCCGCTGGAGCAAATCGACGATCAACGGGAGGGCCTTTACCTTTACCTTATCAGATGCATTATGTATAAAAACCTTATCACATTTAGTGGACAATCTTCTTATTCAGCTGTTATTTTCTTTAATTGTGCAGAGATTTTGGTTTATGTAGTCTCATTTGCTCATTTTTATTTTCATTTCCCTTGGTGGGATTGAATCCCCAAAGATATATCGAAGGTGGATGCTTAAAATATATTGCCTTTGTTTTCTTTATGTATTTTATATTTTGGGGTCTTATAGCCAAATCTTTAATTCATTTTACAATTAGTTTTGTGCATAGAGTTAGACAGTAATCCTATTTCTTTTTTGTATGAAGTTTATCCAATTTTCCCAACATCATTTGAGTAAGAGTTTTTCCTTTCTCCAATATGATCACAGCTTCTTTGCCATAGACTAACTTTTGGTATCTGTGTGGATTACTTCAAGCTCTCAATTCTGACTAAGTGATCTGTTCCTGCACCATACTTATTACATTACTTTTGCTTTGTAGCATAGTTTGAAATCTAATATTGTGATAACTCTATTTCCTTTCCACCCCCAGTTGCTTTAGTTATCTGGGATCTTTTGTGTTTCCAGTCATCGTACTATTTGCTTTATTTCTTTAAAATAATGTAATTTTAATAAAAATAGAACTGAATTTGGTAACATTTCTTCCGATAAAATGGCCATTTAAAATTATTATCCCTACCCATGAGCACAGAATAGTTTTCAATCTTCTAGTGCTTTTATTTATTTTAACAATGCTGTATAGTTTCCATTGCATAGGTTTTTCACCTCCTCTGTTAATTTTTTTTCTAGTATTTCTTCTTGATACAATTGTAAGTAGAATTCTTTTCTTGAATTCTAGAGTTCATCACATACAGGAATGTAACCAATTTTTACACATTGATTTTATAGTCTATTAAGCTACTACATTCATAGATTTTAGTGGAGTCTTGGGGGCGTTTCTAGTGAGTTATTGAGTGTTGCTCAGAGAAACAACTGTAAAAATAGACCCTTACCTGGGGAAGAAAATTCACATTGGTATTGTCAGTAACACAGCTTGGACCTAAATGATCAATTGTATTTAGGCAGTTGTCAGAGTCATACCTCCAGCATACACCCTGAAATCATATATTGACTGGAAAGGAAAATATAGCATGTGAATGTATCAAAGTATACAGAGGAGGGGGCAGAGAAAGTTCAGTAGGCAAGGTGCTTGCTTTGATTGTGACTGACCCAAGTTTGACCCCAGCACTGTACATGATCGTCCAAGCCCTGCCTCAGGATATGCCTGTGATTAGCACCCAGAAAGGATTCCCGAGTGCAGAGTAAGCCTGAGCACTTCCAGGTGTGGCCCAAAGACTTTTAAAAAAAGTATACTAAGAACTATTTATCATAATTGTACCAAAACATGGTGCGCAGCTTATCTTGTTTTACAGAGGATTTTAACATTCCTGGAACACCACTAAATTCACTGTTCACCTGAATCACAAGGCCCTTTAAGCCGGTCAACACTTTTCAAGGCTCTTGTCTGCCTATCCCATTCATCTTATGCATGGCAAGTATTAATGTCCCCATGTAATATTAGATCAAGGGTGTTTTGCACTTCCACTGAGGGCTCTTCAGTTGGTCTAGTGAATCATCCTCAGTGGACAACAAGCAGAGGCTAGTTTCCCATAAGGTCTTCTCACTGGTACTTCTCCTGTGATTACGTATCTTACATAGCAAAGGGATTTTGCAGGTGTAATTTAGCATTACTAATTAGTTGGCCTGTGAAAGTATCTTAGCTGGGATAATCTGGTCTAATCTAATCAGACAAGTCCTTCCAGATAGATAACGCTTTGGAATGGGCAAGTCAGAGGTTCCAGGAGCTCAGCTGGGTTGGGAGAGAGAGCTGAGCTATTTTGTTGTTGTTGTTGTTGTTGTTGTTGTTGTTGTTGGGATAGCTGATGAGAGCAACAATACTATCATGAGTATTAAATTATATTTTATGATGCAGAGCCTGGCAATCTCCCCGCAGTGTATTTGATATGCCAAAAACAGTAACAATAACGGGTCTTATTCCCCTGACCCTGAAAGAGCCTCCAATACAGCACCGTTGGGAAGGATGAGCAAGGAGAGGCTGCTAAAATCTCAGGGCTGGGACAAATGGAGACTTTACTGGCGTTGCTAGAGCAAATCCATAAACAACGGGATTACAGTGATACAGTGATGCTGAAATGCAAGACTTTCCCATAATTTCATGGGATTGCCATGCCCTCAAGGCTTAGGTGGAGCAGCCTTGGAAGGAGAATGTCAAAAAAATGTTCTTGGCATTTCTATAGAGCAGAAGATGAACAGTGGTAGGGTGGGTGGACTCGGAGAGCAGTAGAGAATAGATAACTAAGTCAGAGGAAGAGAAAGGATCTCCCAGGCTTCCTCTTTGTTGCTCCAACATGGCTTGCAAACTTTGCTGATGTGGAGGAGATGAGCAGGAAAGAAAGGAGAGTGGAGATGGGTCATCAGACAGGGTCCTTCCTAGTCAATGGGGAAACCCGGCAAGGAAAGGGGAAAGGGGAGAGAGAAAGCAGGTAGGAGGGAAGATTCCTGCAGTTTTGTTATCTTAGGCTTTGCCTAGAGATGTGAGTCTGAGTTACTGAAAAGTTTCAGGGGGGCAGGGAGTGATAGTCATGACAGGAGAGGTGACATTCATCTTAGTGGAAACTCTTGTGACTGGTGAACTTGGGTTTATCAATACAAGAAAAATCATGTGGCAGAGGGTCAGGCATGAGAGAGAATCTATTTCTCCAGGCCAGGAAGGAACATTTGAGTGGGGAACCCGCAAGTCAGTGCAGCTGTTGCTGGTTCCTAGAAGGTAGAGCCCAGCTGCAGATCTCGAGGGTCTCCTGATTCGGAATCTGATTCTGAAATGTCCCAGAGGCTCTGGTCATAGTGTTTTCCTTAGAAGATGGGAGTGTGAGTGAGAATAGCAGAAGAAGGCAGGAACTGGGCAGAGGGAGACAGGGTTGTCCATGTGAGCTTTGTACCCTGGCATCTGCATCTGGCAGCCACAGATGCAATAGAAGCTGCCACCTCGTCCAGAAAGGAATCTATAGCACAGATCAGAGGGAAAACAAAGGTGATTCTTTCACCCAGAAGAGCAGAAGGGGCAGAGATGGCATCCTGGGCATAAATGTGTGTGATAAGACCTCTGGTGAGGTTTCTGTTTCATCTTGAGCTTCTCTTGCTAGGATATTGTCCCACCACAATTGACTTTGACTATTCACCTAAAAAAGCTTGGGGTGAGAAGTGGGATTTGGGTTCTGTATTTCAGTTTCTTTGCAGCATTAATTAACTATGAGGCTTTATTAATTCTCAGTAAATTATAAGAGATTCTGGAAATCATAAGGTAGTGGTTTTTTTTTTCTTTTGTTTCTTGACCACCATCCAGTGGTGCTCAGGGTTACTCCTGGCTCTGCATTCAGGGATCACTCTTGGCAAACTTGGGAGACCATATGGGATGCCAGGGATCGAACCTCAACTGACTGCATGGAAGGCAAATGCCTTACCATTGTACTATCTCTTCAGCTCCCCAGGTACCTTCCTACATAGACACTTAGAATAGGACTGGAGGAAATCAACAAGGAATAATTTGCTGGGGCAGAAAAGTGGTCCAAGTCCCGAGTCAGCACTAACACTGGGAGATTAAGAGCGGGGGATAGAAGCCAGCAATGGAGGAGAAGGGAAGGCCAGTGCAGTCAGACAAACACACGGAACAGCAACAAACAGAGTACAGGGTGGTAAACTGGAAAGTGAGTGATAGAACATGTAGTTCACATATAATTATATCTGTATTACATGATTCATACCTCTAAAGATCTATTTTTAAAAAGAGTTTAGCAGGGCCAGAGCAACAGTATAGCAGGTAGGGTGCTTGCCTTACATGCACCAATCTGGGTTCGATGACCAGCATCCCATATGGTCCCTCGAGCACTACCAGGAATGATTCCTGAGTGTAGAGCTAGGAGTAACCTCAGAGCAGCACTAGGTGTGGCCAAAAAACAAAAACAAAAACAAAACAGGGATGGAGCATTAGTACAGTGGGTAGGGTCTTTGCTTTGCTCATGGCCAAACTGTGTTTGATCCCTGGCATCCCATTTGGTTCCCTGAGTACTTCCAGGAAAAATTTCTGAGTGTAATGCCAGAAATAATCCTGAGCACCACTGGGTGCAAAAAGAGCTAAAGTAAAATAAAAAACAAGATAGCAACAACAAAAAAGAGTTCAGCATATAGCTGACTACATTTTTCACTCTTGAATAATAACCCAAAGGAATAAAAACATGTTTATATATGTGGTGAATATTCACAATATTTTTTTTTCTTTTTGGGTCACACCCGGCAATGCACAGGGGTTACTCCTGGCTCATGCACTCAGGAATTACTCCTGGCAGTGCTCGGGGGACCATATGGAATGCTGGAAATCGAACCCAGGTCAGCCCCGTACAAGGCAATTGCCCTACCCTCTGTGCTGTCGCTCCAGCCCCGAGGCAAGGTATTTTTAAAAGGATATTGTGAGGGGCTGGAGCAATAGCACAGTGGGTAGGACGTTTGCCTTGCACAGACAGAGGCTGACCCGGGTTCGATCCCCGGCATCCCATATGGTCCCCCTGAGCACTGCCAGGAGTAATTCCTGAGTGCAAAGCTAGGAGTAACCCTGAGCATTGCTGGGTGTGACCCAAAAAAGGAAAAAACGTACCTTGTCTTTCAAGAAACTCAAATGTCCATTTTCTAGAAATAAGTATTTTGCAATGTGTCTATGCAGATCAAATTACTGAGGCATATTTATAGAATGGCTCTTTCAAATGAAAATATGTAATATCAAAAACATACTTTTGAACAGGAGAAAGACATCAAGGTCTCTTTGTGGTTTATTTCATTTCCATGAAGATTAGACATCAGCCAAACTGATGACTGCTAATATAAATTAAAAGAGGCTGCATGTGGTGAGGTGGGTGGGTATTAATCAAAATGTTAAGGAAGGCTATTTTCTGAGTTAATGGACATGACTCATATGTTAGCTATTTGATCCTGTAGGTGGGTATAAAATTTTAAACTTTTGCCAAGTCATTTTCCAAGTCAAACACTTAAGATTGATGTGTTTGGGGTTGGAGCAATAATACAACAGGTAGAGTGCTTGCCTTGCATGCAGCCAACCCATGGTTTGATTCCAACATCCCCTGAGCACCACCAGGAAAGTCTCCTGCATGTAGTTCCAGGAGTAATCCCTGAGCACTGCCAGGTGTGGTACAAAAACCATGAGTCTTTTCTCTTTCGAACAGCATCCTCTTGTTAAACAAGAGCAAAAACTGGTTGTTGTCACAGTCAGCATGTGACACTTTGATGACCATTGGTGGGAGCAGGGCAGGGCAAGGGGTGGTGGAAGTGACTCAGACATTATCAGGAAAATTGGTCTTTCTTTCTTTCTTTCTTTCTTTCTTTCTTTCTTTCTTTCTTTTTTTCTTTCCACATCTGGCAATGCACAGGGGTTACTCCCGGCTCATGCACTCAGGCATTACTCCTGGCGATGCTCGGGGAACCATATGGGATGCTGGGGCATTTGTGTGCAAGGCAAATTCCCTACGAGCTGGGCTACCGCTCCAGCCCCGGCATTTCTTTCTAATGATAAAGAAAACTGTGCTTGGGACAGAGCAATGAAAGCCTCAAAAATAATGCCCTCTTCCTCACAGCGCTGTCACATTTAGAGAGAAGGGAAGATCATAAAAAATAAAATGAAATATTTGGCGTATTTGGAGGCAATAATTTTCTCCCACACTTTATTTAAAAAATGTGATTTACAAAGTTGTTCATGATGATCTGTTGCAGGCATTCGATATTCCAACACTAACCCCCATCACCAAAGTCACCTTCCCTCTATCATTGTCAGGCGCCAATAATTTTTACTGTGTAAAAAATCCATTAACTCTTTAGTTTGTGATAGTGGTAGTGTTAGTAGTAGTCATTGTAGTGGTGGCAGCAGTACTTGTAGCACTTGTAATACTTGTAGTAGTGTTAGTGCTAAACATAAAGTCCCAGGTGTAGAACTAGAACCTTCTACATTGTAACTTTCATTATCCTTTACTGAGAATTAATGACACCCTGTGGCCTCCTGGAACTACTGTGGGAAAATCAAAGTATGACACTGATACCCTTCCTATCCCTAGTTATCTGGACTGAAAGCTGAGACCAACTTTGGGGCTGCATCCTGTCAAGATGACATCAGGATGAGAAACAGGAACATCACCAGTGTCCTTGTCACAGTCATGCCCAGGACAGTGCTTCTGCCCCTTCTGCTCTTTCTCTGGGACATGTTGCATGGAACCGTCTTTTGTTTTGCCTCTGATCTATACTTGAAATAAAATACAACTTTCTGGATAGGGTGACAACTTTTATCAAAGCTGCAGCAACCAGTGCTGGTGTGGATGCAGGGAGAAAAAGACCCTCATTCACTGCTGGAGGGAGAATGCCAACTGGTTCAGCCTTTCTGAAAAAACTGGAAATACGGACATTCCTAAAATATCTAGGAATTGAGCTTCCACTTGATTCCATTTTTTTGAAATATACCCAAGGGCCCTAAAACAAAATGAAAAAAAGACATTTGCATTTCTATATTCCTTGCAACACTATCCCACAAATACACGCGCACACACACACACACATATATATATGTATATATATATATATATATATATATATATATACACTAGCACTGTAGCACTGTCCTCCCGTTGTTCATCAATTTGCTCGAGTGAGCACTAGTAACATCTCACAACAAATTGTGAGACTTCTTGTTAGTGTGTTTGGCATATCGAGTATGGCACGGGGAGCTTGCCAGGCTTTGCCGTGCGGGCGAGATAATCTCGGTAGCTTGCCGGGCTCTCCAAGAGGGGCGGAGGAATCGAACTCGGGTTGGCCATATTGGGCGCGTGCAAGGCAAACGCCCTACCCGCTGTGCTATCGCTCCAGCCCATATATATATATATATATATATATATATATATATATATATATATTCCCACAATACTATAGCCAAAATCTGGAAACCCAAGTGTTCAAGAATAGATGACTGGATAAAGAAGCTATGGGACATGCATACATAGTGGAATATTACTCGGCCATAAGAAAAGATAAAGTCACGCAGTTTGCTGCTACATGGAGGTACCTGAAGAGTATCATGGTGAGCGAAGAGGGAGAGAGACCAACACAGAATGATCTCTCTCATATTGGTATATAAAGAAACATGATAGTAGAATAAATAATAGCCAAGACAATGGAAACAAAGAACATGGAACTGCTGTTCAGTGGGAAACATGTTCCTTGAGGGGGTTGGGGAATAGGACAGGGACAGGCAACGTCTGTGGTGGAGGGAAGATCAACCGGGAGGAGGAGGAGCTGGAAGGGGGTAAAGTATTATGTATAAGGTCTTATTGGCAACAGACTTATCTTATATATGTACATATGTATATATGTATGTTTGTATAATATATATTTTTATATAAAACTGGCGGGAGGGAGGAAAATGAGGTGGAGCGTTGGATGGGGGTCATGAACACTGGTGAAGGGGATCAGTGTTGTAAAATCCTATACCTAAAACCTAATCATGAATAACTTTATAATTTCACAGTGGCTTAAAAACACCAAATTTATTAAAAATCAAAACTGCAGCTGCCAGATACAGACCAGTGCAAGAAGCCTCTGAATGGTTTTGGTGTAGCTGCCAGATGCTAAGCTCACTCAGTCTTTTGGGGTTATTTTTGTTTATTCAGCTTAGGGGCTAGGGCAGGAGTGGGGGGACCATGTGGTGGCTGGGACTGAGCAGGGTTTTATCCTGGACTCCCTCTCAGTGCTCAGAGACGTTTATACCCACCCAAGTCTCAGGGTTGGGTGCAGGGAGGCTGGGTGAAGCGGAGCCTACCTTGAGAGCATAATCCACATCATGTATCACATATGTGAATTCTCACTTCCCTGACGCCAGTGGGTACAGGGGTGGGTGGTACATAGGTGTCAGCTGCGTCTGAGCCAGAGCTTGAGGACCAGGAGGCCTGGGGCTGGGTTGTGGGCACTTCTCCAAGGCCACCTCATGCGCTGTCTCTTGGGAGGAGCCCGTATCAGCCTGGCTAGGCCTCTTTCCTCTTCCACCTCATCTCTTCCCACAGCCGAGCATCACCCCCACAACTCCTTGGCACATCTAGAACCAGCTGTTGCAGATGTGTTAGGAAGGAGCCTGGGCAGCAGGAGGTTGAGCCAGGCTTAGCCTTGATGGGACCAGCCCAAGGCTCGGTGATAGGACAGAGCTGCTTCTGGCCTCGCTCCTTACTCTGAGTAGCACTCGAAGAAAATAAAACAAAACAAACGTTTATGTTTTGTGTGTTTAGTGGTGGGGAACCCAGTTGGCACCTCCCCAGCCCCTCAGGCAAGTGGCCCAATGAACTTTCAGTGTCGCTCAGGCCCTGCCACGCTGGGGACCATCCCGGGACCCCGAATCTCCAGGGTCACCACTCAGTGCTCAGGGAAACATGTGGAATCAAACCAGGGTAAGCCACATACAAGGCATGTTCTCTTTCAGCCTCAGTTTCCCCATCTGGAAAGTGGATGTCATCAAACCAATCTCTCAGAGTTGTTGGGATGCTTGAGCCCTGGCCAGTGCTGTGGGTGTCGCTGTCATGGCCGTGGACCCGTGCTTCTCCCACCCCCTGACACACACACACACACACACACACACACACACATACACACACACACACATACGCACACTTCCCTCCCTGGGTGGGAAGCATTAGTTGTGCCCCCTGGTCCCTGCGCAGAGCCGTCAGCTTCAGTTCCTGGGTGAAGGCAAGAGGCTAAGGAGACCAGAAATCACACGATGCATCATATGTGCATTTTCATGATTTTCTGACCAGTAATGACCATTTGATCTCTCTATGATGTTCTGTTGAAGGCCAGTCAAGTGAGAGTCAAAGATTATTGCCAGAAACTTAGCTGGAGCAGATCAATTTATCTATTTATCCCATCTCAGGTTTAGTTCTCCCACCTCAGTTGGAAGACTAGTTAAGGTACATTCTTGCTACTATGCAGCTGTTAGGAGAGATGAAGTCATGGAATTTGCTTATAAGTGGATGGTCATGGAGAGAATCATGTTAAGTGAAATGAGGCAGAAGGAGAGGGACAGACATAGAAGGACTGCACTCATTTGTGGAATATAAAGTAATATAATATGAAACTGAAACCCAAGGACAGTGGACACAAGGGCCAGGAATATTGCTCCATGGTTGGAAGCCTGCCTCAGGAGCAAAGGGGAGAAGGCAGCTGGAATAGAGAGGGGATGACTAAGTCAGTGATGGTTGGAGGGATCGTTCTGGATGGGAGATGTTGCTAAAAGTAGATAAAGAACCAAACGTGATAGCCTCTCAGTATCTGAATTGCAAACCATAATGCCCCAAAGTAGAGAGAGAGTATGGGGGAAATTGTCTGCCATAGAGGCAAGGGAGGGGTTAGAAAGGGGGGAGTATACTGGGGACATTGGTGGTGGAGAACGTGCACTGGTGGAGGGATGGGTGTTCAATCATTTTATGACTGAAACTCACGCATGAAAGTTTTGTAACTGTATCTCATGATGATTCAATTAAAAACTAATAATGAATAATTTTTTAAAAGGTACATTCTTGCCTATCTTTACCTACATGAGATTCTAGATTTTTTAAAATTAAATTAACATGCTTAGCATTTATATTTCAGGTGCAAATCATTCAAAAGCAACATGTGTCTATAGATTGCTCATGATCAGAGCCAGGCTGAAAGCACTGTGTTAGCATACAGTTCTTACCCCAGGATTTTGTGAAAATGAATAATTCACATTAAATGGCTCTAATTCTCTTTGATAGAACAGGGAGCGATATGTAACTATCTGTACAGTCAGTTTGGGAACAATACTAAATAAATCATTTCCCAGAAATTTTCATTTCAGTATCCTGCCAAAAGCTGTTTCATTGTCAGAGCGCTCACTGCTATTGGTGACGCTCCCTTCTCTGCTAACTTTAAAGTTACCAGCAGAGTTGCAAGTCTCGGGAGGCAGCCCAGGTGCAGAATGCATGCCCAGCATGTGCAAGCCCTGAGTTCAGTCCCCACCACTACATGGTCCCTGGAGCACCTCATAAGCAGCAATGCATCAGCCCCCAGAAACTTCTGAGGAGGCCCCTATGAAAAGAAAAAAACAGAGTAAAAATAGTTTGTGTTGGTTTCAGACTGTGGATACTTATGCCAAGGCCAGAGGCCTAAAAGTGCCTGAGAAGGTTCATCAGAGTCCGGGTGAATTTTCTATAGACATTTCCCTTGTGTTCATTATCTATTTTGTAAATATTTTTGTGTGGGGGTGATATTCCCAAGCAAAGCTCTGAGAAATTGGGGGCCATTCTTGGCGAAATTCACTTCAGCTACTCAGGACTAAATATTTCAAAGCTCTGGCTCAGTAGTTCTAGGAACCTCCAGGCTGCCTGATATGGTTCTTAGGGGCCTACAGGGCTAGACCTCACAGTTCTTAGGGGCACGTTATGATGCTGGGGCTTCAACTTGGGGTCTTGCGCATGCCAGGCATGTGCTCCAGGCATTGGAGATATCTTACCAGCCTTCTCCCTTGTTTTCCGATGAAAAAATTTTTTTCTAACTGTATTGAAATGTTTGGCATATAGAGTACATCACGAGTAGCTTGCCAGGCTTTGCCATGGGAGTGAGATACTCTCCGTAGTTTGCCGGGCTTTCCAAGAGAGGCAGAGGAATCAAACCTGAGTTGGCCAGGTCAGCCACGCGTGCAAGGCAAACGACCTACCTACTGTGCTATCGCTCCAAACACAGTAATGAGTCTCACAATGGAGACGTTACTGGGCCCGCTCAAGAAAATCGATGAACAACGGGAGGACAGCAGTAGTAGTCAGAATTGAGACGCAATTAACATAACACAGTGTTTGTTTACGGTATACAGTATGATCTGATTTGCATATAGATTATGAAACAATTTTGTTTCACAAGTGTGCGTGCTACAGTAAGGTTACTAAACACATCTTTCACTTCCCTGGTTACTCTGTGTGTGTGTGTGTGTGTGTGTGTGTGTGTGTGTGTGTGTTAGTGAAGAATTTTTGTTTAAAGATTATTTATTGAATCACTGTGAGATAGACAAAGTTGTTCATGATTGGATTTCAGTCACACAGTATTCCAACACCCATCCCTCTACCAGTGTACATTTCCCAGCACCAGTGTCTCCAGTTTCCCTCCCATCACCCTCCCCCGTGGTCCCCTCCACCTGCCTCTATGGCAGGCATTTCTCTTCTCTGTCTCTGAATCTCTGCCTCTCTGTCTCTCTCTGTCTCTCTTTCTCTCTCTGTCTCTCTGTCTCTTTCTGTCTCTGTCTCTCTGTCTCCTTTTGGGCATTGTGGTTTGTAATACAGATGCTGAAAGGTTATCATGTATATCTCTTTACCTACTTTTAACACTCAGTTCTTGTCCAACGTGACCATTTCCAACTACTACTCCATACTGGTCCCTTCTCTACCTTACTTACCCTCTGCCCCACACATACTTGTGGTAGATGGTAGATTCCAACCATTGACCAGTCTTCCTAGCCACTGTTTTCCCTGGTCTTGAATATTAGCCTTCTACTATATATGTTTTATATAACACAAATGAATGCAGTCATCCTATATCTGTCTCTCTCCTCCTGACTCATCTCATTCAGCATGATACTCTCCATGTCCATCCATTTATAGGAAAATTTCATGACTTCATTTTTTCTAACAGCTATGTAATATTCCACTGTGTAGGTGTGCCATAGTTTCTTTATTCATTCATCTGTTCTTGGCACTGAGGTTGTTTCCAGATACTGACTATCATGAATAATGCTGCAATGAACATAGGAGTGCTGTGTTTTTTGAAGCATCCAGGGCATATTCTAGAAAGGGTATTGCTGGGTCATATGCAAGCTCAATTTCCAGTTTTTTGAGCAATGTCTATAGTGTTTTCCAAAAAAGCTGGACGAGTCAGCATTCCTACCAGCAATGAATTAGAGTCCCATTCTCCCCACATCCGCACCAGCACTGGTTGTTCTTGTTCTTTTGGATGTGTGCCAGTCTCTGTGGTATGAGATGATATCTCATTGTTTTATAACTTGCAGCTCCCTGATGATTAGTGAGGAAGAGCATTTTTTCATGTGCCTTTTGGCCATTCAGATTTCTTCATTGAGGAAATTTCTGTTCATTTCTTCTCCCCATTTTTTGATTGGGTTGGGTGTTTTTTTTCTTGTAAAGTTCACCAGTGCCTTGTGCCTTTGGTATTAGTAGTGAAGAATTTTTAAAGTTTTAATTATTAAAATTTTAGAATTCCAAAACTGTGCGTCCACTCTCACAGCTGTGCGATATCATATACTATTCATAACCAGCAATACAAAACAAATTGTCTAACATTTGCCTTTTTGGAAGGTCTGAGTGTTGGGGAAAAATTACAAATAATAATAATGGGCTGGAGCAAAAGCATAGCAGGTAGGGCATTTGCCTTGTACGCAGCTGCCTGGAGTTCGATTCCTTAGTCCCTCTCGGAGAGCCTAGCAAACTACTGAGAGTATCCCAGCCACATGGCAGAGCCTGGCAAGCTCCCCATGGTGTATTTGATATGCCAAAAACAGTAACAACATGTCTCACAATGGAGATGTTACTGGTGCCTGCTCAAGTAAATCGATGAACAACAGGAGGACAGTGCTACAGTGCTGAAGTGCTACAATGGTGGGACTGGTGTCAAAATATTGAATGTGAACCAACACCCAATAGGAGAGAGAGAACAAAAGGGAATGCTCTGCCACAAAGGCAGTGTGGGCGGGAGCCTTGTGGGCAGCGGGTATGAGCCGGGGGTCAGGGGCGACAAAAACCTCATGGGAAGGGGGGCGTTCCGGTCCGTCTTTCACGCCCTTCCGAGGTCACCAGTTGCCCCCACAAGCGGCTCTCCGGCACGGCCACGACTCCAGAGCACAGAAACCAATCTCTAAATTATCTGACTTTTAGTAGAAATACTTCCAGGGTTAATAAGTAAAATAGCAGAAATCAAAAATTGCGCGGCCACTACCGTGGCCGTACAACAACATTTATTTCTTAAACCCAACTGTAGATAGCAAATCATTTCACAACGCTTTTTCAGCATGTCTGATTTTGGGGGGGGGGTAAAATCTAAATAATAATGGTGCATCTTTTATCGAAACAATGAATCTAGTCAAAGTAGATAGAGTGTTAACTAGAACTCATCTGCCTCACAGGAATTGGGAGGGGTGGGAGGTGGGGTTCTATTGGGGTTTGTGGTAAAAAATAAGTATTGGTAAAGGGAAATGTGTTTTATATTTACATGACTGAGACCTAAACCTGAAAGCTCTGTAACTTTTCCCACAGTGATTCAATAAATAAATTATTAAAAAAAAACAAAGGCAGTGTGGGATGGGGGGTGGGGGGTGGGAGGGATACTGGGACCCATGGTGGTGGAAAATGGGCACTGGTGGAGGGATGGGTATTTGATCATTGTATAATTGAAATCCAAGCACAAAAATTTGTAAGTCTACAACTGTACCTCATGGTGTTTCACTAATAAAAAAATAAATAAAAGCCAGTGTATTGTATTACTCCATAGTACTAATCCATACATAATTACATCATAAAAAATAAAAATGAACTCATCTTTATCTTTAAAAATTACTGAATGTGATCAAAGTAGAGAGAGAGAGAGTAAGGTGGAAATCATCTGCCATACAGGCAGGGGTAGGTTTGGGATGGGGGATATACTGGGGTTTTTGGTGGTGGAAAATGTGCTCTGGTGAAGGGATGGATGTTTGATCATTGTATGACTGAGACTCAAACATAAAAACTTTGTATCTGTTCTCACAGTGATTCAATAAATAAATTAAAAAAAAGAAATTTTAAGGTTTGCACTCAACAACTTTCAAGGATAGTACACCTGTTCACTGTAGTCACTCTGGTGTATGCTAAGCTCCATCATCTTAATTCATCTTACAGCTGGATGTGTGTTCACTTTAATGACCTTTAATAACGTCCCCACATTCCCACCCTTGGAAACCACCAGTCTATGGCTTCTGTTCATTTCCATATAGTAGAATCTACCATCAAGGTGACCATGCTGGCTTTCTATTTCTCTGATTTATTTCACTTACAATAAATGTCAAGATTTCCTTCTCTATAAAGGAATAATATTTCTTTGTATGTGTATATCATAATTTTGTCCTTTTATCCATCTTTACACGCAGGTTTTCCCATATTTTGATTATTGAGAACCATGCAACAATGAATATAGGGTGAACTTTTTCTAAAACAGTGAATTCACGTCTTAAAAATTGGGTGGCTGGATCATATGGGACTTCTAGTGGTAGTATTTTAGCTCTTTTTTCTTTCTTTTTTTAAATTTTATTTTCATATAGTAGTTCACAATATTTGATTGCATTTAATACTTGAACACCAATCCCACCACCATTACACCTTCCCACCATCATTTTTAGGATGTTTCCATTGCGAACTCCAACTCCTGCCCCAAAACAGAAATGAAATAATTTATTTTACATAGTTTGTTATGAATAAACCACTGAAAATGCTCCAAAAAAGTTTCCTTAGAGGAAAGTGTGTGAAGATTGTTGTATTTCACCCAGAAGCCATTAAGCCCATCTACAAAAGATCATTAACATATTGTTAAAGGTTGAGCCTTGTGTGCATATATATATATATATATGTGTGTGTGCGTGTGCATATATATGCGTAAAAATATTTTTCCCTCTAAGATTGTTTGCCTTCTACTCTAAACCCCATCAAATGTGGTGTGCCACTCTTGGAATATGAGTGGTGTGAGGTATGAGATATCTCGCGGCTGTGCAGTCCAGAAATAGGTTCACTCCTCTGTGAGGCTCAGCCTGACTGTGTGGAGAATGGCCGTGAGCATGGTGGTGGTTGAGTTCTAGAGGTTTTCAGTTGCCAGGGCTGGGTCCCTTGGGATGGGGAGGGGCCTCAGCTGCCCCTCTCCAGGGTGCCCTGAATCAAACAGCATGGCACAGGGTCCAACAGCCTGACACAGGCTCTGTGCTCAGGGATCACTTTATGGAGGACCATAAGTGGTGCAGGGATTGAACCCAGCCGCATGCAAGGCAAGTGTGCTTTATGTTGTGCTTATGCTGTATTATTGCTCTGGCCCTAAATTTATTTTGCTTTATTTAAATTTTTTCTCATTATTTTCTTTTTATTTTTGAAACAAAAGCTATTTATTAGATTATATACAACCATTTGATAAATACTTTTCTATTGGTTGATAATCTACCTCATATAAATTTATATTGAAGTTCATGTTTATTACCATGATTTCAGTGCCCTAAGGTAAATGTAATGGATGGGAAATTAATTTCATTAATATCAATCTTCAAAAATGTTAACTTATATTTCCCCCCGCCTTTGGACAGTCAGGTATGGGCCGAAGTGACGAGACGCTCGGGGCCTCACAGGATGGGGGTGGTGCTGGCCCTTGACCTCCCCTGCCCCAACTAGACCCCAGGTTGCTGCCCATGAACGGGCCCTCTGGCTACTGAACAAGCTGCTTAAGGACCATGATCCCAGAGACACACAAACGAAACTCGGATCCCAATGGCTTTTGGCAGAAATTCCTCCATATTTAATTATTAAAATTTCAGAATTCCAAAATCGCTGCGTGACATCATATGCTAGTCATAATCAGCAATAGAAAACAAATTGGACTGGAGCGATAGCACTGCGGGTAGGACGTTTGCCTTGCACGCAGCCGTCCCGGCTGAGCCGGGTTCAATTCCTTCGCCCCTCTTGGAGAGCCCAGCAAGATACTGAGAGTATCTCGCCCACATGGCAAAGCCTGGCAAGCTACCCATGGCGTACTTAATATGCAAAACACAGTAACAAGTCTCACAATGTTACTGGGCCCGCTCGAGCAAAATGGATGAACAACAGGACAGTCACAGTGACAGAAAACAAATGGTCTAATATTGCCTTTTCAGAAGGCCTGAGTGTTGGGGAAAATGTCAAATAATAATAAGGGGTCTGGTGTCAAAATATTGAATGTATCCAAAGTAGACAGAGAGTAATGTGGAAATCATCTGCCACACAGGTAGGGGGAGGGTGTGAGATGGGGAGTATACTGGGGTTTTTGGTGGTGGAAAATGTCACTGGTGAAGGGACAGGTGTTTCATCATTGTATGACTGAGATTTTAACCCAAAAGCTTTGTAACTGTTCTCACGGTGATTCAATAAATAAATTTATAAAAAAAGAAAGAAAATTAAATACAATATTTTGAACTAAAATGCTAGATTAAAAAAATTAAGGAAAAAATGCCAGATTACATATAAGTAGGACATTACAGGTTTTATAGGACATTGAATTTGACCTTATTTTGTAAATGATATGTTTAAAAATTTTATTTGTTTTCATAACAGTCTATAGATTGTGATTTTTTGTTGTTGTTAAATTTAGTATATGGAATATCATAAATAAGATATTGGAAAACTTCCAGATACAAAATAAAAGCAGTATAAACTTGTGTGTGAAAACAATTTTAACTTATAATTTGTTATAAGTACTTATATCAAGTAGGCCTTAAATCAATTTAGGGAGGCCTTAATTTATTTTTACCCAAGTAATAGGAGTACAAACATTTACATATGTTAGGAGTACAATGCTACCACACCATGCCTACTAACCGCACTACAACCCATTGGACCTTCTCAGCGCATGCCTCTCCCTCCATAACCTCAGTGCTATGGTTGGAGTCTGAGGGCTTGGTTTTGGACATGGCTTTTCCCTTTCTCTGCTTTTTTATACTTAAAACATGAGTGAGATCATCCTGGTATTTTTCTTTCTTTTTCTGGATTGCTTAGTACACCCCCTTTAGCTATATCCGTGATTAAGCACAGAGTCTGGACAAACACACCAACACTGAAGAAGGGCTCCTTGCTCTCCACACAGCCACTAACAGTGTTGTTTTAGGACTTTTGACATAAGATTCTCACAGGTGGGAGGTGTAGCTCAACCCTGATAATTGGTCATAGTGAGTTTATCTTCGTTCTATTTATCACTTGCCTCTTGGCCATCTATGTATCTTCTTTGATGAAGTGTCTGTTTAGCTCTTCCCCCCATTTTTAAGTGGGATTGTTTTTGTGGTTGAGTTTTGTGAGTTACTTATGTGTTTTTTATATGGAGCATGTATAATATATTATCAAGTTTATGATATATGATGATACATCATATCACACATTATATGATGATAAAATCTCATATAAATTTGATACAGTCCCATTTATTTTTGCTTTTGTTTTTCTTGTGATTGGAGTTGAATCCTCAAAGATACCACTGAGGTCAATATCATGGGATGCTTGCTATGGTTTCTTCATATTTTTGTTTTGGGAACATGCCAGGCAGAACTCAGGGCCACCAGGCTGTTAATGTTAGTTGATGTTGATACTGATACTGGGATCAAATTCAGTGTCTTCCAGTGCTCTATTATTCTACTTAAATGTATATTATGGTTTTAGATCTAACATGCAAGTCTTTAATTCATTTGAGTTCACTTTGTGCACAATATAAGAGAGTCTAATTCTATTCTTTTGCATGTGGCTATTCAGTTTTCCCAATACTATTGTTGAAGTAACTTCCTTGTCGCCGAAATAGCTCAGTTGGGAGACCATTAGACTGAAGTAACTTCCTTTACTCCATATTATGCACTTGGCTCCGTTGTCACAAATTAAGTATCCCTGTAAATAGCACTGTAGCACTGTCCTCCCATTGTTCATCGAGTTGCTCAAGCGGCACCAGAAAAGTCTCCATTGTGAAACTTGTTACTGTGTTTGGCATATCAAATATGTCATGGGTAGCTTGCCAGGCTCTGCTGTGCAGGCGGGATATTCTTGGTAGCTTGCCAGGCTCTTTGAGAAGGAAAGAGAATCGAACCTGGTTTGGCTGCACTCAAGGCAAATGTGCTATCACTGTTCTATCACTCCAGCCCATCCCTATTAATATGGATTATGTTTCTGATCTCTTAGTCCTATTCCATTGGATTGTATGTCTGCTGTTATTCCAAACCATAGAGTTTTGATTATTGTATCTTTGTAGTATAGTTGAAAGTTAGGGAACATCATGCCTCCCATATTCTCTTTCCTTAAAAGTGCTTTGGTTGGCTATTTGGGGCCTTTGATGGTCCTATATAATTAAAATAATGATCGTTCTATTTCCTTGTAGAATGTCTTTGATCTTC
Source organism: Sorex fumeus (assembly GCF_029834395.1). Classification (NCBI taxonomy): domain Eukaryota; kingdom Metazoa; phylum Chordata; class Mammalia; order Eulipotyphla; family Soricidae; genus Sorex; species Sorex fumeus. The sequence goes on along the minus strand of NW_026606179.1, from coordinate 984,144 downwards.
CATAAGGGATTGAATTAAGTCTATATAATATTTTGAGGAGAATTTGTTCATTCTTCTGATACATAAGCATAAAATATCTTTTCATCATTTTGTACCCTCTTTTTATTTTGAAGAAAGCACATCTGACAGTGCCCAGTGGCTCCTCCTGATTCAGTGCTCAGAGAACTGTGCTGTGTCAGGGATCAATACTGGGCCTTCCACATGCAGAGCATACATTTTAGCTCTACGAGCCATCTCCCAGTCCTGTCTTCTATTTCATTTAACAATGATATATGGTCTTTATTTTCGTTTTGTTGACTTCTAGATAATTCTTTTTTATGCAATTGTAAATAGAATTATTTTCTGGTTTCTTCTTCTACTTTATGATTTTCATTAAAAAATGCAAAAATTTTGTATATTGGTTTGTACTCTGTTTCTTGACTATTTTAATCACCTGAAAATTGTTGCCATTTGACTATTTTAATCACCTGCAATTTAGATTGCTATACAACCTAAACTCCTCTTACTTTTTTTTCTCTTATTGCTCTAACTAGGACATTTAATACTAATACATATAATACAATGAATAATTTTGCTGAGAGTGGACATTATTGTCTGTGCCTGGTCTTAAAGAAAATCTTTAAGTTTTTTACCATTGAGTATGATGACTTTTGCAATGGCCTATGTAAGTTGAATATCCCTCTACCCCTATTTTGTTGAGTGTTTTTTAAATTATAGACAGAAATTTTGCCAAAATCTTTCTCTGTACTAATTGATATAATTATATGACGTTTTCTTACCCTTTGTTCATATGGTTACATTAATTTAATTTACATAGAATAAAGCATTCCTGGGCTGGAGCGATAGCACAGCGAGTAGGGCATTTGCCTTGCACTAGGCCTACACTGCAGACCCGAGTTCGATTCCTCTGCCCCATTTGGAGAGCCCGGCAAGCTACCAAGAGTGTCTCACCCATATAGCAAAGCCTGGCAAGCTACCTGTGATGTATTCGATATGCCAAACACAGCAACAAGTCTCACAATGTTACTGGACCCGCTCGAGCAAATCAATGAACAACAGGAGGACAGGGACAAGTGACAGTGACAGTGAAAGCATTCCTGGGTTGAGTTCTAGGTTATAATAATGTGATCCTTTTACTATATTGTTAAATTTCAATCACTAAGATTTTATTAAAAATCTTTGAATTTATATAATCATGGATATTGATGTATAGTTTTCTTTTTGTGTGATGCCTCTTTCCTCCTTTGGTATCAAGATAACATTCCTCATAAAAAATTAAATTTCTTTCTCTTCAATTTTGGAAGAGCCTGAGAAGGACAAGTAATAAGCTGTCTTTCAAAGGTTGGTAGTATTCACTATAGATATCCTGCTGTATCTCTTATTTTAGGGGAGATTTTATTATTATTACATATAGTAATATATGTGGGACCCATAGCTGAGATCTCCAAGCCTGCTTGGATCAGGGCTGGACCTCCTCCACCCAGACCCCCAGTTTTCCAGTAGCTTGGCAGTTATACTCACAAACTGCCCCCAGTGCCATGTAATCTCATCAACGGCCAAGATCCAGAGATTAAAACAAAGTTCCTGGAAGAGAACTTTGCAATATTTCTTGGAGCACAAGGCCTCGAATGCGCTTATACTCTAGCCCACTGATGTACCTAAAGCAGCACTCGTGTGTTTTGTTTTAACATACTTGCTTGTATTCTCTGATATACAGGCTTTAATGACCCCAGAATGAAATACAACAATTCATGGCAGAGCCCGCCTGGCAAGCTACTCATGGCATATTTGATATGCCGAAAACAGTAACAATAACAGGCCTCATTCCCCTGATCTCTGAAAAAGCATCCAATACGACTGTGTTGGGAAGGATGAGTAAGGAGAGGCTGTTAAAATATCAGGGCTGGGTCGAATAGAGATGTTACTGGCACCTGCTCAAGCAAATTGATGAGTAACGGGATGACAGTGATACAGTGATAGTGATAGTAATATATATGCATATACATATGTGTATATATATACATACATAGAAAGCTTTATATATATACATAAAGTTTTCTATTTCCTTCTGATTCAAGTTTGGGAGGTTTTAGGGTTCTAAGATTTTGCCATTTCTCATAGATTCCCTTTCTTGATGGCATAAAGTTGCTAGTTGTAGTCAGTAATGATCCTTTGAATTTCTTCAGTATATGTTAGTTATATCTTCTTCACTTTCACTTCTGATCCTATTTTTTTTAGGGTTTGTCTCTTTATTTCTTATTTAGCATAGCTTGGATTCAACAATTTTGTTTATCCTTTCAAAAAATAGCTCTTGGTTTTCTTGATTGCATGAGTTCTATTAAATTAATTGCTGCTCTATTTTCCATTTACTTCCTCCTACGAATTGAAATTTTATTTGTTGTTATCTACTGCCTTTAGATGTCAAATTTCTCTGCTTATTTGAAACTTTTTGTTTCTTAATGGAAGCCTGAATATTTGTGAATGTCCATCTCAGACTGCTGTTGCTCTGCCTCATAAGTAGTCAGCTCATGTCTTCATTTTCAGTTTCCAGAAATCTTTGAAATTTCCTTTTGGATTACCTCATGAACCCAGTATTTACTTATTAGCATATTATTTAATCTCATTATATTCGAGCTTTATTCCAACCTTTTGTTACTGTTCATTTCTAGGTGCACTCCATTGTGATTTTAAAAAATAGTTGATTGTACTTCAATTTTCACGAATTTATTGATATTTTATTTGTGTCCTAACATGTGATCTATTTGGTAGAATGTTCCATATGCACTAGAGAATGGGTATTTGACTTTTGGTAGAACAGAAACTAAAGTTTAAACACAGCCTCATTTAAAGATCTTTCCTTTGTTTTGTTTTGCTTTGGTGAGGATCATGGAGGGGAACACCCAGTGGTGTTGAAAGATTAATCTTAGCTCTATATTCAGGGAACCATGCAGTGCCAGGAATCAAACCAGGGCTGGCTACATGCAAGCCCAGCACCTTAACCTCTGTAATTATCTTTCCATCCTCTTCTTATTGATTTCTTGCCTGATTAATCTCTCTATAAGTGAGAATGGGATGTTAAAGATTCTCCTTATTACTATTACTGTGTTGTGTCTGTATTCAGGTATGTTAGTAACTTAAAATATTTTAATGCTCCTTAATTTGCAACATATTTTGATGAGTCTTAAATTCTCTTTATGATTCATTGATTGTTATATAATGTCTATCCCTGACTCTTATTTTCTTGTTTTTCATTTGAAAACATGCCATGTACAAAAGTAAACTCAAAATGAATTGAAAGCTTGGATGTTATACCTGAAACCATAAAACATAGAAGAAAAGCAGGCACAACACTCCATGATGCTGGCTTTTGTGATGTATTTGAGGATTTAGCTTCACTGGCAAGGAAAGCAAAAGCAAAAATAAACAGAACTACATCAAACTGAAAAGTTTCTGCACAGAGGAAGAAACTGTCATCAAAACAAAAATATGCCTTACTAAATGGGAGAAAATATTCTTACACCACACATCTGACAAAAGACTAACTTCTAAGACATAAAAGGGACTCATAAAAATGAACAGACAATCCTCATCCTAAAACTGAGCAATAGTACAGAGGGTAGGGCATTTCCCTTGCACATGGCTGACCCAGATTTGATACCCAGTATCCCATATGGTCCCCCAAACACTGCCAGGAATAATTCCTGAGTACAGAGCCAGGGGTAACCTCTGAGCATTGCTGGGTGCAGCCTAAAACAAACAAATAAATTTTTAAGACACCCGAAATAGGTTTCATTGAAAAATGAGGGAGAGCGACAGATGATACACCTCAGTGGTAGAACATTCGCCTTGTACCTGGGTTCATCAGTCCCTGGCACTGCCAAAAAAAGGAATGCAGAGAAGAGACAAATAAAAATTCCACCAAAGAAGACAGAGAGACAAACACTCACAAAATGCACATCCCTTATCAGGGAAATGCAAATCAAAACTAGAAGATTCCACCTCACACCTTTGAGAATGGACTGTATCAAAAGGCTAACTACAAGAAGAATTAGTGGAGAAATTGCCTTTTGTGACAGCATGAATGATATTGAAGGTAGTGAAATAAGTGAGAAAGAGAAAGACAAATACTGCACGGTCTCACTCATGGATGGAATACAGAAAAAGCTGCAAGGAAATAAAACAAACTTAGAAACTCAGACCACACAGCTGTGAATACCAGAAAAGCAAAAAAAAAAAAAGTGATTCAAAGGCGGGGGTAGGGGTGTCCAAAGGATCACGGAGAAGGAATATTGGTACTATGGATGTGATGTGGTGATACATTGAAAGAGGCACAAAATTGTGCCCCTAGTCTCTGGGTGCCATCTCAGTGCGCCAACAGCCCTGACTCAGAGACACAGAGTCCCAGAAGACACCACAGCGCTGGAGATCTCTCCAGGCCATGAACCAAGCCAATTTCACAGGGCACCCCAGATGGAGCATAATCTGGGATGTGTAATCCCATCAACGGCCAAGACCCAGAGACTATAAAACTAAGCTCCTGGAAGAGAACAACGCAGAATCTCCTGCCCCCCGTGCCTGGCTGTCCTCACCAGGACCCCTTGGAGGGGGATGGTTGACTTTCCCTCCCTGCCCTGAGCAGAGCCCCGGCAGCTGAAGACCTCCAGAGCCAGCCACAGTCATGCTGAAGACCACTCTCCACACACTCAGATGAGCCTCATGCATGAAGAAACCGGCAGAGGAACCCAGGTGTGCAGGACCCGGGGCTGAGATCTCCAAGCCTGCTCAGTTTGGGACTGGGCCTCATCCACCCAGAACCCCCATCTTCCAGTAGCTAGGCGTTACACCCACCAACTGCCCCCCGCCGGTGCCGTGTAATCCCATCAATGGCCAAGACCCAGTTCCTCTTATTGTCTAGTTCTTGTTCTCAGAGAACCCAGCAGGCTACCGAGAGTACCCTGCCCGCACGGCAGAGTCTGGCAAACTCCCTGTGGCGTATTTGATATGCCATGACCCAGTAACAATGATGGGTCTCATTCCCCTGACCCTGAAAGAGCCTCCATTGTGGCACTTGCTAAAATCTCAGGGCTAGGATGAATGGAAACGTTACTGGTGTCTGCTAGAGGAAATGGATGAACAACAGGATGACAGTGACAGTGATAGTCTCTGGGCACCATCTCAGTGCACCAACAGCCTTGACCCAGAGACACAGAGTCCCAGAAGACACCACAGCACCAGAGATCTCTCCAGGCCACGAACCGAGCCAATTTCACGGGGCACCCCAGATGAAGCAGGTGTGCTCTCCCCACCCACTCCAGATGAAAACCCAGTGACCATGAGCTTCCACAAGCAAGGCCCAGGTATGCGGGTTCCAGGACTAAGTCTCCAGGACGCATGGCTGCAGAGGCACTGGGCTGTCCCTCCCTGGCTCCACGCCTTGTCAGCATCCTGGCTGTCACTCCAAAATGTGCCTTGGGGCACCACCTTAGTGCACCTATAGCCCTGGTAAAGAGACTTCCAATTGAATCCAAAAATAAATTAATGCCATACGGAGATGTCTCTGGAACTCAACCATTTACAATCTTGGAATTCCAGAAGCAACCTCTCATTATATTCAAAGTGAGCAATGGAAAATAAATTATTTAGCGTCTGCCCCTGTGAGGCAGTCTTGAATGGTGGTGGGAAAATTCGAGCAAACTATAATGCCCAAAAGTAGAGAGAGAGTATTGGGGAAATTGTCTGCCAAAGGGACAGAGTGAGGACTGGGATGGCAGGGGATGGGGAGGGATATTAGGGACATTGGTGGTGGAAAATATGTACTGGTGGAGGGATGGGTGTTCGCTCATTGTATGGCTGAATCTCAAACATGAAAGTTTTGTAACTATCTCACGGTGATTCAATTAAAAAAAAGTATGCCCCTAAAACAAATGTAACTATGAAAACTAATGTGACCCCAGATCAATAAAATAGAATTAAATCTGCATCTTTATTTGGGGTATGGAGGGTCACATCTGGCAGAGCTCAGGGCTTACCTCTGACTGTGCTCAAGGATCACTCCTGCTGGTACTTAAGGGATCATATAGGATGCTGGAAATTGGGCTCAGGTAAGCCGTGTGCAAGGCAAACATCTTCCTCACTGTACTATCTCTCTGGCCCATAAATCAGCATCTTTTAGAGAAAATTTGCAACTAAATCTTAATAATTTCCAGAACATGTGCTTCCTTAGGGCTGGAGCCATAGCACAATGGTAGGGTGTTTGCCTTGCGTGCAGCCGGCCTGGCTGAGCCGGGTTCAATTCCTCTGCCCCTCTCGAGAGCCCAGCAAGCTACCAAGAGTATCTCGCCTGCACAGCAAAGCCTGGAAAGCTACCCGTGATGTATTCAATATGCCAAACACAGTAACAAAAAGTCTCATGATGGAGACATTACTGGGCCCTCTCCAGCAAATCGATGAACAACAGGAGGACCGTGACCGTGCTTCCTTACAATATACTTTTCTATGTGATAAAGATACATTTTACCTATCACTATCACGATCACTATCATCCCATTGTTCATCGATTTGCTCCAGCGGGTGCCAGTAATGTCTCCATTTGTCCCTGTCACGTGCTAGTGTAGCCCAATGGCATATTGGGGGCTCTTTCAGGGTCAGGGGAATGAGGATCATCATTGTTACTGTTTTTGGCATATGGAGTATGCCACGGGTAGCTTGCCAGGCTCTGCCATGTGGGTGGGATATTCTTAGTAGCTTGCCAGGCTCTCCGAGAGAGATGGAGGCTTTGGGGGCAGCCTCTAATCACCTTTACAGGTGTTCCCAGTCAGGCCTATATGCGGGCAGGAAACTCTCAGTAGCCTGCTGGGTTCTCTGAGAGCAAGAACTAGACAATAAGAGGTCGTGCAGCTGCAAATGCGGCCACATGATTCTGGGAGCTTGGTTTTATAGTCTCTGGATCTTGGTTGTTGATGGGGTTACATGGCAGTTGGTGGGTGTAACTGTCTACTGGAAATTGGGGGATCTGGGTGGAGGAGGCCCAGTCCCGAACCGAGCAGGCTTGGAGATCTCAGCCCCAGGACCCGCACACCTAGATTCCTCTGCCAGTTCCTTCATGTGTGAGGCTCGTCCGAGAGTGTGGAGACTGATCTTAGAATGGCTGTGACTGGGTCCCCGGGGTATACATTTTACCTATAGGTCTAAATTTCAAGTTTTAAAAATGAACTTATTCAGTAATTAACATTTTAGCAAAATGATTGAGACAACAAATCTCCACTGTAAGACTTGATAAAGCAAAGTCAATTATTTCCTACTAGACAGTAGGAGCTAATTCTAGTTTAGTAAACACAGGTAGATGTTTTTTGGGGGGGCTAGAGTTAAGGGAGAATCCACACCAGGCAGTAATCAAAGCTTACTCTTGATTCAGCCAAAGAGAAGGACAACATGGAGGGCGGGATCCACAGATCCCGAAGGGGGGAAAAAAAAAAACAGGTTCCAAAAACAGCCGAGATCATCGGGAAGCCCCAGATGGGGTAGGTACCGCATCCCGGCTCCCCTAGATGGAACCCCGGTGACCAGAAGCCTCTACAACCACAGCTCGAGTATGCGGGAACTAGGACTTTTTCTCAAATCTGCCGGGACTACAGCTCCCAGGTAACCTCTGACATCTCTCTATATACAAAGTGATCCATGGGAAGCAAACCACCCAACGTTTCTCTCTGAAAATCATAGTTAAGTTTGGAGCATGGCCACAGCCCCAGAGGCACAAGGACTTAATGCATAGCCCGGCAGCTTGGAGCAGAAAAGTGAACGGGCTATGCATTAATCCAGGCCGCCATGACTGTCCAGAGGGGAGAGGGTGTTGCCCCATTCGCCCTCTCCTCTCTGGAGAGAAAGATGGCGGCCACATGGGACCCTTGTGGACAGCAGGCATGAGCCGGGGGAGTGGGGGCGACTAAAACCTCATGGGAAAGGGGGGCGTTCCGGTCCGTCCTTTGCGCCCTACCGAGGTCACCAGTTGCCCCCCCACGAGCGGCTCTCCAGCGCGGCCACGGCCCCAGAAGCACAAGGACTTAATGCAGAACCCAGCAGCTTGGAGCAGAAAAGTGAATGGACTCTGCGTTGATCCAGGCCATCATGTCTGCCCGGAGGGGAAAGGGTGTTGGTCCCTTCCACCCTCCTCCCTCTGGAAAGAAAGATGGCGGCCACATGGGAGCCTTGTGGACAGCAGGTATGAGCCGGGGCTGTGGGGGCAACTAAAACCTCATGGAAAGGGGGGCGTTCCAGTCCGTCTTTCACGCCCTACCGAGGTCACCAGTTGCCCCCCCACGAGCAGTTCTCCAGCACGACCACGGCCCCGGAAGCACAAAGACTTAATGCAGAACCCGGCAGCTTGGAGCAGAAAAGTGAACGGACTATGCGTTGATCCAGGCCATCAATTCTGCCAGAGGAGAAAGGGTGTTGCCCCATTCGTCCTCTCTTCTCTGGAAAGAAAGATGGCGGCTGCATGGGAGCCTTGTGGACAGCAGGTATGAGCCGGGGGAGTGGGGGCGACTAAAACCTCATGGGAAGGGGGGTGTTCCGGTCCGTCCTTCACGTCCTACCGAGGTCACCAGTTGCCCCCCGCGAGCGGCTCTCCAGCACGGCCACGGCCCCAGACACACAAGGACTTAATGCAGAACCCGACAGCTTGGAGCAGAAAAGTGAATGGACTATGCGTTGATCCAGGCCATCAGGTCTGTCCGGAGGGGAAAGGGTGTTGCCCCAGTCGCCTTCTCCGCTCTGGAAAGAAAGATGGCGGCCGCATGGGAGCCTTGTGGACAGCAGGTATGAGCCGGGGGAGTGGGGGTGACTAAAACCTCATGGGAAGGGGGGCGTTTCGGTCCGCCCTTCACGCCCTACCGAGGTCACCAGTTGCCCCCCCATGAGCGGCTCTCCAGCACGGCCACAGCCCCAGAAGCACAAGGACTTGATGCAGAACCCAGCAGCTTGGAGCAGAAAAGTGAATGGACTATGCGTTAATCCAGGCCATCATGTCTGCCCAGAGGGGAAAGGGTGTTGGTCCCTTCCGCCCTCCTCCCTCTGGAGAGAAAGATGGCGGCCGCATGGGAGCCTTGTGGACAGCAGGTATGAGCCGGGGCTGTGGGGGTGACTAAAACCTCATGGGAGGGGACGCGTTCTGGTCCGTCCTTCATGCCCTACCGAGGTCACCAGTTGCCCCCCGCGAGCGGCTCTCCAGCACGGCCACGGCCCCAGACACACAAGGACTTAATGCAGAACCCGACAGCTTGGAGCAGAAAAGTGAATGGACTATGCGTTAATCCAGGCCATCAGGTCTGTCCAGAGGGGAAAGGGTGTTGCCCCTGTCGCCTTCTCCTCTCTGGAAGGAAAGATGGCGGCCGCATGGGAGCCTTGTGGACAGCAGGTATGAGCCGGGGTACTGGGGGCGACTGGAACCTCATGGGAAGGGGGGCGTTTCGGTCCACCCTTCACGCCCTACCGAGGCCACCAGTTGCCCCCCACTAGTGGCTCTCCAGCATGGCCATGTCTCCAGTGCACAGAAACCAATTTCTTAACTATCTGACTTTCAGTAGAAATACTTCCAGGGTCAATAAGTAAAATAGCAGAGGTCCAAAACCAACATTTAATTCTTGAACCCAGCTGTAGAAAGCAAATCACTTCACAATGCTTTTTCAGCATGTCTGATTTGGGGGGGGGGGGTAAACTCTAAATAATAGTGGTGAATCTTTTATTGAAACAATGAATCTAATCAAAGCAGATAGAGTGTTAACTAGAACTCATCTGCCCCACAGGGACTGGGAGGGGTGGAGGGTGGGGTTTTATTGGGGTTCTTCATGGTAAAAAATAAGTTTTGGTAAAGGGAAATGTGTTTGATATTTGCATGACTGAGACCTAAACCTGAAGGCTTTGTGACCTTTCCCACGGTGATTCAATAAAGAAATAAAAAAAAATAATAAAAAAAATTAAAAAAAAATAAAAACACAAATCCACTTCTCAAAAAAAAAAAAAGCTTACTCTTGGCCTATGTTGGATAACATTGGTTTATCCTTCCTCCTTCTGCAGGGAGCTTAGGTTTATTGAGTTACTCCCACAATAGTGCTCCTGAGGCACACCCAATTCCATCAAGCACTAATTATCCTATATTGCCTTTCTCTTTCCTTTATGTCATTTGCAAGGTTTATTTAGCAATAAATAAACACAGGAAGACAGCTGATGCTACCTTTTTTGCATAGACACAGGAAGACAGTTGATGCTTTTGTCACAGGCCTGCACTCAGGGATCACTTCTGGTGGGATTCAGGGGATCCCCTGGGTGCTGGGGATACAATCTAGGTCAGCAGAATGCAAGACAAGGTCTTACTTGCTGAGCTTTCACTCTGGCCCCACCCACTGGTAAAAGTTTTGTATTCAGCAATCAAATCCAAAGACATGTATGTTTTGGATAAAATCCTTCCATTTAAAACTAGGGCTTTTTTTCTTTTAACAAAAATTTTTCTAGATTAAATTTTTTGAGAACACCTTGGGTGAGTTCTTTGGCTAATGCCACCTAGAAGCAAAATCCAAGTGAGGGAGACATGCAGATGTACAGAGAGCTCTTCGTTTCTGCTTAAGATTTCAATCACTTAATCACTTAATCCCCGTTATTCATCGATTTATTCGAGCGGGTGCCAGTAACGTCTCCATTCATCCCGGTTGCGTGCTAGCGTAGCCCAATGGTATCTGTTTGTTCTAGGAACATGCAGAGCCTCAAACTGATCATTTAGGGTCTTGACGAAGAAGTCTGACCATCTTATAGGTGGGCGTCCACGTGATCTTTTGATGTCCCGTGGAATCCAATCAGTAATGGCTCTAGTCCAGCGGTTGTCTGTAAACTTCATTACGTGTCCAGCCCATCTGATTTTTGATGTCTTGGCAAATGAGACAGCATCCCTGATTCTTGAGCGTTGACGAAGATCAGAACTCCGGATTCTATCTCTCATTTGAGTGAATCGTGATATTCCAAGCATAGTTCTTTCGATTCCTCTTTGAGAGACCCGAATAGCGTTCTCATCCTGTTTTCGTAGGGTCCAGGTCTCTGAGGCATATGTTAATGCAGGAAGAATAGTGGAATCAAAGAGATGTGCTCGTAGCTGGAGGTTCTTTGTCCTTTTAGTTATTTCTTCAATGCTCTTGAAGGTATTCCAAGCCGCTCTCTTCCTCCTGCGTAACTCAGGTGCCAGGTCATTCATCATGTTGATTTCTTGACCTAGGTATATATAACTGTTGCATTCGGAGATGGTGGTTCCATTAAGAGCGAATGGAGCGTCAGGAACAAGGCTGTTTCTCATAAACATTGTCTTCATAAGATTCAGCTGTAGTCCGACCTTTCTACATTCACGGTCAAAGTCGTTCAGCATTTGTGCCGCTTGACTGATGTTTGGTGTTATTAGAACGATGTCATCAGCAAAGCGGAGGTGGTGTAGTTGCCGACCATCTATCTTCACTCCCATGTTTTCCCATTCCAGTCGTCGCATGATGTTCTCGAGGGTGGCAGTGAAGAGTTTTGGTGAAATGGTATCACCCTGCCGAACCCCTCTTTTGATATGGATGATTACTTCTTTGTAGAATGGTGAGATTTTGGTAGTGAATCCGCAATAGAGCTCACGAAGGATCCTGATGTATTGAGTTTGTACGCCCTGATTGGCTAGGGCTTCCATGACCGCTTCCGTCTCAACAGAATCAAAGGCCTTCTTTAAATCAATGAACGTTAGACAGAGCGGCATCTTGAACTCCCAAGATACCTCAATGAGCTTGGTTATTGTGTGGATATGGTCGATGGTACTGAATCCTTTTCGGAATCCAGCTTGTTCACATGGTTGTCCTTCATCTAGTGTTCTGCTAATCCTATTCAGGATGATTCGAGTGAATAGTTTGTAGATGACAGACAATAGGCAGATTGGGCGATAGTTGCCAATGTCGTGGATGTCTCCTTTCTTGTATAGTAGTACAGTCCTGCTGGTTTTCCACTGGGATGGAGCCTTGCATTCAGACAGGTAGCGTGTGAAGAGTCGAGCCAATGTATTGATGAGTACTGATGGTAAGTTCTTCAGGTGTTCAGGTCTGATCTTGTCTGGGCTGGGTGCTGTTTGTTTCTTTACCGACGAGATGGCATGTTGGATTTCGGAAGGGAGAACATTGGGAACGACATATCCATCATGTGGTATGTGGTATGTGGGCAAGTGGATGTGGCTATTAAAGAGATCTGAGTAGAAGTCATGAATAATCTTCTCCATTGCCCTTCTGGAAGATGTGATAGATCCATCATGATGTCGGAGGGCAGTCATCTTGGTTTTGTAGTTGGTGAAGGACAGGCGGGCATTATGAATGTTTTTTTCAGCTTCTGCTGCATCTACCAGTACTGCTGCTCTCCTGTTTTTGAGGTCATCCTTGATGGCTTCTCTGCACTGTTTTGCCAGTTCGGATGTTCGCTTGTGGTTGCCTGAGGCACGTGCCAAGCCACGTTGGCGAATAAGTCCAAGAGTGTTCGAAGAAAGACGGTTTTTTGTGGTTATCTCTTTCTTGGCATTCCTTGCACAATCATGGAGGTGCTGAATCATTCGATCGTATTCCTCATCAATGTTGTCAATGACGGTATCTTCCCATGTTGCCGCAATAGAGCCAAAGAGCTCCCAGTTGGTGGTTGTTCTGGGAGTCCTCTTCTTAAACCTCGCATTCTTTTCTCCTCGTTCTGTGAGGTAGAATTTTGCACGAAGAAGACGGTGGTCTGATCCCGTTTGGAATTTTGGGACAACAGCAACATCGGTTAGGCAAAACCGCTGATTGAATATGATGTGGTCTATTTCATTGTGGAACCGTCCATCGGGAGACTCCCATGTCCAACGTTTAGATTCAGCCTTTTGGAATTGTGAGTTACCATGGAAGGTTTTGGTTGACATGATGAACTCAGACAGTCTGTCACCCTGTTCGTTCCATTCCAGGCCATGGGTTCCGATGTGGAGTTCATCAACTGATCTTCTTGGTCCTATCTTGGCATTAAAATCAACAACAATGATCTTGTAGAAGGTGTGATCTTCTTTATAGAGCTTCTCCAGCTCCATGTAGAATTTCTCAGTTTCTCTTTCACCATAACTGGATGTTGGTGCATAGACAACAAAGATAGAAACTGCCGGTAGTGAGCCACATTTATTCAAGTGTAATCATCCGATTCGGGTTGTTAGGCATTCGAATGAATCAATGCTCGTGACTAAGTTTGTGTTGACAAGGATATCGACACCACCAACGCCTCTTTTATCACATGTTCCAAGGAACAGTTCTTCTCCAGTGTCGAAAACAGCATGATGGGATTGATGTCTTCTCGTTTCGGTCAGACCAATGATGTCATACTTGATCTTTCGTGCTTGTACCATAAGGTCTTCAATGGATGCGGCAGATGCCAGCGTACGAGCATTAAAAGTACAGACAATCATTTTTGTTTTTCTGCGTTTTGGCAGCCTATGTCTGCCTTGGTGTTTTATCAGCCTCTCCTTCCATATCCTTCTCGACTCTGCATATTCAGGGTTAGGGAAATGAGATCCATTTATTACTGGATTTGGCATATCAATTTGGTCTATTTGGCATAGACCACGGATAGCTTGCCAGGCTCTGCTGTGCGGGTTGGATATTTAAGGTACCCTGAAAACTTAGAGAAAAGTAAATAAATAGTTGCGTGGCCGCATTTGCGGCCGCGCGCTCCCAGGAGCTTGTAAATGTAAATTTATGTAAAATTTCAATCTCCTATATAAATATTTATGAAGATATTTATATATATTTTATATGTTTATTAAGATTTATTTCCAGTGATTTAATTTTCAGATAGTTCTTCAATAGTCATTTTCTCATGTAGGTAGTCACTTGCAAGCATTCTTTTCATCATAAGTTCATTAGTGACTCATTAATAGCTCACAGGGCTGGTGGACATGTTTTGCATGCAGGAGCCCCAGGTGGGATTTCTAGCACTACGTGATCCCCTGAACACTGCTAGAAACCACCCCCAAGCACCAAGCTGGGAACAGAATCCTCCTTCCTTATATGACTGGGTGTGACCCAAAAATAAAACAACCAACAAAAACATGAAGTCTGAGGCCTGGGTGCTTCCAGTTTTTTCTGATTTGGGCACTTTATTTCCCTTCTAATTTTAAGTTTTTTTGGGTTTTTTTATTTATTTTTTATTTGTTTATTTAAACAAATTTTGTTTATTTATTTATTTGGTGGAGGGATGGGGTTGGCTTTAACACCACACTACAGCAGTGTGTAGAGGCCATTCCTTGCTGTGCTCAGGATTTACTCTGACTGTGCTTGGGGTCCATAGGAGGTGTGAGGATTTGGACCTGGGGGAGGTGAGCATACCATCTACACACCGGTGCTTTGTTCTAGTTATTTATTTGGGGGTGGGGATGTTGGACCACATCTGGCAATGCTCAGGGGTTACTCCTGGCTCATGAATTATTCCTGGAGGGCTTGGGGACCATGTGGAAGCCAGGGATTGAACCTGGTGTATGCAGAGCAGATGCCCTACCTGCTGTGTTATCGCTGGGCCCAACACTGATGGTACTTTGATCTTTTTTTATTCCCTTGAGTAGGACCTAAGTGCAATGATCATCAGATTAACTGCCCTGGATCACTTCCCTGGGTCACTTGGTTTGGTTGTTACATACGTCACAAATGCTGAAGACAGTGATTGAGTTTAGGGGTGTTGAGAATCAATTCCATCAGCCCCTGGATGAGCCCCAGTATCTGTTACCACTTTGCACCAGTGATGCAGTCTTAAGCATCTCTGCTAGGTCTCTGCTCAGGTAGAAATACGAAATCACAGAGTCCCTGACTGGTGGAAGCTACTTGTCTTTTTTTATTTTTCTTCATAAGTGGCCAAAATCACTTCCCCAATGTTCGTGTCAGATCTTTAGCAATGGCTCCATGATTGGATACTTTATGCTGACCTACCCATAACTGGGTCTGTTTTCCTTTTGCTTTTGTTATCTCTGCCATTCCCATTTCCACTCCTGTCTGAGTATGCCTTAGCCTCACTAGGACAACAGACAATGCCAGTTCTGCCCCCATCCCATCAAGGAGGAACTTTCTAAACCAACCACTCGAGGCCTCAGAGGCACAGCCTCCAGCTTACCATATGCCTGTAGAGTAGGGCAGGGAGTGAAATGAGGGTAAAATTGTAGTTCTCAAGTCCTGCACCAAACTTTTTAAAGGAGAAATGAAAGAATGTAAACAACCAAACTGGCAATTTGAACATTGGGGATAGTAATTTTGTGCCAACTTTAAGCAAGCTGTAAGTCACAAAATGCTGTATGATTTTTTTGTTTGTTTTGGGGCCACACCTGGTGATGCTCAGGGGTTACTTCTGGCTCTGCAATCAGGAATCAATCCTGGCAGTGCTTGGGGGACCTTATGGGATGCCAGAGATGGAACCTGGGTGGACTTCAGGCAGGGCAAACCACTATCTGCTGTGTTCTCTCTCAGCTCACTGTATAATGTTTCAAATAACCCATGGTCCTGTTGTCTATTAGGGGTACTTCTGTTTTCTTCTACCTCATTTCATCTGATTCTAAGCGAGGAAAATGTCTCTCTCAACAATTAGCAGTTGACATCAAAATTACTGGACTGTATAAAGCTCAGGGATGCTAATGAAACCACAGGCTCTTTGTCCCCTAGTAGTCACAGTTTTCATCACAAAGATACATCTTTGTTCATTCTTCTTATTTGGTCCCAGGCCAGCATGAAAATTCCTGCCCTACATTTGGCTGGGGTTGACGTCTCTGCAGCACTTTCATCACTGTTCACAGTGCAGAATCTTTCAAACCCAACACATCGGGTCACAAACATAGTGCAGGGGTTAAGGCACTTGCCTTGCATGCAGCTGGCCCTGGTCTAATCCCTGCCCTGCAACATCCTCAGAGCACCATTACGAGCAACCTCCAAGCATGTCAGGAATAGATTCTAAGCATTACCAGGTGTGTCCCCTTTCCTCTAACATCCACCAATAAATTAAAAAATAATAAAAAATAAAAATAAATCCCAAGGCAAAGTCATTACTCAGGACCAGAGAGGCACTGCTGGTGATGGGATCTCAATAGTATATTTCTGAAATGAGAGTAAATCTAACTCAGTATCTACTGTTACTGGCCTACATTCCTGGAAGACCCTATATTTAATAGTTCAAAAACTCCACTTTAACTACTTTCTCCTCACCCTTGACTATTATCTACATAATTAATAGCTATGCCCACCTCCTTACTCGTACCCAGATTCTGACTTAGAAGGTAATTCCCCCAAAAGGAACACTTTATTAGGAATAAAATATTTATGAGGCCCTGACTTTGGGGGCTATGTGCCAGTGCTTAGATTCACCTAGAAGCCAACCTTCTTTTCAGTACCATGTTGAACATGACCCAGAGGTAGATGAGACAACCCAGCTGCACACCTGCTCAGGTAGAGTAGTTGTTGGATTCAATCCTAGGATACTAGGTCCGTTGTAAAATGAGTGTTATTTATTATGCTGATAAATTTGTAAGAATAGAATAGATGTTCCTACACACTTATTCGTTCACTGAAAGTATTCAAGCATAACAAATTCTGGTAGGTAATTCTATAGTTCACTGATACATAGAACACTGGGTGCATTAAATAAAATTCTCATTAATCCAGTGTTTAATGGGCAAATTAAACCTGGTGGTTATTTCATATCAAACATAGCAAGTGAGGCTTACAAGTTTTTGGTGAATCTGTGACTTGATATTGAAACATCAAGAATTTATATATTGCCCTCTGGCTTTCCTTATTGTGATTTTGGGTACAGAAATAACATGAATTGGTTATAAAAATAAATGCCATCTAGAAGATCCAGAGCATGCTTATTTTGAACAGAATAGAGAGCCCAGAAATAAACCCACACATATATAGTCAATGAATCTTTGACGAGAGTGCCAAGAATACACTCTAAGGAAAGGACAGTCTCTTCAGTAGACTATTAAAACAGGATATCCATGCACAAAAGAATAAAAATGAACTCATGTCATACACAAAAGCAATATGAAATTGATTTAAAGAGTTAAAGGTAATACCTAAAACTATAAAACTACCAGAAAACCCAAGAAATAAAAATCCTGAGGGGCCAGAGTGATGGTACAGCTGGTAGGGTGTTTGCCTTGCACATGACACACCCAGGCTTCATCCCTGGCATCTCATATGCTCCCCCTTTTACCCCTCCCATTCATTCCTTCCAGGACAGATCCCTGAGCACAGAGCCAGGGGTATGTCCTGAGTACTTTTGGATGTGGTCCAAAAACAAACAAACATAAAAATTGTCTGCCATAGAGACAGACTCTGGATGGAAAAGTGGCAGGAGGGAAGCTGGGGACATTGGTGGTAGGAAATGTACACTGGTGAAGGGATGGGTATTGGAACACTATATGACTGAAACCCAATCATGAACAACATACATAGTTGTATCTTACGGTGATTCAATAAAGAAAAAAAATTTTTAGTCCTTGACATTTGTCTTAGTAATCATTCAAATAAGACACCAAAAACAAAAGAGCCAAAACATAATCATATAGCAATGCAGAATAATCTAAACTTTTAAAAGAAGATCATCTAAAACAAAGCACTAAAGATTTTGAGACATCTAGGTTTACTGGGAATGTGTCTCTAGACTCTGGGAAGCTTTGATCATCCTGCCATCATTTGTTTCTTCCCAAACAATCAAGAACTTGAAGATTTACACTCAGTGCAAAGCCTGCTTTTTATGTGCAGTTTACCTGCCACTCTCAGAGTTTCTGACTTTTCTTTTCCCATTCACCCTTTTGCTGTCCTGTGCAGAGATTTGGTGAGAGAAATGATTGCTGCCTTCTCCTCCTGGCCCCTGCCCCAGCACTGCATATAAATTTCGGTTTTTATCATTGCAATTAAAATGTTTTATGCTTTTCTCTACGAGAAAAAGAAAAGAAAGTTGTAGTGGAAAGATAGCGTAGGGATTAAGGAGCATGCTTTGCTCTTAGGCAACCCAGTTCAAGTCCCAGCAGTACATATGGTTTCCCAAGATAGGCATGATCCCTGAATACTTAGTCAGGAGTAATCCCTAAGCAAAACTGGATGCGGCCCAAAAAAGAAAACAAAAAAAATGGGAGTAGTAAAAGAAATATTTGAATAATAGCTAAGGATTTTCTAAAATTGATGACACCAAATTATATATTCATAAAACTCAAAGAAAAGTAAGCAAATATCAAAATCATCAGTGCTCAGATTAAGTATGAATTATTCATAATTTGCTCGAGCGGGCCCAGTAACGTCTCCATTGGAGACTTTGTTGTTACTGTGTCTGGCATATCCAATACTCTCGGTAGCTTGCCGGGCTCTCCGAGAGGGGCGGAGGAATCGAACTCGGGTCGGCCATGTTGGCCGCTTGTAAGGCGAACGCCCTACCCGCTGTGCTATCGCTTATTCAAGATGCAAGAAAAACCAAAAACAAATCCTGAAAGAAGCTAGAGATGGGAAGAACGATTATAGAGGTACAGGAATTACATTAGATCTTCAGAAACCACTCAAGGAAATCCCCTTCAATATAGAATTCTGTCTTCAGAAAAACTATCCTTCAAAAGAGAATACTTTAACAAATTAAAATTGAGCAAATATGTTGCCAGGAACCCTCCTCTGTCAGTGCTGGAGACATAGCACAGATTGTAGGACACTCGCCTCACGTGCTGCCAACCAGGGTTTGATACCTATCACCACATGTGATTCTCAAGTCCCTCCGGGAGCAACCCCTGAGCAGAGAGCCAGGAGTAAGCCCTGATCATGGCCAGGTGTAGCCTTGAAGCCAAAAAACAAAACCATAAATTGTTCCAGACATGATAGAAGCTGGAAATGTGGCTCACCGGCAAACCACTTGCCTCAAAGTTGTAAGCACCAATCCCTGGCAACACATAAAAGGAAAATGAAAACTTGAACGCCATGCTAGAGAAGGAGTAAAGGGACTTGAAGTTTCTTCCCTTGAGGAAGAGGGACCATTACTTGCCCTTGTTCCACTAGACCTAAGTGAATAACACAGACATGAAGCATGGGATGTGGCTGCAACCTCTATATTAAATATCAGAGTTCTCAGGCTCACACGTCAATCTTTCCAAAGACTGGGAATAATAGATGTTACTTTCCCATCCAAGCTAAAGTGTTCCACTGTGTGCAACATATTTTCATAGTTATTTTTAAAAAGCTAGACAGTCGTGGTAAAAATGAGTTTTATTCATGAACTGTTGCCATAGGCAGAGACAGACCTCTGTGTATTAGAATCCGTTCCTAGTACAATATGGACAAGTTGATATTTACAGCCAATGAGAAAGGTCAGGCAGCCCAGTTGAGTGGATACCAAGGCTAGGGAGACACTGAGGACAGAGGTGTCTCCCTAAACTCACTTACCAAGGCCCTGGCCACAATTGGGTGATTGATGCAGGCCAGGTAAGGACAGAGGCCGAGGAGACAAGCTAATCTCAATCTTTGTCAATAGACATTGTGAAGCCAGTTAAACTCTCATTTTAAAACTAATTCAGATGAGCAGTTTTCAAAGAAAAGTTGATTTCAGTATAAATGAGGTTTCTTAAGTCTAAAATTAACAAATTTTCAAAGAAAAAACGTTTTTCATTTTTGAAGGCTTCTGCAGTTTTTTTTCTGGTAAGGTAAATATGAATCTCCTGTAACATTAAAAAAAAAAGTCCATCTTTAAAAAAAAATAAAAGGGTGGCTGGAGCGATAGCACAGCAGGTAGGGCGTTTGCCTTGCACGCGGCCGACCTTGGTTCGATCCCCAGCATCCCATATAGTCCCCCAACACCACCAGGAATAATTCCTGAGTGCAGAGCCAGGAGTAATCCCTGTGCATTGCCAGGTGTGACCCCCAACAAAAACATAAAATAAAAGGACTTGAGACCAGAAGTGACAAAACCACTGTGACTTATGCCAAGCCAGAACAAATTTGTTTCTTACTCTGACCTCCTTAAGGGATTCCAAACACCTAGATGAATTCTTGAACTGTGCTTACATTTCTAGTTTTTAAGACAGATGGTGGTTTGGAGACATTGACTGAGGGACATGGACCACAGTTAGCATTTTTCACTGTTATTTTCCTCTTTTGCAGTCACTTTTGTTAGTAGTGAGGGCGGAATGGTTCTGGGCATCATGCACCTCTCCTGACCAAGAACCCAAACCGACAACTGCCGGTTCCTTGGAACCATAATCCAGTTGGCCAGAATTCCCTAATAAGAGCTCTTGGGCTCCCAGAGACTATGCTATGAAGGAATGACTATGCTCCATGACTTGAAGCAGTCAGGCTCGACTCACCCAACTTCATGTAACTATTGGAGGTGAACGACACCATGAGCACACTCCATGGGTCACAGTGCCTCCTGCAGAGGACCTGTTTTTTTCATCACTTACTAGACTGAGATAAGAGAGATGATGATAAGGTGAAATGACTCTTACAGTGCCCGCATCATCCATAGGGATCTCAAGCCAGAGAACTGGCTTTTGGATGCTCCTCTGACTTCAAGGTTGCAGACTTTGGATTCAGCAATGAGTTCATCATCGGCCTTAAGCTGAGTACCCTGGCAAGTCCCCCCTCTGCTGCCCTAAACTTTTTTTTTAGAGCAGGTACAAAAGTATGATAGCCATGTGGTGACTGAGTGCCTCTTTCTATAGAGTGGTCCCTGTGCCCATGGGGTGGGCATTTAGGGAGCTGAGTGAGGTCAAGCAACCGAAATGACCAGGAAACGCTACAGCTGTATGGAACCCTGCTTAAGAAAATCCTGATCCTCAACATCAGTGAGAGGTGCTTTTGGGGACATGAAGAAGAACCCATGGATGAAGACCATGAAGAGGAACCTAGGCCTGAGAGTGAGTCAACCCCTGGCAATAAGTGTTCAGAACTGAGGGGATGTTATCAGTGGGCTGTGAGTAGGATGAGATCCAGGACTGAGAAACAAGTGCAAGAAAACTGTGAGCTGGAACACTTGGGGGACCCTTTGTCTGCAGCAAGTACCCCCGGCTACAGCTTCCTTTCCCCATGAACCTTCCTTAGGTCTCAGCAGCTCCTCAAGAAAGCAGTTCTAACAGACCCAACATTCCCACCTTTGCTGTATTTCTGAATCAGAAAAACCCGCTGATTTGATGCAGTGTCTGGAAACTATTTCCTACCCAGGCTGGAAATGATGATGACCTGACCCAGTGTGACCCTTGGCACACTCTGCCTCCCACAGGCACCAGTAGCCATGGCGGAGTCTCAGAACTAGCGGTCCATGAGGCTGCTTGCCTTAGGTCCTCCACGCTGGGGAGCCTGATGGTGCCATCCGAGCTTACCCTCCACCCACCCGCCGACTCCAGAAAGGGTAGCAAAGGTTCACAAGGCCTTCTTCAACTTCATAGTCAGATGCCTGTGTTTTAGGTCACTCCCAAAGAACTGGCATAATGCTTAAAATGAACTGCAGTCAATAAAAGTTTGTGTGATGATCTTACTGAGCAGGGTAGGATTGGAGAATATGGGCCTGCCAAACCGTGTTCCTGCACTTAAATTGAGCTCAAAGATGCTGGGCTTTATGGAGCCCCGTGATGCAGTGATGCAGTGCAGGAGACCAGCCAGGGCCAGACACACGTAGCAGGAATAGGAATACAAGGAGCAGGGGCTGTGTGCACAAGCACCCGGCCAGAAGCTTCCCGGGAGTCTAGAATAAAGGCTGGTCTTCTGCCCCTACTGGGGCAAAGCTTCAGAGATAGACAGGACTGGCTTCCTGGCACTCTTCAGCCTTCTCTCTGCTCCCTCTCATCTTCCATGGGAAGAGGAAGACGGGTCTGTAGAAACAAACACAACAAAATGAAAATGAATAGTGAGGCATTAAGCTTCTTATTCTGAGATTTTATTATTAATTGAAATAATAAAAATTGAAATCCATTTTCATTGTGGGGGAGGGGCAGGAGGGGAAGGCAGCAATAATTTCTCTCACCAAATCTCTGCACAGGACAGCAAAAGGGTGAATGGGAAAAGAAAAGTCAGAAACTTTGAGAGTGGCAGGTAAACTGCACATAAAAAGCAGGTTTTGTAAAAATTAAAATAAAAATCTTTAGTGCTTTGTTTTAGACCATCTTCTTTTAAAAGTTTAGAATATTCTGCATTGCTATATGATTATATTTTGGCGCTTTTGTTTTTGGTGTCTTTTTCTCTCTCTTTTCTCTTTTTTAATCTCTCTTTTCTCTCTCTTTCTCTCTCCCCCTCTACCCCTCTTCCTCTCCCCCTCTTTCACTCTCCCCCGGTCTCCCTCTCCCCCTCTCTCCATCTCCTCCTCTCTTCCTCTCTTCTTTTGGGCATTATTGTTTGCAATTAGGGATCACGGTCCTCCCATTGTTCACCGGTTTGCTCGAGCAGGCCCAGTAAGGTCACTATCATGAGACTTGTTGTTACTGTGTTTGGCATATCGAATAGGTCACAGGTAGCTTGCCAGGCTCTGCCATGTGGGCGAGACACTCTCGGTAGCTTGCCAGGCTCTCCGAGAGGGGCAGAGGAATCGAACTCGGGTCAGCCATGTTGGCCGCTTGTAAGGCAAACGCCCTACCGCTGTGCTATGGCTCCAATACTGACAGATTATCATGTTTGTTCCTTTACCTACTTTCAGCATGCAATTCTTATCCAGAGTGATCATTCCTATCTTTATCATAGTGGTACCTTCTCTATCCCAACTGCCTTCACGCCCAGTACTTGAGTTACATTTTTTTGGAGGGAATAATGTTCCCATGTAGTACTTAGGAGGCCTGGGGAGTCCCAATGGCAATACATGGCCAACTTGGCTGGGGGTTCAGCCAGTGCAAGGGCCTGAGGGTGCAATACTGCTCATGTCCTGTGAGGCTGGGCCTCCAGGCAGGGCTGCACCGGGCAGTGTTTGGGGCACCATCTGCTGTGGAAATTCATAATCAGGTAGGGTGCTTGTTAGACATATACCATAACCACTAGACTAGCTCCTGGTCCTCCTGAGCTGCTTTCAGTGCTTTAGTGTGGCAGTCTGGGATTGCTATGGTTGCTTATTGTTATGCTTTCGAGAACATAGGGTTGTTCTCTTTGCAGGTCTGATAACCATAAAGGTAAAGGTAAAGGTAGGTAAAGGCCCTCCCGTTGATCGTCGATTTGCTCGAGCGGGCCCAGTATCGTCTCCATTGGAGACTTTGTTGTTACTGTGTCTGGCATATCGAATACTCTCGGTAGCTTGCCGGGCTCTCCGAGAGGGGCGGAGGAATCGAACTCGGGTCGGCCATGTTGGCCGCTTGTAAGGCGAACGCCCTACCTGCTGTGCTATCGCTCCTATACTCAAAACCATTTTTATTGAGACACTAATATTTTAATACTGTTAATCACACGTTCAATGCATACATCATTTCAACACCACACCCATCACCAGAGGACCTACTTTCCTCCATCAGCGTCCTAAGAACCCCTCCCACTATAACCCCTCATGCCCTGGCCATGTAAACTGTTTTATAGATAAAATTTTCAGTTCAGTGGAACTTTGATCATTTAGAAAAATATGGACTGGAGCGATAGCACAGTGGTAGGGCGTTTGCCTTACAAGCGGCCAACATGGCCGACCCGAGTTCGATTCCTCCGCCCCTCTCGGAGAGCCCGGCAAGCTACCGAGAGCATCTCGCCCCCACGGCAGAGCCTGGCAAGCTACCCGTGACGTATTGGATGTGCCAAAACACAGTAACAACAAGTCTCACGATGGAGATGTTACTGGGCCCGCTCGAGCATATCGAGTTTCTCTTGAACCCGTTCCATAGTTCTCTGGTATGCTTTAATTTTTATACTATTTCATCTTTTATTGTTTCCTAGAGATTTCCTCCATCTCATCTTGGAGTTCCTTATCTTTTCCTCAGCTTCTATTATTGTGCTTCCCACAGATTCCAATTTTATTTGGAGGGATTTTTCTTGGGGGCAGGAAAGTATTTTGGGCCAAACCTGGCTGTTTACAGTTTACTCCTGACTCTGAACTCAGGTATCACACTTGATAGGCTCTGGGAACCATATGTGATGCCAGTGATCAACCCCAGGTCAACTGTGTGCAAGGACACTGCCTCTCCAGCAGTTTAATAAGTATTTTATATCATGTACCATAATCTTTATTTTCTGCTTGCAGTTTTTCCATTTTAGCACTCATTTTTTTTGTGTTTTGCTGACTACCTGTGCCATCATTTCTTTGAACTCATTGAACATCCTCAGTATGGTGTCACCAAAGTCATTTCCTGAGGGTTTGCAGTTTGTCTGTATTGTTTTTGCCTTCCATGCTACTGTTTTTGCTCATTAAACTTGAGAGGTTTCTATGCATCTTCTCCATTGTTTATCCTGCTACGCTGAGGGTGAGTCTCTGTAGTTGTTCTTTTCCTTCTCTGCCTGTCTTCACCCAGTGACAGGTGTACAACTGTACAAAATTTGCTAAGTAGATCTGTCTTATGGCTGCATATACGGTCTCACACTTCAAGAGCAGTGACTTGGGTCAACTGATATGGCAAAGGTCAGGTGTGGAGGCTTCTGGAACCTAGCCAGAATGGAGAGTAACTGTTTTTCTTTCTGAGTAGTGTCAGTGATCTCCACTGGATATGACTGTCAACTGGAAGGGTGAAGCAGCACACAGATGCTCAGGAGCTGAGACTTAGGCCCATTAATATGGCAGAGAGATCCTGACAACTTTAATTTTATTTTTTGCTTTGGGGGCCATATACAATGATGCTCAGGTACTACTCCTTGCTCTGCACTCTGGCAGTGCTTGCAAGACCACATGGGATGCTGGGGATTGAACATGGTCAGTGACATGCAAGGCAAGTGCCCAACCAAGTAGTTCTGAAGAGATGTTGGGAGGCGTACCCAAAAATTATTTGTTGGGAGCTACTGTATATTTTGCACAGTGCTGGAATTAGAAAGATGAGAAAAATATTATGCCTGTTTCGTTATGCAGCACACCACACTATGTGAGAAAATTCACAATTATATTATTGTATGAACAAGCTCACAAGTTATATAGAAGTGTCTCTTGGCTTTTATTTGAAAGGTGGCGATACATGCAGAAGAAGAGACTTAATCCAGTTTGGGGAAACGGAGTCAGGATGATAGAAGTCGAAGGAGAGTGAAGCTTTCTAGAGGCAATAAAGACTGACTGGATAGGTGAACCTCAGCTAACTGATCAATGCAGCTAGTGATAGACTAAAGAGAGACTACAGCAGATACATTCTGGTAGGAAAACCCACAAGAAAAAGTGAAAGTTAAGTTGCCAAACTCAACTCACTTGGTCTTCAGTGCTGGAGTGACCAGTGCTTCAGCTTTCTAGTGCCAATTTGATATATAGCCGAACAACATTCATTTGCTCCCTCCTCTTATTCATCTGTAACCCTTAACTTCTTAAAGGAAGTACAAGGACATGCGTGATATTATAATCAACAGCTATTTTTCATGGACAGAGTACTGGTTGGGAGAGAAGATAAGAATTCTTGATAAAGAAAGGAGTTAATGATTGGGAGATAATTGCATTAGTTTTCCTGACATGTAAAGATAATGTGCTTTATAAGAATTTTTCTGCAGCAGAACTGAAGAGCTTGTATACAGAACTGAGTTTGCAGAGCCGTGGGTAAGGGCCTTGAACGGGAGGGGCCTTTGGGACCTTGGTGGAGGAATGTGGATTCTCTGGTGGCAGGGGTGTTGGAATGATGTGTGCATGAAGCCAGAATTGACAATATTGTAGATCACAGTACTTCAATAAAGACTTACTAGGCTTTTGTGTTTTGGCTTTGGTTTTAGGGCCACTCCAGGTGGGCTCAGGACTTACTCCCGGCTCTGTGCTTAGGAATCACTCCTGAAGGGCTCGAGGGAACTGAGGGGAGATCCTCCAGAATTTGCAGAAAGGGTTGTTAGTTTTGGAGCCTGGGAACTGTATCTCGCTCTCACTATAAATGTTCTCTCTAACCTGCCCTTTTTGCTGTTTTGATACTGCAGAAGCCCATTTTATTGCTGCAACAGCTAATTGCTTTTGTTTAAGGTCAATGTGGTTGATGGTCTGTACAAGAATCTTGACTACCTCCTCCAGCTGGTGGAAAGACATTTCCTCCATGGAGCAGCTATGTTGTTATCCACCTTGAGCCATAGGGTAAGTTTTCTCCCAAGAATAGGTATTGCTCTCCTTAAGGGAGAAATTTGCCATTTCTTTCAAGGTCTTATTATTTGTCCCTTCAGGGGTTATCCTCATGAATCAGTCAGCCGTGAGCATATTTTTTTGCAGGGAAGAGAGGTGTCTCCAAGGCTTACTCCTGGCTCTGTGCTCATGGCTCACTCCTGAAGGGGGCCAAGAGACCACATGTGGTCCTGGGGATTGAACCAGGGTCACCTGCAAGCAAGGCAGGCATCATCCATGCTGTGCTATCACTCAGCACCCACGGGCAGATTGTTAAAGTTAAAAGTGGTTCTTAATTTACTGAAGTGGCTCTGACCTTCGTTCTGATCCCTGAAAGACAAATTCTCCAATTTGTGATTGTGTCCACTGCAAGTGCATATGTGAGGTTGCACTCAACCTGGAAGTTGAAAAATTCTGTAAAACTGTTTGGACTTGTGTGCTTCCGCTTGGTCATTCTAGAACCAGTTATTCCATTGGAAAATAGTACATTTGTGGCCTTTAACAAATTTCCTCTCAGAGGTGATAGGGGAACCAGGATGTTATAGATATTTCTGGTGATCACAAGAAAAATGAGATCATGGGTAAGTGTTCTCAGAACATTCTTCCTTTAGGAGCTTCTGCTGGCTTAATGTTACAGCGTCAAGGTCCTTCCTACATGTGTATTTCTAACTAAATGGACTCAATTAACGACAAGTAATTTAGCACTCCAATGGTCATTATGGGTACTTTTGAACTTCCCAAACATGCTTTTCTTAAAACTGAATTGAAAAGCTATAGCTCTAAAATTGCTAAAACTAAATGAGAAGATTAGTTTGATTGGTATCTGGAGGCTTCCAGATGTTACCAAGTCTAAAATTGCCTCTCTGCAAAATAAAGTCTTTAAAGTATCTGAAGCTAAGGGAAAAAAT
Source organism: Sorex fumeus (assembly GCF_029834395.1). Lineage (NCBI taxonomy): Eukaryota > Metazoa > Chordata > Mammalia > Eulipotyphla > Soricidae > Sorex > Sorex fumeus. The sequence continues at coordinate 956,995 of NW_026606179.1, read as the reverse complement.
CAAAACAAAATAAAATTAAAATAAAAAATAAAAGCTTCTCTTTCTCTCTACCCCCACCCTCGGCTCCTGTGAACTCTCGTGCACAGCTGCAGTCACGTATCTGCTCAATGCCTGCTCCGACATCATCTTGTCCTTTCTTTCTGCACCACCTCCTCCCACCCGCCCCCTACCCCCCGCCAGAATCTGTTTAGTCAACTTCTGCTGAGCTGACTCTTCATGCTGAGGCTTCATCTGAGGCTTCTTTTTCTAAACTTATTATATCTTCCCTTTTAAAGTCAAGATTTCTGAGGATCTAGATCAGAGTTTTCCAAATTTATTTGGCCTACCACCCCCCTTTACAGTGAAAATATTCATCAGCATGTCCCCCTGCCCACTGTTCCACTCTTCCCCCAGAAATATGTTTTTAAGCAAACAAATACAAAATTATCTTCCATGCTTGGGTGGCTTATTGCAGATGTGCTGGGTCATTCTAGACCCTGCTGGGGTTGGTGTCGCCCTTTTAGGGAAACTGATCTAGACAAACCTTGATCTCTTACATTTCTTGGACTACAAGGCTGAATTGCAAGCCATAGTTTTCGTAATTTAGTGGCAGACTCACAGGTTTGTTGAATTCAACATGATAATACGAACTTACCAACCTAATTTTTCTGACTTACGTACATTATTTCATATGCTTATCAGTGAGAGGTCAAGCTGAATGTTAAATGAAACTTTCCAGATGGAAAATATTTTTTAAAAATACTTCATATTAAGGCGCCATTATTTACAAAGTTTTTTATAGTTGAATTTCAGGCATGCAATGTTCCAACAATAAATTCCACCACCAGTTAACTTCTCTGCACCAATGTTCCCAGGTTCCCTCCCACCCCCACTGCCTGCCTCCCTGACAGGCACATTTCTGTACTTGGTTGTTGTAGTTTGGATTTCATGCTTTCAGTTTGGTTGGTTCCATGTTTAGGAGATATATATATATATATATATATCACACCTATACACTCGCAACGTGTCTGAAGCCCCTGCCCCTGTACCTTACCTCCTATTTGCTTTTTCTTACTTCTCCCTCCATTTTTTTCTTCAGATGGGAAAATTTTGAAAATAATTTTGATAAGTAAAACCTTAATTTTTGATAAGAGACCAAGTAGCTGACTGACATACTTTAAGTTATTTCCATGACTTTTCCCAAAACCTTTAACTGGAATAGAACTTAAACTTGTACACGAATGGTGGCAAAGCCTGTTCATGATTTGATTTTGAATGTTTTTAACTCAGGTTTACCATTGGCACTAGAATGACAAAGGTGACCTTCAATTCTATGAATATTAGTGAACTGAGCAAAACGTTTCTCTTTTAGTAAAGATACATCAGATAAAATGGGAATTATTTAAGTCTTTAAGTCAGATTTATTCTACTTAGCAATCAGTTCACTAGCACTTTTGAAAAGTCACCTAGAAGAGTACCAACAACTTTCATCTTCCACACCCCAAGAAAAGTTCCTTTCTGGAACCAAAAATATTCGAGTTCTTGGTTTTACCATTATAACAAACAAAAAATCAGGGCCAGAGAAATAGTGCTGCAGGATAAGATACTTATCTTACAAGCAACTGACCTGGGTTTGATCCCCAGCATGGTGCATGGTCTCCTGAGCAGAGCTAAGGGTAAGCCCTGAGAACTTCCTGGTGGGGCCCCAACACCAACCAAACAAGCAAAAATCAAGGAGGACATTAGAAAAGAAAGAGTCATGAACTTGAGAACTTTAATTGTGCACAGTCTTCCATACCATTCAAACTCCTCCAAATTGTCAGTGACGGTGTGTTCAGGAACTATGGTTTGTTCTCCAATTCTCCTTAATCCCTTGAGAGACAATTCTCCAGAAGGTGACTAAATCTCCTGGTGCTCACTGACAATAGTCATATTTTGGTGCTTTAACCTATGACTATAAATAATACATTCCTCAAAGTATTGAACCTCAAAGTAAAAAAATTAATAGTGGGGATTTCTTTTTTAAATTATTGCTTCTCATTTTCAGCGGTTTATTTATAACAAACTGTCACTGTCACTGTCCTCCCGTTGTTCATCGATTTGCTCGAGCGGGCCCAGTAACATCTCCATTTGTTGTTACTGTGTTTGGCATATCAAATACATCACGGGTAGCTTGCCAGACTCTGCCGTGTGGGCGAGATACTCTCGGTAGCTTGCCGGGCTCTCCGAGAGGGGCAGAGGAATCAAACTCGGGTCAGCCATGTTGGCTGTGTGCAAGGCAAACGCCCTACTGCTGTGCTATCGCTCCAGACCCTTATAACAAACAATACAAAATAAATTATTTAGGTTCTGCTTTGGGGCAGGGGTTGGGGTTCGGGATGAAAACATCCAAAATATGATGGTGGGAAGGTGTAATGGTGGTGGGACGGTGTTCAAATATTAAGTGTAATCAAATATTGTGAACTATTTTATAAAAATAAAATAAAATTTAAAAATAAAATAAAAGTACTGTTTCTGAGCCTTTAGTTAAGATCCTTGAGAGATAACTCTCCTCTTTTCTTTGGTACCACAGACTCTACTCATTTATTGGACTGAGATCTCTTAGAAGATTATGTTGGAATTTCATTTTCCCAAAAGGGAGAAATGATTATAGAGCTTTATGGTAAAGATCAAAGTAGCCAATCAAGTAAATTAAATGAATCTTGTTTGTCCTCTAACTGTACTAACGTTGAATCTGAAGTTACTAATCTGCTAACCCTATTGAATCAGATGTTACTCTTTTGGGAAAATTCTCCCTCTTATCTTGGGGAAATTCTCTCAACTTCTTGTTCAATATTGTATTAGTAAACACTAGAGATTTGGGACGCAATTAAGAAAATGAAATAAAAGGCACGTAGATTGGGAAGAAATAAAAAACCTCATAGAGTAACCAATTGCCATAAGCAATTATAGAAAGTCTGAAGAATGCAAGTTTAATACACAAAGATTTGTTTTCCTACACATCAGAGTAAAATAATTTCAAATTTAGTAATTTAACATTAAAAACACGATGAAGTTTATAGTGGCACCAAAATTACAATAATTACATATAAATGCTGCAAAGTAAGAGCAAAAGCCACACAAGGAAAAAAAACACTTATAAAAGAAATTAAGAAAATCTAAGTGGAAGCGTAATTCTTGTTCATAAATAGGAAGACTTATTATCAAGATATCTGTACCCCCAACTTGATCTACGGATTAAATACAATCCAAAGTCAAATCCCAAAAATGTTTATTTGTGGTTGTTGACCAACAAATTCTACAGCTTATTTGGAAATGCAAAAGAATTGAAACAATCAAAATAACATAAAACAACAAAGTCAGAGCAATTACACAATTCAACTTCAAGACTTATTATAAAACTGTAGTAATCAGTAGCCAGGAGAAAGTACAGCAATCATGATGCATGCTTAACACACTAGGTTTCATTCCTGACATCACGTGTTCATCTGAACATCACCGGGTGCTGTACGGGAAGGACCCACTACCACCAGGGTGACCTGGATACCCCTGGCACTTCAGACCTCAAACAGCATCTTATCCTTGAGTCCTTGCACTGAACTGCCAGCTGGCTGTAGGCTCCTGAGTACCACTAGGGAACCCCCTGCCACTCCCCAGAATCCCCCACCTACAGTAATTAAGATGGTGTGGTTTTGATGGTAATAGGAAAAGGTGTCAGTGGGAGAGAATAGAAAGCCCATAAACCCACCAACACAAATACAGTAGATAGGTCTTTTGCAAAGAAGCATTAGCTATTCAATGGAGAAGAATAGTATTTTTCAATAATGAATGGTGCTAGGACAGTCAGACAAAAATGGACTCCTGACACAGATCATACATATTTCACAGAAATTAACCCAAAATAGATCAGAGGCTTAATGCCCAACTATAAAAATCCTAGATGTGGGGCTGGAGCAATAGTCCAGCGGGTAGGGCGTTGTTTGCCTTGCATGTGACCCACTCAGGTTCGGTTCTTGGCACCCCACATGGTCGCCGGGCTCCAGCAGGAGGGATTCAGGAGTGAAGAGCCATGAGTAACCCCTGAGCACCAACAGGTGTGCTCCCCCCAAAAAATCCTAGATGTTGGGGGCCAGAGCAATAGTACAGCAGGTAAGGTGCTTGCCTTGCACACAGCTGAACCAGGATCAATCCCCAGCAACGCATACTGTACACCAAGCACTGCCAGGTCTGATTTCTGAGTGCAGAGTCAGCAGTGGCCCCTGAGCACTGCTGGGTGTGCCGTCCCTCCCAGTCACCAACCAAAAAAAAAATCCTAAATATTGGGCTGGAGATGTGACTCAAGTGGTAGAGCAAATAACTGGACTCAACCCCTGGCATACTGTAGCCCAAAGCACGGTCACATACTGTACTGGTCTCCAAGCACTGCCCCCACCCCCAAATCCTAGAACACAATATAGGAGAGAAACTAAATCATAGGAGGTTGGAGAGATAGTACAGAGCCTATGGTGCTCGCCTTGCCCATGAACAACGGGAGGACAGTGACAGTGTGGTTTTGATGGAAATAGGAACCCGAGTTTGATTCCCAGCATCCTATATGGTCTCCTGAGCCTGCCAGGAATAATTCCTGAATGCAAAAGTCGGGAGTGAATCCCAAGCATTGCCGAGTGTGGCCCACCCCACCCCCCAAATACAGAAAGAAGAAAAGAAACTAGATCATAAAAAGGAAAAATAAATCGACCTATGGGATGACATTGAAATTAAAACTCTGAAAAAGCTTGGGGTCTAAAAGGATTGTACAGTCAGCAGGGAACTTGCCTTGCATGTGGTTGACCCAGGTTCAGTCCCCAGCACCCCAAATAGTCCTCCGAGCCCTGCCAGGAGTGACCTCTGAGCACAACTCTGGGCATAAACCCCAAGCACTGCTAGGTAAGCCCCCGCCCCCCCAAAAAAACCAAGAATTTTTGAATGGAGAAATAGTGCAGCAAGTAAAGAACTTGCCTCGCCTACAGTGGACCTGTTTCACTCTCCAGTGTCTTCGTGATTTCTGGTTTTACACTATTGTAAGCATAAAAGATGCTTGATAAGATTTTAATCTTCATAAATGGATACTTCCACGTGTTGCAACATATAGTCTACGCTTGAAACTGCTCCATATGCAGTTGCAAAGTATATGCTTTGTGGAGAATAAAATGTTACACATTAAGTGCATCTTTTCTAAGGTGTCTTTTATGCACATTTTTCTTGGATTTTGTTTCTTTTTTGTTGGTTTTCTGGTTAGGTAATCTCTCCCATTGACCTGAGTGTGGTGTTACAGTTCAGTTCCCCACTATTATAATCAACATGCTGTTATCAAAGAATGTTTTCCTTTATGGCTATTAATCACTGTCACTGTCCTCCTGTTGTTCATCGATTTGCTCGAGCAGACCCAGTAATGTCTCCATAGAGACACTTGTTACTGTGTTTGGCATATCGAATATATCATGAGTAGCTTGCCAGGCTTTGCCCTGCAGGTGAGATACTCTCGCCGGGCTCTCGGAGAGGGGCGGAGGAATCGAACTCGGGTCAGCATGCAAGGGAAACACCCTAACTGCGGTGCTTTTGCTCCAGCCCATGGCTATTAATATTTGCTTTATATAGTTTGGTGTTACAATTCTTGGAACATATATGTATATACATTAATAAGTAGACAATCTTCTAGGCTGAATCCCTTTTGCCATTAAATAATGTCCATCTTATCTCTTAGAAGTCTAAAACAGTACAGTTGTTAAGTGTAAGTGATACTGCCTTTTTTATGTTTCCATTAATTTGAAGTATCTTTAACCCCTTCCTTTGTATCTCTGTCTTTTGAATGTAAGTGGTCTCTTGAAGACAGGATGTAGTTAGTTTTGCTTCTTAATCCATCTAGTCATTTTCTATCTTTTTTTGTTAAGTTCAGCCCATAACTGTCACTGTCACTGTCACTGTCCTCCCGTTGTTCGTCAATTTGCTCGAGCGGGCCCAGTAACATCTCCATTGGAGACTTTGTTGTTACTGTGTTTGGCATATCGAATACTTCACGGGGAGCTTGCCAGGCTCTGCCGTGCGGGCGAGATACTCTCGGTAGCTTGCCGGGCTCTCCAAGAGGAGCGGAGGAATCGAACTCGGGTCGGCCATGTTGGCTGCGTGCAAGGCAAACGCCCTACCGCTGTGCTATCGCTCTAGTCCATATTTTTCTAGTTCTTCTATTTTGTTTTCTGGCAGTTTTATGAAACTTCCCTAGGGGTTCAAATGTGGGTGCCGGGGTCTAACTGACATCAGCAGCATTGTAAGGTAAGTGCCTTCACCTCTGTTATCACCCCAGCTCCAAGAAGACAACCTTGAGATTTAAACAAATTATTCCAAATTACTGTTTTTGTGGTGCTCAGAATTAAATATAGAGTCATACATAAGCAAGGCAAGTGCTCTACTGCTAATCTAATTCCTAGACCCTCATATATAAGATTCTATGTTTTTAGCTTCCTATTTTAATGTGCTAGCAAGGTAATCTGAGCTCATCCTACAGTCTACATTTTTACTCTCTTCCTCATCTTGTTTTTAATGTCCTCTTCTTTCCCCCTTCCATTTTATGTATCCCTTAAGTTACTGTGATTTTTTAATTCCTATTGCTTTATCAATCTGATCATGCCAGGATTTGGTGGGGTGGGGGCGGGGATGGGATTTAGGCCTCACCACACAGTACACAGCAGTTGTTTCTGGCCGTGCTCCGGGGACCTGACATAAGATGCTGGGAATTGAACCTGGGTTTCTCGAGTGCAAAGCATGCGCTCCAGTCCTTTGAGCCTTTCCCTGGCCCCTTCGAGCTGTTTTGTTCGGCCACACACAGTATACTCAGAGCTTACTCCCGACTGTGCTTAGGCAAACCACATGTGGTGTCAGGGATCAAACAGGGCCACCACGTGCAAGGCAAACACCAAACACCTAAAATCTTTATACTATCTCTCCAGCACTAATGTTTGTTTTAGCATGTCTGATTCCCTACCTTTAAGTGTTTACTTTCACACATATTTTTTCTCATTACTTTTTTAGTGGAGTTATTGTTATACGCTATTTTAATATTTTTTGAAGGACAATAATGATAGTTTTTCTTAAAAGCTCTTATTCCTTCTAATTAATAAGTTTTCTGGTAGTGTTAGAAATGTTTCCTGGCTTGATAGAGAAAGGAGCACCAAATAAAGGGTGTTGGGAGGATCCTCCCAGGATGGGAGAAGCATGCTGAAAGTTGACTATAGACCAAACATGATTGCCACTCAATGCCTCTTTTGCAAACCACAACACCCAAAAGGAGAGAACAAAAGGGAATACCCTGCCACAGAGGCAGGGTGAAATGGGGGGATCAGGGGTGGGAGGGATGCTGAGACCCGTGGTGGTGGAAAATGGGCACTGTTGGAGGGTTGGGTATTTGATCATTGTACAATTGAAATCTAAGCACAAAAATTTGTAAATCTACAACTGTACCTCATGGTGTTTCACTAACAAAAATTTTTTAAAAAATGTAAATGATGGAGAATGGGCACTGGTGGAGGGATGGGTACTGGATAATTGTATAACTGAAACCCAAGCACAAAAATTTGTAAGTCTACAACTGTACCTCATGGTGTTACACTAATAAAATTTTTTTAAAAAATGTTTCCTGGCTTATTCCTTAACCCCTTGAACACGTGCTTGTTCCTCTCCCTTGAACACGTATCTCAATTGCTTGTCTCAATTTTTTTGTTTGCTATTTTCACTCTAGAGAAGCCTGTGTTCCCTTGTTCTCTCTTGAACATATATTTATCCCTCTTTCCCCTCACTTAATCACTTAATCACTTAACTTCCCGTTAGTCGTCGATTTGCTCGAGCGGGTGCCAGTAACGTCTCCATTTGTCCCTGTCGTGTGCTAGTGTAGCCCAATGGCATCTGTTCGCTCCGGGAACATGAAGGGCCTCAAACCGATCGTTCATGATCTTCATGAAGAAGTCTGACCATCTAGAAGGTGGGCGGCCACGCGGTCTTTTGACATCCCATGGAATCCAGTCGGTAACAGCTCTAGTCCAGCGGTCATCTTTAAATCTCATTACGTGACCAGCTCATCTGATTTTTGACACCTTGGCAAATGAGACAGCATCCCTGATTCTTGATCGTCGACGGATGTCGGAACTCCGGATTCTTTCTCTCATTTGAGTGAAACGTGATATTCCAAGCATAGCTCTTTGAATTCCTCTTTGGGAGACCCAATAGCTTTCTCATCCTGTTTGCGTAGGGCTCAGGTCTCTGAGGCATATGTTAATGCAGGAAGAACAGTGGAATCAAAGAGATGTGCCCGGAGCCGGAGGTTCTTCATCCTCTTAGCTATTTCTTCGACGTTCTTGAAGGCGTTTCAAGCCGCTCTCTTCCTCCTGCGCAGCTCGGGTGCCAGGTCATTTGTCATGTTGACCTCTCGACCTAGGTACACATAGCTGTTGCATTCGGAGATGGTCATTCCGTTGAGAGCGAATGGGGCATCAGGAACGAGGCTGTTTCTCATAAACATTGTCTTCGTAAGATTCAGCTGTAGTCCTGCCTTTCCACACTCACGGTCAAAGTCGGCCAGCATTTGTGCCGCTTGGCTGATGTTTGGTGTTATTAAAACAATGTCATCAGCAAAGCAGAGGTGGTTTAGTTGCCGACCATCTATCTTCACTCCCATTCCTTCCCATTCCATTCGTCGCATGATGTTCTCGAGGGTGGCACTGAAGAGTTTCGGTGAAATGCTATCACCCTGCCGCACCCCTCTCTTGACATCAATGATCACTTCTTTGTAGAATGGTGAGATCCTGGTAGTGAATCCGCAATACAGCTCACGGAGGATCCTGATGTATTGGGCTTGAATGCCCTGATTGGCTAGGGCTTCAATGACCGCTTCCGTCTCAACAGAATCAAAGGCCTTCTTTAAATCAATGAACGTTAAGCAGAGCGGCATCTTGAACTCCCGAGAAACCTCAATGAGCTTGGTTATTGTGTGGATATGGTCGATGGTGCTGAATCCTTTGCGGAACCCTGCTTGCTCGCATGGTTGTCCTTCATCTAGTGTTCTGCCAATCCTATTTAGGATGACTCGAGTGAACAACTCGAGTGATGACTCGAGTGAACAACTCTTTCCCCTCACATCTTTCTAAATAAGTTTCAATAAAACTACCTTGCTATACACACACACACACACACACACACACAAATGTTTCCTTTCAGCACTTGAATATATTGTACCATTCCCTTCTAGCCTGCAAGATCTTTGTTGAGAACTGATAGCATTTGAGAGTTCCCTTGTATATAAAACATTTATTTGGCTTTTAAGATTCTTATCTTTAATTCGTACCATCTTAACTGCATCTTAGTGTCCTCTCTTTGGTCTTTTTAAATTTTTTTTTTTTTTAGAATTCTAAGTTTATGGATCAGGATGTCTGTTCCTTCCAAGTTTAATAAAGTTCTTAGCTATTATTTCTTCAGATAAGATTTTTACCCTTATCTCTTATCTCTTGATTCCCTTATAATGTGTATACTATACCTCTTGATGCTATTTCTTCCCTTTTAAGCTTCAATATTTTTTTTGTGGGTGGAGTCACATCTGGCAATGCTCAGGGGTCACTCCTGGCTCTGCATTCAGGAATTACTCCTGGTGATGCTGGGGGACTATATGGGACACTGGGGATTGAACCTGGGTTGGCTATGTGCAAGGCAAATGCCCTCCCTGCTGTGCTATTGCTCCAGCCTTCCCTTTTTTAAAATTTTTAAATTTTCATGACGCTGCTTACATTAGTTGATTACATGCAATATTTCAACACCAAGCCCACCACCATTATACCTTTCCACCACCATTATTTCAAACTTTCTCACCACCATTTAAGCCTGTCTGCCACAGGCAGATACTAGATAATTTATTCTCTATTGCTTATTATAAATATCATGAGAGGTCCTGGAGTTCTAAGATTGTAAATAATTTGAGTCCAGAGACATCTCTATAGGAAGCTAATCCAATTTGAGATTCATTTGTGAGTCTCTGGATCAAGGCCATTGATGTGCTTATATATTGCCCAGGAGTTCGTGGGTGTAACAGCCAGAATCCCAAAGGTGTGGGGAGACGAGAAAGGACCCCCGTCTCAGCCACTTCCATGTGATATGAGTCTTCAGTCCCTGCTCCCCTATACCTGAGTTTTTCTTCTGGAAGTTTGTGGCCACTGGGGGTTCATCTGGAGTGGGCAGAGAGAGGACGCCCGCTACATCTGAGGTGTTCCAGTGAAATCAGCTCAGCATGGGGTCTGGGGAAGTCTCTGACAAGCTGCTGTCTTCAGGATTCAATGCTGAGTCTCTGGATCAAGGCACTGAGATGGTCTGGGGAGGCAGTTCATGACTGGTCCACCTTTTAAACTTCTTTCTCTTTGCTTATCTTCATGGATGCTTGCCCCTACCTTATCTTCTCATTGCTGGTTCAATCCACTCAGCAACAATAGGGAACCACATCTTTTCTGCTAGAGTCATCTGGATATTTATAACATTATTCATGGGTCATATAATACAATCAGAGGGTACATAGGCAGCCAAAAATTTATCCTTTCATGTTCCAGAGCCACATAATATCATGGGATTTACATGGCTCTTGGGCCAGTATTTGTCCTCGCATGTTCCAGGGCCAGACATAATTTCATGGGACTTACACGGCCCGTGTGCCAGACATTCTCCATCCCTCCTACTTCATCTATTCTGCTGTCGAACTCTATTGCATTTTTCATTCCTGTTTTTCATTTCTCTGTGATCTATATGGAACTCTGATATATTCCGTCTCTTTGTGGTGGATTTTGTTTTATTCATTCATTGTTTCCAAGTTTGGGTGAGCATCTTTACAACCATTGATTTGAAACTTTCATCTAGTGATTTACTTATTTCTGTCATATTGGATCTTTTCAAAATTTGCTTTTCTTTAGTTTTGTTTGGGAGCATATTTCTTGCCCTTCCTTTTGCTTGACTCTATTTTGATGTTTTAAGCTAAACAACTATTTCTCCCAGTCTTGAAGTATTGACTCGGTGTTAGAAATAAAAGTGATATTCAGGGGTCTGGAGTGATAGTACTGAGGGTTGGGCATTTGCCTTGCACATGGCTGATCCAGTTCAGTCCCTGGAATTCCACATGGTACTCTGAGCACCACCAGCAGTCATTTCTGAGCTCAGACCCAGGAACAACCCCTGAGCACTGCTGTGTGTGGCCCAAAAACAAAAGAAAGAAAGAAAGAAAGAAAGAAAGAAAGAAAGAAAGAAAGAAAGAAAGAAAGAAAGAGGAAGGGAAGGAGCGGGAGGGAAGGAAAGGAAGAGAGAAATAGGAAGGAAGGGAGGGGAGAGGGAAGAAGGGAGGAAGGGAGGAAGGGAGGAAGGGAGGAAGGAAGGAAGGAAGGAAGGAAGGAAGGAAGGAAGGAAGGAAGGAAGGAAGGAAGGAAGGTTGGTTCAGATTGGGGCCTGCTGGTGATGACTACAGAAGCTAAAGTTGTCACTTCTGAACAGAAGCTAAAGTTGTCGCTTCTGAGTGTGAGTGAGGGGCCTTAAGTGGCAGCACAGAGAGCCTATCAGTGATAGTGTGAGCTGTTTTGGTAGCCACAGGTTAAGGAGCCTTGGAAGCACAAGTCGTGGGAGAGCACTGGAGGCTGAGCCGTCCCTGGAGAAAGCTGCAGGCGCATGTTGAGATGTCAGCTATTCTTGAGCCATACAAGTGTGAACTGAAGGGTTTTGTGACATGACTCACCCCAGGAGCCAGATGATTCACCTGACTTACCATTAGAAGCCTAGGTAAAAGTTTCCCCAGGAGAAACAGGCATGAACCATGGACATATGCTTCTGCCTGGGGCCTGGGAAGGTGCTGAGTGATAGCAATCATCAAAGCTTTCCTGGAACACTCAGGCATTTCTGGCAAGGAGAAAGATGAAGTACTTCATCAGTCTCTAGCCCCTGTGTCTTAAATGGATCTTGCAAGTATGGCATCAGTCAATACTAGCATTAGATGAGCAAAACGACCTCCCTACCCCACCTCCTTAAACTCTTCTCAAGACCATTACATTGTAGGGATAGTTGTAAAGTCATGTTTTGTGGGTGTATATATGCTTACTTTTGGCTCTGCACTAAGGAATCACTCCTGGCATGTCTACGGGATTCTGATCCCCAGAATCCCCATATAGGGTTCTGGGGAACAAAACTGGGTCAGCCACATGAAAGGCAAGAAGAATCCTACCTACTATACAATATCGCTCCAACCCATCCTTTTTTAAAAATGTATATATTAATAATAATTTCTTGCCTTTCATTTTCAGATTTTAACTTCCACCCCTTATGTCCTAGAGTCTCTGAAGTAGCATGTTTGTCAGCGAAGACTGCATTCAGTTTTAAATACTATGAAATGTGAGGCACAATAATATGAACAAACATGGTTATGAGATGAGATGGAAGAGGAACGCACGAGCAAGGTTATATGGTTTCCTAAACTTTGACATTTGTGAGTGAGAAGGCAACGGGAGAATGCCGGCAGGATATTTAGAGTAACATTGGTTTGTGCTTTCCTCTCTGCCACAAAGAGTTTAGGTTTATTGGGTGACAACCACCACAGTGCCCCTGAAGCACCTCCATTCCTCTGTGTTTATTGGAATGTAGCTCTAAACATTTTAGGATAACATTGGTATGTCCTGTTTCCCTTGTCACAGGGAGCTTAGGTTTATCACAGTGCTCCTGAGGCACTTCCATTCCACTGTGTTTATCTGTAACCTCTATTCTGTGCTCTCTTCCCCAACCGATCTATCACCTTTCCCCCTTAATCAGACTGTTAACTTGTAAGGTCAGATTCCTCAGAAATCCATGATTTCATATTTGTGAATGAAATATTCATCGATTTAAAGAAGGCCTTTGATTCTCTTGAGACTGAAGCGGCCATCGAAGCAATAGCCAAACAGGGCGTCCAAACTCAATACATCAAGATCCTCTGTGAGCTGTATTACAGATTCATTATCAGGATCTCACCATTCTACAAGGAAGTGACCATCGATGTCAAGAGAGGGATTCGACAGGGTGATACCATTTCACCAAAACTCTTCAGTGCCACCCTCGGGAACGTCATGCGACGACTGGAATGGGAAGGAATGGAAGTGAAGATGACGGTCGGCAATTACGCTACCTGTTGTGCTATGTCTCCAGCCATTTCTCCCCACATTTTAAACAGATCACTTAGGATGCTGAGTGAAGAATGTACTATAGAAGACTCAGACAGAAGTGCAGATGATTAAGAGGCTGCTTGGTAGCAGAATAAAGGGGGGGAAAGGGGCTAAATCTGGTTGTAGAAATAGAGACAACAAGAGGCTGCAATAAGGATGCACGTTATAGAATTCCAAGGGCTTGCTAGAGGAGTGCATGCTTGGGGAAGAGCAGGGTCAAAGGTGGATCCTGGAACCTCCCATCAAGAAAGGTGACCCATCATTTCTATTTGATTTTCTCTGAAAAGAAAAGAAGAGAAAAGAAAAGAAAGGGTGACTGAGGCTTGGGGGTAATCAGCACCTAGACTGAGGTGGAGGCTGGGATCACTGAGAAGAGAGTGCACACAAAAGAGAAGGGAACTGAAGATTACTAGAAATGTAGTGGAAGAGGAGGAACAATAAGACAGAGACTTAATAAGGTGGGAGACAAAACCTAGGAGAAAGGGGAGCCTTGGAAATCCAGAAAAGACTGCTAAACTATATCATCTGTGTCAAATGCAGTTAGAATATTGAATGAAGGGCTGGAGAGAGAGAGAGAGAGAGAGAGAGAGAGAGAGAGAGAGAGAGAGAGAGAGAGAGAAACAGTAGGTAAGATGCTTGCCTGCCTTGCACAAAGCTCACCCAGGTTTGGTCCCTGGCACCATATATAGTCCCCTGACCCCACCAGGAATGATCAGTGAGTCCAAAGTTAGGAGTAAGCCCTGTATACCACTGGGTGTGGCCCAAAAGCTCCCCACCCCCACTGTCACTGTCCTCCCATTTTTCATCAATTTGCTCAAGTGTGCCTAGTAACATTGTGAGACTTGTTAACTGTTTGGCATATCAAATACGTCACGGGTAGCTTGCCAGGCTTTGCTGTGTGGGCGGGATACTCTCGGTAGCTTGCCAGGCTCTCTGAGAGGGGCAGAGGATTCCAACTCAGGTTGGCCATGTCGGCTGTGTACAAGGCAAACGCCCTACCCGCTGTGCTATTGCTCCAGCCCTCCCATCCCACCCCCAAAAGAACAAAATTTAACCTTTAATTATCAAAATATAAATAACCAGTGGTCTGGATACAAGTCATTTCAGTTAGGCACTATGAAAGAAAGCCAGAATGGAAAGGGTTCAGGAAAGATGAGAAGAGTTGCTACAATGGCTCAGAAAAGTAGAATAGTAATGAGAGAGAGCAATCTGGGGTCAAAAGAGGTGTGTTAATTTAATGCACATTAGGCCTCATTCTTATGCTGATGTATGTTGGCAAGGGATCCTTACAATAAACATGACTCCAGCACTCTGGGAGATAGCCTGAAAATGGCATTTTTAGTCCCATGTTTATTTGAAGACAGTTTAAATCTCTAAAATCAATGGGATTGGGCCAGCGAGATAGTACAGCAGGCAAGGCCCTTGCCTTGCATGCAGCTGACTGTAGTTTGATCTTCAGCACCACATACGGACCCCCCAGTCCTTCCAGGAGAGATTCCTAAGCACAGAGTAAGCCCTGAACATTGCCAGGTGTGGACAAAAGTAAATAAATAAATAAATTCAATTTTTTCCTTGTCACAATATAGTCATACTCCTTCAGAATATATCCCTAAATAATATTCTTTGGAAGAACAATACTTGAATTTTTATACCCAAACTGTATAGTAACTATTTATCTTTTAAACATTATTACGCTGATATTTAGTTTTTAATGTTGATAATGTATTTAAAAAAATGCATTTAAAACTCTGTGATTTGCTTGAAAAGGTTATTGCTGCTTCCAAATACAATTATAAACCATCAAGCATGCTAGTCACCTGTGCAAAGCTATGGAATATCAATCAGTTTACATTACCTGAGGCTGCTGGTTCAAGAGAGGGGAGGAAAAAGGGAAGAAGGGAAGAGGGAGAAAAGGAGGGAAGGGAGAGAGAGAGGGAGGAAGGGAGGGAAGGAGGGGTGACCATCCTGGGAAGTCAGAGAAGCAAGGATTCCGTACCCCCAAAGGCACTTCCGCAATCACTTACCTATGCAGTTTCCTGTCTGAATGTAAAACGAAACTGGGTCTTTCCAGTGTGATTCTGTACCCTTTCATTACAAGACAAGGGGCAGTCGCTCTAAGTAGTCTACCCAGGTAGGAGTCATTTATTTGCCCTGTTACCGACTGAAGAAGGATCCGCAGGGAGCCGGCCAGCCACAGCAGCCAGTCTGGAGGGATGGCAGGTAGGTGATTTGGAAGAACTGAGTTCTAAATTCTCGGATATCCTGTATTTCCGTTTTAACCAGTGAACTAGCAGTTTAAAATACCGGCTAGAGAGCACCTCTGTGTATTCCACGGGGCTCCCACGTGGCGGCTCGTGGTGATGAGAAGGGGCGGGGCTAAGAGAAGGGGTGCACGGAGTCGGGGAGGGGAGTGGCAGTAAAAGATTCTTCTGCTTTCTTTCATGGGACGCAGATAATGGGTCCCAGATGCCAGCTTACAAGTATAACACCAGGTCAACAAAAATAAATCAACTGGACACAC
This sequence comes from Sorex fumeus, assembly GCF_029834395.1. Lineage (NCBI taxonomy): Eukaryota > Metazoa > Chordata > Mammalia > Eulipotyphla > Soricidae > Sorex > Sorex fumeus. The sequence goes on along the minus strand of NW_026606179.1, from coordinate 941,260 downwards.
ACTGCCAGCACAAACTGAAACGCATGTTAGCAATATATTTAATAATACCTGCCTGACTTTTTTGCTTGTTTGTTTTTTGTTTTGGGGCAACACCAGATGATGCCCAGGAGTTACTCCTGGCTCTGAGTTCAGGAATCACTCCTGGCAGGCTCTGTGGACCGCAGGGTGTACCTGGGATGGAACCCAGGTCAGCAGCGGTTAAGACCCCACCTGCTGTACCATACATGGCTCCAACCCCTGCCTGTCATATTCTGACATCAGGCCAACTGTGAGAGCAGCATAAAGTCTACCGCTTGGGGCAGTGTGACAAATTCTCCTTGTCCAACAAATTCACTTAATCTATTTCTCTCTTTCTCTCTCTCTCTCTCTCTCTCTCTCTCTCTCTCTCTCTCTCTCTCTCTTATTTTTATTAGTGAAACACCATGGGGTACAGTTGTAGACTTACAAATTTTGGTGCTTGAGTTTCAGTTATACAATAATCAAATACCCATCCCTCCACCAGTGCCCATTCCCCACCTCCAATGCTCCCAGTATCCCTCCCACCCCTCCCCCATCCCACCCTGCCTCTGTGGCAGGGCATTCCCTTTTGTTCTCTCTCTCTACTTTTGGGTGCTGTGGTTTTCAAAAGAGGCATTGAGTGGCAATCATATTCAGTCTATAGTCTACTTTCAGCATGCATCTCCCATCCTGGGAGGATGCTCCCAACACCATTTATTTGGTGCTCCCTTCTCTATCTGAGCTGCCTTTTCCCCTAGCATGTGCAGCTATTCCTTTCTCTCTTAACAAACCCTTTCTCCCTATAATCTCTGTGAATTCTTTCACAAACCCAGTTTCCTGTTGCACAACCCCAACAATCAGCTTGACTGAAGGTCTGTAAGGAATATAACATAGCCTAATTCTGGGTCACTTTATCCATCTTCTGATATCTTTTTCTTTTATAACCTCTGGAAATATCAATAGGACTGTTTGGGCTAAATCCTAAATTTGTACTCTCCAATTTGAAAATCTAAGATGACTTTGCCCTCACAATATGTTTTTTTTTAGAGAAGCTTTCTTATTAGTTTGTTTTTTTTTTTAATTTTTATTAGTGAGACACCATGAGGTACAGTTGTAGACCTACAAATTTTTGTGCTTGGGTTTCAATTATACAATGATCAAATACCCATCCCTCCACCAGTGCCCATTTCCCACCACCACGGATCCCAGTATCCCTCCCACCCCCCATCTCCCCCTGTCTCTGTGGCAAGGCATTCCCTTTTGTTCTCTCTCTCTTCTTGGGCGTTGTGGTTTGCAAAAGAGGCAATGGTTGACAATCATGTTTGGTCTATAGTCTACTTTCAGCATGCTTCTCCCATCCTGGGAGGATCCTCCCAACACCCTTTATTTGATGCTCCCTTCTCTATCTGAGCTCCCTTTTCCCCTAGCATGTGTGACACAATGGAGTACTATGTAACTGTTAGAAAAGACAAAGTCATGAAATTTACATACAAGTGGTACTACATGGAAAGTATCATGTTAAGCCAAATAAGTCAGAAAGAGAGGGATAGACATAGAAAGATTGTATTCATCTGGGGAACATAAAGTAACAAAATAGGAGACTAACACCCAAGAATGGCCGGAGATTGGTACCAGGAATTTTACCTCACAATATGTTTTGATAGGGGCCTCTGCACCTGGTATTCAGGGAACCCTGGGGCCAGTCTCTGCAGGACTCCGACCAGTGTGGGGTCTGAGCATGTGCTGCTGCTTGGGCCCCTCAGTGTCAGGTGCCACTGGAGCAACTACCCCAGAACTGCTCTGGGGGGCTCCAGGGCTACACCTAGAGGTGCTAGTGAGAGGGTTTCAGGGACCTAGTGCAGGCCCCAATATTTAGCCTTTTCAGTGTTTCTCAGTTGAAAAGTCGTAAGAGTGGTTTTTGTTTTGTGAAAATGTCACTCTCAAAAGGCACATGTTTTCCCCCATGTCTGGGAACTGAGGCATTCGTGAAGGTTAATTATTGGTATATTCAGAATCTGCTGAGTACAAAGATTGACACCTATTTCCAGGCGAATATCTTCTGGGCCATTTTAAGCAAACCACCTAGGTGAGAAGGCCTCAGAAAAATCAACTTTATGAAATGATGTGAGCGTTGTGTACTTTATCCACCCCCCCCCCCCGCCGCCCCCTTTATTAAACACCGTGGTTTAGCATTCTTCTATGAAAAAACTTTGAAACTTTGGAGTTTCATTTTCCAACATGGTGTTGCATTCCCCAACTTTGAAGTGTTCTTGTCTATTCTGGATTTTTTTTATAAATTTATAAATACACAGTTTTTAAAAAAAAATTATATAACTAGATCTCTTTCCATGTCAGTTCTCACCATTTTAACTGACTGTTTTAGATTGTTAGGAGGTAATTGAATGAACATGTATACCATGATATTTGTTTATCATTTCTAAGCTATAACAAGGAATGATTTCTACTTTCACTCTTATAAACAATACTGCAATAAGATCTGGATGTGGGAAGTATTACTCTGACGGCTAACTGCTCAGTTTGTCAAGCTCTACTTCACTCAAGGAACATTAGTCATATTTTAACTTTTCTTTCATGAGAATTACTTGATTTATAGAACAATTAATCACTGGGCAAAGATAGAATAAGAAACCAGACTTCAAGGTCGTCTGTCTCAGGATTCTGGCAGAAAAAGAATGAACCTGAATAGGTATTATGCTTGACTCATCACTTTCAAGCACATCTGTACCATTCCTGTAGCAGTTTAAATTTCAACATTTGAATTGCTTCTGTCTTTGTTCAGAAGAAGTCTGACTCTATTCTTGCCTTTAAGACTTCTGACCCAGGATCTAACAGTTGGGCAGGCTTCAGAGAGAGTAAAATATTCAATTGAATTAGTTCTTCCTTTTTTTCTTTTAAAAAATATATACATATATATTTAGTTTTGGGGCCACACTCAGTAATGCTCGGTTGTTCTGCACTCAGAAATTACTTCTGCTGGTGCTCAGGTGACATATGGGATGCCAAGGATCAAGTCTATGTTGATCACAGGCAAGGCAAGCACCCAACCCTCTGTACTATCCCTGGATTGGTGAACTGGTTTCTTTTGTTGGTCTGAGGCCTGCATCTTATAAAGATAGACTTAGTCATTGTCAACTAGATATGTTTGGGGTCAAAAATTCAAAATGATTTCAAGATAGAAGTTTACAACTCTGATTTTTTTTAATTGAGCTATGTTGGTTTATAACATGATGTAAGTACACACAATTACAATTGGATCTCTGAACACACTACATCACGAACATCAAAGGCCTTCTTTCTACTGTCACCGTATAACTTACCCTTTTACCTGATTCACATACCCAGCCAACCCTTTTCCCTGCTGGTAGCCAATAATCTCTTCTCTGTACCCAAGATCTTTGAACTTATTAAGAAATTAATTTTGATTTCCCCCAAGTTCCTAGAAGCGCTCTCATGAGTGTTAAGGTGTGCCTTTTCTGACAAATCCTGCCTTGCAAACTGATAATTAAAGCAACCATAGGTTGTTGAGAGTTAACTTCCTGACAACCTACTCCCTTGGTCTTCAACCTAGGGGTAGCACAATCTGTAGCACTGTCCTCCCCTTGTTCATCGATTTGCTCTAGAGGGCACCAGTAACATCTCACAACAAATTGTGAGACTTTTTGTTACTGTTTTTGTCATATCTAATATGTCACGGGGAGCTTGCCAGGCTTTGCCTTGTGGGCCCGATACTCTCAGTAACTTGCTGGGCTCCCCAAGAGGGGCGGAGGAATCGAATCCAGGTCAGCAGCATGCAAGGCAAACGACCTACCTGTTGTGCTATTGCTCCAGCCCAACCTAGGGGTAAAATATGTAATTCAAAGTGTTGCTATTAACACTCACACTAGAAATGTTCATTAAAGGGAGAGTTTGATTTCTTAAATGAAAGTAAGCAGAGAACATGATTGTTATTATTCATAAAATTTTCCAAATTATTGTTTTCCAATATAACTTTTCTATAAGGCAAACTGCATATATAAACAGAAAACTTTTATCCCTTCTTCCATTTTTAAAGTTGCTTCCATTTACTTTCACAGTATCATGGTCCTCCCGTTGTTCATAGATTTGCTCGAGTGGGCCCAGTAACATCTCCATAGTGAGACTTATTGTTACTGTGTTTGGCATATCGAATACATCACGGGTAGCTTGCCAGGCCTTGTTGTGCAGGCGAGATACTCTCAGTAGCTTGCCAGGCTCTCCGAGAGGGGCGGAGGAATTGATCTTGGCTGCTTGCAAGGCAAATGGCCCTACCGCTGTGCTATCGCTCCAGCCCCCCATTTACTTTATTTACTATTATTATTGTTGTTGTTGTTGCTGCTGCTGCTGCTGTTGTTTTTAGGTAACACCAGCAGTACTAGGGCTTACTCCTGTCTCTGTGCCCAGGAATCACCCCCAGCAGAATTTAGGGGATCAGTGATGCTGGGGATCAAACCAAGGTCTCCATGTTCAGCACAAGTGCTATACCCACTGATTGCTCTGACCTAACAGGTTCATAACTTAATTCTGATTATAACAAGTATGAAAGATATCCTGGCCCTCAAAAACAAAGAGCCATTGAAATTTGATTGTGGGATGGTGAGCTCAGTATAACACAGGCAAGAGGAATAAATCACGTAGTAATACGATGAGTTTTGACAGCTAATGCTAATTAAAGATGAGCGATGGAGACTGAGCAGTGGCCGGGAATAGTGTTCATCTATCCATAGCAACACTATTAAGGAGCTGCTTTGACTGCTTTGACATCCCCAGAATTTGGTGTGTAGGCCAATGTGCGCCATTTGCTTCCCTCCCTTTGGGCTCTTTGTGGATGGAAGGGTCTAGAAAGTGGCTTTAGCTACTTTTGATCTATTTCTTCCTTTCCGTCTCTATCTCAAACAATCTTGGCTATAAAATATCAGTATAACAATAAAGTAAGTAAGTAAAGGCCCTCCCGTTGATCATGGATTTGCTTGAGCGGGCCCAGTAACGTCTCCATTGGAGACTTTGTTGTTACTGTGTCTGGCATATCGAATACTCTCGGTAGCTTGCCGGGCTCTCCGAGAGGGGCGGAGGAATCGAACTCGGGTCGGCCATGTTGGCCGCTTGTAAGGCGAACACCCTACCCGCTGTGATCCTACTAATAATTAAGCATACATCCAAAGTTTTTACATTTATTCCAATGAAATGTGTGCCTTTTTAAAGAACTGAATTTAATTCAGAGTTTGATGTTCACCAAACAAGCTACTCCAAATGCCTCAAAGGTACAAGGGTATCTTTGACCCATCATGAGACTCATTATATAGGCTCTCTGAATGTGATCATATATTGGACTTTCTTCTGCATAATTGGGAGGTTCATTTAAAGTTTGCCTGTTGGTCTGCTCCTCATGGGAAGTTTCTGGTCCCAAGATTCTCCCAGGTGGCGGGCGTCAGCCCTAGCCTGTAATGACTCTGATACTTTCTTTCCTGCCGTAGGTGTAAGAAAGGGAAGAGATACTGATCTTCCATTAGTACCACCTCTGCACTGGGTTCTGGAGAACAAACCATTCCTTAGACACCAAATTATTGTGTTTAAAGCCTGTCAGAAAGTGAAAGGTGTGAGATTTTACTCTTCTTGCAAGCTAACAGGTACACAGATGCTAGTAAAAGAGAATTCTTGAGTCAGAGACAGAGAAATGAATTACCTGCATAAAAAGCAGAAGATCAGCATCTGCACCAGTTATCAGATCCCAGTATGACAGGCAGATGCAGGGACCAAATGACTTCAATGTCCACAGTGAGTTGTGTTAGCCAAGGGGCCTAAGAGCTGAGTCCTCTCTAGAGGGGAGCAAGGCTACTGACCTTTGCCCTGCAGAGGGAGGGGAGAGCTTATTTATCTTTTACTTGACAGTTAATAAAACTGTTCTCTTGGTGTCTTTAAAGGCTGTTAACTAGACAAATATCCTGGATTTTACTAGATTTTTAAGGTAAAGTTGAAGGAAACCATATCAATTTGAGTTCTTGCTTCTTTATTGAGATAGTACCATTACACTCCTTTGTCTATAAAGTTCACTAATTGTATTTCCACATACTTTTGTTTTTTTGTTAAGTTGAAACTTTATTAGAGCAGATGATTACATTATTACGGCTTGCATCTAAAAGCAGTATGCTTTCCCAGGAAAAGTGTGAAAGACGAATGTGTCTCATATCTTGACACAAGAAGCTGCAAGCAGCTCTCATGATTTTTTACTTGACTATACCTTTGAACACCTTCTTCCATCTTATTCATCCTTCTTGTAAAAATACATATTTTTAGGGGACAGAATGATGGTATGGTGGATAGAATGCTTACCTTGCATGTGCCCAGCCCAGGCAATTCCTACATCTCAAATGGTCACCTGAGCACTGCCAGGAGTAATTCCTGAGTACAGAATCAGGAGCAACCTCTGGGGAATGTTGGGTGTGGCCCCCCAAAAAGCAAAAAAAAATATATTTGATTAATTATTTTTAAAACTTTGTGTTAATTTTCTGCACCCTGGTTTACAATACTGTTAATGGTAGGGCTCATTCATAAAACAAATGGAGATACCAAACTCTCCATTAGAGTACCCAATTCCCTTGACCATTGTCCCAGTGCCCCCTCCCTCCCCCACCACGCTCTCCCTTCCCATCCCCCCACTGTGGTCAGCTCCCCACTGAAGAGCAAGTCTTCCATACTGTTGCTGTTGGACTCTTGTTACTCCCCTGCTATGTTTCTTTACACCCCAAATGACTTCATCCTTCCTTTTTTTTTTTTTTGCTTTTTGGGTCGCACTTGGCAACGCACAGGGGTTACTCCTGGCTCTGCACTCAGGAATCACCCCTGGCAGTGCTCAGAGGACCATATGGGATGCTGGATCGAACCTGGGTTGGCCACGTGCAAGGCAAACGCCCTACCTGCTGTGCTATTGCTCCAGCCCCGACTTCATCCTTCTTGATTTCTCTCTCAAGTGCAAGTGGAGTCCAGGGGATCCACGGAAGTTGTTAAAATATCCAAATAACTTAAACAGGGTGTTTTAAGGAAGGAAGAATCAATAATAATAATGCCAAACTTTCCCAATCACCAAATTCAAGAGGAGTAACCAATAAATGCTGAGCCCGTGGACGCTGGAGGAGATGCATGCAGGGAAGCTCCCCGAGAGTTCAGGAACCCCTCATTGTCTTTGGCTTGGTATTATCTCCAGCGACACTGAAGCCTGTGTCTGTGAGCGTCAAAGGACCCAGGAGATGCTCAAAAGGCTGGAACACGTGACCTACAGACTGCTGGTTCAGGCCTGATTCCTGGCTCCCCATGGACCCTGGGCAGCATCAGAAGCAACCAACAGGCATCACTGGGTGTGCCTACTCATCCACACCCCCGCCCCCAAATAAAAAGGTGTTTATTACTTAGAAAGTGATTATGTTGTAAATATAAATGTGGGAGAATACTGAAAGGTGAGGTGGAGGAAGGTGTTAGTGACAGAAATAATGAATCTATTAATTTCACATTTATCTATTGTTTTCTCAGTCAAGACCAGAGCTGTGAAGGGTATTTGGGTACAGTCACTGGCTTCCTGCTTCCAAAGAATATATTCCTTTTTGTTTGTTTGTTTGTTTGTTTGGGTACCACATATGGCAATGCTCAGGGCTTATTACTGTAAGCCTTACCACTGTGTTCTGTGTTCAGGTTCTATGTCCAGAGGTCCTCCTGGTGGACTTAGGGTGCCAGGGATGAAACCTGGGTTGGCAGCATGCAAGACAAGTGTCCTTCCCACTGAGCTATCTCTTCAGTGCCAGAAGATATTCCTTTAAGGCAGCTGTGTTGAGAAGACTTTTTGCCATTTATCTCTGACTTTAGCATCTGTGTGAAGGTGACGTTTTAGAAGCAGCATAAATGGCCTAAATTGCAAGTTTCCCCATGTTTTCTCTCTTCCTCCTTATTTGGGCTCATTTTGCAATATTGTTATCATATTAAACAACACAATTATCTTTGTTGATAAAATAATTCTATTGCCAAGTTTGTGTGCTTATGCAATGAAAATACAGTCTTAATTTAAATCTGATAATTATTTTTCTTTGAAAACAAGTTTTTGTTCTGCTCCCCTGGGGACCATTTGAGGCAAAACTGTTTCCTTCAGAAAGCAGCAGAACAGTACAGAATAGATATGACCTGTTTCAAATATTGCAATTCTATAAAATATTTCATTTTGAAATGCAGCCAAGGAAAAAAAGGACTGACCATCTCTGAATTAAAATAATATCTCAGATAGGTTCTGTTTCTAACATTCTGTGACTAATTAGCCATTAGTAACATATAAAGTATATTATATAATAAATATAATTTAAAATAATATATTTTATATTAATATATTTATATAATATTTTATACATTATAAATATATAATTTTAAAAATATTCTTCACCTTGTGCCCTTGACCTCTGAAGAATCTCTCTGGCCAGAGGAATTTTCTTTTTAAACTCAGTGTTGTTTACTACATATGTTAGTCTAGTACTTTATGTCAAGTTCAGACTTTTGTTTGTTTGTTGCTTGGTTTGTTTGGGGACCCACTGGTGCTCAGAGCTTATTCCCTATTTTTAGAATTTTTTCTAACTTTATTTGCAGTATTGGAGCGATAGCTGGAACGATAGCACAATGGGTAGGGCATTTGCCTTGCATGTGGCAGACCTGGGTTCGATTCCTCCATCCTTCTCGGAGAGCCTGTCAGAGAGTATCCCAGCCGCACGGCAGAGCCTGGCAAGCTCCCCGTGTCGTAATAGATATGCCCAAAACAATAACAACAAGTCCCACAGTGGAGACGTTACTGGTGCCTGATTGAGCAAATCGAAGAACAACAGGACAGTGCTACGGTGCTATTTACAGTACAAAGGAGAAGGGAAAGGAGGGGTTGGGAAAACAGGGTTCTGGCATTGTGGCCTACTTGCAGAGCACCTGTCTTACAGGCTTGAAGCAATGAGTTTGATTAACCAATTTCACTAAAAAGTTACATGCTACTTTTAGTAATTGATTTACGAAAGCAGTGTTCAATCATACAATATAATGTAACCATTTAGCTGTGTGTTTCTAAAACTGTATGATCCAACAAGTAATTCCTCTAGTCCAACCCTTAGACTCTTGCTCACCTTATATATTTAACCAAATATAAAAAAATCACCCAACTTTTGGAAATGTTAAAAATTAACTTATAAGATAATGAGTTTTAAAATAAATTTGTTCCTTAGTTCACCTGACTAAACTTAAAATATATTCCATGAGGGACTTGAAGAAGTGCATTTGTGGATTGAATAATATAAAATGAACTGACTTCAAAACCTATACTTGAGAAATTAAATATATAACTTCCTTTGTATGTATAATTTTATACATCTTAGCAAGTGAAATAACCTCCCTGATTCTCCACTGTCTTAACTTCTGGCTTCTTTCTTTCATATGTCTTTATTCTGCATATTAAACGTTTTGTTCTCTCCCAGAAGGGAGCATAACATGATGCTTGCCATAACCATGTTGCTGGTCCCAGTGCCAGGCTGTTTCACTCAGGGTGCTCCAGCGGAAAGCGGGTTGAGAGCCCTCCCTGCCCCAAGGGACCCAGCCCCCGCAGCCAAAAATCTCCAGAGCTCAACCACCACCACACCCACAGCCACTCTCCACATGCTCAGGCCGAGCCTCACCCATGAGCGAACCTATTCACGTGGCTGCATTTGTGGCCATGCAACACTTCATACCACATAATCTACCCACACTTCAAGAGTACCACATCACATTTGATGGTGTGATATATATATATACATATATACATATGTATATATATATATCACTTGACATCCCGTTACTCATCGATTTGCTCAAGCGGGCACCAGTAATGTTTCCATTTGTCCCTGTCGCGTGTTAGTGTAGCCCAATGGCATCTGTTTGATCTAGGAACACAAAGTGCCTCAAACCAATCGTTCAAGGTCTTGAAGAAGAAGTCTGACCATCTCGTAGGTGGGTGGTCATGCGATCTTTTGATGTCCTGTGGAATCCAGTTGGTAATGGCTCTAGTCCGCAGTCGTCTCCAAATCTCATTATGTGTCCAGCCTATCTGATTTTCGACACCTTGGCAAACGAGACGGCATCCCTGATTCTTGACTGTTGATGGAGGTCAGAACTCCAGATTCTTTCTCTCACTTGAGTGAAGCGTGATAATCCAAGCATAGTTCTTTCAATTTCTCTTTGGGAGACCTGAATAGCGTTCTCATCCTGTTTTCGTAGGGCCCAGGTCTCTGAGGCATATGTTAACACAGGAAGAACAGTGGAATTGAAGAGGTGTGCCTGGAGCCAGAGGTTCTTCGTCCTCTTAGCTATTTCTTCGGCGCTCTTGAAGGCATTCCAACCCGCTCTCTTCCTCCTGTGCAGTTCAGGTGCCAGGTCATTCGTCATGTTGAATTCTCAACCTAGGTACATATAACTGTTGCATTTGGAGATGTTCGTTCCATTGAGAACAAATGGAACATCAGGAACAAGACTGTTTCTTATAAACATTGTCTTCATGAGAGTCAGCTGTCATCCAACCTTTTCACACTCATGGTCGAAGTCGGCCAGCATTTGTGCCACTTGGCTAATGTTTGATGTTATTAGAACGATGTCATCAACAAAGTGGAGGTGATATAGTTGCTGACCGTCTATGTTCACTCCCATTTCTTCCCATTCCAGTCATCACATGACGTTCTTGAGGGTGACACTGAAGAGTTTTGGTGAAATGGTGTCACCCTGCCGAACCCCTCTCTTGACATGAATGATCACTTCTTTGTAGAATGGTGAGGTCCTGGTAGTGAATCCATAATACAGATCCTCCTCACGGAGATCCTGATGTATTGAGTTTGAATGCCCTGTTTGGCTAGGGCTTTGACGACCCCTTCAGTCTCAACAGAATCAAAGGCCTTTTTTAAATCAATGAACATTAGACAGAGTGGCATCTTGAACGCCTGAGAAACCTCAATGATCTTGGTTATCATGTGGATATGGTCGATTGTGCTGAATCCTTTTCGGAACCTGGCTTGCTCGCATGGTTGTCCTTCATCTAGTGTTCTGCCAATCCTATTCAGGATGACTCGAGTGAACAGCTTGTAGACGACAGACAATAGGCAGGTCGGGCAATAGTGGCTAATAATGTCGTAGATGTCTCCCTTCTTGTACAGTAGAATGGTCCTGCTGGTTTTCCATTGGGACGGAACCTTGCATTTAGACAGGTAGCATATGAAGAGCCGAGCCTGTGTATTGATGAGTACTGACAGCAGATTCTTCAGGTGTTCAGGTCTGACCTTGTCTGGGTCAAGTGCTGTTCGCTTCTTTACCGATGAAATGGCGTGTCAGATTTCGGAAGGGAGAACATTGGGAACAACATAGCCATCCTGTGGAATTTGGTATGTGGGCAGGTGAACGTGGCTATCGAAGAGATCCAAGTAGAAGTCATGGATAATCTTCTCCATTGCCCTTCTGGAAGATGTGATAGATCCATTAGGACATCAGAGGGCAGTCATCTTGGTCTTGTAGTTGCCGAAGAACAGGTGGGTGTTACGAATGCTTTTCCCAGCTTCTGCCGCATCTGCCAGCACTGCTGCTCTTCTCTCTTTATGGTCTTCCTTTATTGCTTCTCTGCACTGCTTTGCGAGCTTGGATGTTCGCTTGCAGTTGCCTGAGTCTTGTGCCAAGCCACGTAGGCGAATAAGTTTAAGAGTTTTTAAAGACAGGCTTTTTTGGTGTGTGTGGCTATCTCTCTCTTGGCGTTCTTCGCACGTGGAGGTGCTGAACCAGTCGATCATATTCTTTGTCAATGTTTTCAACGATGGCATCTTCCCATATTGCCACAATAGTGCCAAAGAGCTCCCAGTTGTGGTCATTCTCTTCTTAAACTTTGCAGCCCTTTTTCCCTGCTCTTGAAGTAGAATTTTGCACAAAGGAGACGGTGGTCCAATCCTGTTTGGAATTTTGGGACAACAGTGACATCAATCAGGCAAAACTGTCAATTGAATATGATGTGGTCAATTTCATTGTGGAACCGTCCACCAGGAGACTCCCATGTCCAACGTTTAGATTCAGCCTTCTGGAACTGTGAGTTACCATGGATGGTCTTGGTCGACATGATGAACTCAGACAGTCTCTCACCCTATTCGTTCCATTCTAGGCCATGGGTCCCAATGTAGAGTTCTTCGGCTGATCTTCTCAGTCCTATCTTGGCATTAAAATCACCAACAATGATCTTGTAGAAAGTGTGGTCTTCTTTATAGAACGTCTCAGTTCCATATAAAACTTCTCAATTTCTCCTTCATCATAATTGGATGTTGGTGCATAGACAACGAAGATAGAAACTGCCAGCAGTGAGTCACATCTATTCAAGTGTAATCGTCCAATTCGGGTTGTTAGACAATGAATGAATCAATGCTCATTGCCAAGTTCATGTTGACAAGGACACTGACACCTCCGACGCCTCTTTTGTCGCATGTTCCAAGGAACAGTTCTTCTCCAGTGTCGAAAACTGCATGATGTGTTTGATGCCTTCTGGTCTCGGTCAGACCAATGATGTTGTACTTGATCTTTCACGCTTGTACCATCAGGTCCTCAGTGGTTGCATCCGATGCCAACATACATGCATTGAAAATACAGACAGTCATTTTTGTCTTTCTTCTTTTTAGCAGCCTAGTTCAGCCTTGAGATTTTATCAGCCTCTCTTCCTCATCCTTCTTAACGCTGCTGTATTGGTGGCTCTTTCAGGGTCGGGGAATAAGACCCATTGTATTTACTGGTTTTGGCATATTGAATACGCCATGGATAGCTTGCTAGGCTCTGCCGTGTGTGCGGGATACTCTCAGTAGCTTTCCAGGCTCTCCGAAGGGAATAGAGGCTTTAAGGGCGGCCTCTAATCGCCCTTGCAGGTGTTCCCATGGTTCAAACCATATTTGAACCCTATCAAATATGATGCGGCAGTCCTGGAAGATGGGTAAAATATGGCCACACACTTCTGGGAGCTTTGTTTTATAGTCTCTGGATCTTTGCCATTGATGGGGTTACATGGCATTAGGGCAGTTTGTGGGTGTGACTGCCAAGCTACTGGAAAATGGGGGATCTGGGTTGAGGAGGCCCAGATCCAAGGTTAAATAGACTTTAAAAATAATCCCATCATATTACAATGTTTCCCCTTTTGCCTATATATAAATTAAATCACATACACTAACACAAACTATTTCAACAATGAAAAAATACCGTGGGGAAGAGGGGAACAATACCGGAGGTTAGGGTGCATGCACCCCCATCCCCAGGCTTGATCCCCAGTATCAGGTGCCTCCCAAATCTCAGTGGCGGCAGACTGGGTGAAGTCACTGCTAGGGTGGTCCTGGTGGGCCCTCAGCACTGCTGGATCTGAGCAGCAGCACATCCTAGGGCCCTAATGTTAAGGGTGGCTGAGTTGGCCACGTATTGCTGGGCGTGGCCCCCAGTCATCCAGAGTACGTCTTGGGAGGCCAAAATAAATAAAACCATTAAAGGTGGGAGTGCGAGGGAGCCCTTGAGGTCTCATCTTGGAGGCGTCTGTGAGCCCACAGCAGAGACACAATGAGCAAAGCTCACCCCCCAGAGCTGAAAAAATTTATGGACAAGAAATTATTGAACTTGAATGGTGGCAGACATGCCCAAGGAATACTTCGAGGCTTTGAACCCTTTATGAATCTTGTGATAAATGAATGCGTGGAGATGGCAACAAGTGGGGAACAGAACAATATTGGAATGGTGGTAATACGAGGAAATAGTATCATCATGTTAGTAGCCTTGGAACGAGTATGAACAGAAGTTGTTTAGAAGTCAAGTGTTTTCATGTGTTCCCATCATTGCATCTTTTTACTAATATAAAATTGGATAGTGTACATTTTCATGGATATTTTTTAAATAAATTTTTGTAATAGTCAAAAAAATAAAACTATTAAAATTGAATTTTCAATAAACCCTGATATGTTGGTTTGGAGTTCTGAAACTATTGTAAATGAATAGGAAAAGTCAAGAACAAAAGATACTTAAAAATTTCTTTTTGAAAAACCCAACATAAGTAGCTAGAGCGAGGGCTGGAGCGATTAGCACAGCGGGTAGGGCGTTTGCCTTACACGCGGCCAACATGGCCGACCCGAGTTCGATTCCTCCGCCCCTCTCGGAGAGCCCGGCAAGCTACCGAGAGTATTCGATATGCCAGACACAGTAACAACAAAGTCTCCAATGGAGACGTTACTGGGCCCGCTCGAGCAAATCGACGATCAACGGGAGGGCCTTTACCTTTTACCTTTTAAGTAGCTAGAGAGATAGCGTACCTGGTAAGGTTCCTGTCTTGCATGCAGCCAACCCGTTTTGATCCTCAAAACCCTATATGGTCCTCCAAGTTCCACAAGGAATGAACTGTGACTGCAGAGCCAGAATAAGTTCTGAGCACATCACAGATATGGCCTCAAAACAACAGTCAATCCAAACAAAAGAGTTTATTTAAAAATTTTGGTTACAGTTCATTTTTTCTCCTTAATTCTTTTCAACCTCCATTTTTATATCTCAGGATTAAAAATTGATACAGATTGTGAAGAATTAAACAACAAAGAAATGTCAAAGGCAGGGCACATTGCCTCATTCTTAGGTATAATAGCTAGGACATTTTGACATCTGGCTTCTTTTTTTTCCTAAATGACATCATGTACAACCACCATCTTCATCTGAGCTTAGAACTTTCAAACACAACATTTGATTGTAAACTTGGTAAAGAGAAACTTATTTCCTTTGGAATATTGGCACACCTTAATATATAGCATGCACCTTATAGAAAAATCATTTTAGCAACCATTACACAGTGATAATGCCATAAATAAAGCTTCAACGTAGAATCTGGAATTCATCAAATGATTCAGTTCAATGAGTCTATCTCAAGATCTCCACCTCTTGTTTACTCCATTTGTATTCTCTTTTTCATAACTGGATTAATGCTTTGAGTCAAAAATATTATATATTCTTATGGATTATATGTTCCTTGGCTGGAAAAACAATGCAATCAAGTTAATTTTGGATAATGCTTTTCACACCAGCTGCTCTGTGGAAGTGGGGAGGGAAGGGAGGGGCACTGGATAATGGAGTTACAATTGGTCATTTTCAATTTTTCATTTTAAACCTGGCCTCAGTGAAGTCTAGTCAATCAGTAGATAAAGGAGATGACTAAGGGGTGGGGAAATGGACACTTCAAAGGGGGCCACAGGTCAAGGAACTTTCTCTCTTTGACCCTATTCTCTGCCCTGATGGAACACATCCTTTGGCCCCTCACTTGGGTTTCTACCATAGCCAGGCAGAAGCAGAAAAAGTCATAGTTCTTACCCCTATTCACATGACTGGAAAACAAAAGAAAGACAAAAAGATAAAGAGCAGCCAACGCCAGCAAGGAGAGGCGACTGCAGAGCATCAGAGACAGACCAGCAGGCCGTTTAGAGCATGGGCAGCGAGGAGCACAGATCCGTGGACAGAGATGACAGCCCAGCAGAGGACCCAAGGACTTCAAGGGACAAAACCAGTGAGAGACCTGCATGGACCGAAGATAACAGACAGAGGATGGTGAGGGACAAAACTAGCATGGGGCCTGGAAATAGAACCTGGGGACACAAACTACCTTCTTAAACCTGTTAAATAGCTATAAGGTAATTATAACTATAATCTGGAGCTTTATATGTTAATCAGGGTTCCACTCAGGAGTCATCTGAAAAGGAAAGGAAACACAAAGATTAGAATTGAGGAAGGCTACATTCAGAGAACATTCAAAAGAAATTGAACCACTTTATTTTACCTTTGGGCTTGGGACCACTTCCAGTGGGGCTCAGAGGCTATTCATGGTTCTATGCTCAAGAGACCATATGCAACCCAGGTCAGCCACCTGCAAGGCAAGCACCTTACCCCCTGTATTATCTCTTCCCCCCGCTTAATCAAAACATTTTGAGATATTGAAGAAGGTTCAAGCTGGATTTACTAAACAGCAACTATTTGATATCTTGACTTGGGGAGCGCAATAAAGCTAAAAGCAACAAACAGTCCAACTTTTCAACAAGTGAATAAAAAAGCACAATATTGGACAAAAATATCCAACATTTACAGGAGTGATTAAAAACCTTAAACAGTTAAGAAAAACCATCATTTTTCAGCTTTAGATTTATTTCTTTGTTTGTTTTGAGACCACACCTAGCAGTGCTCAGGGTTTACTCCTAGCTCTGTGTTCAGGAATCACTCCTAGGCCAGATCAAGGGACCTTATGGTATGCCAAGGATCAAACCTTGCTCAGCTACATGCAAGGCAATTGCCTTACCCTTCTACTATCATTCCAGCCCCTAGATAAATTTTTAAATTACTCCCACAGAGCTGCTGAAACATTTTTTTAAAAATATCTCTTTCAGTTAACTAAGAAAACAGTCCAATGCTATTCTTGTAAAGACTTTCAGCTTATAAATGTCTCATATAAAGGGAAGTACAAAATTATTTGACAAGTTTAAGGAATTTTGCTTCTTATCAATTAGGTTGTCTTAGTGACCTGGAGAAAAAGTATCACCTCCTCACTGGAACAGTTTACTAAAAATATTGCAAGGTAGTCACAAAGATAAAAAAAATATGTATTTCTAAAGACAACTCAGTAATGATGACAATCTAAGAAAACAGATGGAATAAAGCCAATGAGTATAACCATCCCCATTGACGTTTTCTTTCTAATAAAATCCAGAGGAGGAGACAGAGTGATAGAACAGTGGGTAGGGTGTAGTATGTACTTGTACCCAGGGCAAGTAGTGTCTTCAAGTACCAAAACTCAATGAATGTGGGCTTTGAGCCTGATTTCTGTTGCACACATCTTATGCAACCCCGTCAGCCTTTAACATTTGCTTGCCCAATGCTTGTTGGGTTTCCAACTGTGCTTTTGTTATTCTTGCTGGTCTTTGCAGGGAGAGACCTGCTGGTGGTATGACAAAGCTATTTCTTGCATTCTTTCTCCACCAATATATTATAGCCACTCTTATCCTATGTAATGCTCTGCAAGTAAAGAGAGGGGTAAGCACCTCTTCTTCAAAGTCACAAATAGTTAAATCCTTCCTGCACCTTTACTTTAAAAATGATTCAGAGGGTTATTACCTAAGTGAATTTCATCCTTTTCCTCAGAAAAGAATGCAGCCTGAAACATCATTATCATCCTGTACTGAAGATTTATTTTTTCTCTAACACGTGGGGAAAAGTCACTTTGAAAGGCTTCATAAGGCCTGGGAAATGAGATTCTATTGTTTAAACCTTCATGCTAGCTTAGAAACCAAATTTAGAATTTAAGACCTACTTGCTTCTCAGTCTCATTTGTTCCTCCTGCATTTTCTATCTGCTGCTGCTTCCTCACACTGACCTTTCTTCTGTATCTTCTCTGAGCAGCAGGAAAGTTTCTTCCACCTTCTCTCTTCTGCTCTATTCGAGAAATAGGATGGAGTTAGTTCGTTATAAGGTCAGGGACTACTGCTTCCCTGCTTCCACGATTACAGTCTTGGGAGAAAAATACCAGTTATTTAAAGGGGCAAATAGCTAATTTTTAAAGTGTTGAATGGTACATATTGCTGCTCTCTAAATTTGCTTTCCCATGATGATTTGGGGAATTAAAATCTATTTTCTGCACTCCTGTAGGAGTGATGTCCTTTAGTTAAAATGAAATGTCAGGCTACTTGGCTATACACTCTGATCTTGCTTTAGTATCCGTTTCCTGGGAAGTATCACGCACAATCAATCCAATTTAAATGTTTCGGTGTCTAGAGCCTTGAAAAAAAATCAGATAAAAATAAAAGATTTACACAACCCAGGTCTGTAGTCTCCAGGAATAGGAAAAAAATAAAAATAAATAAAACTTATGTTTTTCTACAGAAAAGACTGAAATCACAAACAACTTTGACTTCCAAATAAAATAGTGCTGAATAAAATGTATACTAAATAGAAAAGGAAAAAAAGCAAAACAGATGACTGACAGTTTAAATATCATGTGGTTATAAGTGGAGAAGCTCACTTATTGCAAGGTTCTCAGTAGGTGAGCTGACAAGCCTTCCATAGATTGTAGTCCATTTAAAATGTATGTTATGAACCCTAAAGCAACCTCTAAAATAACGTCAGCAAGTCATAAATGCTAAACCAACAAAAGAGATAAAATAGAATTATTTTAAAATACCTGATTGGAAAAAAAAGAAATTCACCCAATTTGATTGACCCAAAAGGTATGGGAAAAAAAGGTAAAAGGTATCATTCCTAATAAAAGCACAAAAACAACTGAACAGGATACAGGGGCTTTATGGGCAATAAAACGTTTAGAAAGCAGCCTGCCAGCCTGGGCTGGAGAGCAGCTGCAAAGAGGGAGCACGAGGGCTGGGTTTATGCCTAGCAGAGGTACCGGTGCCTTAACAGCAAGTACATATGCTAGGCGTTTTAAAGGAAACCTATAAATATGCATGAGGGAGAATGGGAAGCATGGCAACTGAGGAACGCACAAGGTACAGAAAATGGCAGAGAAACTTCAAGGGGCTGTGTATTCCAATCTGGTCATGAAGAACCAAGGATGCTGGATTCTACTGCACAGTCCCCACGGGCTGGTCGTACTGTCTGCCAGAGGCCGGGGTCCTTATCCCATATGAAAGTGTTATTAAATTTCCACATTGGTCAGATCAGAACCAGTAGAAGGCAATGAGCTGCTTTTTCCCAGGGAGAGGCAGGCAGGCACAGACTCCAAACTACCAGCTCAGACCAGTCTGTTTTAGCGGTTTCTAATCCCAGAGTTCTTCTAAATCTGGGGGTGGGGGTGGGAAGAGAAGAAGCAAAGTTGCAAAAAGTTTTAACAAGGAAAATGATGTTCTATATGTGCTTTAATGAGATGGAAAGGAAAGGAAGAGCAAGGAGATAGATTCAAACCACATCCGTAATGATACTAACGGTAAAAAGCCCGAACACCCACGTGAAGAGATTGAGACTGAAGCCTCTGTGGAAAAGAATGATGTAGTCTACCTGTAAGAGATGAGTCTTGGATCCAGGGACGTGGCTCAGTGGTAAGTGCATCCTTGTGGGCCCACGTACCAAACACTACCCACAACATCAGCAACTATCACCTGATCTGCCTGTTGTCCATTGTCTACAAGCTGTTCACCTGAGTCATCCTGAATAGGATTGGCAGAACACTAGATGAACAACAACCATGCAAGCAAGCAACCATGCGAGAAAGCCAGGTTCCAAAAAGGATTCAGCACGATCGACCATATCCACATGGTGACCGAGCTCTTTGAGGTTTAGCAAGAGTTCAAGATGCCAATTTGTCTAATGTTTACTGATTTAAAGAAGGCTTTTGATTCTGTTGAGACTGAAGCGGTCATTGAAGCCCTAGCCAAACAGGGCGTTCAAACTCAGTACATCAGGATCCTCCATGAGCTGTATTATGGATTCACCACCAGGATCTCACCATTCTACAAGGAAGTGATCATCGATGTAAAGAGAGGGGTTCGGCAGGATGATACCATTTCACGGAAACTCTTCAGTGACACCCTCAAGAATGTCATGCAACAATAGGAATGGGAAGGAATGGGAGTGAAGATAGACGGTCGACAACTACAACACCTCCACTTCACTGCTGATATTGTTCTAATAACACCAAACATCAGCCAAGCAGCACGAATGCTGGCTGACTTTGACTGTGAGTGTGGAAAGGTTGGACTGCAGCTAAATCTCACGAAGACAATGTTCATAAGAAACGGACTCGTTCCCGACGTTTCATTTGTTGTCAATGAAACAAACATCTCTGAATGCAGCAGTTATGTGTACCTAGGTTGAGAATTCAACATGACGAACAACCTGGCACATGAGCTGCGCAGGAGGAAGAAAAGGGCATGGACCACCTTCAAGAATGTCAAACAAGTTGTTAAGAGGACAAAGAACCTCCGACTCTGGGCACATATTTTCAACTCCACCATTCTTATTCCATCCTGCACTAATATACGCCTCAGAGACCTGGGCCCTATGAAAACAGGATAAGAACACTGTTCAGGTCTCCCAAAGGGGAATCAAAAGATCTATGCTTGGAGGATCATGCTTCACTCAAGTGAGAGAAGGAATCTGGAGTTCTGACCTCCGTCAATGATTGAGAGTCAAGGACACTGTCTCGTTTGCTAAGCATCGAAAATCAGATGGGCTGGACATGTAATGCGATTTGGAGATGACCACTGGACTAGTGCTGTTACCGACTGGATTCTACGGGATGTCAAAAGACCGCGTAGCCGCCCACCTGTGAGGTGGTCAAACTTCTTCATAAAGACTTTGAATGGACAGTTTGAGGCTCTTGTGTTCTTGGAGCAAGCAGACACCATCGGGCTACACTAGCACACAACATTACAGGCGCCTGCTCGAGCAAATTGATGAGCAACAGAATGACAAGTGATACAAGTGTGATATAAGTGATGCATACATATATATGCACACACACTCAAGACTCAACCTTAAACAACATGTTAGAGATCTCTTATAGAATGGCTTAATGGCCCCTGGGTAAAATACAACAATCTTCATACTCTTTCCTCTAAGGAAACTTTTTTGTAGCATTTTCAGCAGTTTATCATAACAAACAATACAAAATATATTATTTCAGTTCTGCTTTGAGGCAGGGTTCAGGATGGAAACATCCGAAATATGGTAGTGGGAAGGTGCAATGGTAGTGGGATTGGTGCTTGAATATTAAATGTAATCAAATATTGTGAACTATTTTATAAAATTTTAAAAATTTAAAAATATTAAAAGTCAATGAATGGGGGCCAAGGAGATGGACCAAAGAGCTGGAGCACAGGCAGATGCATCCTGGGTCAGTTCCAAGCTCTTTGTGGTTACTTGAATACTGCCCTGAGTCGGCCCTGATAACTGAACCTAGAGAAACCCCCAATCTCTGCTGAGTATAACCCAAACACAAAACAAAACAAGCCAGCTGGATGTTGGTGGGCCCCACAGGTGACTCATGTGAAGTGGGGAAGAGAAAGATGGTCACTTTCTCTGGATCCGCCTCTGTCACCTGGGACCCAAGCTTAGTGAGTTCTTGTCTCACCTCTCAGAAAGGAAGTTCAGAAGTAGACAAGCAGTGAAGTTACACCATTTTTATTTGGAGGTTTTGAAGGGAAGGAAGGAGAAAAAGTGGGAGAGAGTGGAGAGTAAGGTACTCAAGAGAGAACCCGGGCTTCTCCAAGGATGGAGAGAGCCCTACAAACATCCCAGCATTAGACACGAAAGCAAGAAAGTACACATCTCAAGAGGGGAGATGCGGGCAACACATGTGCTCAGGTACCACATGTGCTCGGACACATGGGTGCAAAGCAACACAGGGCTCGGGCGGCATATGCGTGCCCTGCCATTGTTCAAGGTGGCCTTTATAGGGTTTCTCCAATCTGCCCCCACATGGGGCTTCTACCTAGGTCAAAGTCCATTACTTCGGAAGTAGTCAAGGGGGCAGAGCTGGGAGTGGTGATGCTCTTCTTTGAAATTCCTTTCCTGGCCTTTTGTTCCTGCTGGGGCGTCTGTCAAAGGGGGTCCAGCTCCTCAGAGTCTGTTATAGACTGGCACTGGCACCAGTTCTCTGATAGGTCAGGGCTATCACTACCCAGGAAATTTACTGCCATTGCCTTGGGAGTGGATCTTCCCTATCTGTCTGCCTGCAAGCCAATGGGCTGGACATGTGGCTCAGAGGTAAGAGATAAAACTTTCATGCTTGAAACCTGGGTTTGATCCCTGGAACTGCAAAAAAAGAAAGTAATGTCAACTAATATAGCTCCCCATGTGAAGAAGGAAAAAGATAAACTATAGGATTATCTCAATTGGGCTGAAGAGATAGTACAGAGGGTAAAGCACTTGCAACTGACCCTGGTTCAATTCCTGGCACCACATAAACCCCCCTGAGCACCGCCAGGAATGAGCACTAAGCACAGAGCCAGGAGTAAGCCTGAAGCACTGCTGGGTGTGGCCCCCCAAAAAATAATTAATTAAAATAGCAACTCAATACAGAAAAATCACTAAACAAAATCCTACATCTATTTCTGATTAAAAAAATAAAAACGAGGCAGAAGGAAAGAGACAGATGGAGAATGGTCTGTCTTGTATCTCATCTGTGGGCTTTAAGGAAAGAGCAAAAGGCCAAAAGCAATAGAATCTAAGAACCGATCTAGGAAAAGGAGTTTTCTATGACAGTGAGACAGAGTGGGTGGGGGAAAGAAGGGTTATTGAGGTGGGTGCTAAGCACCATAAGTATAAGTTAAGAACGTGGTTATGGGACGAACTCATGGGTCATGACCCAAAAAGAAGTAACTGAATAAGGACCCTGCTGGGGTTAGGAAAGACTAACCTGGCCTGAGTATTGTAGTCTGGGATATATAGCAAGATGTCGCCAGGAGGAGCCTTTTAAGCTTAATGTATTTTTTACTGTGTTCATACAAAATCACTAGAAACATTATAAGAAGTAAATTGACTATGATTGTTTAAATGGATTACTAGCTGAGGAAAGGAGAAAGCAATACTCCGTAGATGGAATCCTGCCCTTGAGCGGATCGCCTAGTAATCTGGAGTGCTAAACCCTCAGATGAGGTTTTGTCCTTGAGTTAATCTCCTAGAACTTCCCCTGAAGGAGTGGTTTTTACCTCTGTTTATTGTTATGACAATGTTTAGCCCCACCTATGTGTACCCCCATCCTTCATGATTTCTATATAACTGTGCTGTAAGGGGAAAGGGGAGACTAGAATATAAGGGCTAGATGAGGACTATGAAGACTAGAAGACTAGAAGGACTAGAAAGAGGAGAAGAACTTTGAGGTCTACGAGGAGACTAGGATGATGGAACTATGATGACTGGGACTACAACCAAAACTACAACTACGATTGTACCACACAGGAGAGATTGAACTACACTGGGGAGAAGAGAGAAATAAACTGAGTTCCAAACAGCCTGGGGCTCTGTTTCTCTGTTCCCCCATCATTCATCCATCACTCACCATCGTCCAGTCTTGGAAGGTGGCTCTTGGTCACCGAATGCTTGAGTCCCAAGCAACCTTTTCTTGAAACTCACACACAGGATCAAACCTGGCTCAGCCAGGTGCAAGGCAAATGTCCCACCTGCTATACTATCACTCCAGCCCTGAAGAGATCCATACAGAAAATCGAACCTACAAATAAACTATTAGAGATAGTGAGTTTTATCCCGATTGCAAAATATGAAACAATGTACCAAAATCAATCATTTTTAATGTCATATGCTACCAATGAACAATTCTAAATAGAAATTTAAAAAATCAACGTTTATATATAGGCAGAACACTTTAAGTTCTGGACCACAAAGTTGTCTTCAATGATTTGATACCACTGACAAAGGCAACACAGTAAAAAATAAACAAATGGGACTACATAAAATTAAAGAGCTTCTGCACAGCAAAAGAAACAGGCTAAAACTAAAAGACAGCTAACTGGGGAAAAAAACTTTCATTCAACATATCAAATAAAGATTTGATATCCAGGATATTTAAGGTACTCACAAAGATCAACAAAAAAAAAAATTCAAAAACCCTATCAAAAAATAGGGAGAGGAAATGAATAGACACTTCTTGGAGGAAGTCAGGCAAATGGCCAGTAAGCACATGAAAAAATGCTTAGTGTCACTTATCATCAGAAAAATCCAAATCAAGATAACAATCAGATACCATCTCACACCAATGAGAGTGACACATCAAAAATAGTAGAAACATTAGTGTTGGTGGGGTGTGGAGAAAAAAGAATTCTCATCCACTGCTGGTGAGGATGTTGTCTGGTACAACCCCTGTGGAAAACAATATGGAGAGTTCTCAGTAAACTTAGAATTGAATTGCCAGAAGATCCAGTAATTCCACCTTAGGGCATCTATACCCATGGCATAAAATCACTAAAAGGAATATGTGCACGCCATTATTCATTGCTGCACTCAGTACAATAGCCAAGTTATAGAATCAACTACATGTTCAACAACAGATGAATGGATTATGAAGTTGTGGTATATATATAATAGACATATATATATATATATACACAATAGAATATTATGCAGCTTCAAAGGACAATGAAATCATGAATTTTTCTGCAGTGTGGTTGGAACTGGATCATGTGAGTGAAGTAAGCCAGAAAAAGACAAATACAGGGTGATCTCACTTACCTGTGGTACATAGAATACTGGATGAGGAAATGCATTGTAAAAGGAAATGCCTAGATCATCCTTGATCCCAGTGTTTAGAGAGGAGAAGGAAAGAAATCAAACGAGGAAGAAGAGCACAGGAAATAATGAGTGAACAGGCATCAGGGCTTTAGTTACATTAGTGAAATGAGTGAGGAGTAGAGTCATATGTCAAAAGCACTCAACGAAACTGAAAGCATGAGATCTAAGATGCAACTACTGAAACTTTGTAATGTGTTTATCAAGTTGACAGGTGGGGTTGGGATAGAGGTTGGAGAGAATATGGGAACACTGGTGGAGGGAAGTAACTCTGGTCATGGATTGGTGTTGAAATAGTATATACCTAAAATGCAACTATCAATAACTTTATAAATCACAGTTCTTTTTTTTAAAAACTGACATTTTTAATAACAAAAACTACATAGGAATAAACCTAACAAGGGGTCAGAGTGATAGTGCAGTGGGTAGGGTGTTTGTCTTGCATGCAGCCAACTAGGGTCCAATCACCAGCACCCATATGGTCCTCTGAGCTTGCTAGAAGTGGTCACTGAGCACAGAGCCAGGAGTAAGCCCTGAACACCAGTGGGTGTGGCCCAAAAATCAAACAAGCGGGGTTGGAGTGATAGCACAGTGGGTAGGGTGTTTGCCTTGCACACGGCTAACTGGGGATGGATTCCCAACATCCAACATGGTTCCCTGAGCACCGCCAGGAGTAATTCCTGAGTGCAGAGCCAGGAGTAACCCCTGTGCATCGCCGGGTGTGACCCAAAAAGAAAAAAAAAAACAAAGAATAAGCCTGACAAGTATGTGAAAGATTCATATGCTGAAAACTCCGGTATATTGCTATTACCTAAGTAAGTACATGGTAAGATAGACCTTGTTCATACACTCTTGAAATACAGATTTTATACAGATTCAAACCCCGAGCAGGCTGAGTGTGTATGTGTGTGAGTGTGAGTGTGTGTGTGTGTGTGTAAGTGAACAAGCTGATTTAAAAAATTTCTGTGAAATTGCAAAAGACCAAAAATCGTCAAAAAATATCAGAAAATAGGGGGCCAGAGTGATAAGACAACGGTGAGGGCATTTGTCTTGCATGCAGCCAACTTGAGTTCAATCCTCAGCATCCCATATGGTCCTCTAAGTACCATCAGGAGCAATTCCTGAGAGCAGAGCCAGGACTAACCCCTGAGCATCACTGGGTGTGATGCTAAAAGAAAATAGAAGCATTTTTTTTTAATCTCAGAAAATGTCTGAGAATGCTGGGTGTGATGCCTGCCTGTAGCCCAGTTGCTCGGGAGGCTGAGGCCAGAGGACAGCTGAGCCCAGGAGTTCTGGGCACTGTGCCCCCGCCCCCCGTGCCTGCACCAAGCTCGGCATGCATAGGGTGACCCTCCAGGAGCGGGGAACCACCAGGTTACTTAAGGAGGGTGAAAAACGTGGAAGAAGTAATAGAAGATTTTAATAATTATTCTTCACTTAA
The DNA here is from genome assembly GCF_029834395.1 of Sorex fumeus. Lineage (NCBI taxonomy): Eukaryota > Metazoa > Chordata > Mammalia > Eulipotyphla > Soricidae > Sorex > Sorex fumeus. Next base: position 915,480 of record NW_026606179.1, on the reverse strand, counting down.
TCACTTAATCACTTAACTTCCCGTTAGTCGTCGATTTTCTCAAGCGGGCGCCAGTAACGTCTCCATTTGTCCCTGTCGCGTGCTAGTGTAGCCCAATGGCATCTGTTCGCTCCGGGAACATGAAGGGCCTCAAACCGATCGTTCATGATCTTCACGAAGAAGTCTGACCATCTGGTAGGTGAGTGGCCATGCGGTCTTTTGACATCCCGTGGAATCCAGTCGGTAACAGCTCTAGTCCAGCGGTCATCTTTAAATCTCATTACGTGACCAGCCCATCTGATTTTCGACACCTTGGCAAATGAGACAGTGTCCCTGATTCTTGATCGTCGATGGATGTCAGAACTCCGGATTCTTTCTCTCATTTGAGTGAAACGTGATATTCCAAGCATAGCTCTTTCTATTCTTCTTTGGGAGACCTGAATAGTGTTCTCATCTTGTTTGCGTAGGGCCCAGGTCTCTGAGGCATATGTTAATGTAGGAAGAACAGTGGAATCAAAGAGATGTGCCCGGAGCCGGAGGTTCTTCGTCCTCTTAGCTATTTCTTCGATGTTCTTGAAGGCGTTCCAAGCCGCTCTCTTCCTCCTGCACAGCTCGGGTGCCAGGTCATTTGTCATGTTGACCTCTCGACCTAGGTACACATAGCTGTTGCATTCAGAGACGGTCGTTCCGTTGAGAGTGAATGGGGCGTCAAGAATGAGGCTGTTTCTCATAAACATTGTCTTCGTAAGATTCAGCTGTAGTCCTACCTTTCCACACTCACGGTCAAAGTCGGCCAGCATTTGTGCCACTTGGCTGATGTTTGGTGTTATTAAAACAATGTCATCAGCAAAGCGGAGGTGGTGTAGTTGCCAACCATCTATCTTCACTCCCATTCCTTCCCATTCCAGTCATCGCATGATGTTCTCGAGGGTGGCACTGAAGAGTTTCGGTGAAATGCTATCACCCTGCCGCACCCCTCTCTTGAGATCAACGATCACTTCTTTGTAGAATGGTGAGATCCTGGTAGTGAATCCGCAATACAGCTCACGGAGAATCCTGGTGTATTGGGCTTGAATGCCCTGATTGGCTAGGGCTTCAATGACCGCTTCCGTCTCAACAGAATCAAAGGCCTTCTTTAAATCAATGAACGTTAAACAGAGCAGCATCTTGAACTCCCGAGAAACCTCAATGAACTTGGTTATCGTGTGGATATGGTCGATGGTGCTGAATCCTTTGCGGAACCCTGCTTGCTCGCATGGTTGTCCTTCATCTAGTGTTCTGCCAATCCTATTTAGGATGACTCGAGTGAATAACTTGTAGATGACAGACAATAGGCAGATCGGGCGATAGTTGCCAATGTCATGGATGTCTCCCTTCTTGAACAGTAGTATGGTCCTGCTGGTTTTCCATTGGGACGGAACCTTGCATTCAGACAGGTAGCAAGTGAAGAGCCGAGCCAGTGTATTGATGAGTACTAACGGCAGGTTCTTCAGGTGTTCAGGTCTGATCTTGTCTGGGCTGGGTGCTGTTTGTTTCTTTACCGACAAAATGGCGTGTCGGATTTTGGAAGGGAGAACGTTGGGAACGACATATCCATCCTGTGGAATTTGGTATGTCGGCAAGTGGACATGGCTAGCGAAGAGATTTGAGTAGAAGTCATGGATAATCTTCTCCATTGCCGTTCTGGAGGATGTGATGGATCCATCAGGACGTCGGAGGGCAGTCATCTTGGTCTTGTAGTTGGCGAAGGACAGGCGGGCGTTACGAATACTTTTCCCGGCTTCTGCTGCATCTACCAGTACTTCTGCTCTTCTCTCTTTGAGGTCTTCCTTGATAGCATCTCTGCACTGCTTTGCAAGCTCAGACATTAGCTTGCAGTTGCCTGAGGCATGCGCCAAACCACGCTGGCGAATTAGCTCAAGAGTTTTCGAAGATAGGCAATTTTTTGTGGCTATCTCTCTCTTGGCGTTCTTCGCACATTCATGGAGGTGCTGAACCAATCGATCATATTCTTCGTCAATGTTGTCAACAATGGCATCTTCCCATGTTGCCGCAATAGTACCAAAGAGTTCCCAGTTGGTGGTCATTCTGGGAGTTCTCTTTTTGAACTTTGCAGCCCTTTCTCCCCGCTCTGTGAAGTAGAATTTTGCACGAAGGAGACGGTGGTCCGATCCTGTTCGAAATTTTGGGACAACAGCGACATCAGTCAGGCAAAACCGTCGATTGAATATGATGTGGTCTATTTCGTTGTGGAATCGTCCACCGGGAGACTCCCATGTCCATCGTTTAGATTCTGCCTTCTGGAACTGTGAGTTACCATGAATGGTCTTGGTCGACATGATGAACTCAGACAGTCTCTCACCCTGTTCGTTCCATTCTAGGCCATGGGTCCCGATGTGAAGTTCTTCAGCTGATCTTCTCGGTCCTATCTTGGCATTAAAATCACCCACAATGATCTTGTAGAAGGTGTGGTCTTCTTTATAGAACTTCTCTAGCTCCATGTAGAACTTCTTGATTTCTCTTTCATCATAATGAGATGTTGGTGCGTAGACAACGAAGATAGAAACTGCAGGCAGTGAGCCACATCTATTCAAATGTAAACGTCTGATTCGGGTTGTTAGGCATTCGAATGAATCAATGCTCTTGGCCAAGTTTGTGTTGACAAAGACACCGACGCCTCCAACACCTCTTTTATCGCATGTTCCGAGGAACAATTCTTCTCCAGTGTCGAAAACGGCATGGTGAGATTCGTGCCCTCTTGTCTCGGTCAGACCAATGATGTCGTACTTGATCATTCGCGCTTGTACCATCAGGTCCTCGATGGATACATCTGATGCTAGCGTACGTGCATTGAAAGTACAGATGATCATTTTTGTCTTCCTTCGTTGTGGCAGCCTAGGTCGGCCTTGAGATTTTGTCGGCCTCTCCTTTCTCTATTATTCTAAAGCTATAATAATCAGGACTCTTGACAGCAAAATGTATCTGTAAATCTGTAATAAAAATTGTGTACCCAGAATACAAAAAGAACTTTCAAAATTCAACAGTGAGAAAACAGTTACTGGGCTAGAGATTTAGTGCAGAGGTTAAGGCCTTGCACACATCTGACTCTGGTGTGGAGCCCAACATAGAATATGGTTCCTCCCCCACCTGCCCCTGACACACACATATACACATGACCACCGGGAGTCATCCCTGAGCACAGAACCAGGAGTCACCCCTGAGCATAGCCAGATGTGGCCCAAAAATCAACCAACCAAACAAGAGCAACAAAAAAATAATTCATTTAAAAAATGGGAAAAAATAAATATTTCACTGAAGAGGATAAATAGATGGCAAATCAGCTAGTGAAAATGTGTTCAATATCATATGTCATTAGGAGAGTGTATATTAAAATGACATCATTACATATTGATCAGAAGAGTTAAAAATGATAATACTAAATTCTGACAAGGATGCTAAGAAGCTCAGGTTCTCATACATTGCTGGTGGTAGGAATGTACAATATTTCCACCATTCAGTAAAGCAGCTTGCCAGATTGTTTTGTTTTATTTTTCCCGGTGGGGAGGAAGGTGAGAGGGCAGGGTGTTGAGCCACATTCTGAGGTGCTCAAGGGTATTCCTGGCCCTGTGCTCAGGACAGATCTGTGGAGATGCTGGGGAAATTCAACCAGTATTGGCCACATGCAAGGTAAGTGCCTCACCACCTGTACTATCTACCCAACCCCGCCAGGTTTTTGGTTGTCAACTGTAAAAGTAAATATGCAGACTAAACATGATTGCCACTCAATGCCTCTTTTGCAAACAACAACACCCAAAAGGAGAGAGAGAACAAAAGGGAATACCCTGCCACAGAGGCAGGGTGAGACGGGGGTGGGTGGGGGGGGAGGGATACTGGGACCCGTAGTGGTGGAAAATGGGCACTGGTGGAGGGATGGGTGTTTGATCATTGTACAATTGAAGCCCAAGCACAAAAATTTGTAAAAATTTGTAAATCTACCACTGTACCTCATGGTGTTTCACTAACAAAATTTTTTTTAAATGTAAATTATGGAGAACGGGCACTGGTGGAGGGATGGGTACTGGATCATTGTATAACTGAAACCCAAGCACAAAAATCTGTAAGTCTACTACTGGACCTCATGGCATTTCACTAATTAAAATTTTTTTAAAAAGTAAATATGCATTTTCCATGTCTTTCAATAGCTATACTCTGATAGCATTTGTCCCAGGAAAGTGAACACATGTTCACAAAAAAAAAAAAAACTTGTGCACAAATGTTAATAACAACTTTATTAGTAGCAGCTCCAGATCCAAAATAACCAAAATGTCTTCAAAGGGAGAATGGTAAAAGTGCCGTACATCTCACTGGTGAGAGGTTGAACACTGGAACATTGGATGACTAAAACCCTATCATGCACAACTTTGTAACTATGTATTTCATGGTGATTCAATTTTAAAAATAAACATTTTAGCATTCAGCCGAAGAGAAGGACTACATGGAGGGCAGGATCCACAGATCCCGAAGGGAAAAAAAAAAAGGTTCCAAAAAGAGCCGAGATCATCGGGAAGTCCCAGATGGGGTAGGTACCGCATCCCGCCTCCCCCAGATGGAACCCCGGTGACCAGAAGCCTCTACAAGCACAGCTCGAGTATGCGGGAACTAGGACTTTTCCTCAAATCTGCCGGGACTACAGCTCCCAGGTAACCTCAGATTCCGGAAGTCACGCCCACAGCCCGCCCCCCAGCGCCATCTTTACAGCATACAGCCTAAGAGAAGGGCCACATGGAGGGCGGGATCCACAGCTCCCTGAGGAAAAAACAAAAAACAGGTTCCAAAAAGAGCCGAGATCATCGGGAAGTCCCAGATGGGGTAGGTACCGCATCCCGCCTCCCCCAGATGGAACCCCGGTGACCAGAAGCCTCTACAAGCACAGCTCGAGTATGCGGAAACTAGGACTTTTTCTCAAATCTGCCGGGACTACAGCTCCCAGGTAACCTCTGACATCTCTCTATATACAAAGTGATCCATGGGAAGTAAACCACCCAACGTTTCTCTCTGAAAATCATAGTTAAGTTTGGAACACGGCCACAGCCCCAGAAACACAAGGACTTAATGCAGAACCCAGCAGCTTGGAGCAGAAAAGTGAACGAAAATGCGTTAATCCAGGCCATCATGTCTGCCCGGAGGGGAAAGGGTGTTGCCCCATTCGCCCTCTCCTCTCTGGAAAGAAAGATGGCGGCCACATGGGAGCCTTGTGGACAGCAGGCATGAGCCGGGGGAGTGGGGGCGACTAAAACCTCATGGGAAGGGGGGCGTTCCGGTCTGTCCTTCACGCCCTACCGAGGTCACCAGTTGCCCCCCCACGAGCGGCTCTCCAGCACGGCCACAGCCCCAGAAGCACAAGGACTTAATGCAGAACCCAGCAGCTTGGAGCAGAAAAGTGAAAGGACTATGCGTTAATCCAGGCCATAAAGTCTGCCAGAGGGGAAAGGGTGTTGCACCATTCGCCCTCTCCTCTCTGGAAAGAAGGATGGCGGCCACATGGGAGCTTTGTGGACAGCAGGCATGAGCCGGGGGTGTGGGGGCGACTAAAACCTCATGGGAAGGGGGGCGTTTTGGTCCGCCCTTCACGCCCTACCGAGGCCACCAGTTGCCCCCCACGAGCGGCTCTCCAGCACGGCCACAGCCCCAGAAGCACAAGGACTTAATGCAGAACCCAGCAGCTTGGAGCAGAAAAGTGAAAGGACTATGCGTTAATCCAGGCCATAAAGTCTGCCAGAGGGGAAAGGGTGTTGCCCCATTCGCCCTCTCTTCTCTGGAAAGAAAGATGGCGGCCGCATGGGAGCCTTGTGGACAGCAGGTATGAGCTGGGGGTGTGGGGGCGACTAAAATCTCATGGGAAAGGGGGCGTTTCGGTTCGCCCTTCACGCCCTACCGAGGCCACCAGTTGCCCCCCATGAGTGGCTCTCCAGCACGGCCACAACTCCAGAGCACAGAAACCAATTTCTTAACTATCTGACTTTCAGTAGAAATACTTCCAGGGTCAATAAGTAAAATAGCAGAAATCCAAAACCAACATTTAATTCTTGAACCCAGCTGTAGAAAGCAAATCACTTCACAATGCTTTTTCAGCACGTCTGATTTGGGGGGGGGGGGGGTAAACTCTAAATAATAGTGGTGAATCTTTTATTGAAACAATGAATCTAATCAAAGCAGATAGAGTGTTAACTAGAATTCATCTGCCCCACAGGGACTGGGAGGGGTGGGGGTGGAGTTTTATTGGGGTTCTTCATGGTAAAAAATAAGTATTGGTAAAGGGAAATGTGTTTGATATTTGCATGACTGAGACCTAAACCTGAAAGCTTTGTAACCTTTCCCACGGTGATTCAATAAATAAATTAAAAAAAAATAAAAATAAAAATAAACATTTTAAAGCAGTGTAATACATCTATACCAAGGAACGCTACTCAACAACTAAGAGGAACAAGTTCTTGCTATAGTCAATAATGTGGTCGAATCTCAGGGGAATTACATTGGATGAAAGAAGGTCAATACTAAAAGATTATAATACACATAGTTGTGAGTCCTTTGAATAACACTTCTGAAATGACAATATTATAGAAATGGAAAACAAGCTGGTGGTTATAAGGGACTAGAGATTTGATTGGAGGAGGAATGAAGTTGATAGCAGGGCAACATGTCGAATCTTCATGGTGACTGAACTGTGACGGTGATGTCAAGTGCATGGACTTGCACATGTGACATTGCACTGAACGGACACCTATTGATGGAAAAAAAAGCAGGACAGATTCAAAATCCAAAATTCAGAATTCAGCAGTGGAGAGATGGTGGGCTAGGTAAGGCACTTGCCTTGCATGTGGCCAATGCCATATTCAATTCTTAGCACCACACATAGTCCCCCAAGCATCACTCAGAGTGAAACCTGAGCTCAGAGTCAGCAGCATGCCCCGAGCACGTGGCCCCGAAACCAATCAAAATTCAGAATTCAAAATATGGTACATGAGGAGCTGCCTTTCCAACACAGCTCTGCAAACAAAAGCCTGCTAAGGTCAATGTCATGGAGGCTGACACCAGTATGAAGGAATGAGGAGAGCAAGGTTGGTGCTCACCTATCTGAGGGACCTACTTTCAAAATATTTGGGTTAGGTTTCCTTTGGGAATCTGGGTTGTGATTTTATAATATAGGGACAAAAGATACTCACAAATGTATTTTGTGTAAAGCAACTGAGTGAACTTCCTTGCAAAAATTAAAACACTAAAATTTATTTGGAAAATGTTTTTCATAGTTAGACCAATTAGGGATAATCTGTGAAAACCAAATCAAAAGTTCATTGTGTTTGTTGTATGTATGTAACTGCCCTTATCTTCCAAATCTGTTCATTTCTTGATTTAGGAAATGAAAGTCAGAACACCCAGCTTAAATCAAGAAGGACAGCACATGAATTTGGTTCCTGAATTTAAGATAGCAAGTATCAAGAGTTTATGTTGCAAGGAATTTATTTAAGAAGCTATCTGACTGGGGAGGAGCAGTAGGACAGCAGGGAGGGCGTTTGCCTTGCACATGGCCGGCCTGGGTTCAATCACCAGCATCCCATATGGTCCCCCAAGCGCCACCAGGAGTAATTCCTTAGTGCAGAGCCAGGAGTAACCCCTGTGCATCGCTGGGTGTGACCCAAAACAACAACAACAAAAAGAATTTATCTGACCTTATAACTAAAAGGGTTTATAATATAAACTGTCACTGTCACTGTCCTCCCGTTGTTCATTGATTTGCTCGAGCAGACCCAGTAACGTCTCCATTGGAGACTTTTGTTGTTACTGTGTTTGGCATAGCGAATACATCATGGGTAGCTTACTGGGCTCTGCATGCGGGTGAGATTCCTCCGCCCCTCTCTGAGAGTCCGGCAAGCTACCGAGAGTATAATATAAACAAGTTTTTCTAAAATTGTATAAACAGTTCATTTCGCATTTATTTGTGCTTCTAAGCAAAATCAGATCTAGTTTTTAGTTGCTCTTTATTAGAGAATGACAAGGCCCCGCAATTCATGACTTCCCCCTTTCTTTGCTGTGGAATCCGGACAGCATAGGTAGGACACTTACCCTGTGTGCAGCTGGCCCAGATTCGATCCCTGGCATCCCTTATGATCCCTGAGCACCGCTCAGGGAGAGACTCCTGAGTGCAGAGCCAGAAGTAACCCTGAGCAATAAGTGTGACCAAAAAATAAAAAAACACTTCTCAGAGTGGAGGAAGCTCCCTGCCCCCAACTTCTGGATGCCCTGCAGTCCTGCCCGCTGCCCACCTCTACCAATTCACGATTAAATCTCTGAGGAGATGCAAGCAGCAAAAATTCATGGACACACCAATCCTGGGGGCTGAAAACTCTGGGGCGCCCCCTGGAGGCAGGTGGGCCAAGAACCCAGCCAGCTGAAGCCCGGCAGTCGCACCCACCTCCCACCACTGCAGCCATGCGCAGGGCTCAGCTCTACGGCTTCACTAACGAGCCCTGCAGAGACACCAAACTGTGAATAAGTTCAGGTACTCTGGGGCCCAGGGTGAGAACTCTTGTGTCTTCTTGGATTCGGGATGGGCAGCCTCTCCCCACGCCCACCCCTGTGCTTCCAGAAGCCTGGGCAGTCTTGGTCCCCTTCTGCACCCTCCCGGGGGGCTTTGGGACTCATCTCTGTGGGCACTAGCAACAACACCGCCAGCTAAGAGTACGTCTTCAAAGTTTTCATTTTCAAGATAGTTTTGACTATCCTGAGCCTCTTGCATTTCATGTGCATTTTAGGATCAGCTTGACCTATCTGGGGGGAAACGCAGTTGGAAATTATTTATTTATTTACTTATTTATTTATTTTTGCTTTATGGGTCACATCCAGCGATGCTCAGGGGTTACTCCTGGCTCTGCACTCAGCAGTGCTTGGGGGACCAAATGGGATGCCAGGGGTTGAACTCGGGTCAGCCACGTGCAAGGCAAACGCCCTACCTGTTGTACTATTGCTCTGGCCCCAGTTGGACTTTTTTTTTTTACTAGAATTTAGATCAATCCGTATACAAATTGAGGGCATTTGCTACTTGTCACAGTTAAATCTTCCAATTGATGAGTGCCTTACCATTTACTTAGGCTTTCTTTCATTTCCTCCAGCAATAGTTTGTAATCTTGTACAAGTTTGATTTGTCTGTTTTTGCTGCATCTCCTTTGGGTCTCTATTAGGTGCATATAATGCTTATGATTGTTATAGCTTCTTGATGGATTTCTCCCCTCAACACTGGGAATGTGAGCTATTTTTCAAGGCTGCTACCAAGCTAGACAGAGTGGAATGGGAATAAAGCAATTTAAAATGTCACATTGTTCTGCGATCATTATTTTGTTTTCTCTCCAGCTTACTCAAAGCTTTTGGTTGAATTCTGGAGGAAAAAAATTTTCCCTGCAGGCTTTCCCCCTGCTTTTATGGAAGAAACCATTTTTTAAGATTTTCAAGATCCAACATTTTTATCACTATCACCTACACCCTATTTTAATGGTATTTTAATAGTTGCTCTAGAAATATAAGCATGCATCCTCGACTCAACTAATTCCTTAGTTGATCCATTTTAGTTCTTCCTATTCTCATCTCAAGTTATGTTATTTTGTTATGTATTTTAATTCAAATGGCATTATTATTATACTCACTGATAATATTGATTGAACTGTGTTGTTATCATATTTCCTCATACATCTCTGTTCTCTTTCTGCAGGTTATTTTTTTGTTTTTTCAGTTTTAGGGTGGTACAAGGTAAACACCACATACACTGTAATATCTCTCTGGCTCATCAAACATTTTTCTTCTGGAGGAACAACATTCTTTGGAATTACCTTTAGTCTCATCCCCCTCATAATTTCCTTTTTAAAAAATCTTTGTTCCACTTTGGATATATTATTGTGCCCTGTTTTCATTCATACCCCTTCAGCTGCAACTACCATTGTTATTAAATACATCTGATCAGCTCTTAATTTTTGTTTTTGTATTTTTCATTTCTTAAGTTTCCATTTGGTTTGTTTTCAAATACGTTATGTCCCTTTTTATGGTTTCCAGACCAAGAGTCAAATAATCCAAGTTGGTCTTAGCTCTGCACAAAACAAAGTTCTTGACTTTGTTGTATACCCATCTAATATTGCAACCAGCAGATTCGCTTCCACTGTTCTGAGCCCGTTTCCTTAGCTCTGCATGAATGCAGTTGTCTTTGATTATGCGCTGGTCACTAAATCAGAAAGCTAGAAATTCCCCGAAAGTATTTTTTTTCCTTCTTCTTCTTTCAGAAATAAACTGGGCCTGAGAGTAAAATTTCTTTCCTTCAGAATTCTCACATATGGGGCTGGAGCAATAGCACAGCGGGTAGGGAGTTTGCCTTGCACGCAGGTTCGATTCCCAGCACCCCATATGGTCCCCCGAGCACCACCAAAAGTAATTCCTGAGTGCATGAACCAGGTGTAACTCCTGTGCATTGCCAGGTGTGACCCAAAATGAAAAAAAAAAAACAGAATTCTCACATATGGTAGCATGTATCTTAGGGGAACAAAAGTCTACATACATTCACCTTCACAGAACGTCACAGGAGAGATGTCTAGGTGACCGGGTGGCTGGAGAGGCCTCTGATCTGCAGAGACTGTGGGTCTGATCACTCATTCACTCTTTCCTCTAGAGTGCAGTCTTTCAGGACCCTCCCCTAAAACAGGGGCTGCTTTTCCAGGGTCCCTGACTCCACCTTCCCCATGTCTTTGTTCATGCCTTTTGAATCTATCAATATACTTCTCTTCATTTCCCCCTTTCCTTCCCTTTACTATTGGTATCATCAATGATCAGGTCGCAAATTTCAGTTGTGATGCTCATACACCTCTTGAGGAGAAGCTCACAGCAAGTGACACACTTGTGGTGTTCTTCACATTTAGTGGTAGTGTTCGTCAGAGATCACACACATTGTTGAGGATCCAGGGATGCTCAACAGCCAGACACGAGGATGGTACTGCGCATGTAGGACAATGCCCGGCCTCAGACTCATGGCCTCATGCTGAAATGGAAGGTGCTCTACTCCGCCCCCTCCCCTTCCCCACCAGGGTCTCCACTCTTCGCAGCCTTGGATCCCTGCTTCGCTCCCTTAGTACTTGATCTGGTGCCCGGTGGCCACACAACCCGAGCAAGAGTGCTCAGAGCTTACTCCTGGCTTTGCACTCAGAGATCACCTCTGGCAGTGCTCAGGGGATCATATAGCCAAGTGCAAGGCAAGTGCCTCCCTGCCGTGCTCTCACTCCGGCCCCTGGGAAGGAGTATGAACTGCAAGTCTATGAGAAGAAGAGTGGGCACTGAAAATCATTAGACCATAAGCCTAGTCTCTGTGAAAAACCACTGAGACCAGACCAGAATGCTTGGGAACCACACCCCAGTCTGAATCCAGAGGCTCTAACGAGTCCTTACCATTGCTCAATACCTTGAGTGTGTGGCCTCTCCTTGCCAGCCTCCCGCGGCTGTGAAAGCATTTCCCTCGCCCCTCGGCCTCCCTGGCAGAATAACCAGACATGAGAGGCACCCTCAGGCTTGACAGACACAGGGAGCTGGGAGCATTTTTCCTTTCCGTTTGGTTTTTGAGTCACACCCGGCAGTGTGCCCTGGAGGTGCTCAGGGGACCATGCAGTGCCAGAGATTGAACCCTGGGCCTCCTGCATGCAAAGAAAGTGCCTTTGCCTTTTGAGCCTGCTCCCTGCCATGCCCCCTAAGTTTTTTAAACAGTGTAGTTGATCGAATGGCCTTGTCACTTACTGGATAAGACATACCACAAACTTTGGTCTAAAGGAAGATAAAGTACAGTGAAGACAAGAGGGATGGATATCTTGGGGGGGGGGGGATTATTGGGGTAGAGTGTCATGCAACTCAGAGAGGCCTCCTGAGAGAGATGGTTTCAAAGCAGAAGGTGACGGAGAGGTAGAATTTCAGAAGTTGGGGAGAGAGAACAAGTATTCCCGGGGGTGTACCAGGTCAAGCCTTTCTCTGTGACACAGAACAGGGACAGCTCTGTGAAACCTTTGCTTTGTGCTTCTCATCTCAGGAGGAAAGGCCCTCCTGAGTGCAAAGCCAGGAGTAACTCTTGAGCATCATCAGGCATGACCCCAAAACAAAAACAAACAAAAAGAATCACAGAACAAAGAGATAGGACAGGGGTTCAGTCACTTGCCTTAATGAGGGCCAGGGAAAGGCCAGAGAGATAATACAACAGGTAGGGCACTTGCCTTGCATGCAGCTGGCCCAGATTCGATCCCGCCTGAGTGTAGAGTCAGGAGCAAGCCCTGAGCACCACCAGGTGTGGCCCCAAAACCAATGGGTGGGGAGGAAACTATTTGCCTTTGAATAGGAGATACAGTACAGGGGTAAGACTCTTGCCCTTTACACGGTGATCCTGGTTCGAATTCCAGCACCACAAACGATCCCCACCATCAGGAGTGATCCCTGAACACAGAGCTAGAAGTGAGTCCTGAGAACAGCCGGTGTGATCCAAAAACACACTAAAAACCAAAAAAAACTGTGCTTGCCTTGCATTCTGCATACTGCAGACCTGGATAGAATCCCTGGCACCACATATGGACCCCTGAGCACCTGAGCACCTGAGCACAGAGCCCGGAAAACGAGCCAGTCCATAATTTTAGAAAGAGAAATATGCATGTTTTCTTTTTTTTACACCCAGAAATTTCTTCCCCCTTGCCTTGTCCCCCCTCCCCACACACAAGTTCACTGTAAACATTACTTCATTAATTTATTACACTAATACACATATTAGTAATATGTTCTCTGCAAGAGTTCCTGCACCCTGAAATGATAGAACCGCGAGGATTCATCCGTGACTCCCACACGTAGTACTTTGAGGCTTTCTGTTTGCGGTCCACTCCCAGTCAAGCCCCTGCTGGGTTTTCCGAGTCCCCCTGGGAGCCTGGGACCGCTGGCACCGCTCTGGGAAGCCTGAGCGGCACTGGCAGCACTAGCCCTGCCCGGCAGCCCCACGGCCCAGGAGGGCGGCGGCGCGCGGTCGCGGGCGTGGTCGGGCGCCACCTAGCGGTCGGGGCTACCCTCCTGCCCCGGGAAACCAGGGAAGGGGATGGAACCAGGATGCTCCGCGCAACGGTCCCACAGGGAACCGAGAGGTGCCAGCCTCCAAGATGCGCATCCTTGGGGGTCTTCGAGGGGCCACACCCATGGGTTCTCAGGGCTTAGTACTACTGGCTCTGTGCTCATCACTTGCTCAGTGCCAGAGATCTCTCCAGGCCCCATACCGAGCCAATATCACCAGGGCACTCCAGATGGAGCAGGTGCAGTCTCCCCACCTACTCCAGATGAAGTCCTGGTGACCAAGAGTTTTCACAAGCAAGGCCCAGGTATGCGGGTTCAGGACTAAATCTTCAGGTGGCATTGTAGCAGAGGACCCAGGCTGTCCCTCCCCAGGTCACCACCCGCATAGAAGACTGGCCGTCACGCCCGCGATTTGCCCCTAGATGCCATCTTAGCACACCAGCAGCCCTGGCCCAGAGACTCCCAAATGAATCCCAAAATGGATTAGTGCCATACAGAGATGTCTCTGGAGCCCAATCATTTACAGTCTAGAAATTTACATTTACAATCACAGCCGCGTGAGCTCTCGTGATATTTGAAATGAGCTATGGAAAATATATTATCTAGTGTCTGCCCCTGGCAGTTAGGCTTGACTGGTGGTGGGAAAATTCAAGCAAAATTAATGCCCCAAATTAGAGAGTGTTGGGGAAATTGTCTGCCATAGAGGCAGGGTGAGGACTGCGATGTGTGTGTGTGTGTGTGTGTGTGTGTGTGTGTGTGTGTGTGTGTGGTGGGGGTGATACTTGGGACTTTGGTGGTGGAAGATGTGCACTGGTGGAGGGATGGGTTTGATCATTATATGGCTGAATCTCAAATATGAAAGCTTCGTAACTCTATCTCAAGGTGATACAATAAAATAAAAAAGTAATGTGGAGTTCATGCCCAATTCAAACAGCTTGGGGCTGGATCAATAGCACAGCGGGTAAGGCGTTTGCCTTGCATGAGGCCGCCCTGGGTTCGATTCCCAGCATCCCATATGGTCCCCTGAGCACCGCCAGGGGTAATTCCTGAGTGCAGAGCCAGGAGTAACCCCTGTGCATCGCAGGGTGTGACCCAAAAAGCAAAAAAAAAATTCAAACAGCTTAATCAATAGCTGAACAAATAGCAGTACTCCTACATTATTAAAAAATATGTTACAAAATGATAGAAATTTAAATTATGTACGAAAATTATACAGATCAATGGAATAGAAGTGAAATATAAGAGTATATGATTCAAGAAGTTTCAAGAAGAAAGAAACTCATATATTTATTGATATCAAGTTTATGGCAAAGGAGCCAAAATCATACAATGGTGAAAAGAAAATCTCTTCAACAAATAGCTGTGGACAGCCATAAACAAAATAATAAAACAGGGAGCAAAAGAGCTAGTACAAGGAGTAAGACACTTGCTTGCATGCAGGAAAAATGAATCCCTGGTTCCATCTGCAGTATTACATTTGAGAGATCCATCCCATGAGCACTGCCAGGAGTGATCCCTGAGCACAGAGCCAGGATTAAGCTCTGAGTATCACTGTATGTGAGAAAAGAAAAAAAATACAGGAAGGAAGGAAGGAAGGAAGGAAGGAAGGAAGGAAGGAAGGGAAGGAGGAAGGGAGGGAGGAGGGATGGAGGGTAGAAGGGAAGGAGGGAGAAAGGGTGTACTCCTACACTCAATTCTGAGGATGTCTGAGATGGATTGTTTGGGCTGGTGTATTCCTGGCCCTCACAATATGGCAATTCACATCCATTCTTTAGGATGCATGAAAAGATCATAGTGCAGAGGTCCTGGCTCAGCCTACCCTGATCACAGATATTCTTGTGTTTCACTACATAAAATCCTACTCTAAATTTCTCAAGAGGATATAAGTGGATTCTACCTTAGACCATTGGACTACTGTATTAGACCAATGTATTAGACCATTCCATAATAGCTGAGACACCTGTGATTTATGATAAATGGAACTACAAAATGTCAGAGGTGATGTCCATGATACACATAAGTTGACCTGTCCCATAATACAACACAGGGTGCTCTGCTGCTGGGAAGAAAGATTGGCCCTTCTACGAGCCCTTGTAGAGGCTGCTCCAATCCCATCCTATCTCATACTACATCTTGGCTGAATCTAAGGTCTTAATGTTGAAGCATGACAATAGTAACAAGAAGTTTTGTTCTTAGGGCTGCTCATTGCAGCCTGGTCTGAAAATGACCCAGAGCTTCCTTGCACATAGAGAAATATCCCTTGCTCTTCAGGGCATTAGACTTGGGATATCACCACCAGGCTTCCAATTAGCTGGACACACTTCATCATGTTCGAGTAAACTGAAAGTCTCATCCACTGAGTAGTCAACAGGGAGGTCATTTACCATGATCTGCATAAAGGTACCCTGATAACCCGTGACAAAAAGTCCCCAAATAAGACCCTTTCTTCAGCTTTTGAGACACCATCATCCTGAGCGATGATTCACCTGGGCTTCAACACCAAGAAAACATAGGGTCCCCCCCCCCAAAAAAAAGAAAGAAAACATAGGGTACCAGACCTCCTTGTTTCTCGGGTGGTGGAACCACACCAGGTGACGAAAGTGAGAATCCACAGAGGCACCAGTCACTTGGCAGCTGAGTTTCTTAAGTCCTTCTGCCCTGGCACTGACAGCATGGATCTCCAAGGAACACGCAAAGGTGAAGTCAACAAGGGTGAAAAAAGACTGCAACATATCGTCCTTCGTTAGGCTCACATCCGTGAATTGAGCATCTGGCATTAACAACTCTGGATTTGAAGTTGGGGGCAGGGTACCCAATTTGGGCCTGTCGTAAAGTCATCTTGCTATTTGACAGCTCCAACATAGAAACCCGCGGACACTTTTCAGGGTGAAGGCCGTGACTTTCTGTTTTAAAAAATTCTCTTGGGAAAAGAAAGCTAGTATGGCTTCATTGGTAAAGAGCCAAGCTATATAATTGGAAAAACATGTCTAAATAACAAAAGCTACAAAGCAAACTTCAAAAAGAGGAAACTACAACTTAAAAGTTAGCTACTCTCCAACAAAGCTCCTTTCTGCTCTGCTGTGCATTTCAATTGCAAATAACAGGTTCTAGTTTGGATCACACTGTCTCCCTGAGTCCCTTCTCTCCACGCCAGTCTTCACAACTGAATGTGGCGCCATCTCATGCCACCACAATGAACCCTGCTTCTTAATAACAAGGACAAGAACAACAACAACAAAAGTACTCAGATAAGCCCTGAGCACCTTCAGGTGTGGCCCAAAAACAAAAATATAAAAATTATAAATTAGGGGCTGGAGCAATAGCACAGCGGGTAGGGCGTTTGCCTTGCACGTGGCCTACCTGGGTTCGATTCCCAGCATCCCATATGGTCCCCCGAGCACCGCCAGGAGTAATTCCTGAGTGCATGAGCCAGGAGTAACTCCTGTGCATCGCCGGGTGTGACCCAAAAAGCAAAAAAAAAAAATTATAAATTAATGGGGCTGAAGCGATAGCACAGCGTGTAGGGCATTTGCCTTGCACGCGGCCGACCTGGGTTCGATTCCCAGCATTCCATATGGTCCCCCGAGCACTGCCAGGAGTAATTCCTGAGTGCATGAGCCAGGAGTAACCCCTGTGCATCGCTGGGTGTGACCCAAAAAGCAAAAAATATATATATAAATTAAAAAAAAATCCTAAAGGACCAGAGCAACAGCACAGTGGGTAAGGCACTTACATGTGGCCAACTCAGGTTCAATCACTGCTACTCCATACTCAACCCTATCATTTTGGAGTCCTCCAGGAGTGATCCCTGAGCACAGAGCCAGGAGCAGGCACTGAATACAGTTAGGTATGACTAGGACTGGAGCGATAGCACAGTGGGTAGGGCGTACGCCTTACAAGCGGTCAACATGGCCGTCCCGAGTTCGATTCCTCTGCCCCTCTCGGAGAGCCCGGCAAGCTACCGAGAGTATTGGATATGCCAGACACAGTAACAACAAAGTCTCCAATGGAGACGTTACTGGGCCCGCTCGAGCAAATCGATGATCAACGGGAGGGCCTTTACCTTTACCTTTATGACAAGAAGGAGGAGGAGGAGGAGGAGGAATGGGGGGAGGAAGAGAAGAAGGAGGGGGAAAAAAGGAGGAGGAGGAGGAGGAGGAGGAGGAGGAGGAGGAGGAAGAGGAGGAGGAGGAGGAAGAGGAGGAGGAGGAGGAAGAGGAGGAGGAGGAGGAGAAGAAGAAGAAGAAGAAGAAGAAGAAGAAGAAGAAGAAGAAGAAGAAGAAGAAGAAGAAGAAGAAGAAGAAGAAGAGGAAGAGGAAGAGGAAGAGGAAGAGGGGGAGGAAGAGGGGGAGGAAGAGAGAGGAGAATGAGAAAGGAGGGGAGGAGGAATAATGACAATAGTTCAGGCTGCAAACTATGAGGGTCCTTTCTCAGGGATAATCAATGTGAGGCTTTCTCTCAATCGGCTGTTGCCTCTGATTGAGAGTGGCGGCCACAGACCAAGACACTCTCCTGGCTGTGATTTCTTTGTTCATTTGGTGCCTTTCCCCTTTTGCCTACACAGCCTTCTTTTAAAGGTCACACACCGGACCACAGGAGGAATGGAGTAACATCACTGAGGTCTGTGTGAGGCTTTATAATGTGCTGAGAGCTACTAATTCTATTGTGTGCAGGTGAGGGCCTTCCAAACCATGAATTCTTTTGCTTATTAAGGGACGACTGTGGCTATCACTATTGTCATGGACCCCTCATGGTATTTTGGTGTCAAGTACAATTTCTCTAAAGGCAAAGTTAGCAAGTACCCAGAAAAGGTTCAGTGGAATGTGTTGTGGTAGGATAAAGAAGTTAAGATGATCTTCTTGATTTATTTGCAGGTGAGATATATATATATATCTATAAAGACTTCTTAAAATTATTAGATTAAATTAGTATGGGAGAGTGGCAGTGACAAATCAACATACAAAACTCTGTCGCATTCCTATATGCAAACAGTGAGCTAGAAGCAAAAGTGACATAATATTTAAGTAGAAATAGGAAATAGAAATGTTAAGGTTTATACAAAATGGCAAAGGCCCCAATGAGCTAATGCAATTGAGAAAAATAAAATAAAAATGAAGTCATCATGGTAACAAACTTAAACTACGTTACCAAGAATAGTAATTAGGACTGTTTGGTATTAGAATAAAAATAGACACAGGCATTGATAGAATAGAATTGAGAGCCCAGAATAAACCCACTTGCAAATTGACACTATCCATGACAAAGGGGCCTGATAAATGAAGAAGGAATAACCACTTCAACAAATGGGGGAACTGGAGAGCTGCAAGTAAAAGAATTAAACTGGATCTAACGTCATATATAAAAATAAACTCAAGTGGATTTAAAATATGTTTTCAAGTCCCCAAGCTATGCAATACATCAAAAATAATGTAGACAGGGGCTGGAGTGATTGTACAGTGGGTAGAGCATTTGTCTTGCCCAAGGACAAGCAAGGTTTGATCCCCAGCATCCCATATAGTCCTCCAAGCACTTCCAGGAGTGATTCCTCAGTGCAGAGCCAGGATTAACCCCCAAGGATCACCTGGTGTGACCCAAAAGGCCAAGTTAATAATAATAATAATAATGATAATGTATACAAAACATTCTATGATATCAAAAGCAAGGTAAATAAAAGAAAAATAAGTAATCAGAACTATATTAAAAGTAAACTATATAACAAACAATTTTAGACTGGAAAAAATGGCTTAATAAGTGGAGAAGCCGCTCTCACATCATACATCTGATAAGGATTTAACATCCAGAGACTAAAAAGAATTTATGCAATTCAACAACATTGAAACACTGCCAGGGAAATAGCTTCAAGGTCTGAGCACATGATTTGCATGCAGGACACCCAGTTTCAGTCCTCAGCACTGTGTGGTCCTCTGAGCACTGCTGTGAGCCATCCACAAACACAGAGCCAGGTCTGAACCAAGCCTGAGTTACTGAGCACCACCAAGTTTGAATCAAAAGTTAAAACTCCAATTTAGAAAATGGGCAGAAGTTCTGAATCTACATGCTTTCAAGGAGGACATTTTGGATGGCAAGCAGACACATGGAAAGATGCTCATCGTCACTTATCATTAGGGAAAGGCAAATCCAAACCACCAGGAGGCACCATTGCACTCTGGAAATGGTTTACATCAGCAGGAACTGTCAGTGGCCATGGAAATTACCTCTTTCAGCACTCAGTTCTTGTCAGAGTGATCATTTCCGGCTATCATTGACGTAATGGTCCCTACTCTGTCCTATCTGCCCTCCCCCAAGCCCGCACTTGTGGCGAGCTTGCAATCGTGAACTAGCCCTCCTGCCTGGCCCTTGTTTCTACTGTCCTTGGGTAACAGAGATGGAGGTGAGGCAAGAGCAGAGGCCGTGGGTCTCTGTGCTTGTTCACGACTCCTGGGTTCTTCAATATTTTCAGGAATGAAAATATTAAAAAAATAAAGATGCTCAGACTCAGAGTTGGAAAGTAGAGAAATTTTTGGAAAGTAACATAGAAAAGAAACGAAGTTCCCCAAGTGGAGAAGAGTTTAGTATAAGCTTAAGGTAAGGTAAGGGAGTTTTGTGGAGGCCTTATAAGGGCCCCTCGCCTTCCTTATCAGTGGGCAAGTGTTTACGAAAGGTGCCAGAAAATTCCAAGGATGTCTAGCTGGTCTAAATCTTTCTGGGCATTTTTGCCCCTTACCTTGGTCTCTCTGTCAGCCTAAACTCCAGGATAGAGTTTATGGTCCTGGAAATCTCTATGATCACCTGAGCAGGATTTTGGAAATGAAATGTGTCAGGCCAATGGGGGGAAAGTGGCAAGGAAGATGTGTCTTCCTTCTACACTGACAAAGGGAAACAAATCTGCCAGGCCTAATTGTCAATGATCTCAGTTTCCCTGTCAGCCTAGACTCCAGGATTGCCCATTTATCTTAGTTTCTCTGTCAGCCTAGACTTCAGGGCAGAGTTTTATGTTTGTAGGATGCCCTGGGAATGCTGAGACAGAACCTGGGGTTGGGAATGTGCGTCAAGTTATGGGGGAGATGGAACATCTGGAGAGAAGAAACTATGGCTTTCTCTCTCACTGGCAAGGGGAAGCTGAAGCTTCCTCTTCCAATTGTGGGTAAGGCACTTGCCTTGCACGCAGCTAATCTGAGTTCAGTTGCCAACATTGTGAATAGTCCCCTGAGTCCATTAGGACTGATTCCTGAACTCAGAGTCAGGAGTAAGCCCTGAACACTGCCAGGTAAGTCCCCCAAACAAACAAACAAACAAACAAACAAACAAAACAACAGTGAACAGTGTCGTAAACGTTAGGGATGAGTAGTAGGAAGGATGCAGGGGTTAAAGGGTGGTGGGTATTCATTTTTGGTGGTTTATTTCCCTTTGATTTGGGGGCAGCATCCATGCTTAGTCTTGGTTCTGCACTCAAGGATCATTCCTGGTGAGCTCAGTGGACGATATGAGAAGGTGGGACTGAACCCAGGCCAGCCATGTGCAAGGCAAATGCCTAACCTGCTGTGCTATGGCTCCGGACCCTGCGGTTGTTTTTAAAGAACTGCAGTGTGGGAAAGCTCTGAAAAGGAAGGAAGTGGTTTTCACCTCCAAGCAGTGCTCCCTGGGCCTGTGCTTTGAAGTCTCAGAGGGAAGAGCAGAATTGGCCAGCCAGAGGTGAGAAAGGTGGGCCTTCGCACCCCTACACTGGACTTGGTGGGCACCAGTCCAGACGCTGCCAGCCCTGCAGGGCAGGGCTCCATCAGGTGCCAATCTTCAGGGCAACAACTATCACATCTCATGGCCATTGGTGTATGTCTAGGAACAAGACAGTGACGGTGCCTGCGGGCAGTGCAGCCCAGCTCCAGGACACGCGGCCACGGAGCTGCATCTCCGGCTGCATCAGAAGCTGCCACCCCCGTGGGCCTTCCTTGGGCTGCTCGGTGACAGCTGCAGCCTGCGGGGACAGTGGGAGAAGAGTGTCTGAAGGCTCCGGGCAGGGCTACGGGCCATGGTGCTGCCCTCTCTGCCACCTGGAGCCCAGCAGTCCTTCCCAGAGTTTCTGGGCCGGGCACAGTGGCAAGGGGGATGTGTCTTCCTTCTACACTGGCAAAGGGAAACAAATCTTCCAGGCCTAATTGTCAATGATCTCAGTTTCCCTGTCAGCCTAGATGCCAGGATTGCCCATTTATCTTAGTTTCTCTGTCAGCCTAGACTTCAGGGCAGAGTTTTATGTTCCTGGGAAGCCCTGGGAATGCTGAGACAGAACCTGGGGGTTGGAATGTGTGTCAAGTTATGAAAGGGACGGAGCGCTCTGCAAGGGAGCCTGCAGAGCCCGCCACCCCGCTCCTTACCTCTGGCTCTCAGCTAGTCTTGCGGTTCTCCCGCTCTCTCGGGCTCAGGCTCAGGAGCAGCCTGTGGCTCCTAGCATGCCCCCAAGTTCAGTAACTAGCAGTATCCAGTTACTGAATAACAATATTCAGTGTTATTGTGCCCCTCTTCCTGCTCTCTCTGAGCTGACCTCAGCAACTGCTTCGAGTAGCCTTGCTCTGGTAGCCTGGCCTGGGAAGCTCCCTGCTCTGTGCTCTCCCCCTCCCCCGCCCCCTTTCCCCCCTCTCTCCCTCTCTTCTTCTCTCTCCCTCTCCTTCCCTCTCTCTCCCTCTCTCCCCTCTTTCCCTCTCTCTCTCCCCCTCTCCCTCCCTCACTCTCTCCTCCTCCCTCCCTCTCTTCTCTCTCTCCTCTTCTCCCTCCCTCTGTCTCTCTCTCTTCCTCCCTTTTTCCCTCCCTCCCTCTCTCCCTCTCTCTCTGTCCTCTCTCCCTCTCCCTCCCTCTCTCTCTCTCCTCTTTCCTCTCTCTCCCTCCCTTTCTCTCTCCCTCTCACTCCCTCCCTTTATCTCCCTCCCTCACTCTCTCCTCCTCCCTCCCTCTCTTCTCCTCTCTCTCCTCTTCTCCCTCCCTCTTTCTGTCTCTCTCTCTTCCTCCCGTTTCCCCTCCCTCCCTCTCTCCCTCTCTCTCTGTCCTCTCTCCCTCCCTCTCTCTCTCCTCTTTCCTCTCTCTCCCTCCCTCCCTCTCTCCCCACCCCTCCTGATCGCTTTCTAGCTCTCACTCTCTCTTTCTCTCAGGTCCTGGGGGGCAGTGGCAACAGTTCTCCAGCCTTTAAGTTCATCTCTTTTTCTTTTTTTTATGAGTAAATTTTTTTTATATTATCTCATTTCATCTTTATTTTAGTTTTTACATTTTGGCTTTGGGGCCATACCCAGCAGTGGTCAGGACATTTTTCCCCCCAAATTTTTATTTTGTTAAAGCACCATGAATTACAAAATTATTCATAGTTGGGTTTTTAGTATTCAGTGTTCCGTCACCAATCCCTCCACCAAGGTCAACTTCCCTCGACCAGTGTTCTCAGGTCGTCTCTGACCCCCACCCCAGCCTGCCATCCTGACAGGCACCTTTTAAACCTGGTTGTTGCAATCTGCTGTTTCAGTGCTCTTGGTTCTGTGGTTTGTCTACTTGCCTCCACCCCTTGACCCTGTACCCGAGTCCCCTGCCCCCTGCCCCTGTGCTTCTCATCTATCGCTTCTCCTCTTCCCTTTCACTCTATTTCTTTCATTCTCCTCCCTAAACTCTGGGCCTACGGTGCTCTCCATAGCCAGGGCAGCAGCAGGGTGAAGGGTCCTATGCTCTGGCACCCCAGCAACGCCCACCCTCTCAACGCCACCCTCCCCCTTCCCTGGCCCTGGGAAACTCTGTTGGAGAAACAGAACAAAACTGGCTCTGAGCCAAGGCCTAGATCTATACCCAAAAGTTTAAGATGCCCGTTTCCCCTAGTCCCATCCCCAGGTGTCCCTGCTATGCCTAAGCCAAGGATTCATTCCCACTCCAGGACCCCACCACAGGCTATTGGCCGTGGAGCTCCTTGGGCAAAAAAACTAACTTTGTTCCATGTGGGAAAAAAATAATACTTCTACCCAAAGCCCCACCTATATTAAAATGTGATATTTTCTGTTGTAGCTAAAGTGGCGGTTTTTTGGGGGGTTTTGTTTTTTGTTTGTTTTATTATTGGGGTGGGGGCACTTTGCAATAAGTTTAAGAATGTCATAAAATCAAAATATAGCTGAAAAGGAGTTCCTGCTGCCAGCCTCAGCTCCATATAGAGTCACCAGTCCGAACCCCAAGAAGGAACCCCCCTCTAAGGACGATACCCCCAGAAACTAAACTAACACATGCTGAAGAATACCAACCAAGACAGAGAGGCTGGGAGTCTTCAGGTGCCAGAAAAGGCCCCTTGGACCAAGCAGAGCTCCAGCAAGAACTAAAGCCCTGAACAGAGACCCCCTGCCCTTAACCTTTCCCCTTGCCAAGGCCCTAGCAACAGACTCACATCTGCAGGGCAAGTCCCAAGCCAGAGCTGGAGAAAGGCCTTAATAAAACCAGATTCACAGATGCAAGTGAGCTGCTCTCCACTGGGGCCACCTGCCTCCCAACTGAGCGAGTGTGATTTCTTTTTGGGGGAGAAGGGGTAGGCGGGGTTTGAGCTTGGCCCACACCGAAGTGAGGTCATTTCTTTCTTGTTCCCTAGGGGTCCTCTTACTGCAGAAGCCCACGGTGCTCTTGGACGTGTTTCTTTCTTTCCTCATGCCTTTATACTCTCTTATGGTTTGTTTTGTCTTGTCAGCAATGCCAGGTTTTGAGCCCAGAGCCTCATGGGGCCAGCCGAGTGTCCCACTTCTGTGCCCCTCCCAGCCCCACTGCATTGCTCTTTAGTAAAATGTCTTTGCTTCATTACTTCTTTTCTCCCAAAATTTCTTCCTGCAGAACAGATGGTAGTTCTGCGGTCAGGACTGAGCTTCCCTCCCCCTCAAAGCTCCCCCCAAACCCAGGGCAGCAGGCCCGCGCCCCTGCCAGGCAGCCTGCAGGCACTGAGTGGGGCTGGCAGAGCCAGCGCCATGCAGGAGAGTCCTGATCTCCAGGCACCTGGGCAGTAAGGCTGTCTGGGCAGAGTTTTCTCCTTATGGCTCCCCACTCACCCAGGAGCAGCATGGCTGACAGAGCCTGTTACCAGGGTTTGGGGGAAGGATCTGGCCCCATCACAGTGGGAAGCTGTTGGTCAGATCTCCGTGTCTGCTCTTTCCAGAGCAGTTCTCATCCTTCCTCTGAAAAATAAAGCCCATCTTCTTCTTACAGTTAAGAGTAGGCACTCCGTCTCCAAGCTAGAGGGGCTGAGGGTGGAGATAACCATCCTTGGGACTTATAAGGGTCACAGCCCTCATCTGGGATGCTCCCTCAGTTGTGCAAACACCACAGGGTGGAGACTTCCCTTGGGCCAGCCCTGGTGACAGGGTCAAAGCAGGGTCTCTGTGAAGGATTAAAAAACAAAAGAATCTCAGGAAAGAGTTGAATCTGAAGTAAAACATATTCATTCCGTAAAAATGAGGGGCCGAGACCTCCAAGCCTACTCGGATTGGAGTCGAGCATCCTCCACCCAGATCCTCCAAATTCCAGTAGGCGGGAGTCACACCCACCACCTGGCCCCCTGGCGCCGTGTAATCCCATCAGCGGCCAAGACTCAGAGACTGTAAAATCCAGCTCCAGGACGAGACCAGTGCAGTCTCCTGCCCCTGCGCCTGGCTGTTCCCCATCGGGGTCCCTTGGAGGGGAGCGGGTTGAGCTTTCCTCCCCGCCCCGACCAGGGCTCCGGCAGCGGAAGACCTCCAGGACCAGCCACCACCATGCCGAGACCACTCTCCGCACACATGAAGGTACTGGCAGAGGGACAAAGCCACGCGGGTTCCGGGGCCGAGATCTCCAAGCCTACTTGGATTGGAGTTGAGCATCCTCCACCCAGATCCTCCAAATTCCAGTAGGCGGGGGTCACACCCACTACCTGGCCCCCTGGCGCCGTGTAATCCCATCAGCGGCCAAGACTCAGAGACTATAAAATCCAGCTTCCGGAACCGCGCGGTCGCATTTGCGGCCGCGCGACATCTTATCAGGACATCTTTTTATGACATCTTATTATCTCATTCCTACTTTGGACAAACTTGCAGGCTATCGAATGTAGCCTGCCCACAGGGCAGAGTCTGGCAAACTCCCCGTGGCGTACCAAATATGCCAAATGCCAGTAACAATGATGGGTCTCATTCTCCTAAAGAGCCTTGAACATAATCTCAGGGCTAGGATGAAAGAGACGTTACTGGGGCCTGCTCGAGGCAATCGACGAATAACAGGATGATGAATGAATGAAAAATGAGGGGTGAAAGAGGTGGAGATAGAAACCTCAGGTCAATCCCCTGAGCACCACCAGGGGTCACTCCTGAGTACAGAACCAGAAATAAACCCCGAGGCACCACAAATAAACCCTATGGCCCAGCCACTAGCCCTCACCAAAAAGAGAGTGCTAATCGAGGTATACGTACCTAATTGACGTAGAGGTGTGAGCGATGCCCAACATGGGGCATGCACTCCTGTAGACTCTGCAAAGTCAGTTTTGTAGAAATTATTCTCAAGTTTTCCCCAGTCCTGCGACTAGGCACTTTTCTATGTAGACAAATTCTGTTGCATGACAATGGACATGCAGCTGTTAAGAAAGATGAACTCACAAAATTTGCTTATAAGTGGATGGACATAGAGAAGTATCATGCTAAGTGAAATGAGCAGAAATAGAGGGACAGACATAGAATGACTGAACTCATTTGTGGAATAACATAATATGAAACTGACACCCAAGGGCAGTAGAGACAAGGGCCAGGAAGATTGCTCCATGGTTGGAAGCCTGCCTTATGAGCTAGGGGAGAAGGCAGCTGGAATAGAGAAGGGATCACTAAGTGAATGATGGTTGGAGGGATCGCTCAGGATAGGAGATGTATGCTGAAAGTAGAAAGGAACAAACATGATGGCCTCTCAGTATCTGTACAGCAAACCATAATGCCCAAAAGTAGAGCGAGAATAAGAAGGAAATCGTCTGCCATAGAGGTAGGGGATGGTGTGGGGGTGGCAGGAAGGATAGTAGGGATATTGGTGGTGGAGGGATGGGTGTTCAATCATTGTATTACTGAAACTCAAACATGACAGCTTTATAAATAGCTCATGGTGATTCGTTAACAAAAATGTCTATTGCACGGGGAGGAGCTTGAACTGTGGGTGTTCTTATGTATTCTTGTCAGAGCCTTTGTTCCTTCAGGGATTTCCTCCTTAGAGGCCCAGCTTCCCCTCCCTCTTCCCCTGCCTGGCACTCAGCCATCTCATTGGGGTTTTCATCCTGTGCGTTAGGCTGCATTAGAGCCTCAGCGATTTAAATCCACGACCCTGTCTGCCTGCCTGCAACACATCTCTGAGAAAAATGATTGTCTGTTGACTCTAAAAAGCTCCAGAAACAACAGTTTATGCAATTTCCAGAGACATCCTGCCTGCCAACACAGCTGTGGAATCCCAACAATGGTCTGTAAGTCAGTTTGTTTGGTTTTGCTTTTGTGCAAGGACCCAGCCCAGGTTTCACATACACAAGGCAGGTGCTCATCCTATGAGCCGCAGACCTGGCAGTCTGCAAGCTTTGAGCTTCTCTAAGTGCGCGCACGTGTGTGTGTGTGTATGTGTGTGTTGTGTGTCTGTTAGAATGGTTGCACTTGACAAACTGCAGGTCTTCCTAATATCCTATTAAAAATATTAAAAGATAGGACGTCCACTGAAAAGTAATATACAGGGACCAGAGAGATAGTACAGTGGGTAGGCGTTTGCCTTGCACGTGGCCAGCCCAGGTTTAAGCCCCAGCACCCTATATGGTCCCTTGACCTCACTAGAAATGATCCCTGAGCACAGAGCAAGGAGTAAGCCCTGAGAACTGCCCAATGTGGCCCAAAAACCAGAGGGGGGGGAAATAAAAGTCAATAAGAAAATGTAAATAAAAGAGGCTTATTCTTCAGAATCAAGGATGAGGGCTAACCTGAAGATACAAACAAATTCTGATTTGTTTCCAAAGAAAATTCTAAGTGAATTCTGGTTGGTGTCTCCCGACCCCCCTAAAATCAACTGTAGACTCTACACTATTGTTAGAGGTGCCTATTGCAATCTGGGCAGAAAACACACTCTTGTCACAACTGTTTCTTTCAGAAACCAGCCTCTGGCTAACTCCAGGCATCTCTGCCCAATGGAGACTGCATCGTTTACATCCCAGGGGTTCTTTTACTTGTCACTTATTTTTCCCCCTACCTTCCTAGTTGGTGCTTTGTTGTTGCTAATGCAATGCCCCAGATTTGGCTGTACTGCTGCGGAGGGCAACGAGGGTGTCACTTGTCAGGCTGAGGTGACACTCCTCCTTCCAGCCTTGGTGCTCACTGGCTGTTACAGCCCTTTCGTGCTCATGTGCAGTCATGCTGGGGGTTCGCACTCTCCCACGGGGCCCCAAAATAGAAGATCCTGCAGTCCTCACACACACTCCCCAGGGGGTCACTTCCTGCCCTTGGTGCAGGGACATCCTTTGGCATTCACCTGGCTGCGGTGTGGCTAGACTGCAGAGCTGGAGATCACAGACAGTGCCCAGGGTCACCCAGGGTCCTGCTCAGTGGCCTCGCTAAGGTCTGACCTGGAGACATCCTTGCAAGGCCAGGCTCTAAGTTACTTAGAGCTAACCCCCTGGGCCTACGTTCAGCAGATGACATCTCTGTGGCGACTGGGAGAGAAACCTTTGCTCTGAAAGGATCTTTCACAGACCTGGAGATCCGCTTTCCGCTGTGATGGCAGCCATGGGAAAGGAGCTGGAAGCAGCCCTGTCTCAACTGCCACAGTTTCCCAGGGCGCCCTGCTTTCTCTCCCACTGAATGAGTCCCTGCGGGTTCACTTTCTCAGCCCAAAGTTGCTGTTTAGCTTTTACAAAGGAAGGCAAGTGCCGAACTGAGACTAGAATGTGCTGAACTCATTGAAATGAATAGTTCCAGGACCCGAGAAATAGCCCAAAGGGTGGTGGTGGGGGACCTGGGTCCAGCTCCCAGCGACACAGGACCCCCCCCAAAAAAAAAAAAACTAAACCAAACATTAATGGCCAGGGCCAGAGCGCGAGTACTGTGGCTACAGCACTTGCCTGGCATACAACCCATCTGAGCTTAAGCCCATTGATTCCCCTGAGCCCCGCCAGGAGTGATCTCTAAGCAGAGTCAGGAGTAAGTCCTAAGCAACCCTCAGTGCGACCCCAAAACACACACACACACACACACACACACACACACACAATAAGTGTCCAGTCCAGGTCCAAGAATGGCTAGTGCATCAGGACACCTGCCCTGCAAGCATGAGCCGGACCCCTGCTGCTGCCCACACGTGCTGAGTGCAGTCCCGTGGCTCTACTACCTGGACCCCCACACCACAAGAGGGGTGTGTCCGGCTGCCTTGCAGGGGGGTGCAGCCCTGCCTGCCACGAGCACTGTGTGCACCCCTCCATAAGCGCCTGTGAGTCTAGTTAGAATGTCCCTGCAGCACGAGTGTCACCTGTAAATGGATGCAGGCTGGGCCAGCATGTGTGCAAGAGCCGTATCTAAAGGGTGGCCCTGGGGTCCACTGCCGCGTGTGTGAGCATCACGCCGGGCCCACGTGCAGTCAGCCAGCATGACAGCAGCAACAGAAGGGAGGGAAGAGGAACTAGCAGTGACTACGTGCACTTTCCCAGACCCACAGCCGGCACCTCCAGGGCTGCCACAGGCCCACATGGGTCCTGGGTCACCATCCCATCCCCCGCTGCCCTCCCAGGATAGTCCTCCAGGGCTTTGTTCCACACAGACCCTTCCCTCAAGCCTCCCCAGTTTCCCCAGGTGGAGGTGACGGCCCCTCCTCCTGGTGCCATCCCAGAGTCTCTCCCACTTTTTTTCCAGGCTGCCCACATTCCCCTTCTCTGACACAGGCCACTTGCTGCGGATCCTGCTGGACAGCAGCCTGGACCATCTCTGACTGCCCCCCTGCCCCCCAGGGAGGAAAGGCAGGGCTCTGCCTGGGGCACTGCCCCAGGAGCAGGGAGTGTGTGTGTGGGGGGGGGGGGTTGGGGGAGACCTCTGGGTGGCTTCAGGAAGACCAGGAAGTGCTCTTGTCTTGAAACTGCTCCCAGCAGGAAGTGGCAGAAAGTGGCCCCTATTGGACTGTACCTCACGATGATTAAACACATAATAATAATACTAATATAATAAAATAAAATTAACATTCTGAATTTAGACCAAAGTAATGTGGAGTTCATGCACAATTCAATCAGCTTAATCAATGGCTGAATAAATAGCAGTACTCTTACATTTAAAAAAAAAAAAACGGAAAGAAAGAAAAAAAGAGAAAGTGACCCCCTTCGGTCCCCAGGGTCACGTGTCTCCAGGAGGGGCAGGAGCCTGTGCCTGCCAAGGCTTAAGAATGCCCCCTCCCCTGCGGAGGGCCCGAGAGGGGTGGGTCTCAGCAAGAAGAGGCCCCGAAAGGACTGGAGGAAGGGGTTGCCCCCTGCAGGCGCGGTGGCGAGTGAAAAGGCTCCACCCAGGCCCCAAACGCGGCGGGTTTTGAAGGCACACTCAGGGTGGCTTGTCTTCAGCACAGACCCGGAGAGGTATCTGTCGGCCCCCAAAGCTGGAGCCTGGAGCAGGGTCGCCGAGGCTGCGAGCTGTCCCCTCCTGTCCTGATAGTGCCTGGCTAGCAGCCCCTCTCAGGTGCTGTGTCCTCCCAGGGACCCTGCTCTCAGCCAGGCACAGGCTCCGGCCCCTCCTCACTTACTGCCCAGAGGGGAAAGTAGGGCAGAGCAGTGAGAGAGCTCAGGGGTTCACATGCAGAGGCCCAGGGTTCCATTCCCCAGCACCACATGGCCCCTGA
The DNA here is from genome assembly GCF_029834395.1 of Sorex fumeus. Lineage (NCBI taxonomy): Eukaryota > Metazoa > Chordata > Mammalia > Eulipotyphla > Soricidae > Sorex > Sorex fumeus. The sequence goes on along the minus strand of NW_026606179.1, from coordinate 885,546 downwards.
GTACTGAGATGGCGGTAGTCCCTGACCACCGCCAGGTATGACCCAAAACCGGGAAGGAAGGAAAGGAGGAAGGGAGGGATGGAGGGAGGAAGACAGAGGGAAGGGAGGAACGAAGGGAGAAAGAAGGAAAGCAGGTAGGAAGGGAGATTCGGCGGGGGATGAGGGAGGGAAGGAGGAGAGGGGGTCTGAAAAAGTGGGTGTACTCAGAGCTTGGAGAACAGAAAAGAAAAGAAATTGGTTATCACAATGTAATACCCTTTAACCTGAACATTCTATTTCTATGTTTACCTTAACAAAATAATCAGAAAAATATATTAAAAATACAACAATAATAAAGTAGCTGCCTCATGTGTCCCTGATGACATGCCAGGGGCCTTTCTAATAAGCCTTGAAAGGAATTTTGTGCAGGAGCATTTGGAGAAAAATGAGTAAAAGCTGACCTACCAGTTATTCTGAACCTGTAGTTCTTAGATTCTGGGGTCTCAGAGATAGCATCAATCTCTACAGAAGCCACACTCGGCAGCGCTAAGCCTGGGGTGCAGTAGGGTGGGGGACTCACGGCTGGGGGCTCATACCAGGACCAGATTCAGCAGTGCTCAGGAGATCATGCAGAGCAGGAAGCTAATTGAGACTAGACTGAGATCCTGATCTAATTCAGGAGGAATACGGCGTTGGGGCCAAACTCCAGACCTCTCAGATGAAAGCATGTGCCTACCAGGTAAGCCACATTCTCAGCCCAACAAGAATTTCTTTATTTTATTTTTTAGGTTTTTTTTTCCGGGGGGGGGGTGTGCGGTACACACACAGCAGTCTCCAAAGTTAACTCCTAGCTCTGCGTTCAGGAATCACTCCTTGCGGGCTCTGGGGACTATATGGGAAGCTGAGGATCAAACTCAGCCATGTGCAAGGCAAACTCCCTACCCACTGCTCTATAGCTCTGGCCCCCAAAATGCAGTGAGAATTTAACTCATTTATTTAATTTATGCTCCTTGCATGCAAAGGATGTACTCCAGCCTATTAAGCTATCTTTCTGACTCATGGCCTGTAGAGTTTCTGCTAATAAATATCTTTTTTGGGGGGAGGGGGGCTTAAAGTCGAATGAACGTAATTTGATATGATTCCTGAGTTAGATTTCTACTCACCTGTAATAATAATCTTCCCTAGTCTTAGATTTCCGGTCATTCCACACTTATGTGTCCTGCGTTGGTCTCCCTGCATCTAGACAAGTGTTCTGTTAACTGCACACACTGTTGTTTTCCATTTCCTCTCCAGGGTAGGGACGGACTCAACTCTTATTTCTTCAGATCAGTGCTCTACTCGTTCCTACCTCTCTCACCATCAGGGCGGCCCATTATTCTTTCTGTGAGTTTGGTGCCACACTCAGCTGTGCTCAGGAATCACCCCGGAGGGGCTCAGGGGACCGAAGGGGTGCCGGATATCCAACCCAGGATCATCCATAAGCGAGGCAAGCATCCTACCCGCTGTCCTATCACTCAGGCCCCGTAATTTTTATGTTGCCTTTTCTAACAGAGTTGAACAGGTCTTACAGCATTCTTCATTTTTTTTCCATTTTGTTTCTCACCTTTCACCTGAATCATTGTTTTATCTCTCTCACTTAAAACTGAGAAAGATAAACCTAAAACGGAAACCTTAAAACTAAGCATTTTTTCCTCAATGCTCTCCTCCCCACCCAGAGCATCTTGGTTTTTTTCATCCCTGCAGTGCCAGGAATAGAGCCCAGGTCCCACACACGCAAGAGACGCTTTTCCCCAAGGAGCCCCCTGTCTGTCTGGCCTTCCATGACCTTTTTTTTTTTCCTTTTATAACACTGAGTTCTTCACTCTCCTGCATCTGGGTTAGTCTCTTTTTTCATGGTTTTCATCTTTTCCTTCTTTCATTCGTTTATTCCTGGAATCACTGGATTGCTTTGCTGGGTTTTCCTTTATCACTTGACACTTCTTTCTCCCCACACCTCACCCCTGCCCCAGTTCCTGTCCCTTTGTTGTGTGATGACAGAAGGTCACATGCACCCAATTGCAATGTTCCTGGTGATTCCTTGCTTTAGTTGCTTTCCCTTTGGTTGCAGAGCTCTCTGGGTGCTGCACAGTCTGACTGCAGTGCCCAGAGGTCTCACACTGGGTGGTGCAGCCTGGATCACCCTGAACATGTGGGTCCACCAAGGATTAGACCCACAGCCTTGTGCCTGCAAAACAGAGGCACAGTGCCCAAGTCACAACCTGGGCTCTTTTATATTTCATGATAGTATTCTTTTTTTTTCCTTTTTGGGTCACACCCGGCAATGCACAGGGATTACTCCTGGCTCTGCACTCAATAATTACTTCTGGCAGTGCTCAGGGGATCATATGTGATGCTGGGAATCGAATCCGATTTGACTGCATACAAGCCCTACCCGCTGTGCTATCGCTCCAGCCCCTCATGATAGTATTCTGAACTGTTAGATCTCATTCTTCCAGGTCGTGGAGTTCTGCTGCACACTCTCTCTTGTTCTCTCTCTCTCTCTCTCTCTCTCTCTCTCTCTCTCTCTCTCTCTCTCTCTCTCTCTCCTTTCTATTTCTATCTTTCACTCTCACTCTTTCCCTCTTCCCTCTTTCTCTCCCTCTCCTCTCTCTCTCCTCTCCTCTCTCTTTCTCCTTCCTTCTCTTTCTCTTTCACTGTCTCTCCCTCCCTCTCCCTCTCTCTCCGTCCCTTCCTTCTTCCCCCTCTGTCTTGAAGTTTCACGTTGGTTAGAGGCTCACTTCTCTGTCTTGACATTCATCAATGATGCCTTAAAGCACATCCGGCAACTTCGTAGGAAGATGCCTTCGCTGTTACAGTAGGTGGCGATGTGGCTTTAGTTTTTGGTCTCGGCTTGCCTGCGATGTCCTGGTGGCTAAACTGCAACTGGAGTTAGTGTCCAGCATGGAACCAACACTCTGGTTTTGCATGGGTCGGGGTGGGGGACGGGGGGCGGTGAAAACATCTAGTCGCCCCTGTGTGTGCAAGAGGGGGCCTGAGTCGTCTGTGCTACCTGCTCCTCCCTCCCTTCACAGGGGCTCCAGGCAGGGATTCCGCTCTGCTCTTATGGGGTCCTGGGGGTGGAGGTGGGGGGGAAGGCGGGGGGGGGGCAGGGCAGCTGGAACATTCCACATGATCCTCCTTGTCTTCTGGCTGAGCCCCCAGCTCCTGAGCTGCTCTGCGCTCTCTGCTCTGTGCTTCTCTCGGCCTCTCCCTCCCTCCCTGCCCCCTGGGCCTATCATCTCCACTAGTTCAGTTACCACCCTTGGACACACAAGGGTCAGCTGTGTGCAAGGCAAACTGTACTTTAGCTCCACCTGCTGGTGTGAGCGTGCTCCGGTGGGGAGGAGGTGGCCAGAGGAGACAACTGGGCAGGGCCCCTGTGAACACTGGGTCGGAGGCCTGGCGGGTCTGTGCTGGACTGTAGGAACGATCCCAGCCTGAAGGGCTACAGATGTTGATGCCGGGGATCCCTCAAAGGGGCGAAGGAGTACAGGAGTACCTTTATTTTGAAAAGCTGGGGCATAAAGGAACCAACAGAAATGTTCTCTGCCTCTAGGTACACCTAGAGTACTGCCAGGACTGAAACAAACTTGTCTGGAGAAGAAACTGCGGGGATGGCAGGGTGGGCAGTGCAGGAGGCTCTGGGACCCCTGCCACTGAGGCTGGACACCCCAAAGTTACCTCCCTAAGGACTGGTCTTCATGAGCCTTGTCAGATAAGAACCCCACCCCCTGGGCACATGCGCGCGCGTGTGTTGTGTGTGTGTGTGTGAGTGTGTGTTTGTGTGTTTATGTGTGTGTTTACCACAGTTCCACAGCTGGGGGATCCCGTATGACACTCGCTCTCAGGACCCACAAACTTTTCAGCTTAACAGTTACACAGACTCAGAACTGAGTGTATATGGCGCAATGTTTGTTTGCTTTTGTGGTACTCAGGGCTTACTCCTTACTCTGTGCTCAGGGCTCACTCTTGGCAATGCTCAGGGACCATATCCAGGGATCAAACCAGGTTTGGAGGCAAGGCAAGCAACTTAATCCCTGTGCTACCTTTGGTCCCTCCGCCTTTTTTTTTTTAAACCCAGACTGGGAACTGAAGAGATACCACGGTGGGTAGGGCACTTGCTTTTCATGTCACAAGCTGACTTCAATCCCCGGCTTCCCATACAGTCCCCTGAGCACCGCCAGGAAGAATTTCTGAGCACAGAACCAGGAGTAAGCTCTAAGCGCTGCCAGGGGTGACCTCAAAATAAACAAAACATGAAACAGTCCCCAAAACCCAGGTCAGCCGTGTACAAGGTAAGCACACTCCCTGTTGTCCTGTTGCTCTGTCCTGGAGCCTGCCAGTCTTGTCTGAGATCCTGGCCTGTCTTGCACACTCAGCTCAAAGCTGAACTTGCCCATCCTCTGCTCCCACAGGGCTTGCACGCCAAGCAGGTGGCCAAGCAAGCAGAGGGAGGGAAGCCTCTCTACTCGCACTTCTGGGGCCTGCTGTTCACTCACTGCATCTCATTCAGAACCTCCAGTAGACACTGCAGACAGAACCAAGATCTAACTCTCCAGCATGGCCACTTTGGAGCTGCTTCACTCCATGCACGGTGAAAAGTACAGAGGCCAAAAATCCTGGTGGGTACCAGGGATGTGGCTCAGTGGTCAAGCATGTGCCCTGCATAGAGGAGGCCCGGTTTCTCCACCAGGCCCACCTCCACCATGGGGTGTGCTGCTGTGGTGAGTCCACTTCCTGTGTTATGACCTCAGGAAATAAATTTACTTGTCTTATAATATTATTTTTTTCTTTTTATTTATTTTTTTATTTTATAAGTTAGTTCATGGTGGAGTTGAAGAGGTGTGCCCAGAGTCGGAGGTTCTTCATCCTCTTAGCTATTTCTTTGACATTCTTGAGGGCATTCCACGTCCTCTTCCTTCTGCGCAGTTTAGGTGCCAGGTCATTGATCATGTTGAGTTCTCGATCCAGGTACACATAACTGCTGCATTCGGAAATGTCCATTCCGTTGAGAGCAGATGGAACGTGAGGAACTAGTCCATTTTTCATGAACATTGTCTTTGTGAGATTCAACTGCAGTCTGACCTTTCTACACTCACTGTCAAAGTCGGCCAGCATTCGTGCCACGTGGCTAATGTTTGGTGTTATTAGAACGATGTTATCAGTGAAGTGGAGGTGGTATAGTTGCCGACCATCTATCTTCACTCTCATTCCTTCCCATTCCAGTCGGCAAATGAAGTTCTTGAGGGTTGCACTGAAGAGTTTCAATGAAATGGTATCACCCTGCCGAACCCCTCTCTTAATGTCCATGATCACTTCCTTGTAGAATGGTGAGATCCTGGTGGTGATTCCGTAATACAGCTCATGGAGGTTCCTGATGTACTGAGTTTGAACGCCCTGTTTGGCTAGGGCTTTGATGACCCCTTCAGTCTCAATCAAAGGCCTTCTTTAAATCTATGAACGTTAGACAGAGTGGCATCTTGAACTCCCAGGAAACCTCAATGAGCTTGGTCACCATGTGGATATGGTCGATCATGCTGAATCCTTTTCGGAACCCGGCTTGCTCACATGGTTGTCCTTCATCTAGTGTTCTGCCAATCCTATTCAGGATGACTCGAGTGAACAACTTGTAGACAACAGACAATAAGCAGATCGGGCGATAATTGCCAATATCGTGGATGTCTCCCTTCTTTTACAGCAGAATGGTCCTGCTGCTTTTCCACTGGGATGGAACCTTGCATTCAGATAGGTAGCATGTGAAGAGCCGAGCCAGTGTATTGATGAGTACTGATGGCAGATTCTTTAGGTGTTCGGGTCTGACCTTCTCTGGGCCGGGTGCTGTTCGCTTATTTACTGACGAAATGGCATGTCGGATTTAGGAAGGGAGAACATTGGGAATGACATATCCATCCTGCAGAATTTGGTATGTGGGCAGGTGGATGTGGCTATTGAAGAGAGTAAAAGTCATGGATAATCTTCTCCATTGCCCTTCTGGAAGATGTGATAGATCCATTAGGACATTGGAGAGTAGTCATCTTGGTCTTGTAGTTGGTGAAGGACAGGCGGGCATTTCAAATACTTTTCCTGGCTTCTGCTGCATCTGCCAGCACTGCTGCTCTTCTCTCTTTGAGGTCTTCCTTTATTGCTTCTCTGCACTGCTTTGCAAGCGCGGACATTCACTTGCGGTTGCCTGAGGCTTGCACCAAGTCACTTTGGCGAATAAGCTCAAGAGTTTTCGAAGACAGGCATTTTTTGTGGCTATCTCTCTCTTGGCGTTCCTCGCACAATCATGGAGGTGCTGGACCAGTCGATTGTATTCCTCAACAATGTTGTCAACAACGACATCTTCCCATGTTGCCACAATACTGCCAAAGAACTTCCAGTTGGTGGTCGTTCTGGGAGTTCTCTTCCTAAACTTTGCAGTCCTTTCTCCCCACTCCATGAAGTAGAATTTTGCATAAAGGAGATGGTGGTCCGATTCTGTTTGGAATTTTGGGACAACAGCGACATTGGTCAGGCAAAACCGTCAATTGGAATATGATGTGGTCAATTTTTATGTGAACTGTCCACTGAGAGATTCCCATGTCCATCATTAGATTTGACCTTCTGGAACTGTGAGCTACCATGGATGGTCTTGGTTAACATGATGAACTCAGACAGTCCCTCATCCTGTTCATCCTATTCCAGGCCATGGGTCCCGATGTGGAGTTCTTCGGACGACGTTCTCGGTTTTATCTTGGTGTTAAAATCAACGACAATGAGCTTGTAGAAGGTGTGGTCTTCTTTATAGAACTTCTCCAGATCCATGTAGAACTTCTCAATTTCTTTTTCATCGTAGTTGGATGTTGGTGCATAGATGACGAAACTGCCGGCAATGAGCCACATCTATTCAAGCGTAAGCGTCTGATTCGCGTTGTTAGGCATTCGAATGAATCAATGCTCATGGCCAAGTTTGTGTTGACAAGGACACCAACACCACCAATGCCTCTTCTCTCTCATGTTCCGAGGAACAGTTCTTCTTCAGTGTCAAAAATAGCATGATGTGATCGATGCCTTCTTGTCTCGGTTAAACCAATGATGTCGTACTTGATCTTCTGCACTTGCACCATCAGGTCCTCAATGGATACTTCTGATGCCAGCATATGTGCATTGAACGTACAGACAATCATTTTCATCCTTCTTCGTTTTGGCAGCCTAATTCGGACCTGAGATTTTATCAGCCTCTCCCTGCTCATCCTTCTTAAAGTTGCCGTATTGGGAGGGCACATCTCTTCAACTCCACTGTTCTTCCTGCACTAACATATGCCTCAGAGACCTGGACCCTACAAAAACAGGATGAGAATGCTATTCAGATCTTCCAAAGAGGAATTGAAAGAGCTATGCCTGGAGTATCACGCTTCACTCAAGTGAGAAAAGGAATCTGGAGTTCTGACCTCCATCGATGATCAAGAATCAGGGATGCTGTCTCATTTGCCAAGGCATCAAAAATCAGATGGGCCAGACACATAATGTGATTTGAAGACAACCGCTGGACTAGAGCCGTTACCTACTGGATTCCACAGGATGTCAAAAGATCGCATGGCTACCCACCTATGAGATGGTCAGACTTCTTCATCAAGATCCTAAATGAATGGTTTGAGGCTCTTCATGTTCCTGGAGAGAGCAGACGCCACTGGGCTACACTAGCATGCAACAGGGACAAATGGAGATGTTACTGGCACCTGCTCGAGTAAATCGATGAGCAACGAGATGTCAACTGATCAAGAGAAGTTAGTTCACAATATTTGATTACATTTGATATTCAAACACTCTTCCCACCACCAAATTCAGGATGTTTCCATCTCAAACCCCAATCCCTGTCCCAAAAAACAACAAAATAATATATTTCATATTGTCTGTTATGAAGAACTGCTGAGCATGCTTACAAAAAGTGTCCATATAGGAAACAGTGTGAAGATTGTTCTATTTTGGCAGGTGCCATTAAGATGTTCTATAGGATATCACTAACATGTTGTTAAAGTTTGGGTGATGTGAGGTTTGGTATATATATCTGAAAACATGTATATATGCATATATATTTATTTCCTTCTATGATTTGTTGCCTACTATCTGAACCCCATCAAATGTAGTGTAGTACTTAAGGAGAATAGGTAGGAAGTGTCTTATGATGCGTCCAGGAATATGTTCACTCATATGTGAGGCTCGACCTGAGCGTATGGGAAGCAGCCTTGAGCATGGCAGTGGTTGGGTTGTGGAGGTTTTTTGCTGCAGGAGCTGGGTCCCTGAGGGTGGGGAGGGCTCTCACCTGCCCCTCTCTGGGGTGCCCTGTGTGAAGCAGCCTGGCGCGGGGTCCAGTGGCATGGTTATGGGGGCCTCATGTTATGCTCCCTTCCGGGAGAAGCAGCCATGTGATATGGACGGTGGCTGATGATGAGTATCTGGCACCGGCAGGAGGTGGCTCATGGGCGTGATCCCTGGGTCCCCGGAGATTGGGGAAGGCAGGCAGAGGATCTCTGCTCCTGGTCCCATTGAGCCCAGCGTCCAAGGTCACAAAGTTTCGTATTACTGAGTTTCATGGGACTTTACTCATTCGTTTGTCCTTTCTCCTCCACTGCAAGGAGCTTAGGTTTATTGAATAACACTCATCACAGTGCTCCCAAGGCACTCGCATTCCTCTGTGCTTATCTTTAACTTCTCTTTTGTGCTCTGCTTCCTCTATCTGCTAGTCACTCTGCTAATGATTAGCAGATACCATTGCCTGCTATCCTCAAATCAGACCCTGTGACTTGTGAAGTCAGGTTCTTCTGAGGATTCTGAATTTTGTATACACAAGTAAAATATTGTTTTTCTCTTTCCTTTATGTCCTTTGAATAGTTTACTTTAGAGCAATGTCCTTTTTGTATACACACAGGAAGACAGTTAATGCTATGCTTTTATAACTTGGGAATTGAGTCTGAATATTTTTTCCTAGACATCTTTACTTGATGCATAGTCATATTTACTCGACTTAAGCCCCAGTTGCCCTTAGTTCCTAGAACTCCAAAAGGAGGGTCCCAACAAGAGACTGGACAGACCTAGGGCAAGCTGTAGCTACCCTGGCATCGAAAAGGGGCAGACCAAGAGCCATAAAACTTAAAATAAGAACATGTCATGGACAAATTCTGTCATGACCCAAAAAGAAGTATCTGGATAAGGATTGGGATTAGGAAAGACTAACTGGCCTGAGGACTGTAGTCTGGGATCTACAGCGAGATGTCTCTAGGAAAGCCACCCTTTAAGCTTAATATATCTCTTACTGTGTCTTACCTGCTTGAGCAAATTGATGAACAACAGGACAGTGCTACAGTGCTACAGAGCAGTCCATACAAAATGACTAAAATATTGGTAAGAAGTAAATTTAAGATGACCACTTAAATGGATATGGACTAAGGAAAGGAGAAATATGCTCTCCCATGAGATTCCACACTTGGGCTATCTCCTGGCAGGATGAGATTTTGTCCTAGAAGTAGTTTCCCCCGAGGAAATGGCTTTTCATCTGTTGGTTGTGCAATCACACATATGTGTAATTGCTACCCCCAACTCTTCATGATTGCTCTGTAACTAACTGAGCTGAGAGACTGAGTATGTGGCAGTGTGAGTCTGGAATGGGGACGGAGATTGGGAAAAATGGCAACTGATCATCAACCAGGCTGGGCCTGTTTCCTCCTTCATTCATCCATCGCCATCAGCCTGCTGGGATGGGGAGAAGGCTCCTGGCCACCAAACTCATGTGTCAAGCACCCACACTTTTTGAACTCACACCTGGGTTCGATCCTCAGCACCATAAAAATTAAACCAAATGAAAAAATTTTTTAAATATATTAGTGTGACCTTGGTCAATTTTTCTCCCACATTAGTTAATCTGCTAATTAATCAGGTTCACCTTCAAAATGCATCAAGGGGTGACTGGGGAAATGGACCAATGGTCAAGCACACACTTCGTGTGCAAGAGGTCCCGGTTCCATTGCCAGTACTACATGGTCCCCTGAGCACTGCCAGGAGTGACCCCAATGCACAGAGCCAAGCGTGACCCCACACTCACACAGTGCTGAGTGTGCTGAATCAAGGGACAGGATCAGAGTGCTGCATGCTGGCTTAGTGTGGAGGCCCTGCGTCCTTAACGCCACCTAGTAGTCCCCCCCAGCATCATAGATGTGGTACTGGTTAGTGAGTCACTAGTCCAGCTCTCAACCAAATCGTCAGAACAGGTGCAGCCACGAATGCCCCAGGACCCCTGAGAACAGCTGCTGAGCCTTCCTCAAGCAAGCAAACCAACAGACCAAAAAACAAAATGCACCCGAAGTGCATGTCCTTCATGGAGACATCTCTCTCCCTGCCATGGCTCTCAGTGCTACCCAGTTGCTCGTTGCTGTCTCCTCCACAGGACTCAGGTGCTGAAATGGACTTTTTTTTTTAATAATTTATTTCTTTATTGAATCACTGTGGGAAAAGTTACAGAGCTTTTGGGTTTAGGTCTCAGTCATATAAGTATCAAACACATTTCCCTTTACCAATACTTGTTTTTAACCGCGAACCCCAATAGAACCCCACCTCCCACCCCTCCCAATTCCTGTGAGGCAGATGAGTTCTAGTTAATACTCTAATCTACTTTGACTAGATACATTGTTTCGATAGAAGATGCACAATTATTGTTTAGAGTTTACGACCCCCCCCCCCCAATCAGATATGCTGAAACAGCGTTGTGAAATGATTTGCTTTCTACAGCTGGGTTTAAGAATAAGATGATGTCTTATTCTTTAGATTTCTGCTATTTTACTTATTAACCCTGGAAGTATTTCTATTAAAAGTTAGATAGTTAAAAGATTGGTTTCTGTGCTCTGGAGTCGTGGCCGTGCCGGAGAGCCGCTCGTGGGGGGCAGCTGGCGACCTCGGTCGGGCGTGAAGGACGGCCCATTATGCCCCCCTTCCCATGAGGTTCCTGCCGCCCCCACCCCCAGCTCAAGCCTGCTGTCCACAAGGCTCCCGTGCGGCCGCCATCTTTCTTTCCAGAGAGGATTGGGCGAGTGGGTCAACACCCTTTCCCCTCCGGGCAGGCATGCTGGCGCGGTTTAACACATAGTCCATTTGCTTTTCTGCTCCAAGCGGGTGGCTCTCTGTGCTAAGTCCTTGTGCCTCCGGGGCCGTGGCCATCCTGAAATGGTCTTGATGCGAGCTTCCTGTGTCTCTTTTCTCCCTCCAGCCTTGCCATGAAAGTTTCTTCTCCTGCCCGGACCACAGAGGAAGTAAGGTATGGAGCTTCCCTCCGTCAGACACGGCCCTGCCGTGAGGAGCATCAGCCTTGGAGTCTGGCTTGCCGAGGCCGTGCCCGGCTGGGTGGCCACTCCCCTGCTGTTTATCAGGGGCTCTGAGCTCTCCACACTGAGGGGGGCGTAGCCTCCTCCCTCTCAGAGCCGAGTTCGTCCTCCCGAATGTACTTGTTGGGTACCTGTTTAGAAAGCCAAAACCAAACCAAGTACCTTACCACTGAGAGGAAAGATTAAGTTGGGTTGGAGATGTAGCTCAGTGGCAGAGTGCATGTCTTTTGGGGACGGAGGCCCTGAGTTTGCTCCCTGGCACCACATCCCCCTGCTCTGGGCCAGCACCATCTTGGAGGTCCCCAAAGCACTGCCGGGCCAGAGCATGGGCCACCACCCAACTGGAGCACTACCACGCAAGACATCTCTGGGAGTGGACCCAGGCTCCCTGGATATCATGGGGGGGGGGGTGACTCCTTCAAGGAAAAAGAGTAAAGTTTCCAATGAGGAAAGACCCCTCCACACCTGCGCCTGGCATGGGCAGAAGCATGGCCTCTTGCTCATGTGGCTGTGAGTTCAGTGGCAAGACGGTTTTTTCTCAAAAATTGAAGAGAGGGGAAAAGGACCCTGCATGTTTTTCATCAGCAACAAGTCTTGAGATGAGACAGCCTTGTCAAAACAAAACAATTCACTGAACTTCAGAGTAACCACAACAAGAACTGAGTGTTTGCATGTCAGAGCCTTGTCGGACAGGGTCTGGAGGGTGAGACACGCCAACATCATTTGGGAGGACGAACTCGGCTCTGAGAGGGAGGAGGCTATGCCCCCCTCAGTGTGTTAATTTGTATAAAAATTAATTAATTTGTATTATATATTTTTATATAAATTTTATTTATATAAATTATATAAAATTTTATATAAATTTTATTATATAATTTTTATACAAATTAACTTATTACACGAATAAGTTAATTTGTATAAAGATTAACGACTATAGGGCCAGGGTGGGGAGATCGCTCAAGCAGTTCAACACAAGCCCAGAGTCCCTAAAGCCCTGAGCTGGAGTCCCCAGCACCACGTGATTCTGCTGCATAGAAGAGCTCTGGTGGACTCCCAATACCACAGCCAATATAAAGAGGTGATTATTTTGTCATATGCAAATGTAGCCAATCAACATATCATGCACCTTAAAATTACACAGTGGTATTTTACACAAGGACAAATTGAACCTCAACAAGGCTGGAAAAAAATTTTTTTATTTTTGGTCACACCTGGCACCAATGTGGGAACTGTTATTGACTATATTACCTCAATGCAAATGGGAAGGGAAAGGTTTACACTGTTAGAACTTATATTCTAAGACTAAAAGGTGGACTATTTACAAATTAATATCTGTTAGTATATTCAGATATTAATTTATAATGAACTTACACATAATGTTATAATACAGTGTTCTTTCTTGGAGGTGGGGCACACCCAGTGGTGCTCAGAGCTTACTTGTGGCTCTACACTCAGGATCAATCCTGGTAGGCCTGGGGAACCATATAGGGTGCTAGGAATCAAACCCAGGTTGGCTGCATGCAAGGTTCTACCTGCTGTACTATCACTCCCATCCCAGAACTGGGAATGGAAACAGGATTGGCTGCACACAAGTGTCTTACCCACTGTATTATCTCTCTGGATAACTGCAGCCTATCTCATAAGCAAGAATAATAGTAACAGTACCAAAGGAGGTAGGACAATGCATAGCAATGATCTGTTCTGCACCAAGTAACATCAATGATTCCTCAGGTACGTGGGTTCGGTACTTGCCTTGTACGAGGCCAACCCAGTTCGATCATTGGCATCCACATGGTCCTCAAGCACCTCCAGGGTTAATTCCTGAGTGCAGAGCCAGGAGTAACCCCCGAGCATCACTAGGTATAGCCCAAAAATAAAACACACAAAAGAAAAAAAAAAGATTTTCTACATTGTCTCTTTTGTCTGTGATTCTCCAAAATCCAGTGAAAACTTCAGCAGGGGTTGGTGCTAGTCCTGTAACAGCTCTATTATATGTTTGCAATAGAACATATAAACCAAGATACTGAAGAGTCAATGATCTTTTGGAAATCTAACACACACACACTCACAGACACACAGACACACACACACACACACACACACACACACAACATCAACCTCTTCTGGATTATCTTTACACATGACTATGGAGTCTTCTAGATAAAATCAGGCATGTTCCCAATTTTGTGAGCTGTCACAAAGGAGATGCACATTATTAAACCAAATTGACCCACATACATCTCTTCTTACTCATGGCTTATAGAAAGCAGAATGGTACTGGACGTATCGAACAAATACATTAGGCTCTGAGCCACTGCTGCCCTGGAAGTGAGAAGGAAGCCGGGTAGGCAATAAACAAGAATGGACAGAACTGTGTCCTATAAAACTTTATCTCACACACTGAAACTCGAATTTGAAATAATTTTTCATGTGTCACTAGATACTATTTTTCTTTTGATTTTTTTTCAACTACTAAAAGTGTAACAATGGTTTAACCTCATGGACCACTCAAAAATAGGCAGCTTAGGGCTGGAGCAATAATACAGCAGCCTTGCACATGACCGAATCGGGTTCAATCCTGGCATCCCATATGGTTCCCCACACTCAACAGGAGTTGTCCTGAGTGCAGAGTCAGGAGTAAGCCCTAAGCATGACCGGTTGTGACCACAATACAAAAAAAAAAAAACCAAAAAAACAAAAAGCAGCTTACTCTGAGTTAGAAAATAAAATAAATAATACAGAAATAATACACTAAAAATCAGACTTGACAAGAAGTATGCAAAATTTCCATGAAGAAATTTAGTTTTTTAAAGTGACAAAAGTGATCTTCAACAGAGATATGTCATGTTGTTTTTGTTGTTGTTTTTATTTTTAATTTTTTAAATTGAATCACCGAGATAGACCCTTACAAAGCTGTTTCTGATTAGGTTTCAGTCATACAGTATTTCCAACATCCATTCTTCCCCCAGTGTACATTTCCCAGTACCAATATCCCTAGGTTCCCTCCCATCAGCCCCCACCCTGCCAACTCCCAGCCTGCCTCTATGGAAGGCATTTATCTCTCTCCCTATCTCTGTCACTGTCTCTCTATGTCTCTGTCTCTCTCTTCTTTTGGGCATAGTGGTTTGCAATACAGATACTGAAAGATAAGTTGTGAGATATACCATGTTTTTGATTAGCAAGACTGAAATGAGATGGAGCTACAGTACAGTGTTAGGACATTAGTCTTGCACATGGCTGACCCCAGTTTGATTCTTAGCATGCAATATGGTCCCCCAAGCACCACCAGGAGTAATTCCTGAGTGCAGAATAAGCCCAAAGTAAGGAGTAAGCCCAGAGCATTGGCAGATGTGATCCAAAAAAAAAAAATTCCAAAATAATGTGCATCACAAAATGTCCCTTTTTCTTAGCACTGTCTATAGCACTGTAGCACTGTCCTCCCACTGTTCATCGATTTCTTCAAGCAGGCACCAGTAACGTCTCCATGTGAGACTTGTTGTTACTGGTTTTGCTTTTTATTCTTTGGCATATCGAATATGGAATGGGGAGCTTGCTACGCTCTGCCGTGCGGGTGGGATACTCTCTGTAGCTTGCCGGGCTCTCTGAGAGGAATGGAGGAATCAAAACCCAGGTTGGCTGCATGCAAGGCAAATGCTCTACTTGCTGTGCTATCGCTCCAGCCCAGATTTTTCTTCGTTAATTTAAGTATATATTATGAATCAAAAATTAAAATGCCAGTAGACCAATTTTTTAATATAAGCTGATTATAAAGCTCATGTTATACAGTTAATAATAATGTATGAACTTTTCTGAGAATGTATCTTTTTTATTTTTATTATTATTTTTATTTTATTTTAATGTAGGAGTATTGATATTTATTCTGCATTGATTAGGCTGACTGAATTGGACATGAACTCCCCCTTACTTTTTTTTCCTTTCTATAAATTTATTTATTGAGTGATAGCACAGCAGTAGGGCGTTTGCCTTACAAGCGGCCAACATGGCCAACCTGAGTTCGATTCCTCCGCCACTCTCGAAGAGCCCGGCAAGCTACCGAGAGTATCTCGCCCGCGTGGCAGAGCCTGGCAAGCTCCCCGTGATGTATTCGATATGCCAAACACAGAAGCAACAAGTCTCATGATGGGGACGTTACTGGGCCCGCTCGAGCAAATCGATGAACAACGGGAGGACCGTGACCGATTTATTGAATCACTGTAAGAGCAGTTACAAAGCTTTCGGGTTTAAGTCTCAGTCATACAATAATGAAACACCCGTCCCTTCACCAGTGCCCATTTTCCACCCCCAAAAACCCCAGTATACCACCCCCATCTCACACCCTCCCCCTACCTGTGGGGCAGATGATATCCACATTACTCTCTCTCTCCTTTGATTACATTCAATATTTCGACACCAGACCCACCACTATTATTTGGGATTTTACCCCAACACTCAGATCTGCTGAAAAGCAACTGTAGACAATTTGTTTTCTATTGCTGATTATGAATAACATATGATGTCACATGGCTGCAGTATTGGTCGCGAAATTTTGTGATTCCGAAATTTTAACAATTAAATCTGGAGGGACTTCTGCCAAAACCTGCTGGGTTCCGAGATTTGTTCCTGGGTCTCTGAGATCATGGCGTTAAGCAGCTTGATTAGGAGCCAGAGAGGCTATTCATGGGCGGCAACTTAGGGTCTCGTTGGGATGGGAGGAAAGGGCCGGTTCCACCCCCATCTCGTGAGGCGTTGTGTGTCTCATCACTGTGGGCCCAAACCTGACTGTCCAATGGCCTCCAGAGGATAGCAGCCACCATGCCACCAAGGGGGAGCAGGCTGAGAGGCAGCAACCTTTCCCCCCTGGGGTGGCCTGGCACCGGTAACCTGCTGCAGGGACCGGATGCATTTCTGCCAAAAGCCGTTGGGTTCCAAGATTTGTCCCTGAGTTTCTGGGGTCGTGGCCATCAAGCAGCTCAATCAGGAACCAGAGAGGCCTTGCTTCCAATTGTATAGCTGAGCCAGAGGTGGTTTGTGGGTCTGTCTCCCACATACTTAACTATTGGCGTTTGCTTTCTTGGTAAACTTGGCCCCAAGTTGTTGGGGTCTGGCCAAAGGCACAGAAGTGATTTTGGGGTATCTGGAAGTCTGAAGGCGCCAACAGGCTTCTGATGCACTCGCCTCACAGGTACAGATTGACCTGCTGGTGGCACCATACCCCATCTTTTTTTTTTTTAATGTAGGAATACTGCTATTTATTCAGCCACTAATTAAGCAGGCATGAAATCCACATTAAGTTTAAAAAAAATTTTTTTATTGAATATCCGTGAGATAGGCCATAACAAAACTGTTCATACAATGATCCAGCACTCATCCCTCCACCAGAGTACATTTCCCACCACCTATGTCCCCCATTTCCCTCCCACCATTCCCCAACAACCCCCCCCCCACCCATCCCCAGCAGCCTCCCTCTATGGGAGGCACTTTCCTTCTTGCTCTCTCTCCTTTTCCTTTTGTGCCTTATGGTTTGCAATACAGGTACTAAGAGGTCATGATGTTTGTTCAGAGCTTTCAGTATTTTTATTGGAAATGTAAGCCTAGAGTAGCTTTTAATAGGATGGCAACTTTGGGGTGTGGATGTGACTGCCAAGGCTTCTGGAAGTACATGGAGGTGGGGGAAGGGTGCCCATCCCGACTCTGAGAAAGCCTGGAGATTTCAGTCACAAAACCCGCATTCCTGAATTTTCAGCAGATTATGTCTCGGTGAGATCCATCCTGAGATGGTGGAGTCAGGCCAGGGACATGGTAGCGATTTTGGATTGTGGGAACAAGTGGCTGCAAGGGTGTATAATCTCCAGGTGGCTAGGGAGGGCCCCAGTGGCACTCTTCTTGCCACCCAGGTTGGGTGGTCTTGTGCTGTTCCCCCACCCGGGGCAGCCTAGGCCATGGGGCAGCTGGAGGAGGAAACGAGGGCCAAGCTGGTTCGTTGATCAGTTCCATTTATTTCATTCTCTCCACATGTCTGTTCCAGTCTCAATAAGTTCCCTATTCTAGTCTCACACTGCCCCTCATTCCTGTCTCCTCCTGTCTCTCCCGCTCATCTCTCCATGCTCCATCTCACAGCCTGGGCTCTCTCTCTCCATGTGCCTGCTCCTGTATTCTTCTTCTACATTCCTCTCCCTCTGTCCCCCTTGCTAGTCTCCCTGCACTCCATCTTGCTGCCCTGCTCTCTCTCTCATCTCCCTCCAACTCTAGCACTGGGGGTAGATGCTACACCCCATCTGGTAGCAAAATCAACATAAGAAAGCCCTTCTTGACTGCTCATCAGGCTCAAGGGTGGAAACACCACCTAGGGGTGTTCCTCTTCTCTTTAGTCCAATAACTTAATTAATATCTTAATATCTTAATTCTTCTTCTTAATATTAGTTATTTTGTATGGACACAATAAGCGATAGATTGAGCTTGTAGGGTGGCTCTCCTGGGAACATCTTGCCACAGACTTAGATTACAGTGCTCAAGCCGAATTAATCTTTTCTAACACTAGCAGGGTCCTAATACAGTTATTACTTTTTGGATCATGACAAAATTTGTCCATGACCATGCTCTTAACTTACAGTTAAGTATTCTGGCACTTTGGCCAGGCCCACTTCAATGCCAGGGTACCACATTGCTCACCGCTTGCCTGGGTCCATCCAGGGCCTCGTCGGGTCCCCGCTTTTGGAGCACTAGGAAGTAAGGGTAACTGACACTTAAGTCAAGAGAACAGATGTCCAGGAGTGAATATCATTCAGTGTCAATTAACTCCCAAGTTATGAAAGCATAGCATTAACTGTCTTCTTGTGTCCATACAAAAAGGACATTACTCTGAATTTACTATGCAAAGGACTGAAGGAGAAGAGAAAATCAATATTTACAAGTCAACAGAGCACAAAGAAAGAAGTTACAAATAAACACAGAGGAAAGGGAACACTGTGATGGGAGTGACCCAATAAACCTAAGGTCCCTGTGGCAAGGCTGAAGGGACAAAACAATGTTATCCTACACCAGGGGCTCTGCTTGGGCAGGTACCAGGCTGACTCGCCCCCCTTCCAATTTACCGCTGTCTGTTCAGCCTTGTACAGGTCCAGGATTAACTGAAGCTTTTGATCTCTTTTGAGATTTATAGGTCTCTGGGCTGGAGCGATAGCACAGCAGTAAGGCGTTTGCCTTGCGCACAGCCAGCCTGGCCGAGCTGGGTTAGATTTCTCTGCCCCTCTTGGAGAGCCCGGCAAGCTAACGAGAGTATGTTGCCCGCATGGCAGAGCCTGGCAAGCTACCCGTGACATGTTCAATATATGCCAAATACAGTAACAACAAGTCTCAAAAAAAAAAAAAATGGAGACGTTACTGGGCCCGCTCGAGCAAATCGATGAACAACGGGAGGACAGTGTTTGTTTTTGTTTTTATAGGTCTCTGAAGCAAGGTTGAAAAATTAGCTTTGTGCTAAGCTGGAGGTGGTTTGTGGGCATGACTCCCACATACCTAACTTTTTAAAAAAATGTTTAATTTTATAAGGTCATGGTCACGGTCATGGTCCTCCCATTGTTCATCGGTTTGCTCGAGCAGGCCCAATAACGTCTCCATTGTGAGACTTTTTGTTACTGTGTTTGGCATATTGAATACGTCACAGGTAGCCTGCCAGGCTTTATCGTGCGGGCGAAATACTCTTGGTAGCTTGCTGGGCATAGTTCACAATATTTGATTACATTTAATATTAAAACACCAATCCCACCACCATTGCACCTTCCATCACCACTATATTTGGGATGTTTCCATCCTAAGCCGGACCCCTAAGCCTAGCTTGGAGTGATCCCTGAGTACACAGCCAGGAGTAAGTCCTAACAACCAGTGAATGTGACCCATAAAACAAAACACTAAGCATGATTAAGTCCATAAACTGCAGAAAAATAAGAGCAGCAAAGAGAAATCAATAGTGTTAGAAAATACTCAAAATGATGATACAGTGGGCAGGGCACTTGCCTTGCATGCAGCTGACCTGGGTCCCCAGTACCTCTTATGGTCACTGAGCTCACCAGGAGTGATTGTTGAGTGCAGAGCCTGGAGTAACACCTGAGCACCACAAACAAAAAAAAAAAAAGAAAAAGAAAAAAGAAAATGCTCTAACCTCTACTATTTAAGCCAATATAGTATTAACAGACAGAACTGAACAAAGTAAAAGTCCAGAAAAATGCTCAAGAGCACCCCGAAACTTACTGGGTTATAAAGGCAGGATATCAAATGTGTGACAAAGCTACACTTCTCCCTCCCATTTCTGCTACACTTTGGGATCCCAATAGATGCCTGGGCTGGGCTGCCAGGATCACCTCTGCAAAGGCCAGCAGATGGCACTGGGGTCTAAGCTCGTGATCTCAAGCTTGCCAGGCAGGAGCTCTAAGCCACTGAGCCATGTTCCACACCCTGACAATGAGCACTTTAATACATGGTATTTGAGCCATAGAAACACATTTGATTCAAACCTCACACTACTTACTTATGCATCAGAGTACTGGCTGGACCAAATTTCCCATGTAAGAAAGGAAACTTCCCACCCCCAGGACCATCTTGCGGCACACAACAGTGAAGAGTCAGGCACCACAACACTGGAGAATTCTCCGGGCCCCACACCAAGCCAATATCACCGGGAAGTCCCAGATGGAGCTGGTGCAGCCTCCCCGCCTTCTCCAGATGGAATCCCGGTGACTATGAGCTTCTTCAAGCATGGCTCCAGTATGTGGCTATCAGAACTATTCCTCTGAACCGCACGCAGCGTAAGCGGCCATTCGATCTTTCCTGATATGCAAAGTGAGCAATGGAAAATAAATAATCTAGCATCTGCCCCAGGAAGGCAGGCTTGAATGGGGGTGGGAATATCTGAACAAACTATAATGCCCAAATATAGAGAGAATATCTGTGCAATTGTCTGCCATAGAGGCAGGGTAAAGACTGGGATGGAAGTGGAGGCGATACTGGGGATATTGGTGGTGGAAAGTTTGCACTGGTGGAGGGATCATTGTATAGCTGAATATCAAACATGAAAGCTTTGTAACTATATCACACGGTGGTTCAATTAAAAAAAAATTTTTTAAAAGGAAACTTTTCATTATTAAACCTATTGTTTTAGCAACAGAGGGACTGGGGTCATAAAGATAGTACAGTGAGTAGGGTCTTGCATCCGGCTGACCTGGGTACAATCCTTGGCATCCCATATGGTCCTCTGAGCACCACCAGGTGTAATTTCTGTGTGCAGAGCCAGCAGAAACTCCTGAGCGTTGCTGAATGTGGCCCAAAACCAAAAACTAAACAAAAAACCATATAGGCAAAAAACTCTCTAAAATAATTTAAAATCCAAAACCATTACGGAAAAATACACATCAATTCAACTACATAAACACTATTATTTGCTTATAATTTTTCATTGCAAAGACCAAAGGAAAAAGACTAACTGGGGGGAAATCAAAGATTATAACTTACAGAGTAAGGGTTAATATCCATATTGCATAAAGATTTCCTTGAAATTCAAAGAAATAGACCCAATAGGAAGGGGAAAAGGACATAAACTAAGGCCAGAGAAAATTACCAATATCAAAAATATCTGGTCTTCAAAAGACAAGAAGGAACCAAAGAAAAATATCAATCTGGCCCAGACACTCAATCCTAGAGCATGCGAGAAAATGCATGGCAGGTGAGACAGGGGGAGAGGCACCCTGAGACGGAGTGGCGGGAAGCAGAATGTAAGAACCCCTGCGTGGGAAACTGCGGAAATGACATGAATTACCAAACAGTGACCAAGATGGAGAGTCACACCAGGGAATCCCTGAGGAAGATGAAGCTGAGCAGGAATCAAATGACACTGACAGGGCATTCATGGAGGCCTGAGGCAGCAGTATGAGAACGAAACAGCGTGCAAGGGCCCTGTGGAATGCAGAAAGGTGGGTCGCTATTTGGTGGGTTTCATGTGGTTAAATTGGGCAGGTCAGGAGAGAGAGAGAGAGAGAGACAGAGACAGAGAGACAGAGACAGAGACAGAGACAGAAAGAGACAGAGAGAGAGAGAGAGACAGAGAGAGGGAAAATGGGGGAGAATTTCCTGTTAGGGACACAGCCAGCAGTGCTGGGAATCCAATTCAATGCTTCTAAATACAAAGCATATGCCCAGGCTCAAGACTATAAACATTCTTTATTGCTTGGTATTTGCAACAAGAAATACTAGAAGAAAAAAAAACTTAAAAACTTAGTTACATAGATGTTAGGTTACAATGGTAGGAATGTTTTGCATCATTTTCAAGTTAAAAACATTTTTTTTAACTTGGGGGTTGGAATAATAAGTGAATAAATTGCTTGCTTTGTACATGGCCAACCTGGGTTTATCCCTGGCACCACATAGGTTCCTCTGAGCCCTACCAAGAATGACCCGACAGAGCCAGGAGCAAACCCTGAGCACCACAGGATGCACCCCTCCCCCCCACCAAAATGAAAAGCCTACTAAAAAATGTTGCCAGGGCTAGAACCATAGTAAAGTGGGTATCAAATGCACCTTGCAAGTGTCTGACCTGGGCTCAATCCTACCACCACATATGGTCCTGAGCACCACCAGGAGTGATCCCTGAGCAGTCAGAAGTCAGCCCTGAACACAGTTGAGAGGGGCCCCAACAGTACCTCCCCCAACACACTAAGAAAATAAGCTTCTCTGGAGCAATGTTCCAGGTTCCTAGGAACGACAAATTAGGAATGATGATTATGTGTGGTCATCAGCAGTTTGACCAATCAAGAAATGAATCCACTTAGCTAGAAAAGAATTAAGTTTCATAAGAAGCTCGAGATCTAGGGCCAGAGCGAGAGTGTAACAGGCAAAGTGCTATCTTGCATGTGGCCAACCCAAGTTCAATCCCCACACCCCACCCGGTTCACCAAACTCTGACAGGAGTGATCTGAGCTCAGAGCCTGGAATAAGCTCTGAACACCACTCGGTGTGGCCCCAAACAACAAAAAGAAGCCAGATCTAGTTATTAATTTTAAGTACATGAGTATAAGAAAGAGCACGAGAACTGCCACATGCAACAAAAATGTCATTTGAGGTAGGGCACATGCCTTGTATGCAAGAGGCCCTGAATTCCATCTCTGGCACCACCAGGACCCCTGCAGCGCTGCTGGGGACGGCCGTAGTGGCTCTCCCCTTAGTAACTCAATAGCCCCCAAGCACTCCCAGGGAGGTGCCTGGGCTGGCCTCTGTGCCCATGAGCAACCCTGGGCAGCATCCCTTCCCTGCCCCAAAGAAAACTACTCTGCCCAACTCCTCATCCTTCTCCCCATCCATTCAGGTCCACAGCACTCAGCACCATCCTGACCTGTACTTCACTCACCTTGTTCAACCCTCTCCATTGTTGCAGCCTTAGCCAGGCTTACAGCGTTCCTTGAAGAAGTATGGCTGTCATGAACAAAGGAGCAGATTGCTGCTGCCTTGATTAATGGCACTCTCTGAGATGTTTGATTTCCTCAGGCTCATTCAGTCATTTGGGGAACAGCTTGGGTCTCTCTCTCCCTGGCCATCAGCCAGAGAGGATGACCACGAGAGCATGTGCCATGGGTCACTGCCCTTCGCACCACTGTCATTCCATCAGGTGATGATGCAATAGAAGTCAAAATCACTCACCCCACAAAAAAGTCTTGATTTCCATGCCAGGGAGCAAACCCAGAGTTTTTATACGTGAAAATTTCTTTAAAATGTTCATACTGCAGGGGGCTGGAGCAATATGACAGTGTGGGGGGGCATTTGCCTTGCATGTGGCTGACTTGGGTTCAATCCCCTGTTACCACATATGAGCCCTGCCAGGAATAAGCCCTGAGCACTGCTGGGTGTGGCCCCAAAACACAAGCAAAGAAAATAAATTAAAGGCTTATACTGAAATTCCATGTTGAGACAAAGAGTTATCAAGTTCCTATGAAAAGGAAAAGTTACATCACATAGAACAGCAAGAAGTATCTGGTATGAGTGAAGCGCGAATGTGGGAGTTCCCTAGTTCCTTGCCATGTCTAAGAAAGAAGAAAATCCCAGAGGTGAAGCTGTATTTTGCTTCCTGGCAGGATCACCTCATGAATTAAAGCAGAGCAAACCAGGGAGAACTTGCAGGATTCGACAGAAGAGCCTGTGGCGCAGATGCTGTGTGTAAGTCTTAGTGTGTTCTATCTGGCTGGGCTTTCACACTTCACAGGACAGACGGTTAGAAATACAGTACGTGACTCTCCTGACAGCTCCCCCACACCCTGCTGTCTCTCAAGGGGCAAGGGTATCTCTTTCACACATTCACTTCCTAATTCTCTAAGGAATAATGCGGAATGGCTTCTCTAGTCTACATTTCCAGACAAGGTTGCTTTTCAGTAGCCCACAATAAAAAGGCTTGAGCCAAGCAAAGGCCACAAGGATCAAGAGGCTGGAGAAGAGGGGTGGGAACACTAGGCAGCTGTTAAAATGCCCAGGCCCCTTCCCAGGGGTTAACGCACCACTGGGTGTGCACCTCTCCATTCCTCCCACCTCTAAACCAAACAAAATGCTGTTTTAGGGACTGGAGTGCAGACTTTTCATGCAAGCCTGGGCTGGATCCTCAGCACAAGGTCCCAGTGAGGGCCCAATACATATACATATATGTGTATATATATACATATACGTATATGTACATATATATATACACTAAAAAAATAAATGCTGTTTTAAAATTTGTATGTATGGGGGCCAGCACAATAAGGGGGCCAGAGCAAGTAAGGTTTGATTCCCCAGCGTGTGGCTGACCCACATTCGAATGGTGTGACCCAACACACCACACAGCACACAGACCCCTGCCAGGAATGATCTGAGTACAGCAACAGCAATAAGCTCTGAGCACCTCTAGACATAGCCCCCAAACCAAACTAACTTTCATGTGCATGTAGTTTATCTAAATCCAACCCTTTTGTGTTGAGACAGCGCAGGGGTTTATGCAGCTGACCGTGTGGCCCCACCTGTAACCCCACATCCTCAGGCCTTCCATTGAACCCACTGGCCGGCCTACTTGTCAGGAATCACAGAGACAGATCCCAAGGTCTCCTGATCACTACTTGGAGGGCTCCCTTCACCCCCAAAGAAATCCTCCTCGCCCTCGGAGGTGGACACTCATCCAGCACACATGGGGCAGACACTGCTGGCAGGGCTGGGACTC
Source organism: Sorex fumeus (assembly GCF_029834395.1). Classification (NCBI taxonomy): domain Eukaryota; kingdom Metazoa; phylum Chordata; class Mammalia; order Eulipotyphla; family Soricidae; genus Sorex; species Sorex fumeus. Next base: position 860,952 of record NW_026606179.1, on the reverse strand, counting down.
GGGCCAGAGATGTGGCCCCCACATTCTTGCTCTCCAACATGCCCCACAAATCTTGCGGGGCTTGGAGCAACAGCACAAGCAATAGGACATCTGCCCAGCATGCAGATTCAACCCCCGGAACCCCACTGGTCCACTGGGTACAGAGCCAGGAATAAGCCTTGAGCACCTCCAGGTCTGGCCCCAAACCAAAGCAAATAAACAAAAACAGCCCCCCGCCCTTCCCCAAATGACGATTTGAAGGGCAGTAAAATAGAATTTCGAAAGACTGATAGAGGAAGCCTCAGTCTTTATTGCCAGTGAGACAGAAAGCCAGTTTCCTCTCTCCAGATGTTCCATCAACCTGACACACATTCCATGCCCAAGGTTCGGTCTTAAAATTTTCCCTGGATGGGGGGTATGGTGCTGCCAGCAGGTCAATCTGTACCTGTGAAGCGAGTGCATCAGCAGCCTCATGGCGCCTTCAGACTTCCAGATACCCCAAAATTGCTGCTGTGCCTTTGGCCAGATCCCAAAAACTTGGGGCAAAGTTTACCAAGAAAGTAAATGGCCAAAAGTTAGATGTGTGGGAGACACACCCACAAACCACCTCCGGCTCAGCTATATAATTGGAGGCATGGCCTCTCTGGTTCCTGATCAAACTGCTTAACAGCCATGATCCCAGAGACTCAGAAACAAATCTCGGCACCCAAAGGCTTTTGGCAGAAATGCGTCCAGACCACGCAGTAGGTTACTGTCGCCGGGTCACCCCAGGGGGAGAAAGGGTGTTGTCCCTCCGCCTGCTTCCCCCTAGCGGCCCGGTGGCCGCCATCCTCCAGAGGCCACTGGATAGTCAGGTTTGGGCCCGTAGTGACGAGACATTTTGGGCCTCACGGGATGGGGTTGGAACTGGCCCTTTCCTCCCCATCCCAGCGAGACCCAAAGTCACCGCCTACAAACGACCTCTCTGGCTCCTGATCAAGCTGCTTAACAGCCATGATCCCAGAGACTCAGAAACAAACCTCGAAACCCAGCGGCTTTTGGCAGAAACGCATTTGGACCGCATACAAGGTGGCTACCGCCTCAGAGCTTATTGGAAAGCCAGGTATGAGCCAGCAGTGACAGGGCAACTGCAGTCTCGTGGGAAGGGGGGGCAGTACTGGCTCATCCTTCACGCCCTACCGAGGTCACAAGTTGCCCCCCACTAGCGGCTCTCTGGCACGGCCATGGCTCCAGAGGCAAAAGGACTTAATCCAGAGCCCGGCATCTACCAGCAGAAAAGTGAATGGACCATGCATTAAACTACAGTGCCATGCCTCCCTGGGAGGGAAAAGGTGTTGCTCCCTTCCGCCTTTCTCTCCCCCTTCTGGCAGCAAGGTGGCCACTGCTTCAGAGCTTATTAGAAAGCCAGGTATGAGCAGGCAGTGAGGGGGTAACAGCAGTCTCATGGGAAGGGGAGTGGTACCGGCTCGTCCTTCACGCCCTACCGAGGTCACGAGTTGCCCCCCCCCCCACAAGCGGCTCTCCGGCACGGCCATTAACACCAATTGGTTTCTCATAATTACGAGAAATTAATCTCGTAATTATCTGGCTCTTTGCAGAAATCCAAAATCATTATATGATTCTCATAACCAGCTATAGAAAACAAAATATTTCACAATGCCTTTTCAGCAATTCTGATTGTTGGGGGAGAAATTCTAAACAATAATGGTGCATCTTTTGTCGAAATAATGCATGTAATCAATGTAGAGAAGAGTTAAGTGGAAATCATCTGCCTCACAGGCATTGGGAGGGGTGGGAGGGGGGTATACTGGGGTTCTTGGTGGTGAAAAATGAGTACTGGTGAAGGGAAAGGTCATTGTATGACCGAGACTTAAACCTGAAAGCTTTAGTAACTTTTCCCACAGTGATTCAATAAATAAATATAAGAAAAATAAGTAAATAACACTATGAAAAAAAAAGGTGGACTTCATGCCCAATTCAATCAGCTAATCAGTGGCTGAATAAATAGCAGTACTCCTACATTAAAAAAAAAAAAACAACAAAAAACCTTTGCCCTGCAGTCTAGGCTGAGAGGAAAACTAAGACAACTGGCAACTAGGCAACTAGGTCTAAAGATTTGCTTACCCTTGACCGTGAAGGAGGCCACAGCTTCCCCTTGCAACCTTTCTTCTTTCCCCCAGTGACCTGACACACGTCTCATCGCCAAAGTCCTGCCCCAGTATTCTTAGTTTTCCACGACCATAAAACTGTCCTGCAGCCTAGGCCGACAAAGAATGCCTGGCGAGATTCAGACAGCCTGACATCCCTGTGATTTTCCTAGTGTTTTTGTAAACATTTGCCAACCAGTAAGGAATGCCAGGAGCCCTTAAAAAGACCTCCACAGAACTCCCATAACTTAACTTGTCCTATAACTAGTCCTATAGCTCCCCACTTGGGAAGCTTCTTTTCTGTTTTCTTCTACTTTCTAATAACTTTTTCTATTTTCCAATTAACTGAATCTGAGCATCTTTATTACTCTGTAATGACTAATAAGCTGCATGCAATGAGAACTGTAAAACAACAAAAATTAAGAAAATGTGATGGGGACTGAGAAACTGAAACTGACCCCCTAAATTAAATGAGGCAATAGCATTCCTTTTATGATCCCAATTAACGGAGTTAAGGGTCCACCAGCCAGCCAGATTTCTGGGAGTGTCCTGGGCCCGACAGATTTATGGGAGCGCTGGGGAGACGGTCCCTGAAGGTTGCACCAAATGGGCAAGATAGACTGACACTATTTTCCCTTTGATCGCCTGAAGGCCATACCAAAGGTGGGAAAGATGCATTGTTTTTGCCAATTACCTCTGCATCTGTTTCACTGATAAGAATGTATGTAGTTTGTAGCCCACCTTTAGAGGATAAAAGAGAGACCCTTTCAGCAAATGGGGCTCCAAGTCTCTTTCTCTTCTGACTTGTGGTGCTCAGAGCTGAGCCTCTAATAAAGTCACTATCCTATCCTGAGCTCTCTCTGTTCACTCTCAGCTTGAACCTGCACAACAACTCAATATTTTCACTCTTGAAAATACTGAAGAACCTGGGAATTGCGAGCACACACAGAGACCCACTACCCCCGCTTCTGCATCATCTGCATCAAGATTAAGTTAGGTACTCAGGCTATCTAGGTGAGAAACAGCACGGAATGCTGCAGGGACATGGACCCTGGGATTGAATGAAGGTCCTGAAACACGACGAACCAAGAGCCGGGTTCAAGATTAGAGATTAACCGTGCCTCTGCACACCCCACTGGGGAGAGAGAGAAGGAGGGAAGGGACTTTAAGGGAAGCATGGAGGGAGAGAGGAAGTGTGGTAGGGAAAGAAGGAAGGGTTAAGACAAGTGACATACATGTGACCAGGTCCAATTCAACCCCCAGCACCACATATGGTCCCCTGGGCCACTCCAATACAGTGACCCACATAAGTTGACAACAGGTAGCATTTATTTGCATGTGTCCTATATTCATTTTTTCACATTCCAGAAGTTTTGTATTTACATGAGACCCAACCTGAAAACAACACACCTATCATTTTCTGGGTTCTATTCTATACATTTCTAGAGGAAACTATTCAATATACTGGAAACATGTCTATACTTTTACCTGGAATTTCTTCCTGATAGTACAAAAACATGATCACGAAAAACCACAAATTCTGTTGTTTTTAATCACCAAGTAGTTTGTAATAAATTCTGATCTCCTGACTTTAATTCCTATTAAAGAGCAAATAAAGGGCCGGAGAGATAGCACAGCGGTAGGGCGCTTGCCTTGCACGCAGCCAACATGGCCGACCGAGTTCGATTCCTCCGCCCCTCTTGGAGAGCCCGGCAAGCTACCGAGAGTATCTTGCCCGCCCGGCAGAGCCTGGCAAGCTCCCCATGACGTATTCGATATGCCAGACACAGTAACAACGAAAGTCTCCAATGGAGACGTTACTGGGCCCGCTTGAGCAAATCGATGATCAACAGGAGGGCTTTTACTTACTTTACTAAAGAGCAAAATGGCTTTCTTGGACCAGAACAATAGTACAGCAGATAGGGTGTTTGCCTCACATATTAGCCAGCTGGGTTTGATCCCCTGCACCTCCATATGGTCCTCTGAGTACTGTCATTCGGGAGAGGTCCCTGAGCACAAATCCACAAGTAAGCCCTGAGCACAACTGGGTATGACCCCCAAACCAAATAAAAAAACAAAACTCTCTTCTGTACTTTTAGGTACTGAAGTGAAAAGTGGAAGATAGTGTGCACTCCTAAATGCACAGGGGAACTTTTACCATCAATTCAATTTTCCATTCCAGTCTACAGTATTCTCAATTCTGGAAAGTTATGTGACCCAGAATAAAGGTAGCAGAGGCTACAGCATACCTTGCTCATGGCTGACCACTCAAATACAGATTTCTTAAGCCAGGAATGACTGACCCAGTCTTAAACCCCTCTTGCACACCTGAAGCAGGTCTGACTGATGGAAAACACTCCCCCTGACCCTCAAGAAGGCTGTGTTGTAACTTTTTTTTGGTAGGGAGGGAAGAGGAGGTTGCTAATGTTCTGATTTCAATACTATGATTAGTGATTTCCTGTTGTGTTTGATAGAGGCCAGGAGTAACTGCCATAGTCACAGGTGTGTTGCAGCAGTGGGATGCCTATTCTCTGATCATCTTGAAGGACAATTCAATGGAGTTTACCTAGCCACAAAGTCTTCAAAGATAAAATTAACATCTTTCAAGTAGGCAGAAAGTCAAGTTAGTAAAACTTCAGAATCCAAAGTCAGCCTGTGTACACACAAAAGCCAACCGACTTCAACTACAGCCACTTCCTTGCTAAGTACAGGCAAGCATGTAACAGCTAAGTCAGCAGACCTGGATATGAAATTGATGAAATTTAGAAGAAATGTGTTTATTAAATTTAGTTATGTATTATATATGGGGTTATTATATATAGTATAATATAGTATATAGTATAGTATAATCCCCCTATATTATATATAGGGGTTAAATATAAAATTTATTAAATTTAGAAGAAAAGTTTACATAGAAATCTAACCCCCTAAATCTAATCTAAATCAAACTCAAACTACAAAAATGGCCCTGGCTGGGGCTCCCTGCACGGGCAGAGAACAGCACAGTTAAGTAAACATCTATTCTGGGCCATGGGAAAATGATCTTCCTACTCTGCCATACCACTTAGCAAGACGGGTTAAGAGATGAGGAAAACCTGTTTATCAGGAACATGTTTAATTTACAGTTTTCTGTGACCAGAACAACAGACTACTACTATCGACTAACCGGACATGACAACTCAGAAATGCCAAGAGATCCCACCCTCTCAATGGCAGCTCGCAATTTCTTACCAGATGGTTGTCTGAGGGCAAGTGCTCTGAGGGCCAGAGAGCTGCAGTCCACTTAATGCAGATGCATGTTGCAGAAATAACAAAAAACTGCTGATTTTTTTTGTCACAAAGCAAATATTTTCTCAGTACAGAGCAGGGTGTGTGTGTGTGTGTGTGTGTGTGTGTGTGTGTGTGTGTGTGTGTGTGTGTGTGTATGAACCCTGAACCATCTTGGGGGAGCAGGTAGGTGAGAGCTGTAGGTGGTATGAACCACTATAGCAAATAAAATGATTCCACGCGTAAAGGTATTCTTCTAATTTGCATTTTATTGCATTATGAAAATACATTTGGCAAGTAATCTAGGATCCAGGCTGAAATATTATTTCTGAAAAGTGTACGTACTGAGTATTTTTAAATTGTGAAATATTAGCTGTATTCTAACCAATACAGTCTAACATTCTTATTAGGCCAATATCGAGTATACCTACTGATAATTCCAAATTAAATTACAAGGTCTTTGCATGTATTCACTTTATGATCTAGCATTAATCTCAAGAAAACTGCTCCATTTGATTGAAACAAAAGGATTTTAAGAGACTCCTATTTGGAAGACAATTTGAAACTAGCCAAAACTTTGAAATCCTTTGGTTCTACAAGTTGCATTTTCATTTTTACAAATTACATCTCATGATCAAACATTGTAGCAGCTTTAAAACCTGCCCAGTACCTTTGTAAATAAGCTAGCATATAACATTTACATTATTTGAAAAACTGCAAATTTTACAAATGCAGAAACGCATAAATGCATGCCTATCTACACCAGGAAAACAAAATCCTAAGCGATCCTGCTTCAACAGGCCTTATCGCCTGGCCCATACAGTATCTGGCTAGGAAGTCTTTCGAAACCAAAGGTTCTTAATACTTCCAAAGCTTCCCAAGCCCCATGACAGGGTGATTCCATTAATATGATGTATTTAAAACAAAAACTTAACAATGGAACACTAAAAAAATTAAATAATCGGTATTTAAAATATGGCATTCTCCACTAATTTCCATTCCACCTTTTAAGAATGTAAACTTTTTTTAACGTACAAAGATTTTCAGTTTTTAAGAGGGGCCTAAAAACACGTATATTTAAAATTTCCTCAGAAGCACTTCAAGCTTTCATGTTGGGCTCAGAGTCTACAGAGTTTAACTGGTAATTTGCTAAGGCCAAAATAAAACACTGCCCCCAATAATTTATCAACTGAGGTCTTGTTATTTATTTAGGTCTAACATTACTCTCCCGATGTTCAGAAAATACATCTACAATTTCTTTTTAAAATTCACATCTCAATCAGCTCCTACAACTGACAGTTTCATTCAGCAAAGTCTAAGTGCACCTATGCATACTCATGCTTGTGAAAACTTATATCCAACGGGCATCAGTATCTAAAACCAGCTAATTGATTAAGGTTTCCCAGTTTAAAGTATCCCATCTAGGGAGTCAGTACAGTGATTGCATGCAGATGACAAGTTTCAATCCCCAGCAGCCCACATGGTCCCCAAGCCTGCCAGGAAGTGATCCCTGAGCACAGAGCCAGGAATAAGCCCTGAGCACTGCTGGGTGTGGCAAAAAAAAAAAAAGTATTCCTCTACCTTAAATTAAATATTCCATGAACATTCTACAGTTTCTGTTCCAATAGCCAACAAGCCTGATCCATGACTAACATGAATAGCTAATAAATATTAAAACTATCAAACTATAGATTAAAATGTAGATCTCATAGAGTTCAGTTATGGCATATTGGTATATTCACCATTATTGTACTTTATTTAATAAAGAAATATATTTGCCCTTGCAAAAATCGCAACTGCAAGTATACAAATTAAACCACAGACCACACTTAAAATCATGATGCTAAATCTTCAATTTATAACCAACAGTTAAATCTCTTAACAAATGGTCCATGGCACTATTAAAATAAGAATATCAAAAGGTCACAGGCTCTTAAAGAATAGGTTTATTGATAATAATTTCATAAATATTCTAAAGAAAATTTTAAAATGTCTAAACTTAAGTGTTTAAAATCTGTTCATTGGCAAAATACCCCTCAACAAAATGTCACTACAAATGTCACATTTAAAATCTGCTTAATTTTAACATTTTTGCAAAAATTTTTTAAATTTACAATTTTTGATTATTTCCCCTTCACATGGGTAAAATAAAACAGATTTAGTTTTTAATTAAATTAATAGATATAACATAAATATATTCTCTAGATGTTGTGAACCTGACAGTTAAGTCAGTCAGTAGTATAATACTCTAGAAACATAACTGGAGCCAAATCATTTTGGTAATTGTAGTCAGCAATTAAGTAGTCAAAATGCAAAGTTTGTGGTTGCTGCCCCAATCACCCCCAAATCTTATGATACAGTGTCAGAAACTGTTTGCAGTTTAAGTTCATCTGTGGACTTCAGGTATCTGAAACTAAAAAAAGGGGTTCTTTTATATTTTGATAAAAATGTACTCGAATATTTCATAACATTAATATTTATTGCTTTATAGGAATACTGTATTGAAAGCCCAAGCATTCGTTTACACACAGAAATTATACAATTATATACCGCTTCACAAAGGCAGTGAACACATTACATTCTACAAAATCTACAGAAATTTAAAAATTCTAAATATCAAAAGGTACAGCTGAAGAAACAGGTATAAATTTGGCAGCCAGTAATTTTGACAGGGAAGTTGCAGCTTGTATGACTTTAAATATGTGAATTTGAAAATATCGAGTTTAGAGTAATCATTGTGCTTTGTGTTGATCTGAAAAATATAACACTGGCTGTCAAAGAAGCATGTTCAAAAATATTTAATTCACTTCAAAATGTCATACAAATCATGGTGGTTTTTATGCACCGCTAAAGCTTTAGTCATTTAGCTCTGGTACACATTGCTAAGTAATATATTAATTCTTCCAGTACAGTGGTGTTTCATACCATTGACATTTGCACACTCTAGAATAATTTAGGAAGAAATGTGTAATATTCACAATGTTCAGAAAAGCAAGCAAAAGGTAAAAGGAACCTCCCTGGTTCTTCTGAGATGGACTCCTATCAACTTTACAAGCATTCATTCTACAAAATAGTACGCTAATGTTTGAACACAATTTCCAAGATAAAGCACATTTTCTCATAAATAATGAAGTCTTTTTCTCAGGCACCTCAGAAGTATACAAAAGAATTTTAGTTGAACAGATCTCTTGGAATGTGTTTAACCTAGTATTTCAACAGACTTAACATTTCCAGGGTTTCACAAGGGCCAGATTTTATTTGAATTCTCAGAAGAGAAAGAAACTGTCTTCTGAAAGAGGTGAACTCAATCATTACCAATAGAAAAAGTATCCACTGTATTCATCTCTTATAGAAACAGAAAAATATAACATTTCCCCCCTTAGAATAATATATATATATACACACACATATATATATATGTATATATGACTTAACGTTCCATTGTACATAGCCAAACAAAATCTGGAAACCAGCATGAAACCCTATAATTCACGTTAAAATGTTGAAAGTATGACCAAAATACAAAAACTGCTACAGATGTCCCAAAGAGAGAAGACAAAAAGCTTTTTTGCGTATGTAGTAAACTAAATGTGATAATCTCCAAAAGGTTTTCAAAATTATAATTATTACCTTCCAGTTTAAAACCTTTAATTCTAAATTAAAAAAAAAATCTATACACAAACCACTGATTTGACCAGACCCCAAAAAAGTCAGCGGTAAGCAGGACCCAGAGGAGCTGATATTCACAGTTCTCACATACAACTCTCAGGATTTATCCCATAAAGTACTTTATTTTACAACCTGCTTCTCTTGTAAAACTAAAGGTCCACTTTATTACATAAAAGTTTTATACAGTGTAAAACCAGAACTGTATGTAAAATACTGCATCTAAATGTTTCTAAATAGTTAGTCTTGTTCCATTGGTTCATCTGTGGCTTCTGTGGCTTCGTCATCATTTTCCATAGATGATTCTGAGAGAATCTTTCCAGTTTTACTGGAATTGGATTCTACTAATTCTTCTGATTCATGGTAATCAGAATCACTACTTACAGGGCCTGTATTTTCACTAACTTCAGAATGTAAATCTTTCTCAGGTTGAGTCAGATCAGATTCCTCCATTTGATTAGTTTCCTCAGAAGTCTCTTCATTCACAGTTAAGGCATCATCAGAATCTTTTTCTTGATTTTTTCTTTCTGGGATCATTTCTCTTGATGTCATAAAAGACTCTAAAAATAAGCAAATGTTGTTGTAGTTAAATTTTATTTTCAAAATACCTCCTTAAGTTTCATGAATTCTGATATTCTATAGTTCAAATCATAGCCCCTGAAACTCAGCAGCAATTATAAACAGGTGTGAAAAAAAGCCCAACATCAGTATTATAAGAAGTTCCAATATTTACATTCTTTCACGCAAAAATGAAGTGCAAGAATCTGAGAATCTCCTTACTCCACCCTTTTACAGATGGTCTCTAAATACCTTCTTCTTCATCTTCATCCTCTTCCTCATCCTCCTCTGTACAGTGCTGCCTGGTACAACTACTTTCTTTGTTTTTGTCCCGCGATGAAGATGCTGCTTCTGTTTCTTCTATCATAACTGAAGATACTTCACTGGAAGATGTTTGACTGGCTGTCTCTCTGACTTCACTTTCTTTGTCAAACTTGAGTCTTTTTACCTCATGTCCCTCGGATTCCACAGCATCTTCATCTGGATGTTTATTTTTTATAGGACTCACTGAAGAACCTTCTGAGTCAGATGTCGGAGAGTCACTGTAAATGTTTTAAAGTGTCATTACTAAGACGTTTACTACTTACATTTTCATTTTTAAGATGCTCTAATTTTTAAAATTGCATTTCAGTGTCAAAAGTTCACTTACAATGTCTGGGCAGAGAAAAACACAAGAGAATATTATCAAGGGAACCAAACTGTTTCATGAATCTAAGTAACTAGTCAACAACTTTTTATGACTGGTTACATGGTATGCTGGCATAAATATTTTTTCTTCTAATTCACAATGATAATTTATTCAAATAATGTTATTACCAAAATTTCAAGACATCCACGATTTTTCTTTTTCAATAAACTTTCAAAAGTAAGAAAAAACAAGTATGCTTATGATGCTATTCCCCAAATAGTTCTTTCAGGCCTTTTCTATGTCTATCTTTAGTGTGTGCGCTAAAACCTCTTCGATCCCTCAATAAACAATGAAAACCCGCAATCATTTTAATGAATTTCTGCTTTAGAGATAAATGACATACAAACCTGCGACTTTTGTCTTCATTTTGCTGTAAATTTGGCTCTTTGCTGTCTGTGCTCTCAGGCAAGCCATTTGTAGTCATAGGGACTGACAAAGAAACTTTTGGTCGATTAAGTGGTCTGGGTGTTCCAGGACCATTTATGTTAGACCTATATAAAACAAATGAACATTGTTTTTCCATTTTTGTAAAACATTACTCCTTCCCTGCACCAGAGCCTGGTACAGCACGTAAGGCACTTGCCTTCTATGTGGCTAACCTGGTTTTTAATCCCTGGCAACATGTGTGGTTCCCCAAGCCCTGCCAGGGGGCCAGGAGTGATCCTCAAGCAAAGAGACAGGAGTTAATTCCTGAGCACTGGCAGGTGCGGCTCCCAAACAAAACCAAAACAGTCATCCCTCCCAATGTTTGTTTACAGAAGAGTATCAAATATTTACTATAATTCTGAATTTCATATCCATGGATTATTGACTCAGTAACAGTCCCCATACTCCCCCCATAAAATCCTCATTGGGGGAGGGGGGAAGCAGGGACAGGGAGGGGCTAGAGAGATAGTACAGGGTGTAGGACACTTGCCATACATGCAGCCAACCTGGGTTCAATACCCAGCATATGGTCCCCCGAGCACCACCAGATAGGGCCATAGAGAGAGCTCACAGGGCTAGAGGGCATGTCTGGCATTGAGTCCCAATGTTGATTCCCCATGGAACACTATGATCACGGTGGCTTCCAGCACTGTTGGGCCCATGGAGCATTAGAAACTATAGCAAGTACTTGAGTAGGTTATCTATCTAGCTAACTCAAAAATCTTACCTGTCAGTATAATTTGGTGAATTTCCAGGAAACATAACACCATTCATTCGATTTAAACTATTGGAACTGTTTTTCCTATTAGGAATCAAAATAAAAAAAATTATTACAGATGATTCAGTTCTTTATTTCTGGTAGTATCAGGACCTGCGGGTCACTGGGATGTATGCACAGAAGTACAGCATCTGCCATATAGGCAGGAGGGCAGGAGTTTAATACCTGGCATCACCTTATAATGTTAAGTGCAATCCTGTTAGCCATGTGATTTTTAGCACCGTTAACAAGTGAGCCCACTGGCACACATCTCCCAAGTACGGGTAAACACCAGAAGCTGTGCAGTCCCCAGAGAGCACAACAGAAAGGGGGAAAAACATAAAATTACAGGGTAGGAAAGTGGCTCAAAGGGTTGCAGTGCGTCTTTTGCAGCATGTAGGATTCCAGATCAAGCCCTGTCATTGTTTGATGCCCAAGAACCAGGAATAAAAACATCAGGGTGGCCCAAAACAAAATTTAAAAATACACAGAATTACATGCTACAAATCTTTAAAATTTAAGTTATCAACGTAATACTGTAGCACACATTTTTTGAAATTTCATATAGGAATGAATCTGGAGAGTATCATTCTGAGTGAAGTTAATCAGGTGGGACAGAACCAGAATGACTGCCTTGCGGGTAGGGTGCTGTCTTGCATGTAAATCAGTAGAGAGAAGAATCAGAATGCTCTCCTAAGAGGGATTAAAATAGGGGGGCCATAGCAATAGTATGCTTTGCCCTGACGAGGGTTCAACCCGTGGCACCATGTATGATCCCAAGCCAGACCAGCAGTGATCCCTGAGAATCACTGGGTATGCCCCATCCCCTCATAAAAGGAGCAGCAGAGGAATAACAACTGCCCAGAGGCAGTGTAGAAATAATGAGCCAGGTAAGTGGTTTACAGTAGAAAGCCTGCCACTTGTGGGGGAAAGGGAAGGACACAGTAAGACACTGGTGTAGGGAAGCTGTCCCTCTGGAAGAGACAGCAGAAACTGAGTATAAAGTGCCTGCCACAGGGCCTGAGTATACAATAGTACAATAGCTAGGGCACTTGCCCTGTACATAGCGACCCGTGTTCCATCCCCAGCATCCCATATGGTCCCCTGAGCACCACCAGGAGTGATTTCTGAGTGCAGAGTGAGGAGTAACCCCTGAGCATTGCTGGGTGGGAGGGGAAACGAGGGACAGTGGTGGAGGGAAGTGGTCACTGATGAACAGGACTGGTGTTGGAACACTGAATGACTAAAACTTAATTATGAACTGTAGGGTGGTGGAGCGATAGCACAGCGGTAGGGCGTTTGCCTTGCACGCAGCCAACATGGCCAACCCGAGTTCGATTCCTCTGCCCCTCTCAGAGAGCCCGGCAAGCCACCCGTGACGTATTTGATATGCCAAACACAATAACAACAAAGTCTCCCTCCAATGGAGACGTTACTGGGCCCGCTCGAGCAAATCGATGATCAACGGGAGGGCCTTTATTTACTTTACTCGAGCAACTTTTGAAATTCATGGTAATTCAATTTATTTTTTAAAAAAAGCGAGAACCATGGGTCTAGAAAGACCTTTTTATATAAGATCTCACTACCCAGAATCAAAGAGGAAAAAAATTCTCTAAGAAATAATATAACTGGGCTGAAGAGATAGTACAGCAGATAGGGTGCTTGCCTTGCATGCGGCCAATCTGTGTTCAATCCTGGGCATCCTGTAAGAGGCCCTGAGCACTGTCAGGAGACAGGAGTAATTCATGAGTGTAGAGTAAAGAGTAACCCCTTTGCATCACGGGTGTGGCCCCAAAACCAAACCAAAATTAAAAGCATAATTACAGAATTATATATGTATATGCACTGAGGAATCACTCTTGGTGGTGCTCCCAGGACTATACAGGATGCCAGGGACTCGAACCTGGGTCAGCCACATGCAAAGCAAACACCCTCCCCACTATACTATCACTGCAGCCCCAATTAAAGAAATATTTTAATCTTAAACTAGCAATACTCACTTCTCCTAATTAGCTTCCACCAGACAGCAAACCCACATCTCCAGAATTGGCAACGTCAAGGGACAATTCTGAGAGAGTGATCACACTAATGGAATCCAATTTTTAAGGCCAGAACACTAATAAACAACCTGTATTCCCCAGAATATCCACTCACAAAAAAATGAAATGTAATTAATGTCTAAATCTGTGCCCTAAACCGACATCTTAATTTGCTATGCAAATCTTGTCAACTGGTAATCTTTCCCATCAAGAGGAGTATTCTGATCTGAGGTCTATCTAATGCGCTAATGATACCCAAGAAAGTATCTAGAATGGAATCTCAGGACCAAAAGTCCTTAACAGTACATACATTTTAAAAAATGTTCAGGGGTCATAGTATGATGCCATACCCGCAATAGTGTACCGGGTATGGCGTTTGCCTTGCACAGGACCAACCCAAGTTTCATCCCCTGAAAACTGCCAGGAATTCCTGAGTGCAGAGCCAGAAGTAACCCCTGAGCGCATCGCCAGGTGTGACCCAAAAAGCCATAATAAAATAAAATGTTCAGATTACAGTCATTTAATCTCTAGCACAAGTCTTTTTACTGGGGGGGTGGCGGGGCGGGTGGCACGCCACAAAAAACCCCTATCGGGGGTTGGAGTGATAGTAGAGCAGGTAGAGCTCTTGCCTTGCACACGGCCAACCTGGGTTCGATTCCCAGCAACCCATATGGTCCCCTGAGCACCGCCAGAAGTAATTCCTGAGTGCAGAGCCAGGAGTAAGACCTGTGCACTGCCAGGCATGACCCCCCCCCAAAAAAAAGTCAAGTAATATTATTGATACTATTTTACTTAGGGGAAGTAGGTTCTTTAAGTATTAACACATCTTCTCATGCTTGATTACATAAACAATAAATGCAACCTACTTTAATACATATTAGAAGAAGAAAAATCTCTATACTTACTCTGAAGAAGGATAAACACAGCTAACAACCATCACATTCTGCAATAACAAAATTTGGTGACTTAATATGGGAAAATGTACTACAATGTAAAGCTTATTTTTTAAATGTCTCAGAAATCACTGTAATAGATTGGTTAAAACATAAACTAAGTATTACAGAAATTTAATATCATCCTACTAAGCTATTTATTTTTGTCAGTCTAGTTTTTTTAATTCTAAGATCTATCATAAAACACAAGCTCTCAACCAGGTGGGGACAATCTGGGAAAGCCGACCATGAAATCAGCTTCATAGAGGTGCGCATGGGTCATTCTCCACCATTCTGAAGGCTGACCTACATCTAGACCTGAAGTGTAATTTGAGCTCTTTCCCCTCTGGAGAAGCCCGTCATCTATTTAATGTCATTTCTTTTCCCTCACATTTCTCCAAATTTCTCTAAAGATTTTACTTCACGATTTGTTCTCCTACTAAGATTTTTTTCTGTGAGGAAAGGCAATATTCCTGGAAAACCTGGGCAAAAGTTGAGACTGACTTTCCTTTCCTGCAAAAAAGCAATTCTTCTCTCTAGTCTGAGCACACGAATCCCTAAGGGCTCGGCGATGGGACCAGTCCTTGCACAGTGCAGACCAAATGAATGTCAGGTGCAGCTAACAATGGTCTCATGGGCTGGTGAGACACGAGCATCCTGTGGCAAGAGCTTATAGCTGACTTTACAGGTCCTAGCACCGTGGCCTCAAGCAGCGCAATAGAAGTACTCTACTTGAGGCAACCTCTTGCCCTCTCTTTACGAAGTCACCCACAGCATGATTTGTTTCAGATGATTACTGCAAGCCTGCCCCGGCCCCCCATCACATTTGTTTTAGAGTGTCTTCAGCAGGGGGTGGTGGATGGTGATACCTGGCAGTACTGAGCTCAGGGGTTGGAGAAATGTGCAATGCTGGAACGGAGCTGGGGTCAGCAGCACACAAGGAAAGCACCTTAAACCTGGTCTTCTCTGTTTTAGAACTTTAAATAACTAACCATGCTTTAGAACCAATTATCTACAGAAGAAATAAGCAATCCACTGATACAATCTTGGTTCTTGGTCTTTTCTTCTTCATTTCAGAATAGTTCATTTTTCTTACGCTTTCTCAAACTTTCCAGGTTTTTATAGTATTATGCCCTTTACTTTACTTACTTACTTTCATCCACAGAAGACTAGTGTTTCTCTCATTTTAAAACCTGCACCTTTCTCTTCAACATCAAATGTTTCTGCATCACTGCTTTTCCAGAACTGTGTCTTGTAACTCCAAAATGGGAGGAATAAATTTTATGGGTAAACAATTTTTCAAAACAAGACTAAAGATAAAACATTAATCGCACATCTTCCAGTTAATATTTTATGTTTTTTACGTTAATAAGAGGTAACCCCTAAGCGTAAATGGTTTATACTCGTCCTGTTACCTCCCATTAAATGCCTCTGAAACTCAGAACATAAATTTGGAGAAACTTTAGGTAGAGAGGCGAAGAAATAGAGTTCAAAGCACTAAAACAATCTTACTCATTGATCTTTGACAATGTAAATACAATTCCAATAATGATAAAAAATACCTTTTCTACTCCTCTGAGAAATTTGTCTGTTCCTGTATAGTTTCTCCTTGGATCTGTTAGCAATTCACATAGTCGCTGAATAGTGAAAGGAATACTGAAAAAGAATATGAATTTTGAGGTCATTCATTATCAAGATAATTTGAAACATCTCTTTTTAAAGAAAGCTTTATCTATTAACCCACGTTTAAGGTACAGAAGGAACTAAAAGGGTCACTTAAAAATAGGCAAGACAATAATCATACCAATCTGTTTATTTAATGAAGAATTCCTTCCTTGCTTTAAAAAGCAACAGGAGATAACCAAACTTAACAGAGTTCCAAATTGAGATTTTTTTTCTTAACATTCTGACTTCAATTAAGTTTACAAGAAAGCCAACAAAAATAATCATTAGTTTATTTAAACACAGCTAATTTCTTAAGAACATAAGTCTTTACAGAGTTCAAATAAAACAATTGTTTTTGTTATTGCATAGAACTGAGACATGATTTCAGTGAAAATATAAAGTTAAGTTTTCTGCTCTATAATTCAACTTTATATATAAAATCTACAGTTCAATCTCAAAACATTTAATATTTCATAGTACCTTAGTGCTAACTTGATCAAATATTTATATATTTGTATACTGTTACCATTCATCAAAAATTAGCTTGAACACCAAATGAGTATTAGATTAGACAAATTTAGAGGGGTGCGTGGAGGGAGGGAGGGAGTGACCCAACAACAAACTGAATTAGTCATTTGCGACAAAAATCTTCCTTTCCTTGTAATGGGAATTGGGAAACTTCAGATAAGAGTTAACAGTCTTAAAGAAAAAGTTAATATTCTTTACTACTTATAAAAGCAGCTAGATACAATGCTCTCCCTCAACTACTTGAAGCAGATACTAAGTAATAAAATAAGTCAGGACTCATATACCCCATTTCTCTATACTACTATACTTAAAACTGTCAATGTTTACCTTACAATTTGGACGAACTACATTTTGTTCTCATATTCTTAATATCAGAATTTTTCTGTTGTCAGCATAAGATTTAAGACAAATTTTAGCAAAGTATACAGCAAATTTTATTATATAAAAAGCCAAACATCTTAGATCTCTTAGCGGCAAGGAATCATCTTTCTTGACAGTCCCCAAAATGTCAAGGACACAAAATTATTTTTCTGCCAAATGACTAGGCCCTGAATTTGAAATGCCTGCCTCATATCACAATTTAGAAGTGAATAGAAACACATAATTTCTTTAATGTTCCTTATTACTGCTTCATATCTCTAAGACAGAATACTTTTCCTTACTTTTGAAAACCTGTGTGAAGCACTGTCAAAACTAAGAATCTTGAAAACAGAAAAGAGCACAAGGTTCACCAAAATTTCTAATTTCTAAGCTCATGTGGTATGCAGTGTTCATTCCTTTAAAATTGATGTATAACTGGAAACTTGCAGCCAACACACAAATCTCTATTAAAGATACACAAATTACTTGCCCAAACTTCATAGATAATTAACAGCATCTGTATCTAAAATGAGTTGTCTTCTTCAACCCCCATGGCCTTACAAACAGGAAGCACGTACTCGACCACTGACTTGTATTTTCTAGCCTCAACTGACAGCATCTTAAACAAAGTATCCTCCCATGTACTATGGTCAATATACAATTTATACTCATGCACTACACCACCACCATAAAGGAATTCAGAGAATTATTGGGAGATCTGCAGCTAGTCTTTTTTTTAGTTCACTAGTCACCTATGCCATTCCCTCATTATCTCACAGTTAAGCAGTTTATAATAAAATTTTTCAAATACTACTTAACTCAAAAATGAACAGGTATTATATTATTTTCGTCCAAGTCACATAGGCCCTATAGTTGTATCTTCCTTAAAAAAAAGTTTTGGGGGCCACATCGAGAATGCTTGAGGCTTACTCTTAGCCCTATATTCAAGAATAACTACTGGTGGGCTCAGGGAACCATATGGGGTGCTGAGGATCAAACCTGAGTCAGCCTCTTTGAAGGCAAGTACCCTGCACACTTCTATCTGCTGGCCCCAAAGTAGTATTTTCTTAAGACTAGCACTAGCTTTAAAAAGAATTATCTTTAAAACATCCCGTTAAGATGTACCCTAGAGATTTGGTAAATTTCTTAAGCAAAAATTGCAACCAACTGTTTTTTTGGTGGGAGAAAGTATTGAATGAGTTTACATCCCCCTTCACAAAGCAACTTTCAAAGTCAGTTTACAAAATGTCCAACAGATGGCACTAAAAAGTCACACAATACATTTCCCTGACTCCAAATAGCACTTACAAGTGTCCACTGAAAACATTTAATATAATGACAATTCAATGAAAGGTCTCTAATACAGGCAGTTTGTACTTTTTAACCTTTTAAATAAACGAGAGCCCCACCATACTCCCGAAACGTATACCTCAGTAGTGGAGCAGATAAATGTGTAGTAACAATTACACCAGTAAATGCAACTAAAACTGTGCATACTTAGATATAAAGGCGGAATAAACCATTTGCCAGGGAAGAAAGCATGGACCTAAACATTATTTATGGGCAAGTCTTCAGTAAGAATATAGATACACAAATTCAAAGTAAATACTCATGGGGCAATAGAGAAAGAGAGTAATAGTGGGTAATTGTCTGCCTTGTCCACACCTATCCTAGATCCAACTGCTAGCAGTGATCCTGAGAACAGAGTCAGAAATAAGCCCTGTGCACAGTCAATTGTGACCCTAAAACAAAAACTAAACAGAAAATCTGCTCAGTGCAATTACATGGAGTTTGCTTTCCATTTAAATACATCCCACAGAACAGTTCATTCTACCTCCTGAAAATATCTTCTCCAATATAACCACCAGCTAAATTAATACAAGGTAGCACAGCAGGTAGGGCATTTGCCTTGCACGTGGTCAATCCAGGTTCGATTTCTCTGTCCCTCTTGGAGAGCCGGGCAAGCTACCGAGAGTGTCCCACCCACAAGCTCCCCATGGTGTATTCGATATGCCAAAAACAGTAACAAGTCTCTGCACTAAGTGATTCCTTAGTGCAGAGCCAGGAGCAACCCCTGAACATAGCCAGGTATGGGCCCCCAAAACAAAACTATTCCTTTTAATTCCAAAGAAAGTCAGCTAGCATTGATTTAGGATCATCACAGTTTACATTAGTACAATAGAAATTGTTTGCAACCCCTTCCCATTTGCTGACTTTAAAAAAAATTGTATACCCTTAGAACTTACAGGAATTCAAATATCAAAGACAACTATATACAGATTAACAACTTGGGATACTCCAGAGCAGCTCTGGAGCAGCACAAACTTGCCTTGAATGTTTAAGAACCTTGAGCTGGATACCCAACATTCTCTTAAAAGGACAACAGCAATGTATACTTCATTCAAAGACTAATTTTCTAAAAAAAAATCAGTTGTATCTCCGCATCAATTTACTTTCCCATAAAGAAAGAAGTTAACACAAATCCCATTTAAGTAAAGAACTAGAGATAACCATAAAATCGGACTTTTCCCCTATAGTTTTATGCATAAGTGTGCTTTATCTTTATTTTCTGATTACTATTAGCCTAAATAAGCAAATCACTTGGTCTGACCCACACTACTTATACTCAGATGAAAATTGTCTCAAATATTCTCCAGTTATGGGGCGGGAGAGTAAGTACAGTGGTTCAGGCACCTTTTCTTGCATGTAGGCAAGCCAGATACAATCTCCAAGCACCACACATGGCCCCTCTAAGTACAGTAATGACTACGCCCTGAGGATCAGTAGTGTGGCCCAAAATACAAACAACAGAAAACTTTCAAGTTATCGAGGGTTGACCGGGTTCAGGTTTGTTTAATCCATTGTGAATGCTCTTTATATAAATACTCTTGCAACATGTGCATATTCATAAATGTTCACGTATATTCTGGCTACTTCTAATGACAACTCTGAGGCTTACTAAAAAGTTAACTGTGAAATGAGGGGTATGAAATGTAGGAAACGGGACAGAGAAATAGATCAGTGGGCTGGACTCCATGTTTTGCATACAGGAGCTGGAGTTCAATTCCAATACCACATACTCCCCAGCACCTCCAGAGCAATCTAACCCCTGAGCACTGAGCCAGGATCACTCAGTCCTCAGTATTACTGAACATGGTCCAAAACCTAAAATTTAAAAATATTCAATTAGGAAAACAAAGGACTGGAGCACTGTGTATGCAGGAGCTCCAGGTTCCAAGTTCCATCAGTGCATGGGGCCAGGCCATACAAACTCTTCTAAGCATCACCCATAGGAACAGACCAAAAGTCAAAAAATTGTTTAAAGCACCTATCAGTCTTATTTTGTATCAAATAAAAATGACAGAAAAATCAGACTGCTAGACCCTTTCAATTTCAGATATCAAATCATATCACCACCAGACAAGGCAAGGCAAGGTAGGAAAGTAGAATAAGGCAAAAGGGTCACTGAATGTCTTTTCCTAATTTAGACAACCAACCAACTCTGCTAAACGTAGAAAAGGGGAAGTAAAAACTTTAATAGATTCAATATGCTTATGAATAAACAAACAAAAATCCTATTACTCCCAACTAAGGAGCAGAAAATTCACCAAGTAGTAAACTGGGTCAAGGGAGTAAGTGAACAAAGTAACGGGCTAGAATCCATTCATCTCTGAAAAACCAAGTGTAAAACAACCATAATCATAAGGAGTAGGAATTTCACATCTATAATCCAGATCAGGAGCTTAAAATGCTCACATATGACCTTTTTTGGTGGTGTTGAATGTGAAGAAATGTAGAAATATACGTGAGATGTTTATAATCATGCACAAACACATACTAAACATACATATCAAGGTTTGTATGGAAAAGCGTGATTGGTTAAACATCTCCATTAAAATAATTTGAGAGAAAAAAGTTAGAGGACTACAACGACAGCAGAGCAGTAGTGTGTTTGCTTTGCATGCGGCCAACCAGGCCAACCCGTTTCGATTCCTCCACCCCTCTTGGAGAGCCCGGCAGGCTACCTGTGACATATTCGGTATGCCAAACATAGTAACAAGTCTCACAATGGAAAGGTTACTGGGCCCGCTGGAGCAAATCGATGAACAACAGGAGGGCAGTGCTACAATACCAAAGTAACTGTTCAATAGCTTTGACTGACAATATCTGCCTCTGAGACCTAACAATGAAAGATTTTTCAGTGTCTAATGATGGCGGTACTTTTCCCTAATTTCCTCAAAAATTGCCACATTATTTTAGACAACTATGCTGTTAAATGGGCTGCAGCGATAGCACAGCGGATAGAGCGTTTGCCTTGGCCGCGGCCGACCCGGGTTCGAATCCTCCGTCCCTTTTGGGGAGTATCCCGCCCGCAAGCTCCCTGTGGCGTATTCGATATGCCAAAAACAGTAACAAGTCTCACAATGGAGATGTTACTGGTGCCCGCTCGAGCAAATTGACGGGAAGACAGTAACAATGCTGCTCAATAAAATTTGCTCCTATATTTTTTGGTTAATTTTAATATTGCCAAAGGAGGGATACGACTTTTAAGTGATTTGCACTCACATTCTTCCATTCTCAGTAATTTAGAAGATAAACATTGATATTTCAAAAACTACTAGGAATGCAAGTTATATTCTTTTACAACTTCAAGCTCTCAGGCCAGAGAGAACAGTGAGTAAAGTGCTTGCTCTGCACACAGCTACGCTGGCTTCAATCCTGGCAACTCCAGGATCCCCTGAGCACTGCAGCAGGAGGAGTAACCTTCTAAGTATTAATACGTGGAGCCCCCAAACAAGCAAAATATCCTTCAAAGCTCCATCTCTGCACACCATTGTAGAAATAAAACTATTTAGCAGATAATACCACTTTCTAAATTATATTAATGATATCTATGAAAGGGAGGTATTTTAAAAATCCAGTCCCGGTTTGAGCAAGCCCTTATACTCTTGTTCGTTATTCTCCCTTGCAAAGGAGATAAATGGCAACAGATATCATTTAACTGACCGTTTCACTAAAGCTTCTAATTTTGTTAATTTTAATTTTTGGTGTTTCTCACCTAAGAAACTGTAACTTCATTTCTGGAGAGTAGCTATAATCCATCTTCTCCTATAAAATTTTAAAGTTCAAAAGTAATTTTAAAAGGACAAGAAATTTTGGCTAAATTAAAAAAAACTTAAGCATTCAACTTAATGTAATTCTACCTATCATTCTCCATTATACAAAATATAAATATAGAACCATATTTTTATTCCTCTCATTCATTCACTCACTCATTCGTGTGTTTGATTTTCAGAATCCTGCCAAGAGAGATCCCTGTAAGCCCTAAGTACAGCTGGCGATGGCACGGAACGCAACAAACGAAAGAATCAACACGTTTGAAAACCTACCATGTTCAAGTATTCACTGTTTCAGACAATTTGAAGACAGCAATTAGCTCTGTTTTCCAATAATTTTACAGTTGAGAAAATAAAGTAAATAAAAGATCATTCAGAGGAAATTTTTCCACTTTCAAAAAAATATATATGCTGACTATAGGCTAAAATAATTTTACATTTTTCATGATACTATAAATCATTTAATGTAGTTTTTACTAATTAAAAGCAAAAACGAGGTAACAAAATGAATTTACCAGTAAGAAAACCACAGAACAAATACAATTTTAAAGGACATGAAATTGCAATTCAAGAGTCAAGAAAGACATAAACTGTTAAATTTCACTTATACACAAGCCCATCTAAACAGAGTATTTCAGTATTATATCACCTACATGTCTGTGAGGTTAACTTGGCAGTATCGATAAAAATTTTAAAGTATTTATAATCTCTGACCTAGCAATTCTATTTCTACAAACCAACAATATTCTATATATTAAATATACATGATATTCATCAATACAAGAAGATAAAAATGTTCTATGTACATTACTGTCCCAGGAAAAAATTAAGAAACCCACCCCAACGAAAACAGGGAAAATACTTGTTTGTAAAATAGAAAACGCAGAAAATGCAGCTATGTTGAAGAGATAAACAGAAGACACAGCTTTAAATTTAACAATATTTCAAACTCCTAAAAGGAAAGTACACCTAACAATACAATATGGTACTAACTTTGATTTTTTTTTATGTATTTCCATGACCTGAGGGTCTTTCTAAATGTTAAGAGTAAACACTTCTGTAATTTAAAGGGTTATCTATTCTATAAGAAGTGGGAGGGGTATAACAGAGAAGACATGCTTACTGAAAGAGAACTAAATGCTTCTTTCACATACCAATCTTAGCAAATTTCCAAAGCAACTAATTTAGGCACATTCTAAACATAACAATAAAACTTAAAGACTGTCGATGGTGTAACAGCATACCAAAAAGGGGAGTAATTTAAAATGAGAAAATGTATTAAGATTTGGATTAGGCCTACCCGATTAAGAAAATGATTCATAAACTGCCATTCTTGATAAAGAAAAATCACATTTTAATAAGGTCAACATGCTTAGGATTCAAAGATAAATGTTTTTGGAGGACCAAAAATAGTACAGTGGCGGAGGCAATTGCAATTGCCTTGCACATGGCTGAGCTGGGTTTGGCCTCTTGCATTCCATATGGTCCCCCAAGACAACAGGAGTGGCCTTAAAAAAATAAAACCAAACCAAAACAAACAAACAAAAAACCCCCCGAAAAGTCTGGGGGTAAGTGCAATGGCATAGTAGGTAGAATATGTGCCTTACACATAGCTGACCCAGGTTCAAGCCGGCCTTGAGCACAGAGCCAGGGTAATCCCTGAGCAGAGCCAGGTGTGTCTCCAGCCCCCAACACACCCAAAAGTTTTTAGTGTCAAAAATGTGACTCAAGGGCATATACAAAGCTCTGGGTTTGATTCCTAGTATGAGCATGCCCCTCTTCCCCATCCTCAACACCCCCACCTGCAGCAGCACTGCCAGGTTGAAGCCCAGGTGGGATCCAGGTATCAATGGGCCGAGATCGCACAGTAAGTGGAAGTCCTAATTACAAAATATAAATGTTTTAAAAGTGATTATGTTTAAAGCATAATCAGGTACTTAGTAACTGATTATTCAAATCATTTTTGAAGTGAAATTACTTGTTTTACCCATAATTTGTTTACAAATACCTTAGAGCTTGAGAGAGCTGAATGCACTATTGAGTGTATGTTTTGCATATGGAAGGCCCATGTTCAAACCTAAGCAACACATCATCCCTGAGCAGGGCCAGAAGTGATTCTTGAGCACAGAGCTGGGAGTAGTGCCCTTTCCTTCCCTAACCAAGCAGTGAAAGGTATGGTTCAAAAGAGAAAAAAATGGGAAAATTACAAAAATTTGAATTTATTTACTAACCCATCTATGTCTAATACAATTTAACTTAGAGAAGTATCACAATCGGTATTTCAGAATCACTAGGAAATTAGCTTAACAATCATAGAAGAGTAATACAATTTGATCTGTTTCCCCTTAATGATTAATTTCAAATGAGTTATAGCTGATTGAAAAAGGTTACCCACAATGCTTAAGAGTCATCTTTCTGTTTGTCTATGCTACTCACAAATGTCTTCAAGAGGTATTTTTTTCTTAAACTCAATAATAAATAATACACAATATGCTTCTAATATAGTGTTAGATATACTTTAATATACAACTTCTGTGTATATGCTTTTAAAAATTACAGTACTAACAGAAAACATGTATAATATGTTCAATAATAATTCCAACAGCACAACAGAGTACAGATTAAATATGGTTCTTTTCCATCCCAAGCCCTCTGGGAACTAACTGGTAACCCAGAAACATGGCCAAATATTCTCCCTCCAAGAGTATTTTAGCAACAGATCTAAGCCCAAAGCATAGAATTTGACATAAAATGCAACTCTCAAACATAAAATCAAGACCATGAAATATACACTACCTTACCATACGCAAATCCTATGTGATTAAATGTCTAAAGAATGAGATTGTTTATGTTATCAAAACACTCACAACCAAACCCCTTCAGATAAAATCTATCATTGAATATGAATTCAAGGATAACATTCATAACTTATTAAATTTAGTCATGTCGCCCCACACTCCAAATTGCTGATGCTAAAGTGTGAACAATTCAACCTCACAAATAATTCTTCAGGGGTAAGGAGGTTAGGGTGAATACTAAAAATTAATTGTTTTTTAACTTAAAATGACAGAGACACACAGTAACGTTTTTAAAGATCAGCTTTATTTTAGTGCAGAGTATCTTTTCAGTGTACAAACTACTAAAAATGGTTATTACTTGATGCTGAAGAAACCTTGTCACCAAGTAGAATACTTTCATAAATATTATTTTCATTTTAAAAGAAAAGAAGTATTACTTATTTCAGTGAGATACAGGTTCTGTACAAAGTTTGAAGGTTAGTAACACTAAATACAAAAATGGGAAAGAAAAAACTTAAAAACATTTCCTGACATTTATTTCTACTGTCATACCCATTTTAAAGTCCAAACACCACTGATACCAACAAACGTACCTTAAAACAGAAAAGGAAGCAATCTTTAAAATACTTATAAGCAGAAAATAAATTACATATGGCACAAGAGACATAAAACTTACTCTAATGGAGAAACAATTATCAAAAAACCAGATTAAAGAAAAAAATAAGTTCTGCAAAAGATTAAACCTTTAAAATAGTTTAAGTGCATACCCATTAAATCCAGTGACAATTTTCAGTATTCTTTCCTTCATTTCATCAAAAGGAATATATTCGACATTAGGATTGGGAGGACCTCTTGGTTCAGGAGCTGAAGTTCTGAAATCATCCATCACTTTCTCCAGTTTGAAAATAAAATAACCTTTAAATTGGGACCACTGAATCCTATAAGCAAAAAATTAAATAATTATAATACCAGGTAGTAATAGTAGCTTTACTACTCTTAAACACAAAGCATAAATACAAAACATCTTATCAGCATGCACCAGGAACGATCAATTTTATAAATTCCAATTCTCCCAACCCATAATCCAAACAAAATTCATGTATCTGATAAACATCTTCAAATTAATGACCTCTGGTAGAAAACCTTTGTGAATTATAACCGCCTATTCTATGGTACAAACCTAACTAGGAAAATGTGACTGTTTCCATTTTAAATAGGCTGTTTGAAACTGGCACACATTCACAACTTTAAGTGGACAAGTAGAAAGGACTGATCAAACTCTAAGCTATTAATATCTACATTCTAATGTTTATTTAAGATAATTTCTCCACTCTGAAAAACAGATATGGTCTTTCCTTTTGCTATCAGTGGTTATTTTGAAATATTCTGTCATTTTAGATGTATCAAACTAAGGGGAAAAAAGGGTCGGTGCCACTGATAGTACAATGGGTACGCATGTGCCTTGCATGTGGCCAACCCAGGCAGGTTCAATCCCCAGCACCTCATATGGATGCCCAAGCCCCACCAAGCGTGATCCTAAAGCACAGAGCTAGAATTAAGTTTTAAGCGTTGCTGGGTATGACCCAAAAACAAAACGTAACAGAAAAAGGTTAGGGCCTGAGTTACAGATCGGCAATAGAGCTCCCGCTCTGCAAGGCAGCTGTTAGTCAGATCCCCAGTAATGTCCCACAACACCACAAGATGTGTGCTCCTCCACCCCCTCGTCCCCAGATTTCAACAAACTGAAATGTGTTTCGGGGGTCTTAACCAACATGGCACCATAAAGTAAAATATACTTAATTTCCTTATGCATTTATCATGTCTACTTAAATACGAACATCTTTTTATCACTGTAACTCATGTTTTACCACTACTCTATGGTGATTTTGTTGATGTTACCTGCCTCAATAGACTATTAGTCCCTGAGTCAGAAATACCAAACATTTTCTCAAAGTATAACTAAATAGGTCCAACTATTAGTGGCACTAGACAGATGGCTTATATAGATGTCTTTTTAACACACTGATGGCAGTGCATACCACTGGTGGCTCACATCTGAATATAGTTTAATTAACACAAATTACAGCACCTCAGTCAATACGTTAAAATACAGGGAACTGTTTTCTGCATTTACTCTTTCATCCCAGTTAGCAATCCTATGGACAAACTCTACAAACCCAATACATTCTCAAAGCATAGCTAAATTTGTCCAAGCTATTAAAACTTTTCCCGGACGAGAAGAGTGCAGTCTCTGCCCCCGCGCCTGGGTGTTCCTTCCCGGAGTCCCTTGGAGGGGAGCGGGTTGAGCTTTCCTCCCCGCCCCGACCAGGGCTACGGCAGCCGAAGACCTCCAGGACCAGCCACCACCATGCTGAGACCACTCTCCGCACACATGAAGGTACTGGCAGAGGGACAAAGCCACGCGGGTTCCGGGGCCGAGACCTCCAAGCCTACTCGAATTGGAGTCGAGCATCTTCCACCCAGATCCTCCAAATTCCAGTAGGCGGGGGTCACACCCACCACCTGGCCCCCTGGCGCCGTGTAATCCCATCAGCGGCCAAGACTCAGAGACTATAAAATCCAGATCCCGGAACCGCGCGGCCGCGCGACATCTTAACAGGACTTTTTTTTTTTATGACATCTTATTGTCTTATTCCTACTTTGGACAAACTTGCAGGCTATCGAATGTAGCCTGCCCACAGGGCAGAGTCTGGCAAACTCCCCGTGGCGTACCAAATATGCCAAATACCAGTAACAACGAACGATGGGTCTCATTCTCCTAAAGAGCCGTGAATATAATCTCAGGGCTAGGATGAAAGAGACGTTACTGGGGCCTGCTCGAGGCAATCGACGAATAACAGGATGATGAAATGAAATGAAATGAAATTAAAACTTTTTCATTTTAGGGGCCAGAGGGTAAGACATCCTTTATGGTCCCCTGAGCACTGCCAGGAGTGAATCCTAGTGCAAAGCCAGAGGAATCCCTGAGCATTATCAGGCATGGGCCCAAAACTGACTTTTTTCACTTTTGTTGATGTATTCACTGATCATGTGAAAGAAGAAACCAGTAAAATTTATAGCTTAGAATAAATCAAGACAGTACAAGTAATCACCTTCTTCTCCTATTATAATATCCCGGGGGGGGGGGGGACGGACGGACGGACGGACGGACGGACGGGACGGATCCTGCATTTTATTATTAACAACCCATGAATACAAATCTTTTTACAATGATCTAACAAAAATTCTGTATGAAAGAGTTCTGTCATAATAAAATATTATGAATGTCTCACAGAGAGTTCAGTATTGACTATTCAATTAAAAATTCTTTTTTTAAAAAACCAGCCTTCTGGAGAGATAGTTCAGTGGGTAGGGCATTTGCCTTTTATGTGGCTGACTGAAGCTGAATCCCTAGAACCACAAATTGTTCAAACCCCACAAAGAGTGACCCCTGAGGATAAACCCTGGAGCAAAACCTGAACACTGCCCAAGGGTGGTCCCAAAACAAATTAAAAAATCTAAGTTCATACAGAAAATATTCCATGAAACCTAGAGCACAGAAGTAAGTATAGTGAACTACGTCAAAATTGAAAATTTTTTTGTTTTGCAGTGCCAGGGGCACCTCACACACATCAAGTAAATGTTCTTATGCTGAGCTACTAACCGCCCCCCCATGAAAATCTTTTATGTATACGTTAATACTTGCTTTAAGAGCAAAAAGGCAACATGCAGAATGGGAGAAAACACCTTCAAACATAGATCTAAGAATATCTAGCATATGTGAGGAATTAGAGGCAATATATTTGATTTCCTTACAGATATATAAATAGCCAACAAGCAAATGGGAAAGACAGTATATCAATCATTAGGCAAAAATAAGTCAAGGACATAAATAGAACTCCACATACATTAGACAACATTTACTTAAAAGTATTAGCTGCAAGAAATCAGAATCCCTGTGCATTGCTGGAAGGAATATAAAACGGTGGTTCACTGTAAAAACAGTGTTGTGGTTCCTCAAAAAAAAAATTTATTTAATCCCTGGTAGCCTATATGGTCCCCTAAGCACTTCCAGGTGTGATCCCTGAGTGCAGAGTCACAGGAGTAAGCCCTGAGAACCACTGAATGGGGCCCAGAACCACAAACAAACCACACGTACAAAAAAACTTGAAACAAAAAACCAAGAGTTGTAGGATTTAGTGATTTCATTTCTGGATAGATATATCCCAATTTTATGAAAACAGATTTCAATTAAATACTTATACACCAATTAACTCAGCAGTATTATTGTAATATTAAAAAGATGAAGGAACAACCCAAATTTTCATTAACAGGTGAATGGATAATTTGAATGGATAATCAAATTTGGGATGTGTGTATACAGCGGCTCTACTAATAAAGAAAATCCTGGCCCATGCTACGCCATCAATTAATCTTAAAGACACACTAACTGAAATGAGTCAGACAAAAGGGGGTTATTTTATTTTTCTAATTATACAGGGTGTCTAGAACAGTCAAATTAGAGAGAAATTTGCAAAGGCTGGGCATAGGGATATTTTAGGTTATTTTGCTAGTCATTAGTCTGAGTTCAGAATGAGTTCTGGCTAAAGATAGTTTAATGTACATAATTCTATGCCACTATACAACTTAGTAACGTTTAGGTCACATATACCTCATCTCAATTTTTCGCCTAACAACAAGCATCCTAGATGAAAAGGTAAAAGGGATCACAGAATTTACTTAAAGACCTGATAGCAAAGAATATTCCAGACCTGACAGGAGAACTGAGTATGTAAGTTCATGAAGATAAATTACTCTAACTGCAAAGGACCAACAAAAAACAAAAGCAAAACCATCAAAAATCCAAGAGAAAGATTAGAGACGACAAGGAATCTAAAAAAGCAGGGATTCCACTGTAGTTAATACAGCTGATGAAATGAGTGAGGGCATGAGTATGAAAAAAGATTGGGAGAAGCCTAGTAGCAGCTCCCTAGTTCAAATCAACTGTCCAAGCAAAGCCAAGGCCAAATTTATAATCAAAGAAAACTCTACCTAGTTTTTAAGCCCCCTGCAAGATCTTTCCCTGTTACAACTCAGGGAAACCAACACAGGTCAGCCTCAAGTGACTGCAGAGTCAACTCCAGTTTGTTATACAATTATAATATCCTACATATCAAAAAGTTCACCCCTATATAAATCTTATCTACCAGCAACATGACAATTTAGTTACTGTAGCAATTAATGGATGGGCACGGCCAAATAAGGTGAGGAACTAGAAATTCAAGACATCTCAACCACTTAAGATGTCTGGGGGCTATAGGAGCTCAGAGGCCACTCCTGGGGGCCTAGGGAAACCATGCAGCACTGAGATCCAAACTCAAGTCTCCTACATGCAAAGCTTACACTCAGTCTATTGAGCGCTCTCCAAATGGTGAACACAGTGTAGTACATAGACTTTCAATAAAGCATATCTGAAACCTATGAAGCTGTTGTTTCAATCAAAAGAATTTCAGAAAAATTGGCTTTACACAATTTTCATTTAAGATTTCTTTGCAGGGGGCTGGAGCAATAGTACAGCAGGTAGAGCGTTTGCCTTGCCTGCAGCCGACCCGGGTTCAATTCCCAGCATCCCAGCATTCCGAGCACCACTAGGAGCAATTCTTGAGTGCAAAGCCAGGAATAATTCCTGTGCATCACCAGGTGTGAGCAAAAAAAAAAAAAAAAAAAAAAAAAAGAAAAAAAAAGAAACAAAAGAAAAGTATTCTTTGCAGCATTACTAATCCAAAATCATAACCTGTTTTATTAATCACTAAATATCCCTCCCATCTTTCCAATAGATCAGAATATATCAGAAAACCAAAAATAAATACATTTTGGACTAGAGAGGTAGTACAACAGATAAGGCGCTTGCCTCCCACGAAGCTGACCTAGTTCCAATTCCACACATCCCATATGGTCCCCTGAGCCCACCACAAACACTCCCTCCTGAGCCCAGAGTCAGGAGTAAGCCTGGAGAACTGCCCAGTGTGTGCTCCCAACTGTCTCCCCCCAAAAAATATAAACAGCCATTAATGGGAATAGGCTGAATCTAAAAATTAGGGTGAAGCAACCACAGGAAATTTTAAAGAATACAACCAGAACTGACCAGACAAGAGCAAAGTTCTATAAACTGAAATGAACTGGGAAAAGATTATATTTTTAAGTCTCAAGTATACCAGAAATATTCTTAGATTCGTGAGATACAATCCAACAAACACTGCCATTTATTGAAAGAACATTTATATAAAATGTGAAATTTTTTGGAACACAGACTTGGAAAATGTTTTTCTGAAAATTATGTAATTTGAGCACAAAAACAGGCCATGAACAAACTAAAAAATTTGGCAACAAAAATTTTTTCTTAGAAATGTTCTCACAGGACAAATAGAAACTAGAAAGGAAAAGAATCTTATTTCCCAACATGAAATAAAATTATTCTAAACAGATGCTCATGAAATAAATATTTTCAAGCTTTAAAAATCATTTCCTCCACACAGAAGCTGCCAATAAAATCCACACCAAGGGGCCAGAGTACAACAAGTATGGCTCTTGTCTTATACATGGCCAGAGCACTGTCAGGAGTGATTCCTGAGCGCAGAGCCAGGAGTAACCCCTGGGCATTGCCAGGTGTGGCCGCAAAACAAAACCACCCCCAAAATTCCACCGTTTAAATTTACTTTGATAAAACTAGCAAGAATTCACTGATATGGTCACTTGTTATTGTAAAAGCCTCCTGTGCCTCGTTTTGCATCCCTTCCACTTTTTCCTTTACGAATAGTCTCCTCTAGAAGGGCAAACACATAATCACTAAAAAATCTTATTACACACCACAATGACCATTTCTCTGTAGGAACTCAATCTCATATGAACATTTCTTTCATGATTCTCATTTTATAAGGTATTTCCCAGAGGCTCAAGAGCAGAAATCCACTTCTCATTTTCCCAGTTGGCTCAAGAACATTTCAGTGACCACCATCTTAATTTGCTGCCTCTTACCAGTCCAAATTTTATGAAGCTTAGTGGGGGGTTGGAGGCAGGCGGAGAGGGGAGAGAGTTTTGGGAGGAGTGTGTACCTGCATTCCTGGAACTACTTAGGGAACCAGTAGTTCTAGGGGGTGGGAACCTGGAGTTCCCACATATAAAATCATGTGCTCTTCTGCATCATTTCAGTGCCAGTAACTTAGTACCAGCAGCACAATCCACACAGAGACCATGGGTAGTGAAAACCAACTGTTTCAAAACTTTGTCTAATAGACCCAGGGATCTGCTCCTGGCTGAGAATGATGTCAATTCACAATTCCTTTGCTGAGATTATAATGGCTTCTGAAAAAATATAAGGACGAAAAGCAAAATCAAGTATCAAAAAACTTGAGTAAAAGAACACACACAGGGGCTGGAGCAATAGCACAGCGGGTAGGGTGTTTGCCTTGCATGCAACCAACATGGCCGACACAGGTTCAATTCCCAACGTCCCATATGGTGCCCCAAGCACCGCCAGGAGCGATTCCTGAGTGCAAGAGCCAGGAGTAACCTCTGAGCATCGCCGGGCGTGACCCCAAAAGCAAAAAAAAAAATACCACACACACTTTTTTTTTGGTGGTGGAGTGGTTGGGGTCACACTAGCCGGTGATCAAACTTAGGTGAGCCATGTATAAAGTCCGGTGTGTTCACTCTCTTGGCTCTGCATGCTTCTAAACAAGAGATTCTAAAAAGCAATGACCCATTTAAAACAGTGCTTGTAGGGCTGGAGACAGTACAGGTAAGGAGCTTGGCCGAACACGCTGCAGACCTGGGTTTGATCTGGTCCCATAACTGCGCCATGAGCAAGCCCTCAGCACAGCAGGGTGTGGCCTCCCCAATATTGATATATAAGAATACTATGGTCATGGTCATGGTCCTCCCGTTGATCATCGATTTGCTCGAGCGGGCCCAGTAACGTCTCCATTGGAGACTTTGTTGTTACTGTGTCTTCCATTATCACTTCACGGTTGCTGATGTTGAAACTGTAATCACAGGAGCTCCACATATTTCTGGCTGTGGTGCTCACATTCACAGCTGCAGTGTTCTTTGGGGATGGCACATAAGGTTGTATACTTGGCTGTTGTGCTAATGAACTCACTCTTAATTGAGGCACAGTTATGACTGGTGCCTACTGGGTATGCTGCGCACTAAAATATGCTTTTACCAGAGGCCAAACACTTTCTGGCCAAGACACCTGTAGCATGTTCAATTGTGTTGCTTGCTGGAGGTCACACCATTTTGTGGTGCTCTCACACACCTGGCTGTGGTGTGCCTAGGGAAAAAAACAAAACAAAAAACCTGTGGTGCTGGAGATGGTGACAGCAGAGCTGCCTGGAAAGCATCCATCATTACGTGGAACATCCGGGATTTGAACTCTTGATCACATCTCCCCCAAGCCCTAGTATAGTTTTCATTCCAAAGAATCATGGGTTTCTGGACATAAGGTTCAGTCCATGCAATTTTTGCTTTGGTATGTATCTATTTTGTACACTATTTTACATTCAGAAATTACTAATTAAATGGTCAAGGATATGGCATAAGTGATCAAGGTGAGGCCCTGAATTTAATGCACAACCCCAATGTGTGGCCCCAACAATAAAATAAACAAAATTACTAATTCAATATATAATCAGACTTTTTATCTACCTTCTCTCAAAAGGAAAAAAATTAAAAACTAAGAAATTTTGTTTCAGTGTCTTAAACTCTCTGAACATAAGGGAGATGAACATATTAATACCAAAATAGTTAACATTTCCTGGAAATCCCTATCTACTTAAGATGAAACCAAGATAATAAGCTAGATTAACTGGCAAGTCCACAGCTAATACCAGTCATGAGTTTTCTTCTAAAAATCTCTCTCTCTCTCTCTCTCTCTCTCACACACACACACACACACACACGACTCTACTCACAACTTTTATTCAACACAGAGCAGCAAATTCTATCCAGTTTCAATTAAGATAGAAAACAGACTCATAAGGTTATGATCCAGTTTTATTTGCTGAAGAGATAGTATATATTGAAAAAGAAATCACCCAGGACTCCAGCCCCCCTTCAAACAACAAAACCAAAAGCACGACCTTAAAATAAATCGAGCAAAGTTGAAGAACAGAGACAGAGAGATAGCTCAACGGTATGGAAAATATAAGGATGGAAATACAGGAGGCCCGGTTCAATGAAATGCCAATGATGTTTTTAACAGTCCTAAATATGTGCGGAGATACAAGACTCCAAATAACCAAAACATATTTTGAGGAAGCAAAACGAAACATATTTTTGACTGAAAACTATAATATGCCAAAATACTGAATACAGAGCAGTCTTGGCATAAAAATAGACATAGATATGGCCGAATGGTAAAACACATGCTTTGCTGTTTGAAACCCTGAGTATGATACTTAATATTCCAAGGGGAAAAAAAAACCATAAAACAAAAGGAACATTCCCAATAAATAAAACATGCCACGCACATAACAGTCAATTCATCCCCCCCACACAAAGGAATTAAGTCTACACAAAGATAGTCTCTTCAATATAGAGTCAAGAAAGTAATGTCCATATGCTTAAGAACGAAAATAAGTGTTCAGAATATGGCTCAGAAGGTTCAGCACTCACGCATTAGGCCTGAGCTCAATCCACCACAAAATTTAGCTTAAAATGGTTTAAAATCTGGAACATGACTGAAACCATAAAATTTAGAGAAAAATGCACAAAAAATTCCTACACATTACTTAGGCAATTTTAAATTTGCACCAAGAACAAAAGCAACAATAATAACTAAACAAGCAGCAATGCATCAAACTGAAAGACCACATGGGTAGACTGGGTTGAGAAGACTATGGCTCAGAGGGAGAAAACAGATCTTACAGGTGTGAGGGCATTGATTCAATCCCTAGTCCCACACACCTTGGTCTTTTAAAAGAAGAAAGAAAAGCAAAGCAAACTAAGCTACTACATAGCAAAAGAAAGTAACAAAATGAAAGGACAAATCTACTGAATGGGAGATAATATCTGCAACCTCGGTAAGAGCTAATACCCTAATTACACAAGCAATTAATAAAGTTAAAAGCAAATAAATAATGGAAGAATCTGACTGGGCATTTTTTTCAAAAGCACACATTTCCAAAAGAAAGATACTATAAAGATATTTCCAAAGACATCCCCCCCATAAGCCAACTTGTAAGTGAAATGACTTCATCAAGGAAATGCAAATCATAATGAAGGAAAGATATCCTAAGCACACCTGTTAGGACAAGTTATTACCAATATGACGAGATAACTGGTGTTGGCGGGAGAGGAGGAGAACAAACGCACATGCAAACTGTATGACCACAGTGGAGACACTGCATGGCAGTTCTTAAACTTTTTTAAAAAGAAGTCAACTTCTGGGTATAAATTCAAACGAAACAAAACAAAGCCATTACTAAAGTGATAGCTATACTCTCATGATTATTACATTATACCAAGAAATAGATCCAAAAAAAATGTGGTACATATAAACAACAGAGTGTTTAGCTTTTGAAAAGGAAATTATGTAATTTCTAATAACATGATGAACCTGGAAGTCACTAAACTGGTGAAGTAAGCCTGACAAAGATAATACTGCGTGGTATTCTTTATATGTGTAATTTCCCCCCCTCCAAAATGTCAGAAGTACTTGCTGAAGGTTGGGGGTAGCAGGTTAACAGATACAAACTGCTCTAACTTTAACATCTGAGGATCGAATGTATGTATAACACAGGTGAGTCTAGTTGCTAACACTATTGTTTAACTGAAATTTGCTAGGAAAAGAACTTAAATATTTTTACACACCTTATATAGTGGTGAATGTGTTAACTAAAGGGCTGGAGCGATAGCACAGCGGTAGGGCGTTTGCCTTGTGCGCAGCCAGCCCGGCCAAGCCGGGTTCGATTCCTCCGCCCCTCTCGGAGAGCCTGGCAAGCTACCCGTGACATATTCGATATGCCAAACACAGTAACAAGAAGTCTCACAATGGAGACGTTACTGGGGCCGCTCGAGCGAATCAATGAACAACGGGAGGGCAGCAGTGTTAACTAAAGAGAATGGGACAAATTTCATAATGTATAGGTACATCAAATACACACTAACTTTAAGTATCTTTAACATTAAATATCCATGGAGTAGGATCTTTAAAAGAAAAATTGGATGAACAGCAATTCTCTATCCACACACAAAACTGCCGATTTAAAAAATGGAACTACTTCCTCAATGCCTTGGGACTAGAGGAAGCACTTCCAGCAGTGCCGGGAACCACACAGTGTTAAAATCAAACCTACGCCTCCCACATGCTTTGAGCTACCTCTCCAATCCTTAACATGCCTTTAAAAACAATTTAAGAGAATCAAAATCAGAAAATTATAGTACCAGAGGTCCAAAGTTTAAATGACTAAAGCACAAAGAAAATTAATCCAAATTGTAGAAATAAACCTTTGTAATTAAAAAAATTCCCGCAACACAAAATAGTAAGCACAGGAAAGAAGGTGGAGAACCTGAAGCCCTGTGCACTCCTATAGATAATTCAAAATGGTGCAGTCACTGCAGTTCCTCAAAAGATTAAACACAGAATTAGCACAGGGTAATTCTACATTTCACCAATTATCTTTGTTCCAGCAGCTTAATTCCAACATACACAGGTCCCAGAAATACGGACATACATCTGCATGAAAACGACATCTATTCCAGCAATTTCCCTTTACTTAAAAGAACCAAAAAGAGAACCTCAGATAGCAATATCCACAAGAGCCAAATATCCCAATTCTTTGTGTACATCCACCGAGAGTAATTATTTAGCCTAAAAAGAAGGGAAATTCTGACATAAGTTACAATGTGATGGACCTTGAAAACATGGTTAAGTGGGGTCAGCCAAATGAAAAAAAAATGTATATAATTCCACTTATGAAGTCATCTGGATTAAGTAAATTCAAAAACAGAAAGCAGAATGTTGGTACACAGAGATTGAGAAAAGGGGGCATTTTTTATTTATAGAATTTGAAATTATGTGTAAAGTTCTAGAGATAGTGATGGCTATACAATATTGTAAATGTACTTAGTGCCACTGAATTATACATTTCAAAGGTTCTACTTCAATTAACATCTATAATGCGGAGAGAAATAGTTTCAATGGTAAATTATAAGAAAGTTTTAGACAATTAAAAAATTTATATTCCAGAACTACAAATCATAGTTTTCAAGTTGAGATTAAAAGGCTTGCAGAGGGGGTATGGTGCCGCCAGCAGGTCAATCTGTACCTGTGAGGCGAGCGCATCAGAACCTCATGGCGCCTTCAGACTTCCAGATACCCCAAAATTGCTGCTGTGCCTTTGGCCAGACCCCAAAACCTTGAGCAAAGTTTACCAAGAAAGTAAACAGCCAAAAAGCTATGTGGGAGACACACCCACAAACCATCTCTGGCTCAGCTATATAATTGGAGGCATGGCCTCTCTGGTTCCTGATCAAACTGCTCAATGGCCATGATCCCAGAGACTCAGAAACAAATCTCGAAACCCAATGGCTTTTGGCAGAAATGTGTGTGGGCCACACAGTAGGTTACCAGCTCTGGGCCTCCCCAGGTGGGAATAGGTTTTGTGCCTTTGCCTGAGCCCCCTTGGCGGCCTAAGGGCCGCCATCCACCAGAGACCACTGGACAGTCAGGTTTGGGCCCACAGTGACGAGACACACCAGGTCTCATGGGATGGGGGTGGAGCCGGCCCTTTCTTCCCCATCCCAATGAGCCAACCACAAACGGCCTCTCTGGCTCCAGATCAAGCTGCTTAATAATGGCCAGGATCCCAGAGACTTAGGAACAGATCTCGGACCTAGCAGGTTTGGGCAGGAAATCTCTCCAGATTTAATTCTTAAAATTTCAGAATTTCAAAATTGCGCAGCCACTACTGCAACCGCGTGAAATCATGTATTATTCATGTCCAGCAATAGAAAACAAATAGTCTACTGTTGCCTTTTCAGCAGATCTGAGTGTTGGGGTAAAACCCCAAATAATAATGGTGGGTCTGGTGTCAAAATGTTAAATGTGATCAAAGCATATAGAGAGTGATTTGGAAATCATCTGCCCCACAGGTAGGGGGAGGGTGTGGGATGGGGGTATACTGGGGTTTTTGGGGGTGGAGAATGGGCAATGGTGAAGGTATGGGTGTTTCACTGTATGACTGAGATCTAAACCTGGAAACTTTGTAACTGCTCTCAGTGATTCACCAAATAAAATTATAAAAAATGGGGGGAAAAAAGGTAAGGTGGAGTTCATGCAAAATTCAATCAGCCTAATCAGTGGCTAATACATAGCAGTACTCCTACATATAAAAATAAAAATAAAAAAAGGCTTGCAGAGGGGCTGGTGCGATAGTACAGCAGAGAGGGCATTTGCCTTGCACGTGGGCAACCTGAGTTTGGTTTCCAGCATCCCATGTAGTCCCCTGGGCTCTGCCAGGAGTAATTCCTGAGTGCAGAGCAAGGAGCAACCCCTCTGCATCGCCGGGAATGACCCACAAAGAAAAAAAAAAAAAGAAAGAAAGACTGCATCTTAGAAAGGTATACCCAGGAAGTAGTAGTAGGAGTGAGAGTGAGAAGTAGCCATTGAAGAATAGCCCCTGAGGTGAATGCTGGGGAATTAACTGCCAGCCTTACTCCTTCCTGCAAGACAGACACTAGCAGAGCCATCCTCAGGCCCCCAAATTATAGTTATGTATATGTATTTCCCCCTCATCCCCTCTTCCGTTCCTTGTTATACATGCTAGGGGTCACACGAATTCTGGCTGTACTGCTCAACGTATCTCAATAAATACCTGCTGGCTTAACATACATGACTTAATCACTTAACTTCCCGTTAGTCGTCGATTTGTTCGAGTGGGCACCAGTAACGTCTCCATTTGTGCCTGTCGCATGCCAGTGTAGCCCAATGGCATCTGTTTGCTCTGGGAACATGAAGAGCCTCAAACCGATCGTTCATGATCTTGATGAAGAAGTCTGACCATCTGGTAGGTGGGCGGCCACGCGGTCTTTTGACATCCTGTGGAATCCAGTTGGTAACAGCTCTAGTCCAGTGGTCGTCTTTAAATCTCATTACGTGACCAGCCCCTCTGATTTTTGACACCTTGGCAAAAGAGACAGCGTCCCTGATTCTTGATCGTCGGCGGATGTCGGAACTCCGGATTCTTTCTCTCATTTGAGTGAAACGTGATATTCCAAGCATAGCTCTTTCAATTCCTCTTTGGGAGATGCGAATAGCATTCTCATCCTGTTTATGTAGGGCCCAGGTCTCTGAGGCATATGTTAATGCAGGAAGAACAGTGGAATCAAAGAGATGTGCCCAGAGCCGGAGGTTCTTCGTCCTCTTAGCTATTTCTTCGACGTTCTTGAAGGCATTCCAAGCCGCTCTCTTCCTCCTGCGCAGCTCGGGTGCCAGGTCATTTGTCATGTTGACCTCTCGACCTAAGTACACATAGCTGTTGCATTCAGAGATGGTCGTTCCATTGAGAGCGAATGGGGCGTCAGGAACGAGGCTGTTTCTCATAAACATTGTCTTCGTAAGATTCAGTTGTAGTCCAACCTTTCCACACTCACAGTCAAAGCCGGTCAGCATTTGTGCCGCTTGGCTGATGTTTGGTGTTATTAAAACAATGTCATCAGCAAAGCGGAGGTGGTGTAGTTGCCGACCATCTATCTTCACTCCCATTCCTTCCCATTCCAGTCGTCGCATGATGTTCTCAAGGGTGGCACTGAAGAGTTTCGGTGAAATGGTTATCACCCTGCCGAACCCCTCTCTTGACATCAATGATTACTTCTTTGTAGAATGGTGAGATCCTGGTAGTGAATCCGTAATACAGAGGATCCTGATGTATTGAGTTTGAATGCCCTGATTGGCTAGGGCTTCGATGACCTCTTCTGTCTCAAAAAAAATCAAAGGCCTTCTTTCAATCAACGAACGTTAGACAGAGCGGCATCTTGAACTCCCTGAGAAACCTCAATGAGCTTGGTTATCATGTGGATATGGTCAATCGTGCTGTATTCTTTGCCGAACCCAGCTTGCTTGCATGGTTGTCCTTCATCTAGTGTTGTGCCAATCCTATTCAGGATAACTCGAGTGAACAACTTGTAGATGACAGACAATAGGCAGATCGGGCGATAGCTGCCAACGTCGTGGATGTCTCCCTTCTTGTGCAGTAGTACAGTCCTGCTGGTTTTCCACTGGGACGGACAAGTAGCGTGTGAAGAGCCGAGCACAATGGGTAGAACGTTTGTCTTGCACGTGGCCTACCTGGGTTCAATTCTTCCATCCTTTTTGGAGAGCCCATCAACCTACCAAGAGATGACAGACAATAGGCAGATCGGGCGATAGTTGCCAATGTCATGAATGTCTCCCTTCTTGAACAGTAGTACAGTCCTGCTGGTTTTCCAATGGGATGGAACCTTGCATTCAGAAAAGTGCGTGTGAAGAGCCGAGCCAGTGTATTGATGAGTACTGACGGCAGGTTCTTCAGGTGTTCAGGTCTGACCTTGTCTGGACTGGGTGCTGTTCGTTTCTTTACTGACGAAATGGCGTGTCGGATTTCGGAAGGGAGAACGTTGGGAACGACATATCCATCCTGTGGAATTTGGTATGTCGGCAAGTGGACATGGCTAGCGAAGAGATTTGAGTAGAAGTCATGGATAATCTTCTCCATTGCCGTTCTGGAGGATGTGATATCCATCAGGACGTCGGAAGGTAGTCATCTTGGTCTTGTAGTTGGCGAAGGACAGGCGGGTGTTACGAATACTTTTCCTGGCTTCTGCCGCATCTACCAGCACTTCTGCTCTTCTCTCTTTGTTGCCGCAATAGTGCCAAAGAGCTCCCAGTCGGTAGTCGTTCTGGGAGTTCTCTTTTTAAACTTTGCAGCCCTTTCTCCCCGCTCTGTGAAGTAGAATTTTGCACGAAGGAGATGGCGGTCCGATTTTGGGACAACAGCGACATCGGTCAGGCAAAACTGTTGATTGAATATGATGTGGTCTATTTTGTTGTGGAATCGTCCACCGGGAGACTCCCATGTCCAACGTTTAGATTCTGCCTTCTGGAACTGTGATTACCATGGTCGACATGATGAACTCAGACAGTCTCTCACCCTGTTCGTTCCATTCTAGGCCATGGGTCCCGATGTGAAGTTCTTCAGCTGATCTTCTCGGGCCTATCTTGGCATTAAAATCACCCACAAAGATCTTGTAGAAGGTGTGGTCTTCTTTACAGAACTTCTCCAGCTCCATGTAGAACTTCTCGATTTCTCTTTCATCATAATGAGATGTTGGTGCGTAGACAACGAAGATAGAAACTGCAGGCAGTGAGCCACATCTATTCAAATGTAAACGTCCGATTGGGGTTGTTAGGCATTCGAATGAATCAATGCTCATGGCCAAGTTTGTGTTGACAAGGACACCTACGCCTCCAACACCTCTTTTATCGCATGTTCCGCAGAACAATTCTTCTCCAGTGTCGAAAACGGCATGGTGAGATTCGTGTCTTCTTGTCTCGGTCAGACCAATGATGTCGTACTTGATCATTCGCGCTTGTACCATCAGGTCCTCGATGGATGCATCTGATGCTAGCGTACGTGCATTGAAAGTACAGACGATCATTTTTGTCTTCCTTCGTTGTGGCAGCCTAGTTCAGCCTTGAGATTTTATCGGCCTCTCTTTTCTCATCCTTCTTAGTGCTGCCATGTCGGTGAAGCCTTCAGGGTCAGGTGAATGAGACCAGTTGTAGTTACTGGTTTTGGCATATCGAATACACAACGGATAGCTTGCCAGGCTCTTCCATGCGGGCGGAATACTCTCGGTAGCTTGCCAGTCTTTCCGAGAGGGATAGAGGCTTTGGGGGCGACCTCTAATCGCCCTCATAGGTGTTACCATATTTGAACCCTATCAAATATGATACGGCAATTCCGGAAGATGGGTATTTAGTATCTTATAATGTGTCGCCCGGCCGCAAAGCGGCTGCGCGCGTCCGGAAAGCGTCCTGGAGTGTGGCAGCGGCTGGGTAGTGGAGGTAGTGTCGGTAGTCACATGACAACTCACTAAAACTTAAACGGTACACAATCACAATCAAATCACAAAAAAGTACAAAGTTCACAAACACAATACACAATCACAAATTACATAAATACGTGGCCAGAGCGCTAGTGCAGTAGAGAGGGCATAGTGCAGTGGAGAATGTGTTTGCCTTGCACAAGGCCAACCTGGGTTCAATTCCCCAGCATCCCGTACGGTCCCCTGAGCAGTAATTCCTGAATGCAGAGCAAGAAGTAACCCCTGTGCATCGCTGGGTGTGACCCAAAAATATAAAGTAATTACACAAACACTATGTGGCAGGTGTATAAAACGAAAGGTATAAAACAGCATAAAATAAAAGGAATTTCCTCTTCAGTAAAATTTTTCCAGGGTCAGAGTGGTAGTACACCAGGTAGGGCATTTGTCTTTCAACACTAACAACATGGGTTTGACCCCCGGCACCCCATATGGTCCCCAAGCCTGCCAGGAGCGGTCACTGAGCAGTCAGGTATAATCCCTGAGCCTTGTTGTGTGTGGCCCAAAACATTATTTATTTTTTAAATTTTATTAGTGAAACACCATGAGGTACTTTATAGACTTACAAATTTTTGTGCTTGGGTTTCAGTTATACAATGATCGAATACCCACCCCTCCTCCACCACCAATGATCCCAGTATCCCTCCCACCCTGCTTCTGTGGTAGGGCATTCCCTTTTGTTCTCTCTCTCCTTTTGGGTGCTGTGGTTTGAAAGAGGCAGTGAGTGGCAATCATGTTCTGTCTATAGTGTACTTTCTGCATGCATCTCCCATCCTGGGAGGATCCTCCCAACATCCTTTATTTGGTGCTCCCTTCTCTATCTGAGCTGCCTTTTCCCCTAGCATGTGCGGCTGGTCTTCAAGCCATGGAGTGAACCTCCTGGTACTTATCTTGGCTATTCTTGGGTGTTAAGTCTCTGATTTTGTTACTTTATATTCCCCATATGAATGCAATCTTTCTATGTCTGTCCCTCTCTTTCTGACTCATTTTGCTTAACATGATACATTCCATGTAGTACCACTTGTATGTAAATTTCATGACTTCATCTTTTCATGACTTCATGACATAAGTCATTGTTGTATAAATATTGATATCTAGTATTGTCCTAATTATTTACATTAGGGGTAGGTATTTGGGATGATTCTTTGTTACCTTGTAATACAGTTTTCTCATAACTATTCTTTGTGGCATTTGAC
This sequence comes from Sorex fumeus, assembly GCF_029834395.1. Lineage (NCBI taxonomy): Eukaryota > Metazoa > Chordata > Mammalia > Eulipotyphla > Soricidae > Sorex > Sorex fumeus. Next base: position 817,684 of record NW_026606179.1, on the reverse strand, counting down.
TGTTAATTATTCTAGAATGACAGAACATGTCACAGCTAAGATGTGGCCATTTAAAAATTATTTTTAAATGCTAATTTGTGCATTTTTTTGTTTCAAAACTTTCAGTCTAACTTAGTTTTAAGAATCTTAAACATAGAGATATCATTTGTAGCCTTTTTTAGATTTGTCTCCATTTTGCTTAAGGTTTAATGAATCACATAAATTACATATATTGTTATCATACTGTGAAAAAACTTGTAAAATTTTCCCATTAATTATGTAAATTTATAGTTTAGATAAACTTGTATCTTTAGAAAATTTGTATCATAAAAATGCTCACAAGGATAAAAATAGCTTCCTGATCGTTAATTTTTGGTGGGGGCCACACAGTGTTGGAAAACCCAAGGCCAAGTTCACTCCTCTCACTCCCTGTCTCCTTCCTCCCTCTCTTTTTCTTTGGTGGCGGGGAGAGATGTTTGGGCCACACCCAACAGTGTTTTTGGGCCTACTCCGGCACTCAAGAATCACTCCTGGTGGTGCACAAAGAACCATATGGGTTGCCAGGGGTGTAATCCACATTGACAGAGTGCAAGGCTAGTGACCTCCCCACTGTACCGTCTCAGCTGACTGCCTGTCCATCAGCCCTTCCCCATCCCTTTGTAAGGCATGCAAGACATCTACCAAATTTCAGTTTGCTTTTGTGTTACTGGTTGTTTCAATATTATTAAAACACAATTTTGTTTGTATGGGTTGCATAGTACTCATTATTGTTTGGGGTGTTACTTGTTACCTTTTTTGGAGGGGTTACTCCTGGTGGTTCTCAGAACCAGATGGGATGCTGGGATTGAACCCAGGTTGGCTGGTCTTACCAGCTGTGCTCTTTCTCTAGCCCCTTAATTTGTTATCTTTTATGGTTCTTTCAGTAATTTACAGCTAGCCACAATTCAATTAGTGCTTAGTCAGCATATCCACATTGACACAGTTGAAAGAATGCAATCTGTAGATTGAAATTGATGTGAATTATTGCCATGACAGGTTATTGCTAACTGGACTTGTAAACGTTCCCTCCCCCACTCCCCCATAATTCTTGTTTAATAGCACTTAAATGTTATCTTTCTACTGATGTCAGCGCTGAGCATAATTAGCCTTTTAAATTTGAAAAACTGATAGATGGAAGTGGTTTTTATTGGGGGTTTTTTTGGTTTGGTTGGTTTTTTCGCATTGTGGGACCACAGCCAAGAGTGCCTAGGGACTATTTCTGCCTTGGTTCTCTTGGTGTCACAACTGTGTGCTTGGGGGAATATGTTGAACTGAACATGAGCCACTGGTTTCTCACATGTGATCATGTATTCTCTTTGAAGGCTCTCTCTAGCCCCATTGTAGCTCATTGTTTTAATTTAGATTCTTTCCATTAGTTTCTTGTTAACTTCTTTCCATTGTTTTGGTTATTTTGTTATTGTAACATTGTGTGTTCATTTAATAATGGATTCATCTTTCAGTTTTTGTTAAGGTGATTGACTTTGGTTTTGGACTTGATTTCCAGCAGTACTTGGGGGCTTTCTGCGTAACCATTGAGCTATTTCCCCAACACCAGTGGTAGCTAGATTTTTTATTTTTAGTGATAAAAGTAGTAAGTAACCTGATAGTTTTTTTTCTTTTTGGGTCACACCCAGCGATGCACAGGGGTTACTCCTGGCTCATGCACCCAGGAATTACTCCTGGCAGTGCTCAGGGGACCATATGCGATGCTGGGAATCGAACCTGGGTCAGCCATGTGCAAGGCAAATGCCCTACCCACTGTGCTATCAATCCAGCCCCTGATGCTCGAGCGGGCCCAGTAACGTCTCCATTGGAGACTTCGTTGTTACTGTGTTTGGCATATCGAATACGTCACGGGGAGCTTGCCAGGCTCTGCCGTGCGGGCAAGATACTCTGGGTAGCTTGCCGGGCTCTCCGAGAGGGGCGGAGGAATCGAACTTGGGTCGGCCATGTTGGCTGCTTGTAAGGCAAATGCCCTACCGCTGTGCTATCGCTCCAGCCCAAAGTAAAGGCCCTCCCGTTGATCATCGATTTGCTCGAGCGGGCCCAGTAACATCTCCGTTGGAGACTTTGTTGTTACTGTGTCTGGCATATCGAATACGTCACGGGGAGCTTGCCAGGCTCTGCTGTACGGGCGAGATACTCCGGGTAGCTTGCTGGGCTCTCCGAGAGGGGCGGAGGAATCGAACTCGGGTCGGCCATGTTGGCTGTGCGCAAGGCAAACGCCCTACCGCTGTGCTATCGCTCCAGCCCCTGATAGTTATTCTTAATTAAATATTTTTTATTATATTAGGAATGTATGTAAGCAATAATTGAAGTCTCAAGCTGCAAATTATTTAAAAAGGGTAAAGTTATAGTTGTTAAGATAACTCTTGGTTATTGGTTTATTGAGTTCTCTCTGGAATTTTATCTCTTTTCAATCACATTCCAAAGACAAATAGTGACACTCCTTAGAGGTTTCAAATAGAAAATGTGAGAAGCGTATTTAATTTTAATGACTAGATTTTTGAAGGGAGCTCCCAAGCAGGGGTCAGGAAGTTTATTTTTTTTTTGGGGGGGGTGGTGTTTCTTAACCAACGGGGACAGTGGTTTAGTGCAAGGGCACAAGGATACATTGCTGCGTGACACCTGCTCCACAGGGTATACCTGCTGCCTCCACCCACTCTCCCCGCACCACGCCTGTGGTTCTCAGGGACAGCCAGGACTGCTACCCAGTGATGATATGGTCACTTCACTTAACATGATAACCACCAGTTCAGTCCATGTTGCAGTGAACTCTAGGACTTAATCTTTTCTCCCATGTGTAATATTCAGTTGTGTTTATATACATCTTCATTTGTGTATTTGGACATTTGGGTTTCCATTATTTTGACTATTACTAAGTGCTGCAGCAAATACAGCTATAGATATATGTCTACACACATATATTTGAATTAATATTTTTGTGTTTTGAACATACCTGCAAAGAAGTGGAGTCACAGGGTCCTATAGGAGCTCTGCTCTTATTCTTTTGAGGAATCGCCATACTTTGTAGAGGCTAAACCAGGTACTATCACCAGTAGTGAATGAAAATTACCTTCTTGTACATTCCTGCCAACACTGGTTATTTCCAGTCTTTTTGATAATTGTGGTTCTTGTTGGTATGAGGTAATATTTTGTTTGGAGTTTTGTTCCCTGCTAATAGTGACAATACTTTATGACAATGTCTTTAGACAATTTTGATTGTTACAGTATGGAAACACTATTGCTGTCTCAGTGGGTAGAGGTCAGAGATGTTGCTAAACCATTTTACATTGTATAGAGTTGACCCCAACAAAGATTAAGATTCAAAATGTCAATAGGGTGAAAGATTCTGTGTCATAGAAAAGAGTATACATTAAATGTGATTTTTAGTTTCTGGGTCATATTTTGCTGTGTTAAAGGTTTGACTTCTTGTAGTGCTCAGGGAATCTTATGCGGTGACTAGATCGAACTGGGCCATAGGCAAGGCAAGCACCTTACCCCCTCCTGTATTATTTCTGTGGTCCTGTAAAGTTTAAATAGTGCTTAATAGTTCTGTTGTATGGCTCATGAATTAAAAACAACGAAGACTGTTAGGACAGTCAAGGTCTTTGATTAGGCTGTCTTTGATTGGTACTTAGGATCAAACTAAGTGCCTCTAAGCATATATCCCTTGCCTCTGTTTGCTACTTTAGTGTTGAAGAAATGACATTTATCTTACCTACCGGGAGTATGGGCTAGAGCGATAGCAGAGTGGTAGGGCGTTTGCCTTGCACACAGCCAACATGGACGACCCGAGTTCGATTCCTCCGCCCCTCTCGGAGAGCCCGGCAAGCTACCGAGAGTATCTCGCCCGCACGGCAGGGCCTGGCAAGCTCCCCGTGACGTATTCGATATGCCAAACACAGTAACAACAAAGTCTCCAATGGAGACATTACTGGGCCCGCTCAAGCAAATCGATGAACAACAGGACGACCGTGACCGTGACTGGGAGTATCTCGCCCGCATGGCAAAGCCTGGCAAGCTACCTGTGACGTATTCGATATGCTAAACGCAGTAACAACAGGTCTCACAGTGGAGACGTTACTAGGTCTGCTCAAGCAAAATTCAACAACGGGAGGACAGTGACAGTGACTTTAAAATTTTTAATTTGGCTTCTATATTAGAAATGTATTAATTGGAATTCTCTCTTGCGTCTATAGAGTTAGTGCAAAGGGTAAGGCACTTGTATAAACCACACACCATGTAAATTCCCCTAAGCGTGGTCAGGTGTGGTCTTAGATCCCGCCCGCCCGCCCCCTCCCCTCCACTTCCCACAAATAATGCACAAATTAGCATTTAAAAAAATAATTTTTAAATGGCCACATCTTAGCTGTGACATGTTCCTGTCATTCTAGAATAATTAACAGTCAAATGCCACAAAGAATAGTTATGAGAAAACTGTATTACAAGGTAACAAAGAATCATCCCAAATACCCCTAATGTAAATAATTAGGACAATACTAGATATCAATATTTATACAACAATGACTTATGTAGAGATGTGTGCATGTGTGTGCATGCATGTGTGTGTGTGAAAGTAGGTCACATTTGAGCACATCCAAACTACTCCCTGCAGAAATGATTCCTCTACGAAGGCACTAAACGGTGGGGCCAGTTAAAGAATGACCACTTTAGAGGAGACATTTTAAGGCAAAACAGCCACTCAAATTCCCAGAAGACACCACATCGGCAGAGATCTCTCTGGGCCCCATACCTGGCCAGGCCAGTATCACCTGGGCACCCCAGATGGAGCAAGTGCAGCCTCCCCGCCTACTCCAGATAGAATCCCAATGTACAAGGGCTTCCACAAGCAAGGCCCTCGGTACGTAGGCTCTAGGACTGAATCTCCAGGGCACATGGTGGCAGAGGACCTGGGCTGTGTCCCTCCCTGGTCCCCACGCGCACAGATGACTGGCTGTCATGCCCACAACTTGCCTCCAGGTGCCATTTTAGCGTACCAACAACCCTGGCCCAGAGACTCTCAATCGAATCCCAAAATGGATTAGTGACATACAGAGATGTCTCTGGAACCCAACCATTTACAATCTAGAAATTTACATTTACAATCGCAGCCACGTGAGTTCTCATGATATTCAAAATGAGCAATGAAAACTAAATTATCTAGCGTCTGCCCCTGGCAGGTAGGCTTGAACGGCGGTGGGAAAATTCGAGCAAAACATAATGCCCAAAATTAGAGACAGAGTACTGGAGAAATCACAGAGGCAGGGTGATGACTGGGATGTGGAGGGCGGGGAGGGGGGGATGCTGGGGACATCAGTGGTGTAGAGTGTGCACTGGTGGAGGGATGAGTGTTCCATCATCGTAAGGCTGAATCTCAAACGTGAAAGCTTTGTAACTCTATCTCACGGCGATACAATAAAAAAGTAACGTCAAGTTCCCCATGCCCAATTCAATCAGCTTAATCAATGGCTGAACAAACAGCAGTACTCCTACATTATTTTAAATAAATAAATAAAACAGCCACTCAAAACAATATGGACAAAAACCCCTAGCCAAAAGTACAGAAATATTAAGCTCATTTTAGTACATACAATTTTAACTTGGAAAACAATTTTAATGGGCTGGAGAGATAGTACGCAGGTAGGGCACCAGCCTTGCATATGACTGACCTGGGTTCAATCCCCAGCACCTCATATGGTCCCTTGAACACCATCAAGATATTAATTCCTGAGTGCAAAGCCAGAAGTAACCCTGAGCATCAGTGGGTGCGACTCAAAAACCAAGTATTAATAATTTTTCAAAACAGTTCAGGGCTGGGAGCATTTGCAAGCAGAAAGCTCAGATTCATTCCCCAGGACTTCAATGTTCAAGGCACCCAGCAGGGAGAGAAGAGGGGACAACATAGGCAATAACAGAACGGTGCCGGGAATACAGTGTTCAAAGACAAAGCATGACCTTTACCTGTAAGTCTCACCTCCAGCCCAAAGTGTATTAACTGTATCACCCTCCCACCTCCCAGATACAGCACTACACAGTATTTACAAACAGACTTGTAAGACTTCTTCTATCTCTCAAATTCAAAAGCACATATTTTCTCATTTCATCACCTGTGAGATTAGATATTCATCTACTTCCCAATACAATGACAAAAAAGGTTTTTGGTTGAAGACAAATCTAAGACGCATATATTAAATATAAAATTAGCCCACATACTTCTAGGTAAAATACATCTATATAAGTCAATTGAAAGACTGTAAAATCGTAGCTATTCAAAGTTTCAGCCTTTTCTGGTTTGTCTTTGTTTGGGGGTCACATCCTAAAGTGGGCTCAGGGGGACCATTGGGATGACACAGATTGAACCCAAGTCAGTCACGTGCAAGATAAATGTTCTACCTGCTGTACTATCGTCCCACCCCTAAAGTTTCGGCTTTTGACCCCATCAAAAAATGAGAAGAAATGAACAGAAACTTCCTCAAAAAAGAAATACAAATGGCCAAAAGGCACATGAAAAACTTCTCTACATCACTAATCATCAGAGAGATGCAAATCAAAACAATGAGATATCATCTCACACCACAGAGACTAGCACACATCAAAAAGAACAAGAACAACCAATGCTGGCATGGATGTGGGGAGAAAGGGACTCTCTTTCATTGTTGGTGAGATGCCGACAGGTTCAGACTTTTTGTAAAACAACAGGGGTATTCTTTCAAAAACTAGAAACTGAGCTTCCATATGACCCCACAATACCACTTCTGGAATATAACCCGAGAGTGCAAAAAAGCACAGTAGAAATGACATCTGTACCTGAATGTTCACTGCAGCACTGTTCACAATAGCCAGAATCTGGAAACAACCTGAATGTCCGAGAACAGACAACTGCTTAAAGAAACTTTGGTACATCCACACAATGGAATACTATGCAGCTGTTAGGAAAGATAAAGTAATAAAATTTGCTTATAAGTGGATGGTAATGGAGAGTATTGTGCTAAGTGAAATGAGTCAGAAAGAGAGGGAATGACTGCCACTCATTTGTGGAATAAAATAACATAAGACTGACACTCAAGGACAGTAGACACAAGGGCCAAGGAGACTGCTCCATGGTTGACAGCCTGCCTCTTGAGTTGGGGGGATGAAGGCAGATGGAATAGAAAAGGGATCACTAGGTCAATGATGGCTGGAGGGACTGTTTGGGATGGGAGATGTGTGCTGAAAGTAGATAAAGGACTAAACCTCTCAGTATCCGTATTGCAAACCATAATGTCCAAAGGTACAGAGAGTATGGGTGAAATAGTCTGCCACAGAGGCAAGGGGATGGGTGGGGTGGGGGGCACTGGGGACATTGGTGGTAGAAAATGTGCACGGGTGGAGGGATGGGTGTTCAATCATTGTATGACTGAAACTCAAACATGAAAGCTTTGTAATTGTAGCTCTTGGTGATTCAATAAAAAAAAAGTTTCAGCTTTTGAAGTAACTGAAAAATAGCCAAAATTGTGAATGTTAAGATAAACACCTATCTTGTTTTTCTTGTCACAAACCACCACATTCTTACAACTCCTTTCCTGTAGGAAACTATAGTGTCAGTGCTTAGAAGATCATTTGAAAGGTGAACGACTGGTGGTGGTACTGAAGGTGGTACTGGTGAAGGTGGTTCATCAGAATCGTGAAAAATTACATTGTTGTAATGATGTTACCTGATCTACAATGAAATTAGCTAATAAATCAAAGTTGCGAACAGGTACCTGAAGTCCGGCTTCGGTAAGCAGCACAAAAGTCTCCATAATCACAAAAATGTGTTGTTTCTACACCAAAAGACTAACTTCAAGTTTTAATAGCAGTTTTGAAATGATGCTGAGACTGCTATAATAGTAAAGATATTAGGAGCAACTAAGAGAGTCAGAAGGCCAGAAGATAACCCAAACAGCTGAAAAGTGTTAATCTTCATGCCCAAGGTTTATCTCTGGCACATCCCCCTATCCCTGGAGTCTGGTGGTCCTATGGAACACTGCATGGCCAGACCCCCAAGTATCAGCAGAGTGGCCTCCAAGACTCTAAGCACTGCTGGGAAGCTTCCTCCACTTCCTGACACCAATCCAAAATTTTCAGGTTATGGGTTATGAGACTCAGAATGCTTGAATTTACAATTTGTTCACTCACCATTTATACAATTTTAGCCAAGTAAGTTCATTCTTCAGTATTCTCACTTTTATGGGGGGGGGGGGGAATGAAAGGATTTGGGCCACTCTGCGATGGTGGTTCTTGGGGGGCCATGTGGTGTCACAGACAGAACCTGGGCAGTACAGTTTGTGCTCCAGTTTACTGAGCTATCTCTCTAGCCTAACAGCCCTTTTTTGGTTTGGTTTTGGGCCAGAACTGGATGTTGCTTGGGGATTACTCCTGGCTCTGCATTTAAGTAATTACTATTCCTGGTGGTGCTCAGGGGACCGTTTGGGATCCCAAGTCAGCTGCATTAAGAGGCAAGTTCTCTATCACTCCTCACTTTTAAAAGAAGAGGTATCTATTCCAAAAGCAGCTATCAAGTTAAGGTGTCCAAATTAAACATTTAAAAAGTATTTGGCACAAAACAAATGCTCAATGAATTCCTTAAAAAGGAATAACCCCAAACAAGTTTTTGCATTAATATCCTAGTCCCTTAAAGATAAACCACAACTTCAGGTTACCAATTTTAACATCAATCTAATATTCTACATCTAGGTAGGAATACTTGACAAGCATCACATACAAGAAATAACATTAGGAAAAGAGGGTTTGAAATTGTCTACATAAAGTTTTAAAGTCCTAGACCACTGCAGGCATCCTAGACAAAATGGGATAAGGTATACGGTGAAGGTGAAGGACACAGGTAGACAAAGTAAGTGTCAAATGATTTGGTCTCAGGAGAGAAAATATCAAGTGGCTGGGATAGCCCAGCGGGTCGGGTGTTTGCCTTGTACGTAGCCAAGCTGGGTTCAATTCCCAGCATCCCATATGGTCGTCTGAGCACCACCAGGAGTAATTCCTCAATGCATAAGCCAGGAGTAACCCCTGTGCATCGCCCTGTGTGACCCAAAAAGAAAACGGAAATCAAGACTGGCTTAAGTCATAGCCAGCAGGCTCAGCAAGAAGAAAATCTAAATTTTCTCAGCACCCCATATATTCCCCTGAGACCCAACAGGAGTGATCCCTGTAAAAAGATCAAAGAGCATGACTTGAGCACACCCAGATGTGCTCCCCCCCCCAAAAAAAAACCCACAACAAAAACCAAGATTTTTAATTAGCAAGATCTGGCAAGCAAAATGAATGACATTTTGTCAGAAGTTTGAAGTCTGATAAGAGAGATCATTTTAACTTGTCAATGTTTTCTTCTTAAGACTTCAATTTAGTTGCATGTTGTAAGTAATTTATATATATATAAAATTTTAGCTTGCATAATATAAGCATTAGAAAATTGGAGAGACAGAAAAGAGATTGAGGTGCTTGCCTTGCATGAGGCCATCCCAGTTCCCGTATCTTGCACCAAATATGCCCTCTACCCCCAGTATCAAATAGCCCATCAGCATGGCTTGGTGTGGTCAAACCAATGTGTGCCTCCTCCCCCAATTTTTAAATAAAAATGCTTAAATACAATGACTATTACTTGGTGTGTGTGTGTATGTGTGTGTGTTTTGGTTTTGTTTTGGTCCTATACCTGGTACTGCTCAGGGATCATAGGAAATTGATCCTGTAGATGAAATTTCGGTTAACCAGCACAAGGCAAGCATCCTACTGGCTATCCTGTCTCTCTGGCCCCTACATTATGTTTTTAGTATTACTGTTAACGTCAATAGTCTGAACGAAATACAGAATCTAAGACTTAATGCATGCAATTAAAATCTCTGATAAGCAGTTACCCACATTTTCAGTGAGGGGTTGAAGAGGGCTTACGATTTTGTTCTATTGTATCACTGTCACTGTCCTCCCATTGTTCATAGATTTGCTCGAGCAGGCCCAGTAATGTCTCCATTGTGACACTTGTTACTGTGTTTGGCATATCGAATACGTCACGGGGAGCTTGCCAGGCTTTGCCGTGTGGGCAAGATACTCTCGGTAGCTTGCCGGGCTCTCCGAGAGGGGCGAAGGAATCGAACCTGGGTCGGACAGGTCGGCTGCGTGCAAGGCAAATGCCCTACCAGCTGTGCTATTGCTCCAACCCTTCTATTGTATAACCAATACAAAATGATTATAATGAAATTAGAATTTTAACCTTGTCTCCTATACTAGATCAAGTAAATTTTAAGTTTAAAAAGGCAAGAGAAAGACTGATATGTACAGCTGCAAAAATGTCCTTAATCTATTCTAACACTTCCCACATACAGACACAAAAGCAAACTAAGTAGTTTTTAATATGCTTCCTCGCCTCAAAAAAAAAAAAGAATTGCCTTACAAATTTACATGTCAACCTTACACAGGTGTCACTTTAAGTTCTATCATTACAACTTCACTGTATGTGCTGTTAAAATGATTACCAAAAAAGGCCTATTTGCATGGCCACACTTAAAAAAAGGGGGGGGGTAAGCTACGCTAAGAGGTGCTCGGGGCTTCCTGGTGAGGCTTGGGAAACAATATGGGGTGCCAGGGATTGATTCCAGGTCAGCCACGTGAAGGGCAGGTGCTCTACCGCTGTACTGCAGGTATGGCCCGACATGGCACATTTTTAAAAAGCACTGGGGACACTATAACTACTACTAAATTGAGACCCAAATTATTAATATTCTACAATCAATAACAAAACTTACTACTAATATTCAATGTACTTCAGTAAGAGATATTACGAGACCGAAGAGATGGTACAGAAGATAAAGTGTGCCCTTGCCTTGCATTCAACTGACCCCATATGCAAACCAACACCTTCTTTGGTAGAGATGCAGTCTAGAAACTGGTTACAGCTGCAATTATACAAGGTATATTCCACAAATGTGCACTGTAAAGAGTGCCAAACTAGGCTATGAGATATATTAAAAACAGGACAGCTCAGGATGGATTGAACAAAAAAGAAAATCTCAGCACCATGAAAGAAGATTGCTCCAAGACCTGGAGTACACAGTGTGCATTCAGAAGCACTGGGTTCAATTCTCAGTACTGCATGGTCTCCTAAGCATTGTGCTGCAGGTGGGCCTAGGCAAGCCTAGGCATAACCCAAAATCACAGATTCTCCTCTTTATCTGTTTTAGTCATTAATTTTTTTTGTTCATACTATTATGATTTAGGATCCCCCCCCACCTTTTCTCTCCCCCCTCTCCTTATAACTAAACTTTTATTTAGGGCCACAGATAGTACAGTGGGTAAGGCACTCGCCTTGCACATAGCAAACTCTGGCCGATCCCTAGCACCGCATATGGTCCCGAGTACCACCAGGAGTGACTCCTTAGCACAGAACCAGGAATAATCCCTGAGCAGTACTGGGTATAAGCCAAAAGGAAAAAAAAAAGGGGGGGGGAGAATACTACATTCTATGAAACAGAAAAGCCATAGTAAATTCTGAATCATAAATCCCTTATCTTCGAAGTATGAAATGTGTCATGAAACACCAAGTTTTTGACAGGCCACCTTTTAGAAATTGCCCATAAGCATTACATACTGAGGTGGGCTGGAGCGACAGCACAGCAGATAGGGCGTTTGCCTTGTACACGGCTTATCCTGGTTCAGATTTATTCGTCCCTCTCGGAGAGCCCGACAAGCTACCCAGAGTATCCTGCCCGCATGGCAGGGCCTGGCAAGCTCCCTGTGGCATATTCAATATGCCAAGACCAGTAACAAGTCTCACAATGGAGACGTTACTGGTGCCCGCCTGAGCAAATCGATGAACAACGGGAGGACAGTGCTACATAGGCAGGTAAAAGAGGCTCTCTAGATAAACATAAAAATAAAATGTGCATCATAAGCTAACACATAGAAAGGTATTCTAGGAACCTTCTGGTAGCTATAATGGATTAAATTCAACAATGACCAGTTGTTCTCATCCAGAGATAACGGATTCTCAAAAATTTTAGTCATGCATTCCATTAACAACTTGTATCATCAGTATGGGCTGGAGCGATAGCACAGCGGTAGGGCGTCTGCCTTGCATGCAGCCAACATGACCGACCCGAGTTCGATTCCTCCGCCCCTCTTGGAGAGCCCGGCAAGCTACCAAGAGTATCTCGCCCGCACGGTAGAGCCTGGCAAGTTCCCCGCGACGTATTCGATATGCCAGACACAGTAACAACAAGTCTCATGATGGAGATGTTACTGGGCTCGCTCGAGCAAATTGATGAACAACGGGAGGACTGTGACCGTGACCATCAGTATAGTTTCTCATCCACTATAATTACCATGCCTCCTCTCCACCCTTAATCACTATAGTTACATTACCTCCACCAGAGAATTAGTACAACAGAGACCCCTATAAGCTGGAAAGAACCTTAGAGACAATCTATTCCAGACCCCGATTTAGTATTTGAGAAAACTATAGTCCTCCATAATTTAAATAGGAAACTAAATGATGGCCCTGAATAAGGAAGCTGTGTCATCAGCATGTTCCAACTCATTCAGGCTCCAAATAGAATGACAGAAATAAGTTTATGGTGAAGGTCTGGGGGAAAAAAAGAGGCCAACATGTTAGTATAGTACCAGTCAGAATGTAAAAAGTCAACAGCAGCCCAAACTGGTCTCTTATGTAACAACTTCAGGGGCTGGAGCTATAGCACAGCGGGTAGGGCGTTTGCCTTGCACGCAGCTGATCCGGGTTCAATTCCCAGAATCCCTATGTTTGGTTTTCGGTCCCCTGAGCACCGCCCGGAGTGATTCTTGAGTGCAGAGCCAGGAGTAACCCCTGTGCATCGCCAGGTGTGACCCAAAAAGCAAAAAAATAAAATAAAATAACAACTTCGGTAACTTAAGAGCATCAGGTTTTGTGAGAGCACGAGGTGGAGGGGACATTTGAGACATGAACACGAATTCTGAGAACTGGGCAGTTGTGAAGGCCGCTCTGGTCACGGGTATGCACCCCAACCTGGCCCACGTGGACCGAGAGAATGTGGTACTCACAGGGCCGAAGGAGAAGAAAGTGCGCTTTCACCCCACCTCAGTGCTCAGCCAGCCTCAGTATAAAAAGGTCGCTGTCACTGTCCTCCCGTTGTTCATTGATTTGCTTGAACGGACCCAGTAATGCTGTGAGACTTGTTACTGTGTTTGGCATATCGAATACGTCACGGGTAGCTTGCCAGACTTTGCCGTGTGGGCAAGATACTCTCAGTAGCTTGCCGGGCTCTTCAAGAGGAGACGAGGAATCGAACCTAAGTCGGTCATGTTGGCTGCGTGCAAGGCAAATGCCCTACCCGCTGTGCTATCGCTCCAGCCCTATTAAAAGGCAAAAGCCTTAATTTTTTTAAAGTTTTTATTATAGTACAATTTTGTAGTCTCTGGGAAATCTACAGAACTCATAATGAGGTCAAGCTGGAGTCTTATTAACATTACAGAAGAATTCCTTCCTCTGGCTTTCCCATCTCTCCCACATTCAAGCATGAATACTTGTTTTAAAAATACTCTGGGAGCCTGGCTTTCATGCAGCCTACCATGATTCAATTCCTGGAACCACAAAAGATCCCTGAGCTCCGACAGGAGTGATCCGGGAGCACAAAGCCAGGGGTAAGTACTGAGCACTTTGCCCAAAAACAAAGAAACAAACAAACAAAAGAAATAAAAATACTCTTGGGAAGGCTGGAGTGTTAGTACAGTGTGTAGGGTACTTGGGTTGCACACAAACAATCCAGGTTTAATCTGTGGCACTCCATACAGGTCCCCTGCGTACAGAGCCAGGAGTAAATCCTCCCTGAGCATATCAGATTTGGCCCAAAAGCCCCTCCAATAATGCTGCCCCACCCCCCCCACCAAAGACTTTTGGGTATGACAGTTTGTTCAAAAGGCTGAGTTCATGGCTTACATACGGGAGGTTATAATTCAGATCCCTGACTACCACCAGTATTGCCCCAAAACAGTAACCAAAAATTTCAATTAGAACTTAGAAAGCTGGAGACAGGAGATAGTAAAGCAGTTTGGCCTACCACCATGCCTATCACCACATGGTCCCCCAAGCATGGCCAGCAATGACCCTGGAGGTCTCCAGCAAGGTCCAAGTAGTCCAGGTATTGCCCCCTGCAAAACTGGCCAAAAAGTGCTAGTGATGTCCTTGGACCTCCAACGCAACATTTGAGAGCCACCCCCAAAGTAAAAAAGAAAAAACTCAAAAGTTGGGAAGGCAAATAAATAATGGAGACTATGGTAAGCTGTTATAAATATCTTGGTTAGAGGATACATGGCTCATCATGTGCTAGTAACCTGTCAAACACATTAGACGCTCACTGAATCCTCACAACATCCCTAGAGATAGATTTGCCATTTTACCCAAATACTGCTGAAAAAGAAGTGAAGGCACAAAGAGGTCTGCCTCTGCCAACAGTATGTGTAAATAAGACCAGGAAGACAGAACAGGTATTAAGGCACTTGCCTTGCATGTAGCTGATACCAGTATAATCCCCAGCACTGCATATGTTCCCCCAGCACTGCCAGGAGTGATCCTGAGCACCATTAGATGTGGCCAAACGTCCCAACCCCCAGCAAAATAAGTATAAATGACAGAGCTAAATTCAAATCCATGTTGAGTCTTGGGCACTCATAACTCTCCAATCAGACCTCTTCCCACAAGATTAAAAACCTCAGACTTGTTTTGTTTTTCACTCAAATTTACTTTAAGCCCAAGATACACACTCAAGTCCCATCTTTTCACTCCAAATCTAGTAGTGTTCAGGCTTACTTCTGGAGCACAAGGGACTATGTGGGCGCTAGTGACTGAACCCAGGTCAGCTCTGTGCAAGGCAAGTGCCCTACCCACTATACTACAGCTCTCCACCCTTTAATTATATACTCTCCTTTATTGAGTCTCACAACAGCTGAGGCCAACTACATAAAATAATTTTTCAAGTGAAGCAACAAGCATACAAATACTTTGCCCAAAACCATACACAGAAGTTGCCAAACTAAATGCAGAATTCAGATGCCTGGAATGATAGCAGAGCAGTAAAGAAGGTGCTTGCCTTGCATCTAAATGACCCAGATTCGATCTATGACACCACACATTGTACTCTGAGCAGCCTGGATTAAGCCTTGAGCAAACCTGGGTGTGGTCCCCAATAAAATTCAAAACTCAAGCTATGCTTCTCACTGAATGACAATGCTTCATTACTAGATGTCATCTTACATAAAATTGGGGGTGGGGGTGGGGGTGGGGCGGGCAGGAAGGCCAAGCAGACTACTATCAGGACTGAATGCTGACAGTATAGTTCAGTAGTACAGCATCTACCTTGCATGTTGTGAGGCCCTGGGTTCAATTCTAGACCCATGATAACAAACAAACAAACAAAAACAAACAAAACCCATGAATTTAACACAGAAAATAAGAATGATCTGGGGTACCAGAGACTGTAGTGTTAATTTTAGTTAGAAAACAAAATTGGCATATATACCTTTATATATCTTTAAAAAGAAAGAAAAAAAAAGCAAAATCTTTTTTTTCTTTTTTGGGTCACACCCAGTGATGCTCAGGGGTTACTCCTGGCTCTGCACTCAGGAATCACTCCTGGCCGTGCTGGGGTGACCATATGGGATGCCAGGGATCGAACCCAGCCGGCCGCATGCAAGGCAAACGCTCTACCCACTGTACTATCACTCCAGCCCCAAGATGATTTTTATTGAATGAAACACATTCAGAAAGATGTGAGGGGATAGAGGAATACATGTTCAAAAGAGAACACAGACTTCTCCAAAATGGAATAAAAGCAAAGATATACAGAAGCATGTAACATACGTATTCAACAGAGAACACAGGTTTAAAGAGCATGCCTCACTCACTGTTCTTTATAGAAGAGTACTTAGTGCTTGCTGAAGGAAGGAAAGTCCAGGAGGTAAAGTGTTTAGCTGGTATGCAGCCAACCCCAGTTAAGTACACACCCTCTCACCACTACACAAGCAGCACGGGGCCACTCCTGAGAACAAAGGCAGGACTAATTCCTCCCTCTCACCAGCATGACCTGTTATTGCCCCAAAAGAAAAATTACTTACACACACAACAGAGAGAGAGAGAGAGAGAGAGAGAATGAACCTATTATGGGTCCTCATACCACTGTGAGGATAATACATAAGAATTGTTTTTCTCAACCTTCTCTAATCATGACCCCTCGAGCTTTTGTTTCCTTCCTGTGGCCCCCTTGTCCTACAGATAGGATACCTAGTCTTGTGCCACGGCCTCCCCCTTTATCCAATTTTCACCTGTGACTCACTTGTAATACTCTGGAAGCTGCCACCAGCCCCTGCCCTTAGAAAGGCTGCCTTAGAAAACTTAGGATTGGATCAAGAGACAGTACTCGAGCCTTCCTTTTCATGAAGTCTATTGCGTTCAATCGAGTCCCCATATGGTTCTCTGAGCCCCAACAGGAAATGATTCCTTACTGCAGAACCAGAAATAAGCCCTGAGCACCACCAGATGTGAACTGCAACTCCTCCCCCAAAAGAATAAAACTTCTGTCAGGGTCACACATCAATACTACATACTTTAGCCTTTAAACATCCCTAAAATGAAAAAGATACAACTAAATGCAATAAACCAATACTTTCAGATCTCATTTGCCTCAACATTAAGGGGGTAATACTGCTTAAAATGAGAATTTAACCTCAATCAATTTCCTTTTTTAAGTAACAAACAAGGGTCAGGGGATGACTCAAAGGTAAAAAAGCACCTGCCTTGCAAGTATGAGGATGCACTGTGAAAGGATATGAGAGCTCGTGGCTAGAACTCTGACCACCATTCCCTCCCCTCCCCCAAACAAGCAACACAGTCAAGTGTGCAAACAACACAATCTGATACGCAATCCTCAACAAACACTAACAGCCAAGCTAACACATCAACAGAGGAAAAGGGGGTAATAAAAATATATAACTGAACCCAGAGTAGTAGTAATCACACAGATGATTCTACAAGAACGTAGAAATCTTAAGGTAGTATGTTAAAATGTTTTACAAATGTTCAAGTACCCAATAAAGGTATCAGAATAAAAAA
This sequence comes from Sorex fumeus, assembly GCF_029834395.1. Taxonomy (NCBI): domain Eukaryota; kingdom Metazoa; phylum Chordata; class Mammalia; order Eulipotyphla; family Soricidae; genus Sorex; species Sorex fumeus. The sequence goes on along the minus strand of NW_026606179.1, from coordinate 800,535 downwards.
GAAAAAATCTCATAAGAACCCCACAGAAGGGATTAAAAGTGTTCTGGTCTGGGATTTTAAAATGATTCAAATCTGAACAACAAATGACTACCTTTAACTAACCTTTTCTTTCTAATACGTAAAAAATTGCTAAACACAAAGACTTGAAACGGCATTCAGAGACTGGCGAGAGAGTACAGCAGGTAGGGCGCTTTCCTGATACAGCAGATCCAGACTGGATGTGTCACATGGCAGGAGAAAAGGCAGGAAGGGAAGACTGCATTCAGAAGAAAGACTCATGTTACCAATGTTCAGAACGAGATTTTCCTGTAATTACCTACTCATACTATGAAGGTACCATTATCACAGAACTCATAAGGAACCTAACTAGTTTTTAAAGCTTTTCCTTAAAGATAAGATTCTCAGGAACCATTGCAACAGTACTGTGGGTGGGGCATTACAGCAGACCCAGGTTGGATCCCAAAATACTGCCTAAAGTAATTCTTGAGCCAGGAGTAACCAACTAAGCATCACCAAGTATGGCCCAAAACCAGCCAAACAAACTGATCATCAAAGGAGGACAGCTACTCTAACTTTTCATTATCTCTCAAATCCCAAATATGGGACACAGCTTGGCGGGTAGGGTCCTTGCCTTGTATGCAGCTGACCCAGTTTGATCCCAAGCACCACATATGGTCACCCACATCAATGTCCAGAGTAATCCCTGACACAGAGTAAGGAGTAAACCCTAACCATCACTCTAGTCACAAAAAGGGGGATGTTTGTTTGTGTGTGTGTGCCTGTCTGTCTGTCTGTTACTGGGTAACAACAATCACTTACAAGGTAGTCTCACGAGTACCCAAAAAAATAAGTTAAATTAGAAAACCCCTGAGACACATGGCATGTGTGCTGAAGAAAAAAAAAAAAACAGAGAAGACAGTGCATAGGAGAATCCAAAATAATCAACAGTTATTTACTCAAAATCATGACAAGCAAAGGTTAAAAATATCAACTGAAACAGCAATGGTTTTAGCTCACTACAGAAATGAATAAAAAGAGGTCGTACTGATGGAGCCAGTGAAATAGTACAGTGGGTAAGGTTCTTGCCTTGTACATGGCCAACCTGGGTTTGATCCCAGAGAGAAAAGAGATAAAGGAAATTTTAATTTTAAAACAAAATAAGAAAAATTAAGAAAACTTACTATTCATCATGCCATTTCCTCAAAGTTATGGAAGACTAATTTCGTATTAAAATGACCACGGGGAAGAGGAACACTAGTACAGCAAGTAAGGGCACTTACTTTGCACGAGGACAACGTGAGTTCTATCCCAGGCACCTCATATGCACCCCAGAGCCCTGCTAGGAGTAAGCCCTGAACACCACTGGGTGTATCCCGCCCACCGCCCACCACCCATCAAACTAAAACCAGCAACAGAAACAACCCCTCCCCCAAAAGTGAGATCAACAGTTCAGTTCCTGTCACTACCACATGTGCTAAGCATTATTTCTACATCTCCATCATAATCCCAGCACTAAAAGCAATTTCCAGCTGCACCAGTATCAGGTATAAGTACCACAACTAAAATGTGTGCATATCCTAGCAAACAGTACACACACTGGCAGGCACTGTTACTAAAAATGACAGGCCATCACCACAGCTACCCCAGGCAATCACTATCATAATATGCCAAGCACAACGGTTAAGAAGAAAAATGCACGTGTCCTGCATGCTCCAGGCCCGAGTTTGATCCTGGCATCATAAAGCACCTGGACTATCATGAGTATGACCCTGGAGAGTCATCTCGAACATTCCTTAGAAGTGCCATCCCACACCCACAATTTTAAAACAAGGGAGAAGGTAATGACTCAAAGGGTTGGAGCACATACTTTGCTTGCTTGAGCACTGGTTCAATCCCCAGCACTTGCACAGTACTCTAAGAACCCCAAAAGTGACTACCGAGCACCAAGTCAAGCCAGGATTAGCCTTGAAGCACCACCAGTGTGGCCCCAAAACAAAACAAACGAAAACTTAAAACGCAGTGTAACCACTGGCAAGCATGTTTGAGTAAAAAAGTACACCACAGCAAGAACCAAAACTAAATGTGGGAATACCATGCCCTGGGGTATGAATGTTGCCCAATCATCAAAACAATGCAAAGGCAAGGGGGAAAGAAAAAATACCAGTAACTTAAAATACTTAATTTTTTTTAATTAAAAATACTACTACAGTATATAGTAGTATTAAAATAACACTACAGTATAGGAGAGCGAGCGCAGCAGTAGGGTGGTTTGCCTTGCACGCGGCCAACCTGGCCAGCCCGAGTTCAATTCTTCCGCCCCTCTCGGAGAGCCCAGCAAGTTACCAGAGTATCTCACCTGCACGGCAAAGCCTGGGAAGCTGCCTGGGAAGCTAGCTACCCATGCCATATTTCAATATTCAATATGCCAAACACAGTAACAAGTCTCACAATGGAGACATTACTGGGCCCGCTCAAGCAAATCAATGAACAATGGGAGGACAGAGCTACTACAGTATAGTGAAAATTCAATGGATAGGGTGCTTGCCTTGCACATGGCTTACATTCCATACTGTGCCCTAAACCTCTTGAGGAGTTATCCCTGAGCACCACTGGATGCGACTCAAAAACAAGAGAAAGAAAAATCAAAAGCCAAATAAATAGTAGCAGGGATAAGATGTTTGTCTTGTATGAGGCCAATCCCAGTTCAACCTCTAGTACATGGGTCCCTGAGCACTACTGAAAGCAACCACTGAGCACTGCAAGAGAGACCCCCAACAAACAAAAGAACAAAGCTATAGGATACTATTTCAAAAGGTGCTATAGACAGAAAACTGTAACACAAGTCAGAACTAGAGAAACTCAAAAGAGGAAGCACTAAGGTTGAGCCAAGAATCAGAAATAAAAGGAAAACTAAATTACAAAGTATACAAAACAAATGGTCATAACACATGCACTAAGTTGTTAAAGGAAAATTTTAACTGAAATGGAATTAAAATCTTCACTTTGAAAGACTTCATTTTGAAAAGTTAAAGAATGACAAGAGGTTCACTGACTAAAGCAGCTGCCTTGCAAGCCTGAATTAATTTTTTAACTTGTGTGGCCACAAGTTAAATCTCCAGCACCATACCAGATGCCTGAATGTGAGCCCAGTAGCTCTGTTTGGAATTCTCCAAACCATCAGTGACCCCTGAGCACAAAGCCAGGAGTAAGCCATGTGCACAGCTGAGTGTGGTCCAAACATCAAAAGAACAAGAGATAAAGAGTACAGAATGAAGGACACTTGCTTTACAAGCGACTGACCTGGATTCAATTCCCAGCATCCTATATGGTCCCCCAAGCATCACCAGGAGTATTCCTGAGCAGTCAGGAGTATCCGCTGAGCACACACTGGGTGACCCCAAAACCAAAACAATACATATTTATAACATGATAAGAACTCTCAAAACTCAGAAGAAAAACCACCCAGGGCTGCAGCAACAGTACAGCAGGGAGGGGGCTTGCCATGTATTCGGCTGCCCCAGGAATTTGATCCCCCAGCATCTCCTATGGTTCCCCCAAGCCCTCCCCAGTATTAATTCCTGAGTGCAGAGGCAGGAGTAACCCCTGAGCATCAGCAACTACTGTGGCATAAAAGCAAAAACAAAAGAGAAAAATGCACAGCTTGTAAATGGGCAAGATTAGAATAATCAATTTACCGAAGAGGAACAAATAGCAAAAAGATATAAAGAGACTCAATACCATTCATCATTAGGGAAATGCGAATTAAAACCACTATGTAATATGTACCTGTTAGTATGGTTAAAGCAAAAGTAACTGGCCATAATAAATGTTGGGAGAGACTCATAAATCTCTATGGGGATCAATAAGCTGCAGAGATGCCGCTGGACCCCACGCAGGTCAAGTTTCATCCAGGGCAACCCAGAGGAGGTTGAGTGAGCCCACCCAAACAGACCCCAGGCAGCCAAAAACCTCCAGAACCCAATCGCCGCCATGCTCGCAGCATATCTCTACAGGCTCAAGACGAACCTCATACAGAAACGAACACTGAAAACCTCAGGACTATGGGTTTTGTGACAAAATCTCCAGGTTCTCACAAAGTCGGGGATGGGCAACCTCTCCCCATTCCCCTGTTCTTCCAGGAGACTCGCAGTCATGCTAGTCATGCTCTCTGGCCATACACATTCACTCAAATAAACCCCGAAAGAGAACAACAAGCCAGAGATACTTCCAAACCCCTAAGTCACCATCAAGTTAAAAATTAAACTCCAGCTGTATCGCCCCACTCAAAATATTAGAATTCCTGGAGCATGCAGCTGCATTTAAAGCCACATGACATCTCCTACTCTACACCACTGATATACCAGGAGTAACAGACCACATTGGACAGGGTATAAAGTGAAGGCAAACAATCTTGATTAAGAAAATATTAACACACAAGGTTTTTCCTGTAACAACATGCTAGTAATCTCTTACACAACGGTTCAATTGCTCCAGGGTAATAAAACAATCGTCACACACCTTCTAAGGAAATCTTTTTTGATCGTTTTTGGCGAATTATTCATAACAACCAATACAAAATCAATTATTTAAGGCCTGCTATTGAGGCTGGCTTGGGTGGTGGTTTGGAAAATTGGAGATAATGGTGGTGGGAAGGTGTAACGGTGGTGGGATTGGTGTTGGAATATTGAATGTAATAAATCATCATGAACAACTTTAAAAAATAATGTTGGAAACAATGTGAAGAAATGAATAATTGAATGGAATTCACTCTGAACAACTTGACAGTATCTTTAAAAGTTCATCTGTGGTTAAGATAATGTCCTGTATGCAATCTACCCTGGTTCGATTCTAGCACCTCATATGGTCCTCCGAGCACTGTCTGGAATCACCTCTGCACACTGCTAGATGTGACTTAAGCCACTCAATTCCCAAATTAAATATAAGTTCAACATACAGGGGCCAGAGTGAGCAACAGTACAGTGGGTACTTGCCATACATAAGGCCAACCAACCCATGTTCAATCCCAAGTACCATATATGACTCTGCCCCATCCCCCACACCTCCAGGAATGATTCCTGAGTGCAGAGCCAGAAGTAAGTCCTGAGCACTATTGAGTGTGGCTCAAAACCACGCAGGAAAAGTTCAATATGTAGGTAGGGTTTAAAAAGAAAAAAGTAAGAAGTTTCTATTAGATAGATGCAGCCGTTCCAAAAGCCAAAATAATACCTCTATCAAAGAGCACAGGAGTCAAGATGCTTGCCAACTCTCATTAAATCCCCAGCACTTCACGGTGTTTACTCTGACCTCAACTCTAAGCCAGAAAAAAGATCATCAACTGATATTTCATTCATGTGAAACAAAGAGCCAAAGGAACGTACAAAACAAACCCTTAAGACTAACTGTAAAACTGAGGTTACCAGAGAAAGTGGAAGCAAAGGATAAAGGGAACCCAATAAACTAGTGTGGCAGGACACTGGTATTTTGGTGGTGAGACTAGTGTAACAACATACATTCAAAATGAGTGAACTGTACTCCTAAACATATACACTGTGGTAAATTATTTTGTAAAAGGCATAAGCTGTTAATACACACTCAGGAAATACTGCTCCTACGCATCTTGCCTAAAGTACCTACTGAAGAATGAACTTCCACAATATATTATTCCTGTAGCTTGTCAAATCTCCAACTGGGGCTCTGGGTCTCCTGATCAACACCAGTTTTGAGCACCATCCAAAAACCCCTCCCCCTCCCCATTCCCTTGAATTTCAACTGGAGAGAGTTCTACAGGGTGGAACAGATTTTTAAAGCAGGAGTTCTGGGTTCAATCTAAGGCAATACATGGACCTCATAAGCACCACGAGGAAGGACCCCCCCACCCCCCCACCAGCAGAATCAGGTGTGACAAACCTCACCCACACACACCCCATTGTATTTTCAAAGAGAAAACTCTCCCCACACACACCCATACTGAATTTTCAGACCTGAATTTTCAGGCCCTGAGCAGGTTCCAGAATTTTGAAAAAGTTCAGCAGATAGAAAGCCTCCCTTTTAAGCATATGGTCCCAAATTCAATTCCTGGTGCCACACACACTAAATATAATTCTGATCTGCTGCCTGCAAGTCCCATCATCACAAGTGATTTATAGTCACAGCCTGTGGTTCAGGTTAGAGTACCACAAAGAGGCCACCCAGAAGCACTAGTAACTAAGATATGAGCACCACAGACACCACTACCCCTGGAGAGCATGACAACCAGAGCAGGCGCCTCAACAAAAGAATGTGGCTACCAGCTACCATCGTACAATCACTGCAGTAAAGTAGTACAAACCTCAGTGAGCACCAGGGCTGCGTGTGAGCACTGTAAGCTGATGTACAACCCCGGCGACAAGCACCACAGTCAAGTACTCGTGGCCACTGCTCTATCAAGAATAAGAGTAGGCCAGAGAGACAGTACAGCAGGGACAGTGCTTGCCTTAAACACGGACGATGTGGATTCAATCCCCAGCATCCCATATGATTCCCTACACTCCACCTGGAATGAGAATCAGGTGCATATTCTGATCATCGCTGGATGTGATTCCAAAAAAAAGGAGCAAGGTCAAATGAAATTTTTTAAAAAGCTGCAAATAAAACTCATTAAGTATGTTTGTCTTCTATTTTTTTTCGGGGGGGGGGGCCGCAGTTTACATAGCTGTGCTCAAAGTCAACATCAAGGATCTGTCTAGTGGTGGAGAAAGGATGGGAAGGGAGGCAGGTCATACCAGGAATTAAACCCTGGCCATTCATCTGAGCCACATTCCCACTCCCTCATCAAATGTTTACATCCATGACTAAGGGGTGTTTGAAGTTCCGGTTGAAAACTACCGTGTAGGTTTTTATTCAGTATATAATAATGTGCATTTGGAGGCCAGAGAAATAGAACAGCGGGTAGGGTACTTGTCTCACTTGTGACCAAAGTAGATTCAATCCCTGAGCAAAGAACTGGGAGTAGGGCCTAGACACTGACAGGTGTGACCAAAGATCAAACAATACAACAACATGCATTTTTTACTTAGCACATAATTCACAAAAGTTAGAAACTGTTCAACTTCAGTAATATGTTCAAAGTGTCATATTTAAAAAAATAGTAAATCATGGTCAAATGACAAATCACGGTCCTCCCGTTGTTCATCGATTTGCTCAAGCGAGCCCAGTAACGTCTCCATAGTGAGACTCGTTGTTACTGTGTTTGGCATATTGAGTACGGGCAGGCGAGATACTCTCAGTAGCTTGCCGGGCTCTCCGAGAGGGGCGGAGGAATCGAACACGGGTCGGCCATGTTGGCTCCATGCAAGGCAGACGCCCTACCGCTGTGCTATCGCTCCAGCCCAAAATAGTAAACTTTTCAAAATAAGGTTAAAGATAATTTAGGGATTGTTTTAGACAATCTCCATCTCTGTTTAGTATTCTATATCTTGGACTCTTTTTCCTAATGTTCCCCATCAGCAATTTAGAATTTTAGAAAAAAAAGAAGTAATTTTAGTAAAGAAAAGTTGTTTCAATGCACACTTATTTTTTCTACAACTTCCTCCTAAGGACATTTACTTACAATTTTAATATCTGCTTGAAGTCAAAATACCAATCTTAGGGCCGGAGAGAGAGTACAGTTGGGTAAAGTGCGTGCTTTGCATCTAGCTGACCCACACTCAATCCCCAGCACTGTATGTGGTCTGTGAGAATCACCAGAAGTGATACTTGAACAAAGGAGCCAAAAGCAAGCCCTAAGCACCTCTAGGTGTGGTCCAACTCCCTCACACTGCCCCATGCAAAAGGCCAGCATCAAACCAACTAACTGTCTTAGCAAAATCTTCTTGGTTATCAATTCCATCATCTGGAGGAGGGGGATATGGGGGAGCTGAACCACAACCAGCAATACTTGGGGGTTACTCGGCTCTGTGCTCACTCCCAGAGGTACCAGGGGGCCATGCAGCACTGAGAATCAAATTGGAGCCAGTCACATTAATCTCTGTACTCTCTCTCCAGCTCATGCATTAATGAGTTCTTGCTTAAAACTATGAAAGATGCTTAAGGAACAATTCTGCATCCCAGCTCTGAATTGCTGTTTATTCTTGTTGTAATCTCAGAAATCAAAGCTCAAGCAGGCTATAAATGGATGAGATAAAACATCAAATTTCAGTATCAAAAGTTGTGTTTATAAAAATGAATCGGGATAGGGTCAGACATAGTACAGCGGGTAAGGTGCTTGCCTTGCATGCAGCCGACCCGGGTTCGGTCACCGGCACCCCATATGGTCCCCCCAGCACTTTCTGGAAGTGATCCCTGAGCACTGAGCCAGGAGTGGCCCAAAAAGCAAAACAAACCTACTGAAAGAGAATCAGGGGCAGGAGAAAGCACACAGGCTACTTGGGCTGAGCACAAGCTCTGCATGCAGGAGGCCAGGGTATCCCTGACACCAACTGGTCTGCCAGAACCTCTAGGATTGAGCACAGACCCTTACCTTACCTTAATGTACCTACACACACACACAGCCACGTGTAGCCCAAAAACTGTACTTTAAGTTTTTAAAACAAATCAAAGGCTAAACGAAACCAAAATGTATAAATACCAGTTGCCTGAACAAGTCTTTTTTTGTGCGTGTATTGTGGGGGCGCTTCACACCCACACCCAGTGGTATTCAGATCTTACTCTTGGCTCTGTGCTCAGGGATCACTACTGGAGGGCTCAGAGGACCTTATGAGGTGCTGGGGACTGAACCTGGTTGGCTGCATGTGAGGCAAGGCCCTGCCCCCTGTGCTGTCATTCCAGCCCTGAACAACAAATCTTAAGTATTTTTGAAATTCTACAAAGAACCCTCCACAACTAGTTCTTTTAATACGATCCCCTAATGGGAGAGGGTAGATTTTAAAGTCCTCTATCAGAATGCAGCTGTCCAGAAAATAAGGTTAATTTTTTCTCACATCTTGACAGTCCAGTCAGGCTACTAAAACACTTTTAGAATAAACTCTTTATATATTCACAGCCAAAGTATCTTATCAAAAGGAAAGACAATGTGCAGCTGATAAGCTGAATTAAAAAGTTTCAAGTATTGTTCTAATGGTTTGATACAATCTTTATCAAAACTGTGAAAGTGAAGCCGGAGACTACAGGGTAGGGCACTTGCACAAGGCAAGCCTGGTTTGATCCCAGCACCCCCTCCCAACCTCCCCCATCCCACCTTGCCAGAAGCTCAGAGCTAGGAATCAAACTTTAAACTCACTCAACCCCTCCCAGGAAAGTGGGGAAAAAAAAACCACTTAAAATGAATTGCTTTTTCCTCTTTAAGAGAAATGTAATGAATGAGTAAAGGAGCAATTAGCAAATTTAAAAGAAATAGTGTCAACCTCAGCATTACTTTAGAAAGTTGGCACCTAACAATTTTTAAACTTATTTCTATGAATGCCAGTTATTTGCATCCTCGTTTAAATCAAAATGTTCAGAACAGGTGTACTTCTACAAAGAAGTTTCATTTTTTAAACTTAGTAGAACCATGAGATTGAATGTCACACGGCCAGATTTTAAAACTGCTTCTTAACAAAGTATTAAAAATGCAGCTCGTCTACATGACCATTCAATGGGAGTTCGTTTTTCCTTTCCAAAGTTAGGTAAGATGTTAAAAGGCTATAGTACAACCATAGCAAATCTTGTAGGAAATCAACATACGCTAAGCAAGCAAAAGTAGGATGCATCACTTACTGAAAGCCTACGCTTATTAAGAGAGCAAGAATTCTTAACTAGACAAGGGAGCCAAAACAAAAACCACCTTATAAACACTGCACTCAAAATAAAAATTAAAAAAAAAACCACTTTCATCTAGCTGCTCTCCAGCCCCTACTCAAAAGGAAATCACCAAAGCTGTGATGTTTGGGAAACAACTCATGCCACACAAACCATACACACACACACACACAAAAAAAAAAACAAAGCGGAATATTCCTCGAGAAAATAGCCCTAACTCATAATGTAAGTTTCAGATTGACAATACTTGGAAATAAATAAAACCCTGAGCATATGTAATAAATTTGCTATCCTAGAAAGTTTACAGGACAGGCAAAAAAAAAAAATTGTAACATCTGGAATTTGTCAGATAAAAAACACCCCGAGTCCTCAAGAGAAATAGAAGTGGCACTTCAAACACCCACATGTAAAATAAAAGTGAATAAAGGAGAGAATGAGAAAATAACCAGCAACAAAAGAATCGGAAACAGGACCAAAGCCACAAAATTCTGGGAATAAGTATTTCGCTGATGCTAAGGGTCAATGAAAAAGGCATCTTTTATTTTTCCCCCAAGCTAAAAAAAAAAAAATTGAAAAATCTAAGTATTCCGAAACGGACACTCGTAACCAATTTCTGAAACACGGAGCATGCCCGAAGCCGGCGAAGCTTGCGTGCGCGCTCGGAGGGCGGCCCGGGGCTGACCCTTTCCCCAGCCCCCGGCCCTCCTCGGGCCACCCCGGGCCGCGGGAGACGAAGGGGGGGGAAGGGGGAGGGGGCTCGACTCACATCGTCTCTCCGGTCTTGGCGACGTGACAGAGAAACTGGTCCAGCACTGGGCACACTTCCTTCTTGCCCCTCTTCTCGAAATCTGCGAAGGAAGAAAGGCAGACGCCAAGCGCTCAGCATCCCGCCCGGCTCCGCGCGCGGCGGCCCCCCGCAGACAGTGCTCGGAGGCCCGGGGCCGACTCCCCCCGCAGCCCCTCCCCCTCGGCCGGGCCGCGGGTTCGAGCCTAGAAACCCCCGCCTCCTTCCCCCACCCCACCCGCGACGACAACAACAAGGTCACGGGAAAACCCAAAAAACAAAAAAACACCCGCCGCTTCGGCACGTCCGAGCAGGACCCGGGGCCGCGGCCGCCGGCGCCAAGTTGCGCGGAGCCCGATTTCCCGCAGCCTGTTGCGCGGGGCGGGGGAGGAGGAGGGGGCGGCGCGGGCGACCCTCGGAGGCGGGCCCGGGGGGGGGGGGGGGGACGCCCGCCCGCCCGCCCCCAGCCCCGGGTCCCCGCGGCGTCCCGGCGTCCCGGCGGCGGCGCGGGCCCGGCTCCCCTCCCCCGCCGGACGCGGCGGCCCACACAAAGCCCACGGCGCGGCGGCGGCGGCGGCGGCGGCGCTGCCCACGGGGCTGCCCTCCCCCGGGGCGGAGCGCGCCGCCGCGCCCGGGAGAGCCAGGCCCGCGCGGGGCGCGGCGGGGCCGCGGCGGCCGCCCACCCCCTCCCCACCTTTCAGCGCCTCCAGCAGCCTCTCGACGTCCATGGCTTCCCGGAGCCGCCCGCAGCCTCGCCTCGTCCGCCGCTCGCCCGGGGACCGGACCGCCTCCCCCCACCCCCCCGACGCCCTCCCCCTCCCTCGCACACACTCCGGCACGTAGGCGACGGGGGAGGGGGGCACCGAAGGGAGCCGGGGGAAGCGAGCGAGAGAGCGAGACCGAGCGGGCGAGCACCTCCCGAGCCGCTACCACCAGCCCTCCAACATGGCGCCCGGCACGTCACCGCGCGCACGTTCCCGCCGCCGTCCTCGCGCCCGCCGCGCGCCGGCCCGGGCCCAGGGCGCGTGCGCGGGGAGGCGGGGCGCGGGGGCGGCCCCGCGCGCGCAGGTGGGGGCGGGCGCGCGCCTGCGCGGTGCCGGGGAGCGCTGCGGAGGGCTGCGGGGCGCTCGGCGCTTTGGAGCGGGCCGGGCTCCGGCTCCTCCACCTCCCGGACCTCGCTTGAGCGCCTAGCTGGTTGCCTGCGTGCTGGGGTCTCCAGCTGTCCGAGGAGGGCGCTAGTGCCCATCGCCCTGCAAACTCGCCTTGAGAATGAAGTGGCCTCTGTACACATGCAAAAATACCCCGGGCGCGGGGAGACGGGGAGGAGGGCGGGCTCCCTCTTCTTACGGGGAACTAATTCTTCTCCTGTCGGAATCCCCGGTTCAGTCTCCTACAGTACCGCCTGGTCCCCTCAAGCGCCGTGAAAGCAAATCCCGGCATTGCCAGGTGGGCTCCCCTAGATGAAAAACATTCTGTTACTAATAATCGTAGCAGAAGACCTCGGAGGTTCTTCCATCGTTCTTCACCGATGCACCCTTGAATAGAAGAAATGAGAATCGCAAAGTGGTTCAGAATACAAAGGGGGGAGTCACCTGGATTCAAAACCAAACTCAGGACCAGAGAGGGGAGGGGGGTCTTGTTTGCCGCCCACCTGGATTCTATCTAAAGCATCCCATAGGGTCCCCTGAGCCCAGCCAGGAGGGACCGCTGAGTGCAAAGCCAGAGAAAGCCCTGAGCACAGTCTATGTGGCCCAACACCTCCCACCTCCCCCCCAAAAGAACACCCTAAGCTCAATAAATTTACTCCCTCTATGAGCCTGGACTAGTTACTTAGATTCACTGAGCCTTCCTATCCCACGTAAGTGGATTTTGTGGAAAAATTAGTGAGACTTGAAGGGCCAATGGGAGGCCTTTACCACAGTGCCTATAGCTGCTCTTTTTGTTGTTTTTGGTTTCTGCCACAGTCAGAAATGCTCAGGGCTTACTCCGACTCTGTACTCAGGGACCACTCCTAGAAGCCCCAGGCCTCTGGGCCATATGCGTGGCGGAGGACAAGAGGGGCAGGGAAATGGAACCCGGGTGGACCAGATGCAAAGCAAATACCTTACCTGTGTACCTCTCTCTGGGGACTCTCTGGGGAAGGTTAGGGGGGCACACCTGGCAGTGCTCAGGACTGATTCCTGGCTCTGTGCTCAGGGTCACTTCTGATGGCCTCGGGAGACCATATAGAGTACTGGAGATTGAACCCCTCAGCTGCATGCAAGGCAAACACCCTACCTGTTGTACTATTGCTCCAACCCCTAGAACGGCTGTTGTGCTTTGGTTTGGTTTTAGGACACACCCAGCAATGCTCAGGGGTTATTCCTGGCTCTGCACTCAGTAATTACTCCTGGATGTGCTTGGAAGACCATACAGGATTCTGGGGATTGAACCCAGGTTCACTGCATGCAAGGCAAGCACACTAACCAGTGTACTATCTCTCTGACCTAGAACTGCTATTTTTATTATTACTGTTTTGATTCTTGAAGTGGGCAGGTGTTAGAGAAGGCATGAAACTCTTCCTCAGAATGTTTCCCAAATGGGAAAATGGAGGTATAGCCAGCTAATGGCAAAGCAGCACCAGAAGCCAACACATCTGATTCCGAGCCAGTATGTGGTCATTATTGTCTTCTCTTGTTTGTGGTAAAGGCCCTCCCGTTGATCGTCGATTTGCTCGAGCGGGCCCAGTAACGTCTCCATTGGAGACTTTGTTGTTACTGTGTCTGGCATATCGAATACTCTCGGTAGCTTGCCGGGCTCTCCAAGAGGCGGAGGAATCGAACTCGGGTCCGGCCATGTTGGCCGCTTGTAAGGCGAACGCCCTACACGCTGTGTGAGCATTTCCAAAAAAGTTTCCTTTCCAAAATTAAGAACAGGGCCAGAAAGTACATGCTTGCCTCACATGTGAGACCCCCAGTAGCTACCCAGCAGCATATATAGCCCCCCAAAAGAAAGGCCAAGAAGGATAGAAGGAGTTTCTCTTCTTTCTTTTTTCCTTTGTGTGTACACGTGTGTATATGTTTGTGTGTGTGTTTGGGGGCCATAACCAGTGGTGCTCAGGGCTTGTCTTGCCTCTGTACTCAAGAATCACTGCTGGAAGTATTCAGGAAACAGTATGCAGTGCCCAGGATCAAAGCCCGATTGACCATGTGCAAGACAAGAACCTTAACTCCTAAGCTATCTTCCTGGTCCCAAGAAAGCTATTTATTTTGTTTTTTGAGGTTCCACACCTAGAGATTTTGAGGACTTACTCCTGGTTCTGTATTCAGGGATCATCCTTTGCAGTGCTCAGGGTACCGTAGGTAGGTGCTAGGGATAGAACCTGCATCAGCTGCAGGCAAAGCAAGTACCCTAATCCCTGCACAATCTCTCCATCCCAGAAAGCTATTTCTTTTTTTTTTTTTTTTTTTTTTTTGGTTTTTGGGTCACACCCGGCGATGCTCAGGGGTTACTCCTGGCTCATGCACTCAGGAATTGCTCCTGGCGGTGCTCGGGGGACCATATGGGGTGCTGGGAATCGAACCTGTGTCGGTCATGTTGGCTGCGTGCAAGGCAAACGCCCTACCCGCTATGCTATCGGTCCAGCCCCAGAAAGCTATTTCTTGACTTGCATTAGAAGGTATATATTTGGACACAATCATTAAATCAGAATTAAATAAATCATAAACTCAGTTTCTGAGGAAGGGAGATTGGTCAAAATGGTGGAGCACCTGCCTAGCATACAGGAGACTCTGAGTTCCACCCCAAGTGCAGCTGGGTAGGCCCCTGGTGGCCCCTAAACACCACAGCACTCATGGAACACCGCTGGCAGAAGCAGTTTACATTATATAAAAACATAAATTAGGGGGACAAGGGGGAGAGTTCAGCAGTTAGCTTGCACGCAGTCAACCTGGGTTCAATCCCCAGCTTCTCATATAGTCCCCTGTGCACTGCCAGGAGTGATTCCTCAGTGCAGAGCCAGGAGTAACTCCTGAGTATCTCCAGGTGTGGTCCCACCAAAACACAAAAAAATGTAAATAAAATAAGCCAAGAGTTATAGTCCAGGGCTTAAGGTGCTCACCTCGCATATTACTGAGCCTAGTTCAATCTCCTGTCCCCCCTAAGAACAAAGCCAGGAGTAGTCCCTGAGCACTTCAGAGTGTGACATAAATCACACACACACACACACACACACACCCCAAATAAACTCAGTAGCTAGGTTTTTCTTTTAAAAAATTTTTTTTTCATAAGGTTGTACGAGCTGAAAATGTATGAAGACGATAGAGAACTAATTAGTCCAAATTGGTGATTCCTGAGTGGGCAACTTGCAAGTAAGATAATAAAGAGAACACTGTAGGAACAATGTACACAAACACTCATCTGAAGACACAATTACCAAACACAACAGGATAATAACTATCCCAAACAAAAATTTAAATCAGATTTTTGTACTTTAAATAGTAGTCTCGTGAGACATGAGACCTCAAGAAATTGAGTTAAAACTCAATACTCTTCCTCTCCACAGAAATCTTTAGTAAAAGGTGAAAGATTTATATGATCTGAAGAGAAAACAGAGTTGTACTAGGTTTTTCAATAACCTTCAGTTCTTCAAACACACTAGCCACTTCTATACCATATAACAAGGAAACAGAAAATTCCATCACAAGACATTCTTTTAGATCACTCAGTTAGAGAACATAGCAGGCTTCTTTCTTCCCCCTCACTTGTCGGCTGCTCCCATCATTTGCGGATGCTTCTATTTCCAGACACTGAATCAGGTCTGACTCAGGAGGCAGAGTACACAGAGCAATGACTGCCCGAGGGAATCAGGGGAGGTGTCCCTAAGGAAGTAGTGTTTAACTTGGGACCTGAATTAGGAGAAGGCAGTCAAGCAAAATGAAGAGGAGGTGGTTTCAAACAGAAAACCCAGAGTTGTACCATTTTGAAATGAAAGAGAAGGGCTAGGTGGGTTCTGAAGAACCGTAAGAAATTTAATCTGGGGGCTGGAGCAATAGTACAGCGGGTAGGGTGTTTGCCTTGCACGCAGTCGACCCGGGTTCGATTCCCAGCATCCCATATAGTCCCCTGAGCACCGCCAGGGGTAATTCCTGAGTGCGGAGCCAGGAGTAACCCCTGTGCATTGCCGGGTGTGACCCAAAAAGAAAAAAAACTTGAGTCTGTTGGAGCAGAAAGTGATAAAGTGATTGCCTCGCATGCAGCTGACCCTGGTTCAATCCCTGGCACCACACTTTGTTCCCCCGAGTCCTGCCAGGAGTGGTCCTTAAACACAGAGTAGGAGTAAGTCCTGAGCACTACTCGGTGTGACTCAAAAGCAAGAAATAAAGAAATTTATCTCCCAGGGTCAAAGAGTGGACTTGGTACAGGGGTTAAGGCACTTGCCTTGCATGTGACTAATCCTGGTTCAATCCCTGGTATTGTGTATGGTCCTCTGAGCACTGCCAGGAATGATCCCTGAACACAGAACCACAAATAGCCCCTAAGTACTTCCAGATATGGCCCAATCACCTCCCTCACCATGCTCAGACAAACAAATTTAGTCTACCATATGCTGAAAATGTTAACAGTGAAGAAGCAGGGCCGGAGTGATAGCATAGCAGGTGGGCACTAGACTTGCATGTGTCCGATCCTCTGCACTCCATATGGTCCCCCACACCCTGCCAAGAATGATCCCTGAGTGCAGAGCCAGGAGTAAGCCCTGAGAACTGCAAAGTGTGGCTCACCCTCCGAAAAAAAAAAAATAGTAGTGAAGAAGCAAGAGATGAGACTGAGAAACCATTTCCTGTAGTCCATTGCTTCTTTTGTGCTGTTATGTCAATGAACATATGTGTCTGCATTGGATTATTAGAATGAAAATTGAAATAATTGTGATACATAAAAACAGGTTCAGAGAGTAACGGTTCAGTTTAATACATGAGTTTCTAGAGTTATAAAATTGGTTGCAAAACTTATCCTACTAGTGTTTTATTTGATCTCTGAGACCTTTGGTAACTAAAATTTCGAGAGCTACTTAGCAAGAAGGGCTGGAGCAATAGCAAAGTGGGTAGGACGTTTGCCTTGCACGCAGCAGACCCAGGTTTGATTCGTCCATCCCTCTCAGGGAGCCCAGAAAGCTACCAAGAGTATCCCGCCTGCACGGCAAAGTCTAGCAAGCTACCCATGACATATTTGATATTCAAAAAACAATAACAACAAGTCTCACAATAGATATGTTTCTGGTGCCCACTCGAACAAATCGATGAACAACAGGAGGACAGTGCTACAGTGCTATTGCTTCTTTGGAATTCTTCTCTTGCCAGCATGCATTCCCAGCATCTGTGACTGCAACAGCAATGCCATCAGGCACAGTGAATGTGAAGGTTGGCTTTATATATGTGTTGTGGGTTGTGCCATCAAGGTTCATGCAAATCACAAATGAATTTCTCAGAACCTACTTTGTGGTTAAGGGACACATGAATACAACCATTTCTTAGAAAAAGACCAGTATAAACGTGACAGCCTCCAAGATTATTCCTTAGTGGTCTATGTTCCATGAGATGCATACCCAAGTGAAGTCTTCTCCTCTACAATGAATGAGAATTGTTCTGTTTTAACCAGAGTGGGGATGATGTAGCTTTGCAGCAAACTATATATTTTGTATGCGTGAAACCTGGATTCAATGTTCAGCAGCATCAAAAAAAAATGTGGGGGAGGGTAGTTTACTGGGCTGAGAATATTCTTTGTTTGCAGGAAGTCTGGGTTTGATCCCCAACACCACATGGATGTTTGGTCCCCAAGCACCACCAGCAGTGACCCTACAGTACAGTTAGGAGTAACCCCTGGGCACTGATGACCCCCCAAACAAAAAAGCAATGACAACAACAAAAGATTCTGTTTCGGGTATGGCATTTGACTTGAGGTTCGGTCATAAAAGGTAAGCAGCTTCTGCATTTGGCTCTGGGGTTGCCTGATGGGGAAGAAGCCAGCTGCCATGTCATAAAAACATTAGAACATCTCTGTAAAAAGATCCGAATAGAAAAGTATGGAGGCCTGGAAAGTGAGCCTTTCAGCCATATACCATCCTTCAGGTACCTGCAGGTTCCACTGGTCTCTGTAACAGACATAACCTCAGGAGGAATCCCAAACCACTGCCACTCATTTAAGACATTTTTTAATCCCTGATACAGAGAAACTATGAACAATGACAAATGTGTATTGTAAATTCCAAGATGAGAGGAAGAGAGTACAGGGATAAAGAACAATGTGCATGCTTTGTATGCAGCCATCCCCTATTGGATTCCTGGCACTGCATATGGTTCCCTAAGCATCGCCAGGGGAGACTCCTGAGCACAACGCCAGGAATAGTCCCTGAGCACCACCAGTTGTGACCCACTCACTGCTCTAAAATGCTGAGATAAGATGCTATGCTAGATAATGATTATAACAGGTGAGAATATTAGATGAAAATAAATACTAGAAACACTAGTATTTATTGATTTTTGTCGTGTGTCTAGCAGTCTTCTAGGCAGTTTGTTGAAATATTATAATTATTGCAAAAACCCCACGAGATAGGCAATATCATTATATTAATAGAGGAGAAAATTAGTGTGAACTTGAACTGACTTACCCTAGGTCACACAACCATATAGACAAGTGACTGACCCATAATTCAAACCTAGATTTATGCCAGAATCCTTGAACACTTGGTTGAATTCAGTAAGTTTATAATCTGGAGAGATCATGTACATATGAACCCCAAAGTCAGAGAGAAGCAAGTGTGCAAATCAAATCAAGTGGTTAGGGGTCTCTGACATCCTTCCAAACAGGGCTGAAACTTCCTTTAAAAAGATGGGTCGGTAGCAATACCACTCCTGGGAATATATGCCAGAGAGGCAAAAAAAGTATAGTCGAAGTGACATCTGCACTTGTTTGTTCATTGTAGCACTCTTTACAATAGCCAGAATCTGGAAATAACTTGAGTGCCCGAGAACAGATGACTGGTTAAAGAAACTTTGGTACATTTACACAATGGAGTACTATGTAGCTGTTAGAAAAGATGAAGTCATGAAATATACATACAAGTGGTACAATATGGAAAGTATCATGTCAAGTGAAATGAGTCAGAAAGAGCAGGATAGACACAGAAAGATTGCATTCATCTGGGGAACATAAAGTAACAAAATGGGAGACTAACACCCAGGAGTGGCCGAGATTAGTACCAGGAATTTTGCTCCATGACTTGGAGGCCAGCCACATGTGCTAAGGGAAAAGGAAGCTCAGATAGAGAAGGGAGCACCAAATGAAGGGTGTTGGGAGGATCCTCCCAGGATGGGAGAAGCATGCTGAAAGTAGACTATAGACCAAACATGATTGCCACTCAATGCCTCTCTTGCAAACCACAGGACCCAAAAGGAGAGAGAGAGAGGACAAAAGGGAATGCCCTGCCACAGAGGCAGGTTGGGATGAGGGGGATGGGGGGTGGGAGGGATGCTGGTACCTGTGGTGGTGGAGTATGGGTGCTGGTGGAGGGATGGGTACTTATCATTGTATAACTGAAACCCAAGAACAAAAATTTGTAAGTCTATAACTGTACCTCATGGTGTTTCACTAATAAAAATAAAATTTTTTAAAAAATTAAACCAAACAAACAAACAAACAAAAAAGATGGGTCGGCCTGCACCATCAGGGCAACCCGGAGGGGGGCGGGAGAGGCCCCTCCCCACCCCAAAAGAGCCATCCCCGGCAGCCAAAAACCTCCAGAACTCAACTGCCATCATGCTCACAGCCCTCTCCACATGCTGGGGTTGAGACTCCACCCATGAGTGAACTTACTCCTGAACGGCATAGCCGCATTTGTGGCCATGCAACATCCCATATTTAACACCACTAATAATTCAAGAGTAGCACACCACATTCAATGGGATTTAAAGTAGAAGGCAACCAATCTTAGGGGGAAATGCATTTTTACAGTAGATATAGATACATATATATATATATAAAGGCACACAGAAAAGAAAAAAAAACATACAAGGTGCAACCATTAACAACAACTCTTATAGAAGAGCTTAATGGCTCCTGGGTGAAATACAACAATCTTCCCACACTTCCTCTAAGAAACCTTTTTAGAATCATTTTTAGCAGAGTAGTTATAACAAGTAATACAAAATAAATTATTTCAGTTCTGCTTTGGGAGCAAGGGTTGGGATTTGGGATGGAAACATGTGAAACATGGTGATGGGAAGGTGTAATGGTGGTGGGATTTTGAATATTAAATGCAATCAAATATTGTGAACTACTTTATAAGAATCAAATGTTAGGCAAGAAAAATATATCAAGGGCATACAAATAGGAAAGAAAGAAGTCAAGTTATCACTATTTGAGGACGATATGATACTAAGAAAATCCTAAAGACTCTGCAAAAAAAAACCTCCTAGAAACAATAGGTTTGTATAGTAAAATGGCAGGCTACAAAATCAACACCCAAAAGTCTATGGCTTTCCTACATACAAATAATTAAAGAGAAAAAAGAGATATAAAAAAAAATCCCATTCACAACAGTGCCTCAGAAAATCAAGTACCTCGGAATCAGCTTAACTAAAGAGGTGAAGGACTTATACAAAGAAAATTACAAAATACTACTTCAAGAAATAAGAGAGGACACTAGGAAATGGTGACACATCCCCTGCTCATGGATAGGGAGAATTAACATTATCAAAATGGTAATACTCCACAAAGCACGATACAGACTTAATGTGACCCCTATAAGGATACCCATGACATTCTTCAAAGAAATAGACAAAATATTCCTGAAATCCATACGGAACAATAACCCCCCATGAATAGCTAAAGCAATCCTTGGGAAAAAGAAGATGGGTGGCATCACCTTCCCCAACTTCAAACTGTACTACAAAGCAGTAATTATTAAAACAGCATGGTATTGGACTAGAAACATCACAGACCAATGGAACAGCGTTGCATATCCATAAGACTCTCAAATATATGATTACTTAATCCTTGATAAAGGAACAAGAAATGTGAAGTGGAACAAAGAAAGCTTCTTCAAAAGTGGTGCTGGGAAAACTGGACAGCTACCTGCAAAAAAATGAACCCTGACCTCTGTCTAATGCTAGGCACAAAAGTCAGATCAAAGTGGATTAAAAGTGGATTAAAGACCTCAATATCAAACCTGAATCCATAAGATACATGGAGGAAAATGTAGGCATAACCCTCCATGACATTGAAACTAAAAGCATCTTTAAGGATGAAACATCACTGACAAAGCAAGTGTAAACAAACAAATGGGACTAGTTAAAATTAAGAAGCTCCCGAACCTCAAAACAAAAAAAACAAACAACAGTGACCAAAATATAGAGAGAGCCCACGGAATAGAAAAGAATATTTACCCAATACTCATCTGATAAGGGGTTAATATCCAGGGTATACAAGACACTGGTAGACCAGTACAAGAAAAAAACCTCCACCCCATCAAAAATGGTGAGAAGAAATGAACAGAAGCTGGGGGATATGGTGCTGCCAGCAGGTCAACCTGTACCTGTGGGGCTGGTGTATCAGAACCTGATGGTGCCTTCAGGCTTCCTGATACCCCAAAATTGCTCCTGTGCCCTTGGCAAGACCCCAACAACTTGGGGCCAAGTTTACCAAGAAATTAAATAGCCAAAAGTTTGGTATGGGGGAGCCATACCCACAAGCCACCTTTGGCCCAGCTGTACAAGCTCATTTACTGGCCATATTTCAGAGGCCCATAAATCTCGAAAGAGACCAGAAGCCACAGTTAGGGCCAGTGGCGTGGCACCCTATGGGCAAGTGGGTGTGCCCTGCAGGGCATATGCCAATAGTTTATTTCTCTGGAAAAGATGGAAACAAGGACCATGATCCAGAGACACACAAAGGAATCTCCAAACCAAGCAGCTTGCTGCAGAGATGCCTCCAGACTTTAAGCCAGGCCAGCTTCACAGGGGTGCCTCAGATGGGGGCAGGTGTCTCTCCCTCCACCTGCCCCCTAAAAGCCCCTGGCAGACACCAGCTTTCAGAACCCAGTGAGAAGTGTAGGTGTGTGGGTTCAGTGACAGCAATCTCTAGGTCTCAAGGGATAGGGGATATGTTGGTCCCTCTCATCCCTGCCATCCCCATGGGACCCTGGAGGTCATGCCCACAAACTGCCTCTAGCTGTAACATAAACTCCTTGGCAGCCATAATTCAGAGACACACAAAACAGTCTCCAAACAGAACAGCTTGCTGCAGAGATTTCTCCAAACCCTAATTATCTAAAATTTTAGAATTCCAGGAGCATGCAGCCGCTCTCGTGGCTGCACGAAATCTTATGTTATTCATAACAAGCAATACAAGAGTGTAGGGGAAGTTGTCTGCCATAGAGGCAGGGGGAGGGATGGGAAGGTGAGGGTTGCTGGGGACATTGGTGATAGAGGATGTGCACTGGTGGAGGGATGGGTGTCCGATCATTGTATGACTGAAACTCAAACATGAAAGCTTTGTAACTGTATCTCATGGTCATTCAATTTAAAAAGGGAAAAAAAGAAAATTTAATTTAAAAAATAAAATAAAAAGAGGGTTTGAGGTAGACACATAGTACAGTGGGTGGGATGCTTGCTTTGGATGCAGCTGACCTAGGTTCAATCCTTGCCATATGGTTCCTCGAGCATCCTCAGCAGTAAACCCTGAGTGCAGAGTCAGGAGTAAACCCTTAGCACCATCCAATGTGGCCCTCAAATTAAAATAAATTCACACATACTTACAAACATAAAATGAAGAGAAGGTTGGCGACAGAGAAATAGTACAGTAAGTGAAGTATTTGCCTTGCATGCAACTGACCTCTGATCTGGGTTCAATCCCTGGAACCCCCATATGATTCCCTGAAGGCCCACAGGAGTGAACCTGAGTGCAGAGCCAAGAGTGAACCCTGAGCACCACCGAATGTGCAGCCCTCCTCCCAACACACCACACACACACACACACACACACACACACACACACACACACACAGAAAGACAAAGGAAAAAAAGGGTCTCCCTTGAAGACTAGGAAAGATTTTTCCAACAGAGAAAAGGCTTCCAGACAGAGGGCAAAAGGCATGCAAGGCCTTTCCTCACTGCACAGGACTTGCAGTCTGATGGAGGAGCTGGGCCTCAAATATCATACATCTGCAGGAAGACTGACAAGGGGAAGCCCACTGTGCAGAGTATGTGCAGGAGGAAACAGGTCTGGCCTTGGAGATGACACAGAGTAGAGGTAGAAAATGGAGATGAAAGAGAGAAAAGAGTTTCACTGGGTCAGAGAAAACACACCACCTCCGTATAACCCTGGAGCAACTAGAGTTTGACTCTCCCTCTGAGATGAGTGTGTTGAAAGAGATATGAGAGGACTGAGGAAAATTTCACCAAAACCATCTATAAGGGTTGAATAACAAGCAACAACTAGATTAAAATACCATTTACTACGAGACCAGAGCTATAGAACAGCAGGTTGTTGTGTGTGTGCGCGTACGTGCGTGCATGCATGCGTGTGTGGTGTGTCAGGAGGAGGGCTGCACATTCGGTGGTGCTCGGGGATTCACAAGACCAACCTGGGTTTGATCTCCAGCACTGCATATGGTCCTCCAAACCTGCAAGGAAAGAAAGGAAGTAAGGGAAAGAGGAAAAAGAAAAAGAGAGGGAGGGAGGGAGGGAGGCAGGGAGGGAGGGAGGGAAGAAGGAAAGAAGAAAAGAAGGAAGGAAGGAAGGAAGGAAGGAAGGAAGGAAGGAAGGAAGGAAAGAAGGAAGGAAGGGAGGGAGGGAGGGAGGGAGGGAGGGAGGGAGGGAGGGAGAAAAAAGACAGGCTAACAAAAGGTCTTCTCTGAAAGACCCAGTGCTATGTTAGCTGTGATGTCGTGAGGGCTTAACCACCAACAGAAGTCCTGTTTGAAAAATCAGTGGTAGAGATTAGGCTGGCAAAGAGAATTCAGTACAGCATTAGTAGTACATGATTGACTGCAATAATGGAGATTAACTTCAAATTATGTGCAAGAAAATGAAAACGTATTCTTATAGAGAATCCATGGTATCCAGAACTCTCCCAAAATCAACTACAATTCTCTTCTTCGCTCTGACCACCACCCCCCAAATCAGTGCCCACCAATCACAAATAGAGCCCCCGCCCCCCGATTCCAATGACATACTTAACTAACTGGCTAGCATCTCTCAGTCACAGCCAGGGTAGCCGGCCAGGGCTGGGCTGTGTCTGTTGCACTGAGGCCTCAAACACAGAGAACAAGCACAGGGTGCTTGGTTTTGGTGGTGGAACCAGCCAAAAATGAAAAGTAGAAAAAGGTGGGGTGGAGCTAGACAGATAGTACAGTGCATAGGGTGTTTGCTTTGCACACAGCCAACCCAGGGTTGATCCCTGGCACTGCAACCGGACCTCTGACACCACCGGGAGTGATCCCTGAGTGTGGAGCCAGGAGTAAGCCCTGAGTACCACTGGGTGTGGCCAAAACAAAAAAAGGAGAGAGAAGGAAGGAAGAAAGAAAGGAAGGAAGGAAAGAAGGAAGGAAGGGAGAGAAGGGGACGGGGGAAGGGAGGGAGGGGGGAAATGATGAATACTGGGGAGATAACCGAAAGGGCTAGAGCACATGCTGTGCATGCTGGAACCCCAGATTTAAAGCTAGATGCTGCATAGGTTTTCAAGCACTAAGCACTGCCACATGTTGTAAAAAAAAATTAAGAGCCAGAAATATAGTATAGGTGCTAAGGCACTTGACTCGCATAAAGTTGACCCTACTTCAATCCCCACAAGCACATACGGTCCCCAGAGCATTGCCAGGATTATTTCTGAGTACAGAACCAGGAATAGCCCCAGGTGTGGCAAATATAGTGGTTTTGGCAGCACACTTGGCAGTGCTCAGGGCTTACTCCTGGCTCTGTGCTCAGAGATCACTCGTGGCAGGGCTTAGGATACCATATGGGATGCCAGGGATTGAACTCCAATTGGCTGCATGTAAGGCAAACACCCTATCTGTTATACTATAACTCTGACCCAACACACATACAAGATATTTTTAAAAAGAAAAGAAAAAGGTGGAGTATGAAAGGAAAAGAAAAAGGTGGAATGGAGTTAAATATCATCCTCCCCTACCCAAAGATGACTAAAACATCCTTATTGACACTAACCAAAGTGACAAGGAGGCAGGATAACATCCCATGGAGACCAGCAAATGAGGGTTTTGATAGAAAGCTCATGCTGACTGTGGGCACTACTTAGAAGCGGATCCCATGCCCGAGGATTGCTCGCTGCTCTAGCGCAGTTCTCAGCTTCTTAATGGCTGCAGACAAGCATCTGTCTCTGACTTGCAATTGAAAACCACTTTTTGCCATAAACCAACTTATCAATTTTCCCCTCTCCCTGTAGTAGGACTGAATAGAAACGAACCAATTTGGTGGGGGAGAAGGGGGAGCTGGGCCACACCCAGCTGTGCTCAGGTCTTACTCCTGGCTCTATGCTCAGAAATCACATCTGATAGCGTTCAGGAGAACATATGGGGTGCATGGAGTACAACCCAGGTTGGCCGTGTGCAAAGCAAATGTACAACCTGCTTTACTTTATATCTCCCACACTGCATTGAATGTCTATTTTCTAGCCTAAACTTTCTGCCTCTATCTATAGAATTGTTGTAATATACATACATGTGTTTATCATGCATATATATGTGCATGTGCTTTTTGTTTTGCTGGCTGGAGGGATAGCACAGTGGTAGGGCATTTGCCTTGCACGCAGCCAGCCCGGCCGAGCCAGGTTTGATTCCTCCGCCCCACTCGGAGAGTCTGGCAAGCTACCGAGAGTATCTCGTTCACACGGCAAAGCCTGGCAAGCTACCTGTGACGTGTTCAATATGCCAAACACAGTAACAACAAGTCTCAAAATGGAGACGTTACTGGGCCCGCTTGAGCAAATCGATGAACAACGGGAGGACAGTGTTTGTTTGCTTGACATTTTCCATGTTTTGGGCTGTGGAGTCATAGTTGGCAATGCTCAGGGCTTACTGCAGCCTCTGTGCTCAAGGATCATTTCTGGGATTGCTCAGAGGACCATAGGTGGTGCCAGGAATAGAACCAGGTTCCATTTGCTAGGCAAATGCTTTAACCCCTGTACTCTGGTTCCATGCACGTATACGTACAAAATGTATATTATACTGTGATGGTTTCTTTGTGCTGAGGATTGTACCCAAATCCTCACACATTCAATGCAAATGCTCTACTGCTGAGCTACATCCCTAATACATTGTGATAATTAATTTTATAGGGTAACAGGGTGCTTAGATATTTGGAGAAACATTATTGTGAGTGGGTTTTTTTGTGAGATATAATTTTTTGATCACTTGACATCCCATTATTCATCAATTTGCTCAAGCAGGCACCAGTAATGTCTCCATTCGTCCCTATTGTGTGTTAGTGTAGCCCAGTGGCATCTGCTCACTCCAGGAACACGAAGAGCCTCAAACCGGTCATTCAGGGTCTTGATGAAGAAGTCTGACCACCTTGTAGGTGAGTGGTCACACGATCTTTTGATGTCCCATGGAATCCAGTTGGTAACAGCTCTAGTCCAGCGGTCATCTCCAAATCGCGTTATGTGTCCAGCCCATCTGATTTTCAACGCCTTGGCAAACGAGACAGTGTCCCTGATACTCAATCATTGACAGAGGTTGGAACTCCAGATTCCTTCTCTCACTTGAGTGAAGCGTGATACTCCAAGCATAGCTCTTTCGATTCCTATTTGGGAGACCCTTACAGCATTCTCATCCTGTTTTCATAGGGCCCAGGTCTCTGAGGCATATGTTAATGCAGGAAGAATGGTGGAGTCAAAGAGATGTGCCTGGAGCCAGGGGTTCTTCGTCCTCTTAGCTATTTCTTCGATGCTCTTGAAGGCGTTTCATGCCGCTCTCTTCCTCCTACACAACTCAGGTGCCAGGTCATTGTTATGTTGAGTTCTCAACCTAGGTACACATAACTGTTGCATTCAGAGATGTTCATTTCATTGTTAGCGCATGGAACGTCAAGAACGAGTCCGTTTCTCATGAACATTGTCTTGGTGAGATTCAGCTGCATTCAGACCTTTCCACACTCACGGGTAAGTCAACCAGCATTTGTGCTGCTTGGCTAATGTTTGGTGTTATTAGAACGATGTCATCAGCGAAACGGAGGTGGTGTAGTTGCCAATCCTCTATCTTCACTCCCACTCCTTCCCATTCCAGTCATAGCATGATGATCTTGAGGGTGGCACTGAAGAGTTTCAGTGAAATGGTATCACCCTGCCGAACTCTTCTCTTTACGTCAATGATCACTTCCTTGTAGAATGGCAAGATCCTGGTAGTGAATCCGTAATACAGCTCATGGAGGATCCTGATGTATTGAGTTTGAACGCCCTGTTTGGCTAGGGCTTTGATGACCGCTTCAGTTTCAAAAAAAATCAAAGGCTTTCTTTAAATCGATGAATGTTAGATAGAGCGGCATCTTGAACTCCCGAGAAACCTCAATGAGCTTGGTTACTGTGTGGATATGGTCGATCATGCTGAATCCTTTTCGGAACCCGGCTTGCTCGCATGGTTGTCCTTCATCTAGTGTTCTGCCAATCCTATTCAGGATGACTCGAGTGAACATCTTTTAGATGATGGACAACAGGCAGATTGGGTGATAGTTGCCAATCTGCCTGTTGTCTCCCTTTTGGGTAATAGTAACAATTAAATCATTAGAGTAAAGAAACTGATGGCTCTTCCTGGTGTGGCCTGAAGACCTGAATAGGATAAAAAGGTTGATCTATCCCACAAAATAAAAGAGCATTCTTCTTTTATTAAGGCTTTCAAGCTGGGATGTTAACCTTTTAATTATCCTGTTGTTTTGTTTCCTTTTGTTTTGGGGCCACATCAGGCCACCCAAAGGTGCTCAGTGCTTTCTCCTGGCTCTGCACTCAGGGATTACTCCTGGCAGGGCTCAGGGGACCATATAGGATGTAGGGGATTGTACTAGGATCAGTTCGATGTAAGGCAAACACCCTATCTTTTTTTTTTTCTGTTTTTTTGACTCAAATGGAAACAATGACTTGCCCTAAGTCTCAAGTCTATGAGTCTTTTTTACTACAATTTACCATTGGTTCCCCTAAGATTTGGAATCAGACTCAAATTAAGGATTCTGTACTGGCGAGATAATGGGTAAGGTGGCTTGCCTTGTGTAGGTCCAAAACCAAAAGAAAAAAATTCTGACTCTTCTAGATCCCAGCTTGCAAACTAAACCTGCATATTTTGAGGTTCGTCAACCTCTATAACAACCAATAATAACAAGCAAATTTCCTATAGTAAGTAAAACATAAATACATATACAATATTTGGTTCTGTTTGTCTTCAGAGCTTCTCTCTCTATATATTTGTGTGTATACAATCAATATTCAGAAACTGAATGATAAAATTGAATAATGTACTGGTAAATAGAAAAGGGTTTAAACTCAAACAGATCTGGGTTTACTTCTAGGTTTATCACTTCCTTACTGTGAAAACTGGTCAATATGATATCCATCAAAATGCTTCAGTCGGGGGTATGGTGCTGCCAGCAGATCAACCTGTACCTGAGGAACAAGTGCATCAGCAGCCTGATGGTGCCTTCGGACTTCCAGATACCCCCAAACTGCTGCTGTGCCTTTGGTAGACCCCAACAACTTGGGGCCAAGTTTACCAAGAAATTAAACAGCCAAAAGTTAGGTATGTGAGAGACACATCCACAAACCACCTCCGGCTCAGCTATATAAGCTCATTTATTGGCATTATTTCAGAGACCCATAAATCTCAAAAGAGATCCAAAGACGCAGTTAGGGCCTGTAGCACAGAGGTAGGCGGGAACCTGTGACTGAGAGCTCCAGGCCCACTGGATGGGGACTGGGCCTCCTCCCTGCAGGTCCCCAGTTTTCCAGTAGCTTGGCAGTCACACCCACAAACTGCCCCCAGCACCATGTAATCTCATCAACGGCCAAGACCCAGGGACTATAAACTAAAACTCTTGAAAGAGAGTGCCACAGAATGTTCTGACCCTGTGCCAAGCTGTCTTCACCGGGGTGCCCCAGAGGAAGGCAGGTAAGAGCCCTTCTCGCCCCAAGGGACACAGCTCCGGCAGCCAAAAACCTCCACAACCCAACTGCCACCATGCTCAAGGCCACTCCCCACACGCTCAGGCGAGCTTCATGCATGAGTGAAGTCCTATGGAACCCAGGTGATGCAGAACTTTGTGATCTTTGACTCTGGGCTAAACGGGACCAGGAGCAGAGATCCTCTGCCCGCTTTCCCCAGTATCCAGCGACCCAGGGGCCCCGTCCATAAGCCATCTCCTGCCGGCACCAGATAATCTTGCCATCGGCCACCATCCAGATCACACAGCTGCTTCTCCCAAAAGGGAGCATAACATGAGGTCCCCATAACCATGCCACCGGACTTCGTGCCAGGCTATTTCACACGGGGTACCCCAGAGGGGGGCGGATGAGAGCCTTCCCCACCTCAAGGGACCCAGCTCTGGCAGCCAAAAACCTCCACAACTCAACCACCGTCATGCTCAAGGCTGCTCCCCACCAGCTTGAGCTGAGTCTCACATATGAGTGAACATATTCCTGGACTGCACAGCTGCGACACATCATAAAACACTCCCTACCCATTCTCCATAATTAAAGTAAGTAAGGAAAGGAAAGGCCCTCCCGTTGATCATCGATTTGCTCGAGCGGGCCCAGTAACGTCTCCATTGGAGACTTTGTTGTTACTGTGTCTGGCATATCGAATACTCTCGGTAGCTTGCCGGGCTCTCCGAGAGGGGCGGAGGAATCGAACTCAGGTCAGTCATGTTGGCTGCGTGCAAGGCAAACGCCCTACCGCTGTGCTAGCACTCCATAATTACCACACAATATTTGATGGAATTCAGATAGTAGGCAACAAATCATAGATGGAAATATATATATGCATATATACATATTTTCAGATATATGTACCAAAGCTCACATCTCCCAAACTTTAACAACATATTAGTGATATCCTACAGAATGTCTTAATGGCTCCTGCCAAAACAGAACCATCTTCACACTCTTTCCTATATAAACACTTTTTTGTAAGCATGTTCAGTAGTTCTTCATAATGGACAATACGAAATATATTATTTCGGTTGTGTTTTGGGACAGGGATTGGGGTTTGGGATAGAGACATTCTGAATTTGGTGGAGCGAAGGTGTAATGGTGGTGGGATTGATGTTTGAATATTGAATGTAATCAAACATTGTGAACTAACTTACAAAATTTAAAAAAAATTAAAAAAGATAAAAAGTAAAATAAGCCCGATTCAATTAGCTTAATCAATGGCTGAACAAATAGCAGTACTCTTACATTATAAAAAAAAATGCTTCAGTTTGGGGCTGGAGTGATTGTATGGTTGTGAAGACATTTCCCTTGCATGTGCCCAACCTGAGTTTATTCCCTGGCATCCATATGTCCTGAGAACCACCATGAGTAATTCCTAAGTGCAGAGCCAAGAGCAACACCTGGGTGTAATTAAAACACACACACACACACACACACACACACAAATCAATCAATAAATAAATAAGAAAGAAAGAAAGAAAGAAAGAAAGAAAGAAAGAAAGAAAGAAAAGGGTAAAAAAAAAAGACACTTCCCCCCAAATTCTTCAGTTTCCTCCCAGGAAAACTGAGTCAGTGGTATCACATTGTCAAATATGCTGGGTGAAATAAATTGACTGCCTACCTTAATCAACATTTTCTATTTAAGCTAAGAATTAAAAAAATAATATTTGCAATTTTGTTTCTTTTTTTTGTTGAAATAATTTTAAATTCACACACACCAAAAAATGGCAAGAACAGCACAAAGAATACAGAGTTTTTTTTTTTCTTACTTTGAAAGTAAGTTGTCCAACAGTTACTCCCAAGCCTCTAAAAAGCTGTATGTAATTCCTAAAGGGACATTCTGCGATATAACCACAGTGCTACCAGGAATGCAATTAGCATGATATATTGCCTCCTCTGGACATCAGATACAAGTTGAAATGATACAATTTGCACAACTATGTCCTGTAGAGGAGAAGAATCACATGTTGCTTTCAGCACTTCTCTCTTAAGTCTCCTTCAGGTTGAGAGAGTTCAACAGTTTTTCCTTCTTTATCTCTGATTCTATCAAAAGATACAACCGTAAACAACACCTCATTTGGGGTTTGTGTGATATTTTCTTATGATTAAAATCAGGTGATTGATCCCTAACAGAAATATCATTGAAGGAAGGCTGTTCGTTTTGGGGGCAGTGGGTGCATCTTGAGGTGCTCAGGGGCTATTCCTGGCTCTGCGCTCCGGGGCTGCTTCCAGCAGTAGTCAGGGGACTGGGTGGTCGAGGAGATGGAAACTGGGCCCCCAGCATGCAAAGCACGTGTTCAGTCCACGAAGGTGCTATCTGTCTGGTACTAAGGCTGTGTCTTAATTCCATCCTCCAAAGAGCTCACAAGTTCAGTGTGTCCCATTACTGATAATGGTCATGTTGATCACATGATTAAAGTACTGTCAGCCAGATTATTTATTTCTCCACTGAAATCACATTGGTTTCCTGTGGCTACTATAATAAACTACACAAACTTATGGCTGAAAACAGTACATTTATTCTTGCAGAGTTTTGGAGACCAGCAGTCTGATAGCAAGGGGCAGACTCTTAGAGATTGTAGGGGAGAATACACTATTACCTTTTTCCAACTTTTGGGGACAATCGTTACTCCAAGACAGATAGCTGCATCAGGCTAATCTCAGCTTCTATGGTTACATTGCCTCTTTTTCTGTTTGTGGTTTTGCTTTGGGGCCACACCTGGCAGTGCTCCGAGATTATTCCTGGCTCTGTACTCAGGACTCGCTCTTGGTGGTGTTTTGGGGATCATATGTGGTGCCAAGAATGAAACTGGGTGTTGCTGCATGAAAGGTGAGCACCTTAAGACCGGTATTATCTGACGTGATCTAGCATAAGGCCCCTAGAAGATGACTCACTTAAGTCCCCATTTCAAAGACTGGCAGGCTGAGACTGGCCCTGAGATTGTCAGCTGTATCCAGAAAACTTTAGAAGCCCCATAATTTCTGTCCCACAGTTCTTAGAACTGACCCAGCCACTCCTGCCATACCAATTTGGTCCAGCAAGATTTTTTTATGCATTTGTGACCCAAATTCTTAGAATTGGCTACACTACTCCTTTTCAGGATAAGCTTAATTTTAAAAAAAATTATCTTATATATATTTTATTATCATTATGATTGGCTCAGAACACTTTATAATTGACTCAAATTATTTCTTTATTAATTATTTGATTTTATAAAGTAGTTCACAATATTTGATTACATTTAATATTCAAACACCAATTCTACCACCATATATCAGATGTCCAGTCCAAAACCCAACTCCTGTCCCAAAATAGAACCGAAATAATATATATTATATATGTTTTGCTTTTGGGGTCACACCCAGCAATGCACTGGGGTTACTCCTGGCTCTGCACTCAGGAATCACTCCCGGCGATGGTTGGGGAACCATATGGGATTCTGGGAATCGAACCCAGGTCGGCCGCGTGCAAGGCAAACACCCTACTTGCTGTGCTATCGCTCCAGCCCCAGAAA
This sequence comes from Sorex fumeus, assembly GCF_029834395.1. Classification (NCBI taxonomy): domain Eukaryota; kingdom Metazoa; phylum Chordata; class Mammalia; order Eulipotyphla; family Soricidae; genus Sorex; species Sorex fumeus. The sequence goes on along the minus strand of NW_026606179.1, from coordinate 768,279 downwards.
TGAAATAATATATTTTGTATTTTGTTATGAAAAACTGCTGAAAATGCTACTAAAAAGTATCCTTAGATGAAAGAGTATGAAGATTGTTGTATTTCACCCAGGGGCCATTAAGCCCTTCTAAAATAGATCACTAACATGTTGTTAAAGGTTGAGCCCTGTGTGCTTATATATAAATATATCTGTAAAAAAAAATCCCTCTAACATTGGTTGCCTCCTACTTTGAACCTCATCAAATGTGGTGCAATACTCTTGGAGTATGGGTAGGGTGTGTGGTATGAAGTGTCACGTGGCCATAAATGCGGCCGCACGGTCCAGGAATAGGTTCATTCATGGGTAACGCTTGACTGAAGCATATGGAGAGCAATTGTGAGAATGGTGACAGTTGAGTTCTGGAGGTTTTCGACTGCTGGGGCTGGGTCCCTTAGTGGGGAGGAGTCTCACCCTCTCTCTCCAGGGCACCCCAAATGAAACAGCCTGGTGTGGAGTCCAGCAGCATGGTTATGGCGAGTGTCATTTTATGCTCCCTTCCGGGAGAGAAGAACTTGCGACTCTGGATGGTGGTCAATGATGAGATTTTCTTGCACCAGCCAGAGGTGGCTTGCGAATTGGCCCAAATTATTGTAACTATTTTTATCCTTTGCATGTGATTGACTTAGAATATTTTTTAAAATTTTTTTTTATTAGTGAAACACCATGAGGTACAGTTGTAGATTTACTATTTTTTTTGTGCTTGGGTTTCGATTATACAATGATCAAATACCCATCCCTCCACCAGTGCCCATTTTCCACCACCATGGATAATATCCCCCCCACCCCCATCCCCCCATCCCTCCATCCCCCCCTGCCTCTGTGGCAAGGCAATCCCCTGTGTTCTCTCTCTCCTTTTGGGTGTTGTGGTCTGCAAAAGAGGCATTGAGTGGCAAACATGTTCAGTCCATAGTCTACTTTCGACATGCATCTCCCCTCCTGGGAGGATCCTCCAAACATCCTTTATTTGGTGTTCCCTTCTCTATCTGAGCTGCCCTTTCCTCTAGAATGCCCGACTGGCCACTAAGCTATGGAGTAATCCTCCTGGTGCTGATCTCAGCTATTCTTGGGTATTAATCTCATATTTTGTTACTTTATATCCCCCAGATGAATGCAATCTTTCTATGTCTATCCCTTTCTTTCTGACTCATTTCGCTTAGCATGATACTTTACATGTTGTACCACTTGTATGTAAATTTCATGACTTCATCTTTTCTAAGAGCTACATAGTACTCCATTGTGTAGATGTACCAAAGTTTCTTTAACCAGTCGTCTGTTCTTGGGCATTCAGGTTTCTTCCAGTTTCTGGCTATTGTAAAGAGTGCTGCAATGAACAAACATGACTTAGAATATTTTATATATAATTAACTTGTTTCACCCAAATTGGGTACATGTATACTGGTCGCCACCCCCCCTCCCTGCCAGAAGTAATCGAAACAGCAGAAGTTTCCCACCTGTAGAAGTTCAAAAATATGCATTAAACATTCCCCCTAAGAATGCCAAACAACAGGGGCTGGAGAGATAGCACAGTGGGTAGGGCGTTTGCCTTGCACGCGGCTGACCTGGGTTCAATTCCCAGCATCCCAGCTCAGGTCCCCTGAGCACCGCCAGGAGTAACTCCTGAGTGCAGAGCCAGGAGTAACCCCTGTGGATCGCTAGGTGTGACCCTAAAAGCAAAAAAAAAAAAGAATGCCAGACAACAGAGGTGTGGTGCTGCCAGCAGGTCAACCTGTACCATTTAGGTTTCCTGATACCCCAAAATTGTCGCTGTGCTTCTAGATGGACCCCAACAACTTGGGATCAAGTTTACCAGGAAATTAAACGACCAAAAGTTAGATATGTGGGTGCCACAACCACAAACCACCTCCAGCTCAGCTACACAAGCTCATTTATTAGCTTTATTTCAGAGACCCATAGACAAATCTCGAAAAAGATCAAAAGCAGCAGAAAAGCTCAGACCTATACATGACTGAACAGACTGGGGCAAATTGGAGGGGGCAGGTTGACCTGTGCCCGCCCAAGCAGAGCCCCGCAGTCACTTGCTTTCATAATCCAAAATTGCCACCATGCCCCTGGCCTGACTCCACTGTCTCAGGATGGGTCTCACCGAGACAAGCTGAAAATTCTGGTATGTGGGTTTTGTGACTGAAATCTCCAGGTTTTCTTGGGTTGGGATAGGCTTCCTACCCCCACCTCCCTGCACTTTCTGAAGCCTCAACAGTCTATCCACACCCCAAAGCTGCCACCCATGTAAAAAAGCTAATTAAGCCTTACCTTCCTGAAAAATACTGAATGCCCTGAATAAACATGATGATCTCTTATACCTGTATTGCAAACCAGAATGCACGAGAAGAGAGAGAGAAAGAAGAAAAGTGCTTGCTATGGAGCGATAGCACAGCGGTAGGGCGCTTGCCTTGCACGCAGCCAACATGGCCAACCCGAGTTCGATTCCTCCGCCCCTCTCGGAGAGCCCGGCAAGCTACCGAGAGTATCTCGCCCGCCCGGCAGAGCCTGGCAAGCTCCCCATGACGTATTCGATATGCCAAGCACAGTAACAACAAAGTCAGCTGCAGCTACAAGGTAAGTGTCCCACCTGCTGTATTCTCTCCAGCTTGCCAAGAGGCAAATCCTTTTACCACCCCAAAGTTCAGCCCCAGTGGAGCCTGGGTCCAAGCAGCTCACTCCTTTCACTATCTTTATGACCCCATGACCTCTTTTTATTTTATTTTAATTTTTAAAATTTATTGGATTGGGCTGGAGCAGGTAGGGCATTTGCCTTGCACGCAGCCGACCCGGGTTCGATTCCTGGCATCCCATATGGTCCCCCGAGCACCACCAGGAGTAATTCCTGAGTGCATGAACCAGGAGTAACTCCTGTGCATGGCCAGGTGTGACCCAAAAAGCAAAAAAAAAATATTGGATCATGTGAAACACAAAGTTACCTGCATTCATGGCATTCATGGCAAATCATGGCATTCATGATTGAGTTTCAGCTGATGATGTTTGAGCACCAATCCTTCCACCAATGCCCCAGTTTCTCTCCCGCCCCCAGCCTGCCCCTGTGGCAGGCACTTGTCCTTTTTTCCTTTTGGGCACTGTGTTTCGCAATACTGTTACTGGGAGGGTATGTTGGATATCACTTTGCCTCCTTGCACACGCAGTTTTAGTCCAATGATACCTCTATGTCCTGTCATTATCCTAGTAGTTTCTTCCCTGTCACTGTCCGACACCACCCCCATCCCACTATGGCAAGCTGCTTCCTCAGGACCAGTTCTCCTGGTCTTTGTTTCTGTCTTTGGGTCATTATTCTCCTACAACTATCCCACAAATGAATGTGATCATTCTTTGTCTATTCCTCTCCCTCTGTCTCATTTCACTCAGCACGATGCTCTCCATATCCATCCACATATCAGCAAATTTCACACTCTTAAAAGAACTCCAGTTCAGCTGAAGCAATTACTTGGCATGTGACTTACTCGGGTTTGATCCCCAGCATTACATACGGTCCCCCAAGCCCCACCATAAAAAATCCTTGTGCTAGAGACAGGAGCAAGCCCTGAGCACAGCCTGGTGTGCCTCCCACTCCTGCAAAAAAAAAATCCAGTTTATGATATTTATGTGTTTATGTGAGTGTGTGGTATAGAACTTAAGGCTTCACACATGCAAGGCAAGTAGTTTACTGCTGAGCTACATCCCCAGCCCCCACATTTATGACCTTTAACCTTAACCATACCTAGGGACTGAAGCAATAAATAGTAGGGTGTTTTCCTTGCATGCAGCCAAACGGGGTTCAATCCCTGGCATCCCATATGGTCCCCCTAGCCCACCAGGAATAATTCCTGAGTACAGAGCCAGGACTGACCCCTGAACAAGCTGGGTGTCGCCCCAAAGCAAAAGCAAACAAACAAACATAGAACAACCTCAAAACCTAAAACACAGCTATCAACAGCTTTTTGTTCCAAATAAGGTTTTTCCAGTATAGTTACAGGTTCCAAAAATGAGGACAGACATAACAATTTTGAACCACCATTCTGCTTACTATAGTAATTATAGATGTTTTGGGGGAGAAATAGCACAGTAGATTGGGTTACATTCTACTTTGCCTACATTCTTTTAAACCCCTGACATCACTTGTTTAGTCCCTAACATCTCATGCTCAGTGATTCCCCCAAGAATCACTTGTTCAGGGGTTACTCCTGGCTCTGTACTCAGGAATTATTCAGAGTAGCCCTGAGTACCAGTGACAGTAACTAAAAACTGAGAAAAAACAAAAAGGAGAAAATGTTTTGTAGGGAGGTATTCTTTCTCCTGCACAGTACCCTAGCAATAGACTCTTCTATACAAGAAGTCCCCAAGCCAAGCTCTGAAATGGATTTTGGGAAGTTAGCAGTGTGTTCTGACTCACTCACATCTTCACCTGGAGTGTGCAATCCCTTTTTTCTCTTTCATGGGACTCTCTCCTCTCTCTGGAGAAGCACATGTTCTCTCTTCAATGTGTTTATCTTTTTCCCCTCTCATCTTATTTTTCTTTTCCTTTGTTCTCTTGGGGTCCACAGCTGGGAGTCTGCAGGGGCTACTCCGGGCACTTCCTTCCCAGTGTGCTCAGGGACACGCGATGCTGGGACTGATCCAGGCCTCCTATATGCAAAGAATGTGCACTGACTAGTTTTTGAGGTGTCTCCCCAGCCCAAGACAACTGTCAACAACTTGTTGTTGTTGTTGTTGAATCACCATGAGATACAGTTACAAAGTTGTTCATGATTGCCTTTCAGACATATGATGTTCCAAAACCCATCTCTGCACAGTGTACATTTCCCACCTCCCACCACCCCCACCCCATCTGCCTTTATGGGGGATACTTCACATACTCTCTCTGTCTCTGTCTCTGTTTATCTCTGTCTCTCTCTCTTTCTCTCTCTCCTTTCTTTTTGGGCATTATGGTTTGCAATACAGGTACTGAGAGGTTATCACATATATTTCTTTACCTTCTTTCAGGACTCAGTTCTTGTCCAAAGTGATCGTTTCCACCATCATTGTCACAGTGGTTCCTTCCCTGCTCTAACTTCCCTGCCCTGCACGTTTGTGTCATGCTTCCAACTATGACCAGTCATCCTGGCCCTTGGCTGTGTTTTTTTTTCCCCCATCGCTCACTTATGTTGTTTTTGTTTGGGTTTGGTTTGGTTCGGTTTGAAAGCTACTCCCTGCTCAGTATTGTAACCATGGAGGTTTGACTCCATCCCACTTGAGGACCGATCAAATGAGAGTTCAGTGATGAGTGGAGATGTTCCAGGAAGGTAGGTAAGGGTACACCTAGTGACGAATTTGGTTTTGGAAATAATAAAACTCAGATGTGATTTAAAGAAGCTTCCTAGTCACAAGCCCTGAAAGTACCCCAAATATCTCTTTGAGGTGCAAGAACTGAACTCTTAGGAGATGCCAAAGATGACGTACTACCCGAAGCAGAAACTGAGACACCACCCAGAAAAGAGAGGACCCTCTCCGAAAAGGAGAAGCTCTGGGGCTGGGAGAATACGGTGGGTAAGCACTTGCCGTGCATGTGGCCGACCTGGGTTTGATCCCCCGGATCCCATATGAGCACTGCCAGAAGTGATTTCTAAGGTCGAAGTCAGGAGCAACCCCTGAGCATCGCCCGCTGTGGCCTCAAAACAAAAACAAAAACAAAAATGGGAAAAGGAGAAGCTCTAAGAGAAACAAAAGCCCTTAGTAAGAAAATGAAAAGGCCAACCAAAGCTCTCCCTCTTGATAATACCCCAGCAACAGACTCTTACTGAACACAGAAAACTCCAGGCAGGGGCAGTTTAGATAAAGGTCCATAAAACAGCTTCGTAAAGGTAAGCAATTCTCTGACTTTGGGGCTCCCTGCATCTCAACCTGAGCTATGTGCTCTCGGCTCTCTCCCTGTGGAGAAGCCCATGTTCTCTCTTGTAGCTCTCTTCAGAGTTCTCTAAATAAAACTATTTCACTTCCCTATTTTTCTACTCCTGCAATTCTTTTCTGCAAGGGAAGGTGACAATCCTGGAAAACCTGGGCATAAGTTAGGACTTTCCTTTATTGCTTGTTTTGTTTAGGGCCACACCCAGAATACTAAGGACTGACTCCCCGCTCTCTGCTCAGGGATCATTCCTGGTGGGACTCAGGCAACCATATGGGGTGCGGGGGATCAAACCAAGGCCAGCTACATGCAAGGCAAGCACCCTATCCTCTGTATTCTCTCTAGCCCCTTCAACTGTCATTCTTAAAATCTAGCATTAGTTTAAATTACTTAGGGAGCTTGATACAATGGATATTCTTGGGGGAGGGCAGAGAGAAAGTACAGTGGGTAGGGTGCTTGCCTTGCACACGGCTGACCAAGGTTTGATGTCCATCATTTCATATGATCCTCTGATCCTCTGAGCACCACCAGGAGTAATTCCTGAGCGCCAAACCAGGAGTAATGAGCATTGCCGAGTGTGGCCTAAAAACAATGAAAAACCAAACCAAAACAAAAGGCTATTCTTGGACCTTACTCTGGAGTCTCTGATTTAGTAGTCATGGAAAGGAAATTAGGAGTTCCCTTTTAGGGAACCTATTGATCAGTGGTTCTTGATTTTCAGCATGCATTAGAATTATCTGGGATGCTTATTGAGATGATTAGGGGTCAGAAAGATAGTAAAGAAGTTAAGACACCTACTTTACATATAACTAACTTTTATTTGATTCCTGGAGGACGTGGTCTCCTAGGAGTAACCCTGAACATTGCCAGCTGTGGCCTTCAAAACTTTTACAAATAAAAATTAGTGGTCTTCTCCTGCAAATTATCTTCTTTGTAGCTTTCTGCAGACAAAACTATTTTCTTTGAAGTGAGGCCCAAGAATATTAATTTCTAACATGTGCTACATAATATTGATTCTAATGGTTCAGAAAACACTGTTCAGGGTTTGGAGAGTGAATACAGGGATAAAGGCACTTGCCTTTTGTGGGCCAACTCTGGCTTGATGGTTTGATCTCTGGCACTGCATGGTTCCCCGAGCACTGTCTTGTGAAGTCCTGGAGGTCCCCAAGCACTAATGAAGTGGCGTGGGTAATCTTGCCATGGTAGAGTCTAGGCAGCCCCTATCTTCAGGCCCTGGCATGCTGAATCTCCTGCCCAGTTGGCCAGGAGGGGCTCCAGGGCCTTCTGAGTAACCCAGGAGTTGAACCCCTGGGTTCGATCCTTGCTGCTACATGACCTCTGAGGATGGAGGTACTGCAGGGTCCAACTAATACTGGGCCCTAGCACTAAAGAGAGAGGGGTAGAGAGAGGGAGGGAGAGAGGAAGGGAGCAAGAGAGAGAGAGAGAGAGAGAGACTGAATGGGGGCTGCTTTTTTTTTTTTAAAGTGTTTAATGTTTTTATGTGCTCCTTTTTGGGAGCTTTTTTTTTTCTGGTTTTGGTGAGAATTATTTTAATTTTTTTTTTTATTGAATCACTGTGAGATAGACCCTTACAAAGCTGTTCATGATTAGGTTTCAGTCATACAGTGTTCCAACACCTATCCTTCCACCAGTGCACATTTCCCAGCACCAGTATCCCCAGTTTCCCTCCCATCATCCCCCCATCCCACCCCCAAAGCCTGTCTCTGTGGTAGGCATTTTCTCTCTCTCTCTCTCTCTCTCTCTCTCTCTCTCTCCTCTCTCTCTCTCCCTTTTGGGCTTTGTGGTTTGCAATACAGATACTGAAAGGTTATAAGGAATATTCTTTTACCTACTTACCTACTTTAAACACTTAGTTCTTGTCCAAAATGATCATTTCTAGTTATTATTGTCATATTGATCCCTTCTCTATCTTACCTACCCTCTGTCCCCCACACACTTGTGGTTGATTCCAGCCATTGACAGGAACTCCTAGCCGCTGTTTTCCCTAGCCATGGATATCAGTTGTCTACTACAACACAAATGAATGCTGAATGCAGTCATTCTATATCTTCTCTTTCTGACTCATTTCACTCAGCATGATACTCTCCATGTCCATCCACTTAAAGGCAAATTTCATGACTTTATTTTTCCTAACAGTGCATAGTATTCCATTGTGTCGATGTACCACAGCTTCTTTCTTTTTCTTTTTGGGTCACACCTGGTGATGCACAGGGGTTACTCCTGGCTTATGAACTTAGGAATTACGCCTGGCATTGCTCCGGAGACCATATGGGATGCTGGGAATCAAACCTGGGTTGGCCACATGCAAGACAAATGCCCTACCTGCTGTGCTATTGCTTCAGCCCCGTACCATAGTTTCTTTATCCACTCATCAACACTCAGGCACTCAGGTTGTTTCCAGATTCTGGCTATTGTGAATAGTGCTGCAGTGAGCACAGAAGTGCAGATGGTGTTTCTGCTACGTCATTGAACCTCCAAGGTATATTCCCAGAAGTGGTATTGCTGGGTCAAATGGGAGCTCAATTTCTAATTTTTTGAGGAATGTCCATATTGTTTTCCAAAAAGGCTGGGCCAGTCGGCATTCCCACCAGCAATGAAAGAGAGTCCCCTTCTCCTCACATCTGCGCCAGCACTGGTTGCTCTTGTTCTTTTGGATGTGTGCCAGTCTCTGTGGTGTGAGATAATATCTCATTGTTTTGATCTGCATCTCTCTCATGATTAGTGATGAAGAGCACTTTTTCATGTGCCTTTGGCCATTCAAATTTCTTCTTTGAGAAAGTTTCTGTTCATTTTGTCGGACGGGCTGCTTTTTATCTGCTGCTCTCTCCCACTCCAGCTATTCCATTACATATTGACTTTAGGTTTTGGTTTCTGTTTATTTGTTTTTGTGGGCAGAATTACTTTTTGACCACACCTAGTGGTGCTAATGGCTCACTCCTAGCTCTGTGATCAGAGATCACTCCAGGGACTCAGGGGTTCATATGTGGTAAAAAGGCAGGCATCCTATCCACTGACTATCACTCCAGCCCCAAATTAATTTTTTTGTGTGTTTTTAGGTCCACACTCCATGGTTCTCAGGCTTACTCCTGGCTCTGTGCTTACGAATTACTCCTGGTGGACGACTACCTTCTAAAAGTTGGCAGGACTTTCTTTTTTTGGCGGGGGGGGGAACACCTGGCAGTGCTCAGGGTTTGCTCTGGGTTATGTGATCAGGAGTTACTCCTGTCAGGGTTCAGAGGATCATATGGGGTGCCAGGAATCAAACTTGGGTCAACCACGTGCAAGAGAAGCACCTGCTGAGTACCAGCCCCTGGCAGAACTTTAGTGTCCAGATCATTCAGGAGCTCCTGCACACTCCCCTTTGCTAACCTAAGGCCAAATCGTCTCACATTTCATCTTCTTTACTGAAGGGTAAGCTATTTGAAATTTTAAATGAATAGAAGTGTATTCTATTTATCATTGTTGTAAAAGACTTAGCACATGATAGATATAATAGCAATCAATATTTATTGAATAAAGGCCTGGAGAGATAGTACAGTGGGTAAGGTGCTTGCCTTGCATGTGGGTTCGATCGCTGGCATCCCATTATGGACTCTGAGCAACATCAGGAGTGATTCTTGAGTGCGGAGCCAGGAGTGACCCCTAGGCATCACCAAGTGTGACCCAAAAACTAAAAAAGAAAAAGAAAAGAATGACTGGTCAGATGACTCTAAAGACCTTTTGCCTTTGATTGTCTCTACACAGTATTGATCCAGGAGTCAGGGAGCGAGGTCAAGGGGCTAGAGAGTAAGCTCTGCATGTGGAAGTCTTGGGCTTAATCCCTGGCACTGAATTGTGCCTCTAAGCATTTCAGGGAGTGTCCCCAAGTACTGTCATATGTGACCTGTGTGTAAGTGTGCGTGTAAGCATGTGCACGTGCATACATACACACATACACACCAAAAAAAAAAAAACCTGTGAAAATCAATATTGATCCAAATATTAATATTTAAACAAGTCAGTTGGATGAAATGTTGGATCAACCAGATACCCTTATGTAAATCAATGCATGTCAACCCTAATACCACATATAAAAATGAATTCGGCCTGGAAAGATAGCACAGGGCTTAAGACTCTTATTTTGCATGCAATATTTTGAACCCTGCTACCACATGTGGTCCTCAGCACCATCAGGATTGACCATGAGTACAGAGGCAGGAGTAGACCCTGAGAACAGCCTGGGGGAATACAAATCACCATCCACCACCAAACTCAAAGTAGATGTGTCTTCTCACCTGGTTGAAAAATAAATCAAGTAAAATACCTCCTGTTTCTTATAAAGACATCAATCTACTCTTATGACCAAAGAGCTTCCCAAATATTCCACCTCTTTTTTTCTATGTTGAAAAAAATTATATTTTGGATTAGCCAGCTGGACTGTTTCGATAATCCCAATTTTGTTGGCAACAATCAAGGCATCATAGTCAGGAGCCAGCTAAACATATGCTTTTTTCTCTCCATCAGGCCTAATCAGGGTACTGACCTCAGCTGTCAATGTCATAGAGCTTCTCCATAGTCTGTTTAATCTGGTGCTTGTTGGCCTGACATCCACAGTGAACACAGTGTGAGCACTTCTCTCTTTAGTGTTCATAGGGAACTTGATGATGGTAATAATGGTCAAGCTTGTTTCTCCTTGAGGATGTTCTTGTGAGGCTATTTGGACTGCCTTCTCAACCTCAGCGATTTGGGTGTTCAGAAGGTGGGTGACGTGTGGATCTTCTTTTTGTGGCTGTGGATGCCTTTCAGCATTGCCTCCTTGACCTTCAAGTCTCTGACTCTGGCTTCAACTTTGGGAGGGGCAGGGGCTTCCGTCTTGGCTTTCAGTGCCATCTTTGTAAAAAGGGTCTATCCACCTCTTTTTTTTCTTGGGGGGGGTCATACCCGGCGATGCACTCCTGGCTCATGCACTCAGGAATTACTCCTCGTGGTGCTTGGGGGACCATATGGGATGCTGGGAATCGAACCCAGGTCGGCTGCTTGCAAGGCCACTTTCAAAGCAAATGTCCTACCTGCTGTGCTATTGCTCCAGCCCCTATTCCACCTCTTACCACCATGATATTGGGGTTTTGGGGGTTAGGATTTCAACATATAAACATTTAGGGGGACACAAACATTTGGTCCATAACAGTATAAAACTTAAAATGACAAACTATGTGGAAAAAGACATGGGAGAAAATATTTGTAACTGGGATCAGCAATTTTTAAAAAATAATGCAATTTTATTAAAAATTTTCATAAAACAATAATAAAAATTGACAAATTGGACTTTATTAGCATAAAAATTTTACTCTTGGAAAGAGACAAGAAAATGATGGATCTCGAGAGATAGTACAGAGAGTAGGACACTTGCATTGGATATGGTTAGTCCAGAGTTTAATGCATTGGGTTTAATCCCAAGTATCCCATATGGTCCCCTGAGCACCACCAGGAGTGATTCCTGAGTGCAGACTCAGGAGTAACCCCTGAATATTCCCAGATGTGATGCTCTCCCCACCAAATAAAAAAAAATGAAAATGGGATCTGGAGGTATAGCACAGTACATAAGGCACTTGCCTTGGATGTGACCAACCTGGGTTCGATCCCTTGCAATGCGTATGGTTTCTTGATCACTGCCAGACTGGCTCTGGTGAACTGGTCCATGCAGCTCTGCACATGGTCTAATATTAATCCATCTGGCCTGGTTGGTCATACTGTCATTAGGAGTAGCCCCTGGCCCCCTTTCACTGTATCACTGTTATCCCTTTGTTCATAGATTCACTCGAGCGGGTGCCAGTAACGTCTCCCATTTGTCCCAGCCCTGAGATTTTAGCAGCCTCTCCTTACTCGTCCTTCCAACGGTGCTGTATTAGAGGCTCTTTCAGGGACAGGAGAATGAGACCTGTCATTGTTACTGTTTTTGGCATATCGAATACGTCATGGAGAGCTTGACAGACTCTGCTGTGCGGGTGAGATACTCTCGGTAGCTTGCCAGGCTCTCCAAGAGGGACAGAGAATGTATATAAGAGAATACAAGCAAGTATCTCAAAACCAAACACGTGTGCTGCTTTAGGTACATCAGGGGGCTAGACTATAAAAGGTACTTCCAGGAGCTTGGTTTTATAGTCTTTGGACCTTGGCCATTGATGGGATTACATGGCACCAGGGGCAGCTTGTGGGTGTGACTGCCAAGCTACTGGAAAATGGGGGATCTGGGTGGAGGAGGCCGAGTCCCAATCCAAGCAGGCTTGGAGATCTCAGCCCCGGGTCCCACACACCTGGGTTCCTCTCCTTCATGCGTGAGGCTCGCCCGAGTGTGTGGAGAGTGGCCTTGAGCATGGCTGTGGCTGGGTTCTGGAGTTTTTTGGCTGCCAGGGTTCTGCTCAGGGTGGAGAGGGAAACTCAACCTGCCCCCCTCTGAGGGACCCCACTGGATACAGCCTGGCACGGGGGCAGGAGATCCTGCATTGCTCTCTTCCAGGAGTTTGCTTTACAGTCTCTGGCACTTGGCCGTTGATGGAATTACATGCCCCCCTTTAGCAACCCCAAATACAAAGTGAAGGCAAGCTACAGACTAAGAATAAGTATTTTCAACATATATATCAAAGAACTTGCGTCTAGAACATATAAAATCTCCCAGAACTTCATAATAAGAGACAAATAACTCAATTTTTTTAAGCACTGTAAACACTGTCCTTCAATCAATTTGCTCAAGCAGGCACCAGTAGCATTTCCATTGTGAGATTTGTTGCTACTGTTTTTGGCATATCGAATACACCATGAGGAGCTTGCCAGGCTCTGCAGTGCAGGCAGGATACTCTCGGTAGCTTGCCAGGCTCTGCAAGAGGGAGGGAGGAATCAAACTCAGGTTGGCCGTGTGCAAGGCAAATGCCCTATCCGCTGTGCTATCACTCCAGCCCCAATTTTTTTAATGGAAAAATTTTTGAACAGATGTTTTGCCAGTGAAAACCTATGAATGACAAACTCTTAAGCAAATATTCAGTATAATTAGTTGCTAGTAGAAATAACAACCTAAAATCATAATGAGATACTACCTTATACTCACTAGATTAACTAAAACTGAAGACTACAAGAGGGTGCGGATGTAGCTTGAAGGGCTGGAGCACATGCTTTGCGTGCAGGAGACTTGGGTTCAATGCTTGAACCCCTCCAGCTGTGGCTCAAAAGACAAGATAAAAACAAAATTAAAAACTAGTTTAAAGAGAGGGCAGAGCTATAATACCATGGATAAAGCACTTGCCTTGCACATGGCTGACCCTGTTTCGGTTCCCAGCACTCAATATAGTCCTCTAAATCTTCCAGGAATGATCCCTGAATTCAGAGTCAGGAGTAATCCTCAGCACAATTGGGTGTGGCCCAGAAAACAAGCACACATGAAGAAAAGAGTATGAAGGAAATAGTAGGAGCGATGGGAATTTCTCTAGGCCATACCATCTAATTCAACAGATGGCAAAATTAAACTGGAATTCCATTATGCAATACACCAATCATTTTCTTGTTTGCTTTTTATTTTTTCTCCTCCCCCCACCCCAGGTTTCACCAGCAGTGCTCAGAGGCCATTACGGTCATACTGCATGGGTTGGGGTAGGGGTAGGGGTAGGGGTTGCTGTGCCAAGGGCTGACTCTGGGGCCTCCATATGCAAGAGATAGTTTGAATGGAGTCTATATAAATGATAACCAATCAAATCACATCCTTAAGCTTGTTGTAATCCCCTCTGGGACAGCCAACAGAGTTCCTCCACCTGAGAGGAGGGGCAGGGTCATTATCTACCGGTTTCTCCAGTCGGTAGTTGAGTTACTCCCAGTTGTGTTCATTTTCCAATACTTCCATCCTGTCCCTGGGCAAGCAGAGCAGGGTGCAGGGTGAAGAGAGCCTTTAGAAAAGAGTCACAAGGACTAGAAAAAAACTGTGTGTGAAAGGAATAATTCAGGACAAGCTGTAATGGCTATCTATTGCCTGCCAGAAACCATGCTGTCTAACTCAAGAGACGGCAACACTAAACTGAAATTCCATTATGCAATACACCAGTTATTTTCTTATTTGCTCTTTTTTTTCCTTCCCCCCGCCCCAAGTTTCATCAGCAGTGCTCAGAGGGCATTAGGGTCACACATTAGGCTGGGATGGGGTAGGGGTTGCTGTCCCAAGGGTTGACTCTGGGGTCTCCACATGCAAGGCTCCATCCACCCTTTGAGCTATCTTCCCAGCCCTTAAGTAGTTCTTGGCCTTATTTAAATTTCCTCTTTTTTAAACATATACTTTTTTTTTTTTTTTGCTTTTTGGGTTACACCCGGCGATGCACAGGGGTTACTCCTGGCTTTGCACTCAGGAATTATTTCTGGCAGTGCTCATGGAATCATATGGAATGCTGGGAATTGAACCCGGGTCGGCTGTGTGCAAGGCAAATGCCCAACCCACTGTACTATCGCTCCAGCCCCTGAACATATACTTTCATGTTAACTCTTTTTATGGTAACTCTTTCATGCTACTATGCACAAGTAAATAATATAGGAATATTAGGAACAATAAATATATCAAAACTGGTATCAGTTCGATCTCCCTCCTTCCCCCACCCTTTTATTTCCCACTATTGCTGTGATTCGCTGTCTGGGAATCCTGGTTGGTTGCAGTGCTGCACCCACCTCACCAGATACTGCACTTCTTAGTTGTGGTTTTGGAGCACGTTTTTGTTGGCGTGCTGTCCATGGGTTATATAAGCGTGCTGTCCCTACTTGGATGCTGGGTGCCAGATACAATACATGTTGCTGTTGCAACAAGGATCCCAAACTGGTTGGAGTGGGAGCGATAGGACAACATGTCAGGCATTTGCCTGGCATGGGGCTGACCTGGGTTCAATCCCTGACATCATATGATCCTCCCAGCACCACCAAGAGTAATTCCTGAGTGCAGAGCCAATAGTAACCCCTGAGCATCACTGGTGTAGCCCAAAAACAAAACAAAAACAAAGAAAGGATCCCTAACAACAGCAGAGCGGGATATGGGAGTATATGCCAGACATCACGGGCCTCATGCTTAGAAGGTAGAGGCTCTAACTTAGTTATCCCCTTTCATTTTGCTCCAATATGACATTTAGGTTGCTTTGTTACCAGTCCAGTCCAAAGTAGCAATTCTAAATAAGAGGAAGCGCTATTGTTTGGTTAAAACCTAAAAGCTTTATAATGAGACAAATACATTCTGCTCTCTCTCTCTCTCTCTCTCTCTCTCTCTCTCTCTCTCTCTCTCTCTCTCTCTCTCTCTCCTCTCTTATTCCTGGCAGTACTCAGGGCTCTGAGCTTGGGATCACTCCTTACTGGGCTTCGGGGACCATAAGGGATGCCAGGGATTAAACCTGTGTTGTCCCTGTGCAAGGCCAGCACCTTACCCTCTGTCCTATTGCGCTGGTCCTATGCCGAATCTATTTACCTCACAGTCTAAGAAGTTATATCAACACTCAAGACTTTTCACCCTTCACTGGGAGTCTATGGAGACTATGGAGCTGATGAATGAGAGCAAAACATTTCTGTTCAATGGATCAAGTTGATGAGAATGCATCCCGCATCTGTTGCCAAGTCATTTATTAATTTTAGCCTGTTGAATCAGTTCTGAAATGAGTGTTTATTGGGTAGTAATAGTTTTCAATAATAGGAGCCAGTGCAAGTCACTTCATTGGCTTTAAAACATATACCAGGAGAACCATTTTCTTGATGTTTTGATCCAGGTTGGTAACATAATTTTTCAGTTGGACACAGAGACTATGTATTTTTCCAGAGGTGGAATGGTTCTATTGAAGAGACATGAAAATTTTATGGTTGAAATCCTAGAAGGATGTGTGGTTTTCAATAAAATATTTATATATATAAAAAAAGCATTGTTAAAATGATACATTTCCCTTGGCACCATTTGAGCCTTTGAGTCCAGAACTATTTCTGGATTTTTTATGACAAGAGTGAAGTATGCTTTCTTTTTTTTCTATACTAGTTTGCATTGTGGTTGCTGTCTCTTGAAATTTAAAGAGTTTTAAATAAAAAGATATTAGTACCGAAGTGGGATGGTTCCCAGGCAGTCTAAATCTTATAATGTTCACAACAGAGCCATAGAAAATAGATTATGAAGACATAAAATTTAAGTAGAAAGGAATTTAAACTTAATCTGACCCAGACATGTTATTTTATGAGCAAGAAATTAATCTCCAAGAAATTCAATGAATCAACATACTTCCAATAAATGAGACTTTAAGATGAGTTATTATAACTCAACACTACTATAGAAAAAGTTTTTGAGAACTACACTCAAAGCCAGTCCAGTGTATTAAAAAGCTCTGCCGATAGGAATTGGTTTTAAATTAAGATGCTTAGGGTTACTTTATTTATTTATATTTCTTTGGCAGGGTTCTCTGCCATAACTAGCAGTGCTCAGGGCTTTTTCCTGACACTGTGCTCAGGGGTCACTCCTGGCAGTGTTCAGAGAAGTACCATGTGTGGTGTTGGGGATCAAATCTGGGTTGAACACTGGCAGGACTTTACCCACAGTATTATCTCTCTGGTCCATATTTATTTTCTTTTTATTGTGCAAGGAACCAAATCCAGGGCTTCATACATACAAGGCATGTGCTCCATCTCCGAGTCACACCCCAAGTTCCCATTTTCAATTTTAGCTAATTTAATATTTTTTGAGTTTGAAACCATACCCAGTGGTGCCCAGGACTTAGTCCTATATTGTAATTTATCTCAATAAAACCAATCAGACTTGCAGCTTAGACTGCTGTCCAGCAGGGTAGGTCAAAAATAATGAGACAGATGGTCTTTGTGGCTTGTCCAGTTTGCAAGTCAGTCTCCACCGCCTCAAGCAAGGGAAATGGCTGGCCATTTATTATGATTTCTGCTCTCCCACCCTGATTCCCTGGCCCCAGACACATGAGCCATTGTTTATGTTAACAGGCACATTAGGATAGATAAAAGAGTTAGCAGGTACACCCAGAATTAGCAGGTACAGGCTGGTGCGGATTGGGAGTCCACGTGTTCTGCAGGGATGGGATATGATCACCACCATCATATTTCTTGGGAGCTGTGGACTCAGGCTGGAGTGAGGACTTGCTCTGTGCAGGAAAGGAGAGTCAGTCCTAACCTTGGCACAGGCATTCTGGGTCCATCACCTTCCCTTACCAGAAAGAATTTCAGGAGGAGGCAAAGTAGTGTAGCGCATTAATTTTTACTGAATGAAACTTGTTTAGAAAGATGTGAGAGAGGAGAAAGAGGAAATGGGTTTTCAAGAGAGAATACGGGCGCCTCCAAAGTAGAGAAAGCAAACAAAGAGGCATAGGGCCAAGCAAGCGAGACACAACACGTGTTCAAAGGAAAACAAAGAGCAAGCCCTGAATGGATTTGGGGAGTTTTTCTGCCACAACTGGTGGTGCTCAGGGCATGCTCCTGGGTATGCACTGAGAGATCAGTCCTGGTGGTCTCTGGGGACCCTATGGGAAAGTAGGTATCGAACCCAGGTCAGAGGCATGCAATGAGGTAAGGAGTTTCTTACCCAATGTAGTATCCAGTTCATTGGGAAGAGCTTTGATTTATCTCCTTCAAATGTTTTTTCCTGGAGTTTTGAAAACATGCAAATTAATGTGGGCTGGAGTCAGAGCGATAGAATATCAGGTAGGGCATTTGCCTTGCACTCAGCCAACACTGTTCAGTCCCAGGCATCCCATATAATCCCTTGAGCACTGCCAGGAGTAATTCCTGAGCACAGAACCAGGAGTAACCTCCGAGCAGAAAATAAATTATTCTGGGCATTGTCACAGGAAAGCCTTGCACTGTTGATAATATTCTCATAATCTCATTCCTTGCACTATTGATGTTCTTCTCTTCATAATCTTGATTCTTCTGTTGCTTTTCCTTTCCTGAGGGGGTCCACCTTTCTCTGAGGAGAGTCTTGGATTTGTGCATGTGGGTGGTGCCTGTTACTCTAGCTCCAAAGAGTTCAGGATTTGCATTTCAAAGTGTTGTGGCCTCAGGGGGCCTGGAGCAATAGTACAGTGGGTAGGGCTTTTGTGTTGGGTGTAACTGACCCAGTTTGATCCCCAGCACCCCATTTGGTCATGATCCCAGCAGGCATGACCCCTGAGCATAGCCTGGGGTGACACAGAAAACAAAACAACAAAACAAAAAAAAAGTGCTCTGCATGTTTTTGTGTTACTTAAGGGCTAGAAAATCTCTTCTTAAGTTTTATTATTATTGCCCCAAAGTACATTATCTCCCCGCCCCACCTACCCACCCACCTCCCTGCAACTCTGTGATTTTCTGGACAAGCATTTTTTTTTCTTTTCTTCTTTTTTTTTTTTTTTTTTTGCCTCTTGGATCACACCTGGCATTGCACAGGGTTACTCCTGACTCATGCACTCAGGAATTACTCCTGGCGGTGCTCGGGGGGGACCATATGGGATGCTGAGAATCGAACCCAGATCGACCACGTGAGAGGCAAATGCCCTACCCGCTGTACTATCGCTCCAGTCCCTGGATGAGCATTTCTGATTTTCAGTATATTGACAATTGGTTAAGAATTCAGGGAGTTCTCCCCTGCAGACCAGGCAAGAAGGCACTGGAGAGCTTGATAGAGACTACCACAGTAATTGGGTTGTTTTATTGTCCTTACAACACTTAATTGCATTTTCACTTTACTTCCATTGAAATTTCTTTTCTTCTTGTCTCTTAGCTTGCACTGAGGAACTAAACACAACTTCCTTTTTTTGTGGGGAGGAGGCACACCCAGGTCCTATTATGGGCATATCCCCAGTTCTATGCTCAGGGTCACTCCCTGCGGGCTCAGGGAACCATATGCAATACCAGAGATTGAAGTGGGGTTGGCAGCATGCAAGGCAAGCACCTTAACCCTTGTACTATCTCTCTGTCCCCTAGACAAAACTCTTTGAGCAGCGTGTTCCATCCTCAGAACAGAATGGATCAATGAAATACTTGAACAAAACAACTCCTGATTAATGGAACTTTTGAGACGTTCTAAAGGTGGTACTGTTGATGTCGGTGGGACCCACGGGTGACTTATGTGAAGTGGGGAGGAGAAAGACGGTCACTTTCTCCCCACCCGCCTCTGTCTCCCGGGATCCTGGGTAGGCTAGGACCGGTAAAGTCTGCAGTGAGCACCTGCTCGGCACGGGCCTAAGCCCCGCCAGCCCCGCAAGGTGGCCCTCAAGCCACACCTGAAGTCCGCTTGATCTTCTCGGCACGGGACTTAATCCCCACCACCTGATTGCTCGGGGAGCCACGGACTCAAGCTGGGGCGAGAATTCGCTCTTTGCAGGAAAGGAGAGACCAGTCCCAAGCCTTACCCGAGGTTTCTGGGGTTCTTGTCTCGCTCGCAGAAAAGAATTTCAGGAGTAGACAAGCAGTGAAGTAACAGGTTTTATTTGGAGGCTTTTGGAGAGGGAGAGAAAGGGATAAGCGGATAAGTGGGGGAATGGAGAGTAAGAGAGAGAGAGTAACGCGTCCAGAGGGAACGCGGGCTTCTCCGAGGGTGGAGAGAGCGCCAAGTGGGCTCTCGAGCTGGCTCTTATAGATCCTTCTGACTCGGAATGTTCTGGAATCTCCTTGGGGCTTGGTCGCTGGAGTTAACTGGATTGAAAGGGGGTTCGAGAATCATCTGACTTGGAATGTCCTGGAATCTCCTTGGGGCTGGGTCGCTGGAGTCAACCGGATTGAAAGGGGGTTCGAGAATCATCTGACTTGGAATGTCCTGGAATCTCCTTTGGGCTGGGTTGCTGGAGTCAACCGGATTGAAAGGGGGGTTTTCGGAAAGGAGGAATTTCATGGGGAGGAGGCCCATATTTTCAGGGTCTGGGGATGGTCTTATCAAGTCTTTATTCTCTGTGTCCACAGGGTGGGTCGGTCCTAGAATTCTTCTATGAGACTTTGTTTCATTGCAGAGAGCCTTTCCCTATCTACCTGCCTACATCACTGTAAAGAAGCAAAAATCTTTCACCCTCAAATGTGGTTTGGGTAAAAGTTTTCTTTCATGGGAAAAATCCTGAAGATACAACACAGCTTATCTTTACAGGGATATGTACTGCCCCCCCCCTCGTCAGTTTGCTCTGTTCTACCCTTCTCTCCATGATGACCCTGTTCAGCAGGAAATAGGCAGATCTGAATTGGCACCCGATTTCCAACTAACAGTGGGGACTAAATAAACGAAAGGGAAATATCTCATAAAAAAACAGCTTCCCCTTATTCTAGATAACATAATCCCCGGAAAATGGGACAAAGGGATACTTCTCTAAACACGTCAAACTCTCACATTCCCATGTCACCCCTACTACAGGAAGTGCAGATTTGACTTGCCATACCAATTCCACAGAGATGAAAGGACTGGAGAGTATAGCAGGTCAGACGCTTACCTTGCATGCAGTTGACCAGGGCTCACTCTCCAGCACCATTTATGGGACCAGGAGTGATCCCTGATGCAGGGCCAGGAGTAAGTCTTGTGCACTACTGGGTATGGCTCAAACACACACACACACACACACACACACACACACACACACACACAAGATGAAGGCCTGGAGAGATAGGTACTTGCCTTGAATATGGTCCACCTAGCTTCCCAGAACCATTTATGGTCCATTGAGCACTGTTTAGAGTGATCCCTGAGCACAGAGCCAGGAGTAAGTCCTAAGAATTACCCCCAACCCTAAAAAAAGAAAAAACAAACTCAAACAAATTATGAAAGAACTGATAGTGGGGTTGAAACTAGCTCAGTAATAAAAATTAGAAGACAGAAATTTGTTTAGGCAAGAACAACTGTCCCAAAAGCTAAGAGCTCAGTTTACCTTTCCCCAAAGCTTACTTTATTTAGGCTTGTAGATGTGTGAACCAGGGGTCCGGCCCACCAGAAAGTTATTGTTCCATTTGACGCCCACCCTCTCCAAGAACTTGATTCCTGTATCTCTTTTCCACTTCTTTTGGCTGAGCAGACAAGACGGTGACTTTGAGGGTAGGGGTTGCCATCTCCCGGCTGTAAGCAGGTTGCCAGTAGAGAGCTCTCTAGGTCCATCCCAGTGTCTCTCACTTGGTCTGCTCATGGCAGAAGACCCAGTGGACCTTGGAAGTCACAGTTGAGGTGTTTGCCAGAACTATCCTTGGTGCTCATACAACATCTTTTCAGTTATGGTGCTCGCCAGAAGCTGCACCCCTTGCTGTCTGGGGTAGCTGGGAATTGCTGTGATGCCAGGAATGATGCAGGCAGAGCTGCCAGGCTTAACAGCAGCCGACCAGGATCCCACTTGGTGTATGTTTTTTTTTTTTTCTCAATAAATTTATTTATTGAATCACCGTGAGAGCAGTTACAAAGCTTTCGGGTGTAAGTCTTGGTCATACAACAATGAAACACCCGTTACTTCACCAGTGCACATTTTCTACCACCAAAAACCCCAGTATACCCCTCCCCCTACCTGTGGGGCAGATGATTTCCACATTACTCTCTCTCTACTTTGATTACATTCAATATTTCAACACCAGACCCACCATTATTATTTGGGATTTTACCCCAACACTCAGATCTGCTGAAAAGTCAACATTAGACAATCTGTTTTCTACTGCTGATTGCATATGATGTCACATGGCTGTGGTAGCAGCCATGTGATTTTGGAATTCTGAAATTTTAATAATTAAATCAGGAGGGATTTCTGCCAAAAGCCACTGGGTTCCGAGATTTATTTCTGAGTCTCTGGGATCATGGCTTAAGCAGCTTGATCAGTAGCCAGAAGGCCCGTTCCTGGGCTGTGATTGGTGTATATTTTGACCCTGAGGATTGAACTCACACCCTATTCACTTGGGCCTAAACCAGGTCTTTGTTAACAAGCTAACATTGTAAAACATTTTTTGTTTTGGTTTGGTTTTTTGGATCACACCAGTGGTTCTCCGAGGTTACTCCTGGCTCTTCACTTGGGGATCATTCCTGGCAGGCTCAGGGGACCATATGGGATGCTGGGGATCAAATCCAGGTTGGCCGTGTGCAAGACAAACACGCTACCCACTGTACTATCACTCCGGCCCCAACATAAAAATTTTAACTTGAAGAAATCCTTTTTTAGGAAACCCTGCCCCATAATTTGGGCACTTCCCTACATTCTTTTCCCTTTCTTTTCCTTCCCTTAAGTAAAGTCTTTGCTGAATTCAGAAAACAAATTTTATCTTGATGTCTTATAAAATAAACACTTCCAAAATAAGACCAAAGATATGCCTTTTTAAAAGCCTTTAATTTAAAAAAAAAGGTTAAAGAGTAGATGACATTTAGAAAGATAAAGACAAAATAACATCATAATATTATGTTCCTTTTAACTTGTGTTAGCAATTCCTTTTCGAAAGTGGGGTATTTTGTTTTATGATCAATTCTTTCCAAGGAAAAACTTTCAAGTTTTCCAAACTAAAAAGAATGCATTCAGAGTCTCCTTGGGAGCTATAATCAATGGATACACTTTTCAGGAAGAAAATAAATGTAAAACTGATGAAGCAGAAATTAACATGGTTCTTACATATTTATGCATTTGGTAAACAAACACAAGAGCTTTGTCTTGAACACTCAAGAGAATATTTCCAGTTTTAGCCTGCAAATGACAAAAACTGGGCTAAAGCTGTATTTTTTCCATTTTAAACCTGAAAAAGCACTACTAGCACTACCAGCATTTCACATCAATTGTGAAATGATTTGATCTAATATTTTATTGTCTATAACTTTCCAATGGGCTGGAGTGATAGCACAGTGGGTAAGGCGTTTGTCTTACATGCAGCCAGGTCAGCTGACCTGGGTTCGATTCCTCCGCCCCTCTCAGAGAGCCTGGCAAGCTACTGAGAGTATCTCGCCTGCATGGCAAAGCCTGGCAAGCTACCCGTGACATACTCAATATGCCAAACCCAGTAACAACAAGCCTCACAATGGAGAGGTTACTGGTCCTGCTTAAGCAAATCGATGAACAATGGGAGGACAGTGGACAGTGGACAGTGGATAACTTTCCAATGAACAGAGCACAACAAAATTGGCTCCTTTCAGAGACATGTGGAGTGTATGTGTGTGTGTGTGTGTGTGTGTGTGTGTGTGTGTGTGTCTGCCTGTTGTTGCTTTTTAAATTTTTTTTGCGGGGGGGAGTGCTGGAGAATGACTCCAAGGTTGCAGGAGTCCTGGGTTTGATCCCAGCCCTTCATGGTCCTCCCAAATCAACCATCGTAACACATTTCCAAAAGGGCTAAGACTGAAGTTCAAGTATAAGGACACAAGTCTTGGATTCATCTCCAGCACTGGCAACGCAAAACAAACAACAAAGCTTTGGAAAATTCATTCCATCTAAGGAAGAGAATTTAGTTCTTTCTGCACAAGGATCCCCAGTTTGTCACTCTGCTACTCATAAGCTTCACTTAGAAAAGTGAAAAAGAGGAAGATTAAAAAAAAAAACAAACCTAACAGCCAAAAGAAAAAAAAATGGGGTGTGAGAGATAGTACAACAGGTAGTGCATTTTCCTTTCATGTGGCTGACCTGGATTCAATCCCTACCATGACATATGGTCCCCTGAACCATACTAGGAGTGATCCCTGAGCACAGAGCCAGGAGTAAACTCTGAGCACTGCTGGTTGAATACTGCATTTCGCCAAAAAACAACAACAACAACAAAAAAAAGGAAAACAAGAAAGATTGCTTACCATATTATTTGCAATTGAAACACTGAATATGTAACTTGTAGTATCAGGGCGCCAGAGAGATAGTACAGTGGGTAAGGTGATTGCCTTGCACGCGGCTGACCCAAGTTTGATCCCCAGCATCCCATATGATCCCCTAAGATCTACCAGGAGTGATCCCTGAGTGCAAAGCTGGGAGAAAGCTCTGTGGCTGAAAACACAGAGGTGGGGGGTGGGGTCGGGGAAACCAAAAACTTATCCTAAGTGCTATTTTATCCTTATGAAAGTTGAATGAAAATTAAGTTAAAGGGGGGAAATCTATCCCCCCCCCCCACATACACACATGCACACCTGGAGTTCTCAGGACTCCTGACTCACGGATCACTCCTGGCAGAGCTTAGTGGTGCCAAGGATCAAAACTGGGCTGGCCAGGTGCAAGACAAACACCCTACCTGCTATAGTATCACTCCCGCACCTAGTTAAGGACTTTTAATTTTTTGTTTGGAGCCATACCCAGTGATGATCAGGGCTTACTCCTGGCTCTATGCTCAGGGATCACATCTTGGTCAGTCACACGCAAGGCAAGCACTCTATCTGCAGTACTGTTTCTCTGGTTCCCTATCTTTTAATTTTGGTCTTTCCTTCCTTCCTTAGTTTTTTTTTGGGCAGGAGAAGGAGTCATATCCAGTGATGCTCAGGTTATTCCTAATTCTGAATTCAGCAATTTTTACTCCTGGTGGTCCTTAGGGCACCATATGGGATGCTGGGGATTGAACCCAGGTCAGCCACATACAAGGCAAGTGTCCTACCTACTGTACTATTACTCCAGTCCTACTCCCTTTCTCTTGCTTGTATGCTTTCCTGTGCCATGGTTCAAAGCCAGGGGCTCAGATATGCAAGATAAGAATACTATCATTGAGTTACATTTCAGTTTCCCAAATATTAGAATTTTCATTATCATTCAATTTTCTGATATTGATATTTAAAAAAAAAAGTAATTCTGCAATGTGTGTGATAGCACAGCGGGTAGGGTGTTTGCCTTGCATGTGGCCAACCCAGGTTTGATTCCTCCATTCCTCTCAGAGAGACTGGCAAGTTACCGAGAGTATCCCACCCACATGGCAGAGCCAGCAAGTTCCCCATGTTATATTCGATATGCCAAAAACAGTAACAACAAGTCTCACAGAGATGTTATTGGTGCCCACTTGAGGCAAATGGATGAACAATGGGAGGACAGTGATATATATCTATATATATATATATTTAGCATTTCACTATAATTGAACATCTCAATTTTGATGCATATAAAAATGGTCATAACAACATTTTTTGAAAAATATTTTCTTTTAAAAAATTTTATTTGCTTTTGGGAGGCCACACCCAGCAATGCTCAGAGGTTACTCCTGGCTCAACACTCAGGAATTACTTCTGATGGTGCTTGGAACACCATATGGGGTGCTGGGGATCAAGCCTGGGTTGTCAAGTGCCCTACCCACTATACTATCTCTCTAGGCTGGCCACAATTTTTTGTTGGAAAGTGTTACCTTATTCTTGACAGGAACTCTCCAGCTATATACATAAAACACTGTTTTACAAACAATTAGACAGAACAGGATTAGAGAAGCATAATGTCTCTCCCCAGTATGGATTTCAGCAACATAACTGTTGCACACCCGAACACATTGCAGGAACTGCATCCACCACATTAAAATTAGTGACTTCCATAGTTTTCTCCCTCCCATACTTCTTCCCTCCTGCTTTTGTGTGTGTGTGTGTGTGTGTGTGTGTGTGTGTGTGTGCAAGCACGCGCGCATTCACGCTGGAGATCAACCCCAGGGCTCGTAAATGCAGACTATGCACTGAGCCTACAGCCTGGGTGGAGGGGTCCCTACTTTCAAATTAGAGAAAATACTCTTTCGGGGTAACACTGTAAGAGTGTGGGATGTTTGTGTGTGTATGTGTGTGTGTGTGTGTGGTGTGTACTTACCACTTTCAGATACGCAGACTAGAAAGACATTGTGTCTATAAGCTCTTCCCAAAACTCACCTAAAGTTTCAGGACACAGTGAAGGAGGTCCAAGGCAAAAAGAAACAGGAGTCTAAGGTTTAACGTTCTCAAAATGCCTCATTCTAGAATGCTTTAGAGTTCTATCATTGACTTTTGCTGGAAAGACTGTTTATTCAGAAGAGAATCAAACTAAGAGTTAAGCGCACATCCTATTCAAGAAGGAAAAAGTTTTGCTATTACTCTTACAGCAGATGTTTTTGTAGAAACTCACAGAAGGAGAAAAGGAACTTCTTTAGATCTATGAAACACCAATGAATCTGAGGAATATTTGTGGGATTACTGGTCAGGCTAAACGAGTAGAAACAGAACAGAATGAAAATTTCACTAAAACCCTATTTGAGAGTATAGAGAATGCAACTTCCCCTATCCAAAAGACAATATGAAAATTGTTCAGTATTCTTTAGATGTTAGCAATGAATGATGTTACTTCTAGTGGTGAAATGGGGAAAGAGACAATAGCAAGTTTTACAAAATAATAGTGGTTATGTTATGAGTTTTACAACATAATAGTGGTTTCCTTAACAAAAATAACAAACCACAGGCCACACAGCTGAGCAAAAGGAAAGTTAACATTACTACCCTGACTTTGTAGACTTTGGGGTGCATCTTCTATATGCCAGCAATATTTCACAGAACAGCAAGTACACTGGGTATGTTTCTTTGTGCTACATTTCCCTAATTTGCTTACTGGAAATGACACAGGACCCTACTAAGTTTTACTAGGTTGCTGCAAACATCAAAGTGATTATTTGGGTGTATATTTTGAAGATACATAAAGCATAATACAAAATGCCCTTATCCTGATACTTGCTATAAGAACAATCAAGGATAATGAAGTTCTATTACTTTGGGGATTAGAATATAGAACTTCCTTCACTATAGCTGGGAGATAGAATTTGCCTGGTCCCTCAGAGTAAACCAAAACACTCAGACTTTTTAAGGTCTGATTGGAAATTGAATCCCCACCGCCCCCCGAGAATCAGTGAAGCTCTTTACCTTGGACATATTAAACTACAAGTAGGTGTTTCATGTCTACCTACTGCTCAAGTATTCAAGTGTTTAAGGAAAGAAAGTCAAACCTATTGATGATGTCAAAGACAAAACATTTTGCCTGTGAGAAAACACACAGTACACGTCTTTGCAAAACAGACCTGACAGGTTGAACACAATGATTGAATTTCCTTTCAGAAGTCACGGTTACAGAGACATGCCTTACGATTTTCTTTTCCACCACTGTATGGAAAAGTGTGTATAGTTTCCTTGCAAAGGATATCCAGAGATACCCAATTAAATTACAATTTAGATGCTTCTGCCAGATGTATATAAAGAGTGCAAAATCTTTATTTTTATAATTTTTCTAGTTAACTACATAAAAATCTCAGCGTGGGGCCAGTTTTCACTCAGATTCACTTTTTTAGCAATGCTCTGCAATGGAAAAGATATACAGCAAATAAATATAAAGAAGGCTGAAATAAAATACATTTAAAATTATACTATTCCACCGATTGGAAGGATTTTGGATAATCTAATCTTGATTATGACCTATTCTTCAGTTCAAATTTTTAAAAATGTGTTTTAAGAACAAACAGTGTTGCATTATAACAAGGAGGTGGGGGGGTCATTATTGCATAGAAAGTCTAAGGAATAGGAAGCATATAATGTAGCAGATTTCAAGGACATTGTTTCAGACATTTAACAGGAATTGGAAGACAAAAAATTCTTTTTACAGCTAGCTCAACAATGTTATATAAGAAATAGTATAGTTTAGAAACAAACCCAGAGTCATAAGTAGCATTGTAGATGGGGAAAGGTAAGCATATTACCTCTTAGGGGCATTGAGAAACATTTAATAAGGCATTTAAAACTCAATTGTCATAGAGCACCATTAAATATTCATACAAAAAATGATCCAGACAGCTTAAAGAGAAACATGGTTCATGAGATACCTAACTGACTCCCGATGATACAAATCATTCAATGCATCTGGTTGGGGCCAACACGGATAATCACGTGTTTCTCATAAGCCCGTTTCATTGTTTTCTCAATTTGCTTCAGAAAAACTTGTGGGATTCGTCCACACAAGGTATGCACAGTCTCCAGAAACTTCAGCTGAAGAGGGTAGTACATAGATTGAAAGAGATTGTCTTGAAAGGGAAACTGAAAAATAATGAAAGAAAGAAAAATTTGAATTACTCAAATGTCACTGAAAATGCAAATAACTTTCATTGTAATATGAAGCAGGAACAATCAGAACCACACGAGGAGTCTCAGAGTCTATGTTCACAGGCAGCAGAAGGGATCACTGAGGCACTGAAGATAAATTCTTGACTTAATACTGCGCAACCTTGGGCCATTATTTACCTGCTCTGACCTTCAGTTTCTTTATCTCTTTCTAAAAAATGATTTGGGGCTGAAAGTATAGTACAGAGTGTAAGGTGCTTGTCTTGCATGTGACCGATTTGGGTTCAAGCCTCGGGATCCCAATGGTCCCCCTAGACTGCGAGGAGTAACTCCTGAGTGCAGAGCCAGGGGTAATCCCTGAGGGTTGCTGGGGGATGGACCCTAAAATGATTTATTTGAGTTAAGACTCTTAAAATTTAGGGTCAGAGGGCTGGAGTGATAATACAGTGGGTAGAGCGTTTGCCTTGCACGCGGCCGACCCGGGTTCGATTCCCAGAATCCCATATGGTCCCCTGAGTACCACTAGGGGTAATTCCTGAGTGCAGAGCCAGGAGTAATGCCTGGGCATCGCCAGGCGTGACCCCCACCAAAAAAAATTTAGGGTCAGAGAGACAGTATAGGAGGCAAGTCATTTTCCTGGCATGGGGCTGTACTGGTGTGACCTGGTTCAAAATCCTGGAACATATATGATCTCCTGAGCATGGAGCCAGCACTAGGAATAGTCTCTGAGCACTGCATGATGTGGCTTCGAAACACGCTCCCCTCCACCCCCCCAAAAAAACCCTCCAAAATTAAAATTTTGAAAGCAAAGTATCACTCTGGTCCAAAGAGATAGCACTGGACTAAGGTGCTCGCCTTGAATGTAACCAATTCCAGTTAACTTCCTGGCACCACCTATGGTCCCCTGAGCACCACCAGGAGTGATCCCTGAGCACAGACAGGAGTAAGCCCTGAACACAGCTGGACTGGACCCCTCCTCCCAAAACCAAACACTAACAAAGGCAAAGTATGTCTCTAAAGATGGAGCACAAGGTAAAGAGTACAGTGTGCTCAAAATTAGTGCTGGAAGATGGCTCAAAGGGTTGGAGTGTATGCTCTTCTTGTGGGGTCTCAGGCTCAATCCCCATCACTGAACGGTCCCCTAATTACATCTCTGTGAGTAATCCCTAAGCATCTCCTGAAGAGACCCTAAAACAAAAAATGAACCAAACAAACCAAATACAGTGAATAATCTTTTTAGTTTTTCTTTCCTTGGTAGTAAGCTTAATGAAACAAAGTTAACAGTCAGGTGTGTGTGTGGTGGTGGTGTCTGTGCTTTGGGGGTGGGGAGGTGCTTGGCAATGAATATCAGGAAGCCATGAAACCAGGATGTGATCTGAAAAATGAGTGATCCCATTTGTAGTCTCAGGCTTAAGAAACAGGGTCTGGAGAGATAGTACAGGGGTTCAGTTCAGGCTCTTGCCTTGTATGCAGCCAAGTGCAGTTTAATCCCTGGTACCACATAGTTCCCTAACACTACCAGGAGTTATTACTAGTCACGGACTTGGGAACAGTCTTAACCCTCCCCCCAAATAAATACATTTAAATTTAATGAAAAAGTCATAAATGAAAAAAAAAAAAACCAGACTTGAGACCTAACCCAAACATACAGGCTGAGGCCCCCAGCGGACAACTGAGAGAGCAGGGCCCTGGAAGACTAATGAAGCAGACCCAAGTCCTCTCTGAAGGCCTGCTGGGTCACTGGCAGTGACTCCTTGGGCCGTGGGAGCCCGAGGCCCGGCCATCCTGGAAAGGGCCTAGATGCTGTATTTGGAGGCAGCTGCGCGCACCGAATCTGGGCAGTGCATGGTGCGTCACATCCTTTGCAGCCTCCCATTTGCAATTGCTTGCACCCTTAGAAACTCATTCGGAGCCACCAGAATCCTAGCCTGGGTGCATAATTCCTTCCCTTTGTTTTCAGAGCACTGCACGGAGGTACTGGAACATTTTAATTGGAGTGTGCTCTTTCTTTACACACTCTTTCAGAATTCTTTTTTTTTTTTTTGCCTTTTGGGTCAGACCCGGTGATGCACAAGGGTTACTTCTGGCTCATGCACTCAGGAATTATTCCGGGCAGTGCTTGGGGACCATATGGGATGCTGGGAATCGAACCCGGGTTGACCACGTGCAAAGCAAATGCCCTACCTCTGTGCTATCGCTCCAGCCCCCTTAACAAACTTTTTTGATTGCACTGTTTGGCTGTCTCTTGAAAGTTCCTCTCTGTGAAAAAAGACAGTGAGCCTAAAAGGTCTCAGAGGTCAGGACTGAACTTTTCCTGGGAGGGCATAACCCTGCCTCAGCCTGAGAACTATGGCTCCCTAGAAATGTGTGTAGGAGGAGGGCAGGAACACAGGAACAACTCAGCACAGGTGAGATGTGTCTCCAGTGCAGCTCGGCAGCCGCCTCAGAAGCATTGAGCAGGAGCTGAGACTTGTAGTGGTTCCACCACCACAGCACTCGCTCCGCCTGCAACGTGGTGGTAGGCCAGAAGGAGTGAGTGGGGGGGGGGGCACGCTCTCTACTGGGGCTACACCCTCAAAACTTTATGCCTCTCCCACGTCTCCCTCCCCTTCCCACTGACAACATTTTGGGGGACTAGCCAGGAGAAAGAGTCAAGTCAAAATGGTCACAACACTTTGGGGTATACGGAGGCAGGAGCAGTAATGCAGTAGTTAGGGTGATTGCCTTGCACTCTGCTGACCCATATTCCATCCCCAGTCCTGGCAACCCAGTCCTGAGTCTGCCCAGAGTGACCCTGAGGGCAGAGCCAGGAGTTAGCCCTGACCACTGCTGAGTGTGGCCCAAAACCAAAAAGAGGGATTAAAAAAAAAAAAACCCTTTAGGATATATCAATGGTGAGCTTATGGTCACCACAATTGCCCAGAGCTGAGCAGTTATTAGTGAAACTAATCATTAATGGGCTTTATTTTCATGTTTAAGTATTTATACTGTTGTCACACCTTAGCCCGACTTCATACTGGGTTTTTGTTTCGTTTCCTTTTCTGGGTATCAAACCTGAGCATGCAGAGCTTATGCCCCAGTCCTTTCTTCTTCCTCCCTCCCCCTGTTCAAATCTATCAGGCCACTTAGTGATAGGCAGGTGTCAAAGTTTTATTAAAAATCCTGTTGACTAAGGAAAGCCCCCTCAGGTCAATTTAAAGATTCAGTGTTGATAAGAATGAGGAAAAAGAAAAGAAAAGAAAAGAAAGGTGAAGGGGGCAGGGCAGTACTCCTCCATCCCAGCAAGAGTGGGCGCTTGGTTTCCCAGAATGTCTGAACACCTTTAAAGGTCATCCCCAGCCTTAGCTAAGTGTGTTTACCAGAAACAAGGCTTTCTTCTCAGAAGGAGATTATGCACTTCGTAACGTGAGACCTCTTTTGGGATGCTTTTTCTTCTCTGACAGAACTGAGACCATTGATAAACTCTCACCTGCCCCTGGATCTGGGGCTTGGATATCTAAATGTGGTGACATCACAGAAGAACAGAATAAACTGATGTAATTCAATCATGGGGCCCTGGGAAACTAACGCTACCCAGCTATCCAAGGCGATCAGAATAAGCCTACCTGCTACTCTTTTCAAAAAGGCTCTTGAGAACAGAATCCGGCGGTGCAAGCTGGAGCGAAACAACAGGTAGACCCTAAGCCTTGCAAGCGGCTGACCAGGGTTTGATCCCTGGTGTCCGATATACTGAGACTGCCAGAAGCAATCCCTGAGTGCAGAGCCAGGAGTAAGCCCTAAACAATGGTGGGTGTGAACCCAAAACATCAACAACAAAACAAAACAAAACAAAAATCATCTGGCCTTTGCCATCCAACAGCAGGAAATGTAGGAGAATAAAAATGCATGAGGTTGGCCATCTGAAACACTCTCCCAGCATAAAGACCATTATGGTAACTCCACAGCTGAAATTCTCTGGGATTCTCCTTAGCAAAATGCAAAAGTGCATATACACAGGGTGTGTTATTACATGCAAGGATTCACCTCAACCTCATTCCTGCAAGAGCCTCAGGAGGGTTTATGAACTCAAGAGGGTTTCAGAGCCAAGAAAAGTTTTCCTAGGGCTGAAGAGGTAGTATAGAGGGTAAGATGCATGCCTTGCATGTGACCAGCCTGGGAGTTCTATCCCCAGCATCACATAGGGTCTCTTGAGTCCTGCAGGAGTGATCCATGAGCACAGAACAAGGAGTAAGCCCTGAGCACCACCAAGTGTGACTCCAACACCCTCAACCGCCCGCCACCCTGCAAAGGAGAAAACGTCCTAACGACGTCTACGTATTTTTAGCCAAGGGTTGGTCAACTATATCCATGAAGGACTGGAGAGTAGATAGGAAGTTTGTGGGTCACACAGTTAGTGTAACCATCTATGCTGTTGTGGCTAGAAAAAAGTCACAAATATTACATAATTGAATGGATGTCACTGTGACTATACAGCTTCATTAATAAATCCTAACGTGTGAATTCCATATAATTTATTCTCATGTCATGAAGTAGACTTCTTTTAATTTCCCCCCTAACTGCTTAAAACAAAACCAGTTGATTCATCCACCCGTCTTTCAGAATTGAGCAGTAAGCTAGATTGGGCTTCATCTGCAGATCCTACTCTACATCGTGGAACTTCCTCTCCATTACAGTCATGGTGATGGTCACCACTGCTGTTCTGTCCTGAGGATACAGGGAAGGGAGAGGTTCCCAGAGTGTGGGAGGCCAGGTGGGGGCAGCAGGACTCTGATTTTAGGTGAACTCCAAAGGAAGTCTCTCCCAATCTTCCCATTTACTCAGGAAGTTAATTCACATCACCTCTATGTCCTCAACACTTGCTAAACCACCTCTTCAAGAAGGTGAGGGGAGACTCAGGCTGTGAGAGTTCAGCTCCATCCAGGCTGGAGCCTAGCTATTACCTTGAGACACAGCTGCCCTCCCTGTATCGGGTGTGGTGCAAAGACAGTATCCTGTGGTTTTCTTAGGAAAAAGACAGTGTCCTGTGATTTTTTTTTTTTTGGGCCATACTCAAGTGATGCTCTGGCCTTACCCCTGGCTTTGCATTCAGGGATCCTGGTGTTACTTGAGGGACCAAATGGGTGTTGGGGATTGAACTTGGGTCGGCAGCATGCAAGGCAAATGCCTTACCCACTTGGTTCCTGCCCTATAATTTTGTTTGTTTTGTTTTTGAGCCACACCTGGTGATACTCAGAGCTTACTCCTGGCTCTGTACTCAGGAATTACTCCTGGTGGTGCTCAGGGGACCATACGGAATGCCAGAGATTGAACCCAGGTTCTCTGTGTGCAAGGCAAATGCCTCACCTGCTGTACTATTGCTCTGGCATCCCCGTGCCCTGCAATTTTCTTAGGAAGTGGTAGACAAGGACCTGTATCAGCTGTCCAGCCTGCTGAGTATGTCTAGTTTCTGCTTCTTGGGAAGCTTATGTGAGCTATGTTTCTCTTTGACTGTATTTCCATGCCTCCATGCCTTTCTATGCCTCCTTCCTTCTAGCCCTCCCATGGATCCAGGAAGAGGCAGGTGCCTTTCACTTAGTAATGCTCACCAGCTTCTGGGTACAATCTTTGGTCAGGAGCCTGTGGTGGGTAAAAATGGTACACCAGGGTGCTGGAGTGTCTTTCTGCCTCTTGCTTACCCAGACGTAGTATATAAATAAAGCTTTGAATGTGACCTATGTTGGCCTGCTGGTTCTCACCGACTACCTTGATATCTGATTGTTCAACAAGGTGAAGCTGACAACCAGGCAACACATTCCACTCAAACTGAATTATTTTGTTCTTTAGTGCATTATTTTTTGTGGGTATGAGGGGTTTTGAGGCCAAATCCAGTAGTGTTTAGGGACAATCCTGGCTCTGCACTTAGGAATGACGCATGAGGGTGCTGGCGGGGGGGGGGGGGGGGCGGGGAGGGAGGGCATGGGGGTGGCATATGGAGTGTGCAGGAATTGAACCTGAACAAGCAGCATGCAAAGCAAGTGCCTTACCTCCTGCCTCATCTCTTACCCTTCTTATTGTATTATCCTTACCCTAAGTCCTTACCCTCCATAATGTCAAATGGTACCTGGCTTCTCTTACTGATGGAAAACTTCCTCCTTCAGTGCACTCATTTAAGGAGCAAAAAGCAGCCACTGACTTGGAAATATGAAGTTGAGTGCATCTAGTATAAGGTGTCTAGTGGATTTCATGAAACACATTAGCAGAGGTAACTTGAAGCTCTCGGAGAGTGTGTTCATGGGGTTGGGGCTCAGAGTGCCTGCCCTGTTTCACGTTGATAAGCCAGCATCCGTGGAGGGCAGGGAGCACACTTACATCCCGTATTGCTTCATAGAGTGCTTTGAAAGTCGGCTGCTTATCGTCATGGTAGACGCCTCGGTTCCCATGCAGGATAGATACACCCTCACGCTCGGCCTCTTTGCAGTTGCTTCCGTACATGCAGTGATCAGGACGGTAGTTCCACTGGCAGGGGATCACATAGAGACTCTCTGGTGGTGACAAGAGAAAAGACGGGCGGGAATGAGTCAGTGCCCAGTGAGAAAACTGCCACCTGCACGTGACTCAAGGGTAAGGAGAGCCCTGGCATGCCCAGAATAAAAATAACCACTTCTGTCCAATTTCGGAATTAGGAATGGAAGGAGACATGCATTAGAGACAGTGCAGCTTTCATCCCCAAAAGGAGGGCATGGCTGAGAGGGCGAATAAGGGCAGAGACAGATGGGACAGGCCCTTATCTCTAGGCTGAAGAGGCCTGACCAAACTCTTCTTTATTTTTTTTTGTTTTTTGGGTCACACCTGGCGATGCACAGGGGTTATTCCTGGCTCTGCACTCAGGAGTTACTCCTGGCGGTACTCAGGGGACCATATGGGATGCTGGAATTGAACCCGGGTCGGCCGCATGCAAGGCAAATGCCCTACCCGCTGTGCTATCTCTCCAGCCCCCCAAACTCTTCTTTTGATGATGAACTTTCTTTTTCACAGGAGTTGATGGGACAATGCTCAGGGCTTACTCCTGTCTCTGCCACTCAGGGATCACTCCCGCTGGTGCTGGGGGACCATACAGGGTACAAGAGAATTGAACTTTGCCCAGCTGCATGCAAGACAAGTGTGTCACCTGCTGTACTATCTTGCTAGTCCCTGGATGATTAACTTTTTTTTTTTTTTGCTTTTTAGGTCACACCCGGAGATGCACAAGGGGTTACTTCTGGCTCTGCACTCAGCAGTTACTCCTGGCAGTACTTGGAAAACCATATAGGTTGCTGGGGACAGAACCTGGGTCAGCCATGTTCAAGGCAAACGCCCTACCCGCTATACCCTCCAGCCCTCCAATGATTAACTTTTAAAAACCCACATAACATGCTTAGTAGAGTGCTATGGGCACAGTGGCTCAGAGCACTTATAATAAACTCTTCCAAAGTTTTGTGAAATGGACAGACTTGAAAAACAATAGTCAAGATTTATGCAGACACTCATGAAATCAGATACAAACAAACCAAACAAAGGAGAAGAAAAGCCATGAGAGCAACTGGAAAACACCCCAAGAAGAGAAACATAAGAAGTGCAAGTACTAAGGTAACTGCCTCTACACTGCAGGTGCACGGGGGGTGTCTGTAGCTCTGGTCCTGTGGTTTTCCCCAATTACCACTGGAAGGAAGCCGCTCCTGGCATCTGGTGGGTGCAGAGACCAGGCATGCTCTAACCATGCCAGCATGAACAGCATGGTCTCCAAGCACTTCTAACGCAACAATGGAACATTTACCTTAGTCCTATTGATTTAGAAGAGTTCCTCCCGGGCACTAAGATTAAAAGACAACCAATAAGTTCATGACTCCATAAAGGTCTGTTTTCTCCACCGGATGCCTTTAAATGCACTGAATCATGGCACTCTGAAAATGCATCGTTGATTATGGGAGAGGCCCCGCAGGTGAGCACACAGGGCGGATTGAGAATTGTGATTAGAAAAGCAGTTTGATGGAAACCAAGGGCGAACAAAGGACGAACGCATCAGGGCAGGCTGTAGGATGCTCTCAGCACTGTCTCTTGCAGGACCTAGAAACACCAGGTATCTGCTATAAAATTCCTAACTGCTCAGAACAGACTTGATTCTTCTTTTCTGGGGAACTCTGGGTTTCACCGTGATGTTTCTTTTACTTGCATTCAGCTCCACTTGCATACACACACACACACACACACACACACACACACACACACACACACCATAGCTGGGAGAGGTCAGAGCATCATCTGCTCACCCACAGTCACAAGTCTCTGGTTTGAATCTCAACTCCTTGATCAGCTGTGGGAGCTTTCTGCACTTTATTTTATTTATTTTTCCTTTGGGGCCACACCCTGTGATGTTCAGAGGTTACTCCTAGTTCTGCACTCAGCAATTACTCCTGGTGGTGCTTAGGGGGGTTGGCATATGGGATGCCAGGTATCAAACCCAGGTTGGCTGCGAGCAAAGCAAGTGCCCTACCAACTGTACTATTGCTTTAGTACCACTTCCTGCATTTTAATGCAGAAGCAGAGGGTAGATGTGAAGACTGCATGAGCAAAAATATCTAAATATCTTTGGTGCTTTGCTCTGGGCCTGAACCCAGTCCAACCGCTCCTTGGCTTTGACCATCCTTATATTTGCCGGGGCATTTACATTTGCAGTCTCTGCTTAAAACCCTACCGATATTCCTTGTTGAATGAACAGCTGTAGACTCTTACCTCTGCTTTTGTAAATGCATTGATTGACTGAATCGACTGAATTGGCAATTGAAACACAAAACCAAACCAAACCAGAGCCCACACTCAGTAGTGCTCAGTGGACTAAGGGCCAATCCCAGAGATGCTGGGCCCAGGAGTGCAGGCCTGGCCGTTGATCTTCTGCCTGGCAATTGCTCAGGGGCCGTCAGGGCTACAGCTGGTTCCAAGGGCGTGGAGGCATGCAGCTCTGGGACTCAAACTCAGGGCCCTGCACACATGCTCTACCACGTGAGCTTACCGCCCCAATCCTCAACATTCAAAACAAAACAAAATGGGCATTCCTTGAGCATTCTGTGGACACTGTCCAGTTTCTGCCACTAGGAAATTTCTATTGCTGATGAAAGTTTTCCCAAGTGGTTTAGGAACCCATCACCAAAGAAGCTTCTTTCTCTTTGCAGCCTCTTTATAGGACTGTGCCTTGCACGAGTGAAATACAAAGGCTTGGAAACAAAACAGATATGATTTAAAGTTGACTTCTACACATCCACATCATCGCTCTATGAGATTTTAGTGAATCACCATGACAACTGACCTTTGCTTAGAAACAGTAAAGAGAATCTCCAGGTGTGACCCCAAAACAAAAACAAAACAAAAATACATTCTCAGTGGGTCAGAGAAATAGAACAGTTAATAGTACAGCTGCCCAAAGCCAAGCAGGTTCAATCCCTGGTGCCCTCTATGGTTCCCTGAGGACCTCCAGGAATGATCCCTGGGCACAGAGCCAGGAATAAGCTGCAAAATACCCCCCCCCAAAAATTCCCAGACTAATCTCTCTCCTCTCTCTCTCTCAACTTATTTATTTATGCTTTTTGGCCACACCTGGTGGTGTTTTGAGGACCATTTATGCCAGGGATCAAACCTGGGGCTCCTTTGAGCAGGGCATGCATTTTAACCCTCTAAACAATCTTCTTGACTCAGTTCTTAAGATCATTTTTATGTATTATATAAGAAAAGCAAATACATACCGTTGAGGTGAAGGCAAATTAAACTGTTTTAAGATGAAAAAATAGTTTCATCAGCACATTTTAAACACTGGAGAAGTGCAGCCTTAGGGCTGGATAAGAGCTTAGATATTCAGCTACATGATCTGGGAACAGTGCGGTGCAGGGCATAACGGAGGCCATGCAGGAGGTGACAACATTCAGGCAACTCACTTGTCTCCTTCCAATCTGTGGCCAGGACCCTAAGGTGAGTCCCCAAAGCTGGGCCACTGCAGGCAGAGCGCTCAGCAGGTGGAGAGCCGACTTCGCATGCAGAAGCCTGACTAATCTCTGGCTCCACAAGACCCCCCCACCCCCAAAGATCTGGGAATAGCCCTGGAGCACTGCTGGAGTTGGTTCCCAAACCAAAACCAACAAAAAGGTCAGGTGAGGAGGGGTAAGGATGTGACTAGATGGTAGGGCATTTCCCTCAGATGTGTGAGGGCAAGACAAATGCCCTACCTGTTGTCCTATTGCTTTGGCCCTAAATAAAACTTTATTACTCACTCTCTTTTTTTCCTGTGAGGGAAGGCAAAGGACCAGGAAAGTTTGGATAGAATCTCAGACTGATTTTCCTTTCCTACAATTCCACAGCTCCCCGAGAAATCTGGTGATGGGTCACCACATCGGGTAGCAACACTGTGACTTAGGTACAGTTTGAGGACTGTCTTGGGCTGGTGGAATGTGAGGTCTTGGGAATGTAAGGTCTATGCCGCACAGGTACTCAGAGCAGACTCAGAGAGTCCTAAACTTTTCCTGGCACTCCCTTGGGTTACTGGGGGGGGGGGGGGGGAGAGAGAGAGAGAGAGAGAGAGAGAGAGAGAGAGAGAGAGAGAGAGAGAGAGGAGAAGATAAAACAAAACAAGGAGAAGACTCACTTCTTGAGCCCATCACTCTTCTCCCCATTTCACATAACATGAATGTTTTGTTTGTGAGAACAGAAACCTTGTCCATCCTTGTGAAAGATGGCACACAATAGGAGCTCAAAAATGTTGTTCTCACTCCCTGTATATCCTTCCCTTGTGCTTTTCTTTTTTTGTTTTTTCTTTATCCTTTCTTGGGCTGGAGCGATAGCACAGCGGGTAGGCGTTTGCCTTGCAAGTGGCCAACATGGCCGACCGGAGTTCAATTCCTCTGCCCCTCTCGGAGAGCCCAGCAAGCTACCGAGAGTATCTCGCCCACATGGCAGAGCCTGGCAAGCTCCCCATGACGAATTCGATATGCCAAACACAGTAACAACAAAGTCTCCAATGGAGACGTTACTGGGCCCGCTCGAGCAAAACGATGAACAACAGGAGGACAGTGACAGTGACAGTTAGATTTTTCTCTTCTTTTTTTTTCTTGGCAACTTTTGCTTATTACATTTTATTTTACCTCGTGCTTTTCTTTGGGAATGTTCTCTCCCATTTACTTCCCCGTTCACTCTATTCTTTTAATTCCGTTCATTCCACCAACCTACACTTCCACAGCCCAACTCCATTTAAGGCACCCAGTTCTGCTCTGCGAAAGACAATTCTTCTCACACACTCCATCTTCTCTTGAGCTTATGTCAGAGCTCAGGAACTTCCATAACTGCCTCAAACAATGACTTGATGCCAGTATGCCGGAACAGCCCTCGCACCATCTGTGGCATGTCAGCCCACATCCCACGCATAACCGCCAGTGCCTCGGGGAGAGCAGAGTGTATTCCCCTACCCGGCCATCAAGGCAGTGATCCAAGCAGGGTGCGAGCAAGCTACAGGGCAGGCTACTTATGAGGCTCATCCTGAGGCTGGAGCAATAGTGCAGCAGGTAGGGTGCTTGCCTTGCATGTGGCTGACCTGGGTTCCATCCCCAGCATCCCATATGGTCCCTGAGCACCACCAGGAGTGATTCCTAAGTGCAGAGCCAAGGTTAATCCCTGCGCATCATTGGGTGTGGCCCAGAAACAAAAGCAAGAGAGAGAGAGAGAGAGAGAGAGAGAGAGAGAGAGATGATTATTTACTTTGAGTAAAAAAAATAGTTTTAACTGAAAGAAATGTAGAGAAATGTGAGGGGAAAGAAACACAAAGTTCAAGAGAACTTCCTCCAGAGTGCAAAAGGCCCCATATGACTACCCTGCTCTGAATTATGTGTGTGTACACATCATACTCCATGTACATTCCACAGATATATATGTATATATATATATATATACATAGATATATAGATATTCACCATTCTGTGTCTCTCTCTAGGCAGAAATTTACTGTCCTTCTCTGGCTGGAGCCCTTCTTCACCCTCTTTACCTGGTTCGTTTCATTTTCTTCTCTGTCACAGTCACTGTCCTAAAAACTGCCCCTCCAGAAAGAAAAGCCCTGGCAGACCCCTCACGCATGCGCTCTCCCTGGAACATGTTTCCTGCTTGATTGTCTCTATGCCTCTTTTCTTGCCTACTTCCACTCTAGTCTCTCCTGGACATGTACTTTTCTCTTTCTCTCCCCTTTCTAAATAACTTTGTTTCTAAATAACTTTATGTTTCTAAATAACATCTTTCTAAATAACTTTCAATAAAAACTTTTTGCTTCACAAAAAAAAGAGAGAAGAAGGAAGGAAGGAAGGAAGGAAGGAAGGAAGGAAGGAAGGAAGGGTGGAAGGGTGGGAGGAAGGAGGGTGGAGAGAAGGAAGGGTGGGAGGAAGGAGGGTGGAGAGAAGGAAGGGTGGGAGGAAGGAGGGTGGAGGGAAGGAAGGGTGGAGGGAAAGAAGGAAGGAAGCAAGGGTGGAAGGAAGAAAGGAAGAACAGATCTAGACCTAGTTGATCATGTCTGAGGAAGGAAAACTTTCCCTAACTTTGCTCTTTTGGCCTCAACAACCAGCTCAAGGGTAGTCTCCCACCAAGAAAAGTGAGACCATGGGCAGAGAGACAGTGTAATGCACAAGGCGTCTGCCTTGCATGTGGCCCACACGGTGTGATTCCCAGAACCCTACGTGGCCCCCGAGACTGCCAGGAATGATCCTTGAGCACAGAGCCAGGAGTAAGCCCTGAGCACGACTGGGTGTGGAGCCCAGATGAAAACAAAGTGAAGCTATGTTCACGCATAAAACTGTACATAAATGTTCAAAAGGAAAAACCCAGAATAACTACTAAGTGGAAACTACTGGGATGTCTATCAACTGAAGAGAGAATAAATAAAATGCTGGTCCCGGGGGTTGGAGCAATAGCACAGAGGGTAGGACATTTGCCTTGCAGGCGGCCGACCCAGGTTTGATCCCCAGCATCTTATATGGTCCCCTGAGCACCACCAGGAGTAATTCCTGAGTGCAGAGCCAGGAGTAACCCCTGTGCAATGCCGGGTGTGACCCCAAAAGCAAATAAATAAATAAATAAATAAATAAAAATTAAAAATAAACAGGAATATTCACAGAAAAAAACTTTTTAAAGGCGGTCTACCGATCCAAGTGAATTAATTCACCCTTGGGCTAGGAGTCAAGTCAGAAGCTAAGGAAGGCCAATATCCCATCTGTCCTCTCCCTTCATTTCCATACCTCCCTCTCTCAAGGAATTGGACCATGTGCAACCAAAGAACTAGCCTGAGAAATGGAATCAGAATCACAGGAGAGAAGCAAAAACAAAAGACACCAGAAGGCCTCAGAGGGACTGAGAAATCAGCTTTAGTGCTTAGCAGCTTCCCAGAGAGAGAATTCCTCGGAGACCTGGAGTGATTCAAGTGCTCATGCCATGCCTCCTTAGCTGGAGTTTTTTTCCCTGCAACTAAAGCACATTAACCAAATCCCAGTTTTCTATGTAGAATTCTCTACTGGCCATGAGTAGATACATTCTTTGTTGTGAAACTGCTCTTGACTCAACCACACCTGTCAAGATGTCAGCTCCAGCCTTCTATCCCTTGAAGAAACTGCATTGCCTCCCCTTCACAGAAAATTAAGTGAAGCACATGGGGGTGGGGCTGAGCTACCTGCAAGCCCCGCCCCCATGGGCTTCAGCCCCGCCCCCATGGACTTAGCCATCTCCACCTGAGCAGGTCTATAACCCAACATTGAAATTCCATAGCCACGGGCACGGGGTACATAACTTTATATTTACTAGTATATAAACTTATATTTAGTTTATCTAAAATCAAGAGTTTTGAAGCCAACTTTTAGCTACTCATTCATTCTGTTTGGGGGGAAGTGGTGCACACACCAGGTGATACTTGGGCTCTACACTTAGGAATTACTCCTGGCAGTGCTCAGGGGACCATATGGGATGCCAAGGATGAGGCTCAAAACCCTGGATGGCCACGTGCAAGGCAAGTGCTCTACCCATTATACTACTGCTCTGGCCCCTAGCTGCTCATCCTTAAACACACTTTTAAAAGCAGCATTAATGACCATTGAGAACGTTGCAGATATGAGCTGAGGTTTTATG
Source organism: Sorex fumeus (assembly GCF_029834395.1). Classification (NCBI taxonomy): domain Eukaryota; kingdom Metazoa; phylum Chordata; class Mammalia; order Eulipotyphla; family Soricidae; genus Sorex; species Sorex fumeus. The sequence continues at coordinate 726,232 of NW_026606179.1, read as the reverse complement.
TGTCTTGGCTGATCCACTGAATTCAAAAGAGCTGTAATGGTGGGGTGTGCGCCCAACTCTCCTTTCAGAGAAGAAAGTAGCAAATCTCTAGGCTTTTTTGTTCATTTTTGGGCCACACCTGGGGTTGCTCAGGGCTTACTCCTGGTGGGCTTGGGGAACATAAGAGATGCAGGGAATAGAACCCAGGTTGGCTATGCACAAGGCAAATACCCACTATATTATCTCTCTGGCCCTTTTGGGGTTTTTTTAAGTTTAGTGTTTTTTTTTTTTTAAAAAATAGTTTGTTCTTGTTGACATAAGGGACTAACAATATTAACAACAGCAAAAAGCTTACAATATGATGGCTGTCACTGGACTTTCATGCAAAGCTCCCATGTTTATTAAAAGTTCTGGATGAAGTATGAAATAGGGAGATCACATGTAGGTCATACAAAGGACAATCCCTGGGTTACCTAACACTCACTAAGCTGAAGCTATAATACTTGCATACTTGTTTGCTACTGCAACTTGACTCCATGGTAACTTTGTTTCATATTTTCAAACCCAGTGATCTAAGAGAGAGCAGAGGGAATAAAGTGGGCTGGTTTTCAGCCCCTGTAATGACAAGGAGCATGTGTTCATCTTCCTGACTGCTCATGACTGTCTCCCAATATTATCAACTCCCACATCCTCAGATCATCTGCAACTGGATCAGAGGGGTCCTGGGCACTCAACCGTGCATATCTTTCGAATTCCTTGGTTTGGGAATACGGCTTGGGAAGAACGTTTCAGCCACAGAATAGAGTGAAAACATCAACACTTAAAGGAGAGAACGCCTTCACTAAGTTTCCCAGAATCCAGTTCAGAACTTTCCTGCCCCTCAAATACAGGATTATACAGATCCTTACTCTGGAACACATTAGCTATGCAGCAAACGATATCTACCTTCTTTCACCTGATACCTCTATCTGTGAAATGGATGTTATGAGGATGGAGAAAAAAACCAAGCTTAGGAGAGCGCTTGGCACTTGGTACATCAGATATTTCAGCAATGACTCTATAGCTCCACACTCCTGACCTGGCTCAGGCTGAAACCAACCGGTCTCTCTGCTGGAACTGGGGTGGAGTTATTCCTTCTGTGTGGCTGCACCTGGAATGAACCCTTGGTCTGTGGCTTTGGGGCTAAGGAACAGAGAGTGAGGATCCTTTCAAAGACAGGAAAGACAGCCTCGGTGAGAGAAGGGCATGTGAGACTCTTCCTGGTGCCTCTTTCCTGCTGCAGACCCCCAGCTGAAGCTGCCAGCCTTCTCTCTGCTGCCTGGATTTCGATGTGAAGCCTGCTTTGCTTGTTTTGGGGCCTTACTCAGCAGCTCTAGGGGGCTCTTCCTGGTTCGGTGCTCAGGGGCGGTTCCTGATGGGGCAAGGGACCATGAGGTGGTAGATTGAACCTATAGCTCTGCATGCAAAGCAAAAGCTCCAGCCCAAAGAGCTACAGCTCCCGTCCCTACCAATGTGCTTATTATTATTAAAAGTATCTTCTACACTTGACAAACTCCAGGATAATTTATTTGTATGAAAATATGCTAAGTAATATACCTACATCTGGAAAATAATGAAATCTGCTTTTAGAAGAAAAGGCAACTTGAAACTAACTGTTACTGTTACAATGGAATCTAGTAAAACATGCCATTAGTGAGAGGCTAACATGCCTTCCAGTTCATGACTTTATACTAAGAATCCTTTCCAGAAACTCCATTATCAATTTACTTTTTATATTTTTTAGGATTTGATCATCCACACCCCTACCCAGGATTTGTGTTTTTTTTTGATGGGGGGGGGGCACACCTGGCAGTGTTAAGGGGTTACTTCTGGCTCTGTACTCAGGAATCACTCCTGGTGGGGTTCAGAGGACCATGTGGGATACTGGGACCAAATCTGGGTTTGTCTCATGCCAGATGAGCATCCTACCCTCAATATTACCATTCTGGTCCTTTGAGTCAGTTTTTGTTATTATTAGCTTTTAATTTCAGAGTCTTGTTTATAGAAGAAATAATAGGTGACTAGGGAACTGGCTCAGAGGGATGAAATGCATGGTTTGCATACGGAAGTCTGAGGCTTAATCCTTGGTACAGCATGGTCCCCAGAGCACCACTGGGAATGACCCCTAGCAAGGAACCAGGAGTAGCCCCTGAACACTGCTGAGTGTAGACACTTGGACCAAGGTGATGCAATGCTAGGTCTTTTGGGGTCACACTAGCCATGCTCAGGAGTTACTCCTGGCTCTCAGGAATCACTCCTGGCAGTGCTCGGGGGACCATATGGAATGCCGGGGATACCCGGGGTCGGCCATCTGCAAGGCAAATACCCTACCCACTATACTATCACTCTAGCGCCAATGCTCAGCCTTAACAAGGAGGAAAACCTTGCCCTTTACAGTAACATGGGGAGGTCATGGGGCGATGCTGTTAAATGAAATGACTCAGAAGGAGAAAGACCAACCTGGTCTGTTTTCTCTTATGGGTGGAATATTTAAAAAACAAAAAACAAAAAACAAACACCAATGAACAAACAACACAGAAACAAACCCTTAGAATCTGTCAGTAGAATGGTAGATGGCAGCAGGGAAGGTGAGGGGTCTGAGACATGGAGAAGGCAGGTTGGGAGGTAGATAATGGGAACGGGACATCTGCTCTGGGTGTGATGTGACAGGGACAGTTGCTGAGGTGAAACCTGAAATTGAAATCTATCCAGCGTCAAGACTAACAGGACCTCTGTTTGTTTGGGTTTGGGGCCCCATCTGGTCGTATGCAGGGTTTACTCCTGGCTCTGCACTCAGGGATCACTCTCATGGGGCTCTGGGGACCATATGGGGTGCTGGGGATTAAACCCAGGTTGCTGCGTGCAAAGCAAGAGCCCTACCTATTGAACTAACTTTCTTTCTTTCTTTCTTTCTTTCTTTCTTTCTTTCTTTCTTGAAAAAGCAAGGTAATTTTTTAATTGAAACTTATTTAGAAAGATATGAGGGGAGAGGAAGAAGTGTTTGAGAACACGGGCTTCTTTAGAGTAGCAAGTGAGATATGTGTTCAAGGGAGAACACGGGCCTGAAGAGCAAGCTCATCTGCTGTCCTTTTGCTCTGGTCCCATCCTACTCACTTTGACTGTCCTTCTTAGAAGAATATTGTGATTAAATTAAAAAGACACAAAAAACACGGAATCCCGGGAAGTTGGAGGGACTTGTCGGCAGAAGCACCTACACTGCGAGTCTGAGGCTGGAAATTGGATCCTGGTGCTGCCCACGTGCATGTAGGTCTTCAACCCCAGTGATGCTGCCCCCTGGATGGAGCAATGCCTGGTGCCCAGCCAGGGTGTGTGACGGCACCTGGGCCAGGAGAACAGCCCCATCAAGCACTGTGCATCTCAACAGGAGCCAAGGGAAGGGAACAGAGAAGACAAACAAGCAAATCAAGAACTAAACAGAGTTAAGGGAGACCTCAAGAGGCGGGGGAAAGGGGACATGTACCTGCCCTGATGAAGTCCTGACTCCTGAAAGCTGTACCCACCACCCCTCCCCTCACCCCCACACACACTGCAGCCATGCCAAGGACTCAACTCCACCACTCCACTAATATTCTCTGCAGAGATGCCAAACTGCCAATAATTTCAGGTACCCAGCACCCAGGTTGAAAATTCTGGTGTCTCCTCGGAGTCAGGTGGCCAGTTCCCCCACCCCCTCCCTCCCATACTTCCAGAAGCCTGGGCAGCCGTGCCCACCTCCCATATCCACCGCCAGGTCAGTTCATTCAGACCACAGATCCAGAAGTCTCTGAACCGCACAGCTGTATGGGGCTGCAACACCTCCTAATTCTTCAATACTGAAGTTCTAGTCGGAGCACAACATTTAGGTGGGAAAGTAACATCAAAGCAACTAAACTCAACAAACAAAAACAATCACAGCCCATGTGCTGCTTGTGCCCACGTGGCCGAGCACATGTGTCGCCTGCATCTCCCCTCTTGAGATGTGTACTTTCATGCTTTCCTGCCTAATGCTGGATGTGTGTAGGGGCTCTCTCCGCTTTTGGAGAAGCTGGGTTCTCTCTTGAGCATGTTGCTCTCACTTTCTCTCCCTCCTTCCCCTTCCTAAAAACCTCCAAATAAAATCTGTTTTTACTTCAAAAACAAAAAACAAACACACGAAACCAATCACAAAGAAGGCTCAACTAGCAACAAGCAGCTGAACAAACTCTTAGACAAGGACTTAACAACCCCGTGATCAGATACATAACGATTTTCACATTAAAAAAAGTTGATGTTTTTCATCAATCATCAGGGAGATGCAGATCAAAACCACAATCAGATACCATCTCACACCTCAGAGACTGGCCCACATCCACAAGAACAAAAGCAACGGGTGCTGGCGCGGACGTGGCGAGAAAGGGACCCTCCTTCACTTTGGTGGGAATATCGACTGGTTCAGCCCTTCTGGATAACAGTATGGACGATTCTCAAAAAATTAGAAATTGAGCTCCCATTTGACCCAGCAATACCACTCCTGGGAATATATCCCAGAGAGGCAAAAAAGTGTAGTCAAAGTGACATCTGCATTTGTTTGTTCATTGCAGAACTCTTTACAATAGCCAGAAACTGGAAGAAACCTGAATGCCCAAGAACAGATGACTGGTTAAAGAAACTTTGGTACATCTACACAATGGAGTACTATGTAGCTCTTGGAAAAGATGAAGTCATGAAATTTACATACAAGTGGTACAATATGGAAAGTATCATGCTAAGCGAAATGAGTCAGAAAGAGAGGGATAGACATAGAAAGATTGCATTCACCTGGGGGATATAAAGTAACAAAGTATGAGATTAATACCCAAGAATAGCTGAGATCAGCACCAGGAGGATTACTCCATAACTTAGAGGCCAGCCGGGAATCCTAGAGGAAAGGGCTGTTCAGATAGAGAAGGGAGCACCAAATAAAGGATGTTTGGAGGATCCTCCCAGGAGGGGAGATGCATGTCGAAAGTAGACTATGGACTGAACATGTTTGCCACTCAATGCCTCTTTTGCAGACCACAACACCCAAAAGGAGAGAGAGAACACAGGGGATTGCCCTGCCACAGAGACAGGGGGGATGGGGGGATGGGGGTGGGAGGGATATTATCCATGGTGGTGGAAAATGGGCACTGGTGGAGGGATGGGTATCTGATCATTGTATAATCGAAACCCAAGCACAAAAAATTGTAAATCTACAACTGTACCTCATGGTGTTTCACTAATAAAAAAAAAATGAAAAGAGCCAAGAAATAAAAAATACAGATCCAAAAAAATAAAAGTTGATGTTTTTATACTTATTGAATAATGGAGCTCTGTTATCTAATCAATTTCAACTCTGGAACTGTATCAACAGTAGTGGCTTTTGCCTACATTAATATAAATTTTGTCTACAAAATATAATTAATATAAATTAATATAAATACAAAAAACTAAAAGGAGTCCAGTGTTGGAGGTTTCAACATTTGGCTTTTTGTGTCGGCGATTCAGGCCCCCCCCTCTGAAAGGCCCCTGGGCGGGTGTCACCCGGCCTGGCAGGAACACAGGCCCAATTCAAGTCAGTGAATGACTGGCCAGGCTGGAATGTGCTCTGGGGGGCCGTGGGCGCCCTAACCCACCCTAATCAGCATTCTCACATGAGATCCTACCTGGATTGAAATAAAATATGATATTTAATAAGTCCTGGTCTCCCCACGTGATGGTGTTCTTATATTTTTGGTACAGAGGATACAACATGTCCTCCCAAGCCAGGCGTTCTGGAATCAGGCTGTTCTGGAAAAGAGAAAAGCATCAGAATGGCTGAGGCCAAATCAGCACATCCACACATGTGGAAGAGCCACTGGGAGCCTGAACCACGCCTCCCTCTCCCCTCCCCTCCCCCTGGCCCCAGCCCCCAGCCACCCCTTGCTCCCTGCCCAGAATGAAACAACTGAACTAGGGTCCTTCTGGCCTCAAGGCCTTGGACACAGGAAGATGAGTGGGGGAAGTTAGCGCTGGTCAGGTGCATACGGATGCAGAGGGGATGAAACTGAGGCCTACGGTTTATACTCAGAAGGCTGTTCTCAGGGCTAACTCCCAGTAGTGCTTGGGGATAGGATTAAGGTTGGCCACACTCAAGACAAGTGCCTAAGCCCCTGTATTAATTCTCTGGTCCCAAGCCTGCATTTTTAAACAAGAAAATATAAAATACTTCCTTACCTTGAATCGGGCACTTCTTATCCGCGTTAGATTCATGAGCATGACTCCTGAGTTAATTCCTGCAGAACCATAGAAAGGATGGCGTGCAAAGCGGCTGTACCAGCCAATCTTGGAGATTTCATGCTCAGGGACCATGGCCGCAAGCTGGGTAGAATTAAATTGTCTCAGAAGCTTCCAGATGTCATCGACAGGTCTCAGAAAGAGAACGTCAGTGTCCACATAGAGAAGGGAGTCCACGTCTTTTAAGATCACCTTTGTGTGAATAAGAGAGAAAACAGAAACAGACCTATGAGAAAATACATTCCCATGTTTGTACTGGCGTTTTGTGACGACAAGCTCAGACATACTCCACTGAGTTCTCCATTATTTAAAGTTGATGCACACGGGCATGATCTATGTATGCATCACCATGATTTCAGTCTGTAATAATTTTTTATGATTATTATGCATTTTTTATGGACTCTGTGCCAGGTTGTTTTCACGTGGGGCACCCCAGAGAAGGCGGGAGAGACTCCTCCCTGCCCCAAGGGCCCCAGCCCTGGCAGCCAACCTCCACTACCCAACGGCCACCATGCTCCATGCTGCCTTCTGGATACTCGACCCAAGCCTCACACAGGAGTAAAGTCCCACGGAACCCAGGTAATGTGGAACTTTGTGACCTTGGACTCTGGACTCAACAGGACCCAGGAGCAGAGATCCTCTGCCTGTTTCCCCCAGTCTCTAGTGACCCAGGGCTCACACCCATAAGCCACTCCCTGCAGGCGCCAGATAATCTCCTCATCCACCACCCTCCAGAACTCACGGCTGCTCCTCCCAGACAGGAGTATAAAATGAGGCCCCCGTAACCATGCCATTGGACAATATGCCAGGCTGTTTTCGCTCAGGCACCCTAGAGGGGAGTGGGCGAGAGCCCTCCTTGCCCCAAGGGACCCAGCCCCGGCAGCCGACATCCACTACCCAACTGCAGCCATGCTCCAGGCCACTTTTCGGATACATCATAAGACACTTCATACCCATTTTGCATAATTACCACACCATGTTTGATGGAGTTCAGATAGTAGGCAACAAATCAAAGAGAGAAATATATATATATATATATATATATATACACACACACACACACACACACACCTCTCGGAGCGCCTGGCAAGCTACCAAGAGTATCCCGCCTTCACAGGCGGAGCCTGGCAAGCTCCCCATGGCGTATTCGATATGCCAAAAACAGTAACTCTAACAGGTCTCATTCCTCTGACCCTGAAAGAGCCTCCAATCATTAAGAAAGACAAGTAAGGAGAGCTGCTACAATCTCAGGGCTGGGATGAATAGAGATGTGACTGGCGCCGGCTCGAGTAAATCGACAATCAATGGGATGACAGTGATACGGTGATGGATTTTTTAGGGGTAGCTATACCTGGCTCTGGTAGAGAGCTACTCCAAGCTCTGTGCTCAAGGCTCACTCTCAGCCATGCTCAGGGGATGATGTGATGCTAGGGATCACACTCAGGCCTCCTACATTTGAGCTCTCTCTCTGGCCCCCTTGAATAATTTTATTTTAGTTTTTTGGAGGGGGCACACATGGCAGTGTTTAGAGGTTATTTCTTGCTTTGCATTCAGGTTTCAGTCCTATTGGTCTTGGGGAACCATATGAGATACCGGGAATAGAACCCAGGTTGGCCACGTGCAAGGTAAGCCTGCCCCCACCTTAAATTTTATCCATTTATTTATTTTTTAAGGAGTTTATTATTGAATCACTGTGAGATAGATCTTTACAAACACAGTGTTTCAACACCCATCCCTCCACCTGTACATTTTCCAACACCATTGTACCAGCTTCCCTCCCATCACTTCCCCCCTCCCCACCCAGCCTGCCTCTATCAGGAAATTTTCTTCTCTCTCTCTCTCTCTCTCTCTCTCTCTCTCTCTCTCTCTCTCTCTCTCTCTCTCTCTCTCTCCCTTTTAGGCACTGTGGTTTGCAGTACAGATACTGAAAGGTTATCCGGTATATCCTCTTACCTATTTCTAACACTCAGTACTTGTCCAGTGTGATCATCTCCAGCTATTATTACCTCCTTGAATTTTAAAACTAACTTGACTAGCTATAGGATTTTTCTCTTTTTAAAAGTTTACTAGAATAATAGATTTTGCAAACCAATACAAATTAAATTATGATGCTGATCTGGCAACCTTTTCATAGTAGACCATCTTGATATACTTCTTAGCAACTTGAAGATCCTAATTTCATATTTAGGGTAAATTTGTTTTTCCTCTGAGCGATAGCACAGCGGTAGGGCGTTTGCCTTGCACGCAGCCAACATGGCCCACCCGAGTTCGATTCCTCCGCCCCTCTCGGAGAGCCTGGCAAGCTACTGAAAGTATTTTGCCCGCATGGCAGAGCCTGGCAAGCTCCCCGTGACGTATTCGATATGCCAAACACAGTAACAACAAAGTCTCCAATGGAGACGTTACTGGGCCCGCTCGAGCAAATTGATGATCAACGGGAGGGCCTTCCATTTATTTATATATTTTGGTCCTGGGGACACACCCTGTGGTGCTGGTTGTTACTCCTGGATCTGTGCTCAGGGGACCATGTTGTTCCAGGACTTCAGCATGCAAAATACGTACTCCAGGTTTGAGCCATCTGCCTGACTCTCTTTTTTCTAGGTGAGGGATTGACCAGGGCCTCACAACATGCAAGGTATATCCTCTACCTCTGAGCCACATCTCTGGCTATCAGGTCAATTATTTAAAATCACAAGGGGGCTGGAGTGATAGTACAGAGTGATAACACAGTGAGTAGGGCATGTGCTTTTCATGCAGCCAACCTGAATTGGTACCACTGAGTCACATCTCTGGCCTATCAGATCAATTATTTGAAATGAATACACAAGAGGCTGGGCTGGTACAGTACAGCGAATAGGATGTTTACTTCACATACAGCCGACCTGGGTTTGATCCCAGCACCCCATATGATCCCCCGAGCACTGCCACGAGTGTTCCCTGAGCACAAAGCCAGGAGTAAGCCCTCACCACCACCAGGTGTGCCCCCAAGCTAAATAGTAAGTAAGTAAGGTAAGTAAAGGCCCTCCCGTTGATCGTCGATTTGCTCGAGCGGGCCCAGTAACGTCTCCATCATGAGACTTGTTGTTACTGTGTCTGGCATATCGAATACGTCACGGGGAGCTTGCCAGGCTCTGCCGTGAGGGCGAGATGCTCTCGGTAGCTTGCCGGGCTCTCCGAGAGGGGCGGAGGAATCGAACTCGGGTCGGCCATGTTGGCTGTGTGCAAGGCAAACGCCCTACCGCTGTGTTATCGCTTCAGCCCTAAATAAATACATGCAAATAAAATAAATATGCAAACTTAAATGTTCTATCATTCTATCCTTACTTTTTTCTCCTTTGCCCCCGAGAGCTGTAAATCTCACGACTGTTCTATTTTATTGCACTAAGATTCTATTCTGTTCTTTTATTTTGGCACCTCCAAGCAGTTCTTGGGGGCCCACTTTGTCAGGGACCAAACTCCCATCTTCCCCTTGCAACAGAAGCCTTTCAACTCATTATCTGAAAAAACACCCGAGAAAACCCACTCTTCCTATTACACTGTTTCTCTGAAGGTGATTCTGCAGCAATTACTGCCCAGTTAATTTGAAGAGGATCATTGTTGGGCATGCTATAATGAGAAGAGGAGTATTTATGGAAAGAATATAAAATCAGCCATTCTAATTCCCTTTCGAAAATGATCAGTACTAGAAATAAGGGCTTCCCCCCTCACCCCCCCTTTCCCCGCCTTTAGAGAAGAGAAAAGGGCAACCCAGAATAGCTATTTGTACAGAGCTGAGGGTTGAGCTGGGTGTACTTGCGCCTCTCCCTGCACCCGGGCTTCTACCTGCAGTGCCCCCTGCTGGCCATCTGTGGCTGAGCGCCTGAAGCCAATAGCCGCCACCGGGGTCTCTCTCATCTGTTCATCTTCAAGTCCCTTTGACTCCCACCTGGTTGTGACTTAGCCACTAAACCTGAAGGCTGAAAGTTTGGGGTCCCAAAGTCAAACAACTTGGAACTAAACTCACTTCTACTACCAATTATGTGGTCCTGGACTAGCGGCTCAGCCCTCGGAAGTCTATTTCCTCACTTTAAAACTGGAGGCCAGAGAGTAGTAGGGCACTTGCCTTGCATGTGGCCGACCCATATTGGATCCCTGGTATTCCATATGGTCCCCTGAGCAGTGCCAAGGGTGCAGAGTGCAGAGCCAGGAGTATGCCCTGAGCATTCTGAGCAACCCAGCGTTCGGGGAAGCATGTGGGATTATGGGGTACTGGGGATCGAACCCTGGTCAGCTGCATGCAAAGCAAACGCCCTGTTCGCTGTATTATCACTCCAGTCTCTTGTGTATTAATCTTAGATAACTGATCTGATAGGCCGGAGATGTAGCCCAGGGGTAGGGTTTATATCTTGGATGTGTGAGGCTCCAGGTGGTCCCATATAAATATAGAGCCAGGGAGATGGCTCAAAGGACTGGAGCACATGTTTTGTGTCGCTGAGGGTGGCCCTAAAACAAGACAAAACTGCATCTGATAACTCACTTGAGTGTCATCAGGACATCTCTCACCTCAGTGACTTCGTTTACTAAAATCGCAGGTGCGCACAGAGTTCTAACTTTAGACTCAGTGGGGACAAATGTGGTCGTTGCAAATGTATTTATACCAACAAATAGGATTTTAATGATTAAGCTAGTTATAGACAACTGACAGAAGAGGAACACTGGAGTTTTTCCATGCTCATTATAGATTTGTCTTTTTTTTTAGGCGGGGGGTCATACTCAGCAGTGCTTAGGACTTGCTCCTGGCCTTGTGCTCAGGGATCACTTCTTGTAGTGCTCAGGGGACCATATGGGATGCCAGGATTTGAACCTGGGTCAGTCGTGTGCAAGGCAAGTGCCCTAGCCACTGTATTATCACTTCAGCCTCTATTTGGGGGATGTAGGGGTGGGAGGGTCACTCCTCACTCTGTGCTCAGGGGTCACTTCTGGAGGCACTCATGGGGCCACATGTGATTCCTAAGAGCCCAAGACCAGTGTCCTGCAAGAAAAGCACCTTATCTTTGGCACTATCTCCTCAGCCCCTAAATTTACCTATTTTCCCCTTTGTCCAAGTAGGTTTTAACTCCGTGCATATGGAAGTTGTATTATTAGGTGCAGCCTCATTTGTCATTAGTCTTAATGTTATTACAAAACATCCAGAGGGCTTTAAAAGAGCACAAAGCTTTCATCCTCCAAAACCCTTAAGACTTCACTGCCCTTTCACTCATCACCTATGCACTGTCTCATAGGAGTTTCGGGACATGCTGTTGGCGCCTCTTTCATCTCCCAGCACAACTAAAAGATTCTGACTTCAGGCGCTTAATGCCTTATTAAGATTTCGTTGCTGTTCAAAATAGGAGACTAACAACCAAGAGTGGCCGAGATTAGTACCAGGAATTTTGCTCCATGGCTTGGAGGCCAGCCACACATGCTAGGGGAAAAGGGAGCTCAGATAGAGAAGGGAGCACCAAATAAAGGGTGTTGGGAGGATCCTCCCAGGATGGGAGATGCATGCTGAAAGTAGACTATAGACCAAACATGATTGCCACTCAATGCCTCTTTTGCAAAGCACAGCACCCAAAAGGAGAGAGAGAACAAAAGGGAATGCCCTGCCACAGAGGCAGGGTGGGATGGGGGGATGGGGGGTGAGAGGGATGCTGGGACCTGTGGTGGTGGAAAGTGGGCACTGGTGGAAGGATGGGTACGTGATCATTGTATGACTGAAATCCAAGCACAAAAATTTGTAAGTCTACAACTGTACCTCATGGTGCTTCACTAATAAAAATGAAAAAATTTTAAAAAATCTAAACAAAAAAATTGACAATTCCAAGTGTTGTCAAGGATACAAAGCTGATGGAAGTATTAAATGATATAACTGCTTTGAAAAACAAAACAAAACAACAACAACAAAAGATTTCGTTACTGTTAATGTGTATGTTTTGGTGGTGGGGAGGGAAAAGGAACTTAATCAGGAAAAACATACTCCCAATTCTCTTCCTGCCCACAACAGGGTTTTTCTTCTGTAAATACAATCAAATTTACATTTAGATAGAAACTAGCACATAAGTCTCTTCAAAAGAAAACAAACTTAAGGAAAAGGCCCTCCCGTTGATCGTTGATTTGCTCGAGCAGGCCCAGTAACTTCTCCATTGGAGACTTTGTTGTTACTGTGTCTGGCATATCGAATACTCTCGGTAGCTTGCCGGGCTCTCTGAGAGGGGCGGAGGAATCGAACTCAGGTCGGCCATGTTGGCCGCTTGTAAGGCGAACGCCCTACCCGCTGTGCTATCGCTCCAGAAAACAAACTTGAAAGTATAAATTTCTTATTTAGCAAGGGAATGCTTTGAATGTTATTTTTATTCAGATTAATCATTAATCAATCATTAAATTAATTATTACATTCATCCTTTACTTTATTTAAATGATTTAAATGATTTATTAAAAATTTCCTCTCCCCAGGGTCAGAGTAATAGCACAACAAGTGCTTGCCTTGCATGTGGCTGACCCAGGTTCAATCCCTGGCATCCCATATAGTCGGTCACCTGAGCCCCATGAGCACAGAACCCGGAGTAAGCCCTGATCACTGACAGGTGTGGCCCCAAACAAAACAAACAAAAAGCCACAATTTAGGTTCAAGTAGAACCGAATTCAAGGAACCCTTGAAAGATGGTGCTAGTGTTAATCAGGTCACACCTGGCAATGTTCAGGGGTTTCTCCTGGCGCTGGCTCAGAAATTACTCCTGGCAATGCTCGGGGGATGCTGGGATGGAACCTAGGTCAGCTGCATGTAAGGCAAATGCCCTTCCTGCTGCACTATCACTCCAAGATGAAATTTTAAAAAGAGAATAAGAGGAGGGAGGAGAACTGAGAGAGGAAAGGACAAGGCTTCAGAGGAAAAGAAGACTCTATTTTGGCTAGCTTGCCTTTTGCCAACTGGAGAGAAAGAAAGTGGAGACTAGAGACTAGAGATTACAGAAAGAGCAAGAGTTCATCTACATAGAATCCAGATGTACCAGTCTCAAATTAATTTAAGTCAGATTAGTAAAAAGCTTACCCTCCCTATGGAGAGGCATAGAAACACACATATAATTTATTTATTTTGAGCCATACCTGAGAGTGCCTGGGAGCTATTCCCAGTTCTCTGCTTGGGGGTCACTCCCAGCAGTGCTCCGGGGACGATTAGGGGCCAGAGATCAAACCCAGGTCTATGTGCAAAGCATGTACCACAGCCTTCACCACATTTCACAATATATATGTATCAATGACAACAAAGAGAAGGAACATTAATGTTGTATTTTTCCAATTAAAATAAGGCTCAGGACTGGAGAGATAAGGCCCTTGGGAAGGCCCTTGCTTTGCATGTAGCTGATCCTGCTTCGATTTCTAGCAGCAGATTTGGTCCCTGAACATAGAGCGATGGGTAAGCCCTAAGCACAGTAAGGCTTGGCCCAAATAAACCCTTACCCATCATTCCCCCAAACCCCACCAAAAAGTCTTGCAGAGCCAAGGACGCAGCTCAGCAGTTGAGCCCTAGCCTTGCACGTGTGATGCACCAGATTGAACCCAGCACGACTAAAAAAATAGAATTTTTTAAAACATTAAGTAAAAATAAGGGTTTTTTTTTTTATGCTGTAGACTCAGCTATTTCAAGCTTGGATGAAACCTCACTTCCCTAATATTATTGTATTTTCAGAGTTTTGTAGGAGAACCTTTTGGTTTTGTTTTATTTGGTTTTTGCTTTTTGGGTCACACCCAGCGATGCTCAGGAGTTACTTCTGGCTCTGCACTCAGGAATTACTCCTGGCGTTGCTCAGGGGACCATATGGTATGCTGGGAATCGAACCTGGGTTGACCGCGTCCAGGTTGGCTGTGTACAAGGCAAAGCACCTACCCACCGTACTATCACTCCAGCCCCAATCCTTTAGTTTTTGCAATGATGTTAGTCCCTGTCCTTTATTTGCTTTTGGTTTTGAAGCATTAGGCATTCCTTATTTTTGTTTTATTTTGGGATTTTTGGTCCACACCCCACAGTGCTCAGGGCTTACTCATGGCTCCATGATCAAAGATCATTCTTGGCGGGGCTTGGAGGACCATATGGGATGCCAGGATCGAACCCAGATCAGCAGTATACAAGGCAAGCGCCCTTCCCACTCTACTATTGCTCTGGCCCTTTCCCCAGCACAGTTAAGCTGACCAATGACTTCTCTGTCAAGAGAGACGCGGGGAAAGACTCCCTCAACCTCCTCCGGGTCCCCACAGCTGTTTGCCCTGGCTGGACCCGCACACAGGTGTGTGTCTGCGTCCTCCTTCCTGCTTCTAGACAAAGATAAACAAGATGAAATAGGGCTTCTAGGACTATTCGGACTTTCTTTTTGGGACCAAAATTCCTCAGCTCCCAAACGAAAACCAGAAAGTCAGAAAAGAAAGAACATTCTACCGTCAGGCACACACTTGCAATGTAATAAAATAAAAAAACAACTATTCATTACTCAAACATTATAGAATATATGCTGCTATATTATTAGGTAAAGTAGAAAATCATTTTTATAAACCACTTAATATTGTCAGATTTTCTAATTCATTTACATTAGGATAAATATACTTACTTGATTAATTCATTACTTTATTGAATCACCGTGAAATACACAGTTACAAAGCTGTTCATGATTAGGTTTCAGACACTGTTCCAACACCCTGTTCATTTTCTTATAGAATATATGTCAGAGCTTGTACACAGGGATTCGGACCACAACTTGTTTTCAACCTCAGAATCTGTGTGTGTGTGTGTGTGTGTGTGTGTGTGTGTGTGTGGCAAGTAATTTTTTACTGAAAGTTGTAGCAAGATGTGAGAGGTGAGAAATAGAAAAGTCCATATTCAAGAGAGAACATGGGCTTCTCCAGAGTAGAAATAGGCAAGCCAAGAAACAGAGACGAGCATGTGTAAGAGAGCACGGGCTTGAAGATCAAGCCTCTCCCTCCTTCTTATTTATACCTGAAATTGGCTGAAACTGACTCAAATGGTAAAGCATGTACTGGCACAGTAGGCTCCCCACTGCCCCCCACCCCCACCTCCAGGTGTGGCTCTCACAGCAGCAACAATTACAAAAGAATTCCAGAGAGGATTGGATTCAGGGCTTTAAGCAGAGAATTCAGGTGTCTTGTCCATACTCTCAGGACCAGAACATAATAGGGCTCGGCAAATGACCATAGTGATGCACAGCAATGAGGCTATACACACAGTCAAATGCTTTCATGGTTGGGGTGTTTGGGCCACACTGGAAAGTGCTTAGAGGGAACTCCTAGCTCAGTGCTCAGGAGCCCCTTCTGGCTCTAAGTTCAGGGGACCAAGGGGTGTGAAGGATCCAACCCAGGCCTCCGAAGGGCAAAGCACGTCCTCCAGTCTGCTGAGCTATCTTTCTGGCCTTTTGTTTCTTCAGTCTTGAGGCCACATCCAGAGGTGCTCAGGGGCCACTCCTGGCTCTGCTCAGTGGTCATTCCCAGCAGTTTTCCAGGAAGCACGTGATGCTGAGGATGCTGAGGACTGAACCCGGACCTCCCCCATGCAAGCATGTGTTCCGGTCTTTGGAGTTCCTGTCTGGCACTAGTTTCCAATGTTTTAAAGCTACCATTGGAACTTGTACTAAGTACTTGATTAAGTAGTGATCAATAACTTTAACTTTCTAAGATCTTGAGGTTATTAAGTAAATTACTAGCTTACCAAGGGATGTCAAAGGAGAAAAAGCCAAGTGTGTCTATTTATTTGTGCCTATTGTGCCCTCTTGTGGAATTACATACAGTTTACATATTCGGTTTGGTGCAGGTTTAACAAAGAACCACGAACTGAGGACCTGGCCACCTTGATGGAGTAGACTCGTCATCAGTTTATTGATTTTTTGCTTGTTCTATTTTGCTTTTGAACCACACCCAACTGTGCTCAGAGCTCACTCCTGGCTCTGCACTCAGGGATCACTCTTGGCAGTGCTCCAATATGGGATGCTGGGGATTGAACTCGAGTTGGCCTCATACCAGGAAAGCACCTAACCATCAGTCCTAGTCCTCCAGCTCTTACTTATTTTATTCTTTTCTGCTCTGGGTTGGGGATGGAACTCACGCACACAAGGAAGGTTCTACCACTGTGTTACATGTCCAGCCCTTTTCATCAGTTTTCCTTCATTTCTGTGTGAGCAAGATTCAGACTTGCCTCTCAACTGGGCAACTCAATGATGATTTTGTTCAGGAATGTTCTCCAAAAATTCTGGTTCACCAAACTGGTATTTGATCTTTGATCTGGCCCGCTCATCTGTGTGGCTGACTGCTGTGCGCAAGGGTGTGTCCCGGTCTCCTCGCATTACTCAGAGCCTCTGGTTCCTCAGTGAGTCCTGAGATAACGGCTCTCAGATCTTCCAGCTGCCTCCATCCCTTCTGGATCTCTTCTTCTGTTATCAGGTGTTGCAACCCTAGCCAGCAAGCACACACTCTTCCCTTGTTAGCTGATGTTTCCTGTGAGTCGTGACAATGTCATTTCAAATGGACTCGTTTCTTAGCTGGGACCTCTCCAAAAACTGCTTCACTACTATTAACTGACTGAAAACAGAATCATGAGGGTCCCAAGGAATTACAGGTCTGCACTCAACTGGGATGTCATTCAAAGAGGGATTTCCCTTGCTTTAGTCCCAAATCCAAATGACACTGAGAGTGTGCTAGGTTCAAGGCTAGACATTTTTATAAGAGTAATCACTATCACTGTCCTACCATTGTTCATCGATTTGCTCGAGCGGGTCCAGTAATGTCTCCATCGTGAGACTTTGTTGTTATTGTGTTTGGCATATCAAATACGTCACGGGGAGCTTGCCAGGCTTTGCCGTGTAACATCTTTAAAATTTCTGCCATTTCTCCTTTCCCTCTCTCTTTCTAATTTTTTTTTTACAAACCTAGGGCCATATACATGCTCAGTTCATTTCTCTCTTTTTGTCTGTCTCTGTCTATCTCTTCCTGTTATTGCCACACCTGGCAATGTTCAGGAGTTACTTCTGGCTCCGTCCTAAGAAATTATTTCTGACAGTGCTTGGGGGACCAGATGGGATGCCGGGGATTGAAGTTGGTTGGCCGCATGCAAGGCAAGCTCCTGGTCCATTTCTGTAAGATGTGCCTGGATGCTGGCTGTCCTTCCCTAAGAGACAGGGACATGATAAATGAAAAAGCTACACCTATAAAGCTGTTTCCTTGCTTTTTATCAACAAGGAAGGCATAACTTAAGTCAACATAATAGTCAATAACCCAGCTACAGGCAACACAGCAGGTAAAGCACTTGTCTGGTATGTGGCTAATGCTGGTTGGATCCCTGGTTCCACATTATGGTCCCTTGAGCACTTCCAGGGGTGATCCCTAAACACATAGCCAGGAGTAAATCCTGAGCACTGTTGAGTCTGGTGCTCAATAGAAAGAGAGAGAGAAAGGAAGAAAGGAAGAAAGAAAGGAAGAAAGAAAGAAGGAAGGAAGGAGGGAAGGAGGGAAGGAAGGAAGAAAGAACGGAAGGAAGAAGGAAATAAAGAGAAAAAGGAAGAAGGGAGAGAAAGAGAAAGGGGGAGGGAGGGAAAGAGAAAGAGAGGAGGGAACAAAGGAAGGAGAGAAAGAGAGAAAGAAGGGGGAAGAAAGAGAAATGAAAAGAGAGAAAGAAAAAAGGGGGAGAAAAGGAGAGAAAGAGAAAGAGGAAGGAAGGAAGGAAGGAACGAAGGAAGATAAGGAGGGAGGGAGAAAGGATGGAAGAGAAAGGAAGTAAGAAAAAAGAGAGAAAGAGTTGATGCAGGGGGAAAAGAGAAAAAAGAGAGAAAGAAAAAAGAAAGAAAAGAAAAGAAGGAAAGAAAGAGAAAGCAAAATCAAACAAGTACATCAATAAGAATGGGGTGTCCTGGAGAGGAGCCCGTGGGTGGCTCTCTGCTGAGGTGCTCACACACACTCTGGGCGCAATGTTCCCCAGGAGCCACTACTGCACCCGTACTCCTGCTTGCTGGGGTTTGTATTTCCTGACCACGACGGTCACATTTTATTCTGTTATTTTATTTAACTGGGGATCACAGACATGCTGGTGCAGTTCTCTTTGGGAGATGCTACAGTGCTCAAACATTGTTTTTCATAGGGGTCACGTCCAGTGGTGTTTGGAGGTGGGTGCCCTTTCCAATCCTGGAATCTTCCAGCAGTGCAGCCTGACAGGTAGTTGGGACCAGCAGGGCTACACCTGGCAGTGCTGGAGAGACGTGCAGTGCCGGATACTGAACCTGGGACCTGGAACATGCAAGGCCTGTGCTTCACCACTTGGTCACATATTTTAACAATGATGCTGGCTTGTACCACCAGTGGTTTAGACGGGAATGTGGTTTAATTAACACAAAAATTTTATATATGTGTGTGTGTGCATATTTTTTTCTTAAAATTTTGGGATACAATACTGTTAGTCATACTTTTTGTGCATACATTATCCCAAACCTCCACCAAACTCACAAGGACCTTTTCCATGACCCTCATTGATGTTACTTTCTTTTTTCTTCTTCTTTTAATGTTTTTGGTTTGGGGGCTACACTCAGTGATGCTCAGGGCTTACTCCTGGGTCTGCACTCAGGAATCACTCCTAGTGTACTCGGGGGACCAAACCGGGTGCTGGGGATCAAACCTCGTCGGCTGCATGCAAGGCAAATGCCCTACTGGTTGTACTATCTCTCGCTTTCTTATGCAACTTTCTCCACTCCAACCTTCTACCTTAGAGCCTCAAAATAGTTAAATATGTATTGTTTTATGCATTGTTGTAAATCAATTAAGTGACTAAAGGGCAAGAAATATGCACTTATGCCTGTCACATAATTATCCTTACTATTATTATTATTGATGCCGAACTTAGTGCGCTTAGTACGAACTTGGTGGACTGGAGCGATAGCACAGCGGTAGGGCGTTTGCCTTTCAAGCGGCCAACATGGCCAACCCGAGTTCGATTCCTCCGCCCCTCTTGGAGAGACCGGCAAGCTACCGAGAGTATTCGATATGCCAAACACAGTAACAACAAAGTCTCCAATGGAGACGTTACTGGGCCCGCTCGAGCAAATCGACGATCAACGGGAGGGCCTTTACCTTTACCTTATTATTATTATTATTACTGCTTTTTGTGTCACACCTGGCAATGCTTAGGGCTTACTCCTGGCTCTGCACTCAGGAATTACTCCTGGTGGTGCATGGGGAATTATGTGAGATGCTGGGGACCGAACCCATGTCAGCTGTGTACAAGGCAAATGTCCTTACCTGCTGCGCTCTTATTTTTGGAATGTGACCTTAAGTAAATGGATCATTAATTTCAGCTAAAGGACTTCCTTTAGTACTGTCTGTAGGGACATCTGCCAGTATTTCGCTTTCACTTTAAAATGGTTTTGATGGGGCTAGAGAGATAGCACAGCGGGTAGAGTGTTTGCCTTGCACGCGGCCGACCCGGGTTCAATTCCCAGCATCCCATATGGTCCCCTGATTACTGCCAGGAGTAATTCCTGAGTGCAAAGCTAGGAGTAACCCCTGAGCACTGCCGGGTGTGACCCAAAAAGAAAAAAAAAAGGTTTTGCTAAGTGTTAAGACAATGTAAATTTATTCCATCACAGAAGTGGTATACTCCATTAAAATACAAATCCCAGGTACTGAAGACATACATAGTACAGCAGGCAAGGTGCTTGTCTTGCTTGTGGCCAATACAGGAGATTATCCTAGGAGTGATTACTGAGTGTAGAACCAGGAGCAACCCTTGAGCATCATGGGGAATGACTTAAAAACATACCCCATGACTTAAAAATCCCAGAATTTTTATTATTTGCTTTTTCCTACCTGATATTTGTAATCCTAACTCTTCATGTAATAATAAATTCTAAACAATAAACATTACTATTTATTTTCATTAAATTATTGTTTCATATAAGAAAAGAAAATGAAAGTTGTTTTGCTGGATTGTCAAGTATTTGCAGTAATCTTGGGAACTGTTCTATTTTTAAATTTTAAAAAAAATGTTTGTTTTTGGGGAGGGCCACACCTGGCTGTGCTTAGAGTTTACTACTGTCTTTTTTGCTTCTGGATCCCTCCGGGCAGGAAATGTAAATGATATGTGGAGCTCTTCATAGTTCTGTTTGTTTGTTTTTTGTTTTTTTTTTCTCTCTTCATAGTTTTATCTTCAAGTTTGTTGATTCTTCTTTTGGTTCCTATCTACTGTGAATCATTTAAGGATATTTTTTTTATTTCAGTTGTAAATTTCAACTCCAGAACATCCATTTGCCTCTATCGTTTTATATGTAACTTTTTAAGCTATCTGCCCCGCTTTATAGTCTTTTTATTTGTTTTGGGGAGGCCCCATCTGGCAGTGCTCAGGAGTTGCGGGGTTGCATTCATGCTGCTCAGGGGACCCTTTCAGCTGTCAGCCTGTATATGTAATTTTTATCTTTTTTTACAGTGTTCCCTACTTTATGAGGCACTGTCATCACTCATAGCCTTTATCTTTCTCTTCCTCCCTCCCTTCCTTCCTTCCTTCCCTCTTCCTTTCCTTCTTTCCTTCTTTCCTTTCTTGATTTTTGGGCTACACTTGCCAGTATTCAGTGCTTACTCTTGGCTCTGCACTCAGAGGTTAGTCCTGTCAGTGCCAGGGAGACCAGATGAGGTGCCGGGTATCAAACTAGGGCTGGCTATGTGGCTGGGGATCAAACTAGGGTTGGCCATAGGCAAGGCAAACACCCTACCTGCTGTACTATCACTCTAGCCCCACCTTCTGTCTTTTTAATATGGTTTTCTTTGTTGCTTAAGCATTTATAAGATAATTTTGAACTATTTTCCTACTAAATCTGACTTTGGGCCTCTTCATGTGCAGTTTATATTTCACAGGCAATGTATGCCTTTGACAACATAATGAGATAATTGGTCAACACCATTAGGCTGGTGGCAGGGGGAGAGGCATTGAGGACCTTGGGGGATGGGAGTGGATACACTGATGAGGAGGGTGGTGTTAGAATTATGTGCATGAGAAACCATTATTTATTTACTTATTGTTGCTGTTTTTTGCATATCGAATACGCCACACCACGAGGAGCTTGCCATGCTCTGCAGTGCGGGCGGGATACTCTCCATAGCTTGCCAGGGTCTCCGAGAGGGATGGAGGAATCAAACCCGAGTCGGCCGTGTGCAAGGCAAATGCCCTACCTGCTATCCAGCCATAGCACTGCAGTAGGGCATTTACCTTGTGTGCCTCCAGCCTGGCCGAGCTGGGTTCAATTCCTCCACCTCTCTCAGACAGCCTACTGAGAGTACCTCGCCCGCACGGCAAAGCCTGGCAAGCTCCCTGTGGCGTATTCAATATGCCAAATATAGTAACAAGTCTCACAATGGAGACATTACTGGGCCTGCTCGAGCAAAGCGATGAACAACGGGAGGACAGTAACAGTGATACAGTGATTTATTTTTAGGAATCATGATTAATAGTACTGTAAACCACAGAATCTCAGTCAACTTAAAAAAAACAAAACGGTGCTTCTGAATCCTATGTTCATTGCACCATTTTGGCACTATTCCAAGAGCCAAAATCCTAAAATAGTCTAAATATCCAAGAACAGATAACTGGATAAAGAAAATGTATAAGAAATATACACAATGGAAAACTACTCAGCTATAAGAAAACATGGAATCATGCAATTTTCTGCTGTGTGGATGGACGTGGAGAGTATCACACTGAGTGAAGTCTCCTTAGTCAGGAGAGGGACAGATAAAGAAGGATCTCATATATGGGATATAAGGAATCATAGTAGGGGAATAGCAAATGTCCAAAGGAACTGGTCTTCAGAAGGAAGTTTACCAAGTTGGAGGGCAAAGGGAATGATGGTGGTGGGAAATGGACATCCTGGAGATTGTGATACTGAAATGTTTTAGGTAAGAAACCTAAAACCTAACAGTTCTGTGGGGATGGAGAGATAGTCTAGCAGGTATGCTGTCTGCCTTGCATGTGGCTGACTAGGATTCAATCCCTGGTACCCCAAGACCGCGAGGAGTCTTTCATGTGCACAGCCAAGTATCGCCCCAAACCAAAAACAAACAAAAAATATAGTTTTGTAAGCCATGGTGCATAAAATAATTTTTTTTGAGGGGGACATGCAGTGATGATGCTCAGAGAAAACTCCTGGCTCTGCATTCAGGAATTTCTCCTGGTGGGCTCAAAGGAAACTCGCAGGGCGCCAGGAATGCAACCTGGGTTGGCAGCATGCAAGGCAAGCATCCTTCCCACTGCACTAATGCTCTGGCCTCCTAAAATAACATTTTAAAATAAAGTTTAGGAGCTGGAGCGGTAGCACAGCGGGTAGGGCGTTTACCTTGCACGCAGCCAACATGGCTGACCCAGGTTTGATTCCCAGCATCCCATATGGTCCCCCAGGAGTAATTCCTGAGTGCATGAACCAGGAGTAATCCCTGAGCATCGCCGGGTATGACCCAAAAAGCAAAAAAATTTAAAAAAATAATAAAAAAATAAAATAAAGTTTAACAAAAACAAAAAATAAAAGCTTAATTGTCTTTTTCCCTTACAAATGAAGTAATCTATCACTGAGCTCAGTGCTCTCCACAGGTACTAGCTTCCTGTGTGACATGACATTTTGTTGCAAATTTAGATAGTTCATATGCACTTGATGATATATTATAGGATGACTTAGATAACATATGGCAGGAACTCTGGGTAGCGAGCCCTCCCTATTATTTAGTATCTTGATAGCTTGATTTGATCAGCTTGATTCAGTGTGATCCAATTAATTCATTAAAGCCACCCACAGAGGCAGTTTTTCAGGCCATTCTTTGAATTTGGCTCTGATGCAAGAAGGAAATTTCTGTTTTTCTTCTGTTCAGCCATTTCATTAGGAGAAGAACACAAAGAAATCCTGCCTCTGCAGATCATGGCAATTTTACTCTATCCCACAAGCATAGCCAGTATTTTCTCCTACTAGGAGAAAAAGCAGTAGTCAGATGGGAAGGAAGGGAAACTTAATTGTCTTTTTCCCTCCCAAATGAAGTAGTCTATCACTGAGCTCATTGCTCTCCACAGGTACTAGCTTCCTCTTCATGACGTCCCTGACCCATTTGCCACAGTTGCTTGGCATTTAAGTTCTGTAACAGATGAGATGAAAAATGCCTGCCTCTTCCAAGGAAACGCCTGTCTTCCTCAACAGGGAGCTGTGGGCATAGGATCGCTTTGTCCTCCCAAACTGTCTGGAGTTCAATTTGCATCCTGCTGAAAGGACAGAGGGTGGGTGTAGGTCATGGTTCAAATATCAAAGTCTCATTCTTTCTGACCAACTTTGAGTAGATTTTCTTGAATGAGGAATCTCTTTCTTCACTTACTTAGGCCCTTCGGACATTTTCCAGAGACTCTAAACAATTGGTTGAGAAATAATTTTCAGCAGTTGTGCTTGTTTCACTCAGGAGTAAATCCACAGAGCCCCTGATGCCCTCACATTAGAAGCTGCCATCCTACTGAGTCTGTACCTTTTGTGCTATGGTAGCTAAGCTTCTTGAATGTGAGTCTCAGGCTACTTAAAGAATTATCATGCTCATGGAGTAAGCCTTGCAAATCTGAGAAAGTGACAGTTGGAGTTCTGGTGATACTGTGGAAACCTGTGGACCCAGCTTAGTTTGGGGTGTGTCCTATACTTTGCAGTCAGATATGCCAGCAAACTTCTTGCTTTGCTTAAGTAATTATAATTGAATTTAAGTAATTTCATTCTATTAAATGTAACTAAGAGTTATAACTAATCTCTTTAATAGTGTATAAATGGTAGTGAGTAGCACTGTCACTGTCCTCCCGTTGTTCATCGATTTGCTCGAGCGGGCACCAGTAACATCTCACAACAAATTGTGAGACTTGCTGTTACTGTGTTTGGCATATCAAATACGTCACAGGGAGCTTGCCAGGCTTTGCCGTGTGGGCGAGATACTCTCAGTAGCTTGCCAGGCTCTTCAAGAGGGGCGGAGGAATCAAACTCGGGTCGGCCATGTTGGCTGTGTGCAAGGCAAACGCCCTACCGCTGTGCTATCGCTCCAGCCCCAAATGGTAGTGAGTAATAGTGAATAAACGGTAAGCACAAGTGGAAAGCTTTTTCAACAAACTTAGTAGCCACAGTAATTTTCTTTTTTCTTTCCCTTTTTCATTTTTGAATTTTGGGGCCACACCCAGTGGTTCAGGGCTCAGGAGACCATATGGGGTGCCAGGGATCAAACCCAGGTCCGCTATATGCAAGGTAGGCACCCTACCCACTATGTCATCACTCCTGCCCTGCCAGGGTCATGTGATCTTTTTGGTAGTTAATCTCATTTCAGTAATGTATGGTTCTTTGGTAGTTAATAGAACATATAATTTATGGTGATTTTAACTGAAGTGCCTTTTACCAAGAATGTTTAATATATTCCTATACTCCTGGCAGTATGTGCTGGTTCCAGCAGGGGTGTTTCCAAAGAAAACTTGATGTAAATGTTATTATGAAAAATAAAATTAATATTCACACAGAGACCTGATTTTGAGTACAAAATCTTTCTGTAAGTTTGGTATTCCTCCCTGTGCTATTAGTCAACAGTAAACTCATTAGGCCATCTCTGGTAATCACACATTTCCAAATATTGGAATGAGTTATAGAGCTCTTTAATAAATTATAGGTGGAATGGAAGAAAATAATATTTTGTGTAATACACAAAATCGAGAATATTTTTGTGCATTTTGAATAGTACTCCTTTGAAAAATTGCTAGTACATATTTGTTGGGAATAGTCAGAAAATGCTCTTGACAAATGTGGTGTTCAAGTCCATAAGCAATTTTATCCCCTCTCTTGACAATCTTTTTCTCTTGAATAAGGATACTTATGGCAAGTTCTGGAAATAAATTTTTTAAAACAGACATTCAATTGTGGAACTTACTAAAACTTGACTAAAAACATCCCTGGGGGAGAGGTCAGAGAAATAGCACAGCAGGTGAGAGGCTTGCTTTGCACACAGCTGACTTAGGTCCAGTGCTTGGGATATTGCATATGGTCCAGGAGCACTACCAGGAGTGATCTCTGAGCACAGATCCAGGAAAAAGCCTGAGCACTGTTAGGTGTCACTCAAAGATATAAAAACCTAACCAAGCAACAACAGCAACAAAATGTCCCTGGGTGAGGCCTGGAGAGCCTTACCCTGTCTCATATCACCATTCTGTGGGATACTAATTGTCTAAAGATTTGGCATCCAGGGATTTCTGTCTGAAATATTTACATTTCTGAATCAACTGCATCTTAGAGAACTTTTTTTTTCTTTTTGAGTCACAGCTGGAGATACTCAGGGGTTACTCCTGGCCCTGCACTCAGGAATTACTCCTGGCGGTGCTTGGGGGACCATATGAGATGCTGGGAATTGAACCCAGGTCGGCTGCGTGCAAGGCACATACCCTACCCACTGTCCTATCGCTCCAGCCACGAGTCTTAGAGAACTTAATCAAGCCACTTGCAATTTGCTCTGCACTACTAATGGTCTTCTTTTCTACATTCACAGATGTTGAGAAGTAAACATCCATTGATTTTATAAGATCCATTGATTTTATAAGACTTTGTAAATTATGAATTGATGGGGTCTGAATTCCACTAATTGCACCTGAGAATTTGATATGCTTGGATTGCAAGCACTTGGACTCTGATTTTATTAGGATTTTTTTTTTTGTTTTTGTTTTTGGGCCATAGTTGGCAATGTTCAAGGGTTATTCTTGGCTCTGCACTCAGGAATTACTCTTGGTGGTGCTTGGGAGACCATATAGGATGATGGGGATCGAATCCTGGTCAGACATACGCAAGGTAAATGGCCTATCTGCTGAACTGTCATTTCTGACTCCTGATTTTATTAGGTTTTTAAAAGTTTATTCTGAAAAAAAAAAGAAAAAAGTTTATTCTGATAGTAAAATCTCATATGAGAATAGGATTTCTTTGGTAAGTTTGGAGCAGAGCACACTTCCTTAGAAAATGGGCAAAACTGGATGTCTTCGTCAATTGATAAACCACCTGCTGAAATATTTACATCCTGTTACTGTTACTGTGTTTGGCATATTGAATAGGTTACGGGTAGCTTGCCAGGCTTTGCCATGCGGGCGAGATACTCTTGGTAGCTTGCTGGGCTCTCTGAAAGGGGCGGAGGAATTGAACCCAGCTCGGCTGGGCTGGCTGTGCTCAAGGCAAACGTCCTACCACTGTGCTATTGCTCCAGCCCATTTACATCTTATGATTTTTTTTGGAACATCATTTTTGCTTTGCACATCAGCAGCATACCTGATTTGGTTTTATAGAGATGAAATTTAGGGAACGTACCATTGAGATCTATTTTAAATGACCCCTAAGACTAATATAGCTCATTGAGGATTCAAAATGTCATGTGTGAAAACTGCTATTGATAAGGTAAGGTAAAGGTAAAGGCCCTCCCGTTGATCGTCGATTTGCTCGAGCGGGCCCAGTAACATCTCCTATTGATATGTATTTATTTTTTATTTATTTTAATTTCCACCCCCCTCCCTTCTCCCATCATTGCTGTTGCTGCCACCGTGGTGACTGAGGGCTGGCACACATTCCTGGCTGTGGCACTTGTTTATTTATTCACACCTCTACCCTCGAGATTTTTGTGTTGAGACCGTCTTCTCTTTTTTTTTTCTTTTTTGGGTCACACCCAGTGATGCACAGGGTTTACTCCTGGCTCATGCACTCAGGAATAACTCCTGCTGGTGCTCGGGGGATCATATGGTATGCTGGGAATTGAACCCAGGTCGGCTGTGTGCAAGGCAAACACCCTACCCGCTGTGCTATCACTCCAGTCCTGAGACCTTCTTCTCTCTTTTTTTTTTATTTTTTATAATTTTATTTACTGAATCACCGTGAGAGCAGTTACAAAGCTTTCGGGCTTAAGTCTTGGTCATACAATGAAACAGTCATACCTTCACCAGTGCCCATTCTCTCACCAAAAACCCCAGTATACCCCTATCCCACACCCTCCCCCTACCTGTGGGGCAGATGATTTCCACATTACTCTCTCTCTCTCTCTCTCTCTCTCTACTTTGATCACATTCAATATTTTGACACCCGATCCACCATTATTATTTGAGATTTTACCCCAACATTCAGATCTGCTGAAAAGGCAACAGTAGACAATTTGTTTTCTATTGCTGATTATGAATAACATATGATGTTGCATGGCTGCAGTAGTGGTCGCGTGATTTTGAAATTCCGAAATTTTAACACTTAAATCTGGAGGGATTTCTGCCAAAATCTGCTGGGTTCCAAGGTTTGCTACTGAGTCTCTGGGACCATGGCCATTAAGCAGCTTGATCAGGAACCAGCTTGATCACCCTTTCCCCCCTGGGGTGGCCTGGCAACAGTAACCTACTGTGGGGTTCGATGCATTTCTGCCAAAAGCCATTGGGTTTCGAGATTTGTTTCTGAGTCTCTGGGATCATGGCTGTTAAGCAGCTTGATTAGGAGACAGAGAGGCTGTTTGTGGACGATGACTTGGGGTCTTGTTGGGACAGGGAGGACAGAAACGGCTCCACCCCCATCCCGTGAGGCCCAACAAATTTCGTCACTGCGGGCCCAAGTCCTACTGTCCAATGGCCTCTGGAGGATGGCACCCACCGAGGGGAAGCAGACGGAGGGACAGCACCCTTTCCCCCCTGGGGTGGCCCGGCGACAGTAACCTACTGTGGAGTCCAGACACATTTCTGCCAAAAGGAGACCTTCTTCTCTTTAGCTCCATTTTTTTTTATGCATTAAAGTTCCATTTCACAACATGTATATAGGTCTATGGATTGTGAAAAAAAGAAGCTATTGAATGAGCGAGTGAACTTTGACAGCAAATCAGCACTAACTGTCCACCCTGTTCTTCTTACAGGTTTTGTGTAGAAAATGTCCAAAGTGCTATTTGTCACTGAAGATTTCAAAGACGTAATAAGGCTCCCTGTATATGTATTTCCCAGAAACCACAATCATCAAAATGTGACCCAATTAAATTCATCTCCCCACCCCTTGCTAAACGTGAACTTTCCTGGTCTTTCCTGTCTCATAATAGCAACACCATTCATTAATAGGTAGAACCATCTAAAACGGCCTTTTGTGTAGGTCTATAAATAATTGAATATTGACAATTTCAAACAGACTATACGTAACAGTAACTTAGACTAGAAACCTGGTTGAAATATTTATTTCCTCCTCCCCTTCCAACTCTTAGAATCAGCCAATCATGAGAACTATTCCCCAGGCTAGTTCTCAATCCTTCTCCAAGTAACCATCACAGTCATCATTAATTGACTGTGGCAAGTCTACTGTCCACAAGGTCGTGCCCTGGTGTGTCCTCTCTATTTTGGTTAGCTGTCATGGGTCCACTCTAGATGGTTCTCAGCAGCCACCTACTACTAATAATGCTTTGGGGGTTGGCAGGGTGCAGGGCTCCAAGCCATGACCTTCCACACACAAGGCACATGCTCTACCACTTGAAATCACACTCCCACCCTTGGTCTGTCCTCTTTTTTTTTTTTATTAGTGAAGCACCATGAGGTACAGTTGTAGATTTACAAATCTTTGTGCTTGAGTTTCGGTCATACAATGATCAAATACCCATCCCTCCACCAGTGCCCATTTCCCCCCACCCCCCCTCCCACCCTGCCTCTGTGGCAGGGCATTCCCCTTTGTTCTCTCTCTCCTTTTGGGTGTTGTGGTCTGCAAAAGAGGCATTGAGTGGCAATCATGTTCAGTCCATAGTCCACTTTCAACATGCATCTCCCCTCCTGGGAGGGTCCTCCAAACACCCTTTCTTTGGTGTTCCCTTCTCTATCTGAACTGCCCTTTCCCCTAGAATATCCGGCTGGCCTCTAAGCTATGGAGTAATCCTCCTGGTGTTGATCTCAGCTATTCTTAGGTATTGATCTCATATTTTGTTGCTTTATATCCCCCAGATGAATGCAATTTTTCTATGTCTATCCCTCTCTTTCTGACTCATTTCACTTAGCATGATACTTTCCATATTGTACCACTTGTATGTAAATTTCATGACTTCATCTTTTCTAAGAGCTACATAGTACTCCATTGTGTAGATGTACCAAAGTTTCTTTAACCAGTCATCTGTTCTTGGGCACTCAGGTTTCTTCCAGTTTCTGGCTATTGTAAAGAGTGCTGCAATGAACAAACAAGTGCAGATGTCACTTCGACTACACATTTTTGCCTCTCTGGGGCATATTCCCAGGAGTGGTATCGCTGGGTCAAATGGGAGCTCAATTTCTAATTTTTTGAGAAACGTCCATACTGTTTTCCAAAAGGGCTGAACTAGTCGGCATTCCAACCAACAGTGAAGGAGTGTCCCTTTCTCGCCACATCCGCGCCAGCATCGGTTGCTTTTGTTCTTTTGAGTGTGGGCCAGTCTCTGAGGTGTGAGATGGTATCTCATTGTGGTTTTGATCTGCATCTCCCTGATGATTAATGATGTAGAGCATTTTCTCATGTGCTTTTTTGCCATTCGGATTTCTTCTTTGAGAAAGTTTCTGTTCATTTCATTGCCCCATTTTTTGATGGGGTTGGGTGTTTTCTTCCTGTGGAGTTCCACCAGAATTTTGTATATCCTTGTTATCAACCCCTTGTCAGATGTGTATTCGGCGAATATCCTTTCCCATTCTGTAGACTGTCTTTGTATTTTGGTCACTGTTTCTTTGGAGGTGCAGAAGCTTCTTAGTTTAAGATAGTCCCATTTATCTATCTCTGTTTTCACTTGCTTGGCCAGTGGCGTGGCATCTTTGAAAGTACCATTAGCCTCAATGTCATGGAGGGTTTTGCCAACTTTGTCTTCAATGTACCTTATGGTGTCTGGTCTGATGTTGAGGTCTTTAATCCATTATGATCTTATTTTTGTACATGGTGTTAGGCAGAGTTCTGAGCCCATTTTTTTGCATGTAGCTGTCCAGTGATGCCAGCACAATTTGTTAAAGAGGCTTTCCTTACTCCACTTCACATTTCTTGCTTGGTCTGTCCTCTTTAAAACACAATTCAGACAATTCCACTTCCACAAACATATTCAGTGGCTTACTTCCTTCCTTTCACACAAAACCCAGATATCCCAACATGGCTTAGAAAGCATGCAAGTTCCAGCGGCTACTGACTCTTCAATCCCATTTGAAACTCTATTTCCTGGTTACTATGATCTTCTCAGACATGTTTCTTCCCATCTCCCAAGGATCTTTACATCTTCTCTCTCATGACCCTGATGTTGTTGTCACTCACTGATACCCATTTCCCCTTTATTCTTGTCTTAGCATAAAAATGAGGCCTCAGTGAACCTTCCGTGCCCTTTCCCACATCAGAGTGGAGTCCCATGTACTGACATCCCTGAAACTCTGTTCTCCACCTCAGCACTGACAACATTTCTCAGTTCACTGTCTTGTTAGACTAACACTCTAACCCACTTGGCTCACACAGCCCCCCCACCCGTAAGGGCCCTGCCCCTAAAGGTCACTCAGGAGATGTCTGCATTGGGCATGGACCATTCCTCAACAGCAACACTGTAATTCACAATCCAGAGTTGCCAACTTTCCTTGGTAGTCTCTATTTCAATAGGTCTTTAGTGGTATTTTTGTTTGAAATTTTGAAAAAGGAAACAAAAATATTCCTCTAAAAAGGTCAAACCTTGGGGATGGAGAGATGGTACAGCAGAGAAGGCACTTGCCTTGCACGCAACCAACCCGTTTGATCCTTGGCATCCTATCTGATCCCCCAAGCTCACCAGGAGTGGTCCCTAAGCTCACAGCTAGGAGTAAAACCTGAGTATTTCTGGATATGGCCCCCAAACAACAATAATAACAAAAATGCAAACCTGAGAGGTGAACCAGAATTCTGGACCTTTTCTGATTTAGCCCCTCACGTGACTATACCTAGTAGTCATTGCTATAAGAGCAATAATACTGACTGAAGCTAACATTTATTGAGGGCCAAGTATGTGATAAACCTCTGAAGGCAACAAAAGGCTAGAGAAGTTGTAGTCACATGGCTGGAAAAGATGGCACTAAAATCCCAAATTCATGGTGAAGCCAAACTTGCAAAGTCCACAACCCCAAACCTGCTTTACATATTCTCAGTCCCTTGGTGCTTGGAGAAGACAAACTCTCAGAAACAGGGACCACATTTTTTACATCCTGCACTGGCAGAGTAGCTATCACAGAACTCAAGAGAAATCTATTTCTAGTTGCAATTACACCATCTTGAAACGCACCCCAGTTAATGGTCCCCCACACTCACCAGGAGCTCACCACGATGATCCCTGAGCTCAAAGCCAGGAGTAAGAACTGAGCATTTCTGGGTATGGCCTCCCAACAACAAGTTCCAACTTGCACATTTCAAAGGGCACCTTTCTCCCAGGCAGCATATCATGAAAAGTAAGTGTTCCTACCGGCAAAAAGAGCCTTTGCGCAGCACAGGGTTTGAACAATTTCTTCCATTCCTGAGGATTCCCAACTGAAAATGAGATGGGGTAGATCCTGTGCTCAAATTTCTTTCTATATGAGTCAGGCCACTGTTGCAGCTGAAAAATAAGAAAGACAAGAGAAACATGATTAGAACTAGAACTAGAAATGCTGAAAACCTCTGGATAACTAGTGGGAAGGACTCAGGCAACTTACACAGCAAGTCTTAGTTCACTGCCAATACTGATGGTCACTGAACAAAAAGATTTGAGCTTGGCAGGATTTGCAATAATAATACCAGAGTTGTCAAGAATGACAGAAAATTGGCACATAAATACACCAAGAAGTCTATTAATTTAAACCAACTTTCAAGAGGACATTGGAAATTGGTAGCAACAAATACCAAAAAAAATGAAGGTAGAATTTGTACCAAAACTTGACTTATACTAAAAATAACAATAATAACAAAATCTTAGGAACAATTTAGATACTGAATTAAGGCATTGGGAAAATGAATTATGATAATACTACATAATGGAGTATAATGGAGTAATGTGCAGTTAAAATGCAGAAAACATGGAAAAAAGAGCCATGACATATAATTAGATTTTAGAAAGCGGTAAAAAAAAAACTTATCCTATGGTTTTTGTTTTCTAAAAAAAAAAATAGAGAAAAAACTGAACCAAAATGTGCACCAAATTGTGGCAAGTGGAGGTGAAAGTGGGGACCTCTGTTTTTCTTTTCTAAGTTTAAACTCCAATATTCTTTGGAAATTTTACTCTAAGTATATGTTATTTTCTTCACACATATGAATTTTATAAGAATTATTTTAATTAGTATACTTTACGTTTCTGGAGCGATAGCACAGCGGTAGGGCGTTTGCCTTGCATGCAGCCAACATGGCTGACCTGAGTTCGATTCCTCCGCCCCTCTCGGAGAGCCCGGCAAGCTACCGAGAGTATCTCGCCCGCACGGCAGAGCCTGGCAAGCTACCGTGATGTATTCGATATGCCAAACACAGAAACAACAAAATCTCCAATGGAGACGTTACTGGGCCCGCTCGAGCAAATCGATGAACAACGGGAGGGCCTTTACCTTTACCTTACCTTTACTTTACGTTTCAAAGCAGTTTTATAGAAAATTGAGCAGGAAGTAGAGACCTTAGTATTCTCCTCCCTTCTCTCCCACCCCCGCATCCCCCATTATGAACATTTTGCCCTAATGTGGTACATCTGTTTCAAATGATAAATCAACACCAATATCAATGATTAAGTAAAGTCCCTAGTTTATTTTAGGGTTTACCCTTTGCTTTGTACAATTCTATGGGGTTTGACAAGTGCTTAATTTCCTATATCTACCATCACAATATTTTGCAGAGTAAAACTACCTAACAATGTCTCTGTTCCACTCATTAATCCCTTCCTCCTTCCCTATTCCCTGAACTTCTAGCAATAGTGACCTTTTCCTTTTTGTTTGTTTCTGGGTCAAACCTGGTGGTGCTCAGGGCTTACTCTTGGCTCTGCATTCAGGGATCATTCATGATATGCAGGGGGACCACATGGAGTGCTGGGGATTGAATCAAGGTCAGCCGAGTGTGAGGCAAGTGCCTTACCTGCTGTGCTATCTGGCCCCACCTTTCCTCTTGATCTTATTCCCTCTTGGTTTTGCCTTGTTCAGAATAGGATTCTGAAATACAGTTGGGCTTACACATTATAGAGCCTTTTCAGACTGGCTTCTTTTACTTAGCAATATGTAGTTAAGTTTCCTCAATGTCTTTTTGTGGCTTGATATCTTAATCATTTGTATCATCATCAATGAGAATTCTAGTATATGAACATATCACAGTTTGTTTATCCATTTGTGATTGAAGGACATCTTGTTTGCTTCCAGTATGGGGTGATGATGAATATATATTCAAGTTCAGTCTTTTGTTATAGACAGAATTTTTCAGTTTAAGGACTGTGATCACTGGATCGTACAACCTGCCTATGTTTGGCTTTCTAATAAGCCTATTTCACAAACTGCCCTTATAGATTGCACTTCCAGGGATAAATGAGTGAGTTTGGCTAGTTCCACGTATTTGTCAGCATTTGATGTTGTTGGTGTTGTGGATTTTGGCACATTGGCAGGCATGCAGAAGTATCTCATTGTTCCTTTGATCTGAATTTTCCAAAGGACACATCCTGTCAGTACCTTCTCTAATGTTTATTTGCATTTTTATATTTTCTTAATTTTTTTGAGTTAATGTCTTCCTATTCCTACAACAATTCTAAGAATCTATCCTTAGGAAAAGTTTCAAAAGTGCACACATATTTCTTGCAAACAACCCAAAATTGTCAAACAACCTAAGAGGTTAGTTAAATAAGCTCTTCATTATTATCTACACTACTGAATCCCATGCAGCTGCTTGTGACAATGTTATACAATGAGGGTTAGCAAAGTATAGCAGAGCAAAAACCAAATCCAGCCTTGCTCAAAGAGCATATAGCCTAGACTGGTTTTTTTTATATACTTTAAAAAGACAAACACAAGAGCAATATCATGTGACATGGGCTGGAGCCTGGAGCGATAGCACAGCGGTAGGGTGTTTGCCTTGCACGCAGCCAACATGGCTGACCCGAGTTCGATTCCTCCGCCCCTCTCGGAGAGCCTGGCAAGCTACCGAGAGTATGTCGCCCGCACGGCAGAGCCCGGCAAGCTACCCGTGACGTATTCGATATGCCAGACACAGTAACAGCAAAGTCTCCAATGGAGACGTTACTGGGCCCGCTCGAGCAAATCTGAACTCAAGTATTCCTAAAAAAAGTTGTTGTTGTTGTATGAAACCACACCATATTTCTATGGAATTGTAACAGTGAGTTTCTATGACACCAAAAAGCCTGCAGAGTCTAATATCTGTGATCTTATTTTGAGTGTGGGTAGAGGTTGGATCATACCTGTGGTGCTCAGGAGCTACTCCTGGCTCTGTGTTCAGGAATGTTCCAGGGTGGTGCCAGGGGGAACAATTGTGGTGCTGGGGATTAAAGCAGGGTTGGTTGAAAAAAGGTAAGTGCCTTAACCCCTGTACTATCTCTGACTCCTAAAATATCTGGTCTTTTACCGAGAGTTTCATCTTGCTTTATAATAGACTCAGTAATGTAATTATGAGTGATATAAAGGAGAATACAGGAGAATGGGACCCCATTTTCTGATGTTGATATTAAGAGACATGTAAACAAAGACAGCAACATTGTTCTCCATGGGGCTGGGCACTGGCCCACACGTGGCAGCACCACAGGACTGGCTCAATGCTTGGGGTTGCTCCTGGTTGTGTCAGTGGCCCACACAGTGTATTCCAGCCCTTTGAGCTATCTCAAAACTGACAGGTCAGGCTATTTAGATGAAATCATCAAGTTTGAGGTAATCAAAGAGAAATTTCAGAGAAGTGGAAGGAGCAGTAGTCAAGGCATTTGACAACTGATTCATGACAGACCCTGATCAGCCACTGCCTAAACAGGCACAAATGCCCAGTACAAGTACATGGACACATCTGAGCTGATGGCGCATAAACAGTGCAGCGGGACCAACCCATTAGAATGTGGATGGGGCGCAAAGCCCCAAGCTGTCCATAGAGAAACATGAAGTTCCCCAGGACTACAGGTTTCCTTCATCGTTGGTCATGAGTTTTCTAGAAGGATTTGTCTCCCTTTGTTGATCTATGTTCTGTAAGTCACCCGGTTCGGTTCCTCCATCCCTCTCGGAGAGCCCAGCAAGCTACCAAGCATATCCCGTTGCAGGGCAGAGCCTGGCAAGCTCCCCGTGGCATATTCAATATGCCAAAAACAGCAACAACAAGTCCCACAATGGAGATGTTACTGGTGCCCGCTCGAGCAAACTGATGAACAATGGGAGGAAAGTGCTACAGTGCTACAGTTCTGTAAGTGGAGTTTTAGTCCATTTGTGTAGGGCTTTGTTTGTTTGTGTTGGGGCCACACCTGGTGGTGCTCAGGACTTACTCCTGGCTCTGTGCTCAGCGAACACTACTGGCAGACTGGGAAGACCTTATGGGGTGCAGGGGCTCAAACTTAGACTGGCCACAAGCAAGATGATTGCTCTCCCCGCTCTACACTCTCTCCAGCCCGGTCAGTGTTGTTGCATCTCTTTGAAGAGCATACTGACTGACTCCGGCT
Source organism: Sorex fumeus (assembly GCF_029834395.1). Taxonomy (NCBI): domain Eukaryota; kingdom Metazoa; phylum Chordata; class Mammalia; order Eulipotyphla; family Soricidae; genus Sorex; species Sorex fumeus. The sequence goes on along the minus strand of NW_026606179.1, from coordinate 690,274 downwards.
ATTAGAGATTCCTAGAGACACCTCTGCCATACCATGTGTGCACCCGCATGCACAGGATGTTATTGCCTGCTGGCTTCACCAAGCACCAGAAAGGGGTGGTGACCATCTCTGCTTCTGGGGTCACTATTTCCTGTCTGGATCTGGGGCAAGAGCAGAGATGAGCTAAACCTAAATTATGTGCCTGATTCAGAGCAGCTGGAGCAGCAAGGAAGTCAACCAGCTGGCATTTCAGCTTCTATGTCGGGAGCTGACAAAAATAAATGAAACTTAAATATTAAGTATGTACAATATAGACGGTAAATATCACCAGACACATTGTACTTATGCGGCCTTAGAAACTGACTGAATATACCAGAAGCAGTCCTTGATGCAGTTTCCTAAGGGAACATGATAGCAATTGGCATTTTGTTTTGTTTGTTTTCACCCTTAGAAGTGTGGCCTGAGCTTCTCAGGAAGTTATTACAAGAAACTCAGCTATTCCCACAACGATAGTCTAAAAGGTTGGCATGAAGTAAAGCATCATTTGAGGCTGAGTCATTATTTGAGGCCCGACACAGTATCCGAAGTAGAAGAAATGTTCCAAAGAATCTAGGGCCTGGGAGAGCACATAGACTCAACCTGAAATGAGATGCTGCAGCAGCAACAGAAATCATTTGTCCCTGGATACAGATGAAGGAGCTGGGATGGAAAGAAGTTCTGTGACTTAGATAAGAGTCAAGGTTTTCAGGGCTGGAAAGATAGTACAGCAGGTAGGGTGCTTGCCTTGCATGCAGTCAATCCGGGTTTGATCCCCAGCATTCCATCCCCAGAATCCCACATATACTCAGTGATTCCTGAGTGCAGAGCCAGGAGTAACCCCTGAGTATCATCGGGTGTGGCCCAAAACAAAACAAAAGAAGTCAAGATTTTAAATCTAAATGGCACATAAACTCTGCATGGAAATGAAAGTGTGACAAACCAAAAGTCACTCCCCACCCCAGCTATGCCACCCACATTATCATCATTTTCTTTGTTAGCTAAGTTTCCCCGCTCTAATAAAATTTGAGGAAATAAGCACCCATGGGAGAAGGTCTTCAAGATGATCCAAGGATTGACAGAGTCTCCCACAAGAAGTAGTGCCTCACCAATAAAGGTCCACTTACTCTGGCTCACAACCAATTTCCCCCAAACTTAGAGCTGTGGGATATCTACTGATTCCATGTATCAAGTCCTGGATCAGGAGCTCGTCCAGGCAACAGGGTGAGGACTGATTGTCCCATGCTGTGGGAGCCATGCCCCAAATTCCCCAAGACCCAGGGAGGGAAACATCTGATGCCTCATTCGCTCATACCTGGGACTGAGGCTCACCAGGCATGGACCTCAGCTCTAAGAGCTCTCTCTGTTCATACTAGGAGGGGTTTCCTTGCAATCTGTTGACCAGCTTCCTGAAACAGGAGGACATCTCAATAGCCAGGTGGGTGCTACATTCTGCCTGTCACAAAGCTTTTGTTTGACTTTATCAACACGCAATATTAGGCAGTAGATGTGCATCCATTGGTTATTGGCTTCTAATAAATAACTCCAAAATGTACTTGCTTAAAACCACAACTACTGATAATTTCTTGAAGTTCCTTAGAGTCAGAACCCGGGGCTTTCTCATTAGCTTACACAGGCCAGCAACTGTCTGGGGTTACAGTCATCTGAAGCCTCCAATGGGCTGGAGGTTCCATCTCTTTGATGAGTGCTGCCAAAGGCTTTCCTGCCTTGGTATGGACTTCTTGGAGCCAGAGAGATAATACAGAGGGTAAGGCACTTGCTGTGCACGCAGTCAACCTCAGTTTGATCCCCCAGCACTGCCAGGAAAGATCCCTGAGCACAGAACCCTGAGTATCTCCTGTATATCACCAGGTTTAGCACAAGATCCCCGCTGCAAACAAAACAAAATATCACAATAAACAAAGCTCATCAATTTCTCCAGGCTCTCTGACATGACATCTGGCTTCTCCAGAGCAAGTGATTTGAGAGAGAAAGAGAAGGCAACCAAGACAGAAGGAGCTGGTGTCTTTTCAGCTGATCTCAGAGAGTGGTGCCTACTACTTCCTTCCTATGCTGTCCGGTTTGCTCTTAGGGTGAAAGAACTCAGGGTTATAATAAACCCGAGTGGAAAAACTGGGAGCCTCTTTAAAAAAAACCCTGCCAAGTGTTCATGATACACCTCTTCTCTCTCTCTCTCTCTCTCTCTCTCTCTCTCTCTATCACACTCAGTGATGCTCAAGGGTTACTCCTGGCTCTGCACTCAGGAATCACTCCTGGCGGTGCTCAGAGGACCATATGAGATGCCGAAGATCAAACCTGGGTTGGCCGTGTGCAAGGCAAATGCCCTACCCACTGTACTATCGCTCCGGCCACTTCTCTTTTTATTTTATTCTGTTATCTTCACAGACCCATTTGCAGTATGTAGTAGGTTCTCAATAAGTAAGTAAGTAAGTAAAGGCCCTCCCGTTGATCGTCGATTTGCTCGAGCGGGCCCAGTAATGTCTCCATTGGAGACTTTGTTGTTACTGTGTCTGGCATATCGAATACGTCACGGGAAGCTTGCCAGGCTCTGCCGTGCGGGCGAGATACTCTGGGTAGCTTGCCCGGCTCTCCGAGAGGGGCGGAGGAATCGAACTCGGGTCGGCCATGTTGGCTGCGTGCAAGGCAAACGCCCTACCGCTGTGCTATCGCTTCTCAATAAATACGTGTAACATGGACTTATCTGAAACAATACGAACATTTTCTAGGATAAGTAGCCTTCTGCTCCTGCTCACACAGTGGTTCTGACCCCTTGTGGGCCTTGGGGCTGCTTCTGCTTGGTTAAACCTGAAGGGAAAGGCCTTGTGCTAATGTCACAATGTATATATTTTATATATTCATATATATATGAAAGATATATATAATCTTTCGGGGACTGAAAGGCACTGTTGTGATCCCTCTTTTCATTACAGCACCCCAAGAACTAGATAGAACAAAATGTTCCAGCAGCGCAGCCATAACTTTAGAGTCTCTGCAACTTTGGCCCCACACTTTAGTGTCGAAGTGGACAGAACCACAAGCCTGCAGGCAACTGGGCATGGACACCTGCTGAGCCCCCTGTTTGCTGACCTCATTCCTGGTTTCTGCAGCCTGCCCTAGCCTATCCTGATCACAGAGGATCTTAAGCCCGGTGATGCTCAGGGTTAAACTCCTTACTCTGTGCTCAGGGGTCACTTCTGATGATTCTCAGGGGGTGATTCTATGTGGTGTAGAACCTGTGTGGAGCTGGAGATTTGAACTGGGCTTGGCCACGTGCAAGGCAAGCCTTAATCTCTGTACTATCTCTCTGACCCCTAGATCATCTTTTCAATCATTTCTCAGACTAATCAAACCATTATAATACAGTCACATGAACATGAGTCCTGTCTTGGAATGACGCTGATGCTTTGATGGTAGATCCACAACCATGTACTTGAGCGCTACTCCTGACTCTGCTCTTGGGTCACTCCTGGCAGTGAGAATAATCCTGACTTTATAAAAGAAGTGCTTTTTTTTTTGCTTTTTGGGTCACACCTGGCGAGCACAGGGGTTACTTATGGATCTGCACTCAGGAATTACCCCTGGTGGTGCTCAGGGGACCATATGGGATGCTGGGAATTGAACCCGGGCCGGCCGCGTGCAAGGCAAGCGCCCTACCCACTGTGCTATCGCTCCAGCCCCAAAAGAAGTACACTTTAATCTGGGTATATGCATGCATATACACATACACATACACAAGTATACTCCTTAAGCACACTTCTAACTACAATTCTAGAAAGAATGTGCAAAGAAAAGCACATTCATCACGAATAACCACTAGAGGGCGTCAGCTCTGGGTTGAAGGGCTTGAAGGGCATCATTTCAGATAATCCTCACCAACTCTAAAGCAGGGGTCGTTGTCCCAATTCTATGGATGAGGACCACAAGGTCCAGTGTCAAGGGCTCACAGTCTCACAGTTGAATGTGCCGCAAGATACATGCGTGAGCAAGAGCGTGCATTCCCCAGTAGTCTCTCAGACATCTGTAAAAGATCCCGTGTGTCATGGTTTCTGCAAATTCACCTGCTTATCAAATTCTGGCTTCAGAGACTCTTCCGTGAAGATGTGAAACTGGATCTTCCTGTGGCTGAAGAGCACGGCTGACTTGAGCATGACCAGCGTCTCCTCCAGCCGGTCCCCACAAGCCACCGCGGCCAGGTGGATCCAGAACCTGGGCGGCAGCACTGCTGGGAAATGCCTGGGTTCCCCGGGTCTCCTGGAAAGAAAAAAACAAAACAAAGCACTTAATTCTCCTGGAAAGAAAACAAAACAAAACAACACTTAATGCCATTACTAAACTCCAAAGGGGAAAACAAATAAAGAAACCCAGCGAGGAAATGGCTGGAACGTTTCAAAACATGAACAAGCACAATCTGTTACATTTTATCAAGTGAGAAGCATTTTGACAATTCTTCCTGCTTACAGAAAAATACCATTTATTCCCATATTTATCCTGGCAATCACGGGCTGAGTCACTGTTTGGACAGCTATAGGTGTCTGAGACAGTTTCTGCCAGCACTCGGTAGTTCAGTGTCTGCTGGCTGACTGTGGGCCCGTGTTTGGAAATCAAATTGCTGAACGCTGACGGCTGAGACTCGGCTGCGGGGCTCCTGCTTGCACAGGCCATGGAAAATAGATTTGAATGCGAGCTGGAAGAGAGGAGGATGTGTTGTGGCTTTCCCACGTGAAACCGCAACATGATAGTCACATCATCTGGATGACTGCAGATGGCGTGGAATGCATGACCGAGACCCCAGGGAAGTTGGAAAGTTTGCGAGGTGAGCGGAGAAAACAACACGCAGGCCTCATCACACCTTGGGAGAGCCTTGAGACAGGTGGTAGCCCTAAAGGTCCTGCTAACGATGGCCAGGCTGGCAGGGATGAAGTCAGCACCCAGCATGAAATTCATATTAATGAGAAACCAGGGGGAGAGGAGGGCATGAAACAGAAAATTACCAAGGTATCGAATACCAAGTCAACAGCTGAGAGGTGACTGGGGTCCAAGAGTCCAGAATCATCATCCAGCTATTTCCTTGTAATAAGAGATTGTTTCCAGATAAAGGAGATGGAGCCAAGCCCCAAACACACCACTGAGAAATATTCACCGGCAACTTGGAAGAAACTGGCCTGGAAAAGGTGCCCCAAGACAAATGAAACTAATTTACTTGCACAAAAGATTTGAAGGCTGCGGGAACTTGGACACTGAATGCTACCTTCCTTCCAAAAGCTTTGGCTTCAATCAGCGCGCTGCCCTCTCCGCAGCTCGCCACTCTGGAATTATAGCAATCTGGCTCCAGATTTCTTTCACCAGGGGGAAAATTGAAGATGTGGTTGGAGTGTTTTGGAGGGCTTTCCGATTTGATTACTTAAGATCATGCTTAGTCGAAGCATGGCCTCCTGGCTCAGCTAAGCCCAGATGTGGAGAAATTATTCTTGTTTCGGCGATCACAGGAAGACAGAACCATGCTAAGCATTTCCCTAAATTGCCCACATCTCTTCTGCTGCTTCCTGATGAAACCACCATCTCCCCTCCCCTCAATCACTATGACAGTTCCCCAGTCCCGCCCCCTCCTCTCTCATCCCTAACCCCTGTGCTAGGAGAGATGCGCTTCTAACTGCAGAGGATTCTGCCCTTCCCTTGATGAAATTCTCTAAGGGCTCTGACTGTCCTCAAGACAAGTCTGAATGATTGTTCATGGCTCCTGCTTATCTTTTGCAACTGTCCCAGCACCCTTGATGGGCTCAAAAGCATTCACAAAGGTAGTTACAGTCATACTTGTATTCTGACTCCATCTCATTTCCGGTCATGAGACTATGCTAGATTGTCTCTAGATGTTGGCACATGAATTTCTTCTCACTCAGAAATGCTCTATTCTCTTTTTCTTGCGAACTCCAGCTCATTTGTTTTCCCTTTTCCCCCTCCCCCCACCCTGTGGTACTGGGGATCACCAATCGCACGCAGCACATATGGGACTTGTAAGCATGCAAGGTTGCAAGGCAGGAGGTGCTCTATGGCATCGTGCTGGTATCCCTCTGCTTCCATCAACCACTCAGTACTGGCCCGGCTGCCCTGGGTACCAGGAAGAATGCTCTGAACAAGGAACCGAGATCCTGCCCTTGCTGAAGTTATATTCTATGGGTGGCAGTGGAAAAACAAACAACAGCCACAGCAATCAGCCACTAAGTGACATAGAGTGCGTGATCTGCTCTTTGAAAGACGCACACAGCTGAATGAGGTGAGGGACACCAAGGGCTGCGGTTGGCTCCTATCACAGAGTGACAAGTGGGACAGGGCCTCACAGAGGAGGTGAGACCAAGGACAGCAAGAAGGAGGCGAGGGCCCTTGCACATCTGGCCGGGGAGTCGTGTCTAGCCGGGGGTGGAGGCCTCAGTTAGAAGCGCGCCTGGGGAATTCGCAGGGCCCTGCCTGCAGTTCCAGTTGTCTCCTCCGAAGCATTGTGGGTAGGTGCCAGTAAGGCCCACTCCCAGAATCCTGTGCAGAGGATGAAATACGGCACCCAAGGTCCAGCCGTCCTGCTCCCCCATGCTGTTGCTACCTCATCCTCCTGGGATGCTGTTATCCAAGGTCAACCAGGAGCTAAAAGACATATACCTGTCACTGTCACTGTCCTCCCGTTGTTGATCGATTTGCTCGAGTGGGCCCAGTAACGTCTCCACTGTGACAATTGTTACTATGTTTGGCATATCAAATATGTCAGGGGTAGCTTGCCAGGCTCTCCAAGAGGGGCGGAGGAATCGAACTCAGGCCGGCCATATTGGCCGCTTGCAAGGTGAACGCCCTACCTGCTGTACTATCACTCCAGCCCTGGCAAGCTACCCGTGACGTATTCCACATGCCAAACACAGTAACAACAAGTCTCACCATGGAGACGTTACTGGGCCCACTCAAGCAAATCGATGAACAATGGGAGGACCGTGTTACAGTGCTACATTCAACTACTTTTGATTGCCAGTGGCTGTTTTCTTGTTGATTTTGTTAATCTCTTACTTTGATTTCACACCTAATCTCAGCCAAAAAACTGAGAAGTGATTACTTTGATTTCAAAATTAAACTTGACTGGGGCTAGAGACAGTAGGTAAGGTTCTTGCTTTGCATGCAACTGACCCTGGTTTGATTCCCTGCACCACATACAATGCCAAGAACTGCCAGGAGTGACCCCAGAGCACAGAGCCAGAAGTAATTTATCAGCACTGCTGCATGTCACCACAAATGAAATGAAACAAAAAAAATTAAACCATTATAAGCATGTATTTATAGGAAAAAGCAAAGTATATATATATGTACATATATATGTGTGTACGTATTATATATATATATATATATATATATATATATGGGTCAGTCCCACTCTTGGATTTAGAAATCCACGGGGGGGCTGGAATGCAGACTTGAGAAATATGGGGGTCCACTGTAACACTAATATCACAGTCAATGAGATGCATCATAGTCATGGGGCTGCAGCGACAGAAGAGTGAGTGGGTAAGGGGGCTGGAGAGATAGACTGAGCACCCACCCCCATCTTCTACCCCCTACAGTTCTACTCCCATATTTATAACCAGAAGAAATGCTTGCACATTTGCACAAGGCCCATGCAAAGAGACACCATCCCAAATTACAAGTGTGGAAAAAAAAAACTGCAAAATTGCATTGCTTCCCATGTGCAGAGAAGAATGTTGCTAAATGTGAAGGGAATAATACTTAGCAGTGAAAAATGAACCAACCAGAAGTTCCCATCTGAACAGAAGGCCAACAGAGTGAAAGAGCAGTTTTCCAAAAGAGGGCAAATGATGACACCACTGAGATGAAGCTTAAAAACAGACACACGGGGCAGGGAGATAGTTGAAGGGGCTGGAGTGTACACAACACACACACAGGCCTCTGAGTGGCACGTTTAGTCTAAAGGTAAAGGCCCTCCCGTTGATCGTCGATTTGCTTGAGCGGGCCCAGTAACGTCTCCATTGGAGACTTTGTTGTTACTGTGTTTGGCATATTGAATACTCTCGGCAGCTTGCCAGGCTCTCACGTTTAGTCTAGGTCCAAAAAACAAAACAGACAAAAGGAAGTACTCTCTCTTAAGAAAAGGGTGGTGTATATTGGAATTCAAGATACTGTCATTTTTGTGTGCCCAAACTCTAACAAATGCTCTTTTTCTTGTTTTTTTAATTAAAAGCGGCTGCCCTCCTCTGCTCCGCAGGCCCCATCTCTGCAGTCACTGGCTTGTGACTGAGTGGAGCCTTTGATCTTTCCTGGTGTCTGGTGACAGCTACTAAAAACAGAAAAGGCCTGTTCTGGGGCTGGGGGTGTGACGTGGGTGGTCCGGCAGGGGTGTCCCTGGGTTTGCTCCCCAGTACGACTCAGGGAACCTCCACAACTCTGGAAACAAAAAGGAAGAAAAACACACAGAGAAAAAAACCTTCTGGAGAAAGTTCTAATGTCTGCAGCTGGGCTTGACGGAGGCCTCTGCTGCCCCCACGTGACTCTAACATTCCAGAAAAAAGGCTCCAGTCTGGGGGATGAGCATGTGCTGGACAGTGACAGCGAAGCATCACACTTAGGAGCATGAATAACGAGGTCGGCCACCAGCCCTGACGGGTGGCACACGCAGGACCTCTCCACTGCCACCCAGACTCAGCGCAACTCTGTTCCCTGAAGCCGGAACTCCTGATTTCTTAATTTTCAAATTATTGGTTTTTTAAAATTTTATATGCCAAAAACAGGGCTGGAGTGATAGCACAGCGGTAGGGCGTTTGCCTTGCACGCAGCCGACATGGCCGACCCGAGTTCGATTCCTCCGCCCCTCTCAGAGAGCCCGGCAAGCTACTGAGAGTATCTCGCCCGCACGGCAGAGCCTGGCAAGCTCCCCGTGACGTATTCGATATGCCAGACACAGTAACAACAAAGTCTCCAATGGAGGCGTTACTGGGCCCGCTCGAGCAAATCGAAGATCAACAGGAGGGCCTTTTCTTTTTACTTTATATGCCAAAAACAGTAACAAGTCTCACAATGGGGCCATTACTGGTGCCCGCTTGAGAAAAATCGATGAACAATAGGAGGACAGTGCCACAGTTTTGGTTTGGGGGCCACACCTTCTGTGCTCAGGCTTACTTCGGACTCTGCACTCAGGGATCGCTCCTGGCAGGGCTCAGGAGACCATAGCTTGGCGTGCCGGAAATCAAACCCGGTTTAGTCACATGCAAAGCAAGCACCCCACCTGCTGGACTAACGCTCTGGCCCCTGCTGCTGTGTTTTAAATTTTCCCCTCTCTCTTCCTTCCTTGCTACTGATCTTGCCGTGACACGGGGTGGCACACAAGCCTGCCGGTGGGGTTTGCTGAGGGCCACACATTAGGCTGCAGTACTTGCTAAGTTTTGGGCTTCCTGACCAGGGTGCTTGCACAGTGCTCACTGCAGCTGCACTCTTAGCTGAGACACACAAGTTAGAGCTCACTGGTTCCCGGGGTCACCGCAGCGCTCACATGTCTGCTGGCTGCACTTCCGGCCAGGGCACTCACACTTCTTAGTGCAGTGCTCACTGGGGCCACACTCTCTCTGTGGCCCTTCCACACTCCTGGCTGCTGTGGGTGCCAGGTAACGCACAGTGCCCGTGGGACCCACCAGGTTTGAACCTGTGGCATAAAGTGGCATAAACTGGCAAGGCGTTGTGCTAGTTCTCTGCATACTCTTGTTACTTTTTTGTTTGTTTGTTTGTCTTTTGGATCACATTCAGTGATGCTCAGGGTTTATCCTGGCTCTGCACTCAGAAATTACTCCTGGAAGTGCTTGGGGGACCATATGGGATGCCAGGGATCGAACACAGGTCGGCTGTGTGCAAGGCAAACACCCTACCCACTGTACTATAGCTCTGGCACCGTTCTTGTTACTTTGTAACTGTTTAGAATCATTTTTACTGGATCATTATCCACTATTCCATTCGATGAAAACACCATAACTTAATTCATTTTTCTTTTGGTGGTTGTTTCCAATTATTTTCAGTTGTGGAGCGATAGCACATCGGGTAGGGTGTTTGCCTTGCAAGCAGCCAACATGGCCGACCTGAGTTCAATTCCTCTGCCCCTCTTGGAGAGCCCGGCAAGCTACTGAGAGTATCTTGCCAGCACAGCAAAGCCTGGCAAGCTACCCGTGAGGTATTCAATATGCCAAACATAGTAACAATTGTCACAATGGAGACGTTATTGGACCCGCTTGAGCAAATTGATGAACAATGGGAGGACAGTAACAGTAACAGTGACCAGTTTTTTTTTTTTATTCTTACCACTACTCATGGTTAGGGCACTGTTATTTTAATTCTTCTTTCCTTCTTGTTTTGGCAACATATCTGGCAGTGCTCAAGGCTTGCTCCTGGCTCTCCACTCAAGGATCATTCCTGGCAGTTCTCAGAAGACCATATGCAGTACTGGGAGGAAACCTGGGTTGGTTAGGTGCAGGGCAAGTGCCTTTTCTGCATTACTATCCCTTTAGTCCATTATATTTTTTCTTCTTGTCCTTGGACTACATTTTCTGAAATGGAATTACTGTGGTCATAGAGATTAACCTTCAAGAAAGTAAGAGTTTCTCAAATTGACCCAAGTTATCAAAATATACGAGAAGACAAGAAATCCAGAAACCACCAACACTATCCCAGCCATCCCTGAGGGACCTGTAGGATGCAGCTCAGCATGGGGCTGGCTGAGAGATCTGAAGCAATGGGTCTCTTTCCACAGCTTCAGAACCATGTTTCCCAGAAGATGGGGTATTGGTTGTAGACAATGCATCAAACAACGCCGAGTCCACAGTGGGAAAAGAATTTTCCCCCAACAATGTCAATATGAAAGTCTATGCTAAATGCTAACATAGCACATAATCTTGCATGTCACCATTTATTTCAAGCTAACACTGCTGGTTCACAATGAAAAACTACAACATCTTTATTTGAAAAGAGGGAGATGGGGGGCTGGAGAGATGGCACAGCAGGTAGGGTGTTTGCCTTGTACCTGGCTGACCTGGGTTTGATCCCTGGCATCCCATATGGTCACTCAACACTCAAGCACTGCCAGTAGTAATTCCTGAGTGCAGAACCAGGAATAAACCTGAGCATCGCTGGGTGTGGCCCAAAAAGAAAAAAGAGGGAGATGGAGAAATAGAGTCTTGTGTCAGGAACAATCATAAAGAGGGAAAATAAAGTGAGTTAGCCCAGCCAACCATCATCAGAGAGTTCAGGAAGAGGATTAGAAATGAGTATGCAGGGCCACACCATGGCAAATGGATTGGCCTGAAGGTGGGGTTTGGGGCAAGTCCGCTGTGGAAGCCCCCACGGAGGCTGTGAGTGAGCTACTGAAATCCATCCGTACACTACTGGCACCCCTGAGCCAGGAGCCCTGGGTAGAGAGCAAGCCCTTATCAGCCCACAGGGGTTCCTTTTCTGGGACATTTGTGTGGCCCCACATAGCACAGAGGTGGCAATATAGCAACACTCCAGTGCTCTCAAGAAACTCCCTGAGTGTGACTCCTTGTTGTGTCTCCTGCTGGTTATTAAGTATGCACGGGATGTCTGAAAGCCGACTCAGACACAGAGCCCCGCAGAGCACCCTGCTGCAGGCAAGGAGACCCTCGTGCTTTGACTTAGACTTTGTTCAGGAACACAGCCATGGTCCAAGGACCACGATCCAAAGGAAATAAACACTCTTGACAACAGCAGGCGCCTCTCAGATGTTTTCCTTCCCCCAGCAGCGGCCCCCAGCAGTGCTCTGCTAACTGGAATGGTATCATACCTTCGAGACTTTTCTGCCTCTCTTGGAATATTCATGACACTTGGTCTAACTCCAAACCACATTCATGGAAAGCGATTTAACTGTTAGCAAAGTCCTTTGCATCAGCACATCTGGGTTTTTAAGTAAAAGCTCTACACACGCCATCAGTGGGGAAAGTTTTTGTCATGGACTTTACATGTTTCCAACTCTGTGCTTTGCAAGGGAAACTGATTGATGCCCCTGATCCCCAGAAGCACTTAGCTGAGACCCACACATTAGCCGGTCCTCATGGCATTCAAAACCACAGTGTCGCCACTTCCTAAAGAACCACCATGGCTTCCTTTTCGGACTGTTTCCAACAGTTTTGGGTTCATCTTCAGATCCCTCTGGAGAGAGGGATTCGCTCCTCTACCCTAACCCTCTGATGAGCCTGCTCAGCTTCTTAAAATTCACCTTCTGTCCTTGCGCCCGATAGTTCTGTCTCCTTCCCTATTCAAACTAGGTCCCATCCATGCTCAGGGCTATCGCTTATAAAGAGCTGCCGTATTCCTCCCAGCTGACATTGCCCGCCCAGCCCGATTGCCCGCCTCGAGTTTACTGGAGTTAATTTAGCTTGTCAGTTAAGAAGGGCTGATAAGAGGTAAGCTTGAGAGCCAGGGAAGAGGGACTGAGAACAACCAATTACTCTCTTTAATAATTCAGTCTGTTGTGTGGTAATAGGCTACAAAGTAAATAGCACTACACATAAACGCCGTATTTCATTATTTATGCACTCCAGAAATTGAAGTTTAATTAAGTCACACTTGAGACTTCCAGGCGATTAAGGAGATGCCTCCTCTCCTCTCGGGCGTGAGGAAGGGGTGAGGTTCTCCTCCCTCAGAGCCTCCTTTGTTCATCTGGGGGTCATTTTTCATCTGGCTTGAGCCAGGACCAAGGAGACAACAATTTTCCAAATTATAGTCATTCCCATACCTGCAACACCATTATGATACCACCATTGCTAACTTAAAAAGTTTTAAATCAATCTTTCACTGTCACTGTCACTGTCCTCCCATTGTTCATCATTTGCTCGAGCGGGCACCAGTAACGTCTCCATTGTGAGACTTGTTACTGTTTTTGGCATATTGAATACGTCACGGGGAGTTTGCCAGGCTTTACCATGAGGGTGGGATACACTCAGTAGCTTGCCGGGCTCTCCGAGAACGGTAGAGGAATCAAACCCGGGTTGACTGCGTGCAAGACAAACACCCTACCCACTGTACTAACTCTCCATATTCATGAACTGCATTTATTGGCATACTTAATGAAAGCTTTATTGAAATACTATTTAGTTGTACAACCTTTGCCACTATGAATTCAGGAACATTTTCATCACCCCAGAAGAAACTGTAGGGGCTGGAGAAGCAGTCAATGGGTTGAGCACATGCTTTGCAAAACTCAGGAGGCCTAGGTTCAAACCCCAGCACTACACTGGACCCTGAGCACGGCTGGGAATGACTCCCAAACAAAAATACGATAAAATAAAAACAAACCAGAAAAAACTCTGGGTCCATTGAACAGTCACCCACGTCTTGATGGCTTGACCTATGCTAGTTATCTCATAGATATAGATTTATAAATTGTGTGATCTTTGTATTTTCAGAAGGTGCAAGTTACTGTTTCTTGCTTTTGTTTTGTATGGGGGTCACATCTGGCGGTGCTCAGGTCTTATTCTTGGTGGGCTCTGGGAAACATCAGTGGTGCTAGGCTTGGTCATATGCAAGACAAGCACTCTACCTTCTGCACTATTTCACCAGTGCTCAAGTTACTGTGTTTTTTTTTTAATTTTACACATACTGTAGTAACACACAGATGACCTCAGTCTATTTCCACTCTACTACACCTCTAGCCCATAAGAAATGTTTGGGTTTTATTATTTAAAATTATTTTATTGAATCACCATGAGTTACAATGTAACAAAGTTATTCATGGTTGAGTTTCAGGTGTCCAATGTTCCAATACCAACCCCTTCACCAATGTCCACTTTGCCCTGTTCCCCCCATACTTGCTAACCCCCCCCACCCCCAACCCCCAGTTTGCCTCCATGGCAGGAACTTTTTTCATTTTTCCTATTAGACACTGCGGTTTACAATACTCCACCAATAGGGGCTCATGCATATGTTACCTCCTTTCAGTACCCAGCCCTTATTCAGTGACCACTTCCCTCTATCACTGTCACAGTGATCCCTTCCTTGACCTATTCCCCTTCCCACCACAGTGACAAGTTTCCAACTAAGGACCAGTTCTCCTCATTGTTTCTTTTGCCTTCACGCCTCAGTTATCCCCCTGCTATGTTTCTTTCTATGCTACATCTGAGTGAAATCATTCTTTGCCTGCCCCTCTCCCTCTGACTCATTTCATCTAGCATGATACTCTCCGGGCCATCTACATATCAGCAAATTGCATGACTTCTTTTCTTATGGCTGAGCAGTATTCCTCTGTGATTATGTACCATAGCTTCTTTATCCAGTCATCTTTTCTTGAGCACTTGGGTTGTTTCCACATGTCGGCTAATGTGAAAAGTGCTACAGTGAACATAGAGGTGCAGATGTCTTTTCTGCACTGTGTTTTTGGGTCCTTGGGTTATACTGCCAGGAGTAGAACTGCTGGGTCATATGGGAGCTCAATTGCTAGTTCTTTGAGAACTGTCCTTATTGTCTTCCAAAAAGGTTGGACCAGATGACATTCCTATCAGCAGTGAATGAGGGTCCCTTTTGCACCGCATTCAAGTCAACACTGGTTATTGTTCTTTTTGATGAGTGCCAATTTCTGATGCATGAGGGGATATCTCATTGTTGTTCTTTTTTGCATTTCCCTGATGATTAGTGATGCAGAGCATTTTTTCATGTGCCTTTTGGTCAAATTTGTATTTCTTCTTTGAAGAAGTTTCTGTTCTTCTCCACATTTTTTTGGTGGGGTTACATCTAATCCCTTTTCTTGTAAAGTTCTGTTAGTGCTTGATATATCTTGATGTATTGACCATTTTTTGAATGAGTGGAGGGGAAATGCTTTTTTCCAGTCTGTGGGCTATCTTTGTATTCTGGTCATCGTTTCCTTTGATGTTCAGACACTTCTTAATTTAATGCAGTCCCATTTTTTAACTTTGCTTCTACTTGCTTGGTCAGTGGTATTTCATCCTGAAAGATATGTCTAGCTTCAATGTCTTGAAATGTTCTGCCTATGTTTTCCTCTATGCACTTTATGAATTTAGGTCTGATATAGCGGTTTTTAATACATTTTGGTTTAACTTTTGTGCATGGCATTAGAAAGAGGTCTGAGTTCATTTTTTGCATGTGGCTGACCAGTTTGCACCACCTCATGGAGAGGCTTTCCTTGCTTCACTTTATATTTTTTGTTCCTTTCTCAAAGATTAATTGACCAGATACCTGAGAGTCTGTCTCTGGATTTTCAATTCCATTCCATTGATCTGAGGGTCTGTTTTTTATTCCAATACCACGGTGTTATAATTACTACCGCTTTGAAGTACAGTTTGAAATTGGGTAAAGTGATGCCTCCCACCTTCTTTTTCCCAAGGACTGCTTTTGGCGGGGATTGGGGAAAGTATTGTTCCATATGAATTTCAAAAGTGTTTAATCTATTTCTTTGAAAATGTCATGAACATCCTTATAGGGACTGCGCTGAATCTGTATAGTACTTTGGAGAGTATTGCCATTTTTGGTGAAGGAGATGTTTCCATTTCTTTGTGTTCTCTTCTATTTAAGTAGTGTTTTGTAGTTTTCTCTGTATAGCCTATCACCACTCTAGTTAAGCTGATTTCTAGGAACTTGATTTTTTGAGATACAATTTGAATGGAATTATTATTTTAATATTTCTCTCTTCTATTATTTGCATATAGGAAAGCCATAGATTTTTGCATATTAATTTTGTAGCTTGCCTCTTTACAAATTTCAGGAGCTTTTTTTGTAGTCTTTGGGGTTTTCTAAACATAGTACAATGCCATCTGTAAATAGTGAAAGTTTGACCTCTTTATTTCCTATCTAGATGCTCTTAATATCTTTTTCTTCCCTAATTTCTATGGCAAGTACTTCTAGTACTATATTGATTATAAGTAGTAAGAGTAGGCAACCTAGTCTTGTGCCTGATCTTAGAGGGAAAACTTTCTATTTTTCCACACTGAGTATAATGTTTGTTGTGGTCTTGTGGAAAGTGCCTTTGACTATGTTGAGGGAAGTTTCTTCAATTCCCATATAATTAAGGGATTTTTTAAAATCATACATGGGTGCCGGATCTATCAAATGCTTTCTCTGAATCTATTTATATGCTCATATAATTTTCAGTTTTTATGAATTTTTGTATAATTAGGGGGCTGGGAGGTTGAGTCACACCCAGTGATGCTCAGGACTCACTTCTGGCTCTGCACTCAGGAGCACACCTGGTAGAGCACAGGGGACCATATGGGACATCAGGGATCAAACCCAGGTCAGCTGCAGGTACACAGTACAGCTGTCTACCTGCTGTACTATTATTCTGGCCCCTAATTTGTTTTATAAACTATACAAGTAATTTATATGTTTATCCATTAAAGGTTAAAGCAAAGGTAGTACTTACAACTCCAATTCCATAACCACAGTTAACATTTTGGTATTCCAAATGTTTGCCCAAAAAATATTTTATATATATACATATATAAATATGTAAGGATATTTATATAAACTTTATATATGTAAGGACATACATATAATATACATCATATAAGGATACAAAACTTTTGGATATGGGAAATTATTATAGACTATTTTCCCCTTACTAATAGATACTATCTGTAGAAACAACAAAAAAAGGATCTTATCAAGGGAATCGTTTTCAAAGGAAGTTTAGGCAGCAATAGAAGAAATTCTAGAATGTTTTGTTTGTTAGCTTTCTTGTTTGTGGACCATGCCCAGTGGTGTTCAGGATTTATTCCTGGCTTTGTGCTCAGGGATCACTTCTGGTGGGGCTCTAGGGACCATCTGTGGAGCTGGGGATCAAACCCAGGCTGGTGGTTTGCAAGCCAAGTTCCCTGTACCAGGAATTCTAGAACTTGAAGTTGGTTTCCAAGTACAGTGCTGTGGCGAGCAATCTAGCTCAAAAAGCAAATTTTGGCTTTCAAGCCTGGGGCAGAGAGGCAGAACAGACTTAACGTGCTTGCCTTGCACGAGTCTGGGCCACTTCTGTCCCTGGTATCACACATTCTGAGAAGCTCTAAGTACCAAGCCAGAAGTAGCTCCACCGCATTACTAGATATGGCCCAGAGCCAAAGAAACTTTTTTAAATAAAAATAAATTCTAGGTTTGCTACTTGGCTGTCCCTTGGACAAATGTTACCTCCAACCCTCAACACCCACATCTGTATAAGAGGCATATCCAGTAAAGTGAACACCTATCTGCCTTTATTTTATAGTATCTATTTCTAGGACCAAGACTACCTCCATTTTCTTTTGAGGAAATTACTCCTCTTCTCTTCTCAGTCAGTTAGACTTGGAGGGGCTGAATCCATCCCCCTGGGGTGGTCATCCATGATGTGGAGGTGCAAATGGTTCAAATACTATCAGCAGAGGTCCTGGGTCTCATCTGTAGGATGAAGTCTCTCCCTTAGCAATTATAAAAGGAAAAGGGGGCAGCCTAAGCCTGTGGGAGCTACTGCAGGGAGAAAGTGATTTCTGCTGTTGTCCAGTCAGAGAAAGCAGAGTTAGATGGTGGAGGGAAGCAGGATGGTTAGAAAGAATACAGAGGATAAGGTTGCTTGCTGTGCATGTTCAACCCAGGTTCAATTCCTGGCATCCCATATGGTTCCCTGAGCATGCCTAAGAGTGATCCCTGGACAGAGACTCAGGAGTGATTTCAGAGCACAGGCAGGTGTGACCTTCCTTTCTCATAGAAAGGATGGGTAGGGGCCAGAGCCATAGTACAGTGGGTAGGGCATTTGCCTAGTACAGGCCAAACCAGGTAGACCTCCTGCCTCCCAAATGGTCCTCCGAGACTACCAGGAGTAATTCCTGAGTGCAGAGCCAGAGCCAGAGTAAGCCCTATATATTGCTTTTTTTTTTTTGTGCACAGGCCTCCAAACAAACAAACAAACAAACAAAGAACAGAAAAGATGGAATCCTGTCCACACCTGTGGCAGATACTTCAGGATAGGTTTGAGCCGGAAAATCCCTTTTTATGATGAAGTGAAAGCAACTGATCATCTGGGATTCTATACTTGATCTTAGCCCAAAGACCGGAGAAGCAGAGAAGCAATGATGATCTGGGATTCTATGCCTAACAACAGAAAGAGCTCTGGTCAGCCAATAACAGGAAAAACCCTGGATTGGTACAAAGATTCAGTAAATAACCTAAAATGCTTTAAGTCATCATAATACATTGCTACCATCATTATGAAATATTATTTGAGGAATCAGGGAGGTAGTTCAATGGACTGCAGGCTTTCCATGCAGGAACCCTGAGTCCAGTCTCTGACACCTCATGGTCCCATGAACACAGCCAGGAATGATCTCTGAGCACTGATCAAAGAGTTTCCCCAGAGCACTGATTGGTGTGACCCCAAGGCCAAAATAAATGAGGGGCTGGAGCAATAGCACAGTGGGTAGGGCGTTTGCCTTGCACGCAGCCGACCCGGGTTCAATTCCCAGCATCCCATATGGTCTCCTGAGCACTGCCAGGGGTAATTCCTAAGCGCAGAGCCAGGAGTAACCCCTGTGCATTGCCGGGTGTGACCCAAAAGGCAAAACAAAACAAAACAAAACAAAACAAAAACCCAAATAAATGAATCCCTTATTTTTCCTCTAAGTATTTTTTATCTATATCAACAACAGCCAAACAGGCAGCAGAAAGTTATTATTATTATTTTTTTGGTCTTTAGGCCACATACAGTGGTATTCAGGGCTTATAGTTGGCTCTGTGCCAAGGGATCACTCTGAAGGTGCTCAGGGGACATTTAGGGTGCTAGGGATCAAACCTGTGTCAGCCACACTCATGTCCCCCAGCCACCACCATGTAAATGGCAGGACTTCACAATGACTAATCTCAGAAAAGACGCCAAGCCAAGCTGATGAGACTCATGGGGACAACGGCTGTGGGTCTGAAAACTCTAAGGCCCTCTTGGGAGGGGAACAAGCCAAGAATTGTTCCAGTTCTACAGATGTGCAGCTGTTGAACCTCCACAATACTGACAGCCCAGTCACAGCAAATTCAATGGGAAAGAAGCACAGAAGCCAACTAAAGCTCAATAATCAAAAACAATAACTCAGAAGGCTCAACTAACAACAAAAAGTTCAGTAAACCCTCAGACAATGATTCTAATAACCCCATTGAATTCCACGGGATGTCAAAAGATCGCGTGGCCGCCCACCTACAAGATGGTCAGACTTCTTCATCAAGACCTTGAATGAATGGTTTGAGGTTCTTCGTGTTCCTGGAGTGAGCAGACACCACTGGGCTACACTAGCACGGGAAAGGGACGAATGGAACCGTTACTGGCGCCTGCTCGAGCAAATCAATGAGTAACACGATGTCAAGTGATCAAGTTCCATGCAGGAACCCCGAGTCCAGTCTCTGACACCTCATGGTCCCATGAACACAGCCAGGAATGATCTCTGAGCACTGATCAAAGAGTTTCCCCAGAGCACTGATTGGTGTGACCCCAAGGCCAAAATAAATGAGGGGTTCCATGCAGGAACCCTGAGTCCAGTCTCTGGACTCAATAATCAAAAACAATAACTGGTTTTGATTATTATATCCCATTGTGAGATATAATAATTTTCACAAACTTTCTTTTACTGAACTATTTTTTATAATTCCACCTACCATTTTGTGGTAACAAGCAATATAAAATAAATTATTTTGTGCCTGCCAAGGGGGTAGGCTTGGAGGGTGAGTAGGAAACTGGGGTCATTAGTGGAGGAAAGGTCACACTTGTGGTGGAACTGGTGATGGAACATAGAATGCCTGAAACAACTTTCTTATGAACGACTTTGTAAACTATGGTATTTAAACAAATTTTTAAAAATTTTTTTAGAAAAAATAAAAATTTTAGAAATAAAAATAATTTAAAAAAAAACAAAGTCTCTATTGTTATGTTAATAGGATATATTGAAGAACCCAAGAGGAGTGGGAACTGGTCACCAGGAGAGCCAATCATATGATTACATTTACAGTCCTACCCCCTCCCCCATATCTCTGAGCAAGCAGGAGAGTGATGAAAGTTGACTTCACTTGCTAATGGCCAATAAGCTAACTTATCCTGCATATGTCAAGATACCCATAAATATCTAAGGGAGCCTTAGGATTGGTGACCAGGTGAAAATTGGAGGGAGCCATATCTACAGATGGGGATGGGATCTCCACCCACCTTTCCCAAACCGTGCCCTCTGCACCCTCTACCTGGCTGCTCCAAAGTTAAATCTCTTTAAAGAACACTGGTCATTTACTAAGTTTAGCAAATGAACGAAAGCCAGGACAGTTTCTTGGGAACCGCTAACGGATTGCTGGTGGGCCCAAGGCTCAGGTCACAACTTGGGTTTAGTCGGGACTCTGAAGTCAGGTGGTAAAATGGCAGTCTTGAAGGACTCACCCCACAACCTGTTGCATCACAACCTCTATCTCTAGGTGAATAATGTCAGAATGGAGCTGAACTGTTGAACTGAGTGGGTGCAGGAGTAGTGTATGGAGAGGTGGGGAGACACCAGCACCTCATCACATACATACAGTGGAACTGGTGATCAGACCCCCTTACAGACAGAGATGGTTATATATGAAAATATTAGAGCTATGTACATATCACGGAAGGCAAGACACATACATTAATTTTGCACTCTGTCACTTATGAGGATGTAAAGGAAATTTGAAAACCAGCTCTAAAACAAAGAAGACCTAAATTCAAATTGAAAAACTAGCAAGCTCTCCAGAGCAGGACAGTTGACACTGTTGAGAACCGTTATGTCCTGAAGATAATATTCTGGATGAACCCTGAATCAGAAATCTAGACTTAGATTTGCAGATATAACAGACTGTAGCTCAGCGGCCCAGGAGGGATTGGACTGATTATTCTGGCCCCACCACTTTCAAAAATTATCCTTACCTATTCTTTTTCTTCTAAAAGTCCCTTCCTGGGTGAGAAAGATAGATAGTACAGTGGCTGCGGTGTCTGCCTTGCACGTGGCTGACCCCATTTCGATCCCCAGCATCCCATATGATCCACTGAGCACTACCAGGAGTGACCTCTGAGTGCAGGGTCAGAAATAACTCCTGAGCACTGCTGGTGTGGCCGCCCTCCAAATAAAAATAAATAAATAAAATCCCCTTCCTGTGACCACACAGACAAGACAGCTGCTTTGAGAATCCCCCAACCAACCAGCCAGCTTACTGCCAATAAAGAGCTTTCTCCAACCTGTCATCTGGTTTCTTGGCTTATCTACCCTTTGAAAAAATAATACCGCAGTAGGAACAAGCATGCCCAGGACCCAGATTCCCCCCTCCCCCCCACAAGATGCCAGTGATTAAAGCAAAGTCTCACACATGAGAGGCCTCTGCACTGCCTCGGAGCCACCTCTCTACCCTCAGTGCTCATTTCCCAGAAAGAGGAATCTGGGCTCCTGAAAGAAATGTATGATCCCAGGACTAGAGAATTCCATGTGGTCCCCCGACCAGCACCAGGGGTGGTTCCTGAGTGTAGAGCCAGGAATAAATCCTGAGCATCACCAGATGTGCCAGATGTGCCTCCCCCCAAAAAATAAAAACACAACTAAATGAATGCAGTGACCTAGATGAGAGATTGGAATAGAAAAAGGACATTAAGGAAAAACAAAGGAAATCTAAGTACCGGACACATTAGTAATAATGTGTACCTGAGCCATTAGTAATAATTTGTAATAATTTGCCCATACCAGCTCATTCACAATAACAAATGTCTTCTATTCGTGCAAGATTGCACTAAGAGGAATCTGGGTGCAGGTTATAAGGAAATCCTGGATTACTTTTTCAATTTTTCAATAAATATAAAACTTAGTGAACAGAGAAAATCTACATCAAAACTATTGCAATCATTGCCCCAAGTGATAATAATTAAAATTTTGAAAATGAGTTTGCTAAGGAAATAGGTGGGAATAAATTTTTTTAATCTGCCTTTTAAGAATATTGCTATTGAAGATCCTTACTCTTCTTCTTTTAAAATGTGTGAGATGGGGCTGGAGCGATAGCACAGCGGGTAGGGCGTTTGCTCTGCACATAGTTGACCCGCGTTTGATCCCCAGCATCCCATATGGTCCCCTGAGCACCACCGGGAGTAATTCCTGAGTGCAGGGCCATGAGTAGCACCTGAGCATTGCCTGGTGTGACCCCCCCCCAAAAAAAAAGGTGTGAGATTGTGTAGGATAACATTGGGTTTGTCCTTTAGCCTTGCACCCATCACAGTGCTCCTGAGCCACTCCCATTCCTTTGTTTATCTGTAAACTCTTCTCTGTGCCCTCCTCTCCAACCAGTTAATCACCTTTTTCCCTAATCAGATTCTGTTAACTTGTAAGATCAGATCCTTCTAGGACACTGAACTTGTACTTATGTCTTTTGCATAGTTTACCTTAAAGCAATGTCCTTTCTGTAAGGACACATACAGAAGAGAGTTAATATTATGCTTTTGTAACTTGGGAGTTGATTGACTCCAAATAATACTCCTGGGCATCTGCTTTCTCGACTCAGTTGCCCTTAGTTCCTACCACCCCAAAAGCAGGGTCCCGACAAGGGACTGAATGGACCCAGGGCAAGTTGTGAGCTACCCTGGCATCGAAATGGGGTTGGCCAAAGCTCCACATTACTCAACTATAAGTTGAGGGCATGCATGGTCATGGACAAATGCTGTCATAATCCAAAAGTAATGATAAGATTAGGACCCTGATTGGGTTAGGAAGACTAGCCTGGCCTGAGGACTGTGGTCTGGAATATCTAGTGAGATGTCCTCAGGAAGAACCAAACTTTAAGTTGATATATCTCTTACTGTGCTCATACAGAATGACATTACTGTGCTCATACAGAAATATTAGAAGTAGATTTACTACAATGATTTAAGTGGATTACTAGCTGGGAAAAGGCAACAGATCATAGAGAGAAATATATATATATATGTGTATATATATATATATATATGTGTGTGTGTGTGTGTGTGTGTGTCCGGCAAGTTACCAAGAGTAACCTGCCTGCATGGACAGAGCCTGGCAAGCTACCCGTGTCGTATTTGATATGCCAAAACCAGTAACTATAACGGGTCTCATTCCCCATCCCTGAAAGAGCTTCCAATCGTTGGGAAAGATGAGTAAGGAGAGGCTAATAAAATCTCAGGGATGAATAGATGTTACTGGCGTCCGCTCAAGTAAATTGATGAAAAACAGGATGACAATGATACAGTGATACTAGCTGGGAAAAGAAGAAAGCAACACACCCTAGATGGGATCGCCTAGTAATCTGGAGTAATCTCTTTAGATGAGATTTTGTCCTTGAGTTAATCTCCTGAAAGAGTGGTTTTACCCCTCTTTGTTGATTTGTTAAAGTTCAACCCACCTTTGTATCACCACTCTGTGATTGCTCTATAAACTAAGACGTAAGATCAGAGGGGCTCCAGAGACAGAGGCAGAAGGGGAATCAGAGGAGAATGGAGAGGAGATCGGAATAAACTGCAATTGATACCGACCAGCCTGGCCATTGCCAACAGCCATCCCGATCTAGTTCATACACAGTGGCTCAGGAGCACCGAACACAGGTGGGCAAGAGAGAGCTGCCCAGAGAGACCGAGAACACATCACACCCATCTGTGTATGTGCACATTTTTTATAAGATTGTTTTAATATATTGAAATAATATGTAATTTAATAAGTAATCTCAGCATAATGCTGAGATTCATTTAACAAATATATCTCATTTAACAAATATATCTCACTTCACTTAAGTGAAGTGATTTTAAGTGAAGTAATCTCAGCATAATGCTGAGATTCATTTAACAAATATATCTCAAGTACTTGCCTGATCCCATATGTTGGGGTTCATTCAACAAATATTTAATGTATTCGATATTTACTGTATTAACATATTTACTTATGATTGAAACCTTGCCACAAGATCATCTAAGCTCTAAGTGCCAGTGTACAATGAATAAGACATGAAGTGATGAGGAGCAAATCAGACACAATTTTTATTTAACGCTGAATCATATTTTTAAAATAGGGCTGGGGAGATGGCTCAACAAACTGGAGCACACGCTTCACATGTAGGAAGCTGGGGTTCAATCCTGAGCACCACACGATTCCGTGAATACCGCCAGGAGCAACCCCCAAACACTGGGCTGAAAGTAGCCACAGAGCACTACCAAGTGTCGCCCTCAAACAAAACAAAACAACTCACACCAGTAAACAGGATTTCATTTCATTTCATTTCATCATCCTGTTAATCGTCGATTGCCTCGAGCAGGCCCCAGTAACGCCTCTTTCATCCTAGCCCTGAGATTATATTCACGGCTCTTTAGGAGAATGAGACCCATCATTGTTACTGGTATTTGGCATATTTGGTAGGCCACGGGGAGTTTGCCAGACTCTGCCCTGTGGGCAGGCTACATTCGAAAGCCTGCAAGTTTGTCCAAAGTAGGAATGAGATAATAAGATGTCATAAAGAAAAGTTTTGATAAGATGTCTCTGCCCCCGCGCCTCGGTGTTCCTTCCCGGAGTCCCTTGGAGGGGAGCGGGTTGAGCTTTCCTCCCCGCCCCGGCCAGGGCTATGGCAGCCGGAGACCTCCAGGACCAGCCACCACCATGCTGAGACCACTCTCCGCACACCTGAAGGTACTGGCAGAGGGACAAAGCCACGCGGGTTCCGGGGCCGAGACCTCCAAGCCTACTCGAATTGGAGTCGAGCATCTTCCACCCAGATCCTCCAAATTCCAGTAGGCGGGGGTCACACCCACCACCTGGCCCCCTGGCGCCGTGTAATCCCATCAGCGGCCAAGACTCAGAGACTATAAAATCCAGATCCCAGTAAACAGGATAAGAAGGTAGAAATGAGGGGCTGAAGCGATAGCAGAACGGATAGGGCATTTGCCTTGCACGCAGCTGACCTGGGTTTGATCCCCGGCATCCCATATGGTCCCCCAAGCACCGCCAGGAGTAACTCCTGAGTGCAGAGCCAGGACTAACCCCTGAGCATTGCTGGGTGTGACCCAAAAAGCAAAAAAAAAAAAAAAAAAAAAAGCAAAAAAACAAAAAGGTAGAAATGATGGCAAGATTCTGTTTTCCTAGAGCAACCAGAAAGATTCCTATAAGAAGACAGATAGGTCTAAAAGAACAAGGGAGGCTGAAGCCAGGGAAATGTACAGAGGTTAAGGCACTTGCTTTGCACTTGGCCAACCTGGGTCTGATCCCCAGCTCTGCAAATGGCTCCCTGAGTATCCCAGGAGTAATCCCTGAGCACAGAGTTGGAGTAAGCCCTGGGAACCACTGGGTTAGGTCCCCAACTACCCCCCCCCCAAAACAAATGAAGGGAGCTATCCAAGGATGCAGCTAACTACCCAAGGATGTGAGCAAAGAGCCAGGTCAGAGACCCAAATGGGCCAAGATCAGGCAAGTACTGAAAAACTCCACTAAGAAAATAAATTTGACCTCTGTGTGAAGGGAAGACAGTCTGATGCACCAGAGAGTTTTAACCAGCCGAGTGACCTGATCCAGTCTACATACTAAAGGTGATGCTGGCAGCTAGCTGTATGGAACATGGGCTGTACCAGGCGAAGTGCACAAACCAGCAGCAGAAATCAACTATTGCCCAACCAGGGTGTCAGGAGCATAGGAGCAACCACAGAAGCAGTGGAAATGGGGGGGGGGGGCAAGTGGGAAGTTACTCTGAGAACCAATAGGTTCAATTTGATTGGGTAGAGGGTTTAAGAAGGGTTCATGGACTCATAGAATCAAGGCCTTTCGTAACATAATGTCTCAAGATGGTTCCCAGATCTAGAGGCCTGGAATATACTTTGGGACTACCAACTAATTATAGGATAGCCCCAGAGCTGGCATTTTTCTATATAACAGCATTTCTCTTGAAGGGGTTCTCCTTTATTCAGACTTGAAGGGCTAGAGAAGGCCTCTTCTCAGAACTTGAGAAGGGAAGTGCAAAAACTGGTAAATTTTGTGGGGGAAGGGAAGAGTTGGGGGCACATCTGGCAGTTCTCAGGTATTACTTCTGGCCCTGTGCTCTGAGGTCTGAGGAACCATATGTGTTGTCAGAGATCAAGGCTGGTTTGGCCATGCCCTACCTGCCACACTACTGCTCAGGCCCTGAAAATGGTGTCTCTGGGGAAACAGTATAAGCACTTCTTCTGATTGAGGCTGGTGGCAAGGCTAGCATTTTTCTGTATCATTTCACCCTGCCCCCCCATATTCAAAGACACCATTGCATAAAGAGCATCTGGTCCAGCACACACACACACACACACAAACACATTCGCTGGGCTGAAGCAGTAATTCAATGGTCTGAGCATTTCTGTTGCATGCAGGAGGCCCTGGTTTAATCTCTGACACCGCATGATATCCTGAGCACCACCAGGAGGGACCCCCAAGCATGAGTTGGGAATAGCCCTTGAAGACTATGAAGTGTGGCCCCTAAACCAAATATATGTATATACATATACACACACATTTGCTAAAAATGGAATAAATGACAGAAGAGTACCATTGTGCTTAGAAATGGCCTCAGCCTCCCCGAGAAGTCTATTTTAAGAGGGGAAAAAAGCAGGCCAACACAGAAGGGGGAGTCCAGCTCAGAAGACGGCTGAGCTGAGGATTCAGGAAGTGTTCTAAGCGAGGGCCAGGACATGAGAAACAGTGGTTTCGCAAGACAGCAGAAGGGCAGTAACAGTCATTATGGCCATTCTGCAGCGAAGCTCATGATCTCATCACCAAGACCATTAAATGCCAGAGCTGGAAGAGCATCTAGAAATCTTTTGGATCAATTCACTTCTTATACATATGAGGAAATTAAGGTGAAATTAATGAAACAAATGGCATGGAATTAGGGCCCAATTCTCTAGACTCCAGATGCCAGAGCTGGTATTCTATCACACAGATTGGGAATTATATTAAACTTCCTTTTTCATATGGTGGCTCAAAGAGAAGCCTTCAGAAGCAAGTTGGGTGAGGGTCTCAGTCTAACGAAAGCCTATTCCCAAGCAAAGTTCCCCTCTTAGATTTCTGCTCCATGACAAAGAAAGCGCCTCTCTGGCAAAGCCTTTCTTCTCAAGGGGTGAAAATGATGCAACTCCTCCTAGTTCTCTTTTTAATTTTTTTATCTTTATTTTTTGTTTTGGGGCCACACCCAGCATTGCGCAGAGCTTACTCCTCACTCTGCACTCAGGGATCATTCCTGGAGGATTTACAGGACCATATGAGGGTGGTGGGGAATCAAACCCAGGCAAGCGCCCTGCCCACTGTGTTATAGACGCCACATTTGCTAAAGATGGAGTAAAAGACAGTCATCCCACTGTGCTTAGAAATAGCCTCAGCCTCACTTGGAGGTTCCTGCTTCCCTTTTTGACGAGGCTGTCAGGGAGTTTAGAGCTAAATTAACACTTATTCCTCATAACAGTAATGTCGCTGGGGACAAGCAACACTCATCTCCCCCCTCCTCTGCAGAACTTTCCATTTTTTCAAAGAAGTATTTCAATGACCTTATTGTATATGGGTCTCTTTTGAAAAGACTCTCAAAAAAAATTTTTTTTTTTTTGGAAATCAGCCAGGTAGAAAGAAAGCACGTTTCTTGGGGCTTGCAGGCACCCAGACTGCTTCTTGGAGTGTGGCACCCCCTTCGGAGATCACCCTTCCCCTGGAAGCTCAGGCCTCACCTCCCGCCTTTCCCCGTCGGTCCCAGCAAGGCCACCGCAGAACAGGCTGCATACAAATAAGTAGTTAGAAAATTGTAGGGTCTGCCTGCTCACGAGGCAAGTCCCTGGAAACTTCTCTAAAATGAAAACAAGATGTGGAAGGAGTGCGCGGCGTTTCCTGCGCTGACGTGGCCAACCTTGACAGAGCCCCCTGGGGTGGGGGAGACGCAGATGGTCAGCAGGTGGTGGGCAGCACCCCATCCAACTCCCTACTTTCTGCTGACTCCAGCCATGCATCTGATTCTCCCCCGGACTGAGAAATGAGATCATGGAGTCTTCCTCTCTTTTGGAGTAGAGCCACATAAAGAGATTACAGCGGTTTTTTCTTTTCTTTTCTTTTTGGCGGGGGGAGTGCTATTTATTTTTTTGAAAATATAAGGCTTTCTTTTCCCTCCCTGAAAAGAAATTCCTCCTAAACCACAAAAATTCAGCCCAAGAGAGATTAGGAAAGCAATAAAGGAGCCCACGGACTGGGCTTTTCTTCCCTTCTCTTACCGCCCTGAAAGCATCTGTCCAGGTAGGAAAATACTTAAACATCCCCCTGCAAACATCCGTGTCTTCAGAGGACACTCATATTTATGCATTTGAGTCTGATCCTTCCAGTCACCTTTATTTTCCACACCTTTCTGAGTTTTAAAATGTTGTTCTTTATTGCTATGATACTGGCCATGATTTCCGTGATCATCTACAAGATATGTTCAAAAGAAAAATGACTTGAAGAGGCACTGCTGCTGCTCACAGAACAGTCCTTCCCCCAAATATCCATTTGGATTCCGTTCATGATTTCTTCCCAGTCAGAGCCAATTTGTTCCGAGGGAGACAAGAAGATGCTGTCCCAGCGCTTCCCACACCTTGAAGAATGAGATAGTTCCAAAAGCCTGTGATGGATTTTTTTTTTAGGGGGGAAAAATTGCAAAACTGCAGAACACAGGCAAGACTGGAACAACATCAACATAAAAATCCATGCTGCCTGGACCTTTATCTGTCTCATGTATACATACCTGGGGACAGACTGTGAAATTTTGTGCAGTACTGGACTCACCTGGAAAACCAGGATGAAACTTGGTTTATGTCACACACGCCAGGAAATAGACATTTCTTTTATTTTTTTTGCTTTTTGGGTCACACCTGGTGATGCTCAGGGATCGCTCCTGGAGGTGCTCAGGGGACCATATGGGACGCTGGAATCAAACCCGGGTCAGCCGCGTGCAAGGCAAATGCCCTACCCACTGTGCTATCACTCCAGCCACAGGAAACAGACATTTCTAATGGGATACCAGGTTCAAATCCCACTTCCCAGAGACCCACGATCAAAGGGTTATGGTGCAGATAACACCTTAACCCAAGTAAAGGAAGGGTTAACAACTGCCCTGCTGGCAGCACCCTGCCTGCCATAAGGTTGCTACAGCACAGGGTGCCACTTACTCTTTAAGTTGCCGCATCAATTTACAAAAAGCATCAATTTACAAGCTGGTAAACATGTAGTTGAAACATAATATAACCCATTATAAGACTTACGGAGAGAAAATCCAAGTAAGACCATAAGAAAGGTATTCTGCCCAAGGACAATAAAGACAAGAGCTAGGATTGCTCCATGGTTGGTAGCCCACCTCGTGTGCTGGGGGAGAAGGCAGTTGGGAAAGAGAAAGAACCACTAAGTCAATGATGGTTGGAGGGATTGCTTGGGAGGAAGAGATGTGCTGAAAGTAGACCAAGGACCAAACATGATGGCCTCTCAGTATGTTTATTGCAAACCATAATGGCCCAAAGTAGAGAAAGAGTGAAAAAGGAAAGTGCCTGCATAAAGGCAGGGGTGGGGTGGGTTGGTGGGGGGGGGGAGAAACTGGGGACACTGGTGGTGGGAAATGAACACTGGAGGAGGGATGGGTGGAAACTCAATCATGAAAGCTTTGTAATTCTATCTCACGGTGATTCAATTAAAAAAAAGAAAGAAAGAAAAGAGAAAGGTATTGTTTTGTTGGGCCAGACTCAGTGGTGCTCAGGGACTATCCCAGGCTCTGTGCTCAGGAGTCACCCCTGGTGGTGCTGGGAGGCAGAGGGGACGTAAGTGGAACTGAGGATCAAATCAGGAGCAGAGGCTGTAGCAGATGCAAGGCCAACGCCTGAACTTCTCTCTGACCCTGAAAATTATTCTTTATAGAGTGTATACATCCTGCAAGGTGGACATGTCTGAATATTTAAAGCCATGTTAGAGATCACTGGTCGCATCTGAATGCTAATTTCGAGGCAGATAGAGCAACCACAGAGAGGACAGCTATTTGCTCAGGCTGTGATTCCTCCGTTAGACACAGTAAAAGCGCCCCAAACATATTTAATCATTGTGGTCAAAATGAATCCTTCAGTTTATTTTAAGTTAAGGAAGGAGCCCACTGACGGCAAACGTTGCAAAAGGCTGTTAGAAACAACCAACCGCTAGGAAAGGCAGAGGAAACTGACGGGTACCAGACGGGGAGGGGTTAACACGCTCTCCATAACAAAGGAAAAGAAGGAAAATCCTTAACCTGCGGGCTTTCGCGCCAGCCTAAGGCCAAAAGCTAGAAGGTAAAGCGTTAAATTTTGCGTAGCCAGAGGAAATCTCAAACACAATCCGGAGGGTTCAGATGTTTTCCTGCTGGGTCTCTTCTACCGCTCCGGAGTTTGAAACAGTGTAAGGACTTCAGAACCACCGCTGGCGCCCGGCCGCGTCTTTACGGTACCTCACTACACTGGTCGAAGGGGAGAAAAACCTTTTTAAGCAATTTACGTTCTGAGTTACCTTCCCGGTCCCTATCGCAGAGAGAAGGGAGTTTGCGTGCGGGGCAGTCAGTCCTTGATAAACATCCAACTTTTCCCCCAACTTAATCAGATCGAGGTTTTATGGTAAAAATTCTCCTGTGAAACATGAGAATTTGATAAAGCATTCCTGCACAGTGATGGCTTTTGAAAAAACCGAACAAAGGGCGTACGTTTGCAAGAAAGCAAAAATATGCCTGGAGGTTTTTTTTTCTTCCTTTAAGCAATATATAAACCACTTTCTTGGACACGTTTTTAAAAAACGTAGGCGATTGGCTATGAGTTGTGCCACGGAGTTGACTTCTCACTCCTGACGGGCAAGACACAGGAGTGGGCTGCCGCGGGTGGAGCTGGAGTCGTGCCCCCAGCCTCGCCCCCCGCCCCCGACCCCCGCGCCCGCCCGGGCGGCGGGAGCGAGACGCGCGTCCCCTGCGCGGACCCCCGGGCCGCCACGACTCACCTCGCCAACTTCTCCAGGACGGCGGCGCCCCCGCGACCCGCCCGGGGGTGCGGCCGCGGCCGCCCGCGCCGGCGAGTGCCGGGCCCGGCCCCGGGGAGCGCGGCGGGGCCGGCGCGGCGCGGCGGGGCGGGCGCGGGGCGTGCGGGGGCCGCGGGCGCCGGGACGCGGCGGGCGCGCAGGGGCAGCAGCGCGAGCAGCAGCGCGGCCAGCGCCAGCAGGAGCAGCAAAGCGACCGCCTTGCTGCGGAGCTTCATGGTGCGGCGCGGCGGCCCCCGAGCGAAGCGGCTCCCAGGCGCATCGCGGCGGGCCGCGCGCAACAGATGCGGGTCGTCCCCTTCGCCCGCCCGCCGGGACTGGGTCGAGGTGGCCGGCGGGCGGGCAGCGGCGGCGGCGGCGGAGGAGGAGGAGGAGGAGGAAGAGTAGGTAGGGGTGGGGGAGAGGGGAGGAGGAGGGGAGGGAGTGGAGGCGCGGGCTGGGCCAGGGGAGAAACCGCCAGCTCCTACCGTACTGTGTGGAGTAGCCGCCCGCGCGCATCCCGCCAGCCGCTAGGCGCTCTGACTTCGGGCTGCCCAACTTCAAAACCGCTCACTCTACCCATTTATCCATTCACCCACCCGTCCGTTTGTTCATTCATTCGCCCATTCGTCCATTCATTCATTATCCACCCACCCATCCATCTACACCCCTCTCCTCTCCCATTCACAGTCCATCCACACATCCATCCACGCACTCACCCACTCATCCGCCCACCCACCCATGTAGCCAGTAATCCATTCATCCTCCCCTCTCTCCCTTTCCCACTCGTTCACCCATCCATCCACACACCCATTCATTCATCCATCCATCCATTCACCCATCCGTCCCTGCAGCCAGTAACCCTCCCATCCACCTCTCTCCTCCCACTCACCCTTCATACACCCATTCGTCCATCTACCCATCTATCTCTTGCTTACAGCCTCACTCATCCACTTACGCCCCCATTTTATCCATTCTTCACCTGCTTTCCTCTTCATTCCTGCATTTCCCCATCACTTACTTACCTTCTTCCCGTTGATTTTATCGTTATGACTAGGATGTGTGTGTCACATACATGCTAGGTGGGGTCGCTCTCCTTTAGTTGTGGTGCTCGCACATACTTGGCTATGATTTGTGGAAGTCATTTGTGAGCGGTACATGCAGTGCGTGGCACTGTATGAAACTCTCAGCCATATACTTGAAAGACTGGCACTTTACCCATGAAACCTTCTCTTCACCCCCGTCATTAGTTTTTTTTTTCTTTTTGGGTCACACCCAGCGATGCTCAGGGGTTTTTCTTGGCTCTGCACTCAGGAATTACTCCTGGTGGTGCTCCGGGGACCATATGGGATGCTGGGTTGCCTCCTGCAAGGCATTTAAGTACCCAACCTGC
The DNA here is from genome assembly GCF_029834395.1 of Sorex fumeus. Lineage (NCBI taxonomy): Eukaryota > Metazoa > Chordata > Mammalia > Eulipotyphla > Soricidae > Sorex > Sorex fumeus. The sequence goes on along the minus strand of NW_026606179.1, from coordinate 657,835 downwards.
TGTGCTATCGCTCCAGCCACCCCCCATCATTAGTTTTTTGTTTGCTTGTTTGTTTGGGTTTGGGGTTACCACACCTGGCAGTGATCAAGATTTACTCCTGGCTCTGTGTTCAGAGATTACTCCTGCAGGCTGTGGAAACAATATAGGGTGCTATGGATCAAACCTGGATTGACTGTGTGCAAGACAAGTGCCCTTCCATGGGGGTACGGTGCTGCCAGCAGGTCAATCTGTACCTGTGAGGCAAGTGCATCAGCAGCCTGGTGGCACCTTCAGACTTCTAGATACCCCAAAATTGCTGCTGTGCCTTTGGCCAGACCCCAAAAACTTGGGGCAAAGTTTACCAAGAAAGTAAATGGCCAAAAGTTAGGTATGTGGGAAACACACCCACAAACCGCCTCCGGCTCAGCTATACAATTGGAGGCATGGCCTCTCTGGTTCCTGATTGAACTGCTTAATGGCCATGATCCCAGAGACTCAGAAACAAATCTCAAAACCCAGCGGCTTTTGGCAGAAATGCATCTGGTCCCTGCAGTAGGTTACTGGTGCTGGGCCACCCCAGGTGGAAATAGGTTTCATGTCTTGGCCTGTTCCCCCTGGCAACCCGGTGGTCGCCATCCTCCAGAGGCCAGTGGACAGTCAGGTTTGGGCCCGCAGTGGCAAGACACTCAGGGCCTCATGGGATGGGGGTGGAGCCGGTCCTATCCTCCCCACCCCAATGAGACTCCAAGTCATCACCCACGAATGGCCTCTCTGGCTCCTGATCAAGCTGCTTAATGACCATGATCCCAGAGACTCTGGAACAAATCTCGAAACCCCGTGGCTTTTGGCAGAAATGCGTCCAGACCCCACAGTAGGTTACTGTTGCTGGACCACCCCACGGGGGAAAGGGTGTTATCCCTCCACCTGCTCTCCCTTGGTGGCTCAGTGGCCGTCATCCTCCAGAGGCCATTGGACAGTCAGGCTTGGGCCTGCAGTGATGAAACTTTTTGAGCATGACGGGATAGGGGTGGAGCCGGTCCTGTCCTCACCATCCCAATGAGACCCCAAGTCATCGCCCATGAACAGCCTTTCTGGCTCCTGATCAAGCTGTTTAATGGCCATGATCCCAGAGACTCAGGAGCAAATCTCGGAACTCAGCAGGTTTTGGCAGAAATCCCTCCAGATATAAGTGTTAAAATTTCAGAATTTCAAAATAGCACAGCCACTACTGCAGCCAAGTGACACCATATGTTATTCATAACCAGTAATAGAAAACAAATTATCTACTGTTGCCTTTTCAGCAGATCTGAGTGTTGGGGTAAAATCTCAAATAGTAATCGTGGGTCGGGTGTCAAAATATTGAATGTGATCAAAGTAGAGAGAGAATAATGTGGAAATCATCTGCTCCACAGGTAGGGGGAGAATGTGGAATGGAGGTATACTGGGGTTGTTGGGGGTGGAGAATGGGCACTGGTGAAGATATGGGTGTTTCATTGTATGACAGAGACTTAGACCCAAAAGCTTTGTTGTAACTGCTTTCACGGTGATTCAATAAGTAAGATTATAAAAAACGGGGGAAAAAAAAGTAAGGTTGAGTTCATGCACAATTCAATCAGCTAATCAGTGGCTGAATAAAGAGCAGTACTCCTACATCTAAAAAAAAAGACAAGTGCCATTCCTCTTATACTATCTCTCTAACCCCAAAATAGATTAGTTTTTATCATTTTACATTTTATCCACACACTCACACCTCATCTATAAAGCCAACCAATCAGGGAAACCTTTATCCTACTTGCCCAGCACATAAACAACTATTGGATAAAATCCATATGTAGCCTCAGTCATAGAATGAATTCGACATCTGGTGAGGTCAAGCAAGTCACACAATTTCATTGCATACAAAGCAGGAATGACCATTCTGCTCTCCACTGAGGCTTTTTCTGGGCATTGAATTAAATAATGTTTTCCAAAAGCTAGCACAGTACATGGGTAACAGTACATGCCTAATAAAGGTTCTTTGATGACATAGCTCATCATATATACTGTCCTGTCCTGTTCTGCCCTCCCATTGTCCATTGATTTGCTTGAGCAGGCACCAGTAACGTCTCCATTGTGAGACTTGTTGTTACCGTTTTTGGCACATCGAACACACCATGGGGAGCTTGCCAGCTTTGCTGTGTGGGTGTGATACTCTTGGTAGCTTGCTAGGCTCTCCGAGAGGGGCGGAAGAATCGAACCTGGTTGTCCGCATGCAAGGCAAACGCCCTACCCGCCGTGCTATCACTCCAGGCCACAGTACTATCCTGGTACTATGTACCAGTACATATAGTACTATGTACTATTAATACATAGATACATAAATGTATAATATATATCATATATACATAGATACAAATGTTACTTTGTGATATAGATTTGAGATGGAGTAAAAATTTCGCAGCCCAGACGAACCCCTCTCCTGACATCAACGATCACTTCTTTGTAGAATGGTGAGATCCTGGTAGTGAATCCGCAATACAGCTCACAGAGGATCTTGATGTATTGAGCTTGAATGCCCTGATTGGCTAGGGCTTCAATGACCGCTTCCATCTCAACAGAATCAAAGGCCTTCTTTAAATCAATGAACATTAGACAGAGCGGCATCTTGAACTCCCAAGAAACCTCAATGAGCTTGGTTATCGTGTGGATATGGTCGATGGTGCTGAATCCTTTCAGCATAGTCACAGAATAAATAATATCAGCTAAGACAATGTCCCTGAGTTTCTACAGCATCCCAGGATGCTTTGCATCTAAAATGAAATTAGATTCCTAATTTTCCTTGATAGCATTTCCTTTTCATTCTTTGTATAAACCTTTGACATCCCCTTGTATTTAAAGTTAATGAGACTAATCATCTGCCTCTTGCCAGTCAGACCGGAAGGAAATTTAGGTGCAAGCTCAAAGTGTGGGCAGTATCAGGGACAAGTAAAGTAAAGTAAAGTAAAGGCCCTCCCGTTGATCATCGATTTGCTCGAGCAGGCCCAGTAACGTCTCCATTGGAGACTTTGTTGTTACTGTGTCTGGCATATCGAATACTCTTGGTAGCTTGCCGGGCTCTCCGAGAGGGGCAGAGGAATCGAACTCGGGTCGGCCATGTTGGCTGCGTGCAAGGCAGACGCCCTACCCGCTGTGCTATCAGGGACAAGGTGAGCACAAATTCTTGGCTCCCAACGAGTTGAGGAGCATATGGAAGGAAGCATATGGCATCATAGGAGGGAGAGTTGGGGTGTTCACAATGACTGACTCTTTCACTGGCATATGCTGAGCTTCCTACAATGCTAAGGACAAAGACTCGTCTTGGACAGTCCCTGTTGAGATATCCAGTGAGGTTAAGACCTGTGTAGGCCTCAGGTTTGGAAGTGACCACAATTGTGTTGGTATGAGGCTCCATGAACCAGGAATTCCTGAACTTTTGCTTCCTCTCCTCTCCTCAAGGCAACAAGGATGAAATAAGGCAAAACAAACCATGTCACACTGAAGACCATTAGCCTTAGTCAGTCGGAAGCCTTTATTTCTTGAGCTGTTATAGCCCTATAGTCTGCTTTAACTTTTACCCCCTGACTCCAAACCCAAGTTTGGAGCTTCACTGCTATAATTGTGGAAAGTAAAATCTCTAGAGTTGTGGAGAGAATTCCATATCTATGGCTCACCCAAGCTCTCACTTGGTTATTTAAAACACAAAACATCTATCTGCCCTCCTTACCTGTGTAACCAAAAAATAAATACATGATCAGTGCAGTTGTGTGGTCTCTCTCACCTGCCACATGAATTTGGTGGCTATGAATTACAACACCCCCCCCCCCCAGCCCCGGCCTGCAGCATGAAGGAGGAAATAGGGCCACCAGGCTGATTGGTGATCAGTTGTCATTTATTCCATTCTCCCCATGTGCCTGTTCCAGTCTCACTAAGTGCTCCCCCCCCCCATGCCGCCACCCCTCCTTCCAGTCTCACAACCTCCTAGCATTGGGGGTGGTCACTACACCTAGATGAGAAAGCACAATCAACATATGAAAGCCCTTCTGTCCAAAGGAAGCTCTTCTATAATAAGACAAAGATCCCAAGAGGCCCCACATGCCTCATCAATGCAGTCTCCTACTTGGCTGTTCATTTAGGCTCTAAAAGAAGCAGGCCACCATGCCACCACCACAAGGGGGGACAGGCAGAGGGACAGATACCCTTCCCCTCCCAGGGCGGCATAACACCATAGTTAAATGCACAGTCCAGATGCATTTCGGTTGGGCATTATATTTTGCTCATATTTTCCCACCAACATTCAAGCCTATCTTTCAGGGACAAACGCTAAATCATTTACTTTCCATTGATCACTTTGCATATTAGAAAATGTCGCGCGGCTGCTTATGTGGCCACGCAATTTAGAAAATAGTCCTGGCATCCTCATACGGAGCCATGCTTGTAGAAGGTCATGGGGGTGGAATCGGCCCTGCTCCCCACCATGACAATGTCCTGGGTTGCCACCCTCAAATGCCTCCTCTGGCTTCTGAATGACCATGATCCCAGAGGCACACAAACTAATCTCAGAACCCAGGGGCTTTTGGAAGTAATCTCTCTAGGCTTATTACTAAATTATCAGAAATCCAAATTTGCGTGGCCACATGCTCTTTATAATCAGCAACAGAAAGCAAATTATCTAATGATGTCTTTTTGGCAGGTCTGAATGTTGGGGAAAATTCCAAATAATAATGTTGGGTCTTTTGTTGTAACATTGAATGTGATCAATGTAGAGAGGAAAAGTAAAGTGGAAATTTGCCACACTGGTGGAGGGTGGGTGGGGGGTATACTGGGATTCTTAGTTGTGGAAAATGTGCACTGGTGAAGGGATGGGTGTTTGATCATTGTATGACCAACCGAGACTTAAACTGAAAGGCTTTGTGACTGTTCTCATGGTGATCCAATAAATAAAACATAAATAAATTTTAAAAAGTTGACATAAAAAAAAAAGACAAAGATCTCCTGCAGTCCAGGAGATCAACTGAAGGGTGAAATACCACCTAGAGGTGATGTTTTTCCTCTCCTTAGTTCAACAACCATTTAAACATTCATCTTACTTCTACTTATTTACTAATGTTAGCCATTTTACATGGGCATAGTAAGAGATACGTTAAGCTTATAGGGTGGCTCTCCTGGGGCTATCTCACTATAGATCTCAGACTACAGTGCTCAGGCCAGATTAATCTTTCCTAGCCTTAGCAGGGTCCTTATCCAGTTGTTATTCTTTGGATCATGACAGAATTTGTTCATAACCATGCTCTTAACTTACAGTTAAGTATTACGGCACTTGGCCTGGACATTTCAATGCTAGAGTAGCTCACAGCTTGCCCTGAGTTGATCCAGTCCCTCATCGGGATCCTGCTTTTGGGGTACTTGGAACTAAGGCAACTGAGGCTTGAGTCAAGAAAACAAATGCTCAGGAGTGAATATTATTCAGAATCAGTTAACTCCCAAGTTATAAAAGCATAGCATTACTTATCTTCCTGAGTCTATATAAAAAGTACATTCCTCTGAAGTAAACTATGCAAAAGGATATAAGGGAAGGAGAAAAGCAATATTTCACTTACAAATACAAAATCAGAGATTTCTGAGGAATTTGACTTTACAAGTCACAGGTCACTTAAGGGAAATGAGTGATTAACAAGTAGAGAAAGCAGAGCACAGAGACTTTAAAGATGAATACCGAGGAAATCCTGGCAAGCTCCCCGTGATGTATTTGATACGCCAAACACAGTAACAACAAGTCTCACAATGGAGTCGTTACTGGGCCCGCTCGAGCAAATCCATGAACAATGGGAGGATAGTGCTACAGTGCTACAGTGCTCCTGAGTGAATGGGAGTGCTTCAGGAGGGTTGGAGCGATAGCACAGCAGTAGGGCGTTTGCCTTATGCCTGGCCGATCCAACTGACCCGGGTTCAATTCCTCCGCACCTCTCAGAGAGCCCAGCAAGCTACTGAAAGTATCTCGCCTGCAAGGCAAAGCCTGGCAAGCTCCCCGTGACGTATTCGATATGCCAAACACAGTAACAACAAGTCTCACAATGGAGCCGTTACTGGGTCCAATCGAGCAAATCGATGAACAACGAGAGCAAAGTGCTACAGTGCAGGAGCACTGTGTTGGGTATTACTTAGTAAATATTAGCTCCTTGTGGTAGAGGAGAAAGTACAAACCACTGTTATCCTACACTTGCCCTGGAAGTCTCTGTGGAGAAGAATTTAATCCAGGGCCTCACACATGCGAGGTAAGCACTCTGTAGCTGAGCTATATTTCGGGCATACCATGTTTTTTCTTTTTCTTTCCTTTTTTCATTTTTTTTAGTGGAACGGGTGGGTTTGGCCACACTCTGTTATTCAGGTGCTCTTCCTGGCTCTGTGCTCAGGCATGATCCCTGGCAGTGCTTTGGGGACCATGTGGTGCCAGAGATTGAACTAGAGTCAGCAGCATGCAAAGCAAGTGCCTTTCCTACTATACTTTGGCACTGAAAAGGGTTTGTTTCTTCTAGTTTCTGTTTGTTTTGTTTTGGGGCTACACCCAGCAATTCCCAGGGATTTCTCCTGGCTCTGCACTCAGGAATTACTCCTAGTGATACTCGGATGACCATATGGAATGCCAGGGATCAAACCTCGGTGGGTCATGTGCAAGGCAAATGCCCTACCTGCTGTGCTGTCCCTCCTGCCCTCCTGTCTGAGTTAAACACTCCCAAATACTCAGCAGCTCTAACCAGAAATCGCATGGGAGTCTAGGTTAGTGTCTGTCCCTTACCTCCCCCATTTCCTACTAGCTATAATCTGTTTCCAAATGTAGTGACTTAAGATAACAAAGTAACTTCTCATCCTTTCAGTAGGGAGTTCAGCCAGGGCTCAGCTAGTTCCAGTGCTTGATGAGCCTTCACAGGTCTGCAGGCAAAGCTTCCTTCCAGATGTGTGGTCTGGAAGTCCAACCATCTATGTGGAAATGGCATGATTGTTAGAAGGATCGAGTTTTCTTCCTAGTTGTTGTACTGAGAGTCTCTGTTCCTCTGGCTATTGGCTAGAGGCAGCCTTGAGTTCATTGCTGGGGTTCCCCATTGTCAGATTAAGTACCCAGCAGGAGCCAGTAAGAGAAAGCAAAGAGGAATGAAGTCGTGTCTTTCATGACTTATATTCAGAAGGACCACACCATCATTTTGCCACTTATTAGAATGAAATCATTAAATCCAGTTCACACACAAGGACTGAATACTATGCGACTAAGATCACTGGGCTTCATTTGGGGGGTGGGGGTGAGGGTGACAGAGGACCACACTCTGAAGTGCTCAGCAGTTACTCTTGGCTCTGCACTCAGGAATAACTCCTGGCAGTGCTTGGGTGATCATGTGGGATATCGGGGATTGAATCCGGGTTGGCAGTGTGTAAGGGAAACACCCTGTCTGCTGTCCTATCACTCCAGCACCTGGGCATCATTCTTGAAGGCTGCCCTCCTGCCTTCTCATATCCAGACAGCCAGTTCTGTCAACTAAAAAAACCTCCAGAGCTTAACTGACATCTCTCCATTTCTCTCCTGAATTGTTCTTGGTGATTACTTGACAAAGCCAAACCTTGCTCACTTACTAAGGACCTCATTCCCGTTTATTTCGTGGAAATTGCTTCTCCTACAGCGTGATGTGACTGTGCTGTGACTCGAAATAGGGACAATGACCTAATGGAGCTCTTGCTTTTCCCAATTCTTAGAATGATTTTTATTATTGTTGATTTTTTGGTCACATCTGTGATGCTACGGGAATACTCCTGGCTCTGCACTCAGGGATCACTCCTGTGGTGCTCAGGGGATCATATGGGATCCCAGAGAGCAAAACTGGGTCAGTCACATGCAAGTCAAGTGCCTTATCTGCTGTATTATCTCTCCAGCCCCAAAATGATTTTGTAAGACTCAAAAATGATTTTTTGGGAACCAAGAAGCGGAAAATTAAAATAGTAAAATTGCATGAACTGTCTGATTGCTTCAAACACAGGTTGTGCATGTTTCTAGTGAATACTGCCAGCTGTGTGCATGTTGCTTTCAAGGCTGCCTTGCTGTGTATGTGTGTGTGTGTGTGTGTATGTGCACACACGTGTGCATGCTCATGCTCTGAGGTTTTAACTTTGCTTAAAAAATAGGTATAGGGCTGGTCCAACCCTTTTGGAAAACAATATGGACGATTCTCAAAAAATTAGAATTTGATCTCCCATTTGACCCAGCTATAGCACTCCTGGGAATATATCCCAGAGAGGCAAAAATGTATAGTCGAAGTGACATCTGCACTTGTTTGTTCATTGCAGCACTGTTTACAATAGCCAGAATCTGGAAAAAACCTGAGTGCCTGAGAACAGATGACTGGTTAAAGAAACTTTGGTACATTTACACAATGGAGTACTATGTAGCTGTTAGAAAAGATGAAGTTATGAAATTTACATACAAGTGGTACTACATGGAAAGTATCATGTTAAGCGAAATGAGCCAGAAAGAGCGGGATAGACACAGAAAGATTGCATTCATCTGGGGAACATAAAGCAACAAAACGGGAGACTAACACCCAGGAATGGCTGAGATTAGTACCAGAAATTTTGCTCCATGGCTTGAAGGCCAGCCACACGTGCTAGGTGAAAAGGAAGCTCAGATAGAGAAGAGAGCACCAAATAAAGGGTGTTGTGAGGACCCTCCCAGGGTGGGAGAGACATGCTAAAAGTAGTCTATAGACCAAACATGATTGCCACTCAATGCCTCTCTTGCAAAACACAGTACCCAAAAGAAGAGAGAGAGAACAAGGGGGAATGCCTTGCCACAGAGGCAGGGTGGGCCCGGGAGGATGGGGGGTGGGAGGGATGCTGGGACCCGTGGTGGTGGAGGATGGGCACTGGTGGAGGGATGGGTACTTGATCATTGTATAACTGAAACCCAAGCACAAAAATTTATAAGTCTATAACTGTACCTCAGGGTGTTTCACTAATAAAAAAAGGTATAGGGGGCTGGAGCAATAGCACAGCAGGTAGGGCATTTGCCTTGAATGTGACTGACCTGGGTTCGATTCACAGCATCCCATATGGTCCTCCGAGCATCACCAGGAGTGATTCCTGAGTGCAAAGCCAGGAATAACCCCTGAGCATCGCCAGGTGTGACCCAAAAAGCAAAACAAAACAAAACAAAAATAGGTATAAAATAGTATTGCCAAAAAAAAAAAAAAAGGAAAATCACATAGACCAATGTTGATAACATCAAAGAGTATTATAATGGCTCAGGAGAAAGATTATACTCAACTTTGTAGAAGGAGGCTGAGAAGGCTGGGATTGAGGTGTAGGTCAGCAGCATAACACTTGCTTTGCATGCGAGCGACTCTGATTTTGATATCCCCACCCCTCACCCCTGCACCGCAGTTTGGGAGGGGCGGGAATGGGGTGACATAATGGGGTGATATAATGGGGTGGAACGGAGCAGATATAATTCTACATGATAAAACAGCTGGAAATAATGTCCATGGGTGTTCTCTAAGGACAAATCCCCTGTTTGTAGCCAAAAAACTCTTTTGGTGACTTTCCTTGTATAAAAGTTGAGTTGTATTGTTTAAAAATGCTTTTGAAACTGAGGGGCTGAAAGGGATATACATGAATGATAACCTGTTGGTATCTGTATTGCAAACCACAAAGCCTAAAAGGAGAGAGACCCAGAGAGGGGGGTAGGGGGGTGAGAGAGAGAGAGAGAGAGAGAGAGAGAGAGAGAGAGAGAGAGAGAGAAAGTGCCTGCCATAGAGGCAGGCTGGGGGGAGGAAGTGGGGGAAGGTGAGAGGTGATGATGTTGGGGGGGCGCTGGGGACACTGGTGCTGGGAAATGCACACAGGTGGAGAGATGGATGTTGGAACACTGTATGAGTGAAACATAATCACTAACAGTGTTGTAAGGTTCTATCTTACAGTGATTCTGTACAGCACTGTATAGCACTGTCCTCCTGTTGTTCATCGATTTGCTCGAGCGGGCCCGGTAACATCTCCGTTGTGAGACTTGTTGTTACTGAATTTGGCATATAGAATACGTTACGGGTAGCTTGCCAGGCTTTGCCGTGCGGGCAAAATACTCTCGGTAGCTTGCCAGGCTCTCCGAGAGGGGCGAAAGAATCGAACCTGGCTCGGCTGGGACGGCAGCTTGCAAGGCAAATGCCCTACCACTATGCTATCGCTCCAGTGATTCAATTAAAAAAAAATTAGAAAAAAAAGGCTTCAGAAATCTCAGTGATACTGATTAACACACATTATAGAACAACACAACCTAACTTTGGGCTGTTTGACCCAACTCCAGAACAATGTCCCCAAGTACTGTGGGCCCCTCAGCACTATTTTTATTTCTATCCACATACTTTCATTTTGATTCTTGAACTTCACACAAATGCATTTACATAATACATTCCATTTGATGCCTTGCCTTCTTTGACCCAGCATTATTCTGTTTCATTTTTGTCTGAGTAGTACAGAATGTTTTTATTTATTTTTCAATTACCTTACTCATTCCCTTCTCTTTCTTCTTTTTTTTTTTCCTTTTTGTTTTCTTTTTTGGGCCACACCCAGTGATGCACAGGGGTTACTCCTGGCTCGTGAATTCAGGACTTACTCCTGGTGGTGGTTGGGCGGCCATATGGGATGCTGGGAATCGAACCCGGGTCAGCTGTATGCAAGGCAAATGCCCTACCTACTGTGCTGTCGTTCCAGCCCTCCCTTTCTTCTTTTGGTTTTGTTTTCTGTGCTCCTCTGGCTCCAGGATCTTACCAGGTGGTGCCCAGGGCCCAGCCATTAAACTCGAGGCCTCCTTGGCACAAAACCTGTGCTCCAGCCCTGTGAGCTCTGTCAGGCTAGTTTCGTTGTCCGTTGTTTTTGTTTTGTTTTGTTTGGGGGGACACACCCAGTGATGCTCAGGGGTTACTCCTGGCTCTGTGCTCAGGAATTATTCCTGGCAAGCTCAGGGGACCATATACAGCGTTGGGGATTTGAACCCGGATTGGCCACATGCAAGGCAAATGCCCTACCTGCTGTACTACATCTTTGAGCCCTCATTATTGTTGATGCTGCTGTTGCCTTCACCAGGAACTGTACGTGTGTCTGGAACATTTTCCGTGGTGGTCCTCACAGGGACAGTGGAGAGGGGGAATATCCCATGAGTATACACTGTTTGCACACAGGATTGCAGGCCTCATGGCGCCTTACTGGGGCCAAACTCTTAGTTAAGGCACACAAGTTCTGGTTGTGGTGCTCACTGGGGCTCATACATGGTCACCAGGAGGTCCTGGCTACAGTGCTCACACATCTCTTTAGCTGCAGTGCTTGCTGTGGTTCATGTTCCCTTTTGTTTACACAGACATGACTTCAGTGTGGCAAAGCATCACTGGTGGGACTGGGGCTTGCAGAACTCCCTGGGTTGTGCACAGTGCATGTGGAACACTGGGAACTTAAATTTGGAACCATATCCTAGCAAGGTAGGGGCTCTCAGCTACTATACCACTCTTCCAGGCCACAGAGACACTGTTTTTGTGACAGCTGGCAATGCTCAGGGTTTACTCCTGGCTCTATATGTAGGAATTACTTTTGGTGGTGCCCAGGAGACTGGACATGTTGGGGGTCAAACCTGGGTTGGCTGCCTGCAAGGCAAATGCCATACCCACTGTACTACTGCTCCGACCCCATATATGCCTATTTTTATGACTGGAATTATTTAGATAGTAAGGTATTACAATTCTTGATATGCAACCAAGAGCAAGTTATCGAACTTGCCAGCTTCTCCTAAGCCTCTCTATACTGTTGCCTATATATTATCTTTTAGTGTAGCAACTCTGATGACTTCTACAGCAATAAATTACTTTTTCTATGTGACGAGAGAGAGAAAAGGGGGTGGAGAGAAAGAGAGTACAGCAGGTAAGGCACTTGCCTTGCACATGACTGATTCAGGTTTGATCCCTGGCACACCAGGAGTGACCCTGAGGTCAGAGACAGAAGCAAGCCCTGAGAACTGCCATGGATGCCTCCCTTCCAAAATTAATCACTTAATCACTTAACTTCCCGTTAGTTGTCGATTTGCTCGAGCGGGCGCCAGTAACGTCTCCATTTGTCCCTGTCGCGTGCTAGTGTAGCCCAATGGCATCTGTTCGCTCCGGGAACATGAAGGGCCTCAAACCGATCGTTCATGATCTTGACGAAGAAGTCTGACCATCTGGTAGGTGGGCGGCCACGCGGTCTTTTGACATCCCGTGGAATCCAGTCAGTAACAGCTCTAGTCCAGCGGTCGTCTTTAAATCTCATTATGTGACCAGCCCATCTGATTTTTGACACCTTGGCAAATGAGACAGCATCCCTGATTCTTGATCGTCGACGGATGTCGGAACTCCGGATTTTTTCTCTCATTTGAGTGAAACGTGATATTCCAAGCATAGCTCTTTCTATTCTCTTTTCTATTCTTCCAAAATTAAAAACAAAAAACTTGATCTTAATTTTGAAAATTCACGAGAACAGAACTGTACAATATATAGCCTCATTCAACATTTGCCTTTGATATTGAAATCCTATTTTTGCATGTATTATTGGTTTTTTCATTTACTTGTTTCTTTTTTCCTGGATAGTATTCCAGTTATGATACCAAAATTATTTATCCACTCATAATTGGCAATGTTTATATCCTCTCCATCTACGCTGCTCTGTACTTTCTTGTGCAAGTCCTTTGATAGACAGAGCACTCCACTTTTTCAACTTACCTGTCTACCCACAGTTGTATGAGAGTCCTGATTACTGCATGCTCTTTCCAACTTTTGGTCTTTTTTGGTGGGGAGAGCTGGTTCACACCAGCGATGCTCAGGGATTACTCCTGTTTCTGCACTTGTGATTATTCTTGGTGGTGTTCAGGGGACCAGAAGGGATGTCAGGGATAGAACTTGAGTCAGCTGTGTGTCTTTACCCATTATACTATATTGCTGCAGCCTCCAGCAAACTTTTGGTTTATCCGTATTTTTCATTTTAACCATTCTGGAAGGTGTTATTGGTATTTCATTATTGTGGGTGTGATTTGAGCTTTCCTTTGGCCTAATGAAGTTAAACATCTTTCCATGTATTTATTAGACAATAGAACTTATTTTATGAAGTATTAGCTCAACTATTTTGCCCATTTTTTTCTATTGAGTTAACTTTTTATTAATTTTATTTCTATTAAATTTCTTCCTTGTCAACTTTTCTGTTGACAAGTCTAATCAAAATGTTGACTAGGAACAATTAATGAGCCAACCACCAAGAACGTACACTTCTGTAATCTCCATATTATTTTTAATTCAGGCCAGTCTCTGATCACTGAAAATATTCTGGTGCAGCTGGAGAGGTGACTACTTGCCTTGCACCCCTGGTTCAGTCCCTGGCACTACACATATACTCACCCAGAAAGATTTTGGAAGGCAACTAGGCTAACACTATACCACCAGTGCACTGACTCATCAAGAGGATTTTGGTAAAACACATCATACTAAAGGAAGGCACAATGTATTTCCCATCCATTGTGTCCAAAAATTTGTTTGTAAATCTCTAGGCCCGTATGGAGTGGGGAATGGACGATCTACCCCCCATCTCCCTGGATTTCCGGTAACCTGGCAGTCACACCCCAGAACTGCCTCTGGCACCATATAATTTCATTAACGACCATGATCCAGACACTTAGAAATAAATCTCTTGGAAGAGAGCAACACAGAATGGTATGCCATAGAGCTGCCTCCGGACCCCCAAATCACCATCCAGTTAAAAAAATTTAACCTCAGCTGTATAACATTTTTTAAATTTTAGAATTCCTGGAGTGTATGACTGCATTTGTGGCCACATGACACCTCACTCTTATACAAGGGCTTAATGACTTCAGGGTGAAATACAATAATCTTCACATACTTTACTCTAAGGAAATTTTTTGGATGAGATTGGTGTTTGACTATTAAATGTAACAAGTTATTGTGAACAACTTTATAAAAATAAAATAATTTAAAGAGAAAAAAAGAATTTGTTTGATTCGGGGGGGGTTCACACTTGGCTGTGCTCAGGACTTACTCCTGACTACACTCAGGGATAATTCCTAGTAGGCTTGGGGGACCATATGGGGTGCTGGGATTGAATCTGTGTCACCTGTGTGCAAATCAAGCACCTTGCCAGCAATACTACCTCTCCAGCCTAAGTCCAAAAACTTTCATCATTAAGTTTAGGTACTGGGTTAAGAGTTAGTCAAGAATTTCTTTCATGTGCCATCAATCCTGGCTGAAGTTAATTCCTTTCCCTCACTTAAGCACTGTAGCACTGTAGCACTGTCCTCCTGTTGTTCATCGATTTGCGCGAGTGGGTCCAGTAACGTCTTCATTGTGAGACTTGTTACCGTGTTTGGCATATCGAATACATCACGGGGAGCTTGCCAGGCTTTGCCGTGCGGGTGAAATACTCTCGGTAGCTTGCCGGGATCTCCAAGAGGGGCGGAGGAATCGAACTCGGGCCGGCCACGTGCAAGACAAATGCCCTACCCACTGTGCTGTCGCTCCAGCCCTAACTGTGCATAACCAATAAAACTCCCAACAAACTCACATACTGTTTAAACAATGTGATCAAGAATTGGATATAAAGTTATCTGAATGACAAGAACACATTTTTTTTATAATTTATTTCTTTATTGAATCACTGTGGGAAAAGTTACAGAGCTTTCAGGTTTAGGTCTCAGTCATATAAGTATCAAACACATTTCCCTTTACCAATACTTATTTTTTACCACGAACCTCAATAGAACCCCACCTCCCACCCCTCCCAATTCCTGTGAGGCAGATGAGTTCTAGTTAACACTCTAATCTACTTTGACTAGATTCATTGTTTCGATAAAAGATGCACCATTATTATTTAGAGTTTACCCCCCCAAATCAGACATGCTGAAAAAGTGTTGTGAAATGATTTGTTCTCTACAGCTGGGTTCAAGAATTAAATGTTGTCGATAGCGGCTGCACGGTTTTGGATTTCTGCTATTTTACTTATTAACCCTGGAAGTATTTCTACTAAAAGTCAGATAATTAAAGAGATTGGTTTCTGTGCTCTGGAGTCGTGGCCGTGCCGGAGAGCTGCTCGTGGGGGGCAACTGGTGACCTCGGTAGGGCGTGAAGGACGGGCCGGAATGCTCCCATTCCCATGAGGTTTTTGTCGGCCCCGACCCCGGGCTCATACCTGCTGTCCACAAGGCTCCCACGCGGCCACCATCTTTCTTTCCAGAGAGGAGAGGGCGAATGGAGCAACACCCTTTCCCCTCTGGGCATGCATGATGGCGTGGTTTAACACATAGTCCGTTCGCTTTTCTGCTCCAAGCTGCTGGTTTTCTGCATTAAGTCCTTGTGCTTCTGGGGCTGTGGCCGTGCCGGAGAGCCGCTCGTGGGGGGCAACTGGTGACCTTGGTAGGGCAAGAACACATATTTTTAAAATTTAAATCTTTCATTTACTTGGAGTTTATATCCAGATGGTTGTAAAGAGCATTTTTTCCCAATAACTTAAGATGACACATAAGCCCTGTAATACATTCCCATGGACATTTTAGTCTAATTTTTGTACTTTCTACTTCATTCTATTTATCTGTCTCCCATGTGAGAGCACTTTTATTTATTCGAATTAGCATTTGTAATGAATCCTAGGATAAGTCCTATTTCAGGGCCTTTCAAGGCTATTATTTATTTTTCCATATAAACATATGACAATTTTTAACATATCACTCCAAAATATTTTTAAATGTTATTGATATTGAGAAAAAGTTATAAACTAAGTCCTCTAATTAACATCTGAATGATGTTGTGCTTTTAAATCCTTGACTCTTATTTGTTCTAATCATATTTGGCATCATGATATACAGTGACAGCTGCTTGGGAATGGGAGAAAAAAATCTCTGAGGATCAAGACACTCTGAGAAAGAAAACAGATATATGTCTGCCAAGGGGGCAGGCCAGGGTGTAAGAAGGAACCTGGGACATTGGTGGAGGAAAGAGGACATGGGTGGTGGTACGGGTGTCGGAACTTTGGTGTTGGAACAATCTATAATGAACAACTTTGTAAATTACGGTGTTTTAATAAAACTTTTTAAAAAAAACCAAAAATCATTTAGCTTTGAAGTCACACTTTACTCTGAACAGACCACATTCAATTAGAGTGAAGAGTCTTATAGTATACTAAGTCCTCCCCAGAGAGGTTCTTTGAATAGAGGTTCTTTGAACCTAGAAAACCACCCACATATCATCGAAGACTGGAGAGAATTCACTGTCAACTCTATTTCTTTTTTCTGGCTGAGGATTGGGGGTGATGGTTAGGGGGCGTGGGACACACCCTGTGATGCACAGGACTTACTCCTGGCTTATTCGTGGCTCTGTTTTCAGTGATTATTACTGGAGGGGTTTTGGGGACCATATAAGATGCTGAGATTGAACTCTGGTTGACAGTGTGCAAGACAAGCACCCTGTATCCTCTTCTATTGCTCAGACCCTAAGTGGTACTCTGCCCCCTGGACATGGTTTTAATACTAAAAAATGTATCATAAAGAACGTATAATGAAACCTGAAGTCATCAACAAATCACTTGATCTTCTATCTTGAATTTGTTGGTGCAGAACTATCCCTAGCTTGGAGCTTGGGGGTCCTCCTAGAGGTGCTCAGAAGATCATGTGGTACTGGGGATCAAACCCAGGGACACACATGAAAAGCATGTACCACAGCTCTCTGAGCTATCACCCTGGCCACTTCATAATATTTTTAATTTTTTAGTTTTTATTAAATCACTGTAAAATAGACCCTTACAAAGCTGTTCAGATCATATATTTTCTTGGCTCCAACCCATCTTAGGCTTCACTGGGTCGCAGATATTATTGTTCTAACTTTTAAAGTGTACAGTTTCTTTAACACATTAACTTCTTTGGTAAAAACATATTCTTCCCAGCATTGTATAAGGTCATTGTTAAGAGAGATATGATCAAGAAGGGCACTTACCAAAGCAAAGAGGGTATATTATTGACATGTTTCAGGACGGAGTACAATAGTCTCTAGTTTTCATATAAGCACTGACATGTTTGTTTAAGAGAATCACATTATGTTGTTACTAAGCTTTGTGATATCTGTACAAGGCAACATTTTTCCTTGAGAAGCAAAGTTTCTGATTCCTTCCCCATCTAGGTCAGTTGTACACCATGTTTACACTAGCTGTTCTCCTACATCTGTTCAAAGTTATCTTGTTGGCTCTGGGATGAGCTTTTTATTTTTTTTTCTTTTTGGGTCACACCCGGCAATGCTCAGGGACTAATCCTGGCTCCTGCACTCAGGAATCACTCCTGGAGGTGCACAGGGGATCATATGGGATGCTGGGAATCGAACCCCGATTGGCCACGTGCAAGGCAAATGCCCTACCCACTGTGCTATCCCTCCAGTCCCTGGGATGAGCTTTAAGGAATGTAGGATACACAGAGGTGGTGGAAATTCAGTCCTCAGTCCTGGCCTTTGACTCATCTCCTTTCCACTCCATCCCTGGCATATACCTAAACATACTTGCACACAAGCCAACCTTCCCACAAGCCCTTGAAAACAGCCATCCCTTGGCCACTCTCAGGCCTCCGGAGACACACATCAGATGATGCCAACAACCAGATGTCCTCTTAGAACCATCCCACTCCACTCAATGTCACAATTCTTTGAAAACTTTCAAGAAATGCTATGATATTTTGAGTGAAGCTTTTGAGAATGTAAAGTATCTTGGGGCTGGAGCAACAGCACAGTGGGTAGGGCACATACTTTGCACACAGCCAATTCGGGTTTGATCTTCAACACCCTTTATGATTCCCTGAGTGAAGTAACTGGGGTTAAGGTCCATTCAATTTTGATTTATTTTTGGTTTTGGCTGTACTCAATGGTGCTCAGGGCTTACTTCTTTCTCTGTGCTCAAGGATCACTTCTGGCAGTGCTCTCAGGACAATGAGGGGTCCTGGGAATTGACCCCAGGTCAACTGTGTGCAAGGCAAGTGCCTTCCTCACTGTACTATCTCTCTGACCCTCTCTGTCTACTTTTTAGAGCACCCAGACTCACTGT
Source organism: Sorex fumeus (assembly GCF_029834395.1). NCBI lineage: Eukaryota > Metazoa > Chordata > Mammalia > Eulipotyphla > Soricidae > Sorex > Sorex fumeus. The sequence continues at coordinate 639,709 of NW_026606179.1, read as the reverse complement.
TTATGCCACACAGGGACTTGGAAATACGCCAAAATACGCTGTTCTAAGCAGAGAGTGGAGGACAGGGAGGGAATAGGAAGCTGATGGGGAAAGAATGGATTATGATTATGCATATTATAAATAAGTCACGTAAAGGGTTTCCATTAACCAGAATTCTCTTAGTGAATTTAGAATATTATTTTATTAAAATGTATTCTATAAAAATGTCAGAACATATATACTAATTAAAATTAGACTTCTAGGGATTTTGTTTTGGAAATGGTAGTATGAAACAAGAAAATGTGAAACTAATATGTCATGAGCTGTAATACTCCATATTTTAAGCAAAAGCAGTCTGGTATATGGATGTGACTTGATGAACTTGATAAGAAGCTCTAGCAAAGTTTGGCCAATAATAACCTCTGCTGTTAGGAAGGATTTTCAACCAGTATGGAAGGATGATTTGGGTAACCCAACATAAAAAAAAAAATTTCAGGATGGAATAAAATTTTATTTTATTATTATTATTATTATTATTATTATTATTATTATGCTTTTTTGGGTGACACCCAATGATTCTCAGGGGTTACTCCTGGCTCTGCACTCAGGAGTTACTCCTGGTGGTGCTGGGGAGACCTTATGGGATGCCGGGGATTGAACCCAGGTTGGCCGCTTGCAAGGCAAATGCCCTACCCGCTGTACTATTGCTCCAGGTCCTGGAAAAATGGTAAGAAAACAGATTTTTAAAATTTTTTAAAAAATTTAAAATTTTTTAAAAAATTTCTATGTGGGGGCATACATAAGCAGTGCTCAGAGCTTATTCCTGGCTCTGAGTTTAGGGATCACTCCTGATGACATTTTATGAGTTAGTTTGGTGAGAGTTTTAGTAAGCAAAAAAAAAATTCTGTCTATAACAACAAGCAAATTGGATATAACCAGATTATCTCATAACTGAGACCAGATTACAAATTATGGTAATATGTCACAGTTCAACAACATGTTATTGACAATGGCTATTCATAGCATTGGCTTTTAAAATAAGCTATGTACAGTTTAGTCTTCTAAGGAAAAAGAGCATGTTGATGCTCAGCAAAAAGTATAGAAAGTTTATAATTTATCTCAGCATGGTGAGCTTATTTTCTTCTTTGTTCTTCTGTATCTTACTGTAATAAGCAGTCTCTTTAAAAAAAAAAGTATTACTTTTCTGTACTTAGCAATCCTTGAAACTTTAAAAATGTGGTGGAAGCAGTCTTATTCATGATAGCCAAAAGTGGAAACAAGCCAAATTAACAAGCCATTTAATGGCAAATGGATAAACAAAACGTGTTACATCTTCATAATGGAGTACTATTCAATAATAAAACTACTGATGCATGTTACTTTATGCTATGCTAAAACACATTATGCGACGTGAAAGAAGCCAGACAGGCTGATCATTTGCTATATGGTCCTATTTGAAATGTACAGAGAAGGCAAATCTATAGACAGTAAGTAAATTCTTCATCGCCAGCATCTCAGGGAATCTCAAGAGACCTGAGGTGATCTCGATGGGTCATAAGCCTGCGACCTTGCCCCAGCTCACTCCTTCCTTCAGGCTGAGGCAGCTGTTACTGGCCACTCAGCCTGTCCAGACAGCCAGGGTGCTTTCCCCAAGCACTGTGGTCTCAGAATAGTTGCGTTTCTTGCTGTGACTGGCTTTCCTCGGGGCACCAGCACGAGACCCTAGGAGAGAGAGGCTAGACCTTTTCCATTGGAGCTTCCTCTGGAAGTCATTTCTCTGCCTTCTCTGACTCTGCAGGACCAACATGTTGTCCATGGGAGTGGTATATGGCTGGTGTGATGACTGGGTGCAGTGGGGCTCTGTGGGAGGGCAGAGGCTACCACCACTTGGCATTCCTCTGCGTTTTATTTTCATTCTATTCTTTGGTTGTCATTGAGGAGACTTTCCAAGCAATGTTCAGAAGCATTGGGGTCTCCGCTTTCGATTCTCAGTCAAGTAGGCCCACAGTTCAATGTGAGGGTTAGAGGATGCGTTGCTCCCCAGGCCTGGCAATGCTGGGAATTGCCCAGTCCCCCTGGCGGGGCTGGGAATGTGCTGGGGATAGAATCGGATCTGGCACATGCTAGGTCTTCATCCTAGCTGTGACACCATCTTTCCGCCACATAAAGTTTTGTTTGAAGGGTAAAAAAGGATATTAAAGACAGGCTAAGCTGACTCTACCTTGTGTCTGAAACTCTATCCTCGTAAACCTAATAAACCTTTAAAAGCAATTTACTGGAGCTATAGCAATAGTGAAGATGTTAGGACTCTTGCCTTGCATGCAGCTGAGGTTTGATTCCTGGCACCCCATTTAATCCCCTGAGCACCACCAGGAATAATTCCTGAGCGCAGAACCCTTAAACATCACTGATGTGCTCCCAAAATCAAATAAATAAATGAAATGAAATAAAAACAACTTTACTGATTGGCAAACTGGTTTCCAGCTAGGCAATGCTTTATCTGAGAACTGTGCCAGCATATGTACTTTTTATTTTTCTCTACATAATAACCAAAGTGATCTTGACCGAAAGCCAATGAACTGTACGAATATCATCTACCACCAGTTTTCATTCTGACCAAATGACTTTTGCACTCCTATTCTTCTTCCCTCCCATTTTGTCTGAATCTCTTCCTGGTGCCCCAAGCACTCACATATGATTTAGAGAGAATTTGAGGGAGGCATATGAGCTTAGGTATCCCAATTATGGCTGTGTGTTTAAGCCATGTGAGATAGTCACTCAGCATCAACTGAATTCTCATCTAGAAAGTTTCCTCATCTATAAGATGATGTTGGTGATGGTACTAGTGGTGGTGATATGATCACTTGTTTGTTTTCCTATAGAACTGACCTGGGATGAAATACCACTCTATCCTGTAGAATCACCAAAATAAGATACAGAGACAATACTAAAGGCTGGAGAAACCTGAGGAACTGAGCCACTCAAATTTGTAAAATGCTTCAGCCACTCAGGGCGACACTTTATTAGTTTTTCATAAAAGAAACACACACATATAGCTACCATACCGCCCAGTGATTGCAAACCTGCATATTTATTTCAGAGAAATGAAAACTGAGGTTCACATAAAAACCTGTACACAAATGTTTATTTTTTAAAAATTATACCAGATTAACAGTAACCCAGATTCATTTTTTAAGGAGTCTATGGTGTATCCAGACCATAAAGTATTACCTAGCAATAAGTACCAGCTGGACTGGAGTGATAGCACAGCGGTAGGGCGTTTGCCTTGCATGCAGCCAGCCTGGCTGAGCCGGGTTCGGTTCCTCCACCCCTTTTGGAGAGCCCGGCAAGCAACCGAGAGTATCTTGCCTGCACTGCAAAGCCTGGCAAGCTACCCGTGATGGATTCAATATGCCAAACACAGTAACAACAAGTCTCAAAATGGAGATGTTACTGGGCCCACTCAAGCAAATTGATGAACAATGAAAGAACAGTGCTATAAGTACCAGATATTTATGCATAAACTGAATGACTCCCTGGGGAATTGTGCAGTGTGACCTCAAAAGGTCATATATAATAGTGTTCTTCTTATATGACATTCTTTTTTGGGGGGGTGGGGCTACACCTGGTGATTCTCAAGACTCATTCCTGCCTCTTTGATCAGGGATCACACCTAATGGGGCTGGGAGGTTCATATAAGGTGCCAGGGATGGAACCCGGGTTGACTGGGTACAAGTAAGTAGCTTACCTGCTGTGCTATCTATTCCTCCCCATGTGACATCCTTAAATAAAAAATTTATATGTGGAACAGTGTTATGATAACAAGGGTTACCAAGAGATTGGGGTACAAGGTAGTAAGTATGACTATAGAAAGGCAACAATAGAGATGGTGGAACTTGTTCTGTATCTAGACTTACGTTAATATTCTGGTTGTAAGATTGTGCTATATATTTGCAAGGTTAGCATTGGGGAAATTAAATCAAGGGACACTTTGATACAACTGCATATGAATCTATATTTAAAAATAAATATTTGATTGAATAAATTGACATAAAACAAACAACAAAAATCCCATCGGAGATATCTGCAGTGTCAGACTAATGGTCTTATCCATCTATATCCTATTCATAACATCCAGCAAACCATTTTCACAGTCCAGTATTTATTAGTAAGCTACCCATGAATTCATCCAAGTCTACCTTGGAGTATTTTATGACATGAAATTTCAATATTTAGGATATTTAATCCCATTGTACTTAGTATTGCTGCACACAAACAATCACAAATCACAAATCATCCTGTTATTCGTCGATTGCCTCGAGCAGGCCCCAGTAACGTCTCCTTCATCCTAGCTCTGAGATTTTTAAGAAAGTGCTATATTCAAGGCTCTTTAGGAGAATGAGACCCATCATTGTTACTGGTATTTGGCGTATTGGGTATGCCACGGGGAGTTTGCCAGACTCTGCCGTGTGGGCAGGCTACATTTGGTAGCCTGCCAGTTTGTCCAAAGTAGGAGTGAGATAATGAGATGTCATAATAAGATGAGATGTCATAATATTGCTGCACAAAAAGATAAATTCTCCTCACTCTTCAAATTGTCTTTTCTAACTTATGTTCTAACTTTTTCTGAAGGAGGGGGTAGTGGACATCTAGTGGTACCTGGTGGCTTCTCTCAGTGCTCAGGGGTCACTTCTGGATGCTCGGGGGACTATGTGTGCTGTCTCCCACATGGTTAAGTCAAACAGGGTCCCCAAGATGGAGGGGTCAGGGCAATGGGGTAAGGAGGGATGACCAGCAATGCTCATGCAGCATCTTTATTGAACAAGCAACAGACTTTTATAGGTCTCTAGAAGAAAGCATACATTGGAAAAACATACAGGAGTGTTCAGGATGCATGAGTTTAGAATGTGCTGGGCTTCTAGATGTCAATGATGTTTTTCTATAATTACATCATTTCCATGATACTTTCCTTGGTTATATATTGATACACCTTAGCAATATGTTCTGCCACAAGAATGGGGAAAGAGCCCACTAGAAAAACAAGAAAGCCAGCCCGTAGATTGTGTAACCCCAAGACAATGATTTCTATAAACCAGCCTTTAGACAACACATCTCCAGGACAAGAACTTTCTTATATTAACTAGCACAGGCTCCCAACACATATGGTGCTAGGAACAGAAAAACCAGGACCTCACACATGAAAGGCAAGCACTCTAGCACTGAGCCACATTCCAGGCCTAATTTTTGTATTTTTATTCTAATGTTGTGACCTATGTTTATGATTATACTATTGGAAACCATTTCTCTCCCTCAGAAAATCCGTTACCTATTGATTAGGTTTTAAGAGCCTGTTACAAAGCATGCTCTGTGCATTCTCCAGGACCAAAAATGGATAGCGTTATCTGCCCAATACTAAGACTCAATATTTGTCACCAAAACTTAGGCAAATGATCTCAGTATCTGTATTGCAAATCATAATGCCCAAAAGTAGACAGAGAGTAAGACAGAAACTGACTTCCATAGAGGCAGGGGGTGTGGGTGGGAGGGGGTGGCGGGAGGGATACTGGAGACATTGGTGGAGGGATGGGTGTTTGATCATTGTATGACTGAAACTCAGTCATGAAAGCTTTGTAACTATCTCATGGTAATTCAATAAAAATATTTTTAAATTAGGCAAATGAAAATGTGATTCCATGTTAAAAAAGTGACATGTTTGACCTCAAAATATGAATCTGCTTTGTTTTTAAAAATCTTTCTATGCGGCTAGAGAGACAGAACGGTGGGTAGGGGCATTACCTTGCATATAACTGATCTGGGTTTGATCCCTGGCATCCCATATGGTTTCCTGAGCTTTCCAGGAGTCATCCCTGCATGCAGAGCCAGGAATAAACCCTGAGTTATGCCAAGTAGGGCCCCAAAACAAAAACCAAAAGTAATGTTTGGTAAAGTCAGGTTGTAAAAATTTTCTATCTTTCAGAAAGCATAAACTTTCTGGGCCTAGGGAGATAGCTCTGGAACTGAGGGAACTGGCCTTGTCTGCCAAATACCCTAGCTTGATCCTTGCACCACAGGGCTCCCTAAGTGCCACTGGGTGTGACACTGGTAATCCAAGCAGCACCACATCACTGGCCTCAGAATCATCTGGTCTGGTTGGCCAAGTATCATTGGGTCTGGACTGAGTCCATCCTCTCTCATCCCCTTCCCAAGCACTGCTTCCCTGAGAGCTCCAACCCACAGGGGGAAAGTGTATAGTTAATAAATGAAGCATTTCTGTATGATAAGACTCTGAAAAGATGTATGCTGAATAATAACAGTAGTTTAGATGTCATTGGCAAGTTCTCAGGTACTCAAAGCCTGCTGCCTCCCAAAACAGCTCAGAGAATGGAGCAGACTTGGGAACTTTATCCTTGAAGACCTGACAGCAGTGTCTTAACAGCTTAGACTCATGCCACCTTCTGGAAACACCGAGCATTTCACCGTTAAAACTTGGTAGGAAGGTTGAAATTTAACATCCCATTTTGAAACTTGTGGCTCATGAGCAAGTTTTTTAAATTTTTAAAATTTTTTTTAATCTAGGAGTAGTGCTATTTATTCAGCCACTGATTAGCTGTTTAATTTTTTAAAAAATTTTAATGTAGGAGTATTACTATTTATTCATCCATTGATTAGGCTGATTAAATTGGGCATGAATTCCACCTTACTTTTTTTTTCTTTTTCCTTTTTATAAATTTGTTTATTGAATTGGGCTGGAGCAATAGCACAGTAGGTGTTTGCCTTGCACGTGGCCAACATGGTCAACCCTGTTCAATTCCTCCTCCCCTCTCGGAGAGACCGGCAAGCTACCCAGAGTATCTCGCCCTCACGGCAAAGCCTGGCAAGCTACCCGTGATGTATTCAATATGCCAAAAACAGCAACAATAAGTCTCACAATTTGTTGTGAGACGTTACTGGTGCCCGCTGGAGCAAATCGATGAACAACGGGAGGACAGTCCTACAGTCCTACAGTCCTATTTATTGAATTACTGTGAGAGCAGTTACAAAGCTTTCGGGTTTTTAAATCTTGGTCATAAAATGATGAAACACCCGTCCCTTCCCCAGTGCCCATTTTCCACCACCAAAAACCCCAGTATACCCCCAACCCACACCCTCCCCCTACTTGTGGGGCAGATGGTTTCCACATTACTCTCTCTCTCTACTTTGATCACATTCAATATTTCAACACCAGACCCACCATTATTATTTGAGATTTTACCCCAATACTTAGATCTGCCGAAAAGGCAACCGTAGACAATTTGTTTTCTATTGCTGATTATTAATAACATATGATGTCATGCAGCCACAGTAGTGGCCGTGCAGTTTTGGAATTCTGAAATTTTAACAATTAAATCTGGAGGGATTTCTGCCAAAACCTGCTGGGTTCCGAGATTTGTTCCTGGTCTCTGGGATCATGGCCTTTAAGCAGCTTGATCAGGAGCCAGAGAGGCCATTCGTGGGCGGGGACTCGGGGTCTTGTTGGGGCGGGGAGGAGAGGGTTGGCTCCACTCCCATCCCATGAGGCCCCACCTGTGTTGTCACTGTGGGCCCAAACCTGACTGTCCAATGGCCTCTGGGGGGTGGTAGTCACCGAGCTGCCCGGGGGAACAGGTCAAAGCACAAAACCTGTAACCTTCTGTGGGGACCAGATGCATTTCTGCCGAAAGCCACTGGGTTCTGAGATTTGTTTGTGAGTCTCTTGGACCATGGCCGTTAAGCAGCTTGATCAGGAGCCAGAGAGGCTATTTGTGGGCGGGGACTTGGGGTCTTGTTGGGGCGGGGAGGAGAGGGTTGGCTCCATCCCCATCCCGTGAGGCCCCCTGTGTCTTGTCAATGCGGAACCAAACCTGACTGTCCAATGGCCTCTGGAGGATGGTGGCCACCGAGTCACCAACGGGGAGAAGGCAGAGGGATAGCACAGTTTCCCCCCTGGGGTGGTCCGGCGCCGGTAACCCATTGCGGGGATTGGACACATCTCTGCCAAAAGCCGCTGGGTTCCAAGATTTGTCTCTGAGTTTCTAGGATCATGGCCGTTAAGTAGTTTGATCAGGAAGCAGAGAGGTCTTGCCTCCAATTATAGAACTGACCCAGAGGTGTTTTGTGGGTGTGTCTCCCATATACCTAACTTTTAGCCATTTACTTTCTTGGTAAACTTGGCCCCAAGTTGTTGAGGTCTGACCAAAGGCAAAGCAGCAATTTTGGAGTATCTAGAAGTCTGAAGGCGCCATCAGGCTGCTGATGTACTTGCCTCACAGGTACAGATTGACCTGCTGGCGGCACCATACCCCAGGAGCAACTTTTTTTTTAAGTCGAGAAGAGGGCCTAATAATATACTTGCCACTAAAGGGATTTTTCAAAATACTGCAAGAAAAATAAAGTAGAACATAGAATGGCATTAAGCATTAAGGGCATGGAAAAATCAAAACAGAAAAGTAAAGCTTCTCACCTTTAAATGGCTTAGAAAATGATGAAAACATCTATTTATGTTTCCTTTAAGCCAGAATTAGCATGAATTATAGAAAGAAGCTGAGCTCCACAACCCAACTGCCGCCACGCTCCAGGCCACTTTCCACACACTCACAGATGAGTGAACATATTCCTGGACTTTAGCAGTTGCGTGACACATCATAAGACACTTCTTACTCCTTTCTATAATTGCCACACCGTATTTGATGGGGTTCAGACAGATGGCAACAAAAAATAGAGGGAGCACCTGTAAAGGCGATTACAGCCCACCCCCCAAAGCCTCCGTTTCTCTTGGAGAGCCCGGCAAGTTATCGAGAGTATCCCACCTGCACGGCAGAGCCTGGCAAGCTACCCGTGGCGTACTCAATTGCCAAAAACAGTAACAATGACGGTCCTCATTCCCCTGACCCTGAAAGAGCCTCCAGTATGCCATCAGGCTACACTAGCATGCATCAGGGACGAATGAAGACTTGACTAGCGCTCCCTTGAGCAAATCGATGAACAACAGGATGACGGAGATACAGTGATAGAAAGAATGTCTGTTTTCAAGCAAAATCTGGATCTAGAAACATGAATGCATCTAAAATAAACAATAGCTATGTATTAAAAAAAAGCACAGAAATTGGGTCAGCAAGATAGTGCAAATGATTGGAACACTGCTCTGCATTTGGGTACCCTAGCTTCAAGCACCCAAGCACTATTGTGTGTAGCCACTCTCCAAAAGTACCGAAGTACACAACAATGCTTCAGGCTTATATATATCCAACCGTACAAAGGACTTACCCCTGGCTCTGTGCTTAGGGATCACTCCTGGCAGGGCTTGGGGAACCATAAGTGGTGCTGGGGATTGAACTGAGGTTTGCCACTATAAGGCAAGTGCCTTCCACTGTACTTTCTCTCTGGCCTCACAGGTTTATATGTATGGTAACAAAATATTCTCATGCATGTATAAACAAAATGACAGGGGCTCGAGAAGCATATACAGAAATTTTAAAAGATCTGCAAGGGGAGGTAGAAAAGTTCTCTTTGGAGGGGGCTGGAGTGCTAGCACAGCAGGTAGGGCGTTTGCCTTGCACGCAGACGACCTGAGTTCGATTCCCAGCATCCCATATGGTCCCCTGAGCATTGTCAGGAGTAATTCCTGAGTGCAAAGCCAGGAGTAAATCCTGTGAATCTCTGGGTGTGACCCAAAATGCCAAAATACAAAAAAACAAAAGTTCTCTTTGGAAAAATGGGAAAGAGAACCAAAACTGGATAGCATGTAAGGAAATTTATGTGTGATACTTTTTATTTTCATTTTTTTAAGTGGGGAGGTGTCTCTCAAACTGTGCTCAGGAGGCCTGGATGCCCTCCCAGTGATACTCAGCCAAACCAGTCTTTCAATATAAAGACTTAGGATGTAGCCTGCCCCTACTCCATTCCTGGCGCATCCTGATGATGCTTAAGTACCCCAGTAGTGCTTGTAGGGCCTCCAGAGCAGCATCCTAGGATGCTCAGGGGACCAGATGGTGCCAAGGATTAAGGCAAGGCAAGCATCTTAATCCAATATTATCTCCTGTTATAATCTTATTTTTCAAAAGAAGGGAGAACTCAAATAATGAGCTATAATTTCAACACCTTCCACCCCACCCACCAATCCTGTTACACAGTTGTGGTGGCTATCAGTATTTTGGAGTATAGCAGATACAATGTATATTTCTTTTTACTTTTTGTTTTTTTGGGTAACACCCAGTGATGCTTAGGGCTTACTCCTGGCTATACATTCAAGAATTACTTGAGGCAGTGCTCTGGGACCATATGGGATGTCAGGAATCAAACCCCAGTCAGCCATGTGTAAGCAAGTGCCCTACTCCCTATACTATCTCTATATATTTTTATAAGTAACAGTAGCAATGAACTAGATAGTTTTTTTCTGTTGCAATCTGGTTTAGGTGCTTTATCAAACACCCAAAAAATTATCCTGAAAGTGCAGAACTGTCATTATAAACTGTGAATTCAATTGGAGTTTCCTTATAGATAACATTGTTTTAGTTTCACTTAATTCCCTGTAAGTTAATAAATTCATAATCTAAAAATATTAGTGCTTGTGACCTAAAGGAATGAGACCCTCTAAAGTTCTGTATGGTCAGTAGCAGGATAGACTTGGGATCACAAAACAAATAGGCTAGGTGGAATTATAAGACTGAATAAACTATGTGATATATTAAAGCATAGTTCCAGGAATCAGACTCACTCGGGGTCTGTCTGATCCTGTGCTAGCTATGGGGATACATAATGCCTACTTCACAGAGTTGTCAGAAGGTGGAAATGGGATAATTTGTTATTAAAGATTTGGTGCCATGCTGGCACAGATAATATAAACATTCAGTTAATACACAGTAAGTATTTAGTTTATGCAACTAATCCCTCTGCTACCCAAGGAATGAGTGTGTTGGGCGATATACAAGTTGTTCCACACATAGATTCTTATTTGTCTGTATCAAAAGCTCCAGAGTTTTCTTGGTGAAATAGCACAGGGGTTAAGATTCTTGCCTGCATATGACAGCATTGCTGGGAGTACACTCGAGCAGAGTCACCTCCACAGGAGTAATCTCCACTCCAGCACTGCCAGGGTGTGGCCCAACACCTCCCCCCGGCCCACCACACACACACACCTTTTGGTTTCATATTAAACCACAGTGGTGTTTATTTTCAATTCGAATTTTTTTCCTTGTTATTATTTTTTGTCCTAAGTATTTGTCAGGACTCACAAACTGGAAGTTGAAACGGCTTTTGAGGTATCTGGTATAGCCCCAGGAAGTAACTGTTACCCCTTCTTTAAAATCAGGAAATTGAAAGCTATTTGTTGGACTATTACAGTTACTGGTGGAATAGCAGGAAATAGTATAAGAGGGAAGGAAGAGAATATGTTGGAGCAGAGAAAACCTAGTAGAAATAATAAGAAATAAAAGAAGCCCAAACCATAGAGGGAAAATAAAAGTAAATACAAAAAAGAAACAGGAAACATTTTAAAAGATCAACAAAAGCAAGACTTTAAAAAATTCTATTTAGGGGGCTGGAGTGATAGCACAGTGGGTAAAGTGTTTGCCTTGCACGTGGCCAACCCGGGTTCAATTCCCAGCCTCCCATATGGTCCCCTGAGCAATGCCAGGAGTAATACCTGAGCACATGAACTGGGAGTAACCCCTGTGCATCGCTGGGTGTGACCCAAAAAGCAAAAAAAAAAAAAGCTCTATTTAAAAATGAATAAATATTTATTCTTTTAAAAAACAGTAAACAAGATTTACAATCATTAGCTAGACTCACAAAGAGAGAAAACCCTAATAACTGAAAGAAAACAAGAATCCTCCAAAGCAGTTCTTTGAGGTGAACATTATCCTGATACAAAAAATAGACAGAGACATCACTAAAAGGAAACATTACTGACTAATATCCCTGACAAACATAGAAGCAAAGATCCTTAACAAAATATTGGTTAACCAAATACAACCAAACAGAAAAAAATATTATACATCATGACCAAATAGGATTCATCCCGGGAATGCAAGGACAGTTTAAAATATGCAGTTTTCTGCAACTTGGAAACTTGGATGGAATTGGAGGATATCACATCAAGTGAAGTCAGAAGGACAAACATCAAATGATCTCACTTATTTGTGGTATATAGAATTATAGGTCAAGGGATTGCAAAGTATCAAAAGGGTTATACTTAGATTGCCCTGGGCTCTAGATTACAGAAATGAGTACAGAGAAGGGAAGAAGTCGAGGGGGTAAGAAGAGTTGGACAGGAAGGACCAGGGCAGGAGCCAGGGGCTTTGGGGCACATCAGTGGTGTGGAGGTATGTTTACATATCTAAACATCAGATCCAACAACACTGGAAGCAGGAGACCCAAACTACAATAACCAAACTTTAAATATGCCTGTCAAAGAGGCAGGTGGAGTTGGAGGAGGGTAGGAGAGAACCTAGGGACATTAGTGGAGGGAAGTTGGCACTGATAGTGGGATTGATGTTGAACACTGAATGCCTGAAACTCTATTATGAACCGCTATGTAAATAATGGTGTTCTAATAAAAATTTTTAAGTGCTCTCCATCATTTATTATCAGGGGAATGCAAATCAAAACAAGGAGGATATCACCTTACACCAGTGAGATAACACACATCAAAAAAGAACAGAAGCAACCAGTGTTGGTGTGGATGTGGGAGAAAATGAACCCACATTCACCGCTGGTGGGAATGTTGACTGGTTCAACCTTCATGGAAAACAGTATGGACACACTTAGAAAAAGATTGAGCTTCCATATGACTCAGCAATTCCATTTCTTGGCATCTACCCCAAGGGTACAAAACACTATTCCAGACAGACAAACAGACTTTTGCACTCCTATGCTCATTGCAGCACTATCCACAATAGCCCAGATCTGGAAATAACCCAAATGCCCAACTATGAATAAACGGACCAAGAAGTTGTGATACACACACACACACACACACACACACACACACACACACACAGGAATAAGAAAAGATGAAATTGTGCATTTTGCTTCTAAGTGGATGGAACTGGAGGGTATCATACTGAGTGAAGTCAGTCAGAAGGAGAGTGAAAAATACAGAATGATCTCTTTCATATGTGGGATATAAACAAACATTAAGACACAGAACCTGTGAACTGGTCGACAGAACTGAGCTGCTCTGAACGCTGCAGGCATGAAATCCTACTGAGGTTGGTGGGCCCCACGGGTGACTTATGTGAAGCAGGGAGGAGAAAGACGTCACTTTCTCCCCATCCACCTCTGCCACTTGTGACCCTGGGTTACTGGGTTCTTGTCTCGCCTCGCAGAAAGGAATTTCAGGAGTAGATGAGCAGTGAAATTACAGTTTTTATTTGGAGGTTTTGAAGGGAAAGAGGGAGAGAAACTGAGAGTAGAGAGTAACCTACTCAAAAGGGTGTCCGGGCTTCTCCAAGGGCGGAGAGAGCCCATACACACATCCCAGCATTAGACATGAAAACATGAAAGTACACATCTCAAGATGGGAGATGCGGGTGACACAGGTGCTCAGGCAGCATATGCAGGTGCTTCCTTTGTTCAAGGCGGCCTTTATAGGGTTTCTTCCAACCTTCCCCCAGGTGGGGCTTCTACCTAGGTTAAAGTCCGTTGCTAGGGAGGTTACCAAGGGGGTTGGGAGTGGTGATGGTCTTCTTTGAAATTCCTTTCCTGACTTTTGTTTCTGCAAGAGCTTCTGTTGTAGGGGGTTGGTCAGGTGTCAAAGGAACAGCTTTGGAGTTTCTGATTAATCTCTCTCTGATCCTTAGTTGGTCTCTATTTCTTCTTCTGTCATCCTTGTAGGTGGCCAGCCTCCGCATGGTCTGTTACAGACTGGTGCCAGTTAGTTTTCCATGAGGTCAGGGCCATTGCTTCCCAGATTTACTGCCATTGCCTTGGGAAGGGGCCGTCCCTATCTGCCTGCCTACATCACAACTATCAACAGTATTAATAGTATTGTAAATTTCAGTGCTTCGAATAAAAAAAAATAAGGGGGGGGGAAGAGAGAGAGAGAGAGAGAGAGAGAGAGAGAGAGAGATTGGTTAGCCTATTTAAGATGTGTTCCCCAGAATTGGTAATGCGGATTAAATATCAGTAAAGAAGAAAGATTTGAACAAGAAGTTAGGAAGTGGCGGGAGAAATGATAAGTAACAGGGAGGAGGAGGAAGGAGAGAAATTCTCTGGGAAAGAGCAAGCAGCAGGAGAAGGGAGAAATGTTGATAAAGCGGGTGAGAACTGAAAACCCCAGAAACGCTGCCGGCTGCTGAATCGACGACAGCCGCACGCAGAGCCTAGACCCAGGCACGCCCTGAGACCTCTGCACGCAGAATCCCAGGTTATCCTCAAGGCATCTCTATGAGCCTATCTTCCATTATTCCCTGCGATTCACTGTATCACTGTCCTTCTGTTGCTCCAGCAGGCGCCAGTAACGGTCTCCATTCATCCCAGTCCCGAGATTTTGGCAGCCTCTCCTTACTCGTCCGTCCCAACGCAATTATACTAGAGAAATCTAATCTAAAGCAGAGAAGTTTGAGACATCTGCCACTTTTTCACGTAGAGAAATCTGCAGCTTTCCCAGGTTCTTAAGAGTTGGAAAGTGGTCCTGCCTATCTAATACTTTAAAAAATCATTCCCAAGACCCTTGAAACAAGTTTGGCGGCTATCTGCTGGATCTCTGTCCTGGTTCTACCACGTTATCGGCTCCGTCAACTTCAGAGCCCGCAGCCGCACTCGCCACGCGGCCTCCCGACCCGGGCGCCGAGAGCGTCCGTCGCCATGGAGGCGGGCGTGGGGGCGGGACTTTCGGTGCCAGGCAGCGCGCTTCCGCCTTGAGCCGGAAGCGCCGGGAGGCTCGGGCGCGGGGCGGGAGCGCGCGCGCGGCGGCCACGGGTGCCGAACTCGGGCGGCGATGCTGACGCCCGCCTTCGACCTGAGCCAGGACCCTGACTTCCTGACGGTCGCCATCCGCGTGCCCTATGCCCGCGTCTCGGAGTTCGACGTGTACTTCGAGGGGGTCGACTTCAGGTTCTACGCGCGGCCCTACTTCCTCAGGCGAGTTGGGGCTCGCTGCCCGGAGCGACGCCGGGGGCTGCTGCCGCCGCGCGGGAGGCGCCAGAGCCGGCAAGGGGGGCCCCGCGGAGGCGGCCGGCGCCCCCCCCTCCCCGCCCGGAGTCCCTCTGGTTTCTGGGTTTTTTTTTTTTTTGAGCCGCATCCTGATGCTCAGGGGTTCCTGCTGGCTGCGTGCTCGGGGGAGCGCAGGGGGCGCGGGGACTCGAACCCGGCGCGGCACGGCGGCGTGCACAGCCCGGCCCGCCGCCGCCTTGCTCTCGTCCCGTCTGTGCGTCTCCGCTGGGCGGCCGGCCCTGGACTGGCCACCCCCCCCCCCCACCTCTCCGCGTCCTCCCAGCCGCCTCCCGGCCGGCCGCTGCCCACCTGCTGGCACGCTCTCTCCGTAGCCCGCCCGGTGCCCCTGCGCCCCCCGGACTCCCTACGACCCCGCCGCCTGAGTGTTAGGCGGAGTTGCAGGGGCCAGTGACGAGATCTCTTCCTACCCCTCCCTGAGCAGTTACTCACCTAACGGAAGACCTCACTCAGCGTTTTTGTTTTTTTTTGTTTTCTTTTTGGGTCACACCCGGCGGTGCACGGGGGTTACTCCTGGCTCTGCACTCAGAAATTGCTCCTGGCGCTGCTGGGGGGACCCTATGGGATGCTGGGAATCGAACCCGGGTGGGCCAAGTGCAAGGCAAACGCCCTACCCGCTATGCTATCGCTCCAGCCCCCCCCCCCCCCCAACTCAGCTTTTTAAAAAATACATTAAAAAAATTGGTGGGGCCTCCAGGCGACTTTAGGGAAGCCAGCAATACTCCAGCGAGACCCCCAGAGATACGTTTGTCACTGTGGGACCCACTCAGGGCACCCTGCTCTGGCGGTGCTCAGGAGCATCAGGCTACACCAGGGGGTGCAGGGGTGTAGGGGTGTAGGGCTAGGATTCAAGGCTCCAGCCCTTCGGAGCTCTCTCCCTGGCCCTCTCTGCTTCATTGTAGCTGCCCTCTCTGCTTTACTGCTTTATTGGATGCCCAGGCTGGCTCCTACTCACTGAAAGGGAAAGGACCTGCCCCCCTCCCTTGCACCGTGGGGGCAGGTGAGCTGTGTCAGAAAATGCAGTTTGCTGCACTAAAGATGAAACACACTTGGTCATAGCAGACTGAAGCTCATTTCGGATTCCCACCCACCATAAACTTAGTGTTTGTTACCTCTAGATTAAATCGAGTTTTCCATCAAGTGACTCCGTATGCTAAGCCTAGAGGAATCTTGCTTTGAAGAATGATTGGAGAAACACTGGGATCACATGTAAATACATTGTGAAGCCCAGGACTTTTGGTCTACCTGTCACTGTCCTCCCGTTGTTCATCGATTTACTCGAGCGGGCCCAGTAACGTCTCCATTGTGAGACTTTGTTACTGTGTTTGGCATATCTAATACATCACAGGTAGCTTGCCAGGCTTTGCCATGTGGGCGAGATATTCTCGGTAGCTTGCCAGGCTCTCCGAGAGGGGCGGAAGAACCGAACTCAGGCCGGCTGGGTCGACCACGTGAAAGGCAAACGCCCTATCTGCTGTGCTATCACTCCAGCCCTTGATCTAACTAAATTTTATTATTATTGTTGTTGCTATTACAATAGGAGCCAGGGGAAGTATTGTATGAGGAAAGATCACTCAGGTTAGTCCTGTATAGTCCTTATTACAATGCTTGGTGATTAGCCATGTGTACCTGTTAAGAATAAATATTTTTATTTATTCTTGGGGCTGGAGCGATAGCACAGCGGTAAGGCGTTTGCCTTGCACGCAGCCAACATTGCCTACTCGAGTTCGATTCTTCCTCCCCTCTCGGAGAGCCCGGCAAGCTACTGAGAGTATCTCGCCCGCTCGGCAGAGCCTGGCAAGCTCCCCGTGACGTACTCGATATGCCAAACACAGTAACGACAAGTCTCCAATGGAGACGTTACTGGGCCCGCTCGAGCAAATGGATGAACAACGGGAGGACTGTGACCGAATTTATTTATTCTTAACAGGTGTTGTTCTGGTTGTTGACAATGGAAGGACAGCACTGAAGCTTGACTGTATTTTATTTTTAATGTTTGATCATCCATTATTACTCCCACAATTACATTAATTCACATTGATTCGCACGAGATGACGATACTGAGCCCAGCTGAACTGCTTGTCCATCCTGCTCAGGGTCCCAAATGTTCCCCAAGTCTTTACTTACTAGGGCTTTTCTCATCAGCTAGAATGTGTTAACCTTTCTTTTATTTCTTTTTTTTTTCTTTTTAAAATTTTCTTTTTGATCACACCTGGCAAAACTAAGGCATTATTCCTGGCTCTGGATTCAGGAATTAACTCTTGGCGGTGCTCAGGGGACCATATGGGATGCAGGGATTGAACCCGAGTCGGCTGCATGCAAGGCAGACACCCTACTCACTGCTATTGCTCTGACCCGGCTTGACTGTAGTTTAAGGGATCTAGCCAGTATAAACGATAGAAAACAGTGAAGTGAGAATCTCCCTCCCTCCCTCCCTCCCTCCCTTCCTCCCTTCCTCCCTTCCTCTCCTCCTTCCTTACTTTCCTCTGTCCCTCCCTCTCTCTGGGGTTTGAACTCAGGACTCCCATATGCAAGACAAATTTCTAACAGCACTACATCCAGACCCTGTTCATTTTTTCAGTATGAAAGGTGGGTGGGGTGGGGGGAATTTGTCATTAATGGGATTTGGAAACAAAGTTTTCTGTTTCTGTTTTTATTTTTAGATAGTAATTTGCCCTATAAAAATTGGTTTTGGGTTTTGTTGTTTACTGTTTCCCATTCACTTATTTATTTTGGAAGTCAGTTAATTTTTGAGTGAGTTTTGGGCCATACCCAGCAGTGCTCAGGGTTTCCTTCTGACTCTGCTCAGGGGTCACTTCTTGTTGGGGCCTCAGATGACCATGGGAACATATGGAGTGTTGGACATCAAACCCTGGGTCATCCACGTGCAAGCTTCCTACCTGCTGTACCATCTCTCCAGGCCCAAATTTATACATATATATATAGTCTATTCATATTTAATATATACACACATATGTGTGTGTATAAATATATATATATAGTCTGTTTTGTCGGGCATCAGATATGTAAGTTTTATTTATTAGGAAGGGGTAAGTACTATAATCATCATGATAAACTTATTGTGACTTTCCAGGTGTCTTCCACTGGTTACTAGGAGTTATTCAAATACCTTTACTTTCATTTTTTCTTAGCTAAGGAAGAAATCTTAAGTTACTTAATTTTTATTCGTTTTTGTTTTTTGAGCCACCCCAGCAGTGCTCAGGACTTACTCCTGTCTTCACTCAGGCATCACTCCTGGTAGGGCTCAGGACCGTATGTAATTCCACAGAATGAACCCAGGTTGGGCCCTTTCAAAAATAATACCTCATTCCCTATACTATCTGGCCCTTGAGTTACTTAGTTTTAAAGTGCTAAAGAAGGGGCTAGAGTTAGTGGGTAGGGTGCTTGCCTTGCATATGTCTGACCCAAGTACAGTCCCTGGCACCCAATATAGTTCCCTCAGTCCGCCAGGAGTGACCCTTAAGCACAGAGCCAGGAGTAAGTTTTGAGCACTGCCAAGTGTGGTCCAAAAACAACAAAGATGCTAAAGAAGTACTGAGAATTTTCCTTTAAGTGGTTGATACATTTCAGATATGTAGTATCAATGATAGCATAGCTGGTAGGGCATTTGCCTTGCGTGCAGCTGACCCAGGTTCGATTCCTCTGCCCCTCTCAGAGAGTGCGGCAAGTTACTGAGAATATTCCACCCGCATCCCTGTGGCGTATTCGATATGCCAAAACAAAAAACAAAAACAGTAACAGCAAGCCTTACAATGAGATGTTACTGGTGCCCGCTCAAGCAAATCGATGAACAACGGGAGGACAGTGCTACAGTACAGTATCAATGATATGCTGCTTTATAATTTGAGACCTGTTTTCACGAGACCTATTAAATCTGCAGATTAACTCTTCCTGGGAGAATTGTAGAAAATGGAAATGAACAAGGAACCTATGATGCAGACAAAGGTATTTTTGGAATTTTTGTTTTCTTCTTTGATTTTTCATGTTAGACTACTCTATAATAATTTTTTAAGATATTGTAGTGACCTTTAATGTATTGCAAATCTAATCTGTCTCTGAGACTGTCATGTCTTGTTGGCCAATGCCTATTACATGAAGATTTCTGGACTGTTAAAATGTTAAATTTAAGTTCTTTAAGCAGTGGTTAACAGCTGCCAGTCTGCAGATATTATAAAAAAGATTGGACACCACTGCTGTAAAGGATCTAAAAATGTTTAAAGTAAAAGTTTATTAGATACTCTGTTTCTATTTTCTAGTTTTATTTTCTGTACATTTAGTATGTGTTTCAAAGCTTAAGGATTGTGTGATTAATTAGAAAAGATGTGGTTGATTTTGTGATCTGTGAGTCAAATCTTTCATGTACAATTTTATTATGTTTTGGTTTGGGATCCACACCTGGCGATGCTCAAGATTACTTCTGGCTCTGTATTCAGGATTGTTGGTGGTGCTCAGGGGACCATTTGGGTTGCCAAATTGACTGCATGCAAGGCAAATGCCTTACCCACTGTACTTGGCTCCGGACCTCATGTACTATTTTTAACTTTAAGTTTAATAACATGTAGGTTAGGGAAAAACTACCTATAGGTAACATTAAAAAATGGATTGTTCTTTCGTGGTTAATATACTCCTTATTTCAGCTAGCCATGAAATCGTTTATTTTACCCTTTGTAGACAGCCCTAGATTTCCCACTGCATCTGGAATAAGGAGATCTTTTGTATTCTTGTGTAATTTATTTGCTGAATATTAACTGAACTCAGTGGACAAGGGTTGGGAGGAAATATGGGATGAGAGTTAAACAACAAATCTCATAATGTGAAGTGATTAATGTGATAAGGAAATACAATGAAACTGCCTTCTTCTGTGGTAACTCTTCTTTGGAGTGTAGATAAGCTGCATATTGAAGCAAAGTTAAAAATCTAAGGTTGCTGAGGCATTTAGGACCTTTGTATATGTAGGCATATTGGTGTTGAGTTGTATTTGATATATTAGAATGTATTTTAGGATGCAGAAAGAGATAAAAATACTTTAAAATGCAAGCTTAGTAAATAATGTAATAAGATTAGAGAAGCTTAGAGGTTGCTGAACCCAGGGGCTGGAGAGATAGTACAACAGGTAGGGGCACTTGCCTTGTACACAGACGACCCAGATTCCTTCTCTGGCACCACAGGTGGTTCCCAGAGTCCCACCAGGAATGATCCCTGACCACAGAGATAGAAGTAAGCTCTGAGCTGTCAGGTTTGTCCCAAAACAATGAACAAACAAAACAAGGAAAAGAAAAAAATTTGTAAACTCAGGCAAAGGAAGAAGATTAAGACAAACAAAATCTGCTGACTTTAAGACTAAATTTAGAACTCTATCTCTTGAAATAGCCAAGAACTGTATGAAGCTATTAAGATTTTGTGTGGCTTTGGTCTGCTGATAATCTCCATTGAATTGGCTATCTTGATTTTCTTCCCTCCTCAATACAAATGTAGAAATATATTTTATTAATAGCCCTTTATAAGTAATTGGTTAATTTTAATCTGTTACCTTCTTGAGACATTGAGCTTTAGAAGTTTTGACTTGCACTTTTAATTTCAGTAGGTTAAGGTGATACTGTTAAGGCTTCTATAGCGTTAACACATTAATTTCTTTTAGAGGTGACAGCTGAATCAGTAGTTCTAAAAAACTGGGACATTTCCTATTTCTATTTTTACCCACTAAATCTATAATAAGTACATAATTTAGAATTCAGTGAAACAGAAGGTTATTAAGTCATTTATTTTTTGTTTCTTCCTGCTCTCACTCCCACCTCCATTTTATTTATTTTGGTTTTGGGGCCATGCTTGTGATCAGGTGCTACTCCTGGATCTTGGCTCATGGTTATTTCACTTAGTTATTTAGTTATGCGCTACACCTGACAGTGCTCAGGGCTCACTTCTGGCTCTGTGCTTAGGAATCATTTCTGGTGGGGCTCAGGGGACCATCTGGGCTGCAAATGCCCTACCTGTTGTACTATCTATTTCTCCCGTCCTTTAGGGTCACTTCTGGTGTGCTCATGGCCCATGCGGTTTTGGGGAGCGAACTCAGGCCTCCTACATGTAATGCGTGTGTTCTAGCCTGTTGAGCTACCACTTCATTCCTATGTCATTATTATTTCTTAGTTGTACTTGTGAAATCTTTGCATGTATAAAACTCTAAGTATAAAACAAATTTGTCTTGAAGGAATTTTTACCATTCGGTTGCCCAAAGAAACTCCTGGCCAGCATTTTGAGGGGCTGAACCTGTTAACTGCTCTTCTGGCACCCAGGAAATCCAGGAGTGCAAGACCACTTGTGGAAGAACTAGGTATGTCTGTCGTAGTTGGGAGGAAGTAAAAATGAACAGTATATATGGAAAGCTGTGTCTCTCTAGGAGAGAAGAAATGATATAACAAATAGAAAGTTGGAGACAGTACTTTTAAGTGTCAAGATGTAAAGGTTATATAAAAACATTGAAAATAATTCATTTACTGATTATTTGATATAAAGACATTAAAAATTCTATTGAAGAGACCTGACAGCATTATAATTATACAGGTAATAATATCAATATCTTCATATTTATGTTATTAAAAATAAAGCAAAACAGTGCTTTCTTTCCGTTTTGTTTTGTATTGTTTTTTGTTTTGTTTTGGGGCCAGGCTTAGGTGTGCTCAGGGCTTACTCTTGACTCCGTGTGCAGGGATAACTCATGGGAGTGTTTGGGGTTCCATATCAGACTGGCTGTAGTATCTCTCTAGCCCCTTTATTGTTTTATTTCTTTAAATTTTTGTGTGGGGAGGAGGATGCAGTGCTCAGGGGTTACTCCTGGCTCTACACTCAGGGATCACTCCTGGCAGGCTTGGGAGACCAGATGAGATGCCAGATAATGAACCCAGGTCGACTGTGTGCAAGAGCCTTACCCTCTGTACTACCTTTCCAGCCCCTCTTTCTTTAGCACCACACCAGTAGTGCTCAGGAGCTGTTTCTAGCTCTGTGCCTAGGAGTGACTTCAGGGGGCTCCTCAGGGTACCATATGTGGTGTTGGGAATTCAAATCAGGGTCCGTGGTTGCACACAAGGCAAATGCCTTACTTCCTGTACTATCTCTCTGGCTACCACTATTTTGGGCCAGTGTTTGGCAAAAGAACTGGCCTCTTGGGTGACCAGTTTAAAAGTGGACAATTAAATGAGTTACATAAATCGAGCACCTCCTAGATCATGAAGTAGAGCATTTCCAACACCCTAGAATCCCGTTCTGCTTCCTCTCAGCTTCCTCTCCTTTCTCTAGCCACTCCTCTTTTTTGCCTATTTTTAAATTTTGTATTTATACAGTGGTCTCAGCATGGTTGTGGCTGGTTCTGGAGGTCTTCGGCTGCCGGAGCTCTGCTCGGGGCGGGGAGGGAAACTCAACCCGCCCCCTTGCAAGGAGCCCCGGTAAGGACAGTCAGGCACAGGGGCAGGAGACTCTGCGCTGTTCTCTTCCGGGAGCTGGGTTTTATAGTCTCTGGGTCTTGGCCGTTGATGGGATTGCACAGCGCCAGGCGGCCAGTTGGTGGGTGTGACCCTGCCTACTGGAAGATGGAGGATCTGGGTGGAGGATGCTCAGCCCCGATCCGAGCAGGTTTGGAGATCTCAGCCCCGGGACTCGCATGCCTTTGTTCTTCTGCCAGTACCTTCCTGCGTGTGGAGAGTGGACAACCTGGCAGGCTACTGAATGTAACCTGCCCACACGGCAGAGTTTGGCAAACTCCCCGTGGCGTACCCAATATGCCAAATACCAGTAACAGTGATGGGTCTCATTCTCCTAACCCTGAAAGAGCCTTGAATGTGGCACTTTTTAAAATCTCAGGGTTAGGACGAAGGAGACATTACTGGTGCCTGCTCAAGGCAATCGACGAACAACAGGATGATCGTGATTGTGATCGTGTATTTATACAGTAATGCAAGTGATGTACTTACAAAGCACTGTTTTTGAACTTTTTTTTTTTAAGGTTTATCTATGTAGAGATGAGGTATATCTACTTTGACCTTTTTTTGGGTGGGGGTCACACCCGGTGATGTACAGGGGTTACTTTTGGCTTTGCACTCAGGAATTATTACTGGTGGTACTTGGGGGACCATATGGGATGCTGGGAATCAAACCTAGGTCGGCCGCATGCAAGGCAAACTCCTTATCTGCTGTACTATCACTCTAGCCCTACTTTAACTTTGGATGGGTTCTGTTTTTCAGTCTATCTAGAAATTCAGGGCTGTGAAAATTCTTTCATGGCCGACCCGAGTTCGATTATGGCCGACCCAAGTTCGATTCCTCCGCCCCTCTCGGAGAGCCCGGCAAGCTACTGAGAGTCTGGCAAGCTCCCCGTGACGTATTCGATATGCCAGACACAGTAACAACAAAGTCTCCAATGGAGACGTTACTGGGCCCGCTCGAGCAAATCGATGATCAACGGGAGGGCCTGGTTTTTGATTCACAGGGTTAGACAGATTTTCTTGTACTTTTTCTTCTCCAGTTGTACCTAGGAAATCCAATACTTAAGTGACTTTTAATACTTTTAGGGGGTTCTGAGGTTTCTGAGGAAGGAGTGGAAGAAGATGATGAAGAGTTTGACTGGGAAATTGAACAGTCACCCTATGAAGAGGCATCAGAAGATGCTCTGAGTTCCCAGTGCCACTATGGTTTTGGAGATTTACGATCAGGAGTGTTTCAGCGGTTACAGGTATGCTATCTCTCTAAAGGAAGTTATATATGGTAGGTCCTCACTTAGCCGTGAGAGTTTCTTGGAAACTCTGACCTTAGGTGAAAGGACATAGAATGAAAGCAGGTTCTTGAATATGTTTGTTATATTGTAGGCTCCCCTGACCCTGTTCTTGTCTTTGTTTTAGCAAAAAACATCAACAAAATGCCATTATTCACGGACCTGTTCTAGAGCTTTTACCTTTGGGTGTTTTATTTCTGCCTTTATACTTAGGGGCTTTCAGTTATGGTGGTAGGAGCTGATGTATTTAGAACACAAAGCTCAGCTCCCTCTATACTTCTTATATACCTGTTTGGTTCCTTTGTAGTATCATTGGCACTGCCTGGTCTTTTTGGTTTACAGGCTTACTGGCTTACAGGTGGAGGGGGTCCTACCTCTCCCCCACTTTTTTTTTTCACTATTTCATTCCATGTTCTGGACATGTAATTTCCAAAATACAAAAAGAAATTCTTCTCTCTTATACTTGTTTTAAAATTCTGAAAAGTGAACATCTTATACTTAACAGCATGATGTCCTTTCTGCTTTATATGTAAATAAGCTAGAAGGTTCCCGGTAAGAATAACTTGTGTCTTTTGACGAAAGTGTTTATTACAGTAGCATTTTTTTTGTGTGTGGCATTTGGGGGGATCTTCCAAGCAGTGTGTGTGTGTGTGTGTGTGTGTGTGTGTGTGTATGTAAAGTGTTTATGACAGTAGGCACTTTTTTTTTTGGTGGCATTTGGGGAATCTTCCAAGCAGTGTGTGTGTGTGTGTGTGTGTGTGTGTGTGTGTGTGTGTGAATGTGTCCTCCTGGGAATTCTAGGCCAACCAGGTTGGCAGTTCAATGCTAGGGCCCAAGGAAGCAGTACTGCTTGAGTCCTGCAGTGCTGGGGATTACTGGGACCATCCTGGTGGTGTTAGGAGCCTCCAGGGCTATACCTGACTCCTGACCACAGAAGTCCAACAGGGGTGAGCTGCATGCTCACCCCTACACTCTCTTTCCTTATAAGCACTTTGACTTTTTGAGCCATACTTAGCAGTGGTCAAGGTTTACTCCTGGCTCTGCACTTAGTGATCGCCCCTGGTGGGACTCAAGGAACCACAAGGCATGGTGGAGATTGAACCTGATTGGCCATGTGCAAATTAAGTGCCCTCCCTAGCCACTGTATTATCTCTCTGGCCCTGGCCCTTCTTTAAACATAAATTGTAGTGTTTTCTTTTGTGTTTTTTTTTTTTCCACCATATCTGTGGTGCTCAGGGCTCTTCCAGTATCCTGCTCCAGGGTAGCTCGAAAATGTGCTCAGGGATTAATTTAGCCTCTTGATTGAGAAGCCTGAGCATTAGCTCTGCACCACATCCTTTACCCCACTTTCTCACTTTTGACTGTTGTCTTGGTTAGGTATTGAAATGTAACCTTTTGTCAAAACCTGATTTTTTAGGGACTGGAGGGTTAGAACAATGAGAAGGGCCCTTGCCTTCACATAGCTGACCCAGGGCAGACCCACATTCAATCCTCAGAATCCTGTATGTTCTCCTAAGCCACCAGGAATAATTTCTGAATGCAGAGCCAAGAGTGACCCTGAGCATAGCCAGGTGTGGCCCCAAAACAAAACCAAAACCGAAAAACAAATAAAACCTGATCAATTTTTTGTCAGGTCCACTTAAAGGGGATGAGAGATTCCACAGGGTTCCAGTAATGACTTCTGTGAGAACCTTTCACAGCAATCTCACAAGGCCAGGAACACCACCACAGTTTTTTATGGCAGTCTTGTTATCCTGGTCACACCCAAAAGAGATATTCTGAGAGCTCCACAGACTCCGAGGTACACTTCCTTTTTGGGGTGGTCTAGCAAGCCCACCAATACTGGAATGCCCCTGAGCTGCTGAACATCGGTCTTCACCTTGTCATCACGATAGCACAAATGTTGCAAGTATGCAGCTGCATTGGACTTGACAGCATCTAAGCGGAATCGTAGCATGGCTATCACCTCTGGTAGCTCTGGCTATCTCCAGTTGGGGGGTGGGGGCCCTACTTTGTGCAGGCTATCCAAGCTTGCTAAACTTCCACGTTCATGCCGGGCCAGAGGAGTCCAGTAGTGTTGGTCTGGGGGCACCTCTTCACCAATCATGTTTTCATAGCTCCTGAGTCATCAGCGAGGGTCAGAGGATGTCCCCGTCTGATGAGCAGTTCCGTAATCAGACATCATGCCATAATCCAGATCATCAAAGCCCATGCTACGCTGGTCATCCTCTAGTCCGTAAAGCTCTGGATGAAAGCGATGCAGATCCACGCTGCTTTCACCCACCCACCTGAACCTGGGGTTGGTGCCCATAGACATCCTGTCTACTAGGTTCCCGATAATCTTTCATGCTGGGCCTGTACCTGTACCGCTCCTCAATTCGGATTGCCCGGGACAGGCTGCCATAGTTGTCACTGCTCCCCGGATAACCATCTTCATAGTGGTGGCCATATCCATCAGGGGGGTAGTGGAAGTTCCTAGGAAGGGTAGTTGTGCCTGCTTGCCCTACATAGGGAACAGGTCCCCCATTGCCATTCTTGCGGAAGTAACAACCCAGAGTCTGGATATAGTTAGAAACTGATGAGGCATCCAAAGGCAGCCCATCTGGTCCCACAGGGCCTGGCTGTACTGTTCTTGTTGTCACAGTCTTCACTACTTTCTTGACTGTGGTCTCTGTGCGCTGAGTGGTCCCATCATCCGAGGTCTCCACAGACACCACAGGCATGGCTCCCTTGGGGTCCTCCTCTGTGTAGGTTTCCACAATTTGCCCTGGTTCCTGCATCCTGGGAATAGTGCTATACAGAATGTGACTGTGATCCTGGGGTCCGTTGAGTTTCAGATCTGAAAATTTCTGTCGCTCAAGGTCAGCATCGCCCACAAACTGTTCATTACGCCCCACTGCATCTCCTTCCTTTCCCTCCATCGCGGCTATTCCTGAACTGTGGTCACCCCGCCACGTGTCCCTGAGGCCTGGGGACCTTCACTTTCCTCTTGAGCCGGAAGTCAGGAGCAACCTGCCTGGGCGCAGCAGCCTCAGCCGTGGGCAGGTGCCACCGGCTGCGTGGGCTGGCACTTTCACAAGCTGTAACACCCTCCACCTGGGGGGCTGTTTCTGGGCCACCCTTGCCTCAGGGCACTTGAGTCCCTCATTTCTGGAAGGACACCTGAGTCACGAGGGCGGGAAAAGATTTCCAGGTCCTGTGACTGCTGAGACACGGAATCAAAAGCGTGAAAAACTCCGAATTCCGTGATGACTCTCCCGCTAACACCACCAACCCCCCACCTCTAGCCCCCAGCCCCCAAGATGGTGTTCGGGGGTTTTGGGGGCCTTCGGTGGATCCTACATGACAAGCTCTGGCACTGACCCACAGCAATGCCCCCCCACCCCCAGGGGCATTTGCCTCCATGATGCGTGAAGCATGCTGGGCTAGAGCCATTGGCAAAAATCCCTTTAACCCAAGATGGGGATGGCCCTGGGGAGGCTGTGTCCCCCTCCGTGGCATGTTCCGTGTGTTTGCAATGAGCGGTGTGGGGTGGGGGGTGGCGGTGAGCTCCCCTCAAAGTTCCTCTCGGGGGCGCTCTCCCCTCAGCCCCTGAGATCCTCCTCGGGGGCTGGAGCAATAGCACAGTGGGTAGGGCGTTTGCCTTGCACGAGGCCAACCCTGTTCTGTTCGATTCCTGAGTCCCTCTTGGAGAGCTTGGCAAGCTCCCGAGAGTATCCCGCCCGCATGGCAGAGCCTAGCAAGCTCCCCATGACATATTTGATACACCAAAAATAGTAACAAATCCCACAATAGAGATGTTACTGGTGCCCGCTGGAGCAAAATTGGTGAACAACGGGAGGACATTGCTGCAGTGCTACTTAAAGGGACTAACAGCCAGCACCTTTCCTCTCTTCCTTAAATAGGCCAGGAAATTCTACTTCATTTTAGATTGTGTAGATAAATCTTTTGTTTTTTGCTTTTTGGGGGAGGCACATTCAGCAATGCTCAGAGGTTTCTCTTGGCTCTGCTCTCAGTAATCATTCCTGGTGGTGCATGGGGTGACCATATGGCGAGCACCCTACTTACTATTGCTCCAGCGCTCGTATATAGTTAAACTGAGATGAGTGACACACAGAGAAGAGATTTTTGGATTATCGTGTACATAAGTTGTCTTATAAAGGATGCATTCCTGTATGTTAAACGACGGAAGTACTTGGAAACCATTAACTTGCAGCTTTCTGTAGTGAAAGAAATAGGGAAGCACAGTTTTTCTTCTTCCCTGTCCAGTTAGAGGGTGTTGAATCTGTTTAGAACATGATTTGTTACCAAAGAGTATTTTCCTGCCATGGAAAAGGCAAAGGGCTCAGGTTGTAACTCCACTTCTCTCTCCATTTGAAATGCCAGGTCAGTTATTTACTTTGGTTCCATTTCTGTCTTCTCCTTTTTAAAATAGGGGTACAAGACTGCTGCTTACCAAGTCCACTTCAAAATCCTAGGAGATGCTATACTTTGGAAACCCTTTGAAAAGAAAATAAGGGAGATGACTAGGAACATAGCTCAGTGGTTGGTAGGTTTGTGCACACACATGCATGCACGGATACACACACATACACACACACACAATGCTAGGTTACTAGAAAGATCTGTATTCTTAAAAAATAGAAAATGCTCTGAAAACTTAAAGGAAACAAAACTGGCACTTACTTAGGAGCAAATAATACTGATAAGCTCTTTCCTTCAAAACTCCACTTTTTCTGTTGCATTATGATATCTCTTGGTAATCGTGTTCCCTGGTGCTCTGTGAGGTAGTTAGAATAGAGTCTATTTGGTTTGTGGTAGCAGCTATAGCAAATGGACCTTACTCTCTGAGAATCTGTAGAGTTTTCCTGTCTCAAGCTGTAAATGGAAATAAAGGTCACACAGGCAAATTGTGTATTTTGCATTGTGATTCAAGTACTTCCAGAGACCAGGGAACTTGGTTTTTGTAGTCACTGTGGCTGGTGAGTGAGGGAAGATCCTTTGGAAGGATTTCTGTCAGGTTGCTGAGATGATGAAGGAAGATTATATGACGTGAGCTGAGAGCAGGTCTGTTAAGTCAAAAGTTCTTACTTTTTTTCTTTTTACCATTTTGGGTCACACTGGCAATGCTCAGGGGTTACTCCTGGCTCTGCATTCATGAATTACTCCTGGCAGTGCTCGGGGGACCATATGGGATGCTGGGAATTGAACCCGGGTCGGCCGCATGCAAGGCAAATGCCCTACCCTCTGTGCTATCGCTTCGGCCCCAAGTTCCTTCATTTTTGAAATGTTTTTGACAGAAATAATTTTAGTTGATTTAAGAAAAAAGGGTATTATGTCTGAGGAGGTAGTTTAGTGGTAGAACACATCCCCAGAAGCCAAAAAAGAGAAAGTTATTAGGAAAATTTCTTTGTTGAATTTTGATGTCTTAACCAATGCACCAAATTCTTGGATACATACTACTTAACTCACATAACAAAATCTACCAGTAGAGTTGACATTCGTTTGTCAACTTCCTGATTGATCCCTCTCATTTCGGTCCCTTTCTAATGGCATGCCTCTCATTTCTCCCTCATAAATAAACCACTGGAATTAACGTTTATTATGCCTTAGCATAGCATTTGTCTTTTTTCTGTTGTTTTTGGGCCATGCCCAGTGGTGCTTAGGGGTTACTCCAGGCTCTGCACTCAGAAATTAGTTCTGGTGGTGTTGGGAGACTATTTGGGATTGAACCTGGGTCAGCTGCCTGCGGGGCAAATATCGTCCCCGCTGTATTATTGCTCTGCCTCTGCCAGCATATGTCTGGAACGTCTAAAATCATCAAACAGATGTTCAGACTTGAATTGAATGCACATTGCTATTCTGTTTTCTTTTTTTGATATGATACATATCTTTCACTTAAATTTTTGCTTTTATTATATTGCACAATTTCATATCTATGTGTGTGTATACCAGATTACAATATTGTAATATTGTAAAGTAGTATAAGTAGATCTGTACACATTGCTATTCTAAACACTTGGAATGCATGTTTTCCTTAGTATAGGGAAAAGTCATGGTTATAGGTAAGAAAACTCTAGGTGTAGTATAATATGTATATTAGTAACACAGTCTGTAAGCTTCTGTGTGTAGGAGTGGGATCACAAAAGGTTCTGAAATGAAACATTTTTCAAATATTTAGATTGGTGGCAAAGTATGTTGTGATTTGATGTAAATCTTTTAGAGGTTTTTTTCCCTCTTTCCACTTAGTGTGCATATTTTAAAAAATTGCTATAGTGACTCAGGTCCTCATATCCATAAGGCAGGTGATTTTCCGTCCCAGCCTTAGTAATGCATTTGAATATGGGGTGCTGTGCCAAACAATTTAGGGGGGTTTAAATAAAATAGGGCTGGAGCGATAGCACAGAGGTAGGGCGTTTGCCTTGCGTGCAGCCAGCCTGGTCGAGCCAGGTTCGATTCCTCTGCCCCTCTGGGAGAGCCCAGCAAGCTACTGAGAGTATCTTGCCCGCATGGCAAAGCCTGGCAAGCTACCCATGATGTACTCGATATGCCAAACACAGTAACAACGAGTCTCAAAAAAATGGAGACGTTACTGGGCCTGCTCGAGCAAATCGATGAACAATGGGAGGACAGTGTTTGTTTTGTTGGACAAATAAAATAGTGTGTATGTGTGAGTGTGTGAGTGTGTGTGTGTGTGTGTGTGCGCGCGCGCGCGCGTGCCCCATTTTCTTTTATAAACTCTTTAGAGAATAAAAAATCCTAGCACTTAGTACTCTCTGGGTGATATGGTCATTAGACATGGTCCTGCGGTGCCTGCACAGAAGCAGCCAACAATAATTGGTATATCTCTGTGCCAGGTGTCATGCTGGGTTCTTGTGGGGGCAAATCCATCTCCTTATTCTGTCATAGCAATCTTGCTGTTCCTTGTGCATGTTTACCAGTGTGCAAACCAACATAAGCCTTGTTAAGAATTCGTGTTTTCTTACTTTAGTTAAATCTGAAGAGTATGGTGTCTTTTAAGACAATTAGGAAATACAGAACTTATGAAAATCTAAGACAAACCAAGATGCACAACTCAGAGTCCTCTTTGGGGTTTGTGAGATTAGGAACTAGTTCTCCAACCCATCTCATTTACAACTGTTCCATTTGTGGCATTTATATTGCATGGTTAACAGCAGAGTGATTGCATAAGAGTCACAATGGTTTTCTGAAAAGTAGCATGGAGAAATGGAAACAATAACTGTGTAAATAACACAGCAATGAGAACATCTCTTCGGATTTCAAATGGTGTATTTTAAAAACTTCATCATTTTCTTAAATAGTGTTTTCTCCCAAGTTTATAGTTTTCCTAGTTTTGCCTTTGCCTGAGAAAATATCCATAAAATTTCATTGACTTCTCATATTTTATTGGTACTTTCGTTGCCTTTTTTTTTACTTGCAAAATAGCTTTTCACTAATGAGATGAGTATTATACTTTATAAAAACAGCAAAGAAAGTAAAAAAAATATACATAATTTTAACATCCAGGTAGTCTTCTCTAAATGGAATGATTTAACTTTCAGGGGGCATTTATACTTTTTTATGGTTTTGCTCAACACACTTTGTATAGATTTACACACACATTTTTAATGAATTTACACACACACACACACACACACACACACACACACACGATTCTCTTTCCTTTCTGAAATTACTGCCAGCCACCAGGGCGCCTTTGGAAAAGGGCCCTGACTGCTCAAAGTCAGGGCTTCACAAAAAGCTTCTGGCACTGGTGGTTGCCAATAACAATGATTCTAGAGTCTCTGGGCGCCAACCCAGCATGCTCTCGGGACCACAGCTGCCAGACATGGTGGGATGCCAGCCTTCAGGCCTCTTTTTCCTCTCACTGAGGGGACTTGAGGCTTTTGTTTTCAGGTCACCTGCTGGTGAGAGGTACTCAGTTCTTCTCTGGATAGTCTTTGCCTTAGCTATGTTGCAAATGTCTTAAGCTAGATTTAATCCTACTTGGTCTTCTGTTGGCAGTGCTCATCTTTAGAAAAGTCAGCTAAGAGGTGCCCTTTAAATGCTTTTTTAAAAGGAGAGAATTGGGGCTGGAGATAGTGCAGTGGGGAAGGTGCGTGCCTTGCTTGCAGCTGACCTGGATTTGATCCCCAGCACTCCATGCGCTCCCCACCTCCCCAGTCTTGCCAGGAGTAAACCCTGAGTATAGCTGGGTGTGAGCCCAGAGGGGGGTGGGGAAGACAGAGGGGATGGAGGGGGAAAGATGAGAATATGAATCACTTCCTACTGGAGCTTAACATTTTCATCTTATTTTTTTCTTTCCTTTGGGTGATAGCAGATTTTTCTATGCCTACTTTGCTCTTCAGTTTGTTCCCTTGTCTTGTGAGGGTTCACTTTGCACAGAGCCTACTGCAGACTCTTATTTTCTGCACACTTAAAGTTGCATGGCTGAATGTCGAGGTGCTGAGTCTGGAGGTGAGTGGCAGGAGGAGAAAGGCTCAGTCTTTCTTTAGTTTAATTCTCACTCCTTTGAGAGCAGGAGCCTCCTGCTCATCTCAAATTCTCTGTTCCCCAGACCTTCCTCACCTGTGATTTGCTGAATGAGTGTCAGTACTGAATGCTGATACCAAGTGGTAGAAGATAGACCAGACCCTGACCTGGAAAATTCTAGAAGATTGACAGTGATCATATAATGCATAAATAAAACAAGATAACGTCAGGGAGTGACCAATGAAGAAGTGATGTAACAGATGCTGTTGGAATGCATATGTGTGTTCTTTGCTTTAAAGTGGTTACCCAGAAAGGGTCTTTTGAGGAGATGTTACTTCCTTTGAGTTCTAAAGATTGATTCTTTACAAGATACTGTAATGCAAAGGTTCTGAGTTCCAGAAACAGGAAGCAGTCTGGTGAGATATAGGAAGATTGGAGATGAACGTGGAGTGCAGAAGAGCACTGCTGGGTTAGACAAAGCTTGGAGCCGTGGGTTCCAGCTCAGAGGCAGGATTTATTCTTAGTGCCATTGGTGAATTGAAATGCTTGAAGATGCTTCATTCCATTTATCTCCTGAAATGTAGTTATCTGCAAAGATTCATAGGTTATATCCTATTAAATTTGTATCTGACCCAGGTGAAATAATGAAGCGGGATGTTAAACCCCTGTTTAAAATTCTTTTTTGTTTTTGTTTTTGGGCCATATCTGCCTGTGTTCAGGGCTTATTCCTGGCTCTGTATTCAGGGATCACTTCTGGTGAGACTTGGGGGACTGTATGGGATGTCTGAGATTGAACCTGGGTTGGCCATGTGCAAGGCAAGTCCGCTACCTATTATACTGTTACTCTGGCCCCACCCAAAATATATTACCTTTTATAAAATGTACATACTAGAATATGTACATAGATAGAAATAGGGATGTTTTTGGTTTTAGTATACAGAGATATTGATTGCGTGGGGAGTCGGTTTCCTAGTTTCTTCCTTACTAATTCAGCATAGCTCATTTCTTTGTAGCACTTTCCCGTTCTCTTTTCCCTTCCCTCTGTTGTTGATGTTACAGTTGACTGGGGTCACATACACACACACGCTAGGTTGTGGTGCTGGCACATTTAGTTGTGCTTGCTGAGAGGGTGTGTGTGTGTGTGTGTGTGTGTGTGTGTGTATGTATGTATATATGTGTGTGTGAGAGATTCCTGGCCCCAGTGTCTACTACACCCTTGCAGGTACTAGCTGGGGTCACTCCCTTCTGTGGCAGTACTTGCAGTGTGACTTGTAAATCTCTTGCATCACTGGAGAATATATCAGTGCTGCCAAGCACAAACAACAGAGCTGCCCAGATCATACTCGGCACTTGTGAGAGACACTGGAACCTCCTCTTTGCTGCGAGGCAGGTGCTCTTAGTCACTGACCCTTCTATGGCAATTACTACTTGAGACCAGTTGAGCTACCCCTAGAAAGTAACAAAAGGAAAGTGTGTATAGGTGTCTCATTCCCAAGCCCTTTGTCTTCAGTTCTATAGGCATAAATAGGAAATGAAAGAGGAATGATAGAATTCTGTTTGCTGCGGAGGGGTGTGGGTTGTTGCATTGTTTAGTTCGTTTTGTTTTGGAGCCATGCCCGGCAATGTTCAGGAGTTACACCTGGCTCTGTGCTCAGGAATTATTCCTGGCAGTGCTCGGGGCCATATGAGATGCTGGGGATTGAATGTGGGTTGACGACATTCAAGGTAAATACCCTGTCTGCTATAGGATTGCTCTGGCCCCTGTTGCATTTTTTTTTAATGCTAAGTTTTTATAGCCTCGATAAATGTTCATTAGTTTGTTGTAAGGATTAAATGAGATCGTTCATGTGAAAACTTCTCTGGGGCCTGGCTTTTAGTAGGGGCTCAACAAGTGTTTCATGGGTTTGAAGCTAAGTGGCACAGGGCTCAGAAATGACTTAGATTTTCCCCGTGTCTCAGCACTTTGTTAAAATGTTTGTTTTTCTATGCTTGAATGGAGAGTAGCAGTTTTACTTTTTCTGTTTGACATTTTTAGGATGAACTGAATGATATTATCGATATTAAGGATCCAGACCACACTTCGGCAGCTGAACGAAGGCAGCAACGTCTGACTGCTGAGCTAGCCAAATTTGATTCTGATCATTATCTGTGAGTATAAAGTTTTTTGAGGATGAAGTAATTTATACAGCCATTTATGTAACAATGTGCAAGTGTCTTTTTTTTTTTTTGGTATGATAGGCATGTACCTGTTAGATATGGAAATGAGTGCTCAAAACGTGACTTTGAATTAATACACATCTGTTAGACTTCTGTGTTCTTTGTGAAATGTGGCTGTTGTTTTCTTGGTGCTTTTTGTAGGGGTCATGCCCAGGGGTGCTAAGAGGTTAGCAGGACTCTTGCTGGTGGGATAGAAGGGCATGTGGTACTGGGGGTTGAGTCTTGTAAAGCAAGGCATGGAATCTGCTACGTGAACATCCCTGACCACGGAATATTGCTTCTTGGTAGCTTATTTCAGCAATATAGAATTCCTTTAATGTTCTCCTTTGAAATTTTTTTTACCAGGTTTAAATAGAAAATTCTGAGTTCATGAGAATATCGCACTTCTCTTAGGTAGAATTTTATGGTAATTCATGGCATATAAGTATGGAAAAAAATTGGGAGAGGGTGGGTTTTCAGGCCACACTTGGTGGTGCTCAGGGTTTATTGCTGGCTCTGTGTTCAGGAACCACTCCTGGCAGTATGCAGGGGACCATATGTTGCATAAGGAAGACCAATGCATTCCCTGATGTACTGGATCCCCTGCCCTGCCATGTTTTAATTTCTTTAAGAATTTGAATATCCTTGTGTTGGCAGTTCTTGGTTGATCCAGGATGTTCCTAATACTGTCATCCACTTGCACTTGTAACAGAGCATTTGTTTCAAATTGGCAAGAATTCTTTGTTATAGTCTTCACAGAGAACCTAATGCTCAATTTTGTTGTTAATAGTGTTGTTAGCCATCACGTATGTCAGGCTTGTGTTTGCCTGTGGAATTTAATTGGGTATGTAAGTGATCACTTGAAGAAGGATTATGGTATCTCTTGGTGGCCAGGAGAGCAGCACCTATTTGAGGATGTGATTGTCTTCTGGTCTCTGTGATAGGCTCTGTGATAGGCTTTCTTAGCATATGTGTCATCTGTTGATGTTGCCTTAATTATTCTTCCTAAGCTCCGGGCCTACAGTTTCTAAGCTGCTAATATATGCAGCTATAATCATGTTTCCTGATAGTTGTATAAAGCTTTTTCATTTATCAAGTGCTTTCAGGTGATTTATTTTTACTCCGTTTTCAGAACAGCTGAGGAAAGCGGGTGGAAGGACTTGCCCAAGGTCACATGGCTGCTACGTGGTCTGACGGGGACTTGAAAGGAATTCTTCCCTTTTCATATCAAGTCTTCCCTTTTCATTTTGTGCTTCCTTTTCATGTTCACTCTTCACTTAAACTACTCTTTCTCTTGTAACTAACATCCTATCTCCTGTGGCACAGTGGGAGACTTAATTGGAATGGAAGAAATGTATCTTGTAATGTACAAATGCATTGAGTGATGTGTACTGATGATTGGTCAAATTCTTCAGCTTCCTATGTGAACTGGGGGAAGAGCAGGATGTGTTATACTTGGGAGGATATCTGAGATCCAACTCCATTCATGTTGCCATTTCTAATTACCTTTATCTCGCCAATTGTGATTTTAAAGGTCCACTGAAGAGTAATTTAAAGAAACCTATTTAAATCATGCTTCATATTAAAAGTGAAAATCCGTTGTCAGCATCTTTTCTCAGGCAAGTAGTAACAATGAATTTTATACGACTGAAATTTCAAGTGGGAGGGAACTTAATTAGAATAACTGCCAATCTCTTCTATAAAGAAAAGAAAAACTATGGCCTGAGAGAATTAGGGAATGGGAATTTCTAGGTAGCAGTGTGTTTTTATGTGTAGCCCTTATTTTTTTTTTCTACCAAAGCCAGTGTTCTTTATCCAGAAACTAATTTTTCTTCATAGTCTTACAAGAATGTACTTTCTATTTTCTTAAACCTCACGTTTAAATTTAATCACAACCAATCTAGAAACTGGGCACTAGGAAGTAAAGGTCTTTGTAATTTTTCTGGTAGCAATAAGATTTTGGCTAATTAAAAAAATATATGTATATAAAATATATAAAAATATGTATATAAATATATAATATATTTAAAATACATATATTTTAAATTAGTCAATTATATATTTGTATTTATGTGCACAAACATCTGCATGTATATATACATATATCTATATATACCTATATTTATCTACATGTCTATTGTTTTTGGGTCATACCCGGTGGTATTCAGAGCTTATTTCTGGTTTTTTGCTCAAGGATCACTCCTTGAAGGATTTGGGAGACCATCCGGGGTGCCTGTCAACCACATGCAAGGCAGATGCCTAAATTCTTGTACTATCTCTCTCGTCCTTATTGTAATTTTTGAATTACTCATTTACTGACTAACCCAAATCCCAAGTGAAAATCTTTACATTTCCCATGATGATTTTATTTTGTATATCTGTTTTTTATTAAAACACCATGATTTACAAAGTTATTCATAATACAGTTGTTTCAGGCACTTAGTGTTCCAACACCACCAGTGAGACCTTCCTTCCAACAGTGTCCTCAGTTTCCCTCCCAATCCCAATCTGTCCCCATAGTCACATAAAATACTTACTTTTTATTGCTTACTCCAACAAAACTTAAAGAAATGACAAATAGAATGATTAGAAAATAAGTCAGTAAGAACCAGTTTGTGATAGCTAAATAATTTAAACCTAAGTAAATAAGAAAGTTAAAACCATAATACAATATAATAAAATGCCTAGTCTCATTAACACACACACACACACACACATTTCTCCCTACACTTTATTTAAGCACTTGGTTTACAAGGTTGTTCGTGATGATTTGTTACAGGAATTTGGTATTCCAGCATCAATCCCGCCACCATCACCTTCCCTTCATCATTGTCTCCAGTTTTCCCAACCATCCTTGCCACAGGGGAGGCCCACAATAATTTATTTTATAATTCTTGTTACCAATAAATTGCTAACGGAATGATCAAAAATATTTCCTTAGAAGAAAATTAATGTAAGTTGTTGTATCTCGTCATGGAGACTCTAAGTCTTTGTTTGAGGGATTACTAAAATGTTGTTATAAGTTAAGCCTTCAGTATTGTTTCATTAGCTGAATTGGTTGCCTTCTACTGTTAATGTCCTCCTACTCTGGTGTGCCACTACCGGATCATCGGTGTTGCAAAGTTTGAAGATACCACATGGCATGGCTATGAATGTGGCCTTGTGATCCAGAAAACCCAAAATTTTAAGCTGGATGGTAAAGCTGGAGTTAAATTTTTAACTAGGTAGGGTCAAAAAGAATTTTTAACTCTTTGGGGCTGTGTGGGTGGATGAATGTTTTCTCAATGGGGAAAAGAGAAAAAGACTTACTTTATTATTATTATTTTTATATAGGAGTACTGCTATTTATTCAATCATTAATTAAGCTAATTGAATTGAACTCCACATGCCCTTTTTTATTCAGAATGTTAATTTTATTTTATTATTATTTTTTCCCCTTTTTATTGATTCACCGTGAGATAGTAACAAAGCTTTCGTGTTTGAGCTTCGGTCATACAATCATCGAACACCCATTCCTCCACCAGTGCACATTTTCCACCATCAGAATCCCCAATCTCCCTCCACCCCCCATTCCAACCCTTCCCCTGCCTGTGTGGCAGATAATTTCCCCCATACTCTCTCTGCTTTGGTTACATTTGATATATTGACACCAGTCCCACCACCACTCAAACCTGCCGGAAAGGCAGTGCTAGGCAATTTGTTTTGTATTGCTCGTTATGGATAGAATAGAATGTTCAGGAAGTTCTGTGTCTGGTCTTTTCCGGTAGCTTTAGTTTATAGTCTGTGGGGCTCTTGGCCTTTGATGAGATTACATGGCGCTGGGGGAAGTTTGTGGGTGTGACTGCCAAGCTACTGGAAAACTGGGGACCTTTGGGGAGGAGTCCCAGTCCTGATGCAAGTGGGCTTGGTGTCACGGGTTCCTGTATAACTGGGTTTTCCTGCTGGTCTGCTGTTGGGTGAGATTCATCCCATCTTAGGTGAGCTTGTTCCCTCTTGGGTGAGGCTCATCCAAGTGTGTGGAGAGTGGCCTTGGGCATGGCAGTGGTTGGGTTCTGGAGGTTTTCGGCTGCCAGGGTTTTCCTTTAGACAGGGAGGGAAACTAAACCTGCCCCCCTCCAAGATTTCCCGGTGAAGACAGCCTGGGGTGGGGTCAGGACATTCTCTTCTGGGAGCTTTAGTATATTCTCTCTGGGTCTTGGCTGTTGATGAGATTACATGGCACCTGGGCAGTTTGTGGGTGTGACTGCCAAGCTACTGGAAAACTAGGGACCTGGGGGGAGGAGGCCCAGTCCTGATCCAAGCGGGCTTGGAGATCTTAGTCACGGGTTTTAGCGTATCTGGGTTTTCCTGCTGGTCCACTGTTGGGTGAGGTTCATCCCATCTTGAGGGAGGCTCGCACCCTCTTGGGTGAGGCTTGTCAGAACGTGTGTGGAGAATGGCCTTGGGCATTGCAGTGGTTGGGTTCTGGAGGTTTTCGGCTCTTTAGGTTCTTTTTGGGGTGGGGAGGGAAACTCAGACTGCCCTCCTTCAAGGTGCCCCGGTGAAGACAACCTGTACTTCTCATTGGGTTCTGGAAGCTGGTGGCTGCTGGGATTTTTAGGGGAAAGGCAGAGGGACGACGCCTGCCCCTGTTTGAGGCACCTTGGTGAAGTTGTCCTGGCTTAAAGTTTGGAGGCATCTCTGCAGTGAGCTGCTCAGTTTGGAGATTCTTCTGTGTGTCTCTGGATCCTTAAGGAGCTTAAGTAGCAGCTGGAGGCAGTTTGTGGGCATGACTTCCAGAGTCCCATAGTGACGGTGGAGAAAGGCATATTGAGAGGGACCAGCCCATCCCCTATCCCTTGAGGCCTGGAGTTCGTTGTCACTGAACCTGTGTACTTGCACTTCTCATTGGGTTCTGGAAGTTGGCGGCTGCCGGGGTTTTAGGGGACAGGCGGAGGGACAACGCCTGCCCCTGTCTGAGGCACCCCAGTGAAGTTGGCCTGGCTTAAAGTTCAGAGGCATCTCCGTAGTGAGCTGCTTGGTTCAGAGATCGCTTTATGTGTCTTTAAATCATGGCCCTTGTTTCCATCTTTTCCAGAGAAATAAACTATTGGCATATGCCCTGCAGGGTGTGCCTGCTCGCCCACATTGCTCCGCATCACCGGCCCTAACTGTGAGCCACTGGTCCTAACTGCCCTAACTGCTGTCTTTTGATCTCTTTCGAGACTTATGGGTCTCTGAAATAAGGTCAATAAATGAGCTTATATAGCTGAGCTGGAGGTGGTTTGTGGGTGTGGCTCCCACATACCTAACTTTTGACCATTTAATTTCTTGATAAACTTGGCCCGAAGTTGTTGGGGTCTGACCAAAGGCACAGCAGCAATTTTGGGGTATCTGGAAGTGTGAAGGCACCATCAGGCTGCTGTGATGCACTCGCCCTGCAGGTATAGGTTGACCTGCTGGTGGCACCATACCCCCAAAAGATTTACTTTAAATTCATTATCCACCCTGCAGACAATACATTGTTTACATCATAACATTACTATTTATTTATTGTTTTTTCCACACCCAGTGATCCTTGGGCTTACTCCTGGTTCAGAGCTCAGGAATCACTCCAGGTGGGCAGAGGGTGGTGGGGAATTGGTGGTATGTTATGCAAGCTCCCTACCCATGGTACTATGGCTTACACCCCTATACACATTATTCTTTGACAGTTACAATACAATATATGTTATAGTGGTGACTTTCATGTTGTTCTTAAAACCGTGTTCTTAAAAAAAAAATCTCATCTCCAGTTTGGAAGAGCTTAAGGGTAGCTCAGTTGAATTTTACCCAATGCAGGATACAGTGTAGTAAGTGGATTCCACACACACACACACACACACACACACACACACACACACAAACGGTCGGGGAGCTGGAGAGATAGCACAGTGGGTAGGGCATTTGCCTTGCACGTGGCCGACCCGGGTTCGGTTCCCAGCATCCCATATGGTCCCCTGAGCACAGCCAGGAGTAACTCCTGAGTGCAGAGCCAGGAGTAACCCCTGTGAACTGCCTGTTGTGACCCAAAAAACAAACAAACAAAAAAAGGGTATGTATTTTTTTGTATGTTTGAATTTTGGTCACCTGGTGGCACTCAGGTATTCTTCTGGCTGGTCTCGGTGGACCATATGTGGTGCTGAGGATTAAACCCAAGTTGGCCACATGCAATGCAAGGACCTTACCCACTCTACTAGCTCTCCAGTCCCCAAATTTATATATTGCAAGGGCACATTTAAATAACCTTGGACTGCTATTAGTTTTAAATTTCATCTGTGAAGTCAGAATGTTATAAAAATGAAATGAAATTAGATGCTAAAAAAACCTGAATTTTTTTTTAATTGAATCACTGTGAAATAGTTACAAAGCTTTCATGTTTGAGTTTTAGTCATACAATGATCAAATACCCATTCCTCGACCACTGCACATTTTCCACCACCAATGTCCCCAGTATTCCTCCCCAATCCCACTGCTCCGCCTGCCTCTGTGGCAGACGATTTCCCCCTTTCTCTCTACTTTTGGGCATTATGGTTTGCAGTATAGATGAGAAGCTGCCATGTTTGGTTCTTTATCTACTTTCAGCACACATCTCCCATCCCAAACGATCCCTCCAATCATCATTGACTTAGTTATCCCTTTTCTATTCCAGCTGCTTTCTCCCCCAGCTCAAACAAGGCAGGCTGCTAACCATGGAGTAATATACCTGGCCCTTGTCTTTACTGTCCTTAGGTATCAGTCTCATGTTATTTTATATTCCACAAATGAATGCAGTCATTCTATGTCTATCCCTCTCTTTCTGACTCATTTCATTTAGCATGATAGTCTCCATGACCATCCACTTATAAGCAAATTTCATGACTTCATCTTTTCTAACACCTGCATAGTATTCTATTGTGTAGATGTACCATAGTTTCTTTAACCAACCTGTTCTTGGGCACTTAGGTTGTTTGCAGATTCTGGCTATTGTGAACAGTGCTGCAGTGAGCGTACAGGTGCAGGTGTCACTTCTACTGTGCTTTTTTGCATCCTTGGGATATATTCCAGGAGTGGTATTGAGGGGTTATATGGAAGCTCAATTTCTAGTTTTTGAAGAAATGCCCATTTTTTTTCCAAAAAAGGCCGGACAAGTCCGCATTCCCACCAACAGTGAAAGAGAGTCCCTTTCTTCCCACATCTGCGCCAGCACTGGTTGGTCTTGTTCTTTTGGATATGTGCCAGTCTCTGTGGTGTGAGATATCTCATTGTTGTTTTGATTTGCATTTCCCTGATAATTAGCGACGTACAACATATTTTCATGTGCCTTTTGGCCATTTGTATTTCTTTTGAGGAAGCTTCAGTTCATTTATTCTCCCGATTTTTGATGGAGTTGGAGGTTTTTTTCTTGTACAATTCTACTGATGTCTTGTATATCCTGGATATTAACCCCTTATCGTGTGGGTGTTGGGTAAATATTCTTTCCCATTCCGTGGGCTCTCTCTGTATTTAGTCATTGAAAAACTGAATGTTAAGAGTGTGACTTACTTATTTTTTCTGATGGTTTGCTGTCAGTCCAGCAGAACACATTCATTTTGATTATACACTGTCACTTATCATTCCTTGTGGATACATATAATATATAAATATATTTCTGGGAGGGCAGGGAGCACCCTGGAGTACCCCCTGGCAGCTCTCAGGGGTTACTTCAGGCTCTGCATTCAGGAATTACTCCTGGTGGTTCACAGGGGACCATATGGGTTGCTGGGGATTGAACCCAGGTCAACTGTGTGCTAGGCAAGTGCCCTACCCATTGTACTATCACTCCAACTCCACCTCCCCTGTTTCTTGTGAATATTATTTTAACCTTAGAATGGTTTGAAGGCCTCTTCCTTTTTTACTTACAATAATCAAGTTTGCATAATTTTCATGCTGTGAGTTTGTTTTTTTTCCCTTCCTTTCCCAGGCAGATTGTTTTTAATTGCCAGCATATTTACTGTAATTCATAAAATCTTGACTGTTTCCTACTTTGGGAGCATATCAAAGAATGTAGACAATGTTTAATATAGCTACAGAGAAGAAAAAGCATAAAAGTGATGAGTTAGCATCTGGGGAATCAATTTGAATTGTAATTTTACACTGCTGTCAGTTTGTTAAAGAAGATGGTATAAGCCTTGGGGATGGACTGAGTTCTCCAGTAGCGCTGAACTGAAGAAGAGAATTGCTGACTTCCAAGGATGCTCTCTGTCTAGATACTAAGCTTAGGAAAGAGCCTGAGAAGAAAATGTCATTGTTCCATTCTACCATGTGTGCACTTGTTTGCTTGGCGGTTACGTGTTTGAATGGCCAAGCAGTGTGGCAAACAGCACGGAGGGTATGACGGCTACCCACAGCGGGCTGCATTCCTGGGGCTTCCATTCTAGTGGTCAAGAGATAGTATTCAGTAGTGATTAATATAGCCAAGAACTGTGAGGGCTAGCAGGCATTTTCCTGATTCCACTATTTTATCACATACCTGTAAAGTCTTCCTTTTGACTTGGTTCAGTACCCCACCTTTCACTGCAGTCTTTTAACTTAGTCACTTGAAATTCATCTTTGACTTCTTTCTTATTTCACATTTCCAATCAATCGTGAAGTTGAGCCATATATCTCTTCACCATTTCTTTCACTCCGTTGGTTTCTGGCCCTCATCTGTGTCTAACTTATTACAGTTAGACTAATTGGCATTGTGACCTCCTATCTTCTGTAAATCCATCAGCTGTAAAACTACCAGTACAAGGTCATATGTACTAACAATGAAACTGCTTACATCCTTACTGGGATTATTTATTGCTGAAGCATAAGCTCCTAACTCTTCCACATGGCAC
Organism: Sorex fumeus; assembly: GCF_029834395.1. Classification (NCBI taxonomy): domain Eukaryota; kingdom Metazoa; phylum Chordata; class Mammalia; order Eulipotyphla; family Soricidae; genus Sorex; species Sorex fumeus. Next base: position 596,212 of record NW_026606179.1, on the reverse strand, counting down.
AGAACCTTCTCTGCACTCTGCCTGGATGTCGCTTCCTGGTTTCCATTCCCCACCTATATTTACTGTTGTGACAGTACTGAAGGTTCAAACTTCTCTCCCCACTTGCTTCTCACATACTTCCTACTTGTAGTTTTCGTTTGCCAGGTCTTTTCTCCCTGGTCCCATCTTACCCGAAGCAAATTTTTTGTTTTGTTTTGGGGCCATCCCCAGCAATGCTCAAAGCCTACTCCTGGCTCTGCACTTAGGAATTACTCCTGGTGATGCTGCGGAACCACCTGTGGTGCCAGGGACTGACTTAGGTTGGCCATGTGTAAAGTAAATGCCCTCTCCACTGTGCTATTGCTCGGACTCTTACTGAAGTATTTTTTCCTTATCCTGTAAAACTGATCTCAGTCTTCCTACTGCCACCCAATTTCCCTAGACTGGCCGAGGAAATGCTCCATTGTTTCCTGTCTCATCTCATTCTCCTTACTGTTTTAGAACACTCTGGTTTTGTGTCCATGGTGCCATTAAATTCTGGAGGCCTGGAGGCAGGAGTGAGTCTGTAATCTTAATCTCCCTACACTCATCAAGTACCTGTGAAATTCAGGATATTTAACAGCTTGGAAATAATTGATTTTGGAACAGACAAAACTCAGTAAATCTCAGATTTTGTTCAAAAAAATCCTAAATAATGGACAGTGTAAAGAATGAACCATCACCATTTATAATCATTGGGACTATATAAATGAGATATTATTCAAAACAGTCATTGAAACCTTAGTAGTAGAGATACTGTTCTACAGTCAATTTTTGTGTTGGGGGGTTTAAATCATCTTTCTCCTGGCTCTATTCCTCTGCCAGTTCTCCATGGATGAGTCTGTTCTGTTCTAACTGATAAAAACCTGCTTGACAGCCCTCCCTCCCTCCCTGTCTCCTCCTCCTCTCTCTCTTTCTCTCTCTCTCTCTTTCTTTTTTTCTCTCTCCCCTAAAAAAGTGCTGCAAACTCAAGCTTTTAAAAAAAAATTTGTAAGGTAGTTCACAATATTTGATTACATTTAAGATTCAGACACCAGTCTCTACAATTATATTTTTTCCCTCCACCCATATTTGGGATGTTTCCTTCCCAAGTCCCAATCCCTGTCCCAACTGAAATAATATATTTTGTATTTTTTGTTATGAAAAACAGCTGAGAAGACTACAAAAAAGTTTCCATAGAGGAAATTACTGTGAAGATTGCTCTATTTTGGCAGGGGCCATTAAGACCTTCTTTAGGATATCACAAACTTGTTGTTAAAGGTTGAGTGATGTGAACTTCCATATATACATCTGAAAATATTTTTAAAAAAAAGAAAATATAAATATATACCAATCCCTCTATAATTGGTTGCCTGCTATTTGATCCCCATCAAATATGGTGTGGTACTCTTGGAGAATGGGTAGGGAGTGTCTTATGATGTGTTGTGCGGCCACAAATTCTGCTACGCGGTCTAGGAATAGGTTCACTCATGAGTGATGCTCAGACTGAGGGTGTGGGGAGCAGTCTTGAGCATGATGGATTTTGGGTAGTGGATTTTTTCGGCTGCTGGGGCTGGGTCCTTTGGGATGGGGAGGGCTCTTACCCGTCCTCCTCTGGGCTGCCCTGAGTGAAACAGTCTGATGCGGGGTTTGGTAACATGGCTATGGTGGGCATCATGTTGCTCCCTTCTGGGAGAAAAAAGGTGTTCGATCTGGATGGCGGCTGATGACAAGGCTGGCAAGAGGTGGCTTATGGGCGTGACCTCTGGATCACTGGAGATAGGGGAAAACAGCAAAGGATCTCTGCTCCCGGTCCCATTGAACCCAAAGTCCTGAGTCACCAAGTTCTGCTCGTACCTGGGGCAAACTCAAGCAGTGCTGTCTGCTGATCTTTTCAGTCCCTGTCTGAGTAAGTGGCACTGTGGTCAGCTGAGTTACTGAAACCAGACTCCCTTACTGAGGACCTTAGCCTTCGCACCTGTAGCCTGAGGATTCTAGCTTCTATCTAGATCTGTTCATTTTGCTCTGTGTCCTCTGCTACTATCCTGTTCTAAATTACCATTATTCTTTTTCCTATAGGTGTCTCTATTTTTTGGTATTTAAAAAAATATTTTTGGCCACACCTTATGCTTCAGGGGTTACTTCCAATTCTATGCTCATGGGTAATTTTTTTTTTAACTTTATTTTTTTTCCCTTTATTGTATTTTATTTTTTTTTAAAGTTGTAGATTTACAATTTTTTGTGTTTTGGTTTCAATTATACAATGATCAGATACCCATCCCTCCACCAGTGCCCATTTTCCACCACCATGGATAATATCCCTCCCACCCCCATCCCCCCATCCCCCCTGTCTCTGTGGCAGGGCAATCCCCTGTGTTCTCTCTCTCCTTTTGGGTGTTGTGGTCTGCAAAAGAGGCATTGAGTGGCAAACATGTTCAGTCCATAGTCTACTTTCGACATGCATCTCCCCTCCTGGGAGGATCCTCCAAACATCCTTTATTTGGTGCTCCTTTCTCTATCAGAACTGCCCTTTCCTCTAGGATACCCGGCTGGCCTCTAAGTTATGGAGTAATCCTCCTGGTGCTGATCTCAGCTATTCTTGGGTATTAATCTCATACTTTGTTACTTTATATCCCCCAGATGAATGCAATCTTTCTATGTCTATCCCTCTCTTTCTGACTCATTTCGCTTAGCATGATACTTTCCATATTGTACCACTTGTATGTAAATTTCATGACTTCATCTTTTCTAAGAGCTACATAGTACTCCATTGTGTAGATGTACCAAAGTTTCTTTAACCAGTCATCTGTTCTTGGGCACTCAGGTTTCTTCCAGTTTCTGGCTATTGTAAAGAGTGCTGCAATGAACAAACAAGTGCAGATGTCACTTCGACTATACATTTTTGCCTCTCTGGGATATATTCCCAGGAGTGGTATTGCTGGGTCAAATGGGAGCTCAATTTCTAATTTTTTGAGAATCGTCCATACTGTTTTCCAGAAGGGCTGAACCAGTGGACATTCCCACCAACAGTGAAGGAGTGTCCCTTTCTCGCCACATCCACGCCAGCATCAGTTGCTTTTGTTCTTTTGAATGTGGGCTAGTCTCTGAGGTGTGAGATGGTATCTCATTGTGGTTTTGATCTGCATCTCCCTGATGATTAATGATGTAGAGCATTTTCTCATGTGCTTTTTTGCCATTCGGATTTCTTCTTTGAGAAAGTTTCTGTTCATTTCATTGCCCCATTTTTGGATGGGGTTGGATGTTTTCTTCTTGTGGAGTTTAACCAGTATTTTGTATATCCTGGATATCAACCCCTTGTCAGATGTGTATTCGGTGAATATCCTTTCCCATTCTGTAGACTGTCTTTGTATTTTGGTCACTGTTTCTTTGGAGGTGCAGAAGCTTCTTAGTTTAAGATAGTCCCATTTATCTATCTCTGTTTTCACTTGCTCGGCCAGTGGCGTGGCATCTTTGAAGATACCATTAGCTTCAATGTCATGGAGGGTTTTGCCAATTTTATCTTCAATGTACCTTATGGTTTCTGGTCTGATGTTGAGGTCTTTAATCCATTTTGATCTTACTTTTGTACATGGTGTTAGGCAGAGTTCTGAGCCTATTTTTTTGCATGTAGCCGTCCAGTGATGCCAACACAATTTATTAAAGAGGCTTTCCTTACTCCACTTCACATTACTTGCACCTTTATCAAAGATTAGATGAGCATATGATTGAGGAAAGATGTCAGTGTATTCAACCCTGTTCCATTGGTCTGCAGTTCTGCCTTTGTTCCAGTACCATGCTGTTTTAATTATTACTGCTTTGTAGTACAGTTTGAAGTTCGGGAGGTTGATTCCTCCCATTTTCTTTTTCCCAAGAATTGCTTTAGCTATTCGTGGGGGCTTATTGTTCCATATAAATTTCAGGAGTGTTTGCTCCATTTCTTTGAAGAATGTCATGGGTATCCTTATAGGGATTGCATTGAATTTATACAATGCTTTTGGTAGTATTGCCATTTTGACAATGTTAAGTCTCCCGACCCAGCTCATGGGTAATTTTTGGTGGTGCTCAGGGGACCACCTACTGCCAGGGATCAAACTCAGGCCACTTGCATGCAAAGCCTGTTTGGCATCCTTTGAGCCACTGAGCTCTCCCTGTCCCCAGTGGTTTTCTGGGGATGTTCCTCATTCTGCACTCAGGAGTGACCCCTAGTGGTGCTTGGGAGACTGTTCAGTACCAGAGATTGAACTCTGGACCAGTGCATACAAGGCAAGTGTCTTCCTTTCTCTACTATTTTTCTGTCCTGGAATGTGTTTGTCCTTGTAGCTTTCAGTCTGTAGTGAGAGTGATGTTTCTAAAACATGCAGTGTCCTCAACGTAAGTTTATAAAGTTCAGCTGTTGTTAGGGATAAAAATACTCTAGATTTATTTTTTTTAAATATGGCTTGCAAGATGGTTGTCAGTTATTAGCTTTTTGTTCACTGAAATGTACCATCTTGTTTTCTTCCCTTTAATAACTGTTCTTTCATTCAGAGTATTCTCTCACCTTTCTTAATCTGGTTAATATTAGTTATCCTTCAAAGCTGTTAAATTGCATTTGTTTTTGGGGGGAGAACTTACCTGTCACCCAAGCTTCATTTTGTGCAGATTCTTGTGTCATCAACATAGCACCTGTTCTTTGTTTCTGTTTGAGAGTTGGTGTCATAAGGATCACATTGTCTATGTCCTGTAATGTAACCCCAGTGTCTGCTGGGGAGTGTGGATCAGGGCTCAGAGTCAGTGGTTTTTATCAGCTTACTAACACTTAGCCATTTAGCTCTTATTGCTTATCCTTTTGAAATTCATTTCCCAGAAAAACTTTGTGGATGAAAGTTTATAGTAGAAACCCAACTGAAAATATTTTCCCTTTTTTTCAAGGAGAAAGGGATGCATTGCCAGAAAATTGACTCTTAGCATGTTTAGTTTATCATGTAACTCTTTGATCTAGTCCCCTGGGCCTTATCCAGCTGAAAAATAAAGGTATTGGGAGTTACTGTATTAAGATGATTACCATTTGACCTTGTCCAGTATGTCCATATATGCATCTATGTTTAAAATGCATTTTCTCGAGATGAAATGGAAATGTTTCTTTTGGTTAAGATCTAGGGCTACAGGAGGCTGGAGAGATAGTATAGCAGGTAGGTGCTTGCCTTGCTCATGGCTGACCTGGGTTCAATCCTTGGCATCCCATATTGTTCCCTGAACACAGCCTGAAGTAATTCCTGAGATCAGAGCCAGGAGTAACTCCTGAGCATCGCCATAACAAAAAGGATCTTGGATTACCAAGTAAGACTTAAGTGAATTCAAATCCTAGCTACATTTTGTTTTCCTTTGACCTTCACCCTGACCAATAACTTGTTGGATTCTCAGTTTCGATCCATGTTAAATAATAGTAGTATTAATAGTATCCTCTACCTATGGAGGGAGGATTCTGCGAGTAATTGATGAAGAGCCTTTAGGGCAGTACTTGTGTCACATATGAAGAACTCAGAAAGTTATCTGTGTTCCTTAGAAGTTTTAAGAGATTTCCATATTTCACTTGAAAGAAAAAAGTATTTAAGGTTAAAAATATGTCAGCTAGAAAGTGCAATTTATCAAAACAATTTCTTGAAGTTCTTATTAACTAAACTATAAATGAGTGTTTCATCATAAGTTATACATTCTGTCATTCCCCCCTCCCAAAACCAATTTATAGCTTCAAGTGCAAGTAGCATAATTCAGCATAATTTCTGAATAAGTGTCCTCCAGAAGTATATTTGAGTGTAGTAGTTACTTTTTTTTATTAGACCCCTCTCCAGCAACTATAGTTCTCAGGAGCTCAGGGGCCCCACCAGTGCTTCTTGGTCAGCTTGAGCAGTGTGTTAATGCCAGGTCCTAAGGATGTGGTGGTGCTGGTCCTTATAGTGTCAGGGGTTACTTGAGCCACCCCAGCAATGCTTGGAACCTCCAGGACTGCACTTGGAGGTATTTGGGGGCCTCTTAGGGCTGTGCCCAGGTGATGCTTGGTGCTGGGGGAATGACTTCAACTATGTGGTACAGGTGATAGAACCTGGGTCAGACACATGCTATGCATGTGCCCTAACTATCGTACTTTCTCTAGGTCCCTGTTCTTCAGTTTAAAACTGAGAAAGTAATCTGCAGGAGAAGTAACTGTCTCATCCTTACAAAAAGACTGCTTTTATCTTTTTCTCTGTTTTTAGAGAATGGAATTAAGATTAATTAGCTAAATAATGTGCGCCCAGGTAGAAAATGAGTATACATGCTAAGAAAAGACTGTATATGCGTGCTTACTCATTTGGTAGATATACTGTCTCTGAATTTCTTACTGCTGTTTTTCTCGCTGGTGGGGTTTAAAGTGTCTTTCTTTTATTGTAACCAGACCAAAATTCAAGCTGCTTGCTGACACACTTGCTAGGTTGTAAGTTTCCAGGTCTTCTCCATCACTTACCTCTGTGACTGAATGGGATGGACTGCATCTGGGGCAGGTATTCCACATAATTTGCATTTCAAGGATCAACTATGTCCCTTAGTGCAGTGTTACCTCCATTTCCTTTGGTGATTGTCATCCACAAAGGAAGTTAATGTAGTGCTCAGTTTTTTCTTGAAGTATGCTTTGAATTAACAATCTCTTTTTAGTGCAAATGTGGTGACTTACGATAACATTTTCAACAATGAGAACCAGCACATCTTGGTAACATTCCATTTTTCCACTCCCCGACCAGAGCTGACTTTTTCGAAGATGAGGCGGTTGAACAGGTTTTGAAGTATAATCCATGGTGGACTGATATATATTCGAAAATGGTAGCCTCTTTGGGAAAGAATCAAGAAAATCACGATGCAATAGGTAAGAAATTCAGTCACACTCATTTGTTTACTGTCTTCCATGTTACAAAGCATTCAGTTGTAATTGCCTCACAGAACAAAGATACTATTTTAGTTTGCTAGTTTTGGAAATGGGATCTTACCCCAACTGGAAAATGCCTCTTAATAATTAGATCAGGGAGATAGTACAGTAAGACTTATCTGAGGCCAGCAGGCAGGGCACTTACTTGCATACGACTGACTGGGGTTCTATCCCCAGCACCACATATGGTTCCCAGAACACTGCCAGGAGTGATTTCTGAGCAAAGAGCCAGGAGTAAGCCTTAAGCACTGCCAGATGTGGCCAAAAACAAAACAGTGGAAAATAAAAAGTAAAATATTTTGAAGTCAATCTAAGGACATGTACACCAGGACATTTGAAGTTTTTGAATAGAGTTTGAGACGTGAATATTCCTCTGTGGTAAATGCACTTGGGTTTTAATAATGGTGAGAAACACTCAGTTTTCATTCAGTTTATTGAATGGCTTATATGTCCTTCCCCCCATTTTTTTCACAAGTGGCTCTATGAGGAAGCAGGAGTAACTGTCCCTTGCAGATTATAGGTGGACCTGAGTTTTACCAGTGAAAGCTAGGGAGGTGGGGGTATGTGTTCAACAGATCCATAGGAGACACTATATCAGCCTTAGTACTTAGCCTAATGTTTTTCACATAGAGCCCTTTCTTAACGGTTCTCTCATTACCACCTGTTTTAAGTGGACAGTATGCTTGAAGCCTGTAAATTAGAATGACACCTTCATAACATAAATCAGCATTTAGGTGTTTTCTACCAGGTGGAACAATTGCTGCTATAATCTTTTAGAAATTTTCCTCTACTGCACCACAGAAACTCACTTATAAATGACAGTATGTTGTTGGTGTTTGATTTTAGTCCTTTCAGGAATGTCCCACTCTACAGATAGATTTTAGGCTACTGAATGACTAATACAGTTTATATGGGTTAATTGTGCATGCTCTGTAGATCTGCTCAAAAAATTTGCTTAAACTTAAATCATCAATTCTCCTTTTGAGTTTCCCCAATTTTAGTGTTGCATTTTGATGAGGGGAAGAGGAAGAAATTTGTGGTTGTGAAGTTAAGTTTTCTGTCCACAAGGGTGAGCTAGTTGCCTAAAAATCAGAGAAGGCTTTCCTTGTGATTCTTAGCATAACTTTGAATTAGTGCTTGGTATATAATTTTAGCAGGAGATGAAACAAGTCTATCCGTTTAACCTCTAACCTGGTTGACCTTTCATCTTCAACTGATCTGTGGTGAGTAGCCTAATTGAGGCATTAGGGATAATTGTGACTGCTAACACAATAACAACAAAAGTCTCCAATGGAGACGTTACTGGGCCCGCTCGAGCAGATCGATGAACAACGGGAGGACAGTTGTATTTTTGTTGTTATAAATGAACACAGTGATTCCTTCTAAAGATCATTGTTTAAAATAGCAAGGGCTTGTGATCTCATGGAGAACTTGAAGTCTGTGTTGTGCAGCAAGTGCCTCTTCTAAATGTGTCGAGGATAGAGTAAGTATAGGATCGAGAGTAAACATGGGACTGGAATTGAAAGTTTTGCTCCTCGCTAGGCTGACTGTGATCTTGCAGTCTCTAGGGTTGCTTTGGAAATCTTATATCTACCTCATCAAGCTGTCTGTGGGACTGAATGAGACAGTATATTTATTTATTTATTTGTTTATTTAATTTTTATTAGTGAAACACCATGAGGTACAGTTGTAGACTTACAAATTTTTGTGCTTGGGTTTCAATTATACAATGATCAAATACCTATCCCTCCACCAGTGCCCATTTCTCACCACCACAGATCCCAGTATCCCTCCCACCCACCCCCACCGCACCCTGCCTCTGTGGTAGGGCGTTCCCTTTTGTTCTCTCTCTCCTTTGGTGTGTTGTGGTTTGCAAAAGAGGCATTGAGTGGCAATCATGTTTGGTCTCTAGTCTACTTTCAGCATGCTTCTCCCATCCTGGGAGGATCCTCCCAACACCCCTTATTTGGTGCCCCCTTCTCTATCTGAGCTCCCTTTTCCCCTAGCATGTGTGGCTGGCCTCCAAGCCATGGAGCAAACTTCCTGGTACTAATCTCGGCCACTCTTGAGTGTTAGTCTCCTATTTTGTTACTTTATGTTCCCCAGATGAATGCAATCTTTCTATGAGACAGTATATTTAAAACCCTTTTCATGCTGTAGAAATTTTTATTAGAGGGCAAGATCAAAGGTGGTGGAGGACACATGCCATAACCATACTGCCAGACCCTTGCACCAGGCTGTTTCACTCAGGGTGCCCTGGAGGGGGACGGGTGAGACCCCTCCCCAGCAGCCGAAAACCTGCAGCATTCAACCGCTGCCATGATCACAGTGGCTCTCCACATGCTCAGGCCTAGCATCACCCATGAGTGAACCTATTCCTGGACCACGCAGCTGCATTTGTGGCCGTGTGAAAACTCATACTGCACGCCACCCATACTACAAGAGCATTGCACCACATTTGATGGAGTTTAAAGTAGAAGGCAACCAATCTTAGAGGGAAATACACACACACACACACACACACACACACACACGCACACAAGGCTCAACCTTTAACAATATGTTAGTGATCTCTTATAGAAGGGTGTAATGGCCCCTGGGTAAAATACAACAATCTTCACACTCTTTCCTCTTAATCACTTAACTTAATCACTTAACTTTCCGTTAGTCGTGGATTTGCTCAAGCGGGTGCCAGTAACATCTCCATTCATCCCTGTCGCGTGCCAGTGTAGCCCAATGGCATCTGTTCGCTTTGGGAACATGAAGAGCCTCAAACTGATCGTTCATGGTCTTGATGAAGAAGTCTGACCATCTGGTAGGTGGGCGGCCACGCGGTCTTTTGACATCCCGTGGGATCCAGTCGGTAACAGCTCTAGTCCAGCAGTCGTCTTTAAATCTCATTACGTGACCAGCCCATCTGATTTTTGACACCTTGACAAACGAGACAGCGTCCCTGATTCTTGATCGTCGACGGATGTCGGAACTCCGGATTCTTTCTCTCATTTGAGTGAGACGTGATATTCCAAGCATAGCTCTTTCAATTCCTCTTTGGGAGACCCAATAGCGTTCTCATCCTGTTTGCTTAGGGCCCAGGTCTCTGAGGCATATGCTAATGCAGGAAGAACAGTGGAATCAAAGAGATGTGCCCGGAGCCGGAGGTTCTTCGTCCTCTTAGCTAATTCTTCGACGTTCTTGAAGGCGTTCCAAGCCCCTCTCTTCCTCCTGCGCAGCTCGGGTGCCAGGTCATTTGTCATGTTGACTTCTCGACCTAGGTACACATAGCTGTTGCATTCGGAGATGGTCGTTCCATTGAGAGTGAATGGGGCATCAGGAACAAGGCTGTTTCTCATAAACATTGTCTTCGTAAGATTCATCTGTCGTCCTACCTTTCCACACTCACAGTCAAAGTCGGCCAGCATTTGTGCCGCTTGGCTGATGTTTGGTGTTATTAGAACGATGTCATCAGCAAAGCGGAGGTGGTGTAGTTGCCGACCATCTATCTTCACTCCCATTCCTTCCCATTCCAGTCGTTGCATGATGTTCTCGAGGGTGGCACTGAAGAGTTTCGGTGAAATGGTATCACCCTGCCGAACCCCTCTCTTGACATCAATGATTACTTCTTTGTAGAATGGTGAGATCCTGGTAGTGAATCCGCAATACAGCTCATGGAGGATCTTGATGTATTGAGCTCTTTCCTCTAAGGAAAATATTTTGTAACATTTTCAGCGGTTTTTCATAACAAACAATACAAAATAAATGATTTTGATTCTGAAAGAAAAAAACAAAACAAAAACAAAGACGGTGGAGTTAGGGATGGAATGGCTTCTTTGTCAAATGATCATTTTTGTACTTTTTTTTTTTTTAAAGCTTTAAGGGTATTTTGTTAACTGGATTTCCCTCCCCCTATCCCCACTGTCCTTATTTTCTTACTCAAATACTTGCATTACCCATATTTAGAGAAATAAAGTGAAGTATCTTGAACCAGAATAAAAGAAATAAACCTGAAAGTTCTCTGTCTGGGAGCATGTGCTGCTTCAGCATCCTTTTCCTTCCTTTTCCTCTCTGTGCTTCTCTACTCTCCAGATCTTTTTTCCCCCTCTGTGTCATTGCAGGGGGTGCTGCCTCTTTCAGACTTTCTCATCAGCTGTTGCCAGGCACAATTAGTAGTGCAAATGTGAGGATTTGGGGGGTCATGCTGGCATCTTTGATTCATCCTTATAAAGTAGCAAGTTGACTGGATTTGAATTCCAAGGTAAGCCTTTGGCTTTGAACTCTGGTCCCTATTCTTCTTTGTCTTGGTGAACTTTGCTCCCTATCTTTGTCTTGGTTATGATCGTTGGTTTTGACCCAAGCCTCGGGTGACAGCAGTTACATCTTCTGTTTTGTAAGGGTCCTACTCTTTCTTCTCAAAGGTTGATTTTATATATATTGATTTTATATTTATTTATTTTTCATATACACAGACACACACACACAAACACACAAGGCTTGGGAATATTCGGGAATGTGTGATGCTACACAATCCAACTAAACTCAGAATGACAAGGATGGACTTTCATTGCCCAGGTTGTCTCTCAGTGGTTAATCTCGGCCTGAGAATCTTGGCAACTGAAGTTGTGTTACAACACCCAGTAACATTCCTCGTCAGCCATTTTCCAAGCAGGGATATCTATGGGCTGCAATGAATGCTTCAGTGTCTGTGGAGCTAATTGTCAGTATGGGCTATGAAAATTGTGGTGCTATGGGGCTGCCCATTCCAGTCAAGGATTTGAATGCAGTGCATTTTCCTTGGTTCCCGCCATCTGTTTCCAAAAAGAATAGTGGACAGTGTAATACACTTGCATTCCCTTAAGGGGGAGCCAGGTTGTGTGTAGTTTAATAATTGACCTCCCCTTCCTGGAAGATCCTGTTGCTGGAAGATAGGGGTGCTTGTTTAGGAGGGAGATTTTGAGAAGTGGAGTTCGAAAGACTTAAAACAGAATTTGAAAACGTGCTAAGGTCAGTTTGTGTCTTGGAAGAATCCTTTTAGGAAGTGGCCCTGGGACATCTGCTCCAGTGGCGGGGCACCCATTTCTTCCTCCAGTGAATTGAGCTTTCAGCTGGCTTTTGTTTGACTATAGATTATTTATAGAAGTATAATTAACGAAAATGTTGTGAACTCTATAACAAAGCTGCTTTGTAGCATTGCTAAGTCATACAAATGCATGACAAATGTTACTTGTTGGCAATCATCCAAGGATTGTTGGCACTGTGTCTGTCGTTATTTCCAGTACCGCTGCTTGGTTAGACCTGATTGTATATAACTCCCCGCCCCCAGGTCCCCCTTTGAGTGAGATGATTTACGGCTCTAATAAAAAAGCCTTAGGGATCGCGGACTTTTAGTTTCTTGAGTGGTTTCCTGGTTCGTTGTTATTGTTATTGATCACTTCTGGTTTCTTTGCTTGAATTTCAGAATTTAAATACATACATGTATTATTAATAAACTCAGTAGGGCAAAACAGAATGGAAAAACAGTCTAAAAGAGGTTTAAAATATTGTTTTTTCAAATTGAATCTCCAAAAATGTTTTAAGGGAAGACTTAGGGCACTCAGCACCCATGAATGTATCAGTGTTTTCAAGTAGACCTTCCTTAGGGGCTTGGTGTGAAATATGACCTATGACCTCTGGCCCTCCACTTACTGCAGAGGATGCACTCTTAGGACTATGGCCCCCAGGTCAGTCTTCACAAATCTTTAAACACAGACAAGTTTGGTTGCTTAAGAATAAAGGAGTAAACATGTGAGTTGATGTTGTTAATGGTTCTGGGTATGGTTTCTCTGTGATGCTGAATTGTGTGATATTTATTAGTCAACTTGGGTATAAAAGCTTTTCTCTAGTGAGAAATATAATTGTGAACACCTGGCACTTTCCTATTAGCTAAATTAATGAACATCTCAAAAATTGTACCTAAGGGAATATTATCTCAAACCTTTTTCATAAATATTAGGAGTCTTCAAACACTTTCTCAACTCCAGTGCAGTGTGCCTGATTCTTGATGCACTTCATTCGCTGAGCGTGGTTCTTCATACAGTTTCCATCAGTCAAATTGTTTAACATGATTGAGACCTTATATTTAAATTAAGGGATCTTCAGGTTAACCTTCCCATGGGACCATCCACAGCTAGTTTATCTTGTTAATTGTGTTATTAAACATTAATCTTCTTTTGGGAGAGAGGGTACATATCCAGTGGTGCGCAGGGCTTACTCCTGGCTTTGTGTTCAGGACTTACTCCTGGCTCTGTGCTCAGGGAACCATATTGGGTGCTGGGTATTTGAACTCAGGTTGGCCATGTGCAAGGTAAACACCTTACTTGCTGTACTATCACTTTGTCCCCAAATGTTTTTCTTTTAAAATTAGTTATTTCCCTTTCTCTTCTCTTTAAAATGTTTTTGATTGTTGTTGCAGTGGTGGGGGTTGTGGTGTACATACGTATTTGGTTATAGTGCTGTGATCGCACTGCCAAGATTTTTGAATTGACTTCAGTATGTGAGGATGTTGAGATTTAACTCATAGCCTCATGTGTATAAGGCAGGAACACTACTGCTGAGCTATCCTGGTTCTCTAAATGATCATCTTTCTTTACTTTTTTTTTTTTTTTAATTTTGAGGCCATAACCGGTGCTACTCAGAGCTTATTTTTGGCTCTGCGCTCAAGAATCTCTCCTGGAGGTACTTGTGGGACCAAATGGAATGCTGTGGATTGAACCCTGGTTGACTGCTTGCAATGCAAGGGCCCTACCCATTGTTCTGTCTCTCCAACCCCGCCCAGTGTTCATCTTTAAGAGACTGTTTTGCCTCAGGGCCAGAGAGGAGATAGTATAGGAATTAAGGTGCTTGCCCCTGAGCGTAACCAAAACCCCTTTCCACCCCCACCACGTTTGACATGCCATCTACATACATTATTTATTTTCACTATATACCCATTTCTTTATGTTACTCGCCAGAAAGTTACTCATTTAAAATTTTTTTAAAAGTAAAGCAAGAAAGTTTTATTAGAAGTTTCTTTCCATTTGTCTTCTCATGTTTTATTTAATTTTTTTTTCGATTTTTATTTAGGCCCTGAGATTTACCAGTACTCACCTCCACCAATATCTCAGGGACCCCTGCCTTTCATTCACCCTCTAGGCAGATTCCGTTCTATACTCTGATTCTCAGGGTCTGTTACCACGGGCCATTTTTTATTCCCTTACTGTGTATCCTTTGATTTCAGTCTGCATTTGTCTTTCTCCCTCTCACTGACTCCACTCATCACGATATCATCTAGTTCCATCCAGGTTGCATCAGATTTCATGATTTCATCTTTTTCTTATAGCAGAGGAGTATTTCATTGTGTCCATAAGCCAGTTTCCTTAGCCTCTCATCTGTTCTTTTGTTCTTGATCGGTGTCCAGAACATTCTGAATAATACTGCAGTAAACCGAAAAGTGCAAATATCTTTTTTTTGGGTGGGTGGGCAGCACATCTGGTGGTGCTCAGGGAACATTCCTGACTGTGCTCAGGAGTGACATGTGGCAGTGGTACTGGGTATCCAAATCAGGGTTACCATTCTCTCTCCAACCCCAAATGTCTTTTGGAAATAGTGTTTTTGGGTCCTTAGGGTGGATACCAAGAAGTGAAATTGCTGGAACATACAGAAGTTCAGATCTTAGTGTTTTAAGACATTTCTTTATCCAGAGTCTATACCAGAGAACATTTCCATCAACAGTGGATACGGCTTGCTTTATCCCCACATCCCAACTGGCGCTAGTTGTCTCTACTCTTCTTGATGTATTTTCTAGTTTTTAAAGGGAGGATTTCTGATGTGATTGAAAAAGTAATTAGTATATTACAAAATCTTTCTTTGGTATATTTTAATTGATAAAGGAATATTATTAATATTCAAATTAGAATACTTAAGATTTGGGGCTGGAGAGATAGTTCAGCAGGTAGGATGCTGGCCTTACATGTGGCCGACCTGGGTTCATTCCCAGGCATCCAATATGATCCCTCACGAAGAGTGATCCCTGAGTGCAGGGCCAGGGGAAGCCCCGAGCACCATTGGGTGGGACCTCCAAACAAACAATCAGAAGAATATTTAAGATCTCTTTCCTCATACAACCCCCCATCCACCCACCCAATAGGTTACAAACCGTCTGAAATAAAACCTTTAACACAGAAAAATGAAGTCATGTCAAATGTAAGAAATAAGGCTCCTCTGAGCGGTAAGAAGTGAGTTTGGAGAACTAGAAACTGTGAGCAGGGCTATCACATGTGAGGCTTATGTTCTCCTCTTGGCATTTGCCCAATTGTGATGAGAAGGATAGGCTTCTCCTGAGAGGCAGAAATGGCAGAAGGCTTTCGAGAAAGTGGTTTGGGACTACTGAGAAGACAATTTAATTTGTGGTGAACAGAAAGTGGGCAGAGGAAAGTAAGTGACTTTTATTAGCCCCTCTCCCTTGCTGTTAGTAAGAGCCGGCAAACCAACACTGCTCAGTTCTTGACAATATTCCTTTTACTTCCTGGCCCTGCCTGTTCTGTAACTTAAGCCCAGGATGGTGAGGAAATGGGTGACCTGCACATATATACATTCTGGGCCCTGTCTGTGGAAAGAAGGTGTTTGCTATCTTCTGCTTTCCCGATAGTTAGAAAATGGGCCCTGATGGAAATCTGTGGTGGGGATGTTGATTGATGCTCTGCCTGGTCTTCAACATGCACTCAGAGTTTCTCATAACTGCTCTCTAGTTGAAGCCGGTGTATTTTAGGATCCTCCGTTTTTCTCAGTTTTCTCAGTTCTTGACTAAACAACATAATGAACCCTTCTAATTGCTAGAGAAAAAAAATTACTTATTTATCGGTTTTGGTTTTTTGTTTTTTTGAGGGGGGCCAAACCTTACTCCTGGCTCTGTGCTCAGGGGCCACAAAGGTATTGAGCCCAGGTCGTCTGTGAGCAAGATTAGCACACTCTGCTTTTTGACACAGTAAATCTACTCTTGGGAATCTATTTGTGAAAAAAAAAAAAGCCCCCAATATCCAAGTACATATGATAAGGATATTTACTGGAGCCTTATTTGCAGTGGAGAAAACTGGAATTAAAGTGAATTTCCATCAGTAGGGGGAGTGGTTGGATAGCACATGCAATATTTTTCTCCTTTATGAAAATTAGCTCAAGTCCCAGCTTACTTGGAAAGATTGGCCAGAGGCATTGTTCACTGAGACAGACTAGATGGAGGAAATGATCTAATTCTTTTGGGGGCAAATTCGTAAACTCCCTGTATGTATGTTTGTATCACTGCATGATTGTAAAGAAGAGTATACTAGGTTTTAGTGCGGGGGAGGCTGTTGATGAAGATGGAAAGTGCCAAGCAAAAGAAGAGGGGAGAAAAACTGTTGGAGGAAGTTTCCTGTGAGTCTAGTATATATGAGTGATGTGGTTACAGCTATGCTAATATAAAACTTTGTTTTTGACTCAGGAGAGATGGTACAGTGGGTAGGGTTCTTATCCTTGCATGCTTGATCCCTGGTATCCCATATGGTTCCTCGAGCACTGCCAGGAGTACTTCCTGAGTGCAGAGCCAGAAGTAACCCCTGAACGTCACTGGGTGTGCCCCCCCAAAAAAACAATAAAACCCCCAAAACTTTGTTTTTGTGTTGTTATGTGTATGTGTAAAGAATGTTAAATAAATACTGTGCCTTTAAACTATGTTATGGGAACTGAAATGGACTGTTGCCAGGGTCTCATTATTACTTTGTATAGAACTTTAAAGTGAATAATAAAATTTAAAGAGCATGGTATTTAGGTATATCATATTTTTTCTAGTAAAAATCTATTTGGTTACTTTTTTTTTCCCCGAGTGTGAACCTCACGGTGCTTAGGGACTATTAAATATGTGTTGAAAGGTCTGACTATATGCAAAGCATGGCTCCAGCCACTTGACCCATTTTCCAGTCCACGGTGTATTATCTTAATTTTATAGTTGACAACTCAGATATGTAGATGACTAGAATATAGAAAAGTATAGCAACAAAGATAAGAAAGTTGGGGAAGTTATCTAGAAATGAGGACTAGGTAGTTAGACATTTTCTCTTTATCCCTTATAGGGCTTGAGCAAATGTATAACCCTTAATAAAATTATGGGGCCTAGTGAAATAATTGTTTCTATATCCAGAGTTTAGTAATTTTTAAGTACCTCTAATCAGAGTTCTAATTTTGACAAATCTTTCACACTGAGAGTTTTAGAAACATTTAATTTGTTGTTGTTTTGGCTCTGTACCCAGCTATACTCAGGGTTCCTTCCTGCTTTTGTGCTCAGGGAATCACTCGTGGGGGTATTTGGGGAAACATGCAGTGCTGGGAACTGAATCAGGTCAGCTGCTGCCAGACAAGCACCTGTCCTCTGTGTTATCTTTCCATTCCCAAACATCTAATTTTTAAATGCTTTTTATTCAAGTGTCTTTTTCTGAAGATGAGAAATACCAGCTGCGAAAATTTGTCAATAAATCTTACCTGCTGGATAAGAAAGCCATT
Organism: Sorex fumeus; assembly: GCF_029834395.1. Taxonomy (NCBI): domain Eukaryota; kingdom Metazoa; phylum Chordata; class Mammalia; order Eulipotyphla; family Soricidae; genus Sorex; species Sorex fumeus. Next base: position 578,736 of record NW_026606179.1, on the reverse strand, counting down.
TGTCAGGTGTACTATGGATTGCTTGACATCCTTCTGGCATATTGCTACGAAACCCAAGTCACTGAGGGAGAGAAGACGGTGAGTGTGCGCACGTGTGCATGTATGCGTGTGTGTATGTATATGTGTGTGTGAGTACATGTGCCTGCTGTTAGCATAGATTCCTGTACTGAAAAAATAAACTGTTCAGGCATGAACTGTATTGTTGAGTAAGATCTTTTGAGATTAGCGTTTTTGCCCAGGACCACATAATGTTGGTAATAGCTAACAGCATGAAAGCATAATGCTTGCTTGGTTTTTTAAAAAAAATTCTCTTTGGCAGTGTTCTTTTCCATATATCAAACCAGGGAGGAAAAACTCCAGGTAGAAAAAAAAAAAAGATCCTCCCGAGCTTTCATCTTTTAGAAGATAACTTTGCCATGGAAAAGGTCTTTTACCCTCTGCGCAATCTTTCTCTAAGATGTCAGATAGTAGGTGTAAGGTACGATATTCTACAAGAAAAGAAATCTTAGCATGTAAGATTTATCTCAGTATGTCTACTTTTGAAAAACTAAATCAGAACTTTAAAAAACTGAATCATACTTCCTTTTTTTTTTTGCTAAAATAGTCCTTTTGTAAAAGTAAATTCTTGTGTAAAATATTATTTCTTAAGTAATATTTTTTAATCATGTAGATCTTGTCATAGGTCTTAAACCACATTTGATTTTGTAAGTAAGATCTGTTTTCTCACCTGGATCACTACTCATTTATTTAGGGAAAAAAAGCTGGAAAACAAAAATGTCTTTCCTTTTAATGTGCTCCTGCAGCTGTTCATAATTGTCCCTTCTCAGAAGGTTCTTTTTGAGCTGAACATGTGATCTCATATTTTAAAAACCACAAGTAATTTATATCATTTGTATAGGAAAAATATATACATGAATAATTAAACTTTTCTGTAATCTCAGCTACTACAAATAGCCACTGCTATAAAGTGGTACATTTCTTCCAATCTTTCATTGTGCCCATGCTTGTCTACAAACATGTGTGACTTTTGTTTATTTTTGGGGCCAAATCTGGTGTTTCTCAGGGGTTACTCCTGGCTCTGTACTCAGGGGTCACTCCTGGTGGGGCTCTAGCGACCATATGTGGTGCTGGGGATTGATCCTGGGTTGACTCCATGCAAGGAAAGCACCTTACCTGCTATACTATCTTTCTAGCCTCTACTATGTCTTTTTATTGGCTCACACTACATAGACTTAACTTAATCTGCTTTCCCCACTGAGCATCATAGCATTAAGCATAAGATTAAGATTAAAATTTTATGTGTGCCCATTTTTCGTCACTTCTGGAAATTTCAATGGTATCTCTTAAATATGCATTTACTCCAAAATGAATATTAATGGGTATATCCAGGCCACAAAATAAATGAAAAATTTTTTGTTTCTACTGATTTTTTCAAGGATGTCATAATTGAAGAAAGTGTTTGTTACAAAATGTGCTTCATATTATTGAGAAAATGATATGTATTTAATTTTATTTGATAAGGCTTATCTTTTTTGATTCTTATACACTTGAAATCATGAAATTTGACAACTTCAAGACATTCTCTAGAATGTACTTAAAAATTTTTTTTTTAATTTTTTTTTTTTTTTTTTTTGCTTTTTGGGTCACACCCGGCGATGCTCAGGGATTACTCCTGGCTCATGCACTCAGGAATTACTCCTGGTGGTGCTCAGGGGACCATATGGGATGCTGGGAATTAAACCTGGGTCGACCATGTTGGCTGCGTGCAAGGCAAACGCCCTACCCGCTGTGTTATCGCTCCAGCCCCAAACCACCACACTTGGCTGTGCTCAGGGTTTACTTCTGACTCTGTGATCAGAGATCATTCCTGGTAGGACTTAGGGGATCATATGGAGTAGTCAGGATTGAACTTGGGTCTGCTGATGCAAGACAAGTGCGTTACTTGCTGTACTGTGTCTCTAGCCCTATAGAATGCATTTATTCTTACCAACATTCTCAAAGACCAGATTTTTGAGCAACTTTTTATGTGTCACATCCAGCACTTGAGCATTATCTTTGTGTTCTTTGGTGATTTATTTATAGAATGTTTGGGAGGCATTGCAGACAGAAATTGAGCAAGCATCACTTTGCTTGGATCTTTAATTTCAAAGCCCCTGCTTATTTGCTCTGTTCTGGTACTCTTATCTGTGAAAAAAGTCTACTTTATAAAACTAAGAAAAGTAGACAGAAACTTGACTTTGATAACCTCTGCGTTAGCAGAGCAGTGCCTCTCCCCACAGTTCTAGACCTTTCAAGTTCTTATTTTTGTCAGTACTACTCAGAAACTAATTTTAATACATAGATATATTTGCTTTAGTTGAAAATAACTTTATTTAAAGTTATTTAGTTGTAAATAACTTAAGGTTATTTAGCTGTAAATTCACAGCAGAGCGTGGCAAGCTACTCGTGGCATATTTGATATGCCAAAAACAGTAACAATAATGAGCCTCATTCCCCTGACCCCGAAAGAGCCTCCAATACGGCAGCATTGGGAAAGGAGAGACTGCTAAAATCTCCGGGCTAGGACGAATGTAGACGTTATCGGCACCCGCTCGAGTAAATTGATGAACAACGGGATGACAGTGATGACAGTGATAGTTGTAACTAATGTGAACATATTCTTTTCTCCAAAACACATGCAGGTTGAGTCTGCGTGGAATATCAGAAAACTGAGTGCAACACTGTGCTGGTTTGAGGTATGATCTCTAGTTTCAGTTGTTTAGTTGTTTGTTGTTTAGAAAGTTATTTTTTGTGTGTTATTACTGGTTCATTCTGGGTGAAGAAATTTCTTGACATTTTATTTGAGTTTTTTTGTTTTGGGGGCCACAACCCAGCGATGCTTCTGGCTCTGTACTTGGGGGTCACTCTCAGCAGTGTTGGGGACCATGAGATGCTGAGGATTGAACTTAAGCCTCCCACATATGAAGCTTAGCCCTCAGTCTTTTGAGCTTTCTCTGGCAGTGGAAATTTTATTGTAGATCTTTCAAATAGGACTGATTTTTGTTGATTACTCTTTCTCTCTAATATATAATATCAGATTGAGCTGGATAGGAGGTTTTGGGACTTCAGAGATGGAGAACATATTTTGGACACAATGTTTTGGGGGAGAATGCGGGGTAGTATTCAAAATATGTTTGTAAGTTGGCATGCATCGGGGTTCATAACAACGATGGAAAACCTCACTGCCGCTTTAGCACCAGTGCTAACTTATTACAGATGAGGCAGCTTAGCTCATAGCTTATAGAACTTCCTGGTTCCCACAATTAGTGTGATTATATCTGCTGGATTACATGGGAGATTGTTAATTCTATTCTGTAGCACAGCTGGTAGGGCGTTTGCCTTGCACGTGGCTGACCCGGGTTCGATTCCTCCGTCCCTCTCAGAAAGCCCGGCAAGCTACCTCTTGTACTGCAGAGCCTGGCAAGCTCCTCATGGCATATTTGATATGACAAAAACAGTAACAACAAGTCTCACAATGGAGACGTTATTGGTGTCTCCTTGAGCAAATCGATGAACAATGGGAAGACAGTGCTACAGTGCTATATCTGCTGTTTTAATATAATCATAATTTAAAAAGTCTTTTCTAGAAAATAGTTGTTTTAGCCTTATCAAAAATATATATTAAAAAAAGGTATCTTATCTTTTTTGTTTATTTGTTTTTGTGTTACACCTGGTGGAACACTCAGGAATCACTCCTGGTGGTGCTTGGGGGACCATATGGGGTACCAGGGATCTAATGTGGGTCGACCGTGTGTAAGGCAAATGCCCTACCTGCTCTGCTATCTCTCTGACTCCAACAGTTTATCATTTTGGAACAACCTATTATTCTATAATAAGATAAGAATTAGAAATTACTTTAAAATCTTGACTTAAACAGTTAATACTTGAGTTAAAAGTTAAAGAAACTAATTCTCCTTTTACTCTCCACCCCCAGTTTAATTCCTAGATAAGAGTACATTTTATGCTGTTCATGGCATCACTTTGTTCTAAGTATTTAAGAGGTAACCAGGAACTCAAATAGTTACTTGACCTGAAAAATCTGTCTTCTCCAAGAATGGTTCATGGACCAACAGCTTGGCGAGGGCTCTTAGTTGGGAGTCAGAAGAAAGACATTCAGTTATGACCCACTGAATCCACACTCCAGGAAGTCATATGCATACTGGACTTGGAGAAGTATAACTCTTTAGACTTAATTTGGATTTTCAGAACTAATGGTAATAATTTATATGATTCAAAACAAATACCTCCCCATGAGGAAATCAGTAGTTTTCTCTTTGGTAAGTAAGAGCAAATAATTCAAGTAAGGACTGTGGATCGCTAATGCCCAAAGCCAAAAATAATGAAAAGGAAAAGAAAAAAATCTGATGAACATATTTCACTAAAGAGTTCTACAACTTTCATCTAGACTATCTTGAACAGTCCTAAAAACTAAATCTTGAAATAGATATCTTTTAGAAATGCCTTTCATGTGCATCTGTATTTTGTTAGTCATGTGTTTTAGATCCATATTTGTAAATCTTAAAAGACTTTAAAAAAAACTTCCCTGCCGCATCTGTAATTTTAAAGAGCATTTTGTGACATGTTGATACAGCATGAGAAATTATAAATTATAGTTACATATTTTTTTTTAAAAAAAAGTCTCATTTGGGGGCTGGGGATATGCCTGAAGTGGTAGAGCTTTCATTTACATGGGTGAGGGCCCTGGGTTTGATCCCTGGTATGTAATGCCCCTACTGTCTAGCATTGCCCAGAGTGTCTTTGGTAATCCCAGACAACACTTGGGAGTGACTCTGGTCTCCTAGTACTGCTGGGTTTGATCCCCACAGGTAACAACAAAAAAATAGTCGTATTTCATGGTTTTATTTTTACGCTCTACGTGGCTTCATGAAAAAAAGTATCTTCTCTCATTTTTTCATTGAAAATATTTTCACATTTTGTTGTTGTTGGCTTCTGTTTGTGAAAATATGGTGATGGTTACTTACCTACATGATACTTCACAGACTTGGGCTAATGTTCAGGAGATCCTGGTGTCCTTCGGAAGAAGAGTTTTGTGCTACCCTCTTTATCGTCATTTCAAACTGGTGTTGAAGGCCTCTGAAGACACTGTAAAGATACTACAACTGGGTAAGAAATCTGCACATTTGGGAGTGAAAAGTTAGAAAAAAGTTCTGTCCGTGAAGAGCTAATCATGCTATCTGCTTTTTCTCTGTACTCAAGTAATGAAAATCATTCAGTCCAATTACTTTCCTTCACAGACAAGTAAGTAATGAGTCACTCACTGTTAATGTGTGATCACAGAGAGGTGTTGAAGTCTTTTGAGTAGGACAGGAGTGTAAATAGAGAAGGTACATACACTGCTCCAAACCATTTTGTATTAGAGTAAATCATGTCATTCATTGTTTCTTGGATGCCTATAATTTTCTAAGCAGTATGGGTGTAATAAGAGTCAGTTAAATTCTTTCCTCCTATGAAGTTTACAGTTTGGCCAGAGACAGGATGAGAAGTAAATTACATTGTAGTGCAAAAGCTCCCTGTTGGGAGTATACTGATCATTAGGAAGGAGTATGACCCTGAACTTCGAAGGTCGGTCAAGTTGTCCAAAGAAAAGCTTAGCTACTCTGAGAGCTATAGACTATTGCTAAATACAGCCTGAAAAACAAATACTTGTTATCCTTAAGGGTGTGGAAAATTCTGAGCCCTGAAGCAAATTCCAAAGGGCTCATAATAGCATCATTGGAATGAGTACGTCATTTCCAGGATAATGACTTTGAAGGAGGCAACATCTGTTTGTCTGCATTAAGTTCTGGCACATTTACTTAAAAGTCACTTTCAATATCTCATGGAAATGTCTTATAGTTTCCCCTGGGAGTTTCACCAGAATTTATAGATGAAAGTTCTTCTGGGGGTTTAGTTTTCAGACTTCAGAAAGGAAGTAGGTGAAAGAGGAAGTCATCTTTATGGTCCCAGTGACATCATTTGCTTGGAGGGAAGAATCACATCTCTAAAGTTTTGTTTCTCCCAGACTTTTTTTGTTTGTTTTGGTTTGGTTTTGGTTTTTGTCCCACACCTGGCAGTGCTCAGAGTTTACTCCTGGCTCAGTGCTCAGGGATCACTCATGGCAGTGCTTGGGGGAAACCAAGTGTCCTACCCACTGTACTCTCTTTGTCTCTCTCTGGCCCTCCTAGGCTTTGCTTTGATTCCTGCGTAATCTGTACCTTCTTTAACTGGAGGGGTTGGGCAGGTAGGAGAATCGTGTTTGAAGTAGATTATTTTAAAGTAGATGATAGCACTGTAGCACTGTCCTCCCGTTGTTCATCGATTTGCTTGAGTGGGCACCAGTAACGTCTCCATTGTGAGACTTGTTACTGTGTTTGGCATATTGAATATGCCACAGGGAGCTTGCCAGGCTCTGATGTGCGGGTGGGATACTCTGCTTGCTGGGGTCCCTGAGAGGGACTGAAGAATTGAACCTGGGTTGGCCAGGAGCAAGGCAGTGATAATTATAAAAATGAATCATAGGTGAATGAAAAATGTCTCCTTATTTAGTTACTTTAAACCAGCTCTAGTTCAGTTTGCAGAATTGTTGGTTATTCCCTTTGAGAAACTTATGAACTTCAACTTAACAGTGGGAAATGAGCTGTAGCTTTCATTCCTGCTATCTATGTTGTTTGCAAAAGTTACCTGAAAAAATTAATCTTACAGTGAAAGACTTGGTTGAACTTAAGTTTTATGTTGCAATTTCTTATTTAAGTTTTGCAAGATTATCAGTGCACTATTCATTATAAGAATGTATTTTGTGATTATTCTGTTAAATCATGGCTTCCAGATGGGAAACTTGTATGACGTGCATGTACTGTGTGCATGTCTGTGTGCGCGTGCGCGCACACACACACATACACACACACACACACACACGGGTTGGTTTTATTTTTTTCCAAGTAATCAGTTCTGTGATTGCATAACCCAAAATAAATTTGATTGCTTTGATTTATACTGTAATCAATTACTGAAACATTAGGAGGACAGAATTAAAATTTTGACTTAACGTTTCATTGTATCACACTGACAGAAGTGGTCCTACTAGTTGTGTTATGGTAACAGCAGAGAACTTGAAGTGAGGGCCTATTTGCTGAAAGTGAGTCTGAACCTTGTTATGACCATGTACAGCATGTTCTGTGGCCGTAGCTTGCTAGTGCTAGGATGAGATTGGTTTGTTTAGAACTCGTGCCATAAGCTGTGGGGGTCAGTACACTCTAGAGGAGAATTACACCCTGGGATTGTATGCCAGTTGTTTTGTTTTGTTTTGTTTTGGGTCACACCTGGCCATGTTCAGGGATTACTCTTGACTCTGCACTCAGGAATCACTCCTGGAGGACTCAGTGGACCATATGGGATGCTGGGAATCGAATCCAGGTCAGCTGTGTGCAAAGCCTTACCCACTTTCTGGGTGTACTATCATTCTGACCCGCAATCACTTTTCATTACAAAGATCAGTTTATTTGCTACAGTAATTTAAAGTAGTAGATAATTATTTTTCTATGAGAAATACTGATCTTAAATGGAATGAATTTCTAAACTGAAGTAAGACAACATAGGACGTCAGTATCTACATGCTCCTGAATTTAACTGATTGACTCACACCTCAGTGTTTGAATCATAAACTGGCTTCACTCTACTTCACTGTAGCCTTTTAAAAGGTTTCTTGACTAGATAGATCTTTGGCTGTATTCAGTTGTGTAGTCTTCTCTGCCTTTATACTACTGTACATTTAACTCTTATCGCTGTTTCAAGTTGAATCCAAATTCTTTTAAGGGAAGAAAAGTTACTTTATACCTTTAAGTTCCATTTCAGAGCTTAACAGGGTAGGGGGTGGGGGAGCCTGCCTGTGGAGTTGGCTCTCTTGAGATCAGCAGTTTTGGATCATGTGATTGTCCCCCTTTTCATCCCTTTCTGACAACTTAGACTTCCTCTTCATTTCATTCTTTTGGGAAGAATAGGTACAATCCTTCATGGAACTGTCACTTAGCTGCCATTTCTCATTGAAAATAAGTGGAAAAGCACAAGGGTCAAAAGATAGCAGCTTTTCTGTTTCCAGAAATTTTATTCTGTATTGAAATGACAGATTTGATTAGACATTGTTTATCCAGCTTGCTATTTGAGTTAATTCCTATATTTCATTAATCTTTATAGAAGCATTCCTCACTTGTCAATACTCCTGTGCAGCTATAAAACACATAATGTAGCCACTGTATTGAAAGGGCTAAACATCTCCCAGTTTTCTTTTTGAGCTCATTCTATGGATTCTTTCTTTTATTTTCTCTGGATGGGAATAGATCTCCTATAAAAATCCACATGCCCTTTAATATGTAATAAATATTCTGTAACTTTTTCTATCACTTTAAATTCTAAGAGACATCTCATTTCAGTACTTAGAATGGCCCCTTTGAATTTGATTAAAAAAATAAATCTTCCCTTCGCCAGCTTGGGCCTGCCACAGCTGGGGAGGCCGGCATTGGGGAAGGGCCTGTCTGCCCTTGTGGGAATGACTGCTCACTTCCAGATCCAGGCAGCCCTGGCTGCTCCTCCGACCTCACTGCTCAGTGAGGTGTGATGGGATGGGGGTGGGCTCACAGACAAGGGCCAAAACCATCTCTAGAACCCACAGTTTTCAAAGTAGATGGGTTACACTCTCAGGACCCCCACCCCAATACACACACACACACACACACACACACACGAGGATGGTAGAAATCCCACAACTTTTTTTTTTTTTAAATCTTGGGGCCACACCCAGTGATGCTCAGGTTTTTATTCCTGACTCTTCAGTCAGGAATCACTCCAGGCAGTACTCAGGGAACCATATGAGATGCCAGGGATTGGCTGTGTGCAAGACAAGCTCACAACCCGCTGTACTCTCACTCCGACCCATCCCACAACTTTTTCTGAAGAGCTTTTGTGGAGAATTTCAACCTCTGGAAGTGAATTAGGCCAAGGAGGGGTGGGGGGATTGTCATCGATCAGTTGTGGTTTTGTTTGTGTTTTACTTTTGGGGCCACGTTCAACAGTACTGAGGGCTTACTCTTGGCTCTGCTCAGGGATCACTTTTGGCAGAGCCCTGGGGACCATGTGGGGTTTACTGTAGCTAGAACCTGGGTTAGCCTTGTGCAGGGTAAGCACCCTACCCACTTGGTATCACTTCAGCCCTTCATCAGTCAGTTTTTAACCAGAGTTAAACATCTCGTTTTGAAATATGGGAATATTTAGTACCTGTTTTGTTCTCAGTGAGTCTCACTAGCGTGAGTGAGAAGAGCCATATCTTTCTGTGGTAGCACAGAAATAATAACCGCAGTGCTACCTATTATCTCCTTTCTGTGTGCCTGTGCTAGGTTCAGTTCTTTATTTTGTTTATTTTTAGACCACACTTGCTGGTTCGCAGGGGTTACTCTTGGCTTTGCACTCAGAAATTACTCCTTCAGAAATTACTTCTCAGGGGACCATGTGGGATGTGGGGAATTGAATACAGGTTGACTGTGTGCAGAGCAAGTGCCCTACCCATTGTACATCTCTCTGACCTCATCTTTTGTGTGTGTGTGTGTGTGTGTGTTTGGAGGGGGAAGAGTTCCCGCCCAACCTGGTGATGCTCAGGGAGCCAAGAGTGATCCTTGAGCACAGAGCCAGGAGTAAGTCTAGAGTACCATTTGATATGGTCCAACCGCATCCCCCCACCAAAAAAAAAAAAAAAAAAACTCAAAACAAACAAAAAACAAAAAAATAAAACTCTGTGTTGGGAGGCAGCGTTTGGTTTATAAATACTAACTTGGCTTTTAATTGCCACAAGTGATTAAGAACTTATGATTATTGCCATCCCAAATGTCATTTAAAATATATTAGGATGTTAGGGTTCTTTGGAAATTAAAGTTATATTGCATTGCTCTTGTTGGTGATGGATTAAATCAGTTGATGATCTCTTAAACATTTACATATTTGTACATATGTGCATATATATTAATGTAAATCTACTTTGTATTTCATGAATTGCTTATTTAAGATAAATTTTATAATATCTGCAGTTTCTGAGTTAAAGTGCAGAAACACAGGAGATTGGTTGCATGGCTTTTGTCTGTGATTGTACCTGCTTTTAATAAATGTAAAATCAGTTTTGAGATGTTTTCTTTGGTGTGTATTTGTAAGGAAATAACCATAAATCTGATTTCTTTTCAGAGGATAAAGGCAGAAAGTTGTATATCCTTTCAGATAAAAGTTAGGAGAAAAATGACCCTAATGTGTGAGGGCCCTCTTGCATGATGACATGGAGATGGCCCAGGAATGGCACAGTTGACAGAGAGCCTGCCTCATAAACACGAGGTTGTGCATCCCTGGCACCAGCACCACACAGTGAGTGTGATTCTCCCAGCAGTGAGGCAGAGTGTGCACTCTCTCTCACAATCAAGTATGTGATTCCTCCCCCACCCCATTGTCATCACAACCATAGCAATAACAGAGAGGGGGAAGTAATAACAATACTGAGACTTGGAGAAAGTCAAGTGAGTAATGCTTTGTGTTTATTAGAAAACAGGGAAGAATTATATTTCTCCAGTTCATTGTTTCTTTAAGTAGGATGTAAAGACTGAAAAAAATCACGCATGGTGGATACTTATTTAATGTACATTAATCAAATCCCTTTTCTGTGCAAGGCATTATGATAGAACCAGTGAAAAGTTGTAATAATAAAAGACTTTATATTTGCTATTAAAGAGTTGATTCTATAATCAGATAAAATAAAAGGTAAGGAAGAAAGTATAAATACAGGATAAGAAACAAAGGAGAAAGTTCCTTAAGAGAGATTCTTGGGGCTGGAGCGGTAGTGCATCAGGTTTTCCTTGCAGGCAGCCTACCCAGGTTCAATTCCTGGCATCCCGTATGGTTCCCCGAGCACCTCCAGGAATAACTCCTGTGTGAAGAACCAGGAATAACCCCTGGACATCGCGGGGTGTGACCCAAAAAGAAGAAGAGAAGGAGGAGAGGAGGGGGGACGGGGAGGGCAGTTCTAGAAAGGAAAAGGGAGTTGTAGCATATTCCAATTTAAGTTGTACTATAAAGCTATGGTAATCAAAACCCAGGGCTTAGAATAAAGAGAATTATTGACCAATGGAATAGGACTGAGAGTACTGTGATAATCCCATAGATGTATGGATAATTAATCTGTGGTCTTGATTTTCTAGTGAACTTTTCCTCCAGGGGTTGGGGGTCATACCCACCAATGTTCAGGATTTACTCCTGGCTTTGTGCTCATGGATCATTCCTAGTGGGGCTTGGGGGACCTTTTGTGGTGCCAGGGATCAAACGCTGGTCAGCTGCATGCAAGGAGCTTACCTTGCCATGTGATTATGTCTATTGCCTGCGGGGGCGGGGGGGTGCGCATTTACAAAGAAGTAGAAAGCTGGGGTTTTAGAATAAAATTTCTTCCATTTATCAGCAGTAAAGTCAAAATTTGAAGTCACACTGTAAGCGTCATGGCCTATCCAAGAGTTCAGATCACCTGGTATGAGCCACCAGGGTGAGTTAGGGCTCTGAAGCAAGTTGACTGCCAACCTGTTTCACACCATTTGGACATGTTGCTTTCTCACTTTGGTGGGCTTCTTTTCTATCTCTGCTCCTTTAACTCTGGCCTGAGACTGAAACTCAGCACTCTCTTGAGTTTCAAATTAGGTTGGGGAAGGAGATAGGGACGTCCTGAATTCTCTAAGTATGTATGACTAGAAACCTTAATTTAATTGAAAAATGAATTGTCACTGTCACTGTCCTCCCGTTGTTCATCGATTTGCTCGAGCGGGCCCAGTAACGTCTCCATTGGAGACTTTTGTTGTTACTGTGTTTGGCATATTGAATACATCACGGGGAGCTTGCCAGGCTCTGCCGTGTGGGCGAGATACTCTCGGTAGCTTGCCGGGCTCCCCGAGAGGGGCGGAGTAATCGAAATCGGGTTGGCCATGTTGGCTTCGTGCAAGGCAAACGCCCTACTGCTGTTTTCTTTTTACTTTATTTTTAGTGTCACCCTGGCCAGAGTGAAGGGATGAGCTATTGGACTCTGGTACCTCACCTCTCTCTGAGAGAATAGGATGCTTTTGAACTGGGGTGAGAGGAGGGACTTGACAAGGAAGGAACAAACTGCATGCATTCATTGATGAGGTGCAATGGTTATTGCTTCAAGAATACTCGGGATTAAAAAGAAGAGAAGAGAATTCCTCAAGAAGTTAGAAGATAAAGAGACTCAGAGAGGGGGAATTTAGCAAGTAAGATGTCTGAGAAGTGACACAGGTTTGACTAGAATCCTGGGCTCTCAAACTATCCTATCATAGGTAATATTTTTGGCGATGGGAGCACTCCACACAAGGGGAAATTTTCAGGCCCTCGATCTGGAGTTATCAGCCTTCCTCCTTCCCTCATCATCTGTCAAATGCTTACATGGTCATTATTCTTATAATTCACTCTGTCATCGAATAGTTTCCCATTTCAACTTGGATACCTGAAAAGAGATTCACATGTAGAACCACGCGGCTGAGAAATCAAACCACGAGTGTGCAGATCCTGGCCCACACTGGAACAGGCATATGATCATTTTACTTTGAAGGAAAATTAACTAAGAACCACACACCATTATTTATGTGAAGTTTTTTTGAGAGCCAGGGAATGTACCCGAATGTGCTCAGGGAACATTTGTGGCAGGACTCGGGGCACCATAAAGGGTACCAGGGATTGAATTCTGGTTGGCTGAGTGCAAGGCAAGACTTGCTGTACTCTGTCTGGCCTCTATATGTCATTTGTTATTTACTTTTTTGTTTTTGTTTTGGGGCTATACCTGGCAGTGCTCAGGGGTTATTCCTGGCTTTTTTCAGGGATCGCTCCTGGTGAGGCTCAGGGGACCATATGGGGTGCCCGGGATTGAACCTAGGTCGTATACATTTCAAGTGCAAGGCACGTTCCCTATGCCCTGTACTATCTCTTCCCCTGCCCCCCTCCCTCCCCGCTATACATCATTTTTAATCAGCCCTTCGTTTTTTAGAATTTGGGGTCAGAATTCTGAGATACTCATTGCATAATCAAAATTTTTATGTGTTCATTTAATATAAATATAAAATCATCTCTGCTAAGTATATTTACTGGACAGTGATTAAAATGGACAGAAACAAAATTCATTTTTCCCAGCATGCAGCCCACTTCGCAGTGAGTACACTACTATGAGTAATGTGATAAAGTGAGGGCTTGATTTCTTTCTCCCTTTACATACTCATTAATAATTCACATCAACAAAAGGGACTCGAAGGTCTGGTAGGACTTGCTTCATTTTTTTCCCTTTTATGAGCCATTTGAGATGCAGATTGTATTTTCAAGGTGGAATAGTTAAATTTAAAATCCTATCCCAGAATTACAAAGGTTTAGATGCTTCTGTGTTTTTTAAATATAGATTTTGAGTGCAGCTGTTTTGAGAGCTGTTTCCATGCATCTCTAACCTTTCTGCTATTTTTTTTAACACTCTTCCTTGTACTTGGATGTCTCGCTCTAAACTGTCTAGAGAAAATGACGTTATTCATGCTACCGTTATGTAATTTGGATGACATTTGGTCTTGTATTTCTAAACTGAAACAACCACTGCTTTGACAAGCAACTTAAGAAGGATGATAGAGTTAATATGAAGGCTGTCCGTTCAAACCAGCAAATCTTCGAGGAGGACAGTAGAGCAGAAAAAAAAAAATCCTTAAGTTTCAATTCATTATTTGAACTCTTGATAGTTTAGTGATAAAAGAATTGGCACAGATGAGTCTTTTCTTACTTTTAAAAAATTTTATTTATTTACTCATTTATTTATATTGAATCTGTTCATGATTAGGTTTTAGTCATACAGTGTTCCAATACCCATCCCACCACCAGTGTATATTTCTCAGCCCCAGTGTCCCCAGATTTTTTAACTTATTTTTTAATTGAATCACAGTGGGATACACAGTGACAAAGTTTTTCATGATTTGGTTTCAGCCATCTAATGTTTCCAACACGTGTCCCTTGATTGCTATACATTTCCCAACACCAGTGTCCCCAGTTTCCCTGCTTGACTCTCTGTCTCTCCCTCTGTCTCTGTCTCTGTCTCTCTCTCTGTCTCTCTCTCTGTCTCTGTCTCTGTCTCTCTCTCTCTCTCAGTCTCTCTCTTTCTTCCCCCCCTCCACTTCCTCTCCCTCCTCTTTTGGTCCTTATGGTTTGCAATATAGATACTGGAAGGTTATCAGGCATATCCTTTTACCTACTTCCAATACTCAGCTCTTGTCCAAAGTGATCTTTCCATCTATTATTGTCATACTGGTTCCTTCTCTATCCTAACTGCCCTTTGCTCCCCCAGACACTCTTATGGCAAGCTTCCAACCATTACCATACCTCCTGCCCCTCTTTTCCCTGGCCTTGGATATTAGTCTCTCTCTCTCTCTCTCTACATATATATATATATATGTATGTCACTGTCATCACTATCATCCTGTTGTTCATCGATTTACTCGAGCAGGCGCCAGTAACGTCTCCATTCGTCCCAGCCCTGAGTTTTTAGCAGCCTCTCCTTACTTGTCTTTCTCTGCCGTATTGGAAGCTCTTTCAGGGCTAGGGGAATGGGACCTGTTATTGTTACTGTTTTGGCATATCAAATACGCCACGGGTAGCTTGCCAGGCTCTGCTGTGCGGGCGGGATACGCTCGGTAGCTTGCCCGGCTCTCCGAGAGAGAGAGATATATATATACACACACATATATATATGTATATATACACACAAACACACATATATATTTCCCACTATGATTTGTTGTCTACTGTCTGAACCCCATCAAATATGGTGTGGTAATTATGAGAAATGAATATATATATACACATATACATATATGTGTGTACATATATATATATATATATAAATGTTGGATAACATAGGGTTATCTGTGGTCCTCCCTCAGGGAGCTTAGGTTCATTGAGTTACTCCCACAACGGTGCCCTTGAGGCACACCCGATTCCATCAAGCACTAATAATCCTATATTGCTTTTCTCTTTATGTCACTTGCATGGTTTAGCAGTGTCCTTTTTGTGTAGACACAGAAAGACAGTTGATGTTGTGCTTTTGTAACATGGGAGTTAATTGACTCCAAATAGTATTTACTCCTAGGCATCTGTCATATTTAACCTGTCTTAAACCTCAGTTGCCTTTACTTCCTAACACATCCAAAAGGAGAGTCCCAGCAAGGGAAAAGGATGGGCCCAGGGCAAGCTGTATGCTACCCTGGCATCAGAAAGGAACAAGCTAAGTACCATAAAAAGTATAAGTTAAGAGCATGATCATAGAACAAACTGTCATGACCCAAAAAGAAGTAACTGAATAAGGACCCTGCTGGGGTTAGGACTGTAGTCTGGCCTGAGGACTGTAATCTGGGATATATAGCAAGATTTCCCCAGGAAGAGCAAATCTTTGAGCTTAGTATAACTCTTACTGTGTTCATACAAAATGACTAGAAATATTAGAAGAAGTAAATTTACTATGATTGTTTAAAAGGATTACTAGCTGAGGATAGGAGAAAGCAATACTCCGTAGATGGAATCCTGCCCTTGAGCAGATTTTTCTAGTAATCTAGAGGGCTAAACCCTCAGATGAGATTTTGTCCTTGAGTTAATCTACTAGAAATTCTCCTGAAGGAGTGGTTTTACATCTGTTTGTTGTTATGACAATGTTCAACCCCAGCTATGAGTACCCCCACCCTTCATAATTTCTATATAACTATGCTGTGAGGGGAAGGAGGGTATTATGACTACGACTGCAATGGGGAAAGGGAGAGAAATTATTATGCAGCAAGTGAAGAGATCAAACTACGCTAGATAGAAAGGAGGAGAAATTATTATGCTGTTAGGGGGATAGATGGAACTTTGCTGGGGAGGAAAGAGAAATACACTGTCTACCAACCAGCCTGAAACTCAGTTTTCCTGTTTCTCCATTCCTCTCATCCTTCATTCGTTCGTTGTTGTGGGCTGGCTGGGAAAACAGTTCTTGGCCACCAAATGCTCAAGTCCCACACACCCATACGTCTTTGAAACTCATATATATACTTATCCCAGAATGAATGAAGTCTTTCTATATCTGTTTCTCTCCTGACTTATTTCACTCAGCATGATGGTCTCCATGTCCACCCATTTATAAGCAAATTTTCATTACTTCAATTTTCCTAACGCCTCATAGTATTCCATTTTGTAGATGTAGCAGTTTTTTTTTAATCCAATCATTTGTTCTTGGACACTCAGGTTATTTACAGATTCTGGTTACTGTGAACAGTGCTGCAGTGAACATAGTAGTGCACCTGACATTCCTGCTGTGTGTTCTTGGGCCCCTAGGATCACTCTTTCCTTATCAAGGAATAGAATATAATAAGTCAAGGCACAAACAAATTGTATATTCTAGATTTGTTGTGAAACACTAAATCTACAGATTGCAAAGCAGTATGATTGTGTGTTTTAAAACTCAGGTTCTGTGTATTCCAGACGACATTAGCACTGGCCTTTACTGAACAATATCAAAACAGTGTTGGCAATTTTCTAGATATTGTTCTAGATCAGGGAAGGTAGATCAAGGAGTGTTGTCCTTTTCTGTCAAGGAGTTTACAACACAAAGTGATAAGTACTTTATTTATTGCACAGAGACTGGGAAGCAGACAAACTTATTTTCAAATTCTGGCTCAGCCTTCCTAATTGTCATCCTTTTTGGAGGTCAGATATATGTGCGTGCCTGGGATCAAACCCAGGGCCTCCTGCGTGGAAAGCATGCGCTCTACCACAAAGCTGTATCCCTGACCACTAGCTGTGATCTTAGCCAACCTCTGCCTATCTTTGATCCTTAGTTTTCTCGTTTATAAAATGAGCAACATAGTACCTAACTAGTTAAGTGAGTTTAGAAAGTTCTTAGTGTAGACCTGGCAGGATAGCTGCTAACTGCCATTAAAGAAGGGTTTATCAGGTGCTGGAAATGCACCTAATTTAGCTTGGGGGAGAATTAGAACTTAGGTCCGAGAGAAGGTAATGCCCAGTTAAGAGACGATGGTACTTTGGGATAGATTGAGGTGTTATAAAACACAGGTATCTATGAAGTACATGTTTATCTTTGTGGCTATAAAGACAATACTTGTAATCTTAACAGTTTTTTTATGTTTGTGGCTATAAAGACAATATCTGTCATCTTAATAACAGTATTTTAAAAGCTGATACAGGGGTCAGAGTGAGCATACAATGGGTAAGGCACATGCCTTGCACCCAGCCAACCTGGTTCTATACCTGTTACCATGCATGATTCTCTGAGCCTGTCAGGAGTGACCTCTGAGCACAGGCAGGGGTGGCCCCCGAACCAAAACAAACAAAACACTGATGTAGCACAGTATATTTGTTTTGAAAATAGTTACTGCTTCAGTCTCTGCTTCTCATTACAGCTAAGAAATGTAAGACTTTAAATGGCCATCTGAGGATATGAGGATTAAAAAAAGAAAGAATGAAATGGATTGAGAAACTTTCATAAACTAAATTTAACGTATGCTTGTGTTAATTATTAGAGACTTGGTGCTACTTCCTAATATTATAACTAATAGATTACTATCCTTTGATTCTCTCTCTCTCTCTCTCTCTCTCTCTTTTCTTGGGTCATACATGGCTGTGCTCAGGGCTTACTCCTGGCTTTACACTAAGGATCATTCCTAGTGGGGCTGGGTCGGGGGGCAGGGATTTGGACTATATAGAGTTGGGGAGATTCAAACTTGGGTCAGCTGCATGCAAGGCAAGCACTTTACCCGCTGTTTTATCTCTCTGGCTGCATCCTTTGATTTTCTTACTTTTGAATAATTTGATACAGTTCTGTGGCTCTCTCTTCTTAAGATCATATGACCTATTAAAGAATGTTCTGCTGGGTATGTGGTTCATGCCTTGCATGTGTGAGGCCCTGAATTCAATCTCCAGTATTGCAAAAACAAAATGAAGCAAGCAAAATAAATGTTTGGAATAATTTATGTTATCCTTGCTGATACTACACTTGATCTTAGCCAAAAGGCCGAGAAGCGATAGCACAGCGGGTAGGGCGTTCGCCTTACACGCGGCCAACATGGCCGACCCGAGTTCGATTCCTCCGCCCCTCTTGGAGAGCCTGGCAAGCTACCGAGAGTATTC
This sequence comes from Sorex fumeus, assembly GCF_029834395.1. NCBI lineage: Eukaryota > Metazoa > Chordata > Mammalia > Eulipotyphla > Soricidae > Sorex > Sorex fumeus. Next base: position 560,481 of record NW_026606179.1, on the reverse strand, counting down.
GATATGCCAGACACAGTAACAACAAAGTCTCCAATGGAGACGTTACTGGGCCCGCTCGAGCAAATCGACGATCAACGGGAGGGCCTTTACCTTACCTTATCCTTGCTGATAGTGTATTCTTATCAGAATCTCAGATATCCACTAAATTATGCAGTTTAAAATATGATAGTGCCATTGGGTCAGAGAGATAGGGAGACCACATGCTTTACATGCAGGAGGCCCAGCCTCTACACCTGGAATTACTTGGTCCACTGAGTACTTCCTCAGTGAGCCCCATTCCCCCTTTAAAGAAAAAAAAGTTAGTGTTGTTGACTTTTATCTGAGCCAGTTTTGCAAATAAGGGCCAAGCGAGGCTTTCAGATAGTTTGAATAGCCGCCTTGCTTTTCTTCACTACTTTTGACTTCTTGTCTTTATACTTACTGTAAAACTTCAGAGACCCAAACTAGGTATTCAGAAAAATAGCCATAGAGCAACTATAATATACCAGTAGTTGAAAAGAAATTTTAGGTCTTGCTATATAGCAGAAGCAATTTGTGTTCTTTTCCCTGTGCTGGCTAACCAGCATGAATGTCCTAGAGATGGGACCCATCATCTCTTCAGTGCCTCCAGCCATTTGCTAGTCTGTCAGCGAGAGATTTTTGCCATGCCATGTCTGCTCATTGGAAGATTTCAAATAATTATTGGCTTCTAATTTAGAGCAATTCAGTCTTGTCTCTGTTGTGAAGGTATTTATCTCATTCATTCATTTTTCTTCTATTTTAGGCATTGTAATTTACTGTAGGATAACACTATTTTGTCACACCCATCCCAGTGCTCCCAAGTCACTCCCATTCTTTTGTTTATCTATAAACTCTTCTCTCTGCTCTCCTCCTCAGACAGTTAATCACCTTATGTCTTTTGCATAGTTTACCTTAAGGCAATGTCCTTTCTGTATGGACACAGGAAGACAGTTAATATTATGCTTTGTAACTTGGGAGTTGATTGACTCCGAATAATATTTACGCCTGGGCATCTGCTTTCTTGACTCAGTTGCCCTTAGTTCCTAGCACCCCCAAAGCAGGGTCCCGACGAGGGACTGAATGGGCCCAGGGCAAGCTGTGAGCTACCCTGGCATTGAAATGGGCCAGGCCAAAGTGCCACGATACTCAACTATAAGTTGAGGGTATGCTCATGGACAAATGCTGTCATGATCCAAAAGTAAGTAACGATGAGACTAGGACCCTGCTGGGACTAGGAAGACTAACCTGGCCTGAGGTCTGTGGAATGTATAATGAGATGTTCTCAGGAAGAACCAAACTGTAAATTTATATCTCTTACTGTGTTCATACAGAATGACATTGCTAGAAATATTAGAAGTAGATTTACTACAACTATTTAAGTAGATTACTAGCTGAGGAAAGAACACACCCTCTTTGGGGTCCCACCCTTGAGTGGATCTCCAGTGATCTGGAGTAATTTCTTTAGATGAGATTTTATCCTTGAGTTAATCTCCTGTAGGAGTGGTCTTACCTCTCTTCTTGATTTGTTAATGTTCAACCCACCTTTGTGTCACCGCCTTACGTGATTGCTATATAAACTAAGACTGTAGGCTTGGGCTAGAGAGAGATTCAGAGTCAGAGTGAGAGGGGCTCAAGCTTGAGAGAGAGAACAGCCGTCCTGATCCAGGCCATACACAGCGGCTCAAGAGCACCGGACGCGGGCGGGAGACAGAGCCGTCCAGAGAGCCCGCGAATGCACAACCTTCAGCGTGCGTGAGATTTTACAATTTACGATACTGTTAATAATAGGTTTCGTGCAACCCTCTTCTAGACCCACACCCCCCACCTGTGTTTGCTTCCTTTCACCATGTTTTAAACTTTGTTAACCCTAGTTGCCACCTCTGTTCAGAAAAGGAAAGTATATTGGACTTAATTGACCTTCTGTCTAAAGGAAAGCTGGGAAGGAGTGATCAGAGAATGTGTGAAATACTATTTAATCCTCACCTACTTGTTAGTGTCATCTTGTTTCCTTTATGTTGCCATTGTGTTTCTCTATGGTCATCTGTCATTTTTTCCCCAAGGTAGAATGTTGGAGGCAGTTTTACATTTAAAATACCAGGATACATGGGATCTTGCTCCCAGAAGCCTTCTTCTCCTCCCCCCCCCCATTCCTCCCTCCTGAATAGGGTTGGCTTAAGTGAGGTCGATCATAGAGAATCCCTAACAATTTGGGGATTTAACAGCTTGGAGAGGCCAGTTAGTGCTTTGTGGAGGTGAAAATAGTTGCCATGGTTACGTGTGAGGTACCTTTGCTTTCCTGCCTTAGACCGGGCAGTGAACTGCCTGAAGTGTCTTTCAGCAGAAATCATTCTCTTGTATTCAGGCTGCACAGTCTTTTATTGTCATGAGTATGACCCCAAGTCTGCAAGAACTGGGTCTGGAATGCCCTAAGGCAACTGGCCACTAGCCTGTGACAGCCCTGAGGAGGACCAGGTTTTTGCCAGTAGCTGCTGGGCTAGTGGATAGCCACCTGAGAGAAGGGCTATTGCTATAAAAAAGAGAACCAAAACAAAAATGAAAAAGAGTGGGGTCATCATCTGTGGTGATTTAGTGGGACCAGGAGAGATCAAGGGGTACCCTGGGGCAACAGTATCCTTTGATGGAACAGGGTTTTAAAATTTTTTTTTAGAGGTCGAGAGTGGTTTGGGGCTATGCATGGCTGTGCTCAGGAGCTATTCCTGGCTCTGTGCTCAGGAGTTATCCCTGGAGGTGCTAAGGGAACCATGTTACCAGAGATCCGTCAAGGTCCACTGCATGCAAGGAAAGCACTTTAATACCTGTGCTGTCTGTCTGACCCAAGGGGGATGGTATTAATGTGCTTTTTTGTTCTAGATCAGTCAACTGCCAATAGCCTAGGGGTTTTGCTTGTTTGTTTCTTTATTAGTCCCATAGCATACTTGTGAAAGCAGTTTTGCTAAGATATACTGTGAAAACTGCAATTTTGAAACTGCGTACCTTTTGATTTTTAAGTGACTTAATTTAGATTTTGCTTCCCACTCATTCAGAAATACAATTTGAAGAAAATTTAATTGAGTCAAAACTTTTGGGGCTGAGTGTAAGGCTCAGAGTGTGCGCTTTTCTCCACCATTGTCTCAGTGTCCCCTTTACCCCCTTAATTGCCTGTGGGGCAGTCTCATTTTAAGCATGCCTGCTAAATAAAGTTCTGCATTTCATTAGGAAAAGATTCCAGTTATTAGTATGTAGTTGTGACCTTCATTCCATACCCTCCTTCATAAAAATCCCTGGGCCAGAAGCTTATCTCCCTACTGCCCACATCTGCTGGTTGGCTTTGGTACCTCAGTTCTGTCTGACTTCTTCCAGCACCTTCTCCTTGTCACAGTCTGACTTCTACCACCTGTTCACTCCCCTGTTTGCTTACCTGAAGCATCTGCTCCAACCAAATGTTCAAAATCTACCCTAGTTTAAGAGAGAGAGAGACAGAGACAGAAACAGAGAGCAAGAGGCAGAAAGACAGAAAGACAGAGACAAAAGAGAAAGAGAGAGACTGGCATGTATCTGCCCTGGCATTTCTCTTCTTTGTGGTAATGTAAACTATTGATTTAGTTCTCCCTGGAATTTTTTCTACTGAGATAAAGTTAACTTGGTTCTATCACTTATGTTGAATTTTTATTATGTTTCCTTCTTCTGTCATCAAACTCTACCTTTTATATTGCTTTTTTATAATTATAGTAAGCTTCTGATCATAGTTGGGAGGGGGTGTCCCCACTAATTATTTGAGATAGCTTACTTTGATAGGGTAAACTCGGCTGGAGCGATAGCACAGCGGGTAGGGAGTTTGCCTTGCATGTGGCCGACCGGACCCACCCGGGTTCAATTCCTCCGCCACTCTCAGAGATCCCAGCAAGCTACCAAGAGTATCTCGCCTGCACGGCAAAGCCTGGCAAGCTACCCAGGACGCATTTGATATGCCAAACACAATAACAACAAGTCTCACAATGGAGACGTTACTGGGCCCGCTCGAGAAAATCTGTGAACAATGGGAGGACAGTGACAGTGACAGTGACATGTTAAACTCTGATCTTGATTTCCAAGTGTAGTTTTGTTTGGGGGCTCTGGTGTCATACTCAGCATTGCCCAGGGATCATCCCTGGCAGTGCTTTTGGGGACTTTATGTGGTTCCAGGGATTGAATTGGAGTCAGCCTCTTGCAGGGCAAGTGCCTTACCCTCTAGACTTCCTCTCTAGCTCTTTCAAATGTAATTTTGTAAGATTTGGTGCAAAGATCTTTTAAGTACTTTATTTCTCTTAATCGAGACACAAAGCCTTCTTGACATTCTTCCCATCTGCAAAGGAAATCACAGTTAAACCAATTTTTTCTTTCATTAAAAAGTCATGGGCACTGCTTTGCAATGTCTACTTCTTTTTTTTTTTAACTGAATTACCATGAGATCCGGTTACAAAGTTTTCATGTTTGCATTTCAGTCATACAGTGATCAAACACCTGACCCTCCACAGTCTACATTGTCCACCACCGATGTCCCCAGTATCCCTTCACTCCCCCACCCTGGCTTCATCCCTCCCCCTGCCTCTATGACAGACAATTTCCCTCTTACTCTCACTCTATGGGTATTGTGGTTTGCAATACTGATAGTGAGAGGCCATCATGTTTGGTCCTTTTATCTACTTTCAGCACACATCTCCCATCCCGAGCGATCCTTCCAATTATCATTGACTTAGTGATCCTCTTCTCTATCCCAGCTGCCTTCTCCCACACATCATAAGACAGGCTCCCATCCATGGAGCAGTCTTCCTGGTCCTTGTCTCTACTCTCCGTGGGTGTTAGTCTCATATTATGATGTTTCATATTTCTGCTTAACTCTTGAGTAATAAAATTCACATGAAATCAGGACCGGAGCCATAGTACAGTGGGTAAGGGGCTTGTCTTGTACACGACCAAACCGGGTTTGATTTCTGGCAACCCATATGGTCCCCTGAACATTACTATGAGTAATTCCTGAGTGCACAGCTGGGGGTAACCCCTGAGTATTTCCAGGTGTGACCCCAAAACAACAGCAACAAACAAATCTTATAAAAAACGACATGAAATAGACTACCTGATTCAAGAACATGAGATATAGCCTAGCACAGAGAATCACCTCTGGAGCTAGCATGGTAAGAATGTGGATCCTGGACCCTCACCTCAGTGACACTGTGAAGTGTTTCCCTGTTCATGAGTAAGCCTCAGGTCCTGTTTCTGTGAAACAGGGTGTGAGTTGCTGGCAAGGATCAGCTCTGTTTCCTTTTTAGTTATTTCCATGGAAGGATTTGGTAGAGGGCTCTGCTGCCTAAGGAAGTGCACCCAGACCTTTTGAAGGATGAATGGAGGCCTTGGAGGAAGACTTAAGTTTCAATTATTTTGAGAAGGAAAAGCATTCCAGGGATGGGATACTACTTGTACAAAAGACTGAAAGCAAGTTCATACAGAGCTTTGCAGATATATGCAGGGAAAGGCCTTGAGGAGAGTAACGTATCCCAAAATAGAAAAAATGTGTTTCATGTTTAAGGACCATAAGGAGGGCCTGTAGAGACAGGACAGCAAGTAGGGCAGGATGCTTAACCTTATATGTAGCCGACCTGGGTCGATCCCCAGCACCCCATATGGTCCCTGAGCCCTTCCATGAGTGATCCCTGATCTCAGAGCCAGGAGTAAGCCCTGAGCACCACCAACTGTGACCCCCCAAACCAAAAGCCAAAACAAACCCCAAACAACTGTAAAGAATGAAACACTCAAATTAAAATTTATATATTCCCAAATTTGATATTCTCCAAATCAAAGGAATTGGTGCTACTGTAATTTATTAACAAATAAATTAATAAATTTTAGGGTCTGTCATTTGAAATACCTAGGAACTGTTGTAGAAGTTTTGTAGGCTTTGGTTGGCATTAAAATAAGGTTTGGTGCTGCTGGCGGGGAGAGAAAAAAAATAAGATTCATTGAGTCGGAGGGATAGTACAATGGGCAGGGAACTTGCCTCGCATGCTGCTGACTTGGGTTAATACCAGCACCGCTTAATGTTCCCCCAAACCCACCAGTAGTTATCCCTGAGCACAGAACCAGGAGGAAGCCCTGAGCAATGGTGCATGTGGCTGCAAAACTAAATAAAACAAAAGTTTAGGTTCATTTAGCAACCAAGGAAATAATTCAGTTGGGCTAAGCTTTAGCACTTGATGACTTTTTCCCCAAGTAATTTGGTCTGCTTATTTTATAGCTGGTTGTGCAGGTGGTGCTGGGGATTGAACCAAGAACCAAATATTAGTGTAAGGAATATGATCTGACATTTAAGCCACATCCCTGGTTCCTTATTTTTGAAGTAGTTCTATGATATTTTCATTTCTAGTTTGAATTTTCTTTAGTTCTTTAAGGTGGAAAATTTTAAATTAGTACTAGGAAATTCCCCAATATATCTTTAATTTTAATATCAGATATACCAGATTCCTGATTTTATTGAAGCTTAAAAATTTGATATTTTAGATATCAGTTTTATAACATGTATACAACGACATAGATAGCTTGTATACAATAATGTTAACATTTATAGTTTTAATGTATAATTCCTGTACTCTGCACCACCAAAGTACCATAATGTTATTTCTGATCTGCCTTGTCATTACTCCAGCACCTCCCCGCTACAAGGTAATTTTTGAAAAAAAATGTTAATGTAAAAAATAAGTAAAGAAAAAAAAAAGGAAGAAGTAAAGAATCTAAAAAACTCATTTTCCATGGTGTTTTTAAAGCTTGAATTAGAAGATGATTTAATTAAAGCTATGGTGCACTTAAATATTAATTCTAGTTAGGAAACTTCTCTCACTTTTGTTTATGTAGCAGTTGTGTTTCATAATTCTGTGGTAACATCATTAGTCAGCTCTAACAATAGATATTTTTCATAACTCTTAGAGAAAGAAATAGAATTGTTCAGACTAAACAGTTCTGATCAGATTTCATGCAGCATATACTTTTTAGTATTTTCTTAATTTTTTAAAATAATTTCCTGCAGGTAAAAGTGCAGTGTTAAAGTGTCTACTGGATATCCACAAAATTTTTCAGGAAAATGACCCAGCTTACATTCTAAATGATCTTTACATCTCAGACTACTGTGTGTGGATTCAGAAAGCCAAGTAAGTTTTGAGTTTCCTCCATTTCTTTTTAAAAATTTTTTTTCTGTCATTTACAAAGCTGTTAATAATAGAATATAAGGCATTCAGTGTTCCAAATCAACACACCACCAGTATCAGTGGCCCTTCACCAATGGCCCAAGGATCTCTCCCCACTCCACTTTCTACGCATATTATACTCCATTTCTGGAACCCATACTTACTCAGGAGAGAGAATTTGAAATAACCCGGGTGGATAAATTTTAATGAGAGCGACCAAACACTTTAAGAAGTAACTGGATCTGTACCAGGAGCCTGATGTGCTTGCTTATGGAGGAGGAAACAGATGGCAGAAAGTTCATTATATTAGGAAAAAAATGGTGCAACCTGGAAAACAGTTGTTAAAGTAGAAGTTATATTTGTTGTTACACACCAATTGTCCCTGTGCCTATAGTTTATTTACACTGGGTTGTGAGAGTGTATTGCTCCAGCCCTTAGAGGACACAAACCTAATCAATTCTTTCTATAAGAGTTCTGCTGACCACTGACTTACAGAATCCGGTAGTGTGTAAAAAATAGATTGAATCATATCAGTCTTGTAACATGAATCTTGACAGCACAAATATTAAAGGATCTAAATACTTATGGTTGGATCCCTCACACTTGGTGTTCATGTATGGAAATCAAAAAGTTTCTCATAGTCAGCACTCAAGGGAACATGTAAGTTTAAAAATCAAGTGAATTTTCACTTTGTGAAAAAGTTCTAAATACCTGATTATTCTCAGACTCGCCCAATTTTCCATTTTGGGATCGAGGGACTATTGATTGAGAATATTTGATAGTTGATATTGATAGTTGAATATTGATATTGATAGTTTGGGCTGGAGCAATAGCACAGCGGATAAGGTGTCAGGTAAGCCTTGCACGCAGCTGACTCGGGTTCGATTCCTTCATCCCTCTCAGAGAGCCTGGTAAGCTACTGAGAGTATCCCGCCTGCACGGCAGAGCCTGGCAAACTACCCGTGGCATACTCAATATGCCAAAAACAGTAACAAGTCTCACAATGGAGACGTTACTGGTGCCTGCTCGAGCAAATCGATGAACAATGGGAGGACAGTGCTACAGTGCTATTGATAGTTCTTGATTGGACTTGATATTTTATTTTTATTCTTTTGGTTTTGGGGCCACACCCAGCAGTGCTCAGGGCTTCCTCCTGGCTCTGTGCTCAGGGATCACTTAGGACCATATGCAAATGCCTTCCTCGCTGTACTGTCTCTCCAGCCTCAATTGGACTGATTCTTAAGTGATTTAGAACCAAGCTTCTTAAACTGTGTAACCCTGTATGGGGCTATGTAAGCTTAAACCTTGTTTCAAAATAAATATCCTTTTATCCTTATAAGGATACAAATGTTAAATATTAAAGTTATTAAATATTAAATTTATTATAAAACATTTAATTATTTTAATAATAATTAAAATATTTAAAAATATTAAAATTAAAACTTATTAAAATTAAAGCATATTCGATATGCCAGACACAGTAACAACAAAATTAAAACTATTACTAAAATATTTAATATCCTTTATGAGGATATTAAAATAAATATCTTTATAGAAGGTCTTAATGGCCCCTGTTAAAATAGAACAGTCTTCACACTCTTTCCTCTAAGGATACTTTTTTGTAGCATTTTCAGCGGTTTTTCATAACAAACAATGCAAAATATATTATTTCGGTTCTGCTTTGGGACAGGGATCAGGGGTTTGAAATGGAAACATCCGAAATATTGTGATGGGAAGGTGTAATGGTGGAGGGATTGGTGTTTGAATATTAAATGTAATAAAATATTGTGAACTACCTTATAAAAAAATTAAAATAAATTAAACCCAGTAAAGATTCCTCATTAAACCCTGTAAAGATTTTATCTGTATACCTATTTTAAACACCTCTATTCCTGGGATCACATAAAAATTTCTCAGGCTAAGTAGGGTCACTAGTGGAAAAAATTTAAGAAGCTTAGCTTTGGAAAATAGTATTGTATCATTTGTGATTAAGAGAAAAATAAGCATGGATTTGTACTATTCCTGTGATTGGTAAATGAATGTGTTAGTGTGACTGTAATGCCTGTTTTGAGTGTGCCATTATAGAGAATTTGCATTTGATTTCTGCTCATGGGGACGCAATTATATTGTAATGTAAAAGAAAAATACTTGAAGCTATACCTGTTGTAAGGAAAATGCTTTGGGACTGCTCAGGATAACGCCTAATAGCATACAGCAGGTGGTGTTAGCATTTGTGTTGGAAATCTAGATTTCGCCAGATGGAAAATTGCGTCTTAACCCCTGAGATCATAATAGCATGTCATCACTTCATTTGATCCTTCTGCTAATTGAGCTTATCAAATACCCTGCTGCCGTTTCCTATTGTTTTCATAATAAAATTAAATTGAAATGGTCTATTTGTGTGGGGTTAGGTTTTTCTTGTTTCTTTCACAATGAGGATTTTATAAACACGTAATGAGCTTTGAGATTTGTGCAAGTATCCCATTTCTGTGAGTGCCTCCTTTCTTTATTCGTGGCATTCCATGTCAACTAGAAAGAAGATTGTATTTCACTGAAGGGAATATGCCCTTATGTTGATGTGGATCCCAGATTATCAGACTTGGTTTTTCTTAAAATTATTTTTCTCTTGGTTTTAAATGGCCAGAAATTATAGAAAATTGGTTTTCCTAATCGTTGTTAGGATACTTGAAAGTTTTAAAAGGAATAATAATGTGTAGGAACTTCTCAAGTTATTATTATTTTTAAACTTTATCCATTCCTTTCCGTAGGAAAGCTGTGTTGTTTACACTTTGTTAGTTCTGCACTGCCTAGGATAAAACATGCCAGGCCTGCCTTTCTCATGGAGTCACATCCCTGGCCAGCTCATTGTTAACTTTGAACTCTGCTCTAGCCCAGCTCTGAGTGTCTTAGATTGCAGTGTCCATTCCTAATTTTCATAGCTAATTCCTTTCTTACCATTCACCTTCTGGTTTCTTTCTCTAGTTTATCAGTGAAATCTCCATCTTGTTTTTGTGTTTTTAAGAATAGTCCTTAGACACTGGAGTGATAGTATAGCAGATGGGGTGCTTTCTTTGCCAGTAGCTGAACTAGATTTGATCCCTGGTACCCTATATAATCCCCAAAGCATTGCCAGGAGTGATCTCTAAGCTCACAGCCAGGAGTAAGCCTTGAGAACTGCCAGATGTGGACCAAAACCCAAATAAACATATTTAAAAATAAAAATAGGCCTGTGTTATTTTTAGTCTCTATTTGATGTTTTTAATAACAGTAAAGTGTGCAAACTTTTTTTTAGTCTGTAAATTTTTATTTGGAATACCAGACATGCTGAATTCTGAGTGAGAATAGCAGCCCATTTTCACAGTTAAACATTTACTTTAGTAAGCAGTAAAAACTTTTTAAAAAAAAAAAACTTGATTTGGGGGTATGGTGCCGCCAGCAGGTCAACCTATACCTGCGGGGGGAGTACATCAGCAGCCTGATGTTGCCTTCAGGCTTTCTGATACCCCCAAATTGTCTTTGTGCCTTTGGCCAGACCCCAACAACTTGTGAACAAGTTTACCAAGAAATTAAACGGCCAAAAGTTAGGTATGTGGGAGTCACACCCACAAACCACCTCCGGTTCAGCTATACAAGCTCACTCAGAGTTGGGATGGGCTACCTCCCCAACTTCCCAATACACGTGGAAGAACTGGCAATCACCCCCATGAACCAACTCCAGCACCACCCTGTAAGCTCTACTATTGGCCTTGCCTCAGAGACCCTTAAATAAATCTCAGAAGAGATCAAAAGCCACAGTTAAGCTTAGACCCAAACATGGCTGAACAGTCGGGAGTAAATTGGAGGGGACAGGTTGTCGTGTGCATGCCCAAGCAGAGTTCCCGGTAGCCACTTGGCTTCCACAATCCAAAATTGCCGCCATACCCCAAGCCTGACTCCACCATCTCAGGATGGACCTCACCAAGATAAAATCTGCTGAAAATTTTGTAATGTGGATCTTAGCACACCAACAGCTCTGGCCCAGAGACAACAGCAAGTCCCGGAAGACACCAGTGCCAGAAATCTCTCTGGACCCCATACTGAGTCAATATCACTGGGACAACCCAGATAGAGCAGGTGCAGTCTCCCTGCCTACTCCAGATGGAATCCCGGTCACCAAGAGCTTCCATAAGTAAGGCCCAGGTATGTGGGTTCCAGCACTACATCTCCAGGCTGCATGGCGGCAGAGGACCCGGGCTGTCCCTCCCTGGGTCCCCGCCCATCCAGAAGACAGGCTGTCATCTCCACAATTAGCCTCCGGGCACCATCTTAGCACACCAACAGCCCTGGCCCAGAGACACAGCAGCAAATCCCAGATGACACCACAGCACTGGAGATCTCTTCTGGCCCCATACCGAGCCAGTATCACCGGGACCCCAGATTGAGCAGGTGTAGTCTTCCCGTCTACTCAAGATGGAATCCCAGTGACCACAAGCAACGCCCAGGTATGTGGGTTCCAGGACTACATCTCCAGGCCGCCTGCTGGCAGAGCACCTGGGCTGTCCCTCCCCGGGTCCCCACCCGCCCAGAAGACTGGCTGTTATACCCACAATTAGCCTCCGGGCACCATCTTAGCACACCAACAGCCCTGACCCAGAGACAAGGCAGCAAGTCCCAGATGACACCACAGCACTGGAGATCTCTCTGGGCCCCATACCAAGCTAATATCACCGGGACATCCCAGATGGAGCTGGTGCAGTCTCCCCACCTACTCCAGATGAAATCCCAGTGCCCAGGAGCTTTCAAAGCAAGGCCTAGGTATGTGGGTTCAGAACTAAATCTCCAGACCACTTGGTGGCAGAGGACCTGGGCTGTCCCTCCCGGTGTCACCACCTGCCCAGAAGACTGGCTGTCACGCCCACAATTTGCCTTTGGATGCCATCTTAGCTCACCAATAGCCCTGGCCCAGAGGCTCCCAATTGAATCCCAAAATGGACTAGTGCCATACAGAGATGTATGGAATCCAACCATTTACAATCTAGAAGTTTACATTTGCAATCATGCCCGTGTGAGCTCGCATGATAAGCGAAATGAGCTATGGAAAATATATTATCTAGTGTCTGCCCCTGGCAGGTAGGCTTGAATGGTGGTGGGAAAATTCGAGCAAAATTGTCATTGTCACTGTCTTCCCATTTATCAATTTGCTTGAGTGGGCCCAGTAACATCTCCATTGTGAGACTTGTTGTTGCTGTATTTGGCATATCGAATACATCACGGGTAGCTTGCCAGGCTTTGCTGTGCGGGCGAGATACTCTCAGTAGCTTGCCGGGCTCTCTGAGAGGGGCAGAGGAATCGAACCCAGGTTGGCCGGGTCGGCCACGTGCAAGGCAAACACCCTATCCACTTTGCTATCGCTCCAGCCCCTAGCAAAATTAATGCCCCAAATTAGAGAGTATTCGTGAAATTGTCTACCATAGAGGCAGGGTGAGGACTGTGTTGTGTATGTGTGTGTGAGGGGGGTGATACTTGGGACAATGGTGGTGGAAAATGTGCACTGGTGAAGGGATCAGTGTTTCATCATTGTATGGCTGAATCTCAAGCATGAAAGCTTTGTAACTCTATCTCACAGTGATACAATAAAATAAAAAAGTAGTGTGGAGTTCATGCCCAATTCAATCAGCTTAATCAATGGCTGAACAAATAGCAGTACTCCTACATTATTTTTAAAAAATCGATTGTTAAAGTTATTCTGTGTGTTTCACTAATAAAAAAAAAAGTTATTCTACACTGGGCAGAAAAAATAGTACAGTGAGTAGGACTCTTGCCTTGCATTCACCTTATCCATGTTTGATCCCCATTATCCCATATAGTCCCCTGAGCCTGCTGGGAATGATTACTGACTACAGAGCCAGGAGTAACCCCTGACCATTGCTAGGTGTGGCTCCCAAACAAACAGACAAACACTTGTTGAAATTTGGCTAGAAAAGATATTTGTATATTGAGTCAGTGTGGTTGAAGGACACAGTTACGTTGCTTTAGTAGAACATATAACTTTTTCCTGCTGATATCAGTGTCATATAAAGCAGTGATTTTTACCCTCTTTACACCTGCCATTCAAGTGGGAATACTGTGGAGGTCTTACGGCCACACCCTGGGCCTGAGACAGTTTTGATGTGAAGAGTTGGAAGATTATTCAGACTTGGTTAAATAAAATAAAGTTGTGGGAGCAAATTTTAGGAGTATTTCAGCCAATAAGGCCAGAAGGAAAGGGCCTGTTTGGAAAGCTCAAAAGAGTAGGTGGATCATAGAACAGGTAGGGGAGGGGAGAATTGGAGTATTCATTCCTTTGACAGTGGTTCATGTAGAGCCTTGGCCATCGGTTGGACTTTGCAGGACTGTAGCTCAGTGATAGGGCACTTACCTTGCCTGTGTGAGGCCCTGATTTGATCCCTGGCACCACACAAAATAAAGAAAAATGTCTGAATTCTGTCTTGTACATGTGTAGAACAACTGAAGTTTTTTTAAGTTGTGGCATGCTAGTAAGTGTGACTGATGAGATGTAGATTCTGGGATGATTTGTCCAGTCCTGAGGAAAATGAATCAAAAGGTGGAGTATGGTCTCAAGACTGAGGCATGGAAGTCTTGAGACTATCATGGCAAGGGAGGTAAGGTAGACAGGTAAGGTGCCCTAGCAAGGCAAGGCAGGCCTGGTAACTCAGGCCAAAGACAGAGAGCTGAGTCAAGATAGAGAACATGAGGAGGGGAGACTGTGGTCAGATCTGAGAGGTGGGTAAAATGAGGTGGATTTGCTGTAATATTGAAGAGGATGTAAGTTGGAAGGGGGACGGAGGAGAAGGAAGGGAGACGAAGAGTATAGTTTTGAAATACCTATTTGAGGTCTGACGGAATATCTTATCAGTAGGAGCAAGGAACAGAGGGTAGGACCCTTGCCTTGCATGTAGCCAATATCGGTTCAATCCCCACGTCCCAATACGGTCCCTCAGAGCCCCTGCCAGCAGTGGTCCCTGACAACAGGGCCAGTAGTAAGTCCCGAGCATCATTGGGTGTCACCCAAAACAACAACAAAAAGAAGTAGCATTTGGAATATAGATGTATAAATAGAAAAGATAGATGGAGAAGATCTTGAGTAAATAGTGAGGAATGGATGAGTTCAGGCTAAGCAGAGAAATAGGCAAGTAAAATGTGGAAGCACCACCTTGAATACTTCCTGATTGTAGTAGTTGGATGTTAGATGGGCAAATATGAATGCGAGGTGCATTTGCATTTGGATCTCAGTGTTGTTTATCTTTGTACTGTCTCTTTATTATTAAGTGTCAATTGTGAGGTCATGATGACTAAGTGTCTAAGTACATCTGCTCCATGACGCCGGCCATTCAGACTTTCTTTTAATGTGGGGGATTGGTTAGGCATTTTCTCGGTTATCTTCTGGCGCCCCAATGCTGGACTTCGTGAGCTATCTTGAAGAGTGACTCATGGCTCACTCTTGGGCTGAATTGCTTCTTCCTGCAAGTCTCATCCCGCTTCCTTTTTGATGTCCAAGGAAGAGAAAATCTACTTCCGGCTCTGAATCTTTATCATCTCTACTTTCAGTGGAGTTAAACCTTGTTTGGGATACTACGAGAGGGATAGTGTGGTTGGCTTTATAGGGCCAGTGTCTTTTCCCTTGTTCTCTTGGTCACAGGGGGTTTGGGGTCTGACTACTCCATTAGGGCCCATTTGGTCACTACTGAGTAGCTTTTCTCAGAGAAGGGTAGGGCATGAAGTCAGCTGCAGAAGCTACTGCTGTGAGCCCTAAGCGAGGGAAGCCCTGGCACCTACTGGACCACATCACTGATCTGTGAAAAGGCAGCATCGCAGGTAAGTGTTAAGTGTGTCTTGAAATTCAGGCATACTAGGGTAATCAGATATTGTAGGTGTTTTTGCTTTTTCTGTGGGAATCTGCTTTTCTGGCAAAGGCTAAAAGATGAAATGTTACATTAACTGCTGATGGTCTGCATATTGCATATCAGAATTTCGAGAAACAATAGTGCAATACTCCAAGCAAGTTAAGCCTCCCTTGAATTGAAATCATTCTTGCTAAGGTGCTTATTCAGGCACGTCAAGTTGCTCTTTAGTTTTTCTGTTTATTTTTAATTAAATCCACAAATTCATCCTGGACAGGAGTGGGTTTTATCTTCACAAGAAAGATTAGTACACGCCAGTATCCATTCCCACGCATCCCTTCAGTATGTTTTCATAAAGAAAAGATTTACTTAATGGTTCTTTACCTTATCACCAGCTGTTCAGCAATGCCCACTGGGACTGCTGCTCTTCATCAGACTTCTTACAAGAAATGTTCCAGTAAATCATAGGATTGCCAGTGTTCCTACAGGTTTCTGACTAAAAGAAGCCTTTGGAATGATATAAATGGTTCCCAGACTGTGCATATTGAGGAAATTGGCAGAAGAATTATATATCTAAAAGTTACTAAAAGCTAAAGGGATATATATATGTATATATATATATACACACACACACACATGATATCCCTTCAGTATCTGTATTGAAAACCATATTGCCCGAAGAGAGGTGGGAGGGAAGGGAGAGAGAGAGAGGAAAAGTACCTGCCATAGAAGCAGATGGGGGTGGGGAGGGAAACTGGGGACATTGATGGTGGGAAATGTACACTGTTAAAGGGATGGACGTTGGAACATTGTGTGATTGAAACCCAATCATGACCAACTTTGTAACTGTGTATCTTACTGTGATTCAATTAAAAAAATTAAAAGCTACTAAAATTTTGTGTGTGAGGGGGTTTATCTCCTGCTTTTTGCTTGGGTTTTTTGTTTGTTTGTTTTTGGGCCATACCTGGCAGTGCTCAGGTCTCATTCCTGGCTCTGCACTCAGGAATCGTTTCTGGAAAGCTTGGGGGACCAAATGGGATGCTGGGGATCGAACCTGGGTAGGCTTGTGTGCAAGGCAAATGTGGTATCCACTGTACTATTGCTCTAGCCCCTGGCTTCTTTTTATTTTGTAACTTCTATCTACCTTAGCCATTTTACTATTATTTTATCATGTTTAAAATTTTACTTTGTAAATTAATTCTCCCTGACTTCCCATCTCTTTGTTGATGCTGTGCACCCCCATTCCAGGCTGTGGTGCTCGCTAGGGGTGCTCCCTGAGCACTCCCCAGCTTTAGTTGTGCTTGCATACGTGCCCTCCTAGAACCCAACTCTTTTTGTTGTTGTTGTTTGTTTTAATTGAATCACCGTGAGATCCAGTTACAAAGCTTTCATGTTTGAGTTTCAGTCGTCCAATGATCGAACACCCATTCCCCCACCAGTGCACATTTTCCGCCACCAATGCCCCAGTCCTCCCCCACCCCAACCCTCCCCCTGCCTCTGTGGGAGACAATTTCCTCCATCTTCTCTCTCTACTTAGAGCCCAACTCCCCTCTCCCCTTTTGTGTGTGTGTGTGTGTGTGTGTGTGTGTGTGCCCAACTCAACTTTTTTTTTCTTTTTGGGTTACACCCAGCAATGCACAGGAATTACTCCTGGTTCATGCACTCAGGAATCTCTCCTGGCGGTGCTTGGGGGACCATATGGGATGCTGGAAATCGAACCTGGGTCAGTCGCGTGCAAGGCAAACATCCTACCCGCTGTGCTATTGCTCCAGCCCCAAGATCCCAACTCTTGAGTTGTGCTTTGGCGTGTTCTGGTTGTGATGCTCATTAGGGCCTGTGGTGTTTGCCAGGAATTACGTTCCTGGTGCTCGGGCTCACGCAGCCTTTTTGTTCGTTTGTTTTGAGGCCACACCCCACAGTGTTCAGGGCTTTTTCCTGGTCCTGTTGATGTCGGTGAGCCCCACAGGCCTCTGCCACCCGGCGTCCAGGGTTTCTGGGTTCTTGTCTCACCTCACAGAAAGAATTTCAGGAGTAGACAAGCAGTGACTTAAACAGATTTTATTTGGAGGTTTTGAAGAGAAGGAGGAAGAGAAAGTGGGAGAGTGGAGAGTAATGTGCTCAAGAGAGAACCAGGCTTCTCAAAGGGCGGAGAGAGCCCCTGCACACATCGCAGCATTAGACACGAAAGCATGAAAGTACGTATCTCAAGAGGGGAGATGCTGGCGACACATGTGTTCGGGCCCCATATGTACTCTACCATGTGGGCACAAGCAGCACATGGGCTGAGGCAGCATATGCTGACCCGTCCTTTGTTCAAGGTGGCTTTTATAATTCAAGGGGGAATTTCCAACCTGCCCCCCACCCTTCCTTGGGCCTCTGCCTAGGTAAAAGTCCATTGCTAAAGAGGTTGCCAAAGGAGGTAGGGTTGGTAGTGGTGATGGCCTTCTTTGAATTTCTTTTCTTGGCCTTTTGTTTCTGCGGGAACTACTCCGGGTCTGTTGCTGGTGCCAGGTGAGGGTCCGACCAGGCCTTAGTTCCAGGTTTCTGCAAGGTTCCTTTTGGAACCTGGCTATTACTTCCCAGGAAACTTACCGCCATTGCCTTGCAAGGGGGCCTTTCCTATCTGCCTGCCTGCCTGCCTACATCACTGTGCTCAGGAATCTCTCCTAGTAGGGATTGGGGGACCATGTGGGGTGCTGGAAATCAGAACCTGGGTTGGCTGTGTGCAAGGCAAGCACCCTGCCCACTGCAGTATCTGGCCTCTCTTGTACCTTTTGGATGCAGTTGCTTTCCCTGGGGATTCCAGCATGTGTGGTGCTCACCAGCACCTGGTTGTGCCACAGCTGGCAGAACTGCCAGGCTCACACCCAGCGCAGGTGGCAGCACCTGAGACTAAACTGGTAAGGCCCCTGCCTACCTTGTTTAAAGAAAGAGTTATTTTTAAAAAGTTTTTGATTTATAGAAAAATTGTGAAAACAGTATGAGTTCTCAGTTTCCCTCATAATGTTTAACCTGTATTGGTCTAATGGGGGCGGGGTCACAATAAATAAACCATTACTGACCAGTACTGTAGCACTGTCCTCCCGTTGTTCATCGATTTGCTCGAGCGGGCCCAGTACGTCTCCATCATGAGACTTGTTGTTACTGTTTTTGGCACATTGAATATGTCATGGGGAGCTTGCCAGGCTTTGCCGTGCGGGCGAGATACTCTCGGTAGCTTGCCTGGCTCTCTGAGAGGGACGGAGGAATCGAACTGGGGTTGGTCATGTTGGCTGCATGCAAAGCAAATGCCCTACCTGCTGTGCTATCGCACCAGCCCACTGACCAATACTAAAGTCTATAGTCTTTCCGTTTTTATCTAGTGCCCTTTTCCAAGAAGCTATGTGAAGTGTGGGTTTTTTGTTTGATTTGATAATTTCGAACACTCTTGAACTTATTCGCCAACGTGGCTTGGCACGTGCCTCAGGCAACCACAAGCAAACGTCCGAACTGGCAAAACAGTGCAGAGAAGCCATCAAGGATGACCTCAAAAACAGGAGAGCAGCAGTACTGGTAGATGCAGCAGAAGCTGGGAAAAACATTCGTAATGCCCGCCTGTCCTTCACCAACTACAAAACCAAGATGACTGCCCTCCGACATCATGATGGATCTATCACATCTTCCAGAAGGGCAATGGGGAAGATTATTCATGACTTCTACTCAGATCTCTTTAATAGCCACATCCACTTGCCCACATACCACATACCACATGATGGATATGTCGTTCCCAATGTTCTCCCTTCCGAAATCCAACATGCCATCTCGTCTGTAAAGAAACAAAGAGCACCTGGCCCAGACAAGATCAGACCTGAACACCTGAAGAACTTACCATCAGTACTCATCAATACATTGGCTCGACTCTTCACACGCTACCTGTCTGAATGCAAGGTTCCATCCCAATGGAAAACCAGCAAGACTGTACTACTATACAAGAAAGGAGACATCCACGACATTGGCAACTATCGCCCAATCTGCCTATTGTCTGTCATCTACAAACTAGTCACTCGAGTCATCCTGAATAGGATTAGCAGAACACTAGATGAAGGACAACCATGTGAACAAGCTGGATTCCGAAAAGGATTCAGTACCATCGACCATATCCACACAATAACCAAGCTCATTGAGGTATCTCGGGAGTTCAAGATGCCACTCTGTCTAACGTTCATTGATTTAAAGAAGGCCTTTGATTCTGTTGAGACGGAAGCGGTCATGGAAGCCCTAGCCAATCAGGGCATACAAACTCAATACATCAGGATCCTTCGTGAGCTCTATTGCGGATTCACTACCAAGATCTCACCATTCTACAAAGAAGTAATCATCCATATCAAGAGAGGGGTTCGGCAGGGTGATACCATTTCACCAAAACTCTTCAGTGCCACCCTCGAGAACATCATGCGACGACTGGAATGGGAAAACATGGGAGTGAAGATAGATGGTCGGCAACTACACCACCTCCGCTTTGCTGATGACATCGTTCTAATAACACCAAACATCAACCAAGCGGCACAAATGCTGAACAACTTTGACCGTGAATGTGGAAAGGTCGGACTACAGCTGAATCTTACGAAGACAATGTTTATGAGAAACAACCTTGTTCCTGACGCTCCATTCGCTCTCAACGGAACCACCATCTCCGAATGCAACAGTTATATATACCTAGGTCGAGAAATCAACATGATGAATGACCTGGCACCTGAGTTGCGCAGGAGGAAGAGAGCGGCTTGGAATGCCTTCAAGAGCATTGAAGAAATAACTAAAAGGACAAAGAACCTCCAGCTACGAGCACATCTCTTTGATTCCACTATTCTTCCTGCATTAACATATGCCTCAGAGACCTAGACCCTACGAAAACAGGATGAGAACACTATTCGGGTCTCTCAAAGAGGAATCGAAAGAACTATGCTTGGAATATCACGATTCACTCAAATGAGAGATAGAATCCGGAGTTCTGATCTTCGTCAACGCTCAAGAATCAGGGACGCTGTCTCATTTGCCAAGACATCAAAAATCAGATGGGCTGGACACGTAATGAGGTTTACAGACAACCGCTGGACTAGAGCCATTACTGATTGGATTCCATGAGACATCAAAAGATCACGTGGACGCCCACCTATAAGATGGTCAGACTTCTTTGTCAAGACCCTAAATGATCGGTTTGAGGCTCTACATGTTCCTAAAACGAACAGATACCATTGGGCTACACTAGCACGCAACCGGGATGAATGGAGACGTTACTGGCACCCGCTCAAATAAATCGATGAATAACGGAGATTAAGTGATTAAGTGATAAGTGATTGATAACTTGAGAGGTAGATGCTTGAATTCACGTCAGTAATGCTCCATTTCTTGCACATTTTCACTCTCAGAACTTGTATACTATTAAATATCAGTGATATTAAAGATACATTGTGAATCTAGATCATGAAAAAAATGGCACATTGAAGAGCTTTCAGGAACTTGAAATATAACTTAATTATTTCTGTTTTGACATACATTGTAGGCATCATGATTGTGACAGATTAATAAAATTAGAATTAGAGATTTATAAAAATAATTGGCTGGGGGCAGAGAAAGAGTACAGGGTTTAAAGCACTTGCCTGGCATGCAGCTGACCCTGGTTCATCCCTGGCATCACATATCGTCCCTCCTACACTGCCAGGAGAGCCCTGAGTACAGAGCCAGGAGTAAGCCCTGAGCACATCTGGATGTGGCTCAAGCCCCCAATCCCCAATTTATCTAAAAGGCAAGGTTTTGTAGTTTCTTTCTTTCTTTGGCTTTTGGGCCACACTTGGTGGTGCTCAGGGGTTTTCCCTGGGTCTGGACTCAGGAATCACTCCTGGTGGGGCTTGGGGGACCATATGGGATTCAAAGAATCGAACCCCGGTTGGCCATGTACTAGACAAGAGCCTTACCCTCTGCATTATGGCACCAGGAGCCCCACTTTTGTATTTTCTTAAGGTGGCGGAGGTTGGAGAAAAAAATGTGAAAAGTACATCTTCTTACATTTTTTTCAGAGGTGACTTGTCAGCTGCCAGAGTAGGCAGTGCTCAGCATTTGTTTCTGTCCACACAGATAGCTGCAGGTGGCAAACCCTGTGGGGCGGTGGCAGGGCAGCCCTGTATGGCTTGCTTCTGTCTTTTGCTCCAGTCTTGGCTTAGACTTGATTGAGGCACAGGAGCTTTCTTTATCCTGTAATTAGACCCTGGGTGAATGAATTGGTATTTTTCTTCCCCTCCTTGCTTTTCTGTAGTTTTATACATCAAAGGTCTTTGTCAGATTTTTGTTGAAGACCCAGAGGCTCCAGCTAGTGGTGGGGGAGGAACACTGAAGTCTCGGCATTGCAAACTTAGTTTTGCACTTCCACAGACTTTTCACAGTGCTGGACTTGGCCTCATGGCTCTTTCAGATCAGCGCCCATTGATTAATGGGGCACATGTATGGTTATCAGACTCAGAGTGTTCTGTTTCAGGAGAGCTTTGAGCTTTGCCAAGGGTGTCCTTTGAATGTAGTCACAAGAAAGTTTTTTTTAAATATATATATATAAACCCATGACTTCAAGTACAGTTTCTTTTCCCTTCTGCCTATTAAGATTGAAATCCAATCCTTGTTATAACATAATTATCACAGTGAAGCCAGCAGGGAGTCACTGCCTTAATATAAGGGGTGTGAAGTCCCCTAAATAAATAGAGGATTAATTACACTCACAGCATGTTGTGAAGGTGATGAGATTGATTGTGATCATTTGACTTGTCCCATTTCCTGCTCTGACTCTGCCCCTGAATAAATAGAAGCTGGGAAGATGATAAATAGAGCTACTGGCAGTGTATTACTGCGCCCAGGGTGAGGATGGAGCCAGGGAAGGAAACTCTGGAGGTGTATTTTCACCTTTTGAGTGATATATGAGATTTACTTTGAATCCTTTTGAGTGGGTGGAGAGCAGTGAATTTCAGATTCACATATAGATGTTTTTTACTTAGCTTGCCCTTTTGGGTTTAAAGTAAAGAAAATGTGAGCCAGTCTTTTCCCCATAGAAGGTATATGCTTTAATTAAAATGATAAATTAGGATTTTCATAAAGCAGGCTGAATCTCCTCTGAGACTGAATTTTGTGTTTGTCTTGCCTCCTTTCCCCAGCAGTTATCTAATACTGTAAAATTATGATTTCAGGTTATATATCCTCCAATATCTTAAATTGCTGGGACCTCCAAAGCGAGTTGCACTTAACTAAGGGATCATAAGAAAACAGTGTTTGGAGAGCTCAGAAAGAACATAATAGACCTACGTATCGTTATTTTTAAAAATTATTTGTTTTATTTATTGAATCACTGTGAGATACAGTTACAGAGTTGTTCTTGGTTGGGTTTCAGTCATACAGTGATCCAACACTGAACCCTTCTCCAGTGTATATTTCCCATCCCCAGTGGCCCTAGTTCCTAGTTTCTGTTCTCCCTCCCCCTTCCCCACCAGCCTGCCTCTATGACAGACACCTCTCTCTCTCTCTTTCTCTCTCTCTCCTCTCTCTTTCTCTCTCTGTCTCTGTCTGTCTCTCACACATTAGTTTGCAATACAGGAAGACAGGTACTGAATGGTTTTCATGTATTATCACTTTACCTCCTTTCAGCACTCAGTTCTTGTTCAGAGTAATAATTTCCATCTGATCCTGATGTTGGTGGCCCCCACTGGTGATTTATGTGAAGTGGGGAGGAACGATGGTTGCTTTCTCCTGCTCTGCCTCTGCCACCTGGGACCCAGGGTGACTGGGTTATTGTCTCGCCTGATAGAAAAGAATTTCAGGAGTTGGCAATCAGTGAAATAAAACAGATTTTATTTGGAGGTTTTGAAGAGAAGGAAGAAGAGAAAGTGGGAGAGAATAGAAAGTAACGTGCTCAAAAGAGAACCCAGGCTTCTCCAAGGGCGGAGACAGCCCTTACTTACATACATCCTAGCATTAGACATGAAAGTACACATCTCAAGAGGGGAGATGCGGGCACCACATGGGTACAAGCAGCACATGAGCTTGGGCAGCATATGTGTGCCTTTCCTTTGTTCAAGGTGGCCTCTATAGGGTTCTTCCAATCTGCCCTCAGGTAGGGCTTCTACCTACATCAAACTCCATTGCTATGGAGATAGCCTGGTGGGGGTCCAACTTCCTCAGGTACTGGCCCAGGTGAGGGTCTTATCAGGTCTTAGTTCCTGTTTTCTGCAAGGTTGGCCTTTTGCAACTTCAGAGCTATTACTTCCCAGGAAATTTACTGCCATTGCCTGGGGAGGGGGCCTTCCCTATCTGTCTGCCTGCCTACATCAATCCCTTCTCTCTTCTAACTGCACTTGCCCCCCCACCTCCACCCCACTACCACCACCATTTATGGCCTGCTTCCAGCCACGGACCAGGCTTCCTGGCCTTCTTTTCTACTGTCTTTTGGTATTAATCTCTTACTATGTTTCTTCATATATATATATATTACATGTATATATAATGTATATATATATATATATCCCTCAAATGAGTGCAATCATTCTATGTCTGTGCCTTTCCCTCTGACTCATTTCACTCAGCATGATACTGTCCATGTATATCCATATAAGTATAAGCAAATGTCACGATTTCATTTTTCTCATTTTTGACTTTTTGCATCACACACAATGATGCTTAGGGGTTACTCCTGGCTCTGCACTCAGGAATTACTCCTGGTGGTGCTTGGGGGAAACATGGGATGCAGGCGATCTAACCCGGGTGGGCTGCATGCAAGGCAAATGCCCTTGTACTATCGCTCCATCCCAAAATCATTACTTTATTTTTCCTGGTGGCTATGTAGTATTCTACTGTGTAGGTGTACCATATTTTTTTTTATCCAGTTGTCTGTTTTTGGGCACTCGGGTTGTTGAAATTCAGATTCTGGCTATTGAGAATAGTGCTTCAGTGAACATAGAAGGGCAGATGACTTTCTGCTGTGTGTTTCTTGGGGCTCCTGGGTATATTCCCAGAAGTGATATTTCTGGGTCATATGGAAGCTCAATTTCTAGTTTTTTGAGAACTGCCCATATTGTTTTTCAAAAAGGCTAGATAAGTCAGCATTCCCACCAACAGTGAAGGAGAGTCCCTTTCATCCTACATCCTTGCCAGTACTGGTTGTTCTTGTTCTTTTTGATGTGTGCCAGTCTCTGTGGCATGAGATGATATCTCATGGTTGTTTTGATTTGCATCTCCTTGATGGTTAGTGCTGCAGAGAGTTTTTTCACCTGCCTTTTGGCCGTTTGAATTTCTTTGTGGAAGTTTCTGTTCATTTCTTCTCCCCCTTTTTTGATGGGATTGGATGGATTTTTCTTGTGAAGTTCTACCAGTGCCTTCTGTATCTTTGATATTAGCTCCCTTATCAGATAGGTTTTGGGTAAATAATTTTTCCCATTTTGTAGACTGTCTTTGAACTCTGGTCACCATTTTCTTTGAGGTACAGAAGCTTCTTAAAGTAGTCCCATGTGTTTAATTTTGCTTCCAGTTGTGTGGTCAGTGGTATTTCGTCTTTGAAGATGCCTTTAGCTACAATGCCATGGAGGTTCTGCTTATGTTTTCCTCTCTGTACCTATGGACTCAGGTCTGACATTGAGGTGTTTAATCCATTTTTATCTGATTTTTGTGCATGGTGTTAGAGATATGAGTTCATTTTTTGTATGTAGCTGCCCACTTCTTCCACCACCACTTGTTGAAGGGTCTTTCCTTGCTCCCCTTCATATTTTTTGCTCCTTTATCAAAGATTAACTCATCATTGATAAAGAAGTGTCTTTGTCAGGGTATTCAACTCTATTCCATTGAGCTAAGGGTCTGTCAATTACTATCACTTTGCAGTACAGTTTGAAGTTGGGGAAGGTGATGCCTCTCATCTTCTTTTTCCCAAAGAATTGCTTTGGGATTTGTTGTTCCGTATGACTTTCAGGAGTGTTTGATCTATTTCCTTGAAAAATGTCATGGGTATTCTTATAGGAACTGCATTGAATCTATTTTAATGCTTTGGGGAGTATTGCCATTTTGGTGATGTCAATCTTCCCAGTCCATGAACAAGTATGTGTTTTCATTTCCTCATGTTCTCTTTTATTTCTTTAAGTAGTTTTGTCGTTTTCTTTGTATAGGTCCTTCACCTCTTTTAATCTAAGGTACTTGATTTTCTGTGGCACAGTTTGATTTGATTCTCTATTTCTGATGATCCTTTGAATTTCTGCAGTTTCTGTTGTGATAAACGGGATTGTTTATTTTTCTTAATACCGCTTTCTTCACTTTTATATAGGAAAGCCATGGGCTTTTGCATATTAATTTTGTAATCTGCCACTTTACTATACAAATCTATTGTTTCTAAAACATTTTTTGTAGAGTTTTTAGGGTTTTCCTAATATAGTATTATGTCATCTGTGAATAGTGAAAGCTTGACTTCTACCTTTCCTATCTGGATGCCCTTGATACTTTTTCTTGCCTAACTGCATTTCCAGTACTATATTGAATAGGAGTTACGAGAGTGGGCAGTTTTGTCTTGTGCCTGATCTTAGAGGAAAGGCTTTTAGGTTTTTTTTCCCCCA
Organism: Sorex fumeus; assembly: GCF_029834395.1. Lineage (NCBI taxonomy): Eukaryota > Metazoa > Chordata > Mammalia > Eulipotyphla > Soricidae > Sorex > Sorex fumeus. Next base: position 534,786 of record NW_026606179.1, on the reverse strand, counting down.
TTGAGAACAATGCTTGCTGTGGGCTTGTGGTAAATGGCTTATTGAAGAAAGTTCCTTCATTTCCCATTTTATTGAGTTTTTATCATGAGTGGGTGCTGGATCTTTTGAAATGCTTTTTCTGCACCTATTGATATGATCATATTTTTTCTCTTCTATTTATATGGTATATTATGTTGAGTTGATTGACTTGCAAATGTTAAAACATCCTTGCATCCCCAGGATGAATTCTACTTGGTCATGGTGTGTGATCTGTTTGATGAGCTGTTGAATCCTATTTGCCAGTATTTTATTTTGTTGAGAATCTCTGCATCAGTGTTCATCCTCTCTCTCTCTCTCTCTCTCTCTCTCTCTCTCTCCTCTCTCTCCTCTCTCTTTTCTCTTCCTCTACCCCCCCCCCCCATGGTATCAGGGTGATGTTTGCTTTATAAAAACTGTTTGGGAGTGTTTCTGTTCAGTTTCCTGGAAAAGTTTAGAAAGGATTGGTAGTAGTTCCTCTTTAAAGGTTTGAAAGATTTCACTAGTGAAATTTTCCAGGCCTAAGCTTTTGTTTTTGGGGAAGAGTTTTAATTACCATTTCAATTTCCTCTATAGTGATAGATTGGTTCAGGTATTCTAAATTTTCTTGGTTCAGCCTTGGGAGGTTATAGGAATTTATCCATTTCTTCTAAGTTCTCTTGTTTCACAGCATGAAGATTCTCAAAGTAATCTCTGATGATCCTTTGAATTTCTGCGGTTTCTGTTGTGATATCATCTCTTTCATTTCTGATTCGATTTATTAGGGTTCTCTTTGTAAGTCTTGCTAGTGGTTTGTCAATTTGGTTTGTTTTAAAGAACCAGCTCTTGGTTTCATTGCTTTTAAATTATTTTTTTTTTGGTATCTAGCTCATTAATTTCTGCTCCAAGTTTTTGTTTCCTTCCTCCGGCCTGGTTGGGGCTTCTTTGGTTGGTCATTTTCTAAGATCTTAAGCTGTGAAGTCAAGTTATTCATGTGGACTCTTCCTTCCTTGCAGAGCTATAAACTTTCCTCTTAATACTGCATTTGCTGTGTCCCACAAGTTCTGCTTGCTTGTGTCCTCATTCTTGTTTGTTTCCAGGAATCTTTTGATTTCCTCTCTGACCCACTGGTTTTTCAGTAGTGAGCTGTTTAATTTCCAGGTGTTTGATTTGATTCTCTATTTCTGTGTATGATTAACTTATGTTTTCAATGCATTGTTATGTGAGAAGATAGTTGATACATTTCCAAACTCTTGATTTTATGGAGCTATCTTTTCTGACCCAGCATGTGGTCTATCTAGAAGAGTGTCCCAGGTAACTGGAGAAGAATGTGTAATGGGCATTGAAAAGCCCTGTATATATCTACTTGGTCCCTCTCTTCCACTTCTTCCCTTCAAAGCCAGTATTTTCCTTGTTGAGTTTTCCTAATAGTCTTGTTGATCTATTAGGAGGTGACAAAGTGGGGACTGGAGCAATAGTACAGCAGGCAAGGCACTTGCCTTGCATGCACCCAACCCAGGTTTGATCCCAGGTATACCATATGGTCCCTGAGCAGCACCAGGAGTCATTCCTGAGTGCAGAGCCAGGAGTAACCTCTGAGTATCACCAGGTGTGATCCAAAAAGCAAAAAAAAAAAAGACAAAGTAGTGTTGAAGTCTCCAATTCTCCAGTTACTATATTCTCCAGTTACTATTGTGTTGGTACCAATGTCCTCCTTGAAATCTATTAGCAGTTGTTTTAAGTATTTTGCTAGTATGTCATTGGGTGCATTTATGTTTAGGAGTTTAGATCCAAAAAGGAAAAAAAAAAGAAAATATAAGAGGTGACAAAGTAGTGTTGAAGTCTCTAATTCTCCAGTTGCTATTGTGTTGGTTCCAATGTCCTCCTTGAAGTCTATTAGCAGTTGTTTTAAGTATTTTGCTAGTCCGTCATTGGGTGCATTTATGTTTAGGAGTTTAATTTCTTCCTGATGTATATATCCCTTGATTATTAAGAAATGACCTTCCCTGTGTCTTATAACTTTTTTTCAGCTTGATATCTATGTCGTCTGATACCAGTATGGCCACCCTGACAGTTTTGAAGGAGTTGTTTGCTTTAAGAATTGTTTTCTAGCCTTTGGCTTTGAGTCTGTGTTTGCTCTGACTATTCAAATGTGTTTCTGTTGTAGGCAGCAGAATGTTGAATTCAATTTCAAAATCCATTTCACCGCTCTGTCTCTTAATTGGTGCATTTAGACCATTGGCATTGAGAGAGAATATTTTCATGGGGTTTTGTGCCATCTTTCTGTTGAAGTTTGGTGTGTTTGTGGGTTTGTCTCCCCTTATAGTAGCTCCTTCAGTTCTGTCAAATTCATTTTTTTGAGTCTTTGAAGTTTCTGAGCTGTGGTTTATTCTTGAAGTCGTGTATCATTCCTTCAGATCTGAGTAAAAGTCTGGCAGGGTAAAGTACTTTTGGTGAAATCTTCATTTCATTAACTTTTTTTTTTACTATAGCAACATTGACCTAGGGCTCAGAGGGTGTCATTCAATAGGTCTGTAGTAAATCTTAGAGATACTCCTTTGTGTGTAATTTCCTTCTTTGATATTGTTGCTTTTGGTATAGTTTTTGTCATTTTGATTAGGATATGTCTTGGAGTCTTTTTATTGGGGGTCCTTTTAACTGGTACTTTTGGGCTTCCTGGATCTGAATGTCTGCCTTCTACAACTCTGGGAATTTCTCAGCAGTGATGTCTTTGGCTCTTACTTCCTTATTGGGGTTGCCTTCCTGTCACTCTGGACTCTGATGATTCTTATGTATTTCCTCTTGAATTCATTCCAAAATTCTCTTGTCTGCCATTGATTTATTTTGAGGTCTTTTGTCCATTCTCTGCTGTTGCCTCGAGGTTTTCTGCATCTCATCTTCAAGCTCACTGATTCTGTCTTCAGCCTCTGTTATTCTACTGTTGAGGCATCCAGTTTTTTTTTTTCACCTACCAGATATTTTAAATAGTGACATTTCTGTTTGTAGTTTTCTTTTTCTGCTTTCTTATCCTCCTGTGTTGGATGTCTGCTCTACTGTTTCTTTGAACTCATGAAACATGCTCACCATTTTGTCTCTGAATTCTTTATCAGAGAAATTATGTAGGTGGATATTCCTTGTTGAGGCTTCAGGGCTCCTGTCTTCATCCACTTCTCATTTTGGGACTCTGTGCTGTTTCCCCCATGGTGCCTGTGGTAATCTGGAGAAGATTCTTTCCAATATACTATCAGCATCCCCTCTCCCCTCCCCCCCCCCCCCAGCCAGAGCTCTAGGGGAACTTGGTGGGTGGTGCTCTCTTCCTTCCTTGCCAAGAATATTCCCTTCCAATTTGGTGTTCTTGTGTGTTTGTGTAGCCTCTTGGCTCGTTCAGGGAATGTGTTCTTTGGCCTGAACTTACTGCTACTCTTTGATTAGGGTTGTATTATTTCTTGCAATTACCACTTTTGTGGGTCTTGAGAGAATGTTGATGGGAATAGGGGCTAGTAAACTATAGGCCTAATGTGGTTGGGGTAGCCGGCTGCCCTGGTGAAAGTTCAGTATAAGAGGTACTGAATAAGATGTGGATCCTATGGGATATGAAGGAGGAAATTAACTGGTGACTGCATTAGAAAGTCACACCCACTGGTGGTCTGACTGTGGGAGGAGCCAAGCATTAGTGGTGTTCAGGGTTGGTCACAGAGTGTATGTTTGAATTTCACTGAAGTTGGTGGGGCCCCATGGATGGCTTCTATGAGGTAGGAAGGGAATGGTCACTTTCTCCTAATCCGCTTTTGCCTGCCCAGGACCAGCTGGGAAGTCTAGGACTGATAAAGTCTGCGATGAGTTCCTTCAGATTCAATCCTACACCTTACCCAGGGTTTCGGGGTCCTTGTCTTATTTCACAGAAAGGAATTTCAGGAATAGTAAAGTAAAAACAAATTTTGTTTAGGAAGGAAAGGAGGGAAAGAGAGGAAGAGAGAGTAATATGCTCAAGAGAGAAATGTGGGCTTCTCCAAAGGCGGAGAGAGTCCCTGCACATATCCCAGCATTAGCTATGAGAGTATGAAAGTACACTTCTCAAGGGAGAGATACAGGCGCTACATGGTGCTCAGCCAGGTGGGCAAAGACAGCACATCGACTCAGGCAGCATATGTATTCCCTTACTTTGTTCAAGGTGGCTTTTAAAGGGTTTTTCCCAAGGTGCCCCACGTAGGTCTTTCTAGCTAGGTGAGAGTCCGTTACTAGGGAGGTTGCCAAGGGGGTTGAGTTTGAAGTGGTTGATGGCCTTCATTGAAATTCTTTTCTTGGCCTTTTGTTCCTACTGGAACTTCTGTTGAAGTGGGGTCCAGCCTTCTCTGGGTCTGTTACTGGGCCAGTCTTTTATTAAGCCTTGGTTCCTGTGTTTGCAGCCTCAGCCCTGTTGGTGTTATTACTTCCTGGGAATTCCATTGCTGTGGGCCCTTCCTTGTCTACTTGCCTACATCACCACCATGGCTTGCGTCCTTGCTCACAGGAAATTTTTTTTCCACTGAGCATTTGCATGGGAAGGCCTTCTGTGAGATGTATGTACTAGGAAACTTTCTTCGCATAGGGTTGTTCACCTACCTATGATTATTCTTTTTTTTAATTTAATTTTTAGAAAGTAGTTCATGGTATTTGATTACATTTAGTATTCAAACACCAATCCCATCACCATTACACCTTCCCACCACCATATTTCCCACCAACCCCAATCCTCGCCCCAAAGCAGAACCAAAGTAATTTATCTTGTTTCTTATGAATAAAATCTGAAAATGCAAAAAAGTTTCCTTAAAGGAAAGTGTGTGAAAATTGTTGTTTTTCACAAGGGTCCATTGAGCCCTTCTATTATATCTGTAAAAATATATTTCCCTGTAAGATTGGTTGCCTTCTACTTTAAACCCCATCAAATATGGTGTGCTACTCTTGGAATATGAGTGATGTGAGGTATTGGCTACACAGTCCAGGAAGAGGTTCATTCATGGATGAGGCTTGGCCCGAGCATGTGGAGAACGGCCGTGAGCATGGTGACAGTTGAGTTCTTTTCGGCTGAATTCCGGAGGTTTTCTGCTGCTGGGGCTATCCGAGGGGTGGGGAGGGGAACTCACCCACTGCCCTCTTCTGGGGTGCCCCAAATGAAGCAGCTTGGCACAGGGTCCAGTGGCATGGCTATGGAGAGTCGTCTCATGTTCCCTTCCAAGAGGTTTATGATTCTCTAGATCATGGCCATTGATGATTATCTGGCACCAGCTAGAGGTGGCTTGTGTGCATGACTGCCAAGTTGCCGGAAACCAGGGGTGATGGGGGCAGGCCACCCATTCCCAGTTCTGTTGAACCTGGAGGTTTTAGTCACAAGTCCTGCATACCTGAGTTTTCAGCAGATTCATTCATGGGTGAAGGAATTCGACATGGCTATGGTGAATCCTATTTTTATATTCTCAAGAATCACTTGGTACCATGGCATCAAGCTAATACCTGACACTTACTAATTACTCTCAGTAAATATTAATATCAGGAACTGATTTTTTTCTAATTGTAAAAGACTTCATTAAAAAGTTTTAGCTACTCTCTTTACTAAACTAAACTAAACTAAGCCTGTCTCTTCTAGATTCTTCAGTGTATGTTCTCATCATTTCCTAGTCACAAACCATGTATGTCTGTACTTATCTACACAGATATTGTGTGTCTAAGTATATGACAAAGGAAAGTCAAAATCATAGGGAGGTATTTGAGAGAAAGAGAAAGAAAGTTTGTGTGGTTCTTTGAAAAGGTAGTTAGGTCATTTGATGTAACCACTAACTGTTGAGCAGTATTGGGCCAGAATATGCCCTTGGAATTGCATGTAGCCTGCCTGCTTGTCCGCCCTACCATATGCTGCCTCTTTCTTCCCTTCCCTTTTCTTGCAGTTATTATGGTGCTCATCTGGTTGCACTGCTCATACACTTGGCTGACTCACACAACTTCCTGACTCACACCTGTGAACTGTGGTGTTTGCACACAGTATTTTTCACTCAACTAGTATTTTGCTTGCATATATTCTGGGGTTTTTTTTTTGTTTTTTTTTGTTTTTGTTTTTGTTTTTTTGCTTTTTGGGTCACACCTGACAATGCACAGGGGTTACTCCTGGCTCTGCACTCAGGAATTACTCCTGGCAGTACTCAGGGGACCATATGGGATGCTGAGAATTGAACCCGGGTCGGCCACGTGCAAGGCAAATGCCCTATCCACTGTGCTATCACTTCAACCCTCCCCCACCCTTTTTTTTTAAGTGAAGTAAAAGCGTTTTATTTGGAGGTTTTTAGGAAGGGGAAGGAGGGAGAGAAAGTAACATGCTCAAGAGAGAACCCGGGCTTTTCCAAGGGTGGAGAGAGGCCCTCCACACACCCCAGCATTAGGTATGAAAACATGAAAGTACACATCTCCAAGGGGAGATGCAGGTGGCACATGTGATTGGGTGCTGCATATGCTCAGCCATGTGGGCACAGCAGCACATGGGCTCAGGCAATATCTGCACCCACATTCTGGTTTTAGTGCTCTCTAGGATCTCTGTGGGTGAACACATGCTTGCTGGTGGTTGCACACTTTGAATGTGGAACTCACACACACTTGGCTGTCTGCTAGAAATCTCACACTGTGTAAGGATGGTAGTTGGCACTTGTGTACGGAACCAAGGATTGAACTTGTGATCTCACACTTATAAGGTGGACACTGTTAGCCAGTCAGTCAACTCTAGGTTTAGTATTCTTTCCTTTAATGAGAAGTTCCACACTTAAGTAATGTGAATAAAGCTGTATGGCTTAATCTCATGTGTGTGTGTGTGTGTGTGGTGTGTGTTGTGTGTGTGTATGTCTTTGTCTGTGTCTGTATTATAATATGTTATGTATGTTATGTGTATATAGGTACAACAGAAATCCTAGACGGAAGCACAGTCATGTTGATAAAAGTCTTCTTTATCTCCAGTTCCTGGATTCATGGGATTTTGATTTTATACTTTTTTTGTTTTAGGTAAACATATGTTTTATTTCTTGAGTACAATACAATATTACAGAGCAGAATAAATGTGGTAGTCTGCATTCAAGGCCCTTATTCATTCATTAAATAAAATAAATTATCCAGACCCCTTCTTTTCTGAATGAGATGGGAATAAACAGAAAACAAGATGCTCTATCCTCTCTCATATGAATGTTCCTTAGTAGTGTGCTCTCAGTGGTTTGTTTTTTTGTTTTGTTTTGCAGTAATGGGGATCCAACCAGGTCCTCACTCAGATGAGACATGCCTGCCCACTCCTGAGCCACATCCTTGACCTGAACTGAGTATTTTAAGTCAAGTAGTAATTTGACATTGTTTTGAAATACAGTTTTCTTATATGGGTGTGTCAGTATTTATGTAAAATGGAGGTAACAGAAAAACAGCGTGCCTCTGGGAGTCTGCTGAATTTATTCTCTGGATTTTGCGGCCCATCAGGTCCTAGACTGTACCTCCAGTATCAGGGCATTTTCGTCCTTTGTTTAGGTCAAGTGCTGTTAGTCTTGTGAGATGCCCTATCACTTTACAGCACAGTTGACAGTTCTGTGGTGAGATTTAAGTGTCAGAGTGGATGTGAAAGCCATGTCTGCTCTGAGGCTCTTGTGTTTTGCAGATTTTTTCCTGCCTTGTACCCCCAGGCCACATACACATGCAAAGCTGTTCTCAGGGATGCCTCTTTTGATGTCTTACCAGAAGCAAAGATATTTTTCTTTGAGCAAAGAATGAAACATCTTCTCACATTCAGTATGAAGTACCCTGTGCCATTCCAAGAAGTTTGTTAGCTGATTCAGATTTTATTTCTGTCCTTAGGATATCCTAATGCTTCAAGAAAGTTAGGGTTTTATTCTCACTAGAAAAAAATTGACTTTTTTTTTACTTGATGTTTAAAAAGACAGTTGTCAGCATATGTAATATACTTGTTTTAATGGACACTGCAGTTAAAAAAGATTTCACTTCAGCTAAATATGAGATAAAATGATTTGAATAAAACAATTGGCAAAGGATCTTCTATGCTATGAAATGCTGGGTTAACCATGAAACCAAACTTTCTGAACTCAGTAAATTAAGAAGCTTGTGTTCTGAATGCAGAACTATGAATCCTTATATGTCAGAAATTTGGTTTCCAGATTTTAGATGAATTTTCCAGTCTGCTATTATCACATGGTAAATACTGGATTTAATCTTACATTTTTATCAGAAAGATTACATCTTGCTCTGGGTTTATATGAGAAGATTTTTTGTTTTGTTTTTTGTTGTTGGTTTGGGTTGGTTTTAGGGTCATACCCAGCAGTATTCAGGATTTACTCCTGATTCTGTGCTCAGGAATCACTCCTGGCAGGGCTCAGGGAACCATCGAATCCACCAAGTGCCCTACCCACTGTATGATCTCTCTGACCCTGGTTATATTTTTAAATAGAAGTTATGTTGTTTATTTTAGGACATTATAACATGTTCCATTGGTTATACTTTTTCAAAAATCACCTGCCTGTATAAGATGGAGGTAGAGATTGAGGGGGGAGATGGGGGACAGGGAGAAAGAGATCAAGCAAATTTTACTTTGTTTCATATTTTTTGAGGTCTTACCCTAAATGGTGGTAGTGGTGATTTTTAAATTGTGACTACTCTAGATGCATGTTCTTCCATTCATTATCCATTTAACAGATGGTTGCAAGCTCCTGTTATGTGCAGGTTTTCTGTACTTTGGTTCTGAGCCTACACTGCTAGACCAAAAGCAGAGTGGCCCCTTAGATTTATTGTCTACTGTGAAAGGGGTGTCCATCAAATAGGCATGTGCATGTGCACAAACACACACACATGCACACACATGCATGTGTTCACACACACACACACAGAGTAAAATCAAAACTAACTGCAGAAGATTCAGAGGCAGAGTGTTAGTGTAGTGGTAAGTCACTTGCTTTGCAAGCTGCTGACCTGGATTGGATTTTTAACCCCACCTGGAGTGGTCCCTGAGTGTGAAACCTGAAGTAAGCCCTAAGTACCACTGGGTGTGGTCCCAAAACCAACCAGTCAACCATACAAGAAGCAGCCAAAAAGAAAAGATTCATACTGCCATGCAAGCATGAGATAGCTGTCCTAGCTGGCAGGGGCTGATGGAAAAGTAAGGTGTGACAGAAGACATTTCTACCAGGGAAATGTTTGCTCGGGGTACTAAAGTATAAATAGGAATTTAAAATACAGACAGCAGGCTTGAGGAAGTCTACATTGTTTAGAGATCCTATGACAAGGGAATTTTGTCTGAAGTCAGGAAATTAAGAAGGCCTGCATGGTTGAAACATATGGATAGATGGATATATGCTGGGACGGGGTCCAGATGAAGCTGGCAATTTGGGCAAGCAGTGGAGTTCCTTTTATGGGAGGGGGGGGCAGGGGTTACACCCGGCAATATTCAGGGGCTATTCCTGACTCTGCACACAGGAATCACTCCTGGCAGTGCTTGGGGGGTCCTATCGGACGCCAGGGATCAAACCTGGGTTGGCCGGTGCAAGGCAAACACCCTTCCCGCTGTACTATCGCTCTGGCCAGCAGCAGAGTTTCTTGCACCATGATCTTTATTCGACAGCAGTGGGAAGCCAGTGGAGGGGATTCTATCCTGCGCGGGACTCACTGAGGTGATGCAATAGGAGAGTGCTGGTGTGGGTGGAATACCTCTTATCCAGAGGAGTTTGATGGTAGAACTACAGAGACTTGGGGAGTAAGGAAGAGAAGACATGGAGGATGTTGCCTGAGTTTGTGACTTGCACCACTCAGTGAATGATGAGACCTAATTTGGACAGAGAATTTTCATCCCTTGGCGTTTTTGTTCAACAGATTCTCTGTTTGCATGATAGTGCCTCTTTCGCACTTTAGAGGATAATGCTACAATGCTAAGTAATGGCTGGTTTTTCTTTCTCTGCAGATTATTGCTTCCTAAATGATTTAAAGAAACTTTTGAACTTTGCTATTAAAGACTATTGTTTATATGCCTTTTATGGTGTACTTATGGAATTTAGTTGTTTTCTTTAAATATTTTCTTACAGTGCCAGGAAGTTAGCCAAAGGATTACAGTGCATGCCTGACAATGTACCAGGTTTGAGTTCAGTTCGTTGTTTTGGGGCCATACCCAGCAATGCCCGGGGATTACTCCTGGCTCTTCACTCAGAAAGCACTCCTGATGGTGCTTGAAGGACTGTGTAGGGTATTGGGCATCAAACCTGGTTTGGCTGTATGCAAGACAAGAGCCCTTCCCACTGTACAGTCACATATATATGTATATATATATTTTTTTTTTTGGCTTGGTCAGGTTTATTATATTGTCTTTGAGAAATCTCCGTAAAAAAAAAAAAAATCATGATTTCATTTTAGCTCACAGCAGCCTACTCCTGAGCTCTGAGGAAACTTGCTTTCTTCTGGACTACCTGATCTTTCATCTGGGCAAGAGACATTTTCAGATGATTCCACCACTTCTTTTTAACTTCTCTCTTAGGTTTCTTCTCATTGATAAGATTGGTCCATATAGCTACAAGAGCTTTCTTATACATCTGCTCCTTCCTTTCTGGAGTTATGTTGTTCTTTCTGTATTGAGAAAACTGTTTCTTGTATGCTTCTTCATCTTCTCCCATTAGGTAGCATGTATATTCTGCAATGTTCTACTCCATAGTGTGTTTCTGATATACTTCAGTGTTAAATTTCTTCTTTCTGAGTTAGAACCAGGCAATCATTAGGCACTGTGAGGAACAAACAAGCCTCCATCCACAGCTCCTTTCAGGGCCCCCAAAACTTTTGTTTCCAGTAGTAGTTCTGGCAAGTCCTGCATCAAGATAGCTGGTGAAGGCACTGGGTTGTCCATCAATGCTTTCTACATTATATTCCTCTTCAGTGGCCTCCAGTTGGCTTTGATAAATCTTGTCCATGCCGAATCTATTGAGAAACCTATAGGCCAGTACAATACGTTGCAGCATAATCCGTCAGGCCAGCCTTCACATCATGCTTTGGAAACTCATGAGCTTTGTGAACTTTGTGCAGCTTTGGGAATGAGCTTTAGCCTGAGGAATGGAATTGCAAAGGCTTGGGGGCAGTTGTGGGATGGTCTATACTGGGTAATGCCAAACTGTTTAAAGTGGTTGTTCAGCTTTTGTTTTTGCCAGCCAGAAATCTCCTGGCTCAATCTTTATGACATGTATACTGTTCTGATCTTAAGATTTGATTATCTGCAGGGTGTAAAAGATCTTTTTAAATTTCCATTTTCTCGAGAACAAATGAAGCCGAGCATTTTTTCATGTCATGTGAGATATTTGTGTTCCCTCCTCTGCGAAATGTCTTTCTGCTTTATTGCCTATTTTTCATTAGAGTTATCTTTTTCTTTCTTCTTTTTAATATTCTGGATACCAGCCCTTTATTGGTTAAATATGTTGTAAGCTTTACTCCAACTTTTAATTTATCTTTCCATTTTCTTCTGTATCTTCATAAACAGAAGTTTTTCATTTTACTGTTGTAGAATTTATCAAAATGTTTCTCTATGGATGTATTTTTTGTTTCTTGTGTAGTAAGGTTTTTATAATTTGGGTATCATAAAGGTATTCTTATAGTATTTGCTAAAAGTTTCATTTTTGTGTGTTTAATGTCCACCTGGAAATAATTTTTGTATCCTTTATGAGTTCACGATCTAGGTGGGGGTTTTTCCCCCTTAGATAATTTTATCCCAACTGCATTTCTCAAACAGCCCATCCTTTGGCCCAAAGGCTGGCAGCACTCTCTTTCATACATCAAGTTTACATATATGTGTGCATCTGTTTCTGCGTTGTCTGTTCTGATCCACCAGATCAGCTGTCTATAATACATCAGTGCCATACATCCTGAATTATATGACTTTGTATCTTAGAATCAGTCACTGACATGAAAAATAAATAGATTGGAATTGCATCAAATCTATTAATTGGTTTAGGGAGACTAAATGTTTAATCTCTCTGATAACATGGCTTACTTATTTGGATTTCTTTTAATGCCTTTCAATAAAAAATATATGTTTTCCATACATGTTTTGTGGGTTTGGTAGATAGCAGAAGGGATTAGGCCTTTGCCTTGCACATGGTCGATCCTGGTTTGGTGCTGGCATCATATATGGGCACTAGGAGTGATCCCTGAGCTCTGAGCTAGGAGTAATCACTGAGCACTGCTATGTATGGCCTCAAAGCCAAAAACAAAAGTTTTGTACATCTTTTATTAGAATAATTTTCGGTCAGAAAATCATAATAGCCTTCTGGAATTTGTTGAGATTAACTGTATACTTTATCATTCAGTCAACTTCATACATTTTATTTGTTCGCATCACATTACTATGGTTTATTTCTTTTCCCCTCCTTCCCTTCATTATTTGTGCTGTTGGTGATGTTGTGTGCACTCCTGGTTGTGGTGCTTGCCGTAGCCACACAGCAGGCTGCTCATTCGCCCCCCATCCCTCCGGCCTCCAGTGCCCACTGTGGGTTATGCTCCTAGTTGAGGCACACAGTTATGGCTGTGGTTCTGGCCTGGGCTCTGTAGTGCTCACATATGTGCTCTCCGGGTATCAAACCTCATGACTGTGGCACTGACTGGAGGCTGCACCTGACCTCCTTTAAAAAAAAAAAAAAAACTCAGTTTTTTGCAGATTTTTATTTGGAAATTTTGAGTGGGGGGGTGGTGCGGGGAAGGAGAGAGAGAAAGAGGAGAGAGAAAGAGAGCCCAAGAGGAAATGTAGGCTTCTCCAGAGTGGAGAGGGAGACCCAGTACACATCCCAGCATTAGATTTGAAAGTACATGTCTTAAGAGGGGAGATGTGGGAGACACAGATGCTCGTGCACCACATGTGCTTGGCAGCAACACCTGGGCACAGCACACAAGGGTTCGGGCAGCAGAAAACTTCTGCCATGCAGTATATCACAGGAGTTGGGAAGCCAGTCAATCCCCACAGTCAAACACACTATTATTAATTATTAATAGTTGATATTAATAATGATCCTGTCACTGTCCTCCCGTTCATTAATTTGTTCAAGCGGGCCTATCAACGTCTCCATTGTGAGAATTGTTGTTACTGTGTTTAGAATATTGAATAAGTCACGGGGAGCTTGCTAGGCTTTGCCATGTGGGTGAGATACTCTTGGTAGCTTGCCAGTCTCTCCGAGAGGGGTGGAGGAATCGAACCTGGGTCAGCTGCGTGCAAGGCAAACGCCCTACCTGCTGTGCTGTTGCTCCAGCCCCAATAATGATCCTATTATTAATAAAGGGATGTGGGGGCCTGAGAAGGAGTTCATTGGGAGAACATTTGCCTTGCATGTGTGAGACCTTGGTTTGGATTCCTGGCACGACAGAAAAGCAAAACAAAAAAGGGGGATGGTGGTTGAGGGAAGCGCACACCCTAGTAGAGGGTGTAATGCTGGAATGTTTTCGTTAGCTACCATTAACAGTGCAGAGGGCTGGAGCGATAGCACAGTGGGTAGGGAGTTGCCTTGCACACGACTCCGGTTCAATTCCTCCATCCCTCTAGGAGAGCCTGGCAAGCTACCCGTGGCGTATTTGGTATGCCAAAAAAACAGTAACACGTCTCACTTTGTGTTCCTGGAGCGAGCAGGTGCCATTGGGCTACACTAGCACACAACAGGGGCAAATGGAGACATTACTGGTACCCACTCGAGCAAAACAATGAAGAATGGGATGACAGTGCTACAGTGCTACCATTAACAGTATTGTAAATCATAGTAGTATGGGAGTCATTTTTCTGTATCACGGTGGGAAAGTCATGTAAACTCTTTGGGCTTCAGAGAGAGAGAGAAAGAGAGAGAGAGAGAGATCATTTAAACTCTTTGGGCTTCAGATCTTCAGAGAGAGAGAAAATAGGAGAGAGAGTAAGAGCCAACCAGGAGACTCCATAGCTGCAAGGCATGTGTAACCATCATACTGGTAATCAGTTCATGATAAAAATATAATAAGCATGCCACATATTGTGCATTCCATTTTACATTCATTATCTCTTAAAGGTCTTAATGGGCTGGCGCAATAGCACAGCAGTAGGGCGTTTGCCTTGCACGCAGCCGGCCTGGCCGAGCTGGGTTCGATTCCTCCGCCCCTCTTGGAGAGCCCGGCAAGCTACCGAGAGTATCTCGCCTGCATGGCAAAGCCTGGCAAGCTACCCGTGACATATGTGATATGCCAAACACAGTTACAAGTCTCAGAATTTTACTGGGCCCGTTCAAGCAAATCGATGAACAATGGGAGGACAGACAGTGCTACAGACAGTCTCTCTTAATATCACAAGCTCCATATGAATATAGGTTCTTATCCCAATTTTGGGCTGGAGCGATAGCACAGCGGGTAGGACATTTGCCTTGCATGTGGCTGACCTGGGTTTGATTTCTCCATCCCTCTCGGAGAGCATGGCAGAGCCTGGCAAGCTCCCTGTGGCATATTTGATATGCCAAATACAGCAACATCAAATCTCACAATTGAGCAAATCAGTGAACAATGGGGGACAACTGTGTGGTGCTGCACCCCTAATTTACAACAGCCCCAGGCCACAAATGTGACACAGTGCCCCAGAGAGATGAAGTAAGCCAGACTGTTGGTCAACTGAACCTGAACTTGCAGTTTGTGACGGCCCATCACTGACCAGAATGTGTGACAGCCCATCAGCGCAGCATGCTTAGTTGACAAAGGTCAGATGTGGTTTTTGTTAGTGTTCAAGACTGGTTGGGGACAGAAGATATGGAGAAGGCAAATTAGTATCAACCCCTACCTCCTTGCCAGTGATAATAGTTAGGAGGCAGATCATGAACGAGGAGCAGAGGTGAGCCTCCATGCTTGTGGGAGAGCGGGGTCATTGTCTAGGGTCTAAAGATGGGAGGGATGGAACCAGGCGGTGAGGCAAAGAGAGATGCAGGGGACAGGGACTGAGGCAAATCTTCGAAGTTAAAACAGTTGTACAGAATGTGGGAATGGTGGCAGAGGGGTCCTCCTAAGGAAGCAGTACATGCTGAGGTGTGTAGTCTGGGTGAGAGAATTGGGAGGCAGGACTAAGTCCTCACTTGTAAGAGTCACAGGCTAGGGGCCCTGGGTCACATTTGGATCTCAGTGAGTTTGTGTTTTGTTTTTAAACTTTAAATTGGTCATCAACACTTAAAAAGAGGAAGACTTCATGTGAAGTCTGGATTTATATCTGCTCTTGAAATATTGGAAATTCTAACTGTTGTTGGACTCCTGACCTCGAATCGGATCAATTGGCTGGAGCTAGGCCAGTGGTCTGTAATATGCGCAACTTTGACCCCCATGCTGCTACACTCTGCCCTTGCGGGCCCCTCCACCAGGCTTCATCTGCTCAGCCTATAAAGGCAGCAGAGTCTGTGACCTTGGCCTCTTAGTTCAAATCCTGGGTCCGAGGGTACCCGTCTATCTTCCTGACAAACTATGAGCTCCATGCAAACAGGAGCCGCACATCATTTGTCTACAGCTCTACTCTTAGGGCTCGCACAACACCCAGCAAATAGTGTGCACTCGGTAATTGGCACCCGGAGGGCAGCAGTGACCACAGGAGAGCTGAATTCATTGTGGTAGCTATAGCAGGCCTCTAAGTGTAGGAGTAAACAGGAGGGTCATTGCAATTAACCTGAGACCAGTTTTGAATCGTGTGTTGAAGACACACTGTGCTTGACTATGGAGCTTGGCAGTGAGGCTGCTTATAAAGCCATGGACAGCCTTGTGTGTGCAAGGAAGAAACTGCTCCACTTGAGTTGGTTCGTGTCTTTCCCAGAACATGGACAGCTCCTGCCTTCCTCTCCCAACACTAAACATCAGGAGCAGAACATGCATAAGGAAGGGGGATGACCACTTCTTCTGCACGTCACCCAACAGGACATTAGTGTAGGGCAGAGATGACAGCCAGAGTTCAGTGCTCTGTGTGATTTAGCAAAAACAAAATAAATATCTCCAAAAGCCTGTACAGTCTAGTTGCCCTTAGCTTTCGATGTGATCTTTCTTCATGTATAATCTCGCCTCTGTTCCAGTTTTGTTTCTTTCTTTCCTTTTCTTCTGTACTTGGTATTCCTCCGGGCCCCAGTTAATGCACCTTGCCTTTGGGAGCACTAGGAAAGAAGAAATCTTTTTCTGAGGACAGAGAGAGCCTGCCTCTGTCCTCAGGCTCCAGCAAATCAAAGGCGAGGAGGGCAGCATGCCTGTGGCAGGATTGGTGACCACAGAGTTGCTGCTCTCTGCCAAGTTCTCAGGTCTCTGAGCGAGGGAAGGAAGAGCTGGGTGGCTTTGCTGCCTTTTTATGCCTGTGGGAACTCCAGCTGCCATCAAAGACGTCCTCACACTCCTGCTGAGAGCAGGCCCTGCTCTGCCCATCAGCTGCTCATCCAGGGGCTGGATTGGCCTCCGAAGACCAACAAAGCTTCGAGAACAAAACCCACTCAGATGCTCCACAAGGAACAAGAGAAAAGCTTTTGTCTTGCTAGCCTAAGGTGGGGAATCTCTTGGGAACATTGGCTGAATCAAACTCACATTTGGCTTTGCATTCTGTTCCTGTCAGTGCACAAAGTTGGCCAGTCGGTAGTTTTGGTTCTCACAGACATCTCCCTGAAGGTGCTCCTTGGTCTGCAAACTCCAGTGTTGAGTCAAGGATTATCTGCAAGCCTCTTTTCCATGAAGCTTCATATCAGTGATCAGTCATCTTTATAAATAGAAATTGGGCTTGATTAGAACATTTTGGCAACTCATCAGTTCTAATTAGGGAAGAATTTTGTCATTCATTTCGATGATAAGATGACCATGGGATTTTAAGGAAAACAAATTGAGCCTGAATTTTTTCAAGTAATGGTCACCCACATTTGGTAGAGAAGACATCATAGCTCTCCCATGTGGGTAAAACTATCCTGAGACTTAATTTGCAGAGATATTTGCCGAGGACTGGATCCCGTGACAGAAAGGGTCTTTGGTGGTTCTGTTGGCAAATGCCATCTTTCATCACCTTGGAATTTCCCCTCTCCCTCCCCCCACCCCCATTAGTAAACTCAGTGATGGCCCAGATGATGTCACTGCTTTAGTGTGGATAGACCACAGTAGGTGTGTATGATGGAAGTGCTGGCTGACCAAGAGTTGACCCTCTGGCATTGGGCAAATGTTTGCCTCTGAACAATTTGAGACCTTACCCCCATGGTGAAGGAAAGGAGCACACTGGCCCAGCATATGAAATCAATTTGAAAACCCTCGAGATTATGTCTAGTGTGTGTTTAGTTTATGCTTGACTTTGTGTTGTGCCAAGAAAATCAGGGCCTTGAAGTAGACCAGTGTGGTCTAATTTTGTATTCATAACCATATGTGATATTTTAAATTTATTAAAATTATGAAAGGACCCGGCAGATAGTCTGGGAGTTAGGGCACATGTACCTGAACCAGGTTTGATTCCTAGTACCACATGGTCTTCCAAACATCACCAGATAGAGGCCCCCCCACAAGTACTACCAGGTATAATACCTGGAGGCCCCAGGTACTTCCAGAGTATTCCAGGCACCCTTGAGTAGCATTGTGTCCTTGGATTGTTGCATTGACTTGCCAGCCTGGTTCACCAAGAATCAACCATGGACCCTGAGCACTGCTGGCAAAATGTTCCTCACTCCCACTGTAAGATTCAATTCCTCAGGCACGTTTAGAAGCCACGTGTAGCCTGTAACTAGTGATTGCTTATTGGAAAATGCAGATATAGAATTTTTCTATCGTTATATAAAACTCTGCTGGTCATCAAGGTTAAACCCAATTAGGTAGCAGATTTCTCCTTCTCTGAGATTGTGTAGACTTCAGAAGTGGCTTGCTCAGTTCTTAAGTGCCCCTCTGCCACCCATACCTGGGGCATAGATGTGCCAAAATCTTCATTCTCCTTTTCCTGGACTGAGCATGAGGACTTGTCGATGAAATCTTTCACAGTCAAGTCGCTTCTTTGGAAAGATGCATTAGTCAGGGCTGGAGCCATAAGTACAGAGGATAGGATCCTTGCCTTGTACGTGATTGATCCTGGTTTGATCTCTGGCACCCCATATGCTCCCCTGAACCTGCTAGGAGTGGTTCCTGAACACAGAGCTAGAATAAGCCCCGAGTACAGCTGGGTATAGCTCTCCACCCCCACCCCGCCCCCCCCCAAATAGAAAAGATATGTTAGTTGCAGAATAATAGATCCAGAGCCCTCAGTTAGTTTTATCTACTTACATTTGCGTATATAAAATAACACTACTCGTTTTGCCTTGTGCAGACTTTACCTCCTCTTTCACCAAGTCTTTGGATTTTCCCATTTTCTATGTGCATGGGTCAGGTACAAGAAGTCATTGTCATCTTGACACAGACACCTGATCTGGACACTAGAGATAGTGGCATGGGAACATCCGGGTGGCTTTCAGGGCTGGGAAACAGGGAACAAGTTTTGTGCTCTGGTGACTAGAAGAAATGAATAGCAGAAAAATAAGACCAAAGCTCAGGATCACATGGTTTGGCTCATCCGTGTATCCAGTTCTTTATGTTGCTTTTCTGTGGGACTTTTCTAAATACTAATTTAAAACTGAGCACCCCTACCCTCAGCTCTTCCAGTTACCTGCCCCATTTTCTTCTTCCCCGTAGCTCTCATCCCCTCTAGCACACAGTATTTGCTTGCCTTTTTTCTTTGTCTTTTCCTGCACTGAATGTAGGGCAGTGCTGGGCTCATGGAATTTCCAGTTAACATCGATTGAAAGAGTGAGTGAAGAATGTGGGTCTGCTGCACTGATCTGAAGACATAGGTCCTTGGTAGGAGGCAGGTCAGGAAGGTGGGAGGCTAGAAGCAGGGAGCTGCCAGGCGGGGTCGAGATGGATGGAAAAGGAACCAGGAACAGCATCTGGACCTGATCTCAGGCAACGTCCCTATAGAAGTTGAAAATTTTGCTTTAGAAATCAGCTAATGGGCAGACACCCCCACCCGGCTTTGCCGAGTCTGAGTCAAAAGAGAAATGGAGTTCTGTGGATGAGTTCGGGATCATGGCCTGGGAGGGAGGCGCAGGAAAGAACTTTGGAGGCAGACTTTAATCAGACCAGAGCCGATGATACTGAGGGCCAGTGTGAGGCATTGACGATCTTCACAGACTTGTGACCAGCGCAGATCTTCACAGGTCTGGAGCAGCACAGATTCTGAGTCAGGCGCTTGAGAGAGACATGGGCTCTGCAGTTTTAACAAGTTCTGGGTGCTGCTGCTGCCTTTGATCCGGGCATTGTGCTTTAAATAGGCAGGCTTCACTAAGGAGAGAAACGAAATACTAATCCTTGACATCAGGTGCCTTTATTGAAAATGCTGGGAGAGGGGGGCGGGGAGGCGGGCTGAGAGATAGGACAGCAGGTAAGGTGCTTGCAATGGCCTGTGGCTTACCCAGCACCAAATTTGGTCCCCTAAGAACCACTAGCAGTGATCCCTGAGCAGAACCAGGAGTAATTCCTGAGCACTACTGAATGTGCCCCCTTCTCCACCTCCCATCCCCCAAAAGGGGAAAGTTACCATTTAGGTTGCCCTTTTTATAGGAAACCTCTTTCCTTTCTCTCCTTCCCGCCCCCCCCAAGCCCTGAAGCAGCCAACCCTCTTCTGTGGTCTGTCTCACAGAACTGAATTACTGTGGTTGCTTATTAGTTGTGGTGGTGGTGGTGGTAGTTTCCCCTTCATTTGCAGGCTACATCTGATTGTGCTCGGGGCTTACTCCTGTTTATACTCAGGGATCGCTCTTAGTGGTACTTGCAGGACCATATGTAGAGCCAGGGATTCGAACTGGGGTCAGCTACATGAAGGGCAAGTGCCTTAAACCCTGTACTATCTCTCCAGTCCCAGATAATTATGTTCCTTGAAGTTGCTACAAATTCTGAGAATACTCTCAGCCATGACTTTGAAAAGAAATACAAGATAAGTTCCTTCAAAGCTCCTGCTCCTGGCATTTCTCTCTCTCTCTCTTTCTCTCTCTCTCTCTCTCTTTCTCTCTTTGTCTCTCTCTCTCTCTCTGTCTCTCTCACTCTCTCTGTCTCTGTCTCTCTCTCTCTCTCTCAGTAGTATGTGGGGCCCAGCAGCATCTCCCCGGAAAACTCAACCCTGTAGTTGGTGCTTCAGCCTGGAGAGGTACTGCTTGGACCCAGCAGTGCTCAGGACCACCTCTTTATTGCCCAAGGAGCTCTGTGGTGCAGGGGATGAGACTCAGGGCCTTGCCAAGTACAAGCCATGCACTCCAGTCATTTGAGCTACTTCCTTGGCCCTGCTTATGATATTCCTACCAAGCAGTCATACACAGCCTTATTTATGCGTATTTCTGGTTCAAGATAACTTACTCAATGCATAGTGTTGATTCATCAGCAGTATGCTCAAGACTAACAGCACACATTTTCTTCATAAGAGATGTTCTACCTGTGTACTCATGGACAGCACTTCAGCCTAAGCTTGGGCATTTTGTGAAATCATTCACAAAATGCCCCCAAATGCGTCCCTAGCTAGATTTGCAAAAATGACCCTTAGATTTGCAGAGAAGAGGGCAGAATTCCTGAGTCTGGGAGACCTGACCTGGGAATGTGGGTATTGCACTCCTGGAAATCCTCATGGATGACCGTGAAAGCCCAGAGGACTAATGATATTGAGCACAGATAATTTTTAGAGAGTGTGACAAATCCCCAAATATGGAATCTATAAATAATGCAGATGGACTGTACCTAAAGGCAGACTAAATATTAGAAAAGGGACCTGTACCAGTATGCAGAAAGGAAGTAGGTTTCTTCTCTTAGAGAGTTTGATCTTTGAAATTTCAAGAAAGGCATGAAAGTGATCCACTGGACAGAACTTGGGTTTTTGTGGACTTTCTGCCCTCCTTTTGAGCAAAATCCAGAACGGTACAGAAGAATTCTCTGTGATATTTTCTCCTCAGTGCCCAGGGTTCCAGAACCCCATATGGCAGGGCACCCCTGCTGACTTTCCCAAGCTCTCCTGTGTTATGGTAGCTGGTTCCTTGCTTGTCACAAACTGAGATGATCTGAGTTTCCTCCCATGCTTTGTCGAAGTAGAATTATTGTTCTGTTCACCAGTCCTGGCACTTAGTAGGTGCACAGTAAATCTGTTGAATGAGAAGACTGCAAGCCTCAGGCACTTGAGCTAAAACAGCAGAGTGCTGGTTCTGATCCACAACTCTGTTCAGCAATTCAGAATTCTGAATGTTCTGAAAGCTAAACACTTTTCAGGGCAATTGGCAGCACAACCTGGCTAATCTGAACTTGTTTGGGGATTATCACTGTCATCCTGTTGTTCATTGATTTCCTCAAGCAGGCGCCAGTAACGTCTCCTTCATCCTAGCCCTGAGATTTTAGAAAGTGCCACATTCGAGGCTCTTTCAGGGTTAGGAGAATGAGACCCATCATTGTTACTTGTTTTTGGCATATTGAATATGCCACGGGGAGTTTGCCAGACTCTGCCATGCTGGCAGGATACTTTTGGTAGTCTGCCAGGTTCTCCAGAGTAGGAACTAGATAATAAGGTGTCACGCGGCCACAAATGCGGCCGCGTGCTTCCGGGAGCTGGGTTTTATAGTCTATGGGTCTTGGCCGTTGATAGGATTACACGGCACCAGGGGCAGTTGGTGGGTGTAACGCCTACATACTGGAATATTGGGGATCTGGGTGGAGGAGGCACCAGTCCCAATTTGAGCAGGCTTGGAGATCTAAGTCCCGGGTCCCACACACCTGGATTCCTTTGCTGGTTCCTTCATGCATGAGGCTCATCCGAACGTGTGGAGAGTGGTCTTAAGCATGGCTGTGGCTAGAACCGGAGGTCTTCAGCTGCCGGGGCTCTGCTTGGGGTGGGGAGGGAAATTCAACCCACCCTCCTCCAAGGGGCCCTGGTGAGGACAGCCAGGCGCAGAGGCAGGAGACTCTGTGCTGTTCTCTTCTGGGAGCTGGGTTTTATAGTCTCTGGTCTTGGCCATTGATGGGATTGGTGGGTGTAACACCTACATACTGGAAGATGGGGGATCTGGGTGGAGGCGGCCCAGTCCCAATCTGAGCAGGCTTGGAGATCTGTGCCCCGGGTCCCGCACACCTGCGTTCCTCTGCCGGTTCCTTCATGCGTGAGGCTTGTCCGAACATGTGGAGAGTGGTCTTAAGCATGGCTGTGGCAGGACCCGGAGGTCTTCAGCTGCCGGGGCTCTGCTCGGGGTGGGGAGGGATTATATACAATCTTTTGGGGTGTCTGTTAGCAAGTGGTACTTATCCCAGTTGTAGTAACTGATCTGTACATTTTACTTAAGAAATATTCATGGGTTTAGCTACAGATTCCTGAGGAGATGTTAGGTACATATCATAGTATATGTCCAGAGTGACCTTCTGAAATGCAAAACAAACAAGTTGGAATTTTGAAATTCATTCAGCCCAGAGGTCTCTAATAAGGCATTGTTGACCTGTAGGAGAATTAAGGGATTTTCTTTACTTATTTATTTTTTTGTTGGGGGGAGGGGGAGTTGGTTTTTTCCTTATTAGAGATCCAGACCTTGGGTTGGTCAGGATTGCTTCAGCATATTCAGCAGCACTGGGAATTAAGCTCACAGTCACACTCTTGTCCTGGGTATTATAAGACATTTTCCAGGACCTTCTCATGAATCCCTAAAAGTGGGGCCCTCAGTGACACTTCCACATTTGCATGCACTACCCGGGGTTGGAACTCACCCCCTTCCTGTTTGTCAGGCAAGTTATTGAAACCCTGCAACCATCTTCTGAAGCCCAAATTTAGATCATTCTAAAGAAAATTTGAGGAGATAGAGACTTTATTTAGAAGCAAAGTTGCCAGAGGCATGTTAACTTCTGGCTGATGAGAGGGAGGTTAAGCGACAGTCTAATGCTTTAATTCCTGAGGGAATAACATGTAAAAGAAGAGGCCACATTTCACCGTGTTGAGAATGGTTCTGTTTATGAGTAGGAAATTTAAATAATGAAGACACAGTTGATTAATGTTGAGATATTACAAGATATTTAAAAAATGTTTCCTTTGAGTCTATTATATTCATATGCATATATCAATATTTACATTGGTGGAGTAGGTAAAGAGTCCCAAATTTTAGAATTTATTTGAACAGTTTGATTCTAATGTCCAAATCAATTCACAGGAAGATGTGTTTTAAGACATACTCTTCTGTTAAAAAATCGACCTGCGGGATGGGGAAGGGGGGGTGTATGGTGCCACCAGCAGGTCAGTCTGTACTTGTGAGGCAAATGCATCAACAGCCTGATGGCGCCGTCAGACTTCCAGATACCCCAAAATTGCTGCTGTGACTTTGGACAGACCCCAAGAAAGTAAACAGCCAAAAGTTAGGTATGTGGGAGACACACCTACAAACCACCTCCAGCTCAGCTATATAATTGGAGGCATGGCCTCTCTGGTTCCTGATCAAACTGCTTAATGGCCATGATCCTAGAGTCTCAGAAACAAATCTCGGAACCCAATGGCTTTTGGCAGAAATGCATCTGGTGCCCGCAGTAGGTTACCAGCGTCAGGCCACCCCAGGTGGGAATAGGTTTTGTGCCTTGGCCTGTTTCCCCTGCTGGCCCGGTGGCTGTCATCCTCCAGAGGCCACTGGACAGTCAGGTTTGGGCCCACAGTGACAGACATGCGGGGCCTCACGGGATGGGAGTGGAGCCAGCCCTTTCCTCCCCATCCCAACGGGACCCCGAGTTGCCACCCACAAATGGCCTCTCTGGATCCTGATCAAGCTGCTTAATGGCCATGATCCCAGAGACTCAAACAAATATCGAAACGCAGTGGCTTTTGGCAGAAATGCATCCAGACCACGCAGTAGGTTACTGTCACCTGGCGACCCAAGGGGGGAAAGGGTGCTGTCCCTCCACCTGCTCCCTCTTGGTGGCTCTGTGGCCGCCGTCTGCCAGAGGCCATTGGACAGTCCGGTTTGGGCCTGCAATGACGAGACATGCGGGGCCTCACGGGATGGGAGTGGAGCCGGCCCTTTCCTCCCCACCCCAACAAAACCCCCAAGTCGCCGCCCACAAACAGCCTCTCTGGCTCCTGACCAAGCTGCTTGCCGGCCATGATCCAAGAGACTCAGGAACAAGTCTCGGAACCCAGTGGCTTTTGACAGAAATTCGTCCAGACCACTCAGTAGGTTACTGTCGCCAGGCCACCCCAGGGGGGATAGGGTGCTGTCCCTCAACCTGCTCCCCCTAGGTGGCTTGGTGGCCGCCATCCTCCAGAAGCCATTGGACAGTCAGGTTTGGGCCCTCAGTGATGAGACACATGGGGCCTCACGGGATGGGAGTGGAGCTGACCCTTTCCTCCCCGTCCCAATGACACTCCAAGTCGCTGCCCACGAATGCCCTTTCTGGCTCCTGATCAAGCTGCTTAACGGCCATAATCCAAGAGACTCAGGAACAAATCTCGGAACCCAGCAGGTTTTGGCAGAAATTCCTCCAGATTTAAGTGTTAAAATTTTGGAATTTCAAAATTGCGCGGCCACTACTGCAGCCACGTGACATCATATGTTATTCATAACCAGCAACAGAAAACAAATTGTCTACTGTTGCCTTTTCAGCAGATCTGAGTGTTGGAATAAAATCCCAAATAATAATGGTGGGTCTGGTGTCAAAATATTGAATGTAATCAAAAAAGAGAGAGAGAGAGAGTAATGTGGAAATCATCTGCCCCACAGGTAGGGGGAGGGTGTGGGATGGGGGGTGTACTGAGGTTTTTGGTGGTGGAGAATGGGCACTGTTGAAGGTATGGGTGTTTCATTGTATGACCGAGACTTAAACATGAAAGTTTTGTAACTGCTCTCACAGTGATTCAATAAATAAAATTATAAACAATGAAAAAAAAAGTAAGGTGGAGTTCATGCCCAATTCAATCAGCTAATCAGTGGCTGAATAAATAGCAGTACTCCTACATATAAATAAATAAATAAATAATAGATCTGTCATAATCAAAGCAAAAGAACCCCAACTCTTCTAATAAGGAAGTATCTGAAAATAATCTTGTCTCTTTCTCCCTTAAAGAGAGTGGAGTTTTTTCCCTTGTATAAATTTTAATTGCTATTTAAAAATATAGAGTGGGGTCTTATAAACTTTATGTTCACTTTTAAAAGCTATTTTGGAAAAGTAAACACCACTCTGCTTTTTCTCCTCTATACAGTATACAAATTAAAACAGATAGGTCACTTGGAGTAGAATATTTCTTCAAGCATATAGAGGTGCCTGCTGGCTTGTTTGCAGGGAACTTGAATAGTAGACGTTTAGAAACAGCATCATGACGGGGACAAGTAACAAATTCTTATTTTATTTGTAGTTTAGGAAGTGTTAGGGTTGATCTGTTTATCAAAGGTGTGGGAGTGGGGGGAGGAGTGCATATGCCACTAAAGCTGGTATTTGAGTGACCCTTGGGCAGCCCTCGCCCGGGACCTCAGATACTACCTTCTTGGCAGGAGCTCGGCTCTGTGGAGGGCTGCATCTGAGTAACAAGATGGTCTTAGTCTCTAGGCACATTTTTTTCCCCTTTTTTCACCCCACACCTGCCCCGCTCTAATTTTTGTGTGTTTTTGTTGGGTGGGTTTTTTTTTTTGGCTTTTTGGGTCACACTCAGCATCGCTCAGGGGTTACTCCTGGCTCTGCATTCAGGGGTTACTCCTGGAGGTGCTTAGGGGACCATGTCGGATGCCAGTAGGCAAATGCCCTACCCGCTATACTATCACTCCTATTACAGTGCTGTTTGATAATTGAAAATCAGGTTTTCAACATGGGATTAACATGATATTTAACTTATCTTATTTCATTATAGATCACAGTATTTTTCAGGCTTGTTTGTTTTGTTTTTTACCTGCCCCATAGGCACATTTTTGAGATTCCCGTTGTGTTTGGGAGCACTTGGCTTTTCAAAGCAGGTGTCAGATGAGGAGTGCAGTGCTGGGAGCCTGGCTGGTGCCCAGGGTGAAGAAGAGCTGCACTGCCTCTTAGGACTTCCTCTCTCTAGCTCCTTTCCCACAGCGTATGTTTAGAAGACTCAGACTTTTCTCTCTGGACTCATGGTTGGTTGTTGTCTTAAGGCTGATTTATGTTAAATATGCACAGATAAAGAAAATCGGGGACTGAAAAGTAGTACAGCAGGTAGGACACTAGCCTTGCATATGACTGGCCAGGGTTCTATCTCTGACATCGCATATGGTTCCCCGAGTCCTCCAAGAGTGATCCCTGAATGCAGAGTAGGTATAAGGAGTTACCAGGAATAACCCCTGAGCACTGCTAGATGTGACCTACCCTTCTCCCAACCCCGCCCCCCCAAATATGTAAAAAAATTAATTCTGAGCAATTGAAACAGCTGTGTAGCCAGCGACCAAATCAAGACTGAGCCTAGAGGCCCCCTGTGCCCAGCCTGTCCCTCACTTGTGTCTTAGTCCTCTCTGCTCTCCCGCCTGTTGCTTGGGGCTTGCTGAGAGCTCACTGGATAGCTGATCACTGCATGCTCTGGCCGGCACTTGTCCCCTAAGCTCTATTGGTGTGTTAGGTTTCTAATTCAACCTCAATTTCTTTTTAAAAGTTTTTGGATTATTATAGCACTGTGCCAAGATCAGTATTAGTTTTTATTTGTGTATCTTTATAATATGAGATATTAACAATAGAGGAAATACAGGAGGTATATAATGGGAACTCTTCGTACTATTATCTTTGTAGCTTTTATGACATCCTAAAGTTATTCCAAAATTAAGTTCATTAAAATAAATGAATTAATAAAATAGAGAAAAGCTAAAACAAGTAATGCAGGTTTTTTTTTTAAAGAGTATAATAGAAAAAGAAAAAGGAAAAAAATCCCTTTTTTGAGTAGAAACTCTAAACCCACCAAAGGGGAAAGTATAGCTTAACAATTTGGTATAAAATTTCCCAGGTAGTTCTGGAAGGTAAGGTACTGTCCTTGCACACAGCCAACCCCAGTTCAGTCCCCTGCACCAGCCGGAGTGATCCCTGAGCACAGAGCCATGATTTCAGAGCACTGCTAGGTATACATCCCCCCCACCTCCACCCCCAGGTGTTTTTTCCAGATAAGTTTCTGTGATCACTGTATATGTACTTGAAAAATGTATAACTGGAACTTTGCTTTGTAAAGTATCCTGTCCCGTGATACTTCTTTCCTACTACATACTAAATCAAAGAATTAGTTTCAAGAGATATGTGATCATTTTCAAGGTGATTCTTAAAAATTCATTCGTTTTATTCATTATACACTTATTTCAACCTCAGTTCTAAAAGATTCCATTGGGGGTCCCTTTAAAACATCTGGCAGGCAAGAAAAGTAGTATGGGGTTAAAGCGCTTGATTTGCAAGAGGCCAACCCCAATTTGATCTTCAGCACCACATATGGTCCCTCAAAGCACCACCAAGAATGATCGCTGAGCACAAAGTCAAGAGTAATCCTTGAGCATCGCCATATCTGACTCCCTTCCCACCTTCCCCAAGTCAGAGGTGCCACATCTCCTGGTAGATTGATTTGAGAGCCTTGCATTCTGAGGAGGAAGCTGGTCCCAGAACTGTATGATGAAGGGGAAACCTTTGGGAGGTTGAAGTTTGGGTGGATGGCAGGTGAGCACATTTTCTGAACACCTTATCCTTTTTTTGCTGAGACAGTCCTAAGGTTAGATCCCCACCCTTATAAGCTCAAGTAGGGGCCAACCTAGCACATCCGCATTTAGGAAGGATCTGGAACTGAGTACCACTCTTATGGTCTGACTTCCCCCTGGAGAGGTACAAGCTAAATAGCTTTTATTTGGCCAGCCCAGGTTTGATCCCCAACATCCCGTATGGTCCCTCTAGCATGGACAGGAGTAATTAGTGAGTAGCCCAGGAGTAGCTCCTGAGCATCAAAGGTGTGCCCCCCTCCCCTGCAAAAAGAGAGGGGGAAGGAGAGGGGAAAGAAAAACCAGTGAGCAGGCAGTGCATTGCTGTCACTCATTTTTAGAGTGGGGTTACCACAATGAAACCCTGACTGGCTTGACCTTCCCTGATTTGCTCAGTGGGCACTCACAGTAGACATTCTCATGTCACAGTGGATATCGTGATGCGTGACGCTTTCATCTTCTATCATCGTTTAGAGAAACCACATGCTCCATCTTCTACATGTGGTAAACAGACCATCACTTGAGTGTTTTTCTATCTCAGTATTGTGAAAGCAGTATAGCTCACACACTTTTCTGTTTTGTAACCAAGGAACATGTTAGCATTTACAACGAGCACAAAAAAAGGAAATTAGCACATTAAATCACTTGCCCCAGTCTTTCTTCTGAGTATGCCAAGAATTTTGGAAGCAGTCACTGTCTTTCAAGATGGGAAAGTGGAGTCAAAAATAGGACATATTTGAAAAGTTAAAAAAAAAAGAACTGCCACTTTGTCAGGTCTGAAAACTGTCCTCGAACACCAAACTTCCTCAGTAAGTCTGAGTGTAGGAAGTTAGAGGGGGGCTGGAGTGATAATCTAGCAGGTAAGACAAATGTGTGCATGCAACTGGTCTGGGTTTGATCTCTAGCATCCCATATGGCCTCCTGCGCCTTGTCAGGTGATACCCGAGCATTGCAAAGTATGACTTCAGAATTAAAAAAATAAATAAAAACCACTCCGCCTTCAGGATGAGTCAAATCAGTTCACAAGGGGTGGACTGACTAAGGGAGATTTGAACCCGATACACAGTGGTGTTCAAGGACCACTTGAACTTCTTTCTGGCTCTGTGCTCAGGAGTGGCCGATGGCAGTATTCGGGACCATATGTGGTGCCTGGGATCAGACCAGGGTTAGCAAAAGATTATGTGTAGAGGTGAGTTCTTTCTCCCAGGGTGCTATCTCCGACCTCTTCTCTGGCTTTTGGATCTGAGCCTCCTGTATGCAGAGGAGCATGCTTTTCGGCTCTGAGTTGTATCCTAGCCTCCAGCTCAGATTTGGCAGGGCGGGGAGTTTGGGTTCTGAAGTCTCATCTGGCAGTGTTCAGGTGCTGTTCCCACTTTGATGCTGGGTGGGCTTGGGGTGGTGAGGAGCACCACTGTCAGTGCTAGGGACATGGGGTGCCAGAAATCAAGCCTGGACTCCTGCAGCAAAGCATGCACTCCAGCACTTTGAGATGTATCCCAGCCTCGATTTTTTTTTGGGGGGGGCAATGCACAGGGGTTACTTCTGGCTCTACACTTGGGAATTACCCCTGCCAGTGCTCAGGGGACCATGTGGGATGCTGGGAATCGAACCCGGTTGGCCACGTGCAAGGCAAATGCCCTACCCGCTGTGCAATTGCTCCAGTCCCTCAAATTTTAAAGCTCTTAAGATCTTGACTCCTCTGTGGCTTGCTGTATTAATTTGTCAGCACCACCTGAGCAAATGACAAATGACCACACATTGGAGGTTGTGGACAGCAGAAGTGTAGATTCTCATGGTTCTGGAAGGAGAAATACAAAATCAGGATGTTAGCAGCTTTGGTTTCTCCTAGAGCCTTGAGGGAGAATCTGTTCCATCTCTTTTCTAGATTCCTGAGCAGTTGCCAGAAATCCTTTATATTCCTTGACTTGTGACACATCTCTCCCAGTCTCATTATCGTTAGGTGACCGTTTCTATCTTTGTGCCCCTGTGTCTGTACGTGGTGTTCTTTTGAAGACACCTCTCTCTCTAGCCATCATATTTTGGGGCTAATCCACTCTGACCTTAATTTGGTACCATCTGCAGAGAGCATGTTTCCACTGAGGTCACACCAACTTGTTCTGGGTTAGATCTTTGTGAGTGGTGCAGTTCCGGCCCACACTTTTGTATTGCCTACTTCCTCTTATTGACTGACTCTGCTTGGCTAATCAGTTTATTATTTTGATTTTGGGGCCATAACCAGCTGTACTCGTGGCTTTATGTCTCTCTGCTCAGGTCACTCCTGGTGGCGCTCAGGGGACCATACTGGGTGCTGGGAGATCTGACTGGGATTGGCCATATGCAAGGCCAGTGCTTTACCAGTATACTGTCTCTGCAGCACTACACTTCATTTGAATCAAATAGCCATTTCATCTGAACAGTTGATAATTCAAAATACTTGATCAGTCAACAGCACTGTCTTTTTTTTTTCACGTGGATGAATAATAGAAATAATTATAGAAATAACTAGAAATTATATTAAAACTGTCAGAATCATTCAGGTCCAATTGCTACACCTAGAATGATCTTAGAGAGAAAATAGATGGAAGGAGATTTGACTTGGGCTCTAAGTCCCTATTTTCTCATTTTTATATTGTTTACCCTACACAATGTATTTTTGCTATTCTTTTTTTTTTATGTAGGAGTACTGCTACTTATTCGGCCATGATTAGGTGATTGAATTGGGCATGAACTCCACCTTACTTTTTTTTTATAATTTTATTTATTGAATCACTGTGAGAGCAGTTACAAAACTTTCAGGTTTAAGTCTCGGTCATACAATGAAACCCCCGTACCTTCAACAGTGCCCATTCTCCACCACCAAAAACCCCAGTATACCCCTATCCCACACCCTCCCCCTACCTGTGGGGCAGATGATTTCCGCATTGCTCTCTCTCTACTTTGATTACACTCAATATTTTGACACCAGACCCACCATTATTATTTGGGATTTTACCCCAGCACTCAGATCTGCTGAAATGGCAACAGTAGACAATTTGTTTTCTGTTGCTGGTTATGAATAACATATGATGTCACGTGGCTGCAGTAGTGGCCGCGCAATTTTGAAATTCCGAAATTTTAACACTTAAATCTGGAGGAATTTCTGCCAAAACCTGCTGGGTTTTGAGATTTGTTCCCGACTTTCTGGGATCATAGCCATTAAGCAGCTTCATCAGGAGCAGGAAAGGACGTTCATGGGCATTGACTTGGGGGGTTGTTGGGACAGGCCGGCTCCACCCCCATCCCATGAGGCCCCCACATGTTTCATCACTGAGGGTTCAAACCTAACTGCCCAATGGCCTCTGGAGGGTGGTGGCTACCGAGCCACCGGGGGGCGGGGGGAACAGGTGAAGGAACAGCACCCTTCCCCTCCCTTCCCCCACCCCCCCCCCCCCCGGGGTGGCCCGGTGACAGTAACCTACTGCAGGATCCAGTCACATTTCTGACAAAAGCTGCTAGGTTTCGAGATTTGTTTCTGATTCTCAGGGATCATGGCCGTTAAGCAGCTTGATCAGAGCCAGAGAGGCTGTTCGTGGGTGGCAACTCGAGGGTTTTGTTGGAGTGGGGAGGAAAGGGCCGACTCCACCCCCATCTTGTGAGGCCCCTCATGTCTCATCACTGTAGGCCCAAACCTGAGTGTCCAGTGGCCTCTGGAAGATGGCGGTCACCGGGCCACCAGGGGAAACAGGCCAAGGCGTGAAACCTATTCCCACCTGGAGTCACCCAGCTCCAGTAATCTACTGCAGGAACAGGATGAATTTCTGCCAAAAGCCATTGGGTTCTGAGATTCGTTTCTGAGTCTCTGGGATCATGGCCAGATCAAGGAGTTTGATCAGGAACCAGGGAGGCCATGCCTCCAATTATATAGCTGAGTCGGAGGTGGTTTGTGGGTGTGTCTCCCACATACCTAACTTTTGGTCGTTTACTTTCTTGGTAAACTTTGCCCCAGGGTTTTGGGGTCTGGCCAAAGTCACAGCAGCAATTTTGGGGTATCTGAAAGTCTGACAGCACCATCAGGCTCCTGATGCACTCGCCTCACAGGTACGGATTGATCTGCTGGTGGCACCATACCCCCGCTATTATTATTTCTTAACCAGCTATTTGGTTTCACATACAAATTTCTTATTTCCTGCCCTGTGCTAGAAATTATTTAAAGCACCTGTGTGTGTGTGTGAGTGTGTGTTTGTGTGTGTGTGAGTGTGTGTGTTTGTGTGTGTGTGAGTGTGTGTGTGTGAGTGTGTGTGTGTGTGTGTGAAATAAGATGGCATAATTAAAGGTGTGGGTAAAGAAGAAAAAAATTGGCAAAACAAAATTAAAAAGAAGGGATGCAAGAAGGTTAATGCCACTATGCTAGGGAGTCAGAGATTTGAGTTTTCAAACAGCCAATCAGGATGGAAAAAACCTTCTGAGTCACACAATTCCAAGTGTTTCCTGGAGTAGGTTTCTAAGTCCACTCCAAACACCAGCTTCGGGGGTTGTACATTCCAGCACATTCCAGCAAAAGCAGTTCTGCTGGGGGTTGGGTGGTGGTGGGGTTGCTATAGTTGCAGAATGCAGCAGATTTGCCAGACCCACACTTCACTCTCTGCTACTTTGGTTTGGTTTGACATAATGAAGAACAGTTCCAAGAATGGGAGAGTTTGCATTTCTTTCAAACACTGTAGATAGTTCAGGGGACTGAAATGCAGGCTTTGTGCTAGGGAGCCACGGTTCCATCCCTTCCTCACCCCACCCCAGCAGCTTTGGCAGCACTGTGCTGGGAGAACCCCCTCAAGCACTGCTGGATGCGGCCCTATGAAAGTAAAAGAAAAGAAAAATGCTTTTCATGAATGTTTATTATACCTTCCTGCTTCCACTTCAGTTCCACTGGCTGTGAGGAGAGCAGTGAGAATGTCTCTGGGTTTGGTCACGTCTGTATTCACTGGTAGAGGATGCTCTCCACAGGCTTGCCAGATGCCTTGTTTTTGAAGGAAGGACCTTCCCAAATTGTGCTGAAGAGGCCTGGGAGTTATTTGTGGTGACTCTCGGTTAACCAGGCAGTTTAATCTCTTGTGGTTGCTGGGGCCCAAAGACAGAGCACTGTTCATGCCCTGTGGTGCTGTGGTCCACCAGGGCCTCCCTAGTGTGCTCCGAGGATACCAGGGCTATACCTGGCAATTCTGGTGGGGGGGCCTGTGGTTCCGAGAATCGAACTGAGATTCCATGCATGCAAGTCACACATCTAGTCCCTGTACTATGACCACAGCCCCTTTGCAAATTTAAAAAAAAAAATCTTTTTTACATTTGTTCCTTTTGTTTTTAAAGTGTGTTTTGCATATGTTAATATATGATGTGGCTACATGTGTGCTTAAATGGTGTATGTGTGTTCATGTATGTGCATGTACACTAAGGTTTGGGTGCCTGCTTAACAGATAGTGTATGTTACTTTCAGGCGTCCTAAGACTTCTGAGGGACCAAGTCACTATTGACTCCGTCGCTTTGCCGTGTTCTTCCCTACTGTGCAGCATAAGAGGTTTTGATATGAATATAAACAAGGCATTAAGCAGGCTTTGAAGGTTAAAAAATAAATATGACGGGGGCCTAGAGTGATAGTGCATTTGCGTTGCACACAGCTGACCTGAGTTCAAGTTCCATCCTCCCAGATGGTCTCCCGAGCACTGCCAGGAGTAATTCCTGAGCACAGAGCCAGGAGTAACCCCTGAGCATGGCTGAATGTGGCCAACAAAACAAAACAAAACCAGTGATAGGATTTCAGGGATCACTCAGCAGAAAAGTGCCCGGCTTGCAAGCTGGATGCCAGTGAGGCTTTGAGTTTGATGTCAGTGCTCCCATAAAGTATCTGATCTGTGGCACACTGGAATCAAGGATGTGTGATCCCCAGTCATTTCTAGCACAATAACAGACAAGGGAGGAAAGTGACTATGTAGTTGTGAGTCAGGAGACACTGAGTTTACAAGTATATAAGTACATGAACAGGGAGACAGTTCTGCTTGAGCCTTTAGCTCTGCCTCTAGTGTTGTGAGCGTCTGATATCTTTGTTGCCCCATCTTATCAGTTGTCTGATTCTCATTCCTGTCCCTTTGCTGTGAGAGTTGATGAGTTAATAATTCCTGAAGGGACCAGCATTGAGCCTGCCACAGCCGCAGTGCTCAGATCTAGCACTCATTGTCTCTTCACATGGCATCCAAGAAGTGGAATCTCTTTTCAGTGCTTAGTCATAATGATTGACTGCTGTTCAGAAGTGTTTCAAGGTAAAATTACCCTATTTATGGTATCTGTAGTTCACTGTGTCAGAGCTAAGCAATGGACATTTGTTTGTTCTCTACTTAGGACTAAAGCCCAGGAAACTTCAAGCAAATGGCTTAATTGTAGAATTGTTGGACTAGTCTGTTTGAGAACATTTATTGATGCAATTGTGGGCTGTAATTCTAGAGAAACTTTTGATGGGGACATATTCTGAGATTTTCGTAAATTTTTGCTAGTGCCCTCAGTCCATTTTCATGGCAGTAGGAGCCTGCTAGTGTGATAACAGCTCAGGACTGGGTGGCCTCAACACTCAGGCTGTAGGCGGGGACCACTGTCATTTGTGGCTCTGATGGCTGAAACACTGTTAGGTGGTACAAATTGGTTACATTTTTATAAGAAGACATTATCATTTTGTGATCTTCACAGTTATCTTGTGGCTGGAGAGATAGTACAGTCGGTAAGGCACTTGCCTTCCATGCAGCTGACCTGGGTTTGACCCTCAGCCCCACATAAAGATCTCCTGAACCCCATCAGGAGTTTTCCTTGAGCAAAGAGCCAGGAGCACCACCAGTTGTGGCCCCAAAACAAAATAAAATTTTCTTGATATACTTTATATGCCGGGCTGGAGCGATAGCACAACTGTAGGGCATTTGCCTTGCACGCAGCCAGTATGGCCGACCCAAGTTCAATTCCTCCGCCCCTCTCGGAGAGCCCGGCAAGCTACTGAGAGTATCTCGCCCGCACGGCAGAGCCTGGCAAGCTCCCCGCGACGTATTCGATATGCCAGACACAGTAACAACAAAGTCTCCAATGGAAACGTTACTGGGCCCGCTTGAGAAAATCGACGAACAACGGGAGGGCCTTTACCTTTACCTTTACTTTATATGCCATTTCAAGCGGAGAAGAACTTTCTTCTGCCATCGACTTTTGGAAAGATAATATAGACTTATGTTGTTTTCTGTCCTTACTTCCTTTCACATTGTATCTTTCCCATTCTCAGCACATCACAGGCAGGCTTGTCTTCTCAAGAATTGTTGCATTGAAGTCTTAAGCTGCCCCGCCTTCCTCCCTCTCTCCCAGGCAATTGAAAGAGAATTGCCCCTTGGATTTGGAATTCTGGAATTCTGTTCTAAAATCCCTGAGATTTAGAAGCTGTGTCTTAACTGTGAGTGCATCAATTTTCTTTATTTTAAAGGGAACTGATGATGATGACATAATTGTAATTCTTCCTTACTGAAGAGCCTGTCGCCAAATCCCGCCAGAGTAGACTGTGGACTACCCTGACCTGCACTTCTTTCTTTCTGGTAGCCATAGCTGTAGCTGTATCAACTATACCTGTCAAGTGGAAGGATTGAAATTGCTAGTTCCTGAGCATCTCTCTAGTACAGATAGTCCTCATTTGAGTTTAAACATGGTGGTAACAGGGTCAGAAAGATGGTACAATGCATAAAGCACTTGCCTTTCATTTGGCCATTCCACATTTGACCCCAGCACTGCATATGGTCTCTAAGCACCACCAGAAGTGATTGCTGAGTGCAGAGCAAGGAGTAAGCTCTGAGAACTGCCAGGTATGGACCAAGTCCAACCTGAGAGAGGGGGAGGGAGAGACGGAAGGAGGGAGGGGGAGAGAGAGACAGAAGAGAGAGAGGTGATGTAATCAAATATAAAATACTCTTTTAGTTCCCCCCCCCAATATATATATATGTATCTATATATACTTTTAGTTCCCGTTCTAGCATATCATTTCTCCTTATTATCTTTCCCACCTACCCATCCTCCTTAGATTGTTGTTTGGCCTCTTGTTGAACGTTAGTATTATACAGTGTAAATAAATTTTAAACTGAGCAAAAAATCAAAGATTTCAGGAGGAAATAATATAGGAGCTGTACTTAAATGAGTTGCGTAAATTTATTTCACTGGCCCTACTTGATACGCCTTAAATAACTCTTATCTTGCAGGGTTTTTTTTTATCTGTATTAAGTTAATAGCTTCTTGTTCAGAAAGATCAATTGTTAATGACTGAGCTGGAAATGGTTCTCATTATTAAAGAATAATGGCAGACTATTCTCTGTTCATCTGTACATCAACTAGTATTGATTTTTCCTGGCAACATTCTGAGAAAAGTTTCGTTAGCTACTTGTACTTATAGCTAATGCATTAATTACCTATTAGATCAATCCACATCAGTGTGTTCGAGGCAGGATTTTGCGACGGATACTTCAGTAAGGAAGAATAACAATTATGTCATCATCAGTTCCCTTTAAAAGAAGAAAATTGATGCACTCTAAGTTTTTCTAAATAAAGTGTGTATCTGTATGTGTGTCTTTTGTAACTGTGAATCTCATGGTGATTTAATAAAAAAAAAAAAAAGACCAAGGTAGTGGGTATGGCTTAGTGGTTGAGCACTGGCCTTGCATGTGTGGGGCCATTTGATGCCTGACATTATCTGACCTCACTGCTGGCAGGGATCAGCACCAGCACCAGAACCAAATGAGTGAGCACCACAACTACAGTGCCAGTGCAGCCCCTGGCACTCCATACCGCATCCTGGTGTCCAACTCCTGATACGGAAGTTATAGCCACAGCTACCAGAAAGAAAGCAAGAGTCAGGGTAGTCTACAGTCCACTCAGATTTCTTGAATTGCCTCATCAGGGTTGTGTCCTGCATCTCCAGTTTCTGGCTCCGTTGTCAGTGTGTTGTGCCCAGCAGGTTAGCAGGTCTTGGCAGAGGAAAGGCAGTCTCGTCAGTTACTACGAGATTTAAAGTATGCCTGGTCTTGCAGGAAGTGGTGAAAAGTTGATTGATCGTGGGAGACAAAACTCTCCAGCATGAACAGGAAGCATGGCTTCTGTTTAG
Organism: Sorex fumeus; assembly: GCF_029834395.1. Lineage (NCBI taxonomy): Eukaryota > Metazoa > Chordata > Mammalia > Eulipotyphla > Soricidae > Sorex > Sorex fumeus. Next base: position 497,952 of record NW_026606179.1, on the reverse strand, counting down.
AGCCAGCTCCCCACTCTGTGCCAGGGCTTCTCTTGCACTTTGTTTTGGCCTTTCATAAGGCCAGAACTTTCCCTCCCCAAATTCGATCAGCAAATGGAAAATAATTGAGGAAATCTTATATTAGCCAGAGTAAATGCATATACTTTCAGCTATTACTGTTACTCTTTCCTGGTGTTTATAGCTATTGTGATCTGTCAAAAAGTATTTTTTAAATATCTAAATATGATAGTCCACATGTTTAAAGTGGGAGTCGTTTATTTATTTTTTAAGCTTTATTGTAGAATAACATTTCCAAAAACTTATAAAGAAAAACCTGTTTTCCTTGTCATTTTATTACTCTGAACACTGCTATGATCTAATCATTGTTTATTAAATGCTGAATCTCTTTGCTCTGTAATAAATACAGGTAGCTATTCTTCACTTAGATATTATAACTACAACTAGCAACTCATCTCATGTATTTGTTGAGTATTTCAGAGCATACCTTGTTAACTAACAGTGTCACTTGCCATACTTTTATTTTGGTGGGGGAGGGATTCCACAGCAGGCAGTGCTTAGGGCTTTCCCCTGGCTCAGTGCTCAGGGACCAGGGCTGATGAGGCTCAGAGGACCGTGTGCAGTGCGGAGATCCAGCCAGGCCAGGCTGCATGCAAGGCAAGTACTTTAACCTGTGTGCTATCACTTCAGCCCCTTGTCAAGCGCCTGGTCTCTTAGGAATGTGACAGTGAGAAACCACTAACGGTTTTAAATGAGGTACTTTCTGAAGTGAAAAGGCCATTGGAGAATTAAATTCTAAAACTTACTAGAGTGACAGACTTGGAAGAAATTCTAATTGTACCAGTCGTTGAAAGAACAAAACAGCTACCCTTTGATTGCCCTTTCACGCTTTAATTATTTTCTCCAAAAGAATAATTCCCCTTTTTTTCTTCTGCGAATAGTAGTTGCTGAATTACATGTGTAAAATGATTGAATGGAAATAAATCCAACTTTTAGTCCTTAGATTGTTGGGTCACATTTTGCATCAATAATATTTTGATTTTTTTTTTTTTACTTTTTGGGTCACACCCGGCAATGCACATGGGTTATTCCTGGCTCTGCACTCAGGAATTACTCCTGACGGTGCTCAGGGGACCATATGGGATGTTGGGAATCGAACCCAGGTCAGCCACGTGCAAGGCAAACGCCCTACCTGCTGTGCTATTGGTCCAGCCCCAATATTTTGAAATTTTAAATCACTTTTTTCCTAACATTTTTTAGGGGAAGAAGTTCATAATACTTCTGTAAACTTAAGCGTTCTGAAACTTGAAAGATCGTTGGGACAGAGGTTAAGGTACTTGCGTGGCACACAGCCAACCCTGATTCCATCTCCAACACCACGTTTATTCTTCTGAGCACCGAACCTAGAGTAGCCTGCTTCATGTGGTGCGGGGCATGGCACAGAAGAGGCAAGCGAACAAAAAAAAACTTGGAAGTTTCTGTAGAACAAGATGGTTGTTCTATAACTGCACCTTTTTGTTGCTTTGTTTTTGTGCCATGCCCAGGTTTGCTCAGAATTCACTCCTGGCTCTGTACTCAGGAAACACTCCCAGGATCCATATGGGGACCAAACGGGGTGCAGGGGATTAAACCCAGGTTGGCCACATGCAAGGCTCTGCGGGTTGTACTCTCTCAGGCCTCTGCCCCCATCCCTTTTTAAAGGCGTTTCTCGCCCTTTTCTGTGGGGCTGGGTAGGTGGGGAGTGGGAGAGGGTGGGGAGGCAGGAACCATTCTGTGTTCCAAGTCCCCCTAGCTCGAGGATGTTTCTGGCTCCAGAGCCTCTCTTAACTCCTCCCGGCTCACCTAGATTTCTAGCCCTTAGGTTAGCCTCTGGAGCTGATCCCACCATATTTTCCCTCTTTTTCCCCCCTCTAGCCTCCTTTTCTTTCCCAAGTTCTGGAATTCCAGCATGGAGACCCAGGGAAGGAGTTCTCAGTCTAATGCCAGTGGCTCAGCAGCACTGTTGCCAGTTCTCCCACTGTGTTCTTCCCATCCACCCTTGGACACATTTGCCGCTCTCCAGGCTTGTGGGACCTGCTTCCACCTTGGGGGAGCCTCCTGTTTGGAGTCCTTTCTATACGACATATTTGGAAAGGAGAGAGGCTCAGATCCCTGTGGGCCCTTAAATGGAAAGCCCCACCTCTCTTCAGTGACTCCCACTCTGCCAGCCACTCACTCAGGTCTGCCAGAATGAAGCCTCATTTTCCTAGAACCCAGGGTGGACTGTTTGCACAGATCCAGTGCTTTGTGAACTCTTTCATCCAGTTGCTGCAGAGCCTCTAAGGGTTTTTTGATGGGGGTTGATTTTTTGGTTTCTGTGGGGTTTTTCTTTTTTCTTTTTCTTTTTTTTTGAGGGCCTACACCTCAGGGCTTATTCTTGCTCTTCTCAGGGATTACTCAAGAGACTATATGTGGTGCCAGTGATTGAAGCTGGGTTGGCCATGTGCAAGGCAAGCTGTGCCTTACTCTGACTTACACGCTACTTTTTTTTTTTTTTTTTGCTCTTTTTGGTCACAACTCTCGGTGCCCAGGGGTAACTCTGGCTCTGCACTCAGGAATTACTCCTGGAGTTGCTTGGGGAACCATAGAGGATGCTGGGAATTGAACTGGGTTGGCCGCATGCAAGGCAAATCCCCTGCCTGCTCTGCTATTGCTCCAGCCCCAACACTCTATATTTAACCTTCGCATTAGGGAAGGAAGAGCATTTGCTTGCTTCTTTACCGTTTTTTCTTTCTCTCCATTCTCCAGAGGCAAATCTGAAGAGACACAAAACTGGAGATTGGACAGACATTGTTTTTAGAGAACTAAAGTATGTTCTATGTTCCTTCAAAAACAAAACAAGGAATCACATCCAACTTAGTAGGGGCTGGAGCAATAGCACAGTGGGTAGGGCATTTGCCTTGCATGTGGCTGACCCGGGTTCAATTCCCAGCATCCCATATGGTCCCCTGAGCATCACCGGGTGTGACCCAAAAAGCAAAAAAAAAGGAAAAAAATTAATGAAAAAGCTTATGCAGTATGATGTAGCATAATAAATTTAAGAAAACATCTGTGGTTTTGGTGAAAAGCATTCTATGCTGCTCTCTAATAATTGCTTTTTACTCTTGTTGAGGTTACTTTTAAAATTTTGACAAGTTTTCATGCCCAGATTGGTTTAAACATAAAACAGTACACAGTGAACTTCAGTTCCCACAGCACCTTTTTCGTAAAGGTAAAGGTAAGGTAAAGGCCCTCCCGTTGATCGTCGATTTGCTCGAGCGGGCCCAGTAACGTCTCCATTGGAGACTTTGTTGTTACTGTGTCTGGCATATCGAATACTCTCGGTAGCTTGCCGGGCTCTCCGAGAGGGGCGGAGGAATCGAACTCGGGTCGGCCATGTTGGCCGCTTGTAAGGCGAACGCCCTACCCGCTGTGCTATCGCTCCAGCCCTACCTTTTTCGTAAGTTCATTTTTTTTAATCCTCTCAAGTTTATGAACAAGTATTCATAACAAAGTAGATGGTGCCAGAGAACAAACCCGGTGCCTCACACATGCAAGGCAAGAGTCAGAGCTAATGCTGTTCTGCTGAGTCACATCTCTGGCCTGTCACCACTCTCCTCCCGTTGTTCGTCGATTTGCTCGAGCACGCCCAGTAACGTCTCCATTAGAGACTTTGTTGTTACTGTGTTTGGCAAATTGAATACATCACAGGTAGCTTGCCAGGCTCTGCCGTGCGGGCGAGATGTAGCTTGCTGGGCTCTCCGAGAGGGGCGGAGGAATCGAACTCAGGTCGGCCATGTTGGCTGCATGCAAGGCAAACGCCCTACCGCTGTGCTATTGCTCCAGCCCACCTGGCCTGTATTCTTAGCATATACGTATGGGTTGTCTTTTCAAATTATTTAACAATCGGTCTGGGTTCTTCTGCATGTAGTGACTATTCCTTTCCATAACTTAGCTCACTGATCCCATATTGATGGATGTCTGGGGAGTGAGCATTATAAACAACATAGGGCTGGAGAGCTAGTATTGCCTTGTACATGACCAACCCGAGTTCAAACTCCAGCACCGCATATAGTCCACCAAGTATTGCCAGGAGATCCCTGAGCACTGAAAAACGAGTAAGTCCTAGGCACTGCTGCGTATGACACCCCCCCCCAAAAAAAACCCCAAAAGCAACTGTATCATTGTATCACTGTCATCCCATTGTTCATCGACTTACTCGAGTGGGCACTAGTAACATCTCCATTTGTCCCAGCCCTGAGATTTTAGCAGCCTCTCCTTACTCATCTTTCCCAACATATTGAAGGCTCTTTCCAGGTCAGGGGAATGAGACCTGTTATTGGTACTGTTTTTGGCATACTGAATACGTCATGGGTAGCTTGCCAGGCTCTGCCGTGTGGGCAGGGTACTCTCAGTTGCTTGCCAGGCTCTCCGAGAGGCATATATACATATATATACATATATATGTATATCCCCCTCTATGATTTGTTGCCCCATCAGATATGGTGTGGTAATTATGGAAAATGGATAGGGAGTGACTTATGATGTGTCCAGGCTGCGTGGTCCAGGAATATGTTCACTCATATGTGAGGCTCAGCCCAAGCATGTGGAAAGTGGCCTGGAGCATGGCGGCAGTTGGATAGGGGAGGTACGCTGCTGGGGCTGGGTCCCTTAGGACGGGGGATGGGGAGGTGCTCTCACCCACCCCCCTCTGGGGCTCCCCAAGTGAAAACAGCCTGATGCGGAGTCCAGTGGCATGGTTATGGGGGCCATGGGGGCCTCATTTTATGCTCCCCAGTTGTATTCCAATAAAACTTCACAAAACTGGAAGCTGTGAAGAGTAAAAGTTTGATGGATTAGAGCCTGTCTTGAGGCGTGCTACTTTAAAAAAATAAAAATAAGTAAGCAAAATTGTGTATTTACTAAAGGGCAGAGGCGCTCCGCCCATGTTCTCCGCTTGGTGGTCTCCGCTTACCCCACCCCAGGGAAGCCGATGGCGATAGGCAGGCGAAGGCGCGAGGGCCAGCCTGGTCGGTGTCAGTTGCAATTTATTCCAATCTCCTCTCCATTCTCCTCTGATTCTCCTCCTGCTTCTCTCTCTCTCCGGATCCCCCTTCGTTCTCCTCACTTTTTGGTTGCTTTTACCAAAAACAACACAGTGTTGTAAATAACCATGATTTTGTGTCATGTCGCATGAGTGTTTACTGTCCAGATGTGGTGGGTCTGGTCAGAAGAATGTGCTTCGCAGTTTTGCAAAGCATTCAGTTCTCGCTCGTTGCATAGGGTTGTGCCTCTATAATGTCTGAAACAATGGATGCAAACACCTTGCCCCCACAACCTTGCTGGCAATATTTCCCAGTGTTGGACTTTTACCAGCCTGATAAGTGAAAATGTATATTTCCGGTGACTTTAATTTCTAGTTCTGTTATTTAGCTGAAGCTGATCATGTCTTCATATATTTGAGGCATTTGTACTTCCTCTTCTGAGAACTGCCTCGTGTTTTTTGCTCCTTATTCTGGTAGTTTGTGTATTCATTTCAAGAACTTGATCTGTGACGTCAGTTGGAAATATTTTTTCATGTTTGCTAATTGTCTTTTGATGCTGCTGATATTCTTTGGTGTTTTTTTGGTTTTTTTTTTCCTACAGAAGTTGAATTTACCAATCTTTTCTGATGTGGCTCCTGGATTTTGTGTCGTAGTTAGGAAGACTTTTCTTTATTGCAGAGTTGTTTTTTTAAAAACGAACCATGTTTCCTCATAGTACTTAACTAGTTCCACTTTGTACATTTGCATCTTTGGTCTGTTTTGGAATTTATTCCAGTATGTCGTGTGAAGAGTGGCTTCATCCTTGTTTGGTTTGACTGTTGTTTTTTTAGCTGCATACACTTTTATCCCCAAGCCAACGAATGAATAATCCTAATATTTCTTCTTAATGTTTTTGAAGGTCCAAAAAGTTGGCAGGTCTTGCAGAAGCCTTAAAGGAAGTCTCTCTGACAAAGGCACAGCTGGGATTGGAACTGGACGAACTGGAAGCTGCAGCACTTCTTGTCCAGGAGGAAGAAAGTGCATCGAAAGCAGTTCATTCCATTTCTGGGCAGAACACTTCCAGCTCGACTTCTGAGACCAGTGATTCGGAGGAAGCAGACAGCACTGCAGCCTCTGAGTCCCAGGACTCAGATTCAGAACCAGAGGAGCTCAAGGAGAGCAAGGCAGTGGAGAAGAGCCCCTCTGTGGATGAGAGCAACTTCCCATCCCTCCGCACTGATGGGGCGCGCAGAAACCCCGGGCACAACGAGGCCAGTCAGGGAGGGCCACTCACCTCCTGCAGGCATCCTGGGGGGCCCCGGCCGCTGATAGAGGAGCTTGGAGAACAGCTGGAGACTGTGGTTCAGATTGCAGAGTCCAGGGCAGTCGCTGCTGGGACCCACAGCAGTGCACAGGACAGAGTCAATACGGAGACTCCGGAGGACTGATGCGGAGCTGGTATTGCTCATTATTGAGAGTTGTGTCAGGTTTGCTCTCAATTCTGGAATGAGAATTTTTTATTTTCATATTGACCTTTTGGGGGAAAGTGTCTATAATATGAGTTATGAGTTTGTTTGTTTTTTTTAATTTTTATGAGTGGTATGTCTGTACTTGCTGGTTTCTGATTATCAAAGTTTTAGCACATATTTTTCTAAAGTGGAATGAAGAGGAAAGTAGAGAATGTAGAACCTGTAGATAGACGGGGCAGCTCTACTGAGGGATACCTGGCAGACAAGAAACTACGCATATTTGAAGAGTGCAAGGTGGGTGGTGAGTGTTGATGTTTGTATCACTCAGGCAATGGTGCTTACCCACCTGCCCCATCACCTCCAAGGGTCCTTGTGCCCCACTCCCCTCCCCTCCCCCTGTATTCCCCCCCATTCCCAGGTAAGCATATCTCTGCCATCTGACATTGAATATTAATTGTCTTTTTTAGAATTTAGTGTAAATAGAAAAGAGAGCCCGGCAAGCTACTGAGAGTATTCGATATGCCAGACACAGTAACAACAAAGTCTCCAATGGAGACGTTACTGGGCCCGCTCGAGCAAATCGATGATCAACGGGAGGGCCTTTACCTTTACCTTTACCTTTTAGTGTAAATAGAGTGAGTCTCACATGATAAACTCTTCAAGAAGGCTTATTTTGCTCTGTAGCTATTTCAGATCCATAAGTAGAGCCTGTATCAGAGGCTTTTTTTTTTTTCTGCTTTTTGGGTTATACCTGGTGATGCTCACAGGTTACTCCTGGTGCTGCTCGGGGAACAATATAGGATGCCGGGAATCGAACCTGGGTCAGCTGTATGCAAGGCGACCGCCCTACCTGCTATCACTACCTGCAAGGCAACTGCCCTACCTGCTATCACTCTGGCCCTTCAGAGGCTTTTTTTTCCATTCATAAGTAGTTGTTCCTTGAGTAGCTTTATCCATTCACCTATCTATTCAAGGACATCTGGTTTGTTTTCAGGTGTTGATGACCATTGTGTGCAAACCTTTGTGTGGGTTCAGGCTTTTGTTTCTCTTGGGTAAATATCTTGAAAGAGAATGACTGAGCCATATGGTTGGTAAGTGTTTAACAACTAAAGAGACTGTGAAACTATTTTCCAAAGTCCTTAGGCGATTTTACATACCCATCAGTCATAAATGAGAGTTTCAGTTTGCTTTTCATTTGGGGGCCACATCTGGCAGTGCCCAGGGGACCCTTTGGTGCTGGGACTCGAACTCACCCCCCTCCGTACTTGGAAAGGATGTGCTCCAGCCCTCTGAGCCCCTTCTCAGCCCAATTTTGTATTAACACTTGGTATAATTGTCTTTTTTAAATGTTTATTCTTGGTAGTTTTTGGTTTGGCAGGTGGACCGTAGTTGACAGTGCTCAGAGATCACTCCTGGCAGGGTTGGAGGACCATATGGGGGGCTGGGGGTCAAACCTGGGTTGGCCATGTGCAAGGCAAGACCCCTGACTGCTGTTTGTTGTTCTGGCCCAAATGTTTATCATGTGTATGAGTGTAGAATGGTATTTCATTGTGGCTTTAGCATTTTTAAAGAATCTCATGCCCCACTGACTGAGCTTAGCTGGGCATACTAGCATTTTGTTTGTTTGGACAGGGGAAGTGGGGGTGACATACCCGCTGATGCTCAGGAATCCCACCTGGCAGTGCTTGGGGGACCATCTGGGATACTGGGGATTGAATCCAGGTCAGCCACACGGAAGACTAACACCCTACCCGTTGTACTGCCTCTCCTCCTACACTAGCATTTTTTAAAGCTCATGAGGTGGAAAATCTTCTTATGGACTAACTTATGATCCGTATATCTATCTCTGCTAAAGGGGAAGTGTAGATCATTCCTTCTTAAAAACCTGGTTGGTTTTCTTAGTTTTGCGAGTTCTTTATAAATTCTGAATACAAGTCTTCATGCCAGGTTACCTTTTTCATGCCGTGTAAGCTTTATTTAGATGCCAGGCAGGAATGTTCCCTGTAGGAGAAGCTGTTTCCCGTACAGGGACAGTGAGGAGTTTCCCATTGGGATTGAGTGCAACAAGCCTGCTCGTGAATACTTGGGTTGTCCTAGTCATTTCAGGCAGCTTCTCCCTAGCCATGCTTCCGTGTGCTTCCTGGGAGGTCGGGTTCTCTACAGCGTGTTCCTTGGCATTTTTGTCTGACAAATCTTAACAGCCTAAGTTTCCCCAAGTCCTCGCACAGCCTCCTGAGCTCGTGCTTCTGCCTGGCTCTACCCTTGCAACCTTGACAAACTTCCCACATCATCAGTGAAGTGACTGATGCTGGCCCCTATTTGTTTGCCATCCTGCAGGTTCACTATCCCTCGATGCTGATGCCCAGCATTTAGGAAAGCATTGTTTTGTGTTATTTATGTTTTTCTTTTTATTTGCTGTATCAGGTAAAGAGTAAATCCGATTTATATGAGTCCACCTTGATTGGATCCTTGTTTCCATGACTGTTTTAGATGTAAATTTTCTCAGGAATAAGAGCTACCAGGGAGCAGAGTCTTGTGTTTTATTACCACAGAATCACCAAAAACCTTTTTTTATCAGTGCCTAAATATTTGAATGAACAGACTAATCAGTTTGTTAAAGGCTAGGTATATTTGTATTCCCAATATAAATTCACTCAGATATATATATTAAGTTGGTGTGGTGCCTGGGCCTGGTATCACTCTGGACTGCCAGGCTCAGCCTGAGGAGAAGGGTTAGGTGTGAATAAGTATGATAAAACTGAGGGTTCTTACATACAAGGCATGTCCTCGACTACCTCAACCACAGCCCTGGGCCCCAGTTTCTATTAACAGGACAATCTGGGTGACTGTGCCATCTGATATGCATGTTATTCCTTAAACCCTAAAACAACTTTGTTAAGACTTTTCTCATGCTCCCTGGAGTACTTCCAATTCCCTCTGGCCATGGAAAATGCCTTGCTCTGAGTTGGAAAGATAGTATGGCGGTTTGGGCATTTCCCTTGCAATGGCCAATCTGGGTGTAATCCTTAATACCACATATGCCCTTCCTCCTCCAGAACCCCTCCGGGAGTGATCCCTGCACACAGAGCCAAGAGTAAATCTTAAGCATTGCTGGGTATAGCCCAAAGAAAGAAAAGAAAAAGGGAAAATGCATTTCACACTGGGAAGAGAGCTCAAAAGGCTGGAGCACATGCTTTGCTTGTGGGAATCCCATGTTTGATCCTTGGCATTGCATGATTCCTTGAGCATCACCAACTGTGTCCCCATTCTCAAAAGATGTGTGTCTGATTGCCACTCAATGCCTCTTTTGCAATCCACAACACCCAAAAGGAGAGAAAACAAAAGGGAATGCCCTGCCACAGAGGCAGGGTATGATGGGGAGGACAGTGGGGGGGGGGGGGGTTAGGGATACTGGGATTCGTGGTAGTGGAAAATGGGCGCTGGTGGAGGGATGGGTATTTGATCATTGTATAATTAAAACCCAAGCACAAAAATTTGTAAGTCTACAACTGTACCTCATGGTGTTTCACTAATAAAAATTAAAAAAAAAAAAGATGTGTTTCTCATCAATACCCAGAGCCAGTTTGAAAATGCACTTCTGGGAATGTACTCCTGGATTGCAAAAACATAGAGCAGAAATGACATCTGCACTTGAAAGTTTAGTACAGCATTGTTCACAGTAGTCAGAATCTGGAAACAACCCAAGTGCTTGAGAACAGATGATTGGTTAAAGAAACTATGGTACATGTATACAATGGAATACTATACAGCTGTTAGGAAAAATGAAGTCATGAAATTTGCTTGTGAATGGATCAGCATAGAGAGTATCATGCTGAGTTAAGTCAGAAGGAGAGGGACAGACATAGAATGACTGCACTCATTTGTGGGATATAAAAAACCATAGCATGAGACTAATACCCAAGGACAGTTGAAACAAGGACCAGGAGGATTGGTCCACAGTTGAAAGCCTGCCTCAAGGACTGGGGGAGAGGGCACATGGGATAGAGAACGGACCATTATGACAATGATGATTGGAAGGGAGCTGTGTGCTAAAAGTGGGTAAAAAAACAAGTATGACGGCCTCTCAGTGTCTGTACTGCAAACCACAATGGCCAAAAACAGAGAGAAAGAAGAAAAGTGCCTGCCATAGAAGCAGACTTGGGGTGGAGTGGGGGGGGGGGGGTTGTCAGGTGGATACTGGGGGGAAAGGTGCACTAGTGGATGGATGGGTATTTGGGTATTAGAACATTGTATGACTGAAATCCAATCATGAAAGCTTTGTTGTTTTTTTTGTTGTTGTTTTGTTGCTTTTTGGGTCACACCCAGCAATGCTCAAGGGTTACTCCTGGCTGTGCACTTAGGAATTACTCCCTGCGGTGCTTGGGGGACCATATGGGATGCCAGGGATTTTTTTTTTTTTTAATGTGGGGATTGAACTCAGGTTGGCCTCATGCAAGGCAAACACCCTACCTGCTGTATTGCTCTGGCCCCCATGAAAGCTTTGTAACTATTTCACGGTGATTCATTGTAAAAATAATAAAAATAAAAGTTTATTGCCCCAAAAAAAAACTGCTTATCTGTCAATCTTACATTGATTTCTGTTAACATTAAGTTGAACATATCCATCCCTATCTATAACAGTGTTTGTTAATCAACATTTTCATACCTGGAGGCCAGCACCTGTCCAGTGGTTGAAGAATGGATTATAGCCATGGAAATTTGCTGTCCCGTCAACTTCTCCTTCCTCAGGAATCCTGGCAATCTACTTTGGTGGGATTTGCCTTGAGTGGAAAAAAACCTGCTACTACTTTTTCAAAGAATGGACAAACAGGACCCTTTGCGGGCAAAGCAGAGGGCCTCCTTCCCCAAGGGAATTCTCCCCGCTCGCTGTTCACACGGGGCTGACACCTTCTTAAAGCCAGTGAGGAGCTCTATTTCAGATCTGTTAGCAGGGCCTGAGTCACCTCTCTGGACTCAGCAGTCTGAAACTCCAGAGCTTGTTTCTGCTGAAGTGACCCCCAACTGAGTGTTCTCCCCAGCAGGCCTGTCCTTCGCCGTTGGCGCCGGCTGGTCATTTAAACTGACTACCCCGGTTTGTGACAATCTGCAGTGGTGGATGGCCTTGGGGAGCAGTTCAGAGTAGCTCTGCGGGTGTTTGTTCGGTGCACAGGCTCCCGTGAGGGTTGGGCACCTGGGCAACCTGGACATGCTCAGGTACCTCCTCATTCCAGTCCGATCAAGGCCATCGAGTCATTGTTCTTCCCAGAACTGGCCTCTGCTGGGCTCCAGTGGTGGGCAAGGTGAGGAGCACGAGGCAGCTCTCACTAGGTAGATGTTTCACAGCTTAAGAGGGGCCGGGACACCAGCTGACTGGGAGGGGGGCAGCGCCAAACAGTGACCAAGCTCTGGAGACTCAACAGTGGCCACAGCACAGGTTGGGGTTTCCAGGGGGGCCTGGACTCTGGGCCTCGGCCTAGGGTGCCCACAGGTGAGTCTGGAGCACAGTGGTGAGATTTGGGGGAGCCCTGAGCTCAGCACTTTTTAATAAAGATCGATATACTTGCTGAGCCTACTTGCCTTACTCTACCTGGGCCAGGGATATAGTACAGAGGCTATGGGACTGCAGTTGGGACCCTGATTCAAATCCCAGCACCTCATACGGTGCCCAAGAATGGCCAGGTGTGGCAAATGAGCCATGGATGTGCCCCCCTCCCCAAGTAAAAACAAAATTTTCAAATGTGTGTGACCTAGACATATCCGAAGGTGCTTTGTTAAAAGATTAAATTTATTTTTTTGGTTCTTGGGCCACACGTGGTGGTGCTCATGCCTTACTCCTGACTCTGCTTAGGGATCACTCCTGGTAGGGCTTGGGACCATACGTGGTGCTGGAGATTGAATCCCAATTGGCTGTGTGTAAAGCAAGATCCTTCCTCACTGTCCTATCCGTCCCTGTACAGCCCTTTCTCTTGGTCAAGCAAGCTGCCAGGCCCCTCTGAGGATCGTGTGTAACCAGCAGTCTTCCCAAGAGCCCTGGGTAGGTGGCAGGAAAGAAGGAAGTTGGGGAGAAAGGACACAGTGCTGACCTCTCTCCAACTGGGACTGGGGAAGGACTTTGGGTCAGGGTTGGGGGATGACCCGACCTCTGACCTCGGCCTTCATCTTAAACATGGGACTGGAATGACTAACCTCACAAGATTATGTTCCAGACTATAAACTGGAGAATACTAAGCCAGCCTACGGGCTTCTTGTCTGCTTCCTGGAGCTGAGCCGGCTCCATTCAACTACCTGTCCATGGATCACTGGGGGCGCTGGCACCATGGAAATGATTCAGCCCCGTAGATCACGCCAGAGGCACGGGGTGGTAAACGTCTACACAATTCAGCAGATGAGAAAGAAATATTAATTATATCAATGAATCACAGTGCTGCTTCCTCTTCTGCCTTTGCATTATTGCCGACCTAATTTTCTGTGCTCTGTCTCTCCTCTCCCATTATCCTTGAAGAATAATGGGGGGCCTTGCTATGGGCATGATCGGTTTGCCACGCCAGTAACTACGCCACTATCATCTTTCACTAGTACAGGATTAATTTACAAACACGACAAGGCTGCGCCCTACCACATTCCAAATTGGTTGAACAGCTGGGTGGCGGTTATCACACCTGCTGGTGACAAATCCACACTGGTTATAGGGATCAAATTCTAGTACTGAGAACTGGGAGGTAGAGACAGTCACGTTTTCCAGGCCTCAGACTTTATAACGTCATTTTTGATCAGAGGTGGTGAGTTCCTGGTTATCTATTTTGTTAGAAAGAGATGATTATCTTATTGTCTTGTAACTAGAAAATGATCCATTAGTGCCAAAACGGACACTTGTAAAAGAAATAGAAATGAGTTAAAGACATACAGGAACAAAACTTCGTTTAAAAAAATACATAGTGGGGGCTGGAGCAATAGCACAGCAGGTAGGGTGTTTGCCTTGTATGCGACCAACCCGGGTTCAATCCCCAGCATCCCTTATGGTCCCCTGAGCACCGCCGGGAGTAATTTCTGAGTGCAGAGTCAGGAGTAGCCCTGTGCATCGCCGGGTATGACCCAAAAAAGGAAAAAAATATATATATCTTGAAAGTATTTTATAGTTTTTGCAAAGATGCAGAATTTCCATCTATAAAATGATCTGTGATGTAATGCTTTTACTTGTCAGTTAAGTTGAGGTTCCGCCGCACAAATGCTGATTCGCCAAGTGTCTCCACAAAAGGGAATCAAAGGTGTCATACATTTCCTTCACCTCATTCCCACCTATATTCCCAGTGGAATTTTTTGTTTGTGATCCGCTCCCTTTTCCATCCATTTTCCAAGTGTGTTATATATGGTTTCAATCCATACCAAATGAAGGAAGCATTGATTAGGCTTGATTTAAGGCAGCCGTGATAAATGCGGCTGGAAATTGATTCACGCCCCTCAAGTGGCTGGGCCCAGCCATCCTCGCCACACACTCTGACTGTCTCAAGGCTGGAGAAAACAAACAGGGAAACACATGTCACACAGATAAATGACTTTGCTGTTTTGAGCTCTCTGCAGAGGCCATTTGTTTCCCAGATAAGGAAGACTGCTCTCTAAAGTCAGGAAAAGATAAGCCCGAGGAAAAGGATGACTGTGGAACTGGATGCCTAGGCTTGAGGGGAACCAACAGAACAGGCTTACCTCTGGGAAGACATTAAGTGGTCTCTCACCTCCAGCTCTGGAGGGGATTCTGCCTGGGGCCACACTGAAGGCTCCCTCACCGGGTTGGCTTTTATTCCATAAGCTGTTGTAGGGAGTCTTTCCCAAATGCTCGCCCCCCTCCCCCCTCCATCCTGCCAGCGGGGAGGGCTCTTGCTTTGCCTGCAGCCAACTCAGGTTCAATCCCCAGCACTCCATATTGTCCCTCCCAATCCTGCCAGGAGTGATCCCAGAGTGAGATCCAAGAACTACTCTGAACACTGCCCAGTGTGGCCCACAAACCGAAACCCATCAACCAGCAGAGTCATCTGCCTGAAGACACCACCACCCCCTGGCCCCGACATATACACACAGCTGAAAACAATTGCCCCAAATGCAACCCAGGCCTCTAATTGAGTCTTCCCAAGACCCAAAGTGGAAAAAAAAATCATCGGTGGTGAGGGTATTAGGCCATACGGTGGTGCTCAGGGGTCCCCATGTTGTGCTGGGAATAGAACCAGGGTCACTGCCAAGGCAGCAGCAAGCAAGAAGAGAGCCTTCCCCGGTGCTCTCTCTGGACCAGGGTTTCTGATTCTTTCTTAGCCTGTTTTCCATCCCAGTCTGTTTGCAAATGTGCTGCTTTCACTTTCCCTGTTTGTTTGCGTTGGTTCAAGGCCCCATTCAGAGTCCTCCAGGTCACTTTTCATTCTTACAGGCTGCAAACAATTTTCCTCCTTCAAGCACTTAGTGAATCAGGATCAGATCTTGCTGACAGAGCCTGTAACCAAGGAGAGCCGGAGAGATGGGCTCGGAAGTGAAGTGCCCACCAGATTATCCCTGAAGCAGTGGACTCCAGAGTCCTATATTGAGATGACTAGAAAATTTAAGTAACAAAACGTGGGGCATGGAGTGTGCAGAGAACTGCTTACACAAGGCTGCCAGCACCCAATTTTGTGGTCAGTATCCTATTGAAATCATTCATAAAAGCATTAACAGCTCTGTCCTGTTGTACATGGATTTACTTGAGCAGGCACCAGTAATGTCTCACAACAAATTGTAAGACTTTTTGTTACTGTTTTTGGCATATTGAATTCGTTACGGGTAGCTTGGGGGGGGGGGGGGGGGCTGCAACCATAGCATAGTGGTAGGGCGTTTGCCTTGCGCGCGGCCAGCCCGGCCAAGCCGGGTTCGATTCCTCCATTCCTCCCAGAGAGCCTGGCAAGCTACTGAGAGTATCTCCCCTGCACAGCAAAGCCTGGCAAGCTACCCGTGATGTATTTGATATACCAAACATAGTAATAACAAGTCTCACGATGGAGACGTTACTGGGCCCACTCGAGCAGATCAATGAACAACAGGAGTACAGTGCAGTGCAGTGAAGCTTGCCAGGCTTTACCGTGCGGGTGAGAAACTCTCAGTAGCTTGCCAGGCTCTCTGAGAGGGGTAGAGGAATCAAACCCGGGTTGGCTGCATGCAAAGCAAACGCCCTACCCTCTGTGTTATCGTTATAGCCCGTGTGTGTGTATGTGTGTGTGTGTGTGTGTGTGTGTGTGTGTGTGTATCAAAGGACATTTTAGAATCTCCATTGCTCCTCTAAAGAACACATTTAACTTCTAAAACAGGCTCTGGAGGCTGGCTTAGTGACTGGAGGTGCCTGCCCATAAGCACGAGGCCATGTTCAGGACGCGGCTGCTGCCCACATACGGCCGCTGAGGCCCCGGCTGCCCTACCTTTCTCCTCTGACTTCACTTACATGACACCCCCGCAGTTCATGCTGTAACTAAAGACAAGGTTTTGGGGATTTTTTTGTCTTTCAGTTGAGTAGCTTGAAATTGTGTATATATGCCATCACTGTCACTGTCACTGTCCTCCCGTTGTTCATTGATTTGCTCGAGTGGGCCCAGTAATGTCTCCATTGTGACAATTGTTACTGTGTTTGGCATATCGAATATGTCACGGGGAGCTTGCCAGGCTCTGCCGTGCGGGCGAGATACTCTCGGTAGCTTGCCGGGCTCTCCAAGAGGGGCAGAGGAGTCGAACTCGGGTGGGCCATGTTGGCTGCTTGCAAGGCAAACGCCCTACCCGCTGTGCTATCACTCCAGCCCATGTATGTGCCATGTAGCACTGTAGCACTGTCCTCCCATTGTTCATCAATTTGCTCGAGTGGGCCCAGTAACGTCTCCATTTTGAGACTTGTTGTTACTGTGTTTGGCATATTGAATACATCACGGGTAGCTTGCCAGGCTTTGCCGTGCAGGCGAGATACTCTCGGTAGCTTGCCGGGCTCTCTGAGAGGGGTGGAGGAATCGAACTCGGCTCGGCCGGGCTGGCTGCACGCAAGGCAAACGCCCTACTGCTATGCTATCGCTCCAGCCCATGTATGCCATATCCTCTTTAAATCTGTCCTGTGATTTGTCTTCCATTCTTGGCTATTGTAAATAGCATTGCAGTGGACAGGTGTGCATCGATCTTTTTGAATCAATGTCTTGGTGTCTTTGGGGTTGACACATAGGAATGGCATTGCTGTCTCACGTGGCAGTTCTGTTCTTTTGTAAGTGAGCTCCACACTCTTCTTCATAGAAACTGGACCAGCTTACATTCCACTGAAAATGAAGGTTCTTTATCGTCCACACCCTCCGCACCACTTGTTTCCAGGCCATTTCCACTGGTGAGAGGTGAGAGCTCATTGTTGTTCTTTGGTGGTTTTTTGTTTGTTTGTTTGTTTGTTTTGTTTTAATGAAGCATGATGGTTTTTATTGAATGAAGCTTACTTAGAAGAATGTGAGGGGAGAGACAGAGAGGAAAGACACATTCAGGAGAGCACACGGCCTCGAAGAGTAAACCCAGAGGGATGTGGAGACAAACAAGAGGACACAGGCTTGAAGAGAAAGCCTTGATGTTTTGATTGACAGTTTCCTGACAATCAATGATTTCGAGGGTCTGTTGGCGTCTCTGTGTCTTTTGGGGGAAAATATCTGGTCATCTCCCAAATATGTTTTTCTTTCGGTTTGGGGGCCACATCCAGCGGTGCTTAGGGCAACCATTGGGGATGGCACCCAAATCGGCCAAGGTCAAGGCAAGCACCCTATCTATGGTGCTCCCGCTCCAGCCTCACTTTTCCCATTTTTTGGATGGGACTGTTCTTTTCTTGTTATTGAGTTTTATGAGTTTTTTATTTCTCTGTCTTGCGTATTAGCCCTTCGCTGAGGTATGGTGTGGATTTTCTCCCATTAAGGAGATAAGGTTTTTTTTTTTATTGGGGTTGCGGCGGGAGTGGGGACACAACAGTGCTCAGAGCTGGTTCCTGGCTCTGCACTCAGGACTCACTCCTGGTGGGGCTCAAGGGACCATACGGGGTGCCAAAGGTTGAATTTGGGCTGGCAGCAGGCAAGGAAAGCACCCTGCCCGCTGTCCTCTCACTCTGGCCAGGAGTCAGGATTTTGATGGCCACTTCCCTCCTTGAGTCGCTGCACTGTGCCAGGCTTCATGCTCAGCTCTGTCATGGTGTCCCCACCCTCTTCAGTCCCTCAGAGTCACAGACCCACAGGTGAAGGAGACTTTGGACACGTTGCTGCAATGTGACTCTGCTTTTCCTGACTGGGTAAGTGTTGAACTTAACCTCAGGGCAGGCTGCAGGGTCTGCCTCTGGGGAAGCCTCAAGAATCCCAGGATTCTTGGCTCTATCTACACCTTGGACCATGTGAAGACCTGAAAGCATCCTTGGCACAGTGTGGTCGAAGCCATGGGTTTCTAAGTAGGCAGGGCCAAAAAAAAGGTCATCAGTTCCTGGACTCAGGAATTTTAAGTGGGGAGAGCGTGGAGAATCAGACCTTGGGTAGCAGCTGCTGAAGGGGCCGGAGGCAGTGAGGAAAGTCACATGGTGGAACTGGAGTCAGTCTTGCAAGTTGATCTGGATAAACCTGGGTGAGCAGAGACCACCCAGTGGATCTGGGTAGCGGAGGAAAGGTGGCGAGGGGAGGGTGGTGCTCCAGCTGGTCATGGCAGAGGGGCTAAGCGCACAAGGACGGAGCCCTGGGATGTGGACTTAGCACTTTGGCAGGAAGGTTCAGACACCCCTTCCCTGAGCTCCCAAGAGCACCCCGGTGTCCCTGATCCCCGCTTTCATCAACTCCGTCCCACAAAGCATGCCCCCCGTCTGCCCTTGCCCCAGTCCCAGGGTCCCTGTTTTCCTTACTGCTGAACAAACAGAGGCCTTGCTTATAAACCAGGGGAAAGCCGCCTCATCTGCCTCACAGGAGAGAGGGTCTGTTCGCTATGGACCGAGAAGTCAAGCCAAGTAACGGATTTCAGTGAGGCTTACCTCAGCTGCTCTGCAGCACGCCCAGAGTGTGTTTCTTTCTCCTCCTCTGTCCTCACAGTGGATCTCATCCCCCTGTGGGTGCCTCTTAAGTTCTGGGAGGTGGCAGTTACCACTTTTTTGATTAACATCCTTCAGAAGGGCTGGAGAGATAGTACTGCAGGTAAGGTATTTGCCTTGCACATGGCTGATCTGGGTTCCATCCCTGGCATCCCCAAGCCCTGAATGCAGAGCCAGGAGTAAGCCCTGAGCACCACTGAGTGTGGCCCCCAAGCAAAAACAAACATCTGTAAGAAGAGAGAGGATGTGCCTTCCCGCCCTTCAGTAGCCCATCATATGCCCCTGATGGGTGTACTGAGGGTTTGTGAGAATGCTGTAGGGGCCCTGGAGCTGGGGCAGCCAGAGTGGGCCTGGGGGCGTGTGTGGGGGAGGGGTGCTTTCAGCAGAGCAGGGAGGCCAGGTGGTGAGTAACTGAGATGTCTGTGAGCCTTTCTGTCATCCCTTCCCTCCAAGAAGCAAGGGCCTGGGCCACAGGCGTGTCCATAAAAGAACTCACTACCCTTTGATTTGGGGTCTGTTGCCACCTTCCCCGGCTGCTCCAGGCCAAGCTGGGCGTTCCTGGGAGAGCAGGGCCAATCCTGCCCACTGCCCCGTCCACCCCACCCAGCGCCCCCTTCATTTCTCCACTCCTGGGGGTCAGTCAGTCCTCCTGGGAGCCAAACCTTCCCTTCCGCGACCCTGCGGCTTTCTCTACCTTTCATGACAAAGGTCACTCGCCCTCTTGGCTTCCACTTCCAGGAGACGCCCCCTGGTTCTCCAGCCACCCCTCGGGAGCCTCTGAATTGCTTAAAGCTCACTCTGCGTGGAGTTCATGCCCAATTCAATCAACCTAATCAGTGGCTGAATAAATAGCGGTACTCCTACATTAATTTTTTTTTTAAAAAAAAGCTCACTCTGCTTTGCCCAAAAGTGCCTGTGGTGTAAATTCCCCCATAATACACACGTTCCATTGGGGCAGAGGAACTTGCCTGCTGCCAAGAGCCCAGCCAGGGGGCAGCCCTAGTTCTAGGCCCACCTTCCCCCTGCAGCTGGGTTCTGGGCCAGCACCAGGGTGCTATCCCTTGTACAGACGGGTGAGGTGGCCCGAGGGGCAGAAGGTCACCTGGACACAGAGGACACAAGAAGATGACTCCTGGCGTGTGAAGAACCACGTGCACACACACGCACACACGCACACACCACACACACACGCAGGGAGGGCTAAGGTTCTCTGTGGGTCCTCCGCAGCCAACAGCTGGACCCAGGGACACCTGACAGGTGGCACGGCCAGGAGCAGCCTCCTCTGCAGAAATGTCACCCTGCCACAGGGCTTTACAGAGGCAGACCAGAGTCCTCGTAGCAGGCAGGACAGCCTGGTGGCCGCTCAGGCGGGTCGCAGAGAGGAGGCGCTGGGCAGGCGGGCCGGCCCCTCTAATCTGCGCTCTTGTCTGCTGACGTGTCTAATTACGCATC
Source organism: Sorex fumeus (assembly GCF_029834395.1). NCBI lineage: Eukaryota > Metazoa > Chordata > Mammalia > Eulipotyphla > Soricidae > Sorex > Sorex fumeus. Next base: position 477,916 of record NW_026606179.1, on the reverse strand, counting down.
TGACAGCCGTCAACTCCCCGCGGGGCGGCGGTGCTGAGCGCGGCATCTGCTCGCGGGGCTGGCGGGCCCGCGGGCCAGGGGGGTCCCAGGTGCGGCCTCCGCGCATCACTGCGACCCGGGGCGGGGGGGGGCTGTTTTATTTAAGAACCAGGGGCCAGAGCCTCAGATGGGGCGCGGAATCTGGCCGGGCCGGGAGCAGCCGGGGAGCTGCCGGGAGAGACACCCCCCCCCCCCCCCAACCGCGTCTCTCGGTGGGGGTGGCACGCTCAGAACTGCCTGGTGGGAAAAGGAGCCAGCTGGGATGTCTTTCCTGGGCCGTCACCTCTGCGAAAGCACCGCGTTGCTGAGCCCGAGGTGGGCCTCTCCCGCCCATAGCCTGGCTTCACGCCTCTAGGGAGTGGGGGGGGGGGGGGAGACGGGGGGGGGGGGGGGGGGGGGAGGAAGAGGGTACCTGGGAGACCCAGAGCCTCTCCCGGGAACCTGACACCAAGACCGCGAGGCACCCTCGGTCCCGCTTGACTAGGTGCTGCCTCCTTTTCAGCTTCCTGCTGGCTGCCGTTGACAAACCAGGCTCCCTGGAGAGACCCGAAGGTGTTTGCCTCCAGCTGGCCCAGGTTGCACCCTGAGCACCACCTGGAGTGCTCCCTGAGAGGGAAGGGTGTGGATCCCCAAACAAACAATAATAATGCATAAAAGTCAAGCCCCAGAGGCACTCAGGCTTCCCTGGGTGAGAGTACATATCCAGGAGAGTCCCTAAAGTTTTCCCAGGGGAGGGAGACATCTCTTGGTTCTGGAGGAGTGTTAGGAGCCTGTCTCGGGTGGAGGGGGCACTAAGTGACAGTGTGCCAGGGACCCCAGGGAGGGGTGTCACCAGCAGCTGCTTGGAATAGCTCCATCCACCGGAGGGTCACAGGCTCCACTCCCTGTGGCATTCAGAAAGGAAAAGGGGGGTGGGGGACGTTGCGAAGGGAATGTGTTTATCAAGTGGCAGAGTACAGGCTTGGCCCGCCCGTGATTCCACGGCAGGGTCGTACACCCATAGCCACAGACTCGGCTGGACACAGCACAGCTAGGTGTGGCCCTCGCAGCTAAGAGCCACTACAACCAAGGAGAGACGGGAAATGCAGGCTCCGCAGTCACTGGGAAACAGGTGTTTCTTGTCCACACTAAGGAGCTGGCAAGGGACACAGCCAGTGTGGACACTGTTCTCGTCTCTCCTGCCCTCGCCATCCTTCCCTGGTCACTGTCACCCCTCCAACCTTTCCAAGTCCGTGGGCTCTGGCTTGGCAGCGCCTCCTTCCTCGCATACCGTGTCTCTGGCTCTGATTTGACTTCCAGTCCCTGTCACCCCTTCCAAAAGAAACACCCTTTGCCTTTCTGGGTCCTTCTGCATAGATGAGTTAGGGTGGGTCCTTCTGCATAGATGAGTTAGTTAGGAGCCCACTAGAAGGGCTCCCAGGCCAAATCCATTTCCTGCCTGTTCAAACATCAGGCCAGACCTACAGTATAAACGGTAGGGTGTCTGCCTTGCCTGCGGCCAACACAGGTTCGATCCTCAGCATCCCATATGGTCCCCCCAGACAGGAGTGATCCCTGATCATAGAGCCAAGAGTAACCTCTGAACACTGCTGGGTGTGTTAAAAAAAAAAAAAGGTAAAAGAAAAAAAGAAGAAACAGAAAAAAAATTATAAGATTGAAAAGGACCTGTGAACAAATTTTTCTCTTGTTATCTAAACACCTACATAATAGCCAATAAGCACTTATTTGCTGCTCAGCCAGCAAAACCTACAATTGCCCCGGGAGACAAAAATAATTGGGAATTGAAAACAAATCAATCAATAAAGAGAAAACGGTGTGCCATCTGGCTGTTACAGACTGCAGGGCCCAGGTCTGGGAGAAGGGGGTGTGGATACTTCTCCAGGGGCATTTGGGCTCCTTGACTGGTGACTTCTGCAATTTTCCCTGGCTACTGGGGGGACCGTGAGGGGAGAGGGATGAGGCTGATGTGTGCTGATGGCAGCCTCCAGGAAACTGCACGGGAAGCTGCCAGGTTTGGGAGACTGGGGAGTGATTAATCAACTGGTCCCTGAATGGGACCGGCACGGCACTCCGCACTGGAGCGGGCTTCAGAAGTCTCGTCCCAGAAGCTCTGGGCTGTAGATGATCCTGTGGTAGAAATGAAAGATGGATACCAGGCAGGCACAGTTCAGACACTCTCACCCGGAGCACAGGCCTCTCCCATGGAGGATGCTTTTAACAAAGAGGCAAGTGCTTCCAGAGTGGCCTGCTGGAACACAGAAGACCCAATTGTGTGATTCGGTCTCCTGTTGGGGGGACTCTTCCCATGTAGTATGAACAACCATTCATCTGGAAGGGCCTTCTCGAGGCTGCTTGGCTGACTATTTCCCCTATTTTTATTGAAGCACCCTGAGATACAGTTACAAGTTTATTTATGATTGAGTTTCAGTCAATGTTCCTACACCCTTCCCTTCACCGATGTACATTTCCCACCATCAATATCCCCAGTTTCCTTTCTGCCACCCCCCTAGCCTCTTCCTCCTTCTCCTCCTCCTCCTCCTTCTCCTCCTCCTCCTCCTCCTCCTCCTCCTCCTCCTCCTCCTCCTCCTCCTCCTCCTCCTCTTCCTCTTCTTCTTCTTCTTCTTCTTCTTCTTCTTCTTCTTCTTCTTCTTCTTCTTCTTCTTCTTCTTCTTCTTCTTTTCTCCTCCTCCTCCTCCTCCTCCTCCTCCTCCTCCTTCTCCTTCTTCCCCTGTTCCTTCCGCTGCCCCTTCCCCCTCTTCCTCCTCCTCCTTCTCCCCACTCCTCCTCTTTCTCACCCTCCCTTTCCTTTTAGGCATTGTGTTTTGCAACACAGGTACTGAAAGGTTATCATGTATATCACTCTACCTCCTTTCAGCATTCAGCTCTTGTCCAGAGTGATAGTCTCCAACTATCATTGTCATAGTGGTCCCTTCTCTGTCCTAACTGCACTTCCCTCTACCCACCCCCACAACCCCCATTTGTAGCAAACGTCCAAACATGGACCAATTCTCCTGGCCCTCATTTCTACTGTCTTTGGGTTTTCTGAGCATTTTTAATGGGTCATGATCCCCAGAATCTTCCCATAATTGCATGAGCACCTCGACAAGAATGGACATACCTTTTTCTCTGGAATGGCTTCATTCCTGCCCCCTCTCTACTGGCCTGTCTGTATGGGAGTGCCCAACCTGCCACTGGGGGTGAGGCCCAGCCTGACAGATTGGAGCATCCAGGAGGAGCCACGGAGGAAATTTCTCCTAATGATTTGGACCAGATCCTGTGAAATGAGGCTTTTTTCTTCTGAGTTGGACAACAAGTAAGAAGCTATATTTGAGCTGCTGTTGTTAGTTTTCTTTGTAATCACGTAGGGGAAATTCTTTCTGGAAAAGGAGGTTCACATACAGAAATCCAGAGATGAAGGGCCAGAAGAAGGATGGGGAAAGGCAGGTGGGAGAGATCAGAGCTGAGAGGGATGAGTCACTGACACTCAGCGGCTCACCAACCCTGCAGCCGCACCCAGCCTGTCTTTTGGCCGGGGTCGGGGAGGGGTGTTTCTCCTTCAGCCTTTATAGATTGGATTTTATTCAAATCCAACTATATCCTGCGCAGTAGGGAGATTTGAGGAGGTTGGGTTTCTCTCCCCTTGGCCCCTTCAACCCCAGCCATGTAAATGTCAGCACCCTACCCACTCTGTCTCCAGGCTGGGCTTGTTTTGGTAGATTGTACACTTGGAAGTTTGTAGGTGGCACAGTGGCCCCTGGCCTCTCTCTTAGGGCAGTTCTGCCGCCATACAAACAAGGCTGGTCTCAACTGCGGATTGAAGATGTGCTCTGAGCCCAGAAACGCTGTCCAGTGAGGTCCCAAGACCAGCATTTCTCAGCTGGGGGTCATATGGCTCCCCCGTGGGCCCGCAGGATATTTCAAGGAGAGCTAAGGGGAAAACTGCACAAATGGAGTTGGGGCACAGCAGGAGACCAGGTGTCCAATTGGTAGGACAAGGTGGACAGGAAACAGGAAGGAAACCAGGTCACTAGGGGACCATGGTAGGAAAAGGTTAAGAAACTTCACTTGGGCACGTCCCTCTGAGCTGCTCTGGACTCACCCTTAGTCCCTAGAAGCACTAATAATAATAAACTACATAATAATGACACACATTTTGGAACTGTTTTTTAGGCAGCAAAAGCCAATACCGAGGCAAAGGTATTATGAAAAATACTGATGGATACTGAGGCGGCTTACCTTTAAACAGGGGGCCGTGATCCTGAGATAGTGACTGAGTCTAAACCAGTTCCACTCTAGGCTGCCTGTCCCACAGCAAGGAGCCCAGGGTACATACTGGCTTCTGACCACAGACCCAGGAATCCATGCCCGGCATTGGTGGTGCCATCATGCCAACATAGACTTTGCCTCAAAATGAGGGAACCAGGCATCTAGAATTCCTTGATCACGTCAGAAAGCTGTGAAGCTAAGAGGAGGTGGGTACCGTGACCCTTTGTATTCACAATGCTCAGAGCCAGGCTCGCTTTCTTCTACAGGTCTGGCTTTGTGCAGTTATTCTTCTGCTGGGAGCAATTTTACTAGATGTTAAGTTGCCATTTCTCCTGATATGAGGTCGTTCCTATCAAATATTGTACATCTAATCGTGCTGAGTATCACTTATTGAACCCTTACTTAACAGCAGACTCTAGACAAAGGACTTTATTACCTGATCGCCTATAATCTCAGAACCACTTTCGGAGACTAGTGTTGTCAACACCATTGAACAAAGAGAAAATCAAGCACATGCTTATTAAAATGTTGGGGTCAGTAATTAATCTTGTTCTCCTTTCAGAGGGAGACAATACTGTGGCTCTCCAAGACAAGCAGGGCTTTACCCATACCATCTCTTGCCCCTTAGGCATACACCCCTGTCTTTGGTTCCTTCACCTGTATGTAGGCTGGGGCCAATATGCTCATCTTTAAGAGTGGGTGTGGAAAAGAATGAAATGAAAGACACAAGCTCTTAATTAGCATTTCTATTACACCCATGGTTAAAACTCAGTCTCTTTTGCCTCCGCAAAACTAAATCTGGGCCTGAACAGCCGGTACAGTGGTTACAGCGGGTACAGCAGGTAAGGCTCTTGCCTTGCATGGAGCCGCCTGGATTCAGTCTCCAGCAGCATCCCATATGATCCTCTGAGCACTGCCAGGAGTAATTCCTGAGTGCAGAGCTAAGAGTAACCCCTGCTGGGTGTGGCCCCCAAACCAAGAAAAAAAAAAATCTAAGTCTGCTGATTTTTCAGTGATTCTGCGCCTTCCTCCCTGATATACATCTCCCAGGATCTGGGTGTTTAGTCATTTTGCTTATGCTGTTTTCCCTGCCGTAGAGCCTGGAAGCTCTTGCCCATCCCATCCCCCCCCCCAAACATATTTTATGCACGGAGTTTTCTAGATTTCTATGAGTCTGTAATCTGGGGCGTGTGATGATCTGGGACTTCTAATTGTGCTGGTGGGGACTGGGAGGCAGAGGGTTACCAGCCTGGAACATAGTGTAGAGAGACAAACCAAGACCCTCTGGGCGGCCTCCATCAGCCTCCAAGAACGGGGCGGTTTGTAAAGCTACGAACTGGCTTGTCCCTGCGCCTGGGAGAGCAGCCTGAGAGCCGCTAGAGATGCCAGAGGAGGCTCCTGAGGCCAGTCAGGAGGCCTCCTCCACCCTGCCCTCTCTCCCTCCTCCTGCGCTCACAGGGGGCCCTGCCTGGGAGAACCCCCCCCCCCCCCCCCCCCCGTCCTTCTGCACAGCGGCTGCTCTTAGCAAGAATCCTTCTTTGATGCCAAGTATCAGCAGGGCTCACAGAGTGTGAATTATTCATTGCCAAACCCAGGACCCATCTGTCTCCAGCTGGCACTGCTGGCATCTCCCAGGGCCATCAGCTGCCGGGACACCTCCACCATGGGCGGCCGCTGCTTTCCTCGTGAATCAGAAGGGCCGCCTCAGCTCGCGCCTTAATTGGAGAGATGATGGGCCGAGCGAGAGACTCTAAGATGTGTATTTGAAATCAATTTGCTCCTTGAAGTGGCATGAAAACAAAAGTCTCAGGGCTCCTTGCTGTGAGGGGGTTTCCCTGGCACTTCAGCTCTGGCTCGTCACACCTAATGGCCTCCTGGTGCCTTTTGCTGAAGAGGTTGCTGGAGTGGAACAGTTGAAGGATGGAAGCGGCTTCCTGGGAGACAAGTATCTTTTTTTCCAGAGGTGGGTCTGTCCGCAGGGTGCAGTGTCTGAGACTCTGGACTGGTGCGGGGCACCTCCAGCTTGCTTATTCAGAAGGTACCAGGGCAGACACCCACCCCCCACAGCTCCCAGGAATGGAAGTGACTTCCAGACACTTAAAAAGGTGGCTAATTTGCTTATATGAACCGGGTCCCCTAAATTTCTGAGGGAAATAGGTGTGCCTCAGATCTGCACCAAGAGAGCAGGAGTGCAGTTTACAAGCCTCTGATTCTGAGCAACGGGATGGCCATTTTGCAACCGTGGAAAAAAATAAGCTGAGAATTACGCGGGTTCATCTTTTGTGGGCAAAGATTTACTTTCAAACCATCTGTCTAGGGCTTGAAAGAAGACTTCCTTGGGGGAGGGTGTGCATCCCAGCAAGGAGACCCCCTCCTTGCTTCCCCCCTGCCTGGATTCTGCGGGCTTTGCATGTGGGAGCTCCAGGTTTGATTTCTGGCATCACATGGGTTCCGGTTTCCTCCGAGAACAACCCTTGAGTGCAGAGCTGACAGTAGCCTCTGAACACCAGTGGGTGATACCCTAAAACAAAATAAATTTAAAGTGAGTTCGTGAAAATAATTCCGCAAGGACTTGGAACAGCTGTACCTGTGGGCACAGAGCAGGGTGTTCTCGGATGGCCTCTAGCCCTTGTTTCTCTTCCTTTTACCATCTCACTTTACACTTTATATCCCAGCAAATCCCACCTGCACCACACTGCTGGATGTGCCTTTCTTACACACACACACACACACCTGCTCTGAGCTGCCTCGCTGTTAGTAGCCCCTCCCTGGCCTCCCTGGGGGCCGCTATCTCAGCAGTCATGCACATGCGCTTGGGGTGGGGGGTGGGGGGTTCACGCAGAGCAAGTCACCACTTCACACATTTTCTCCAGGTGTAATAAAATTGTTTTTTTAAAATAAACTTGACAGTCAACAAAGAGGACCCAATATTTGTAAACCTTTAATTAAGCACGTTTCCTTCAAATTTTGCACGCCTGCCTTAAGAGACTTAAAGAAAAATATGAACTGATACGGTCTCTTTTATTCTGGCCTCCAGCAGGTTTGTAGAAACACCCCCCTCCCCATCACCACCAAATGTGGCTCTGTCTGGGGAATGAAGGCCTGTGTTGTGTGAGCCTGATTTGTGTGCTTTGTGTGTGTGTGTGGGGTGTGTGTGTGTGTGGGGGGGGGGGGGGTTGTGTCCTAAGGGATTAAAAGATTTGTGTGGGTTGAGGGGACCCTTCCAGGGCTGAATCAGGGTCTCTAGGCTTCCAGAATCGTACTTCTCCTGTGAGTGGCTTCCCTATGAGCTCAGCACCCTGTGGTCAGGAACTCAGGGTAGTGGGGGCGGGTTGGGGGAAGGCGTGCTTAACCGATAGGATCTGCTGAGACCCCTGGCCCCAGTGATGACCAAAGATATCCCCTTCACAGCCCAGAGTCCGAAGCACAGCAGAGAGACTCAGGGGCCCTCGTCTGGCCTGGACACCCTCGGGCATGTCTTTGTCCATGTCCCAGAAGTCAAAGACCTGGGGTGAGCCTTGGTTTGGTCCATCCACACGTTCTAGCTCTGTGCCTTCCAGCAACAATGGGCTGGGGCCTCCCAGCCTCCTGCCACCCCCCCCACCCCCACCCCGGGGCCCTCCATGGGCCCTGAGCTCTGCGTGCTGGCGGGTGCAGGGCACGTGTGTCTGGAGGAGAGGGCTACCCCACATATGCCTGCCAGACGCTGCCCGTGGCGCTTGCGGCTCACGTGGCAGCAGCGTGACAGCTGCAGAGAGGAAACAGCTGCCCCGAGCCACGCGGCCAGGAGGAGGCTGCGGAGGGCTTCAACCTGCAGGGGTCACCCTCAAGCCTGGGCTGTTTCCTCCTCACCCTGTCACTCCCTGAATTGCCGGGAGTGTTCAACCTCTCAAGGGTGGAATTTCTGGTGAGCGTCACAGATAGACACGCTGTCCCTGCCAGGTGGGTGGCACCTCGACTGACCGACTGAGGAGAGCGGCAGTGGGGGTGGGAGTGGCGGTGGGTGCACGAACCCGGCCTCTGAGCAGGGCAAAGTACAGAGCACAACAGCGGGCCCTGACATTCAGCCCACATGTCACTGGCCTCTAGGACCCCGGTGTGGTCTTCCATCCACCCAGGGGAGGGGTGCTTGCCACACCCTGCACCGGGGACCACTACATCCAGACACAAACCTCTTAGGAAATTGCACAAAGCCAGTGCCAGGCGCTGGCTTTCCCGGAAGCAGACCTGGAGACTGGCGGGCAGTCTCGGAGGACAATACCTAGATCTGGGAAATGGCCCCAGAGAATGCTGCTGGGAGGGGTCGGTCAGATGGGGTGGGGGGCCATGTAGGTGGGCATCAGGGTGGTCTCCAGACGGAGCACTGGGACCAGATCCATGGGGAGCTCTGCGGAGATAGCTGATGCCACCTTAGTGGAAGGCTGTCCTGGAGCGCCGTGGCAGGTGTGTGCAGAGGGAGCCCGGGACCCAGAGGGACAGCCTGTGCCCCAGCAGCCTCTTTCTTGGCCAACCTGACACCATCACCAGGACCTGTCCTGCTGCGCAGACTCAGAGCCTGGTCTGAGTGCCTGCTGCCCCCACCCCCGTTGGCTGGCTGTGGAGTGAGTTTCAGCATCTGCTGGTGACGCTGTCCTCAAAGTCTAAATCGGGATTGCTTCTGAACAAACAAAAACCGATCCCCACTGCGACTCAAACACCAGGACACAAAGCCCCTGACTTCCTGTTCCAGCTGGCTCTGGCCCCGGCCCTGGTGTGTGTGTGTGTGGTGGTGTGTGTGTGTGCGCACGCATGTATGCGGGGGGGGGGGGGGGGGGTGTGGTGGGGGGTGTGTGTCTGTGGTGTGTGTGTGTGTGTGTGTGTGTGTGTGTGTGTGTGTGTGTGCACCTTCTAAGGCTGCCTTCCTTTCCGCCTTTCTCTTCTCCACCCGCCGTAGGAAGCCAATAAGGAAATCCAGGCTTCCTGGCTTTCCACCTTCCTGTTTTGATCCTATAAACCTCCCTCCGGAGGGCTGTTGGCAGGAGCTGGAGGGACTGCCCGCTGACCGCAGAGCTTGGGAGGCGGCTGTGGGGGGCCTGGGAGGCAGAGGCTGTTTGTCGCACAAGCCCAGTCCCTTCTTACTTTGATGTGTTACTGACAGAGTCAAGCCACTCTTGGCAGCGCCAACAGAACTACTGAGTTCCCAGGTGTTGGGGCACAGTCTCTTCGCAGGCTCTTCCTCGGCCACCTCTGGGGTTTTGCTTGTTCTTGGTCAAAATTCGGGAGACCCCCCGCAGCAGGAATTCACTGTCTACGGAGTAGGTCCAATCAGAGCTGCCTGCACACGCGATTGTGACTGTTCTCATTTAGGTTTCCCCAGCTCCACAGCCGTTTTCCCGGGAAGCTCTTGATTCTGGCCAGTTGCCCTTTACAAGGTCTGACAGACACGGTTCTCTGCAGTGGACACCATGCCGAGCCCTGGGGCTTCTTTTGTCGTCACCGTGATTTAATGAGATGTAAATCCCACAGCGGCCACCCAGGCAGTGGGAATTGAGATTGACATCCACTGGCATGTTGAGGGGAAGCCTCAGTCATCGTGTTTCATTGTAACCTGTCACCGTCCTTATCAGAGGAACCGCCTGGACACTGCGCTGGGGTGAAAGTAATGTCCTGCAGCCAGAAAGCCAATCAAAGGGCTGAGTGCATGCTTTATGTGTGTGTGTGTGTGTGTGTGCGCGCGCATGCGGGGGAGGGGGGGGGCGGGGGATCTCCATGGCCCCTGAGCACCACTCAGAGTGGCCAGAAAACCCAGGAGAGAGGGGAGCAGTGTGGGAAGGGAGAGAAAGAGAAACAGACAGACAGACAGAGACAGATATAGACACACACACACACACACACACACACACACACACACACACACACACAGAGTTTATCTCCCTCCCCTGCCTAGTTTTGCTCACTGATTACATGAAATGCTAAGAATGCTACTTTCATGGGCTTGTGGCACACTCATCATAGTGCTCTGGGTAAGGCACTTGCCTTGCACACAGCTGGCTCAAGTTCAATCCCTAGTACCCCACATGGTCCCTAAACCTGCCAGGGGTGATCACTAAGTACAGTAAGCCCTGAATACTGCCAGGAATGGTCCAACCCCACCCAACCACCACCAAGAAAAAAAAAAAAGGCTATACTGACATTTGTAAACAGTTTAGAATACCAGGTGCATTGAACTCAAGATCCAGTAAGAGAAAGATGGAGAGGAGGGAAGTCAGAGGAGTTTTGTGGGGGGGAGGGGGGGAGGTAGGGAGGGGGGATCTTAGGGTGTACAACCCAGAAGCGAGCAGGCTTCCTGGACTTGCAGAAAACACCTCCTCATCCAGGACCATTGACTGAGCAATTCCCGGGTCCCAGGCTGCAGGCTGGAGGTGGGATCAGAGTCTGCCGGATACTCAGACCAGAGTGTGTGGATGCAACGCAGCTCAAGCAAGCAGCTGAGATCTCCAGAGGGAGAAAGACTGCAGGGAGTAGTCTGCAGGGCTGAGGCGAAGGGAAAGGCAAGCTTGGGCACACCTCAGGCTGATGGTCAACAAAGGGCTCTCAAGGTCATGGCCAAAGAAGGAAGAAACAGACACATGAGGCTCCGAGAGGCCTTTACACAGAGGGAGAAGCACATGCAAAGGCCCTTCGGTGCTGGGTCTTGGGAGTCTTGGCTGCCGTGAAATGAGAGAAGGACTGGGATAAGACCCCATTTGGAGGACTTGGATGAGGCTGATGGTTCAGGGCCTCATCAGACATCAGATATCCAGATTTTATTGTAAGTGCATTCGGGGACATGAGGCAGGCATGTAGCACAGTCTCCATGTTACCATTTAAAACCCAACTCTTTGGGACCAGAGTGACAGGACATGGCTGAAGACACTTGCTCTGCAAGCATTGGCCTGGGTTCGATTCCCAGCACTGCACATGGGTGCCCTTGAGCATCTCCATGGATTACTCCTGAGCACAGAGCCAGGAATAGCCTGTGGTCCAAAACCAAAACCAAAACAAAAATTTGATTATCCAATCAATAAAATAGATAAATCTAAGCCCAGGTAGCTTAAATCACAGAAGGAATTTATGGTAAAGAGTGTAGGGTGTCTCCGGAAGCCATGGGCGGGAACGGAACAAGGCTTGAACTCTGAAGAACAGTTTCTCTTCCCTCGCAATGGATTTGTGCTGCAGTCTGAGTCCCAATCCCCCAGGGAACCCTGGCTGCCATCATGCCTGAGTTCCATGAACCCAACTTCCCCAGCGGATATCTCAAGGGCAAGTCTCCTCTCAGAGTCAATGAGCTTTGACCAAGGCCCAGAGACTGCCTGAGCGAGATCATCCTGGGTGGTGGGGAGAGCCAGAAAGGACAGCCTCCCACCGGGCCAGGGCCTCTAGTGAGGAGCTGGTAAGGGCAGCCTGTGGGCCAAAGTATACAAAGTGTCCAAGACCCTGAGCCACAGGACACTGGGGAAAACCTTGTTTACATGAAGCCGACCTGGGCTCAATCCCTGGCATCAAATCCCACCAGGAGTAATCCTTGAGCATAGAGCTGGGAATAAGCCCCAAGCACCACTAGATGAGACCCCCAAGTCAAACCCAACCAAACAATAGCAAAGTGGACACGTTCCCAGAGGACCCCAGAAGCAAGCTCAGGATTTAGGTCCAAACTTCCTGGTGGCTGAAGCTGCAAAGAATCGTGAACGAACGCCTAAATTCTCATAAACTCATCACAGTCAGTTGGAGCAGACCCACAGCTCAGATGAGAAACACTGTGGATTAGCAGCACTTTTTTATTTTTTTGAATGGGGGTGAGGTGGGGGTGGAGAGTGCATACTTGTCAGGAATTATTTCTGGAGGGGCTCAGGGGACCATAAGGGTGCTGGGGATAGAACCTGGATGGCTCGTTTGCCAGGCAAGTGCTGTGCTATTGCTCATGTCCCAGCAGCAGCTCTGTCACATAGATTCCTCCTGATTTTGTTTTTGGAGTGCTGGAGAGAGCCTCCGGTGACTGCAGAGTGGAGAGGACACTTCGCCTCAGCTACGTGGGAGGCGGGTGGGCTGTGTCTATGGGGCGTCAAAGTGATGTCCTAGGGTTAGTGTAATGACTGCTTTGTTCTGTTATTTATGTTATAGCTGTTAATATGTCGTGTTGTCCTGGTCCTTCACCAAGTCAGCACCAAAGTTTTTGTTGGCGTGGAGCACCAACACATAACCACAGGGCAGGGAAATAGGATCTCTCTTTCCGGTCAGCTCTCTTTCCCACCATCGAGGTCCCAGAAAGGAACTGAGCCTTTATATCTGTGTGCGTGCATGTGTGTGTCTGTATGTGCATGATGCCGAGAACAGAGCCCAGAGCCTCACATGTGCAGATGTTCAAGGCTTCTGGCCCTAGGGCTTTTTGATCTTTTGGTTTAGTTTTTTTGGGGGGGTTACCCTGGTGGTATTCAGGGCTTACTCCTGCACTCAGGGGTCACTCTTGGTGGAGTTCAAGGTTTATAAGGTGCCAGCAATTGAACCTGGTAGGCTGCATATAAGACCAGCTCCCTGCTGGCTATACTACCTCTCTGGCCCAGGTCTTTTGAGTGGCTGTCTCCAAGCACATTCTACCTGACGGAGCAGCTGACTGAGGTCCCACATCACCACGGGACTCACCCCAAGCAGGGAGATGATAAGGGCTAGATGCAGGGAGACCAGAGAGATAGAGCAGCAGGAGGGGAGCTTGCCTTGCATACAGCTGACCCAAGTTTGATCCCCAGCATGGCACCACATATGGTTCCCCACACACTGCCAGGAGTGATCCCTGAGTGTGGAGCCAGGAGAAAGCCCTGAGCGGTACCAGTTGTGGCTCCCAAGGTGGGTGGGGGGCAGAAAAAAAAGATAAAGTAGATGCAGGGCTGGGGAGATAGATTCCCATGCACCCCCCCCCCCCCATATACACCCAGTGCTCAGGCCTTACTCCTGCTGAGGCTCAGGACCATATGTGGTGCTGGGGATCGAGCCTAGGTCAGAAAGGCAAAAGCCCTACCCAGACCATCTCTCTCTGGCTCCCTGGGAAGGTAGTATAGGAGCTAGGGGCAGGCCTTGCGTATGCTGACATGTGTTAGCATATGCAACAGCTAGGGGCAGGCCTTGCATATGCCGACATCTCCAGTGTCACGTGGGTCTCCTGAGCACCCCTACTGGGGCCTTGGTGTTCCCGGCACAGCAGGGCCTGTCATTGGGTCCCTGTGTTGAACAACCAGTTTGGTTAACAAAGAATTGTCAGGGCGGACCCGGGGCCTCTGAGAACCATTGTGAAAAAAGCTCCCTGCCAAAATAAACACACTGGGGGCAATCTGAGACCCCCGAGCCCTCAGAGCCGAGAGCCTAGTCTTCCCCCACCCTGTTGTTGCATGTCTCCTTGGCTGGGAGAAATAAAACCAGATTTGAAAGTGCCCTTCTGTTGTGTGATTCTTTTCTGTGTACCCCCAGTTGAAGATTTTTTTTCCTCTGACGCTGCTCCCTGGTGACCTCACTGGTTCTTGGAGACAAGCGTCAGCACAAACTGTCAGAAACTCAAGTCCTTCCTCCTCAGACAGAACTTGGAGAGGCCAGCAGGGGCGTGGTCACTGCCGAGAGCCCCAGGGCCCTAGCCCTTTCCAGCCCAAGGTTAGCCTGCAGGGCCTAATGATTTTCCAAAAGGAAATGAAAATTCCAGGTTGTTAACTGTGAATGTTGACAATGAAAATCTTTCTAAACACTTTCCAAGAGTCAAGCAAAATGTTGGTGTGGGTACATATCAGTCCTGCCCTGAGCTAGCAGTGCCTGGGGGCAGCCAGGCTGAGTGCCTCTTCCCTTCAGCAAGTGAGGGAATTCTTTGTTTGTTTAGGTTTGGTCGACCTGACCTAATGATGCTCAGGGCTTACTCCTGGCTCTGCACTCAGGGGTCACTCCTGGCAGGCTCAGGGGACCAAATGGGATGCCGGTGATTGAACCCGGGTTGGCTGTGCAAGGCAAGTGCCCTCCCTGCTGTTCTGTTGCTCCAGCCCCCCTGGCTGCCACCCTCGTATTCAGGGAAGCAGCGTTTTCTTTTTTGTGTATGTGGAGGAGGGGAGTTGTAACTGTAACTCCTGGCAGTGCTCAGGGGTTACTCCTGGCTCTGAGCTCAGGAATCACTCCTGGTGGTGCTGGGGGGACCATATGGGATGTTGGGGAGCAAACTCGAAGTGGCTGCATGCAATGTAAACTCCTACCTGCTGAACTATCACTTTGTCCCCCACAGGCTCTGGCTTTTTGTGAGCCCCGCCCCTCACCCTCCCACCTAAGCATGGCAACTAGCCAGCGAGCCCACCCACTCAGGGCTGCTTCTCCAATTGGGGCCAAACTTTCCACAACAATCCGCAGTGAAACCGTTTAGCAGAGCTGTGAGTGCCAACAGGAAGCCGTCTGGGTGAGGAGAATGGGCTTTTCCCATGGGAAATCTCTTCGACAGAGATTTGGAATGTCCTGGCCACTCACACAGGTCCACATGGCTCCCAGCTGGGCTAGAGTTAAGAGGGAGCAGGGCTGTGTTTCTGGGAGGCCGCTCCTTTACTGATCGGTGCTTACTGATTGGGGCTGATCTTTATAAGTTCCAGGCACTTTGCAGCTACTTGTCTTCCTGCAAAGAAGCTAGTCATTTGTTTGCTAGAAAAGATAACCCCCAAGGTTATCACCTAATCACCCTGCAGAACTTGAGTCAGTTCTTTCACTTTAAAAAGAAAAGAAATAGAAAAACTTACTTTCATAGCTCTTTCCCAAGAAATGATACAAACCGCCCATCATAAAATGCATTTCGTAACAACTGTACCTATCCCTGGCGCTGTCACGAATGACTTTATTCATGTTTGACGTGCATACAGGCTAAGAATTGGATTTTCAGAAATCACACTCAGAGAGGACGCTACAGGCATCTCGGTCCTTGCAGCATCACTCACAACAGGGAGGCAGAGAGATGCCCCGAGTGTCGGCCAAAGGATGAATGGCGAGCGGAGCTGTGGTCTATCTCTCTTACAGTCTGGGACTGAGCCACCGAAAGGAAGGAAGGACTGACACAGCAACACGATGGAGCCTGAGGGCTTTATGCTAAGTGAGACATAAGTCAGACAGAGGAAGACAAATGCCATATGATCTCACTTATACGTGGATCCTAAAAACATCCAGCTCATACATACAGAGAACAGATGGGCGCTTGCGGGAGGTGGGGCCGGGACGTGGCGAAGGTGGGGAAGACACACTTCCACTTGGAAGATAAATTAGTTCTGGGGATGAGATGGACGCTTGGTGACACTAGCTAACAAAGGCGTATTATCTCTCTGAAAGCTGCTAACGAAATTAATCTTGGGACTGAAGAGATAGTACATGGGGTCGGGCACTTGCCTTGCATGCATCTGGATTCACTCCCCAGCACTACATATGGGCCCCTGAACCCCACCTGTGGTGATCCTTGAGCACAGGCGCAGGAATGAGCCCTGAGGACTGCCAGGTGTGGTCCCCAAACCAAAATAAAACATACAAGGAAAAAGAGTATCTTTAAATGTTTTCATCACGGGACTAGAGAGTGGGTAGGGTGTTTACCTTGTACCTGGCTGACCTGGGTTTGATCGCCAGAATCACATCCAGTTCCTGGAGTACCACCAGAAGTAATTCCTGAGTACAGAGCCAGAATTACTGGGAGCCCCAAACCCAAAAATAATAAAGAAAGAAAAAGTTCTCATCACAAGGGAAATGAAAGCAAATATATAAGAATGAATATATTTTTTGGATGCCATGACAGGCTGTTTTCACTCAGGGTGACACAGAGGGGGTCAGGTGGGAGCCCTCCCCACCCCAAGGGACCCAGCCCTGACAGCTGACCTCTACTACCCAACCTCCGCCACTCTCCAGGCTGCTTTCCATATGCTCAGGCCGAGCCTCACATGAGTGAACATATTCCTGGACACATCATAAGACACTCCCTACCCACTTTCCATAGTTACCAGACTGAATTTGATGGTGATGGAGTTCAGACAGTAGGCAACAAATCATAGAGAAATATACATATATACCTCTCGGAGAGCCCGGCAAGCTACCGAGAGTATCCCGCCCACACTGCAGAGCCTGGCAAGCGACCCGTGGCGTATTTGATGTGCCCAAAACAGTAACAATAATGGGTCTCATTCCCCTGACCCTGAAAGACCTCCAATACTGCAGCGTTGGGAAAGACAAGTAAGGAGAGGCTGCTAAAACTCAGGGCTGGGACGAATGGAGATGTTACTGGCTCCCAGTAAATCGATGAACATCAGGATGACAGTGACGGTGAATATGTTTTATCTTCTCGTGGGGGTCAATTCTTGTGTATACATATATCAAATTATTATATTGTATGTATGAAGCCAACTTTACATGCCAATTATATCTCAATAAATCTGAGATATAATCTGAGGAAGAGTTGGGGTTTTATCTTCTGAGTGCTGTTCATTGACAGAACTTTCTCCTAAGTGTGATAAGTAAGAGGGTTGGTTTTAGCAAACACCTGACAAGACAAGATTGCCTGTGGCTGCAGTGTTACTCTTCTAAGTCAATGAAGACACCAATCTCTGCTGTACCCAGAGTGTGGGGTACATATAACAATCCAGGTTCCAAATGGACCATCAAACAGAGGCTTTCTCCTTTAAGGAAAAATAACAGTTTGTCTGAGGGCCAGTCTGCTAGTGTTCTTAGCAATGTCAGTTCATTATAGAGTCTTACTACAAACATGGGCTAGAGCGATAGCACAGCGGGTAGGGCATTTGCCTTGCATGCAACTGACCAGGGTTCGATTCCTCCATTCCTCTCAGAGAGCCCAGCAAGCTCTCGAGGTATCCGACCCACACGGCAGAGCCTGGCAAGCTCCCCGTGATGGATTCGATATGCCAAAAACAGTAACAACAAGTCTCACAATGGAGACATTACTGGTGCCCCCTCCCAAATCGATGAACAATGGGATGACAGTGCTATGAATACAAACATAGAAGACTCATCATTGCAATGAACACTGCATTCAAATTCAAAGAGGAAGTGGAGCCATAGTGATAGTACAATGGGCAAGGCACTTTTCTTGCATGAGGTCATTCTGGGTTCGATCTCCGGCAGCTCAGATGGTCCCCTGAGCCCAACCAGGAGTGATCCTTGTGCATAGAATCAGGAGTAAGTCCAGTGACCCCAAAACAAAATCAAAACAAAAAAATTTTTTTTTCAAAGAGACAGGTAGTAAATGGCATGAACTAATATAACTGTCTTAGAAAGTTTTCTCTTCTCCTATGTTCCTGGGAGGCCCAGAGGAGGTCTCAGAGCAGCTCTGCCCCTGAGAGAATTGCTCCTCCACTTTATCAAAGGTGGAGCACGTTCTTTAAAGTGCTTACCCAAAAGAGGGGCTGGAGTACAGTGGGTACGGTGTTTACCTTGCATGCGGCCAATCCGGGTTCAATCCCTGGCATCCATATGGTCCCCTGAGCACCGCCAGGGCTAAACTAAAAAGAAAGAGAAATACCTGCTTTTTTCACCTTGTGGGGCAAGGGTGAAATCTGCACATGCTGATTGGTGTGTCATGGTGTGGTGTTAGGAGTGTAGGGAGCAGGGCCAGAGGCGCTGTATGGAGCTCTTGGGGTAGGTCTGTTACGAGGAAGAGAATCTACTCCCGGAACTTACAGGTGCTTGAGAACTCTGGGGAAGGATTGCAAGCCTCCGAAACTGGAATGCTCCCAGTTCATTGCACAGTGTGAGTAAATGGGTTCGGCCCTCCCCAAAGGCTAAGCCTCTCCTTTTACCCATGTATGACTTCACTCCTCCTGGCCCTTACTCCTGGTCTAGATGGTCCTGTCCCGGTGCCATCTGCCCACCTCCAGGGTACAATGGCCTGGCCTTGACCCCAGTGCCGTCCCCTGTCCACCGCATACTTTCCTAATCTGAAATCTGCGGCTGGAATTCTCGAACCCTCTTGCTGGGACGTGCTGCTTGGGGACCTATCGCTACATCCCAGCAGCTTCCTGTCCCCTGGACTCACCACAGTCATGTGCATGTGGGTGAAATCTCTGCCGTGCTCCCTTCCCTCCGGGCATAGGTGAGGGGGCCCAGAGTTGCCCAGCTGGGGCTTCTTGTGGTCTGCAGTCTCTCGCACGGGCCACTCCATGATCTGTCTTGACTTGATACCTTTTCAGAGAATTTCAGTGATTAGTTAAATGAACTGGTTTACCCCCCCCCCCCCCCACCTCCCTCCACTCCCTCCATGTTTCTGCAGACACATATTTTCCTCTTCAGCTAAGGAATTACCAGGAAAGGAATCATTGCTTTGTTTGGTGACTGTTTGACCTCAGAAGCCCCGGTCAAAGTTTGCCAGAGCAGTGTCCTGGCCTGCTGTGGAGAACTGTGGCCAACCGCAGGCCCCACTTCATCTTAGGCGGAGCTAGTCTTTTTGTGTGTGTTTTTGTTTTGGGGGCCACACCTGGCTGTGCTCAGGGCTTAGTCCTGACTCTATGCTTATGGATGGGGCTCAAGGGACCATAAGGGGCCCCATGGGGTCGAACCCAAGTCGGCCACGTACAAGGCAAGTGCCTACCTGCTGTATTATTATTCTGGCCCTGAGCCAGTCTTTTGGACTTTCAGCATCAGATTGGCTCAGCTCTTTCATTGTGGCTTGGCTCTTATTTCCTAAATGACTGTAATGCTCGTCAACATTTCTTATGTGCTTATTGACTAAAGGTGTATCTATCTTCTTCGGTGAAATGTTTGTCCAGAGCATACAGCCAAAGAGAAGGGCCACATGGAGGGCGGGATCCACAGCTCCCGGAGGAAAAAAAAAAAACAGGTTCCAAAAAGAGCCGAGATCATCGGGAAGTTCCAGATGGGGTAGGTACCGCATCCCGCCTCCCCCAGATGGAACCCCGGTGACCAGAAGCCTCTACAAGCACAGCTCGAGTATGCAAGAACTAGGACTTTTCCTCAAAACTCTCTATATACAAAGTCTCTCTATATACAAAGTGATCCATGGGAAGCAAACCACCCAACGTTTCTCCCTGAAAATCAGAGTTAAGTTTGGAGCACGGCCACAGCCCCAGAAACACAAGGACTTAATGCAGAACCCAGCAGCTTGGAGCAGAAAAGTGAATGGACTATGCGTTAATCCAGGCCATCAAGTCTGCCGGAGGGGAAAGGGTGTTGCCCCATTCGCCCTCTCTTCTCTGGAAAGAAGGATGGCAGCCACATGAGAGTCTTGTGGACAGCAGGTATGAGCCGGGGGTGTGGGGGCGACTAAAACCTCATGGGAAGGGAGGCGTTTCGGTCCGCCCTTCACGCCCTACCGAGGCCACCAGTTGCCCCCCCCCCCCCCCCCCCCCACGAGCGGCTCTCCGGCACGGCCACGACTCCAGAACACAGAAACCAATTTCTTAACTATCTGACTTTCAGTAGAAATACTTTCAGGGTCAATAAGTAAAATAGCAGAAATCCAAAACCAACATTTAATTCTTGAACCCAGCTGTAGAAAGCAAATCACTTCACAATGCTTTTTCAGCATGTCTGATTTGGGGGGGGGTAAACTCTAAATAATAGTGGTGAATCTTTTATTGAAACAATGAATCTAATCAAAGCAGATAGAGTGTTAACTAGAATTCATCTGCCTCACAGGGACTGGAAGGGGTGGGGGGGGTGGGGTTTTATTGGGGTTCTTCATGGTAAAAAATAAGTATTGGTAAAGGGAGATGTGTTTGATATTTGCATGACTGAGACCTAAACCTGAAAGCTTTGTAACCTTTCCCACGGTGATTCAATAAATAAAAAAAAAAAGAAAGAAATGTTTGTCCATTTTAATTTTTTTTTTTAAATTGAGAAAAAGAATTTTCAACCCAGACTAGGCTTTGAGCAGACACTCGTAATGCGAATATTACCCCTTTCCAGGATGTGGCTTGCCTTTTCATTTCCTTAAAATGTCTCTGAGGGGATGGAGCAGTGGCACAACGGGTAGGGCGTTTGCCTTGCACGTGGCCGACCTGAGTTCGATTCCCAGCATCCCATATGGTCCCCCAAGGACTGCCAGGAGTAATTCCTGAGTGCAGAGCCAGGAGGAACCTCTGAGCATTGCCAATTGTGACCCCCCCCAAAAAAAACAAACAAAAAACAAACAAATAAATAACACTGCACTGTCGCACTGTTCTCCCGTTGTTCATCGATTTGCTCAAGCGGGCACCAGTAACGTCTCCATTGTGAAACTTGCACTGCTTTTGGCATATCGAATACGCCACGCAGAGCTAAATAAATAAATAAACAAAATAAAATAAAGTGTCTCAGAATCTTTTTGAAGGTCTAGCGTCCCTGTCCTCTTTACCTTTTCCCCAAAAAAGGTCTAGTCTGAGAAGCACCATCCTCAAAGGGCCAGATAATACTTAAGAGAACTGAAACACTGAGAGTAAAAATAAAATTCTAAAAAATAAGAAGAAAAACACCAAATAAGACAAATATTGGAAGGCTAAAACAACAGAACGGCGAGTTGCATGTGGCTGACAATGCCCTCAGCCCCTGGCGTTCGTTTGGTAATGTGCCAGCAGTGAGCTCTAGGCATAGTGTCAGGAGTGCTTCCTGAGCACTGCCAGGTGGAGTCCCAAAACAAAAACAAGAAAATCCTGGCCTGTGTTTGTACGAAGGATTCAGAAGCAAATTGCTCTGATGGGAGGCAGCGGTGGGTAGAAAATTAATCACCAACCTAGGGCCGGTGTTACTTAAGGTTTTACTTAATTAAACATAACAAGACTAATGAAACCATGCACCACTAGCTACTTGTAAGACACTGGGGGATTTAAAGAGAAAATAGAAACGATGGGGTTGGGGGTAACTTCTCTGTCTTGTTAGGTAGGTTGTTCTTCTACAAGACCAAATTGGAGGGGCAGGCTGTGATGAGGCAAAGTACTGAATGAGTCCTGGGTATATAACGTGGACTATAACTGGGTATATAAAGTGAGGTGGGCAGAAGCTCCACTTCTATAACCCTAGTCCCATGAAATTGGGAGGATATGGTGCACCAGGGTCTAGTGAATTCTTATGTTCATTAATACCACCCCACAAAAAAAAAAACACATATATTTTGGGGCTACAGCTCAGTGGTAGAACACATGTGTGAGCGTACAGGTTCAACCCTAGCACTGTACTTCCCAAAGGCATGTGTCTGTATGTATACACACTTGCTGCATGTTTATAGGTTTATTATAAATTTTACTGACGTAGGAAAGTCATGAGCTAGAGCCATAGCACAGCGATAGGGCGTTTGCCTTGCACGCAGCCAGCCTGGCCAAGCTGGGTTCGATTCCTCCACCCCTCTCAGAGAGTCCAGCAAGCTATCCAGAGTATCTCGCCCGCATGGCAAAGCCTGGCAAGCTACCTGTGACGTATTCAATATGCCAAACACTGTAACAATGAGTCTCAAAATGGAGACGTTACTGGGCCCACTCAAGCAAATCAATGAACAACGGGAGGACAGTGATACAGTGATACAGGAAAGTCATGCATTGTTCAGTGCTATGATACATACACTCTGAGAAATTTGTCCCGGGTGATTTCGCAGTGCACATGTCAGTGTCATAAAATGAACCCATATGGTACAGCCTACGACACACCCAGGTACGGAGACTAGCCCATAGGACCCATGCTCAAATGTGCAGCTTGTCAACCAGAAGGTCATTGAGTGACTCAGGACTGAATTACACCCAGCTGTTTCTAAATTCCACCCAGCCAACTTTCACAAAAGGCTTCTGTTGACTGTTCCCAACTCTCAGATCAGCAGCCAACCAACAATTGTACCTGACCTTGGAGGATCCAACATGATTACTGATGGTTTCACTAAAGGGTCAGAGGTGACACAGGAAGAGGGTTTGACTGTTAAAACAAAAACAAACAAATTCTAAAAATAATTAAAATTAAACAGACCTATATCACTGTCACTGTCCTGTCCTCCTGTTGTTCATTGATTTGCTCGAGCGGGCCCAGTAACATTGTGAGACTTGTTACTGTGTTTGGCATATCAAATACGTCATGGGGAGCTTGCCAGGCTTTGCCGTGCGGGCGAGATACTCTCAAGTAGCTTGCCGGGCTCTCTGAGAGGGGCAGAGGAATCGAACTTGGGTCGGCCTTGTCAGTCGTGTGCAAGCAAACGCCCTACCCGCTGTGCTATCGCTCCAGCCCTATAATGACTTATTTTTAAAATGGAAGACGAAGGTTAGAATTGCAAGTTTGCATCAGTGTGGTGATTGACTTCCTCGATGAGCTGGGTAATAGTGTCTGAAAACTGAAAAAGCATTTCTAGGAAGTGCAATCCTGAAGTCGGCGAGGTTGTGAATTCTGTCCTTGGAACCAGCTATATACTTGAGCATGATCCCAATGGTTCTGCCATTTGGAAACTCTGGTGTCATAACAAACTATAATTTCTGTCACACCACAACCAAGTGGGTGCAAGCACCACAGTTAAATTGTGCAATCCCTTTTCATTACAGAAACAACAGTAAAAAGAAGGGTGGGTAGAGGAGAGGGAGAAACTACTTCTGTGATTTTTGTGTTATTCACAAGGTAATGATTGTATATCCAATGTACTGGATTAACACTCCTCCATCATGTTCTTACTTCTAACTGATCAACAAAACACTAGATCGTTTTGTTTGTTTGTTTTCATTGTTTGTTTCATCACTCCTGGTGATGCTCAGAGGACCATTTGGGGTGCTTTGTACCAAGCCTGAGTTGGCCATGTGCAAGGCCGTATCTGCTGCACTATCTCTCTGATATCCCAAGTTCTGCTTTTTATGATGATTATAGCCTTGGCCATTATCTGTGGTGTAAATATTCCTTCCTTCCTTTTGTTCTTGGGCCCACCCTTACTGGTACTCCTGGGCTATCCCTAACCCTGGTCCGGAATGAGCCCTGTGCTTCCTGTGCTCTCTCTGGTCCTCCACTGACTTCAGCTACTCTTGTGATATTCCTGAATGTGAATTTGGGAAGCCATGTGTAGCTGTGTGTTGTGTATGGTTTATTTACCATCTAAAATGGTAGATAAGGATCAGGAGTGATAGTACAGTGGGTAGGGCGTTTGCCTTGCACACTGTTGAGTTGGCCCAGGTCTGATCCCCAGCATCCCATATGGTGCCATGAGCACTGCCAGGAAGTAAGTCCTGAGTGCAAAGCCAGGAGCAACCCCAGAGCATTTCCAGGAGTGACCCAAAAATTCAAAACAAACAAACAAACAAATAAGTGAAAAGATAAAAATAACCTTGTAGGGGCTGGAGCAATAGCACAGTGGGTAGGGCATTTGCTTGCATGCAGTCAAATCAGGTTTGCTTCCCAGCATCCCATATGGCCCCCGGACACTACCAGATGTAATACATGAGTATTGCAAGGTGTGCCCCCCTGCCAAAAAAGCCCCAAAACCCAAAATCCTTTCAAAAAATTCACCTTGTGGGCCAGAGAGATAGCT
This sequence comes from Sorex fumeus, assembly GCF_029834395.1. Classification (NCBI taxonomy): domain Eukaryota; kingdom Metazoa; phylum Chordata; class Mammalia; order Eulipotyphla; family Soricidae; genus Sorex; species Sorex fumeus. The sequence goes on along the minus strand of NW_026606179.1, from coordinate 454,122 downwards.
TTGGAGTCAGACATGCATGCCTTGCATTCACAGGCCCCAAGTTTAACCCCTAGTGACTTCTTGAGCACCATCAGGTGGCCCCTTTCAGCACTGGACCACGGACTCAAGCATTGAACAACCCAGCCCTCTTGGCCGGAGGTCTGCAGGGATAGCCGCAGAACCCTTATGCACTGTCTGGGAAGAAAAACAAACGAACTGAAAAAGCATATGGAATTTTCAGTATAAATTGTTTACTTTCATTTTTATATACTATTTTTAATAAAAGTCGATATGATTTAATTGGGGGGACACACCCAGTGGAGCTCTGTATTTGGGGGTTGCTCCCCATGTTGCTCTGGAGACCAAGGAATGCTGGGGGGCCTATCCAGGCCTCTTCCATGTGAAAAAGTCTGAGCTCCAGCTCTGTGAGCCACCTCCCAGCCCCTGGAGAACTGAATTTTATGTCTTTATTCAGGGTCCACACCCAGCTGTGCTCAGGGCCTATTCCTGGCTCTGCACTCAGGGATGACTCCTGTCGGGCTTGAGGGGACATATGGAATACTGGGAATCGAACCTGGGTCAGCTGTGTGCAAGGCAGATGCCAAACCCACTGCTATTGCTCCAGCCCTAATTTAATTTTTAATAATGGTTCATATCTGTCTTGGAAAGTTGCTGAAGCTTTTCCATGTGGGTATGTGAGGCAGCTTCTGCCCCAGTGATTTAGAAGAACCATCTCCCTGGAGGAAGACTGACAAGAGAGGCTCATGTGTCAGTTCCTCTGCCCTGAGGTTGCTGTTTCTGCCGGTCAGGGCTGGCTTCCTCCAGAGAGGAGCAGAAGACGGTGGAGAGCCAAGTGACCCTGAGTTGCTGGCAGTAAGGACCTGGACAGGCAGGCCTGAGGCCTTGCGATGCACTTCCTCACCGTCTGTGGCCTGGAGTCCTTGCCTTCTGGGTGGTTCTTCTTCCCAGCTTGCAGATGGCCTTTCTGGGGGCCGCATCAGCCTTTGCTGAGCCCTCACTCTGGCCTGTGTTTTACTCTTCATCTGATTCAGTTCTATTGGACAGGTCATGCCTTTCTGATCCCCTTTACAGGTTGTTTTCTCCCGTACACAGTCCTTCCATCTCCATAATAAGAACCGTGGAGTTTCTGCTTTGCTGGTGAAGAGGACAAGCAACAGGTCACGGATCGGATCTCTCAACACCAGGAGCAGGACATGAGGGTCTATTTCTGGGTCTGTGGACCAGAATGTGGTCAGGGCTCCAGAGAAAGAGCATGGGGGGTGGGGGGCACTTGGGGACTGGAGTACCACGTGTTCAAATCTTCCCTTTCTTATCACGGGTCAAGTCTGAACTCCAGCATGTACTGCAGTCAGGTGTAAGACCCACAAGAAAGGGGGTTCTATCCCCGGCAAACTCAGCAGCTAAAAAGATGTGTGAGCACCACGGTCAGGAAGAGATGCCGCTTTTGCATTGCCATTGTCTCAGTGTCAGCGCCATTGTGACACTCCACGAGTGCCACCATTGTCACTTGTGGGCCTCTTGAAGAGTGTGAGTCCCAGCAAGCATGTGTGCAAGCACCAAGGCTGATGGAGCACAAACCCCAGAGCACTTCAGATGGGTGTGCCACCCGAAGGTCTCTGCAACAACATCAACAACACCAACAAAGTGGGGGAGGAAATAAAATAGATAAATGAATAAAATGGAAACAGGATGTGGTCAGGGCCGGAGGCCGGCCAGACCAGCAGACCAGGACAGGGCAGGGTGTGGGGGGGCGGGGAAGCGTGGAGCTGGAGCTTCTGCAGGACTGAGAACTCCAGCCCTGCGCTCCACTCTCAAAGCCCTGCAGTACCTGTGGACTGGCTTCTGCAGCAGCGTCTCCCTGAAGGGGCAGCAGAATGCCATGTGCACACGCCTAGGCTTCCTGGCTTCCAATTACTAGCGGGATGATCTCTTTTTGTTGGTTTGTTTTGTGATATTTTTTGTTTTTGTTTTTGTTGCTGTTTTAATTTTATTTCTGTGTATATGTGGGGGCAGGATTTGGGTCATGCCTGGTGATACTCAGGGATTACTCCTAGCTCTGCATTCAGAGACCACTCCTGGCAGTCTGGAGGGGATCATACGAGATGCCAGGGATCAGTGAATGCAGGTCAACAAGTATCCTACCCACTGTACTATCTTTCTGGCCCGTACACAAGTTATTAATCCTTTCTGTGTCTCTGTGTTCCCATCTAAAGAGTGCAAGTCAGATTCAACCTTCCTCAAGGATTGTTATGAAGCTTAACAAGCCTAGATAGTCCACATAACCTTTTTTTTTTTTTTGCTTTTTGCTTTTTGGGTCACACCCGGTGATGCACAGGGGATACTCCTGGCTCTGCGCTCAGGAATTACCCCTGGCTGTGCTCAGGGGACCATATGGGACGCTGGGAATTGAACCCGGGTTGGCCGCGTGCAAGGCAAACGCCCTACCCGCTGTGCTATTGCTCCAGCCCCCACATAACCTTTCTCTCTCTTACAATTTGCAGTCACCCCTCTCCAGGCTGAGTCACGGAGAGGATGGATGTCTGACTTCCTGTGTCTCTGAACTCCCAGTTCCTAACACCATAGCTAGCTCTTCAGAGCTGTCTAATAAGTGTGTTGTACTGAAAATTAACACCAAAGGGCACTGGGGAGAATATACAGCCAAGAAACAAGAAGAGTCATTTACACAAGGAATCATCCAGTTATTTAATCAGTACTCATTTAACAAGCTGTATACAGCTTTATTGCAATATAATTCACATAGCATAGAATCCATACATTGAAAAAACACATTTCAGCCAGGGCTGTGGCTCAGTGGGACAGCGCGTGCCTTGTGTAGGGGACCCAGGGTTGTGCATGACACACATACCCCATGAACAGCCAAAAAGAAAGTGAAATATTCTGCTCAATAGTTTCATTGTGTTTGGACTGGGGGTATAGTTCAGCAGCAGAGCACACGCCTTGCACGTGTGAGTCCCTGGGCTCCATTCCAGGCCCTCCCAGAGTTTTCAGTAAATTCAATACTAATGTGTATGAATATGTAACCATACATTTTGAAACCATCACCCCAATCAATTTCAGGACATCTCACTTCCCTATAGAGAAGCCCCACACTCATCCTTCCTCTTCTCCAGAGTTCCTAGAGTCAAGCCCCCCACCCATCTCATTGTCTTTACAGATTTGCCATTTCTGGACATTCAGGGAAGTAGGACTCTGGATTATGTGGGTTTGGGCGATTGACTTACATCAATCACCATGACATTTTCAAGTAAATTTCATATTGTAGTAGGTTGTGGTACAACAAATATTTCTACACATCTGTTGACTGCCAGGTGGTGAACGGGGATTAGCTGATGGTCTAAAAAACACGTTCACATAAGGATTGGCACGTGCTTGTTCAGAGCTTCTTATTCCTCATGGCCAAATGAACCTGGCCCTTGGCCCATTCACTGGGAGGGAGGGAGTAACCTGCGGGAGTCCACCCACATCACAGAACACCCTTCAGAGACATAAAGGACCCCAATAGTCTTGTTGCCACATGGCTGGATTTCAGAATCTTCAGAAAGTTTAAGAGGACAAACCCAAAGCATCAAAGATATCACATCAGTTCATCCTCACAAAATTCTAGAAAGAGGTGAAACTACACTGAGCGGAAGAGGCTAGTGGCTGGGGACCATGGAAGGCACTTCTTTGTCAGGGGTATGGAGGGGGGTGATACAGTGAAGGCCTGCTGGGGTATTGGAGGTGAAGGCAAGTACAGAATTTCCAAATTCATCAGCCTCTACACTCCGAACGAGTGCTAAGCTTCTCCCCTTCTCTACCTTTATAATGTGGTCAATGTTCCCATCACAAGTGAGAAAATTGATGCCCAGGGAGTTATCTGTATTGTTCAAGTCTTCACTAGCCAAGAAATGATTGCACTCAAGGAGAAGCTTGCTTCCTGAGTCTGGCCATGCTCACTCCTTCCAGGAGACAAAAGTTTGCGGAATAGCCCCAGGTCCCTAAGAATTGCTCAGCAGAGCTGCCCCTCGCCTGTGTTTAGAGAGATTCATGGGCCAGGAGGTAGGTTTATTGTGAAAAAAAATTTTTTTTTAAATTTTGGGCCACTCCTGCACTTAGAAATGACACCTGGTAGGCTCCGGGAACCATATGAGATATTTGGGCTCGAACCCCAGCCGCGGTGCACAAGACAAGCTCCCTACCTGCTGTGCTATCACTCTGGCACCAACTGTGAAACATTTTAATGAAGGGAAGATGCTGCCTCCCTCAGTCTGTCCAGCCCGCGTGTTAGTTCCCAGAGCGCGTCTGATCTGTGTCTCGCTTCTGGGCACCCGCACTTGGCAGTGTCTTCCTGTCTTGTGTGACTGGACGTGAACCATGGGATGCAGGAGGAACTGTGGAGCCTCTGTTTGTGCCCAGGAGGGTCTGACTATATTCGAGAGTGAAGCCCACCTAGTCGAGAGCACAGCTGGTACCACGGTACTGTTGCACGGAGCCAAGACTGCCCTCATGCCACCAGATCAGTGGGCTAATGTCCCAGCCAAGGTGCCTCAAGGTCAGGCCCTCCCATCGGCAATGGGCACCACGGGAACATACTCTGGGATTCAGTGAGTGCAGGGTTCCAGGTGAGATCTCGGCTTACAAGCCACTTACTCCTCAGAGGCAACAACTTATCTAGAAAAAGGAAGGTGAGGTGGGGCAGGCTTTGAGTCTCAGAGCTCATCTGCCCTTGAGATGGACACGTTCCCTGTGGGGAAGCTGAGGTACAGAGACTTAGAGGCCAGCATGAGCACCTGCAGCGACTGGACCTGGCTGACCTGCTGCTCTCAGGCAGCACCAGGACGGAAAACCCAGGGCCAAGGAGACTGTTGTCGCTCCCTGGGAGGAGGAAGAGGCTGACAGTTGCCCACTGAAGGCCATAGCCCAGTTCTCCCTGTGGAACTGTTTTGTTTGGTCTCAAGAGTGTTTTTTTTTTTAATGTGTGAATTTATTACCAACTCTTAAAATCAGGGAGTTTTCCCATAGGATGCATCCTGGGAAATCTAACGTGGGAACATGAAGATCACTGGCCGCTTTCAAAGGAATACAACTGCCCGCCCCCCACCCCACCCTCACCACCTCCTTGATTCTATAGCTCCACCCTGCTTGGAGTCTGCTCTGGGGGACCAGGGAGAGCTGGACCCACAGGTAGGGATACCAGCACACCCATGACAGAAATTCATGCCCTCCTGGATCTGGGGCGAGGAGCTCATGGTAAGTTGTGGCAGGGCCTGTCTCTGGTGGGCCAGCCAGAGTCCCGCCTACCCTCTTGGTCCCCCTCTCACTGCGATTCCTCTCGAGTGACCCCCTCTGCAGGTCAGACACTAGGTCCTGGGAGCAGGACTACCACAGTCCTGCCACATCAACCCAGGGTTGCCTCCTGCCAGGGGGCTTCTGTGGTCCATGGAACAGGAAGCAGATGTCACTGTCATTGTTTACGTAGTATCTGAGGGGCTGACTGAGGGTCAGGTGGGGAGCAGAGCTTCGGTAACCTGTGTCCACCGGCTCTGGTGTCTCTCTGCACCTCAGCCACCAGCACCTATGCTTCCTGAGAAGCTCTGTGCCCACCCAGAGCACTGGTGTCCCTGTGAGTGTCAGGCCCAAATTTCCCGCACTTCCCTGGCCTTGGCATCTGTAGGCCGTGGAGAGCTTCCCACCCAGAGAATGAGGAAATTCTCAGAGAGGGAAACATAGCGCAGGAGGGCATTTCTCAAACACAAGCCACCCCTCTCAGAGCACGGCCCCTACTGCCTCTGAAAGTAGCCAGGCGCTGGCCCGAAGCCTGTCCTGACTGCACAGAACTAGCGGCCGGTGAGGGGACAGCCACCCCTGCACCCCAGAGCCCCTGACTGGTCCTGAGCAGCTGCATATAAGACTGTGACCTGCTGCCCTGTCCTAAGCCCTGCTGTCTCCTGACCAAACCCCAGTGCCCATGAGAGGCCCGTCTTGGTGCCACACACCCATCTTGAGTCCTGGGTATGACCAGCTCTCTTTCCCATGGGGGCTGTTTCCTTCCATCCTAATCAGCTGGCCCTGCCTATATCATAATAAAACCTGTGTCGTAGGGCATCCAGTCTCCTCAAGGGCCTGGAGTGGGGTTGGCTCCAGCTGCCACGGAAGGAGCTGGCTGGTGGATAACCACTGTGGGCAAAGCCACGCCCCTGGATTTCCCCTCTAGTCACCCCGACCCTACCCAAACAAGCCAGTCCTTATGCTCCCTTCCTTCTCCCAGGCCAAATTAGTCAGTGCAAAAATGGAATAGGCGCCAGCATCCATTAAGGAAGATTAAGCTCAACAATGATGTTCAGCAGGTCAGGTGCCTTAGCTGCATTGCTAACCTGCTGTGTTTTCCTCTTATACTGGGTACATGGGAAGGTGTGTGCCCGGCCCATTAGGCTAAGAGCCACAGCGCAGGGCCACATGAAACTCATTCTGTGAGTGACCTTTGACTGTCTCTGGGTGCTGGAGCTGCTGCCCTGTAAAACAAAGAGTGAGCGAGTTGCTATCTCTAAAGGTATCAGGATTCTCCTGCCCAAAGTGGGGCTTCCTTGCAGGAAGTGGTCATTCACATAAGGACAACTGGTGGCCTCGGGCATACTATGTATGATGAACAACTTCTGGTAACCTGGAGAGTGAACTTTGTGATTTCTAGGAGCAGAGAAACAGAGGGAGAAGGAAAGAACAGGGACTGAGAGAGCTCCTTTGGCAAGCTTCATACAGTCAGTTATAAGCCTCAGTGAGCACAAGGGTTTCGAGATCAGCAATGAAGTGAGGTGCAGAAATAAAGAGGAGGACATGAACTGGGGGAAGAGTATGAAGAAGAAAGGAATAAATAAAAAGCAGAAGTTCAGAAAAAGTGCATAGAGAAGCTGGAGAATTAGTACAGCAAATAGGACATACGCCCCTGGACCTGGTTCTTGCAGCTGAACCTGGTTCAATTTCTGGCACCCATATGGTCCCCTGAGTCTGCCAGGAAAAAGTGCGTAGATTAGGAAGGACTTGTCTCAATTACTGCCAAACATAGGCATGGAGTCAGGTGGAATCTCATGATGCAGACATAGGTATATATGCCTTGGTGTACATGACACTCGGCTCAGTCTTGAGCCATCACTAATCCATCCTGGCACTCATTCAAATAGACTCAAACGCAGTCTAAGAATTCCCTCAGAGGCCCAGGGAATGATCATACCTGATCTATGAGAGTGGATTGGTTTAAAGCTCCCTTTCTGTCTGGGCTATTAGAGCAGATCATCACAGCAAGGACACAGCAGTAAGAAGGGGTGTATTCCTTGCCAACCTTTTTGCATATAAGATAGTCCCATTTTTCTGACAGCAAAATCTAGAGATTAAAGTGCCAGACAGGGCCCAGGTTTGAACCCCAGTACAGCATGCAGTGACCCCACCCAAGCAATGCACCACATTACCACCAGATGCATAACCCAAATGTGCAGACTGCTCTATAAGAATGGAATCTTACCAGTTACAACAAAATGGATGGAAAATGTAGCACATCATGCTAAGCAAAATAAGTCATAAAGAGAAATACAAATGTGCATGATCTCACTCCTGGGGTATACAAAATAGCAAAGCAAAGCACTGTAGCACTGTCCTCCTGTAGTTCATCAATTTGCTCGAGTCGGGCCCAGTAACGTCTCCATTGTGAGACTTGTTACTCTGTTTGGCATATTGAATACATCATGGGTAGCTTGCCAGGCTTTGCCATGCAGGCACAATACTCTCGGGCTCTCTGAGAGGGGCGGAGGAATCGAACCTGGCTCGGCCAGACCCGCCGCGCACAAGGCAAACGCCCTACTGCTGTGCTATCGCTCCAGCTCAAAATGATAGCTAACTAGCAATCACTGTCACCCTGTTGTTAATCGATTTGCTCTCGCGGACCCAGTAACACTGTGAAACTCTTTACTGTGTTTGGCATATCGAATACGTCACGGGTAGCTTGCTAGGCTTTGCCGTGCGGGAGAGATACTCTCGGCAGCCTGCCGGGCTCTCTGAGAGGGGCAGAGGAATCGAACTTGGGTTGGCCATGTTGGTTGTGTGCAAGGCAAATACCCGCTGTGCTATGGCTCCAGCCCAGCAAAGCAAAGGAACAGACATAACCAACTTTTGCATTTGGATCACAGAACTGAGGTTTCTTAAATAAGGAGGGCTGGAGGGGGGTGTCCAATAGTGGTGGTGAGGGTTTTCAGCACTTTAGTGGTGGACATAAAGACCAGAGAGATAGTACAATGGATAAGATATTTGTCCCCACATGCAGCCTACCTGGATTTGACCCTCAGCACCCAGTGTGGTCCCTTGAACCCCACCAAGAGTAATTCCTGAGCACAAAATGAGGAGTGTGGTCCAAAAACAAGAACAACAAAAAAATTAGTAGTGTGTAACCCTTACTTTGGAAAGTAACCACTTACTTTGAAATTGTGAAAAGCCACTCCTGATACATACAATGATATAAATCAGTGATAACTACAAACAATTTAAAAAATATTTTTATGTCCAAAACTTCTTATCTAGCAATTGTGTCCTAAGGAATTAGACCGTGAAGTGTATCATATTTTCCTCCCTAGAGTGCTTATCTCGGGACTAGAGTGATAGCACAGCGGGTAGGACGTTTGCCTTGCACGCGGCCGACCCGAGTTTGATTCCTTGGCCCCTCTCGGAGAGCCCGGCAAGCTACCGAGAGTATCGTGCCTGCACGGCAAAGCCTGGCAAGCTACCCGTGACGTTTTCGATACGCCAAAAACAGTAACAAGTCTCACAATTTGTTGTGAGACGTTACTGGTGCCTGCTCGAGCAAATCGGGAGGACAGTGCTACACTGCTACAGCGTGTTCATCTCAATGCATTTTGTTTATTTTTTATAGGGGCCACTCCTGGCAGAGTTCAAGTCTAAGGTGCTTAGGAATCATCAGGGGCACAACTGACTCTTGTGCCAGGATCAAACTCAGAGCACAGCACGTGCCAGGCCTATACACCACCTCTTGGGCTATCTCCCCAGCCTCGGAGCTATTTTAATATACAGAGATGCTGGAAGTGACCAAAGTGTTCAGCACTAGGGAACCCGTTAAACAGAGAGCAACAGTCAGTAGACAGGAGGCCACAGAGCTGTTGAATATGATACGGTCCAGGAATATTCAAAGACATTATGTGATTATGTTTATGATAGATCCTTAGTAAACAAAGTACATTTTAAAAGCGAATAATTGAAGCCAGAAAAATAGTACAGTGGAGAGAGCATTTGCTTTGCATGTGGTCAACTTGGATTTGATCCTGGCCATCCCATATGGTTCCCTGAGCCTGCCAGGAATGATCCCTGAGCACAGAGCCAGAAATAAGCCTGAATACTACTGGGTGTGACCAAAAAACAAAACAAAAGTAAATAATTATGGGAAAAGTGAAATATATTTATGTACACTAAGAAGCAGACCGAGCAATCCTGTGGGGATGTTGTTGATCATTTTTGGTGGAATCGCATTGTCTAATCTTGTAGATTGAAACCCTTTCCAGTTCAGGCTAGAGTATATTTGGCACTGTCTTGAAGGACATGATCTTGCTGCGAAGACTGGTGGTGTTTCCAAGGGTCATGTATGATCCCTGCAGGGCTAGGGGTACAGAGTTTTGAGTACAATCAAAGGCACCCTGGTTAGACATCAGTATTTTATATCCACTACTGAGCATGCACAGCGAGTAGGACATTTGTCTTGTATGCGGCTGACCTGGGTTTGATTCCTTCATCCCTCTCGGAGAGTCCGGCAAGCTACTGAGAGTATCCCGCCCACACAGCAGAGCCTGGCAGGCTCCCCGTGCTGTATTCGATATGCCAAAAACAGTAACAAGTCTCACAATGGAGAGGTTACTGGTGCCCGCTTGAGCAAATCAGTGAACAACCGGACGACAGTGCTACAGTGCTACACTAAGAAGAACTGGAAGTATCTAAATCAAACTGTCCAAAAGAATGTTTATTCAAGAGCCCAAGAGACAGTGTAAAAGGCTGCATGCAGATCTACATCCTGGAGCCTCGGTTCAGTTCCTCAGTGCTGTACAATCCCGTGAGCATCCCCTGCAGTGACCCCCAAGCTCAAACCCAGAGCAGTCCCTGAGCACCACAGGAAGTTGTCTAAGAAACAAAAAATAAAACCGTGTTGATCGATAGGTACTTTCTACTTCTCTATCTTAATCACAAAAATTACTTTTCTAGTAATTAAAATGTCATCCAGAGAAAGAGTGCAGGGGTAAGGCCCTTGTCTTGCACACAGCTCACCCTAGTTCTATCTCCGACACCACAGAGGGTCCCCTGAGCACTGCCAGGAGTGATCTCTGAGCACCGCCAGGAGCGATCCCTGCGCACAGCCAGGTCAATAAGAAACAAATCCAATATTATTATGTTTTATTTTATTTGTTTTATTTATTTGTGGATTTAATTTTTTTTTTCAGTGCTGGGGACCAAACCCAGGGCTTCACACACTTCTAGTTCTCTAGAGCAGAACTAACTCCTGGAACTAAGGCACAAATGTAATGGGCTGGAGCATCTATAATAGGTTATACGTGATCCAGTGTCTATAACTTTATTTATGTGAAGTTTAGGGCTATATAATAATAACAATCAGGACATAGTTAGCATTTAATGAACACTAGCATGGTGTTTCCACGGAAGTCTCTGGGTTAGGCTCTTGTCATAACTGCTTCGTTCTCAACACAGCAGTAGTGGAGGGAGTTTCTGTTGATATCCCCATTGAAGATCTGTGGAAACTGACGCAGGGCCCTGAGTCCGCTGGGGGCTCTCTCCCATTCCCCTCTGCTGCTCGGGGTGGGGCAGGGGCCAGGCACACGATCACCATCTAGCTCCCTTGGAACAGATGCTCTCAGCTAGAAAACCTTGAAATTCCAAGGTTGAACCGAGTGGTACTTAGAAATCATATTAATAGTAATTTTAAGAGCCCCAGATTAAATGAGGTTCATTGTGTGTGTGTGTGTGAGAGAGAGAGAGAGAGAGAGAGAGAGAGAGAGAGAGGGAGAGAGAGAGGGAGAGAGAGAGAGAGAGAGAGAGAGAGAGAGAGAGAGAGAGAGAGAGAGGTCGGCGTGAGATTGTGAAGAAAAAAAGAGGGAGTTGAAGTGTCCTAAAGATTACTTTTAATAATTAAGCCTTCCCACCGCTGCCTGCTTTCTGTTAGCCACACTGACACATCACAGCAGGAAACAGTGCCTGCAAATGCCCAGGCTCCTGGGTTATGTCAGGGCCTGAAGGATGAGAGTCCTCAGCAAAGAGCTCTCGGTTTGGTTGGTGTTTTCTGGGTCCTGCCCACACATCCTCCAACTTCCCCACTGCCCGGTATGGGTAAATAAATAAACACACATATCTAACTGCTCCGGAATGGCTTCAATATCTCCAGAGTGTTTTTGAGAAACTGGGCCGCAAGGGTGACAGATAGAGGCAAATCTTGGCCATAGGACCCGATCCTTGCCGTTAATTACTCACCCACTTCCGAACAAACAGGAGGTGCATGGAGAGGAGACAGAGCCTTAGCCCCTACTGGGGAGGATTCATTCTGAATGTGGGTTTCTCTAAGCAAGGTGGAGGGTCATCTTTGGCCCTCAGCTCTTATGCCAGGTCTGTATTTGAGAGCCGGGTAAAGTATGGCAGTGGATTGCCACATAAAGGGTTCATGTACCTAGAACGAATGAGCAGGGGCTTCACACTGAATTTCCCCACCATGGTCCCATACTTTGGACAGGGCACTGCACTTTCCCGAGCTCCCACTTCTCAGACTGTAAAATGGGAGGAATATCTGCAGAGTCCTTCCCTTCCCTTCCCTTCCCTTCCCTTCCCTTCCCTTCCCTTCCCTTCCCTTCCCTTCCCTTCCCTTCCCTTCCCTTCCCTTCCCTCCCCTCCCCTCCCCTCCCCTCCCCTCCTCTCCCCTTCCCTCCCCTCCCCTTCCCTTCCCTCCCCTCTATGGCCTCCCTTGCCCATTTTCTTTCCCTTTTCAGTGCTCTTATTTTGCCTCCCTCCCTCCCCCACCCTCCCTCCTTCCCTCCCTTCCTTCCTTCCCTCCATATCCCATCCCTTTCTTTAAGGACTTAGTAAAACAGGGTCTGTAAAGTGTGAAATGCATGCAGGACAGGAGACATCTCAACCCTAACCAGTGATTATGTTTATGGTCAAGTCGAGAGCTCTGAACCCCAGGAAGACAAAATGTGGTCAATCCCAGAAACCTTGCTGCTGCTTCCACTGAGAGGTGCCATCTGTCCCTTCTCCCCACAAGGTGGTCTGTCTGGGCCAGGCCAAGAGCTGCTACCTATGCTCCCAGGCCTGAGGCGACACCGGGACAGCCTGGAGCTTTCTCAGCCTCCCTCCAACCTGGCCTGCCAGACACAAGTGCAAGTGCCCAGAGTTGGCTGAGCTGTTCCCTTGGGCAACTGTCCCCTACATGCCCCCCAGCACAGTCACAGAAGAAGCGGAAGTGGCAAGGCCCATTCCTATGGCCTGGGGTTGTGGATCTCTCACCTGGGGATAATTTGCTACGTCCATCCAGTAACTAGCATACCCGGGATCCAGGCTCCAGCTGGGATCGTGGACATTCTTCTCCAAACCCTGGTCCCTCCTTATTTGTTTGTTTTATTTTTGTTGTTTTAATTTTGCAGCGCTAGGGATGGAATCCAGGTCTCCTGCGTGTGAAGCCCACTAACTGGTCCCCTCCCTCTTAAGTGGTGATGGGTTCAGCCTACCATTCAGCAAAGATGCAACGCAGGGGCCAGAGCTATAGCACAGTTGGAGGGTGTCTGCCTTGCAAGCAGCAGACCTGGGTCCAACCCCCCTGAGCACCACCAGGGATAATTCCCAAGTGCAGAGACAGAGTGACTCCTGAGCACTGCTGGATGTGACCCCCAAACAAACAAACAAACAAAGATGAAATGCAGAGGCTCCATGCAGCACAGTGACTCCCAACGTACTCTTTTCCAGACTCGGGTCAGGGGGCAAACAGGAGGATGTGCTCACATCAGAGGATGTGCCTCTGTGGGCAACGCTTCCTCCCACCGAACGCTACTGTCTTAATCGGACTTAATCCTGCTCTCAGGAGGGCCTGTAAAAGCGAACCCATCATTTATCTGATTTCCTTGGGAAGAGCTGCCTGCTGACCCGGTGCTGGCACGGGACTTGAGAGCTTGCTCTGTGCTCCCCTCCTGAGGACGTGCCCGTGCAGGTGTGGGCGCCCCGCCTCCCCTTTGTCTACCCTCCCTTGCCTCGCTGAGGGAGTTTTCCTCCAGGGAACAGTCGGTCGGAGGCTCTGGCAGCAGGAGGATGCCTGGACGGGCCTTGGTCTGCAGCCCGAGGCAACGTTCGCCTGCTTCCTGGCAGGGTCCTTATGGGCTCTCTGCCTACTCCCCTTCCTTCCTTTACCCTGCTTGGAGCCAGACTCATGGTGTGGCATTAAGTGGGTTTGAAGTTGGTGGGCCCCCAAGATTGGCTGATCTGAGGCAGAAAGGAGGAGAGAGCCACTTTCTCCTAATCCACCTCTGCCTCCCCGGCCAGCGAAGAAGGCCAGGACTAATAACATCTGGAATGAGCCCCTGCAGGGCACGGGCCAGAGCCTGGCCAGCTCCACCACTTGACTGTCAAGCCACACACGATGTCTGCTCGGCATGGTGGTTAATCCCACCATCCGATCTCTCCAGGAGCCACGGACTCAGGACTGGACCCAGGAGTTGCTCTTCGCCAGAAAGTCAGTCCTAGGCCTTACCCAGGTTTAGCGGGTCTTTGTCTTTTCTCGAAGAAAGCAGTTTCAGGAGTAGACGAGCAGTGAAGTTAAAACAGATTTTATTTGGAGGTTTTTAGGAAGGGGAAGGAGGGAAAGAAAGTGAGAGAGTAATACGCTCAAAAGAGAACACTGTCTTCTCCAAAGATTGAGTGATAGAGTACACATATCAAGAGGGGAGATGTGGCGATACATGTGCTTGGGCATCACACGTGCTTGGCCACACGGGCACACGCAGCACATGGGCTCTGGCAGCAAATGTTTGAGGTGACTTTTATAGGGTTTTTCTCAAGCCACCTCATGCGGGGCTTCTAGCTAAGAGTCTGTTGCTAGGGTGGTTGCCGGGAGGGTAGAGATGGGAGGGCCTTCTTGCAAATTCCTTTTCTTGCCCTTTGTTCCTCTTGGTGGGTGGATCTGCCTTCTCTGGTTTGGGCTGGCTCCAGGTGAAGGTCTTATCAGGTCTTGGTTGCTGTAGCCACAGGTGGGGCCCGACAGCCTGAGGGCTACGTGGTTTACTTCTTCCTAGGAACTGGGCTGAGGTGGGGCCGGCCCTTCCCTGCCTAACCGTCCATATCAGCTTTCTGTGGGTTCGGAGGAGCAATTGACCCAGAATGTTGCTGGTCAGGCTTTAGATGTAAGGTTGAGGGACCTCGAGGCCTTGGGTAGGCGAGTCAGTTCAGTAACCCCCCAGCCTCCCTGAGCATCTCCAAGTGCCCACACCAGACTGGGCATTGCGTGGGCAGCTCTGGGCCTGAGGGCAACTCCTTTGCTCCTTTGCTCCTGTATGTATGACTTCCGCTCTGACAACCAAGAGAGAGAGAGAGAGAGAGAGAGAGAGAGAGAGAGACAAACCTGTGTCTTTGTGGGTGATAAAGCCCCCCCAGGAGTCCCCTTGTGCTGTGGGATGTGAGTGGTCCAGCAGAGCCAGTAGAGACTGAGCACAGGCAGCATGTGCGCACGCGGGCACATGGAAGACACGTTCAAGAACGTTCCAAGTATCACTATATGTAAGAACCACAAACTGGCCACAAACCAGAAGTAAACCAGCAGGTTGGAGTACTTCCCACAGACTTTTATGCTTTAATGAGGCACACACAGTAGCGCCGTGCACAGCCAGGGGGATAAGTCTCACAGGAACGGCTCAGAAAGGAAGGGACAGACAAAAGCCCGCTGAGTCCGTTGGGTGGTTTTAGAAGAGGCAAAGCTAGTAGGTGGTGTAATTCAAGGTGCAGCTGTCCTTGGGGATCAGAGAGGGGCTCCTGAGGGCCAGGGTGTGTCCCATTTCTTGACCAAGATGTTGGCTTGGTGGGATGCTACCTGCGGAGATCCAGCCAGCTGGTCACCTCTAATGTTCAGATTTTTAAAAATGTATACCTTTAAAAAACAATGTCTGGGGGCTGGAGATGTCACAGTGGGTAGGGCACTTGCCTTGCACCCAGCTGACACAGGCTTGATCCTACTTCCTTGTGGTCCCCTGAATAGCACCATAAGTAGTTCCTAAGTGCAGAGCCAGGAGTAACACCTAAGCATTGCCAGGTGTGGCCGCAAAGTGAGACAATAAATAATAAAAAAAATGTTTCTCCTGCCTCTAACTTTCAAATCATCTTTCTTTAGGGGGTTGGGGTGGTGAGCACTGGGATGGGAGGGAACACCCAGCAGTGCTCAGGGTTTACCCTGGCTCTGTATTAACTCAGAGATCATTCCTGATGGGGCTCTGGGGACCTCATGGGGTGCCGAGCATCAGAACCCAGGTCAACTGAGTGCAATTGGCAAGGGCCCACTGGACTATCACTCCGGCCCCTTACTTGCTCTGTTATTCCCCTTCCTGTCACTGTCCATGTGGCAGCTGTGACGGTAGTGGGCCGCACACTCGCCTGGCTGGGAACGGAGTGAAGCTATGATATACTCAGGCTGGGCCTCAGCTGCCGCGCCCACACATCTGGCCAAAGGCTGCACTCCTTGCAGGCTCCCTCTGGGGGTTGCACTCGGCGGCTGTGGACTGCGAGACAGTAACTGCGGAACTGGCTTAGTTCCTAAGCGGGCCCTTGAGGATTGTGTGTAAGATTAGCAGAGAAGGCGCCAGAGCGAGTCCAGTGGGTAGGGTGCTTGCCCAGCACACAGCCCACCTGTGTTTAAACCCTGGCACCCCATCTGGTCCCCCAAGCCATGCCAGAAGTGATCCCTGATCACATGGCCAGGAGGAAGCCCTAAACACCGCCAGGTGTGGCCCCAAACCAAATATAAACAAACAAACAAAAAAATAGCATACAAAACGGAGACTTTATGATGTTAGCTGTCTAACACCTTGAAGAAGGCAGTTTCGGAGCTCCCTGCGTCCTGTGTTTAGATCTCACAATGGATCCTCACTGGTTTTGTCCCTCAGTGTCCCATGTATGTCATCCTGGTCCAGACTGATTCCTCATTGTTCTAGGGTACCTCAATGTCCCCTATGTCCCATGGCCTCCTGGTCTGTACCCTGATGCCCAACAGTGTCCCATGTCCTCTGTTGTCACTGATGCCCTGGGCCTGTTGGGGGACTCCATGGCCACCCCTCAAGACTCATTTCCCCTCTGCTCTGTCCCTTTGGTTTTCTCCTCTGTGTGGGTGAGCCTTGCTGCCTTCCTGACACCTGCCAGGCACAGGGGAGGGGTTAGAGAGGACGTCATCTGTCCCGTGTCCCCCTTTTAAGTGTTACAATCTCCCCATCCCCAGCCATTTCACAGGCCACATTGCACAGGCCACATCGCATGTGGGTGAGGCAGAAGGTGACCAGCTGTTTTTACTGGATTGCCAGCGGCCCCTGCCTGAGCCCTCATAGAGCCTTCTGTGTCCACACGTCACTGCGCTGCTTCTCTGGGGGCTCTGGTTTGTGGCTGCGGTGAGGCCGAGGCTGGAGCCCTGTGTGGGGTACGAGTGCTCATCTGGCCGAGGGGTGGCAGAAACTGCTGAGATCCCAGACAGTGGAGATGCCCAGCAGACTGCCCGGCAGTCACACTGCCAGGGTCAAGTTCCTGCGCATGTGGTAGCATCGGGCAATGAACTCGTGACCTGGAGCTGCAGGGCAGATTTGCTTCCCCCACCCCACACTTTATTTAAACAATTGGTTTGCAAAGCTATTTGTGATGTTTTGTTAGAGGCATTCAACATTTCAACTCCAAGCCCATCACCACGGTCCACCTTCTCTCCACCATTATCTCCATTTTCCCAACCACCCCTCAAGCTTGCCCCTATCACAGGTCCACAGCAGTTTATTTTATATTGCTTGTTTACCATTAAATGGCATAGAATGATCAGAAAATATTTCAGTAAGAGAAAAATCTGTAAAAAATTGTTGAATCTCACAGACGGACAAAGGACTGGGGAATGGAGAAACAGGGGACCTGGCTGGTTGGTACTCAGTTTATTTCTCTCTTCTCCCCAGCGTAGTCCAATCTTTCCCCTTACAGCACAATTGTAGTCGCAGTTTTGGTCATCGTCCCAGTCGTAGTTCCATCATCCTAGTCTCCTCATAGACCTCAAAGTCCTCTACTAGTCCAGTCTTTCTAGTTCCCTCTTTCCCCTTGCATTATAGTTATATAGAAATCATGAAGGATAGAGGTATGCATAGGTGGGGTTGAACATTGTCATAACAACAAACAGAGGTAAAACTACTCCTTCAAGGGAAGTTCTAGGAGATTAACTCAAGGACAAAAATCTCATCTGAGGGTTCGCACTCCACATTACTAGGAGATCTGCTCAAGGGCGGGATTCCATTCGGGGTGTATTGCTTTCTCCTTTCCTCGTTAGTAATCCATTTAAACAATCATACTAAATTTATTTCTTTTTTAGAAAAAAACTTTTTTTTTTTTAGGGAAATCACATATTACATTGAGCACAAGCAGCTTTTTTTTTTCCTTTTTTGGGTCACACCTAGCGATGCACAGGGGTTACTCCTGGCTCTGCACTCAGGGGTCACTCCTGGAGGTGCTGGGACCATATGGGATGCTGGGAATCGAACCCAGGTTGGCCGCGTGCAAGGCAAACGCCCTACCCGCTGTGCTATCTCTCCAGCTCCTAAATTTATTTCTTATGATGTTTCTGAAATATTACTGGCACCCACTTGAGCAAATCGGGATGACAAGTGATACAAGTGATACAAGAATATTTCTAATCATTTTGTATGAACACAGTAAGAGATGTATCAAGCTTAAAGGTTGGCTTTTCCTGGGGACATCTTGTTATATATCCCAGACTATAGTCCTCAGGCCAGATTAGTCTATCTTAACCCCCGCAGGGTCCTTATTCAGTTACTTCTTTTTGGGTCAAGACAGAGTTTGTTCCATGACCATGATTTTTTTTTATGACCATGCTCTTAACTTATTATACTTATGGTGCTTAGCTTGTCCCCTTTCAGTGCCAGGGTAGCCTGCAGCTTGCCTGGGTCCATCCAATGCCTTTGTCAGGACCCTGCTTTTGGAGTGTTAGGAAGTAAAGGCAACTGAGGATTAAGTCAAGCAAATATTATGGATGCCCAGCAGTAAATATTATTTTGGAATCAATTAACTCCCATGTTACAAAAGCATAGCATCAACTGTTTTTCTGTGTCTATATAACAAGGACATTACTAAACCATGCAAATGACATAAAGGAAAGAGAAAAGCAATATAGGATTATTAGTACTTGATGGGATTAGTGCCCTCAGGGGCACTGTTGTGGGAGTAACTCAATAAACCTAAGCTCCCTGTGGGAGGAGCACGGACAACCCTCTGTTACCCAACAGGGAACCAGACACAGTGCCGTGGATTGACCCAGAATTGGCTGCCTGCAAAGCAAGTGCTTTACTCTCTATACTCTCTCTCTAGGCCCACTAATGATTCTTTCCCCATAAATTTAGGTTTATCTGAATGCCAGTGTTTGATATTTTGTCTCTAATCTGAGGACAACATCATTATTATCCAGGTAGGAAGAACACTGTCGGATGCTCGGATCCCAAGCAGTTCTCAGGGGTCCCTCCCAAAGCTACCTGGCCAGCTCAGCTTGGTCACACACACTGCTCAGGCTGCTGAACCACACTGGTAGTACTCGGGAGTCTCCTAGTGCTCCCTGCCAGGGACTGAACGCAACACCTTGTACATGCAGAACATGGACTCCAGTTCCTGAACAATTACCCCAGGGCCAGGAAAGAAATCATTTATGGAAGCATGGCGGAGGGCAGGGAGAGGGTTGAGAGTGCTGGAGCCCAGGCTTTGCGTTCGGGAGGTTCGAGTCTGATCCCTGGCACTCCATGGTTCCCTGGGCACTGCTGGGAGTCACCCACAAGCAGAGTTGGGAGTCGCGTCTGAGCATGGCATGGGGGGTGGGGGATGGGTGGGGAGTGAGCCAAAAGCAAACAGAAAGAACCTCGAGTGCTAGACAGGGCTTTTATGGCTTGAAGCGATTTGGGGAAAGGTGTCATGTTCCACAGACAGGAAGCATGGCTCCCCCTTCGGAAACCGCTCCTTTTCCCTCCATGGTCCTTAAGCCCACGTTCCTATGTGTGAAGCTTTCTGGGAGACAATGTCATGTCACATGACTTAGAAGCCACCTTTCCCCCCTCAGTCATTTCTCAGCCCATTTGGAGAACGTGACCCAGAGCAGACTTTGCAATTTCGCCAGACCTGAGGCGTGCTGGGATCAAGTGCACTCGGCCCTCTGGCTGGACGCGTCTAATTTGCAAGGGCGCATGTCCTGCAGGCTGCGCTCCCCACTGAGTTGCAACAAGATCTTTGACCCCGGAGAACTGGCCCCGGCTTTACAGCCTGCCGGGAGCTTTCACACTCTGGATATTACATTTCATCAACTGAGAGTAATCGTGCCGTTAGCCCGGGTGACTGACATGCAGGCGCAGCTGGTCACAGCTGGGAGAGGGAAAGGAGGCCTGAGTCCCTGAGACCAGCCCTGCTGGCCACAGAGGAGCCCCTGCTCCCTTCCCCCAGTTCCCCACCTCCTGGGACTGGCAGGATCGGGGGCAGGGCAGGCGCGGGGTTCCTCCTGCTACAGCTGGGGAGATGTGATCCCTTGACCTTGCGAGCGTCCTGTCTGAGAGCCGGGCTTGGTCACGGCAGCCGCGGCTGCATCCTGGCCTGCAGCCTTCCAGGTGAGCCTGTCCGAGCAGTACCTGCACGCACACAGCCACTGTGGCCGGGCCAAGCAGAGCACCCTGGGAATGTGCGTCCCGCCATTCCCACAATTGCTGCTCGACCCAGCCCAGGAGGAAGCAGCCCCAGAGTCTGACAACTAGGATTGGCTGAAGAACATGCCGTCCCTGCTTCGGATAGGGAGCAGGGTGGGGATGAATGGCAGACGCTGCTGTTGGCACCATCCCAGAGGGAGAAGGTGCCACAGAGGAGGGAAATCAACCCCTCCCCAGGAGTGTGTGTCAGCAGAGAGACCACACATTATGAGTGGGTTCCTTTGGGTTTGGGGGTTATTTGAAGATTTTTTTTTCTTCCCATCTCTCTGACCTTTCAGATTTGGAGGTAATTAGTATGTATTTCATGTCTACTTGGAATAATAAGCTATTTCCATTTGACAGAAAAATACCTATTACCTCTTTCAACAAACCATCTGGGCTTTAAGGCACCAAAGTGTCTCACTCCTGTTTTTTTTCTTTCTTATATAATTTTTGGTTTTGGGGGTGGGGCTCACACCTGGTGGTGCTCAGGACTTATCCCTGGATCTGTGCTCAGGGGTCACTCCTAGAGGTCTCGGGGGACCATATGGGGTGCTGTGGATCGAATCCATGTTGACTGTGCACAAGGCAAGAGCCCTACCCACTTACTATCGCTCCAGTTCACTCTTATTTTCTCCAAAGCCAAGGAAATCCCCGCAGCTGTCCAAGGCTGGTCCTCATCCCTTTAGAACTGAGATCCCCTAGGGACTGCGGGCCCCTCTCTGACCCCCAGAGCGTGATCCTCCCCCCAGGCCCTGCCCTCACAGGAGCACCCGTGCTCAGCACCGCGCGGACCTGAATCACCATCAGAAGCCCGCCACGCTAACGGGCATACCCACTCCCTGAAGGGGGAAGCTGAGGCACAGAGGGTGCCCAGGCGGCAGGGCCAGACCCCAACCCTGACTCACAGTCAGGACCCCCAGAAATCCAAAACGGGGCCAGAGCCCTGAGCACTGCCAGATGTGGCCCCCAAACCTAAAAACAAAAAGGGAATCCATGGGCTGAGGTAAATTCCATCCCCGGCATCCGTGATGATCCCCCAGGTGCAAGGAGAAATTCCTGAGAGCAGAGCCAGGAGGAACCCCTGAGTACTGTTGGGTGTGGCCCAAATCTAACCCCACCCAGCCCACCCAAATGAAAGAATCCAGAATGTCCCGAATGTATGCGGACTTGGAAGTGAAGCTTGATTTTCAGGACCAAACAGGCTAAGAGAGCCACTTTGCTTGTAGATGCAGAGCTCCAGAATGCCCGATGCTGCCTGAAGAGAGCTGGGGCTCCACTGCTTTGAATTGGACCAAGCCTGACGTATTTCCACGTGAGCACTCTCCGTCGGCTCACGCGGAGGCTGGGGCCTGCGTGAAATCAGCTTTGGCTTTGCATCCTCCCAGCTCTGTCCTGCTGCCTCCGCTCCCCGCCAACTCACCCCTGGGAGCGCTTCCTTAATCAATCGCTTGCACACAAATCATTAGCTCCTTCTGGGGGACCTGTCGTATAGCCAGGCTTGTCGTATAGCACAGCTGCTCTGTAAATATTTGTTGCCGGAGCGAATGAATACATGAATGGATGAACAAGCTGGGGAAATCACAGGCAGGTGGAATCCGAACAGGTTATTATACTAATTGCAGCCTGTCCCGGTGGTTTCCCTCCCCCTACCCCTTTGCCTCTGAGAAACAGGTGGGCCCCTGGGGGAATTTCCCAAAGCTTTTGAAGTGGGCAGGGTGTCTCCTGCCTTGCTCACCTGCTTCCTAATTGGGAAGGGAATTTAAGAGGCGAGCTCTTCTCCTGGAGGAAGGAGGGCTTATCACTCAGGATAGGGACCCTGGGGTAGGGACCAAGTCCTCTGGACCTCTGCAGTGTCAGTCATTGCTGGCTGGTGGGGATCTGGAAGGCATCCACTAAACCTCTGACCCATCTCCAGTTTAATTCACTCTTCCCCTTCCATTAGCTGGTATAAGGGTGGAGGGAGGCAAGGAAGGAGGGATAACAATTTATTTTCATGGTATTTTTATTCTAAATGACCTGCTGTCAAAATCCACTCTCCCTTCATAAATTATGCATTAGAGGAGTTCTGTTGTTTTCCTAATGGATTTAGTGGAGTTCATCTCCTAGAAAGTTAAAAAAAAATCAGAAATTTCAATTAAAATGCTCATCTCTTGCCACATCAATTGACATGGTGTTGATTGGGTCGTCCCATAAGTGAGTCTTTTCTGATAGAATTTTCAAGATTCCTGGAGTCTTAGAAACCACCCAGCCTCTCACCTTTTTTTTTGTTCACTGGAAGGGTAAGAATTGGGCAATGACTTGCTCAAGTTCTCACAACCGGGGAGAACCGATATTAAAAGAAGGAGGTGCCAAGAGATTTCACTGTATATCGAGTCCATTGCTCTTTTCTGCAAGGAAGCCTAGAAAGATAATGTAGTTGCCATGGTTGCAGAACAAATTGCTTCCAAATCTAGTGGCACGTAGCAAGACTGTATCCTGCACGCACTTCAGTGCATTTTAAGGACGGGAATCTAGCTGAGTGATGATTGCGTCCTAGGTCTCAGCCAAAGGCTTGGAGCTAGGGCCATTGAAAGCCTCATTCGTGCACGGAAGCCTCTGCCCACGAAACCCAAGTGAGAGGTGGGGACTGGAACCTTCCTAGATTGTCTGACTGCGTGTTTCAGCTTCCTTGTGAATGGCGAGTGGATCCAGAGGGGAGAGTCCAGAAAGGGTCAGGGAGAAGCAGGGATGGAGAGGAGTGGGGACGGGAGGCAGATAAATGGAAACGGACTTATTGGTAGTAATGAACTGGCTTTTTATGTACCCAAAGTCGGTCTTACTTCTAAAACATCCTGTTGGTTAGAGCAGTCAGAGTCCATGGGGTTTGGCAGGGGTCAGAGACCCCACCCACATTATCCAGGGTGCTGTGGTTAGGGAGTGAGAGCATGTGAAGTGGGATGTATGGGGTGCGGGTATCTTGGGAAACTGTGCAGGGCCAGAGTATAGCGGGTAAGGCTTGCACGTGACTGACCCAGGTTCAATCCCCAGCATCCCATATAGCCCCTGAGCACCACCAGGAGTAATTCCTGAGTGCAGAGCAGGATTAATACCTGAGCTGGGGGTGGCCCAAAAAGCCAAAAAAGAAAATGCGCAACTTCACAAGAGGGGTAAGACGCTGCCTTTGCTGAGCATCTGTCCTTTGTCGTTCCTAATAGGCATGAAGGCACTTGTTTGCACAGGACGTGTCCACTCTGGGGGGGCTTGGTGCTGGCTATAGCTCCATGCCCAGGGACCGCTGCACCCTACTGAAGGTAAAAACTGAACAAAATTTGATTTGGAAAACGAGTGTCAGAAAAATAAGTCTTTAGGGGTCAGAGCTCAGAGAGATAGCACAGGGGTGAAGGCACTTGCCTTGCATCCTACCAACCTTGGTTCAAATTCTTGGCACTTCATATGGGACCCCTGAGTGCCACCAGGGCTCTCTCCTAAGCACAGAACCAGGACTAGTCCCGGACCATTACCAGGTGTGGCCCCAATGCTCCGGTATCTGACCCCCCCAAAAGGAAATGTTGGCTAAAAGCTGTCCCTTCTTCCTTTGTAACATTTCCTTTTCCCTGAGAACTTGAGCTTCTTTGGGGCTGGATATGTCCTGTGTGAAGCCGTGACTCTTTGGCAGAGTGCTCGCCTTGCCTGTGTAAGGCCTTGGGTGCAATCCCTGGCACAGTCCCCCCACCAGCCCCCGAACCCATAGATCATGGCAACAGCAAACAAAAAGAGCCTCCAGTCCACTCTCATCTCCTCTAGGGCTTGCTGAGTCTTTCATTGACCTTTGAAAGGGGAAGAGAGCCTAATCTCAGGCTGTCAGAAGGCTGCCGGGAAGAAACCATATGTTGATTTGTTCTTGTTTGTTTTGGGGCCACAACCAGCAGTGCTCAGGGGTTATTCCCGGCTCTGTGCTCAAGGTCATTCCTGGTGGTGCTCAGAGGACCATATGGAATGACGGGGACCAAACCCAGGTCAGCTGCATGCAAGGCACATGCTGTACTCCCCACTGTCCCATTGCTCCAGCCCCTATGATGATATCTCAGGGAGCCCACAGTCTTCACAGAGAGAGCGGCGAGCAGAGGTGTGGGAGGGAAGGGGAGAGTGGGCAGGGGTGATGGCCTGCTCTGCATTGTGGCACCAGCAAGCCAGTCTCATTCCTGTGAGCAGCTGGGACCACCCTGTAACCACCTGCCATCTGCCAGGGCCAGGGGGACTGGAACAGACCAGGTGGGGAGGTGAGGGGCCTGTGGGGCTTCATTAGCAGAAGCTTTGTGGGAGTTGGTGGGGGCCGGAGCTACAGTGAAAGGCAGGACCCGGCCAAGGGTGGGTGAGCACTGGGGCTGGAGAAATAGTACAGCGGGCAGGGTGCTGCCTTGCACGTGGCTGACCTGGGTTTGATCCCAGCATCCCATATGGTCCCCGTGGCCATGTCAGGAATGATTCCTCAGCTCAGAGCCAGGAGTAAGCCCTGAGCACTGCCGGGTGTACCCCCACCAAGAGTGTGTGAGCGTTTCCAAGAAGGATGTGGGATCCTGCGGAAGGGCTGTGGGGGCTGAGGTAGCACTGGGCCCTGAGTCAGGGAATGGAGGAGAAGGAGTAGGAGAAGGAGGAGGAGGAGGAGGAGCAGGAGGAGCTATAAGGATTCCAGATCTTGGGACATGCTGAGGGGTGCAGAGGATGACCAGGGTTGGGATAGGGGTGGTTCCAGCAGGTAGTTGGACTCAGCAGAGTGGTCTGCACTGAGAACCTGCACCAGAGACCCTCAGAGATGAAAATATGAGTCATCACAGGAGGAAGGGGTGGGAGGGAGGCACAGGGCACAGAGAGCTCTACCACGGCAGTTTGAGGAGGGGCTGAGCAACAGTGCCAAGTCATTCTGATGGAGAGGCAGGAAGGAGCCACCCAGTCTCCCATGCTGGACCCAAGAACAGTCACCGGCAGCCTTCACAGGAATGGGAGAGAGATGGACAGAAGCCAGAGGAAAGAGAGTTGAGACTTAGAGGAGGAGTGAGAAGCAGGGAGAGATGGACAGAGGGATGGAGGAAAGAAGAAAGGGAGGAAGGGAGGAAGGGAGGAAGAAAGGAAGGGAGGGAGGGAGGGAGGGAGGAAGGGAGGAATGAAGGAAGGAAGGAAGGGAAGAAGGGAGGAAGAGAGGAAGGAAGGAAGGGAGGGAGGGAGGGAGGAAGGAAGGAAGGAAGGAAGGAAGGAAGGAAGGGAGGGAGGAAGTGAGGAAGGGAGGGAGGGAGAAAGGAAGGGAGGAAAGAGAAGAAAAGAGGAAGAAAGGTTAGATAGAGGAAGAAGGGGAGAGAAGAGTGGTAGGAGAATGGAAAGGAGGGATAAAGGGAGAAACAGAGGAAGAGAGAATGAGGGAGGGAGGCAGGCTAGCTAAGTGATTACATGCCTCCTTCTGGTCAGCTCTCTCTGTCCAGAAAATAGTCTGTGTGTGTACATGTGTGTGTGCACATGCATATGTGAGTTCAACAGCATCTGTAGTTAAACTCTTGGGGAAGAGAGTTGTCATTTCATGGTTCTCAACACAACTATGGTCACAGCTGCTATTTTTGTGTTCTAACACACACTGTTCATTATCTTCTGACTAATAGCAGTGTGATCTGGCCAGGACTGAATCCCTGGATGTTGATTCCAGGGATGTTGCATGGTTGCCCGTCCCAAACCCAGTCCATTAGGCTTAGTACTGATATTTGGGGGAAGTAGGAACATTCTTTCGGCTTGAGACTGCCAAGGAGACAACATAGATGTGGGGGAAGAGAGACAGAGAAAGAGACAGAGAGTCAGAGACAGAGACAGAGAGAGATAGAGACAGAGAGAGATAGAGGCAGAGACAGAGAGAGACAGAGGGAGATACACAAAGACAGAGACAACCCGGATGACTCCTGGATTCCTGGATCCGACTGTGCCTGAAGTCCTTCATTCTCCAGACTTAGTTACATAAACCAACCAGTCAATTTCACAGTTTTTGCCCAACACTATGTGTAGGGCTGAATGAGTGGTGAGGGTGGAACAGAACAAAGCCAGATGTAGGGCCTGGGGTAGAATAGGAGGTGATATCCACTCCATTTAGTGGAATCTCACTTCTTTTTGGAATCAAATAAGTAGTAAATTGTGTCCCTTCTTTTTGGTATACCCCCATCTTAAAAAAAATAAGTCTAGAGAGACTCAACAATAAATCTCTCAGAAGAGAGCATTAAACGATACGTCATAGCTGTATGGACCCCGAGACAAGCTGTTTCATTTGGGGCAACCTGGAGGGAGGCAGGTGAGGCCCCTCTCTACCCCAAGAGCCAGCCCTGGCAGCCAGAAATCTCCAGAACTCAACTGCCATCATGCTCATGGCCCCTGACACACACTTGGGCCCAGCCTCACCCATGAGTAAACCTATTCCTGGACCACACAGCCCCATTTGTGGCTGCACGACATCTCATACTTTATACCACTAAGATTCCAAGAGTAGCACACAATTTTTGATAGGGTTTAAAGTAGAAGGCAACCAATCTTAGGGGGAAATATATTTTTACAGATAGCACAGCGGTAGGGCGTTTGCCTTGCACGCAGCCAACATGGCCAACCCGAGTTCGATTCCTCTGCCCCTCTCGGAGAGCCCGGCAAGCTACCGAGAGTATCTCGCCCGCACGGCAGAGCCTGGCAAGCTACCCGTGATGTATTCGTATGCCAGACACAGTAACAAAAAGTCTCCAATGGAAACGTTACTGGGCCCGCTCAAGCAAATCGATGATCAACGGGAGGGCCTTTACTTTACTTTACTTTACTTTACTTTAATACACAAACACACACACACACACACAGAAGGCTCAACCTTCAACAACATGTTAGTAATCTCTTATAGAAGGGCTTAATGGCTTCCTGGATGAAATACAACAGTCATCACACACTTTCCTCTAAGAAACCTTTTTTGGATAGTTTTTAGAGGATTATTCATAACAAACAATACAAAATTCTTTCAGTTCTGCTTTGGGGGCAAGGCTGGGGTTTGGGATGGAACCATCTGAAATATGGTGACAGGAAGGTGTAATGGTTGTGGGACTGGTGTTCGAATATTAAATGTAATAAAATATTGTGAACTACTTTATAAAGATGGTCTGGAGCTATAGCACAGCGGGTAGGTGTTTGCGTTGCACATGGCCAACATGGGCAACCCGAGTTCGATTCCTCTGCCCCTCTCGAAGAGCCAGGCAAGCTGCCGAGAGTATCTCGCCCACTCGGCAAAGCCTGGCAAGCTACCCGTGACGATTCCGATATGCCAAACACAGTAACAACAAGTCTCATAATGTTACTGGGCCCACTCAAGCAAATCAATGAACAATGGGAGGACAGTGCTACAGTGCTACTTTATAAAGATAAAATAAAATACATTTTTAAAAAGTCTACATTGTGGATGCAGCACTGGGCCGCTCTCTCCCCGGCAGAGGATGGGATTAGCATCA
Source organism: Sorex fumeus (assembly GCF_029834395.1). Classification (NCBI taxonomy): domain Eukaryota; kingdom Metazoa; phylum Chordata; class Mammalia; order Eulipotyphla; family Soricidae; genus Sorex; species Sorex fumeus. The sequence continues at coordinate 426,644 of NW_026606179.1, read as the reverse complement.
TTTTTACAGTTTTTGAATTTTAGACACCACAGTTTACAATAATGTTAAAGGTAAGGTTTCATGCAAAACACAACCCATCACCACTCTCTCCTTTCAGTGTGCACTTCCTCCCAATGCCCCAATCCCCCACCCAACCCCCTATCGCCCTAGCCACCCCCATCCCCCCACTCAGCAGCTTCCTACTGAAACCCAGTCAGTATCTGTTGCCTTTGGGCAACTTTTGTATCCCAACTTTGTTTCTTTATATTCCACACAGAGGGATCATTCTGTCTGTTCTTCTCTTTCTGACTAACTTCACTCCCTGACACTCTCTAGATCCATCCATGCAGAAGCCAATCACATGATTTCAGTTTTTCTTACAGCTGATAGTATTCCCCGGATATATGTATCACAGTGGCATAGTCCCACCGTCTAACAACTATAAGTGAACACAGGAGTGCAAATGTCTTTTCTGACTAGATTTTTTGGGGGTTCGTGGGTTTGTTTGTAACAATAAAGACTCCCAGCATCTAAGTGGAGGCTGGGCACTGCCCCCCCCACCCAAGGTGTGGGTCAGTGCCTGCAGCTACTCCCAGACAGCCCAAGACTGTCTCCAGCCCCCACCCTGCCTCATATACAGACCCCTACCCACTGTGCAGACTCCTGTTCAGAACCTGTGTGAACTGTGCCGGAGGGTCCTGGCTGGGGGACCCCGTTTTGTTGCATTAGCAAAAACCATTGCTTCATGCTGCCCACTGAGCTGGAGAGGAAACCAGGCAAACTGATCCCACTGTCCAGGGGAGGTGGGTAGGGTTGGGGGAGGGGAAGGGGGCAGGCTGCTGGGGGGGAGGAATGGACACCACCTTCCTGTCCATCTCCATCTCCATCTCCCTCAGCTCCCCCTTTTTTTCAAAAAAAATTTTATTAGTGAAACACCTTGAGGTACAGTTGTAGACTTACAAATTTTTATGCTTGGGTTTCAGTTATACAATGATCGAGTACCCATCTCTCCACCAGTGTCCATTCTCTACCACCAATGATCCCAGTATCCCTCCCACACCCCCCCCGCCACTCCCCCATCCCACCCTGCCTCTGTGGCAGGGCATTCCCTTTCGTTCTCTCTCTTTTTGGGTGCTGTGATTTGCAAAAGAGGCATTGAGTGGCAATCATGTTCTGTCTATAGTCTACTTTCAGCATGCATCTTCCCTCCTGGGAGGATGCTCCCAACACCCTTTATTTGGTGCTCCCTTCTCTATCTGAGCTGCCATCTCCCCTAGCGTGTGCGTCTCGCCTCCAAGCCATGGAGTGAACCTCCTGGTACTTATCTCGGCTATTCTTGTGTGTTAGTCTCCGATTTTGTTACTTTATGTTCCCCAGATGAATGCAATCTTTCTATGTCTGTCCCTCTCTTTCTGACTCATTTCGCTTAGCATGATACTTTCCATGTAGTACCACTTGTATGTAAATTTCATGACTTCGTCTTTTCTAACTGCTACATAGTATTCCATTGTGTAGATGTGCCAAATCCCTCAGCCCCTTCTTTGCTGCTGTCCATGTCTCCTGCCGGATGATGGCCCTGTCACACAGGCTGTGCTTCTGTCCTGCCCCACGGCCTGTGGCGAGCAAGGACAGCTCTGGGGTCGAGGACCTGTGGGTACAGAGGTGGACTGGCCAGAATCCTCCTGCCGCCCGAGATGCCACAGTTAGAGCCCCTTCCCTTCCCTTCCCTCCCCTCCCCAGCTCTCCCTTCCCCTCCTCCCCTCCCCTCTCCTCCATCCTCCTCCTCTCCCCTCTCCAGCTCTCCCTCCCTCCTCTCCCCTCCCCTCCCCCCTCTTCTCCCTTCTTCTCTCCCTTCCTCCCCTTCCTCCTCCCCTTCCTTCCCTCCCCCCCTCCTCTCTCCCCTTCTCCCTCTGCTCTGGCCTTGGTTCTGGTTCCGGTTGGTCCTTCCTGTGGCGCTGCCTTCCTTCATATCTAGCTCCTTCCCTCGCCTGCCCCCTCCCACGGAGCCTTCACCCTGTGGTTACAATGAAATGTGAAAGAAGGGAGTAATTCTGAGAAGCAGCCAGGCTCAGCCAATAAATTTTCTAATGCTTGTAATGTTTCATTTTCTTCATGTTCATTCTAGTTTAAGAGTTTAATCAACATCTTCGAAATTCTTGTGATTTTGCTCCGTGGAGCCTTAATTTGAGGCACTCAAATCCCCTCCCTCCCTTCTTCTCTTCCTCCCTTCCTTCCTTCCTTCTATTAAAAAAAAAATGGTCTGTTGAGAGTCCCCTCAGGGCAGGCGTTGGGCTGAGTGAGGCAAACCTCAGGAGCAAAAAACCTCCAGGGACAGGCAGAGATGACCTTTGACCCACATATTCCTTACCTCTGGGGGCCTCTGAGTCCAGCGAGGGTCCAAGGGTCTGAACCCGGAGCTTTCTGGAAGTGCCTGTCTTTGGAAGGATGGCTTTTCTAGACAGAGAAGAGTGAGTGCTTAAGCAAAGGGCACTGCTGTGTGGAGGCCTTGGGCCGAGAGGAAGTGGCTCGTGGGGGCCTGAACGGGAACTGCTGCTGGGTCTGACTGGACAGGGGCCTTCGTGCTGCTCAGAGCCCTGCTGAGGGGAGAGTCTGGGCACAGGGTAACTCTGTAACGGTCACAGGGCACAGGCGGGCCCCGCCGCACGGGGCTTGGGTGAGAGGTTCTTAAGGTGCCTTTTCTAGTCTTGGGTGCACTGGGTGGGTGCGGGAGGGGCAGGTTGGGGGAGATGGGATGCAGGTTTAGCTCAGGCCTGGGTTGGGGTCAGGGAACTGAAAAAGGAAATTCCCCTGCCTGCGGCCTGCCCTGGGTCCCGAGCTGTGGAGTCAGGGGGCCTGGAGAGAGCTCAGGCTGGCTCTGGGCAGAGCTGGGCCCTCCCCAGCCAGGGACCCTGGGGAAGGCTCCCACTTCTCTGAGCCTGGCCCCACTTGTCAAATGAAGACACGAAGCAAGAAATGTTTTGTTCTACAGCCATGGCACGGGTTTCTGGGGGGACAAAAAAAAATCAAAAAATTTCAGCAGCCCTTCTACTGGCTGGACATGTGACCCAATCCCACGGGCCATGTGGCCCCTCGTCCCATCCTGGGGGCCTCTTAGGGGTGAGCCAGGCAGGGTCAGGGCGCTCCCTCCCTGCAGCATGGTACAGGGTGCTGTGAGAGTCTTATTTCAGATTAGGCACCTAAAACTCAGATCTGAGCTGCCATTTCCCCAGGGTGGGGCAGGGAATCAGGGAGAGAGAGAAGGAAATGTGTGCATGCCTCTGTGTGTGTGTGTGTGTGTGTGAGAGAGAGAGAGAGAGAGAGAGAGAGAGAGAGAGAGAGAGAGAGAGAGAGAGAGAATGACTCAGTAGAGCACTTACCTTGCAACCTCGAGGCCAAGGGTTTGATCGCTTCACCCATAAGCTGCTCAAGTACTCTCCTGGTGGCTCAAATGTTCACAGCTTCCAAAACCACAGTTACAGAACTCCCAGGTACCATGTGTGGAAGCAACTCCTGGTCACTGCAACAGCAGCAAAATGGGATCACAATCATGATCATCCTGTTGTTTGTCGATTGCCTCGAGCACCAGTAACGTCTCTTTCGTCCTAGCCCTGAGATTTTAGAGTGCCATACTCAAGGCTCTTTCAGGGTTAGGAGAATGAAACCCATCATTGTTACTGGTATTTTGGCATATTGAATACGCCACAGGGAGTTTGCCAGACTCTGCCTTGTGGGCAGGTTACATTTGGTAGCCTGCCAGGTTGTCCAAAGTAAGAATGAGATAATAAGATAATTATCATCTTATTATTATTAATAAGATAATTATCATCTTATTATTATTAACAGAAACCAAAGCAACATAGTGCCATACCCATATCTATCATTAAAATAATGGAAAGGAATAACTATACCCACAGGTTTGGTTGATAGAAAAATGATTTCCTGTGTCCAGATTTTTCTAATGGACACAGAAACACTAAGCTATTCTCTGGCTTTCTCAATACAGATTGGAAAAGCTTCTGCCCATACACTGAAGCTATCAATAAGAACAAACAGATATTTTTACCTTGAACATAGGAGCATTTGATCATTTGCATGAGGTCAAGCTGCCGATCCTCCTCTAAGTTCCTTGATGCCGAACAGGCGTTAGGAGAAGAGGCTCAAGATTTCCACTAGGTTCATTAATGGCACAGAAAGCACAGCTCTGGGTTACTTCTACCTCACTTGCTGTTCAGTCCCTTCCCATGGAAGATGGTTTTCACTAGTGTTAAAGCATAACCCTTTAATAATATTCCACTGCTTTGGTCCAGGGTTTAGTTGCTAACCCCTAGCAAAATGGGAAGGGAAAGTAAAAGACTTTTAAAAAGTCAAATAGACAAGCCCTGTTCCAGCTCCCCCATGGGCTGAGTGGAGACTCGGCCTTGGTGCCTGTGGTGTCCACTCCTGACAGGGCATCCTTGCCCACCGCTGCCCCTGCCAGGACTTCATTCAGGACCTGGTCCATGATCCCCACCAGCCCCCAGCCAGACCCATGAAAGGAAGGAGGAAAACACGTGTCTAATTGGAAGCCAGACCCGTACTGAGGGATCTTCAGGCCAGTCCAGTGAGTGAGGGAACCATGAAGACCAGAAGTCCTGGGATCATGGGGCCATCACAGAATGGGTACCCTTTGGTTGTGGTGGCTGCTGGTATTCCTAAGTCCCATTGATTTCTTCTTTTTTCTTTTTGGCTTTTGGGCCAAAAAGAAACCAGAAGAACTCAGGGCTCACTGTTAGATCTCTGTTAGATCAGCGATCTCTCCTGGTGGTACTTGGGGGAACATGCATGGTGCTACCAGAAACTGAATCCTGGTTGGCCATCTGCAAGGCAAAAACCTTACCACTTTACAGCGGTACTGTCTCTCCGGCTTCCTCCCTCCCTCCCTTCCTCCGTCCCTTCCCTCCCTCCCTCCTCCTTCTTCTTCCTTCCTTCCTTCCTTCCTTCCTTCCTTCCTTCCTTCCTTCCTTCCTTCCTCTCTCCCTCCTTCTCTCCCTTCTTTCCTCCCTCCCTCCCTCCCTTCTTTCCTCTCTCTCTTTCTTTTCTTTCTTTTTCTCTCTTTCTCTTTCTTTCCTTCTCCTCTCTCTTTCTCTTTCTTTCTCTTTCTCTCTCTCTTTCTTCCTTCCTTCCTTCCTTCCTTCCTTCCTTCCTTCCTTCCTTCCTTCCTTCCTCTCTCCCTCCTTCTCTCCCTTCTTTCCTCCCTCCCTTCTTTCCTCCCTCCCTCCCTCCCTCCCTCCCTTCTTTCCTCTCTCTCTTTCTTTTCTTTCTTTTTCTCTCTTTCTCTTTCTTTCCTTCTCCTCTCTCTTTCTCTTTCTTTCTCTTTCTCTCTCTCTTTCTTTCTTTCTTCCTTCCTTCCTTCCTTCCTTCCTTCCTTCCTCTCTCCCTCCTTCTCTCCCTTCTTTCCTCCCTCCCTTCTTTCCTCCCTCCCTCCCTCCCTTCTTTCCTCTCTCTCTTTCTTTTCTTTCTTTTTCTCTCTTTCTCTTTCTTTCCTTCTCCTCTCTCTTTCTCTTTCTTTCTCTTTCTCTCTCTCTTTCTTCCTTCCTTCCTTCCTTCCTTCCTTCCTTCCTTCCTTCCTCTCTCCCTCCTTCTCTCCCTTCTTTCCTCCCTCCCTTCTTTCCTCCCTCCCTCCCTCCCTCCCTCCCTTCTTTCCTCTCTCTCTTTCTTTTCTTTCTTTTTCTCTCTTTCTCTTTCTTTCCTTCTCCTCTCTCTTTCTCTTTCTTTCTCTTTCTCTCTCTCTTTCTTTCTTTCTTCCTTCCTTCCTTCCTTCCTTCCTTCCTTCCTCTCTCCCTCCTTCTCTCCCTTCTTTCCTCCCTCCCTTCTTTCCTCCCTCCCTCCCTCCCTCCCTTCTTTCCTCTCTCTCTTTCTTTTTTCTTTTTCTCTCTTTCTCTTTCTTTCCTTCTCCTCTCTCTTTCTCTTTCTTTCTCTTTCTCTCTCTCTCTTTCTTCCTTCCTTTCTTTCTTTCTTTCTTTCTTTCTTTCTTTCTTTCTTTCTTTCTTTCCCTGGAGTTGCTCAGTGCTCACTCCTGGTTCTGTTCTCAGGGATCACTCCTGGCAGTGCTTGGGGGACCACATATGGTGCCAAGGATTGACCCAGGGTCAGCACATGCAAGGCAAGTACTTTAATCTTCATGCTATCTTTCTGGCCTTGAAATTTCTTCTCAGCTTGATGAAAATTCCAGGAGAGCTTTGTGTGCTCAGGACAACCTGGCATCTCATGCCCCACAAGGCCCCTCTGACAGCTCCTGCTTGAAAGAGCTTTTCTCTGACGCTCGCAAAGAGCGCCTTAAGTAAACTAGTGAAATGACTAAACTAATTTGCTGGTCTGTAATTCCCTGGCACGGCTGGAGATTTCCTAATAAATGCTCTCTCCCTGCTGGCCTCCTGCCAGCCTCTCCCTTTCCTCTCCCAAGTGACAATCAGGGAAGGACAAAGCCCCTGGGGGCGGCGGGGTGGACATGGGGACGGTGGCTGGACCCACAGCCTGGGTGTTTGGACTTGAGAGCCAGCCCTGCCCTTTCCTGGGGGTGGAGGGCTGGGTTACTCTGACTCAGTGCTGGGATCAAACCCGTGACTCCTGCGGGAAGCGCCCTCCAGACCCTGGGCCCCACCCCTGGCCCAGCATCAGAGTTTGAGCAAAACGCTTTCCTCTCTGTACCTCGGTTCCTCCCTCTGGAAAACAAGGAGATGACCATGGGCCTTCCCGACTCACAGGGCTCTGGAGGGTGAGTGAGTGAAGTGGGCATTTCGGAAGGCTGCTAACCCCAGAGGAAGCCCCCACAAGGCCGTGCTCACGGGGCCCTGCCCTGGGGGCTTCATGCCTTGTGGCTTCATGGTTTTGCCCAGGGACTTGTATCTCTGAGAGCCTGTGGTGGGGGCCTGCCCTGCCATGACACTATCACCAAGACCCCTGGGTCACTGAGTGCATGTCAGGGGCTGGGTGGGGGAGGGGGCGGGGTGTGCAGTCTGTCTCATGTTGTCTGGACAGGGCAAGGCGGCAGCTGTCCAGTGCGGGGCATGGCCTGCAGTGGGGCCTCTGCCCTCCCAGTGGACAGTCTGGATGGGGGCACTCTCAAGCCACCATCTGCAACAGGTTGGGGCACCTGTGGGAGGGATTCACCAGAACCCCAGCCTGGCTGTGCATGGATTCCCCGCCCTCCCCGCCCCCCGCCATGTGTGGAGTTCTGCAAGTGCCATGGCCAGCTGCCTGCAAGACCAACAACAACAACAACAAAGGGCTACAAGGTGGGGCTGGAGTGCTAGCACAGCGAGGCGGGCATTTGCTTTGCATGCGGCCAACCCAGGTTTGATCCCTATGCACCCCAAACGGTCCCTCAAGCTTGTCAGGAGGGACCCCTGAGCACAGAACCAGGAGTAAGCACTGAGCACCGCCAGGCATGCCCCCTGCCCCGCTGAGCTGCAAGGTGTAGAGCCTTGCATGAGATTGGGGTGCTAGGCGGCTGGTGGGGGCAGAGAGGACTGGGCGTCACTGCTCAGCAGTGTGGGCACCCATTTTCTCCCATTTGAGACCGTGCTGTTCCTTCCCCGGGGCCATCCTTCCCCCTTCCAGAGGTGTCCGCGAGGCGTGGAGTAATGCAAGGTGCTGCTGGGGTGACCGAGGCCCCCCCACAGCAGTGAGCCCAGAGCTGACCCCCTGAGCCTGTGGAATAAATGCGCCTCCAGGAACAACTGCCCTGAGCACCTGCCTGCCCTTCCTCCTGGGCATCAGAGCCCGTGAGCTGCTGACCCAGGGGTGGGCCACACAGAGCAGGGCCTGGTGGGCCCCTCTGGGTGAGGCTCTTCCCTTTCCTCTCCGCTTTGGCGCCCCTTGTCCATCTCTGCCCCTGTAGGGACTCGTGATGTTGGGGGACTCTAGACTCCTTCCCCTTCCAGTGCCCTGGGCCACCTCCTCGGGGACCGTCATTCTCCGGGGAACGGTCTCCACGCCCTGTGCTGTCCCCCAAGATCCCTCACTACCTCCACCGCTCCCTTTCCACAGCGCCCCCCCTCTCCGCGGCCTCCTCCCATCTTAATTGGTTCAATCCGTCCGCCTGACACCCCACTATGCTTCCCTCTCCTCACCGAGCGCTCGCTTGTCAGTTGACAGATTCTCAACCGTCGGGAGCACATTTTTCAATTTGTGCTCTTCAGTGATTTCCTGGCCAGGTCTCTGCTTCTTCTTAAGCTACTTAATTTTCTAATTTCCAAATGATTTTCCTTGCCTGGCAGGATCCCTCCCCCACCCCCTCCCCGGGGCTTCCAGCTCCCAGCCCCAAGGCCTGCAGCTGAGCTGGAGCCTCATTTGTTCGGCTCCTGGGAAACAGCTGTGGGATTTGGGGTTCCTCTAAAAGCCAGCCTGGGGCTGGAGAGGTTGTCTGGAGGGTCGGGCACTTGCCTTTCATGCAGCCAATGTGAGTTTGATCCCGGCACCCCATGTGGTTTCCACCCTCCCAACCCCGCTCCAGGAGTGACCCTTGACTTGAGAGCCAGGGTCTGAAGTCCTGAGATTTTTAGGTGTGGCCCCCCAAAACAGAAATGACAAAAGTGGTCCCATGGGCCACCAGAGTGATAGTATAGTGGGTAAGCCGTGGCTCACCTAGGTCTGATCCCCGGCAGCCCACATGGTTTCCTGAGCATTGCCAGGAAGTGATCCCTGAGCACAGCGCCAGGACTAAGTCCTGAGCATGGCTGGGAGTGGCCCCCCAAACTGGAGCAAATTAAAGTGGGCCTAAAAAAAGGCCATGGGTGCCATCACTGTGTGTGGGGGTGAAGAGGGGGCAAGAGGGGATGATCCTGGAAGCAGCAACAGGGAGAGGAAGAGAAGGAAAGGGAGAAAGCTGAGAACAGCACCCCAGTTTGCTCTCTGGGTCCCCACTGGGGTATGTGCGGGAAGTACAGACACGGGCGAGTGAAATGCCCTTTCCCACAGAGCAGGGAGGAGTGAAGGGGCAAAGCGAGGGCTTTTATCCACTGACAGTGACCACCGCCCTCCCCCCACAACACACACACACTCCTCGTTGCTGGAGGTTTGTCTCTGGGAACACTGACTTCCCTGCACTTCCGCCTGCCAGTGTAGTGAGTCTCTGGACAGAGAGGAGGAGGTGGTCCCAGGTAAGAGAAACCAGGCCCCCCTTGACTTCAGGATGGTGCCGTTGGAGGAGGCCACGCCTCACAGGAGCCGAGGTTCCCCGGCCCCGTGGCTGGTGGGGACAGGCCGTGCTGATCAGAGGCTTCTCCTGCTCTCTGTCCCCTTTCCTTGACGTCAGCGATGCCCCGCAGCTCTCCGGCAAGTTTCTGTCCTCCCATCAAAGAAAGACCCAGCTAGGGGGCCATAGAGATAATAGTGCAGGTGGAGCACTTGCCTTGCTCCCCAGGAACCCATGTGCTGCTTGCGCCCACGTGGCCGAGCACATGTGGCACCTGAGCACATGTGTCGCCCGCATCTCTCCTCTTGAGATGTGTATTTTCATGCTTTCATGTCTAATGCTGGGATGTGTGTAGGGGCTCTCTCTGCCGTTGGAGAAGCCCGGGTTCTCTCTTGAGCACATTTCTCTCTCTCTCTCTCTCTCTCTCTCTCTCTCTCTCTCTCTCTCTCTCTTCTCTCTCTCCCACTTTCTCTTCCTCCTCCCCTTCAGATCTTCAAATAAAATCTGTTTCAGTTCAAAAAAGAAAGAAAGAAAGAACGAAAAGAAAAGAAAAAGGGCACAGGTTGCTTTTCCCCAACCAGAACTCTGGGATCAAAGTTCAGCCCGGGGTTGGGATCCCTGTGGGTGCTCCATGGGCCCGTATGTGAGATTTCTGAAGGGTGTCATGAGGCATGTGCAGCGTGGGCGCAGGTGCCTTGGCCTTGGCCAGGCCTCCTCCTGTCCCTCCCAACCGCTAATTGCATCTACTGTCTGGAGGCCACGTCTCGGCTGAGACGCAAACTTTTGGGGGTCCCCTTCATGCATGGGCAATTTCCTGCCCCTCTCAGAAAGGGGAGTTTTCTGTCCCTCATCATCCAGACAGTTACGGCACTTCTGGGACAAGGCTGGAGGCCAAGCCTGGAAACAAGAGGCCGGGCCTGTCGCTCTTTCTTGGCATTGTCCACCCTGGACCCCCGCTCACATCCTTGATGCCTGTTTGAAACAGAAGATTGGAAGAAGCAATCACCTGTGAGTCAACACCTGTGAGCACTTACTCTGTGAGGCCCGGCGGAGAGCACTCTACAGGCATTAGCACATTGATTTCTGCCTTCCTCGTACCCCTCAGCTGCTTGATGTTGTTGCAGTCACACCTGGTGCTTGCCAGGGCTCACACTTAGCAGTTTTGGCGCCATCACACCAGGTTGCCATGGGAGGCAGGGTTGGGGGACTCGGGACACGTGAGAGCACTAGGGGTTCAAGACTGCAAGACCACACACTTGCCAAGTGAACACTTTAGCCACTGAGCCACCTCCCTGTCCCTGCATTACCTCACTTAATTCCCATCCTTTTTTGTTCATTTGTTTTGTTTTGTTTTGTTTTGGGGCCACGCCTAGCAGTGCTCAGGGCTTACTCCTGGAAGAGCTCAGGGACCCTACAGGGTGGTAGGGATGAGCTTCCTGCAAGGCAAACACCCAACTGCCAAGCTTTCACCCCAGCCCATAAGTTCCTAACTTTGATGGAACTGGAGAAAGTTTAAGTAAGACTTGCCCAAGAGCACAGAGAGTGAGTTGGGGAGCTGGGGTTTAAACTTGGGTTGTCTGACTCCAGACCCTCCTTCTTAACTTGGTTGGTTGTAAAATAGGTAAGAGATGGTGATTTTTCCAAAAGTCATGTTCTTGGGTTTCAGGATATAAATTATGACATGAGCTAGCACAGCTCTCTCCTCTCTCTCATATATATATATAACCTCCACTACCTCCACTACCCGGCTGCTGACATGCTCCAGGATGCTTTCCAGAACCAGGGAAGTGGAACTCTGTGACCTTGGACTCCAGGCTCAACAGATCCGGGAACAGAGATCCTCTGCCTGCTCCCAACAACCCGGTAGACCTCCATTACCTCCACTACCTCCACTATCTGGCTGCCGACACGCTCCAGGACGCTTTCCGGACTGTGCGGCCGCTTTGAGGCTTTGTGGCTGCACAACACATCACAAAACACTTAATACAAGATTACACACAATATTTGATGGAGTTCAAATATGGTTTGAACCATGGGAACACCTGCAAGGATGATTAGAGGCCACCCTAAATGCCTCTATCCCCCTCTGGGAGCCTGGCAAGCTACTGAGAATGTTCCGCCCACATGACAAAGCCTGGCAAGTTATTCGTGGTGTATTCGATATGCCAAAACCAGTAAATACAATGGGTCTCATTCCCCTGACCCTGAAAGAGCCACCAATATGGCAGCGTTAAGAAGGATTAGGAAGGAAAGGCTGATCAAATCTCAGGGCCAAACTAGGCTGCCAAAACGAAGAAGGACAAAAATGACTGTCTATACTTTCAATGCACTTATGCTGGCATCGAATGCACCCATTGAGGATCTGATGGTGCAAGCGTGAAAGATCAAATATGACATATTGGTCTGACCGAGATGAGAAGGCATCAATCACATCACGCCATTTTTGACACTAGAGAACGGTTCCTCAGAACATGTGACAAAAGAGGCGTTGGTGATGTCGGTGTCCTTGTCAACATGAACTTGGCCATAAACATTGATTCATTCAAATGCCTAACAACCCAAATCAGACGATTACACTCGAATAGATGTGGCTCACTGCTGGCAATTTCTATCTTCGTCGTCTACACATCAACATCCAATTACAATGAAAAAGAAATTACATGGAGCTGGAGAAGTTCTATAAAGAAGACCACACCTTCTACAAGATCATTGTTGGTGATTTTATTTTATTTTTTTCCACATTACTCTCTCTCTCTATTTTGATCACATTCAATATTTTGACACCAGACCCACCATTATTATTTGAGATTTTACCCTAACACTCAGATCTGCTGAAAAAGCAACAGTAGACAATTTGTGTTCTATTGCTGGTTATGAATAACATATGATGTCGTGTGGCTACAGTAGGGCCATGTGATTTTGAAATTCCAAAATTTTAACACTTAAATCTGGAGGGATTTCTGCCAAAAGCCACTGGGTTTTGAGATTTGCTCCTGCGTCTCTGGGATCATGGCCATTGAGCAGCTTGATGAGGAGCCAGAGAGGCCATTCGTGGGCAATGACTTGGGGTCTCGTTGGGGTGGGGAGGACAGGCCAGGCTCCACCCCCAACCTGTGAGGCCCAACAAGTTTCATCACTGTGGGCCCAGACCTGACTGTCCAATAGCCTCTGGAGGATGACGGCCACCAAGCCGCCAAGGGGGAGCAGGCGGATGGACAACACCCTTTTCCCCCTGGGGTGGCCCAGCGACAGTAACCTACTGCGGGGTCTGGACGCATTTCTGCCAAAAGCCGCTGGGTTTCGAGATTTGTTTCTGAGTCTCTGGGATCATGGTCATTAAGCAGTTCGATCAGGAACCAGAGAGGCCATGCCTCCGATTATATAGCTGAGCCGGAGGTGGTTTGTGGGTGTGTCTCCCACATACCTAACTTTTGGCCATTTACTTTCTTGGTAAACTTTTCCCCAAGTTTTGGGGGTCTGGCCAATGGCACAGCAGCAATTTTGGGGTATCTGGAAGTCTGAAGATGCCATCAGGCTGCTAATGCACTCGCTTCACAGGTACAGATTGACCTGCTGGCGGCACCATACCCCCCCATTGTTGGTGATTTTAATACCAAGATAGGACGGAGAAGATCAGCCAAAGAACTCCACATTGGGACCCATGGCCTAGAATGGAACGAACAGGGTGAGAGACGGTCTGAGTTCATCATGTTGACCAAGACCATCCATGGTAACTCACAGTTCCAGAAGGCCGAATCTAAACATTGGACATGGGAGTCTCCTGGTGGATGGTTTCACAATGAAATTGATCACATCATATTCAATTGATGGTCTTGCCTGACCAATGTCGCTGTTGTCCCAAAATTCCAAACGGGATCGGACCACTGTCTCCTTCAGCAAAATTCTACTTCACAGAGTGGGGAGAAAGGGCTGCAAAGTTTAAGAAGAGAACTCCTAGAACCACTGCCAACTGGGAACTATTTGACACTATTGTGACAACATGGAAGATGCCGTCACTGACAACATTGAGGAGGAATATGATTGACTGGTTCAACACCTCCATGATTGTGCAAAGAATGCCGAGAGAGAGAGATAGCCATAAAAAGATGCCTGTCTTCAAAAACTCCTGAGCTCATTCGCCAACGTGGCTTGGTGCAAGCCTCAGGCAACTGCATGTGAATGTCCAAACCCGCAAAGCAGTGCAGAGAAGCAATAAAGGAATACCTCAAAGAGAGAAGAGCAGCAGTGCTGGCCGATACAGCAGAATCCGGGAAAAGCATTCACAACACCCGCCTGTCCTTCACCAACTACAAGACCAAGATGACAGCCCTCCAACATCCTGATGGATCTATCACATCTTCCAGAATGGCAATGGAGAAGATTATCCATGACTTCTACTAGGATCTCTTCAATAGCCATGTCCACCTGCCCACATACCAAATTCCACGGGATGGATATGTCATTCCCAATGTTCTCCCTTCCGAAATTCGACACACCATTTCATTGGTAAAGAAGTGAATAGCACCTGGACCAGACAAGGTCAGACCCGAACACCTGAAGAACCTGCTGTCAATACTCATCAATACACTGGCTTGGCTCTTCACATGCTACCTGTCTGAATGCAAGGTTCTGTCCCAATGGAAAACCAGCAGGACTGTACTACTGTACAAGAAGGGAGACATCCACGACATTGACAACTATTGCCCGATCTGCTTGTTGTCTGTCGTCTACAAGCTGTTCACTTGAGTCATCCTGAATAGGATTGGCAGAACACTAGATGAAGGACAACCATGCGAGCAAGCCGGTTTCCAAAAAGGATTCAGCACAATCGACCATATTCACACGATAACCAAACTCATTGAGGTTTCTTGGGAGTTCAAGATGCTGCTCTGTCTAACGTTCATTGATTTAAAGAAGGCCTTTGATTCTGTTGAGACTGAAGCGGTCATCGAAGCCCTAGCCAAACAGGGCGTTCAAACTCAATACATCAGGATCCTCCATGAGCTGTATTGAGGATTTACTACCAGGATCTCACCATTCTACAGGGAGGTGATCATTGACGTCAAGAGAGGGGTTCGGCAGGGTAATACCATTTCACCGAAACTCTTCAGTGCCACCCTCGAGAACGTCATGTGACAACTGGAATGGGAAGAAATAGGAGTGAAGATAGACAGTCAGCACTACACCACCTCCACTTCACTGATGACATCTAATAACACCAAACATCAGCCAAGCGGCACAAATGCTGGCTGAATTCGACCATGAGTGTGGAAAGGTCAGACTACAGCTAAGTCTCATGAAGACAATGTTTATGAGAAATGGTCTCGTTCCTGACGTTCTATTCACTCTCAATGGAATGAACATTTCCGAATGCAACAGTTATGTGTACCTAGGTCGGAAGTCAACATGACGAATGACCTGGCACCTGAGTTGTGCAGGAGGAAGAGAGTGACTTGGAACTCCTTCAAGAGCATTGAGAAAATAGCTAAGAGGATAAAGAACCTCTGGCTCTGGGCACATCTCTTCGATTCCACTGTTCTTCCTGCATTAACATACACCTCAGAGACCTGGGCCCTATGAAAACAGGTTGAGAACACTATTTGGGTCTCCCAAAGAGGAATCGAAAGAGCTATGCTTGGAGTATCATGCTTCACTCAAATGAGAGAAAGAATCTGGAGTTTCAACCTCTGTCGATGATCAAGAATCAGGGACGCTGTCTCGTTTGCGAAGGCGTCGAAAATCAGATGAGCTGGACACATAATGAGATTTGGAGACAACCGCTGGACTAGAGCCATTACCAACTGGATTCCACAGGATGTCAAAAGATCGTGTAGCCGCCCACCTATGAGATGGTCAGACTTCTTTGTCAAGACCCTGAACATTCGGTTTGAGGCTGTTCGTGTTCCTAGAATGAGTGGACGCCATTGGGCTACACCATCACACAACAGGGACAAATGGAGACGTTACTGGCACCCGCTCGAGCAAATCGATGAGTAATGGGATGTCAAGTGATCAAGTGATATATATATATATATATATATATATATATATATGTATATGTTGACATTGGCAACTATCGCCCGATCTGCCTATTGTCTGTCATCTACAAGCTGTTCACTCGAGTCATCCTGAATAGGTTTGGCAGAACACTAGATGAAGGACAACCATGCGAGCAAGCAAGGTTCCGCAAAGGATTCAGCACCATCGACCATATCCACACGGTAACCAAGCTCATTGAGGTTTCTCGGGAGTTCAAGATGCCGCTCTGCTTAACGTTCATTGATTTAAAGAAGGCCTTTGATTCTGTTGAGACGGAAGCAGTCATTGAAGCCCTAGCCAATCAGGGCATTCAAGCCCAATACATCAGGATCCTCCGTGAGCTGTATTGCGGATTCACTACCAGGATCTCCCCATTCTACAAAGAAGTGATCGTTGATGTCAAGAGAGGGGTGCGGCAGGGTGATACCATTTCACCGAAACTCTTCAGTGCCACCCTCGAGAACATCATGCGACGACTGGAATGGGAAGGAATGGGAGTGAAGATAGATGGTCGGCAACTACACCACCTCTGCTTTGCTGATGACATTGTTTTAATAACACCAAACATCAGCCAAGCGGCACAAATGCTGGCCGACTTTGACCGTGAGTGTGGAAAGGTAGGACTACAGCTGAATCTTACGAAGACAATGTTTATGAGAAACAGCCTTGTTCCTGACGCCCCATTCGCTCTCAATGGAACGACCATCTCCGAATGCAACAGCTATGTGTACCTAGGTCGAGAGGTCAACATGACAAATGACCTGGCACCCGAGCTGTGCAGGAGGAAGAGAGCGGCTTGGAACGCCTTCAAGAACGTCGAAGAAATAGCTAAGAGGACGAAGAACCTCCGGCTCCGGGCACATCTCTTTGATTCCATTGTTCTTCCTGCATTAACATATGCCTCAGAGACCTGGGCCCTACGCAAACAAGATGAGAACGCCATTCAGGTCTCCCAAAGAAGAATAGAAAGAGCTATGCTTGGAATATCACGTTTCACTCAAATGAGAGAACGAATCCGGAGTTCTGACATCCGTTGACGATCAAGGATCAGGGACGCTGTCTCATATGCCAAGGTGTCGAAAATCAGATGGGCTGGTCACATAATGAGATTTAAAGACGACCGTTGGACTAGAGCTGTTACTGATTGGATTCCACGGGATGTCAAAAGACCGCGTGGCCGCCCACCTACCAGATGGTCAGACTTCTTTGTCAAGATCATGAACGATCGGTTTGAGGCCCTCCATGTTCCCGGAGCGAAGAGATGCCATTGGGCTACACTAGCACGCGACAGGGACAAATGGAGACGTTACTGGCGCCCGCTCGAGCAAATCGACGACTAACGGGAAGTTAAGTGATTAAATATCACTTAAGTGATTAAGTGATATTTACACAAGTTAAGGGTAAAAATACAAGTTTTTCTTAATCACAGCAGCCTACAGCTAAACAATCTTTGAAGCTTCCAAATTAGAAATGAACATTGAACCACAGGGCCCTATGTCTTATGTAGCAACTCTGATTGATCACTCATAAAGAGGCTTGCAGAAATTTAAAACAAACCTTTGTCAGACATACACTGTGTGGCAAGCCCTTGGCCAGACTTGAGGAGAAATCGTAAATCAAGGCCAAGAAGACAGCCTCTGATGGGAGCCCTGGAGAGCCCCACAGCCATGGCCAAGAGTGCAAGCCTGGGCACCTCCCTGAAGGAGGCAAATGTGGTGAGCACCACAGTAGCAACATGGGATGGCCACAGCCAGGCTTGCACCCAACTCCCCTTCACCCCCACCAGGAAACTCCAACAACAACAAAGGTGGGGGGAACAAAAGAGAAAAAGGCAAAGTTGACCCCCACCCTCTTCCTACAAGGGAGAAGAGACTGGCAGCCTGGAACCCTGTCCAGAGTGGGAGAGTCGGGCACAGCCCGGGGTGCTGGGAGAAGGGACTCGAGAGGCTGGGATCTAATCCACCCAGCTAACCTCAGAGCCTCATTCTAAGACAAGGGCTAATGACACAGGAACTTTAACAAGAGTTTTCAGTGCTGTAAACCAGGAATCACTGTCACAGTCCTCTCGTTGTTCATTGATTTGCTCGAGCGGGCCCAGTAATATTGTGAGATTTGTTACTGTGTTCGGCATATCAAATACATCACGGGTAGCTTGCCAGGCTTTCCCGTGTGGGCGAGATACTCTCAGTAGCTTGCCGGCCTCTCCAAGAGGGGCGGAGTAATCGAACTTGGGTTGGCCATGTGGGCAGCATGCAAGGCAAACACCCTACCCGCTGTGCTATCGCTCCAGCCCAGGAATCACAGACGCAAAACAGAAGAGCAGCAGGCAGATGAGGAGGATAAGGAGGCCCTGCCCTCCATGTCCTTCCCTCCCCTTCCCTCCTCTTCCCTCCCTCTCTTCCCCTCCCTCTCCCCCTTTCTCTCCTCTCCCCCTTCCCCTCCCTCCTTCCACTCCCCTTCTCTTCTCTTCCTTTCCACTCCTGTGGTTTTGCTGTGATAGCTAGGAGTCACACGCTCGGTGCTATTGTTTGTATGCTTTCTGCAGCACTCACCAAAAATCACACTCTTCGCTATAGCATGAGAATCACAAATGTGGGGGTGAGGGAGGGGTGCTGGAGAGATAGTACAGTGGAGGGTACTTGCCTTGTATGTGGCTGACCTAAGTTCAATCCCCAGCACCCCTGAGCACTGCCAGGAGTGATCCCAGAGCACAGAGCCAGGAATAAGTCCCAGAGCACAGAGCCAGGAATAAGTCCCGAGCACAGAGCACAGCAAGTGTCCACCACCCCCCTCCCCCCAAAAAAGAATAACAAATGGCAGTGCCACTGGGGTCATGTGTAGCGTGTGGGCCAGCATAAGGATCAAACTTGGGAGCTCATAGCTGCAAAGCAGAAACCATATCACTGAACTCACCCTGGGTTCCAGAGCAATATTTCCTCACGCTCAGTATTAAAAAATGCAGGAATATTCTTGATTCCCACAAAAATGCACTCTCATCTATTTTTTCCCTGAAGCGCGTTGTCTTCTAAAATTATCTTTCTATTCTCTCTTCACTTTTAATAAAGATCAAATACAGAGAAATATTGCTCTACCAGGAAAGAAAAAACAGTGCCGCATGAAGATGAATGCTATCATGTGGAAAATTAAGTCGGGCGGCTGGTGACTTAGCTGCCCCAGAAGCTGACTCTGAGAGAAGAATCTGGGTGCAAGTCGTTTATTTGGGAGATGAACGCGCCCGGGGAAGGCTGGCGGGAACTAGGAAGCAGGAGGGGGTTCCCTTTCCTTTCCTGCTGTCAGTCCAGAAGAATGAGGTCTTCTGTGGGCAGTGAAGACTCTGGAAACCGATGGAAAGGGTGCTCCTTTGATAAGCTTGAAGTTGGGATGTTTATTTCATTTGATTTGGGGGTCACACCCACTGGACACAGGGTTTTCTCCTGACTCTGGCTTGGGGACCATATGGAATGCTGGGAGTCAGCTGACTGCATTGCTAAGGCCCCGCCTGAGTACAGCAACACAGGAAGGATCCTGGGCTGTTTACAAGTCTGTTTCCATCAGTGTTTCCTTGGGGGCTGTTGGAAGTAGTTGCTTTTTGAAATGTTTTTGATTTGGGGGCCATACCTAGCAATGCTCAAGGAATACTCCTGGCTTTGCACTCAGGAATTACTCCTGGAGGTGCTTGGGGGCTCATATGGGATGTCGGGATCAATCCGGGTCTGCCACAGCCACAGCCACAACCACAGGCAAGGCAAATACCCTGCCCCCTCTACCCGCTGCACTACACTGTGGCCCCTGCGGCCGCTACATTTTAATTCTCTGGGCTCTGTAGTTGATCTGGTTTAGTAGACCAAGAAAACCCTCAGGCAAAGGAACAAAAGTTCCAGGGGTTGCAAATCAGGCCATTGGATCCCCAAAGGTCAAAGCCCCAAGGCACAATAGGAGCTGCCTCAGGCTTGGCCTGCGGAACAGAGCAGGATTGCTGCTGGCCTCTGAGGAGGGCCACACCTGTGGGTTTGTCAGGAGAAGCTGGACACTTTTTGGAGGGGAGAGGGGAAAAACGGAGGGTGTGCAATCTCTCTAAATGTCCGATTAAGTCTAATATTTCAAAAATACATTGTGGGAGCCAGCCAAAGAACGTGGCTGGACCAGCTTTGCAGGCAGCCAGATTATGAAATCCGGTCGATCCTCAAGGCTGGTCTTGGCTCCACACCATTCTTGCTCAAGACAAGCTCCAAAGATGAATTCTGATATAGTCAGTAGTTAGGGGATAGGGTGAATTGATGAAACAATGAGCCCTCTGGTACTGTTGTGGGAACCAGAGCAAAGAGTGTTTCCTTCTCACTTGACAAGTGAATGGGCCACGGCTGCTCTAAGGTTGTTTAGGGATCCTTCCCTTTTACTTGCTGTTTAGAGTGTTGCCTTCATCCCTGTGATTCATGCTGCTCTTCAGCTCCTTGTCCACATTTAAGCCAGGAGGAAAGGAACAAGAGGCACTTATTCTGGGAACTTCCACAGTTCACTTCCTCTCACATCCCATTGGTGCGAACTCACACTAGCAGCTAGGGATGCTGGGACATGTAGTGTCTTTCTCTTTTCTGCCCCTCGTCCCCCACTCAAGGAACTTCCGCTCTGCATCGGCTTGGAATAATGTGAGGAATGTGAGGAATAATGTCTCCTGTCATTAGGGAACAGTAAGAAGGCAGGGTTTGGAAAAGAAGATGGGAGTCAACCTCAAGCTGAAGCCAGGACCTACCTCCAAAAATTAAAATTTTTTTCTCATGAGAATAGTTTGGTTTTTCTCACTGATTCTCTTTGTACTGCATAGATCAATCATGACCTTACTTTCAGAGACCTTAACAGAAGGTGATTTCAAACCTGGAAAGCCAATTACAGTGGGAAAGAAGTAAGCAAAATGGCCTGCTGCATACAAGGTACTGACATGTATGTCATCACACGGATGGGACATTCTCCCATTGCATTGTCCCCCATGGACCAGAAGAGAAATGGAGAACTGGACAAGCGGGTGGACATTCAGACTCCCTAACGAGAGGGAGGGCACGCACACTGACTGGTTCTCTTCCTTTGGGAAGTGAAAGGCCTTGGCCAAGCCCGAGAGCAAGCCCATAGATGGCAAAGCTCACATTCTTTTCACCACAATCTGATTTCCTCAGACCAGCTGCTTCCCCAGAGACAGCGACACCAAATCTACTGGGTTGTTGAGAGGATAAACAAACCGTGATGAATGAATCTCCTTTACTAATATGAATGCCTTATTGTTGTTATTCTTCATGCCCTGACAGAGTATTTACAGCCTCCTCTGTTGCTCTCCTTCAAGCTGGTAAATTAGGAAAAGTCAGAAGTCCCAGCTCTTGCTGAAAGTCACAAGTGGGATTTGAGTTAATGAAGGGTTGAAGACACAGCCAGGAGCACCAGCCGCACTACCCACCTGGACAAGGTCATTAACTCTCTGGTAATTAATTGGCTTGTCTGTGGCACGCTGTTACCCCAGAAATACCCCTATGGGTGTACCCCACATTAAACGAGCCTGTTCTAAAGAATCCTAGACATGCTGAAAAGATAAATGGGAGATAATTATTTAATTAACCACAAGAGATTTTGCTTGGCAAAATGGGATTTCTGTAGAGCAAGTTTCAAAAGAGCATGAAACTCTGACTCCGGAAGAAGGGGAGGATGCAGAGGCATTTCCGTTGGCCCTCCTGGTTCATCTGGGAATATTCTAGAGTAGGATAGGTTTCAAGAACTCTATAATGACATGCCACTGAGAATCTGTGAAATCAGAATTGGGTTGGGAGTGGTTTGTGGTGGAGACTTTTGGGCTACCTGCCAGGCCTTACATCTCCTCTGAGAATCTTGTCACTCACAAACCTACTGGAAGGAAGAGGGGGTGTATGCAGCTGTTCCTGTGCCAGGGGAAGCCTCCCCTCAACCCCTCATCACCAACTGAATCAGGGGATATCCTGACCCAGAAACCAAAGTTCTGGTTCAATCCGTATGCCAACCAAGAAACACTGTGATAGGGGCTCAGCGCTGGGATTGAGCTCAGGGAGAACCGGGTTGGGGCATAGATGTTGATGCTCCGTGCACTTGCTGAGAAGGACAGAGAGGGCAGGGATGTTGCTCATAGTAGAGCACATTTCTTGCATGGATGGGGCCCCAGATTTGATCCTAGTATCAGATGCCAGAGTGATAGCACAGTGGGGAAGATGCATGCCTTGCATACTGATGACCCAAGGTTTGATCCATGGCACTCTATATGCCCCCCCAGGTCCCTCTAGGAGTGATCCCCAAGCACAGTAAGCTCTGAGTAAGTAAGCGCTGGGCACTGCTGGCTGTGACTTGAAAAGGAAAGAAGAGAGCGTGCATTTCTGTTTGTAAAGGGGAAAGGGCAGATGGCACCGTGGAGGCCCAGTTCTCTTGATTGCTTCTTGCTGGGGGTCCCTGCTATTGTGTGTTGTATCTACGCCACCCACAGTAGGAATTCCACTCTGTCTTGGCTCATCCCTCTGGGTCAGGACAGACCTATATTTCCAACATCAGCTGCTTTCTGCAGGCTCAGTGGTCACTCTGTCCAGGAAGCCTAGTCCTGACCATTGAATGGGGGAAATTGAATGGACTGATGTGGTTCTGGGGCCACGTTACTGCCAAGGGAAGGGCCCTGCCTGGTTAAGAAGATTTCTAGATTGAATCAGTACCATACAGCTCCAAGGAGCAACTCTGGCTGAGATCGTGGTCTGCATTCTCCTACCATGTGTGCTGTCTCTGCTTGGTTTCCCGGAGGAGGAATAAGATCTCAGTACAGAAAGTAAAAAGAAAAAAACATCCAACCCCATCCAAAAATGGGGAGAAGATATGAACAGAAACTTCCTGAAAGATTAAATACAAGGTGGAGGATGGGTGTTTGGAATACTGTATAACTGAAATCCAATCATGAACAGCATTGTAAGCATCTATCTCACAGTGATTCCAATAAAAAAACTGAAAGCAAAAAACAAATAAATAAAAATTTGAAATAATATTTTAAAAAGATGAAATACAAATGGCCAAAAGACATGTGAAAAAAATGCTCTATGTCACATCAGGGAGATGCATCTCAAAGCAACAAGGAGATATCATCTCACACCACAGAGACTGGCTCATATCAAAAAGAATAAGAACAACCAGTGCTGGTGCAGTTGCAGGGAGAAAAGGACTCTCATTCACTGTTGGTGGGAATGTCAACTGGTCCAGCCCTTTGGGAAAACAATATGAATATTATTCAAAAAGCCAGAAATTGAGCTTCCACATGACTTAGCAATATTGCTCCTGGGACTATACCCTAGGGGCCCTAAAACATAATGCAGAAAAACCATCTGCCTTTCTATGTTTATTGCAGCTTTATCACAATAACTAGAATTTGGAAACAACCTAAGGACAGATGAGTGGGTAAAAGAACTATGGTATAATCTACACGATGGATTACTAACCAGCCATAAAGAAGAATGAAGTCATAAAATTTGTTTATACGTGAATGGACATGAAAAATATCTTGCTAAGCGAAATGAGTCAGAAGGAAAGAGACAGACAGAATAACCACACTCATTTGTGGGATATAAAAAAAAACCATAATATGAGAAAAATACCCAAAGACAGTAGACACAAGTGCCGGGAGGACCAGTCTATGGTAGAAAGCTTGCCACAATGAGGGAGAGGCAGTTAGGGCAGGGAAGGGACCACTATGACAATGATAATTAGAAATGACCACATTGGATAAGAACTAAGTGCTGGAAAGAGGTAAAGTCATATACATGATAATCTACCAGTAACAGTATTGCAAACCACAGTGCAAACAAAGGAGAGAGAGGGACTGAGAAGGACAGAGACAGAGAGAGACAGAGACAGAGAGAGACAGAGAGAGACACAGACAGAGAGACAGAGAGAGACAGAGAGAAAGAGAGAGACAGAGAGAAAGAGAGAGAGATAAGAAAAGTGCCATGGAGACAGACGGGGGTGGGGGGACAGGAAGGAAACTGGGCACACTGATGAAGGGGGATAGGTGATGGAACATTGTATGACTAAAACTCAATCATGAACAAATTTGGAACTGTGTTTCATGATAACTCAGTTATAAAATTAATTAATTAAATTAAAAAGTAAAAGCAAAAGAGATAAAGAAAGTTAGGGGGTAAAGATGTGGGGTGAAGCCATCCTTAAGTCCTCGCAGCATACCCATCCCCCTTCTCAGGTGTATCTCTATTCCTTACAACCAGATGTGGGGCACAGCTCCTAATACAAAGTCTGGGTCTCTGTCATCCCTCCTGGCAAGTCTTGGGGACAGCCTATCTAGACTGACCACACGCCTTCCCCAAATCCTTTATGCTGTGGGGTGCAGCAGTTGTTTATACACCCATAGGTTGATCCGGCACCGGCCTAATCTCGTTTCATGTTATGCAGGTTTCTTCTAAAAGGGTTGCCAAACTCTTGATCTCTCCACCTGCTCTCCTTTCTTGGTAATCCCGTTGCCATCTCGCCTAGTGAACAGTCTTTTTCTTTTCTTTTCTTTTTTTTTTTTTTGTTTTTTGCTTTTGGGTCACACCTGGCGATGCACAGGGGTTACTCCTGGCTCTGTACTCAGGAGTTACTCCTGGCGGTGCTCAGGGGACCATATGGGATGCTGGGAATCGAACCTGGGTCGACCGCGTGCAAGGCAAACACCCTACCCGCTGTGCTATCTCTCCAGCCCCACGAACAGTCTTTATTGTAGTGTGTGCTTTGCCACTGTGCTTCCATAAGTCACAGTGCTGCAGGGTTCCAGACCCACTGTGGGAGCTACTGCAGATAGTCCCCGTTGCACAGACAGGGAAACTGGGAGGCGAGTCTCCCATCAAACCTGCCCGCCCCGCTGTCTGCTGCTCGGTGCTCTGCTATTCCTCCAGCTTCCTTTGGGTCAGAGGAAAATTTCCTCCCCTCATTTTCAGGGGCTGCTGGGGAAAAGGACCAGGTGTCCTGCTGGCTGCATGGTCTCTAGAACTTGGCTTTCTCTCTTTGCTCCTTCCCAGCCAGCACAGCTGCCAACCTGGAACAAAGCCCTTTCCAAGAAAGCCCAGGAGGGAAGCCAAATGTTGACTCACCTGCCAGACATGGGGAGGCAGCAGCCAAGTTGCCTCTGGTTCTGCGCAGGCGATTTGGCAGACGGGCCATGTGGGGCTCGGTGGTGCGGCTCCTCGAGGCCCTTGCAGGGGGCAGGACTTGCTTTCCTGAGCGCGTCGGGGTCCAGAGGCTAAAGAGATCCAGATGAGCGTGTCCTACATCCCCTCCCTCTCCTACCCCATCTTTCCACCCTAGAACCTTGGGAAAGAGGCTGCGTCTCCTCTACCCCCATCCCCTCCCCGGCAGAATTCTAAGAAGGCCCCCAAGATTCTCAACTCCCGCAGACCGAAGCCACGTGCTGAAAGGCAGTAGGTGTGATCACGATGCTGCGAGTGTTACGATCACCACTGTATACGGGCCGCAATGGCGAGGAAACAGTTTAAGACCCAGTTTTGATTCCAAGCAGGAAACACTGAGAAAAGGTCTTGATTGAATCAGATTCCCTGGAGGTAGAGCCACAAAAGTGGTTTCCGGCAAACTTGTCAATGAATATGGCAATTCATCAGGAACATCCCCCAAAGATGCTGAGGGTTCCTTCACCTTCCACACTCCAGGGGGAGGAGATGCCAGGCTCCAGGCGCTCCCAACTCGTCATCAGAAACGCACAATGGAAGAAAGGGCAGCTAGTGCTCTTTCCCCTTTTGGTTCCCAGTTGACCTCTTCGTGATTTCCCCTCGCTCTATCGGAGTACAGGCTTGGAAGCTGCTTGATGGCGGCATCAGGGGAACTGCAAAGGGTCAAGCATTGTCCCTGCTGCCAGAGGGACAGTCACTGCTCATGGAGGGAAGAGTGGCCCCTTACATTTACCCTCCCTCAGTCCCAGCCCAGCTACTCTCATAAAAAGTCTTCGCTTGGGAAAAAAAGAAGCAAAGATAACCTACTTCCATTCTCTCCAGTTCGGAATTCCCAATCCCAGGTCTGTGCCTGTGATGGTGGGTCTGACTCTCTCCCCCAGCTCCACTGGATACACGTAACATATGAGCCCTAAGGGGCCGGGGCGATGATGGCTGCAGAGGTGGCTGTGCAGCCTGGCAGTGTGCAAGGCTCAACTGCATGGCTTCTGGGTCACATTGGCTGTTGCCCCGTGGGCCCCAGCACTGCTGGAAAGTATCCCACTCCCCACCTCTGCGCTTCTTTGCAAACAAGATTTTTGTGCATTTTTTGGTTTTGTTTTGTGGTGCCAGGGATCAAACCTAGGTGTTACACATATACAGCAGGTGCTTTCCTGAGCCATATGCCCAGCCCCACCCCACCCTCACTTCCCCCAAAAGAAAGAGTGCTTATGTATTTTTTTAAATATAATTTTAATGTACTTTTGGGGGAAAGTGGAGGGCACCTCTGGATGTGCTCAGGGCTTACTCCTGGCAGGCCTCAGGGGACCCTATAGGATGCTGGGGATTGAACCCAGGTGGGCCACTTGCAAGGCAAACACCCTCCCGGCTATACTAGCACTCCGGCCCCAAGAAAGGGAATTGACCACAGGTACCTGGTCTAAATGCAGGAGCCCCTTGAAAGCAAAGCTTCTCTGGCAGCAAAAGAGCAAACACGGGGTACAAAATGGGTAGATTTTACCCACTGCGTCAAGGCTTAACGGTGGACTGGGTCCAGCGGCAACTTCTAGAAGCTGAGAGAGCTCCACTGACAGCTAGCACCCGGGACATGACTTCGAAGAACAGAACTCTCCCGATTCCCACAACTGGCAGAGCCAGCAGGAAGATGGAGAGCCTCAGATAAGAAACCAGGGCCAGGGTTGGAGAGAAAGTGCAGCTGGTTGGGCACTTGCCTTGCATGATGCTGAGTCAGGTACAAGCTCCAGCATCCCCTATGGTTCCTGTAGTCTCGCTGGGAGCGATTCCTGAGCACAGAGCCAGGAATATGTCCTGAGCACTGCCAGGTGTGGCTTAACAGACAAAAAAAGGAGAGAGAAAGAAGTGAGAAGTGAGGACCTGAGCGTCCAGGGTCTCTTGGCTCCCTGCGCATGTGGCCTCAAAAAGCTTTCTGTGCCCGGCCCCTCTGAACCCCAGCCACAGGCCTGCAGAGACAGCGGGAGCTGCTCCCAGCTGCTCAGGCCTGCGTGCTGTACTCACCGGCAGAAAACAAACACAGCTTCCCAGCTAGGGGCTGCAAATGCCGCCAGGTCTCTCCTAGCTTTCCTAGCTGGGTGATGACAACTCCCTTTTCATGGCGCAGACTCAAAGTTGAAAGTCAGCCTTGACTTCTCTGCAGCACCCACAGGGACGCGCCAGCAGCAAACACTTGCCGCACTCTCTTCACGATGGATCTAGACTCACACATAAGCCTCCCAGTCCTCGTGCCCTGACCCGTCTCAGAGCTTTCCTGGGCCCGGGGCTGCAGTTCTTGTACTTCCAGACAGAAAGGCCAACGTGCCAGGGGCTGGAGAGATAGTACAGAAGGCGGGTTTCTTGCCTTGCACACAGCGGACCTGGGTTTGAGCCCCAACACCACATAGCCCAGCCTCCCCCCGCTCCCCGCCATTCCTGCCATGAGTGATTCTTGAGCACAGAGCCCTGAACACTGCCAGGTGTGGCCCCCTACCCCCTTTCTCACCCCCGACTCAAAGGATGACACTTAACTCTTGGCATGGTGGAGAAATTCAGACGCAGACACAAAGCTTGGAAGAGCTGTAGGAGCGAAGTGCCCAGGCAAGGCCTAGCAGGGAGTGGGGACTCCTTGGACTCTGGGTGCCCTGGTCCTCGGGGAGTAGAGCTGTCACCCCGAAAGTGACCCAAGCCTGCTTCAGAACCAACTACGCTCCAAAGCTGGGCTGCGGACACTTCCTGGGCCTCCAGATTTCATGGTTTGTTCTGTCTTAATTCCCGAGTGAAATTATGGGCTGGAGCAGTAGCACAGCGGGTAGGGTGCTTGTTTTGCACGTGGCTGACCCAGGTTCGATTCCTCCGTCCCTCTCGGAGAGCCCAGCAAGCTACCGAGAGTATCCTGCCTGCACAGCAGAGCCTGGCAAGCTCCCCATGGGTGTTCGATATGCCAAAAACAGTAATAACAAGTTTCACGATGCAGGCGTTACTGGTGCCCGCTCGAGCAAATCGATAAACAATGGGAGGACAGTGCTACAGTGCTAATTCCCGCTGATGGATTCCTCGGAGGCCAAGAAGGACCTGCAGGAAGTGGCAGCAGCAGAGAGAGGGCATGAGTGGGAGGGGCTGAGAGAGTCTGCATGTCTGAGGCAGGAAGGCACTGGGCCTCTGAGGAGCACAGGGTTCTTGTTAGGGCCACCCTTATTGTCCGGTTCCTGGGGCCTGGGTCCCCTGGCCCTGGTCCCTTGCTGGTTGGTGCTAAGAGCACTGATCCTGAATCCCCACTGAAGCCCCCCTGCAGCCCTGGCAAGACCCAGAAAGGGGTACTCAGCCCTGCCCTTTACTCTGTCCCGGAAAGGTTCAGAAAGCTGTGGAAGCAGCTAACTTGGGTCCCTTAAAATCCTATTCTCTGGGTTCAGAGTCCGCAAGCTTGCTCCTTCGGGGCTGTCTGCACACGGCCCGTCGCCTTAGGGAACAGCCCACAGCCTCCCCTTGCTGCTGTCATGGACATTCACCTTCCTTATTGGAGGGACCGGTGACGGTGATGCCAGCACAGAGTAGGGAGGAAGCACCGAGGGTGGCCACACAAAGGCTGATGCAGGCTGTTCCGCTGGGATTAGTGTCCACTCTGGCATCCAGCTGCCCCACCTCACGGCACTGGAAGAACTGGGACTGCCAGGTCGCTCTGTGCCTCTTAAGACACAGGCTGGTTGCACTGAGCTAAATCCAGCGGAGGACACACGGGAGGGGAGGGGGGGAGGTATTTTCCTTACTGTTGCTATTTCACCTGGTTCTGGTGCTGTCATTTTTACAGGCCCAGTCTGGTGACATGGACCTCAGAGTACCACAAGCCTGGTCACTGGGAGTGACAGCGGTGTGAAATTGTGATCTGGAACGGCAGGTGTGGAGACACCACACGCCAACCGAGGTGCCAGGGAGTCAGGGCTGGTAAGAGCCTGCTTGACCTGACAGGGGGTGCCTGGGAGCGGCCTCCCTCAGGCGTGTGCTCCGCTCCCCCCTCTGTGCTCACAGCACTGTCACCAGCCCCTCCAATAAAGAAGGCGAGTAAGGAGTGATTTGACACCTGAGAGTCTTTTTTGGAGATCTTGGCAAAACTGGTGGTGGGGTTGGCTGTGACAGTCCCCCTGTCAGCAAGGGGAGGCTGTGGGCTGTTCCCTAAGGCGACGGGCCATGTGCGGACCCAGCCCCAACTTGCCGACTCTGAACCCAGAGAATAGGATAATAAGGGATCCAAGTTAGCTGCTTTCACAGCTTTCTGAACCTTCTGAGACAGAGTAAAGGGCAGGGCTGAGCACCCCTTTCTGGGTCTTGCCAGGGCTGCGGGGGGGCTTCAGTGGGGATTCAGGATCAGTGCTCTTAGCACCAACCAGCAAGGGACCAGGGCCAGGGGACTCAGGTCCCAGGGACTGGACAATAAGGGTGGCCCTAACAAGAACCCTGTGCTCCTCAGAGGCCCAGTGCCTTCCTGCCTCAGACATGCAGACTCTCTCAGCCCCTCCCACTCACGCCCTCTCTCTGCTGCTGCCACTTCCTGCAGGTCCTTCTTGGCCTCCAAGGAATCCATTAGCCCCTCCAACAAGGAAGGCAAGTAAGAAGTGATTTGACACCTGATAATCTTTTTTTGAGATCTTGGGAACACTGGTGGTGGGACTGGCCGTGACAGTCCCCCTGTCAGCAAGGGGAAGCTGTGGGCTGTTCCCTAAAGCGATGGGCTGTTAGCCCCTTCAAAAGTTGTGATCATGGTCCCGTGTTGAAAAAGATTTCTGAGCCTTCTGAGACAGTCATGTTTAAGACAGAATGAGAGGACATTTGCTTCCAAATATATGGATAGGGGACCCGGGCAGAGAACGCAAAGATCTGGCGCACATAAGGGGCATGTGAGAAATCCCCACGTATCTCTTGAGCATGATGTGGTCCTCAGAGCACTGCTGTGACTCCTAGACCATCGAGTGTAGCTCCCAAACCGAAACCTATATGGTTAGAGATGGTGACCGTTAATTGCCTTGAGCCGAAGACACTGCATGTTAGTCCAGTAACGGCGGGGACAGTCCTGTCTGGTATGCTTTTGTGATTGCCTGATGCTTTCCACATGAAGGACTGAGCATGGTAGGAGCAGTCCCTGAGCGCAGAGCCACAAGCAAGTTCTGAGCATTGCCAGGTGTGGCCTTAAAACCAGAAAAATTAAACATATTTCTAAAAGAGTCTTCAGCAGAACTGTCTGCCTGTGACTAAGTGGAAGCATTTGAGATCTGAGACCCGACACCACTCCTTACAAATTCTCCAATTTTTGAAACCGGACAATTTGCCAGTATTGTTTAGGGAAAACACTGATACTCCACAGGCCTTTGAGTAAAGGGGCTAAAGTGTTGTCACTTTGAATTCTAAAACTGGTGTCCAAGCCTAAGGAAAAGTCCTGGCCTCCCTCCCACCCAGCCCCAGTTAACCTGGATTAAACTTTAGGCAAACATTTATAGTGTGGTGGGGACTACGCCAAGCAACCTGTGAGTGTTCTTCTTCTAAAATCCTAAGGGTCCCACGAGATCATTGATCTTTACAGAGAAACCAAGGGGCAACCCCATTTTAGAACTTGCTCCCAGCCCTAAAATTATTCTGACCACAAGAGTCCAACTTATTCTCTAAACAGAGGGAAGGAAAGTTTTCACAGGCTTTCGTGCCCAACTCAGCTGGGGAACTTAGACTGAAGTGGCCTAAGAAAGTCTTGGGATGACAGGTGGGAATGAATGGTGTGCAGAAGCCTCGAGAAGCCTGGAGTCAGCCCTATCTGCCTGCTCGGGCACCCCTGAAGGCCCAACGCTTAGACTCAGCACGAGGTAAAGATCAAGCTATTTCCACACAAGAGCGATTTCATTCCCTTCCAATAATGTGATTCACGTCAGTTGTTCGCAAACAGGGAGACATGTTCTTTCAGTGGGTGAGTTTGCAGGTGGGAATTCTGAGTAGTAAATGGGAGGTCTGGTAACTGCCATGGGGATAAAACAAGGTGTTCTGAAGGAATCAAGGTCCCTGTGAAAACATTAGATTTCCAAGTCACACCCTGGGTGTGAAGCCTGGTTCTGTCATCTAGTTGCTATGTGGCCTTGGAGTGAGCCTTGGATCACACACAGAAGAGAAAAATCTGCCAGCCCATAAGGATGGCTGATATGAAACAATACCAGCACCGGCCAGCTCCGTCCCTGGCCTGGCTGTCCCCCTCTCTGCATCGCAGCCTGTTATTTTGAAGTGTCTCCATTCATTGGTAGCACAAATAAGAAATGACTTTGTTGTTTCAAATATTGCTCTCAGACCAGCTGGGTGACATCTTCCACTGGGAAATGCAGCCTTTACTTGGATCAACTGGATTCTGTTGTTGCCCAGTTCCTATTCTAACCCATCACTTTCGTTTTTAGGCTCCGTGTTGTTCATTTCCAAGCTACATGTCAGATCAGAGTGAAGGCCCTTTCCTGACTCTTGCCCCATTGTGATTGTTGGGGTTCACCAGGAATCTCGTCCTCTTCTACCTTTGCCAGGGCGCCCAGCCCTGACCTGTTGCATTAGTTAGTTGGTGGGTGGCAACAGGACAATGAGTCGCTACCTTCTGCCAACTTTCATGCTTTGGCAACCACGAGTCAGTGGATTTTGTGGGGTTGGCCTTGCAAGGGCCTCCTTTCCCGGGTTTCCCTGGGTGCCTTGGTCTCCTTCTGAACCTGGCTGCCCCTTCAGGCTGAAACCCTCCCACCCCTGCCCATAATCCCTGCAGGAGAAAGTATTCTTGCTCTGCTCCACTGGAGGCCAACTTTGGGAGCTGCAGGAGATCTGATTCCTGCATCTCTCGGGAGAAACTACAATGGGTGCTCCCAGTCCCCAGTGGGTGCCCCCTATGCTATGTTCCCTACTCCAATGTTGTCATCTTTCTGTTCACATGGAGGAGAGGATGGATTAAAGAAGGGGCCAGTCAATGCTGTCATGTGACCCTTGACACGTTCTCTGCAGAGCAGGATGGCTGTCTCTGCTGACCTCTCCCTCGCCCATTCTTCCCACAGCGCACAGGCCATTGGGGACAGGACTGCCCTCTTTGGTTTACTCAGTATTTCTATCTTTTTTTTTTTCCTTTTGGGTCACACCCAGCATTGCTCCGGAGTTACTCTTGGCTCCACACTCAGGAATTGCTCCTGGTGTTGCTCAGGGGAACATACGGGATGCCGGGGATCAAATCCTGGTGGGTTGTGCAAGGCAAGAGCCCTACTCACTATGCACTCTCCAGCCCCTCACTCAGTGTCTTTGCTTTCCAAGCCCCTGACGTGGAGGTGGTGACCCCCAGTCAGCACGTGCTGAGTAGAGGAGAACCACGGTTCCTCCTGCTGTGTCAGTGGAGCACCTATCCTTCAGCACCCTTCCCCACTCTCCCCTACCTCCCCCCCCACCCCCACACACACACCTGGGTCAACGTGTTTCTCAAAGAGGAGCTGTGCTTCCCTCTCCGAGACAGAAAGAATTCAGAGATCCTGCCTCAGGTACTCAGGGGAGCCATGAGAACAAGAGAGGACCTGGCGTTTGGGAAGCCTCAGATTATTTTAATAGAAACGGTAATTGACTTGCACCTTCTGACTTCCCTTCCCTGAACTCCAAATCAAGAGAAAATTTTCCCTGTAACCATAGAAGGCAGGAATCACATTTCGTGGCGCTCCTCTTTCAAAGGGCTGTCCACCCGCTTCGGGCAAGAGGAGGGCGCTGTGCCATGTCTGGTTGCAGGCAGGCCAGCCAAGGTCAGGTCCAAAGGTGGCGCATTCAGTCTGCTTTGACCAGCAACCCTGTGCTTCCAGCCCCAGAGGCGCTCAGACCCGAGAGATGGGGGTGGGGAACCCGCCTGCTCTCAGACGGAAAGCTGCAGACGGTCTCCCCTCCCCCACCCAGCTCCCTTACTTTCATTAAACTGTTTAGTCCATCCTAATTAGAGTCTTTTGAAATCACTGTACTCAATTTACCACTTAATTACTCTTACCTTGTTTGTTTAATGAAGCTTACATAATGATTCTGGCGATTTAAAAAAAATAATAAAACATTAGGTAGAGATTTTACTTTTCACTTTATAATTTGTGATTTTTATATGAATGTTTTATGACCTTGGGTCCTTAATCATAAAGTTGCAGGGAACTTAATTGATTTGAAACTAACCATGCCCTGAAGTGTGTACATGTCAAATTGATTCAAATTGATCCGTGAGTTTAAGCTAAGGCCAGAGAGCAGGATGACACCTGATGGAAATTTTCCTTAAGCCTCGACTTCAGCAACTCAATTAGGCTGCCATCTTGGCACAATAAATTATTTGATACTTCCTCTCCCCCTCTTTTTACATTTATCACAGACTGAAAAGAAAGAGAGAGAAAAAAAGAAAAAAACAACTCAGAAGCATTGGAAAAGTGCAAGCCATTCTATTTATAGTTTTTCCTTCTGGAAAACTGTGTAGAAGTCACATTTTGAAAGCATGCTGATTTGAAAGATATATAAATTTACATATTTACATGTTTTGTTTCTGAGCCTGACAGTCAATAGCACCATCTTAGACTGAAAATGGCTAGAAATTAAGTACTAATAATAGAAGCACCAAAGAAAAAAAAAAAAGGAAGCCTCCCACCCTCAAACAGAGAGTCACTGGGGATGAGTTGTTGTTGCTGTTGTTGTTGTTGTTGTTTTTAAGCAAACAATTTTCGTTTGGCTTTGGTTTGGGGGCCACACCTGGTGGTGCTCAGGGCTTACTCCTGGCTCTGCACTCCGGGATCATTCCTGGGAGACTCTGAGGAACATATGTGATGCTGGGGATCTAACCCAGGTCAGTTGTGGGCAAGGCAAGTGCCGTAGCTGCTGTACTATCTATCACTCTGGCCCACAAGTAAATGCATTTTATTTAGGAAATATGTGAGAGAAGAAAGAGAGGAGAGAACGTCCTATGAGATAAAAAGAAAAGGATTGCACGACCCAGGTTGGCATGCCTGTGAGTCCGAACTGGAATGCCTTTCTTTTTCCCTTGGGATAGAATTCAAGGCTTTCTTTTTCAGTGCTGAAAATACAATTCAGGTCTCCTCACCTGTTAGTCAAGTGCTCTACCGCTGAGCTCCACGCCCGCA
Organism: Sorex fumeus; assembly: GCF_029834395.1. NCBI lineage: Eukaryota > Metazoa > Chordata > Mammalia > Eulipotyphla > Soricidae > Sorex > Sorex fumeus. The sequence continues at coordinate 393,108 of NW_026606179.1, read as the reverse complement.
ACCTTCATTTTTCTTTTTATTACTATTTGTTGTTTTTAGGTCATGCCCAGCGGTGCTCAGAGCTTACTCCTGGCTCTCAGGGGTCCTCCTGCACTCAGGGATCACTCCTAGAGGGGCGTAGGAGACCACAAGAAGTGCTGGGGATCAAACCCAGCTTGGACACGTGCAAGGCAAGCACCCTGCCCACTGTTGGCTCCCCACCCCTTCATTTTTCTTAAGAAGTGATGGATATGAGCACTTTTCCATGAAGAACTTTCTCTGAGCAGCAGTGCTCACAGGACTGCTTGAGCCCCATTCTACACTGCTGCCAAAAGACAGGTCAATTTCATTGTAATTGGCTCTAATTGGCACCTGCTCCCCCAGAGGCTACATTCTTTCACCTGCCTCCCAGCAGTCTTCACGGAGGTGTGAAATCCTCTTCCAGCTTTGAAACATCAGACATAATTTCCCAATGGATCCCTGGAAGCCAAATGAATCTGATTATGGGGTGCGGAGAGCTGAGCCTGATTCCAGGAAAGACACAGTTCCCTGAGCTCCCTGAGGCCCCAATAGTGAGCAGTCACTGAATTTTCTGTGATAGAGCGCTCACGGAGCTGTGGCTTACAAAGTCGCTGCCTTTCTCCGTTCTTCCAAGTTTTTTTGGTTTTTGCTTTTTCAAGAGCCTTTGATTGGAAAGCCCTTCTTGGCTTTGCTTGCCAGCAGTCTCCTAGGCTCTGGGCTCCATGCCCTTCCCCTCCCTCCCAGTGAAAGCACCGTGTGGCCCCCTCGATCAGGCTCCTCCCTGCCGGCCCTGGGAGCACCCTTCCAGCCGCAGTCATCCCTGGAACACAGAGCTGAGTTCTGTGTCCATGTCCCTGCCTGCATAATGGATCCTCTGAATGCTTCTCTGCCCTGCACGAACTTGAGGTGATCCCTTGGAAGTTTACTCATTATCCCTGGTTATCCCTCGAAGCATCTGCATAGAGGTACTTCGGGATCCCCAGACACTCTAGAAGGCTCATTCTCAGTTCTGTGGAAAGAACACTGCCCACTCCCCACCCACTGCCAAGGAGCTTTCACCACAACATCAGCTTGCCTGTTCCGGACCTTTACCTAGGGCTGTTCCCTGTGCTGCGAGGAGGCGCCTCCCTGGCTATAGGACCTTCCACAGCTGTGGAGTGTGCTGGACCCTGAGACCCAGCTCTTGAGGCTGGGAGATGCTCTTGCCCCCACATGTGTCAGGGCCACGGTGCCAGCCACTCCAGGGAACTGAGTGACTTGCTAGGACTTGGGGTGTGCCCAAGGTCCCTTCCAATTTCCTCCCCTCTCCTGCACAGCTCTCTCGTGGCTCCCGGCCTTCCCAGTGTCCCTGGCGTGTTGCCTTGCACCATGTCAAGGTCTGTGACTCCCAACTGCCCCTCCTCAGAGGATCCAGCTCTCACAAATGCCTCCTCTGCTCTGCGGGCTCTGCTCACCCTGAGGCTCACCACGCTGTTGTATGCAGTGGCAGGTTATCCCTTTTTCTTTGATTTTTACCCCTCACCCAGTGATGCTCAGGGCTTACTCTTGGTTCTGCACTCAGGAATTACTCCTGGTGGTGCTCAGGGCACCATATGTGATTCCAGGAATTGAACCCAAATTCACCACATGTATAGCAAGCACCCTACCTGTGCTACTATGGTCTCTGCCCCCTTTTCCTTTCCTTTCCTTTCCTTTCCTTTCCTTTCCTTTCCTTTCCTTTCCTTTCCTTTTCTTCTTTTTTTACAATCGTTAATTTATTTGTTCAAGGGTTTACATTGCAGGCATTAAGCCAGTGTGAGCTTTGATTTTTGAGTGCCCAAATGTCACATATTTAGGAGGATAAAAAGCAGACTGTGATCTGTGTACATGAATAGAAACTAAAGGCTCCTAGACAGTCAGGCTGCAGCCAGTACTTTGTCTTGATCTGTACGCTAGTCTGTTGTGTGAAGCTTCTCCGTAAAGACAGACTCTTCTAGATTTAACAGGCTTCCGCGTCGTCCCCTGCTTGGGGCAACTAAACTCCTATGAGAACTGCTCCGACTTTGTTGGCCCTGGGCTTTGGGAGGCAATTTGCCTTTATTTCTAAAACGCCTGCACTTGACGCGTAGGATTACAGATGTTTAATTTTAGTAGAAACTTCAAAATCACTCTACCATTGTACTTGGCTCGTGAAGTATTTGCTGAGTGAATAACTCAAGCCAGAGGGTCTTTCTCAAACTTAACCTTATCCCAGCAATTTCCCTAATTAAGCACAAGCACTTGTGCATGCACACACACACACACACACACACGTGCTCACATACATACATATATACACACACACATTCACACATATACACATGCACACACAACTTCATGGTAGCAATATCCAAGATTAAAATATACAAGCTTTATAAAGTTGCTGCAGGCTATAATCTTGTATTATTCTCCAGTCTCATTGTTTGCCATAATTAGCACCCAGCTACAGCACTCACTAGCCAGTACCTACCTAGCACCAGTACCCACCATCTACTGTTCTCTACCTACCATCCAGCACCGCAACATATAATTTTTTTACCCAAATTTTATTTATGAAAACACTGTGATTTACAAAGTTTTTCATAATTGGGCTTTAGACATACACTGTTCTATCACACATCCCGCCTGCGTTTCAACTTCCCTCCCCCAGGTTCCCAGGCTCCCTCTCCTACCCTGAGCCTCATCCGAGCCTGCCATCGCAACAGGCACCCTTTTAGTTTGTTTAAGTTTGGGTCTTGTGACTTCAGTGTTTTGAATACTTAGCTCTGTCATCCCTTAACACCACCCATGTACCTTGATCCTTATACTTTATTTATTTTTTCTTTTTGGATCACACCTGGCGATGCACAGGGGTTACCCCTGGCTCAGGGACTCAGGAATTACTCCTGGTGGTGCTCAGGGGACCACATGGGATGCTGAGAATCGAACCCAGGTCGGTCACGTGCCAGGCAAACGCCCTACCCGCTGTACTATCACTCCAGCCCCTATACTTTATTTTTAAATACATATGTATATGTCTGCGTAAACTCAAAAAAAAAAAAAAAGATAGCAGCGGTCTATCTCTCCTGCCGCCAGAGTTCTGTAGTCTCAGGTAGTTTGCCCCACCCCGGGGAGGTCGATGGCGAAGGGCAGGTGAAGGAAGGAAAGAGGGCCAGGCTGGTTGGTCTTAGTTGCAGTTTATTCCAATCCTCTCTCCATCTACTCCTGTCTCTCTCCACTGCCTCCCCCTGCTTCTTCCTCCCCCAAACTACTTCATTCTCCTTCTCGATCCCCCCTTCATCCTCCCTCTGGCTCTGGAATCTTGGTTCTGATCCCCTTTCTTCTCCTTCTCTGGAGTTTCGATTCTGATCCCCAAGCCCACTCTTACAGTACAGTTAAATCCAAAGCCTGAGGGGTTGGGGCTTACACATAGGTGGTCACAATCACTCGGTAAAGTTCTTTCCCTCAGGGAAAGCCGCTTCTTCTAGGATACTCTCTCAGCAGGACAACTCACCCTATAACGGAAACCCCTGGGTGTGTTTCTCCTCTCCTTGTCCAACAAACATACAAGCATACATAATAGAAATTATTTTGTATGGATACAGTAAGAAATACCTTAAACTTATAGGATTGCTCTACTAGGGCCATCTCGATCTCAGATTATAGTGCTCAGGCCAGATAGTCTTTCCTATCCCTAGCAGGGTCCTAGTCTCGTCGTTACTTTTGGATCATGACAGCATTTGTCTATGATCAAACTCTTAATTTATAGAATCATGGGACTTTGGCCTGGCCCATTTCGATGCCAGGGTAGTTCACAGCTTGCCCTGGGTCCATTCAGTCCCTCATCGGGACCCTGCTTTAGGGGTATTAGGAACCAAGGGCAACTGAGGCTTAAGTTGAGAAAGCAGATGCCTGGGAGTGAATATTCAGAGCCAATTAAGCGATAGCACAGCACAGCGGGTAGGGCGTTCGCCTTACAAGCGGCCAATGTGGCCGACCAGAGTTCGATTCCTCCGCCCCTCTCAGAGAGCCCGGCAAGCTACCGAGAGTATTCGATATGCCAGACATAGTAACAACAAAATCTCCAATGGAGACGTTACTGGGCCCGCTCGAGCAAATCGACGATCAACGGGAGGGCCTTTACCTTACCTTTACCTTATTAAATCCTAAGTTACAAAGCATAATATTAATGGTCTTCCTGTATCTATACAAAAAGGACATTGCTTTAAAGCAAACTATTCATAAGACATAAGGAGAAGAGAAAGGCAATATTAACTTACAATACAATTTCAGTGTCCTAGAAGGATCTGACCTTACAAATTAATAGATTCTGATTGGGGGAAAAGCTGATTAACTGTTGGGGAAGAGAGCATAGAGAAGTGGTTACAGATAAATGAAGGTATGGGAGCACTGTGATGGGTGTAACCTGATAAACCTAAGCTCCCGTGGCAAGGCAGAAAGGACAAAGCAATGTTATCCTACATATGTCTTGTAGGGGTCACACTGGGCTGTATTCAGGGCTTACTTCTGGCTCTGTGCTCAGGAATGACTCCTGGCTGGCTCAGGGGATCATATGTAGTGCCAGGAATCAAACCTGGGCTAACCAGTACAAGGCAAGTACCTTATCTACCATACTATCTCTCTGGTCCCAACATATGTTTTTTCCCTAATATTAGGGTTTATGTCTGTTCCATCTTTCCCACTCCTTGTTAACCTCATTTCTGTTTTCTGAATCCAAGGGTTTGTTTTCATTGGACATTATCCACTACCACATGTGAGTGAGATTATCCAGTTTTTGTCCTTCCCCTTCTGACATATTTCACTTAACACAACACCCTTTGGTTGATCCAAGTTGTACCAAAAGGAAAATTTCATCTTTTCTTAGAGTCAAGTAGTATCCCATTGCTCAATGTCCTACAATTTCTCCACTCATCTGTTGCACAACATACCACTTCTTTCTATAGACTCTCTCATCTTTCAATATGCCGCAATCTTTCTCCCCTCCAGGTGTTTGCACATGTTAGACTCTCTGCCATGAATGGTTCATCTTTTCTGCTTCCCCACTTTGCCTAGTGTACAATTTAGGAATGTTTTTGATTGCAAGTTTTGAACAAAAAGTGAACTTAAGATCACACCAGGTATTGATTTTTCCCATTTCTGTTGAGGTAGATAGCAGGCTACTTTGCTGCAGGAATGTGATGGGAATGGACTTGGTTTGTGTTATTTCTTTTGTCTCAAGCTTGTGGCCTCATGGTCATAAGATGCTGCCACTGCCCCAGATAGGACATCTGCATTCATTCAAGGCAGAATGAACAGGCAGGCTTAAGCCAGCATCCTGTGTCTTTCACAAGGTAGATAGAATCTTTTTCTCCAGGAAATCCGCTGGTGGGCTTCTGTTGGAGTTGGACTTGCTGAGCTGACTCTCAAAACCCCTTTAGCTTCCAGGGAATGTGGGATATTCCCTCTCATTCAGCCTCCTTCATGGAAAACAAGTGCCCAAGGTTTAAAAATTGCTATTGAGCAAGCTTGCCCATAGTCTCCTCTTGGAAGCCAGCTGTCACTCATCGTTAGGGTCTCAGATTAGATGTCCACTACACTCCCTTCTTCGCCCCTGATTCTGATGTTTCGTGCTCATACCAATCTCTCTCAAAGTCTTGAGTTGCTCTGTTGAACCATGAGATTTGGGTTAAATCAGTTTCTTTTATAAAACACATGAAGTTAGAAACAGGATTATGCAGAATCACACACACACACACACACACACACACACACAAACACACACATACCACCAGCTCCCCTTTCTCTCATCTCAGGAAATTAGTTATTTCATTGTCAAGTTCACATGTAACCACAAAGCCTATACAGTTTCTCAGGGGGTTCACAAAGCTTTCTCCCAGTGGACAAACACCAAGGAAACGTTGTTCAATTTATCCGAACATTTCGTGCTTGTTAAACACGTGCCATCCCCACAGACTCCTCCCAGGCAGTTAGTTTTGTTGCCGACTGAGAACTTTCAAATCCCTTGAGATGTTTTGGTTATTGTTGTTTATTGGGGTTTTGTTATGGGGCCAGACGTGCTCCTGGCTCTGCACTCAAGGATCCTTCCTGGCAGGGCTTAGGAAACCATATACGGTGCCAGGGATTAAACCCACGTCAGCCAGGTACAAGGCAAGAGCTCTCTCCTCTAAACTATTTTTCTGGCCCGAATACTCGATTTTAGGGGAGGTTTAGTACTGCACGTGAGGGTTTGGACTCTAGATTCAGAATGTCAGACTGTAAACCTGACCTAGTACTTTAGTAAGCACCTGGATATAGGCAGCTTCCAGAGCCTCCCGGGGTCTCAGGTGCTGCTTCTGTGAACTTGAGGGAGAAATGAACAAACCCCACGGCCCCGTCACAGACCTTGTTTCTGTTCCTGGGGCTGTCCTGCCTTCCTCTGAGCCAGCTTCCCATCTGCCACCCCCACCAGCCTCCTCTCTCCTCTCCCCTCTGAATGGTTGGTGAACCACCTAACACAATCAGCCCTGGAGCGGCGACTCTGACATTTCCTGGGAGAATTTGCAGTCAGGTAGAGGAGCGCAAGTCAACCGTGTGTAACTAGAAAGCACAGCTGTGGTGAGCTGTGGTGTATTCATTTGCTGTGCCACGGCCAGGTGGTTCCGACAGCCTCCTCTGAGTGTTGAGAAACCATCCAACTTGGATGGGCTCGTTCATGTCTGGTAGCTTCCATGTCTGGTGACCCAGGGGGATCTCCTCACAGGCTGGGGTGTCTTCCTCAGCATGTGCTGGCTTTCTGACCTCAAAGGGGTCACACAGGCACAGAGGAGACATGTGGATCTTGGAATTCAGAAGTGGGCAAAGTCCCAACTAATTTAGGGGCTTCCAAAAAGACATCCATGAATGTCTGAGACAGTATGGAGGTAGGGGAAGATTTTTGCTGGGAGAGGAGGAAGAATTAGGTAGGAAGGATCTTTTGTTTGTTGCGGGGGTGGGGGGTGTGTGCACACCCAGTGGTGCTCAGGGCTTACCCCTGCTCTGCACCCAAGGAACCACTCCTGGAAGGCTCAGGAGAACCAAATGGGGTGCCTGGGGGCCAGGCTCAGGTTGGCTGAATGCAAGGCAAGCACCCTACCAGCTGTACTCTGTCTTGGGCTCACAGGAATTTTGTAAAAGATTAATGTAACAGCAAAATGCAAAGATGACACATTCCAGAAGCTTAAGGATCTTTTAGGAAAAATAATGATCAGTCGTAAAGACTCTGAAATTGTCAATGCTTTGGAATTTTTTCGGTTTGTTTCATTTTGGGTTTGGGGGTCACAGCTGGAGGTGCTCAGGGGCTAGTACTGGCTCTGTGCTCGGGAGTGATCCCTGGCAGTGCTCAAGGGACCATACACAGTGCCAGAGATTGAACTGGGATCAGCTAAATGACAGAAAATGCCTTAACCCCTGGAAAACTCCCTGACCCCAACACTTTAGATGAAATCCCAGCTCTGCCCATTACTTGGCTATGTGACAGTGGTTATGTTACTTAACCTCATTGTACCTCCTGTCTCTTGGTTTGTAAAACGAGAATGAGAACAGAGGACCTCCTTTAGGAGTGATTAGGGAGGATGAAATGAGGGGACACCGAAAGCCTCTGCAGCACAGATCCTCGGCCAATGTCCTGTATTTAGGACTCCACATGGCTGCCATCTGCAGTAGTGCCTATTCTCAGGAGACTGGGGACAGAGGAAAGAGCATCTGTGGTTCCAACTCTGAAACAATCTTGGAGGCGCTGGTTCCTCTTGATTTTTGTCCCACAGTCAATGACAGTGTGGATCCCACTTCCTGCAGGCAGTGTCTCTAAGTCTGCTCTGGCAATTCATTGAATCAGAAAAATGCAGATAGAGACACAACCCATAAAGAAAACAAACAGTGCTCATCTCAGTACCTTATCACAAATATTTGCTTCAGCAGATAGTTCGGACATTCCTCAGAGAGAAACTTGGAGATTGCTTGCAGCACAAAGGACACAAACTTAATGTCCAGTCATCAAGCCTTCCCAGTCACCACCAGGATCCCCAGCCAGCACTGTGGGGGTCAGGAAACAGGAAAAGAAATGCGAGTTTAAAAAACAAAAAACTTTTGAGGCTGGAGTGATTGTTCAGCGGGTAGCTTGTTTGCTTTACACATGGTTCCCCAAACCTGCCATGAGTGATCCCTGAGCACAGAGCCAGGAGTAAGCCCTGAGCACTGCTGGGCGTGGCCCCCAAACAAACAAAAAGCAACAACAATGTTTTGCATAGCACACACACACAACTTTTGCAACATTTGCGTAACACACTCACCACTCACACTCTGTCACTGGCATGTTGGCATGTGCTTCAAATGCTGCCTGTGAGGAGTCGAGATGTTTCAGACCATCCCTCCTGGGCGGGGGGGTTCTGTGTTGGCAAAAGTTGGGGCTGCATTTTGCGGCCCTTCCTGTCCTTCTCCTGCTCCCTCTCCCGCTCTCCCCAGGAGATCTAAGGAGGATTGAATCCATAAGGTTCTGATTCCCTAACTCATCAAAATGCAGTTTTCCAAGAGCCATTTGATCTCCAAGATGTTATGTGAGTGTCTTTTTGTATTTTATTTTTCCCTTAGAAAAGAAAAGCTGATGCTTTGCCAAAAGAAAATGAAGTCCAAACCCGGGGGTCTGCCCTGGGTTCCAGCATTTGTTCGAGGGAAGCCCGGAAGTTCCTTATTCTGATGAGCCCCAAGGTCTCATCAGAAACCAGGTGAATCTAGGCAGCGGGGAGAGTTCTTTGGCTTTTCCTTCGAGTGTGTGTGTGTGTGTGTGTGTGTGTGTGCGCACGCGCGAGTATGTATATATGCCTGAGTGTGAGTATGTGTACTTGTTAATGAGTGTGTGTATGCATGAGGGGATGTATGAGTATGTGTGTAAGTGGTTGTATGAGTGTGTGTGAATGGATGTACTCGATAGCTGTGAATGTGTGTGAGTGGGTGTGAGCAGGTGTGCTGTGCATGTGTAAATGTGTGTGGAGTATGTGAGTGTGCGTATATGTGAATAAGTGTGTATACTTGTGAATATGAGTCTGTGTGTGATTATATGTATGAGTATGTGTGGGGGGTGTCCTATGTCTGTGTGAATGTGTGAGTGTGAGAATATGTGTATGTGTTTATGTATGAGTATGCATGTGAGTATGTGTGTGAGTGTGTGTGTGCTTGGGTATCCTATAATGAGTGAACGTGTGAGTGTGAGAACATGTGTATGTGGGAATGTGTGTGTAGGTTGTGAGTGTGTCTGTGTATGAGTATGTGTATAGGTATGCTGTGTATGTGTGAATATGAGTTTGTGTGCATGTGTGAATGTGTGTGCACACTACCCACTCCTCCATCCTGATAGCTGCATAATAATTATCGTATATTCAGTAGTTTCTGTGCTAAGTATTGGATGAGAATTCTCTGAGTGAATACAATCCCCCGTGAAAGGATGAACTCTCCCTTGCCTGCCTCCCTCCACCCCTTCCTTCCTTCATAGGTTCTTTCATTTGTCAAATATTCTTTGAGCATCGCCATTTGTTGGGGACTATTCTTGTCACATCTTCTAGGCTGGAGCGATAGCACGGCGGCAGGGCGTTTGCCTTGCACACAGCCAACATGGCCGACCCGAGTTCAATTCCTCCGCCCCTCTCGGAGAGCCCGGCAAGCTACCGAGAGTATTCGATACGCCAGACACAGTAACAACAAAGTCTCCAATGGAGACGTTACTGGGCCCGCTCGAGCAAATCGATGATCAACGGGAGGGCCTTTATTATTTTATCTTCTAGTTTACGGGCAACTAAACAAATGAATTAGATAGTTCCTAGCTCATCTTTGGTTTGGGGGCCACACCCAGTGATGCTGGGGGCAAGGAATGCTCACTCCCAGTGACATCGGGGCTTCAACCTGGGCCTCCTGCATGCAAACCATGACCTTAGCCTGTTGAGCGTCTCCTGGCCCTAATCAGACAGTTTCAGATCATAGTCGGTGTCATGAGCAAAAAGGACACAGAGCCAGGAGGTGGCGTGGCTGAAGTTCTGGCTCAGTAGTGGGCAGTGAGAGGAGGCCTCCCGAGCTAAGGTCTGAAGACACTGAGCAGCAAGCTCCAAGAGAGGGAAGGGCTTGCCCCACAGGAGAGTGTGTGAATCCTGAGCGGGCTGTGTCTGGCACACGCAGAGCAGGGAAAAGCCCTGCGTGCCAAAGCACAGGGAACGGACACGGCGCGCAGAGGGAGAGACCACCACCGGAAGAGAGGTCAGGGCCGAGGGCTGGCGCGGGTGATTCCCCTTCTGCCTGAAGCCTGCTGACTTTGACATTTTTCGCCAAAGGTTTCCTGAGACTCCCGAGGAATGAAGTGGCTCTGACCCAGAGTGCTCTCGCCTCTGGGGCCAGGAAACTCCAGCAAGCAGTGGAGAAGGAGTGAGACACAGGGTGTACTAGGAAGCCAGTCCACTCCGAGGTGCAGGAGGAAGAGGAGGGGATCAGGAATGGCAGGTGGGTCAGGCAGTATACGGAACAATCATCCCCTTCCACAAAACAGGGGCCCTTAGGAGCCGGCCAGCTTTCCCGCTGCCCGGAGCCCCAGGGAAGGGATCCAGTGCCTCTGGGCCATGGACTTCAGCTCTGCAGCTTGCTGGCAGAACATCAGGGCTTGGGACTGGAACCGAGAAACCCAACTTGTTCACCCCCTCCTCCAAGCCCCTCAGGCCTCACGAGTCTTCTGGGTCCTTTCCATCTGAGAGGACCAAGCTCTTTCTTTCAGGGTTCTCTTCCGCCTTTTCTGAGTATGAGCAGAGAGCAGCAGACTGTCTCTGGCTTTTGCTGCTTTCGTTTCATGTTCATCACGATGCTTGTTTGTGCCTCGGGTCTGCAAATGAGCCGTGGCCTAGATGCTGCTGGTGACCTCAAGGTCCCAGTGGTGCTCAGTTCTTGGTCAGGAGCAAAGTCGTCTCCTTGAACTCCCTCCCAAGGACCTTTCCAGCCGTCGTTCCACACAGGTGGGGCTCACGGGGAACAGATAGGTCTCTGCTCTTGGTCAGCTGTTCCTCAGGGCAGGTGTGAGTGTATGAGAGCTGAGTCTGAGTCCAGGGTCTCGCGTGGGAATACTCCTGCTCAGGAATTAAACACATGGTGTTACCAGAGAGACAGGACAGCAGGCAGGGTGCTTGCCTTGCGGGTGACGAACCCAAGGTCAAATCCCAGCACCCCACATGGTCCTCAGAGCCCTGTCAAGAGTGATTCCTGAACACAGCCTGGTGTAGCCCCCCAACATGCAAACAGAATAAACACACATGAAGATAATATGCGACCTAATTGTTGTGAGTACAGAGAAGCAGAGCCCTTCAGTTCCAGGGGTGGAGAGGTGTGGGTCTGAGTATAGGTGGCTTCGGGGGGAGGGACATCTTTAGCTCAGACCCAAGGAACTCAGGGAGACATTCTCCAGGCTTCACGGGCAAAGCTTAAGGTAGCTGCCTTGAGGGGCACGGAGGCCACCTTTGTGACCTTTCCCTCTGTAAGAAGGAGGCTGGGATGGGCGTAGCTCCTTGCCCTCTATGTCCATTGACGACATTGGAGAGGATGGGGCTCTTCCCCCCATGCCACCCTCGTTCTTAGCAGCACCCCTCATTCTTCTCTGGGAATATCCTTTGCTCTGCCTCAGACCACACAGCGCAGGAAGTTTGCATCTGGTCTGGCTAGTCTGAGTGTTTTCCCCTCAGCTACGAGGGATGCCCACACAATCAGTGCCCAGCAGACTCAAGTCTAGAATGTCTCTCTGAATTGCTTTCCACTGGAGTTCAGCCTTTGTGTGGATTTCAGGCTGACAGGGTATGGACTTGGTATGGGGTCTACACTGAAGAGGGAGACAAGGACAGAGGGATGCTGGCCCTTGGGAATATCCCTTGAGCTCTGAGTCAAAAGCCTGGAGTCATCTTTATCTTCAGCTCTGAGCTAGCATATTTCCTGTTTGTACCAACAGAATTGCAACTAATAGCGTGGCCCTAGATACATGTGACAGTTCCAGGAAAACCTCCCTAACACTCCCTACCCAGAGAAACTTCCGTCTTGGGATGCAAAGGAGGGAGGGATAGAAGAAGGAATTTCAACCATGCAAGATAGGAAAGCAGTTGGGACAGTCGTCCCTGTTGTTAGAATCTCTGTTCTAGCCTCATGGCCTTGTCCCTAAATTTACCGCAATGAAGCATTTCAGTGGAAAGAGTTTTACAGTTGCACTATAAGTTTTTGCTGTTGGCAGTGGGGATGTTCATGTTCATTTATTCGGTTTGGGGACCACACCCAGCACTGTTCAGCAGGGCTGTCTCCAGCATAACGCTTGGGGATCGTTCCTGAAATGTCAGGGACCCACCCCCAGGCCTCCCACGGGCCAGACCTGTGCTCCTGCCCTTTGAGCCAGCTCCCCTGCTTGATCTGTTTGATCAATTGGAAGAATGATGTACGGCGGTCACCAGATGACAGCCTGTTTGATTCAAAGGCTCTTAGAGGTCACCAGGCCTGACCCCACTAAGTCTCTGATTCCTCAACAGTGAAGCAGAGGTAGGCAGAGCTCGGCTGTGTGGGCGGTCCTGGCTCAGTCTGCGTGGATCAGAACTAGATGTCCTGACCTGAATCACATATTGTAACAGGACTCTGCCACCTCATTCGGAGAATACAAAGAGCACTTTACAAAATTATGGTTGTTTTTTTCTTTTGGTTTTGGGTCACCCCCAGCAATGATGCTAAGGGGTTAGTCCTGGCTCTGCACTCAGGAATCACTCCTGGTGGTGTTCAGGGCACCATATGGGATGCTGGGAATCAACCCTGGGTTGACTGCATGAAAGGCAAATATCCTACCCGCTATGCTATCGTCCCAGTCCCCTACATAAAATTATGTTTTGTTTGGGTAAATGATTTTCTCTTTCTCCCAAGGTCTCAGTTTCTTCATCTGTAAAATGGAGGAAGGAAATGCAGTCAATTTAGCTGGCTTTTTCTTTGTCTGTGGGGGCGGGTGGGCAGTGGCTGCCAACAGCAAGCAGCCTCTTTGTTTATGTCCATAGCCAGAGGCTTATCTGGGCTCTTCCAGGGGATCTTTAAAAGAGTCCTTTGCAAGTGGACATTCCTATCTGGTCTTAGGCCAGCCCCAATCTCAGGCTCCAAACAAGTGTGTGGTGCCTTTAAAGAGCCCCAGGGCACAGTGGCCAGGGTCCCCACCCACCAAGTCATCACCCCCATCTGCACCAAACTGCAGAACCAGGAGCCTGAGATTAAGATTCTGTCCTGGGCCATGCTCAGATTCCCTGGCCACCAGAAAATCCACATCTCCAAGCAGTGAGGCTTGTACTAGATGAGTTTGAAGACATGGTGATAAAAGGCACCTCCTCCCCGATGCCGAGGAGTCAAAGGCAGCCCTGACTGTGCGCCTCTGCTGGAAGCCGCTGAGCCACACCCTTATTTGCTGCCCTTTCGCCACCCGCTCCAGCTCTCAACATCCAAGCCCACCCGACCACAACAAATCCTGCTTCTTAACCAAGAATAAAAGTGGAGGGAAAATAGTATTTACTGTATCCAGTGGCTTTTCAAGAACAACCAAGAAAAAAAGCACTGGGTCAGGGGGGTCATTCAGGAGATACCGGAGTTCAGCCTTACCTCACACCCGGCCCCCACGCAGGGCTGGATGTGGTGCTGGAGGCCCCAGTATGCTGGGCCCAGTCACCCCCCGACCACACAGCCCCAGAACTGAACTGTCCAGTCAGTCAACTGAGTAATGCTGAGAATGTGCCTCCATGACTCCTTCTCTCCCCCCAGTCAAACCAGTTCATGGTTTCCCCCTACACAAACACACACACACACACCCCAGATCTGTCCATCTGTCCTCTCCCTTCCTCCCCTGCTCTGCGTGTAAGGTACTTGCCCATCACAGTTGTCAGCCAAGGCTCCGGCATGCTCTGGTTTCTTCTGCAGGGTTTGGACTGAAAAGATGAATAAGAAGGGCGTGAGATCAGGTTCATGCTGATGAGTCAGAGGTCAGAGGGGTCAGAGAGAACTGTGTCCTGCCACCAGAGGCCGTGTCACTGGGGATGGTCATTCTCCAAGTAAAAAGTGTCTGGCCCCACCTGGCTTCTGGGAGTCGGACCCACCCCCATTCTGCTGCTCTCTGCCTGTGTCTTTGCTCAGTGTCCCCCTTTGAGCATGCCCTCTGTTGCTGCTGGCCTAGTGGGTTTCCTCCCAGGAGGACCGGGTCAGAGCCTGGCACCAAGCAGGGTGCAGAATAGTCCATGGCTGTGGCTACTTTGTCAGGTGTGCATGGAGCCAAGATGCGCACAACTTTGAGTGGCAAGATGGATGTGTGGTGTGTGGTGGACCTTATTGCTTGAGGTCACCTCCTCCTAATCAGATGATGTGGTCCTTCCTCACAAAGTGGTGAATCACTGCCCTTGATGAATGACTGGCCTCCAGATTAAGTACCGCCGGGAGGGGCCGCTATGGACAGAGTTTCCAGCCCCATCTTTCCGTGCTCTGTCCTCTGGGGCCTGACCTCCCAGAGGCCTGGCTGAAATTCAGGTTTTCTAAGTATGCGAATTTAGTTTAAGCAAGCCAACGATAATGAGAGCTCCTGGGAGGCTTGGTCCAGGCAAGAGCTGATGTCTGCTGAATTGCTATGTCAAAGCCCTAACTCCCAGTGGGATGGCATTGGAGGAGGTTGCTGGTTTGAGATGAGGTCTTGAAGCTGTGGCCCCATGATAGAATGAGGGTCTTTATAAGAGTTGGGGGGATGGCTCAGTGAATGGGAACAAAGGCCTTGTAAGCATAAAGTCATGTGTTCGATTCCTGGTGCCACGTGCATGCACTAAAGCCTAGTCCAGCTGCTTTTCTGTCTGGGACCCCTAGGCTGGAGGAATGAGAGAATAGCCAGTTGTGTGAGTGTCAAGTTATGTGAGCCCCTCATCCAGGGGCTACATCCTAGAGAGCATGTAGGCAACAACCACAACCAAATATGTGAGCTCTGGCACACACCACAATCTAGTGTGTGCAACACGCCTCTTCTGATCATCATCACAGCAATAAAGGAGGGGGAAAAATGTGGATAAAATCGCTGGGAAAGGCCAGAGCTCTCGCCCTGGCCCTCTTGTGTGAAGACAAGAGAGGTGGTTATCTGAGAGTCAGGCAGAGAGCGCTCGCCTTGGGTCCTCAAACTGGTTGGCACCTTAATCTTATGCTTCCACAAAGAGTACAAGCACAGGTATAATGAATGTCTGTGGCTTAAACCAGCCAGCCTCTTCCCTCTGTGGGGACACAGTGAATTCCCCCCATCCTGATGTCCAAGGCAGACCATTCCTGACTGAAGCAGTCCACATGACTCCCACACTCGTTCAGCTCCCACTACGGCGTCTCCTATTAGGGGTGCTAGTTTCAAGAAAGAGAATAGAACTCACAAGGATCTTAAAAGAGACCAGCTTTTCTCATTCATAAAAGCATAATCGTAAGTCTCAGGCTCTTACTGAATTTCTAAGTTTAGGAATTTCATCTTCAAATTTATCTCATGGTCCAGATGGCTGCTAGAGCTCCTGCCATTATGACTGTATTCCTGACAATGAAAGAAAGGAGAAAAGCCAAAAGATTTAAATGCCAGCTCACTTGATGACATCTTTCTAGGAATCCCATTCAACAACTTCTGCTTATATCTCCTGGGCCAAAGATTGCTCCCATGTCCATAGATAGATACAAGGGAAATGTAGCAGTCAAAGCAGCCCCCGGGTCCCTGCAGCACTCAGAACACCAAGCATCTGATACTCAGGAAGAGAGCAAAAGTGCACGTGAGCTTGTAGTGGAATAACCCCACCCTAGTGCTGCTGCTGTTCTCATTGTACCAGTGAGAAGCAGGAATCTCACTCAAGATCACACTGATTGCAAGACAGAGCCCAGTGGATGGAAGCTGGCCTAATGCCATGTTCTCTGCCTCTACGCACCAGTGATAAAGTCTACCTGAAATAGCAGTAGATAACCCCAGGCTTGCTTGGAGATTTCACAGCTACTGAATGGACCACTGAGCAGGTCCAGAGTTGCAAATGCTTCTGCTGGCTTCTGTTCAAAACCAACTCTCAGGGTGCCAGAGTGATAGTGCAGAAGGTAGGGTATTCGCCTTGTGTGCAACCAACCCAGATTTGATCCCTGACACCCCATATAGGCTCCTGAGCCCGTTAGAAGTAATTCCCGAGTGCAGAGAGAGTGCAACCCCTAAGCATTGCGGGGTGTGGCCCCCAGCCCCCAAACAAAAACAAAATCAAACCAACTCTCAGAAAGTCTTCCAGAGGGAGTCCTTATGTAAACAGAGGACAATTTTCACCCCTTCATCTGTTTCTCTTATTTTGGTAGAGTGGGAGCGGTCCTCTTCATGGCACTCCATACCCAGCTAAAACAGCACCTCACAAGCATTTGTTGAATAAGAGACAGCACAAGGGAGAGAACAAATGAGCATCTATGGAGCTAACAATCTGGAAAGCTCAGCCCAATTGTGTGGAAACCATCCTTGTGAGAAGTAAAACATCCCTGGGAGAGCGAGCCATTGTCAGTCACAAATCCCAAGTGTCTCTCTGTGAGTACCAGCACGTGCTGCCCCCACAAACCCCATTTTCTCCTGGTAGGGTTCTAACTATTCTTGTTTTCTGGTTGGCCCATAAAGTGTCTGAGGAATTACACTCACGCAGCTCTCTCTCCAACCACGTCCTATTGAGGATTGGATCTATTTTTCAAAGACAAAAAGGAGTTTTCATTTGGTGTCACTGTGACATTTTCCCTTTCAAGTGCATGAATGATGTGTCTGCCCCGGGAGAGGAAGCCACTCACCATCACCGCTCTCAGTTACAGCGGGTACAGAAGCAGCTTTGCGGAGTGGGGGGTAGGGGGCTGAGGCCTGGGCTCCCAGGGGAAGTCCACACCCCCCAAGCCCCAATACTCATTTACATGTTTTTACATTTTTCTCAGCAGCTTGCTAGTATGTGGCTTTCTCTTTAAGATCTATTCTTCTTTCTGCCACTCTTCCAGAATCCTGGCCTGAGTGATAGTATAACCAGTGGGGGCACTTACTTTGCATGTGGCTGACCTGGGTTCGATCCTTGGCACCCCATATGGTTCCCCTGAACTCTGCCAGGAGTGATCCCTGGGCACAGTCAGGAGTCATCCCTGAGCATCACTGGGTGTGACCCTCCAAACAAGAACAATCCAGACAACAAAATGTCAGGAGCCCCAAGGCACCTGAGTGGCAGAGGAAGAGGCTCCTTCTCTGCCCATGTGGATTCTGAAGGGAATTCTCCAGAGGAGGGTTTGGCTCTCCTGGGGCCAAGTAATGGAATCCTTTCTCTTGCTGTGATGGGATTATTTTGAAATGAGTGACTCTGGTGGCCTGTTGGGAAGCGCGGACTGGAAGGGCCCCCTAAAGCGTCAATGTGGGGACCTCTCTTCCTGGGATGCTAGAGCAGCATGTGTGTTGTGGGGGAGCACACCCCACCTCCGCCATCAGCCAGGGACCCAGCATTCTCTCTGATGGATGGAGCCATGGAAGCCATCCTGGAGCATAACTACAGAGCCAGAGAGGGGACTCGGCTCCTCTGGGGACGGTGGTGGGCGGGGCTGAAGACGCTGATGGTTGGTTCTTTCATACTCGCCAGGTCCCTAGGGCCTCTGTGCCAGACACAGCAGGAAAATGGACCGAGGACCTCTGGGCTTTCTCTGGCCAGCCTTAAGGGCCTCATCTTTCATCCAGGCACAGCATCCTTGCTCCTTGTGCAAATTCTGCCCCAGAAGCCAGCCCGACACAGTCCCTCTCCTCTGGACACATCTGAAGCATCTCCTTCCTTTGCAGAACTTTCCACCGAAATCCAAATTTTCTCAGCTCTGAAGATCCAACTTGGAACCTCATGGAAGAAAAGTATCTTATAAACCAATTCACACACTTATAAGAATACTGTAATGTATTTTGTTAAAAGCATGAATTTCTAAACAGATGGAGGTGAAGGGAACCTGGAAATATGGGTGGAGGGGAGTTGACACGGGTGGTGGGGTCAGTGCTGGGACATTGTATGTCTAAAACTCAGCTGTGAATAGCTTTGTAAATCATGGTGCTTTAATAAAACTGAAAAATTAATTAAAAAAAACTAAAGGACTCTCTGAGAGTTGGATTTTATCATACAGTGGCTGATAGTAGGCAGAGATGGAATCTGTTCTGTTTAATGCCTTCCAAAATAAATAAATAAATAACTCCCAAACAGGATCACCTCATTATTCACTCAAAATCCATGTGATGGAAAGTATCATGTTAAGCGAAATGAGTCAGAAAGAGTGGGATAGACACAGAAAGATTGCATTCATCTGGGGAACATAAAGCAACAAAATGGGAGACTAACGCCCAGGAGTGGCTCCTTGCTGTGCCTTTTCCCCACAATTGAGAGCCTGAGGGGGCGTCCTTACTTAGACTTTCCTACTAGAAAATTCTCAGTCCATTGTTGCTGTGTAACAAACCATTCCAAATGGGACTGGCTTAAAACAGACCGTTTGCTTAGCTGACAATTTTGCAGGTTGGCCATTGGGGCTAGCCTCAGTTGGGCTGGCTGGGCAGGGCTAGCCTGAGCACAGATGGGCACGCTCAGTGGGAAGGCTGCTTGGGGGTGGGGTGGGGGGACTCACTGGGCTGAGTATGGGGTCCGACTGGCCACCACCACGCAGCCAGTGAGGCAAGGCTTGCTCACTGGGAGAGGAAAGGCTCCAGGAGCAAGGGCGACCAGGGCAGTCTCGGAGGTGGATAGCCATAGTCCGCTGACATCACTCCAGCTGTTCCACCAATCAGGGCAGGGCAGAATTTGGTTGTGGTGTTGCTCCTGGACCCTGGAAGACACTTCTGCTGGGAGGGGCCATAATTTTTGCAATCTGAAGCAGAAAATTATTTTCTAAATCTGCTTTTCAAAGGAAAAGGCTAAGGAGAACTTCCATGGAGTGGCTCCAGGCAAGCTGACCCCTCTCAAATGGACGATCTCACTTTTTTCAGTGCATTCTTCAATGGGGCTAACTCACTTTTTTCTTTCCTTTCTATCCCTCCCTTCACTTTGTTGTTGGGATAACCTGATGTCCTACACACTCCCGGCCTCAGTGTTTGCATTTGGTCGTGGTACTTCTCAGGGGTCCCACATCAAGATGTGGTGCTCCCACATTCAACTGTGACGTGCCCTGGGGCTGCATTCCTTGAGCTGTGGTGATTACACACCTGCTCAGTGAGGTGGCTGTGGTGCTCACATGTGCTCACCTGGGGTCACACATCCTTACTGTGACTCAAGCACATCTTTTCTGTTCTATATTATTCGCTAGTGAGAGTCCCCCCCCCCCACCTTTGTTGTGATACTTTTGTATACCTACTGGGGTATAGCTGGAAATCACTCCTGGTGATGGGAAATAAAGCTGCCAGACTCAAGTAGTAGAGTTGCCAGCATAGTGCTCTGCATATATGGTGACCCTAGGCATAGAACCTGATACCTGACGTTTGCAAGGCATTGCCATCTAAGGCAGCCCCCCAGAGGAACTCACTTGTTTGTTTGTTTGTTTGTTTGTTTTTTGGTCACACTCACTGGTGCTACATCTTACTCCTGGCTCTGCACTCAGGAATTAATCCTGGGAGATGCAGGGGACCATATGGGATGTAGGGGATTAAACCCAGGCCATCACATGCAAGGAAAGCGCCCTACCCAGGAGCTCACTTTTATCGGTTGGACATATTGGGCTTCAAATATCACATCATTTGGACAAACAATGTGATGTTTCAAGGATATTTGAATATCAAGTCCCTGGAGATAGTTGTCAGGCTCTGCACAGCCTCTTCTGGTTGCTCGGTGATAGATCCGCCCTTCTGGGTGATAGATCTGTGGCAAGAAGGAGGGACATGCTGATCTTGACTCTTGGCTTGCTGATCTCTCCACACAATCTCTGTTTGCCCCTCTTTAAAACCCAGGTGGACGTCAGTGATGCCCAATCAGAGTCCAGGCCCTAAACTAGATTTTCAGTTTGAATTCCTTGTTTGTGGTGTAACCTTTAGTAGGCCATTTCTCCAACTTTCCTTTTCTTTCTTCTTCTTCTTTTTTTTTTTTTTTTGTTGTTGTTGTCACACCGATGATGCTCAGAGGTTACTCCTGGCTCTGCACTCAGGAATCACTCCTGAAGTGCTCGGAAGACTCATATGCGATATGGGGATCGAAGCCGGGTCGGCCACATATAAAGGCAAACACCCTACCCACTGTACTATCGCTCTGTTCCCTCCAAGTTTCTTTATCTCTAAAATGGGAATTTTATAATAGGCCCTGTGTCCTCAAAGGAGTGGAAAGGAGAGACTCAGGAGTTCTGCCCCCAAGTCGACTTTGTGCTTGTGAGCCGCAAACTGGACATGAGAACTGGCCCGAGGGCACTGCCCAAGCAGAGGCTTATCCCATTACACATGAGCAGGGCCATGCTGGCTGTGTCCTATGTGGAGAGCTCCTTGAGGCCCTCCAAGCGCAGTGTAAAGAAGTCTTCCACGTGGCCTTAGTGGCCTCTCTGGGCCACGGCTACCCGCAGCTGCGTCAGACTGACTCACACGGGGACTGCAGTGATCTGGCAGGTTGGCCAGACTGGAGCTTGGGGACTGAGGGTGAGATGCACAAGGATCCAGCCGAGAACTGCAGCCTCGTGTGAGGGACCAAGGTGGGGCCATGTGTGAGGCAGGTGGGGAAGGGCCAGGCCTGCCTGACCTGACTGTAGCCAGCAACTCCGTGCACAGAGCTCGAGGCAAGAGGGGCCACCCTGGCCTTCTGCCTCACCCTCTACTCTGCACGGGAAAGGGAATCGCTAACAGGACAGGCATCAATCTGGGTCAGGAATGAGGCAGGGGGTTTTGGCAGGACACTGCCAGCAAACAGGGACCTTGGCTGAGTCTCCACCCCCACCTCCTCCCCCGTCTCCCAGGCCTGGTTTCCTGCCCCAAGCAAAGTGCCCAGTTCTCATCCGCCCTCTTCCTCTCCTCTCACTCTTCCCGAGTGAGTTTCTTACTCATCCTGACCACCAGGCACCACGCACTGGATGGCCAAGCAAGCTGAGAAGCCCCTTCACCTCTCCCCACAGTCCTTGCTCCTGACTCTCTCCCTTCTCTCAACAGTCTCCCTAATAAAACCCTTGTCCATGGCGGGAATGGAAGCTTGCAGCACTGAATGAGCTAGAATAATCTATAGAACATCAAAACTACTCCTGCTGACTGTCAGCAGAGTCTCCAAGTTGTCTCACAGTTCACATAGATTTGGCATCTTTTAGATGCCGACTGGAGTGTTGATTGTTTTGTTTGTTTGTTTGTTTTTAAAATTCTTATTCAGGGGCTGGAGCAATAGCACAGCGAGTAGGGCGTTTGCATTGCACGCAGCCAACCCATGTTCAATTCCCAGCATCCCAAATGGTCCCCTGAGCACGGCCAGGGTTAATTCCTGAGCGCAGAGCCAGGAGTACCCCTGTGCATTGCTGGGTGTGACCCAAAAAGCAAATAATAATAATAATTAAAAAAAATTTTTAAAAAATTCTTATTTGGTTATCTCACATGGATTTTTTTAAATTTACTTTTTTATTAGTGAAACAACATGAGGTACAGTTATAGACTTACAAATTTTTGTGCTTGGGTTTCAGTTATACAATGATCAAGTACCCATCCCTCCACCAGTGCCCATCCTCCACCACCACGGGTCCCAGCATCCCTCCCACACCCCCATCCCCCCATCCCACCCTGCCTCTGTGGCAGGGCATTCCCCCTTGTTCTCTCTCTCTCTTCTTTTGGGTCCTGTGTTTTGCAAGAGAGGCATTGAGTGGCAATTGTGTTTGGTCTATAGTCTACTTTCAGCATGCTTCTCCCACCTTGGGAGAATCCTCACAACACCCTTTATTTGGTGCTCTCTTCTCTATCTGAGCTTCCTTTTCCCCTAGCACGTGTGGCTGGCCTCCAAGTAATGGAGCAAAATTCCTGGTACTAATCTCAGCCACTCCTGGGCGTTAGTCTCCCATTTTGTTGCTTTATGTTCCCCAGATGAATGCAATCTTTCTGTGTCTATCCCGCTCCTTCTGACTCATTTCGCTTAACATGATACTTTCCATCACATGGATTTTGAGTGAATAATGAGGTGGTCCCTTTTGGGAGTTATTTATTTATTTATTTATTTATTTTGGAAGGCATTAAACAGAACAGAGTCCATCTCTGCCTACTATCAGCCACTGTATGATAAAATCCAACTCTCAGAGAGTCCTTCTTTAGTTTTTATTACATTTTTCAGTTTTGTTAAAGCACCATGATTTACAAAGTTATTCACAGCTGAATTTTAGACATACAATGTCCCAGCACCGACCCCCCCACCCGTGTCAACTCCCCTCCACCCATATTTCCAGGTTCCCTTCACCTCCATCTATTTAGAGATTCATTCTTTTAACAAAATACATTACAGTATTTTGTACATACAAAATACATACATTTTATTCTTAAAAATGTGTGAATTGGTTTATAAGATACTTTTCTTCCATGAGGTTCCAAGTTGGATCTTCAGAGCTGAGAAAATTTGGATTTCGGTGGAAAGTTCTGCAAAGGAAGGAGATGCTTCAGATGTGTCCAGAGGAGAGGGACTGTGTCGGGCTGGCTTCTGGGGCAGAATTTGCACAAGGAGCAAGGATGCTGTGCCTGGATGAAAGATGAGGCCCTTAAGGCTGGCCAGAGAAAGCCCAGAGGTCCTCGGTCCATTTTCCTGCTGTGTCTGGCACAGAGGCCCTAGGGACCTGGCGAGTATGAAAGAACCAACCATCAGCGTCTTCAGCCCCGCCCACCACCGTCCCCAGAGGAGCCGAGTCCCCTCTCTGGCTCTGTAGTTATGCTCCAGGATGGCTTCCATGGCTCCATCCATCAGAGAGAATGCTGGGTCCCTGGCTGATGGCGGAGGTGGGGTGTGCTCCCCCACAACACACATGCTGCTCTAGCATCCCAGGAAGAGAGGTCCCCACATTGACGCTTTAGGGGGCCCTTCCAGTCCGCGCTTCCCAACAGGCTTCCAGAGTCACTCACTCAGACCCAGCTCTGCCTCACCCAGCCCTGGTCTGACGGGACAAGACAGTGCGCACTTGTTCTTTGCAAACCCCCACCCCCAAAACAGGTCTACATAAAGTGGTGGCATCTCATTTGGGGATAATAGCAGATAGCAGATAGCAGACAGCCAAGAGAGCACTTTGGGCTAAGGATGGGAGGTAGCGTGTCTGTGGAACCAGCTCGAACATTCTCTAAAGAGTCTCAGAAACTTGACAATCTCTCAGGTGTCCCACAGAGATTTGCCTGACTACAAGTCAACTGTCTGTCTTATTTATTTTTTGTTTTATTTTGGTGGAATTAGGGGTTTGCCGGGATCAGCCAAAGCCAGATCTCAGGGCTTTCTCCTGGCTCTGCCTCAGAGATCATGCCTGGCAATTCTCAGGGATCATAAGGGGGTGACAGGGATCGAACCCGGGTAAGATAAGTGCCTTAACCCCTGTACCATCTCTCTGGTCCTCACAGCCATCATTTACACTGTACTTTAGATCAAAGATCAACTAGCCTCCCTCATTGATCTTAGTGGTGGGGGATTTTTGTTTCCAGAAAGATTTGAGGGTTCATTTATCTGTAAAATCAAATTCACCTATAATATTTCAAAGTTGTGCTCTGTCTCTCTCTCTCTCTCTCTCTCTCTCTCTCTCTCTCTCTCTCTCTCTCTCTCTCTCTCTCTCTTCCCCCCCACCCTTTCCTTTCTTGGAATATCTGTAATTTTCGTTAAGTCATCAGTGTGCTGATAGTAAAATCTGAGAAAGAATACAAATGCAAGTAATGCAAGTTGTTTAATGAGGAAAAAATTCAAGAGGTAAGAATGACTGTGCAGCACGTGGGGAGCTTGCCACGCACGAGGCTGACACAGGTTTGATCCCTGGCAACCCAACCCCGTTAGGAGTGATTCCTGAGTGCAGAGCCAGGAATAACCCCTGAACATCACTGGGTGTGGCCCCAAAACAAAACAAAATATTTTTAAGGAATAATGAGAAAAATCAATTACAATGATTACTCTTACCACCATCATCCCTTGCTGCTTCCCCATCCCCCACCCCCACCTTCAATCTCTGTCTCAGATTCTGTGTTCGGAGCAAAGCCTGTCACTTTTCAGCACAGTCCCTGCAGTTGGGCTTTCCAGGGTGTTTTATTTCCAGTGTTTCTGCCCCTGCGGAAATCCCCCTGGGATTCTGCCTGTACTGCCTCCAGCTCAGCAGTGGAGGGTCCCCTAGCCCCACCACCGCCTGACCTGCCTCACTGTCTCCCCGCCCTCCTCATTTGCTCATTCCCCACAGGTTCAGAGGTCAGGGTTGGGGGTGGAGCCCCCTGGCGTGGCTGAGTCTCTGCGTCTCCACCTTCAAGTCTCTTCAAGTCACTCCTTTTGCTGCCCAGTTTCTTCCGACTTTTGCCAAGGAGGATCTGTCACTGAGCACTAATCCTTGTTTTGTCACTTATCTGCCTTAATCCTCTTTGATGATTCTGTTCCTTCTCTCGCTTATCAACACATCGGCAGTGGAACCAGGCTCTGCTCCTCAGGCTTGGCCTGCTGGCAGCAGGGCCGCACCGTGACGTCCTTGGGGAAGCACTCGCCACGCTGTTCTGTCAACCTCAGTCCTCCCTGGGAAGAACTTTGTTATTATCCAGTGCCCAGAGGTGGTGTCTCAGCTGAGCAGAAAGATCTCCCTTCCCCACGTGCAGCCCATGTTCTTTCCCTCCCACCTCCCCAAATGCTTCAGTCTGATAACTCAGAGTTTCAGATCCCTGAGAAATAGGTGGACTCGGGCAACTATTGGGCACCACTCGAACCCTTGCCAGGGTCTTGATACCTGGAAGGAGTATGAAGTCCAGACCCAAGGTGCTGATGGAATGGTGGGCTTTTCAGGAAGCATGGTAGGACAAGTTTTAGTCACCCTCAAAACAGGACATCTTGGCAGGGAAATGACTGAGATGACTTCCCTCTCCTCTTACCTTCTTCCCTCCCTTCCTTCCTCCCACTTTCTCTCCCTCCTTCCCTTCCTTCTTCTTCCTTCCTTTTTTGCTTGTCTTTTTCATTCAACCAGTTCTGTAACTTTGGACAAAGAACTAAATCTCTGTCTATCCTCCCTCCTCTAAAACAGGAATAATAGAAGTGTTAAGCTTTTCTGAGAATGAAATGTATACCTCTAAAGCATTTATGACAGCAGCAGGTATTGAGCAACCATTCAAAACAAATTTTCCCTTATGCTCAGGTCTCTCCTGAGCAACAGCTGTGTGGACATCGGGAGACACCAGGTGAAAGGGTAGAAACGCAGTCAGGGTTCCAGGGAAAGATGGTTTAGAATAGACTTATACAAACTGCTTCCTTCAGATGGAAATTGTAATTGTTTGTTCTACCTTTTCTTTTTTAAAAAAAATTTTTTTATTAGTGAAACACCATGAGATACAGTTGTAGAATTACAAACTTTCATGCTTGGGTTTCAGTTATACAGTGATCGAGTACCCATCCCTCCACCAGTGTCCACTCCCCACCACTAATAATCCCAGTAACCCTCCCACTCACCCCCACCCCATGCCCCCCAACCCCACCCTGCCTCTGTGGCAGGGCATTCCATTTTGCTCTCTCTTTCCTTTAGGGTGTTGGGGTTTGCAATAGAGGTATTGAGTGGTCACCATGTTTGGTCCATAGTCTACTCTCAGCATGCATCTCCTATCCCTAGTGAATCCTCCAAACACCCTTTATTTGGTGTTCCCTTCTGTATCTGAGCTGCCTTTTCCCCCAGCATGTACTGCCAGCTTCCAAGCTGTGGAGCAGATCTCCTGGTACTTATCTCAAATATTCTTGGGTGTTTATCTCCCATTCTGTTACTTCATATTCCCCAGATGAGTGCAATCTTTCTATGTCTGTCCCTCTCTTTCTGACTCATCTCACTTAGCATGATACTTTCCATGTAGAACCATTTGTATGCAAATTTCACGACTTCATCTTTTCTAACAGCTGCATAGTATTCCATTGTGTAGCTGTACCAAAGTTTCTTTAACCAGTCATCTGTTCTTGGGCACTCGGGTTTTTTTCCAGATTTTGGCTATTGTGAACAGCGCAGCAATGAACATAGAAGTGCAGATGTCATTTTGACTGTACTTTTTTTTTTTGCCTCTCCGGGATATATTCCCAGGAGTAAGGTATTGCTGGGTCAAATGGGATCTCAATTTCTAATTTTTTGAGAATCGTCCATACTGTTTTCCAAAAGGGCTGAACCAGTAGACATTCCCACCAGCAGTGTAGGAGAGTCCCTTTCTCTTCACATCCATGCCAACACCGGTTGCTTTTATTCTTTTGGATGTGGGCTAGTCTCTGTGGTGTGAAATGATATCTCATTGTTGTTTTGATCTGCATCTCCCTGATGATTAGTGATGTAGCACATTTTCTCATGTGCCTTTTAGCCATTCGAATTTCTTCTTCGAGAAAGTTTCTGTTCATTTCATCAACCCATATTTTGATGGGTTTGGACGTTTTCTTCTTGTGGAGTTCAACAAGTGCTTTGTATATCCTTGATATCAACCCCTTATCAGATGGGTATTGGGTGAATATCCTTTCCCATTCTGTAGACTGTCTTTTCTTTTATTCCAGGAGAGGAATCCAGTCTGTGGGCAGTGAAAGGTAAGGCTCACTCCAGAACTTGCTGGGATTAGCCACAGGCGTCTGTGTCTGCTCAAACCAGGACTGGTGGAGGACAGGACAACAGGACAGTTTTCTAAGGAAGACTTGGATGCTGGTTTTCATCACTTCCCAGATGGATTGAGAAAGAAGGGAGAAGGATGAGAACTTGGATGCAGGAGTGCTGGGATGGACTGGAATGAATGGGTGTCCTGAGACTGGACATCCAGGAAAGGAATTTGGGGAAAAGGGAGTCAAGGAGTCATGCTCTGTGTGTGTGTGTGGGGGGGGTGCATCTTTTGCCTTATCAGTCCACCTCCCCTGAGTCTTTACTGTGAGGTTAGTGGGTCTAGAAACCTTCCCTGGGGTTCAGCTGGTGGATCAGAGCAGATCTGTGGAACCTACCTGTGGCTTCAGGTCTCAGCCTCAGCACTTGCTCCTGTCTCCTAGAGCAGACCAATGCCCCCCACAGCTCTCCTCCGGGTGGCCGCCCCCCGCCCCCCAGGAGAGGCATTCATCTCCATCTCCATCTCCATGAACACAAGAAGGGTGGTGACTGCCTAGATGGGAGGAGAGAGGGCAGAGGGGACTTGGGATGACTGTAAGGGATGTTGTTGAAAGGACAAAGATCCCCCCTGAACCCTCCCTTTATGAATGCTTGTTCTGGAGGGGCAACTGCCAGGCAGCTGGGAAGTGAGGTCACAGGCGTGGGGAGCAAGGGTGGGGTCCATGCAGGCATGAGACTGGCGGCCTGTGAGGCCACCCCACAGGAGGCCCAGCTCAGCAGGGACAAAATGATAGTCCAGTGGGCAGAGCGCTTGCTTTACATACAGCAGACCCGGGTTCAATGTCTGGCATCCCTTGTGGTTCCCCTGAACCCTGTCAGGAGTGATCTCTGAGTACAGAACCAGGAGTAACACCTGAGCATCGCTGGGTGTGTAGCCCCAAAACAAACAACAACAACAACAACAACATTAACAACAGCAACAAGAGGCAACTCAGCCACCAGGCTCAGGGAGATCGTGCCAGACCCAGCTCCCGGCTTCTATCAGAGGGTCAGGGCAAGTGTGGGCAGCTCGCACCCTCATCTGAATTCCTGATCCTCAGCAACTGTGAGAAATAATTAGCAGCGTGGTTTTAAGTCACTGAGTTTAGGGGCAATTAATTGGTTATGCAGCAGTAGATAATTAAGGTGCTAACTCTGTGGCCTGAAGCAGGTTACCTAACCTCGTTATGCTTCGGTTTCCTTATTTATAAAATGGGGGATAAGAGCATTCATTACCCAGTGTGCTGCTGAAAAAAATGAAAGGTCCAGATTTTCAGCATTTGCTGTTTTCTCTGGTACAAATACCCCCACAGCTCAGTTTCTTTCTGCCACCAGTGACTTAAGAACCAGAGGGCAGCGTTTCACGCACCCCCCCACGCCACCCCCCACAGTCTCTCCTTGCAGCACGACATTGTGCCAGTGTGTTTGTGTCTGTCCATAATGGAGCCAGAGCCCAGGGACAAACCGCACTGTGGCCACCCGCACCCGGGGGCTGCAGAGCCAGACGAGCCCCCGCTCCCCTGCCCCGGCTTATCCAGGAGCCCGCGGGGACCAGGCACAGAGCAGGCGCAGTGTGGACCAGTGCTGGTGAGCAAGCCTCAGGCTTGAGCCAGGTACGGGCGGGTGCTGTGCCACCAGGACCCCTGCAGGGGACATGTTCCCTGACCCCCTTACCACACCAAGCGACATGGTCGAGTGTGGGTGGCAGATGTTCAGACAGCTGGGTAAGGGGAGGGGAGCTCCAGAGAGGGGCTCTCCACGTGTCGTGGGGAGCAGGTTTTCACAAAAGGCCAATGGGAAGTGCCAGAATGAAAGACGGGGAAGAAAATGAGTGCCAGGTGAAGGAGCTAGCACAAACAAAAGCCTGCGGCAGCAAAAACATTTCCCTTCAGCAGATTTACACCCGAGTGTGCAAAGGGTGCAGAGTGACGAGTTCAAGGGCATTCTATAGAACCGGTGGTCTGCACGCTTCACAATGTCAATATTATGAGAGAGAAAGAAAGACGCCAACAGCGGCCCCAGTTAAAGCACCGCAAACATTCAGCAGCAATGCAACGTGGGACTCTGCATGGGGCCAGGGCTGCTTGGATGAAGGTGTTAAAGGAATTTTTTTCTTCTGGTCTTGCAATTCTTTGGCAAGACTAAAATGATTTCAACACAAAAAGCTTTTTGGAAATAAATAGAGACGAAGACACAGGCTCAGGGTACAGAGGGCCATGGAGGACACCTGGAACTGAGGCTTCTGTGTTCTCCGAGGGGAGGTTGAGGCATGGAAAGGCAACAAGGCTGGCGGAAGTCGGGGAGGAATTGGCATGTGTTTTGTGCCCCGGCTACTTCTGAGCTCTGAGTCCTGGTTCCTTCCAGTGGAGCAAAGCGCATGTTACTACATGGCATCAGAGGGGCTGGAAGACCCCCAGGGTGTCATTTCTGCTCCACAGTCACGCACAGAGCAGCTCAGGTTATCGTTAATGCAACTTGGGCCCTGAATTCCCTGGGCTCTGCCCTGAAACTTGCCCCATATGTTTATAAAGGTTGATTACATCTTTGGGACCTTTTTGTAATATGAACAGAAGCTATAAAATTTCAGTTGTCGCAGCTCACGGGGATCGAGTGTCTTTTCTGGTGTGCCTTAGGAGGGGTCAGTGATAACGCCTGATGTTGAACCATCTCTGATCTCGCAGGGCATGACATGCCCTCATCCATCACTCGGACTGGGAATTTAGGAGCAAAATACTTCTTTCCATATTCAAAGGAGAAAGCTTGACTAAGGATGGGACAAGAATGAAAAAGGCATCCTCACTCTCACTTTTTGTGGTAGTTTAAACTGCTGTGAGCACTGTGGAAAGTAGTTCAATAAAGTTCAGTACATGCTGAGTAAAAGTGAAACTGTACTGGGCACACCTGTGTAAGAGAAAGGAGAGCATCCATTTGCCTAAATACTTGCACAGGAATATTTATAGCAGCTTTAATAATTATATCTTTAAAAAACAGAAACCACTCAAATGTCCAGTAACACCAGAACAGATCGTTCTAATGGATAATACACCAGCTAGAGTCCCCCAGGAACTGAGAAATGAGAGAGCTTCATGCTTTATTCTGTTCCATACCAAAATACACAGAGCATGATCCAAACTTATGGGCTCATGGACACAAACAATGGAACATTCTGACTCACGCTATTTGAAGTTTAAGAAGAAGTAAAATGAGCCAGAGAAGTAGTATAAAGGTTAAGGCACTTGCCTCGTATGCAGCTGTGCCCTGCCATCAAACCCTGGCCCACATAGTACTCCCCAAGTACTACGAGGCATGGTCAAAAGCACAGAGCCAGGTGTGGTCCCTGAGCACCATCCTGTGTGTACTCCAACCCCCAAAGAGAAACAGGTTAAGGGGCTGGAGCGATAGTACAATGGGTATGGCTGTTTGCTTTGCACGCAGCTGACCCGGGTTCGATTCCCAGCATCCCATATTGTCCCCCGAGCATTGCCAGGAGTGATTCCTGAGTGCAGAGCCAGAAAGTCAGCCCTAAGCATCGCCGGGTGTGACCCCAAAAGCCAAAAAAAAAAAAAAGGAACAGGTAACGTGGATCTACAATAATAAAACTCAGAGAATGAATATTAGGGTGTGTTGATGAGGAGCGGGCATTAAGGAAGCCACCTGATTGCTGGAAATGTTTGCTATCCTCTCTGGATGATAGAAATTACACAAGTACCATCAGCATTCTCCTGCATGTAAATCATGCATGTAGAAAATAATTTACCCATGCGGATGCCAGCACTGTGATTTGTGTTTATTAAACCACAGTCAGGTGTGAGTCACCTGTGGCATGTGCTGAAAGGATAAATGCTAAAAGAGAAATGGTTGATCATTTCCACTGGGTCAGGTCGTCTTTCAGGCCTGCAGAATGACCCATCTTGACCTTTGGGCCTGATGGCTGTGCCCTGGGCTTTGCTGCGTCTCAGTGCCACGTGGAGGCAGCCAATCATCAGTGCTCTCAGTGACCCATGCTGGGGACCACCCATCCGCAGCGCTGTTCCTGTTGAGTGCCCAGCCCTGCTTCAGGGCCTCGACTACCCAGCAGGGGACATGGCCGAGAGCACTCAGGCTGCTGTGCTCAGGACTCCTGTCCACATCCAGAGGCAGGTCCTGCCACAGAAGGCCTTCCGCAAGGCCATGTGGCCAGAGAGCTCCCGGCTCTTGCTGAAGCTGCAAGACCAAGTCTGAGCTCAAGCCACAGGTGACAGCTGCAGGAGAACCTGGGCCCTGCCGCCTCTGAGCTCCATGATCTTCCCCAAGAACTAAGGTTGCCCCCAATCTTGGCTTCATCTAGAAACAGGGGTGGCAAGGACTGAGAGCCATCTCCCAGGATGGCGCAGCTTCCACAGAACCTCAGACACAGTGGCTGGCCTGAGGGAGCCTTGTCAATGGGGAATCCAGGTATGTGCTTACTCTTATACCGGAAGACTTGGGTAGGATTTGGAGGCGAGGGAAGGTGGCTTGAAGGAGAGGAACTCCCCAACATACTTTTTCCTGGTGGCCTGTTGCGGAAGCTTTTTTTTTCTTCTCATTTTCCTCACTTCTCACCTCTCCTGTCTTACCCCATCATCCTACCCTTAGTTTCCACTTTCAGAAAGATGAATTTTCCCCCTCACTCTTCTTGCCACCCCAGTCCAGCCCAGAACTAGGAGAGAGAGACAGACAGACAGACAGACAGGTGGAGAGAGAGAGAAAGAGAGAGAGAGAGAGAGAGAGAGAGAGAGAGCACTCAGACGGAATAGAGGCTTGAAGCCAGGCAGGCTGCCAGATTGTCGGTGACATCTTTGTCACAAAAACACCATCTCCATGTGCTCATCCTAGAGGGCAGGGTTGACCTCCATGGGGCCTCTGTGGGTCTCCATGCATAGCCACTGTCAGCTGCCCTCTTCCAAGTCTGTCCTTGCTTCTCCAGGCTCAAGGGCCCCTCTGGGTGGAGACATATGCGCCTCAATTTGGGAGGCTATGAGAGGTATCTTTATCCAAGAGAGAAATTAACTTGTCAAAGAGGAAAACCATTTGTTTTGATGGGGGCACACCTGGTGGTGCTCAGGGCTTAGTCCTGGTTCACAGATCACTCCTGGTGATCCCCAGCACCCCAGCACCTGAGCTGGGGTGCTGGGGATCAAACCTGGGTCAGCTGCATACAAGACAAGCCCTACCCACTGTACTATCTCTCCAGCCCACTTGTCAAAACGGAAAGGGAAGAGAAACACTTGTTTCTGTTAGTCTGCAGGGTACCAGGCTTGGGTGGGAGTCGGGTCTAGGTTTCAGGGTGACCCCCTTTAGTTTGGGGCAGAGGGAGGGTGTCTTTGGATGGGAGCCTTGAATAGAACTTCCATTAGAATGTATTTCTTTGCCCAGGCAGAGCCTGGCCGGTAGATGTTCAATAAACATATACTTAACGAGTGCAAGGCCAACTTCTCTCATTATAATGCCATAGTTTACTGACTTTTAAAACCTTAAAAGTAAATATAGGAGTGGAGTGATAGCAAAGTGGGGTAGGCGTTTGCCTTGTACGTGGCTTACCCAGGTTCGATTCCTAGCATCCTATATGGTCCCCCAAGCTCCACCATGAGTAATTCCTGAGTGTAGAGCCAGGAATAACCCCTGTACATCCCTGGGTGTGACCCAAAAAGGAAAAAAAAGTGAATATAACCATAGTCAAAATTATGTAAGCAACATCATGTTCATCCTTATACTTTACCTTGCATAGCTGTAACTTTTAGCTTTTGTTGAATGGAGGAATGGCCCACTAGGATTCCACTGCCACTCTGACTGGTTGATTATGTTTCAATGTTTCTACAGGGTAGAGATGGACAAGGCTCCTTTCCATGCTTAGAAGTAGGGACAAGCATTGGCAACATCTTAAATACCCAATGACTCAGACCTTTCTGTCCACAGCTTCCTCTTCTCTGGTTCCCTTGCTAAGGGACTGACAGTGATACACACCACAACAAACCTCCCTCTCTCTGTTTCAGAACTGACTGTTCCAGAGTGCACCTTTGACCAGGGACAGAATATTGGAGCAGGGACTCACAAATGAAACTCAGAACCGAAGAGCTCACTGCAGGGATGACTCCAGACCATGCGCCAGGCTGATTTCACCAGGGCACCTCAGATGGGAGCAGGCGTCCTCTCTCTCCGCCTGCACCAGATAAACCCCGGCAGCTGCAAACCTCAGGAACCCAATTGTCACCACCCTCATGGCCGATCTTCACAGGCTCGTCCTGGGCTCCCCTGTGCCAGAGAATAAATCCGCTGAAAAATCCAGACATGCGGGACCAGTGACTGAAAACGCCAAGCCTCATAGTGTTTGGCCTGGGCTGTCTCTTCCCATCTCCCTGCCCTTCTGGGGTCCTGGCTGCCATGCCCATGAACTGCCTCTGGTGCCATTTGAGCGCAATAATGACCATGATCCAGAGACTCACAAATGAATCTCAGAACTGAGCAGCTCACTGCAGAGATGGCTCTGGACCCCAATTATTTAAATTTTTAGAATCCCAGGAGCTTGCGGCCGCTTTCGTGGCTGCCCGATATCTCCTACTATTTTTTTTTCTTTTTTCTTGAATCACTGTGAGATAGACCCTTACAGACATCTAGTCATAACAAGCAAGCAGTACAAAATAAATGATCTAGCATCTGCTTGTGGGGCAGACTTGAGTGGTGGTGGGAAACTTCGAAATAATGGTGGTGAGAAGGTGTAATGATGGTGGGATTGGTGCTGAAATATTGAATGTAATCAATTATTGTGAACAACTTTAGGAAAATAAAATTCTAAAAATGAATAAATAAATTTTTAAAAAGAAAGAAAATTGAGGCAGGAATGCTTTCAGTCCTAAAAATTGGATTCAGGTGCTACCATGAATGCAGTCAATCCAAGAGATTTTAAGCAGAATGAAGAGGGAAGAACTACAATATGTTGAGAAGAGAAACCAGAGAAATGGGGACAGAGTGAATTGTGAGAATGCTAGAATGGTGTGGAGAATCCATGTGTGTGTGTGTGTGTGTGTGTGTGTGTGTGTGTGTGTGTGTGTTGGGGGGAAGAGATGATGTGCTTCCTGGATGGTCTTTAAATACAAGACCCACCTGCGTTACCATGTGCCTTCAACTTAACCAGCAACTGAGCAAAGTGGCTTTTGCATATCATTCTGTTTAGTCTTCTGATAAGAGGGGATTTTATCTTTACACTTTTCCCCAAATGTAGAAGGGCAGGGTACTTAATTCATCTGCTTAAGCTCATGGACCTAGTCAGTGATAGATCCAGGTCCCCAAGCCCAGTTTATTGTATTCCCAGTTTTACAAATTGATCAACAAATTAACTTGTTTTGCTAAATCCTCACGTTTATTCTGGTTTCCATGAGGGTCACTAGCTTACCTCTCTTCGATTTTCTTAAGATCCCTGTTTTCCAACATGTTCTAAGTATCTTTGCAATCCACTTTCCAGACCCCAGAACTTGACATAGTCTGGTATTTGTTCTCTGTCTTCAAAAGACCACAGTTCAGAAAGTCAAGAAGGAAAGAGGTTTGAAGCAAACAGGTAGTTGACAGAAGCAAGAGCAAGAGGAAGGTCTTTTTGGGAAGAGAAAGGTGCTCAGTCATGGTGAAAATTAGCCTAAAATGACTGGGGAGAAAGATGGGATCAAAGAAGGCTCCCAGACAAAGACCAGAGAGGTAGTCATTCTCCATAGAGAGCAGGCTTCTGTGAACAGAGCGATGTTTAAGAAGCCCCTTCTGGTGGCTTAGCCAGGATGAATTTGCCACAAAGAGGTTTAAGGCAAGAGAATATTTTTACACTACAGGAGAAAGATAACAGACTTGAGCTTGTGTGGTAGGCAGCACTGGGAGTAATAGACATTGATTGAGAAGAAAGACTGCTCAGGAGTAATTAGCCGGTGGCCCAGTGGGAAGCAACTGCAGGAGCCCTCTGTGATAATGTCCAGATAAAGTGCTCTGGACGTGTGCCAACTACTGGCGGGAAGGTGTCTCTGACAATCCTATATCACATCTCACTGCACAAAGCAATGGAAAGAGCATATTTGCCTTTTGTCCAGCAACATGAGTAAAAGCCCCATTGAGTCCCTGTTGTTCTGTGTCACATGACCGCAGTGACAAGGGGAATTTGGCTTGCTGATTGGCCCTGCCCTAGAACTCTAGCTCTCTCCTTAAGGGGCGTTGGGTTCCCCATCAAGAATGCAAGAGGAAGGAACTGATGCGGGGAAGACAACAAGAAAAATAGATAAGATTCAATATCCTCAACTTAGCTCATCCTGGAATCCTGTTTTCAGAAAGCATTTTGCTGAGTTACTTCTGCAGAGCATATACTGGAAAATGCATAAGAAGTGTATTTCAGCAAACCATAGCACCCAAAAGGAGAGAGAGAGGATAAGAGGGAATGCCCTGCCACAGGGATGGGGTGGGATGGGGGTTGGGGGGGTGAGAGAGATACTGGGAGCATTGGAGGTGGGGAATGGGCACTGGTGGAGGGATGGGTACTCCATCATTGTATAACTGAAACCCAAGCACAAAAATTTGTAAGTCTACAACTGTACCTCATGGTGTTTCACTAATAAAATTTTTTTAAAAAGTGTATTTCATCTGCATAATTATACCTGCTGGTTATTCTTTGGAAATGGGACATTCGAGTTAGGGATGTTAACAAAGAAAAAAAAACTCCAAATTAAATGAGGTCACCTGTTAGGTTGAAACATTCAGTTGCCCTTTCTTGATTTTTTTTAATCTCTAGAGACTTTGTGACAAAACAGAAGAAGAATTTGTCAGGTGTTGTGTATTTTGAAGAGAAAAGAGTGGGTATGGGTGTATCTATCCCACTGTATTCTTAAACATCACTCTATTGCACTCCAAGGAACTTGTAACCATTCAGAAAGGAGTGAATCACAAATCATGTCCTCGTATCATAGAAGACATCTATGGGAAACAGGACCCTTCTCCGTCACCTTGCTCTGGGTGAGATCCTAAAAGACAACACAACAGGAGTCCATCTGTTGTGACCCAGTAGTGCTAACTGGCCAGGATTTGAAATAACTGTGGCCTTGGCATGTGCCAAATTCCATCCTCATTGATTCTGAAAACTTACATGGAAATGAAAACAGGCTCAAAAGTTCATTATAGAAGATTGGATTTAGCAGACCTTTTTTTGGGGGGGGGTCGTACCTGGCGATGCTCAGGAGTTACTCCTAGCTCTGCACTCAGAAATTACTCCTGGGATGCTGGGAATCAAACCCAGGTCGGCTACGTGCAAGGCAAACGCCCTACCCGCTTTGCTATTGCTCCAGCCCCAGCAGACCATTTTAACCCATAAATTTTATTCCTATGTTGAATAAATTTTCTTTAGAATAAGAAAGTAAGAAATAATTTCTGATTTGGAAATAAAAAAGAATAGAAGCAACAACTAATATTTATTGAGTCACTATGTGTCATTTCCTCTGCTAAGAGCTCTCTATGTGTTAACTTGTTTAATACTCAGTTCTCCACTAGGGTAATGTTACTATTTCCGTTTTAAAGATGGACTCAACAAAATTAAGGCATGGGTTTGGGATTATGTATCAGAACCAGAATTTAAACTCAGGTCTGTCTAATTTCATCATATATGTTCTGAAAATTTATATGTGGGCCAGGGATGTGACTCAGAGGTAGAGGATGTCCTTCTCTTGTGGTTGTCCCTGGTTTGACGCCTGGAACCACAGGCTCTGCTTGATGTAGCTTCTGAGCAGTATCAGATACAGCCAGGAAAAATGAAAATTTTTATATGCTGCCTTGCTGCTTAATAGAGAACTGTCTCCAACTCACATTCCTATCTCACAGGAATGCTGGGAGAATCAAATGCATTAATATTATGTACAAAGACATTAGAAACTTCCCTCTCTGCAGGCATTGTCCATTAGAAGCTGTGTGTTCTGTTTGAGCTGTGGATCAAACTCTTTTTTTCTAAGAGTACCACCCTTACCTGTTGTGGAACAGCATTGCTGAAGGTATTCAGTGTTCATATGTGCCTTGAGTTGCTAGACCAACTCTGTGACATCTATGAGTTTTTCCAGGTCTCATGCCATTCATAACCCAGAGTCCTAAGTCCACTAAGTCCATTAAAATGATCATGAGTACCTCATAGCATATGCCACTTTTAGTTTCCTCTTCTTCACATCCTTCTCCTGGTCATCCTGAGTCCTGGATACCATGATTTTTTGGAGCATGAGCAAAACAGCTAAGTTGAGCATGGAGGATGAGCTCCCCCTCTCTGATTTGCTGGTACCCTCCCAGGAACTGAAGTGCTGTGTTCTCTGGAGACCCTCAAGGGCCAAAGAGAAGTAGGCATCCTAATCTGGCAATGCCAGACTGGGAAGAGATAGCTTCCAGTTTAGCCCAATATGGATAAGCTACTTTGGGTAAAATGTGACAGGCATAGAGAAAAGTACAGATACATATGAGAATATTTCAGAAAATGTGACCAACACAGATCAAGAAACAGAGCATTCCCTTTTGGAAGATAATATAGGAATTCCTCAAAAAAAAAAAAAACCCTAGGAATTGGACTTCCACACAACCCAGCAACTCCACTCCTGGGAATATGCCCCAAGAGTTCATAAGCATAATGCAGAAAAGACATCTGCACTCCTATGTTCAGTGCTACACTATTCACAATAGCTAAAATCTGGAAACAACCCAATTCTCCAAGAACAGATGACTGGATAAAGAAGTGTTGGTAACTAATACCCAAGGATAGTAGAAATATGGCGCCAGGAGGATCGGTCCATGCTTGAAAGCCTGCCTCAGGTGTTGGGAGAAGGCAGTTGGGATATGGAAGAAAGCACTATGGCAATGATAGTTGAAAATGATCACTCTGGATAAGAACTGTGTGCTAAAAGTAGGTAAAAAAACAAACATAATAACCTCTCAGATCTGTATGGCAAACCATAATGCCCTAAAAGAGGGTGGGTAGGAGGCTGGGAGGGAGGGGGAGAGAGAGGGAGGGAGGGGAGGAGGGAGGGGGAGAGAGAGAGAGAGATAGAGAGACAGAGAGAGAGACAGACAGAGAGAGAGAGAGACAGAGAGACAGAGAGAGAGAGGCGATGTGCTTGCCACAGAGATATGCTGGCGGGGCAGGGAAACTTGGGTTATTGGTGGCAGGAAACTTGTGGAGGGATGGGTGTTGGCACATTGTATGACTGAAACCTGAGTATGAACAGCTTTGTAACTGTGTATCTCACAGTGACTCAATTACATAAAGAAAAGAAAAGAAATGATGGTACATATTCACAATGGAACACTTCTTGGCCACAAGAAAAGATGAAGTCATAAAATTTTCTGCTACCTGGATGGACCTGGAGGATCATGCTGAGTGAAACCAGTCAGAGTGGGAGGAAGAGGCTCAGAATGATCTCCCTCTATATGGGATGTAAAGAAACTGCTAAGGGGAATATCAAATTTCCAAAGGTAATAGAAGCCAAGAGCAGACCTGGTCTTTAGTAAGAAGCTTGCCACTGGGGTGAGATTGGGGGATAAGATAGGGAAGGAAACACTATGATAATGATGGAGGGAAAGGATCTACCATAGAGTCAGGAAAGGGGGTGGGAGAGAAACTGGGAACATTGGGGAAGGGTAGTGGACACTGGTGAAGGGATTTGTGTTAGAATATTGTACACCTGGAACTCGATCAGAAATATTTTTGTAACTTTGTAATTCGTGGTGATTCAATTACAAAATTAATTAATTTAAAAAAGAAACAGGACATTCCCAACACCATTGAATCTCCCTGGTTCCCCTTGCCTGTTAGCAAAAATAACTGTCCCCACCACTCCCTGACACCATCACTAAGAAAACCACTAACTTCTAACATCAGAGAAGCATGCTACCTGTTTATGAACTTAATAGGAACCATGGGGTACAGATCAAAAGTCCAGTTTCTTTAGCTCCGAATTGTGCTTGAAATGCATTTCTCTTAAAGAATAAAGCTATAGTCTCATCATTCTCATGTTTATGAAGCATGTCATTTTGCAACTATAATACAATTTAATCGTCTTTTGTCTTGTAGAGGGATATTTGGATAGTTTTCCATTTGGGAC
Source organism: Sorex fumeus (assembly GCF_029834395.1). Taxonomy (NCBI): domain Eukaryota; kingdom Metazoa; phylum Chordata; class Mammalia; order Eulipotyphla; family Soricidae; genus Sorex; species Sorex fumeus. Next base: position 354,199 of record NW_026606179.1, on the reverse strand, counting down.
TATTATAAATGGTGCTACTATGATGTGCATGTCTTTCAGCAAACACATGTTTGCAAATGGTCACATTTCTGTTGGATTGTGAGTGAGTGGAATTGTGGGTCAAAGCCTAGTCAGAATCAGCTTTAGTATGTATTCCCAATAGGTTTTAATGTGATTGTACCGATTTATACTCCACTCAGAGGTATTAGAACTAGAAACATTTTTATGGTATTAGGGATCGTCTGTCTTTATCCAAAGATTCCCCTGAGTATCCAAATTCTATCCCAGCCCAAGTTGACATCAGCATCTTGTGTATCGGGCACAGTTAAGGTTTCAAGCCACAGAAATCGGCTCTTGCTGCTGTAGGGATCTCACAGAATGATGAAAGTTCATCACCCAGAGGAAATCCGTATGTTGTTAGAATGGGAAGTAGATTAGGTGCCACGGGATCAGATGTGGATTTGAGTATGATCCACAGCAATGCTGGATCACAAAAAGTATGTCCCTGCAATATTCCAGCAGATTCTCAGTGTGTCAGCCTGCACCCAAGGCTTCGCTTTTGAGCCTTCATTTTGCCATGGTGTTGGAGAGAAGACCCAGTGGGTTGACATTCCTTGGAGGTCTGTTCTCTGGTCACCTATGCATAGCTGGAAGAGTCGTCCTTTGGGTTCTGATGGGAGAGGTGTTTGCCAGGAATTTCCCTGCACCAAGGAAATAGAAATTTCTCAGAAGCCTTGGTCACTCTGGACAAGAATTGAGTGCTAAGAGTAGGAAAAGAGATATACATGATAATCTTTCAGTACCTGTATTGCTGGAGCGATAGCACAGCGGGTAGGGCGTCTGCCTTGCACGCAGCCAACATGGCCGACCCGAGTTCGATTCCTCCGCCCCTCTCAGAGAGCCCGGCAAGCTACCTAGAGTATTCGATATGCCAGACACAGTAACAACAAAGTCTCCAATGGAGACGTTACTGGGCCCGCTCGAGCAAATCGATGATCAACAGGAGGGCCTTTACTTTACTTTTACTTTACTTACCTGTATTGCAAACCATAATGCCCAAAAGGAAAGAGAAGTGGGGGGGAGAAAATGGGGAGAGAGAGACAGAGACAGAGACAGAGGTAGGCTGAAGTAGGAGTGGCAGGAGGGAAACTGGGAACATCAGTGATGGGAAATGTATAACTGCATTTAACGTTGATTCAATTAAAAAAAAAAGGAAGAAGAAGAAGTCTTGGGGGGAGGGGGTGCCGAAATGGAAGCCAAATATGAGACTGCTCCACAGTGACGACTACCCACTGATTTGAGCTACATATCACTGTCACTGTCGCTGTCCTCCCGTTGTTCATTGATTTGCTCGAGCAGGCCCAGTAACGTCTCCATTTTTGAGACTTGTTACTGTGTTTGGCATATTGAATACGCCACAGTAGCTTACCAGGCTTTGCCGTGTGGTGAGATACTCTCGGTAGCTTGCCGGGCTCTCCAACAGGGGCAGAGAAATCGAACCCAGCTCGGCCGAGCTGGCTGCGTGCAAGGCAAATGCCCTACCGCTGTGCTATCATTCCATGCACAAGAAATAATGGGTAAGAAAAAGTAAATTCAGACTTTGTGGTAATGAGATTGGGTCTCAAAAAGAAGCACAGGCAACTCTGGTAGCTCAGGGAACCACATGAACACCCCCTCCCCCTTTTTGGTCTAAACTACTATATCAGCTTCCTAAGGCTGCCACTGAAAATTTAGCACAGGAGGCAGGGGATGTAGCTCAGTGTGAGCACATGCCTTGCTTGTGTGAGGCCCTGGGTTCCATCCCGTGTGCTATATGGTCCTCTGAGCACTGGACCAGGAGTGGTTCACAAGTATCACCACCAGGCAAAGCACCAAAACAAACATAAAAAATATCACAAACTCAGTGTCTGAGAATAATAAAACTTTGATTCTTGTGGTTCTAGAAACAGAAGTCTGAAGTCAGATCCGCCCCAGGCTTTCAAGCTTCTAGGGTGGCCAGGCATGGTGATCTTTGGTTTCCCCTGACTTGTAGAAGCATCACTCTCATCTCTGCCTCTGCATTCTCACAGGCTTTTCTCCTGGGCACACCCCTCGTGTCCCCTCTCCTTATACAAGTACCAGCAGTTGTGTCTAGGGCTCCCCCTAGTCCCGTCTGACTGTACCCAACTGCCTCCACATGCCTCCAACTGCCTCCAATCACTATTTCCAGGCAACTTCACATTCTGAGGTTCTAGTAGATGAAAATTTGGGGAGTGGAAGTACGGGTGGAGACATTATTTAATCTACTTCCTCCAGTTGGCTTTCAAATCGAAGAAACTGGTGACCTCTGCTCCATTATATCCACTTCCCTCCCCGCCCACTCCATCCCAATCAAACACACCTATTTGCAGATATAATCTTTCTTTCGTCCTTTTTTTTTTTTCCCATTCTGGCCACAAGGAAGGAAAGGAAGACAGAAATTACTATCGTGCCCAGGTCTTGTCATACACTATGGCCCCACTGTGCTGTCAACTTGACTCAACAGGCACCTGGACCCAACCAATCTGATGCTTATGAGTGGAAGCTATAAACAGATAGCCAGGATTCAGGTCTGGCTTGGAACTAGTTGGGTTACACTTTTCATCCTTTGCTCCTCCATGAAATGTAGTCGTTTGTTTGTTTCTGTTTTTGTTTGGGGGGCCACACTTGGCAGTGCTCCTGGCTCTGCACTCAGGGTTAATTCCTGGCTGGCTCAGGGAAATGTATGGGAATTGAATCCAGGTAGCTGAGTGCAGGACAAATGCCCCACTCACTGTACTAACTGGCCCCCCAAATATTTACTCCTGTGTATGCAGATGTATACACACATACATATACTTGATCACTTGACATCCCGTTACTCATCGATTTGCTCGAGAAGGCACCAGTAATGTCTCCATTCATCCCAGTTGCGTGCTAGTGTAGCCCAGTGGCATCTGCTCATTTCAGGAACACAAAGAGCCTCAAACCAATCATTCAGGATCTTGACAAAGAAGTCTGACCATCTCGTAGGTGGGCGACCACTCGATCTTTTGACCTTCCGTGGAATCCAGTTGGTAATGGCTCTAGTCCAGTGGTTATCTCCAAATCGCATTACATGTCCAGACCATCTGATTTTCGACGCCTTAGAAAACGAGAGTCTCCTGCCTCCGCACCTGGCTGTCCTCGCCAGGGCCCCTTGGAGGGGAATGGGTTGAGTTTCCCTCCCCGCCCCGACCAGGGCTCTGGCAGCCGAAGACCTCCAGAACAAGCCACCACCATGCTGAGACCACTCTCCACACGCATGAAGGTACCGGCAGAGGAATAAAGGCATGCAGGTCCCGGGGCTGAGATCTCCAAGCCCGCTCGGATCGGGGCTGAGCATCCTCCACCCAGATCCTCCAAATTTCAGTAGGCAGGGGTCACACCCACCAACTGGCCCCCTGGCGCTGTGTAGTGTAATCCCATCAACAGCCAAGACCCAGAGACTATAAAACCCAGCTCCTGGAACCAGCCACCACCGGACATCTTATTATCACATCTCTAACTTTGGACAAACTGGCAGGCTACCGAATGTAACCTGCCCACATGGCAGAGTCTGGCAAACTCCCTGTGGCGTACCCAATATGCCAAATACCAGTAACAATGATGGGTCTCATTCTCCTAACCCTGAAAGAGCCTTGAATATGGCACTTTTAAAAAAAATCTCAGGGCTAGGACGAAGGAGACATTACTGGGGCCTGCTTGAGGCAATCGACGAACAACAGGATGGTCGTGATCGTCGTGATAGAAAACAAGACAGTATCCCTGATTCTCGATCGTCAACTGAGGTCAGAACTCCAGATTCTTTCTGTCACTTGAGTGAAGCATGATATTCCAAGCATAGCTCTTTTGATTCCTCTTTGGGAGACCCAAATAGAGTCCTCATCCTGTTTTCGTAGGACCCAGGTCTCTGAGGCATATGTTAATGCAGGAAAAACAGTGGAATCGAAGAGATGTGCCCGGAGCCGGAGGTTCTTTGTCCTCTTAGCTATTTCTTTGACACTCTTTTTTTTTTTTCTTTTTGGGTCACACCTGGCGATGCGCAGGGGTTACTCCTGGCTCCGCACTCAGGAGTTACTCCTGGCGGTGCTCAGGGGACCATGTGGGATGCTGGGAATCGAACCCGAGTTGGCTGCGTGCAAGGCAAACACCCTACCTGCTGTGCTATTGCTCCAGGCCTCTTTGACACTCTTGAAAGCGTTCCAAGCTGCTCTCTTCCTCCTGCGCAAGGTGCCAGGTCATTCGTCATATTGACTTCTCGACCTAGGTACACATACCTGTTGCATTCGGCAATGTTCATTCCGTTGAGAGTGAATGGAATGTCAGGAATGAGACCATTTCTCATAAACGTTGTCTTCATGAGATTCAGCTGTAGTCCGACCTTTCCACACTCACGATCGAAGTCAGCCAGCATTTGTGCCGCTTAGCTAACGTTTGGTGTTATTAGAACTATGTCATCAGCGAAGCAGAGGTGGTGTGGTTGCCAACTGTCTATCTTCACTCCCATTCCTTCCCATTCCAGTTGTCTCCTGATGTTCTCGAAGGTGGCACTGAAGAGTTTCGGTGAAGTGGCATCACCCTGCCGAACCCCTCTCTTGACGTCGATGATCACTTCCTTGTAGAATGGTGAGATCCTGATGATGAATCCATAATACAGCTCACGGAGGATCCTGATATATTGAGTTTGAACACCCTGTTTGGCTAGGGCTTCGATGACCACTTCAGTCTCAACAGAATCAAAGACCTTCTTTAAATCGATGAACATTAGACAGAGCAGCATCTTGAACTCCCGAGAAACCTCAATGAGCTTGGTTACAGTGTGGATATGGTTGATCATGCTGAATCCTTTTCAGAAACTGGCTTGTTCGCATGGTTGTCCTTCATCTAGTGTTCTGCCAATCCTATTCAGGATGACTCAAGTGAACAGCTTGTAGACGACAGACAACAGGCAGATCAGACAATAGTTGCCAATGTTGTGGGTGTCTCCCTTCTTGTACAGTAGTACAGTCCTGCTGGTTTTCCATTGGGACGGAACCTTGCATTCAGACAGGTAGCATGTGAAGAATCGAGCCAATGTATTGATGAGTACTGACAGCAGGTTCTTCAGGTGTTTGTGTCTGACCTTGTCTGGGCCAGGTGCTGTTTGCTTTTTTATCAACGAAATGGCATGTCAGATTTTGGAAGGGAGAACGTTGGGAATGACATAGCCATCCTGCGAAATTTGGTATGTGAGCAGGTGGATGTGGCTATTGAAGAGATCCGAGTAGAAGTTATGGATAATCTTCTCCATTGCCCTTCTGGTAGATGTGATAAATCCATCAGGATGTCAGAGGGCAGTCATCTTGGTCTTATAGTTGGCGAAGGACAGGCGGGCATTGTGAATGCTTTTCCCAACTTCTGCCATATTGGCCAGCACTCCTGCTCTTCTCTCTTTGAGGTCTCCCTTTATTGCTTCTCTGGGCTGGAGCGATAGCACAGCGGGTAGGGCGTTCGCCTTACAAGCGGCCAACATGGCCGACCCGAGTTCGATTCCTCCGCCCCTCTCGGAGAGCCCGGCAAGCTACCGAGAGTATTCGATATGCCAGACACAGTAACAACAAAGTCTCCAATGGAGACGTTACTGGGCCCGCTCGAGCAAATCGACGATCAACGGGAGGGCCTTTACCTTTACCTTTACCACTGTTTTGCAAGCTCAGACATTCACTTGCAGTTGCCTGAGGCTCACACCAAGCCACGTTGGCAAATGAGCTCAAGAATTTTTGAAGACAGGCATCTTTTTTGTGCCTATCTCTTTCTTGACGTTCCTCACACAATCATGGAGATGCTGAACCAGTCGATTGTATTCTTCATCAATGTTGTTAAGGACAGCATCTTCCCATGTTGCCGCAATAGTGCCAAAGAGCTCCCAGTTGGTGGTTGTTCTGGGAATTCTCTTCTTAAACTTTGCAGCCCTTTCTCCCTGCTCCTTGAAGTAGAATTTTGCATGAAGGAGATGGTGGTCCGATCCCTATATATATACACACATCTGTGTGTGTATGTGTATATATATATATATATATATATATATATATATATATATATATGATTCTTGGCCACACCCAGAAGTGCTCAGGGCTTACTCCTGGCTTTGTGCTCAGGGATCACTCCTGGTGAAGTTTGGCCAGGGGACTATTTGGGGCTCCAGGGATCAAACCTGGATCAGCCACATGCTAATGCCCTATACCTTGTACTATCGCTCCTGCCCTGATATTTTAAATTTTTAAGTGCTATGTCCAAAGATTGTAGTAACAAAATCTAAATGAGGAAAAGGAACTAAATTCTTAGCGTGCCACAGCAGCAGCAGTTACTAAGGTGTCATTATTAATCTGGCTTCCTGAGGGAAGTAGGCATGTATGAGAAATGACTCCCCCTCTGAAAGGCTTCATGGAGCTTTAATGAAAGTGTGCCTCCTGTCACCCACACAGACATACATAAGCCCCGTCTTTCTCCTGCCCTCCTCCTCCCCTAGTCCATAGGATGCTGGGCTAAAACATCATCCCTAACCACCACCCCATATCTGTGCCCTGCTCCCACCCTGTGGGCTGAGTCTCGACCCTGCTTTGAACCAACTGGGCCCATGTGGAAACACAGGACCATCCATCAGTTTAAGAAACCTCCCCGAGAGGTCGGGGTCTCTGGACCAACCTGTCGGGTGATCCCCAGGCAGGAGCAAGGACCTCTCTGTGGCAGCTAAGCGCAGAACAGAGATCGTGCCCAGGCCTTGTCTGGACTGCCCAGCAAGCAGAGGGGGCACCCTTCATTCCATCTGTGGTCTTGGGCACCCTCACCTCCTCTGGCAGAAGGCAAATAAGGCTGGCTGCTCTGAGAGGAGAGAGGCTGGCCAGGGGCCAAATTGCTATTGATTTTTCTGGCTCGTGTCCGAGACTGAAACTTGAAGTTGCCTTTTGCTTCAGCTGTCTGGGCCAGGGAGGGCCAGAGAGGGCCAGGCTGTGGGCAGTGTGGGTGGGAGGGCATTTTGGCAAAAGGGAGCTTGAGGGGCAGCCTGGCTGAAGGCAGTGACGGGCAGAACCAGAGTCAGAGACAGATATCGACTCTGCAGGCATCTTCTCTCCTGATGGAGGAAGCTGCCAAAGACCCAGCAGGCTGGCCTCCAGCAACGGGCCCGGTGGGTCTTGGTGATTTATACCCGGATTTGCAAAAATACCCTCTAGCAGAGGTTTAGGAGATAATACAGCAGTAAGGCACTTCCCATGCATATAGCATGCCCTGAGTTTAATTCTCAGCACCCCAGATGGCCCCGTGAATCCTGTCAGGAGTGACCCCTGAGCAGAGCCAGGAGTTAGCTCTGAGCACTGACAAGTGTGGACCCAAAAACAAAAACAAAACAGACAAAAATACCCTCTAGTGTTTCGTTTTTGTTTGTTGTTGTTTTGGGGTCACACCCAGCAATGCTCAGGGGTTACTCCTGGCTCTGCACTCAAAAATTATTCCTGCCGGGGCTCAGGGGAACCTGGTGGGATGCTGGGGACTGAACCCAGGTCAGCTGTGTGCAAGTTGCCATAGCCACTGAACTGTGGCCCCAGCTAGTGTTTTGCCCTCCCAGTGGGAAAGGGTTTAACACCCCCACTGGCCCTTCCTTCTCCTGCCACATTGCAAGAGGCAAAATGAAGCCGCGGCTCTGTATCCAGGCCAGGCCCCTCAGTGGCACCTACACTAAGGAGAAAGCAGCTGGCCCATGTAGGGTCTAAGGATTGAAAACTGATGAATTTCACTAGCAAAACAGTATAAACATAGCATGTACACACACACACACACACACACACACACACACGCACACACCACCACCACCACCAAGTGTCCTACAGTCTTTTGTTTTATTTTATTTTATTGAATCACCGTGAGATAGTTACAAGCTTTCATGTTTGAAATACAATCACACAATGCTCAAACACCCATCCCTCCACCAGTGCACATTCCCCACCACCAATATCCCCGGTATACCCCCCTTTCCCACCCTCTCCCTGCCTCCATGGCAGACAATATTCCCCATACTCTCTCCCTACTTTTGGGCATCGTGATTTGCAATACAGATATTGAGAGGTTATCATGTTTGGCCCATGATCTACTTTCAGCACACATCTCCCATCCCGACCAGATGCCTTGCAGTCTTAGTTCAGGCTTTGGCTTGCTCAGGACCCTCGGCTTTCCGTGCCTCTCTTCTCTCCCACCCAGCCGCACTTTGCATCCTGAGGAACTTCACTGGCTCTCCCTCTTGCCTCGGACGCCCCAGCCAACCGGTCCACGGTCCTCTCTCCCCCTGCCTTGCTGGCCACTGGCTGCCTGGAAAATCACTCTCAGACTTGGGGCATGTACACTTGTGAGGGTGAGGGGTGAGAGCTGGCCTCCCGAGCAGTTAAAGGGTGTGCTCACTCACACTCTGGAAATGGCATCAGGGCCATTTTAAAAAGGCAGCAAGTCCTGGGGTCCTTGACATCTAAGGAGGGTACAGAAAGAGCAGGATGTGGGGTCCTTTCCAAAATGGAGCAGCCTCATGTTTCCAAAGCGTCCCTGTATGAGTTCACAGGAGCACCAGAAGGGCCCTTTAAAGCAGGGACCAAGAGCTCCTCCAAGCCGACCTCCAGGCTTGCATCCTGACTTTACCACTAGTTTGACCAGCAGCTTTGTAAGGAGAGAGCTGGGAAGACTTTTCAAGTGTCAGGAGCCAGTGACCCTAGGCTTCCCTTTCCCTGCTGAGGCTTCCTCGGATAGTAGAAACCCAAGGAAGAGGAGAGGAAAGCAAGTGGTACTTTTCAAGCCTAGAGCTCCCAGCAGTGCTCGGGGTTTGGTGGCAGTTGGTGGTCCTAGCACCTTGCTACCTTCTCCCGATCCCTCTGAGATAGCATTTGCTTGCTTATTTGTCCCGAATCCCCAGCCTGCCAGTCCCTGAGGCACCCCATCCAGATTTCCATCTGCTTTTTTTTTTTTTTCCAGTCTAATGTGCCTCTTCCCACCAGCCTGAGCTGGCAGCTGCCTGCCGGCTTCTGCCCTTTGCAGGCAAATCCAGCACATTCTCGAACAGCCGCTGCAGCCTGCAGCCCGCGTGCTCTTGCCTGCCTGCCTGCCTCTCTGCTGCTTCACTCTAGGATGTATCTTTTCGGCAGCTGTAGTGTTCCTGCATTTGTCTGCTCCCAAGTTTCCTGTTATGTAACAGTCTCTCTGGCCAACCTGCCTTCCAGAAGCCAGTGTCTGTTGCTATAACTACAGTGCTCATCAATTCAGTCTCAACTGCATTTTTTTGCAAAAATTATGCATTTTGCAAACTCCCCAACTGTAGACTTGGAGGGTTGGGTTTGTGAGGTTTTAACGACCCCAAATCTGTACTGTGTATGTGTTTCAAATGCTTATAAAGGCTTTCTTTCCATTTCTGCGGACGCTCTAAAGAGTCCGTTTTATTTCTGCATCTGGAGTCACCAGCATTCTACACTTATCAGGAAATAGGTTTCACGTCCTCACCAGATCCTACAAGAAATGAGACCAAGAGGGTGGAGCGAGAGAAAATGTGTGACTTTGAACTAGCTGATGGCTTTCACATTGTTTTCTGCCACATGCGTTTCTGATTTGCACTCCTGTCCTGGAATTGGGTGTGGAGACCCAGCCTTGGATGTGCAGGGCCGAGCGCCTTGCTTGCTACTGGAATGATGAACCAGGGAAGCAAATCGGTTCTAAAAGATAGTGGGAACCAATAACCCAACCCCAGCCTGCATCCCCGCTCTCGCTGCCACAATGCAGGACGCCAGTCTCTCCTGCGAGTGCAATGGTTTTAGTGAGATAAAATCCTTCTCTTCTTTTGTTACAATTAATTTTGTTATTTTTGTATAATTATCGTTATTTTAGGTTAGAGGATCACACCTAGTGGTGTTTCAGGGTTACTCCTAGCATTGTGCTCCGGGGTCCATGAAGTGCCAGAAGTTGAACCTGGGTCTTCTACATGCAAAACTTTGTGCTATTTTCCCAACCCACCGTCCTTTGGAGAAAACCACAATCTAGCGATGGCTGTGTGCCAAGCTATAAACTAGCTTCCCAGCCTCCCTTAGAGATTACCTATGTCAGTATATTATCTATCACCGTGCAACAAATTATCACTGACTGGGTGGCACTGTAGCACTGTCCTCCCATTGTTCATTGATTTGCTCGAGCGGGCACCAGTAATGTCTCCATTGTGAGACTTGTTGTTACTTTATTTTGCATATCAAATACGCCCCCGGTAGCTTGCCAGGCTTTGCTGTGTGGGCGGGATACTCTGTAGCTTGCAGGGCTCTCCCAGAGGGACAGAGGAATTGAACCCGAGTCGGCCACGTGCAAGGCAAACGCCCTACCCACTATGCTATCACTCCAGCCCCACTGACTGGGTAGCCTAAAAAAAATGCACAGAGGAGGACAGAGCAATAGTACACCAGGTAGGGCATTTGCCTTGCATGTGGCCAACCTGGGTGTGATCCCCGGCGTTCCATCTGGTCCCTGGAGCTCCCCATGTACTCCTGGCTCTGCTCAGGGATCACTCCTAGCTCAGGTGACCATGTGGGATGCTGGGAATCAAATCCAGGTAAGGGATCAGGTATTGCCATTGAGGGTCAGGTAGAGTGGGGTCTCAGCTGAAGGCTTGACTGGGAAAGAAGCCGTTCCAAGGCTCATGTGACTGTCCACAGAGTTGGGTCTCTTGGAAGGCGAGCTGGTGGAGACACTCTGCTCCTTGCCAACTGTTCACTGCCACTGTTTCAAGTGTGAGGGTATCTCCCATTCGCCCATCAGCACCCAAGAGCATCCAAGCAGAGACAGCAACAGTGAGGCTTGACAAACAGGCAGACGGCATAATCTCCTGAAACCCAACTGTGGCCAGAGTGTTTGATCACCTTTGTCTGTTCTGTAGAGTAAAAACAAGTTGCTATCGTTTGTTTATTTATTTGGTTTTGGGGTCAAACCCAGTAGCGCTCAGGACCTACACCTGATTCTGTTTTCAGAGATTACTCCTTGCAGGAGCCCGGCAAGCTACCGAGAGTATTCGATATGCCAGACACAGTAACAACAAAGTCTCCAATGGAGACGTTACTGGGCCCACTCGAGCAAATCGACTCCTTGCAGGGCTTGGGGAATCATATGGGATGCCAGAGATCTAACCCAAGTCGCCCTACCTACTGCACTGTCTCTCCGGCCCCCAACGTTGCTGTTAAACACTATGGTCTAATGCCACTGGTCTGGAAACCAGGTTCAGCTATGCGTGATGTTCCCCATCCTTGGATTTGTTGGTTATGGGAGGCAATAATCTCTCGCTGCTTTTTTGAGTTTAAATCCACTTGAGCTGAATTTTTTTCCACCCCTTGCAAACAGATGAGACTAGTCTAATAATACTCCATAAATATTTGATGAGTGAACTTGAAGGAAGTGCTGAAGAATTGATAAGCAATTTTCAAAACTCTGAAGGCTGAAGACCCCAGCAATGATATTCAGGAGTTGGCACACTTTTTCTGTTAAGAGCAGCTGGTAACTGTTATGGGCTTTGTGGACCACAGTCTCTGTCGTGACCAGCCACTCTTCTGCTGCACTGTGAACGGTGCCATGGGTCATAGGAGACAAGCAGGCCATGTGCCAATAAAACTTTATTTACAAAACCAAGCAGCTTGGTTCAGGCCCTGGACTGCAGTTTGCTCACCTGCCTTGGCACCCTAAGGTGTATGGAAAGGAATTTTAAGTGTACCCAAAAAGAAGAGCTCTGAGCAGATGGGTGATATTGGGGGACTGAGCTGCCGGGTTAGGCTCCGTGTCTTCTCCTTTTCCTCCTATCCCATGAATGTGCCACCCTGAACGGCCAGTGCCTAAAGTTCTTTGGGAAAGGAAGAGAGCAGGGAATATCTGCAGCTCCTCTTTCTCCAGGCCAGACCTCAGCACAGTCCCAGACCCCAGATCAGCAGCTTCCTGGAGCCTTGACCCACGCTTGCCTGGGCCCCGGAGCGCTGGGCTGAGATGAGAGGGGCTGAGGCAGTGCTCTGAGATGGCAGGGAGGACCCACTTGGGGCTGTAGTCTGTAGGAAGCTGGGGCTCCCCACCACACGGCACTTCCTCCCAGGCCCCCCAGAGCACTGATCTGTCTCCGGAGCAGCATCCACGCTTGGTCGATACACTGCAGCATTGCTCACTGGATCTTTATTCGAGCCGAACCCTGTGGCTGGTGTTCCATGGTTTCTCAAATGAAGGCTCACTTTATTTTCTGGTTTCTAAAGATTCTGCTTCTGTAGCTTCCTTAGCTCCAGGCCAGCTGCAGATTCTCCTTAAGGCAGAGGCGCGAGGGGCACATCTGTCCTCTGTGGCGACTTCTTTGGGGGGAAAAAAGGCTTTGCATGTTTTAAGCATGGGGCTGGCAGCATCCTCCATATCCCTCAGCGACGGTGCCAGTGGGGACGACAAAGAGCCAGAGAAAGATGGATGAGGTCTGGGAAAAGCCAGGGAGGGAGACGATGTCCCTTGCGGTCTCAGAAAACGTCAAGTGCTTCCCTTCCTTCTGCATCCGATTCTCCTTCTCACTGGCGAGATCCTACACTCAGGACAGTCTTGTTGTCTGCATGGTCTTGCAGTCCCACTGCCGAGGGCCGCTGTGTGGCCAGGAGCAGGCTGTGCCCCTCTCCCGTCTCCCGTCTACGTGATGATCTCCCCTGTACGCCTCTGCACTTACATTTTCACACAGGGCTAACTTCCACACTTAGCTGGAAGTCATGCGTATCCAAAGGAGCCTTGAAAACGCTTTAAATCATCACAGTACGCAGTCTGTAGGATTGTGCATGTCCGTGACACTACAGAGAATTTTCTAGGCCTGGCAGAGGACCCCATAGACAGTGGTGGGCCAAGGGAGAGTGGAATTCAAGTCATTCTGTCCTCTAGGCATAGTGGGTGAGGTCAACAGTCCTTGGGTGCTGGTGTTGGGATGGTGTACACGGGAAACCCTACTGTTAACGGAATTGTAACTCACAGTGCTTCAAAAAGAAAATGAAATAAAACTGCTTCGGGGTGGGGGAACTAGCACAGTACAAAGAAAAGAAAGAAAACTTAATTCCCCTCTATTTGCTTTAAGATATAATATCAATAAAATTGCACGTTATGAATAATTTTTTAAAAGATTTCTCTCTTTTGCTGGCTGCCTGATAGAATGTCTACAATCTTAATTCTTATTAATTTTTTTTTGTTTTGACTGAAAAGATAAAAGAAATTAGGCAGAGTGTATGTGTATGTGTGTGTGTGTGTGTGTGTGCGTGTGTGTGTGTGTATCAGTTAGCGAGGTTGAGAAGTGTAGTGTTGTATCACACATCCAGTGAAATACTGTATAATCAATGTGTAGGGCAGCACTTGGCATGAAGTAAGCAAACTTCAGAACAGAGTTTTTGGGGCCAGAGCAAAAATACAGCAGGTGGGCCTTGCCCTTGCATGTGGAAAGTGGGGAGGGGCAGGGAGGGGAGAAGAGGAGAGAGGCTTTGGTTTAACACCATTCTTTTTTTTTTTCTTTTTGGGTCACACCCGGCGATGCCCAGGGGTTACTCCTGGCTCATACGCTCAGGAATCGCTCCTGGCGGTGCTCGGGGGACCATATGGGATGCTGGGAATCGAACCTGTGTTGGCCATATTGGCTGCGTGCAAGGCAAACGCCCTACCCGCTGTGCTATCGCTCCAGCCCCTTAACTCCATTCTTATCATTATTGGTTCCGCCTCTCCTGGAGAGACGTGAAGAGGGGCTGTAATAGAGTATCAGAGTGTCACCCAATCCCCTCTTTGTCCTTTTCTCCCCACTTCCTATGGGTCCTTTTCCTGGGGATCTTCACAAGAGTCTGTGGTTGGGAGCTCAGACTGAGACAGAAATACTAGAACTTTCCATGACCCAGAGACAGAAGCCAGTCATGAAGTGAGTTGAAGTTGCTGGTGGGGGTGGGGTAGGGGTGGGGTTGCCAGTGGGGGAGTTGGGAAGAGGTGGAGACATGAAAGTCGTGGGAGGGAGAGGAAAATGAGGGGACAGGCACAGGCTGCCCCAACCCATGGGGAAACAGAACCGAGACTGAGAGGGCAAGGGACTTGCCTGGGTGCTGAAACCTCAGTGCTGTGGAGTGAGGGGAGTGGGTGACAGCAGCCCAGGGCATCCCCTATGAACTGGCACCTCCCACATGACTGCAGGAAAGAGTCCAGTAGCCCTGGGGTGCCACAGCCTGCCCTGCAGATTGATTTCTGGGACTTGTCTCCCTTGCCTCCGCAGGTCCTTGGTTTTGAGACAGATGCCTGGTGAGCACTTCTAGACGTTGCTGCCGTCAACCCACCCTCGTGAGGGTCCCCCCTCCTTTCCTTCCTTTGACAAAAGAGCATTTCACAGAATCCAGTCCTGAGGTCCTCCTCCTGCTGGGGTTTCTGAGCCACACACAACCCTCATGGTGGTTCAAATGGTGGATTCTGAGTCAAGGAACTGGAGTGGGACTGAAAGTCTGCACTGCAAAGCAACTTCCAGGCCAAGCTCTTCCCAGTCAAGTCTCCTGCACCCCATTGAGACCCTTCCTCCTTGTCTCTCAACGCTCCTTTGACTCATTTCTTCTAGCTGGGGGGGGGGGGGGGGGGTGGTCACTTGCTGTGTCAACATTTAAGTCCTTCCCTTTGTGGCACTGCAATCTCCGTCCTGGGCGGTAAGCTCTCTAAGGAGCTGTGTCTGACTGTGATGTAAGCCCTGCAGTGTTAGTCTGGCTGCTCAGCACACCACGGCCAGTGGTTCCCGGTCCCAGCCACTGCGCTGAGTTCTTGGTGGCAATACTGCTAGCACCCTCCTCCAGTCTTCTGAGGGAGGTGTTTTGCAGGGGCGGTGACAAGGGTCTCTGCTCATCCATAGTTCCCAGGTTCCTCAATATTTCCAAGAATTAAATTATTAAGTAATAAATATGCTCAGACTCAGAGTTGAAAAATAGAAAAATTTATTGAAAAGTAGAAGAGAAGGAATCCCCTGGCAAGGGAGGAACAGTATAGGACTAAGTTAAATATGGTCATTGTGTGCACGCCTGCGGGAGTGCGTGCGTGAGTGCGTACGTGCGTGCGTGTGTGTGAGTGTGTGTGTGTTTAGGAAAACCGGGTCTTTGTGCTACTTCTCAAGTGACAAGAACATTCCAGAGAATGCAAGGATCTTGCAGAGTAGTCTGGCTGGTTCAGCTCTCCGGGGTTATCTGTTTGACCATTTGCTTTAGGTGCCTATTATCTCTTAGTTTCCGGTGAGTCGAAGGTCGGTGGAAGAATTTATGGTCTTGGGAAATTGCTAACTTCCCTTCCTTAGGAAGAGCCCAAGATTTTGCAACAATGTTTAAAGTGTAGAATAGACAGCAACAATGGAGCTGCCCACAGCTGCCAGCAAGAGGAACCTGAGGTTTTTCCTTTCAGGTGTTCATTTGCAGAAACTCTAGCAGGTGAAGGGAATTGCTTGCAGTCATGGCTAATAAATTGAAAAATCCTTCTAACCATCTGTGAATTGCCCAAACCCAAGAATCATAGGCTTTTTCTTTGTTGAATGAGTAAGTGAATGGATGGATGGGAGGATGCATGCATGCATGCGTGCATGATGGATAGGTGGAGGGAGGGGGGGACCACACTTCAGATGTATTCTGATTCCATATAACCGGTTTCACATGACGCTAAGAAATCCACCTGCCTTGCCTTGCGATTGTGCCGAGTCTCCCCCAGTCTTTCCCTTCCAACTCTGATTTTCATCGGATCATCATTCATCACTAAAACCCTGCCCACAAAAAATATAAGGGACCTCACATTTTGGGCCCCAGCTTCTAACCCTACGTTTCAGTCCTCAGAGTCTTTTGTGTTGCTCAAAGGGATACCCCTCCTCTCTGAGTGGGGTCCTCACTCCCCTGAGGATGGGCAGGGGAGTGTGTTAGAGGGCAAAGCTGCCTTCTGGGAAAGGGCCCCCACGGCCCTGCTGGTGAAACATGCAGCTGGTAGCCTTCATTCCAGAGGCAGCTTATCTCAGATCATCTCCGTCACAGGCCCGCAAACAGCTCCATAATCCACTCACATCCCTGCTGCTGCTGCCCCCACTGTGGGCTGAAAGGAAACACTTGCCATATTCACCTGTGTAGAAGATAGAGTTGCTGTTTGAGTGAGTCCACCTGCCTCCCTGGCAGGTCCCCTCCCCTCAGCCCTGCTCAGTAGCCAAGATGGGTGATGGGCAAAGCCAGGCACTTGCTAGAGCCAGGGGTTGGCCCTGGACTGCCCCCTGCTCTTGTGTTCGGGTCGGCTCCTCAGCTGTGGGCTGTCTCTCTCAGCACCTGTTCTGCACCTGTGGGATGAAGGTGAGGACGCGTGAAACCAAGCTCGGGCAGGCACCTGGAAGTGTTCAGTAAATGGGGGTGTGCTGAAGGCTGATTCCAGACCCCAGAAATGGTGTTCTAGGAGACTAATTAGGGGTCAGTCTTGCGTCTGGCCTGCCTCACGGCCATCCTCGAGCTACAGGAATTGTGTCTGGGAGCTCCTGTGGCTGGGATCAGGTGCTGTGTGCAGCCTCTCCATTAGAGGTGGCACAGCGTCACGCTGCCTCTTTCCTCTCTGGCTCCCGGGGCTCGTCGCCTCCACCAAGCCGGTGCCACACTTTGGTTGTCCCTCCTAAATGTTTGAGACAAGACAACCAGATGAAGGAAACGGCGCAGAGAGGGAAGAGGCACGAAGAAGCCTGCGTTGATGGGAGGGCAGAACGGTGTGATGAAACTGAAAGGGGGTCTGGAAGCAGATCACAAGACTAGCCAGAGTCAGACTCTAACCATGGAGAAAAACAAAACCAGGGAGAAGCCTAAGAGGCCCTGGAAGCAGCTCTCCGGAGGGTGGGCTATGGGGCTAGGACAGAGCAGAAGGAAAGAGAGCAGATAGGAAGCTGTTGCTGGAGCTGGGGCAGTCTGTGCCATGTTTAACTGCTGTCCCGGGGCAATGGGACAACTGTTAGGTCAAAAGATCAAGCAGCCAGAGGGACTGGAGTGAATGTCCCTGCTGTGCTCACACTGACCCTTCCATTGCTGTCCATGGCAACCTGAGGAGGGCCTGCGTGTGCGGTTGGGGTGGGGGTGGGGACGCTCTGGACTCAGCCTAGTGAATACTTAGCAGCAAATTGAACACGTATTTTTTTGTTTGTTTGTTTGTTTGTTTGGAGACCGCACCTGGTGGCATTCAGGGGTTACTCCTGGCTCTGCATTCAGGAATCACTCCTGGCACTGCTTGAGGGACCATATGGGATGCCAAGGATCGAACCCAGGTCGGCTGCATGCAAGGCAAATGCTCTACCCACTCTACTATTGCTCTGGCCCCTAACAAATCTGCTTAACTACACAAATGGCCGTATCAATGTGAGCAGCCAAGCCAGTCCTGACTGGGCCCACAACTTGGCTGGCTAATCTCAGACACGCAATTAGCAGGAATTTCTGCGACGGCTTTAGTTCCCCCATTGCCATCAGGAGGCAGCCTTTTGAACAATCTGGGGTAGACAGTCGGGGGACCACATAGCCATGGTGGTTATTTAATTGCACTTTGTTGATATCCACGTGTTCTTCTGAGACTCACACCTCACCTTCCTTCAGAGAAACAACTTCCTCCTACTTTTCGATCATCTGCCCCAAGAAGCATAAGTTACTCACATGGGGCCCATCAGCCTTTCCAGTCCTTGCACAGAGTGATTACAGGTTCAACAGTGAGATGGGACGGTCATCCTCTTCCAGCCAGTCAAGGGAGCTTGAGGAATGGATGAACTCAACACACAGCAAAATATGAGAGCCAGTCCACTGAAAGATACTGACCTCCTGGATCTAACTACTCCTGAAACTAACATTTTTTTATTTGAGTCCATAAATTCTGGTGGTTCTTTTTGTCCCCCATAAGCTGGGTCTTTTATTATTTACCAATTGTATTTTTCTTCCCTGAGAATAGGAATTGGGATGCAGAGATATCCACTTATATTGAATTAAACACAGAGGTCACCTGGAGAAGAGTCAGAGAGACAGGGAGGTTTCGAATATTTCTAAGCTGAAATACCACTGAGAGAGGAAGACAGACAGAGCTAGAGAATGGATGAACCAAAAAGGGGGAAATAAGACCATCTGGTCTCAGGGAAAGTGAGGTCTTCTGCCTCCTGATGGGGTTCATCATCCTTTCTTCTGAGCCTGCAGGGAGGCTGGCTACATTTCCAAGCTTTAGTTCTTCTTTAGCCTTTGTTTCCTTTCAATAAATTGTTGCCCTGGACTTGAAATAGTTTGAATAGATTCAGTTTCCTTGTCTTCGACCCTCAATAATTCACAAACAGCACAAGTACTGATTGAATAGCGGGAGAAGGCAGAGACGTGAACCCAGGCTGACGCTACGCATGGCATCATGGGAAAAGGGGAGGGGAGGAGGAGGCCAGCTGAGATGGGTGACCAGAGTCAGTCGGCTTCTGAATAGCCTATTCAGCCTCTGTGTGACCTCTGCCGGGCCTGCTACACACAACACAGAAGCTCACGACAGGGGAGCTGGAGCGATAGTACAATGGGTAGGGTGCTTGCCTTGCATGCGGACGATCTGGGTTCAAACCCAGGCATTCCATGTAGTCCCTCGAGCACCCCAGGAGTAATTCCTGAATACATCGCCAGGAGTAACCCCTGAACATCTCCAGGTGTGGCCCCCAAACAGAACAAAAACAAATAAAGCTCACCTTGGGCGGGGGTAGGTGGGGGGTGGGGGGTGTTGGGAGCACCTGCTGCCGTAGGAGCCTGAGTCCAGCTTTACTTCTCAAGACTGGTGCCCATGTGGGCACCTCGAGGCGGACCTCCGCCTTTTGGGGACTCTGTCTCCTCATTCCCTCCCTTCCCTTCCCACCAGGCACCACATGCACAGGCTTCTCCCATTGGTGCTGACCTCAAACCTGCGTCCCCTCCATCACTGACCCTCTCCCTATCCACCGTGCTCCCAAAAAGCCTGTGGCTTCTTGGTGCAGACACCAAGACTCTATGTTTGCTGGGGCCATGGGGTGACTCAGGACAGAATGCTGGGAGAATGTCCCCAATCCCCCAGCCCCAACAACTACAGTAGCCCTGGACCAAAGTCAGATAAAGTGGGTGACAAATATCCCAGTTCCATGATTCTCGGGAGGGAACCACTGCAGGCCCCGCATTCCCTGAGGGTCTACTGCTCCTGGGAGTCCAGCCTGGTTACGAAGAGGCTGACCGTACCTCACCTTCCCCTGGGTGTCTCACCCTCACTCCTGTTCCACACCCACTCAGCCCTACAGCGCAAAGAATGGAGCTTTATTTTTTTTCTTCTGTCTTTAGATTTCTTTTTCAATTGAATCACCATGAGATAGACAGTTGTCCATGATTGGGTTTTTCTTCAAGACAAACAAAATCTTATCCCGCTTTGTACCTCCGGCAACCATGCTGCAGGGGCAGTCCAGCCGTCTTGCAGGAGGAGGCTCTGTCCTTCCCTCCTGCCTCCATGCTGGGCCTTTGTTGGCCTCTTTCTGGGCCTGAACCAGCTTCCTCTCTCCTCCCTGTACCCAGACTGCCCCTCCTGTATCCGCTCCTGCTTGGGTCAGGGAGGGGGCAGACTGTGGTGCCGTGTCCTGGGCAAGTGGGGCTCAAGGAAGGCTGACTTGAGAGAAGAGTGTTCCCACCTCTCTACTCTAGGTCACCAGTGCTTGGGGAAACGCCTGCTTCCATCAGGACAGTCCCAGCCTCGGCACAGGCATCCAGCTCCGTCAACTGTCCCTCACAGAAAAGAATTTCAGGAGGAGGCGAAATAGTGAAGCACGTAGTTTGTTGTTGTTGTTTTTAACTGCAACGGATTGAGAAAAATCTGAGAGGGGAGAAAAAGGGGAAATGTGTTCAAGTGAGAATGCAGACAGCAACGAAACAGGAAGCGAGCGGGATGCGTGTTCAGGGGGAACACGGGCTGAAGCCCAGGACGGCTCTCGGGAGGAGCCTTCATGCAGTTTTTCCAAATAGGCCCTTCTGGAGTTTTGCATACATGAAAGATCATGTGGGCGTTGCCACAAAATGCCTTGTGCTATTGATGGCCTTTTCATAAGCTCAGGATTCTTCTTTAGCTTTTCCCTTTCTGGGTGGGGCCTTGAAGTTCTGCCTCTGGGTGGTGCCTTAGTTTCTCTTCTCCAAAGAGTTGAGGATTTGTAAGTGTCGAGGGAATGTGGTCTTCCTTACGGCCACTTTAGGGACGGTAGTCTCTTACATTTTTATTTATTTTCTGAAGTGTATCGCCAGCAACACCATCCCCTACCCTATCTGCCTGCAACAACTGGGAGGGGGCAGACCTTGTACCAGCGAGTCGGGGGAGGGCATGGCTGTGGTCCTTGGTGCCACCCTAAATAAACAAGTACAGAGAGGCAGGCAGCTGGAAGACCGCCTACCGCCCCAAGGGCAACCCTGGTGTTTCCATTCCTTAGGAACAGCTTCTTTAGAGTGATTCTAGGAAATGCCTGGAGGTTTTTGCAAAAAGAGAAAAAAAAAACCCAAAAACCCAAGGTTGGGTCCCTAGCACATGCCTGGTGCCCTCCATAACGCCACTGGACTGACAACACTGCACTGGGCCAAGTATGGTTGCTCGGGTTCCAGGTTCTCCAGCCCAACCCTCACCCTCAGCACTGCTGGGAGGTTCCAGTATAGCGGCAAGTGGAAATTGGGGCGAGGGAGTAAGGCATGTATTTCATCTCTGCCCCCACCTGCAGTCAGAGACCCCAGCGGCTCCCGGTTGTGATACATGCTGCCTTAGGGACCAGGCTCTACTCCAAGAGAACAAATGAACCAATGAGTGAGTGAATGAAGTAGGCAAGCGAGTGAGAAAATGAGTGAATAAAAAGCCGTCCCCTCCCACGTGGCACCTCAGGCCCCCCGAAATGACCATCTCTGGAGGTGCTGAATTGTCAGGCAGGTGATGGGCTTCTTGCCTCTCTTTCGGAACGAGCCACAGACCCGGAGAAGTAAAGGGAGCCAAAGAGCCCCCACTTGGAAACAGCGTGGTGGGGAGGGGGTCTTCTCCTGCTTTGTTTCTGGGGTGGCCGTGAAGTTGGCTCCAACCCAGGCAGATGGGTCAGGAATGGGGTGACTGAACTTGCAGGCTGGAGCTGTCGTTCAATGCAACTGTGTGCCAGACAGGTCTGAAAATCCCCTCCCAGCCCTCCTGGCAAGAATGAAAATATATGGTTTAATAAAAACGGCTGATTCAATTTCAAACAAGCGGTTCCTACCCGCTTCCAAGTGGCTGCTGTGAAAAATCCAGGCTCTGAGGTAGAAAAAAAAAGGGGGGCGGGGGGGGGGGGAAGAATAAAAACAAACACATGAAAAAACGCCCTTAGGAGGGGCTCATGGGTCTGTGGCAAAGCCTGATTCAGACTGTTCCAAAGCTGAAGCAGAAGCAAGGGCCTGGACTGCTTTGTTTTTTGGTCTTATGCACCACAGACTCACAAGCAGCCTACTGACACCCAGATGTGGGGACCTAGTGGGGGTTTCGGGGGAGGGGGCAGGGCTGAGGAGTAGCCGCGCTGCTGGGAGGGAGCAGCCTCTCTCGCTCAGAAGGCCCAGGTGGAGTAGGGCTGCCCCAACCCAGACCTGCAGCCCCCACAGCCAGTGCCCTGGTTACCGGAATTGGAGAGGTCAGGGGCTAATTGAGAGATCAGAAACCCTGGGTCAAGGGAAAGTCAAACAAACCCCAGGGCTGTGGCCTTGCTCTGGAATCTGCTCTGCCCAGCCCTCGAGGGCAGACCTGGAATGTCCCACATGCACCCTGGCCTTTTCTCTTCCCCTGAAAATTGATTGCCTTTCCCCCCTCCCCCCCTCTCCCGCCCTGCCCCAACCCCCTGCTTTCTTTAATCAAGTTAGGGGAATTTCATGGAGGGGAAAAAGGATTAGCTGGGCATTTGGATTTCGTTGGAGACTCCAGCTCTGGCCTCAGCTTACTGGGAGGAAACCATACTGATTATAAGCCGCCTCCCCTTTCTGTTTGCAAAAGTCAAACACCCCAGAGAGGAGGGGTCTGAGGGCCAAAGGCATAGTACAGAGGTGAGAGCACTTGCCTTGCGCGCAGCCAAACCGGGTCCGACCCTCTGAGTCCTACTAGGAACAGGAACTTGTTTCTCTGCGGCTCTAACAGCAAAGCACGTCAGTTCTGAAGTGGTTGTGGAAGGTCACCGGATTCTTGGCTTCTTGCAGAGAGCTGGAGGGTTCCTGAAGGATGAGGTGCTGCACTCGTGTGTGTGTGTGTGTGTGTGTGTGTGTGTGTGTGTGTGTGTGTGTGTGTGTGTGTGAGAGAGAGAGAGAGAGAGAGAGAGAGAGAGAGAGAGAGAGCGAGCGCTGGCGGGGAAGGGATGTTTCCTGTTTAGAAGGACTCAGTATATCTTAGCCTTGACAATGTTGACTGTGGGCCAGCTCCTCTGAGCCTCATGCCTCCTCTGTGAGATGGAGCAGTGGGCCCTAGCCCTAGCTTTAGCATACAACAGTCTCTGTGGCTCTTCACCAAAGGGGCTGAGACCCACTTTTACTGTTGTTGCAGGAGTCATACACACCTGGGGATAAATAGGACCCTTCCCTCCCCACTCACCAACAGTCACAAGCCTCAGCCCATATCTGATGCAGGCTGTTGAGTAAGTGCCCCAGCTGTCCTGCCTAGGGGACGTGATACTCAAAGGGTTGCATTCTAGCCCTTTTTCATAGTCTCCCTGTGGATTTGGCTGCGGTGTCCTGCAGGACTAAACTTCAAGGAAGCCTGCCTTTCAATGATGAGTTTCCCCACTGCCTACCCCTATTGCCTTCAATTTCCAGGGAAACAAGCCCTGCACTGGATGTGGGGCATCCCCAAGTGGAATTCTACAAACCTGAATGGGCCCGCTGAGGCCACCTTCGTGAGTGTGGTCCATGTGGACGGAAACAGCTTTTAAGTGGGGCATGTCAGGCCCTCACTTGGCTCCTTCGAGAGCTGGGACTTTGTAGTGTCTGACAGAAAACTAGGTCCTTGAATCACAGCACTTTGTTGTTTCATCTATAAAAGAGTCAAAAAAAAAAATCTTTGTACTCTTTTTCTCTCATCAAAACTGCCATGGAAAGAGCTGGAATGTAGCGGCCTGACGTGAAGAGGGCCAGAGGTACTCACTTCCTTGTCTTGGGGACATTTGTGAGAGAATGAGGACCACAGAGAATGACAGGAAGCAGATTTGCATTACGTTGGGGTTCCTGTAACAGTGCAGGCAGAGTGAGCTCTTAACTTGCATGCCTCTTACAAGCAAGACTCTCCAAATGTTCTGGGAGGAGATTGTGGTTTGAGGTCAGGAGAAAGAGGCAGAGGGCCACGAATGAGCTAGAGAAGGGGTGGAGAGAGTGGGCTGGGAAGACGGCACGGTGGAAGTGAGAACAGAGCAGAGAGCACAGTTCCTGGAGGCTTGTGGAAACCTCCTAAGCTCCCTTATGCCTGGACGCTGTGTCTTAGACGGACCAACAGGAGGGGAAATCCCTGAAAAATGCTCATGGTTCTAGCTAGAAGCTAAGACTAGTAAGAGCACCTAGCCCCACACCTGCCCCTCCGTTTTCAATCCTATCAGTAAGAAATGAGCCCAGGAATGTAGGACTGGACGGAGAACAAAGGTCTCGCCATAAACTGGCGAGCAGGAAGTAGTGTGTGGAGCTGGGGAAGGTCCTGGCAAGGAGTTGCAAGGCTGGCGGGAAAGAGGAAGCAGTGTCCACAGGAAGGGGGTAGGAGGCTGGGGGAGGCTTGTTGAGGTGGGTGCTGCTTTAAGAGGTGGCGCTGTGTTCTCTCTCTGGGAGCCACCAAAGGCCTTGGGTTAGGGGAGATACCCCACCAGGAACAGTGTTTCCAGAAAGATTCTTCTGGAGTTTTTCCTTTTTTGGGGGGGGGGGGGGGGTTCACACCTGGCAATGCACAGGGGTTACTCCTGGCTCTGCATTCAGGAATCACTCCTGGTGGTGCTTGGGGGAACCATATGGGATGCTGGGAATCGAACCCAGGCCGGCCACATTCAAGGCAAACGCCATCCCCGCTATCACTCCGGCCCCTTCTGACGTTTTTCTTGACTCTACTGTAATACCACTCACACAACTGGGGTTCTGGGAACTTACTGGAGCTCCTGTCCTGGTGAGGCTTAGCACAGTTCCTGCCTGACAGCCACGCAAAGCCACTGGTTTTCCTTTTTTTTTTTTTTTTTTTGCTTTTTGGGTCACACCCGGCGATACACAGGGGTTACTCCTGGCTCTACGTTCAGAAATTAGCCCTTGCAGTGCTCAGGGGACCATATGGGATGCTGGGAATCAAACCCGGGTCGGCTGCGTGCAAGGCAAACGCCCTACCCGCTGTGCTATTGCTCCAGCCTCTGGTTTTCCTTTTTGTTGCCAGTGGCTTGGTAAAGTGGGAGTGAGAGGGAAATTCAAGAAAAGTGTTTCCACCTCTCTGCTCAATGCACAGCAGCCACCAGCACCCGGGAAATGCCTGGCTTAGGTCAGGTCGGTCCCACGCTCAGCACAAACATTCTGGGGCCGTTGCCTTCCCTTGGCAGAAAAGAGTTTCAGAAGGAGGTAAAATAGGGAAGCAAGATCGTTTTATTGAACAAAACTTGCTTGGAAAGACGTGAGAGGAGGGAAAGAACGGGAATGTGTTCAAGAGAACACAGGCAGCAAAGAAACAGAGAAGCAAGTGAGATACATGTCCAAGGGAGAGTATGAGCTTGGAGAGCAAGCCCTGGGTGGCTTTTGGGAAGAGCCTTCATATAGTTCTTCCAAATGGGTTTTTTCCCCTGGAGTTTTGCATACATAAAAGTTAATCTGGGAGGGCAGAGAGATAGTACAGTGGGTAGGGCATTTTCCTTGCATGCAGCTGACCCAGGTTCAATCCCTGGCACCCCTTATGGTCCTCTGAGCATTGCCAAGAGTGATTCCTGGGTGCATAGCCAGGAGTAAGGCCTGGGTTCCACTGAATGTGGTCCCCCCAACACACACACCCCTCCCTTTAAAGAAAACCCAAAAGTTAAGCAGGGTGCTGTCATGGGAAAGCCTTGTAGTGTTGCTGGCCTTCTCATCACCTTATTGATTCTTCTGTAGCACCCCCTTTTCAGAGGGCTGCACCCTTCTCTAGGTGGGTTCTTGAATTTCTCCATCTATGTGATGCCTTGGCTTCTCCTCCAATGAGCTCAGGATTTGTATCTCAAAGGGGTGTGACCTTCATGCCCTCGGCTAGCTACCTCAGGTCTAGATGATCTCTTCTTACCATTTTCATTCACCCAGGGCTCTGTAACTACCTGCCTACGTTTTCACTGGTGTTTCGCAAACCGAGGACACTGGGAACAGTGGGAGGTCACAGCTGGGTCCTGCAGGAGGCCCAGGAAGAAGCAATGCAGAAGCAGGCTTAGGGGTGGGGTGGGTACTGCTCCCCCACCCCCATCCACCCAGAGGGCTGGTTCCCTGAGCACCCTTGCCCGCAGTGCTCAGAGCGACCTCTGGCTGCACACACTACTTCCCCCAAACCCTCACCCCCCTCAGGACCAGTCCCCCTCTCACGGATCATCATGGGACCTCGCATCAGACTTGCGTGAGGCTCTTGTATGAGTGCCCCAGGTTCCAGAGGGGCTGGCCGAGGACTTTGCTGAGGCACCCCCAAGCACCTCCCTGCTTAGTCTCCTTCCGCTGCCTCCCAGGGTGGCAGCTGTTCGGAGCACCCCCAGCTGTCTCAGCCTAGACCAGCCCTCGGGGAAGTCTCCTGAGACTGGACAGGACTGAGCTGGAGAGCAGAGTCCTGCAGGCTGGGGCAGAGGGAGGCCCAGGAAGCCTGCCTGCTGTCAGAGGGCAAGTGAACAAGCTCTGAGCAAGGCCACTGGGTTCAGCACCAAGGAAGTTGCCAAGGAAACACATCAACCCCGCCCCCCACTGCAAAGACCCCAAGGATGGCCACATGCAGCTTCAGGTACACAGAGAAAGTGGGCCAGGAGGAAGAAGAGGGCTTGCTGAGCCTCTTTCTGGAGCAGAGCTCGCATTCCATTCAATCAAGGGAATTGAATGGAATATACTCCTAAGACTAACTGTGAGATGGAAGAAGCATGATTTGTTTTTGCAGGGTGCAGAATGCAAGTCTCAGGAACGGCCGAAAAAGCCCGTGTAATCCCCTTTCCAGGCATTTTGCAAAATGAATTTTGTGTGGGTCCCGCCAGTCCCCCACCCCCACCCCCACTTCCCTCCTCCACCTGCCGCCTTCTTTGGGATCCAGAGTCCCACACTTCCCCTGGCACTCCCTGACACTCTTTCAATCACTAACAAGTGTTTACTGGTCAACAACATTGTATTAAGTTAAAGCAGCTCACTGGTCTCTAACCCCCCCGCCCCCCCAACACACACCTGTCTCCGTCTATACTATGGAGCTGGAACAAAGAAGACTTGGGACAGTCCAGATCTCCTGTCCTGACTGGTTCTCCTGGTGTCCTTCCAGAACACTTCTGGTTCCCTCAATCTCTAGGTCCCCGACGTCCAGCCAGTTCTCATGAAAATGTTTATGTAAAGGGCTTCCTCCTATTAGCGTCTGTCTGGGTTTGAAACTGAAGCCAGGGGTGGGAGAGATAGGGCAGGGGACAAGATGCTTGCCTAGCTTGCAACTTACCCCAGTTTGAACCCCCAACACCGCTTATGTTCCCAGGAGCACCACCAGGAGTGATCCCTGAGCACAGAGCCAGGAGTCAACCCTGAGAACTTGCATGAGCCCCACCCCTCACCCAAATCTAAAGTTGAATTAAAACCCTCTCTTACCACTGATAGGAATGCAAAGCAGTTTGACACTTTCCTAAAAATGTACTCACAGGCACTTTCTGTATGAACATGTGTGCACAGCCAAAGCCCCATGCACGAGTGCTCATAGCAGCTGCGTTTCTAGGAGCCCGGCTGGACACTGTCCAAGAATCCATCCCCTGGGGATTACATAAACCTAATGTGGTGTGTTCAAACCACAGAATCCTATTAAAAGAACTGATTATTTTTGTTTGTTTGGGGGCCACTCCCAGCAGTACTCAGAGGTCACTGCTTACTGCTTACTCAGTGCGTTCTTCTTGCTCTGTGCTCAGGGATCACTCCTGGCATGGAGAGTGGGTGCCAGGAATCAAAAACCCATACTTGAGGGCTGGAGCGATAGCATAGCAGGTAGGGCGTTTGCCTTGCACACGGCCGACCCGGGTTTGATTCTCAGGATCCCATATGGTCCCCCAAGCACCGCCAGGGGTAATTTCTGAGTGCATAAGCCAGTAGTAACCTCTGTGCATCGCCGGGTGTGACCCAAATAGCAAAACAAAAACAAAACAAAGCAAACAAAAAAACCATACCTGATGCCAGGGCTCTGACCCACATCAGTCATGTGCAGACCAAGTGCCTTATCTTCTGTACTATCACTCAGCCCCCCCCAGTGTTAATGAAGTGAATATTTTAACCTAGGGAATATAGCAGGAAAGAGAGAAGACAAGAGAGAACATGGGCTTCTTTAGCCGGGAGAGAACTAAGGATAAAGGCGAAAGAAAGAAATTAAGCATCTCAACTAAGATGTGAGAAACCTCAGAATGGGTATGCACCCCAATGCGGATTTTTTTTTAAGAGGACAAAAAGTATGTGACTTTATTGGTCAAATTCTAAACTGAGCCTGTTTGTACCTGTAACCCTCAGACGTTTAGAAGAATTCATTTACTCCTTTCAAAGTAAATGTGCATTTTCATTGCTTTAAATAAATGTGTGACATTCATTGTATTGACAGACTGTGATTTATTCAACTTTTTTTTTATTAACCTTCTTGTTGGATGTTTAGGTGATTTCCAATGTTTTACTGTTACACATCAGAGCAGACAAATTGGTCAGGAGCAATTTGGCCAAAAGCAAATTGATTAAGCTGTCAGTGTGGTGGGGATGTTGAATTTGTTGATAATGAAAAGTTTTCGTCACTGTGTTTCTTCTGTGTGCCAAGGGAAAATCTTGCCTGGAATGATTTTGCAACTTTTTATTACGCTCTCAATAGTGTCATTTATTTATTTTCTAATGTAAAGAATTATGGTTTTGCATCTTATACTCCTCCTTTTAAATGTCGCTATATTTCCATTCAAGGAAGCTCTGTTTGGTTGATTAAGAAGAAACAAGGGGCCGAAGCCATAGTACAACGGGTAGGGTATTTGCCTTGCACGTGGCCAGCCCACTTGATCTCCAGCATCCCAGATAGTCTCCCGAGCACTGCCAGAAGTAATTCCTGGGTGCAGAGCCAGTAGGAACCTTTGAGGATTGCCGGGTGTGCCCTCCTCTCCCCCCCAAAAAAAAGGAAAATAAAAAAAGGAAACATCCTGAGCAATCATCACATCCGGGCTGGAAACAGCCTCAGTTGGGCTTGCTTCGTGCCGCCTTTGGGCGTGCTTGCAATTTATGACAAGCATACCACTCTTTGAAAAGTAATCTTCAATCTGAGAAATAAAAGCTTGCAGGAAACAAGTTTAAATAAACAGAAGAAGGATGCGTTTCTAAAAATAAAACTGATTTTTAAGTGAAAATAAGGCTCCTAATTTTTCGTTGCTGTTGTTAAGTTTTTGGGTCACACCTGGCTTTGCTCTCAGGAAATTTGCTCTCCCTGCAATGCTCAAGGGACCCTATGGGATGTCAGAGATCAAATATAGGTTGGATGCATTCAAAGCAAGTGCTTTACCCGATGTATATTATCTCTCCAGTCCCTGAGGTTCCTAATTTTAATGGTTTTTAAAAAAATAATTATTATTTTATATTCTTTATTGTATTGCTTTATTGTTTGGCTGGAGCGATAGCACAGCGGGTAGGGCATTTGCCTTGCACGTGGCCGACCCAGGTTTGATTCCTCCGTCCCTCTCGGAGAGCTTGGCAAGCTACTGAGAGTATCTCGCCCACACAGCAAAGCCTGGAAAGCTCCCCGTGGCATATTTGATATGCCAAACACAGTAACAACAAGTCTCACAATGGAGACGTTACTGGTGCCTGCTCGAGCAAACTGATGAACAATGGGAGGACAGTGCTACAGTGCTACGGTGCTTTTTGCGTCACACCCAGAAATGCTCAGGAGTTACTCCTGGCTCTGCACTCAGGAATTACTCCTGGTGGTGCTTGGGGGACCATATGGGATGCCGGGAATTGAACCCAGGTTGGCTGTGTGCAAGGCAAACGCCTTACCTGCTGTGCTATCACTTGGCCCACTTCTGCATACAGACAGTCCCCCCCCCCCTGGACTGAGTTCGCTTCCCCAGCTCCCAAACACGCCTGATAAAGACCCAAATTTCATTTCACTTTGTTCTTTACCACTCATTAGAGCCAGCTCCTTCTTGCAATAAGCCGACCCCAACCTGTGTGAAGGAGGACTTCAAGAACTTGTGCAAGATATTTTTATTTGTTTTGGGTCATACCAGAACTTACTTTCTGTGCCCAGAACTTACTCCCAGCTCTACATTCAGGGATCACTCCTGGTGGGGCTCGGAGAACCATATGTGGTGCCAGGGATCAAATTGGGTTTGGCCATGTGCGAGGCTAGTTCCCTACCCACTGGACTATGTCTTTGGCACCAAGATTTTTTTTTTATGTAGTATTGCTATTTATTCAGCCACTGATTAAGGTGATTGAAGCAGGTATGAGCTCCACCTTACTTATTTTTTAATTTTTAAAAAATTCTTTAATTTTTCATAAAGCTGTCACAATAGTTGTTTACATTCAATATTTCAACATCAATCCCACCACCATGGCACCTTCCCACCACCACTACTTAGAATTTTTCTACCACCCCAGCTGCCCCTTTAGGGAGATGCTAAATAATTTATTTTGTATTGCTTGCCATGAATCACTTGATCACCTGACTTCCCGTTAATCGTCAAGTTGCTCGAGCGGGCACCAGTAACGTCTCCATTTGTCCCTGTCGCGTGCTAGCGTAGCCCAATGGCGTCTGTTCGTTCTAGGAACACGAAGAGCCTCAAACCGGTCGTTCATGATCTTGACGAAGAAGTCTGACCATCTGGTAGGTGGGTGTGGCCACGCGGTCTTTTGACGTCTTGTGGAATCCGGTCGGTAACGGCTCTAGTCCAGCGGTGGTCTCTAAATCTCATTTCGTGACCAGCCCATCTGATTTTCGACACCTTGGCAAATGAGACAGCGTCCCTGATTCTTGCCATGAATAGTATAAAGTATCACATGGCTGCAAAAGTGGCCAAGCACTCCTGGAATTCTAAAATTTTTAAACATTTGGGGACTGGAGGAAAATCTGTGGCATGCTGCTCTCTTCCGAGATTCATTTGTGAGTTTCTAAATCATGGCTGTTAACGCACTTAAACGGCGCCCAGAGGCAGTTCTTGGGTGTGACTGCCAGGAAACAGGAAGCGCTGGGAGATGGTGGAAGGTTGCCCATCCCAACTCCATGAAACCTGGAGTTTTCTGTCACTGGTCCTGCATACCTGGGTTTTTCAGCAGAATCATTCTAATGTGGGGGGGGTCTCGGGCTGAGCCTGTGACGGTCGGCCGTGACCATGGCGACAATTGGGTTCTGGAGGTTTGTGGCAGCGGGGGGTCATTTGGGGCAGGCGCCTGCCCCCTCTGAGGTGCCCTTGTAAAATCAGCCTGGCACAAGGGAGACGTCTCTGCGGAATGCTGCTCTCCTCAGAGATTCATTGTAAATCTGATTCATGACTGTCAATGAGCTTAAATGGCCTGCTTTTGATCTCTTTCAAGATTTATTTGTGGCTCTCTGAAGCAAGTCTGAGAAATGAGCTTGTATAGCTGAGCCGGAGGTGGTTTGTGGGCGTGGCTCCCACATGCCTAACTTTTGGCCATTTAATTTCTCTGGAAACTAGATCCCAAGTTGTTGGGGTCCAGCCAGAGGCACAGCAGCAATTTTGGGGTGTCAGGAAGCCTGAAGATACCATAAGGCTGCCGATGCACTTGCCCCGCGGGTACAGGTTGACCTGCTGGGTGACACTGTACCCCCTGCTCCAGAGAGAAGGGACGTGGTCTGAGTTTCTCAGTTATCACTGTTAACACACATGCTTTTTACTCCAACATATGTGGTATCAGTTTTGTCTTTAAAAATGGGACTATGACCAGAGAGGTAGGGTGTTTGCCTTGCCCGCAACTGACCCAGGTTCAATTTCTGGCACCAAAATCAAATAAATAAACCTACGCAAATAAAAAACTAAGTTGATTCTTTCGTATCTGATTTTTTTTCCAACTCAGATCATGAGAATGGTGGTTAAGATTTGACTCAGTTCTACTATGAAGCCTGGCAGTTTAGTTAAAGACTAGTCTAGGTGTGACAGGGGTGTTTGGAGCCCTGATCACATATTGAAAGAGTAATTTACTTTATTCGAAGTAAAGGAGAGTGCCCTTAAGAATTGGCGTCCTAGGGCTGGAGCTATAGTACAGAGGGTAAAGTGTTTGCCTTGCGTGCGACCTACCAGAGTTTGATCCCCAGCACCCATGTGGTACCCTGAGCTCCACTCAGAGTGATTCCTAAGAGCCAGCAAGGAGTAAGCCCTGAGCACTTGCCAGTGTGGCTCCCAAACAAACAACACCCAAAGAACTGGCGTCCTTAGACAATCAGTTGAGAACCTTAAGAGCCAAAACTGAAGTTTCCTGAAGAATGAAAATTCCCTCAAGACTGTGACATAAAAATCTTGCCTTGGTTTCCAGCCTATCATACAAACTCCAGACTTTGTGTGTGTGTGTGTGTGTGTGTGTGTGTGTGTGTGTGTGTGTGTGTGTGTGCGCGCGCACGCGCGCGCGTGCATGTGTCTGTCTTGTTCTCTCCCTGTTTTTCTGTCTCTGTCTGTGTATCTTTCTCCGTGTCTTATTCTCTTTCTTGCTTCCTCACTGGCTCCCTCTCTTGTCACTCTCTCTCATTCCCTTCCCCACCTCTTCTGTCTCTCTAAGATCAGAAGTTCCCAAACTTATTTAGCCTAGTGCCTCCTGTTTAAAATTCCTCAGTGCCCTCTAAGTGATCTAACAAAAAACATCCTGCAAACGTGTGAGGTGACTATCCCCCGTTTCGGACGGCTTCTCTTGAGAGATGGGATAATTGCCATCTGCTGCTGTGGGGTTGTCCGAGTGTGCTGCCCTGACAGTGTCCATCCACACATGAGGAGTTAAGCCCGCTGCAGACCTGCTGACCTTCTGATGTACACGGAGGAGCTTCTTTCCACTGTGGCTCTTCCAGGTGACCATTTTATCTCTGCAGGAGGTACATTGATCTAAGGTTTGTTAAGGCTTGTTTCCTCCTCTCACTGTTGGCATGCTTTACCTGACTGGAAGAACATTAGATTTTTTTTTTTTTTTTTTTTTTTTTGTGCAGGGGGCACACCTGGCAATACTCAGAGATTATTCCTGGCTCTGCGCTCAAGGTTACTCCTGGAAGTATTCAGGGAACTTCCTTGAGATGCCGGGGATTGAAGCTGGGTTGACTGTGAGCAAGGCAAGCGATTTACCCAATATACTATCTCTCTGGCCCCTAGAATTAGAAAATTTAAAAGAGAGGGAAAAACCTCCAACATCCCTGCAAAGTTTTTAATACACTGAGTCTAAAACTGCAAGAAGATCACTAGACTGCCCTTACCTTGGGTCCAACTAGATCTTTGATAGTGACTTGCTTTCCAAATAAATAGTCGATTTGCTAGAGTAAAGTAAAGGCCCTCCCGTTGATCATCGATTTGCTCGAGCGGGCCCAGTAACGTCTCCATTGGAGACTTTGATGTTACTGTGTCTGGCATATCGAATACTCTCGGTAGCTTGCCGGGCTCTCCGAGAGGGGTGGAGGAATCGAACTCGGGTCGGCCATGTTGGCTGCGTGCAAGGCAAACGCCCTACCTGCTGTGCTATTGCTCCAGCCCAAATAAATAGTCACCAAGACCAAATCCCTATCAAAAGCCACATCATGTTTTCAACCAAATCAAATGAGGCCACAGTAAACAAGGCCAAGAGAGGACAGTTCTATCATTAAATTGTTACACATGCCCTGAAAATATGTCCTTGAAATTAAATTTTCCAAAGCTGAGTTGCTGAGTCAAGCAAAAGGCACAACAAAAACTCTCCCCTCGGGGTCGATTCCAAACCGTGTGTTTATAAGACCATGTTCTGAAGTACCTGCCACTGGCCAGACCTCATTAGACCTGGGATACGGAGGCAAATGAGCTACATCCTTGGCATCTTGGGGCCGTGGCTGAGGCTCACATGCCTTTTGGCCTGGCACAGAGAACTGATGGGAGGCCTCCGTGAATCTGTTACAACTAATCAGTGAGTGAGGAGTGTACAGTGGATGTCACTGGCCGGCTTTGAGAAACTATCACCCAGGCCTCAGGCAATGACTTTCCTCATTGTGTAGGAGGTCACCTTGTCTGGGTTGGCATGGTTGGCACCCGTGGTCACAGGGGGCTCAGTCTCCCCCAGTGCCTGGCATGAAGCAGACTTCTTGGTCTGATTTCCAAAGAGAGAAAACTAGGGCAAGTAGCCGAGGAAGGAGCACTGGTTAAACCTGCAATTGGGCCCCATTTCTCTTATCCTGTTGAGCAGATCAACTAAAACTGAATTCAGCAGGGGAGTGCGGAGGCATTTCTCCAGGTAAAACGAGGCTCCTGCTTCCAAACTTGTCATCAGGGTACATTCACCTTCCTGCCTGACTTAGAACTTGGTTCACAGTTTCTGAAATTACACTCTGGGCCATGAACTTTTCCGCTCACATGTTTCTCTCTGCCTTTAAATACCTCAGCCAGTGTGTGTGCGTGTGTGTGTGTGTGTGTGTGTGTGTGTGTGTGTGTGTGTGATTCTGGAGACCACCATGAAGAAAACGTTCTGGGGAGACCAGCTATGGGCCTGCATGCATGTGTCCCCTGCTGGATTTTGACCTTTTTCTTAACAAGGGTGAAGAATGATAATTTGCTGAGAGGGGTCCACCAGCGACTCATCTGACCCCTCCACAAACACAGATTTTGTTGCTGTGGTCCTATCACAGAGCCTCTGACCTCCCCAGCCTTCACTTTTTTCACTTGCTCAGCACTTGGAAGGTGATTTAATGTGAAATTCCTGAGCATCAATTTTACATTTGCCTCAGGATGGCAGAGTGAGAGACCACTTGGGGAACATAGGAAAGAAAGAAAAAAAGAAAGGAGGGAGGGAGAAATAGAGAGAGAAGGAAGGAAAGAAGGAAGGAAGGAGAGAGAAAGAGAGAGAAAGGAAGGAAAGAAGGAAGGAAGGAAGGAAGGAAGGAGAAAGAAAGAAACAAAAAGAAAGACAGGGAAGAAGAAAGAAAGAAGGAAAGAAAAGAAAAAGGGCTAGAGTGATAATACAGTGGGTAGGATGCTTGCCTTGCACATGATTGACCTGGATTTGAACCCTGGCATTCCATATGGACCCCAGCACCGCCAGGAATAATTTCTGAGTACAGAGTCAGGAGTGACTCTTGAGCAATGCAAGTTGGGGCTCAAAAACCAAAAAGGGGAAAAAAGAGAGAAAGAGAGAGAGAATGAGAGGAAAGAAGGAAGAGGGAGGGAGGGAGGGAAGGAGGGAGGAAGGAAGGAAGGAAGGAAGGAAGGAAGGAAGGAAGGAAGGAAGGAAGGAAGACACTTGGCTCAGATTTTCAAAGAACAGTGGCAGAAATGAGCTCTTTACCACCCGCTAGCCTGGAAATTGCCACTTCCTTCTGCATACATGTGGCTGGTCCAGGGGGCTTGCACGGAAACGGCTTGCATTCTTCACTGGGAGAGGGCAGAAAGGCCAATTTGGGAAATAGTTCTCTAATGGAAGCCAGATTGGGGGACAGTGAGGAAACGCATTTAAAAATCACATCTCCAGCATGGGTGAGGAGGATACATTTTGATGACAAGGTGATGTCTGGGGCAGTTAAGTGAACAGAGTGATCTTAACAGCAGCCACTTATTCTCCCTGTTGCATCCAGAGTTCTGAAGTCTGGTCTAGGAGCTGGGTCCAGATCATTTGATTCTGAGCAAGGATTTGGGCAGCATCAGATGGAAAAAACATTCCTGGCCAGTGCAAATTCAACCCAGGTCTAACTTGTCATTCTTCTGCTTCCTGTTCACCCCCACCACATTTCACACCCACCAACACAGACATCACACACACACACACACACACACACACACACACACACACACACTCTTCACACTCTACACATAAAGCCATATTTACTCTAATTTCTGTTCTCACTTCAGGAAGGGTATTATTGAACTGTGCTTCTCAAATTATTTCGGTTAAAGGGCCAGTTTTTCAGTTCTCTGATCCATCACAGGCCAATATTTTGCATAAAATACCATACACTTATACATCAATAAAAAGATGTACATGGCCCAAGGAGAGAGCTCAAAGGGCTGGAGCATAGACTCTGTATGCAAGAGGCCTGGTGCTCAGCAGCAGATGGTCCCTTGCCAACTGCCTGGGCTGGGGGGGGGGGTTGGTATGCCCCTGAACCCCATATATATATATCATTGTATAAAACAATCACATGGCAAGCCCAAAATTTTGGTTGTTAGATTGAGCAGATATGAAAGTAGTCCGCTGTTAAATCAATGTAAAGTTTTCGAAGCGCCAATTCTTGGCTTCTACAGTTCATCTGTTGCACACTGGGATCCAGGCAGGGGCTGCGGGTTGCAGTGATGCAGAACTGACACCACAGTGCACAGCGGGAACGGCAACCTCCAACACCATCCCTCCCTCACTTCTTCACCCATTTGTGCCGCACACTCCCCAGCGATCAGACTCCTCCCCCGGAGCCTGGGCAGTTCCACCAGGTCAAGACAGGGCATGCCAGTGAGGCAGAGGCTGAGGGGGGCATGAGGAGCTGCTCTGTCTTCCAGGAGGAAGAGGGCAGGAAGGGAAGGGTGGTGGAGCCTGGTGGAAGCAGTGTCTAGGATGAGCAGGAAAACAGCAGCCAGTGGAAGAGGGGTGGGAGAGGGGTGCCGGAGAGATAGTATAGTGGGCAGGGTGCTTGCAGGCAGCAAAGACTGGTTCGATCCCCAGCATTCCATACGGGTGCTTGAGCACCACCAGGAGTGATTCCCAAGTGCAGAGCCAAGAGTAAGCCCTGAGCACCGCCGGTTGTGCACCCAGCCCCTGAAAGAAAAAATTAAAAGAAAAGGAGGGTCTGGTAGGAAAGTGAGGACAGACGGATGGGGAGGTGAGAGAAATCCTTTCAAGCACAGCCTGTGTAGGTGGCTCTGAATGGTCTAGGCCAGTGAGCTCCATCCTTTTTATAACCAGGGCCTGACCCCTGTCCTGTGTGGAACAGGCAGTTGGCAGTGCTGTGTGCAAAGGAGTAGCAGGGCTGACAAGCTGGGAGAGGGAACACGGAGACTTGGAGGCTGGTCCAAGGAGTTAGAGGCTCATTCCAGGCTGCTCGGGAACCCAGAGGGCCACAGATGGAGGACCCCTCCCCAATACTCTCTCTCTCTCTCTCTCTCTCTCTCTCACACACACACACACACACACACACACACACACACACACAACAAGAAATGATGTGCATTTCTGAGGCTCCCAGCATCCTGGCTGGAGAGGTTGGATGAGGCTCGACTCATGGGGTCAAGGCTCATAGGCTTAGAGTTTTAGAGTTGAGCATGGAAGGGATGGAGGAGAGCCTAGGGGAGAGGGATAGTGGGCATTGGCTGCCCAGCACTGCCACAGCGAATGTAGGTCTGAGTCTTACTCAAAGCTGTTTCTCCTGGGCCAGGCAGCCGGCACAAAGGGCTGGAGCCACCCTTTGCAGCCAGCAGTCCCAGGCTCACCCCCCGCACCACGTTGTCACCCAGCCCTGCAGCATCTCCAAACCAACCATCCCGAAAGAGAAAGCTACTGTCCTACCCAGGACTGGCATCGCTTAGAAACCACCAGGCACCACCTCTCCCCTGTGGCTTTCCTTGGGTTTCTTATTAAAAGCAGCCCGTTTCCCCTTCATCCAAACAAAGGGAAAGCAATAAAGACTTGACTGAAAGAAAGGGGTCACTCCAATTTGCAAACATCAAAGCCGGGAACTCCTATCTCTTGGTTTCTGAGCAATAGCAGTAAGTGCCTTGAGCTCGGGTTTGATGTGGCAGCGAGTCCTGGCTGCCTTTGTTTCCTGACAAATGTTGGGCTGCTGTGACTGACAAGGGATGTTTGAGGCAGAAATCACAGGGATTCAGCACAGCCGCGTCCTTTCCCTGATTCTGTGCGTATAAAGAACTCAGCTGGTGTTTGGAGGGAACGTGTGGCTGGTGTGCTGAAGGGAATCTGATGCTCCAAGGAGGCAGCATTTGGGAGTCCCTGAGAGCCGGACAAGGAAAACAAAACAGCAAAACTGGGGGTGGGGGTGGGGTGGGGGAGGGGACCTGGGGCACTTAGAGGGCACCCACAAGAGCCCTGAGAAAGTGTGAACCCCGCCTTCCCATGAGGTTTGGGGAGCAAATTCCCTGCAGGACTCATTTCACATTCAGCTGGTCTCCTGGGGGCCGGGGAATAACTGAGCAGGAGGGGAGGGGAGGAGCACCTCAAAGGAAATGTTAAGTGTCTGCAGCTGCGTTTTAATGATGCCTCCACCCCCAGAAACAGAAAGGACTGGGATTCAGATTTTTTTGGTTTGGTTTTGGGCCACACCTGGTGGTGCCCAGGACCTACTCCTGGCTCTGCACTCAGGGATCGCTCCTAGCGGGCTCCAGGGGAGCCTGGTAGGTACCAGGAGGACCATACAAGGTGCTAGGGTTCAAACCCGGGTCAGCCACATGCAAGGCAAGCACCTAACCCACTCTACTGCCCACTGTACTTGGGCCCTATGTAGCCTATGTTTTTATTTTTATTTTTTTTTGGGGGGGATGGGCTTTTTGGGTCACACCCAGAAATGCTCAGGGGTCACTCTTGGCTCTGCACTCAGGAATTACTCCTGGCGATGCTCGGGGGACCATATGGGAAGTCAGGGATTGAACCCGGGTCGGCCGCATGCAAGGCAAACACCCTACCTGCTGTGCTATCGCTCCAGCCCCCTGTAGGCTATGTTTTTAATCAATATTATAATCTCTTGTATATCACTAGATATTTAAAATTTATTCTATTTTATAGTATATTATATAGTATATTTTATAGTATATTATGGACTGGAGCGATAGCACAGCGGTAGGGCGTTTGCTTTGCAAGCAGCCAGCCTGGCCGAGCCGGGTTCGATTCCTCCGACCCTCTCAGAGAGCCCGGCAAGCTACCAAGAGTATCTCACCCACACGGCAGAGCCTGGCAAGCTACCCATGACATATTCAATATGCCAAACACAGTAACAACAAGTCTCAAAAAAATGGAGACATTACTGGGCCCGCTCGAGCAAATCGATGAACAATGGGAGGACAGTGACAGTGTATAGTATATTATATTCGGGATATATGATTTTCAATGGGAAACATTTATAACACACACTTTTCTCTTACATATCTGATCTATTTATTTGTAGCCATTTAAAAAAAATTTTTTTTGAGACAAAATGATACTTAGGGCTTACTCCTGACTCTGCGCTCAGGAGTCACTTCTGGTGGTACATGGGGGAGCTAATGGGATGCCTGAGATCGAACCTGGGTTAGTGCCTTACATGCTGTACTATCGTTCCAGTCCTTGGAACCACTTTTAATAATGATATGTCATGAAAAAACAGCATGCCATCAGAAGTCATTTCAAGGGAAAACTTTAATTTTGCATGGTGTTAGGCTGTGTAACATACTGATAAAAAGAACATGGTATTCAACCATGCTTAACTCTGATCTATTTTATGTAAATACATTAATTAAAATATATAAACATATATTTTGTCCTGGAACTACCTAAAAGTAGGTTGCAGACCACCATGAAACCTCACCTTTAGCAAAATATCCCCCAGGACAAAGGTTTTTCTCTGAGATAACTAGAAATCCTGCAGATGGTCATAGCCCAGAAACCTAACCCAGACACAATAGCATTACCTAACAAGCCTCCCAGCCTACAATTTCCCCACTGATGTCAATATCACCCGCTGTAGCTGGGGAACGCCTTTAGCACAACACTGTCTCCCAATTGACTCAGTGAACAGCCATGGAATTTGGGGCGAAAGAGCAAAACCGAATGGGACTCCCGAAGATGAGCAGGTAGGACGTTTGCATCACGTGCTGCCGGCAGGGGCCAGAGCAGAAGATGGTAGCTAGAGTGCTATTCGATCCCCCGCATCCCATCTGGTCCCCCCAGCACTGCCAGGAGTAATTCCTGGGTGCAGAGTCAGGAGTAACCCCTGAGTACCTCTGGGTGTGACCCCCAAAACCAAACTAAAACAAAGAAATAAGCAAACGCATATGTTTGATAGAGAGACACGTCCCACCAAAGACATGTGTGGGTAGGGGGGCTGATACCTGGCTGAGGGTGCCAAGCTGTGTTTCTTAACTGTCACCCCCTTCATCCAGGAACCTTTTTCCTGAAACCTGGAGCTCAAATCCTCCATCTGGGCTGAACCCGAGTGTAGCTCTGGGCCCAGATCCACATCGTAATGGCCCTTCTGTGACCAGAAAGTTGTTTTAATGGGAAGGAAAATATAACCCAAAAAAGCACTGCCAGGAAATCCAGGGATGGCCCTTGGTACTACATGACGTGCAGAGCCCAAAATAGGATTAAAATGTAGATTCTTTGTTCCAAAATGATTAAGAATTCCAGGGCCGGCGAGAGGCTCAAAAGACTAAAGCAGGCTTTGCTGCTGGAGGTCTGGGTCCATGCCCAGCCGTGAACAGTCCCCTGAGCACTGGGAAGAGCAGCCCCCACCCCAGGCTTTGAGTCTGGAGTAGCCTCCCCCCACCAACTCTACCCCAAAAATCAAACAAACAAAAAAATTTTCTGTGAACTTCAGATGTTGACGAGAGAGCATTAAACCCAGCGGGGCCCTGAGAGGCTTCTGTAAACGGGAAGATTTACACGGACAGCACGGCACGGGGAATATTGACAGAGGCATGAAGGTCATCTGGCATACCTGAAGAAATGCAAGGACTTTACCGAGCTCCCCCGACCACCCACCCCAGCCAGCAACACTTCCACCCTATGCTTTCCTCTGTCTGCAGCTCCCTGCTGGGGATCTGACTCAAGAGGCAGAACACAAGCCAAGCATATACCAGGCCCCGAGTTCTATCCTTTCTATCCTCCCCAACCTCGGGGTGCAGGCCTGGTGGCCACTGTGTGCTGCTTTGCCAGGGCCAGAGCATCGTATCTCTGGCTGCTCGGTGGGGCTGAGCACTGCTGAGCACTGCTGATCCCTATAAATAAATAAATATATATATATATATATATATATATATATAGCATCTGGTGCCAGAGACATAGTACAGTGGGTAGGGCATTTGCCTCGCATTCAGCCGATCCGAGATCCATCCCTAGCATCCCTTGGTAGCCCCGAGCACTACCAGGAGTAATTCCTGAGTGCAGACCCCTGAGCATGGCCAGCCGTGGCCCAAAAAGGAAAAAAAAAAAAAGCACCGTGTTCCAACGGCAGCTGCGGTTGTCATACACTGGCAGCAAATGGCATACAGCTCCGCGAGGCCCTTCCCCAGAGCCTCTCTGACACTCTTCGGATGGCTGAGTTCTCTCTCCCCCGTGTTCTGCAGCCTCCCTCCTGCCCTTCAGTCTGAGGCATCCCAGGACACTGCTTTTCCCTCCAGCCCCTCCTTACCTGAGGATTGCAGGAGGAGGCCATATCCGAGAAAGGTGACGTCTTTGCCTGCCGTCCTCATCCCTGGGAGGCTCAGGAAGCGCCCAGAGAGGAGAGGCGGGCCCAGCGCTGGCAGGATGCTTCTCTGCTTCTCTCCCCGTGAGCTCTCTCCCCGCTCGGGAGAGGCAGAGCGACTGAGCTGGTGTCGGTCTGGGCCTGGAGCCAGGAGCCACGGAGCCGACAGCAGACCAGGGAGCTGACTGAGCACCTCGGCAGGGCCAGCAGCCAAGGGCGAGGGAGCCGAACAGGGAGGGCCCGTGGGGGGCCCCAAAGCCCATTTTTATGCACCAGAGGATGACTGGCCGGAAAATGGCATTGTATTTGTCTCTTTCTCTGACCTCACTGTTTATACATGTGATTCTAACACTTTCATTCTGCTCCAGCCTCCCTGCCAGCTTCCTCCCAGACGGATGGGCACCCTGAGTGCAGCAAGGAGGTAGATAAGAGACCGCTGCTGCTGATAGGGACTGCTCGAGCCCTGTGGGGCTAAGGGCCTGGTCCCCACTCCTCACCCTGCAAAGGTATGGTTAAGAGTCATAATAGGTGAATGAGGTCCTTGCCTTGCATGCGGCCAACCCAGAACCCCAAATGGTCTCGCCAGCCAAGAGTAATGCCTGAGCACAGAGCCAGGAGTAAGCCCTGAGCACATCTGGGTATGCCTCCCAAACAAACAACAACAATAATAATAATAAAAGCCAACCAGAAGTGCCCTCCTAGCCCCCCAAACCTCCCTGCAGCAAGCAATACAAGGCAGAGATTTCAACAGAAGTCTCAGGAAAAAGTAAACATTGCCAGAGGGAGCGACTGCTTGTCAACAGGAAACATTTTCCTCAGGACATGCCCGACCCAGAAGCAGCATATGGAGTCCTGGTTTTGTTTCCTGGGGTGTAATAACAATAGCCGTTTTCGTGGCTCTGATCCAGAAGACAGGATGCCTCAGGAGCTGGAGAGCCTGCGGAGAGAAGGGATGGGGGGGGGGGGGGTGAAGGAAGCAAAGGAGGAGGAATAGCAATCCCACAGATCCAGTTATCCTGCCTGGTTGTGTTCTCGAAAGAATGCAGGAGCCCAATTCCAAGAGAGATGTGCCTCCACTTTTACTGCTGGGGGTTGGGAGGGCAGGTGGTTAGCCACCTGTGTTCCAGGAACCCAGGGCCACTCCAGGCTGACTTCTGTGGCCCTGTTGGGGGACAGGGGAGCAGACAGGGGAGCAAGCTGGGCTGAGACTTGAAAGGGGTGGGGGATTCTGCATGCAAGGGTATGCGGCAGCACTTCTGGCTAGTCACAGGAGGCAGCCTATGGGCACATCCACAAACAATTGCATCAGGAAGAGGTGATCTTTCTGAACAACAGGACGCTATTCCTCTGTGGGGAAAAAAGGGATGAGACCCTGCCACTTGCACCAATGCCTGGACCAATCGAGGCAGATAGAGTATGACACTTTGTGAAATCAGTCCGATGGAGACAGACCCAGCATGGTTTCACTCATGACTGGTACACACAGAAAAGACACAGATGATTGCACTAAATTAAAAAATAAACAACTTTCAGACCATAAGATCACTTGTGGTTACCAAAAGTTGTACGCTGAAGGAGGGAATTGTACTTTTAATGAGTTCTACAGATGTTCGTTTGTAATGATGAGCATCTGAGACCTACATGTTATAAACCAATGCTACTTCTCTGATTTTTAAAAATTTCTTTCTGTGGGTACAAATAAATCACCCCTTCCTGAAAAAAAAAATCCTTATTAGAGCTGTAATCAGGACTTACGGCTGCCCTGAGCTGGAATTTTGCAGGATTGTACTGGAGTTCCCCATGGCAGGGAGACAGCCAGTGAAGAGGTATCGGGAACAGGAGCCGAGGCTGCTGGGACAGGGTGAAGGCACGGGGACTTGCCAGTGACCACGTTCCCAGCTGAGGAGTGAAGGGCTGCCCAAGCTGCAGTGCCCCAGCAGGAGAACACCTCAGCCTTCAGACATAGAAGTAGGGTGACCATCTACTCCCCGACACTGCGGGCCTACAAGCCCTCTAAAGACCAAAAGGAGAGAGAGATCAAGCAAGTCGCAAAAATCCACAGGCGCACTGGTCTTCTGGCTGAAAATTCCTAGATGCCCTGAAGAGGGAGATGGGCTGAGTCCTTGCTGAGGCCCCAGCAAGTCCTTGCTGAGGCCACACTTACACCGCCACAGCCGCCACCCGGCCAATGGCTCACTCCACTGCTCCGAGGCTAATCTCTGCAGAGACAGCAAACGGCCAGATATTTGAGGTACACTGGTCTTCAAACTGAGTCTTCTCAGAGTGGGGGCAGGCAGGCAGCCTTCCCACCCACCCCTGCTTCCAGAAGCCTCCATAGCCACTCCCACATCCCACAACTGTCACCATGTGAACATACGGCCCAGTTAATGTACCCTGGAGTTTCTGGAACTGCATTTGTGGGCACACTACTTCCAAATGTGTTACCTCCGAATCTACAATACTGACATCCCAGTAGGAGCACGCCAAAATAGACGGGAAAATAACATCGAAGCCAACTAAGCTCAATAAACGAAAAACAATAACACAGAAGGTTCAACTGGCAGCAAACAGCTTAGTAAAGCCTCAGAGAGGTTCTTAATCACCCTATGGTGAGATACAAATTCTTTTTTACTGAAGTATTTTTTGATAATTCATTAGCCATTTAGCTGTAAGAAACAATATACAATAAATTATGTTGTGTCTGCTAAGGGGGCAGGCTTCGGGGGTGGTTGGGAAAATGGGGACAATGGAGGAGAGAAGGTCACACTGCTGATGGGTTGGTGCTGGAGTATTGCACGCTCGAAACTAAACAGATCATGAACAATTTAAATCACAGGTGTTTAAATAAAGAGGGGTGGGGGGAATAAAGACCCAAAGGGCACCAAGGACTGAGTGCAAGCACAAGGGAAGTGGGGAGGAGGAAGTAGGGGTGATGATCACACATGCCCACCCTGAACCTGTAACTCAGTGAACCCACCCGCACCCCAGCTACAGGCACCCTGAGGCTGAGAATCCAGGAGGATCCCCCCTCCAGGCAGGTCCAAATTTGGAGTGTGGGAAGAAGGGACCCGCTGCTCTTCCTGTGAGTGCCCTCCTCCTCTCCCCCACTTAGTCTGGGGTCGGGGGGAGGCCTGGGTGGGAGGGGACAGCTCCCAATACCTAAACTGATGAAGTGGCCGAGGGAGAGAGTCAGGCTTGCGTGGGAAGGTTCCCCCGTGTGCAAGCAGCAGACGGGGCAAGGGGGTGCTCTGTGCAGCTTGGAGTGGGAGACACAGACACACAGGAATGTGGGGAGAGCCCCCCTCCCCGCCTCCTCCCCCCCACCCCCACCCCAGCGTCTGGGTGCTGGTGTGGAATTGCTTAACCCCACACTTGAGGCAATCATGGCTTTTCTCTGCTTTTCCTTGATCTCATCCATGCATTCCTGGACCCTCTTTTCTCCTCCACCTGGTCTTTGCAGGAAGCCAAGAGGAATGGAGACTTCCCTCAAATGAAGTTTGTGTTTTCTGAAACAAGCCCGCCTGAAGGGTGTGCTCAGCTCGGGCCAGGGGCACTGCACGGGGGCGCGTCTCATTACTTGGTGGGCACAGGCGGTGGAGCACAGGAACGCTGCCTGGACTCAGCGTCTCGGGCCCTGCTCCAGGCTCGCTGGATCTGAGTCTGTGAATTTTTGCAAGATGCGTCTGTGCTGCTGGCATACCTCCTGTCTGCGCAGAGGAGAAAAGGCAGGGGGCCGTGACCAGGAACGGCCGGGAGGGCCTTGCTGAGCCTCATTTAGCAAAGCAGTGAAATAG
Organism: Sorex fumeus; assembly: GCF_029834395.1. Taxonomy (NCBI): domain Eukaryota; kingdom Metazoa; phylum Chordata; class Mammalia; order Eulipotyphla; family Soricidae; genus Sorex; species Sorex fumeus. Next base: position 309,590 of record NW_026606179.1, on the reverse strand, counting down.
GACCCAAATGAAGGAGCCTCTCAGACTGAGTTGTCATCAGAGTGAAAAGAAACGGCTGGGACTGGAGAGAGCAGACCCGGCCCTGCCTGCCACAGCCACAGATTCTGCCTCCAAACTATCCTCCAACACCAGAGGTGCCTCTGAGTACCAGCCTAGCACCTGAACACTGCTGGGTGTGACCCAAACACCAAACCCGAGAAGGCAGAAATGACCCACCTGCAGCTTTAAGCCCGGGCCGCCAGACCTATACACACCATCAGTTCTGTTCCTGGGCTGCAGCTGTTGGCCTGGCTGTGGCTCACACACTTGCCTGTGGTGCTTGCCCAGTCACACATCTGGTGGCAGTGCTCATGTGCGTGACCGCAGTGCTCAGCAGGGTGTGTGTGCGTGTGTTTATACATGTGGTCCACCCCCCAAGGGCGTGGGAGGGGTTCTACTCGTTTCACTGTGATACTGGTGCCCTTTCTGGTTGTGGTGTGGAGACCATTGGGGCCTCACACAAGTGCTTCTGGGGGGTCCCACGTCTGGCACCAGTGCTCACACATCTTCTGCTGTGCTCCCTGTTGGGGCTCACAGACCCTCTTAGCTGTGGCTCTGCACACACATGGGCATGATCACACAGCAGGTGTGACATGAAGGTCCCAGACATCATGTGGACTTCCCTCAATCATGTGGACTGCACCAGGGGTCAAGCCTGGGACTCATGCTTGTGAGGCAGGTGCTTTAAACTTATGAAGGTGGGAGAAGTAGAAAGCAAAGGAGATGGTTAAGGAGGGAGAGGGGAGAGACAGAGAGAGACAGAGGCAGAGAGACACAGAGAGAGACAGAGAGGCAGAGAGAAAGCGAGAGAGAGAGAGAGAGAGAGAGAGAGAGAGCACCAACCTGCCACACTCACCTCTGTCTTTCCAGGGAAGTGTCTGGGGAGTGAAGCGGGCCTGGTAAAGGCAGCCACAAACACTTACGCGGCATGGACACTAGCATCCCCTCAGCCCCGGGAGGCAGCTGCTGCATCACACCTGGCTCACACAGCACGGCAACCAGCTCCCACCTCCTGGTTCGGACTGGCCAGACAGAATGCTCTTCGCAGGAAAAGGAAAATCGCCCTGACTTCTGTTCAGGTTTGCAGGTCTGCCGCAAAAAGGAATTTCAGGTGGAGATGAATAACCAGAAAAATATCTTTATTTCGGGAATGTGAGGGATCCATAGTAGGGAGATGTGTTCAAGAGAGAACAAGAGCTCCTCCAGAAGGGAGGACAGGATGGCTTTTGGAAAGAGGTATATGGTTATATGAATATTCTCCAGCTTGTCTTGGCCTGGAGTTCTCAACATGGATTTGAATCAGGGTCTTTTCATGGGAAAGAGCTGCGAAGTTTTGATGGGCTTTCTTCATACTTTGATCGCGGCCTTTTGTTTCTTTTGAAGCTTCTCCCTCCTGAGGGATGGGATCCAGCCTTCTCTGGACCAGTGCTGGGAGCCATTAGAATTTTATGCATCCCCACATCTCAAAGGGGTTCCAGAATTTATACTTTAGGGCCTGGTGCCAGAGAACTTTCTTGGGTTTTATTTTATTATTATTTTTTAATTTGGGGGGCCACACTTGTTGAAGCTCAGGATTTACTGTTGGCTCTCCATTCAGGGATTACTACTGGGGGTACTCGGGGGACCATAAGGAATGCTGGGGATCACATCTAGGTTGGCCTTGTGCAAGGCAAGAGCCCTCCCCTCTGTCTGATCGCTCCAGCCCTGCTTCTTGGGATTTAGACTCCTGAGAAACTCATTGCAGGAACCTCTCCCCATCTGGCCACCTGCTTCACAACCACTGAGCCACACAGCTCCCTCCCAGATAACATCATTTCCAATCTTGTGCCCATGTTGAACTTGGGCCAGTTCCATAAGCCTTTTCTAGGACCCAATTTCCTGAGCCCTGGAATTCAGTTCCCACTTCCTCCTGAGTCATTTTCCTTGGCTCAGTCACGGGTGGAATTACAAAGGACCAAGCTAGGAAAAGGGAAGCTGGTGCCCTCTTAGCGTACACGCCCTCTTCTCCGCCTGGAACCCCAGCCAGGACTTACATCTCACACGAGCTCAGGAAGCACGTGTGGAGCTGAACTGATGGGCAGGCACAGGGGGGTCCTGTCCAGAAACTTCTGTCACCAGAAGAGCGGCTTCTGGGATTGGTTTGCTGCTCTACTCTAGACATCAGCTGGGTCTGTCAAGAGAGGCATCCAGCTCAATCTGCACTACCAGCCGACATTTCAAAGACTGGGAAAGACTCCGCAGAGTGAACTCATGTGCTCAAAGGCCAGGGGGACATGCAAACTGGGGCCCCCAGCCTGGTTTGCTGACGGGGCGGTTCCCAGGGACCCTCCCCTTCCTCACCACACCCCCAGGGAAGTTCTCTGCAGGAGAGATAGGACATGTATGGACACTTCTGTGTGCAAACTGTTCTATTTCTCTGCCTGAGCGGTAGATGCAGGATTGTTCATTTTATTAATATTATTGAAACTAAAACATTGGTTTTGTTTTTTGTTTGTTTGTTTCGCTTTTTGGGTCACACCCGGCGATGCACAGAGGTTCCGCACTCAGAAATTACCCCTGGCAGTGCTCAGGGAACCATATGGGATGTTAGGAACCGAACCCCGGTCGGCTGCATGCAAGGCAAACGCCCTACCCACTGTGCTACCACTCCAGCCCCAAACATTGTTTTTTTTTTCCTCTCTCACACACAGCATGTATATCAAATATTGTGCACCGTAACTTAAGAACAAAAAGAAAGGTAAATGTTTAATACAGCTCCAGAGTGCTCTTGTGATCTTCAGGCAGGAGGAAGGGAACTTGGGCAGGAAAACAGGCAACCAGGATCCCCCCTCACCCCACCACCACCACTACCACACTACACACACACACTTCATTTAAACACTGTGGCTTACAAAGCTGTTCATGATGACTTATTACAGGAGTTCAGTATTCAAGATCAATCCCACTGCCACTGTCACCTTCCTTCCAACATTATCTCCATTTTTCCAACCACCCCTCAAGCCTGGCCCTGGAGCAAGCTCACAGTAATTTATTTCATATTTCTTATCACCACTAAATGGCTAAGAGAATGATCAAAAATATTTCCATAGAGAAAATCTGTGAAAATTTTTGTATCTCACCATGGAGACATTGTGAAAGGGTTTACTAAGTCTAGGGTTTACTTAGCTGTTGTTGCAATTTAAGCCTTTTGTGTTAATATTTTTGTTAGTCAAGGTTGATCGGCTTCTACATCCCATCCGACCTGGGTGCCCCTACTGTCAGTGTAGTGGAGTTTGGAGATGTCATGCGGCTGCATCAGAAAATCCAGAATAGTTAACTGGGCAGCTGGAGGCCTGGTGACAGCCTTGGGGTGTGGGTACAGTTGTTAGGGCTTTGTTTAGGGGGGAGCTGGCCCACCTGCTCAGTGATCCCCTCAGAGTTCTCAGCCAGGAACTGGTGTCCAAGAAATTTCTGCAGCTAGTTGATGTCTTTTGAGATTTATTTATAAGTCTCTGGAACAAGGCTAGTAGACGAGCTTCCCTGGTGGCAGCAGTGGGACTTGGGCCTGACAGGGTCTTTCACTAGGAAGCCAACTAGTTCATTGGAGAATTCAAGGTCAGATAAACTGGTGTTTGGCAGCGGCTGCAGATCAGGACAGGTAGGACCTAACCTTTGAACTAAAGTCAGTTCATGGGGAAAATCATTTGGCTTTTGCTTCCTGGGTCCTGGTTAGGGCAGATGACTCAATTTATTCTCTTTTCAGTGTGATGAGTGACTTGCAAATGCTTAACCACCTAAAATGCAGTAAGAGAGACTAATTTAATTATGTAAGCTCTGTGGCAATTGTGCCTGACTTGCAAACATGAATCCACAAGTTCAATCCCTGGTGTTTCCCACATATGCTAAGGCAGGTCCCTGTTGGTCTGCTCTCTGGGACCTCTTGCACCCCAGGTGGCATAGCAAACTGTGTAGTCTCTCTATGTGTGCAAACTCCAGAGCTAAAATGTGTGAGCCCAGTGAGCATTCCAACCCACAGATGTTTAAGCACGAGAGCCAGGAATGAGTTCTTGGTAAGCATATGTATGAGCACCCCTGTGACCCCTGAATTGTTCAAACAAAACTGAAGTGTGTGTCCTCCCGCCCCAGAAAGCCCCATGGCCAAGTGTGTGAGCACTGGGACCAGAAGTATGACGGCCCTGCCATCACAACAAGAGAAGGGGAGAATGCATGGCTTCCCAACACAGACCCGACCACTCACGCTCTTACCACCAGGCTCAGGGACAAAGGGGGACTCTTTGGTGGCCTGTGCCAGGGGCTCTCTCTGTGCAGAGACATGTTCCAGGGTAAATGTGTCTGCGCATCCCCATTCCACTGATGAGCAGGTAGAGATGGAGATGGTGCAATTATTTGGCTGGATCATGGAGCTGCCACAAGAAACAAGGTTCATAAATGTGAAAATTTAAAAGCATCATATGCAGTCTGCGGTATGGTTTCAATTTTATGCACAAGATCCAAAAATAAGCTGAAGAGATAATACAGTGGCTAAGGTACTTGTCAATCCCCATTCGATTCCTGGTACCCAGTATAGCCCACAGAGCAGTGCCAGGAGTCATCCTGATCACAGAGCCGGGACTAAGCCCTGACACAGTGTGGCCCCCAAACAAAACGAAGTAAACGTAAAAAACAAGATATAAAAATGGGGAATCGCGATGCCTTTCAGGGCAGACCAGACATTGTCATGGTCCCCAACTACTAGATTTTACTTTTTTTTGTTTTTTTTTTCTTTGTTTTTGTTATGGGGCCACGCCTGGCAGTTCTCAGGGCTTAGTCCTGGCTGTGCACTCAGGAATCACTCCTGGGGTGCTCGGGGGACCATTTGGGGTGCCAGAGATGGAACCCGGGTCGGCTGCATGCAAGCATGTGCCTTACCCAGTGTCCTCTCTCTCCCGCCTCTACTACTAAGTTTTAATTGCTGGGGTGGAAAGAGTTCCAGGCACAGAGACTGTCAGAAAGGCCAGACACTATTTGCAGTAACATGCCATATGTTTGTTGTTGTGTGTATGGTCACTGATTTGGAAGTCAAGCCCTCAGGGAACTTGGCAGTGCCTGGAGACACATTTCATTACCCCAAGTCAGTGACCGGGACACTGCTGTCCTGCAACACACAGGACAGACCCACAGCAGCTACCCACCCTTCGATTTTTGAAACTGTGGGTGATACCCATGTGGGCACTGCAAAGTAATGTGGGGGTGCAAAATAACGGACAACAGTTAAAGTCTTCTAAATGCACAAATAACGAAAAAAAAAAATCAAAAACCCAACCTGCAGGGGTGAATCTGCAGTGTTCCTGGCAGCACTGCCCTGTGTGCGTTACTCAGGTGGATAGAAGCGAGAGATAAAAGGCTTACGGGGCCTGGGGGTCTGGAGGTAGAGCACAGCAGGTGGAGGGCTTGCCTTGCACACGGCCAACAGGCGTTCAATCCCCTACACCCCAGATGGCCCCCTGAGCCCCTGAGCCCCGCCATTAGTGATCCCTGGGCTCCACGCAGCCAGGAGTAAGCCCTGAGCACAGCCGGGTGAGGCCCCAAAACATAAAACAAAAGAAGCAACTGCCCTGGGACTGGAGAGCTAGTGCAGGGGGGAAAGCACTTGCCTTGCCCACCGCTGATCTGGCCTTGATCCCTGACACTGCATGTGGTCCCTGAGCCCCTCCAGGAGCGATCTCTGAGAACAGAGCCAGGAGGGAGCCCTGAGCACAGCCTCTACCCCAGAGTAACTGAGCTACTCCCAGCTCATCGTGCTCAGGGGACCAGGTGGAGACAGGATTGACCCCAGTCTTTTGTCGCAAAGCACCTGGGCCAGCCCTCTGGGCTCTCCCCACGCCAAGGTTTCTTTTGGGTTGTTTGTGTTTTCTTTGGGGGCCACACCCAGAAATGCCTCAAGGGTTACTCCTGGCTCTGCACTCAGGAGTTACTCCTGGGTGCTTAGGGAACCATATGGGATACATAGAATTGAGCACTGGCTGGCTGTGCACAGACAAATTCTCCACCCACTGTACTATTCACACCCGCTGCCCTCCCACCCCCCACCTCCAAGATTATTTGATTCAGCCCCGGGTCAATCTCTGTGAGTCCTGGAGACCCAGCCACGCTCACAGCAGGGGTGCAGATCCTGTCCCCAGGAGGGGAGTTTGCCCGGTGCTCTAGCAGCCTGGCGGCTGCTGCTGCTCTAACACCTGCTCCAACTCCGCGTGCCCTTTGCCCTTTTCCAGGCCAATAACACTGCAGATGTGACCGTTGTTACCGCCCCCATGGGGTCCTGGCCCCTTTGGGGAGAGCATGGAAGGGCTGCTTGGCAGCTCTTGTGCAGGTCCCTTCCACAGCTGCGGCACTGCATTGTAGCACTGTCCTCCTGTTGTTCATCGATTTGCTCAAGCGGCCCGGTAACATCTCCATTGTGAGACTTGTTGTTACTGTGTTTGGCATATCGGATACGTCACGGGGAGCTTGCCAGGCTTTGCCGTGCGGATGAGATACTCTTGGTAGCATGCCGGGCTCTCCGAGAGGGGCGGAGGAATCGAATCCGGTCGCCCCGGTCGGCCGGGTGCAAGGCAAACTCCCTACCCACTGTGCTATCACTCCTGCCACAGCTGCGGAGCAGAAAGAAACCAACCATCTAAAGAGGGCCGGAGGGGTGAGGGCGTGTGTAGAGGGAGAGCGGAGCGGGCAGGGCGCCTGCCTTGCATGCAGCACTTTCCTGTCCATTCCCGGCACCCCACCCTCTGCAGTTCCTTGAGCCCGTCAGGACAAGCTCCAGGCACAGCTGGTGTCACAAGAGAGCACAAGAGCATAAGAGCATAAGAGCATAAGAGCGCGAGAGACTGAGACAGTGGCAGGGAGCAGAGGGACGGGCCGCTCGGTGATTTTCCTGAAAGCAAGGGAAAAGCAGACAGTGGTCTACAAAGGCCCCTCTGGCCACTTCATGAACCTGCCCCTCTCAAAGGCATCCTGATGCTGGGTCAGGCCATGCTTCACAAGGTCAAAGGGCAGTCACGGGCCCTCCAGCCACTCCCGGGCAATCCCGACCCCTGGGCCACCTCCTTCATTCCCTGGTGGCACCCGCCCTGCTCTGCTCAGTACCTTCCCCTGCATACTGGGAAACTGCTTTCCCCAGCATGCTCCAGACCAACTCATGTCCTGAACCAGCAGGACTCAGAGCCCGGGGCTTGGATCAGGGCTGACGTGAGGGTCTGAAGCATCCTGGTGTCTGAACACTAAGCGGAAACGCAGGGTCAGGAGACAGGTCATGGGGTCAGTTGTTTCCTGGGGATTGGCATGAGGGAGTCCTGCCAGCAGCACCCCTGGGGTTCCCCCTGACAGTGCTGGGGTTTCTGACAATGCCATAACCATGAGGTCACGTTCTTCCAGGACCGTGTTTCCAGCGCTTACGCACATCACGTGGGGTCCCTAAAATGCTGCCTCCTCGACCCCAACAGCCTGCATTTGGATACCCTGAGGAAGTCCAGAAACTGACATTTTTTTTTCAGTTTCTGGAGCCATAATACAGTAGATTTGGTGTTTGCCTTACACCTGGCTGACCCGGCTTCAATTCCTGGCATCCCATATGGTCCCATGAACACCACCAGGAGTAATTCCTGAGTGCAGAGCCAGGAGTAACACCTGAGTATCACCAGGTATGGCCCAAATAACAAACAAACAAGCAAACAAAAAGTTAGTCATTTTCTGACCCATACCCTGGAGTTCCTAACAGAATATCCTGGGGGTACACACAGAAACTCACTCATATACCTCCCAGATGATTTGTATGCACACCCAATCCAGCACCGTTACCCAGGGGATACTGTTCCTACCCAGATGGGACCATCCCTGGGTGGTGCCTGCAGACAGGCTGTGCCTGATAGCGCCCTGGGGAGTCCTGCCAGGGGCCCAGGAAGCTCTTCCTAATAGCCCAGAGCTGAGCGGAGCTTCTGCTGAGCTGGTGGTCAGTCCCCCAGGGAGACGACCATGCTCCTTGCAATCCCCTCTCACACCCCACCTGGCTCCTAGTCCTCCCAGCAGTCCATTTAGATACCTCTACTCAATATCTCCCCTCTACTCCGATACCCTCTCATCCATTTATCGCCCCTTGGCATTCTGGGATACTTTCGGGGAAGGGGGGGTAGGGCAGGCCGAGTGATTCCCTGCTGATCCAGGCTTTGGTTCACCAGAACCCACCCTTCTAGCTCAGTCGGTCTGTGTTAGGATGCCAGAGGGTCCCTGGGCGGGCCAGCATGGCAGTGTGCATTTAGAGCTAATTCTGAATTTTGCTCCAGTGGCAGGGCTGGGGGATTTTGGCTTCCCGTTTCAGGTTATGCACTGGTGCTGGAAGTTGATGGCTCGAGGGATTCCACAGTTGGGCTTATCTAGAACCATAGGCCAACCAGGCTGGAAAGAGCCTCAGCACAGATCTGTGGCTCTTCAAATTTCAGCAATCCAGAGCCAGAGAGATAATAGGGGCTCAAGGCTCTGGTCTCACGTGCAGCTGACCCTGGTTTTCTATCCCTGGACATGATATGGCCTCACAAGCGCCACCAAGTTCCCCCTGAGCACAGAGCCTGGATTAAGCCCTCTGCACCACTGGCTATGGCCCAAACCCTCCCCCAAACTCCAAAAAGAAAAAGAACCTAGATCTCCCCAGAAAGTTAACAGGCACGAATGATCACCTTCCAGAATAGGGGTCGGGGGCAGAATGTGGCTCCTGGCTTCTTTGTGTGCAGACTCTTCTCTTCAATCTGGCTTGGTCCCTGCAGTGCTACAGGCTTGGACTTGGACGCTACATTCTCGAAACAAGAGAAAGCTTTGCTTTCTCCTGTCACTACACATGCATCTCTGTCCCCACTCCAATTGTGAGGGGAAACAAAATTGCTCTGCATGGGTGAACTGGTCACAGCCTGTGTGGGGGCCAGATCGCCACAGTCCTGACCGGGCTCTGAGCTCTCACACAGACTGTGGAGAGTTCTGACTTTAAATTTCCCGGAAACCCTAGTTCTTTGAATCATCTACTCTGAATACTGCACTATTCTCTCTTTTTTTTTCTCTCTCTCCCCAACCCTCTCTCTCTTCCCATTCCTTTCTTTCTCTCCCCATCCCTCTCTCTCTCTCTCTCTCTCTCTCTCTCTCTCTCTCTCTCTCTCTCTCTCTCTCTCTCTCTCTCTCTCCCTGGTTCCTGGGCTATCCCTGGTGGTGCTCAGGGATTACTCCTAGCTCTGAGCTCAGGAATCAGTCCTAGCAAGGCTCCAGCACCATATGAGGGGGATCAAATCCAGGTCATCCATATGCAAGGCAAGTACCCTACCTGCTGCACTGTCGCTCTGGCCCCTAGGGTCTACACTATTTCTCCTGATGTCTCTCCAGGCATGCTTGAGTGCCCTTTAGTCTGACTTGCTCTTCTTTGTCCTCTTTTTTATTGTTTGGTTTGTTTGTTTGTTTGGGGGGTGTTTTTAGGCCACAGCCTCCAGTGCCTGGTGTTACTCCTGGCTCAGTGCTTGAGGGTTGTTGCTGAGCCCCAAGGCCTACGAGCTCCAAAGAGACATTCGGCTCCCTGTGAGCTCTCAGTTTCAGTTCTTCCTGGTCCAACTTTCACTAGGCCCATCAGCTGGGACTGTGAGCTTGGGGGACCAGGTGGCTGGAAGGATCACACTCCAGGCCTTATGGTCCTGAACACTGAGCTCTCTCCCTAGCTGAATGCTTCAAAAGCCATAGAAAATCAACAGGAAGAGACAGGTTTGGGGGTTCTTTTGTTAGTTTGGGTTTTTTTTTGCATGTTTGTTTTGGACAGGCGATACTCAGGGGTTATTCCTGGCTCTACGTTTAGGAAATACTCATGGCAGGGCTGAGGGGACCTGAGAGGATGCTGGGGATCAAACCCAGGTCAGCCACACGCAAGCTGAATGCCCGACCCTCTGTGCAGTCTCTCCAATCCCAGGAGACAGTTAGATGCCATCTGATAGTAGCACTAGAGCACCTGCCTAGAATGCGTGAGACCCCAGGCACCACTGAGCAGCACGTCCTTGAGCCTGAACATTGACCAGCCAGCCAGCTTGGGTCAAGTATCTCCTGGGGTGGCCCCGGGTCCCCTGAGCACTGTTTGGAAGCCCCCTTCCAGGCACACACACACAAATGAAATCATCTGCTTTCACCCCTCACCCCTTCTTTTTATTTTATTTATTTTGGTTTGGGCTGGAGTGATAGCACAGTGGTAGGGCTTTTGCCTTGTGCGCAGCCAGCCTGGCCGAGCCGGGTTCGATTCCTCTGTCCCTCTCGGAGAGCCTGGCAAGCTAGCAAGAGTATCTCACCTGCATGGCAAAGCCTGGCAAGCTACCCGTGACGTATTCAATATGCCAAACACCGTAACAACAAGTCTCAAAAAAAATGGAGACGTTACTGGGCCTGCTCGAGCAAATTGATGAACAAGGGGAGGACAGTGTTTGTATTTGTTTTATTTTGGTTTGGGGGCCATATCCAGCCATGCTTAATGGGTTGCTCCTGGCTCTGTGCTGAGGAATCACTCCTGGTGGTGCTGGGGGACCATATGGGATGCCAGGAATCAAACCCAGTTGGAGGCAAAATCCCTCCCTACTGTGGCTCCAGCCCATCCTCTTCTAAACACAAGCTTCCAGCCTGGACTTCACATTAGACCTCATCACCTGACCCACTGAGAGGCTCCTTGGAGGTAATTCTAGAAGAAAAGGTTTTATCTAGTTCTTAGCACTTGGGCAAATGGCTTACCCTGTCTAAGCCCCATTTCCTTGCATGGCAAAGGGAAGTGATGATAAATGTCCTGACTCTCTAAGGTACAGTGAGAATAAGCTCTATTAGTTTCCCATTGCCGTTGTAATAAAGTCCCACAAACTTAGTGACTTAACACACCAGTTTAAAGTCTCTTGAAACCGGAAGTCTTGGACCAAGAAGGCAGGAGGCTGCTTCCCAAGGCTTCAGGGTATGTCTCCTGCTCTTGTGAGCATTCAGAAGACATGTTCATGGGTATGTGGCCTCCTTTTCCATTTTCCAAGTGTTTCTTTCCCATCTCCAGTTGCATCATCACGTCTCCTTTGAGCTTTGACCACCCCTAGCCCCTGTCTCCCTATTTTTTTTTTACTTTGGGGGTCACACCTGGCAATGCACAGGGATTACTTCTGACTGCACTCAGGAATAACTCCTGGCGGTTCTTGGGGGACCATATGGGATGCTGGAAATCGAACCCAGGTTGGCTGTGTGCAAGGCAAATGCCCTACCCTATGTGCCATTGCTCCAGCCCCCTGCCTCCCTATTTTTGTGGGGGAGTGCTCCTGATGGTGCTTGGGGGACCATGTGGTGCCTGGAATCAAACCAGGGGCTCCCTCATCTCCTCCAGTCCTTTGGGTCATCTCTCTGACCTCTTACCTCCCTAATTTAAGAACACTTGAGGTTGCATTGGGACCCCTCAGCTCCTTGAGGTTTCAGGCTAATATTTCCATCTTGAGAGCTTAAATTCAACCACCCAGAGTGCACACAGACAAGGTATGTGCTCCGCCTCTGAGCTACACCCCAGTCCCTGGCTCAGGGCTCGAGGGATCAAGGGTGTTGGGGAGCAGATCCTGGTCTCCTGCCTGCGGAGTCTGGGCTCAGCCCATTGCACTCTCTCTCCAGCCCCATGAAATATGTGAATTACAGACTCATATACATAGTGATGAGTCTAAATCTATTTCAGTTGTGTTTAGTCTATGTCCATTCACTGTTCTCTGTGTAACAAGGTAGCCCAAGGTCTACTAACTCCGAAGAGACATTTGGCTCTCTGTGAGCGCTCAGTTTCAGTTCTTCCTGGTTTGACTTTCACTGGGCCCATCAGCTGGGACTGTGAGTAATAATGAATGGTCTGACATGAATGGGGCTTCTACTCGCTGGTTTCCCATCATTTCATGGGTCAGCCCCGATGTGTGTGTGTCAGTGGAAGGAAGAAACAAGAGCAGAAGTGGGTCTGAAGCCCTAGGTCGAAACTGACACACTGTCACTTGTCACTTGCTCTAATCAAAATCAGTCCCCAGCCCTGATTCATTGCTCCTCTTGGTGGAAAAAGGAGCAAAGTCCTATGTCTACTTTTGCAATCTACTGTGATGGCACTGCCGGAATCTCTGTGGAAGAGTTATCAGAGGAGAATTTCCCCAGGAAAGAAGGTAGTGAGGTCATGACTGTTCAGAAGTGACCTTGGGCTGGCTAATTATTCTTGTGCAATCTGTGAAGCACCACAGCCCATTAGCATATTCTTTCTCTCTGAGATAAATGCCAAGCTCTGAGATCTCTATTATGTAGCACACAATTAAGTCCTTGCCGAGAAAAAAAAATCAAGAGCACCAATCTCTCTTTTCTTTTTCAGGAAGCTGCTGAAGACCAACAGAGCAATGCACCAATCTGCACAAGTGACAGAAGATGTACAAGAGGTCACTGGGACACTAAATTCCTTTAAACAAAGCCTTTTATTTGCCACTGGCAAATGTCAGTGAAAAAAGAAGGATATAAAGCTATTGATAAGGAGTTAGAGCAATAGTATAGCAGATAGGATGCTTGCCTGGCACACGACCAACCTGGATTTGATCCCTGGCACCCCTTATGGTCCTCTGAGCCCATGAGAAGTGATCCCTGAGCACAGAACCAGGAGTAAGCCCTGAGCACTACTAAATGTAGCCCTCCTCCAAATAAACAAACAAAAAACCACTATTGGTCTAGTCTTATTCTAACCTTTTTGGAGGGTGGAGTAGGGGACACACCCAGCAATGCTCAAGGGCTAGTCCTGGCTCTGCTCTCAGGAATTACTCCTAGTGGTGCTCAGGAGACCATATAGGATGCCAGGGATCAAACTCAGGTTGGCCATATGCAAGGCAAGCACCCTACCCATGGTGCTATCTCTCCAGCTCCTGCCTTATTCCAACTTTTGAAAGAGAAAAATATTTACTTCTATGCATTGGAGTAGAGTGGGACTGAAGAGGTGGAGGAATTCAACGGACCGTAGTAAAGGAATATTGGCATTCTTGTATTGGGTGTGATATGGTAACATTCACACATAAACACTTACAGTCTTTAAACCACCTTTACCTCAATTTTAAAAAGTTATTTTAAAGAAAGCTCTTAGAGTAGTGGTATTAACTGGAAGAAGGACTCGTGTTGCTTTTAAAATTATCATGGGTGGGGCCCAGGATATAGGTCAGTGGTAGAGCACTTGCTTTGACTTGTAAAAAATTCTGTGCCTGATTCCAAGCAAACTCCCCATCACCCCCAAAATAATAGTAAAATTGTCCAAGAGCACTCATTAGTACACACTAAGGCATGAACTCTTAATTCCAAGTTTATAGAATAAAATGTATTAATTAGCTCAAGTTTATCCATTTGTATCCAGTCCCTTACTCCTCTAGAAGCTCAGAGCTCTTTAGCAATACCCAGAGGCCATTACACTGACTTCCTGTGCAAATGACTCCACTGAGCTGTGATTTAATGCCTTGCTCTCAGCTCTTACCAGGGGTCGATACACTGAACAAGTGTGCAGAGAAGGTTCCTGCGTCTTTCATAAAACTGTAGACGCTTGTCTGAATTTGGTTCATGGTTCTTCTCGTGGAGATCCCTCGATAGATTCCCTTTACATACTTTGTGAGAAGGCTTGGTTCTAAGATGCCTGAGTGTGCTTCCTGATAGAAGAAGTAGAATGAGGTCATTTATCTTGGTTTCTCTTTGCCTTTGCTGCTGGGAAGCTTAGAATCAAATTTTGTGCTCAATTAAGACAACTCCCTTTAGCCAAGTTTTTCTATCTTGTTGAACAATACCACCATCTATCTATTTGGCTGAAGCCAGAAGATCCAAACAACATTCTAGAATTTTCTGTGTCCTTCTGGCAGTTATCCGTGCTGTCTCTCTTTTATGTCTGAATTGCTCATATAGCCTCAATGGACTCCCTGAATCTCCACTCTACCCACAACAACATTAAAAGGGAGAGGTGTTTAATCATTGTATGATCGAGACTTAAACCTCAAAGCTTAGTAACTTTTCCCACAGTGATTCAATACATAAATATAAGAAGAAAAATAAATAAATAAATAAATAAATAAAATTATGGAAAAAAAAATCTTTCCTCCACATGACCAGGACAAAGCAGTGCTTCTAATGGAACAGCCTGATCTTGGTACAGATTTTTCCATGTTGACCTTCAACTCTTTTTTTTTTTATTCCCCAAATCAAGCAAGACAGTACTTGGGAAAAGAATGGAAGGGAGGGAGGGAGGGAGGGAGGGGCAGGCGGGCAGGAAGGAAGGAAGGAAGGAAGGAAGGAAGGAAGGAGGGAGGGAGGGAGGGGCAGGAAGGAAGGAAGGAAGGAAGGAAGGGAGGGAGGGAGGGAGGGAGGGGCAGGCGGGCAGGAAGGAAGGAAGGAAGGAAGGAAGGAAGGAAGGAAGGAAGGAAGGAAGGAAGGAAGGAAGGAAGGGAGGGAGGGAGGGAGGGAGGGAGGGGCAGGCGGGCAGGAAGGAAGGAAGGAAGGAAGGAAGGAAGGAAGGAAGGAAGGAAGGAAGGAAAAGCCCAACTCTTCCCCTTCTCTGCATAATCCCTCTCAACACTTACAGCTGCATCTTCCCTCAAGGCAGCCACGCTCTCAGTCAGCCACACCCTCCTGCCCAGGCCCCAGGATTCTGCCCTACACTCTTTGTGCCAGCCTCCCTCGGTTCTGATTAGTGTCTGGAGCCTTGCTTCAGGGCCTGTCCACCTAAGCCATCCTTTTCCCTTCCCCTGTTCCCTCAGGTGAAAGGGCCCCTGGCGGCAGGCCACCCTGCCTCCAGCTCCATCCTGAGAATGGAAGCTGGGTCCCAACCTGTCTCCTCTTCCACAGAGAATGGAAGGTGGGTCCCCAACTGTCTCCACCGCCACGTCTCCCACTCCTGGCATCCATGGACAGCACAGTGCCTGGCCCACAGCAGACCATGAACATTTGTGAAAAGAAATAATAAACGTAGCATCCTTCCACCCACGCCGCTCCCAGTTCCTCAGTATTTAGCAACTGCTGGTGCCTTACACCTTTCATTGTTTCCATGACCTTCAGCCAACCTGCATTAGATGGGTGATCAGAAACAACTGCTTCATTCTGTTTAGTAAATCCATGCAACAAATCCTGACAAGGGCAGGACCTAACTCTTCACCTTTGGATTTTCGTCCCCCACCACCCCCACTTCTGACATGGGGCTGATTGAACGTGGCGGCTTACAGCGGTGGGGCAGCCTCGCAAGCCTCTGCTCTGTTCTCGGAACAAGTCGGAGCTAGCCTGTGGGATGATGAGAGATGCACCCTGGACACGTCAGGCGCATCAGCCCCAAGGATCCCCAGAAACAACAGATGCCAGCAGAGAACGGCTGAGAGTAGCCCAAAACAAGCAACCTCCCTCTTCAGACAGACAAACGTGCAAGAGTGGAGTCGTGCGCCTCCGCCTCCCTGTGCTGCGGGTGTTTCTTACATCACACCTCGGTGCTTTTCCCTCTGGTAGCTGACCTCAGATGACACCTCCCCACACCACACACAGGATCATAAGTCAAAGTGGGTTGAGTTCATGCCCAATTCAATCAGCTAATCAGTGGCTGAATAAATAGCAGTACTCCTACATAAAAAAAAAAAAAAGTTGAAGTGGGGGTCAGAGAGATAATGCAACAGGGCAGATACTTGCCTTGCATGTGGCCAATCTGGGTTTGTTTTGCAGCACTGAACATGGCCCCCTGAGATCCACCAGGAGTGACCGCTGAGTACAGTCAGGAGTAAGTCCCTGAGCACAGCTGGGTGTGGCCTCAAAACAAAAAAAAACAAACATAAAAAGAAGTCAACGTCTTCAGAAGGTTTGGGTTCTTCTGACTGTTAGTATCGAAACACCTCCTGATCAGTTTCTTCTTTTTAAAAAGTGTTTTTTTTAAAAAAAAAAAAAAAAAACCCAAACTTTTGGACCCAGAGGGATGCCTCATGCATGGCTCATGCATGGCAGTGTTATCACCAAGGGACAGGACCAGGGAAGATCACAATGACCCCCAAGGGGGACTTATGTGGGGGCAAGAAGGAGCATCTGCTACTACATGCTTTCAGGGTCAGCAAGCTGGCCTGGACATTTGGGGACACTCGGGCTGAGGTGACCACGAAAGAACTGTGATGTGCCCTACCCAGAGTCAGGGAGGTGAGTGTGGGCATCTAAACCAGGGGGTCTGCCTGGCAGTGCTCAAGGATGTCACACATGGAGTCCCTGAGGAGGACAGTGCCTACATGCGTCCACTTCCCTCCGGTCAGCTCCTCCCAGAGCCCAGGTCTGGCACTCAGACACAGTCTTGATGCCTTTGGATGGTCCTGGACCTGGAGTTCTTGAAAACCAGGGGGTTAGCAAAAGAGAAAGGGGTCATGTGCACAGTGCAGTGGCAGGTGGCAGGAAGGTTCCCGGGACCGAGAAAGAGGGGGCCTGTGGCACCAGTGGGGATACTCAGAGCTGTTCTCCGTGACTTAGCCTGGGTCTTCTCCTGCGGAGACTGTCCGTCGGGCCTCCTTCAACGCCCCTGGGCTCCCCCCAGCCTCCCTGACAGACTCTTCAGGCTTCAGTCTCGGGTGAGTGCTTGGACTGGGGTCCCCACTGACATGATGGCAACCTGGATGTAGGTGCTCAGGGAGGCTTAGCAGAGCTGCCAATGTGGCAGGGCACCACCCCTCACCCACCCCAAACCTGTCCCTGATCCCCAGGGAAGCTTGTGCAGACAGAGCTCCCCGACGGCCAGAAAGTCTGGGACTGGACCAGCTTTCTCGCAAACTTTCTGGAGAGGTTCATGATGCTGCAGCTGCCTTGAGTGGCCCCGAGGTATGGGTACACTAGCCATGCAAGAGAATTTCCTGGGAACCCAATGCTATGTTGGGTCCACCCCTGCAAAGGCTGATACATGTTTGTTTAGGACAGAGTCTGAACATTGAAAGTTTAAACAATCCCCGTGGCCACCATCCTTCCCCACACTGACCGAAATTCTACTGAGCAACCTGGATTGGTTGCAATCCACTGGTTTGGTTCAGGTACCGCCTAGGGCTTCAAATCGGGATTCATACACACTCCAAGCCCAAACACTACTTACTGGCCAGGCAGTGCTGGGGATTGAACCTTGGCCTCAAGGATGCAAGTCAAATGCTGTTCTGTTGAGTGAGGTCACCCATTGACCGGGGCGGGGGGGGGGGGGGGGCGGGCGGTGTGGGCAATGTGGCTGAACAATAGCTTAAGTCAGGAGAGGTGGTGCAGGTGCTGGAAGCTGATGGTCACCTTGATGGTCTTGAGCTGGTTATCCTTGAGGTCAATCTCCTAGTGGAGAGACAGGCTGAAGATGGAGAGGGGGAGATGGCAGGGAACAATAGTAGATTTGGTTAGAATGTTTGCCTTGCACTTGGCAGACCAGATTTGATCTCTGGCACCACATATTAGGGACTTGATCCCTGAGCACCACCAGGAATGATTCCTGAGCACAGAGCCAGGTGTAAACTCTGAGCATTGCTGGGTGTGCCCCCCACCTCCCCCCCCCCCCCGCCACGAAAAAGCAAAAAAAAATTGAGTAAGGGAATACCTTCCAGATTGCAGCAAGATGGAGCCTGCAACCCTCGAACCCTCTTCAAGTGAGGCTGCAGCGGCAGGCGGTGTGTGTGTGTCATTGTCCTGGGTGAATTTAAATGTGCAGTCAAGTTAGCCTTGGCCTGCTGGGGCCCCAGCCTGGTTCAGGTTCAACGACACTAGTGGAGTATGAAGTTGGAGCCCAGGCTAGAGACTTTTAATTAGGTTTTTTCCTTTTCTTCTTCATACCCTTCAAGACAGTCCCAGAAAAAGGACTAGAGGTACTTGCCTTGTCCGCCCTCATTTGGGGAGAGGATGACTATAAAGGAGACCAGCATCCTTGTCAATGGACTTTAAAAGGCCAAGCAGCTCAGCAGGGATGAATGGTTTTTAAAAATATATTATTATTATTATTATTATTATTATTATTGTGAGTCAAACCTTCTCGAGTGAGAGTGACCACAGCTATTTAAATAATAAATAATAAATAGGGCTTTGTTAGATAAGTAACCTTGATCCAGTGGGAAATGGGGAGATGGAACTCCGAAAGGCAATTCATAGAGAGGAGCGTCATTCCCTGGATCCCGGCTGAGCACAGGTAACCTCTCCCGGTGAGGGAAAGATAAGAATCTCCGAGTGGGCCACAAGCTAAATGAGAATCAATAATGCTGTCTCTAAAAATAATGAAGTTAGTGTGCTACAGAAATAGCAACCATGAGATCAGAGCCCTTCTTCTTGAGGATGGGTGGGCTTGAAGGAAGGTCAAGCGAGCCTGGCCTTGAACTAAAACCACCAGGATGCGGAAGGAGAAAAGAGGGGCTTGGGAACGGTTGAAATTTCTTCCCGTTCACGCTTTTGTCGATGTAAAAACCCTGAGGCGCAGCAATGCTGAGTGAGCGCCTCACAACCTGAGCTTTGCTAAGAGTCCAGCGACTCAAGATCTTATTTTCTTTTCCTGTGATGTTTGTGGAGGGGGTTGGGCCACACACAGCTGTGCCAGGGTTTACTCATGACTCTGTGCTCAGGTATCACTCCTGGCAGTGCTCAGAGGACCATATGCAGTGCCAGGGATCAAATCAAGGATGGCTGCTGTAAGGCACGTGCATTACCTACTGTGCTATCTCTCTGGCCTGAGGCTCAAAATCTTGGAACAGCCTGTCCCTTACGTTTGGATACAAAAGAAATGCCACATGACTCAGTGTTAATCCAGGCCCTGCATGTGTAAGGCCTTGGATTTATCTCTATCATTGCAGGGAGGGAAGGAAGGAAGGAAGAAAAGGAAGGAAGGAAGGAAGGAAGGAAGGAAGGAAGGAAGGAAGGAGGGAGGGAGGGAGGGAGGGAGGGAGGGAGGGAGGGAGGGAGGGAGGGAGGGAGGAAGGAAGGAGGGAAGGAGGGAAGGAGGGAGGGAGGGAGGGAGGGAGGAAGGAGGGAAGGAGGGAAGGAGGGAGGGAGGGAGGAAGGAAGGAAGGAAAACCACTGAAGACTAAAACATGACCACAATGCTTTATGCCCCCCACCCCCAAATATCAATAATTCTCTACCATTTCACGCCCAGTCACTGTTCAAATTTCCTGTCAAAATAAATCTTCACAGTTGATTTTTTTTCAAAACAAGAATGAAGCTTCTCCCAATCCTCTCTTAAGTCTGGTTTAATCTTTAAGTGTTCCCTCCCTTTGTTTCATGCTGTTCCTTTGTTGAAGGAAGAGTTGGGTCACCTGCTCTGTAGATGTGCTACTTGTAGATCTGACGGATTGATTCCTGATGGCGATTTCAAACACCTTCCCGGCTCTTCACTGTGTCTGTGAACTGCCAAGCCAGATACCCCTTGGGTGCCGTGTTGCCAACAGCCCTCCCTATGCGGTCTTTCGCTGCATCACGCCAGGAGGCTCACTACCAGTGACAGCATCTGCCTGAAGTACACCCTGTGCCATGCATGAGGGCAGTGATTCTTATCACTGCATGGCTCCAACCCAGAGGATGCCTAACACCAAGAGTGAGCTCTAATGGACACTCGGACAGTGGGTGGTAGTGATGCAGCAATTGTCAGGACTGGGGAAGGGCTCACTGTGTACAGGGACAAGTGGGGGATGGGAAATCTCTGTACCTTCCCTTCAATTTGGGGGTCAGCCTATAACTGCACTGGCTGGAGAGATTGTGAAAAGGGTCGAGTGCTTGCTTCTCCTGCTGGAAGCTGGGTTTCCATTCTCAGCACCACACCGTCCCGACCACTGCCAGATGCAACCCAAAACACTAAAAATCAGTCTTTTCTTTCTCTTTTCTTTTTTTCTGCTAAATGAAGCAATTGCTTTATAAAATACCAGGGACAAGGAAAGCAGTGTTGAGGGAGGAAGTCGAAACAGAATGTCAAAAGAGGGTTATTGGACTAACAGGGGTGTGTGATATTCACATCTGGCTCTGCTTTTTTTGTTTTATTTATTTAGTTTTTCTTGTTGAGTTACACCCGGCAATGCTCAGGGGTTACTCTTGGCTCTACACCCAGGAATTACTCCTGGCAATGCTTGGGGGACCATATGGGATGCCGGGGATCAAACATGGATTGGCTGAGTGCAAAGTGAACACTCTACCCACTGTACTATTGTTCTCTTGTATATTTGAGGATTTCTCTTACAAAACCCAAACTTGATCCTGTGCCTCTAAGATGTAGCTGACAGTGCTGATTCTTCTTTTTTTTTTTTTTGGTGGGGGGTGTGTGGGGAAGCTTCTAGGACACACCTCGTGATGCTCAGGCTCAGGGGTTATTCCTGGTCTGTAGTCAGGAATCACTCCTGGTGGTGCTCGGGGGATTATATAGTATGCTGGGGATTGATCCTGGGTCAGCATGTACAAGGAAAACACCCTACACATTTACTGTGGCTCTGGTTCCCAGACACGGTTGCTTCTACCCAGAATTCAGGCCACTGCTGCCCCATTCTTTCACTTTCCTCAAAAAATCTGTTCTTTTTTGAGAAAGTTTGCTGGGCTCCTTGGTCAGACAAGGGAGGTGTAGCCTGGGCACAGCATTGTCTGCACAAGCCAGCCGGCTGCGCTTAGAGACATTTTGGCAAAGATTTCCACTGAGGAAATGCTCAAAAAACATCCCTTATGCTTGTTTTTGTCTTCAATGTTCACACCAAACCCATGAAAGCATTCCCACCCCCACCTCATAAGTAAATGTGAAGCCTAAATTAGAAGTCACAGAGCTCAGGTCTTTGGCTGACAAAGGTCAGTCTGTATAGTACACCCCACCTTCCCTAAAAAGCCTAGGTTCTTCCTTTTATTTCTGTATTTTGGGATTCTTCTTTGCCACACCCAGCTGTGCTCAGGGATTAGTCCTGGTTTTGCACTCAGATCATCTCCCAGCAGGCTCAGGAGACCATACGGGGTGTCAGGGATTGAACACGGGTCAACCATGTGCAAAGCAAGTGCCCTGTCTGCTGTACTATCTCTCTGGCCCTTTAGTTTAGTTTTTTTTTTTAATAGGGGACACTCCTTGTCATTTTTGTGCTGGGGTGAAGACTGGAACTTGGGGCCACCAGGGCCACCCAAGAGGTGTGTACTGAGGCAGAGGAGCACAGGACACCCGGTACCTAGCACAGGTGAGGCAGACCACCCGTGGTAATGCTTCCCCTGGCTTTTTGATTGTAAGCATTTCCTAGAGAACAGGTGAAAATCACAAGAGGCCTGACAATCTCCATTTAAGGAATTTTCCAAGCTCTGTTCACGGTCCATTAATGCCCATTGCTGTCTGGGTCTGGATGACAGAGACAGAGAGCTCAGAAGGAGCTGCCAGCAGGGCCCCTCCACTGACTCCTGAAGAAACCATCAGTGTCTATGCCATGTGCTGTGCTGTTGTGTGTCCACTACACTTGAGTGAAGAGATTCTCAGAAGCACAATGCTCTGAGGGGTGGATGCTCCGGTGCCTCCTGGGGGTCTGGCTATGCCAGGAGGGCTCTGTGACCTCCTCTCACCTGGGGAACACTCAACAGGTGTTTGTGGAGAGCACTAGGTTAACATGTTGATGCTGTCACTCTGTTAATTAAGCCACGTCAAGTGTGAGCCACCAGTGGTATTTGCCTGTGTCAATATCCACTCTGTCCTTAGGTTTGTGGTGTCGGTGCAAATGTCATCGTTCAAATTTAAAAGGTTAAAGCAAACCCAATTGACCCATGGAGCAGGTTGTGCGACCTTCAGGATGTGCTTTTGCCACCCTTGAACACAGGAGGTAAGCAATGAGAAGGGGGCAGTTGGTTTATCGTCCCTCCAGGCAGTTGGACCTGAGCACTCTGAGGCATCCATAAAAAAGACTGTGACCGGGGCTGCAGGGTGGGGAGATGAACTTTTTGTGGAAAAGTAGCCATTTATTAAGGTGCTTCTGAAACTGAGGGCATGGTGGTAGAATGTTGTATTCGCGAAACCTTAACACAGACAGTATTGTGAATCACTGTCCTCCCATTGTTCATCAATTTTTTCGAGCGGGCCCAGTAACATCTCCATTATAACAACTGTTACTGTGTTTGGCATATCGAATACGTCACGGGGAGCTTGCCAGGCTTTGCCGTGCGGGCAAGATACTCTCGGTAGCTTGTCAGGCTCTCCGAGAGGGGCAGAGGAATCGAACTTGGGTTGGCCATGTTGGCTGCATGCAAGGCAAACGCCCAACCGCTGTGCTATCGCTCCAACCCATTGTGAATCATGATAAATAATAAAAATTAAGAAGATTAATAATAATTTATAGTATTTATTATTAGGAAAATAAGGAGCGATAGCACAGCGGTAGGACGTTCGCCTTACAAGCAGCCAACATGGCCGACCCGAGTTCGATTCCTCCGCCTCTCTCGGAGAGCCCGGCAAGCTACCGAGAGTATTCGATATGCCAGACACAGTAACAACAAAGTCTCCAATGGAGACGTTACTGGGCCCGCTCGAGCAAATCGACGATCAACGGGAGGGCCTTTACCTTTTATCTTTTAATAAATTAAGAAAAATAATAATAAATTTAATTATTCCTCCTAAAGAAGAAGGGAAAGGAAGAGGAAGAAAAGAAGGAAGAGGAGGAGGAGGAGAGAGAGGAAGGAGAGGAGGAGGAAAGGCAGTAACAGTTCCACAGCTTAGCTGACTCCGTTTCCAGAAGGAGCAGCTCTGAGGGTCCCACCTCTAGGCTGGTCCATTCATTCTGAAGCTGTCCAGTGACCCTGCCCACGTGCTCCCTGAAGGACACGGTGGTAAGAGGGTGTCTTACTCGTCAGAGCCACAGTCTGTGGTGACAAGTGAAGGACAGAGCATGAACAGGTGCTGGCTTAGCTGTGAGAGGGTTATCTTAGGGGAGAGAAGGCAGAGAAGGGCAGTCTTCCTGAAAGAGGTCAGCCTCCAAAACTGACCCCTCAAGGGAGCTGCTTCTAGCAAGTTCCAGACTAGCATGCGCAAAGGCCCACCAGTGAGACAGAGAGTGACCTCTCTGAGGAATCATAGAGATGTTGCATGACACCTAGAAACAAAAGGCAAGAGAGATGGGCTCACCAAGGACCTCTGTGTCCTGGTGGAAGTTAGGAAGCAGACCTGAAAGCCTTGGACCACCATTGCTAGGTGTGCCAGGCAGGGTTTGGTTTTTTTGGAGAGGCACTTCAGGGTCAGTGATTTCTCTCTGTGAGCAGAGCCAGCCCCTGGCCCTGAAATCAGAGCTGACCTTTTGGGTCAGTACAGTGAGTGAGTCACTTGCCTTGCTTGCTGCCAACCCAGATTCATTTCCTGGTACCACCTATAGTTTCTTGAGCCCTGCCAGGAGTGATGCCTGAGCACAGAGCCCGCTGCACACTGCTTGGTGTGGCCCCCCAAGCCAAGATCAAACAAACAAAAAACCAAAACCACCTTCTGGGTAGAATAGCCCCCGTCGCCTCGCAAGATTACTTGTTGGCCAAAGGAACAGGGAGGCCCGTTTCTGCCCAGCTCTGAAAAACAAACATGGTGATTCTCCAGGAACAGGAGTGACAAGCCCCTGAGGACAGAGGCTCCTGGTATGCCCCCCACCCCACCCCCAAGGCTCCTTCGATATGCCCAGTTCTCCACCTTGCATGAAGCGGAAGTCATGCTTGTGGATGGATTCACAGAGGCCCCCACGCCCCTTTTAAATAAGGTTTTCCTTCTTTTCTAGGCCTGTGAACTGAGGAAGTAAGACCCATATTGAAACCATAGTGATCTGTGACCAACTTTCAATTTTGGAACTCATGAAAAGCTCACTTCCCAAATGGGATTCATCTCATTTATGTATTTGCTGTTTTTCTTGGGGATATATATATATATATATATATATATATATATATATATATATATTTGGGGTGTTTTTTTTTTTTTGGTTTGTTTGTTTTTCAGGGAAGATACCAGAGATCAAATCCAGAGCCTCATTCAAGGAAGGTATATGTACTCTGCCACAGAGCTACATTCTTTGACTGTAGTTATCTTATTATTTTGCTCAGATAAAATTAGTGAGAATGTGGGTCACTCAGAGAGTATGTTAAAATGCAGGTTCCTGGGACTCATCCTCTCCCTTGGAAATTCTAATTTGGTGATGTATCTGTCAGTTAGTATTTGTTGGTTCTACGGTAATAACCAAAAACTCTGTGCATCTCCATGACTTAATAAAAACAGGTCATTCACTTGTTGGCTATTATACTAAACCATAACAATTTAACTTGACCCTTAGGTTCTACTGCACTTTCTTTACATAAAAACTTAGGTTGATGGAATGGCCTCCCTGAAGGAAACCGGTTGCAGCAAATATGTACCATCTTCTGGGTGAAGAAAAAGTGGTCTAAGTGGTGTATGGGCTACGTATTTGTGTGTGTATGTGTGTGTGTGAGTGTGTTTATGTGTGAGTGTGTGTTGGGGTGGGGGTGGGGGGCTCCCAGGTGGTGCTTGTGATGCTCAGGGGTCACTGCAGGCAATACACAGCCCAGTTGTATGTCCTGATGGTTCAGAGTTCAGATCCAGCAGGGCCCCCAGCCAGTACTCAGGGATCCAACTCAGGGTTTAGCAAGGCATGTGCTCCAATGCTTTGCACTATCTCCCTAGTTCTAAAGACTAGGCTGTTTTGTTTTGTGTGATGCCACACCTGGCAGTGCTTAGGACTGGCTGTGCACTTAGGGATCACTGGCAGGACAGCACTATAGCACTGTCCTCCCGTTGTTCATTGATTTGCTCAAGCAGGCCCAGTAACATCTCCATTGTGAGACTTGTTACTGTGTTTGGCATATTGAATACATCACAGGGAGCTTGCCAGGCTTTGCTTTGCTGTGCGGGTGAGATACACTTGGTAGCTTGCCGGGCTCTCTGAGAGGGGCGGAGGAATCGAACCCAGGTCAGCTGGGTCGGCTGTGTGCAAGGCAAATGCCCTACCCACTGTGCTATCCCTCCAGCTGGCAGGATATGGGGCTGCTGGGAATCCAACCCACTTCAGCCGAATGCAAGATAAGTGCCCTACCTGTTATACTATCATTTCAGCCCAGGATAGCGCATTTCTAACACTCTTTGGGTGAATCTGTTGCAGGAGGCAACACTGAGGATTTCTGGGCTACCATGTTTGAGGCTAAAGAGAGACATTAGCTGAGTCAGTTTCTCAACATGCAGTTGGCCAGTCTCCTGCCTCTCTCCCCAACACCTGAATCTTTGTTTCCAATGTTTCCTTTCTCTTTATTGTTTCCTCTTCAAAGCTTTCCGTGCTCCACACTGCAGCCCTCTAACTCCAGTCTTTCTCCCAAAGCCCAGCTTTGTTTTCTGCTGAAGAATACAAATGCATTTGGATTAAAATCATAAAAATTATAATGTGTGTAAACAGACAAGTGCAGGTTTAGCTGTTCTCCTTGGCTGAGTAGGTTATTTGCATTTGAAGCAGGCAGGTTTTATGAAGCAGAACCCAGTGAGTGGTACAATTCTGAACAGTTGTAAGGGACAGTGACAGAAGCTGTCCTCACCCTCCCCCCCACCCCCGACTGTTCTAGACTGGTCTCTACATGTCTGTTTCTTTTGCTGGACGGTGAGGTCCTCGAGGACTTGGCAATAGCTTTGCCTTTCTTCTATACACCCTGAGAAGTGTCTGATGAATGAATGCATGTTTGTTACATGACATTATTGCAATCCACTTCTTTTCTTTTTGACGCATGGTCTGGGATGTTTTCCTGATTCCATACAACCCAACAAGATGGTGGCCACCAGCCACACATGCTAACAAGCAGTTGAAATGTGGCCAGTCGGAATTAATATGTAAAACTCCAGCATAAAGCATTGTATTTCAGTGATGCTATTTTGGAAATTTGTGCTGGAAATATTTAAAATGTAAATGATTATTTCATGTTTAATTATTAACATTATTAAAACTTAGCTTCACTCATCATTTAAGGTTTTCTTTCACTTGCATTAGTAGCTACCAGAAAATTTTATTTTATTTCCCCCCCCCCCCACTTTATTTAAGCACTGTGGTTTACAAAGTTGTTCATGATGATTTGTTACAGGCATTCAGTATTTCAACACCAATCCCACCACCACTATCCCCTTCCTCTACCATTGTCTCTAATTTTCCCAACCATCTCTCAAGCCTACCCCCATAGCAGGCTCACAATAATTTATTTTATATTGCTTATTACCAATAAATCGCTAATGGAATAATTTAAAATGTTTTTTTCTTAGATGAAATTTGTAGTATCTCATTATGGAAACATTGAGTCCTTGTACCAGAATTTTTTTTTTCTTTTTGGGTCACACCCGGCGATGCTTCAGGGTTACTCCTGGCTCTGCACTCAAGAATCACTCCTGGCGGTGCTCAGGGGACCATATGGGATCCTGGGAATTGAACCCGGGTCAGCCGCGTGCAAGGCAAATGCCCTACCCGCTGTGCTATTGCTCCAGCCCCCTGTACCAGAAAATTTTAAATGCATACTTTGACTTGCGTCACATTTCTTTCTTTTTCTTTCTTTTTTTATCTTTCCTTTTAAAAAATTTATTTAATTTTTAAAAAATCATGATTTGCAAAGTTCCTGATAGTTTTGGGCATACAATATTCTGACATCAATCCCACAACCAGTGTCAGTTTTCCTCTACAAGTGTTCCCATGCTCTCTCCTCTCTCTTTCTTTCCATACCAATTGGTGCTCAGGGCTTATCCACTCAGGACTTACCCCTGACTCTGTGCTCAGGGATCACTCCTGACGTACTCAGGAGACCATATATACTGATGTGGATCAAGCTGGAATCTGCCACATGCAAGGCATCAACCATCTTAATCCCTGTACTTTCTTTCCTGGCTTGCATTATATTTATAATGAATATGTGTATTTATATTCATTATAAATGGCTATATATAGATATATAGATATACATCACTGGAACGATAGCACAGTGGGTAGGGCATTTGCCTTGCACGCGACTGACCTGGGTTCGATTCCTCCATCCCTCTCAGAGAGCCCGGCAAGCTATTGAGAGTATCCCGCCTGCACGGCAAAGCCTGGCAAGCTCCCCGTGGCGAATTTGATATGCCAAAAACAGTAACAAGTTTCACAATGGAGACGTTATTGGTGCCTGCTCGAGCAAATCGATGAACAACAGGAGGACAGTGCTGCAGTGCTTCTGATCACATCTGCAAGTTTTTTTTTATTTCCCTTGAGGGATTTTATTTTATAGAGTCTGTTGGGCAAGGGGGTTTGGGGAGTGGTTCTCCCAGGCCGTGCTCAAGGACTGCCCCCAATAATCATTGGCTTGTCACTGCTCTGTAGATCCCAAGGAGTCAGGACCCAAATCCCAGCCCTCAGGTGCCAGGCTGCACTTTAACCTTCTGGGATGTCTCCTCAGTGCTGGGAAAGTCTTATTTTAAGGAACAAAAAAATGCCTGAAAGTCAGTTTTCCTCCCTTAGACCCAGCTCTCTGGGACAGTTTTTTTTCAGTCCAATTTCTTTGTTGAGGAGGCTTATTACCAACTGCAGAGCACAGTGGTAGGGCATTTGCCTTGCACGCAGCCAACATGGCCGACCCGAGTTCGATTCCTCCGCCCCTCTCGGAGAGCCCGGCAAGCTACCGAGAGTATCTCACCTGCACGGCAGAGCCTGGCAAGCTCCCGTGACGTATTCGATATGCCAGACACAGTAACAACAAAGTCTCCAATGGAGACGTTACTGGGCCCGCTCGAGCAAATCGATGAACAACGGGAGGACAGTGACAGTGACAGTGACAATTCAAACTATTGTTTATATCAGTACCAGGTTTGTTTGTGGGGAGCTGGGAGATAGCACAGAGGTTAATTAAGGCATTTCAAGCAACTGACCTGGGTTTGATCCCCAGCACCACATATAGTCTCCTGAGCCCACCAAGAGTAATCCTCGAGCACAGAGCCAGGAGTAAGTTCTGAGCTCCTCTAGGAATGATCCAACCAACCCCTTCCCCTCAAAAAAGCGTTTGCTGTTGTTGTTTCTGATTGGTTAAAACATAAAATCCCTGTTCTAGAATGACAGCTCTGGGGTTGGGGGGAATGTTGGGCACTATCCCTGGCAGTGCTCAGGGATCACTTCTGCTGCTCTGGGACCATATGCAGTGCCAGAGATTGAACCCAGCTAAGCTTGTGCAAAGCAAGTTCCTTAACCCTGTACTACGTCTCAGGGCCTGAATGAGGTTTTTTTTTTTTGTTTGTTTCTTTGGGAACCACACCCAGAAGTGCTCAGGGCTTACTTTTGGCTCTGGATTCGGGGATCATTCCCTGAGTGACAGTCACGAATGATAGAATAAGGAAAGAGAATAAAAGCCTTGTGTCAGGGAGTCTCTGGGCCAGAGTATTAAAGAATCTTCAATCAAACTTGACCAGAAGAACCAGTGCAGCTGGGTAGCAGATGCTGCAGCCAGCTTCCTCGTCTTCCTGTGGCCAGGCCTGTGTGGCCGCCCCTGAGTGTGGGGACTCTGCACCTTCCCTCTGACACACAAAGTGCAGCAGGTGTCCTTGTGGTCATGTGTTCGTGGTTACAGTGCAGAAGACATTGCTACAGACTCTTGCTGGCTGGGAGGAAACAAATGCTCATGGTGGGGTTATCTCCTGTGAGTTTGCAGGCCAAAATTAGCATAAGAGTAAAACTTCTGTCCTCGGCCAGAAGAAGCTGCATCCTGGCTCTCAAGAAGCACTGAAGCACACGCCTTCCTGAGCACCTTCCACGGAGCTGCAGCCCGCTGACAGCTGGCTTTCACCCAATGACACAGCCCAGCACAGCCCAGCACAGCCGCACGGGGTCTCCTGACAGATGGGAACTGAGAGAAAATCAATGCATGTTGTCTCAAGCAGTGAAATTTGTGGCAATATTATTACACAGTAATAGAAAACTATTACAGCACGAAAGGAGAAATGCAGCTTAGTACCTGACCTGCAGTGGGCTGTCAGTTGAAGTTTGTTGAATGGAAGCGCCTTATGAGATGGGGTTTCGGGACTGGAGTGATAGCACAGCAGAGAGGGTTCCTGCCTTGAACACTGCTGACCTAGTTCGATCCCCAGAACTCCATGTGGTCCCCCAAGCACTGCCAGGAGTGATTCCTGAGTGCAGAGCCAGGAATAAAGCCTGAACACTGCTAGGCAGGGCCCATAAAACAGAAACAAAAGATGAAGGCAAGCTCTCTGTCTCTCTGACTCTCTATGTCTCACTGTCTTTCTCTGTCTCTCTGTCTCTGTCTCTCTGTCTCTGTCTCTCTGTCTCTCTGTCTCTCTGTCTCTCTCTCTCTCTCCTACTTACTACACAGTAAAGAGAAAAATCAATGAAACTTAAGTCACCAGTAGATCTACAGACTGTGACCATCTGTGCTCACATTGTGCTTTGTCCTTTGTGCCTGTGTGTATCAGCTACTTAAAAAGCTACCAAGGATGGGTTACTTAAGGAACAAATTTATCTCTTGCAATTCAGAGGCGCAGGGTGCTGGGAATGGGGGGATTAAAAAAATTTTTTAATTGAATCATAATATTGCCACAGCCCTTACAAAGCTGTTCATGATTGGATTTCAGCCACACAGTATTCCAACACCATTGCCTCCACCGGTGTCTTGACTCTCTTTGGTTTCTGTTGTGATGTTCCTTTTCATTTCTGATTCGGTTTATTTGCACTCTCTCTCTCTCTTTCTTTGTGAATCCTGCTAATGGTTTATCAATCTTGTTTATTTTTTTCAAAGAACCAGCTCTTGGTTTCATTGATCTTTTGGATTCTTTTTTTGGGAATCCAGCTTGTTGTTTTCTGCTCTAAGTTTTTTTTGTTTGTTTGTTTTGTTTTTGTCTTTTTGCTTTTTGGGTCACACCCGGAAAAGCACAGAGATAACTCCTGGCTTTGCACTCAAGAATTATTCCTGGTGGTGCTCAGGGGACCATATGGATGCTGGGACTCGAACCCGGGTCGGCCGCATGCAAGGCAAATGCCCTACCCGCTGTACTATCACTCCAGCCCCTCTGTTCTAAGTTTTATTATTTCTTTCCTCCTGCCTGGTTTGGCCTCCTTCCATTGGTCGTTTTCTAAGACCTTAAGCTGTGAAATCAAGTTTTTCATGTGGGCTCTTTCTTCCTTTCTGATAAGCGCTTGCAGAGCTATAAATTTTCTCCTTAACACTGCTTTAGCTGTGCCCCACAAGTTCTGGTAGCTCGTGTCTTCATTCTCACCTGTTTCCAGTAATCTTTTGATTTCTTCCTTGATTTCCTCTCTGACCCACTGGTTGTTCAACATTGAGCTGTTTGATTTCCAGGTGTTTGATTTGATTCTCTGTTTCTGTGTATGAATCACTTCTATCTTCAGTGCATCATGGTTTGAAAAGATAGTTGATACAATTTCTACCTTCCTCTCCCAAACCAAGAAAATAAAGACATGTGCTTTGTACATGCTCTCCTGTGTCTGTGTGTCTGGGAAGCGTGATAACACCTGCCCAGCTACTCGCCTTGCTCAGCTTCTTGTCTCCTCCCTGGCTCCCATCTGCCCTTTTGAGGGCGTCTCTAACCGTGTGAGCTCCGTCTCACTGCTGAGGCCCCCTGTTTCTAATTCTCTCACCAACTTTGTCATTACAGGTGGGCTCTGTCCCACAGCCCATCCCTAGCCTGCAGCGTAAGATTCACCTGTGGAGGAAACAGTTCAAGAGAGATTGCTGGTTGGTGTCCAGGCCCAGCCTTGGCTGTCCTTCTCCCTCCCCCGCCTGGCCGTTCACCTCAGGGGATAGATGGAAAGGGGCTTGTCTTGTTCAGCCACCTTCTGGTTCTCAGAGTGGCATCCCAGGAACAGGGCGCTGGCGAAGAGACTTGTCAGCAAGCCCCGTTCTTAGGATCCAGAGTGACCTAGCAGCGTGTAGTGGCACAAGCCCTACTGCAGGTACTGACACTTGCTAGAACCTGGGACCCTGGGCTGATGACGCAGCAGTCCAGGCTGGGGTCATGGGATAAAAATGCTCCCAGCCGCTGGTGTGGACGGAGGCTGGTATGTCCACGCCACGCGGGCTCTCGGGGAAATCCTCTACAGGCATCATCCTAGTCAGAGCCTCTCAGTTTGATGGAGGCCTATCTACATCGGGGGGATTCTGGGAAGACATCCCTGTGCTTGGGCTCAACTCTAGAGACACGGAATCCTACTACTGGCAAGAAATCCCACTCGTATGTTTCCTCCCCAGTACAGTTCACAGGGCAGTTGAGAAACCTGCCTTTAGCTTCTGTCTGATTCTTGGGGTTGGAATTCTACAGAAAAATTCCAGTGACTCTCTCTGCCTCGATTTCTGCATCTGTAAAATGGGGTTGATGGTTCCAAGGCTGCTATCATGTGAGCTAAGTGCAATAGAGAGGTGAAATCTCAACACTGCTCTTAAAATTGGAAACCAGATGAGCTTAACACCACCTTAAGACTATGGGAAACACAGTATTTTTCTCAGGAAATGGGTCAGCAAGTGAGATGGGGGTTCAGGGGACATCACTCCCTAGTTCCACCTAATTTATATATATGCCAGTCTCACTTCCTCTATTCCATCCAGTTCTACTCTCCCTGAACTTTCAACTCAAGCTCCAAACTATGGTTAGAACAGGCTCAGCTGAGTAATGCAACAATAGCAAAGACCCAGCATGACCACGCAAATACCTTAAAACTGCAGGGAAGAGGCTGTCCATCATTTCTCCCTCTCAGTTCAGTCACTGTCCACCCCATTTGGCCTCTAACCACTAACATCTTGTGACCCTCTTCCTCCTCCCTAGCTTCCTGTCTTTACATTTAACTTGTTTGTTTTCTCCTATACTGTTCTTCTGCCCTCTATCATCTTTCTAATCTATATCTGCCTTGCCTAGAGGGAGTCATTGTCACAACCTAAAATTTCATCAGAGGTTTTGTTACAAAACCCCATGCCCTTGTTGGGTTGGGGCCATAGCTCAACGGTAGAACATTTTTCTTGCATATGTAAAGTGCTGGGTTAAATCCCACTCAAATTATTATTTCTTGGGGGAGGTCCGTGTTTCTTGGAAAATTGTTTCTATGAAAAGGAATTCTGGGCACATATGCTGCCCGAGCCCATGTACTGCTTGCGCCCCCATGGCAGAGAACATGCGGTGAATGAGCACATGTGTTGCCCGCATCTCCCCTCTTGAGATGTGTACTTTCATGCTTTCATGTCTAATGCTGGGATGTGTGTAGGGGCTCTCTTCACCCTTGGAGAAGCCCACGTTCTCTCTTGAACACGTCTCTCTCTCTCTCTCTCTCTCTCTCTCTCTGTCACTCTCTCTCTCGCTCTCTCCTTCTCTCTCTCTCTTTCTCCCACTCCACAACTCCAAAAACCCTCCAAAAATCTATTTACTTAAAAAAAAGAAGGAAAGAAAGAAAGAAAGGAAGGAAGGAAGGAAGGAAGGAAGGAAGAAAGAAAGAAAGAAAGAAAGAAAGAAAGAAAGAAAGAAAGAAAATGAATTCTGCTGTAACTTCTCCTTTCTTCTTCCCAAGAACTAAAAGAGGACCGACTTGAAAGTAGGTGCTCAGGGCTAAGGAAAAAGTAGATTTTCCCTGAGCTGGGAGCTGGCTATCCCATTCCTTTCAATCTCAGCTGTGGGTGCAGCTGGCTACACTGGGAGCTTATTCCCAGAGGCAGAGTCTCAGGACAGTCCTAGGTCTTCTAAGAAGGGAACCTGCATTCCAACATGTGAATCCCTCGTCCAGGCACCTGTGTGGCCCAGGTCACCTGGCCTGTGACTTCTATTTGCTCCTGAATCATCATAGCCCACACAGGGCTCTGTTACTTCCTCAGAGTAGTCCAAAAAGGGCCAGAGGGATATAGTACAGAGGGCAGGGTGTTCGCCTTGCCTGCAGTCAGCCTGGGTTTGATCCCTGGCATCCAACCCACAAGGTCTTTAGAGCTCCTCCAGAAGCGATTCCTGAGTGCAGAGCTAGGAGTAGCCCATGAGTATTGGTGGATGTAGCCCAAAGACGAAAAAGAAAACAAGAGAAAAAAAAACAAACAGAGTAGCCCAAAAGGATGAAGGCTGGAAACCTACTGAGAGCAGCAAGTTCAGAGAAGTTGGACGGACCCTCATGGAAGAGAGGCCCCTGCAGAAACAAAGGCTGTGATAGAATATGAAAGAAGACACTGATGCTCTAAGTTCTTTCCGTTGTTGACAAACGTCCTTAGGCACAGAGGCTTATCTACACAGAAAGCCCCAAGTGGGCACAGTTTTATAGGGAAAACCCTATAAAACTAACCACAAACACATGTGGTGTACATTCTCCATCGCATCGTGACTTTTCCAGGCACACCCTTTCTCACCCCATCATATTTCCTCAATAAAGATGTTTGACTTCACTATTCATCTCCTTCCTGAAATTAGTTTCTGTGACAGTAGACAATGGGCCTGGAAAACTGACTAGAGGTCAGGGCTGACTTACTTTTACTATAATCCTTAGCTTGTGCTGGAAGGCACAGCTCCTTGAGAATTCGGGGGTGGGGACCAGCTCCATGCTGTGAAGATCAAATGGATTCAGGTGTAACTTGACAACTGGTCAGTGGAGCTGGTGGGACAACAGCGTCCAACCCCCTTCCCGCACCTGCCCAGGGAGATCAAAGTGGGCCCAGCCTGAGGACAGCAGTGAGCAGTGTTTTCTCTCCCTGTCTCTCTGTGTCTGTGTCTGTGTCTCTGTCTGTCTGTCTGTCTGTCTGTCTGTCTCTCTCTCTCTCTCTCTCTGCACTATTATCCCTCTCACTCCTCACTTCACCCATGTCACCTCAGCACTAGGTGAGACATTCAGGAGTCAGGGGACACGGAACATTTCTTGAGTCACCCAAGAGACCTACTTCTTTGGGGGAGTTACTTGCCGCAGGGACATCTCCCAGGGCTCTCCTTTTCCCCTCTCCAGGCAAAGAGCATTTTCCTCTCCAGCCCACCAGCCTGGCCCCATCCTTCCATAAACTTGGTAAGAGCAGTCAGTGCCAACCTTCTTTAAAACTATAAAGTTTTATAGTTATGGCTGGGCCTGCAAAGGAGCTGCCCATCATGCTCCCCCACACCCCGTAACTCAGACCCTCTTCCCAACTGCCCTGAAAAACGCTGAAGCCACATTTGAATCTCCCACAGGCAGTGTCCATGGACCTCCAACCTGAAACAACTCATACCACATCATTCTTCTCCCCAGAAGGTCAAGTCTCCCAAAGAGAATGTTTCCTCCTCTTTCAATCCTTATTTCCTGCTATTAATGCCTGCTATTAATGCCCAGCACAAACTCTGTGCTTTTGGGGAAAAGAACAAGTCCACCCTCGTGGGAAAAATCCTAGGGTGTGGGATTATTCTGGTCACACACAGGCACACACACACACACACACACACACACGCACCCACATACACACACTCACAGAAAGAGGAAGTGACTTCTACTCCGTGGTTAATGACAGCCACCACCCACGAGCAGATCTCCTGCCTCCTCGGCCACATCTAGTTCCTGGGATTGGGGTTGAAATTCTGTCACCACGAGGAAATTTGCTCTGCTTGTGACTCTGATGCATGCGTCTGGCAAGCCACTTAATGTCTCTGCAGCTTAGCTTCTTGACAGTAATTGGGGACGATAATAGTTACCTACTTCATAGGGATATTCGGCAGCTCAATTAGCAAAAGCTTCTGCGGTACTTGAGTTCCAATATTAGTTGTAATGGAGTATGTCTGCCAGCGTTGGCTGAGCTGTGGGCTGATGGTGGAAAATGTTCTTTCCAAGGAAGAACTGTAAAGACAGGACTCAAGGGACAGGGTGGGGGTGGGGGGACGAAGCAGGGAGTGCACGTAGAGCAGGTAATGAGCCCGATGTTCCCAAACGTGTGCAATCTCTCCCTGGAATTTGACTTCTTCTTTAAAGAAGGATCACACCTAGTAGTACTGGGGCACTGGAAACAATTCCCAGTGATGTTCAATCCTGTGGGCTTTGATCCAGTGGTGATGATGGCCATGGGGGTATGGGTAGGGGGGTCATGCAGTGCTGGGGGACCAAGTGGTGCCAGGGGTTGAAAACTTAGGGTCTTGCCTGTGCTAAGCACAAGCTCCACCACTTGAACTGTCTCCGGATCCTGTCATTTGGATTTTAAGAGAAAATGTTGGTGTACTATCCTCAGCTGAGAAACTTTTGCCTCGCAAGGTGATGCTTGAGTTTATAGCTGTGGACAGACATGTAGGTCATCTGACAATCACATGAGATGAACTTGCTGAGGTTGAAAGGGAGAGCAAGAAGTTAAAAGGAAGAGACTGCCTCTGATACTCAGGTACTAGGAAATATAGTTGTGTTTAGATGTGTTCAAGCAGAACTCATCCCTGGTATTTGTAGGTGAGTATGTTTGTGAGGAGACAGAGAAAACTGCAGAACGAAGAGTTCCCAAGCTCCTGTGCCTTGTACAGTTACAAACAGCTTTTCTCTCATGTCCCTGAACTGGGGAACAAGTCAGGGTTGATTGGATTGCTCTGTCCTCACCACATGACTTATGCTTGTGAGAACATTTCTCACCACCTCCTACCAGAAAGACAGATAGAGGCACCAGGAATACACCGCTGCCCTTTTTAGATAGGGGCCATTCCCAGGGCAGCAGGGGTAATACTGAGCCTACAGGCCAGAGGTGGTCAGCAGGGCTAGACCCAGCAGATGGGATGCCAGATGGGACCCTGGGCCTTAAATTGGGGACTCCCTCATGCTAGGCACATGCTCTACCTGAACTGTCTCTTGGCCCATGTGCTCAATGTAGTTAAGACTAGAATTGAATCTAACATTACTTTTTCTGGCCCATTTGTCTAGAACTTATCTAATGGCCATGCTAACTGAAAGGGAGGCAGAAAATGTTTCTCCCAGGGCCTTGAAAGAAAGGGAGCCTGGCTGGGAGGCTGGGGTTAGCAGCGGTGGTGAACGAGAGGGGCGACTCATAGCACACCCCTGCACACTCTGCGAGACCAGGCAGCTGTGCACAAAGGTGCCATAGAATGTGTCAAAGCATCCAATCTAGCTGACTCAACAGGAACGGGAACAGACAGGAACACGACTGCAATCTACCAGGTGGCAGTGAGATGATCAGGCTTCCTGGAAGACTGTGAAGACAGATACTGGGTCCTACCTTGGAGACCCTTTACACCTCTTGGAAAGATCCATTCTCAGGCAGCAGAAGTGGCCTGTGCAGGAATCCCACCAACTCCAGAGCCCTCCTCTCCTCGCCCAGTCAGAGGTCTGAGCCCTGGTTCCTGGGTCATAGTTGGAAAGCAAAGTGGGAAAAGGCCAAAAGGTGCTATCGGAGAGAGCAGACAACTCAGCTTGAAGGAGGGCTTCTCATCTGTCCTTAAAGAAGAGGAGGCAGGAAGAGGGTTGCCGCTCTGTGACTGACCCGCTGAGTCTTAGAACGATGTGATTGGTGAGTCTCCCAACTGACAGTCCATTTGGTGGGTGAGAACACCTCTGGGTCGCTGAGGAAACCTCCGCAGTCAGCAAAGCTCTGTAACACATTGCCTCATGAAAAGAATTTGCTGCAAAGATTTCTGTTTAAACACCTCTTGCATTTTTTTTCAAAGACTGATTTTTCCCTCTGATCAACAACAAAAAATGCTAAGACCTGGAGGATTTATTATAAAAGATCACAAGATTAACCTGGGGGAAAGAGGTGAGATCAGAGAGATAAAATTTTTATGATTAAAAATTTAGACCAAATAAATAGTACAGAAGTTAAGGCATCTGCCTGGCATTTGACCAACCCTAATTTGGTCTCCAGCATAGCGCATGATCCCTTAAGCACTGCCAGGAGTGACTTCTGAGCACAGAGCCAGAAGTAAGCCTTGCCAGGTGTGGTCGCCAACCAAGAAATAAAACAAAAATTAATATATATACAATAAACACAGGGACAGCAGTCACCATCTCCTGCCCATTCTTGCCAATCCCACCCACTGCCCACTTTCTCCCCTACTTTCCTGAATTATTCTGAATAAACCCCAACATTAGATCATATTTTTATAAATAATAGAACCATGATATAGTATCATGCTTTAAAATGGCTAAAAATGTATTAGCTTCATCAAGTATCCCATCAGTGTTAAACTTCCTCCCAGTTCTCACTTCAACCTTCCTTGTGTAACTCTCCAAGTTCTACTTGTTGGGTCGAGTTGCTAGATGAGTAGCTGTTGAGTTTCTTTTCACCTAAAGGTTCCCACCTCATCTGTTTCTTCCTCTCTATCTCAAACTGTTCTGCCAAAGTCTGGAAGAGCCACAGATATCCCCCTGGTGTCAATCAATAAGGTCCTTGGCCACTGTGTTTCCAGGCTTGGTTCCCAAAGTGACTCTCAGCCTGGTGACACTAGGTGCAGATGGTTCTTATGTCAGGAGCCATTGCTCCTGATGAAGTGTTTGTTTGCTGTGACACTAGCATACAGGGATGGCCCATTGCTCCATCCACTCTTCCAAAATGTTATATTCCAAGTCCTTCGTTAAATTGTTATGAACTATCTAGACTGCACCTAAGGCAGAAACCGTCCCTCTCAGCTGTTAGGAGCTACTGTGAGGATCAACTCATCTGCCTGAGGCAGGGATCTTCCCCTTCATTTCACAGTTTTTAGAATAATGAAGTGTTTTCTTATTATCTTCCTAAAAGACTGAGAAGAGTTTGGCTTGTTTTATTAGTTGTAAAAGCATGAATTGCACATCTATTGCATTGTGATTCAGTCTTTTGCAGTTATTCCTGTTGATGTTCAAACCATCCTGCCAAGAGCAGTTCTGACAGGGGGACCCTAGAACTCTTTAGCAAGACCCAGAACCTCTGACCTCTTACTTGCTTTCTGAACATGACCAGATAACCAGACTTGTATTACACATGTCTCGCTCTAGACTTGGAATGGGTCATTTCTCTAGAAACCTGGTTTCTCTAAATGGTAATTACCCATTTCAAATATCATTTGAAATGCACTATCTGGGCAATTCTAACAGTCATTAAGATGCTACTTCTTAGAGCAGGGCATGCGGCTCAGTGGTACTCACTTGCAAGCATGAGCTCTGGGTTTGATTTTTTGGTGTGGGGGGGAAGAGCATCATGGCTTAGAACACCTGCCCTGTGGTCCTGGCAGCTTTGCCATCTGTGATCCTGTAAAGGGCTAACCTGATAACCTTTCAGGACCTGTATTTCAAAGCATAAGGTTCAAAAGGGGACAGAGAGAGAGAGAGAGAGAGAGAGAGAGAGAGAGACAGAGAGAGAGAGAGACAGAGACAGAGACAGTGTCTGCCATAGAAGTGGGTAGGGAGGCAGGAGGGAAACCTAATCATGAACAACGTTGTAACTGTGTATATCACTGCTATTCAAAGAAAAAAATTCAATTTAAAAATAAAAACCTTTGGGGCTGGAGTGATAGCACAGCAGGTAGGGTGTTTGCCTTGCACGCTGTTGACCCGGGTTCGATTCCCAGCATCCCATATGGTCCCCTGAGCTACCGCCAGGAGTAATTCCTGAGTGCAGAGCCAGGAGCAACCCCTGTGCACTGCCAGGTGTGACCCAAAAAGCCAAAATTAATTCATTCATTCATTAATTAATTTTTAAAAATAAAAACCTTTCTTGTTTTTGGGTCACAACCAGTGGTGCTGAGGGCTTACACTTTGGTCTGTGCTCAGGGATCATTCCTTGGGGGCTTGGGGGACCATATGAGGTTCCAGGAATCTAACTCAGATCAACTACATGCAAGGTAAGTACCTTCCTCCATACTTCACGTCCATCCCCAACACAATTCTTTTTTAAATCCATGAAGTGTAAGCATTGGAAATAAAGTAGAAGCCTTGAAAAGAGCCATTTTAATTTAAGGACTAAATGGAAAACTTGAACCAAGGTTGTTCCAGAATAACATGGTCTCACGTGCCTTTCTACAAATGATGGACACGCTTTAGATCCAAGGCACATGTGGTCACTGTAGCTGAATGTGGCCAATGTAGCTGAAAATCTGATTTTTAAAAATCTAAATTAATTTAAAATCTAAATAGTCATATTTGGTGAGTGAAAACTCTGTTGGACGGTGTAGGAAGTGGAGAGTCTAGTGGCTAAATTCCCCAGCCACACAGTCCCCTTCTGACGCTGGAGTCTCAGCTCAGCCGCTCTCCAGCCCTTCCCAGTGTCAGAGGCCAGGAGGGGGCTGGGAAGGTCAAGTCTCCCAGGGATGTTGCTTCATCAGGTTACGTAAGGGGAGGTCTCATCTATTCCTTCACTGGCCCGTAGGAGGGGCTTTCTAAGCACTGATTTAGTGTACTATTTCAGTAATCCTCCAAGTCCAATGCATGGCCTCACATTATCAATGGAGAAACAAAGGCTTTTAGAGCCTCACAGCCTGCAGAGGATCACACGCACTTGGCAATCACTTCGGAATTGGTCCTTCCCTGCCTACACAGGCAACTGGGCAGAGCGGTGGGGTGGGGTGGGGGTGGGGAACTGGAGGGGGTTCCCAGGGGAGGAGGAACCAGACTTCCATTGAGCTTAGTTGTGGTAAGGGGA
The DNA here is from genome assembly GCF_029834395.1 of Sorex fumeus. NCBI lineage: Eukaryota > Metazoa > Chordata > Mammalia > Eulipotyphla > Soricidae > Sorex > Sorex fumeus. The sequence continues at coordinate 269,984 of NW_026606179.1, read as the reverse complement.
CATGTTTCCAACATGTAATTTCCAGGGCATAGTTGGCCTGAAATAAACAGTCTACTTACACAACAGACACACACACAGCAAAGTGTGTGTCAAAAAGAGAGACCTAGGGTTTATGGCATTTAAAAACTCAGCTTTTACAATTTTCCCCTCAAAGTGCTATTTTATTTAATTTTGGGTTTTCAGCCACACCCAGTGGTACTCAGGGCTTACTCCTGGCTCTGTGCTCAGGGATTACTCCTAGAGAGGCTCAGGGAACCAAATCAGGTCTGGGGGATTGAATTCAGGTTGGTCATATGCAAGACAAATGCGCTACCTGTTACATTATCTCTTGAGCCCCCAAAAACACTTTTAAAGGGGTGCTACAGATAGAAACTATTTCTGTCTTCACCTCAGAATATTGAAACTATGATATAAAGTCAGCTAATACACAAGCATATGTACACACAGCATACATAAATTTAAATTTAATTATAAAAATATGTCATGCATGTTTTGGGGTTATCTTTATACAACTACCAACTTCAAGGAAAGTTAATTTAGTATATGTAGTTTGGGAAAAATAAAAAGTTCTCAGTCTAAATTTGATGTCCCAGTTGTAAATGTGGGGATTTAGTGATTTCTCAAATAGAATGTTAAACTTTTAATAATCATGGTGGTTGTCACTTACATAATACTTATGATGTACAGGAACCTGGGCTAGTCTCCTTCTGTGCTTTTTCGCACCTCATCATCACAACTCTATTTCTGTTTTCCCATTTTGTTGAAGAAGAGGTAGAGGTTCAGAGAGATTAAACAACTCACCAACGTCACTAAGGTCACACAGAACCAGCTTTTGGACTAAGACTCTCTAGACTGTAAGATCCGAAAGGGTCAAGAAAGTTGTGTTTGCGGGTGAGGTACCTGCTGTCCATTGTAAGCGCCTGTAGAGTGGAGTGAAAGATGAATGAATGACAGGGCCTGTATTCTCAGGAGCCTGGCCCAGCTTCCTCCTTGCATGCTCTGCCCTCAGCCAACTCATTTAGGACCAGGCTTTCTCTGCATTTCTAGTAGAATAAATCAGACCCCTGTGCGCTGTCACCTTCTGTTATTGATTTCTGGGGAGATGTAGAGGATGTACAGGAAAGGCTGTGTGCGCGTAACTATGCAAGCGATCTGATGGAGGTGGAGAGGGAACAACCAGGCAGGTCCACCCTGGGTGTGTCTCCCAGAAAACTCTCAAACCTGAAGCCTCACTCCAGGTGCTCTGGATCTACATTCCAGGGAGAGAAAGAGGAAACAGTGGGACACCTCCCCCTGCATGGGAAAAATGTGGAAAATTCAGAAAAAAAAAAAAAGCAGAAGTTCCCTTTCAGTGCTTTGTCATAATACTTTAAACCTAAACTAAGAGTTAGTGGGTTATGTCAACCCCCACTCAGGACTGGCCATTTAGAGATTTGGGGTTGCAGTCCTGCTTTGTCCCTGATTTAGAGAAATCATGTTTCTACTTCAAACTTCAGTTTTCTTATTGCTAAAACTATCTTATAGGCTTAAGCCCTTCTTTGGGGGGCATTAAGCTTTCCAGCTACTTGGGGAAGTCAGGCAATGGGTGAGGGGCATTTAGGCACGTGCCGTGGATGCTAGGTGTACTCGATGCTTCTGGTCGCACAATGAGAAACTGTCTGCTTCAGACTCGAGATGATAATTAAGAACTGCTTCATTGATAAAGTACTGCTGTGATTCTTTTCTAGCTGTATCGATTTGAATCATCCAAGTCACAGATTAAAAAGAAATAAAAAGTGATAGCTACCATATGTCTTTATTTACTTATTTGTGATTTGAGGATCATATCCAGTGGTACTTCAGAGCTACTTCTGTCCCAATGCTGCAGGGTCACTCCTATCATTGCTCAGGGGACTATGTGGTTCAAGGGTCTAAATCTATGGTTCTTACCTGACAGCATGCATTCTGGCCCTCGGAGCCACCTCCCAGCTTCTACAGTAAATACAATTTGGGGGTCCACCCAAGAGTTGGACCCCCAAATTGAGAGAGTGTTGGGACCCCCTCCCTATAATTCTCAGCCAATCAGGCCGACAGTTTAGTGCGAGGGCCTGTAGATCCAGTGCTTCTCAGGGATTACCCAGACCATCCCAGCAGTGCTCAGGGCCTTGCAGGGCTTCATGTGCTTAGGGGACCATTGGTACTGGGAATCAAACCAGCCAGCGGTACAAGGCATGTGCCTTGACCTGTGTACTGTCTCTCTTCACCATCACCACCATCCCCCAATATATTTTAAACACCTCTCATTGTCCCTGGCTGTTCTCAGTTGTAGTTCAGTTTCTTTACCTGTGACCCATTCTTGTCCCTTGCAACAAAGGGGAGCTGGCAATGTCATGCGGCTGTTACCAGACAGGAAGGTTGAACTGACAGCCCTGGTGGCCTGGGGGAGACACAGCCCCTGTTCTGGAGATCAAAGGTTGGAATGGAAACAATCAGTGGGGAAGAAAGGACCAAGACCAGACTGAAACAGCGCTGAGGTGCTGGGTGGCGGGAGAGTGACATGGGGAGTGTCTCCAGCCCGGAGGAGAGGGGGGTGCAGTGCTCAGAGTAGAGTGAGCCAACAAGATGGAAGGAAATGAAAAGCTTCTAGCCATGGCTAAGGCAGAGGCAATATGAGCAAAAGGCTTCCTGAAGGACCTGGGGGAACCAAACACTTTTTAGCAGACATTTGTCATGGACATGTCCTGGTCAGACCAGAAAGACCCTTCTCAAAACCCCCGCCAGAGGCCAGTGAATTTCCCCTATGTGCAGTTCCTTCCCTACAAGCTGACACTAGTAGTGACACCAGTAGTGAAACTGTCCCTGTGCTCAGCTGCCGTTCTTGTGGTGGTGGTTTGTCAAGACAAACCCACATAGAGATGTGCACCGTGCATGGCCTCAGTGACTGTCTGTGCCTTGCACTCTTAGGTCCCAACCTCCCAAGCAAAAGTGTGAGTTGTGTCTGCACCCAGAAGGCTCTACCTGGCCAGTGCCCCACTCAAGACAATCACGTCTCAGGCCAGAGTGATAGTACAGTGGGAAGGTCTTTGCCTTGCAGCAGGCTGACCTACATTCCATATCTGACCTCCTCCCCATGTGGTCTCCTGAACCCACAGGATTGATTCCTGAGCACAGAGCCCTGAGCACTTCAAATTACGGCCCCAAAACAGAACAGAACAGAGCAAAGCAAAAGACAGCCATTTCTCAATGCTATTGCTGCAGGCCACTGTGGAAGTGGGGTCACCTTATAGACTTTCTGCCATGGGATTTCTTCACCCATATTACATATCTCAGTCCCCAACCCCACTGCGTCACTTGGGACAGCTCCCCTTCCTGAGTCTTCTTTTGTTTGGCTACCCCCAACCCACATATCCACTCACTCTCAAGGAAATTTGAGCTGTTCAGAGACTTCAGCCTAGGAGGGAGGAGGGTGGTACCAGAAATCTCTTAACACGAGAGAAACAAACCCAGAAGGAATTTAAACCTGTAGAAGAACTTTGCTCTCCTACTTTGGGCGAGGTTGGGGCTCCCTCTGTGGTGCTCAGGGACCACCAGGGCTACACCAGTAGTGCTGGGTGGTGGAGTAGGTTCTCGAGGACATGCAGTACCAAAGCTAGAACCCAGGGCCTCAGGGGTTCTACCACATTCCCCGCCCCTAAAAAGGACCATTTTAAACCACAGGAAAGGGAATGAACCTCTGACTAAAAGAGGGAGGTCAGATCTAAATAAGGCCAGAATTTTTCTTTTTTTTTAATCATCTATTTTGCTCATCTTTTAAACTGTGGGAGAGTGACTCCAGAGGTGGTACATCATCAGAAACAGAATTGCAATGGGCTACAAAATAATATTCTGAGCACAGCTGTGCAGACTGGCTGACCTCCGGCACAGCCCGTTCTGAGAACAGCTTGCTGCTCTGGGGAGGAGGGAACGCAGCCTACTGTGGAAAGCTGCCTCCAGAAAGCCCTGGCAAGCCAGCCCTGCAAACAGCATGCACCCCCCTCTGGCTCCAGGCAATGTTGTGTCTTTCGGCTGTAGCCTTTGATAAAGTCTGTCCCCCTCTTCTCCTGTCCCCATGAAACTGGCCAGACCTTCTGTCTGGGAGCCTTGTCTCTCCAATGTCTGTCTCTCTTGTACAGCCAAAAAACCAAAGGAGAGTTGCTGGTCTCAGGCTGGCTCCGGTTGCCCTTCCTCTCCAACTGAAAGGTCCTAGGAATGGGGCTTTCTTGAATCTTGAGGCTCGACTGACTCCTGTCATGGGGAGCCGTGGGCCACGGCTAACGCACACCGATCATGGGTCACCACCTGCCTCTGCCCTCCTCACTCCTCGAAGCACTCTCTCTGCACAGGTCTCCTGGGATGCTGGCAGCAGGAGTAAGAGCAGGGAGCTAGCTGGGTGCATGAGATCCCCACCCTCACCAAGTGGGCCAGACATCAGATGGGTCCTCTGAGCCTGTGGTGGCCTTACAGTAATGCCTTGCATCACAGACTTGCCTTGGAGGGTCCAATACCCAATCCCAGTTGCCTGGCCATGTGCTTTTCCCCATTCTGCTGCTCCAGACACAGTGGGGCAAACGAACTCTGTTTCCCAAGGTTCTCCCAGGCCGTCCTAACTGATGGGATGAGACAACCATTCTCAGAGCCTTGAGGAGAAACACCTAACCACTCCCCACAAAGTTGCATAATCCCTATCTAAACTTAGAGCAACAGACCAGAGTGCATGGCCCTTTCATGACACTCTGGCTGCTCACACCACTCTCCAACTTGATCTCTACTGCCAGCACAGTAAAAAAAAAAAAAAGTTCTGGTGCTCCTATGGGTTCCCTGATTGACTCTTTCCTCTCCCCACACCCGAAACATGTTCCTTCCTTGCTTGAAGATGCTGCAGGGACTCCTCTCCTGGGTCGAAGAAACCACCCGACTTAAGACAGGGCACTCTCAGAAGCCACGGTCCTGCCTCCTCTATTTCTCCCACACACTCTCCAGGTGGTTAATGGAATCAGAATTGGGGTCTTTCTCAGAGGCTCCCTCTCAACTTGTCACAGCACCCCAGAGCCTTTGATCTCATTTGGTAGGTGACCCACATTGTCCTCCTCACCTGTTGCTCCTTAGAGAATTGCATCATAGGGCAAACTCATCAACAGGCAGACAAATTGGCACCCACGAATCAAATAACTATCCCACGGGAGGAGAAACTGTCTCCAAGAATGATTCCAATGAGGAATTGCAAGCGAGTGGTGCAGACTTCTGACGCTGAGACCACATGATCACTGCCTCACTGAAGGCATGAAACAGAGCCCCATAAGCTATTTACTATGATGAATCAAAATAGGTAAATGAGGAGCCAGAGAAATAGTACAGGGACTGAGGCTAAGGTGCTTGTCTTGCATGCAACTCCTTTAGACTCAACCCAGAGCCCCGCATACCATGGTGTCTGTGCATCACCAGGAGTGATCCCTGAGCAGGAGTAAGCCCTGATTACAACTGCGTGTGACTTCCTTCAGCACCCCACTCCAAATACAAAAGAAGTCATTATGGCTCCTAATGAAAGCTGGACCCTTTTCCAACCTAGATTAGCTGAGACCCTAAGAAAATATACCAACTTAAATTCTGGCTCTGTGAGTGCTGTGCTATACTGGCAATGTAATTTTTTTAGCCAGTCCACCCCTAAATGTCCTCTAGGTTCCCCCTTCATGGGGGTGTTTGACAACAGGGAGCAAAGTTTTAAGAAGGAAAAGGGTTGAAGTGAGCTGGACAGAGACGAGAATGAGGCCTGTTACAGCTCTGGTTATGGCCAGTGCCAGTGAGCCAAGCTCCCGGGGCCCCCTCCCGCTCTAGCACCAGTGCCAAGTAGGTACCCAGGGCAGCATGACAGGGTTCTTCAGACATTGCAGTCCTTGCTCTTGCTCCTCCAACTTTCCAAGTTAGGTGAGTTTCTTATGATATTCTGGGGCCCTTTTGGAACCAGAAGCAGATTCCCTCCTTCCCACCTGGGTCCCGATAGCCTCGGCCATCTCTTCAGGTCACCACCACATCTGAACATGTGAGCGCAGCTTCACTCATGACACCTCAACATTGCCTGCACATCCATGCCAGGGGCCTTTGCAAACTGCCTGAGTGAGAGTATAGAGTTTCACCCTCCAAATCTCAGCTAGAAGGAAACCTGAGAACAGTCATTTTAAAATACAAACTGCTAGAGAATTTCCTTGAATCTTAGTTGGGAATGAAGAATGAGGTAAAGAATGAAGAAAAACCATATGCATGTGGGAAACATGTGGGGAGAATAGAAAACTATAGAAATTGGGCATTTTTGGATAAGAAAGTTTAAGGGGCAGAAGTTTTTTTTTTGTTTTGTTTTGTTTTTTGCTTTTTAGGTCACATCCAGTGATTCTTAGGGGTTACTCCTGGCTCTGCACTCAGGAATTACTCCTGGCGGTGCTTAAGGGACCGTATGGGATGCCAGGACTTTAGGTTGACCTTGCGACCACTCACTACTTTTGGACTAGGGCTGGAGTGATAGCACAGCGGTAGGGCGTTCGCCTTAAAAGCGGCCAACATGGCCGACCCGAGTTCGATTCCTCCACCCCTCTCTGAGAGCCCGGCAAGCTACCGAGAGTATTTGATATGCCAAACACAGTAACAACAAAGTCTCCAATGGAGACGTTACTGGGCCTGCTCGAGCAAATCGATGATCAACGGGAGGGCCTTTACCTTTACCTTTACCTTATGGGATGCCAGGGATCGAAACTGGGTCGGCCGTGTGCAAGGCAAATGCCCTACCCACTGTACTATCTCTCTGGCCCCAGGGGTGAAGTTTTAAATAAAGAGAAATAAAATAATTTTCCAAGAGAGAGAACAAACTAAAGGAATTAGGCCAGTAGAGAAGGTGCACATATTTGAAAGGAGGTTTGTGAGGTAGAATTTTTTTGAAAGGAATTATATATGACCAAGCTAAATGTCCTTCTCCTCCCCCTCCTTTCCTTGGGTGGCTGTGAGCACTCGGCAGTGCTCAAGGTTGCTCCTGGCTCTGTGCTCAGAAATCAGTCTTGGCAGGATACAGAGGACACTGGGGACGGAAGTGAGGTCAGCTACATGGAGGCAAGCTCTATATCCCTTGCACTCTCTGTCCAGCTCCAGATGCCAGATATTCGTTTCTTAAACCTTTATTTTTATAAAGTTGTTCATGATGATTTAATACAACCAATATTCCAACACCAATCCCACCACCACTGCTCCTTCCCACCACCATTATTTCCAATTTTCCCAGCCACCACCCAAGCCTGCCCCAGTAGTATGCCCCAAATAATTTATTTTATATTACTTGTTATAAATAATTGACTAAAAATGATCAAGAAAGGCTTCCTTAGAAGAAAGTGTGTAAAGATTGTTTATCTCACCCTGGAGCCGTTAAGCCCTTGTATAAGAGATTACTAACATGTTTTTACAGGTTAAGCTTTGTGTGTTAATATTTTTTTAATCGAGATTGGTTTTAGATTCTACTTTATATCCTATGCGGTGTGCTACTCCTTGTATACCAGTGGTGTAGAGTTTGAGATGTCCAAGATTTCTAAAATTTTGAATAGGGTGATAAAACTGGAGTTGAATTTTGAACTGGATGGTAACTTTGGGGTCTGGAAGAATCTCTGCAGCTTGTTGATCTCTTTCAAGATTTATTCATGAATCTCTGGATCATGGCCATGTATGTGGTTGGAGCGCATATGGCACCAGAGGCAGTTTATGGCATGACTGCCAGGTTTCCGAAAGAACAGGGAGATGATAGGAAGTAACCCATCCCCGACTCTGTGAGAGCCTGGAAATTTCTGTCACAAAGCCCACATACCTGTTTCAACAGATTCATTTCTGCATGAGGATCATCCCGAACCTGTGAAGTCCAGCTGTGCAATTGGAGTGTGGAGGTTTTCGGCCACAGGAGTGGGTGGTGGGCTCACTCACCCGCCCTGGGATGTCCCAGATATGAGACTCAGCCTGATGGCAGATACTCTTATACAATAGCTAAACCCTAACCCTGACTCTTTTTGGTCTCTAACCACACACATAAAATTTTCACTGAGTGATTGTCTTCTCTTAAAAATTCTTGACTGTATAGAATTCTCTTACAATCCACCTGAATAAGTCCACATCAAGTCCTTATGATATCACATCCACATCAGGTAAACTTTAGGGATATCCCATGTGGATTCATCTGTAAGATTCAAAACTTCGCCAGGTCCACCCCAAGAGAATGAGACAGGCATCATCAAAATTAATAGTACTGCTCTCTGTACCTATTCTCAAAAGGGCCAGGTAAGTATTCAAGAGCCCTTTCTTTCTCTTTAGTATCTTCTTCACTCTTGGCATCACACTACGACATTCTTGGCTCTTCACTGGGACATTATTTTTCATTTTCATTTCATTTCATCATCCTGTTATTCATGTTAATTGCCTTGAGCAGGCCCCAGTAACGTCTCTTTCATCCTAGCCCTGAGATTATATTCAAGGCTCTTTAGGAGAATGAGATCCATCATTGTTACTGGTATTTGGCATATTTGGTACGCCACGGGGAGTTTGTCAGACTCTGCCCTGTGGGCAGGCTACATTCGAATAGCCAGCAAGTTTGTCCAAAGAAGGAATGAGATAATAAGATGTCATAAAAAGATGTCCTGATAAGATGTCGCGCAGCCGCAAATGCGGCCGTGTGGTTCTAGAGCTGGATTTTATAGCCTCTGAGTCTTGGCCGTTGATGGGATTACACGGCACCAGGGGGCCAGGTGGTGGGTGTGACCCCCCGCCTACTGGAATTTGGAGGATCTGGGTGGAGGATGCTCGACTTCAATCAGAGTAGACACATATTTTTATATATTTACACATGGACATAAATATTTTATATATGGACCCAAATTAATCCTTTTGATTATGACATGAGTAGTCATTCCCAGTTAACAGTCTTTTCCTCTATTCCTAGGTCAAACATTCATATTCTTTAATTGTTGTTGTTGTTGTTATTGTTGTTTTGGGGACACACCAGGGATTACCACTGGCTCCGAATGCAGGGATCACTCCTGATGGCTCTCAGGGGATTAACTGGGGACAGAGATCAAATACAGGTTGGCTACGTGTAGGGCGAGCTCTTTGCTTACTGTACTGTCTCTCTGGCCCAGCATCCACATTCTTACGAGACAGCAATCTTGACATTTGTTCCTTGTCTGCTTAACCTACTAACCAAATGTGTTTCCTTTCATCTCCAGGCCCTCAGCCTATAGCTTGCGGTTCAGCCAGCCAACAAAACCAATATTTTGGCATGGCTCCCTCCCTTGCATCATAGCAACAGCTTAGGAAGCAATTTCTCTGCGTCTTAAATCAGCCTGAAGAAGTTTCATAAGACTGACCATCATCCACATCTAAAATTGTCATTGCTTCTCTCAAAGGGGGGGTTGCAGTAGGCCTCAAAATGAACTCTAAAATAACATTATGAGGGGCTTGAGAAATAGTACAGTGAGTAAGGCACTTGCCTTGCACATGATCAACCCAGGTTTAAACCTTGGCACCCTTTATGGTCCCCTGAGCCCTGCCAGGAGTAATCCCTGAGCACAGAGTCAGAAGTAAGCCCTGAGCACTGCTGGGTGTGACCCACAAGCCAAAATAATAATATTTTGAGGACCTTGTACGGACTGACTGACTGTAGGCACTTCCTTTTCTCAGAACATCTTGCTACCTCAGACACTAGGAAACACTGCCTACTGAGAAACCCCACATTTGCCTGACACCACCCCCTGCAAGTTGTAAGTTCCCCCTCTGCTCTAGGTGATGCCGCGTCCCCAACCCCCACCCAGGTACAGGCTGCCCTCCTGTCTCACACTGCCCACTCACATTTACCCAATACAGCTCTTTCTTATTTGCCTTTACTTTGTCTTCTGGTAAATTCTTTTACCCCCGAGGCACCACCAGCCAGACCCTGTGCCCATTGCAAAGATGAATTATAGGAGAATATTCAGAAGTTGTGGCCAATTAGAGTCACTGTCTCTAAGGGGGACTCAGGGTTATGCTTGTGCTGAACATGAGTCAGCAGTGTGCAGACGGGCTTAGAAACCACCAGCCACTCTCAGAAAACTGGAGACACTGCAGGGGTCAAGGACGCCTCCAGCTCTGCAGACTCAGCTGGTCTATCTTAAGAAAAACAGAAGGGACCTGGTTCTCAAATCATTTCAGTGACTTAAGAGATGACAAGCAAGTCCAGTGTGAGAAAAGCAAAAGAAAAGTCTCTCTACTATTCTTTAAAATGAGTATTTGGTGGCTGGAGAGATCATACAGGAGGTAAAGTACTTGTATGCTGCTGACCTTGGTTTTATCCCTAGCACCCTGTGAGGTCCTCTGAGCCCTGCCAGGTGTAATCCCTGCACACAGACCCAGGAGTAGGTCCTGAGCAACACCTATTGTGACCAATCCCTCATTCCGCCAGGAGTATTTTGGTGCAAGAAAAAAACTGCATGCAAATAACATTGGTTTGACCAATCTAGGTTCAATCCTGAGCGACCCCAGAGCACAGAGATGGGAGTATCTAGCCCTGTCTCCCTCCAGCACTGCTGAGTGTGGCCCTGAACATCCTCTCCCAGAAGAAAAGAAAGCAATGGTGTACAGTTATGGTTACTACGCACAGCTGTCACTAGACACCCTTAAGATAGGATTGGACTGGTAAGAGGATAAAGATGAGGGCTGAGGAAACCATTCAAAGGATTGGAGCACACGATCTGCATGTGCAAGACATCAAGTTCGATTCCCTGAGCACCACCAGCTATAGCTCTGGTGGTCCCTGAACAGTTCTGGGCCCAAGCAACACCTCATTGTTGGGCCCAAGCATTAAACCAACCAATTGGCCTAATGTCATGGGGATTGAGAGGGCCCCCAAGTCCCTGATCAGTGCTTAAGAGAAACACCCTGCCCCCCTCCCCCAACTCCCCCCCACCCCCGCCGGGCCAAAAAGAGACATTGATACATAGCACTGAGTGCCCTCGCCTCTGTGGTTCGCATCGAGTGTGCACATATAGAAGCATGCTTTCCCTATCCCTTGAAGACTGGCACATCCATGTGACTTGCTTGGCCAATGATGTGTGAGAACAAGAGACTTTTTGTTTTGGAGCCATTACCCAAGAGTGCTCAGGGATTACTCCTGGCTCGGTGCTGAGGGATCACTCGTGGCAGTGCTGGGGAATAAATGGTTGGCCATGTGCAAGGCCAATACCTTCCCCACTGCACTATTGTTCTAACCCCCGCAAGAGACCGTTAAAGAAAACCTTGATAAGCAGTGTGATTCCTCTCCACTGGCCCTCACCAGTCTCCTCCACATCAGCCCTCCCCCACATTGGCGGCAGCTACTTTAACAACCTGGAGCCCAGAGGCCACCTACCCTAGTCAACCCTTGCTTCAAGCCAGGGGAACTCAAGGTTATTCTGTTCCCCAGCACCACCTGGTCCAGACTTGTCAGAACCGGTCCACTGCTTGTCAGGGTTTGAGAAGTGAACACTTAATGTAACACAGGATTTCCATTTCATACCTCCAGTTTTAGGCTAAGGACAGACACTTTGGCGCTGATTCCTTGAAACCGCCTGTGGATTCTTTCTCAAGAATTTGAACTCTGGTCAGAGAGATTCTTCAAAGGACTGAGCTCAGTATGACCCCCAGAGCCGGACAGTCCACTGGATACTGCCACATGTGGCCCCCAAACAAAGGAAAATTGGAACTTAAACCCAAGAGGTACCAAGCCAATATGTATGACACGGTCATGTGAAGGATGGCCGGAAAAGTGCAAAGACAAAGAAAATGCAGGACAGACATGGACAGGAGTGGCACGAGGAGAACACTGAGGAGGAGAACAGACTGAGAACGGAGGGGACCCTCAGCCAACCCAGTTTTGATTTTCCAGCTCACCCTTTCAGGCTAGTTGTTGTGGTTGGTTTCATATTCTGCACATCTCTTGGTCCCTGTAGACTAACACTAACTCCCAAGCATATGCACCTTTCACTTGAATTAGTCCAGGGTGTTGCGAAGACCCTGGGGTGATAAAATAGCAACAGGAAAGGAAGTTAGAGTAACTGCTGGCAGTGCACACAGAAGATCGTGAACTTTTCTTGCCCAGCTAATTCTCACAGCCTGGTCTCAAGGTGCATGCTTTCTCTCTCTCTCTCTCTCTCTCTCTCTCTCTCTCTCTCTCTCTCTCTCTCTCTCTCTCTCTCCTTCCTTCCTTCCTTCCTTTCTTTCTTTCTTTCTTTCTCTCTTTCTTTCTTTCTCTCTTTCCCCTCTGTCTGTTTCTTCGTTTGTTCTTCCTCACACTTGGCAGTGCTTTGGGTTTTCCTAATCTCAGGACTGACTCCTGGAGGGTGAGGGAGACCATCTGCAGTGCTGGAGATAAACCCAGGTTAGTCATGAAAGGCAGCACCCTACCCATTGCACTATCACATCAGCCCAGGTGCATACTTGAGACAGCTTCCCTTAGATACAGAAACAGAGGCACACAGAGAATGAATGCCTGGTTCCCTACCACACCACTGCTTCCTGGTGTTTGCTCCAGAATCCATAATTTAAATTACTAAGCCCTCATAAACTTACAAAGGGAATTGGGTAATTTTGTTACTTATGAAATATTTAAGGGGAAATTTTTAAAAGTTAAGGTGCTTGCTTTGCATATGGCCTACCCCAGTTCAGTACCCCAAGCACTGCTAGGAGCACCCCCTGAGCCAGGATAGTCTCTTGAGCATTGCTAAGCGTGACCCCAAACTCCCAGAAAAAAAATCAAAAATTAAAAAAGAGAAAGTTTTGGGGCTGCAGCAATAGCACAGCGGGTAAGGCGTTTGCCTTGCACGCGGCCACCCCGGGTCCGATTCCCAGCATCCCATATGGTCCCCTGAGCACCGCCAGGGGTAATTCCTGAGCGCAGAGCCAGGAGTAACCCCTGTGCATTGCCAGGTATGACCCAAAAAGAAAAAAAAAAGAAAGAAAGAAAATTTTGAAGGATTGGGGGTGTGGGTCAGAGCTAAAGAATTTGCCCTGAATATGTGAGGTCCTGGCTTCAATCCCTAGTCCTGAAAAGAAAAAAGGGGAAATAATGAGAAATGTTGAGAGCTAGAGAGAGCGCAGTGGGTAGGATGCTTGCCTTGCATGTAGCTGACTCAGGTTCCATCCTCAGCACCCTGTATGGACCCCTGAGTTCAGCAAGGGTGATCCCTGAGTGCAGAGCCAGGATTAAGCCCTGAGCACATCTGGGTGTGGCTCCCAACCAAAAACAAACAAAAAAGAAGGAGAAATTTTGGAGGTCCTACTTTAATATCTTCAAAATTATTCTGACTTATTTTAGGTGTCATCGTGATATTTTTCAATGAAGCAGACTTTTAGAAATCCATACCCAAATAGCTGTGGATTGCCCATGATGTCCAGAACTTCTTTGAAATAATAAAGGATGCAAGAAGTAGCAGGGCGGCTAAGTAAATAAGGCATGATTAGACCCGAGCTGATCTGTGTTCAAACTATGTAAATAGATACCATAATTATTGTATTATTATTTCTACTTTTGTAGATGTCTAAAATTTTCCTTAATAAAATGTCAATAAATAGCGACAAGAGAAGGCATGGAAAGACTGGAATTGGTACAGAAATTGGGCCTTTTAAACTTTTACTATGCTATTTTAATTACAGAGCAAAGGTAAGCCAATGTAAGCTATGAATTTCAAAACGATTTTAAAATGTGCATGTTGCATGAAATTGCTATTTTAGTGTAGACCATGAAAACTTTGTTGGGACATAACTTTGTTGCTTATATTGTGTTTCAACTTGTTTGTATCTTGCCTCTCATGCCTTTCACACTGGGAAGCCAGAATTGAGTAATTGTGACACAAAAACCTAAAATATTTACTGTAGGTCCTTACAGAAAAAAGCTTGTTGACTCTTCTTTTGGAAGGAGATTTACTCATACGTAACTTTGAACTTTGTGTTGTTACATTTGTTTGGTTTTGGTTTGGTTTTGGTTGGGTTGGGTTTGGGGTTTTTCGTTTGTTTGTTTTCAAGACATACCCAGCTGTGCTCGGGGCTTGCTCCTGGGTCCGTGTTCAGAGGCACATATGGAGTGATAGGGACTGAACTTGGGTCAGCTGCAAGCAAGACAGATGCCATATTCTCTGCACCGTCTCTCCAGCCCAGTGTTTTTTTAAACCCAATTAACTGGGGACTGGGGTGGTTCAGCAGCAGTGATCCACCTTGCAGGCATGAGACAGAGGGGTCGACCCCTGGCACCAGCCCCTGTACCATGAGTGTGATCCCACTGAACTGCTGTGTTGGGTTCCCAGTGTGGTCTCTGGTACCCTGCAGCAAAGGACGTGCAGCTTCCAGTCCTTGCAAAAACAACAGTAAAGGGAAAGGAATGAAGGAAACAAAATAAAACCAGTGTCATTTTTTCCCTTTTTTAAAATTAGGGAAGCAAAATACACCATTGTAGTCTATACCAACGAATATAAAAGGAAATTGATTGGAGCCAGAATGATAAGACAGCAAATAGGGTGCTTACTTTGCACTCAGCCAATCAGGATTCAATCCCTGGCAACCGATATGTTCCCTCGAGCCTTCCAGGAGTGATCCCTGAGTACAGAGCCAAGAGTTAATCCTGAGCAAAGCTGTAAGAAGGAAAGAAAGAAGGGAAGGAAGGAAGGAAGGAGGGAGGGAGGGAGGGAGGGAGGGAGGAGGGAGGGAGGGAGGGAGGGAGGAAAGAAAGATTATTAGCTTCTGGAACTCTTTTCTAGTCTTCCCTTGTATTTCCTACCTACCAGCTGTTGACCAATGAAACCTGCTCCAGGTTCAGATAAAAGCAAAGATTGTCTTTCTGGTGTTTGATTAGACAAGGATTGTGAGCAAATATCAACTGTGACCCACACACAATGAGAAAGTTTGAAGGCTAACTAGGGTCCTACTGGCTTTAAATTGTACAGAACATATCAAATAGCATCCCTAAATGTATGTTTGATATACCCTAGTGAGATAACATCATTGTGACCATTTAGCATAGAGATGTTCAAGGAATGAATCCAACCAAGTTCCTAAAGGTGGGGGAGGGGCTTTTAAAAATTGACTTAAGGGGCTGGAGCCATAGCACAGCATGTAGGGCATTTGCCTTGCACATTGCCCACCCGGATTCCATTCCAGCATCCCATATGGTCCCCTGAGCACCGCCAAGAGTAACTCATGAGTGCAGAGGGAGGAGTAACCCCTTGCATCGTGGGTGTGACCCAAAAAGGAAAAAAAAAAACTGACTTTCAAGGCCTGAGCAACAATATAGTGAGCAGCATACCTGCTTTCCACAAAGTCAGTTTGGTTCAATCCCTGCCATTCCATGTGGTTCCTGAGCACTCCCTGAGTGCAGAGCCAGAAGTAAGCTCTGGATACTGCTAAATGTCACCCCAAAACAACAACAACAAAAAAAGTGATTTAAGGCCCAGAGCAATGGAGTGGTCTAGGCAGTTTCCTTGCAAGCTTGTGGTCCTGAGATCCAACCCTCTGGGTGCCACGTGTGCCAAGCACAGTCCAGGCGACCCTGCTGTGAGCTGGCAGCTCTGCTGTCTGCCATCCCCGCACCTCCTGTGGTTTCTGACTGCACCGCAGCCACCTGGGTTAGCACTATGAGAAGGGGTGTGACTCCGAGCTCGCACCACAACTAAAAAGATGTGCCAGCACCATGGCCTCCATGTGACCTCTGGAGAGCACTTGTCTGAGCACTGCCACAATCCCTGGGGAGCACCACAACCACAACTGGTGAGCCTCAGCCAAGAGAGCAGCCTCAGTGACGGCATGTGCAGCAACCACAACTAAAGAAGCGCCAACCTCAGCGAGCACCAAAGCAGAGCATGTGAATACCGCAAACAGAGGGTTGACCCCCCTGCTGAACACCACGGCTAAAAATGGAGGGGCAGGACAACTAGCCAACCCCAGTCACTACAACATCAACAGCAGTTCGCAGGCCCATGGCAAAAAATCTGCCTGAACTGGCATGGAGCCCATGGTAGGATACATGCTTTCTGTGTGTGAAGCTTGGGCTTTCGTGCCTGACACCAAATTCAAAAATGGACCTAACTCATGGCAGAGCTTCCTGGGGTGCCTAAAAGGCTCAAGTCCATCAACACAGAAATGGATTTTTTTAAAATGTGCTACAATGCTGGGAAATATTATTCAGCCTGAAATATAAAGGCTATTCTGACACAGCATAGAAAAACTTCGAGGTTTCATGCTAAGGAAACCAAGTCAGTCACAAAAGGGCAAAGACTGTGTGCTTCTTTCTAGACCAGGCACCTAGAATTGCCACATTCATCAAGACTGAAAATAGGGTAGTCTCTGTGAGAACCCGGAAGGTGCAAAGAATAAGAAATTAGTGCAGAGTTTCAACTTGAAAGTAAAAGTCTCTGGATATGAATAGTGTGATGGCTTCTCCCCAGTGATATTTAATGCTACTGAACAGTACAACAGAAAACAAGTCAGGGGATGGAGCGATATAGTCCAGCAGGGAGGACACTTGCCTTGCATGTGGCCAACCTGGGATCAATCCTCATCATTCCTTATGGTCCCCTGGAGTAATCTCTGAGGACAGAGCCAGGAGTAATGCTTGAGCATCACCAGGCATGACCCTAAAACCAAAAGCTAACTAATTAACAAATAAATAAATAGAAAATAATTCCAATGGTGAACTTTCTGCTACGTATATTTTACCACAATTTTTCAAAATAGGCTTGAATTTCAAGAAGATGACATTTAGTACTAACATAGGTATAACACAAGCAAAGAAAGTGAAAAGAATTCACATTTCGACAGGAAGGAGTTCAGCAAACTTAAAGAAATCTTGAAGCTGTCGATTAATAATACTGAAAGGTGATTCCTGAGGAAGGATCCAAGAGGCTGGGCTGACCCGAGGGTATGCTTTCTCTGCTTGACAGTTCAGGAATAGATCTTCCTGGGAAATCAGAGACTTGATCCTCCCAGTGCAATGATTTTATAATAAAACCAAGAACAGGATCTGAAGGAAAAGCCAGAGCTGTCACCAGGTCCATTAGCTACTGTCCATTGCTGTGACTCATTCTTCATGACTTTCACGCAGATGCACAGCCCTGACAGGGCAGACGCCCCTGCTTCCAGACGCCATGGTCCAGGGCCGCTCAGCTGAGACAGCTCTGGGGTGCTGAGCCTGTGCTCTTCGGAAAGGGCCAGTTGGTCAGCATGGTTGGCTGTGGGAGGCCCAGACCTGGCTGACTTGCTTGCATTATGCATCACAAATGCCAAGTTACACCTGGCCAATGTTGTGGATGTGTCATAAGAAATTCCAAGGGTAGGGCAGCCTAACTAACTGTGGTACTTTGCCGACCTGAAGATCAAACTGCTCTACCTCTCAGAAGTTGGACCGACATCTGTAAATATCATCTTCACCTTTGTAATCATATTCTTGTATTTATTTGTTTGTTTGTTTGTTTGTTTGTTTGGGCTGGAGCGATAGCACAGCGGTAGGGCGTTTGCCTTGCACGCAGCCAACATGGCTGACCAGAATTTGATTCTTCTGCCCCTCTCGGAGAGCCCAGCAAGCTACCAAGAGTATCTCACCTGCACGGCAAAGCCTGGCAAGCTACCCGTGACGTATTTGATATGCCAAACACAGTAACAAGTCTCACAATGTCACTGGGCCCACTCAAGCAAATCGATGAACAATGGGAGGACAGTGACAGTGACAGTGATTTATTTATTTGGGAGTGGGGTCCCTTGGTCCACACCAGGATTATTTCCTTACCTCTGGCACCACCTTGCCTCTGTTACAATCTCCCCAATCATCTCCCCGATCTTCATGTTTATTTACTTATTCTTATTATTTGGTTTGGGGCCACACCTGGCTGTGCTCAGAACTTACTCTGGGCTCTGAGCTCAGGGATCAAGGAACCATACATGGTGCAGGGAATTGAATTCAGGTCTGCATGTTGAAGGAAAGCCCCTTACAATCTGTACTATCTCTCTGATCCAATCATTTTCTTTGAAAAATAGTGTTGCTCAGCCAACAGATAGTACAATAGTTAGGGTGCATGCCTAGCAAGTGCCTGACGCAGCTTCAATTCTCAGCACTACATGGTCCCCCTAGCATTGCCAGAAATAGTCTTGGAGGCCCCCAGTATAACTGGGGTGGGTAGTCCAAGTATCTCCCACATTGCAGGACCAAAGTAGAATTGCCTCTCCAGATCGTTGTTCTGAGCCATCTGCTGAGTTGGTCAAGAAACACCACTGGGGCCCCCAGACCCCCTGAGATAGCACAGAAGCCTCTCCCCACCACCCTAGCCAATCACTACCATCAGAAAGTGCTCTCCTGTGCTTTGTTATGAGCACTTTGGGTAGGAGAAAAAGAAGTTTCTTAGACCTTTTTATATATATATATATATATATATATATATATATACATATATATACATATACATATATATATATATAAAAGGTAAAGGTAAAGGCCCTCCCGTTGTTCATCGATTTGCTTGAGCGGGCCCAGTAACGTCTCCATTGGAGATTTTGTTGTTACTGTGTTTGGCATATCGATACATCACGGGTGGCTTGCCAGGCTCTGCCGTGTGGGCGAGATACTCTCGGTAGCTTGCCGGGCTCTCCGGGAGGGGCGGAGGAATTGAACTCGGATCGGTCATGTTGGCTGCGTGCAAGGCAAACGCCCTACCGCTGTGCTATCGCTCCAGCCTAAATATATATATATATATATATATATATATGTCAACATATATATATATATATATATATATATATATATCAAGGCCATTTTTTAAAAGCAAGCACTGTGTATCAGAAAAAAACAAGTCCCGATTTGAGCCAGGCAGCTACAAAGCATGCCCATTCAGTGCTCTGATGAGCACTGTGCTCTGGTTACCAGTTGTGTGACCAGGGGCTGATGGCTGTGTGGCCTCAAAGGGGCCCTGGCTAGACGCACGTCTAGATAGTACATCTGATGCCAGATGAACCTGTTCATCAAGGCCTGCATCCCCTCTAACGGGTATAGTTCATCTCTCAGATTGGTGAATGCACGCTTGGCTGTGCTCTAAGTGTTTCTCAAATCACCGGCCAGGGATCTCCTTCAGAGTGTTTGTCACAGCCTCTAGCATCAAAGCAACTAAATGCGAAATGCTTTGGCTTTAGTTTAAAATGTGGAGTGGCCATTTAACTGACCCCGAATTTCTGACTCCGGGGGCTTTAGCAATGTGTTTGCACTTGACTTTGCTTAAAATCTGATAAGCAGATGGAGCATTTGCCTTGCACAGGCCTGATCCAAGTTCAAGCCCCAGCATCCCATATAGTTCTTCCCCCAAGCCCTGCGATGAGTGATCCCTGAGCACAGAGAGTGAGTAAGCCGTAAGCACTGTCAGGTATGTTCGCCAGCACCAATCCACCCACCCCCATTCCCTGCCACCAAAAAAAAAAAAAAAAAATCAGATCATGAAGGCTGGAGAAATAGTTTGCCTTGCATGAGCCAAACCTGGATTCAATCCCTAGAATCCTGGATGGTCTCTTATGGAGCAATAGTACAGCAGGGAGGGCACTTGCCTTGCATGTGGCTAACCCAGGTTCAATTCCAGCATCCCATCTGGTCCCCTGAGCTCCACCAGGAATAAGTCCTGAGTGTAGAGTCAGGCATAACTGCTGAGCATCTTCAGGTGTTTCCCCCACCAACCAAAAATCCATAAGTTCCCTCAAACCTGCCGGGGGTGACTCCTGAGCACAGAGCCAGGAGTAAGGCCTGAGCACAACTGGGTGTGCCTTCCCACTCAAAAAATTCAAAGACAAGAAAAAAGAATCATAATGACCTTTCAATACTTAAAAACTGCAGATCTGGAAGGGTGTGGACAGAGTTCTTGTGGAGTGGTAGTGAGCTGGGATCCCCCTGGCTTACACAATGAGACTCAGGAAGCCCTTTATTCGAAGTGTTCCCCAAAACTACTATCAAGGAAAGGCACTTTTGCTCCTCCTCACAGGGCTTCCTCACTTAGTTCAGGAAAGGTCAGCTGAAAAGTGGTACTGGAGGGCTTACTGGTGTGAAGATCACGAAAGCCAGGGTTATTTTCCCGAACACTGTCACCCTCATTCTTCCTACCTACTTGCTTCAAGAGTAATCTGGAGCCAGAGCAATAGCACAACAGTGAAAGCATTTGCCTTGCATGCGGTTCAATCCCTGGCACCCCATATGGTCCCCAAGCCCTGCCAAGAATGATCTTTGAGGGCAGAGCTAGAAGCCCTGAGTACAGCTGGGGGTGCCTCCCCCACCAAAAACTAAGAAAGGAGTAATCAAAATCCATTCATCATGCGATGGCAGGCCAGGGAGAAGGGAACAGAGATGCTTTCTATCAAAAATGCCTGAATTCTAAGTGCTTCTCCTTTGCCAAGGGAACTATATCTATCTCGAAGTCCAGAAACTTGACTAACGTTATTATAGGCTTTTATTTCTGTTGTAAAATATTCATGAAACTCAGACTTAATCTGTGCCTGAATTTTGTTTGCCTTTTAGAGGACAACTTTGGTCATCATTTTTGGAATCACCTTTCCCTTAAATGCTTTCATTAGATCATAGATTATCCCTGAATTGGAGTCTTAGGCGAATGTCATTTCATTGAAGAGTCAAAGTCTCACATAAATTTCACTTTCCCTGTTGTTTAAAACAAGGAGCAAAATTGCATGGCAACCTTAACAGAAAATCTTCAGAGAATCATTGCTTTAGTCTTCTTTATTGCTCCTTTCAACTCAGAAAAAAAGAAAAATTTTTTTCACTTCCAGAAGATTCCATTTGGATCCAAATAATGTCTCACACCTTCTAAAGCCATAGCAATGGAAGCATTCCTTGTGAAATTTGGCTGTTTTGTTTCATCACTTTCCCCAAAGAAGATAAAAAGGCAAACTCCAACTTACGGAAGGTTGGATAAACACAAATTCCAGCTTTAAGGAATCTGAACTAATATAATTTTACAGAATTTTTCAGCCACAAAGGATCTACCACCCTAATTCCTGGGGTGCTGGGTGCTTGTAATTTCAATACAGGCACATAGTATCATTCCCCAGGGAAGAAATTATGATAAAGATTTCATTTTGGATCAACAGACAAAATTAGAAAATCTCTTGAGAGAAATGTCATGCATTATTTACAAATGTACATAATTAAAGGGGTATAATATAGAGAGAGAGATTCAGTATATATAGCGCAAAGCTTTAATTATAAGTGGAATTCCCTGGTTCTCACCAGGTGCTTGCCCCAAACACATATTTACAGCCTACAATTTAGGAAAAATAACCTAAGAATGTGCATCAGGACAAATGTTTGTGTTTTTTCTCTGTGAATTGAAAGATATGGTTATTGAGGGACATGTTTGACATGACATAAAGGATAGTTTAAATCATAAGTATAATGGTTATAGACTAGGCTTTTTTTTTAAACAATCCTTCCTCCATATTCTCTTTTCTGTATTTTTAAGATTTCTCATCAGATGGTTTGAATATGCCTGTCAGAAAGTTGACTAATAGACCTCCATAAACTCAACAGGCTGTAACATGGTGCAGTCCCCAGCCCCACACAACCCCAAGAGTACCATGAGGAGTAGCCCATGTATGCCCCCCAAATTAAATTAAATTTTAAAAAAAGACAAGCAAAACTTAATTAGGGCTGGAGTGATAGATGGAAGGACTGAAGTACTTTGTACAAGGAAGACCCAGGTTCAATCCCCAGCACTGCATGGCCCTCCAAATACCATGGAGAATGATCCTGAGTACTTTCTAGGAGCAGTCTCTGAGCACTATTGGGTTTGAGCCTCAAAGCAAAAACAGAGACAATAAATCAATTGTGTGTGTGTGTGTGTGTGTGTGTGTGTGTGTGTGTGTGTGTAGGATTCAAGTTCAAAGGCTGGTGGCAGAATGGCAGATTTTTCCCTTCCACGAGGGAGATGAGTCTTCTGTTTTTATTTAGTCTTTAATTAATCAACTAAAACCCACTCAAAATGAAGGGCAATATTCTCTAATGAAGAGGCTCCACTGATTTAAGTATTATTCTCACCCCAAACACTCTCACATGAACATCCAAAATACTGGTTCACCAAGAATCTAGGAACTGTGACCCAGCCCGAATTAACCTATAAAATTAACCACCGCAATGGGAACTAGACATGAAATTTCATACTTACATAGGATTTGGTTGTGGCATGGAAGGAAGTGTCAAGTGGAATCCTCTTTTCAAGAGACAGTGATGGTCAAAGGGTTACAGAGATAGCACAGCCAGTAGGGTGCTAGCCTTACACATGGCTCGCCCAGGTTCCATCCCTGGGATCCCATGTGGTCCCTGGAGCACCGCCAGGAGTAATTCCTGAGTGCTGAGCCAGGAATAACCCCTGAGCATCATCCAATCTGGCCCCAATACAAAACAAAGAATAAGAGGTTCCCGCTCAGGAAGCTGAAATGGCAGCAGTGCTGTGACTGCACCCTGTCAGTAGGCCATATGGAGTCTGATCCCAGCACAGGGCATTCACCCGGGGGGGTGGGGGGGGGTCTTGGTGTGGAGGTGCCAAGCCTCATTCTGCACCTTAGGATGTCACTTGTTCCTTGAGTACCTGGTGTTTTTATTCCTTTTTCTTTTCCCTTTCATTTTCTTCTTCTTTTTTTTCTTTTTCTTTCTCTCTCTTTCTGTGTCTCTTTTTTATTTGGGGGAGTGGTGGTGTCACACCTGGCAATGCTTGGGGCTTACTCTTGGCTCTGCACTTAGGAATTGCTCCTGGCTGTGCTCAGGGAACCCTATGGGATACTGGGGATCAAACAGAGGTCAGCCATATGCAAGGGAAATGCCCTGCCCATTGTATTATCATTCCAAACCCATCTTTTTCTTCCTGGAAACACTTATCAGTGCTTGGGAGCTACTTCTAGGAGTGCTCAAAGGACTTTGAAGTGCCTGGGATTGAACTCAAGACTCTGCAAGCAACGCCTGTACTCCAATCCTTTGAGACATCTTCCCGGTCTGAGCCTTCTTTCTTTGTTCCTTCTCCTTTTTTTCCCCTTTTTCTTTTCTCTTCTTTTCTTATGTGAGCCACACCCAGTGGTGCTCAGGACTTACTCCTGGTTCTGTACTTAGGCATCACTCCTGTGAGGGCTCAGGGAACCATATGGGATTCTGGGGATTGAATTCAGGTTGGCCACGAGTGATTTCTTTCCTGCTTAAGTTAACCAGAGTAGATTTTGTTGTTTCTAAGAATCGTGGCACTTAATATTTTTTGCATGAATTACCTATTGTTGCATTTTAAAAATTCCTCCAAAATAAGTGGCTTGAAACAATAAGCACATACTATTTCACACATTTCCTGCAGATCCAGAATTTGGGAGCAGTGTAGCTGGGTGGTTCTGGCCAGGGTCTCTCACGAGGTTTCAAACAAGTTGTTGGACAGGGTTGAATCATCTGACAACTTGGCTGGGACTGAAAGCCCCACTTTCAAGATGGCCTATTCTGGGACCAGAGAGATAGTAAGAGGGTAAAGTGTTTGCCTTGCATGCAGCTGACCAGGGTTCAATCCCCAGCATCCCATATGGTCCCTTGAGCCCATCAGGAGTAATTCCTTTGCATAGAACTAGGAGTAACCCCTTAGCATCACTGGTTGTGGTTGCAAAACCAAAATTTAAAAGATGGCATATTCACATGACAGGCCAGTGATGTTTAGTATTGGTGGGAGACCTCAGCTCTGCTCACGCTAGCCTCTCCTTAGGGGTGCACATGCATGCACATAGTTTATGCACCCACCTGCCTAAGAGAGTGACCCCACAAAGAAAGGCAGATGACACATGCTTTTTATGACATGTCTATGTGTAGTCACAAGCCATCATTTCCACCCTATACTATCTGTTTTGAGAAACATGACTAAGTCAGGCTCTTACTCAGGAGGAGACTATGAGTTTCCTCTTTTTGAAGGGGGAAATGTCAAAAAAATTGTGGATTTATTTAAAACTTCCTGTGGTGGCCAACCTCAAGTTGGCCTCCAGGGATCACCACATTCCAGGAGTCCAGCCTGGTGTATATATGCCTATACTTAAGCTCATTGTTCTATGAGCCATGGCTTGTAGAGAACAATGGTATATGTCACTTCTGAAACTGAGTTAGAGAAAGGCACATTGTCAGGGGCCAGAGAGATAGCACAGGGGGGACAGAGACATAGTTCAACTGGTAAGGTGCTTGCCTTGCACGTAACCAACTTGGGCTTGATCCCCAGCATCCATATGGTCCCTCATACTGCCATAAGTAATGAGAGTAACAGAGCCAGGAGTAACCCCTGAGTATCATTGGATGTGGCCCAAAAACAAAAACAAGACAAAAAAAGCAGAGAGATTGTATAGAGGGAAGAGCTTGCTTTGCACAAGGCTGACCTGGGTTGAATCCCTGGCACCCCATATGCTCCCCTGGCTCACCAGGAGTGATCCCTGAGCAGAGATCCAGAAGTAGTAAGCCTTGAGCACTTACAAGCAGATGTATATGCAGTCCAGTTGTGGTCCACATACCCAAAAAAGTAAAATAACAAATAAATGAAAAGCTGTATTGTCAGAAACAAATGATCATGTGGTGAGCAACCTTATAAGAAAAACACTTGAGCCCACCCAAGACTGGCCAGCACACACCAGACACACTCATGACCTGGAAGCAGATCTTTCAGCACTAGCAGAGTCTTCACAAAACTACAGTCTCAACTGTTTGCACAGACCTCACAAGCACTTTAGTCAGAATTCCCCGGCCAACCTGCTCTGGATATCTGACACTCAGATAATAGTTATCTGTTGCTTTCAGTTGTTTGGTTGCAAAGCCACAGAAAATGAATATATAACCATTCAATATAACTCATTAATGAAAGATGTGTCTATGTATTTATGTGTGTTTGGTATACATAACAAGGGCACGTATATGCATGTGCTTTGTGTCCATCTGTGCATAGGTGTATAAATTTGAGAAGTGATTAAGAAAATAAGATGTACCTCAGTCTTCCAGGGGACCATGTTCATTTTTAGTCGTCACAAAGCAGTTAGCTCCAGTTCTCAGAGATTTGCTAAACACGTAGAAATTCTCTAACAAATATTGGTAGCAATTGTTCGTAACAAGGCTGGCAGCTGCTGTCCATCAAGCCGTAACCAGCTGCCATCTTAACTGTGTCTAGCATGAGCCCCAGGAAGCTTGCTGGACACAGACACATGAACTCTGCTATGTTAAGGTACACTTTCATACTAACAACAACCATTCTTTTAAATTCTTTTTAGTCTGTATTTTGCTAAGTCTAGAGATGGGAACTACAGCAAATATCATGGGTTATTCAATCGTGTTTTTAATTAGATAGTGAAAGCAATCTACATTCTATCCATTCCCCGAAGGCAGAGCAAAATTCATTTGGTCACTAAGTATTTCCGGAGCCCCGGGCTTCTTCAGTGGCAGAGCACCTAACTTGCAGGCAGAAGTTCAGTCGCCAGCACTACCTGACATGCCAGGTATAATCCTAGCATCATGACCACAAATAAGTAAATAAGTTAAGTGTCCAGGGGGCCAGAGCAATAGTATTGCAGGGAGGGTACTTGCCTGGTACCCTCCCTACCCGAGTTTGATCCCCGCACACCATATGTTCCTCTGAGCCCCACCAGGAGTGATCCCTGAGCACAGACCCAGGAGTCAGCCCTGATTAATGCCTGGGGTGGATCAAAAAGATCGGAAAAAATTTTAAAAAGTGTTCAATCTCTAACTTCAGTCATATTGCAACTAAAAGAGAGTGACCCCAAATCATCGTAACAACAAAGGGAAGGGAAAGATGGAAGCATTGCTGAGCCCCTCCGGGGTACCAGCACTGGCCTAAGCCCACGAGGGCACTGGATTTAACGGTCCTCAGGCCAGTCAGGAAAGGGCACATTTCATTGTTGCCAGAGAAAAACAATCATAAGAAAGCGGAAAGCCTTTTCCTCTGCTTAGGGCAAGCCTGCAGTCGGTCTCCAGGGAGCCCCGTCAATGCACCCTGGTCCAGGGTCATGAGACTTTTCAGGCTGCACACCAGGAACAGGGAAAGACTACTCACTTGTGCTTGGTTCTATTGCTATTGCTGAAAGTAGAAAAGCCAATTCTTTTGCAGTGAGAATTCTATCACAGGGCCCACTCTTGCCCACAAGCCCTATCTCAACTTTCCTCCCACCTGCCACTGTTGCTCCAGCTTTCACCATCCTTCCATCCTTGCTCTGAAAAATGCTCGGTGAACTTGTCTGAAGAGCCAGGCATGGGGCTGAGAACTGAAGAAACCAGCAGAGTTCAGTGGCAGGGCACCTACCTTCCAGGCAGTAGTTCAACCCCCAGCACCATCTCATATGCCAGGTGCTGGCAACTCGATCACATATGCACACACAAA
Organism: Sorex fumeus; assembly: GCF_029834395.1. Lineage (NCBI taxonomy): Eukaryota > Metazoa > Chordata > Mammalia > Eulipotyphla > Soricidae > Sorex > Sorex fumeus. Next base: position 243,534 of record NW_026606179.1, on the reverse strand, counting down.
AAAATAAGTGTTCAGGGGGCCAGAGCATCTAGTCAGAGGGTGAGAGGTAATCCAAAACCAAAATATGAACACGGGTAAGCAGCTCACTCCCCTTTTTGTTTTAAGTCCTCAAGATTCTAATGACAATAGTCACACACACACAGACACACACACACACACACACACACACACACACACAGAGTACACCAAATTTCAGAGGATTTTCTGTCTTCCTAAACCCACCTGGGGAGACAGAGAGCAGAATCTGTTCCTCTACTGGCAGGTCTACGTGGGAAGAAACCAAGTCAATCTCAGGGGTGGCTTGAAATGAAATAAGACTGTTTAATCGGGCACACTAAATACTCAGGACATCAGGCTAAGGTTGTCTCCAACACACCTTGCCACTCCCATCACCAGCCCAGTTGCCCAGTTTCCTGAATGGAATTCTGCCCACATGACTCAGTAAACCTCATTTTGTCCACTGGTCTCTCTCTGGAGAGGCCAATACCTTGATCTGCTGAGACCTGCATAAGGAGCCTTGGTGTGGGACAGTGACCTTTAGTGGCAGGCCTTGGGTCAGACTTTGGCATCTCTCAGCTATGACTCATCAGGGACGCGTGACAGGGCTCAGCTTCAGGGGACTGCTACATCTTCCTTTCTTGCAAGTTCTTGGAAGTGTCCTGTTTGGGGATTTTCCCAACCAATTCTGAAAATAAGACAAGACAAAGGGGTCTCATATAAAACCTCTCCAGCCCACCCCTTTCTTCTCCATGACCCAGTGCACTCGATCAGCTTTCTGTAAAGGAGGAGTGTCTAAATACTTTTCTTCTCTTTTGCAACGCCTCAACTGTTGCTGATGCAGAGGGAGGGCCTAGATTATACACCTCTGGATGAGCATAACCAGGGCCCAGTAAAGCCTTATTTATAAGCAAACAAACAAGCAACAAAACTGAATTGTTTTATTTATTATTTATAAGCAAACAAACAAACAAGACTGCAGATTTGGCCTGCAGTCAGCTGTGTGCTAACCCCAATCTAAATCATTCTCATGGTTTCCCCCCAGTTTCCCTCTTCTCCTCCCCCACCCCAACTCTAACTTAATGGTCTCTCTGAAGGATTCGTTTCTATTGTGTTTCTTTCTCCTTTTTTTGGTCTTTTAGGGCACACCTGGCAATGCTCAGGGGTTACTCCTGGTTCTGCACTCAGGAATTACTCCTGGTGGTGTTCATGGGACCATATGGGATGCCAGGGATCGAACACAGATCAGCCACGTGTAAGACAAGTGCCTTACCCACTGTGCTATCGCTCCGGCCCTCCGTTGTGTTTCTGAGGATATAGACAGGCAAATCCAAGAAGATCTCTCCATGGAGATTTGGAGATTGTTCTCTACGAGAAAGGAACAGAAGTTTTAGGTGCCAGGTCCTTCCAGTCTCCACAGTGCAAAGAAGTGGGTAAGAGAGATCTCAAAGGAACATGGGAAAACATTCTGCAGGTTTAATCCAGAGAACAGAAAATCCCATCAAGGTACAAGGAGTGGTTAAGAGCTCTTATTCTAAAATTAGATAATAATAATAATTATAATAATAATAGCCTGACCCAGACAACTATAAACATTTACCATGTGCCAAACACTCTTTTAAGTGTTTTTCTAAATGTCATATATAATTCTGCATTTGCTGAGTGATGTCATAACCTCTCCAAACCTCAGCTTCTTCATCCATTAAGCACAAGGTGTGGGGACACTTATGAAAAGCACAGGGTGGGGTGCCCGGCTCCTCCCAAGCTCTCAGTGCAGGTAGAAGCTCATTATTTCAGTCAGGAGGAGGAGTCAGGTTTGCTCTTCAAGCACAACAAGCCAAAAGCAATAAAGCCATTAGGCAGAACCTTCAGGAAGATAGTCCAGCCCCAGCACTTCCAAGACTCATGGGGCTCTTGGGGTTTGGTAGATGATCCTCTGTCAGCCTCTCTTCTTTCTTTCATTGCTGTTGTTAGAATATTTGAGACTTTGCCTCTTCTCTTCACACAACAACAACAACGACAACAAATTTAGGACATTTTTGGGTATTAGAAGAAGCTACAAAGGACTGGTCTGAGGCTTGGCGGTTTAGAGTGTATAACCCACTCTCCCTAGGAGAAGCTGCCCATTGCATTATATTGACTCTTGATCAGATCACAGTGGAACCTTAAGAATACTTTTGCACTTGTTTTGTTAAGGACTCCAAGATCCTGGCCTGCCCAGCACTGGCCAGTGGAAACTGTAGCTGAGTTAGGCAGCACTTTCAGTCTCCTTGGTCTTCATCACCTTAAAAACAGGTCTCTGGGGCTGAAGAGAGTACAGCATGTAGGGCACTTGCCTTGTATGTGGCTGGCTCTATTCAATCTATGGAATCCCACATGAGTACAGAGTCAGGAATAATCCCTGAGCACATGAGTACAGAGTCAGGAATAATCCCTGAGCACTGTTAGGTATGACCCCAAATAAAAACTAAAAGATAAAAGTTAATGAGGCTGGAGAGATAGTACAGCGGGTAGGGCATTTGCTTTGCTCATGACCAACCTCAGTTCAATCCCCGGCAGCCCACACGGTGAACACTGCCGGAAGTGATTCCTGAGTAAACCCTGAGAGTCAGGAGTAAACCCTGAGAATCACTGGATGCGGCCTAAAAACAAAACACAAACAAAACAAGAACAACAAACAGGCCCTTGGTAACATCTCTCTGCCATTTTCCAATTCTGAATATCTAAACACTTCTGGATATTGACCCAAAAACATCCAGCAAAACGACATATGCACATGATATTATTTGCTACGGCACTCAATAGCTAAAATACGGAATCAACCCAGGTAGATGAGTGGATCGTGAAGATGTGGCATATATACACAATAGGAATACTACACAGCTATAAGCAATGATGAAATCACACGACTCACTACAACACAGATGGAACTGAAGGATATAAGATATTGTATTAAATGAAGTAAGCCAGAAGAAGGACAAACACAGGATGATTTCACTTATATGTGGTATATAGATAACTGCTGGAGGGAATGCAATGGTTGGGAAGGGGGTGCCTAGAGCCTGAAGGCAGAGTATAAGGAGAAGGAGAAGGAAGAAAAGAGAGGGGAGGAGTAGAGACAGACCAAAAACAATGGGGGGGGGGTCAAGGGTCAAGGGGATTCAGGTGCATCTGTGATGTGGCTGAATATTGAAATCACAGAGTCAATAACTCTGAAAACATGAGATTCAAAGTTCAACAACCAAATTGAAAAATGTGCTTGTGGAGGAGACAGGCTGTGGCAGGAGGGAGCCAGGGACACTTTTGAAGGGATATCAGCAAGGAGTCAAGAATGGGCCCCCTCCCACCACCTCCCTGTGCTTCCAGGTACTGCCAAGCACGCCCATGAACCACCTCTGGGTACCATAATCCCATAGTGGTGGTGAAACTGATGCTTGAATATTGTACGTCTAAAACCCAACTGTGAACAACTTTGTAAATCATAGTGCTTTGATAAAATGAAATTTTTTAAACCCCCCTAGTGACATTTTTTCAATATTTTTTGTACAAGCAACATAAGTTCGTTTTGTGTTCCTCAGTTTTGTGTGGAGTATGTATGAATTTTCTTTAAAAATGTACTAGAGAGACTCACAAATAAATACACGCTGCAGAGATGTCTCCTCACCTGGCGCCAGTCTGATTTCATCTGGGTATGTTGGAGGGGGGTGAGGGTGTCCCTCTGCCTGCCCCGAAAGAACCCCGGCAGCCACAACCCTCCAGAACCCAGTTGCTGCCATGCTCATGGCTGACCTTCACAGGCTCATCCTGAGCCCCCCCCCCCCACACACACACACCTGAGAATGAATTCCCTGAAAAAACCAAACACCCGGGTTTTGTAACTGAAACCTCCAAGCTCCCAAGGAGTCAAGAATGGGCCCCTTCCCCCCGTCTCCCTGTGCTTCTGGGTACTGGCAGCCATGCCCATGAACCACCTCTGGGTACCATGTAAGTGCAATAATGGCCATGATCCAGAGACTCACAAATAAATCTCAGAAGAGAGCAGCACACAACATGCTGCAGAGATGCCTCCGGACCCCAAAATCACCATCCAGTTAAAAATTTAACTCCAGCTGTATCACCCTATTTAAAGTTATAGAAATCCTAGAGCAACATTTCATACTCCATACTACTGATGAAACAAGAGTAGCACACCACATTTGAGGGGGTGTAAAGTATAAGGCAACCAATCTTGATATATATATATATGTATGTATGTATACATATATATGTGTGCTAATATATGTATTAGTACACAAGGCTCAAACTGTAACAGCATGTTAATGATCTCTTATACAGGAACTTAATGGTCCAAGGTGAGATATAAAAATTTTCACACATTTTCCTCTGTGAAAACCTTTTTGGATCACTTTTAGTCAATTATTCATAGCAAGCAATACAAAATAAATTATTTAGCATCTACCTTTGGGGTAGGCTTGGATGGTGGTAGGAAAATTTGAAATAGTGATGGTGGGAAGGTGCAATGGTGGTGGGATTGGTGTTGAAACATTGAATGTAATAAATTATTGTGAACAACTTTTTAAAAAAATAAAATTTAAATTAAAAAACACTGTCCTCCCGTTGTTCATCGATTTGCTCGAGCGGGCCCAGTAACGTCTCCATTTTGAGACTTGTTGTTACTGTGTTTGGCATATTGAATACAACACGGGTAGCTTGCCAGGCTTTGCTGCACAAGTGAGATACTCTCGGTAGCTTGCCAGGCTCTCCGAGAGGGGCAGAAGAATTGAACCCAGCTCGGCTGGGCTGGCTGCGTGCAAGGCAAACCCCCTACCGCTGTGCTATCGCTCCAGCCCTTTAAATTAATTTTTTTTAATTTAAGTGTTTTCAGGAAAAGAAAAATCAATGAAAAGAAATGTTACAAAAAATAAAAAATACATATTCACTAAAATAATGTACTAGAATATGTACAAAGCTGTTATGTCACTATAGCTCTGCTGGACATAAAACCATAGTCCTGCCCCCTCTTTGAAGATAGTCTCTCCAGCCATGCTAGTGAAACCTTCCCAACTGAAGTCACTTTCATGCTAATAAAGTCTCTTTTCCACTCAGCAGTTCCTGTGCTTTTTCTAGGTTACCAATGCAATGACCAGGGGGTCAGACATGCTTGCTGGAGGGTGCGCCGAGGTCCACACACTTAGGCTGTGAATTTCATACACGCCTACTTGACTGTAAAAGATCAAATGCTCTGTGGTGGTGCCAGGGTCCCAGATAACTGAATCCCCAGGACCTCTCTGGGTAAAAGTGGATGGTTCCTCGGGTCAAAGGCATGACCTCACACTTGTAAGGCAGGTGCTTGCAACCTGGGCCCGTGACCTGCGTCTTGGATGGCTTCTGAAGAGAGTATTCTGTAAATCAAACCAATCTGGGAAATTCTGAGTGAAGCAAAATCAAAGACATTTTTTTAATGACTGTGTTTCTTAGAGTCAAGAATATATGAGTCTGGGGCTGGAGCAATAGCACAGCGGGTAGGGCATTTTGCCTTGCCCACGGCCAACCCAGGTTCTATTCCCAGCATCCCATATGGTCCCCCGAGCACCACCAGGAGTAATTCCTGAATACATGAGCCAGAAATAACCCCTGTGCATCACTGGGTATGATCTAAAAAGCAAAAAAATAAATAAATAAAAATTAATTTCCTTTAAAAAATATATATGAGTATGGGATAAATTCACACACATATTCACTATGCCAAACACAGTAACAACGAGTCTCAAAATGGAGACGTTACTGGGCCCACTAGAGCAAATCGATGAACAATGGGAGGACAGGATGGGGTAAACTATCTGAGATGGTCATAAGCTATCTTTTCCGAATGGATTTAGCTTCCCATTGTATCTGCCCCTATGCAGATTAACTAATCACCCAAGGGAATGTCACAGAAAACCCTTCAGGAAAGTGCAGCTGGGGTTATCTGAGAGCTGCATTGGCTGCTGCGGGTAGTGATGCCTCATGGCCTCACTGCAGGGGTGTGCAACAGGCGGAAGGAACTGTCTGCTTCTGACATCTCAGTGACAAAAAACTTACTTTGCCTTCAGCTCAACTAATGGGGATTTTCTACATGTTGTACTCAAGCGCTTCCTCTTCCCATTATTAATCCAAAGATTTGAGGAGGTAAAACACACCATTTGTCATTCCACTTATTTTTTTTTTTTTTTTGTGGTGGGGAGGCACACCTGGCAGTGCTTAGGGCTTACTCCTGCCTCTGTGCTCAGTAATTACGTCTGACAGGGCTTGGGGGGACATATGGGGTGCTGGGAATCAAACCCTAGCTGGCCACGTGGAAAGCAGATGCCCTACCCCGCTGTACTATCAGTTTGTCCCTCACCCAGCTTCTTCCTTCAGATCTGGGAGACTTTCTAACTCTCTCAGACTGTTGGAGACATTTCCCTGCCACCCTCTGTCCATGCTCTTGTCTGTCTGTCTGTCTCTCCTGAAAAGTAGGGCCTGAAGCAAAGGTGGTGAACAGGCCTGTTACTTCGTACTCCCACCCCTCCACTTCCCCCACACTCCTCCTCCCCCTCCCCAGCAGATCTTCAAGGCTATTCCCCTCCACACCCACACACCCCCACCCCACTCCACAACCACCCTGTTGAGCAGGTTACGTGTTAATTATAGTAATAGAAAGTATCTTACAAATGCATAAACGTTATCTCCTGCTCTATCTAGTTCAGAAGATAAGGATGTCAGAAAACTGTTATTTAAAGTTCAACAAAACAAATGGTCCTGTGATTACAAGGTTGAAATAAGGCCTAGTTTGGGAAAAGCCTGACCTCAGAGGCAGAAAATGACTTGAGACTGAATGTGGCTGTGACGGGAACTTGCTGGGTTTCTTGGGGACATTGCTTAACATCTCTGAATTTCAATTTCTTTAATAAAAGTTGGATAAATTAGATTGCAGATTTTTTTTCAAGTCTTCCCAGCAAAAGAAATACCCATCTCTTGAGCATCTCCAATTTCATGCCAGTATAGTGATATCTGTGACCTACCAGCCACCCCCTCCACTCCAGGGCCTAGACCTGGCCAATCACTTCTGGGCCTCTGGACAGACAGGAGAGTGTAGGCCCCAGTGGGGGAGGGAAACACTCTCCCGCCTTTGCTGAACTGAAATGAGGCCTCGCTACCCTCGCTCCCGCCCTCTTCATTCCTCTGGCCCTCCATGACCTCCTTCCTCCCTTTTTTCTCCTGAACTGGGGTGAAAATAAAGCCGATGCACAAAAAGAGGCCATCTCCAAGGGGAGGGGGAGGTTTAGCTTTCTTTGGAATTCTCTGTGGTAACTATTATTACTTTCTGGTTTTGTTATTTTAGAACAAGAGGGGGCTTTAAAGGTCATTGAATCCACGGTTACTATTTTCTAAAGGAATAAAATGGGGTGCAGAAGGGCAGACTTTCCCCCAAGCCAACCAGCTTCCAAGTTAAAATTGGCCTCCCAGACATCAGTGTTCAAGGCCCTGTGGAGCTCGGTTCTCTCCAGGGTGCCATGTCCGTTGCTTCTTATACTGTGTGTCATGTAACTGAATGTGGAGGCCGCAGAGTCTTTTAAGATAAATGTATGATTATCGGCAAATGTCTAATTAGATACGATTTTATATACCAAGAGTGGCGTAAAATATTCTCAGATCAATAGGGGGCTCAAGCCAAATGGGCCAAGAGTAGATAACTCTCTCTGTGTTTAGTTCCCAAGTCACTGGACGATGTCACCCAAAACCCACTGCCCCCAACCTGATTTGTCTCCTGTCCCTCATCAAACCACAGTATATAAAACACCATCTTGTATCCATTCCTTCCTTGTTTCTCTTCTTTGTGTTTCTTACAGGAATGGGAATATAAACAACTAATTTAGACAATGGACAATGACTTTCTTTTAAAACATTTTAAAAAGTCCTTTAGGAGGCAGCAATAATCCAATGGGTAGGGCACTTGCTTTGCACAATCACCTGGGTTTGTTCCCCCGGCACCCTATATGGTCTCCTGACCCCCACCAGGAGTGATCTCTGAGTGCAGAGACAGGAATAATCTCTGAGCAAGCACCACCAGGTGTAGTTCCAAAATAAACATTTTTAAATCCTTTTTTTTTTTTTTAATTTGTTACCCTCGTCCACTTCCCTTCACGGTTGTGGTGTTCATGAAGACTGGGAGTGGCCATTTTGCCTGGCTGTGATGCTCACTGATATTTGTGCTCCTTAAGTTTCGATGCTCAATCATGTGCTCCCTGGGACTTGCAGACAATCCGGATTTCATCCTTGGCATTCCATATGGTCCCCTCAGAACTAACAGGATTGATCCCCGAGTGCAGAGCCAGGAGTAAGCCCTAAGTATTAATGGGTGTGGCCCCCAAACAAACAAACAAGCGAACAAAAAAAGGTAAAGTCATATTCATTGAAGTCACGTTTAGTTGAGTACTTTCCCTTATGAGGTACTGTTGCATAACATTGGGTTGTCCTTGCTCCTTCCACAGGGAGCTTAGGTTTATTGAGTTACTCCCACAACAGTGCCCCTGAGGCACACCCAATTCCACCAAGCACTAATAATCCTATGTTTCTTTTCTTTTTCCTTTATGTCATTTGCATGGTTTTTTAGCAATGTCCCTTTTGTATAGACACAGGAAGACAGTTGATGCGATGCTTTTGTAACATGGGAGTTAATTGACGCCAAATAATATTTACTCCTGGGCAGCCATCATATTTACCTGACTTAAGCCTCAGTTGCCTTTACTTCCTACTACCCATAAAAGGAAGGTCCTGATAAAGGGACTGGATGGACCCAGGGCAAGCTGTAAGCTACCCTGGCATCGAAAGGGGACAAGCTAAGCACCACAAGTATAATAAGTTAAGAACATGGTCATGGAACAAACTCTGTCATGACCCAAAAAGAAGTAACTGAATAAGGACCCTGCTGGGGTTAGAAAGACTAACCTGGCCCTAGCACTGTGGTCTGGTATATATAGCGAGATGTCCCCAGAAAGAGCCAACCTTTAAGCTTAACATATCTCTTATTGTGTTCATACAAAATGACTAGACTTACTATAAGAAGTAAATTCACTATGATTGTTTAAAAGGATTACTAGCTGAGGAAAGGAGAAAGCAATACACCCTAGATTGAATCCGCTCTTGAGCAGAACTCCTAGTAATCTGGAGTGCTGAACCCTCAGATGAAATTTTGTCGTTGAGTTAATCTCCTAGAATTTCCCCTGAAGGAGTGGCTTTACCTCTGCTTGTTGTTATGATAACGCTCAGTCTCACCTATGTGTACCCCCCTTTCATGATTTCTATGTAACTGTGCTGTAAGGGATAAGAAGGGACTTTGAGGTCTCCGAGGAGACTTGGATGATAGAACAATGATGACTGGGACTAGGATGATAGAACTATGATGACGGGGACTACAACCAAAACAATGACTACAGCTGTGCAGTAAGGGAGAGGTCAGACCACGATGGGGAAGAGAGAGAAATGAATGGCCTGCTGACCAGTCTTGGTGCCTGTTTCTCCATTTCCCCGTCCTTTGTTCGTCATCGTTGTTGTCCAGCCTGAGGAGGCAGCTCTCGACCATTGAACACTGTTGTCCATTGGGACTATGTCTGTACTTACTAGGGGCCTCCAAAACATTACCCCCACCCTGTGGAACATTTTAAACCAGGTGAAAAGTTGGAAGTCACATGGACCATCAAACATTGTGAATCCTGGCTACAAATCCCACATGCCAGGCCTGAAGGACTATGGCTCACCTTTAGGATTTGGGGTCCCTGTTTTTATGGAGACAGATTGTCCCCATTGCTTTCTGCCTCTTTTATCCCACAAGACCATCAAAACAAAACTTGAAATTGTTAGAAACAGCTAATGCCAGTGATTAAAAAGTGGCTTCCATGTTCTGCTTATCTCTTTGGGTTCCTATTTCCCTTCAATTTTGGCCTCGTAATGTCTTACTATATAATTAATTCTTAAGTGATTTTGAGATGCTCAATTTATCCAGCAAGTTCCCCCAAAGGAGGGTTGATTCAAATAAACTAACCTACCATTAGCGGAAACGGAAGTTTTTCCTCATGCTGTCACCAAGTTCTAAATTGCTGCCTAAGCGGTAGTGCTAGCATCCTCATACTTGCCTCTCTCTCTCCAAGGGTCTCTAGTGTCTTTATTGGTGCCTTCTGACTGCCTTTTCCTATATTTTTGTTCTGTTTTCCTGATTTCTGCTTACTCCTGTATGTTCATTGACTGGGCTGCCTAGGACAATTGTCTTAGGTCCACTCACCTTGATCCTCGAACAGAATCTTCATCCAGGATTAATGATTCTTCCCAATCTCATCCCTTCCTTCTGTATGCGCTTCCTGACCATGCATCTGGTCTTCACTTTTCTAATTCATTCTCCTTCCTCTTCTGGAACCACTTGTAATCTGAGCATCAGCTACTGTATTCACAGCACTGTCTTGGGCTTCCCTTGATTAAGTGTGTTAAAGAGATGTGTTTGAGGCTGAGTCTATTTAATTATCTTTGTCGAATACTAGACCACACTGTGGGGGACCTCGTGAGTGTTTCATAATAAGCAACTTTTAAATTTTAATTATTCTCTAAGATATAGTAGAGGACCAAAGTTGATGATTAAAAAAACTGAAAATGGTGATAAAATCAAACTCATTCTTTCAGTTTTTATTTTAATTTTGAGAATCCTTTTGGCCATCTGCAATAAATAAGCAGTTTAGAACAGTGATAGCAGGCATCGTTTTACAAATCCAGTGGACTCACATATAATCCCATTGCTATGCCTTATTAATTGTGTGAATTTAAGCAATTCATTCTACTCTTCTTAATCTCTATTTTCTCTTCCATAAAATGGTGCTAGCATTGCCTTCTTTGTGAAGATGGTGGGGGAAAAAGTAATAAAGGCCATGTTTCACACAGTACCTGCGAACTATAAGCACTCAATTAAAGCCATCATTATCGTTATTACTATTAATGGAATTAAGGTCTGCCTTTCTACAAATGTTTCACCATCTGGGTTGTCATGTGACTGCTCATCCTCCATCCTGTCCTGAAATCTCCACCATCTAAAGCTTGACTTCATTAAGCAACAGTGTGGGGGTAATTATTCCCAAATGGCCCTAGTTAAAACACACGTGTTCCTCTGGATTCTTACATGGTCAGGATTTGTTTAATGAGGTGACTAGTTGAATCCAGTCCTACTTGATGAGGTTGGGGGTTGTAACATGACACAAGTTATATTCACAGTTGAAAAAACATCTTTGTTCCTCATGTAAAAGAGTCCTGATATAAAGTATTGATGCAAAGTACCCTGACATACTTTAAGTATCTTTGGAATGAGCAGCACTTGTGAGAGGTTAAGACTAGGACAGTCCAATTCAGCCTCCTCATTTGGCAGATGAGAAAACCAATACTCAATAATATTGATTAAGTTATCCGAGGGCCACAGCATCAGTTGAGAGAAGCCTGGACAAGAATCAAGGTCCTGGTTCTAATGTTAACCAGCCAAGTGACAGATTTAAAGTATGTTCAACTATATTCTTAATCACTTAATCACTTAACTTCCCGTTAGTCGTCGATTTGCTCGAGCGGGCACCAGTAACATCTCCATTTGTCCCTGTCGCGTGCTAGTGTAGCCCAATGGCATCTGTTCGCTCTGGGAACATGAAGAGCCTCAAACCGATCGTTCATGATCTTGACGAAGAAGTCTGACCATCTGGTAGGTGGGCGGCCACGCGGTCTTTTGACATCCCATGGAATCCAGTCAGTAACAGCTCTAGTCCAGCGGTCGTCTTTAAATCTCATTACGTGACCAGCCCATCTGATTTTTGACACCTTGGCAAACGAGGCAGCCTCCCTGATTCTTGATCGTCGACGGATGTCAGAACTCCGGATTCTTTCTCTCATTTGAGTGAAACGTGATATTCCAAGCATAGCTCTTTCTATTCTTCTTTGGGAGACCTGAATAGCGTTCTCATCTATATTCACTCATTCTTAATATTCTTAATATTCCTCCTTTCGAAAGGCAGACTGAATCCTCTTCTTTCACATAAGTTAGAGTAGGAAGTCCCTGCGAATGCACAGAACACAAGGAAGGGACACTGTGACTTCTAGGGTGGATCAGATCATAAAATACACAATCTGGGACCAAGGAATGTGGCTCAGTAGTAAAGCATGTGCCTTCCATATGTCAGGTTCTGGGATCCATCCTAGCATTGAAAACACCAATAATTGCTCCTGGTTCTCTTCTGCTTGTTTGGTTGTTGTTTGGTTGATTGGTTTGGGGGCCATACCCAGTGATACTCAGGGGTTAGTTCTGGCTCTGCATTCCTGGAAGTGCTCAGGGGACCATAAGGGATGATGGGGATTGAATCCATGTGCAAGGTAAGCGCCCTATTCTCTGGCTCTTCCTGAATCATTTGCTGGTCCTGCTGTCTTGTTTCAAAGTTACTTCCCTTGGGGAAGGCTGTGAGGAGGAGCTAAGGTCCCTTGCCAAAGGAGTCCTCTCGCAACCTGTCCAAACTTGCCAGACACATGAGGAAACCACTCAGAAAGCTGATTTCCAAGTCTCCCTTTGGATGACTGCAGCTCTGGCTGACACCTTGACCTCGGCTTCACAAGAGAAGCTGGACCAGAACCACACAGCTAAGCTGCTCTGCTCTCAAGTTCCTGACTCATGCAAACTCTGGATGTGGTAACACATGCTTCTTATTGTCATAAGTTACCAGGTTCAGAGAAAATGTTCATCAGTGACAGATAGCTAATATACTCGGATAACTAATATTTAATATAAATATTTACACAGGACATTTTAAGTTAAAAGTGATACGAAACAAGTGGGGGAAATTGATTATTGCTCCTGTACCTAGCAAGAGCAGAACTAGCTACTGAGGATACAAATGATCCATCTCTACTGGCTTCTTTCCAGAAACTCTGCTCTCTCCCGCTAAGGAGATGCTGCTCTCTCCTGCTAAGGGAATGCCTTCTTTTTATGAAGTGGGAGGACGGCTCAAAGGGTTGGAGCACCTGCTTTGCATGCAGGAGTCCCAGATTCCCTCTCAGCACCCCCAAGGCCCCACACACCACCAGGAGCAGTTCCCAAGCACCATGCTGGAAATGTCCCCTCAGCCCAGCCAGCTGATTGTGGTCCCCAAACAAAATAAACTAGGAAATTGGCCTCGCCAGAGGGAACCAGGCCTTCTTCATTCCCACTTGATGGTCCTTTAAAGAGAAAAGACAGAGGACTTTCCTCCTCAGACAGTCATCTGTAACCCCAGGGAAGACTCTAATTGTCTAAGTGTAGTTCCTGCATCACCAACCACTATGACAAAGGAAATGGCATACTGGGATTGTATATCAGTATTTTTCTTTTTCTTTTTTTTTTTTTTTTTGCTTTTTTTGGGTCACACCCGGTGACTCACAGGGGTTACTCCTGGCTCTGCACTCAGGAATTACCCTTGGCGGTGCTCAGGGGACCATATGGGATGCTGGGAATTGAACCCGGGTAGGCCACGTGCAAGGCAAACGCCCTACCCGCTGTGCTATTGCTCCAGCCCCCATCTATCAGTATTTTTCATCACTCTTGCTTGATCCCCTTTATAGTAAGAGTGAGGAGACAGAAAAACAAGAGACGAACTCATTTTTCCTGCCCACGACCAGCAGGAAAGCATCACCTTGGGCCTTGTTTGAAATGCACATTGCCTCTGAACTCTCTGAATCAAAATAAGTATTTGAATAAGTTCTCCAGGTAATTTATGTTTGCCTTTGTATTTGAGATGCACTCTCCCACTAAATATATTTCCCAGTTAAAAAAAAAAAGTAATCTTGGGCCAGAGCAATAGCACAGCAGGTAGGGCATTTGCCTTGCACGCAGCTTACCTAGGTTCGATTCCCGACATCCCATATGGTCCCCCAAGCACCACCAGGAGTAATTCCTGAGTGCAGAGCCAGAAGTAACCCCTGAGCATCTCCAGGTGTGACCCAGAAAGAAACAAAAAGTAATCTTTCCTACTTCTTATCTCCTCTGTCAATCCCCCCCATCTTGATTCGCATGTTATTTTTGACTACTAACCTTCATATATGTTTGTGTATATAGTCCAACACTTTTGGTCCACAAAAACACAATCCTGTGTCTGATAGACAGTGTTCCACATTTTCCACTTCAGCAAAATTCCTCTTCAGTGTATGTAGACCATTGAGCTATTGACATACACAGATGGGAGTTGGTTCTCTTCCCTAAACTCTTCCCCTAAAAGTGCTTACCAGGCATTGTGCTTTGGTCTTTTTGTTATGTTGAATTTTTTTCTTGTTGAATTTTCACAATAAAGTTCACAAGTATGTAAGGGAAACAGATGTTGTGCCAATGTAGGTGTTGAATCAATTTCTAAGTATCTGTTGGTAGAAATTGGGAAGTGGATTAAGGTTACAGCACTAGTGACAGGAATCCACAACTATTAACAACTGGCCTAGTTCTTCGTAGGTATTCCACACTATGCTGCAGAATGAAGTCCCACAACCAATATTGCTAGATGAGACAATAAAGTTCTGAGGTCCCTGAAACCAGGAGCATAAGGTCAAGGCCAGCTCAGGCCAGGCAGATGTTCTACCTGAGGGCCAGCAACCAGAGGAGGAAACTGTCCCCTCAATCTTACCACAAAAGGGGTCAAGCAAGAGAGATGATAAATGGCGAGTGACCTTCACCTCAGTGCCAAAGGAACAAAAGGACAGATGGAGACCCTGGGAGTGGAGAGCACAGAGCCCATCTGAGAGGGCAGAGGCCCCCTCCTCCCAGGCACTGTCAGTGATGACCCCGACCTCCACCCCCCACAACTCTGCCCTAGGACCCAGGCCCAGCAGCCAACAGATGGGACAGCATTCAGTCACATAGGGTTAGATGTTGGGGTTTTTGTGTAATTTTGTTTTGGTTTAGGGGTGGGGGGCACCCCCAGCTGTGCTCAGGACTTACTCCTGGCTCTGAACTCAGGAATCACTCCTGGTGGAGCTTGGGGGACTCTATGCAGAGCTGGGGATCAAATCTGGTCAGCAATATGCAAAGCAAGCTCCTTTCTGGGCCAGAGAGATAGTAGAGTGGGCAGGGCGTACGACTTGCACACAGCCGACCTGAGTTTCATCCTCAGCATTCCATACGGTCCTCCAAGCACCATCACAGGTAATTCCTGAGTGCAGAACTAGGAGTAACTCCTGAAAAATCACATAGGTTAGATGCTTTGAATCTGATCTCCCAGCGGGTGGATAGGATATTGTCAGATTTAATTTTTCAAATAGTCAGTTATATGAACTTTCCTTTTCATTTTGTTGTTGCTTTGGGCCCACAACTGGCAGTGCTCGGGGCTTACTCCTGGCTCTATGCTCAGGAATCTCTCCTGGCCACGCTCGGGGCAATATGCATTGCCAGGAATGGGTTGACCACATGCACCACAAGCACCTTACCCTCTGTACTCCAGCCCCAGATGCATAAACTTTTATGTAAAATCCTCAACTTTTAAACACTAGTGACTCATTGGTGGGGTTTTTGGTAAGTCTGAGATGTGGAAAGGCTGGGAGAGTGGTGGGAATCAGTGGGAATCACCTCTGCCCTCGGCTTGTCAGGGAAACCTCTAGTATGCTTATTTGTTGAGGTAAGATGAGAAGCAAAAGAAGAAGGACAAAAGGAAGGAGGGACAGGAGAATTGGGTACATGGAGGAGAGAGGGAAGAGAAAGTTGGCCTGGTGATCAGATACTCAAACAGTAACTAAGATAAAGACAGCTTTCAACAGAGGTGGGGCTCTTGTGGCCACAATTGTCCTAAGGGCCCTGGCCTCTAGTGGGAAGTTTCTTCATCCTCCCAGGGCCACCAAGGGCCAACCCAGCTAATCAACTTTTTTTTTAATCACCTTGGAGGCCCTCTTGGTCTTTGTTCAGCTGTAATCTTTCTTAATTAGATAATTGAAATAATCATCCAATTATGCTGGTTCGCCTGGCCCCTTGCTTGAGGACTAGCTGCATCCAGCTGGCTTTTCATTTCCACTGACTGTTCCTTGCCTCCTGCGGGGCTTAAAGCAGGTTTCAAGCTGTTTTCTTTCCTCTCTTTTCAGTTTGCCATTTCAGTTCATAAGAGACTACAACTGCATTTCAGTGTGGGCTAATGTCCGAGGAGAATCCGGGCCACTAAAAGCCACGCATCAGAAGTGGCGTCAATAGGGTGGGGGAGGAGGCACCAGCAGTAGGGGGTGAAATTTCCCTGCTCTGGCATTTACTGACAGGTGGCCTGGGACAGGCACAATGACCTTTTCAGATCCGTGTTTTCCTTCTGTGCAAAACGGGGATGCAAAGACGGACGGACACACACACACACACACACACACACACACCCCTGCCAATGTACAGCTAGGAGTTGTCTGATGCAATGTGGACTCAGGAACACCCTGAGCTCATCATGTAGCAGGCACTATGTGCAAAGAGGCTCAGATAGATAACATCACTCATGAACTGTGGAAAAAGAAAAAGAAGAGGCCGGAGAGATCTAGCATAAGAAGACATTTGCCTGACATGCAGTTACGCTGGCTGCGGTCCTAGTTCAAGTCCCTGCTACTACATATGGTCCCTTGAGTACCGCCAGGGATTACTCTGAATACAGAGATAGGAATTGCCCTGAGCTTCCCAAAACCAAAAAGAAAAGTAGCACTATAGCACTGTCCTCCTGTTGTTCATCGATTTGCTCTAGCAGTACCAGTAACATCTCACAACAAATTGTGAGACTTGTTGTTTCTGTTCTTGGCATATCGAATACGTCACGGGTAGCTTGCCAGGCTCTGCCATGCGGGCGAGATACTCTCGGTAGCTTGCCGGGCTCTCCCAAGAGGGGCGGAGGAATCGAACCCGGGTCTGCTGCGTACAAGGCAAATACACTACCCGCTGTGCTATCGCTGCAGCCCAAAAAGAAAAGTAAGAATGGAAATCATACCAATTGATATGATACAATGTTTCTGGGACTTTTTTGGTTACTGGGTACTCCTCTATGGTCTTTGCATGATAATCTGACACCTTGGGCGGGGAGTGGGGTGGGCTTGGGGTGGAGCAGGAAACCACCTCCAAAATAGTGCTCAGACTTACTCTTGACTCTGAACTCAGGGTTTGTTCCTGACAGACCTTGGGGGAACCATATGGGGTGCCTGGGATCAAATCTGAGTCACCTGCAAGCAAGGCAAACACCCTACTCGCTGTCCTATCACTCCACGCAACTAATCCAGCCTTGACTGATTCTTCCTCCTCCTTAACTCTGGAGCTGTCTTTCCCTTCAGATGGTTTCTCAACAAATGACAGTTCTAGGCAGCATCCCTTCATTTTGCCCATCTGAATGAAAGGACCCTGCTTGCAGGGTCTGTGTTACAGGGTCTGGAAGGATGATGGATTGTTAAACAAATAAATAAAGATTGAGCATAGAGTAAGGGTTCTTTAGAAGGACATCTGAGCCAGCTTCAAACAGAAATACTCTAATTTGGGGGGTGGGGGGGTGGTTGGTAGGTTTGGGCCATACCTAGCGTACTTGGGGGTTGTTCCCAGAGGTGCTCAGGGAACCATGCAGTGCTGGGTATCAGACCAGGATTGCCACATGCAAGACCAGCGTTTTGGGGGCTGGAGAGATAGCACAGTGGGTAGGGCGTTTGCCTTGCACACGGCCGACCTGGGTTCGATTCCCAGCATCCCATATGGTCCCCTGAGCACCGCCAGGAGTAACTCCTGAGTGCAGAGTAAGCCCTGTGCATCGCCAAGTGTGACCCAAAAAGAAAAAAAAAAAAAAACAGCATTTTGATCCCTGTGCTATCTCTTTGGCCTTAGTTTAGTACTTTGTTTTATTTTGGTTTGGGGGCCACACCCAGCAGTGCTCAGGGCTTCCCCCTGGCTCTGTGGTCAGAGGTCACTTCTGGTTGATCTTGGGGGCACATATAGGGTGCTAGGTATCAAACTTGGGTCAGCTGCCTGTAAGGCAAGTCCCTCCTCTACCGTCTCTCTGGCCCTAATACTTCAGTATTTTAAAACAATAATATAAGATACACAATGCATGCACCGAGGATAGAGAAAGACCTTGAGAAGAGTATTTCTAGCATCACTGAAGAAAACAGTTCCCAATGTCCAGCCTGATCTTAGCCTGCTCCCTCTGCCGATCCAGCTGGAAGCTAGGCCTCCAGTGAGCACAGCAGCTGCTCCTCTAGCCCAACCTCTGCTGCATTTCACTCTTCAGTTATTCCAGACCCAGAAACTCATTTTCCTTTATTTCAGGAGAGTTAGGTATCAAAAGAGAATGATGGCAGGCCTGCTCAGAGGGTATTTTAATGCTTTTTAATCTTTTAAACATTACACAAGCAGTATATCACTTTTTTATGTGAAAAAATGCCTGTGAGTAAAAAGAAAAATGAATTTTCAAAGATTGTTTCTTAATGGTGCTTCTTTTTTTTTCCTGGAGTATAATTTTTTAAAGTGATCATCTTCAACTTCTATATTAGGCAAGGATGTGCCTTACAAACAGTGCGTTTGGCAAATCAGCAAACCCCAAACGTCTTCTTAGCTCTAGAGTTCTGCCCTGGGTAAGAGCATTCAAATCCCCATTTCTCCACACACGTTCACTGGATCCTGATCTTTGGTACTGCATGTTTGGACTTTGGCCAGAAACCTTTTGGGGCTGAGTATAGTGGAAAGTTTCTAAAAGGTCCAGATAGCTGCCAAGTCCTTTGTGAGCTTGTTTCTGCTTCTGTGACCCAGTGCACAGTGCACATTCAGTGTGGGAGCCAGTTTCCAAAGACAGTCTTAAAGGATACCCACCTCCAGGAATTCTCACTTGCATCAGGCCATCTGATACAATAATGCTGGGCTATGCCTAAAATAAAGTTAAATTTAAATATCTATTGTTCTAGATAGGATATTGTTCTTGGTGTTGCAGAAATGATGAAGCACGACTTCCAAAGTCAAAACCTCAGTCATTGTGCTTCTTTCTGCTCTCTCTCCGAGTTCATGCTTTGGAGGATGCCAGCTGCCAAGTTGCGAGAACATTAAAGCAGCCACATGGAAAGGCCCTTCTTTTGACAGCACGGGTCGTAGTGAGTCACTGTGGAATCAGACCTGCCAGCTGCCACCTGCCACCATGGGCTACAGCCTCAAGAAACATCTCAAGGGGCCGGAGCGAAAGCAGAGCACTCAGCTGACTTGCACTCAGCTTCCTGGGTTTGATCCCCCAGCTCCTATATGGTCCCCGAAGCACTGCCAGGAGTGCAAAGGCAGGAGTAAGCCCTGAACACCACCGAGTGTGGCTCAAAACCAGAAAAGGAAAGAAAAGAAAAACCCTGAGCCACTACTACACAGCCAAATCCCTCTCAAATTCCTGACTCACATAAACTGTCTTATTTTTGTTACGCTACCATGAGTAATGAGTATATTCAGCCTCCAATCAGGAAGGCACTCTCCTTTCTTTTCCAAAATCACTCCTTCAACACTCAGTCAAATTCCTACTCATCTCTGAATTTCTCACTGCAGAGGGATCTAACCTTTCTATGAGCTTCTTCCCCTTACTTGTTTATACTTTGCATTGACCGAAGCTAGAAGGACAACTTGGGCTGGAGAGGGTCCAACAAACTGCATGCATAATTGGCCTGAAGTAGGCCCAGGTTTTATCTCTGGCAGATCATGTTCCCACAAGCACTGCTGGGACCTCTAAGTGCTGTCAGGTGTGGCCCCAAAAGTAAGGAAGAAAAAAAGGAAGGAAGGAAGGAAGGAAGGAAGGATGGATGGGCAACTTGAACAGTCCTGACATCAAGTGTATCTTTAGCCATGATGACCAGATAATTTATCGTCTATACTGAGTCACTTCTGAGAGTGAAAGTGAGACTGCTGATGATGGTTCTGATTTCCAGAAAATATATAAATAAATAATAAAAATAATTCTAAGAATCAGCAAAAGGCAGGGAAATTATGGGACCAACATTTAGTCACCCTCTCGGCAAGGCAGGCAGACCTCCCCAGGAAGGTGACAAGAGGTAAAAAAACAATGTTGCGCAGTTCCATCTTTGCCTGACCACTGCTTAGACAAGTTGAGAAGATGTGACTTTTTTCACTTCCCAGAACAGTGCCTTGCACTTTTCCACCCATCTAGAGTCAAGGGGAGAGACACAGGGCCCAGAGAGACAGCAGAGCAAGTAGGGATTTTGCCTTGCACACAGCCAACAGTTCAATCCCTGGCATCACATCTGGTCCTCCAAGCACCACCAGAAATGATTCCTGAGTGCAGAGCCAGGAGTAAGCCCTGAGCACTTCCAGGTGTGGCCCCTTCCCCCTAAAAAAGGGGTTAAATACAATTTTATGTCTATGAGGTTGCTGAGAAAGTGTGGAGATTGCAGTCACTGTGTGACTGAGCAGAGTTCTGAAGCCTCTCCCGTTGCCCACCACCATTGATTGCCCCTCACTGCAGAACATGGGCAGAGGAGGAAAGGATGTGAAGAGGAAGAGGAAACGGGTCCTCAGAGTCTCCTGGAAGGAACAATTGGTCCAAGCAGCCTCCTGCATGCACTGAGTGGGCCACACTAAGTGACCGTGACCCACCAACGTTTTGTAGGGATCATCTGGAGCTCAGGTGCATCGAACAGGCGGGAGGATTACTCCCTGCCAAGGGAAAAACTGAGAGGCAGAAATCAAGTCAGAACCGAGGAAAGGAATTCAGGAGACTGCAGAGCCAAAAAAAAAAAAAAAAAAAAAGGAGACTTTTTAACTTTGCACAAAGCATTCTCTGTGCTGGTACTGACCCTGCCAGCACCAGAGCCCAGACAGTTTGCTCCTGCCTTTGCTTTCTGGGCCAGGAAGGTCAGAGCTGGTTTGAACGCAGATGGGCGCCTCTCTGACCCTACAGCAGGTCAGTGAGGAGTCCTGGGTCCCCTCAAGCCCTGAGCAGGCCACCTCTACACATCTTCCTCCTGCTGTACTGATTTCACATGTGCCTAGGCTAAGGGGTGCGTGACTTGAAGCCGTGGGCAGTGTTGACAGATGCTGTCGGCGCTGTGCCTGGGTCGGAGTCTCCAGCCCCAATGCTCTCATACTTCCCCCACCATTCTCGGGCATTTCCAAATCTCATCTCAGTAGAGACACCTGAGCTGACCTGTCCATCAGATTTTTCCTCTTCTTCCCACCATCCTCCCAGAGACGTAGAAACAGGATGGGGTATTCCTGGGAACAACCCAATTCCCTCTGCTGAAAGCACTCTTGCTTTTCTTCCACTGGGCAGCTCACATAGAAGACATGTGATGGGTCTTCTGGCTAAGCAGGAGGGATTGGGACCCCGAAACCTGCTCTGGAGATCAATGGGGTCTCCCACTGCAAGGCTGCTCAGGGCAAAGGGACCAAGTCCCTGGGGTGGAAAGGCCCTCTGGCTGTGACATCTTCCTTAAAGCCTTCCCTGTGACTTTGCTAGAGGGAAGTCAGAAGCTGAGACACCCCAGCCTCATCCCCAGGGCTTGCTTTCAAAGTCTCAGTCTCTCAGCAGAGGTGAAAATTTCTGCTAACTCCAAGATCTATGTCTGTTTTATTCTGTGATCTTTCTCTTTCCCGCGGGCAACAAGCCTCCAGGCTCTGGCCGTGTGCTAGGAAGCAGCTAGAACATCAAATGGGAGAGCTAACACGCACAAGCATCATATGGGTGAAACTGGATTTCTCATCCAAGCTCAGGGATGGACGGTGCCTGGCAGTGGGGGTCTGTGGTTCGGGTGGTGGGTGAGATCCCCAGACAGCAATATATGCTGAGGCTGCTCTGCCTTTGGAATGAATAGAGTTTCATTACCTTCAGGAATGTTGTTCTGCTGAGTTTGTTCTTCTGTTTGTTTTGTCTTAGGGCCACACCTTAATGGGCTCAGGCCCTGCTCTGTGTTCAGGAATCACTCCTGTGTTCGGAGACCATATGAGATGTCAGGGATAGAATTAGGGACAGCCTAATTAGGACAGCCTAAGATGAGTGCCTTACCCCCTGTGTTATCTCTCTGACTCTGAGTGACTTATTTTAAAATGGGGCTAGGGTTGGAGCAATATACAGTGGGTAAGGCACTCACCTTGCACACAGCCGACCTGGGTTCAAACCCTAGCATCACTACAAGCCTGCCAGGAGTCATCCCTGAGTCATCACAGAGTCAGCAGTAAGCCCTGAGCGCTGGCATGTGTGGTCCCAAAACAAAACAAGAACTTTTTTGTTTTTAAAATAGGAGCCAGAGCAATAATGCCAGCAGCTAGGGCATTTGCCTTGCATGCTGCCCAGCCAGGTTCAATCCCTGGCACCCCCATATGGTCACACCAGGCCCCATCAGGAGTGATCCTGAGCACAGAGTCAGGAGTAAGCCCTGAGCACCACTTACCAGTTGTGCTTGGCCCCCAAACAAGCAAACAAATAGTAGTGTGTAGGGGTGGGGGGTGGAGAGGAGCACTGGTGGAGGGAAGTGGACAGTGTTAAAGGGATCAGTGCTGAGACATTGTGTGCCTAAAACCCAATCATGAATAACTTTGTAATTCACAGTCACAGTCACAGTCCTCCCGTTGTTCATCGATTTGCTCGAGCGGGCCCAGTAACGTCTTCATCATGAGACTTGTTGTTACTGTGTCATGGTGACTAAATTAAATTTCAAGGATAAAATCATATAAATAATTATTTATTATTATTGGAGACATTGTTAGTGAACCGAGGGCATGTTTGGCTGGACCCAGGTTTGACCCTTCCCACTATAGGGTCCCCAAGCACCCCTGACTGCCCTCACGGAGTGCTGCCAAGCAGAGAGCTGCGAATAGCCCCTGGGTACTGCAGGGTGTGGCCCTAAAACAAACACACAAATGTGGGTCCAGACAGGCTCTGGGAAATGGGAGCAAGTACTGAGATTCCTGTCCAGGTACCCCTGAGACTTTCTCCTGCCCCTTCCCAGTCAATGCTCCTCAGTGCAGACTTTTTACCTCTTCTTTTTTTTTTCTTTTTGGGTCACACTCGGCAATGCACAGGGGTTACTCCTGGCTCTGCACTCAGGAATTACTCCTGGCAGTGCTCAGGGGACCATATGGGACCCTGGGAATCGAACCCGGGTCAGCCGCGTGCAAGGCAAACGCCCTACCCGCTGTGCTATCACTCCAGCCCCTGACTTTTTACCTCTTCTTGAGCTTCATATAAGTAAAGCGCCAGAGGAGGGGCGGCACAGCTTTCTACCCAGGTTCCTTAGCTTAGCATTCTGTACTGGGAACCCACAGAGCTGTGGATGATGGAGGTTGGTTTGGGGTTCTATTTTTTTTTGGGGGGGCTCACCTGGTGGTTAATGCTCAGGGGTCACTCCTGACTCCACAATCAGGAATTATGCCTGACGGTGCTCAGAGGACCATCCATCGAGGGATGGATGCTGGAATCAGACCCAGGTCCACCGCGTGCTAGGTGAGCACCCAATAGCTGTACTGTCTGTTGCTCTGACCCCAGGAAGTCTTGGTATTATTATTATTATTATTATTATTATTATTATTATTATTATTATTATTATCACCCATAGTAGTGCTCGTTGGTTACCAAGAACTTTCCCATTACGTATCCTGGACGCTACATTCATAGTGTTGCCAGTGGCTTGATAAAGTGGGGAGCAAGGGAGGTTTGACTGGAGAAAAGAGTGTTTCTACCTCTCTGCCCGACCCACCTCGGCCACCAGCACTCAGGGAAATGCCTGGATAAAATCAGCCCCAACCTCAGCACAACATTCCCCTCCATTGCCTTTCAGTGAAGCAAGATAGGTGTTTTTTTGTTTGTTTGTTTGTTTTTTGCTTTTTGGGTCACACCCAGCGATGCACATGGGTTACTCCTGGCTTTGCACTCAGGAATTACTCCTGGCAGTGCTCGGGGGACCATATGGGATGCTGGAGACCAAACCTGGGTCAGCCACGTGCAAGGCAAACGCCCTATCCTCTGTGCTATCACTCTGTACCCGAGGCAAGATAATTTTTATTAAAACTTATTTTAAAAGATGAGAGGGGAAACCAGCAGGACCGTACTACTGTTCAAGAAGGGAGACATCCATGACATTGGCAACTATCGCCCAATCTGCCTATTGTCTGTCATCTACAAGTTGTTCACTCGAGTCATCCTAAATAGGATTAGCAGAACACTAGATGAAGGACAACCATGCGAGCAAGCCGGGTTCCGCAAAGGATTCAGCACCATTGACCATATCCACACGATAACCAAGCTCATTGAGGTTTCTCAGGAGTTCAAGATGCCGCTCTGTTTAACGTTCATTGATTTAAAGAAGGCCTTTGATTCTGTTGAGACGGAAGCAGTCATTGAAGCCCTAGCCAATCAGGGCATTCAAGCCCAATACATCAGGATCCTCCGTGAACTGTATTGCGGATTCACTACCAGGATCTCACCATTCTACAAAGAAGTGATCGTTGATGTCAAGAGAGGGGTGCGGCAGGGTGATACCATTTCACCGAAACTCTTCAGTGCCACCCTCGAGAACGTCATGCGATGACTGGAATGGGAAGGAATGGGAGTGAAGATAGATGGTCGGCAACTACACCACCTCCGCTTTGCTGATGACATCGTTTTAATAACACCAAACATCAGCCAAGCGGCACAAATGCTGGCCGACTTTGACCGTGAGTGTGGAAAGGTAGGACTACAGCTGAATCTTACGAAGACAATGATTATGAGAAACAGCCTTGTTCCTGACGCCCCATTCGCTCTCAATGGAACGACCATCTCCAAATGCAACAGCTATGTATACCTAGGTCGAGAGGTCAACATGACAAATGACCTGGCACCCGAGCTGCGCAGGAGGAAGAGAGCGGCTTGGAACGCCTTCAAGAACGTCGAAGAAATAGCTAAGAGGACGAAGAACCTCCGGCTCCGGGCACATCTCTTTGATTCCACTGTTCTTCCTGCATTAACATATGCCTCAGAGACCTGGGCCCTACGCAAACAAGATGAGAACGCCATTCAGGTCTCCCAAAGAAGAATAGAAAGAGCTATGCTTGGAATATCACGTTTCACTCAAATGAGAGAAAGAGTCCGGAGTTCTGACATCCCTCGACGATCAAGAATCAGGGACGCTGTCTCATTTGCCAAGGTGTCGAAAATCAGATGGGCTGGTCACGTAATGAGATTTAAAGACGACCGCTGGACTAGAGCTGTTACTGACTGGATTCCACGGGATGTCAAAAGACCGCATGGCCGCCCACCTACCAGATGGTCAGACTTCTTCGTCAAGATCATGAACGATCGGTTTGAGGCCCTTCATGTTCCCGGAGCGAACAGATGCCATTGGGCTACACTAGCACGCGACAGGGACAAATGGAGACGTTACTGGCGCCCGCTCGAGCAAATCACCGACTAACGGGAAGTTAAGTGATAAGTGATAAGTGAGAGGGGAAAGAAAGAGAGAAGGACATGCTCGAGAGAACACAGGCTTCTTCAGAGTGGAAATAGGTAAGCAAAGAAACAGCAAGACCAGCACGTGAGATGCCTGTTTGAGGGAGAACCTGGGCTTAAAAAGCGAGCCCCTAGTGGCCTTCTGCAGGAGCTTCTTTGTTTTGGTTTATTTTTGTTTTGCCTCTTTTTAAAATTATTATTATTGTTTATATAACGTAGTTCACAATATTTGATTATATTTAATATTCAAACACCAGGCTATCTTCACTGGGGCCCCCTCGGAGGGGGGACGGGTTGAATTTCCCTCCCCGCCCCAAGCAGAACTCCAGCAGCCAAAAGCCTCCAGAACCCAGTTATAGCCATGCTCAAGGCCGCTCTCCACACGCTCGGACGAGCCTCATGCATGAAGGAATCGACAGAGGAACCCATGTATGTGGGACCCGGGGCTGAGATCTCCAAGCCTGCTTGGATTGGGGCTGGGCATCCTCCACCCAGATCCCCCATTTTCCAGTTAGCTAGGCAGTCACATTACAAACTGACACCTCTCCCCACCCCCTCCCACCCCACGTAATCTCATCAGTGGCTAAGATCCAGAGACTATAAAACAAAGCTCCGGAAAAGAGCAATGCAGAATCTCCTGACTCTGTCCCCCTCGGAGAGCCCAGCAAGCTACAGGGTATCCCTCCAGCACGACAGAGCCTGGCAAGTCAACGGTGATGTATTCGATATGCCAAAAACAGTAACAATAACGGGTCTCATTTCCCTGGCCCTGAAAGAGCCCCCAAAGTGGAAGCGTTGGGAAGGACAAGTAAGGAGAAGCTGCTGAAATCTCGGGGCTGGGATGAATGGAGATGTTACTGGTGCCTGTTTGAGCAAATTGATGAACAAAGGGAAGACAAGTGATTCAAACACCAATCCCACCACCTTCCCATCACCATATTTGAGATGTTTCCATGCCAGGCCCCAACCCCTGCCCCAAAGCAGAACCAAAATAATTCATTTTGTTGGTTATGACTAAACCACTGAAAGTTATCCAAAAAAGTTTCCTTAGAGGAAAGTGAGTGTGTGAAGATTGTTGTATTTCACCCAGGCCCATTAAGTCCTTCTATAAGAGATGGCTAACATGTTGAAGGTTGAACTTTGTGTGCATATATATGTATACATATATATACAGATAGATAGATATAGATATAGATATAGATATAGATATAGATATAGATATAGATATAGATATAGATCTGTCCTGTCCTCCCGTTGTTCATCAATTTGCTCGAGCGGGCCCAGTAACATCTCCATTTTTGAGACTTGTTGTTACTGTGTTTGGCATATCGAATACGTCACGGGTAGCTTGCCAGGCTTTGCCGCGCGGGCGAGATACTCTCAGTAGCTTGCCAGACTCTCCAAGAGGGGCGGAGGAATCGAACCCGGCTCTGCCAGGCTGGCTGCGCGCAAGGCAAACGCCCTACCTCTGTGCTATCACTATAAAAATAGATTTCCCTCTAAGATTGGTTGCCTTCTACTTTAAACCCTACCAAATATTTTTATTTTGGAGCCTCACCTGGCTGTGCTCAGGAATGACTCCTAGCAGGCTCCCAGGACCATACGGGATGCTGGAGATCGAACCCAGGTCAGTTATGTCAAGGCGATGCCCTATCCACTGTACTATTGCTCAGGCCCTCCAGAGAAGCTTTTATATACAAGTCTTGCAAATTTATTCTTTTTTCTGGGGTTTTGATTACATAAAAATGAATCTGGGTGTTGTCGCAGGAAAGTCGTGATGGTCTTCGCAAGATCTCATCCCTGGTATTGCTGATGGTCTCTTCGTAATCTCAGTTTCTTTTGCAGCTTCTCCTTTACTGAGGGGTCCCCCGTTCTCTGGGGGAGCCTAGGATTTCTGCATCTGGCTGGTGCTTCAGTTTCTTCTCTCTAAAGTGCTTCTCTGTAAAGTGTCAAAGGAATGTGGCCCCAATGTCCGGGTTAGGGAATCTCTTCTTAAATTTTATTATTCCCCAAAAGCACTTTACCAGGCCCCCCTACCCCTCCGCCTACAACAGGAGATTTGCGTTGGAGTTACCATGCTGCAGAACAGCCTGGCCAAGGGAAGGGGCAAACACAGGACTCAGAGGAACAAGAAGAAAGTCAATTTATTCAGCACCCGTGTCTGCTGTGGAGTTGCCTCTGAAAGCTGAGTGCCCAAGCCAAAGTTCAGGCTCCCTTTATACAGACTCATCCCAGGCTGGGAAATGGTCTACACTGGGAACTTGCAGGTTGGGAGGCTAGCGAGCAGAGTCACACGTGACCAGGTCATGAAGTACACAGGCACGTCCAGGTGATATGTACTCTATAGTTTGTTGACCTATGTACTTTATAGTTTAGGTTGACCTTGCGACCACTCACTACTTTCGGGGAGTCATCAAGACTCCCCTCGCCTCCCCTCTCTGCCCTCCCCACCTCCTCCCATCCATCCTCTCCTAGACGAGCAGCACCAGGGTTCAAACCCAGGGCCTATTTGGTGCAAAATGCACTTGGCCACTGAACCTTATCCTCAACCCCCATTGAACATTTTTTAATTGTGAACTAACTTACTATTAGACTTTTTGTCATTCAAGAAAAAGAAACCTTTCTTTTATGGTTTGAGCAGCTATTAATATTTGGGTTCCAAGCCTAACCCTGTTTTAGTTCAATAAGTGCTAAGTGTTGAGAAATGAGTGACTCAAACCAGGCGTGGTGGAGCTGGTGGCAAGGGCCTTGGCTCACGGTGGTGTCGGCAGGCCTGACTGTGCTCCCGGGCTGGGCCTTCCTGAGGGCTGTGCGCTCATCATTTGGGCTCGATTCCCAGCATCCCACATGGTCCCCTGAGCTTGAAATAATTCCTGAGTGTAGAAGCAGGAGTAACCCCTGAGCATCACCATGTGTACCCCCAAACAAACAACACATAATCACACACGTAAAATACACCCCACTTTTCTAACAAAAGACTTCTTCTCCTCCTCCTCCTCCTCCTCTTCCTCTTCCTCCTTCTCCTTCTCCTCTTCCTCCTCCTCCTCCTCCTCTAGGGGCTGGAATGATAGCACAGCGGGTAGGGCGTTTGCCTTGTGCCCAGCCAGACGCCAAGCCAGGTTCTATTCCTCCGCAATTCCTCCACCCCTCTCGGAGAGCCCGGCAAGCTACCGAGAGTATCTTGCCCACACAGCAAAGCCTAGCAAGCTACCCATGCCACATTCGATATGCCAAACACAGTAAAAACAAGTCTCACAATGGAGATGTTACTGGGCCCTCTCGAGCAAATCGATGAACAACGGGAGGACAGTGCTTTTTTTGTAGACACCACCTATTTCTCTTTATGTGGATTCTTTAAAATCTTCCTTATTAGGGGCTAGAGCGATATAGAGTAGGTGGGGCATTTGCCTTGCATGTGGCTAACTCAGGTTTTATTCCCAGCACCCAGTATGGTCCCTAAACACTGCCAGGAGTGACCCTTGTGTTCAAAGCCAGGAATAAACCCTGAACACAGCCGAGTATGGACCCCCTCAAAAAAGTTGATCATTGTTTATTTCTGAATAAAGTCATATATGTCCTAGAATACTGAGCATCTGAAAGCACCAACTTTTTAAAAACTCAGCATCAGTATACTTGCAAAATTGTGTGTGGATGGGAAGACCTTTTCGATAGTGCTCAGCTGATCCTGGAGGCCATCCTAGCAATACTCAGACAACCAAACTAATGATTCAAGGCTAGGGCCCAAGAATTCGAAGCAGCTCAGGTCCTGAGGTACCTCAGATCCTGAGGTACCACCAAGGCCACCCCAGAAGCACTCAGAGTTATACCTGGCAGTACGGGGGCTTGGGGATGAACATGCAAGCTGGGAATCAACCTGGCGTTCTACACTAGTGACCCTTGTGCTATATCCGCAGCCCTATACATGCAATTTTTTTTCTTTTTGGGTCACACCCAGTGATGCTCAGGGGTACCTCCTAGCTCTGCACTCAGGAATTACTCCTGGTGGTGCTTGCGGGACCATATGGGATGCCAGGGATCAAACCCAGGTTAGCTGGCCACGTACGAGGCAAATGCCCTACTGGCTGAACTATCATTCCAGCCCCCTCATATGTGCAATTCTAAACGTGGGTTTTTCACTGCACATACTATGAACACGTTAGACCAGTACCAGTCATTTGTGCAGAAAGATTGAAAACCACTGGTCTGCCACATTGGGTACAACTGCAGGCTCATGGCCCCATGAGCTGATCCGCGGGTGTGGACAGGTTGAAGAACACAGTATGAGACAGTTGATCAGGCGAATGAACTCACCCGCTTTGAATTTCTTTGAGCTCCTTTCTTTGTGGGGCCATTAGGTAGCATGTCTAGTGATTCTCAGAAGGGGTGACCCAGGGCAGACCTGGACACGCTGCTGCTTCCCAGTCCCACCGCCCCAGAGAGAAAGACAGGAACTGCAGGCTGCAGATGGAGACAACAAGGAGGCGTGAGGCTGAGAACCAGCATAGAGAGGGGCAGCATCCAATGGGTTTGGAAGGCAGAGCTACTGCCCACTGTTCTGGACAGCTCAGCCACTGGGGAGCCACCCCTGAAGAGCCGCTCATGCATGTGCACACACGGTTCAGGGGAACCAGCATTATCCCAAAACACGAACCTACAGAACAGACACAAAACTGTGGGTTTCCCTTCTCCCCTGACTCTCAATTTATTTCAAGAACTGATAAAATTTTCTTAGTCTTTTATTTGTGCTTGCTTTCATTTCAAGAGGGGTGGAGGAATCAAACCCAGGTCGGTCGCATGCAAGGCAAACACCAACCTGCTGTGCTATTGTTCCAGTCTGGCAAGCTACTGAGAGTATCTCGCCCACACGGCAAAGCCTGGCAAGCTACCCATGACGTATTTGATATGCCAAAAACAGTAACAACAAGTCTCACAATTTGTTGTGAGACGTTACTGGTGCCTGCTCGAGCAAATCGATGAACAACAGGAGGACAGTGCAGTGCTATAGTGCTTTTGTTTCTAATGCTTGAAATAAGCATCAACAATTTTGAAACGCCTCTGTAACATAAGGTGAATGAGAGCCCTCAGCATTTAGAACTCTGGTTCAACCTCAGTGGGGTCAAATCATCCTTTGCTCTGAGGGTTATCCAGACTTCTGCCCATCAAATGCCAGGAACATGCCCCGAACCTTGCGACAACTATAAATGTCTCTGCGGCCAGGCCTGAATCATGCACTTTGCATGTAGGGGGACCCGTGTTTATTCTTGGACGCCTCAAACATGACCAGAAGCAATCCTTGAATAATAAGCCTGGAGTAGCCCTTGAGCACCGAATAAATAAATGTCTCTAGATGTTACCGTGGGCTGGAGCGATAGCCCAGCGGGTAGGGCATTTGCCTTACACACGGTCAACCCAGGTTTGATTCCTCCACTCCTCAGAGAGCCCAGCAAGCTACGGAGAGTATCCCACCCATATGGCCTGGCAAGCTACCTGTGACGTATTTGATATGCCAAAAACGGTAACAAGTCTCACAATGGAGACGTTACTGGTGCCCACTCAAGCAAACCAATGAACAATGGGAGGACAGTTACTACATGTTACCGAATATCACCCCATATTGGAGAGTTGGGGTGGGCGGTCACCTGTTTGAGGAGCATTGGTTTAAAGAAATGAGACCATAATGAGAAAAGTGCTTAAAAGAGTCTCTGGCCCCGCATAAGAGCTGGGTGAGCCAAGGTCTGAGTGGCAATACACAGGGAACTTGCCTTGCATGTGGCCAAGCCAGGTTTGATCCCTGGTATCCCATATCCCCCAAGCCCCTCTAGGAATGATCCCTGGGCATAGAGCCAGGAGTAACCCCTGAGCACTAACAAGTGTGCAAAAAAATTTTTTTAAATTGCTAGGTAAGCTTCAGTCACCAGTATCAGTGTGGAGTTGTGGAAAAGGGAAGTGGTGTGAGGGCTCCCTCAACACACTGACTTGCTGCTTTATTTATTTATATTAACATTTTGCATCTTGAGGTGCCTGGGTTAAAAAAAAAGAAACTTTTTTCTCCCCCCCTCCCCTTCCAAATCTTAACACTTCATTGGTACAAATATCAGAAATAAAACTCAGAAGTGCTGGCATTTTTTAAGTGCCATTTGAAATCAGAGAATGTCAAAGAAGTGTAAATCATACTTTTCTAAGAACACAGCATGCATATTTTCCTAGGAGCTTTTTGCTCCATAAACAGCTGGGACCCAGCAGACACCACAGTCAAGTGTGCTTGCTGAGCCCAGCTGAACTGGGGCTTCACTGGGAGGAGGTGCTGCCCCAGGAGGGGAGCACCTGGGTGTTTCTCTCCCCCTCCTCTCCAGTTCTCTCCTCTCCTTTTCTGTCCCCTCCCCTCTCTTCCCCTCACTCTCCTCTCCTTTCCCACCTCCTCTTCTCTCTTTTCCTCTAACATCTTCTCTCCTCCCCTCCTTCCCTTCTTTCTCTTCCCCTCTCTCCTCTCCCCTCCCCTCCCCTCCTCTCCTTTCCTCTCCTTCCTGTCCTTACCCTCCCCTGCTCTCCCTTGTTATCAGACCCTCCTAGCACGTTTTTTGATCTATGTCCCTACCCACCTCCACTTAGCTTAACTTTGCCTAATGGAAGGGAGGAGGCAGAGGAAGATGGGAGGATGGATGGGTGTAGTTCCTCCCAACAGCCCCTGGGCCTGAAACATGAGAGGGGGTGAGGGACTGTGTCCTAGAGGAGGACAAACCCACTGCCAAGTCCAGTGGATGGGGGACCTGTGTCACAGCACACCTCCACCAGACAGTTCATCAAGGGCACTCTCCAGAGAGAAGCGGTCCAACCCCACGCTGGACTCCATGCCATCAGTGGACACCAAGATGTGTTACTGGAATCTGACGCTTTCCCACCCCACAGCACATCCCCACCCCTACCCCCTACCCCCACCCCGGGTTCCATTTCTCTTCAGACTCTGCCTAAAGTTCTACCTGCATCGGGAGACTGAGGACACAGTTCTTTGTAACCTGTCATGTGGTCACAGAAATCAGCCCAGGCAACAGTTCCTCCAACGATTATCTCATGGGTCTGACAGTCGCGTTCGTGGCCTACCCCAAGTCACCATGGCAGCGGTGCCCACAGCTTGGTCCGACTACCACATGGCCACGCCCACAGCCAACCCACTACCACTACCACCAGGGCCATGCTCACACTGCATCCACCTAAGTCTGGCCACGCCCACAGCCAGATCACTGCCATCGTGACCACGCCCACAGCCTGGAGCCACTATCACCATAACCACGCCCACGTGGACACAGCCCCGCCCACCACTGCCACGCCCACAGTCCGGCCGTCACCTCCCCTTCTGCCACGCCCACAGCCTGCCCCACTTTCACCACCAACACCTCAGCCACGCCTTGGCTGCAACCACCAGCTTGGACAATCCTCTTCACAGCTACCTTCAGCCAAGTGGCTGCCACTAAGTTCCTGAGAAATGACTCACAGAACTTTGCTAACTTTGGGGCAAATCTCCGACCAGCTTTATTGGGATGTTGCCAAGACCAACAGGATGAGAGTCCAACGGGTGACACCTGATCTGTAGAACTTGCAAAACTGCAACTTGCAACTTAGCTGGAAGCTTAGCAGATTCCAGCTCTGTGTGATTCTCTAAGACCGGCTCCCGGATTTGCTATATTTGAGTAGAAGACAGACCAGTCATGGGTACCCTGTCGCTATTTACAGCCCAGAGTTACTTCTGGGAGGGCACCCACAGACCCGCAGCCACGCCAAATGAGCTTATTTTCGACTTATTTTCCCGCTCTGTCCCTTTGTGCCTGCGATCCTCACCAGATCGGGCTGTGTCAGAACCAGCTCAGCCCTGAGAACTGTACCACGACCCTGGGAAGCCCTCAGTATCCATTTGTACTGGCTGGTCATCTCTCTTCAGAGCACAGAGCTCTCCAAGGTCACAAAGCGTCAGTTTAGTCCTTGTTTACCAGACAAGATAATTAGCACGTGAATGTTCTCCTTTCTCTCTTCCAGAGACAACCTTGCAATTGACATTCCATTCCCTCCCCCCACTCCCCACCGCCTGGCTGAAGAGGGGGTTCTTTCATGTTGGTAAGAGACTTGATCTGTATAATAAAGAAATAGAGGTCTGGGAGACAGAAAAATGTATCCATGGGCTATCCCCAATTTGCATCAAGACCACCTGTGGAGTTGTTCAAATGTAGAATAATTAGTAGGTCTGGGAGGAACCTGAAAATCTGCTTTTCCAAGTTCCCAGGTGATGCAGATGTTACGATCCACAGCGTACATTTTGCATAGCAAGGGTAGAAAGAGCTGCATATCAGAGAAGTTTGCACATAACTAGAGTGGCATTCTGTGGAGAAGCTTCTGGATGTGAGAGGAAAAGACTGAAAAGAAATGGGGGTAGGGTTGCCAGACCTCTCTTTGGCAGTCCTCTTTCTTAAGAAATGCAAGGACGTTTCTTACTTGTCAGCCTTCCGGCCTCTAGTCCAAATAGTGCTAATGCTGCTCCTACATTGCCTGGTGAATAGCTAGCCAGGAACCACCCCTTTCCAACCTGTGGCTGCCAAAGGGGCCAATGGGGACTCTGAAATCTGAATGGAGGTTTTCGGGCCCAAATAGAACAGTTGGAGTGTTCTCATTCTAGTCACAGCAGCTGGGCTAGAGTTTTGAGCATTTCCTGCTGCCAGGAACCTCCTGGAGATGCTGGGCTCGGAGCCTGAGTCTTTAGTCTTCCCTTTGCTTTTCAAGAGCCTTCCAAGAAATTAACTTTTTTTGCTTAGATCAATCAGAACCAGTTGCTGTTACTTGCAATCAAAGCACCAAAATGGATAGTCCTGTAACTAGTGTAACATTTTGAGTTCTCATTTTGAAACAATGTTTCATTGACTCTCTGTGTGAGAGCTTGCATGTATGGGGCAGGCTTATAACGCACACTTCACCACTTAGTCTGAACCCATGGGTGCTGGCTTTACTAAAACAGATCACTCTTAAATGCGTGGCTAGCATTGAGAAACACAATAGATGATCATCAAATGGAAAAATTGAGCAGGCACTTGACAACATATGTCCTAAACCCTGGCAACTGTTAGCTCTCCCAATGTTCAGGGACACTTTAGATGGCTATCAAGCACTGAAATAGCAACGACTTTAGAAAAGAGTGTACAACACTAGCTAATAATAAACATGGGGGAATAATAAAATAATAATAATAAATGGAGGAAAGACAGAAACTTCTAATCTTTTCTTGGATTTCCTTTCTCCCTTTAATTTTTTATAGTGTTAGAGGTTAAAAAGGAGCTTGGTCTTTATTCAAGATGACTATGTATTAAATTTGATTAAAACATCCTCATTTTTAAAAAGAAACATGCCAGTATTTCCAGCATGGCAAAGCCTCTGGTTAAGATTTGGAAGGGGAGGGGGGAGAAAAAAGATTTTTTTTTTAACCCAGGCACCTCAAGATGCATTCCCTTCTCTCTCTCTCTCTCTCTCTCTCTCTCTCTCTCTCTCTCTCTCTCTCTCTCTCTCTCTCTCTCTCCTTTAGGGTGTTGTGGTTTGCAATAGAGGTATTGAGTGGCCATCGTGTTCGGTCTATAGTCAACTATCAGCACACATCTCGCATCCCTAGCGAATCTTCCGAACACCCTTTACTTGGTGTTCCCTTCTCTATCTGAGCTGCCTTTTTCCTCAGCATGTGCTGCCAGTTTCCAAGCCGTGGAACAGACCTCCTGGTACTTATCTCAACTATTCTTAGGTTAAAACTCATTTATTATTAACACCAGAATATATCATCCTTCCTTATACACACTGTACTCCTAAACAGAAGTTTACTAAAAGGCATTTGAAACTATTCTGAATTTTTTAATGATATGTATTGGCTAGAATTGGCGACACATCATAAGACACTAAATACCCATCTTCTGGAATTGTCGTACCATATTTGATAGGGTTCAAATATGGTAACACCTACAAGGGTGATTAGAGGTCACCCCAAAAGCCTCTATCCCTCTCGGAAAGACTGGCAAGCTACCGAGAGTATTCCGCCCGCACGGAAGAGCCTGGCAAGCTATCCGCTGCGTATTCGATATGCCAAAACCAGTAACTACAACTGGTCTCATTCACCTGACCCTGAAGGCTTCACCGACATGGCAGCACTGAGAAGGATGAGAAAGGAGAGGCCGACAAAACCTCAAGGCCGACCTAGGCTGCCACAACGAAGGAAGACAAAAATGATCGTCTGTACTTTCAATGCACGTACGCTAGCATCAGATGCATCCATCGAGGACCTGATGGTACAAGCGCGAATGATCAAGTATGACATCATTGGTCTGACCGAGACAAGAAGGCACGAATCTCACCATGCTGTTTTCGACACTGGAGAAGAATTATTCCTCGGAACATGCGATAAAAGAGGTGTTGGAGGCGTCGGTGTCCTTGTCAACACAAACTTGGCCAAGAGCATTGATTCATTCAAATGCCTAACAACCGAATCGGACGTTTACATTTGAATAGATCTGGCTCACTGCCTGCAGTTTCTATCTTCGTTGTCTATGCACCAACATCTCATTATGATGAAAGAGAAATCGAGAAGTTCTACATGGAGCTAGAGAAGTTCTATAAAGAAGACCACACCTTCTACAAGATCATTGTGGGTGATTTTAATGCCAAGATAGGACCGAGAAGATCAGCTGAAGAACTTCACATCGGGACCCATGGCCTAGAATGGAACGAACAGGGTGAGAGACTGTCTGAGTTCATCATGTCGACCAAGACCATTCATGGTAACTCACAGTTCCAGAAGGCAGAATCTAAACGATGGACATGGGAGTCTCCCGGTGGACGATTCCACAACGAAATAGACCACATCATATTCAATCGACGGTTTTGCCTGACTGATGTCGCTGTTGTCCCAAAATTTCGAACGGGATCGAACCACCGTCTCCTTCGTGCAAAATTCTACTTCACAGAGTGGGGAGAAAGGGCTGCAAAGTTCAAAAAGAGAACTCCCAGAATGACCACCAACTGGGAACTCTTTGGTACTATTGCGGCAACATGGGAAGATGCCATTGTTGACAACATTGATGAGGAATACGATCGACTGGTTCAGCACCTCCATGAATGTGCGAGGAACGCCAAGAGAGAGATAGCCACAAAAAATCGCCTATCTTTGAAAACTCTTGAGCTAATTCGCCAGCGTGGTTTGGCGCATGCCTCAGGCAACCGCAAGCTAACGTCCGAGCTCGCAAAGCAGTGCAGAGATGCCATCAAGGAAGACCTCAAAGAGAGAAGAGCAGAAGTACTGGTAGATGCAGCAGAAGCCGGGAAAAGTATTCGTAACGCCCGCCTGTCCTTCGCCAACTACAAGACCAAGATGACTGCCCTCCAATGTCCTGATGGATCCATCACATCCTCCAGAACGGCAATGGAGAAGATTATCCATGACTTCTACTCAAATCTCTTCGATAGCCATGTCCACTTGCCGACATACCAAATTCCACAGGATGGATATGTCGTTCCCAACGTTCTCCCTTCCGAAATCCGACACACCATTTCGTCGGTAAAGAAACGAACAGCACCCGGCCCAGACAAGGTCAGACCTGAACACCTGGAGAACCTGCCATCAGTACTCATCAATACACTGGCTCGGCTCTTCACTCGCTACCTGTCTGAATGCAAGGTTCCGTCCCAATGGAAAACCAGCAGGACCGTACTACTGTTCAAGAAGGGAGACATACATGACATTGGCAACTATCGCCCGATCTGCCTATTGTCTGTCATCTACAAGTTGTTCACTCGAGTCATCCTAAATAGGATTGGCAGAACACTAGATGAAGGACAACCATGCGAGCAAGCCGGGTTCCGCAAAGGATTCAGCACCATCGACCATATCCACACGATAACCAAGCTCATTGAGGTTTCTCAGGAGTTCAAGATGCCGCTCTGTTTAACGTTCATTGATTTAAAGAAGGCCTTTGATTCTGTTGAGACGGAAGCGGTCATTGAAGCCCTAGCCAATCAGGGCATTCAAGCCCAATATATCAGGATCCTCCGTGAGCTCTATTGCGGATTCACTACCAGGATCTCACCATTCTACAAAGAAGTGATCGTTGATGTCAAGAGAGGGGTGCGGCAGGGTGATACCATTTCACCGAAACTCTTCACTGCCACCCTCGAGAACATCATGCGACGACTGGAATGGGAAGGAATGAAAGTGAAGATAGATGGTCGGCAACTACACCACCTCCGCTTTGCTGATGACATCGTTTTAATAACACCAAACATCAGCCAAGCGGCACAAATGCTGGCCGACTTTGACCGTGAGTGTGGAAAGGTAGGACTACAGCTGAATCTTACGAAGACAATGTTTATGAGAAACAGCCTCGTTCCTGACGCCCCATTCGCTCTCAACGGAATGACCATCTCCGAATGCAACAGTTATGTGTACCTAGGTCGAGAGGTCAACATGACAAATGACCTGGCACCCGAGCTGCGCAGGAGGAAGAGAGCGGCTTGGAACGCCTTCAAGAACGTCGAAGAAATAGCTAAGAGGACGAAGAACCTCCGGCTCCGGGCACCGGGCACATCTCTTTGATTCCACTGTTCTTCCTGCATTAACATATGCCTCAGAGACCTGGGCCCTACGCAAACAAGATGAGAACGCTATTCAGGTCTCCCAAAGAAGAATAGAAAGAGCTATGCTTGGAATATCACGTTTCACTCAAATGAGAGAAAGAATCCGGAGTTCTGACATCCTTCGACGATCAAGGATCAGGGACGCTGTCTCATTTGCCAAGGTGTCGAAAATCAGATGGGCTGGTCACGTAATGAGATTTAAAGACGACCGTTGGACTAGAGCTGTTACCGACTGGATTCCACGGGATGTCAAAAGACCGCGTGGCCACCCACCTACCAGATGGTCAGACTTCTTCCTCAAGATCATGAACGATCGGTTTGAGGCCCTTCATGTTCCTGGAGCGAACAGATGCCATTGGGCTACACTAGCACGCGACAGGGACAAATGGAGACGTTACTGGCGCCCGCTCGAGCAAATCGACGACTAACAGGAAGTTAAGTGATTAAGTGATTGGCTAGAATGATAGTTTAGTGGGTAATGCACTTGCTTTACACAAGTTGACCCAGGTTTGATACTCACCACCACATCTGGTCCCACAAATACTGCCAGAAGTGATCCCTGAGCACAGATCCAGGAGTAAGTCCGGTTCACTGCCAAGTGTGACCAAAAAACAAACCAACCAAACAAGCAAACGAAATCACATATACACATGGGAAAAACAGAATAACAACATGCCACCATTTTTAAGTATTTGCCTATTTGGTTATATTTATATATAATTTGTGTTTAATTATAATATATGTCATATATTGTTCATACATGTATGAATATCTTCTTTCCACTTCATGTGCTTTCCAGATTCTTTTGCAGTGAGCACATGTATTACTTTTAAAATTGTTGTGGGGCCAGTGATATAGCTTGGGGTTTTGGGTCCTTGCCTAGCACACAGCTAACTCTGGTTGCATCCTTGGCAATACATATGGTCCTCCAACCCCCACCAGAAGTTACCCCTGAGCACAAAGCCAGAGCCAAGCACAGCTGGGTGTAGCTCCCAAACAAACAACATTCTTGCATATATATTACTTTGATGACCAGAAAAGAAGCCTTGATAAATGCTTATCTTTCAAAGAGAAGACAAACAGGCAAGCCCGATTTCTAGAAATTGTGACTTTAAAAAATAAAAAAATCCCAGTTAGATGGAGAAACAGATATTTTCTGGTTTATTTTCTGGTTAATAAAGAGCTTATTGGGAGGGAAATCACATCATTTTACATGACAAATCATAATGCAAAATGAAAGTACATTCTGGGGGATGAGCCCACGCTGAGATGAATCACCGAGTTGGCCATAACCTCAAGACCATGACCTTCGCCTCCTTTTGGGACAGTTTCAGGACTGATGAGCCATCCAGTTCTAAGCCCTCTAGGAACCAATACTATGAACATTTCCTTCCTCTTTAGCGTCAAGCTGGCTTGATTTAGCTTCTGCTTGGGGCCAGCAACCAGTGACCTGCAGTCTAGTTCTTCTGCCTGGAGGAAGCCTGAGAGCTGTGGCAGATCTTTTTCTAACTCACCCTGGCTCCTTGCTCAAAAATTACTCCCCCCTAGAAGTTTTTGTCAATGGTAAAACAGAGATAGGAAGGGTGGGAAGCTAGGGCCTGGAGCTGATCTTAAAATAGGAATCTGGTCTAGCATCAGAGCCCTGGGTGGGAAACTGACAACAGAGGTAACTTGCCTTCCTCAAAGGAATATGGAGTTGGTGGTGGTAAGCTTGCAAGAAGCAAACAATGGGGACCACCAGAGAACGAAGAAAGAAGTTGAGAAAAGCCGTTGGTAGTAGCAATAGCCTGGGGACATGGGACTGCTGACTGTACTGCAGATCATTTTTAACAAAGTTACCCTACAGGATTGCAACATCTTGTCCACTTTCCACAGGCTTCTGTTTTGTTTTGTTTCATTTTTTGGATCATACTCAGCTATGCTCAGGGATCACTCCTGGCACTGTGCTCAGGAATTACTCCTGGCAAGCTTGAAATGCCAGGGATCAAACCCAGGTCTGCTGTGTTCAAGGCAAATGCCCTGCCGGCTGTACTATCGCTCTGGCCCTTCTCCTCAGGCTTTTGGGGACATAAAATGAGTGAAGTAGTCCAAGGATAGAGATAGGGGCAGAGATAACAGTAGTCTCAAGAATCAAAGATGGGGCCAGAGAGATAGTTAAGACACTTGTCTTACCCATGGCTGATCCAGGTTCAATCCCCAGCACCGTGTATGGTTCTTTGAGCAACGCCAAGAATGATCCCTGAGTACAGAAACAGGAGAAAGTCCCAAGCATCTCCGAGTGTGATTCCCCAAACAAACAACGAAGAGAACCAAAAATGATGGCTTAATCACTCAGACAGCAACTCCCACTAACCAAAGAAGACAGATGTTTCTGAAAATCTGTGGGGTTTTTGAAAAAGACAAAGACAGCAATTGAGACTAAAACCACGGTCCTTATTTATTCAATAAATGATGATTACTGAATTCCAAAGAACTTGGGGTTGTCTAAGGGGGCGGTGGCTACATGATGAGCTTTAATAGTGCAAATATGAATATTAGTAAAGACCCTTACTTTTAGTTTTGGTATTAATATTGATATCCATAGCCCTTCCCCTTTCATATGTTCTAGATTGACTCTCATATCCATTCTCCTGGGACTAAATCAATGAACCACCGCAAAGACCCTTCCTCCCTGCTTGTGGGTGAGAGTGGCATGTGGTATCAAATTAAAAGCCCTCATGAGGTCAGAGAAATACACTTATTGCATCTCCCTCCCCTATCCACCTGCCAGGGCACTTTATCATGAAAGGAAATTAAATTGGCTTGAAATGAATTGCTCTTCCCTAAGTCATGCGGGCCTCTAACCTTCCTAGATGGCTGCCTGCTTAAGGGTTGATTCTCCATTGTTGCAGGTCAGTTATCCCCATAATTTAAGAGCAGAGAGTGACAATAAACTTGGCATGTCTTATGCAGCTTTTATGGGGCATGAAATATGGCGTAGTGTAGATTGGGATTGGTTCTTTTTATGCCCTGGGGCGACTCAAGAGGTTGTTGCAGGCAGGTATCCCCCAGGGCTGCCTGATCTGCAGGTTTGGAGCTGGAGGGTCAGTTTTCAAGATGGTCCACTCATACTCACGTGGTTGGCAGTAGGTCGGTGATCTCCCAAGCTCTAAGGACTTCTCCATAAGGAAACAAGATGTGACCACTAGCTTCCACGGAAGGAGAGAGAGCAAGGCAGAGTTGCATATCTTTTCTGATCCAGCCTCAAAGCCACACTGCTGTTTCTGCAGTGTCCTGTAGTCATGTAGCACTGCACTTCTCTGATAAGGGGAGAGGGGCATTCTCCAAAGGCATAGAGGGGAGACCCACTGGGCACCATCCTAGGCACCAATGGAAACTATGCTACAATTCTCAGAACCTTCGGTTCTTTGGCTATACAAACATGCGTAAAACTGAACGGTTTTAATTTATATGAATAATTAGAATGATACGCCACTTGATGTTGTCAAGTTTCATCATCTGGGTAAAGATGAGAAAGAGGAGGCACTGGGAAGGCAAGTGATTTGTCCCATGCTGCCAAATCCAAAACTTCTGAAAGACTGTGGATTGAACTTGGGTGTTGTCATTTCTAGTCCAGTGGCCCTTCCATCATACCACACAGCTGCCCAAGTCTCAAAGACACATGCATCAGTGTCTTCCAGGGAGAGTGTGCATTAGAAAGGAGTGTAGCAAAGGAAATCTCATCCCTAATTTTAAGTGTTTATTATTATTATTTTTAATATCAATTTTAGGTGATCCATATTCATTGTGGAAAAGCTCCAATATAAAAGCAAAATAAAATGATAAATAGATACCCCTCATATTTGTAACACCCAGACTGTTAATATCTTAGTGTATTTCTCTAAGAACAAAGGAAGCCATTCTTTTCAATGTATTACATTATCAGCAGCTCCGGGGCAAACCCTGAAGGAAATCCCATCCACTCAGCTTCACCTGAGGGCAGGAGGATGTGAAATAGGACCTGGTGAGTGAGTAGGTAGTGTGTGTGTTTGTGTGTGTGTGGGGGGGGAGGGAGGCGAGCACACTCCTTTGCACACAGAAACGCTTCTAGACCCAGATGGAGAGTGGTTGGCAGTGCAGCTGTCAGTCAAGATGGAAGGAACTTCGCTACGACCTGACTAGACAGTGTGTCTGTAAATGAAAGGCAGGGCAGCCTGGCTCCCGGTGGCACATATGGGTCACGGGCTGGTTTGGTTCATGTTCCTTTAGGTTGATTAAGTTAATTCAATCCACTTGGCCTTCGAAGCCAACTGCTGAGAGCGAAGGTCTGTGGGCGCCCAGGGTTCCCAAAGGTCCCCTTTCATCCTGTTTCTCTTCCATAAATGTCTTGTTTGGGGCTCCCTGCCCTGTCCTCCCCCACTCTTCAGGGCAGCTCACCGAGGTGGTGTCCCCTGCCTATGTGCAGCCTCTCTCAGCATCTGCCTCTGTCTTATGGGACTGGGGAGAGGAAACTAGAATGTTCGCCTAGAACTGATCCCACAGGCTGGATATGTTCACAGGGTGGTCTGTAAGGCAATGGCACCTCAGTCTGTACCTAGAAAGAACTAGGCCCAATCCAAGGTGGTCGTCAAGAGACTCAGGCACCTGTGCCACCCTTTTGTCAAGCAGCACCCTGACCCCCACCCCCACCCCTCCTTGCTCTCTTCCACCAATCAGGTGCCTCAACTGACATCTTGGCTTCAGGACCTGCCAGGGGTGTTCTAACATGTCACGCTCATATCTTCTCTTGCACTAGAGACAGGAAACAGAATTAACTCCACTTTCTCAGTGTCACACAAGCTCAGTTTAAGGAAGATTAAGTGGTCAGTGGCTGCGAGGTGGGCCTGTGCTGTTTAGCTTAACAAAGCCCAGACTTGGGGACAAGTGAGCCAGGGATCAAATGCCAGGTCATCTGCTGGGTGAGTTAGGGCAGTTTTGTTGACC
Source organism: Sorex fumeus (assembly GCF_029834395.1). Classification (NCBI taxonomy): domain Eukaryota; kingdom Metazoa; phylum Chordata; class Mammalia; order Eulipotyphla; family Soricidae; genus Sorex; species Sorex fumeus. Next base: position 200,482 of record NW_026606179.1, on the reverse strand, counting down.
TCTGTTTTCTCCTCTATGAGAAGGGAAAATTAATCCCACATTTGCTATGATGTGCTTATTGCTTCGATGAGATAAAAGTGAAAGTGTGTGGGACTGGAGCAATAGCACAGCGGGTAGGGCATTTGCCTTGCACATGGCCAACCCGGGTACCTGGATTCGATTCCCAGCATCCCATAAGGTCCCCCGAGCACTTCCAGGGGTAATTCCTGAGTGCAGAGCCAGGAGTAACCCCTGTGCATTGCCAGGTGTGACCCAAAAAGAAAAAAAAAAGTGAAAGTGTGGCAGGGCAGGAGCAAAAATACCGTGAGGAGGGCACTTGTGCCTTGCACACAGCCAACCCAGGCTCTATCCCAGCACCCCATTTGGTTCCTGAGCCTGCCAGGAGTCATCCCTGAGTGCTGAGCAAAGAGTAAGCCCTGCGCACAGCTAAATGTGGCTCAAAATCCACACATCCCCTCCCCAAAGAAAAGTGAGAGTGGCGAGGCACAGTGTCTATGTCTAAACGTAGTGATAGACAAAGGTACATTTATGTAAATAGCTTGTCCCTTTAGGAGTATCTGCAAACTTGAAAATCTGAAAACAAGGGCTGGAGAAGTAGCTCAGCAAGCTCAAGGATGTACTTTGCCTGTGAGAAGCCCAGGTCCGAACCCTTGTACTACATGAACCTGCGAACACTGCAAGAATGGTCTCTAGCACCATTGGGTCCCCCCCCCCAAAAAAAATGGGGTGGGGAAGATAGAAAATTTGAAAATAGCACACACACCATGTGATCCTAAGGCTTTTGTGTGAGGACTGACCTGTGTCCAGTTTCTCCCTGGGTGGGTATCCCTCTGAGCAGCATCTTGGTCATGGACACAGAACTGACTCCTTGCCTCACCCAGACCTATATTGGACCTAAAATCCTGGCAGTGAGGGCTTATCAGGGCAAGGTCCCTGAGGCTGAGGGAGGAAGGGAACAGATTCTGCCTACAGAGCCTCCTTTCCCTTGCTGAACTTGGAGCCGACAAGTGCCATCTATGGTAGGATACCAGGTTTGGCTAAAGTGGAGGAAACAGAGGGAAAACCAAGGATTCTGAAGTGAATCCTATGTCGGTGGACCCCACGGGTGGCTCACGTGAGATGTGAGGAGAGGAAGACGGTCATCTTCACCCACTCCACCTCTGCCCCTCAGGTCCCACTGGGAAGACTAGGACCGGTAAAGTCTGTGATGAGCCCTACTCGGCACTGGCCTGAGCCCTGCCAGCCCCACCAGGTGGCTGTCAGGGCAACCCTGAAGTCCACTTGGTCTGCCAGGCAAGGGAGTTGATCCCTACCACCTGATTTCTTGGGGAGCCATGGACTCAGGCTGGGGTGAGGATTTGTTCTTTGCACGAAAGGAGAGGCCAGTCCCAGGCCTTACCCAGGGCTTTCGGGGTTCTTGCCTCGCTCGCAGAACTTCAGGAGTAGACAAGTAGTGAAGTCAAACAGAGTTTATTTGGAGGATTTTAACGTGTGGAGGGAGAGAGGGTGAAAGAGAGAGTAACGCCCTCAAGAGTGAACACGGGCTTCTCCAAGGGCCGAGAGAGCTTTGAATGGGCTTTTGGGCTGGCTTTTATGGGCTCTTCTCGGATAGTCTTGGTTTGGAACATTCTGGATTCTTCTCTGGGTTGAATCACTAAAGTTGGAGTATTTGAGGAATTTTCTTCATGGGGACGGTTCAATCTCCTTGGGGTCTGCTGCTCAAGGTCTTACCCGCATCCACAAAGTGGATCAGCCTTGGAATTTCCTCCCCGAAGTTTTGCTGACCTGTTTCATTGTCCAAGGCCTTTCCCTATCTACCTGCCTATATTATATTCATTGGCTAAAGTTTCTCTTGGGGCTTCAGGTGCCCACTACAGTACAACTTTCCTCATCCAGACTCCCCTGTCCCCAGTGGCCCCTTGGTTCTCTGTCCAGCAGCTCCGTGTATAAAGTCCATGTGTGGAAGAGTTCCTGGGCCACATTTGAGACAATTTCAGATCCACTAGCATGTTTTGTGAAGATTCCTGCTGTGTCTTTCTGGGTGATGAGAGGAGAAATAACATCCAGCTTATCTTCAGGATCTTCTATCTTTCCAGTGAATCTTTTTTGTTTTGTTTAATTTTGCTTTTGTTTGTTTTTTGGGGGGTCATACACACCCAGCAATCCTCAGAGGTTACTCCTGGCTCTCCACTCAGGAATCACTCCTGGCGGTGCTTGAGGGACCATATGGGAAATTGGAGGTTGAATCCTGATCAGCCGCGTGCAAGGCAAGCCGCATGTAAGGAAAGCACCCAACCCACTGTGCTATCTATCACTCTGCCCTCTTTCCAGATAATCTAAGGTAGATGTCTTTAGTTATTTGACTTCTGATTTGGACCCAGCCCAGCCCCATTGTACAGATGAGAAACCTAAGGCTTGGAGGGTAGAAGTGTCTTCCATGAATCCACAGTGACTCTGTGAGGGACCCTAAGGGATTCGAGGGCAAATCTTTCTGGCAGCTTTTTTCCCCAACAGCCTGTCCTGAATTCTAGAATTATTCACTCAAAGTGTCATCTGTAGGTCAGCAACACTGGTGTCACCTGAGACTGTTAGAAATGCAGAATTGCAAATCTAATTCCAGTCTTTGGGAAACAGATCCTGCATTTTAGCAAGCTTCCCGGTTAATTCATAAACACTAGAGAATTTGCAGAGCACTGGCCTAGAACTCATTATGCACCCTCACCCTCTTCCTTTCTCCTTTCTAATTGTGATGCCTGCTGAGGCTAAATTCAGCCCACTCTCAACATCTAATATACTAGCAATCCTGGTGTTATTCTACATTATGTAGTTTCCTCGCAGAAAAGACATCTGTCCTGTATTCTGACATTTTTCCTTTGCCTTATTTAAAATCCTGAGAAGGAGCTGGAAAGATATTACAGCAAGTAAGGTGCCTGCATGTGCCTGACCCAAGTTTGGTCCCCAGCACCCCATAGCATCCCCCAAGTTCCACCGGAAGCGATCTCTGAGCGTAGAGCCAGGAGTAAGCCCTGAGCACCACTGGGTATGGCCCAAACAACAAAAAATTCTGAGAAGGGGCCAGGGAGGTGATAGCTTTATGGGCTAGGGTGCATGCTTTGCTTTGTTTTGATGCTTACCCTTCCCCTACAAGCTCCACTAGAAGTGACTCCTCCTCTCCACTGAGCATGAAGCTGGGAGTAACCCCCAATACTGCCAGGTGTGGACCACCATCCCCCCACCCTGCCCTGCCCTCAATAAAAGCATAAACCAAACAACAAAAATCTTCATGAGAAAAGCCTCATGAGTGGAGTCCTTTTCAGAATGGGCAGGAGAATCCACTGCTTTGAACTTCTAATAAAAAAGATATGACAGACATTTAATACTTAATAATCATCCCTGGCCGTGAAATGTAGGTGAGAGCACTTTGGAGATAAGGGCGGGTGTGCAAACCTTCCTTATTCTCATGCCAAGACTGTAGAATCAGGAAACAAGGTCCTTCATGTGCCCACTCAGGGGGAAAATGTTTCTCGGCAATAGGCAGTGAAACAAAGTTTTCTAATTAATTCTCTTCTTATTAAACAGCTAAGGAGCTCGAGAGTGATTTTCAACCCTGGCTATGCATTAGAATAACTTGGGGAGTGTATTTATTTCAAAATGAGCCTTGGCGCTAGTCCTAGACTTTTATTTCATCCTTCCTTCCTTCCTTCCTTCCTTCCTTCCTTCCTTCCTTCCTTCCTTCCTTCCTTCCCTCCTTTCTTTCTTTTCTTTCTTTCCATTTTTGTTTTTGTTTTAGGGCCACACCTGGCAATGCTCAGGGGTTACTCCTGACTCTGCACTCAGGAATCACTCCTGAGTTCTCGGCACCATATGGGATGCTGGAGATCAAATCCACTCAGCTGCATGCAAGGCTAGTGCCTTCCCCACTCTGCTACTGCTCCAACCCCTCTTTCTTTCCTTTTTTTTTTCAATTTTAATTTTTTTTTTTCTGGTTCATGCCTGATGGTGCTATGGGGCTACTCATGGCTTGGTATTTGGGGCAGCTTCTGGTGGTTCTTGAGAAACCATGTGGCAGAGAAATTATATCCCAGGCCTCTGGCATGCAAAGCATGCACTCCAGCCCATTGAATTCTCTCTTCAGCTCTAGGTTTTGTTTCTGGGGATCTTGAGGGTTGGGTCAGGCAAGAGTAGATAGATAGATAGATAGATAGATAGATAGATAGATAGATAGATAGATGGGGCACTCCCTGCAACATGGATCTGAGGATTTGGTGCTTGGGCTATTCAGGCTGATAGTGCTAGGGAAGGTAGGTGATTGGCATGTGGTACTGTAGCACTATACTGTTGTCTCATTGTTCATTGATTTGCTCGAGCGGGCCCAGTTAACATCTCCATTGTGAGACTTGTTATTGTGTTTGGCACATTGAGATACTCTCAGTAGCTTGCCGGGCTCTTGGAGAGGGGCAGAGGAATGGAACCTGGCTCGGCCAGGCCAGCCACATGCAAGGCAAACGCTGGCCACGAGCAAGGCAAATGCCCTACCACTGTGCTATTGCATGTGGCACCCTATATTAAAATATAAGGATCTTGTGCATGGTAGGCATGTGCTCCTTGACTCAAGACTCTCTCTCTCTCTCTCTATATATATATATATATATATATGTGTGTGTGTGTGTGTGTGTATGTATAGAGAGAGAGAGACAGACAGACAGAGAGAGACAGAGAGAGAGACAGAGAGAGAGAGAGAGGAACATCCCGCAGTGCTCAAGGTTCAGTCCCGGGTCTGACCACAGGGATGACTCCTGGAGAGGCTTGGGGGACTTGATGGGGTTGTGGGGTACCTGGGATCAAACCCAGGGCAGCAGCATGCAAGGCAAGTGCCCTACTCATTGTACCATCTCTCTAGTCCCAAGACTGCATTTTAAAATACATCTTGGTGATTCTTACACTGTGAGGTAGGATAGCTGCTAGAAACTCTCTCTCTCTCTTCTTTCCTTCTTTCTATTTTTCTTTCTTTCTTCCTTCCTTTCTTTCTTCCTTCACCAAACCTGGCTGTACTCAGAACTTACTCCTGGCTCTGTGCTCAGGGATCACTCCTTACAGAGCTTACAGAGCTTGGGGAACCAAATGGGGTGCCAAGTTTGGCACCAGTTTGGTCCCACCATGTAAGGCAACACCATGTAAGCCAGCTTCTTATCCACTGTACCTTTTCTCCAGTCTCAAGAAAAGTTATTTTCTAAGTTTATGGTAAGAATGTGTGATTTAATATTTGATTCATATTTATATGGCTAAAGTTAAAATTTCTAAATCATAATATTTAGAAACCACCTGGAAATCTTGCCCAAATTGAAATACTAAGGCTGTTGATTCTAAGTGGTATTAAATGGTAATGATAACTTCATTAATCATGAATTCTTTTCCAAATTTAGCAACCAACTAAAATGTAGTGTATTGAGAACTGATCTGAGTCCTGACAGTCTATTTGTATACAGATCAACAACAAAATTCTCAGATTCTATATGTTTGTACTCCAGTGTATAGACTTTGAAAAACCATCTTTGAAAGACTAAGGTGAGGATTTTAGAGATATAAATTCAAGACGATGTTCTTTGGAATTGTCTGATCTTGGGTCAATTTTCTGCTTTGAAACTTAGACTATCGATTGAGCTAGTGGGATCAAAATTGGCTGACCAAGGGACCAGGGATATAGGAGAGCAGGTAAGGTACTTGTCTTGCGCTCAGCTGACCTGAGTTTGACCCCCAGCATCCCATATGTTCCCGTGATCCTTGCCAAAAGTGATCCCTGAGTACAGAGCCAGGAGTAAGCCTGGGTGTGACCCCAAAAACAAAATCAAACTGGCTAACTGGGAGCAGAGAAATAGTGATTTAGAATGCCTTGCAACCTTTATGAGCAAGTGGTGATGAGTTTAAATCTCTGATGTGCCATGTATGACAGGTGTGATTCAGGCAGCTCTGCTGTCTGAACCCCAGTACACAAAAACAAAATTTAAAAAACTGGCTCACCCTCAGATTTCCCTAGAGAGCTTTGCAAAACCACAGATTTTGAGGTCCTAGACCTGTTAGAGCTAAGCCTTGAAGAAGAAGAAATCACATTGGAGGGGCCGGAGCAATAGCACAGTGGGTAGGGCGTTTGCCTTGCATGTGGCCGACCTGGGTTCAATCCCCGGCATCCCATATGGTCCCCCAAGCACCACCAGGAGTAATTCCTGAGTTCAGAGCCAGGAATAACCCCTGAGCATCGCTGGGTGTGACCCACAAAGCAAAAAAAAAAAAATCACATTGGAATAATTGGATGTAAAAAAGAATCCCTATGGCCAGAGCAATAGTGCAGCAAGAAGTTTTTGTGCAAGCAATAGTGCAGCCTTGCACATAGCCAACCCTGGCGCCCTGGCATTTATGGTTCCATCCCGGGCACCCCATATCCCAAGCCCTACCGGGAGTGATCCCTGAGTGCAGAGCCAAAAAAAAAAAAAAAAGCCCTGGTGTGGTCCCCAACCCAAAAATAAATAAATAAGTGAAAATACAAAGAATATGCAAAAAAGAAGCCAAGGAGCTGAAGATGTGACTCTGGGGAAAGCACAGCCTGCCTGGTCAGGTCCTCAGTTAGCTCCCAGAGCCGCAGCCAGCTGCCCCTCTGGACCTCAGCATCAACAGGCCTGGCTCTCACAACTCAGAAGAAAAAACATCCTGGTCGACCCGCTGTGTTTGGGAGGCGTTGTCCTTTCCCCCTGCGAGCATCTGTAATTATTAGACACACTCCTAACTTCTGTGGGGCCGAGTCAAGGGGATCACACACAAAATAGAAAATACTTGTAAGGCTCTGTCTTTAACAACCGCCTCTCCACAGCTCTAGGTGTATGTCTGTGAACTTCTGCTCAGGTCTTTCTAGGGCAGTTGCTAAATGTGCAGCCGCCGTCTCTTCAAATCACTTTCCAGAGCTGCTGAAAAGATACCCGTTGGAAATTAAGTTCTTAGCAGGAAGAATATTTCCCGCTACCCACCTCACCTGACTTCAAAGCCAAGTCTAACTTCAATGCACCCCAAAAATCTCCCTGGCAAACTTGTTGAAAATGGATTTCTGCACCTTCTTCTGATTCTAACTCAGGAGATTTGGGTTAGGTTGACAACCCTGGCTTCTTTGACAAGTGTCTGAGTCATGCAAATGGCTTTTACTCTCCCTGTTAGACTTAATGTGCAGGCTTTCTCAAATGGCTAAGTGCCAAGACGCTGCGGGGCCCACTAATGAATGAAGGGCTAAGTAAAATATAGGGTGTTCTCATCATGGAGGACTAGTTAGCCCTGACATCAAGTGAAGCACATGCTAAACCTCAGTTGAACCTTGAAAATATTGTGTGGCATGAAAGAAGCCAGACAGGAAAGGTCACACACTGTATGATTCCATTTATAAATGGGATGTCCAGAAGATGTGATGCGGAGAGACAGAAAGTAGATCAGTGGTTGTCAGGGGTTTAGGGGAGAGAAAATGGGAAGTGACTGCTATTGAACAGGGGCTTGTTTGGGGCTGATGAAAAGTTTTCAGATAGTGGTAAGCATTGCACAACTTTGGGAAAATATTGAAACCCACTAAATTATATACTTTAAATGGGTGGGTTTTTTTTTTGGTGTGTGAATTATAACTTAGTCATAAAGATAATAAATTCCTTGGACAGACATGGATGCAGAAATGACTCAAAGGTTGGAGCACAGACTTTTCATGTAAGAGCCCCAGGTTCCATCTCCAGCACCCCATGGTACCCTGAGCACCACAGAAGTGGAGTAACCACCAGATGTGACCCCAAAGCCAGAAACAACAATAAAATCCCAACCGACTAGAAGCTGAATGAGGTGGAGATGTAGAGAAGTAAGACCCCCCGGGCACTGTTGATAGAAATATAATATGGGGCAGCTGCTATATTCGAAAACCATATGGAGGGTTCTGGAAAGAGTAAAAATAGAATCTCATGTGATCCATCAACTCCACTTCTGGGTACATCTCTGAAAGAAGTGGAGTCAGGATCTTAAAGAAATAGGTGTGTGACCTGTTCCCAGCAGCAGTATTTATGATAGCCAATAGGTGGAAGCAACCCAAATGGCAGTCTATCAAAGAAAAATGTGCATGGACATTGAGGGGCTGTCATTCATTCACAGAAGTACTATCTTTCAGTCTTTTTTTTTTTTTTTGCTTTTTTTTGGGGGGTGGTCTTCCCTGGCAATGCACCGGGGTTACTTCGACTCTACACTCAGGTATTACTCCTGGTGGTGCTCAGAGGACCATAAGGTATGCTGGGAATCAAATCCGGGTCAGCCGCGTTCAGGGTAAACACCCTACCCACTGTACTACCACTCCAGTCCCTATCTTTAAGTCTTAAAGAAGGAAATCCTGTCCCATGGTGCAACCTAGACAAATGTGACACCATTCTACAGAGTAAAAGAACCCAGTCACAAAAAGATAAATATCCTATGGTTTCATTTCCAGGAGGCTCCTAGAGAAACCGCACAAAGAGTGGGAGATGCATGGTGGTTGCAGTTGCCAGAGCTTAGAAATTGAGAAGTCAGTCAGGGACATAGGATGATAAAGGCATTGGTTGAGATGACAAGGTTGTGTTGTGTCACACTGTGAGTACACGTAACACAGGCTAAAAACCACCACGGGGCCAGAATGTAGCTGGGTGATAGGGCACTGACCTCGCAGTGGGGAGGCCCGGATTTGTTCCTCCGGCCTCGCAAAACCAAACAAGAAGTAGGTGCTTGTTTCCAGGCTCTCTTCCTTTTTCTGTGGTCACTCACTCTCTGGCTCTCTCTCAGGTCACCAGCTGCAACTGGGCAGATTCTGGACAGTCCCACATGGTGGAGCATTGCCGTCTGCCAACGGCCTGCCACCGCAGCCATGAGCCTGGAGGTGAACCAGCTAAGGGCTGCCAACATGTAAATGAGCTTGGAGGCAGATACCCCTCTACCCCTTCAGATGAAGCTGCAGTGCGGATGCGGACGGCCTTATGGGAGACCATGTGGGGAGCTCAGTTGAACTGCAGCAGACTCTGGAAGTTGTGTGGTGCCCGAAGATTTGTTGTGGAAGAAGCTAAGTTCTAGGGTAATTTCTTGGGCAGTGAATAGGAAAGAAATATACCATCACACGCGCACCCCACCAGGGCTCCAGCAGCAACCTGCCTGTTGGAATACATGAACATATGTGTTGGGGTGGAGGTGGGGGGCTGGAGAGAACACAGTGGTAGACATATGTGTGTGCAGGACCTTAGTTTGGTCGCCAGCACCATATGGTCACCAAGTCCTGTTAGCTATGCCCCTAAGCACTGTCTGGTCTCCGAGCACTGCCTGAATGTGGCTCTTATACCAAAAAGTATGTGTTTCGTGTTAGTCCAAATAATGGCATTCCCCTCCCCTCAAATATCTTTAATTCCTGGACCTTGTGAATGAAGTCAAGTCACATGGTGAAAGAAACTTGGAATAAAGGTTCCACTTTGTTTGGGACCAAACCAGGCGATGCTTAGGGATTACTCCAGGCTCTGCACTTGGGGATTACTCCTGGAGGTATTCGGGGGACCATATAGGATGCCAGGGATTAAACCCAGGTCAGCTGCATGCAAAACAAATGCCCTACCCCTTGTACTATTGCTCTGGCCCCAGTTCACACATTTAAGAGAAATGACCCCGGTTCACCCATCAAACTCCCTCTAGTCCCACAATCCTTCAGAATGGAGAGTGTTCCCTATCAGCAGGAGGGAGAGATTCAGCAGGAGTGAACGTTGGAGAGGAGCCAAGTGTAAGGAGGTTTTCGCTGATGCTTGGCAGGGGCAAAGGGTGAAGCAAGAGAACAATTGTGGGTAGCTTCTAGAAGCAAAGACCAGTCTCCAGTGATAAAGAACTCAGGTCCTGTATCACTCAGGACTCAGTTCAGCCCAAACCCTGAAGCCACTCATGCCCGAAGTCTCTAGAAAGGAGCTCAGCCCTGCTGACTTCTCAATTCCATTCTGTGAAACTCAGAGCAAAGAATCAGGACTTGGAATCTCTGCAAAGGTGTGGGCTCAGAGAGTGGGATTGTTTGCAGTCAGTAAGTTTGCGGTAATCTGTTAAGGCAGCAACAGAAAATGAATACATTTCTCTCTCTCTCTCTCTCTCTATATATATATATATATATACATATGTATACATATATGTGTATATATATGTATATATATATATATATTCTTTCTGCTTTTTTAGTACTTTTCCTGCCTAGTGTCTCAGCTCCGTGGAGGTTGCACGATGCTCTCTGTCATTTTCCACTTATCCTGTCGAGGTGATCATTCACTATCCTGGAGCCTCTCTCAATTGCAAGCTGGAGTGCTCCATGCATTATTTTTCAAGGCTCTCGGGAAAGACCCTCCTTCTCCAGGAGCCTGGCATCTGGCTGGGAGCAAGACTGAATGTCTGCTCCTCGTTTCTGAGGCTGCTAATCAATACTCACCATTAGGATGACAACTTCATGCATCACTAAACTTTGACCTCTGTACCCCAGAGCAGTCCCAAGGTACCAATTGATGTAAAGGCAATATACATATTCCTCAAATGCAAAACCTCTTTCATAGACTTCCCTGAATTCAATTTTAGAGACTTTGGCAAAATAAGTTTGCTTATTTCTGGATATTCAAAAAGGATGCTGGCGTAAAGCTGATGTATTTTTTCAAAATGTATGCTTTTAAATTCCCATCTTCTACACAACTGGCTGGTGCTGGCATGAAGGATCCCTTGAGCTGGTCACAAAAGCCAGTGATAAGAGAAGATATAAAGGCAAGCAGGTACCACCCTCCATTGGAAATCATATTCAGGCTTAAGGGCTCAATGGAACTTTTAAAAACTTTATTTGCACTTGTCTTTTATTTACAATTTGAGGAATGTTATTTCCCAGTCTAAGTCTGGGTCAAAGAACTCCTTCAAATATCATGATGCTCTCTGCATAAAAGGTGATGGTACTCCTGTTTTTCTAGAGAAATTCAAGTGGGATCAATTGTCAAACAGCTGTTTGGGATTAAAATCAGGGATGAGGCTTGGAGAGAAAATAGGGGGAGGGGAGGCTGGAGCAATAGCACGGTGGGTAGGGCATTTGCCTTGCATGTGGCCGACCGGGGTTTGATTCCCAGCATCCTATATGGACTCCCGAACACCACCAGGAGTAACTCATGAGTTCAGACAAGAGTAACTCCTGTGTATCACCGGGTGTGACCCCCCCAAAAAAGAGAAAAGAAAATACAGGGGATGCACACAGCCAACCCTGTTTGATCCCTGGCACTGCATATGGTTCCCTGAGCACCACCAGGAGTGATCCCTGATCACAGAGCAAGGAGTAAGCTCTGAGTTCCACTAACTGTGGCCCAAAACAAAAATCAAGTCAACAAAAATTTAAAAATCAAATTCGGGCAGTTATCAGTTATCAAGAGGCAGTTATTTAAATGACATACATGATCTGTATAAATTAATCTGTTGGTGAACTATCCGGTCTCAGAGTCATACACTTAAATTTTTTGTGGAACCAGTTGCTAGCTAGAGTCAAATAGAGGGTTAGTGGGTAGGGCTCTTATCGTTTCTTCTTCTTCTTCTTCTTCTTCTTCTTCTTCTTCTTCTTCTTCTTCTTCTTCTTCTTCTTTTTATTGTTGTTTCTTTCTTTTTTTTTCTTCCTTTTTGGGTCACACCTGACGATGCTCAGGGGTTACTCCTGGCTCTGCACTCAGGAATCACTCCTGGCTGTGCTCAGGGGACCATATGGGATGCTGGGATTCGAACCTGGGTCTGCCGTGTGCAAGGCAAACGCCCTACCTGCTGTGCTATCACTTCAGCTCCTCTTGTCTTCTCTTCTTAATCCTCAGACCCAAAGTTGAGAAGCCTTGAATCTACATCCTTTTTAGTTCTGTATGATGAACTTCATTCTGAGTCTGGATTTTAATTCATTCCACTGTAAATTCCCAGGAGAGAATTTGTTCGGTTGGGTGTTTAGCTTTGGGCCAGTCAGCTGTACCCGGGATGAGACAAGTCTTATGAGACCTGGCAGGTCAGCCCCTCCAGATGCCTTGGGGAGGAGGAAAATATAGATGTCTCCAGAACATTTTCTCATAGCAGCCTCTTTGCTACTCCTCATGGATCTGACAACTCTTTAAGGGTAGGAAACATTCTTTTTTAAAATTACCACCATACTTAGTACCCCATCTATGCAAGATTCTCAATAAGTGGGGAAAAAAAAAGAATAAATTGGGTGTGCCTACTTCCAGTCATACCTGCTTCTAATAGTTCCTACCACGATGGCCAATGCCCATCTAGGTACTGAGGCAAGAAAAGGATGGTTGGAGCCAGAATAATAGCACAGCAGGTAGTGTGCTTACCTCATATGCAGCCAAACTGGGTTTAGTCCCCAGCATCCCATATGGTCAGGAGTGATGTCTGAGCACAGATCCAGGAGTCAGCCCTGAGCACTGCTGGGTGTGGCCCAAACACCAAAAGAAAAAAAAAGTGTGGTGGGGGAGGAGGAAGACTGATTGACCACACCTGTGTTCTTTCCTGTCCTCCTCCCCCACAACTTCCCTCCTTGGCCAGGTTTAATAGTTATTTTCCATGGGGAAAACATTACGTAAAATGTCTTATCCATCAATTTTCAATTTATCTACTATAATAACCCCAGAAGGGAAGTGGAGCTCAGAGAAGTTAAGTGATTTGCCCAAGGTCACACAGCTTTTATGTGCTGTGGCCAGTTCTGAACCTAAAGTCATAGCCTAGCCCTCTTAAGCACTGTATTTTTCCTTCTTCCTGCGCTCTGAGGAGCCATGAATGAGGCCAAGAAGAGAGGTGTTGGCTGGGTCAATGCCAGTTTTGTGAACTAAACAAAATTCTTCCTTGCTAACAGTCTTTGAAAGCTTTTTGAGTGTGGCCTTGGGCCTTTTACGGTTCTGAGGTTTTCCTCCACCTCCTCCTAATTGAGTCTTTCCAGTCCAAGCTCCAGGATTTAAGTAATTCTACCTTACCAACAACAAAAAAAAGGTTCTCAGACGTCCCTTCTTTCTCTTTAAAATGGGTGCCCGCCATTTCCTTTTAACAACTGGAAAACTTTCTGGGAATCTGACCCAGGGCCTGGTTTCAGGCCACCATTTTTTTTTATTGTTGTGCTTTGCATAATGAGCACTGAAATACAATACCTCCACTGGCCTCTCCTCCCTAATTCACCCTTTGGCACCCGACTGTCTTGCCCAGAGGAAGAAATCCTGCAGGATGTGAAGTGATGTGGGCCAAGGTCACCTTGGCTGAAATGACATTATTTCTCTGCCCCTTGCTTAGCTTTTTTTGTTGTTTTTGTTTCTTGCTTTGGGGCCATTTCTGGTGATGCTCACGGCCTCCTCCTGCCTCTGTGTTCAGGGGTCACTTCTGCTGGTGCTCAGGGGCTCACATGGGAGACTACCTGCATGCAAGCCACCACCCTAATCCCTGTACTATCCCTCTGGCTTCTGCCTGCTTTAGCTTTTGCTTATGACTTGCAGTAACGCCATTTCTAAATAATACTTTCAATCTTTTTGGCAAGAGAAGTTGAGTCATTCCAAAGGGGGAGGGGATTGTCATTGGTGCCTAGACCTGGTTTTCTCCTGTCGGTGAGAAGAATTTCTCCTCATCTGCCAAAGGAGGCACGATCCCTGTCAAAGTCGGCAGTCTTAGCAGTCTTGGGAGTGAAGGGGAAAGGACTAGAACTAGACCAACAATCTAGGACCAACAATTAATTATCCCTGAGCAAAGCAGTCTTGCCTTGGTACTCTTTCTGAAGAAGCCAGGAAGTTCTTCTACCCAACCTCTGGGTATAGATGTGGGGTTACATCCATGGGACAGGAGGAGGGGGTGGAGGGTGGGAGGGTAGGGAGGGCCGGGTACTCACCAAGTGTCATATAGTTTGTGATGCTTGAATATTTGCATACACTTTAGTCACAGTGCCCACATGCACCTTGCTGCAGTGAGCTAAAGATCATACACTCTGTTCACGTACCAGGGGTTCCAAACATCTGGTTGCCAGGATGAGTTGCCAGGCCGGAACTCCATACAACACGGGCACCAATGAGGATCCAACTCATGGCCTCAGGCTTGCAAGGCAGAGCTTTTGCCACTAAACCATTCAGTGTTCCTATTTATAGCTCCCTTAGTTTTGTTTTTTTGGTACTCTTAAGATGCCTTTCCAGTACATTGCCATGATTTAAATTATGTATGTGTGCTCATCCAAAAATATATACACTTGGAACAGAAATAAATCAACAGAAATATTGGGAGTTTCAGAATCACTTATCTCCTGCTCCCGTTCCATTTCATTCCTGGAGATACTTATGCCTAGGGATGACGAGGCAGTAATGAAGGGCATGATGGTTAAAAGTGGTCAGTGGAGGGGCTGGAAGGTGCAGGGGTAAGGCAGTTGCCTTGCACATGGTCAACCTCAATCCTCTGCACTGCATCTGGTCCCTTGAGCCCCATCAAGAGTGTTCATTGATCACAGAACCAGGAGTAATCCCTGAGCACCACCAGATATGGTCCAAACCTCAATCTCATCTCCCCGAACCGCCAAAAAGATTTGTCAGGAGGCACAGACTCAAGTGGGTTCACAGCTCATCCTTGTGACCCAAGGCAAATTGCCTCATTTGCCTCATCTGTAAAGCAAAGATAATAAGGGTTTCTTCTCCTTCTCCTGTGAGGGATGCTGAAATGATGCACATAAAAATGCTGACACTGAGCTGAGTGCATAGTGCCCATTAATGCCAACTCTTCCCTTCACGTTGCAAGATGTGAACCTATGTTCTGCCTGGACACCCCTCAAAACAGATTTTGTCATCGTTTGTTGGAGGCTTTCTCTTTCCTGTGTGTGATGCCTTCTAAAGTTTTTACAGTAATTTTGCTGGAATTACCAGCAAAAAAATAAAATAAAAGAGGAGAAAAAAAGGCAAAAGAAAAATTTTTAAAAAGCACTGGTCCAGGGGGCTGGAGAGATAGCACAGCGGGTAGGGCGTTTGCCTTGCACGCAGCCGACCCAGGTTCGATTCCCAGCATCCCATATGGTCCCCCCGCACCGCCAGGAGTGATTCCTGAGTGCAGAGCCAGGAGTAACCCCTGTGCATCGCCGGGTGTGATCCAGAAAACAAAAAAATTAAAAAAATAAATAAAAATAAAAAGCACTGGTCCATATTACTGCTGCCAGCAAGGAGGATCCAGGTTATAACAATATGCATGAAGCCTGAGATCATGCTGAGCCAACTTGTTCTCTGGGTTCCAGCAGCGTGCTGGGTGCCTGAGGTTTTTGTTGACAAGGGAGCAAAAGTAGGAGTGGGTGCTTCAGTAGCAAATTGTGTGGGGGAAAAAATTTTTTTAATAGGACTGGAGTGATAGTACAGAGAGTAGGGGGTTTGCCTTGCACAAGGTCAACCTGGATTTAGTCCTCAGCAGCACATATGATCCCCAGAGCCCTACCAAGAGCACCTACCCACTACATATGATCCCCAAAGCCCTACCAAGACCCTGAGCACAGAGTCAGGAGTACTTGAGCACTGCCAGGTGTGATTAAAAAAAAAGAAAAGAGAGAGAAAAAGGAAGGAAGGAAGGGAGGGAGGGAGGGGAGAGGGAAGAAGGGAAGGAGGGAGAGAGGAAGAGGTGGAAAGGAAAAAGGAAAACTCAGAAACTAGTCAAGAGAAAATGTTCATGGCAACAACTTTGTTGTTCTTGTATACAATTGCTCTGACCTTCAGAAGAGAACAAAACTTCTAGGGGCTTCTTTTTATCTAAAGAGGTGGTAAGTACAGAAAGTATGAGCCCTGCTTTGGGAATGACGCAGCCCTGAATAGGATGCTATTACCTGAGGGACTCTGGGAAAATGACAAATCATCTCTATTCCATGGTTTTCTTTCTTCTCTATAAAATTGAAATAGAAGTAGCATCGTATCACTTGTTCTGAGACTTCATGTAGATGATGAATGTGAGGTACACAGATACAGTAAGTAATCAGACGGTCCACTTTTCTCAACAGTGCATCAACAGAATTATTACCCCCAGCTTGGTGGTTTTGAGCATAGGGGTATAAGATCTGCAAAGCTGATAAAAGACCGGTTTTCTGTGCAAGCTGGGACCCAATAAATGGCAGCTATTATAATGTATCTGTTGTGAACATCTACTTTCAAAGCTAATCATTTTCTTCGGAACTCTTCCAGAACTTGTCCCATTCAGCAAAGTCCCTCTCACTCCGTCTCATCCGATGACCTGTGCCATGTTTTTATGCTCTGGAAAATGGCTTCTGATGGCTGACACTACTGGCTGACACCCCACCTGCCAGCAGGCCCTCTCCTTGTGGAGAGAATACTGGTCTGTTCAGTCAATCGTGTGCCTCGGTGCTGGGTGAAATCATGATTGGTGCAAGTCGTCAGAGGCACCTGATTTACCCTTCTAAATGAAATGAAACATTTGCAATACAGATGTGGTTATGGGGGCATGGGAGTGAGCTTGGGGAAGTGAACATCCAGTCTAGCAGCAGCCATGGAGCAAGCTCTGGCCAATGAGCTATCAGGGAAAAGATTAAGAGGTGACCCTCTTTTTGATCTTCCTTCCTGCTTTATGTGCTGTCGGGGGCAGAAGCGATTCTCGGATTGCCATTTTGTGACATCGCTGAGCTGTCAAATAAACAACTGGACTGCTTTCCTCCAAGAGTCTCTTATAATACACAATCACTATTCTATGATCTGGCCTAGTATAAATCTCTTTCTGCTACTTGGTTGAGAAACCTCTTTTCTGATTGCCACACCTGGAAAATTATTGCTATTTAAATTCAGCAAATATAGAGATTTCTTCCTTTGCATTTGGGTAATCAGTGTATTTACTCACTTGTTCAATTTGATTTGGGATTAGAGTGGTGCTTGAGTATACTCCCCGAGCGTGGTAACCCGGGGTCACTCCTTGGGGTGTTTCAGGGTCGGAGGATGCTAGGGAAGTGAGCCCAGGCCTCCAGCATACAAGCACATGCTCCAGCCCTTTGCGTCCTCTCCTGTGCTCCTTCAAATCCTCACTTTCTTATTTTTTTTAAGCAGTTCCAGGAATTGAACCCAGGGTCTCACATCAGGTAGCAAGTGAGCAACCACTGAGCTACATCCATGGCCCCATAACCAAGTATCTTTAAGTAAACAGCAGTCACTGTTCCTTCCTGGAAAGGTCACCAGTGACCTCTTGATTAGCTGCTCGGTGGTTTCACCTAAGTGAAACATTCGGCTCATCTCTACTCCATTCGACAGGCTGACCACTTTCTTATTTCTAGAGCAAGTTAATCCTCTAGTATCTGTTTATTTCTCTCTTTCTTCCTCTGATCCTTCCTCTGGTTTTAGATGATCAGTGGTTCCTCATTATTCATCAACTCTAACATTCTTCCTGGGGCCCTCTCATCTCTCATGAAGCACTTTTCTGAATATCTTTTCCACTCCCAAGATTTTAATACCTGGTGGGGTACTAGGGGATCCCCCATTCACCTCTTCAGTGCACACCTTTTCTCAGCCTCAGATCCACCTTTCTGTGAGAACAGGAGGTGCTACTTGGATAGTCTCCAAACCCATCAGTACCCTAGTTCTGAACAGAACCAAGCATCCTCTGTAACCCACCTCACCTCTTACACCAGCCTTTCACAGGAAACCTCAGAATCCTCCTGAGCAATTCCTTTTCTCCAGCAGCCAATTTCTCAACGTGTGGTACAGCTTCCCCGAGCTCACAGTCATGCCCTCCACTATCATGTCTGTATTGCAAGTGCTTCTCACATGCCTCTATGTTCTCCTCCAATCATCTGATTGCTGTTGGAGTTTATCTTTCAAACATAAATTGAATCGTATCACTAAATTAAAAAATTTTCTGGGCCTTGGAGCCAGAGCGATAAAACAGCAGGGAGGGCATTCGAGTTGTGTGCGGGCAGCTCGGGTTCAATATCCGGCATCCCATATGGTCCCCCAAGCACCACCAGGAGTAAATCCTGAGTGCAGAGCCAGGAGTAATCCCTGTGCATCTCCAGACGTGACCCAAAAAAGCAAAAAAAAAAAAAAAAAAAAAAATTCAGGCCAAAAAGGGTAGGGTATTTGCCTTGCATGCTGCTGGCCCTGGTTCGAACCTATTACTCATATGCTCTTCCTCACACACCACCAGGAGTGACCGCTGAGCACAAAACCAGGACTCGCCCCAGAGAACTTCTGGGTATGACCCAAACACTCCCCCCTAAATTTCAAAGGTGTAGGTGTGGGCTGGAGTGATAGCACAGCGGTAGGGCGTTTGCCTTGCTCGCAGCCAACATGGCCGACCTGAGTTCGATTCCTCCGTCCCTCTCAGAGAGCCCGGCAAGCTACTGAGAGTATCTCGCCCGCACGGCAGAGCCTGGCAAGCTCCCCGTGACATATTCGATATGCCAAACACAGTAACAACAAAGTCTCACAATTTGTTGTGAGATGTTACTGGTGTCCACTCGAGCAAATCGATGAACAAGGGGAGGACAGTGCTATAGTGCTACAGGTGTGTGTGAAGGGGACCATGGGGTAGATTTGTATTATCCCTCCTGCTCTCCAAATAAAATCCATATTTCATCACAGGTGGGTGCTGTGACATAGATGTGACAGAAGGAACTCTCTGTGGCTGGACCAAATTTTGTGTTCAGTCTCCTACCATCTCCTCCATCACCTGCCCCACATCCTCAGCTCAGGTTCCTGAAACAGCTTGTCCCCCTCCTCTGTTCCCACTGTTTTCCTTCTTTTCTACATTCTGCTCTTACTCTGCATCTTCTGTTCTTAAATCAAACAGCTCTTCTCTCCAAAAGCATACCTGTGCGTAGAATTAGGCAGACTTTCTCAACTGTCAACACTGTCAACATTCACTGTTGGATCTTTGTTTCCCCCCAGGGCAGCCCTGTGCCTTGGGGGATACTCTGCTGCACCTGGGGCTTCTTCCTGCCAGATCCTGATGGCAGCTTCTTTGTCCCCCAACCACCTTGTGCCAGACATTCACTGGTGGGGGTGTTTGTGGAATGACAATGACCATTGAACTACTCCTAGTCTGGTTCCAATTAGTCCACAGCTAATGCTCTTTTCTGATCACGGTCTCTTTAGCACATCTTTGCCTTTTGAGGGTTGGTTTGTTTGTTGGTCACACCCATCAGTGCCGGCTTGGTGCTCAGGAGTCACTGCCAGCCTTGGAGGACCAGGCCTTCTGGGGATAGAAGGTGGGCCTTCCATATGCAAAGCATATGCTCAGCCAAATTATTAAGCTAGCTCTCTGCACAGACTCCCCCACATACACACCAAAACACAACATTTTGTTTGTTTTGTTTTGGGGTCCCACCTGGCAGTGCTCAGGGTTTATTCCTGGCTCTGCACTCAAGGATCACTCCTGGCATGGTACAGAGGATCCTACGTGCCAGGGATTGAACCCAAGTCAGCTGCATGCAAGGCCAGCTACTGGCTCAGTGCATTACCTCTCTGGCTCCACCAACACATCTTTGAGGTGACTTGTCTGCATCATCTGTTCTCTCCAGCAGGGTATCTCCCAGAGCCTGGCACTTTGGAGGAATGTGGAGGGTTTGGGCAGAGCAAGATCTCTGTGGGGCCGGCAACCTTCATCCGCTGGGGCCCAGAATGGCACAGACTGCAATAGTCAACTCATGGTTGAGTGAAGAAATGATTGAACTCCTAAGAATTCTCTTTTTCAAATAGATGTTTTGGATGTTTTGGGGGAGTGCCACACTTGGCAGTGCTGAGGTGCTACTCTGGGCTTTGTGTCTGGGGGTTGCTCCCAGTGGAGCACCGGGGACCATGTGGTACCAAGGATGGCACCCCGCCTCCTGCATGGGAACCACACTCCCAGTCCATTGAGCTGCCTCTCTGCTCTGCAATTTTCATACGCTCACCTTTTCCCTCACTGGGTCACACATCAGGATCACCTCCAAGTGTGTGTGTGTGTGTGTGTGTGTGTGTGTGTAGCACCAGGATCATCTCAGGGCCTCTTGCTTGCTCTGGGGTCTCCCACTTAGCCATCTTTGGGACCCTTTCTCCTGAGGGTTCACTTCCAGCAGGTGGTCTGGGTGGCCTCCATGCTGGTTGGTGGCATCAGGATTTGGACACGTGTCTTTGTACTTGCCGGGCAGCACTTTCAGCCTCGGAGTCATCTCTCTGTCTCTGCTTTCAAGGCTGTTTTTTGTTTGTTTGGGGGGCCACACCCAGAGATGCTTAGGGCTTACTCTTGCCTCTCCATTCAGGAATTATTCCTGGAAATGCTCGGGGAACCATATAGATTCAGGAATTATTCCTGGAAATGCTCAGGGAACCATATAGGGTGCCAGGAATCGAACCCAGGTTGGCAGCGTGCATGGCCCACTATCTCTCCAGCCCCATGAAGGCTTGATGGAGGCCCTTGCCACGGTGACAACCTCTCCTCCTCTTCATGCCACACTGTCTTCCACAAGCCTCAGTCCCCCGGCATTGAGTACCCGGGCTGCTAAAGACAAAGTCTAATAATAAATGTTTGTGGAAAGTAAAGCACACTGTCTTTTAGCTCTTTTTCTAGAAACAGAAGGTTCTTTCCCCATCTCTGGGAGTCTCACGATCAACCTTTCCTTTCCCACCGTGCCTGTTCTGGCTCTGGCTGCTCCCAGCCGTGCTTCCCCATAGGTCCATTCGTCTTCTTTAGCCGCCTTCAAAGAGGAGAAACAGCTGAGTGCTGCGGAGAATTGGGAATGAGACCCATATCCCCACGCTCTCCCCTGGCTGCTCTCAGGGCTAGAACTGAATTCTCACAGGTCTAAAGACCAGATGGTGAGTTCTCACAAGCCTCTCCGGGAGCAACAGGCCTCCGTGGCAGCATCCCATTCCTAATAACTGACATGCACCAAGCTCCCGTGGGTTCCCTCGTAGGAAGCTGGGAGTATTAAAGTAGACCAACATTCAAAATCCTTCACAGCTGGGGCTGCGGCACAGGCTTTTGTATGTGGGTTCGATTCCCGGCACTGCTGGTTTCCCCGAGCATAGTTGCAAATGACCCCTGAGCTCAAGAGTAGCTCCCAAACATAAAAACAGAATGGACAAATGAAAGAATCCTCACTGGCAACGCTGCTCTGTCTGCTTGGGAGGCTAAAATAGTTAAGGAAGTGTTGGCGTAACTTTGAATGCATGGTAGAGTGTTCTGCATCCCTGACTCACGAAGACCTGTGGGAGGGAGATGCTGAAGTTCATATTTCTATTGGGATGTAACCTGTGCATACATGGCTGTACAGAAGCAAAGTGCTTGTTTGGAGGTCAGCTTTGTTTACCCATTGATGCCAGTGGGCTGGAGAGAGAGGGTGCAAGACACTTGCCGCGCACACGTCCAACCTCAGTTTGATCCCCAAGCACCACAGGAGTGATCCCTGAACACAAAGCCAAGAGCAAGCCTGGAGAACCGCCAAGTATGGCCCCTCCCCACAAAAGCAAAAACAAATTCAAAAAAGAAAAACACACCCCCAAACCAAGACTATAAACAGCCGTGCCAGCTGCAGACACACATGGTGAGGCTTTGAAATCTGTGTTGCAATCCAGATGTTCAGGTGATGAACTTGGGTCACTGATGGTGAGAGAGTACAATGATTTTCTAGCATCTTCCACAGGAAACCCTGGACTGTCGACTTGGCCCCAAGCCTATTTTCATTGCTAGAGTCAAGAAACAGTAGCAGCTGTGGTTGTTGCTAGGGATGAGGGATCATGCTCAGGGGAGTTGATGGCCTGGAGTGGGAGGAGGGGTACCGCAGAGGTCATCGAATTGGCCCTGCTTAGCCGCTGCCCATGTTCACATTACTTGGAGAGGTTCTGCAATGAGAAACCTGTTAGGCTTCTAATGGCATCTATGATGAACACGGTTCTTACAACTGAATGGGTCAAACGCAATTGCTCTCACTATTTTGGTGGGGATGGAGGCTTGAGGGCCACACCCAGTGGTGCTCAGGTCTACTCCTGCTTCTGCACTCAGGAATTACTCCTGCTGGGGCTCAAGGGGCCATACTTGGGATGCTGGGGATCAAAGCTGGGTCGGTCGCTTGCAAGGAAAGTCCCCTATCTTCTGCACTATCACTCTGGCCCCAACTCACTTCTTAAAGGGAAGATTTACCCAACTGTGTAGTTCTTTGAGGGTCTGCCTTGTCCCACACTTGATCTCAAAAACATGCACAGAGTGAGGGGTTCAAATTTTCTGAATTTAATGCAAAGCACATATGTTGTCTGGGTTTTGTTTGTTTGTTTGTTTTTATGATTGCAAAATATGTTATACAAAAAAGATCCATATAGCACTGAGATGGGAATGCAAACACAAACAAGGAGGTGACATCTCTAATGAATGGAAACAACCACCTCCTTCACTTTCTCTACAAAACAAAAAGTCAAATAAAAACAAAAGCCACTGCAGAAGGACCGTTTCACTCGCAGATTGTGGAATCTTATTGTTGACTGCTCTTCAAATGAGGAGTTTTGATGCCAAGCCTGGCTTAAGTCAGGAATTGTCAACAGGCAGCCGCTGTGGGCGGGCCACGAGAGCTGGCGGATGTTGGCAGCCAGCAGTGTGCGTTCCAGGCTGGAGAGCTGACCCCCACTTCCAGGCTCCCAACCCCGCACTACACTCAAAGTGCTCCTGTCAAGGGCAGCAGCGACCTTCTAATTGCTAACTCCAAAGGGCACTTCTCAGGCCACTTTTTCTGACCTGACCTCCCTTCTGCAGATGACATAATTGCCCACTCTCTCCTCCTTGAAATGCTCTCACCCCCGCGCCTTCAATGACACTATCCTTGGCTGCCTATTGGCTGGCCTTCCCCATCTCTCTTGCCCCACAGTCCCAGAGCAGTTGCTGTGGGCTGAGGCTCTGTCTAGGACTCTGGGCTCATTTGCTTATCCACTCCTGATTGTAGCTTTGGGAGAGATGGTGGGACGGGGTCACGGTTCCATTTCTTAGACAAGACTATTGTGGCCCTAAATAATGAAGGGTCCTCACCCAACGTCAATGGCTAATAAGCAACAGGACTAGAATTTTCATTTCAGGGGGTGGGAACTTAGAGCCAAGTTTTCAACTATTCCACAGCAGTTTCCTGTCCCTGGGTAAGCCCTTATGCAGAGATATTCTCCTCACCTTTTCCCTTTCCTCTCTCTCTTCCTGCCCCCGTAGGCTCTCTTATTTTGTTTGTTTGTTTGTTTGTTTGCTCTTTGGACCACACCCAGCAGTGCTCAGGGCCTACTCCTGGCTCTGCATTCAGGGATCTCCCTGATCATTCAGAGATCACTCCTTGTGGCACTTGAGGGACTTTATGGGGTGCCGGGATCAAATCTGGGTCAGTCACATGCACACCCTCCCCACTACACTGCCCCTTATCCTTAAGACTCTCTTACAGCTTTACTTAGAGTTAGTACTTTTCTGGTATATCTTCAATACACATCTATCTTCTGATCCAGCTGGTTCCAAGCTTTCTCCAGCTGTACACGCCACACATGCCCCTGATTCATAGATGACACTAGCCAAAGCTCATAGTCGTTGAAAGGGTGAACATGTGATTTCAATTCATAGTCAATGAGGGAAACTGCTGGAGATATCTGGGAGAGATTTTTCTCCCCATTACAAAGATATGTGAGGGTCCAGGGAGAGCGAGAGCTCAGTGGTCAGGTTTTGAGCACAGGCTTTGCCCGTGGGAGGCCCAGGCTCCACCCTTGGTATCATATGGTGCCCTCACCACCACCAGGAGCAGCCTGTGAGCACAGAGCCAGGAGTAGCCCCAGAGTACTTCCAGGTGTGGCTCAAGAACTAAAAATAAAAATGAAAATAAAAGGCAAATGAAACATATTTTTGTTTTTTTGCCTTCCCCTAGGTGCTCTTCTCTATGAGCTTAGAATACTAGGACAGGAGAAGCAGAGATGCCAGGGGTCTTTCTTGTCTTGACTGTCACATTCCACAGAGAACACAAACCCAATCATCTGTCTAAGGAAGGGGAAAATTGAGCAGATCCTCAAATAAAGTCATTTTGTTCCATGTCATTTTGTTATAATATTGATGAGGGGGGGAAATCATCCCAGCCTACATTGGAACAAGACATTACTCTGGAAGCTGCTTTCATTCTGTCATTTTGCTTCAAGTCACAGTCTCTGAAAGCTTATTGTATATTATGGGAATTAGGATTAAACACAGGTGACAAAAGAGTAAAGAAGGAGATTACAATCCTTCAGAAACCACCCCATCTCCTCAACTCCACCCCATCCCTTCTAGAATCCCCTGCCTTCTCTGGGCCTCTTTCTCACTGTGCCCAGTGACCAAAGTGGCAAAGGCTGGTCTCTAGCACCCAGTGGTGGCCTTAGAAATAGCTCTCATAGGGCTGGAGAGATAGTAGAGTAAGTAGTCTTTGCCTTGCTTGGGGCCGACCCAGGCTCATCCCCAGTACCCCATATGATCGCCCAAGCCCGCCTGGAGTGATCCTTGAGCATGGAGCTAAGATTAAGCCCTGAAATTGCAAAGTGTGGCCTAAAAAACAAAAAAATAGCTATCATGGGGCTGGAGCAATAGTACAGTGGGTAAGGCACTTGTCTTGCACGCTGTGGACCTGGGTTCAATCCCTGGCATTTCATATGATTCCCAGAGACTGCCTGGATTAATTACTGAGCACAGAGCCTGTTCTAAGCCTTGAGCACAACCGGGTGTGGTCCAAAAACAAACCCCAAAGAAAGAGTTCTCAGGGGCCAGAGAGATAGTACAGGAGTAAAGCACTTACCTGCATGTAATTGACTCCAGCTCGATCCTGGTACTGCACATGATCCCAGAGCATGGCCAGAATGACCATGATAGAGTCCGGGCACCGCTGGGTGGTCCAAGCTACACACCCCTTCTCCATAGCTACCACGAATAAAAATAAAATTCAGAAGAGAATGGGCTTTGGAATCACAGACTTGAGTAAATCTTGACAGCTACCTTCCTAGTTGTGTGCCCTGCACCTGTCTACTTAGGTGGACTAACGGGGCAGCAGAGGCTGCTGTTCAAAAGTGGAGGATGGTCCGTCTCTTCAGCCTTCACCGAATCACACCCAATGGGACCATCTCTCCCTTCACCCGACACCCCTTCCATGACCCCAATTTCTTTATCTGATGCCTCTCGTCCCAGGCACAGGGCGTTGTTGCCCATGGATGTCTGCTGGTCTTGCCCAGGAGAGCCCATTCCCATGCCCCATCAGCTAC
Source organism: Sorex fumeus (assembly GCF_029834395.1). Lineage (NCBI taxonomy): Eukaryota > Metazoa > Chordata > Mammalia > Eulipotyphla > Soricidae > Sorex > Sorex fumeus. Next base: position 175,229 of record NW_026606179.1, on the reverse strand, counting down.
CTTCAGAAGTTTCAAGTTCCAAGGGACACTGTTGATGATAACATGGAGAGCTTGGCTTTACAGCTCAACCCCCGGTTTTGGGCCATCGGGTGACTGTCTGCGTCTGTCTCTTTATTTGGAAGATAGGAATGGTAATACGTCACCACATCCTCCAGAATCTGCAGCTGGGAACAAAGTTGGCCTGAGTTCAAGACTCAGTTCTGTCACTTTTCAAATGAGAGTCTCAGTGGCCTGTTCAGAAAAAAAGGGCCTCATCGCTGAGGCTTCCTCAGCAAGCTAATCACCTTCCTGGAATTAAAACATTCAAAAAGCTAATTAGCACCTTTTTATTTTATTTTGCTTTTTGGGTCACACCCCGCGATGCACAGGGGTTACTCCTGGCTCTGCACTCAGGAGTTACTCCTGGCAGTGCTTAGGGGACCATATGGGATGCTGGGAATCGAACCCCCGGTCAGCCGAACCCCAGGTCAGCCAGGTGCAAGGCAAACACCCTAGCCGCTGTGCTATCTCTCCAGCCCCTGAATTAGCACCTTTTTAGAGTAAACCCTTCAGGCCTGCTGGGGTGAGTCTGGGGTGGTCTCTTAGTGATCCACAGACTCATGGAGGGCTTTGCCTGCTCAGGCTGCAGGCGGTGGCGGAAGGGCCAGGATGACTTCCTCTCTAGCAGGAAGGAGGCTGTCCTCGCAGGCTTGGATCTTCTTGAGGTCTCGCTCCTTATCAAACACAAGCCAGTCTCTGCACTGCCACCTCACCCCGAACCTCTTTTGTCACATGCAACTGTATGTCTCTTCCTTTTCTTAGAACACCACCAATGAGATAGGATTAGGACACAGTGGTCTTGGTTTTTGTTTTGAAGCCATACTGGCAGTACTCAGGGCTTACTCCTTCCTAGCTCTGAGCTAAGGAATCACTCTTGGCTGGGCTTAGGGGACCATATGGGGTGACAGAGATTGAACTCAGGTCCGTAGAGTACCAGGCAAGTGCTTTACCTGATGTCCCTTCGGCCCCATTAACTGGTCTTGCTTTGACTTAATCACCAAGTTAAAGGTCCTATCTCCAGAGAGAGTCACATTTGGAAGAACTGGAAGTTAGGGTTTACCATATAAATAGCGGTAGCAACAATTTACTGTGTAGTAACATGTAAACAGTGTAGCACTGTCCTCCTGTTGTTCATAGATTTGCTCGAGTGGGCACCAGTAACCAGTAAGAGTCCATTGTGAGACTTGTTGTTACTGTTTTTGGTATATTGAATACATCATGGGTAGCTTGCCAGGCTTTGCCGTGTGGACAGGATACTCTCGGTAGCTTGACAGGCTCTCCAAGAGGGGCCGAGGCAGCAAACCCAGTAGGCCCCGTGCAAGGTAAATGCGCTACCCACTGTGCTATAGCTTCAGCCCTCGTAACATTACTTGAATTAACAAGTAACATGTAAATAGACCCCAATATTGTATGTTCCTATAGGTAAACCAACTTCTTCCTTCCTTCCTTCCTTCCTTCCTTCCTTCCTTCCTTCCTTCCTTCCTTCCCTCCCTCCCTCCCTCCCTCCCTCCCTCCCTCCCTTCTTCCTTCCTTCCTTCCTTCCTTCCTGCTTCCTTCCTTCCTTCCTTTTCAGGGGGAGGTTGAGTTGAGGCTGTACCCATAGAGCTCATGGGGGGCTTTATGCTCTGGCATGATGCTTCGTGGTGGTGTCTGGGATAACCATGTATTAGGGTTTCAAAATGGGGCATGGCAAAGTAAGTGCCTTAACCCCTGGACTATCTCTCTAGCACTGAGTCTTTTTTTTTTTTTTTGAGGGGACCATGTGTAGACCAGGACGGCAGCATGCAAACCAAATACCTCAACTGTGTACAATTCTCCTGCCTCTAAGATGAGATTTGTTTGTTTGTTTGGTTTCCACACCTGGCTGTGCTCAAGGCTTACTTCTGGCGCTGTGCTCTTTCATTATCTCACTCCTTCCTGTTGGATCTCAGGATCTTATTTGTGGGAGAGTAGAGGGCAATACCAATCAGAAAAGATTAGGGGCTGGAGTAATTCCTGAGTGCATAAGCCAGGAGTAACCCCTCTGCAATGCTGGGCGTGACCCAAAAAAGCAAAAGGAAAAAAAAAGATTATATGGAAGTTGACTTTACAGTCTGCTTATTGGCTGTGTGCAAAGGAGAGAAGGAAGAAAAAAAGGAAGAGGAGGAAGAGGATGAGAAGGGAAAGGGAGAGGGAAAAAGGAGGAGGAGGAAGAGACAAGAGGAGGAAAGGGGAGAAGGAGGGAGAGCAGGAAGGGGGGGATGCGAGAAAGCAGCAAGAGGGGAGGAGATGGAGGGAGAGCAGGAGGAGGGAGAAGAGGAAGGGAAAGAGAAGGAAGAGAAGGAGAAGAGGGAGGAGGAAAAGAAAAGGAGGAGGAAGAGAAAGAAGAAAAGGGGAGAAGGGAGAGGAAGGCGTGGAGGAAGAGGAAGAGGGAAGAAAGGCAGAGGAGGAAAAGGGAGAAGGGGAAGGATAGGGTGGGGGAGGATAAGGAAGACAAGCAAGGAGGAGGGAGGAAACTCCTGGCTCAGGGATGCCCACTGTGTCTTCTGGCCTCTGTCTCCCAATTCTCACCCTCAATATTCTATGTCTCTGCTTCTCAGGGCGGAAAAGATCAAATATCAAGGTCAAGGTCAAATATTAATCGCCTACCCAGAAGAACAAGCTTCTGTGTCATGAATTCCAGGTCTAAGGCATCCACAGATGTTCAATGGATGAAGGAAGTGGCACTGTGGCATGTGACCTCTGCTCTACATGTTCTGGAGCAGACGGAGCACAGCACTCATTCCCAAGTCCTGCCATGCTGATATGGTCCTTTTGGACAAGAACTCTCAGGGACCTGCGCCCCAAAGACGAGTTGGCCAGGGCCAGAAACCTTCCCATCTTGAAGATGGCGCTGATTCTTTTGGAAAGACACTAAACTCCTGTCTCTTTCCTCTTTCCTTAGGCACCCTCATAAATTACTGTCTCTTGTTTAATGACAATTGAGCCTTAAATGGCACAGAGGAACCAAACATCCCTGGTAACATATATGGTTCCTGAGCTGACTGAGCACATCACTCATTCCCATGCCCTGGCATGCTTGGGCAAGAACTCTCAGGGGCTTATGACCAAAACTGAGCCCTGTCCGGAACAGAGCCAGGAGTAAGTAAGCCCAGAGCACCTCTTGGTGTGGCCTCCAAGTAAAACAAAGCAGAATGGAGGTCATGACAAAGTTGATCACAAACCCGGTATTTTCTACTCTCAGCCTCCTGCTTAGGGCAGATGTCTTTTTTGTAGTCTGCAGAAGGCATGCCCTGAGGACAGTAGTTACCTGCAGAGCACCTTTACCCGCGTTCAGAGACCCACGTCCCAGACAGAGGTTGCTAAGCAGCCTGGGGTTCCTGAGAGGAGACAGGGGACAGAGCTGTGGTGAGCAGGCGGCCTCAGGGAAAGCCTGCTGGTGGTTGCAATGACTGGCTGGAACCTGGAAACCATAGCCACAGCCTCATCTTGCCTGTCCCCTGACCGGAGGGAAGAAGCAGAATGGAGATGCTAACTTGGCATGAAAAAAGAAGGAGAAACATTCAGATTCCGAATATCTGCTGAAGGGAATGTGGAAAGAGTTGCTGATGGACTGCTGTGGAGTATAAAAGGGAGAGGAGACAGAGAGACTCTAAAGACTAGGGTCTTCGGTAACTGGATGAGTTGAACGCTCCAGACAAAATTGGATTACACAGTGCTGGGCATCCAGCAAAACGATAAGATGCCAGTTCTTGTGCAGTATTTAGGGGGTGAGCAATTGGGAACAAATGTATGTAACTATGTATGTAATTTTCCCCTTCCCTTCTTTTGTTACTGGTGTTTGCCATGATGGGGATCATGCATGCCAGGTGAGGACCTGGTTGTGGTGCTCACGTGCTCAGCTGTGGTGCTTACTGAGGGTTATGCATTTGAGATGTGCTCACATGCTGCTCGTGGTAATGGGGGTGGGAGCATTGCAGCGCTCACCAGGAAGCGCTCACTTTGCTGGGGGCTTTAGAGGTCCCCAACAGCGGAGAGCTGCTAGGACCACCCAATGTGCTTATAAACAGTGCCCAGGCTTAGACACATGGCCTTGTGCTTGCCAGGCGTTTGCTTTTAGCTATTGCATCTCCTGACCCAACAATATGGAATATAGAGACTTAGAGCATTTTTCAAACCCAAACAACCAAAAGTTAGGTGGAGGGATTGGAGAGATAGCACAGTGGGTAGGACGTTTGCCTTGTATATGACCAACTCGGTTTGATCCTGGCACCCCAAAGGGTTCCCCGAACCCCACCAAGAGTGATCCCTGAGAGCAGAGCTAGGAGTTAGTCCTGGGCACTGGCAGGTGTAGCCAAAAAATGAAAGCCAGGCTGATAGTGGAACATCTGACTTGCAGTATAATGTCCTTTTTCTCATAGCAGAGGGCCAAGCTTGGACAACGACATTTTTCGCATAACCACCTCCACAGACAAGACATAAAGTTCTATCACCAGTCCTTCAAATTCCCTTTTGCTGGCCCGCCCTTTGTAATGAACTCCTCCCTCCACTCCTAACGCCCTAACTAACCTCTTTTTCATCCCACTGATTGCTTTCTAGAATATTAGAATGCTGGAATCACAGTTTTGTGTGTAGGATAACACTGCATAGCCTCTGCATAACACTGCATTGTCCTTCCTGCATAGCCTCAGGTAGGTTAGGTATATTGGGTTGCTCCCATCACAGTGCTCCCGGTTCCTCTGTGTTTATTTGTATCTTCTTTCTTTGTGCTCTGTTGACTTGTAAATATTGTGTTTCTCTTCTCCCTAGTCCTTTGCATTGTTTATTCAGAGCAATGTCCTTTTTGTATGGACACAAGAAGACATGCTTTTGTAATGTGACTCTCAGTGATATTTTCCTTCTGGGCATCTGTTCTCTCACCTAAGCCTCAGCTGCCTTTACTTCCCAGCACCGCCCAAAGCAGAGTCCTGATGAGGGACTGCGTGGAACCAGGGTAAGTGGTAGGCTATGTGCTACCGTGGCATCGAGATGGGCCTGGCCAAAGAGCCATAGTGTTTAACTATAAGTTAAGAGCTTGGTCATGGACAAATGCTGTCATGATCCAAAAAGTAATAACTAGATTTGGATCCTGTTAGGGTTAGGAAAGATTAACCTGGCCTGAGTGCTGTACTCTGAGTCTGTGGCAAGATGTTACCAGGAGAACTGCCCTACAAGCCTCAATGTTATCTCTTAGTGTGTCCATACAAAAATAACTAGTATTGATATGTTGATAGTTATTGGACTGAGGAAAGGAGAAAAACACCTTAGGAGGTATTTTTGCCTTTGGGCAGCCAGGAAGGGCTTTGGAATATCCTAGGTGGTGTTCCCTTTGAACTTGTTGAGCCCTCAGGAAGGGCTTTCTTATGTTGATTTGGCTATCTGACGGCGTGCAGTGTCAGCTCCGAGAGATAAGAGGAGTTGGAGAGAAGAGAGCTGGAGAGAGAGAGAGAGCAGGGCAGCTTGATGGATTCTGTGAGACTAGAATGGGAGGCTAAGAAAGACTGGGGTAGGCACGTGGGGAGAATGGAATAAACGGCAACTGATCGATCAATCAAACGACTTGTCCCTGGTCTCCTCGGCCATCTGCCCCAGGGCCCGGGCCGCCCTGGCTGCGGGAGCTGCTTGGGCTCACCCCGAATGCAGGGGGCTAAGGGAAGAGCCGTCGGGGCCCCCCTGGCTGCCCCTCAAAGATTTTATACACTTGTGCCCTTTGGAGCATGGATACGAAGTCAGGTTATCATGCAATAATAAAATACTATTGAGTTTCTCTTTTGTGCTTATTAATCATGTGTCTCTTCACATATATGATACATATATACATATATATGTATATGTTTGGGTGCCACACCTGGCTGTGCTCAGGACTTATTTCTGGGTCTGCACTGAAGAATTACACCTGACATGGCTTGGGAATCTTATGGGGTATTGGGGATTGAACCCAGGTCTGGAACATGCAGGGTAAGTGCCTTACCTGCAGTACTGTCTCTCCAGTTCCCAATCCGTATCTTTTTTTTTTTTTTTTAATTTTTGGGTCACACCTGGCAATGCTCAGGGGATTACTCCTGGCTCTGCACTCAGGAATTACTCCTGGCAGTGCTCAGGCGACCACATAGGATGCTGGGAATTGAACCCAGGTCGGCCTCATGCAAGGCAAATGCCCAACCTGCTGTACTATCGCTCCAGCCCCGCAGTCCATATCTTTTTGTATGTGAAATGTTCACTCGAATCTTTTGTTTTCATTAGATTGCTCTTAATTTTTTATGTGGAGTAAAGTTTTCTTTTCAATATGTTCTTAATAGAACCCCTTTATTAGACATCCTCTTGGGGTCGTGGGGGGCAGTGAACCCAGCTGTGCTGAGGGCTGACTCCTGGCTCTGCACTCAGAGATCACTCCTGACAGGCTCAAGGGATCATGTGGATCAGCCACTTGCAAGGCAAGCGCCTTACCTGCTATGCAATCTCTCCAGCCCATAGATTTGCATTTTTTCAAAAAGTTTTTCTTTCTTTTTTAATTTTTTTGGCGGGGATGGTGGGGGATCCAACCAGTAGTGCTCAGGGGCTTTTCCTGGCTTTATGCCCAAAATGACCCCTGGTGGTGCTGGAGATGGGGGTGGGGGAGTGGAGGTGGGGTTGGGGAGAGGAGGACAGTATGTAATGCCTGGGATCCAACTGGGATTGACTGTATGAAAGGCAAACACGTGCCTTCCTTTATAATCTCTCTTAGAGAAGAGGTTTCTGAAAGTCCAAACTATCCACGTTTTTTGTTGTTATCGGGGTAAGGGTGGTACTCAGGGGCCACACCCGAGTCTGTGCCCAAGGGCCACTCTTGACTCTGTGGTCAGGGGATATGCATCACCTGCTGGCGGTGCTCTCGCCCCCGAGAGCAGGGCATGTGTTAGGTAAGCATCTTTGACCTTCGTACCATTTCTCCAGCCCCACCATCTTTTCTTTTATGATCATTTTTTGGGATAATTATCTAAGAAATCAGTGTGTCTTCAAGACCGCAAAAATTTTCTCCTATATGTTCTCCTGGCAGATTTTTTATTATTTGGTGAAGCAAGGACTTTTTATCGAAACCTATTTAGAAAGGTATGAGGGGAGAGAAAGAGAGAAGTCTCCATTTGAGAAAGCACAGGCTCCTCCTGCGTGGAAACAGGCAGGCAAAGAGACTTGGAGCCAAGCAAGAGAGATACGTGCTCAAGGGAGAGCACCGGCTGGAAGGGCAAGCCCCGAATGGCTCTCAGGGGGGAGTTTTTACACAACTTTTCCAAATGGGTTTTTTTTTCTAGAGTTTTGCATACATAAAAGATAATCTAGGGGGACTGGAGAGATAGTACGGCGGGTAGGGCATTTGCCTTCCACACAGAGAATCTGGGTTTGATCTCTGGCATCCCACAAGGTCGCCCAAGATCACCAAGAGTAATTGCTGCATATTGCTCCATAGTTGGAAACCTGCCTCATGAGTCTGGGGAGAAGGTAGCTGGAATAGAGAAGGGAATCACTAAGTCAATGATGGCTGGAGGGATGTGTGCTGGAAGTAGATAAAGGACCAACCGTGATAGCCTCTCAGTATCTATCTGTTTTGCAAACCATAATGACCAAAAGTAGAGAAAGAGTATGGGGGAAATTGTCTGCCATAGAGGCAGGGGGAGGGCCAGGGGGAGGGCAGGGATGGGGGGATACTGGGGATATTGATGGTGGAGAATGTGCACTGGTGGAGGGATGGGTGTTCTATCATTGTATGACTGAAACTCAAAGAGGAAAGCTTTGTACCTGTATCTCACAGTGATTAAATAAAAAAAAAAAGGGTAATTCCTGCATGCAGAGTCAGAAATACTTGTGAACATTGTTGGGTGTGGCATTCCCCTTCTTCCCCCCAAAAAAGTTAATCTGGTTGTTGCCACAAGAAAGTCTTGTGCCGATGATGATCTATTCATAATGTCTTCCCTCACATGTTGGTCTCTTCATAATCCCATAAATTCTTCTGTTTCTCATAATCTCATAAATTCTTCGTGTCTGAAGGGTCCTTCCTTCTCTGGGTGGGGCCTCAGTTTCTCTTCTTCGAAGAGCTCAGGATTTGTACTTCAAGAGGATGTGGTCTTCATGCCCATGGGCTGCCTCAGGGCTGGAGAATTTCTTAAGTCTTGTTGTTTTACAAAAGTACATTTCCAGCCCCACTGCACCCCCCTCCCAATCCCCACCTATCTGCCTACAACAATTGTAATTGTTGCCTGTGGCTTGATAAAGCAGTAAGGGAGTGGGGTGGATTCCAGAAAAGAGTGCTTCCACTTCTCTGCAAACCCACCCTGGCTATTGGCACTATAGCACTGTAGCACTGTCCTCCCCTTGTTCATCGATTTGCTCGGTGGGCACCAGTAATGTCTCCATTGTGAGACTTGTCACTATTTTTGGCATATCGAATACGCCATGGGGAGCTTGCCAGGCTCTGCTATGCGGGCAGGATACTCTTGGTAGCTTGCCTGGCTCTCCAAGAGGGATGGAAGAATCGAACCCGGGTTGGCCGCAAATGCCCTACCCGCTGTGCTATCACTCCAGCCCAGTGGGGACTGGCACTCAGAAAAATGCCTGACTTGGGTCAGGATGGGTAAAGTCTGATGTGAGCCCCTACATGACAGGGGCACTCATGTCCCACCTGATGTTCACTTGTTCTGCATAGAATGATGGGTGATTCTGGCCTCCGACTTCTCCAGGAGTCAAGGACTCAGGAATGAGAAATTGCTCTTTGCAGGAATGGAGAGTCAGTCCTTACCTTGGCATAGGCACTCTGGGTCCATCTCTCCCTCAGAGAAAAGAATTTCAGGAGGAGGCAAAATAGCAAAGCAAGATAGATTTTACTGAACAAAACTTGCTTAGACATGAGAGGGGCCAGGGAGAGAGTACAGAAGGTAGGGCTCTTGCCTTGCATGTGGGGACTGGCACTCAGAAAAATGCTTGACTTGGGTCAGGATGGGTAAAGTCTATTGTGAGCCCCTACATGACAGGGGCACTCATGTCCCACCTGATGTTCACTTGTTCTGCATAGAATGATGGGTGATTCTGGCCTCCGACTTCTCCAGGAGTCAGGGACTCAGGAATGAGGAATCGCTCTTTGCAGCGCAGGACTGGCTGATCTGGGCTCAGTCCTCTGAGCACTGCCAGGAAGTGATCCCTGAGCATAGAGCCAGGGATAAGTCCCTAGTACCGCCGGGTGTGCCCCCCACACCCCCCCACAAGAAGGACATGAGAGGGAAAGAGAGTACGTACTCAAGAGAGAACACGGACTTCTCCAGAGTGGAAGAAACAAGCAAAGAGACAAGTAAGGGAGATACATATTCAAGGGAGAGACAAGCTTGAAGAGATGCCTTGCTTGGCAGCTTTACAGTTTTAGATGCTACATTAGATCTAGGTCTCTTTGAATCAGTTTTGTGAATCATATTGAGGTTATTACCCAGGACAATTTTGACTTGCAGTGTTTCCTACTGTGCAAGAAAGCAGATCAATAAAACTTCATATCTCTGATAAGCACACGCACAAGTGACATTGTAACTGGTTGCACAATCTGGTTAAGGTTCAAACGCAGATGGCCAGGGACACTCCATGGCTGCTGCTTTAGAAGTTAATCCTGTCTTTAGTGTGGTTCTGCAGATGTCCCCAGTGATACCTGCACAAGCCGGAGTCTTTAAATGAAATGATCTGAGAGCTTTCCAGTTTCTAAGAAATTCCAGGTCCTTAGTTGCTTCAAGAAGCAGTGTTTTCTCTTAAAGCAACAGAGGAATGTTCAGTGCAAAATAGGGCACTCAGTCTTAGCAATTAGGATAGGATCTTTGCTTTCCGAGTCCTTTCTCTTTGGCTCCCCCCACCCCCACCTCCCCAGTCATCAAGTGTTGCTGTTTTCTGCTTCCTCTTTCTCTTCTACCAGCTGAGCTATCGCAGGGCTGACCTGAGTTCTATTCCTCCGCCCTCTCAGAGAGCCCGGCAAGCTACCAAGAGTATCTCGCCCGCACGACAAAGCCTGGCAAGCTCCCCATGACGTATTTATTTAATATGCCAAAAAACAGTAACAACGAGACGTTACTGGTACCCGCTCTAGCAAATCCATGAATAATGGGAGGACAGTGCTACAGTGCTACAATGCTTTCCCTTCTATCACTAGCTTTGAACATTTTTTGAAAATGATTACATCTTGGTGCCTCTAACAGATCAATAAAAATCAGTGAGGAGAGATGATTGGGGGACAATTGTAAATTGACAGCTTGCAATTTGGTTAATTGTAGATTTTCTTCCTGAATATTCTCTCTCTCTCTCTCTCTCTCTCTCTCTCTCTCTCTCTCTCTCTCTCTTTCTTTTTCTCTTACACACACACACACACACGCATCATCATCATCATCATCATGATCATGGATTGAACTTAGGAGCTCACACATGTGAGGCATGTGCTCTTTACCACTGTGTGACATCTCATATTTTTTAGAAAGACAAGTGCCCTCTATATCACCATTACTCTATGAAAAACAACTATTCTAGGGATCAAAAAGAAGGTGCACGAATTAAGGCACTTGCCTTGCATAGGAGTGGCCCAGGTTCGACCCCAATTCAATCCCTAGCATCACCAAGAGTGATCCCACAGAGCCAGGAGTAAACCCTGAGCATCATGGGATGTGGCTCCTGTTGCCCCCTGATCCCTGAAAGAAACCAGTGTTGGTAAGTTTGTGGAAGAAGGGAATGCTTGTGCTGTTGGTGGGAATGTAAATTGGTGAAGCCATTATGAAAAAAGGGGAGAGATTCTTCGAAAGAAATTAATGAATTGCCATATTTAGGTAGTCAGCTGAAGAGCACACAATCACTAACTTTAAGAGAAATTCACACATCTCTACATTCATTGAATCATTTTTTATAATAGCCAAGACTTGGAAACAATCTAAATCCCATGGACAGAGAAATGGATAAAGATGTAGCAATTATACATGGTGGAATACCATTGAACTATAAAAAAAGAATGAAAAAAATTAAAAAAAAAAAGAATGAGATCTTATTATTTACAACCGCAAGGACAGAACTCTTAGGGTAATGCTAAGGTTAAAAATGCCATATGGAGAATGACAAATATGATTTTATTTATATGTGGAAGATACAAAGTAAATGAATGGAAAAAAATAAACTCAGACTAGACATAATAGTGTTCACCTGGGGGGTTGGGCAAGAGGGTTGGGTACAGGATATTAAAGGGGTCAACTGCCTTTGCATTTTTTTCTTTTTGGGTCACACCCAGTGATGCACAGAGGTTACTCCTAGCTCATGCACTCAGAAATTACTTCTGGTGGTGCTCGGGGAACCATATGGAATTTTGGCAATTGAACCCGGGTCGGCCGGGTGCAAGGCAAATGCCCTACCCACTGTGCTATTGCTCCAGCCCCTGCCTTTGCATTTGACTACCATATTTTCTCTGACTACCATATTTTCTCCTAATAAAAAATTTTAGTGGCTATGTTTATGGGATAAAGCAAAATCACCATGATCTGAAGACAGGATTTGTGTCCTCTTCTAATATGAAATGGCTGAACAAAAACAAAATAAAATAAAGGAGTCAATTGCATAAAAGAGGATGTGAGGTAGCATTTAAGAAGAATCATGTTATAAAATAGATGTTGAATTATAATTTTAAATCTGAAGTCTATATAAACCAAAATGACTTCAATAAAAATCTTAAAAACAGCAATGATAAAGACTTCCAAATTACTATTAAAGAAACAAAAACATGGAAAAAAGTCTACATGAAAGAAAAAAAACTTGTGAATTTAAAAATAGGTACGGGTTTTTTTGCAACTTTTTGTTGTTGCTGTTGTTTATGTTTGGGGGCTACACCTGGTGATGCTCAGGGGTTACTCCTGACTCTATGGTCAGGAACTACTCCTGTTGGACTCTGGAAACCATACAGAATTGCAGGGATCAAACCCAGGTCAGTTGCATGCAAGGCAAACACTCTACCCATTATACTATTGCTCCAGCCTCAAATATCTGTGTGACCTTTTGAAAAACAGTGGAGTTTTTTAAATTATCCAAACCTGCAGGAAAAGAAACAAAATTAGAAAGGCACAGGAAAAAAAATTAGAAGGGCAGAAACTCAGAATAAAAAAAATACTCCTTCCTATCAACTCTTACTAAATTACTTATAAAATTTTTTTTTCATTCAATCACCATGAGATTCACAGTTATAAAGTTGTACCTGATTGGGTTTCAGTCATACAGCTTTCCAGTATTTATCCCTTCACCTTACTAAATTACTTGAGCATAGCAAAGTATTCATGCATTTGCCCTCCCCCTTTTTTTTCTTATTTCACTGCAGATTGGGAAAACCTCACCCTGAACTAGTTTGGGCCAAAAAGTGGGGCTAGGAGTAACCCCTGAGGTATTTGGAGAAAGCGGGGGGGGGGGGGGGCCCACTGGTGCTGCCTATCTTAGTCTGGTGAATAGCTGAGTTGCATCACCTTTTGCTCCTTCCTTAAGCAAAAGAAGGGAGGGAACCCCACCGACAGACAGCCCTTCCAGTTCCAATGCCTAATACCCCCTCCCCACCACCCCCAAGGGGCTGCCATTCCCAGCACTTCCTCTTTAAGGCCGACCTCACCTCGGACAGCTTGGTGAACTTATCATGGCTTCCAAACTTAGGAGAAATATCTTGCTCACTCTAACCTACCCTGTCCACCTGTCCAGCCTCGCCCCCCTCTCCTTTCCCACAGATCTCTGGCCACAGCTGCCTGACTTAAGTTCCTCCGACAACCACCACCCTGAAACTTCTTCCCTTCCCTTCCAGTCAATCTCAACTTCTTCAGTGCCCCTCCCCCTGGGCCAGCTGCATCACTGCCTCCTGTCCCCACCCCCAAGTACCCTCTCAGTACAGGCTGTACTTGGCCTTTGCAGCGATTGTTACAATATAATTAATCATTGTATAAAATCTGACTTCTCCGGGAGAATACGAACTCCCAATGATTGGGAGTCAAGTCTACCTTATCTGATCTCTCGGCCCCCTGGCACGGGGCACGGCTCCTCATAGCTGCTCGGTAAGTTATTGCTAAATAAGAGTTAAACGCAAGCAATTCTCCTCAACTCCTATTTATCAGGCACTGGCCCAGGAACTTGATATGTATCAGCGGAGGGAGGGGAAAGAAAAAGAGAAACAAAAATCCTTGACATTATGGACCTTATATCCTATTGGGGCAAAGAACTGCTGAAGGAGATAAACAACGGGGACTCTAGGCGGGTGCTAAGTGCCAAGAAGGAAAAAAAACGTCGCTGGGGTGGGGGGAGGGAGGGAGAAGAAGGAGCAGCTGTGAGTGGTGAATGTTTTTAGATTGGGCGGCCAGGGAAAACCTTTGGGAGAGAATATGGCTTTTTCCAATAGAGTCGAAGGAAGTGTGGTTCTCTGGAGAAAAAGAGCCTTCCAGGCAGACAGAACAAGTGCAAAGGCCCTGTGGCTGGAGCATGCTTGATCATCTCTGGCACAGCAAAGAAGCCGGCGTAACTGAATTGGCATTAAGGGTAAGGGAGACCAAATGTCTTTTAATCTGTCCTGCGTATCCATGGAATCATTTACACCATATGTTTCTCGGGCAGCGCTTCTAACCAGCAGCTAGAGAACCAGAGGGGGGGGGGGGGCTCTGCCTGCTGCCCCTCCCATCCTTTCTTCCTAAACTGGCCCCAGCCACTCTCCCGTCCTTTCTTCCGAAACTGGCCCAAAGCCACTCCCTGGACGAAGGCATCTGCCACACCCAGCTCAGCATGAAACCGCTGCTCAGCCATCACTGAGCGGCTCTCCCTGGAAGGAATCGGCTCTCCCTGGAAGGAATCGGGTGCATGAGAGCACATTGCTCCAAAGCCCTCCGCTCGGCTCTGCTAACTACGAGGAGAACTTCAGCAGTCATTTGCCTCCAACATCTGAACGAAATTAGAGCCTATACAGTTACAAGCACATGGTGATGTCTGGGTCTGATAGATTCAGCTCTCTATTCTTTCTTCCTTATAAACACTTCAAAACTTTTTCTTTTTGAAAAGGTAAGAGAGATACAGAAGACTCATGAAAAAAGTCTGCGCAAGGCTAAGTTAAAGTGGATTTGTAATGAAAGTCTACACTTAGGTAAATAAAATAGAGCCACGCACCCAAGAACAAATAAGGGTGTGTAAGGCAAAGGGTGCCAGCCATGGCCTGTCTATGGGCCCACAGACTCGGAGTTAGTCTGTGGGGCTAGAAGTCAGCATAGTAGTTACCTGCTGGCAGGAGAAGAAAATATCCTTGATCTTGGAGACGGATATAAGAATTTAGAGTTGTAAAAGGACGTGTGCATTTAATTCCGTGATTAATCAAATCGTTGCCTGCCCTTCTTTGGACCTGTGGCTCCCAGTTACCCATTTAACTGTTCACTCTTTCAGCTGATACCTGTTTCGTTTTTTTTTTTTTTGCTCCACACCTGGCTCTGTTGCTTCCAGTGGCTCTTTTTGGGCCACGTGGTGCCTGAGAGTCAGCACTCAAGTCTCTTGCCCCAGCTGGGCTCTCTTCATGCCCCCTTTCTTTCAGCACCTTACCCCAGGCCCAATGTCCAGGGGGTGAGCCAGGCAAACGTCAGGGGGTCAGGGTTGTGGGCACTGGATCACAGCCTGTGTGTGAGTCCCTGGGCTTTGCAGGGATGGCAGCTGGGCACATGGGCTGTTTTGGAAGGAGGTGCTGACCCTTGCTAAGTAGCTCTGTTTGTTCCAGTGTGCTGCCCGGAAGGACAGCATGTGCCCATCACGTTTTTTTTTTTTTTGTGGACACATCCCCTCCTGCCTCATTCTCTCCCTTCGGATCTCCAGAACTTTCTGCTGGTGCTTCACTCATTCCTGGAGAGAGCTCTGGTTTCCAGCCATCCACCGGCAGTCCTGATAACCCGTTTTGTGTTTGCATATAAAGGGAGCCTATCTCAGTGGATGGGCCTGTCTTATCTTCCTTCTACACCCCACCCCCATCCCCCAACTTTCAGCACCATCCTTTGACCCAGTTCCTTCCCCGCCCCCCAGAGCTTCAACCCAGCCAGAACTCTCTGGGGTCCTCCCTCGCCAAGACGTCCGTCGTCCCCCACTGCCCGCGGGCAGAGGGAGCCCAGTCGGTTCACGTTAACTTGGCAAAGCACTCATCCAGTGGGGCTGGACGGAAAGCCAAGGGTACTACCCGTTCCCTGCCTTCACCAATCCTTCCACAGCAGGGGAAGTGATGCACGACCCCAGGCCCAGATACCGGAGTTCTCCACTCGCGGCTACTTTGTCCCTGTCCTTCCTAAGTGTCAGGACACCGATCTGCGCGCTCGTCAAGCATCGAGCCTGAATCTCAACCCCGGGGGGTGGTGGTGGAGGGCTGCAAGCCCCTTTTCCCGGAGGGGCAGGGGGCCGAGGCGTCAGACAGCGCGGGCACGCAGCCGCCTGGATTTGAACAGCAACTTCCCGAGGGAAACGCCCTGTTTCGGCGACGGGGGCCACCTAGCGCGAGGCCAGTGGACGGGAGTCAGCGTCCGGCCGCGGGGGACCTGGAGTTGCGCCACGCCCTTTCTGCGCAGCTCCCCCACCCCACCCCAGGCGCCAGGGGGGCCCGAGCCGGGGCTGCCGGCTCGACGCGCGGTGGGCGGCAGTCGGGACCCCGGGCGGCAGCTCCGAAGCTCCGCGTGGCGGGGCACGGCCGGCGGGCGCGGGGGAAGCCGGCCCCCACGCCGAGCCTCGAGGCGCCGCGTGCGGCGTGGCTGTGGCGGCGCGCGCCAACTGAGCGGAACTACTTCCCCGGGGCGGCCGCGGGCCGGGGTCCCCCGCGGGACGGCCGCGCGGGCGGGGGCGGGGCGGGGCGGGGGGCCGCGGCCCGGCGCCCGCGCCCCGCCGCCGCGGCCACGTGCGCCCCGCCGCGCTCGCACGCTCCGCCGCGCCGCGCCGCGCCGGGCCGCGGGGGCCCCCGGCAGGCACGCGCGTCCCCCGCGCGCACGCACGCACACACACACAGACACACACACACACGCTCACACACACACACACACTCCCGGGCACGCACACCGCCGCCGGCCCGGCCCACGTCCGCCACGCCCCGCCCTCCCCGCGCCCCGCCCCCGCCCTCGCGGCGCCGACCGCCGCCCGCCCATTGGCCGGCGGGCGCGTGACGCGCGGCGCCCGGCCCCGCCCCTCGTCAGTCACTCGGCGGAGGCGGCGCTGGCGGGGACTAGTCTCGGCCGGAGACTGGCGGCGGCGGCGGCGGCGGCGGCCGGAGCTCGAGCCCAGCGGCGGCGGCGGCGGCGGCGGGCGGGCGGGCGCGGGGGAGGGAGGGGGCCGGCGCGACGGCTCTCCGGACGCGGCGCTTCTCGGCCGGGCGAGCGGCGCCGCTTTTCGGCTGCGGGGGGGGGCGGGGGTCCAGCCCATCCATGACCATGGGCGACAAGAAGAGCCCGACCAGGTACCTGCTCGGCGGCGGCGGAAGGGGAGGGCGGCCGGGGGCGGGCGGGGGCCGGCGGCGACTAGGCCCCGGAGCCACCCGGGGCGGGGGGAGGCGCCGCTAAGATGGAGATCCGGGGGCGGGGGAGGCGGTGTCGCTCCCGCTCGGGGCCGGCGGCCGTGCGCGCCGCAGCCATGGCGGCTCCTCCGCGCCGCCCGCCGCCGCCGCCGCCGCCACTCCTCCCAGACAAAGGGAGATTTAACCAGGTGGGGCGGGCGGCAGGACGCGAGCCCGGGGCCGAGGGGCGGCCGCCGGCCCGCTCCCCGCGCCGGCCGCCGGCTGCCCTCGGGGTCCGGCCCGCGGCGTCCCGGCGCCCCCCCCCGCCCCGGCCCGGCCCGCGCTCGCGTCCACAAGTCCGCCCGCTTCCTGCGCCCGCGCGGCCCTTCCCGGCCCCGCCGCCTGCGCGCGGGCGAGCGGCGGGCGGACGAGCGAGCGGGCGGGCGGGCGAACGGGGCGCCGGGCCCGGCCCCGGGAGGCGGCGGGCGGGCGGGCGGGCTGGCCGGGTCGGGGGCGCCCCGGGCTGGCTGCCCCCGCGCGGAGCCCGCCCTCGCCCGGGGTGGTGGGTGGGTGGGTGGGTGGTCGCCCGGGCGAAGTTTCCTGCGCGGCCGCCGCGGCTCACCAGCGCCCGTGTTGTTTTTTTTTTTTTCTGTCTCCCCCCCCCCCCCTCGTCCCCGGCTCCCCCGCCCGCCCGCCCGCTCCTCCCAAGGCCAAAAAGACAAGCCAAACCTGCGGCAGACGAAGGGTTTTGGGATTGTAGCGTCTGCACCTTCAGGAACAGCGCCGAAGCCTTCAAATGCAGCATCTGCGACGTGAGGAAAGGCACCTCCACCAGGTACTCGGAGACCGGCGTTCCCTTTTGTTGAGGGACTCTTCCCCCCTCCCTATTTTTTTTTTTTAAAGAACAGAAAACAAAAAAAAAAACCCAAGTGGAGCCAGAGGCTGGTGAGCTGTACTTTGTGCCCTCTTTCCAACTTGTTGATTGGGGCATTTTCTGCCTTGCTTGGGTGGGTGATGATGCCTTCTCTGCGGTGTGCCTTTAGCGTTGGGTGCAAAGCCTCATGCTCACTAAATGATTTATGGGGAGGGAATTTTTCCAGGGTTTCGTCTTCTATTCAAACAGACGCTGGATTTATTTGACACTTGTATCCATTGGCTTATTGGTATTGGCTCAAAAGGAGGAAACCATGCTTTTGCTATAGATTGTAGGGTGTTAGACTCCCCCCCCCACCTCTTTTTGGCCATGTGCTGAGTGTTTTTAATTTGCCTGCCCTGGATTATTTTTCTCTTCCCGGAGAAATGTGGTAGTGCCGTAATGCTGGTTATGCTTTTGCTTCTTTGAGCTGCAAATGGCTTATTTTCTTGCACTTGAAAAGAAACGGTGGGGTTTGATAAGTGTGGTTTTTTTTTTTTTTTTTTTTGGTTTAAAGGGGGAGACTAAACTGTCAGCTTTATTCCCCCTTATTAACTGCTGTGAGTGGTGATCGAGGAAGATTTTTATGAAAATGGTGAAAAATGAGAAGTGAAGTTTGTGTTTAAAGCCTGATTAGAACAAAAACCACGGAATTCTTTTTTCATTTAGTGGAGGTAATAACCTGCACTTGTTATCAAAAGTTTACCATTTTCACTTGAATAAAATATGAAAGCTGGTTTTGCAGTCTTAAAATGATCTTTTTACTTGTGTCTGGAATTTGTTTCAATGATGTTCGAACAGAGTTTGAAGTTTAAACTGTTCTTGCTGTCATTTAATGGACAGGCATTGGGGGTGTGTGTGTAAGAGCGGAGAAGTGGATTCCTGGTGGATCCTTGAAGACTTAAAGATGGCAAAAATCTCATTTTATCAGGCCACATTTTTTAATTGTTGGTGTTTCAGTAGGACCAAACACCATAGTAACTGGTGTTTGAAAATGAGTGTGTCTTTATTACTGCTTTATGTCTGGGTTTAGTAGGATATTGGGAAGTTTTAAAAGAATAGAACTCTGGGAATAGTACTGTTACTGATGGAGCACTACTCTGAATTCTAAACTCATGTCTTTTTTTGTTTTACAGAATGAATTTAGTTTAACGTTTCAATTTTGAACTCAGTAGATGTTTGTCTTGTTATCTAAAATAGGGAATTCCGTCAAATGGCACAAAAGTTTAGAAACGTATTTGTTATTAAAAGCAGTAGTGATTGTATTTTATTTATGAGTAATGTTTTTTACATGTAGAATCCCTCAGAGGCCAAACCTCTTTATTGTGGTTTTGCTTTGAGTGTTACTGTAGATGATGTTCAAGTAAATGACTAGGAAACTCCTAAGAACTTGAGAACTTAACTAGTGAAGAGAAACTTAAACCGAATTCAAAAGTTTGCATCTGCTGTATTGCTGGGAATAATTATCTCAAAGTGAAATGCATTTCAGTTTCTATATGTATAAGAAAATTAATCTTGATTCATCAGCTTATTTTGAAGCACGTGAAAGGTTTTGATTTTGAAAACAATGTTTAGTTTTTTCAGCACCACAGATAATATCAAGTTCAGTTTTTAAGAAAACGTATTAAACTATGAATAACGAGTATCTTAGAATTTTTTTCTGGAGTAAGAGTCTCAATATTTTTAAGGATCTTTGTGTATTTTTTATTTTATGTCTACTTTTAAGTAGAATTTGAACAAGAGATCTGAGATAGTTTGAACTCAATTGTTTTTTTTTAAATAGCCTGAATTTGTTTCCTTTTCAGTGTCGATTTGTTTCCACTGGTCAGTATTTCAGATCCTAAGAGTCATTAATTGGAAGGCTTCTATCATTTTGGCTCTTAAAAATGAATTATTAATGTTGTCTCCTGCCCTTCCAGTCATTGTTGGTTGTTGCTATTTGATAAAGGGTCAGTCTCACATACATTAGTTGCACGTGTGGTCCCTCCCCCTGTGGTTATCTTTAGGGTTCGGACATCAGGTTGCTGTGCTCACTGAGGTTTGCAAGCCCATAGTTGGCTTTCGCTGGTGCTTGCCAGGGACAGTACTCCGTATTCTTAGGCACACAGGTTATGATTGTGGTGTTCGCTGGAACTTGCCTGTCCTGGGGTGGTGCTTACGCTGCCTTTTTTTCATTGCGATGTACTTTGGGGATTGTACCCCATCTTTTGTGGTGCTCATACACGACTGTGTCTGTGGTGTGACCAGAAGTCATCTGTGATGCTGGGGATCACAGCCTAGCTGCCAGTCTGGAACAGCAGCAGAGTTGGAGTAACAGCTCAGCATAAGTGAAGCACTGGGCTTTGAATCCCGGACCAAGCCTTGAAGACAGATTCTGGCGCTATTTCTTCTCTGGCTAGGCTTCAGGTAGAAAGGTGAATTTCACAGAAGTTCATCTTCACCTGTTTTTTCAGTGCATTAACTATTAATTTCTCTGTGATACCAGTTTTCAGAGCTTTTAGTTGTTTTTGATTCTGTGGACTTCTTCCCTTTACTCATTGACGGGAGGCACACCTGACTGTGCTCAGGGGCTACTCTCTTGACTGTGCTCAGGAAGACCATGAGGTGCACCTGGGCTCCCTGCATGCAAAGCACACACCCCAGCCTCCCAGTCTTTTGAGTTATTTCTTAGACACATGTAGTTTCTTGATACCTCAAAAGTTTGATGTTTTCAACCTTGCAGCAGATTTGGTTTTGATGGCAGTAGAAAGTTTGTTTGGTTCTGGATGCAAAGTCATGGCATAACTGTGATTTAAAATAGTTTTTAGTTAATAAAATGGCTTCTATAACCTGTCTGTGAATATGGAAATTGGGTTTTATTGCTCCTTGCTGATGTTTTATAGTGTAACCTTGTTGGTTAGCTGTTTTGTCATTTATCATTCTTGTTATTACTGTTTTCATTCACCAGTCAGCCAAAGGAAAGGACCTTTGTATTAATTAATGACCTCTTTATCTGGTGTTATCAGGCAGAAAAATAGGGTATATACCGTGCCCTCTGAAGATAGAATTGAATTCTACAGTTGGATTAGGAAATCGCCGTACATCTAAATTCCTAGTATGTGAAAAATACAGCTTAGGACATTAGGGATGGGATGAGGCTTTTAAATTGTTGGTAAGACATATATCCAAATGGTAATCCAAATCATAAAGAAGAGTGTAAGTGGACACGCGTGATGTGCTTGCTGAAGGATGCCGAGCAGTTCGTGTTTGAGAAGCAACTAGGAAGATCCCCTTCCCCCTTTTATTTTGTATACAAGGAGAATTGATTCCCACAAAACACCTGCCAACTTTACTGTTGCCTTGTGTACCAGGTATGTTTAATTCTGTACTTGGAATGATGATTGAGAAAGTCTTATCTCTTTGTCCAGGGAACAGAAATAATAGAAACTTGTGAAAAAGGAGGGTGGGTGGAAATAGTAAATAGGCTGCTGTCTGAGGTCCTGGGAAAGTAGGTCTGTGTGTTTTTGCGCTTATAATTTTCATAACTATGAAAATCATCCAGAGTGTATACAGTTAAATGATTTTTTTCATCTTTTGGGCTATATGCTCGATGCTGCCTCATAAGGCAGTTGTGCTGCTTGGAAAGGTGCCTTCCACATGCCTGTGTACTTTAAGCCTTTCAAGGTGGAAAATAAAGGACCTTGTGTGTGGGGGGGGGGCGTGGCGGGGGAAGAAACACTATCCCTTTCTAGGTGATAGCTGAAGTAGGATTTCCCAGACTGCTGCCATTCTCATGAAAGAGGATACCAGTTTTCAAAAGGAAAAAAACATCTCACAAATTCACTAACTTACCGAACTGCCACTGTCCTTCAAATTGATGTTGTTGGGTGTTGGGCATAGTGTTTTCCTAGACATGGTGAAAAATTGATTTTACTTCTGGTCTTGTTATTTCTTGGAACGCAAGGATATCTTTATTGTAAATGAAAATGTATAAGACCTAGCTTTAACTCTTGTCGATGTTTTGAAATTAGTGCTGCTTAAATCAAACTCGAAAAACTGGAAAACCTTTGTTTTGGGTAGTTACCATAGATTTTAATTGTTGTTATTTGAATACTAACCCTCTGAAATTTGGTGTACTGCTTTCAAAGCTTTTTATTTTATTTTTAAAATGGCAGGGATTGAACCCTGGTCGGCAGCATGCAAATCAGCACCTTACCTGCTGTATTACCTCTTCAGCCCCTGCTCTTAAAGCTTTTTATAGACCTATGAAAGTGAGGAATTCACTTTAAACATTAAGAGAATTGGGTAGGAATGGCTAACTTTAAAAAAGTTGGTAGGCAGGGTATTGAATTTGAAGTTGTTACTCTGGAGCGATAGCACATCGGGTAGGGCGTTTGCCTTTCACGCAGCCAACATGGCTGACCCGAGTTCGATTCCTCCACCCCTCTCGGAGAGCCCGGCAAGCTACCGAGAGTATTCGATATGCCAGACACAGTAACATCAAAGTCTCCAATGGAGACGTTACTGGGCCCGCTCGAGCAAATCGATGATCAACGGGAGGGCCTTTACTTTACTTTACTCAGATTTGTGTAAAATGATTTTCTTGTTGAGGAACTTCTGATTCCTCTTTTTTAGTGGGGGGGGGGGTGCCACACCTGGTTGTGCTCCAGGGTTATTCCTGGCTCTGCACTCAGGATTACTTGTGCCGCACTTCGTCCTCGGAGACCCTATGGGGTGCTGGGGATCCCCGGGTCAGCAGTGTGCAAGGCAAGACACCCTTCCCCATTGTACTATGGCTCTGGTCCCAGAAACTTCTGGTTCTTTAATTTTAACTTTGGACTTTTTCTTCTTAAACTCATATTCCCTAACAACTCAAAATACCTTGATTAATTGGTCATGAAGTACTTTTAGAAGTAATTTGGAAAACACAACATAGTTACACATGAAGTTTTTCTCTTTCCTTGAAACAACAAAAGTTCATCATCCTGAGGTGCTTTTCTGATAGGAAAACATCAGGAAACAGAGGAGACACCTAACCTGGAGCAGAGCCAGCCTTCTTCCCTTTGGTTTCTGGTCATTCACTATGGTGGTTTGCTTCTTTAGGTCACAGTACTTTTATTGTATGTAGTATTCATCTTTCAGGAAATGTTTCCATAAAACACATTGAGAAATCACCTGTCTTTAAATCATTAAAACTTATTAAACCTGTCAGCCTCAAAGCTGGAATAAAAGCTGGTAGTTTTAAAGATTGTCTTTACCCAGAAAGAGTGATAATTTATTTTGTACTTGGTGTTACATTGGAATTAGTGATTTATTGGTACTGACTTGATCTTGTGTACATTTGGTGACCTTAAATTACCTGTATAGTTGTGGTCATTTGACATGGTTTTATCGCGTGCTCACGCACACACACACGCACACACACAGGCTTTTGGATTCTGGGTTCTACATTGATATGAAGATAGACAAGGTGTCTATTCTCATGGAGCTTAAAATAAGAGAAAATAAACAAAATAATTTTAACTAGTGACAGGCCCTGCTTGTGAAAAATCAGAGCTGGATAGAGAGCTATGAATAACCAGGACTGCTTTGTAGGCAATGTTGAGAGGTGCATAGGAATCTTTAGCATTGCTTTCTTTTGGAGCAAGGGGAGAATTATTTCTGCATGTTTGCTTGGGTCCTTTAGTTCCTTTGGTTGAGACCTTGGTGTACAGGCAACTAAACCTCTTTTAATCATAGACCAAACCTAGGCCAGAAAACTTGTTGGTATCAGTTATTAGGATGGAAAGTTTTATTGGTTTTAGTGATAGAGTTATTCATGTGGTATACATTTATTGAGTGCTTCTGTAGATGATGAGGAAATTCCAAGATTGTTAAATCTTGAAGTGGTTGTAATTTACCAAGATAGTTATCAGCATTAATTTTGTTAGTACTGTAGGTACTGGTGGGTCACCAAGTATTTCTTTTAAACATTAAACATTTTATGGTCTTTCTGTTTCTCATTCTTCCTTTTATGCTATATGGGGGAAAAGCATGAATTGTAATTTTAAAGCTTGATGAGCTTAATAAAAGGAGCACACTTTGTAACTAGCACATCCCAGTTACAAAACAGGGTATCACTGGAATCTCAGGAACTCCTTGGATACTCTTCCTCTCTCTTTTGGGCCACATGTTACTTAGAACATCTGAGTTCTGCGCCCAGGGATTACTCCTGGTGGGTGTGGGGGACCATCTGGTATCAAATTTGGACCAACTCTGTGCAAGACAGGCACGTTGTGCCATCTCTCAGATACATCCTTTGTCACCACCTTCTAACCTAACATGAGATGCATTTTGCTCATTTTGACCTTTATAAAAAGTGTCAACAGTACATACACTTTGAGTCTAGCCAGTGGTTCAGCTCTTTGTATGCAGGGACTCTTCTGTGTTTTCGAGATGGTTGAAATGAGTGTCGATTTCTTACTGTTCATTACTTCAGCAGAGCCGTCTCCTTCAAACAGCAGCATAACTTGTTACATCATAATGTGTAAAGAATAAAACTTAGTTCCTGAAACTTTCTAGGATACGGGGCTGGAGCCATAGCAAGTGGATAGGGCTTTTGCCTTGCACGCCACCAACCCGAGTTCGATTCCCAGCATCCCATATGGTCCCCCCGCACCGCCAGGAGTAATTTCTGAGTGCAGAGCCAGGGGTAACCCCTGAGCATCGCTGGGTGTGACCCAGAAAGCAAAAACAAAACAAAACAAAACAAAAAAAAGCATTCTAGGATACACATAAGTGGAGTGAGCACACTTCCGCATCATTTTTAGCGTTGCTTGGTAATTATTTATATATCACAGCACTGTTTAAACAAATTGAAAATTTCTGCTTTTAAGGAACTTTCACAGACTTGTTGAAAATGTAAGATAGCCGAGGATACAAAATGCCCAGTGATCTGGACTACTAGAAGCCATTTTTGGGTGAGAGGAAGGTTTGGGCCACACCCGGTGATGCTCAGGGTTTCCTCAGGATTTATTCTTGGCCACGCACAGGGATCATATGAGATGCTGGGGATGGAACCCGAGTTGGCTGTGTGCAAGGCAAGTGCCCTATCCCTGTATTATCTCTCCAGCCCAGAAGTTCTTTATGTAGAGGAGAGAAACTGCCAGTCTGTAGGGGTAGATTGGTGAAGGCCTCCCTGAATCTAGGATTAAATTAGGCCTTTATAATTTTTGCAGGTGGGATTTGTTCTATTCACTAATAGAAAGGTTTTTGTTGTTTTAGTGCCACACCACCAACAGTACTCAGGGCTTTCTCCTGCTCAGGGATCACTTCTGAGGGGCTTGGAGGACCATTTTCGGTGCCAGAGATAGATCCCGGGTTGACTGTCTGCAAGGCAAGTATCTACCAGCTGTAAGATTGTGCTGGCCCCTAGAAGTTAGCTTTTGCACCCTTACTACTGTTTTGACCATTTCTCTTTTCACATGATCGTAACCACGTCTCACTGCTTTTTGTCACGGTCACGGTCCTCCTGTTGTTCATCGATTTGCTCGAGCGGGCCCAGTAACGTCTCCATCGTGAGACTTGTTACTGTGTTTGGCATATCGAATACATCACGGATAGCTTGCCGGGCTCTGCCATGCGGGCGAGATACTCTCGGTAGCTTGCCGGTCTCTCCGAGAGGGGCGGAGGAATCGAACTCGGGTCGGCCATGTTGGCTGCGTGCAAGGCAAACGCCTTACCGCTGTGTTATCGCTCCAGCCCGCTTTTTGTCATAGGTTGAATATTTCTGGATACTTTTTTTTTAACTACCGACCTTTTTGCATGCATACACATGACAAATCCAACTGGCTCTTGGTTTTCACTTCGTGTATAACTTACCTCCTGATTTTCAAAGCCTTTAGGATAAATTCCAAATTCATTGCATCCTAGGGGCTTTTTACCTTTGCTGTTTCTTTGGAATTGCTAGAAGCAGCTTCTCCCTTTCCCATCTACCCTCCACACGTGGCATGTGTGTTTCATCAGATTGCTTGATGTTTTCCAAGCATGGACCAAAGTGTCTGTGCCACATTGTCCCACATTCCTTTCCTCTCAGTTCCTTTTCTCTTTTTGTATACTGGCTAACTTGGTTGGCTTTCTGGGTACCTGCGGAACCCTTTCCATTCATCTTCATCTCATCGTAACACTTGATCATCACTTTCATGGTTTTACCTTATTTTGTGGTCAGGACCTTTCTATACATAGCATTATTTCTTTAGCTCAAGAAAGGTGTCACTTGTAGGGATTAAATAAATGTATACAAAACAAGTGAAGATGGGGTATCAGGTGGAGTTCCTTTTAAAACTGTTCTATTTAAACGAGCCAACAAAGATTGCTTTATACTAGAGCTTGTGGCTTGTGTGTGTAGTGTTACTAGGTTAGGGGAAAGTTGTCTTTATGAAGTCTGTCCTTTATAGTACTATTCCTGTTTTACTGGTTTGTTTCTGAAATATACTACAAATTAAACAGAACTTACAGGTTATAGGCTGTGCGTTTAAAATACTTCCCATAGTGCTTTTTCTTTTTTTCCCTTTTGGGTCACACCCGGCAATGCACAGGGGTTACTCCTGGCTCTCTGGCTCTGCACTCGAATTATCCCTGGCGGTGCTCAGGGGACCATATGAGGTTGCTTGCAAGGCAAACGCCTTACCCGCTGTACCTGCTGCACTATTGCTCCAGGCGCGCCCCCCCTTCCCCCACAGTGCTTTTGAGCTTCACAGCTTTTTTTTTTCTTTTTGAGTCACACCCGGCGATACACAGGGGTTACTGCTGCTCTGTACTCAGGAGTTACTCCTGGCGGTGCTCAGGAAACCACATGGGAGTATGGGATGCTGGGAATTGAACCCGGGTTGGCACATGCAAGGCAAATGCCCTGCCTGCTGTGCTATCTCTCCAGCCTCCTAGCTTTACTGCTTTAATACACCTTCTTAAGTAGCAATAATAAACAATTCTTAATATTTTTAATGGCTAATTGGTATTTTAGTGGCTTAAAATCATGTTGAGTAGTCTGGTGGGAGCCACAGATAGTACTGGGGTAAAGTCACTTGCCTTGAATGTAGCCAGCCTGTTCCATCCCTGGCACCACATAGGGCTCCCCAGTCACCAGCGGGAGTAATTCTTGAGTACGGAGCTGGGAATAAACCTTGAGCACTGCTGGGTGTTGTCCAGGAAGCTCTCCCCACCATGTAAAACATTTTGTGTAATGTTGTAAATGCTTTACTGTTTATTACTTGGGTATGTTACTATTCTCAAGTAATTTGGATTCATTACTCGGTCAAGGTCATCTTCACTTTCCCATTTTTCATTTACTTAGCTGTATGTAAGTAATTCCAAATCTATGTAGTGATTGACACAGACCAGTGCCAAAAGTGGATTCTCAGTAAAGGCGATGCAAATAAATTACTGTGTTACATAGAAATAGTGAATAGTTGAAATTGAAAGGTAAACAGGTGAAACTTAATATTATTGTTGCTTTTTGGTGTTTGGGCTACTCCTGGCAGTACTTGGGCTGTTCCCAGCTAAGTACTCAGGAGTTCTGTCTTTGTTCCTCAGGACCATGTGGTGTCAGCGTTTGAACTCAGGACTTCTGCATGCAAGGATGTGCTACAGTCTTTTGAGCTATCTTCCAGCACAAAATTTTACTTTGTAAAAATTTTTTGTTTCTGCCCTTGGTAGTGCTCAGTTTTTTCCTAGCACTGCTCAGGGATCACTTCTGGCTATGCTCTGGGAACCGTGTGTGGTGCTGGGGATAGAATTGGGTTGGCTGGCCACGTGTAAAATTAGCGCCTTAACTACTGTACTCTCTTGTCTCCCCTGCTCGCAAATTTTTACTTTAAAATGGGATTGAGTACTTTTTTTCCTTCTTTGGTTTAGGAAATCTATTTAAATTATCCTGCGAGTGAAAAAAGAAGTGGAAGTTATTTTTTAAAAGCATTTTGTAGCTAAAGAGATGGTATAGCAGGTAAGGCATTTCTCTTGCAACAGCTGACCTGGATGTGGTCCTCTTGCAACCCTGCCAGGAGTGATCCCTGAATGGAGAACTAGGATAAGCCCTGAGCATAGCCTGACGTGTGACTCCTAAAACAAAAGATGTATCTTAACCTTGTTCATACATTTTTTTTCTCAAGACTTTAGGAGCATTAGCAGTAATTTTGGATAAGATTTTAATACTTCTTCAAAGGGACTAGGAATTTGGGGGATGAGAGCTTTCGGGTCACATGCAGGAGGTGTTCATGGCCCACACCTGGCTCTGCTCTGGGTTCACTCCTGACACTGATCGGGAAATCCACGCTGTGCCCCGCATGGGTTGAACCATGGTCTGCTGTGTGCAAGGGAAGCATTTTAACCTCTGGAGGTTAATCTCTTCAGCTCTTCGTGGGACTAGCAATTAAAGGTGATGTAGGATATAATTTTCTTCAGGATGTTGGGTCTCAACTTGAAGGGAGAAATCATATTTGGTGAGTGCTTTCTAAGAACAGATCTGATTTCATAGGTGAACTAGAGGTTTGTTCACCCATTTGTTAGAAAACAATGTAGATTCTGCAAGACAAGGCTCCAAAAAATAGGAATTCAGCTTACATGATTTTAATGAAAACCTAAGCAAAACAAAACATTAACTTGCACACATAATCAATGAGGATACCATTTGAACTGGGAAAGAAAGAACCAAAGGAAGAATGCAGGATCCCTGCCTTGCTCAGTGCCTGGACCATTCTTTGTTGCATGGAGGTTGGGATATTTGGAAGTTAGGCCAGGCCTGACACATCTGCAGGGAATTGGGTCACTTTTTTAATGAATAGAAACTAGCTATCACAGTTAAGTATGCTGACTATGTTACTGGGTTGGTTTGTTACTCCTAGTAGTTCAGTTTTAATTTTTAACTATAATCAACCCCTTGAGTGGAGTAGTATTAACTCAGTACCTTGTAAAATTGTATCTCAGATTAGTAGTGAATATTAGTTAACCTGTTATTTACAGTAAATTCAGGGGTAAAACAAAAAATATAAAGGTCACGTATAGTACTATTTGTGCTCTATCTTAATACCCTAGTTTAGTGAATTTTCAAAATGATGTAGAGGTGGTGTTTCATGTGCAGTGGGAAAATTTGGCAGTGTGTGATAGGAAACAAGTGGAGTTGCTGACTTGAAAGATTCATGTTCTGACCTTCAGTTTATAAGTCTCATTTCAGACTCTTACAATCAAATTTTGTGAATGCTTAATAGTTTTCAGAATTTCCATATGAAATCAAAATCCAGGCCACGGTTTCCTTTCTGGAGTGTTTTAATTAGGGAAGAATGAAAGTGTATTGAATTCCTTCTTTTATCCTCACTTTGCTGATGCTTCGTGGCAGTGCTTGCGTTCTTGCGGACCATGGCTTGTGCTCTTCCTTGTACTCATGCATGTAGCACTGGTTATTGCTTAGGGGTGCTTGGAGCTGGGAATGGGGTTTGTTCCTGTTGTGCTCACACACTTGCTTGGGGTGGGGGTGGGGCTGGGGTGGTTGGTTGCTCTTGTGGCCTGGTTGCTTACATACCTTTAGGTGTTGTGCTTGTTGGAGGTGAGCTCCTGTGACACTCTGGAGCCCCGACAGCACCTCCAGGGCTTCACTCTATGATGAGGACAGCAGAGAGACTCAAACTCGTGATTGGAAGGCAGGCACTTTCTGCCACTGAGCCGATCCCCAGGGCGCCTCAGAGAATTCTTAATATCTTCTGCATAATTAATTTTGCCTGTATTAAAGGATAGCAAGAAAGAATTAATCTTAAAAAAACAAACAATATCAGGTAATCCAGATTTAATGTTTTCATACTAAATTTGTTCTGTATTTTCTGTTCTCAGATTTTAGGTGGCATCAGAATCTTGCTAACGTGAAACGTACTTCTTTTCCAGGTCCCATCCCTGCCTTGATTTTTTTTTTAACTTAAATGTTATTTACAAGATTATTAATAGTTAAGTTTAAGGCATGTAAAATTTCAACACCAATTCCATCACCAGTGTCAGCTTCCCCCTACCAGTATTCCCATATTTCCTTCCACCCCACCAAACCCTGCCCCATCCTCACCTGACAATTAGACAGTCATATTACAGAGTTCCAGGGGTTGCAGCATAGAGCTCATGTTTGTTGTTGAATCTCCGTTTTGGATATATGGCTATACCATTCACCCATATCATCAGTAGAACTGAAGCCAGGTCACCCATTACTTCCTGTTCTTTTCTTCCCTCCTTGATTTCTTTGCTTCTGTTCCCTTCTCTGAATACTGGGGACAGTGGTGACCTAGGCATTCCCCTTTAGTTCAGAGTATTTTCTCATCTGATGTTCTGCATACCACAGATAAGTGAAATCATTCTGTGTTTGTCATTCTTCTAGCTTACTTCACTCAACATACTTTCCTGTCCAACTAGGTTGCAGCAAATTACCCAGTTTCCTCATTACTTGCAGCTGCGTAGTATTCCATCGTGTATATGTACTATGTCTTCATTAATCCATTCTCAGTTGGACACATAGGTTGATTCCAAATCTTCGCTATTGTACTGAATGCAGCAGTGAATAATGGTGCACATATATATGCCCTCTTAAGAGCGTGTTTTTATGTCCTGGAATTTTTGATTAAGTGGGGTTCTGGAACAGGACCTAAGAACTTGCATTTCTAACAGGTTCTCAGATGATGTTGATTCTGTTGACTGAGAGGTACACTCTGAAAACTGCTGGTTTAGATGATCTTAAGTTCCCCTAAAGAGAAGGCAAAGACTTCCTGGTATAGTTGAAGGTAGTTTTTGGTGGTTGTTATGGGATCATTGTTTCTTGGCTTTTCAATGTAAAATGAAGAGAATAAGAGATTACATACAGGAATCATAATTTAATCCTAGAGCTGATATTGGAACTGATTTCCTAGAATGCCTGTGTGACATACAGAAATATTTATAGGTTGGGGGACAGGAATAATTGAATCATTATGTTTGGGGGCTTTCCCTGCATGCAAGGTTTGCTCCCAGCTTGTTCAGTGCTTGCGTACCATGTGGTGCCTGGAGTTGAACCCAGAGTTCTGAGCACACAGCTGCACTCTCCACCTGTTGAGCTAGCTCTCTTGCCTTAAATCACTTGTCACATTCTAGAATCAACTATATCTTGCTTACTGGCCTATGGGGTCAGATTTTGCTTTATGTATTACATTTTCTTTTCAATATATATTAGAGGCCTCCAAACTTAACTGATCTATCACCTCCTTTTTGGGCGGGGGGGATCACTTAGTACCCTCCTGGAAATCTACCTTCTTTATGTAAACAGAAAACACCCCAACTGCTACTATTCTACTCCTGCCTGCCTTTTCTGATTGTCCCCAGGCTTCCTGGAAATCTGTCCCTACTTAAGAAACACTGTTAGAACAGGGTCCTAATCAGTAAACCAGCATTCTAGTAAAAGGTTGGCAAAGAGCTCAAACTGGTAGTTCATAAAAGATCGTGAACCAAATCTCTAAATATAAAAAATGTATTTTTCACTTCAGTACAAAAATTGTAGCACTGTCCTTCCAGACATTGTTCATCCATTTTGCTTGAGCGGGCCCAGTAATATCTCCATTGTGAGACTTGTTTCTGTGTTTGGCATATCGAATACATCATGGGGAGCTTGCCAGGCTTTGCCCTGCAAGCGAGACACTTGGTAGCTTGTCGCGCTCTCCAAGAGGTGGAGGAATTGAACTCGGGTTGGCTGCGTGGGCCGCGTGCAAGGCAAACACCAGCGCTTTTTTTTATTTTTTGCAAGTCAGAGGTATAAAGATTAAACAGAACATGTAGAAAGTCGGGAGAGAATAGTACAGTGGTGAATGAAGGCATATAGCTGAGCTAGGTTTCATCCTTGGTGCCTCATATGGCACCCCCGCAACTGCTGGGAGTGATCCTTGAGTGCAGGGCTGGGAGTAAACCACGAGTAGAAGCAGGGTATCACTCCCTGAACAAAGAAGAAAAGTAGAAATTGGTGTGAGTCAGTCAAATGGTCGTTCTCAGTCTACTGGTGGGCATGTAAGTTGATACGAATTTCTCACCAATATGGCAGTCGAGAATTAAGTGCCTTTAAAATACCTTAAGACCCAGCAGTTTAACTTGTAGAAATTTGCGTCACTTCTGCGAAAAATTATTGTGATATACTTACTGCTTAAGATGATAACAGAAAGTAGAAAATTGTGAAGCCATAGATCAGAGAATTATTTAAAACTATTCTCCACTCTTAATCTCTCAAACATACTGTTGGTGGTAAAGTAATATGGTATAACCATTCTGGAAACTAGTTTAGTAGTTGATTCTATTTGTGTGTGACTGGGGCGGATGTCTGCATGTGCCTGTATACACACACCATATGATCTAATGTTACATTCCTGGGTATTTTTCCCAGAGAATAGAAACTATGTTGACACAAAATTTTTCACCACAAATATAGACAGCTTCATTTGTGATATAGCCTAATACTGGAAATAATCACAACATCCTTCAGTAGATGAGTGGATGCAATCATTATTTAGAATGAACTCAAAAACTAAAATAGAATGAACTTGATAAATAGAACAACTTGCCTGGATTTCAAGGTAGTATCCAGTCAGCCTCTGAAAAGTCACATGCTGTAGGAGTCATTTTATTACTGGAGTGATAAAATTACAGGGAGCACAGATGACGGTTAAGGTTGGTGGATGGAAGGAGGGAGAGCGTTGTGATGGTAATACATGCTTTTAGGTGTTTATGTGGGATATCCCAGTTGGGGGCCTGCTGGTTCAGTGCTCAGGCTAGTTGCCCCAGTGCTTGGGGTCCAGCAGTGTCATGCGGGCGATTATTAGGTTTCTGTGTATGGTGGTGATGGTTGAACTTGGGGCCTTGCTCAGCGTGCTAGGCATGGGCCCTACCACTGTGAGCCGTATTTCTGGTTCTGCCTGAAGTAAATGTGTTATTTTGGTGGTTACATGAAGCTACAGGTGTGATACACTGGCACAAAAATATTTGTAAACACATGCCAAGAATCTGTTTCAGGGAAACTGGTTGAGAAGTCCTCTGTACTGTTTTTGCAACTTTTTGTGAACTTATATTTCAAAATAAAGTTAAACACTTAAAAAAGCATGGGCAGGAGAGACAGTACAGTGTAGGTAGGGCATTTGCTTTGCACACTTGTTCAATCCCAGCAGCATATGGTCCGGAGCCCTGCTGGAAGTGATCCCTAAGCACAGAGCCAGGAGTAAGCCCTGAGTACCGCCGGATGTGGCCTTTAAACAAAACCATAAGAATCAAAAAAGCATTTTAAAAAGTATTTGTAAGAAAGAAAATTGTCCATATCGGTGGGGGTGGGGGGAGGGGAGCAAAAAGATGCAGAATAGCTTGAGATATACAGTGGTATGGTCTTATTTCTTGACCTTTTCTGACTGTGTCCCCTTCTGACTTGGATTCCTTCCTAACGTGTTCCATCCCCCTCTCCCTCCACAACGTGTATTGGCTGTGTTTATCCCCCATTACGATTTTTTTCCCGCTACACCTGGCAATCCTCAGGGCTAACATCTAGCAGCACTTAGGGAACAATATGGGATGCTGGTGATCAAAGCCCGGTAGGTCAAAGCCCGGTAGGTCACGTACAAGTCCAGCACTCTACCCTCTGCTGTTTGTTCACACTCTCGTGATTCTTACATTTTTTTGTTTTTGAGCCATGCCTGTGGGTATTTAGGTCTTACTTCTGCCGTGCTTGGGAAGGGACCATACCCAGTGCCCGGGATCAAACTGAGTTGACTGAACGTAAGTCAGACATGCCTTACTGACACCTCGTACAATCTCTGGTCAGCACTGCCAAGAGTGACCCTCTACAACAAAAAGGATAAATAATGTGTGAGACTGTTGAAGTACTTTATAAATAATTACTAGTCAAAATGTCACTACTAGCAATATTAGTGAAAGTGGGCCCTTTGTAATTTCTGTAGTGTTTCTGGGTGAATTAGTAAATACTACGTTGGCATTGGGAAGCAAGTTTTTTTTTTTTTGGTCACACCCAGCAATGCACAGGAGTTACTCCTGTTTCATACGCTCAGTAACCATTCCTGGTGGTGCTCGGGGGACCATATGGGATGCTGGGAATTGAACCTGGGATGGCCGTGTGCAAGGCAAATGCCCTACCCGCTGTGCTATTGCTCCAGCCCCTGGGGAAGCAATTTTTATAGTAAAAAATTGAAATCTAATTTATTTCCTTTGAGGGTTTTGGGCCACACCTGGGGGTGTTCAGGCAGGTGCTCAGGCTTGCTTCTGGCTTTGCACTCAGGGATCACTCCTGGTGGGGGTTGGGGGATGTTATGGGTGCAGAGGGTTGAGCTTGTGTTGACCATGTGCAAGACAA
This sequence comes from Sorex fumeus, assembly GCF_029834395.1. Taxonomy (NCBI): domain Eukaryota; kingdom Metazoa; phylum Chordata; class Mammalia; order Eulipotyphla; family Soricidae; genus Sorex; species Sorex fumeus. Next base: position 141,416 of record NW_026606179.1, on the reverse strand, counting down.
GTGCCCCACTCACTATCTCTCTGGCCCCCTGGAGTATTGAAATTTAATGAGGTGAAACTACATGTATACATTAAGAGGTTTAAGTTTTTGGTTTATATTGGTTATACCAGATTAAAATACCAGTTAATATCAAAATAACCATAAAGAGTGTTTATAAAATTATTTTGTATTCTTCGTATTAATACTGGAGCAATGCACAGTGGGTAGGGAGTTTTCCTTGCATGTGGCTGACCCGGCCGATCCGGGTTCGATTCCTTCGCCCCTCTCGGAATGCCCGGCAAGCTACCGGGGACGTATTTGATATGCCAAACACAGTAACAACAAGTTTTACAATGGAGACGTTACTGGGCCCATTCAAGCAAATCGATGAACATCTGGAGGACAGTGACAGTGACAGTAGTCACAATTAAGAAAATAAGCAGATAAAATTAACTTTCAGAATGTAGGGGCTGGAGTGATAGCACAGCGGTAGGGCGTTTGCCTTGCATGCAGCTAACCCGGCAGAGCCGGGTTCGATTCCTCCACCCCTCTCGGAGAGCCTGGCAAGCTACCGAGAGTATTCAGTATGCCAAACACAGTAACAAGAAGTCTCACAATGGAGATGTTACTGGGCCCGCTCAAGCAAAATGGATGAACAATGGGAGGACAGTGATTTTAGATTGGAGAGAATGCTAAAAATGACTGAGCATGTGCTTTGTAGGTGGGGTGTCTGGGTTTGATGCCAGGCACTGCTGGGGTTGGTCTCAAAACAAAACTATATACACATCATTTTTAAATTATCCGTTAGATCCAAAATATATCAGCATGGAATTATAAAACTGCAGTGGGAAGGGCCAGGAGGTAGTAGAATGGTTAAGGTGCGTGCTGAGCATGCCCTTGACCCGGGTTTTAGTCTCAGCAGCCCAACATGTGCCCCAAGCCTCCCAGGGAAACCCAGGTACCTAGGCACTGCAGAGGGTGAGCAGCATCACATCCCTGGACTTCCACATTGAACCTCTGGCCGCGTTGGCTGGGAATTACCCATGGTGTCCCTGGGCTCCAGAGTACAACATTCAGTGAGTTATTTTACATTTATTTTACTTAAGAATTCTGCAAAATTATGTTGCACGTCTTAAAATTACAGTTCAGCGCAGTGTAGACTAGAAGTTTTTCAAGTAGTGGTAGCTACATGTCACTGGTGGAGTAATATATGGAAAGTCTCAGTAGGAGAGAGTTGGATCGGAGTTTGAGTTATTTTCTAATCTTGTGACCTTGGATACTGGTTTTTCATTAAAAATAGAGATGATCAACTTCTCCATTGGGACACAGAATTAGATGAGTGAAAGAATGTTTGTAGTCTACTTGGCATAGGATTTGACACAAAACATACACTATAAACCTCTGGTTCTCATCTGCTGGCTCGAAGACTGGCACTAATCCACAGTGTGAAGTGGTTGAGTATTGGTCTTAACAGTATGTGGTATGTTGGGTTGGGTGACTGATATTCTGAAGGTAAGACTGGTTTCTTAATGGGGAAGTAAATAAGTGAAGTGATCTTTATTTTTCAGAATTAATATATTCAGCCTTAAGTAAATTTATGACTAAATAACTAGAGAAGTATTTGAACATTTGTGTGCAAAATATTGCGACAAGCACTGGAACATTCAGACTGTAAGTCTTAAGAGGATATTCTCAAATGCTGTCTATTTGCATAGTACTTTATAGCCTGCACTCCAGTTTTATGTCTCTTTTCCCAATGTAGTGCTCAAAGCAATCCTGAGAGGTAGCGGGTTTTCTGGTTCTCACAAGTGAAGAAGCAGAGGCTTAGAGAAGTGAAGTAATTTATTAGATTTCATGGTGACTTAATTAAATGAACAAACGAATAAGGCACCAAAATTAAATGGCACCAAAGTATTTTAACTGCATTCTTCTATTCCTTTCTATCTTCGTCATCTTGGGGACAGCACACACCTCCTTTCCCAGAGCCACTTAAATTAGGGAAAGTGGCTAATATCAGTTGAACAGCTTCTGTGTCTCTGGATTGTGTTGATTGTTAGCCTAACCAGACAAATACAGAAAATCAACATGAACCTGTGTATATAGCTGAGGTAGTTTATTTCGCATAGTACGATGCTTCTCTGTATGAAGTTGTTGTCTTTTATCTTGTTTGAATATACTGTAAAAATGGACAAAGGAAGGGAAGTAGTTCAGCAGTAGAGCACACATGTGGCATACAGGTAAGAAGCTTTGGATTTGTTCTCTGAAAAATAATGTACGCAACCTTTAAAATCAGCAGTGAGAGGCAGTAAGTTCATGAATGATTGACTTTCTTCTCAGGGTGGGGCTACGGTTGAAGGCACTTGTTTCCTAGATAGCCAGGTTTTGCATATATCATTCGGTGTTGAGTCTTCCTGTCCTAATATGTAGACTTTTCATTCACTGTATTATATAGGTGTATATTTAACGCAATTAAAAGTTGATGTTCCAAAATACCCTCCAGTTTGTTGTTGTGTGTCTTGACAGGTGCTTTTGTGTGTATTGTTGAAATATTACAAGAAGGGAATAAGTTCTATTTTGATGTTCAGGAGTAAGGCAGTGATGATGGGAGGCGGGGCGCAAAGGTCCTTTGTCCTTTGGTTTTTCTCTCTGCCCCCCTTTTTTTTCTTTTTGGGTCACACCCGGCAATGCACAGGGGTTACTCCTGGCCGTGCTCAGGGGACCATATGGGATGCTGGGAATCGAACCCGGGTCGGCCACGTGAAGGCAAACGCCCTACCCGCTGTGCTATCTCTCCAGCTCCTCTCTCTGCCTTTTAAGGTTCGTTTTTTGACTAGGCAGACTTTGCCCGTTAATACCTTTAATCCCGTCTTCCCAACATTTACTGTAGATTGGGAATGATAAGATTTATTTCTTCTAATTTCTGAGTTTGGAGAATCTTAGCAATTTGAAATCCTGCCTTGGTATCCGCCCCTTGCTGCTGCCCTGAGGCACCCCCTTCCTCTCTCACCTCTTAACCCTCCATAGTAGAAGGTTGAATGTGCTGTACTGATCAACTTGGGTTAGGGGTTTGTGCGTGTACGTGTGTGTGTGGGGGGATAATGTTATCGTGAACAGATGCTTAATTTGGAAGGGAGAACTAATTTTTTTTTTTGATCACACCTGGCTCTGTGCTTAGGGATCACTCCTGGAGGGGTTTGGGGGCACCATACAGGGTGTCAAGATCAAAACTGGGTTGGGCATGTGCAAGGCGTTTGGGCCCCAGAACAAAATCTCAAGACAAGGTTTTCTTAAAAGTTTTCCTGTACAGGATCAGTGAGTTGGCTGTGTATTTTGCATGCAGAAATACCTCCCCCTCCCGCCTCCATGTTTGATTCCTGACACTGTACAGTCCTCTGAGCACCGACTGATGTGCCCTCCTAAGTTTCATCGTATACTTTTGATTGCAATTTCATTGTGAATAAAAACTTCAGTATATCAGGTTGTAAACTCTCTTTGTGTATGTTAGGTTAGGATTTGAAACTAATTGTAGTTGAAGATTGAAATTCATAGAACTAGATGATTTCTAAATCTGGAGTTCTAAGATTCTGAACTTATTGGCAAATTATTATACAACAAAATAACTCTTTAAGTACCATGCTAAGTTACTTGTCTGGAAATGTATAGAAAATAATGGATTGTAATATTTTACTCCTACCTGCAAAACATGTATCAAATATTAAACACTGCAGGATCTTTTTGTTGTTAGTGGTGTTGTTTTGTTTCGTTTTTTAAATCCTTCATTCATGGGTTAAGAAATCTGTATCCCTTATTTTCACAGCCTGAGAAGTTAAACTTATCATGGGCTAATCAAAACACTGTGTTTAGTTATTCTCTATTAAGGAAATCTGGGGGAGGTGTCCCAAGCTGTGCTGGTGTCCAGAGAGTCCTAACAATGCTTAGGCTTAGCTAGGGGGTCATGCAGTACCAGGGGATCATGGATTGAATCCAGAGCCTGTAACCCTAAACCTGGGACTCACTCATCAAAAGCATGTGCCCCTACCCTTCCAGGTTGGTTTTTTTGTGGAGAGAGGAGCCAAATTGAGTGATGCTCAGGGGTTATGCACTGAGGAATTACTCCTTACGGTGCTCCGGGGACTATAAGGGGTTCTGGGAGTCAAAACTGGTCAGCTGCATATAAGGCAAGTGCCCTACCTGCTCTATAAATAACCCCACCCTTGCAGTATTTTGGTTTTCTTTTGGTTTTGGGTCACCATCTGGTCCTCTTGGTTCTGCACTCGGGAAGCAAAGGGGGAAAACTATAGAAAGAAACCAATGGAATGAACAGTGGTGTATGAAAATAAACCCTTGGACTGTGACTACAGGTCTGAAAAGGGGTGGGAATGGGGTACCAGGCAAAGGGTGGAAAGCATTCACACTACTATAAAGTTGTGTAAAAGAAAAGATCTTCCTGCCATAGAAGATTTTTTGTTTGTATTTGGGCCACACCCAATGGTGCTCAGGGGTTTCACACTGGACCTAGTACTCAGGAATTGACTCCGAGTGGGAGACCGGGGGAACCCGCGTGGGCTGCATGCATGGGAAATGCTCTACCTGCCATACTATCTCTCTAGCCTCCCAGGGGTAAAGTACATAGTAAACATGGTGGACTACTGCAGTCCCAGGGAGTATTTTTACGTAGTTTAAAATATTTTTTGTTTAATTGGAAGAATGATAATGATGCTTGGGAAAACTTTTTAGTAATGAAATAGTTAATCCAGCAGTGACCAAAATACAAAGACAGTCTACCGAATGGGAAAGGATATTCGCCCAATACCCATCCAACAAGGGGTTGAGATCAAGGATATACAAAGTACTGGTTGAACTCCACAAGAAGAAAACATCCAACTCCATCAAAAAATGGGGCGATGAAATGAACAAAAACTTCCTCGAAGAAGAAATCCGAATGGCAAAAAGGCATATGAGAAAATGCTCTACATCATTAATCATCAGGGAGATGCAGATCAAAACAGCAATCAGATATCATCTCACACCACAGAGACTGGCCCACATCCAAAAGAACAAAAGCAACCGGTGTTGGCGCGGATGTGGCGAGAAAGGGACCCTCCTTCATTGCTGGTGGGAATGCCGACTGGTTCAGCCCTTTTGGAAAACAGTATGGATGATTCTCAAAAAACTAGAAATTGAGCTCCCATTTGACCCAGCAATGCCACTCCCGGGAACATATCCCAGAGAGGCAAAAACGTATAGTTGAAGTGACATCTGCACTTGTTTGTTCATTACAGCACTGTTTACAATAGCCAGAATCTGAAAAAAAAAAAAAAAAAAAAAAAAAAAACCCTGAGTTCCCAAGAACAGAAGACTGGTTAAAGGAACTTTAGTACATCTACACAATGGATTCCTATGTAGCTGTTAGAAAAGATGAAGTCATGAAATTTATATACAAGTGGTACTACATGGAAAGTATCATGCTAAGTGAAGTGAGTCAGAAAGAGAGGGACAGACATAGAAAGATTGCATTCATCTGGGGAACATAAAGTAACAAAATCAGAGACTAACACCCAAGAATAGCTGGGATAAGTACCAGGAGGTTCACTCCATGGCATGGAGGCCAGCTGCACATGCTAGGGGAAAAGGCAGCTCAGATAGAGAAGGGAAGCACCAAATAAAGGTGTTCGGAGGATCCTCCCAGGATGGGAGATGCATGCTGAAAGTTGACTATAGACCAAACATGACAGCCACTCATTGCAAACCACAGCACCCAAAAGGAGAGAGAGAATAAAAGGGAATGCCCTGCCAGAGAGGCAGGGTGGGAGGGATACTGGGATCAGTGGTGGTGGAAAACGGGCACTGGTGGAGGGATGGGTACTCGATCATTGCATAGTTGAAACCTAGGCACAAAAATTTGTAAGTCTACAACTGTACCTCATGGTGTTTCGCTAATAAAAATTAAAAAAAAAAAGAAATTGTTAATCCTTGAGTCATGGCCCAAAGCAAAGCTTAGTTCCACATTACTGTATGTTGGACATTTTCTTAAGATTCTCATTTATTTAATAGCTGCTTATTAAATATGCTAGGTGCTTCAGAAAGATCTTCCTTAGATAAAAGGAACTGTGGAACATGCTTTAGAATGATTTCATGAGTGATTAAGTTTTTTTTTATTTTATTTTATTTTTATAAAGTTGTTCACAATAATTCATTACATTTAATATTCAAACACCAATCCCACCACCATGCACCTTCTTATCATAAGAGGAAAGTGTGTGAAGATTATTGTGTTTCATCCTGGAGCCATTTAAGCCCTTGTACAGATTACAAGCAAGTACGTTAAACCCAAACAAATGTGTGCTACTTTTGGTACATCAGTAGGCCAGAGGTTGCTCCAGGAATTCTGAAATTTAGAATATGATTATAGAGCAGATTCACTCATGGATAAGGCCTATGTCATGCTCTTCTTGGCTGTTGATGAGATTATACGGCACCAGGGGCAGTTTATAGGTGTGACTGCCAAACTACTGGAAAACTTGGGAGCTGGAGAGAGGGAACCCAGTCCCACTCCAAGGGAGCGTGGAGATTTCAGTGTCCTGGGCATTGTGGTCCTTCAGTTCATTTTGATTCAGACAACATTTTAGTGAGATAGACACTATCATTATGCTTATTTTCTAGATAAAGTTATTATCATATAGGTTGGTCCACATTTTATTATGGAAAACAATCTAATTAATATGTTTAAATATGAGTGGAAATTTTTCATTAGGTCAGCAAGAACCCACGCCTCCATTCGGAGACCAGACACAGTAACAAGTCTCAAAATGGAGACATTATTGGGCCCGCTCGAGCAAATGGATGAACAATGGGGTGACAGTGACAGTGACAGTAACAGCAAGAACTAGTTTGAATAATCAGATAAGCTGTAAACCAACTATTCCCCACATATAAATGAAAGAAAAACTGAATCTCAATATTAATCAAGAAAAGCTTTGGGGGATGGAATTGTTATTTTGTTTAATTTTGAGGGGTCATAACTGACAGTGCTCAGGGGACCATTACATGGAGAGACCTTGAAGAACATGCTTACTTGGAAGCTGCCGCAGCTAGATTAAACACTGACCTATAATTCCTTATATGCTCTCAAAAAATGAGCCAAGGCTAGTGAGATAGTCCAAGAATGTGCAATACATGCTTTGCACGTGACCCAAAAACAAAAGAGGAAGAGAAATATGGAAGGGAAAAAATACAACATATACACATACAACGCAACACACACATAAAAACACAGCAAATACATAACATACAAAAAAGCACACAACACATACAACACAGCACACAAAATATACAATGCATAGCACACAATGCACACCAAAACACACCACACACAACAGTATACAACACACAAAACCACACAACAGCACACAATAAAACACACAAAACAACACACCAAAACACCACACATATACAAAACACAACACAAACAATAAGTAACATAAAACACACAACATAGCACATGCAAAACACACAATATACAAAGCACACACATATACAACACACAATACACACAAAAAACACCACACAACACAAAACACATAGCACACAAAATACAAGACACAAAATAAAACATACAACACAGCATACAACACACAACACACAAAACAAAATGTAAGATAGAATGTGGGGATTCAGAAATTCAAATGATGCCCCCTTTGTTAGATGTTTATTATTTCTAACTCTTACATAATTTTCTCCTCTGCTACTTCTCACTGTTCATATTTCTGTTTCTCCATCAATTGTCACAATTAGATGGATTAATAAGTGATTAATCCACTAATAAGTGACTTACACTTTAGTAACTGAACAGCCAAGTTAGGTGGTCAGTGGTTGGGTGGTTCAGGAGTGATTAAGTTTTAACCTAATACTTTTTTTTTTTGAGGGAGGGCACAGCTCATAATGCTGAGGAGTTACTCTTGATTCTACACCAGGAGTCTTTCCTGGTGGTGCTTGGAATCCTATGGGATGTTGGGAATGGAATCTGGGTCAGCTGCATGCTAGGCAAGCTCCTTACTTTCCAGCCCCTTCCAGCTTCGTACTGACAAGGAGACCAATTTTAGTGAGCGTTTTACATATTGCAAGTATTATGTTAGTACCATTTTATGTATTGTTCACTTAATCTTCTGAGGCTTATGTTGCTTATTTCAGTATCTCCTCATTTTACAGATAACAATAATATTTAGCTCTTAAATTTTACAGAGCAGAGGTGCCCTTGATAGGGATCCTTTTCAGCATTACAGGGTTGCCTCTTTAGTCTTTCTTCTCCCCCGATAGTGGGATTACCACCTATATAGTCACTGTAGAGTTTGTGCACATCAATTCAGATAGCCCTCCTGCATTCCCCATGCATGATACCCTATCAATAACAGCATTTTATTTATTTGGTCTTTTTGGGTCAAACTTGGTGATGCTCAGGGGTTATTCCTTGCTCTGCACTCAGGGATTTCTCCTGGTTGTTCTCTGGGAACTATATGGAATTGCAGAGGTTCAAACTCGGGCCAGCCATGTTCAAGGCAAATGCTGTACTAGCTATACTATCACTCTGGCACCAGTAACAGTGTTTTAAGTCACCTTACAGAGCGGAAGAGGGTGAGGCAAGGAGAAGTGTTTGCCATAGAAGCGGGGCAGGAGGGTATTGCTGTGAGGGAAACTGGGGACATTGATGGTGGGATGTGGACATTGTTGAAGGTACTGTGTTAGAGCCTAGACATTGGTTGTGTTCGCCTGGAAATCCTTCCTTGATTATTTACTTTTGGGCTCATCAAAACACTGTGTTTCTGATAATAGCAGAGCAGCATTTTTGCTTGGCATTTATATCTTACATTTGTTATTCCCTGTGTACAGCTGACGATGACTTGGGCTATGGGAGGGACAGTTGTATTCAGAAGTAAGCTGTAACTGTGCTACTTTTTGTATTCTTCAGTGTCCCTTTTACTTTTTGGGTCTCTCAAGCAGTATTCATGAGGGCGGCTACTTTTTTTCTTTGTTTTGGGGCCACACCTTGCAGTTTTCAGGGGTTACTGCATTCAGGAATCACTCCTGGCAGTTCTTGGAGGACTGTAAGATGTCGGGGAATGGAACCTGGGTCGGCTGCAGTCAAGGCCGCATATCTGCTGCACTATATCTCTGACCCCCACTCTTGAAATTCCTCAGCCAGCCGTGCTGTTTGTTATGTCTAGGGCCTGCGGATGCCTGCTGCTGGGAAAGCTATGTGAAGCTGGGGATCATACCCCAGTCAGGCCCATGGTAGACCTGCACTTTAACCTCTGTATTATTTCCTTGGCCCACTTTTTGGACCACACCAGATGTGCTCAGGGGGTTATTCCTAGTTTTTTGCTGTGGATCACTCCTGGTGGTGGTTTGGGGACCATATGCTGTGCCAGGGAGGGATTGCGTGTGCAAGGCATATGCCCTACCCACTATACTAACTCTTGGCCTCGTTAAAACAAAGCAAAACATTTGTTTATTTGGTTTTGGGGCCACACCTGGCAACGCTGAGGTCTTCTAATTCTGCGCTATGGATCACTCCTTATGGTACTGGCCTGACCCTCATTTTTTAAACAAGGCACATGTAAAAATTTCTTGGTTTTGTCTTGGTGGTGGTGGTGGTGGTGGTGGTGGTGGTGGTGGTGGTGGTTCTCTGGCAGTTCTCAGGACCACTCTTGAAGGTGATCTCGGGAGCCTGTGGAGCCTTGAAGCCTCTTAGAAGTTGGACTGATGTCTGTACATACCATCTTTGCCTTTTTAGTCTTTCGATTTTTATCATTACTTGATCTATAGTAGTTATATCAGGCAATGTTCCCACACCAGTCACGCCCCCAGTGTGACCTTCCCTCTACCAGTGTCCCCAGTTCCCTGACTACCTCCCAAGTTTGCCCCCTTAGTAGGCAGGCACATTATATTGTTCCTTTACAACACAAAGGCAAATGGGATTATAAAAAGATCAGTAAAAGTAGTTTGTCATCGCCATTGTTTTATCTCACAATGGTGTCACTAAAGTCAATGAGGATTTTGCTGTGCTGATTGGTGCCAGTGGAGCTTTCTGTTAACTTTATGCTCCTTGAGGTTGGCAGTCTTATACACAACTTTCAGATTTGCTGTGGTCCTACTCTGCTGATAGTGCTATGAAATTTGGAGTGTTGCATAGCTGCATATGTCGCATACATTACCACATACTCCAAGAGCTATGAAATTGTAGTGATTCGGTGGTTTGACGAGGTTCAGTTCTGGATCTGGGCCATGTCTGTGTCTGAGGGTTTGACTTGGACCTGCTGTGCCTTCAGGCAGAATGGGGAATCGACCTACTCTTATGAGACGTCCTAGAGTTTCACCCCGACAAGGGTCTACCTGGCAAGATTCAGCTGCAGTTCCCTAATCAAACAACGCAACAAAAAAGGTGGAAAAGACATGAACAGACATTTGTTTTGATGGCAGTACAGATAATCAGGTGTATGAAAAAACGCTCTTTATCACTTATCAGGAAATGCAAATCAAAATAATGGGATTTGCCTCACATAAGTGTTACTGGAACACATCAAAAAGGACAAAACAACCAGTGTTGGTGAGGATACGGGGAAAAATGAAACTTCAGCTGCTGGTGGGAATGTGGACTTACTGGTTCAACCTCTTTGGAAAAACAGTGGATACATCTCAAAAGACGTATGAATTGAGCTCCCATATAAGCAACCAATTTCACTTTTTTGGCATCTGTTTCAAGGGCTCAAAAACCCTATTCCAAAAAGACATTGACATTTCTGTTTTCCTGGAAGTAGTGTTCACTGTTGCCAAAATCTGGAAATAACTTCCATTTCTTTCAAAGATGGTTATGTTGTATTCTCCAAATGGGTATGCCAAAATTCTCCAAATGGGTATGCCCTTTGAAAAAATGCCCTTCAATAAAAAAAACTTTGAAGTACTGTCACTTGTGTCTTTTCTTGCTCTTTAGTCTGTGATCTCTTTGCATACATAGTTTGTTATCTTGAGAGGTCCCTCGATTAGCTCTTTCACACTTGCCTTTTCTGTTCAGAGCAAAGACTGCAAAATGGAATTCTTTTAAAAAGGTGTTCTTCTCTCAGGAGAACTCTTAAAGAATGCCTTTTTCTTAAATTTCATTCTGTTTGGTGTTTCCTCACTTGGGTTGTAGAAATGTCTATATTGCAAAGTTTGAAGAGCCTCCAGCATTTTTCAGCTGGAGGCTATGTGGCCTTTTGTGGAGTGACACTCCTTACTTTCCCACCCCCCACCCCCGTTATCCAAGGGGCCAATAGTGACAGTTGTGTAAGATCCAGGAAGGGCTACAGTATGATACCAGGGGACCCAATATGAAGAAAAGGGGTGTCAGTGTCACAGGAAGGAAACAAATTCAGAAGGGGGTAACATTGTGGATAAAAGTAGGAGTGCTAAAGTTGAGCAGATGATGACCTAGAATTTTAGAAATTTGCAGCTGAATAGGATTCAGACCAGAAAATAGGTGTTCAAGAGGTTTTTGAAGCTCATTTTTGAATTTTTGAAAAATTATTAATACTGTAGCTACTATAATTTTTTCTATTTTCCAGGGGAATGAAATTCTAGATTTTTTTAGCCACTGTTTTTACATTTTTAATGGTATTTTCAAAAATTTTAACATAAAAATGAAGATATTTCTCCTGATAAATTAGGGATGTTTTGGTAAAAAGGTAATTTGCTATATTTTAAATCATCCTATTAACTCAATTTTGGGAGATAATCTTTTGAGAATAAATACATTCTCAATTAAAATGGAAATTAATGTTGAAATGCAAAGTTGGTTTTTTAAATAGATACCATGAAATTTTTGTAAATTTATCTTAGTTTTAAAAAAACTCCCAAACACAAAATAGCCTATACAGAAGTGATGAAATTTAGTTCACAGCAAATAGGCTAATCCCTGGATCTGGAAATTTTTTGCTAAATTCACTACTTGAGTCAATCTTAATAAGTAAAACTAAATAATGGTAACACGAACATCATGATCCTCTTGTGGTTTTGAAAAGTATAGTTTCAGAATATTTATAGCTTGTTTATGGAGATATAGTGTAGGATTATTAGTTGTTTATCTCAGTGACCTATGTATATGTAATAACCATTATTATTTTTAAATTTTTTGCTTTTGGGCCACACCTGTCAATTGTCAGGGCTTATTCCTGGCTCTGCACTCAGGAATTACTCCTGGTAGGTCTTGCTGGTTGACTGCATACAGGTAGGCACCCTGCCCTGCACAGTCCCAACTTTTAACTTGGATTTTGCAAAGAAAGGTAGTTCGTACTGTTATTTTGTAGTAATGTTGGAAAACCTTTCAAGATTTTAACAGTGACAGACCAAAGTTTTTGGGTCTTTAAAATTGTTTCTAACCCTAGTGGTAATGAATCAGATTTTAAAGGAATGTAGTAAGAGCTAAACTTAAAATTTTGTCTTTGTGGTGATCAAATTTTCATATTAGAATTCATTTGCTTCTGTGATTTAGTTAACCTATCTGTCTTGTAGAAAATAAGATACTTTATTGTGTTTATATTTTCTTAGCTATTCATTGATAAAATATTTTTAGTATGCATACAAATCAAAGCATTCATTTTGATTTTTGGGCTACAGTGGCATTGCTCAGGGGTTAATTCTGGCTCTGCACTCAATCACTCCTGGCAGGTTCTAGGGACCAGTATTAGGAGACTGGGGATTGAACCCTGGTCAAGGCAAGCACCCTTCTCTCCAGCTAATCATTGCTCTCATCTCACAGATACAGTTTAACCTGCCATTTAGCAAATACTTGCATAAAGCTGTGGAATACGTTTTATTGTATGTGAATGAACTCATTTCTAGTTCTTGGCATTGGCTGTAGTGAGAACCAAGAAAGTAATCTTGTTGGATCTTTCTGCCTCTGGTTCATAACTGAAAGCCATGGGAATGAATGGATGGAAAGCATAGCATGTGACTAGCAGCCAATATCCAGTTATCTTAAGTGATTTAAAATTTTGTCCAACCCAAAATTTATTTTCAGTCATTAACCTCAATCTTTTATCCTCCCATCCTTAAAAGAAATCACACATTGGAATAAACTGTTATACATGTAGCTTCTGTCAACTAAAAGGTTGTTTTTTAAGATTCAGGGACTCAAAAGTAGTGGGGGGGAAAAATCCTACCTCTCTGGGTATCTACAAAAACATTTTGTTGTTGTAATAGGAAGGCTAACGACATAATTAACTTGAATAAACTCCGTTTGGCTATTTCACTTTACTCTCATATCCAGTGCTGGATATTAAAAAATTTGGAACAGATGCAGGTATAGAGATAAGGGGAAAAAAGTGGAATCACCCTACTTAGGGAATATAAGAATATAAGCACACTAACCAACCCCCAAACCCCCCCCCCCCCCCACACTAAATTGCACGAAGATGTAAGCATGCTTGATTTATGATCTCTTCCAATCACCAAGAAAACCTCCTTTCGGAAATGATGGTCAGAATGTTTCTGAAAAGACACATAAGATACATGCTACATTTTATAGGGTGTTAATGGGTATAACGGTAATAATCCTTCAGTGCCACCCTCGAGAACATCATGCGATGACTGGAATGGGAAGGAATGGGAGTGAAGATAGATGGTTGGCAACTACACCACATCCGCTTTGCTGATGACATTGTTTTAATAACACCAAACATCAGCCAAGCGGCACAAATGCTGGCCGACTTTGACCGTGAGTGTGGAAAGGTAGGACTACAGCTGAATCTTACGAAGACAATGTTTATGAGAAACAGCCTCGTTCCTGACGCCCCATTCGCTCTCAACGGAACGACCATCTCCGAATGCAACAGCTATGTGTACCTAGGTCGAGAGGTCAACATGACAAATGACCTGGCACCCGAGCTGCGCAGGAGGAAGAGAGCGGCTTGGAACGCCTTCAAGAACGTCGAAGAAATAGCTAAGAGGACGAAGAACCTCCGGCTCCGGGCACATCTCTTTGATTCCACTCTTCTTCCTATATGCCTCAGAGACCTGGGCCCTACGTAAACAGGATGAGAATGCTATTCGGGTCTCCCAAAGAGGAATAGAAAGAGCTATGCTTGGAATATCACGTTTCACTCAAATGAGAGAAAGAATCCGGAGTTCCGACATCCGTCGACGATCAAGAATCAGGGATGCTGTCTCGTTTGCCAAGGTGTCAAAAATCAGATGGGCTGGTCACGTAATGAGATTTAGAGACCACAGCTGGACTGGATCCCACGGGATGTCAAAAGACCGCGTGGCCGCCCACCTACCAGATGGTCAGACTTCTTCATCAAGATTATGAACGATCGGTTTGAGGCTCTTCATGTTCCCAGAGCGAACAGATGCCATTGGGCTACACTAGCACGTGACAGGGACAAATGGAGATGTTACTGGCACCCGCTCGAGCAAATTGACGACTAACGGGAAGTTAAGTGATAAGTGATTGCTAATTAAAATCACTCAGGAATGAAGATAGACCATCTTGAAAATACCAGCTAGTGAGGAAATACTGTGCTTCTCTATAAAATAATATGTATTTGCAGACTTTCTCAACTAACACAAAACCGATTTGGTTTCCTGATTTTAAAAGATTATAGTCAAACCTGTTTAAAACAAAGTACTTCCCCTCTCCTCCCCTCTCCTCCAGATTAGGCCCTGTACCATCCTGTCAGGGCTTAGGGGTACTATGACTGGGGATTGAGCGTAGGTTTGCTCCAGCACACATAGCTCAGCCTTTTGAGCTCTACCTGTATACTGTTGAGAAGTGAAAAGACCAGTTTTGTCCTTTCCCTCATCCCTCCAGATTTATCCAAGCAAATTGGCATGATGTTTAAAGAATCACGTGGTGATATAAAAAAGCAGCTTAATAAGTACCCTGGGGGTGGGGGGGGGGGCAGGAAACGCTGACAGAATGCCCCAGAGCAGAGTACTTGCCCTGCATGTGTGAGGCACTGGGTTCAGTGCCTGGCACCTCATGGCCTTCCAAATATACAGCATCGCAGTGAGTAGTTCCCACCACCACAGGTGTGGCCCCAAAACAAAAAAGTAAAGATATTCTGGGCAAATAGGAAATTTTGTCCTCTGCTACAACTTCATATAAGCTTGTTCTCTTTTTTATTGCTTAAAAAAAAAGTTATAGGTATATTCCACTGTTCTATCCATTTACCAGTTGTTCTACACATAAGATAACAACTGTTGCAAAGAGCCATTTTATATTCTGAAGCCAGTCTCATTGTGGACTTAAAAAACTTTTCTTGCACTAGTGAAATTGATGGGTATGTTTGACTTTATAACCTGCTGACATAACTTTTTTCAAAGTGGTTGTATAATTTAAATTCCCAGAGTAATGAGAGTTCCTGCTGCTCCATATCCTTGCTAACCTTCAGTTCATTGTCAGGTTCAGGAGGTAATAGAAGGTGCCTAATGGTGTCATGTGGTTTTAATGGGTTGCCCTAATTATTGGTATTGAGCAAGTTTCCATTCTTATTTGACATTTTTATATTTCTTTTTAGGTTTTTTTTTGTTTGTTTGCTGGAGGGAGGAGTTGCATTTTAGGGCCTCACTAAATGCGAACCATGCACCCCACCACTGAACCACCTGCCTGGCCCTCTTTTTATTTATTTCTAATAGTATCTTATATGACTTGCTGAATTGTGTTCATTATTGTAGATGCAGAAATGTTTTTAAAGTGATTTTTGAAGAGCACATTTCTGATTCTCGGTGAAATTATTCTTGGGGGGGGGGCGGAACCGGCACGTCCTTCTTGCCCCGCTGAGACCATGCTGAGTTGCCCCCCATGAGCTGCACTCCAGCACAGCCATGGACCCAGAGGCACACAAACCAATCTTGGAACTATGTGGCTTTTGCCAGAAATCTCTCCAGGCTTAATTAGTAAAATATCAGAAATCCAAAATCACATGGCCACAGTCGCGGCCACACGACATTGTATGGTCTTCATAACCAGCAATAGAAAACAGATCATTTCACGATGCCTTTTCAGCAGGTTTGATTGCTGGGGCAAAATTCCAAATAATGATGATGTATCTTTTGTCGAAATAATGAGCGTTATCAAAGTAGAGAGAGAGTTAAGTGGAAATCATCTTCACAGGCATTGGGAGGGCTGGGATGGGCAGTATATTGGGGTTCTTGGTGGTGGAAAATTTGCACTGGTGAAGAGATGGGTGTTTGATCACTATATGACCGGGACTTAAACCTGAAAGTTTTGTAACTGTTCTCACGGTGATTCAATAAATAAAATTTTAAAATAATTTTTTTTAAAAACCCTTTTTTGTCATAAAAATTTTTTTTTGCCAAACTATCACTTTCCCAAACATACTATTGTAGATTTCATTGTTTGAACTTAGTTCTTTAGCTCTTTAAGTTTTTAATGTTTATACATAAAATAGTAAGAGTGAGGTAGTGTTTTTTTTATGACAGTTGTTACAGCACTACTTAATGACAAGGTTATTCTTTCCTCATTGAATTGCTGTGGCATTGTTGATGAAAATAAGTAGATTGTGTATTTGTTGCTTCATTTATGAACTCTTCCATTAATCTGTTTTGCTTATGTAAACACTTTTCTCAATTATTAGAGCTTTATATATCCTGGAATTTATTGATTGCCAAAGTTCTTGTAACTTTTTTATATTCTGCATTTCCATAGGCATCTTATCTATTGTTTTGTGTGTTTTGGGCTGTACCCAGTGGGCTCTGGCTTCCCATCATGCAGTGCTGGGGGTTGAACCTGGGCGTTCCAGCCTGCAGAGCACGCACTCCAGCCCTTTGAGCTCTCTCTAGCCCCTCACTCTGTTTTGTAAGTATTCAGTCTTTGACAAACATTAAATTTGGTGTTAGGCTATAGGGATTTTTTTTTTTTTGTGGTCACACCTGGCGATGCACAAGGGTTACTCCTGGCTCTGCACTCAGGAATTACCCCCTGCGGTGCTCAGGGGACCACAAGGGATGCTGGGAATCAAACCCGGGTTGGCTGGGTGCAAGGCAAACGCCCTACCCGCAGTGCTATTGCTCCAGCCCCCATAGGGATTTTTTGTTTGTTTTAGCTCAAAATGTCTGCCCCACTTGATTTATTAAAACAATTACATGTTTTTCATGTCTATTATTATGTTAGTTGATTGAGGGGGCGGGGCGGAGGGAGAGGGTTGGTCTACACCCAGCAATGCTCAGGACTTCTGGCTCTGTGCTCAGGGATCCCTTCTGGCCGGCTTCGGGGGACCCATATATGTATGAAGTACTGAGATTGAACCCCAGTCAGCTGCGTGCAAGGCTGCCCTACTTACCCACTATATTCTCTCTCTGGCTCCATTGATCACAGTCACGGTCCTCGATTCATCGATTTGCGTGAGCGGGCCCAGTAACGTCTCCATCATGAGACTAGTTGTTACTGTGTTTGGCATATCGAATACGTCACGGGGAGCTTGCCAGGCTCTGCTGTGCGGGCGAAATACTCTCGGTAGCTTGCCGGGCTCTCCGAGAGGGGCAGAGGAATTGAACTCGGGTTGGCCATGTTGGCCGCTTGTAAGGCAAATGCCCTACCGCTGTGCCATCGCTCCAGCCCACGTGCCCCATGATTTTTAAAAAAAATTAAAGCCAGCCTTACATTCCTGTGAAAAACCCACATAGCCATTAAGCATTATCATTGCAGTAATCCTTGCTGGATTGTTTAGTGAAGGATTAATTTGTTATTTATACATAAAGAACTTTGGTCTGTTTCTTCCTTATCTTGTAATGTATTTGTAGTTTTATATTTGGACCAACATGGGCTTCAAGATGGTAGGAGATATTATTTTCTTCGGCTACTTGAAAAAATTCGTGTTATGATTCTTTTTAAGTATAAAAACTGCATAATTTATACCTTATAAGAGTATATCGCCCATTTTCTTCATCTACACATAGTAACACATTGCCCCTTTCCTTCATCTAGCATTTTTGCTGTTTGTCTTCATATTGAATACATACATATGTTATCTCTCAATAATATAACGTTTGAGTCAATTACTTTTTAAAGGGATTTAGAAATACAACAAAAGAAGCTCTTTATATTTTCCCTCTTACCACTTTCTGTCTTCATTTCTTTTTGTAGATCATATATATACATCTAGGTTTCCATCTGGTAATATTTTCCTTCTGATGGACTTTACTTAAAATTTTATAAAGGGCAGTTCTGCCAGTGATTCCCTTCCTCCATAGTTTTTTATTCTGGTAACAAATTTGTTAAGATATACATTTCATGTATGTGCTTCTATTTTAAGTGCAATTACATGGTGTTTTCAGGTTTGTTTTCTTCCCTTTTTCGGGACAGGAGGGCCGCGTATACCCAGCAAGAATGGGTTACTCCTGCCATGGTTCTCAGGAAAACTACTAGTGGTGCTGAGAAACCATTATACATCAATACTTGGCCTTAAGCACAAAGAGCTTTAAATTATCTCTCCAGCCTTCAGATTATTTCTTAGAAATGAAGTTGTAAGATGCATTGTTTTCATCACTGGCTTCTTGACTTCCACGGTGTTTTCCAAGGCTCACTTGGAAATGTGTGTGCTATGACATGTAGTAGTATTTCATTCCTGTTATAGCCAGATAATTCATACTATCAGTTGATCATATTTGTCTTCCATTCTTCAGTTGATAGGCATTTTGAGTTTTTATCTGAACTCTGCAGTATGACAGCTGCTACTGTGCTACCTGTTGTTTCAGGGATTCTTTTTCTAATGAGTCAGAACTATGTCAAGCATACATGTATCTGATAATAAAGTGAGAAATTTTTGTTTGCCCTTAATTTTCCTTATTACAAACATGAGATATCCTTTTTGTAGCCTGTAAAAATTAACTGTCTTAGATTTCCAATGTTTGTGCATTGTCTTGGAAGTCTGATTCGGTTTGCTTGACCAGGCAGACTTTTTATTTTATATGAGAAATTTCAGAATAGAAACATGGTTTCTCTTGACATATTTGGTCTTCTGCCCATCTATTTTCTCCCAATGGAAAGCATATCTGACTGCAACAGTTTTTTTAACATTCCCATTTGTATGACACGCCTAGCCCAGTTTTCTTTCTTTTTTTTTTAGAATCATTTTATATTGATTATTCATTATTTTTGATACTTTTCTTTGTGTATAATTTTGGAGCATTTGGCTTACATTGGCAAAGGTGGGAAGCTTTACATATCTTTATTTCTTTTGAAGCTTTACTTGATTGGTAGTATATGCACATGCATTAGAAACAGATTGTGTCATAATAATGGGACATCACCTTACTGTGCATAGTGAGGTTCAATAAAGCTGGTTGTAAATGGCTCTCAGAAGGCCATTTAGTAGTACCCGTTCAGAGGAACTTTTTAAAATGGAAAACTGAGCTAAAATATTTCAAGAGAGAGCCAGGGTCATAACTCAAAGGATTGATGTGCATTCTTTGCCAGGAAACCTGGATTCAGATTTGACACCTTATGCTCCCTTGTGCATTGCGCCTACGAATAGCACCCACGCACCAACCACAGGTTGTGACCCGAAAAACAAAATTTTAGGGAAAGTTAAAAAAAAAAACCTGGCATTTTCTTTATCCAGTGCTGGGGAATTGAACCTAGGACTCCAAGCATGCAACTCCAAGCATCTAACCTAGGACTCTACTGCTGAGCTAGATCGCTGAATCCCCATTTGGGAATTTGCCATGTTTGCATACTTTCTCTGTATTTGGGAAACGTTTTGTGTGTTGGGTTGGGGGGCACAACTGAGTAACTCTTCGCTTCCATTTTTCAATAGCCTAGCTCATGCAAAGGACTCTGCTGTTAGTGAGGTTTCCACAGATGTCCAAAGAAGGTGCTGTAAAACAGGATTGAAGTTTTTTCTGCCCTTTCCATTGAAGGCATTAGGTCTTCAGGTATACTGAGAGAGGGAACTACTTTTACAGAGAGCTCCTCCTTTGTACAAGTAAATGAACTTAAAGGGGGGGAAGTGCTTTTTTAAAAGGCAGTCTCCTTCTAGATTTTAGGGTTCCTTCCTTGAATTCTCTCTCTCTTTTTTTTTTTTTTTGCTAAGACATGTTTTTGAATGACAGATAAATTTGCCCCCTACAATGTTTTCTTTGTAACAGCCATCACACATATGTACTTTGAAAATATTTTATCCTAATCTTTTTTTTTTTCCCCTTTTTGGGTCACACCCGGCGATGCACAGGAGTTACTCCTGGTTCATGCACTCAGGAATTACTCCTGGCGGTGCTTAGGGGACCATATGGGATGCTGGGAATCGAACCCGGGTTGGTTGCCTGCAAGGCAAGTGCCCTACCCTCTGTGCTATTGCTCCAGCCCCAATCCTAATCTGTTTTAAATTTTCTTAATAATATCCTTCAGAGAGAAGAGTTCTTTCTTTCTCCTTCCTTCCTTCCATCCATCCATCCATCCATCCATCCATCCATCCATCATTTCCTGCGATGCTCAGGGGTTACTCCTGGCTCTGTACTATGGAATTACTCTTGGTAGTGCTTGGGAGACCGTATGGGATCCTGGGGGTTGAACCTGGGTCAGCCATGTACAAGGCAAACACCCTCCCTGCTGTCCTATCGCTCCGGCCCCCGAGAGTGTTTCTTAAGAAAGAAAAATTTTGAAGAAATTTTTTATGTCACTCAGTATTATCCAAGGAAACTTGCTTAAAGGTCATTAAGAAGTTTAGTAGTATATTTGAGATTTTGCGCTTAAGTATGTGATTTGTATTCATTCTTGTGTTTTGAAGTTCTTAAGTTTTATATGCAAAATCCATATTTTTTAGATGTTAATTGTTGACATTTTTCTGTATCAAGTTATATTGGTATTTTTATTCAAAGTCAAAATATCCTTGTTTGTGTGTGTAGATTTTTGGATGCTTCCTGCACTGATTCATTGTGCCTTTTTGTCAGTACCGCACAGTCTTTAAGTCTGTAAAGACTCCCTATGAATGATGTAGCATTAGTACTAAAGTTTGCTGCTGCTTTTTCAAAGTAGTTTCGAGTATACTAGTTTATTAGTTTTTCTATATAAATTTTCGAGTCCTCTTGCCAGCATTTTATTATTTAAATTTTTCTATGTGGTTGGTTTTTGGACCACAGTTGGTGATGCTCAGGACTTGATCCTGGCTCTCCCCTCCAGAGGTGCTCCTGGTGTGCTTGGGGGACATGCTGGGATTTGAACCTAGTTTGGCTTTGTGCACGGCAAGTTGTACTATCTAATGCTCTTTTTCTGAGCCCGTCTTGCCATTTCTGGGGGCGAGAAGGGACTTCCTAAATGGTGCTCTGGATGCTCTGTGGTGCTGCTTGGGTTCTGAAGTGCTGGAGATGACTTATTTTGGCAATCCCAGCAATGCTGGTGGCCTTCATCCTTGTACGATCTCACTAAGCTCCCCTATGAAATTCACTGCCTAGGGCAGAGCAAGGAGGTGATGAGATTACATTGAAACTATATCTTTGATTGTTCATTGCTAGTATGCAGAAATAAAATGGATTTGTATTACTTAAGTGATATTTTATATAGCCTTTGGGATTTACTGCATAGACATTTTATTCTTTACAGTAGAATGTTAACTGGAAACAGTTTGGTTTTTAAACACATTAGTTTTGTATTCATAATAAAAATTACTATGGGTGGATGTTGACTTATAGCTTTTACTGCATCTGTTGAGGTGTTCAGTTTTTCCTTTATTCTTTCTAAAATTTTTTTTTTACTTTATAAGGTAGTTCACAATATTTCATTACATTTGCTGTTCAAACACCAACCCCACCAACATCACCTTCCCACCACCATATTTCAGATGTTTCCATCCTTAAACCCCAATCCCTTTCCCAATGTCTTCAGTTTTTTCTAAACTTGTTTACATGTTGAATTATTATGACTTTTTTTCAAATGACGAAACAATTTGCATTTATGGTATAAATCCCATCATGTATTTTCTTAATGTTTTGCTGGGTTCAATTTATTGAAATTTATCTGGTAATTTATTGCAAGTTTTGGGTCTGTAGTCTTGAGATTGGTCTGTAGTTTACTTGTGTTTTGTGTGTCTGGTTTTGGCATTCTTAGTTAATGCTGGCTCTTTAACAGTGAGTTGAGTGGGCTCTTCCTGCAACCCCGCAAGTAAGATTGTGTAAAATTCTGTCTTTGGTTTTCGGGCCACTACCTGCAGTGCTTAGTGAATACCCCTGGTGGTGCTCAGAGACCCGGCTTATGTGGTGCTGAGATTTTTAACTGGGCTGACTGCATGCAATGACAAGTGCCATAACCCCTGTGTAATCTATCCAGCCCCTCTTCTTAAATTGTTGGTAGGTTTCACCAGAGGAGGCACCTTGGTTTGGGACATTTGTTATGTGAGTTTTTAAACTTTTAAAAAATTTTTTGATGGGCTTTTTTTGTTTTTCAGATTGTGTTAGTGTTTGGACCCATGCATTCTAGCATACACTTTATTTAACATTGAGTGCCAGACATACTGAGCCCTGGTTTTGCTGTTTTAATTGTTGAAGTGTAAATCAGTTTATTTATACACTGTAATTTCATCAAAGCTGTCTTAAGTATGAAATTGTTCATGATTTTCCTTGTTAACCTTTTGATAAGTTATATCCAAAGACTCAGTGTTCTGTGGATTCTTTCTGTGAATTTGTATCTACTTTTCCCCTTTGACTTAATATGCCACCTGTTTTTACAATTAGAAAAATACAATTCTTCATACTAATAGAAAAGCACATTTGCTTAACTCTTAAAATTTAAAATATTCATGCAATAAATATCTAGCAGTGAGGTTAAATGATAAGGGCCTCTTCTCTTACACTTCTTTCCCATGGCTGTTACTAAAGTACGTTTATGTCAGTTCTATGCATATTTTCCTACTTTTACTATTTCCTTGACTTCATCGTAACGTAAACCTTTTTCTTTGTCCAGTAAGTCTATATTGTGTATTGTACACATCATTTTGTATCTTTGATTTTTCACTTGGCATGTTTGAGACAACCATGCTGTTTAATATAATAGCACATTTTAACTTGTCTTACATTTTGTTGGGTAAAATATAGCTTGTGTATCCTTAGGTGGTTTCTCCTTTTATTAAAAAAAATTACAAATGACATGGTTATAAGTGTCTTTATACACTACTCCTGGACAGGTAGTTTCTTTAGCTGCTTTTCAGTGGACTTGCTGGATCACAGGATATGAGCCTTTTCAATATTAAGGATTATCAAATAGTTTTTCAAGGTTTAACCAAAGGCAAAATTTGTGTTTTCCTACATAATATAAATACTTGGTTCATTAGATTTAAATTTGAGACACATGATATTGGTTGGGGTCAGAAATGGTACAATTTTGCACTTATTTTTGGTGGGGGGGTGGTATATGCATCACACCTGGTGATTCTCAGGCTCTGCGTTCCGGAATCACTCCTGGTGGTGCTCGGAGGACCATATGGGATGCTGGGGATTGAACCCTGGTTGATTGTGTGCAGGGCAAATGTCCTATCTGCTGTACTGTTGCTCCGGCCTCTAGTTTGCTTTTTAATTCTTATGCCTCCTTTAATTCTTAGCCCCGACTTTATATACAGGTTGTGTATAATTATCCTTTTAACTGCTAAGTAGTATGCCATGATATAGTTGTACCAAAGCTTACCTTCACCTGTGGGTTTTTAAAAAACATTTTCCTTACCTCTTCCTCTGTTGCAGTGATTGCCTGGGGCTCAAATAGTTACTTGTGAGGTTTGCTGTGTGGGGTTAGACATTGACCAGTGAAGCTAAGGTTGGTTCTTCAGTGCTGTGCACATGCTTGCTGCGGGCTGCACTCTTAGTTGAGACACAGTGTTTCACTTGTAGTTCTCACATGGGGCTGTAGGGTGCTCACACCCAGTGCCACAGGATCACATTTCTTTGCTGGTGGCGTCCTTACTTTCGTTGGGATGCTTGTTGAGAGTTGCATCCCTTTTTGTTGTACTTGTGCACTTGCTCTAGTGCTGCCAGGGATCACAGGATTACCCTTGGCACACAAAGTGATACCGGGGGTTTGAACTCAGCGACCACACATATTCGCATGGCAGGTATTGAGAGCCACTGAGCTAGTCCCCACGGACAACATTCTCCTGTTGGGAGATTTGGCTTATTTTGATTTTGCTGTAAGCATCTGTGTACAGATTGCCTGAATATTTTTTTCCTTAGGATTTTTGTATGTAGGTGACACCTGCAGTGTTCAAGGCTTACTCATGGCTCTGTGCTCAGGGATCACTGTTGGTGGGGCTCAGGAATGCATGGGGTTCTGGGAATCGAACCTTGGTTGGCTGCATGCACATCAGTCTCCCTACATGCTGTACTATCTATCTAGCCCTTAGGGATTTTTTTGGTTTTGGTTCACACCTGCTCAGAGCTTACACCTCCAGTGTAGTCCAAAACCAGCCAAACAAAGAAAGGTGTAAAATTACTTTCCAAAGTGATTGTAGTGCTTTATAGTACCAACAACATAATGAGATTTCTAGTTTTTCAATGTCCTCATCAGCAGTTGGAGCGATAGCACAGCGGGTAGGGCGTCTGCCTTGCACGCAGCCAACATGGCCGACCCGAGTTCGATTCCTCCGCCCCTCTCGGAGAGCCCGGCAAGCTACCGAGAGTATCTGATATGCCAGACACAGTAACAACAAAGTCTCCAATGGACACGTTACTGGGCCTGCTTGAGCAAATCGATGATCAACGGGAGGGCCTTTACCTTTACCATCAACAGTTGAAGTTGTCTTTGATTATAGGTTTCTTAGTATGTATTGTAGTTCTCAAACAACTGATAAACATCTTTTCTTAGTAGCTATTTTGGTATCTCCTTTCATCAGAAGTCTATCCAGATAGTTTACTATTTTAAAAATTGGGTTGAGGTTTAAGGCACTTGTCTTGGATGCAGTGGACTTCAGTCCCATCACTGACACTGTATTCATGATCCCCCAAGTAATCCCAAAAGAAAAATAAATTGTGTGTGTATCATTTAGAGTCTTCTCTATATTTCTCTATATAAAGGTATACATCCTTTATCAGATATACTTGTATCTCTTCCCCCCCCCCCCCCCACACACACACACACATACACACACACCATTTGTTGTTTTTGTTGTTGCGGGGATCAAACCCAGAACCTCATGTCTAACTCCGGTGTTCTGCTACTGTGATATAACCCTGGCCCCTTTTTATCTTTATGATTTATATCATTAATCAGTTTTTTGGCCACATCCAAAAGTGCTCAGGTATCATTTCTTGGTACTCAGGGTCACACAGTGTCAGGGATGGGAAACGGGACCTCTTGCATACAAAGCATGTGCTTCCAGGCCCCCCCCCCCTTTTTTTTAATGTAGGAGTACTGCTATTCCGCCATTGATTAAGCTGATTGAATTGGGCATGGATTCCATATAATTAAAAATCTTTTAAAATTGAATATCCATGAGATAGACCCTTACAAATCTTTTCATAATTGGGTTTCAGTCATACAGTGATCCAGCACCCATCCCTCCACCAATGTACGTTTTCCACCACCAATGTCCCATTTCCTTACCAACACCCCCCCACACCCCCAGCCTCCCTCTATGGAAGGCACTTTCCTTCTTGCTCTCTCTCCTTTTCCTTTTGTAGTATTAGGGTTTGCAATACAGGTGCTAAGAGGTCATGGTGTTTGTTCAGGGCATTCCATATTATTGGGACAGTAAGGCTGGAGTACCTTTTTAATAGGGTTGCCATTTTGGCGGGTGGACGTGACTGCTGAGGCTTCTGGAAGTATAGGGAGGTAGGGGGTATGTAGCCCATCCTGACCCTGAGCAAGCTTGGAGATTTCAGGCACAAAACCCGCATGCCTGAATTTTTCCATCTCGAGACTGTGGATCAGGCTGGAGGTGTGGCGGCAATTTTGGATTGTGGGAGCAAGCTGCTGCCGGGGTTCTGCTTGGGCGGGCACCAGGCTGACCTGCCCCCCTCTGATTTACCCCACTCTGTTCAGCCTTGTGTGGGTCCGAGATTAACTGTGGCTTTTGCTCTTTTGAGTAGAATTTACATGGCGGTGCTGCAGTTGGTTCGTGGGGCTGACTGCCAGTGCTTCCAGGAGTATTGGAAGTGTGGGAGGTAGCTCATCCCACCTCCGAGACTGCCTGGTCACAAAACCCGCATACCCGAGTTTTCAGCAGATTATATCATGGTGAAGTCCGTCCTGAGATGGCAAGTCAGGCTGGGGGTATGGCAGTGATTTTGGATTGTGGAAGTAAGCAGCTGCCAGGGCTCTGCTTGGGAGGGCTCCAGCCTGACCCACCCACTACAGTTTACCCCGGTCTGTTTGGCCGTGCGCGGGTCCGAGATTTATTGTGACTTTTGATCTGTTTCGAGATTTATGAGTCTCTAAAATAAGGCCAGTGAATGAACTTACATAGCTGAGCCTGAGGTGATTTATGGGTGTGTCCCTCACATTCCTAACTTTTGGCCGTTTAATTTCTTGGTAATCTTGATCCCAAGTTGTTGGGGTTTGGCCAAAGGCACAGCTGCCATTTTGGGGATTTCAGGAAGCCTGAAGGCACCACAGGCTATTGATGCACTCACCTGCGCAGGTACAGGTTGACTTGCGGATGGCACCATATTGGCACTATATCCTCAGCTACCAGCCCTTTTAAATCATCTCATTTCCCTGGTCCTATAAATCTCCCTCCCTCACTCCTGCCCTGGAGTCTCTCTTGTCTGTGCTCAGAGGACCATGAAGTGCCAGGAAGACCCCCAGTCCTAAGCCTCGAATTCCCCCCCCTGCCCTTTAATATACATATATTCCCCTTCCCTTTCTTTTATTGCAGTGATAATTGTGCACACTTAGTTTTGGTACTAGTGATCCCAAACCTGAGTGACACTGCCACTGGGAT
Source organism: Sorex fumeus (assembly GCF_029834395.1). Classification (NCBI taxonomy): domain Eukaryota; kingdom Metazoa; phylum Chordata; class Mammalia; order Eulipotyphla; family Soricidae; genus Sorex; species Sorex fumeus. The sequence continues at coordinate 114,525 of NW_026606179.1, read as the reverse complement.
CACACTCAGCACATTTAGGATGATATTAGGGCAGGTGTGCTGCCCCTGAGCTGTTCTCAGGTTCACTGCTCTGTAAATTTCCATCTATCTCTTAATTAAGATCTTACTTTGCTGAGCTTTGATCTAGTCCAATTTAACCACTTCCCCCTCTTTGTGGAGACAGTTTCTTTAGAAGGTAATTTTACAACCATGATATTTCTACAATACTGAGTTAACTCTCGATTATTTTTTGGCTTTTCTTACCAAACAATGAAAAATAGCTTACGCGATCTATATTTCTCCCCCTTAGCCTTATGGATGTATTATAAATCTTATGTGAAAAGATTGGTTTTCATCATGCTGCTTGACTGTAAAAAGCAGTGAACACCTTCACTCTAGGTTTGCTCAAGAAGTTTTCTTGAATAATTAATCTTAATTAAGTTGCCCAGTGTGTATGTTAAATTGATAGTTAAAGGTCATTAGACATGTAACATTATTCTGACTTGAAAGATGTTAGATTTTGTTTGTTTGTTTCATACTTCTATTTCAATTTTGTCTTAGTTTTCCATCAGCTCACTGGTAATAAATTACCAAAGTACAAGATAAGTCTTTAGCAAATTGATCTTATTTTAATTTTTTTGGTAGTCCTGGGCTCAACAATGAGATGTAAATACTCTACCACTGAACTACTTCTCTGATATATTGAACAGAATGCAAGTATACATCTAATGATCACATTTGGGTTGAGTATCCACACTCATTTTCATTTGGAAAGGCGGCACAATGATAGTGCTTATTGACCAGTAAACTTGTCTGTGAAATTCAGGATGGGGACAAGTTAGAATATTTGAGTATTGGTCCATTTGTTTAATGCAGGTTTGCACCTGCTACCTTATAGCCTGCAATGCAGAGTACCCCTGATTTTGCCCATTGTGTCTTACAAGCGACTGATTATGAATATTAGGAATCATTGGGGCCTGAAATAGCTTTTTGGATAGACTTTAAGAGTAAGGAATGCATACTTTTGAAAAATAAAACACTTTCCTTGCTAAGAAGTACAACGACTTATTGAAACTGGTGATAAATAAGAGAAAAGCAACAGTAATTTAGTTATTACCTCAGTGAGAGTTTTGTTTCTGTGCCACATCCAGCGATGCTCGGTTTTATTCTTGGCTCTGTGCCCTGGGATTACCCCTGACAGTGCTTGGGAATCATTCGGGATACTGGGGATTGAATTCGGGTGGGCCATGTGTAAAGCAAGCACCTTACCTGCTTACTGTCTTTCCCTGCTCCTCAATGAAAACAATTTTTTAAATGAGATAATTCTTTGAGAAGGTGGCACGTAGAGAATTGGTGGGGTTAGTAGGTTCTGTACAGGGTCATTCCCATCAGAGAATTAACTGACATTTTGGAGTTTCTCCTTTCTTTTGCTTTGTACACAATTATGTGGAGGAATATCTTGCAGACTTGGACCTCCTCCTTTTGCAGACATTCATTGTAATGGGGGAGGGGTATCTGGTTTGTTGGTGCCAGGCACTACCAGGCTCTCATGAGGTAAATGAATGAGGGTGTGGCAGGAAGTGGTACTGGGAATCTCATACATGCAAGTACTCTACTGCTAAACCTTATCCCTGGTCTAGGAATTCCAATTTTACCAGAAATTTGCCCTGATCTCTAGAGTGCTGTACCCTAGAGTTAGATTCTCTCTCTCTTTTTTTGGGTGGTGGTGGGGGGTGTGTTTTATTGTTGTTCCACACCAGCGTTGCTCAGGGCTTACTCCTAGCCATGTATTCAGGAATCATTCCTCAGGGGATTCTAAGGGTTGATGGGGATTCAGCCAGGGTCAGCTGCATGTAAGGCAAACAGCTTACCGACTGTACTATCTCTTAGGCCCTAGGTGTTTGAGTTCTTAGCACCTGCAGACCCAGGAGAAATATTTTGCAGTCAGGCTGATGGCTAAGACATAATTGAAAACCAGTGAGGAATCCAGCTCACCATGGAACAGTGTAGTTCCAGAATCTTGTATCAGTTACATGATTGGGGAGTATTTACTTCCAGAAAATTTCCATATGAACCACAGATTGAAGAACAGAGATTTACTCTATTTAAGCATGAGTATGCATAATGAAGTAATTTTAATAACAATGAGCTCCCATTTGGTGCAGTATAGAAAAAGTTCGATTTTCTTATATACATTATTTATATTAGGTCTCACTTTTTTTTTTTTAACTTTTTGGGTCACACCCGGCAATGCACAGGAGTTACTCCTGGCTCATGCACTCAGAAATTAATCCTTGCGGTGCTCGAGGGACCATATGGGATGCTGGGAACTGAACTTGGGTCCGCCGCGTGCAAGGCAAACACCCTACCGGCTGTGGTGTTGCTCCAGCCCCAGGTTTCACTTTTAAGTTCCTACAGATCTTGGAAATAGTTTCTGTGATGAGGGAATCCTATTTTTGTCTTAGTTTCAAATGTATAAAGTAGAAATTGTTACTTGAGGTAAATTAGAAATAATTTTAGAGAGATAAACATATTTAGAGACAGATATTGCGGTGGATACTTATATGAAAATTGAATTATTTACTTAGTACCAGGGATCAAATTGAGGTTGGCCACATGCAGCTACCTTAGCACATGCCTTACCACTATAGCATCTCACCAGCCCGCAAATTAAATTCATAGTTTTTCATGTTTGTGACTTAGAATCCGTGCCACCGCACCCCCCACCCCCCTTGTGGCCACGTGCCCCCATCCCCCCCATGCTTAGGGGTTACTCCTGCGTCTGCAGTGCAACCAATCACTCCTGGGAGCCAGAGACTGAACCTGGGTTGGCTGCATGCAAGGCAAATGCCTTACTCCTGAACTGTCTCTCCATCCTGACTTTGAATTTGTTATCTGGGCTAGAATTGATTGCTCATTCTCTCCTTTCATACCAAATATGTTTGTTCTCTCTTTCCTCCCCTCCCCCCCACACACTTTAATAAACACTGGTTTACAAAGCTGTTCATGATGATTTATTACAGGCATTGAATATTCCAACACCAGTCCCACCAACACTGTTGTTACCTCTCCATTGTCTCCATTTCCCCAGTCACTCCCCAAGCCTGCCCCCACAGCAGGCCCACAATTTATTTCATATTGTTTGTTGCCACTAAATGGCTAATGGAGTGATCAAAAAAATAACTTCAGTGAAAGAAAACTTGTGAAAATTATTGTATTTCTCCATGGAGACAATAATTCCTTGTCTGAGGATTTACTAGCTGTTGTTTTTGCTAGTTAAGCCTTCTGGGTTACTGTTTTCCTTAGTCAAGATAAGTTGGCTTCTAAGTAACATTCCCATCCATCCAATCTGGATTCTTCGACTGGGATGTAAGTATTGTAGAGTTTGGAGATGCCCTACAGCCACAAATGCAGCCAAATGCTCTAGGAAATCTGGAATTAAAATATGTTTAGGTTTTTGAACCACTGGTCTACCTGTGTGTGTGTGTATGTCCCCCCGTCCGTGTATCCATCCAGTGGTCTGCCCGTGTGTGAGTGTGTGTGTGTGTGTGTGTGTGTGTGTGTTCGTCTGTCCAGTGGTCCTAGAAGCATAGCTGAGAACAGTGCCTTGGTACTGCCAGGTGTGACCCAAAAAAGCAAACTTTAAAATTTTAAGCAGTTTACATCTGGACCCAGAGAAATAGTACAGTGGGTAAGGCATTGCTTCGTGTGGCCGAATATCCCACACCCCTGCCACCCAGCCTCTCCAAAAATTGACATCAGATTTTTTTGTATGTGTGTTAAAGTGAATATAAATGCTGAACTTGGGAAATATTGTAAAGTAATGCCTTTTCATTTCTGCCTTTGCTGGTGTTAATTACTGCTTTTTATAGTCTTATCTTTCTTTTTTAAAGTGGGGTATTGTTGGTTCAAAATAGGATGAGTTGTGAACCAAAATGGAAGGTGCCTGGAAAAGCTTCATCTGGTACAGTCTGTTTAAGCACCTGGGGAAGGTCTGGGCAAGCTGCCTGACTTTTGTTTTCTATTCTGTCAACTGAAAGTTCATACTAAATGGATCTAAGTAGTGCTTTCCAGCCCTGAAACAGGTATAGAATGTGGTGTACTTAAAGTGTTGATTTAAATAAATATGTAATTGGACACAGCAGTGGGGTTATACGTGGATTTTTTATTGGCTGTGGAAACATATTAATACTTCTCCTCACCTCCTTTCACCTCTGAGAAAAAGTATCACAGCAATGAAAAGTCCTTACTAGTTTCAGATGATACAAGCCTCAGTTTGAGTTTATATATAATTATGTTAAAGAAAATGAGCTGCTATGTATATGTTCCATCAGTGACTATATGGTCACATTCTATTTTTATCTTTTTTTTTTTTCTCTTTAGCTTTTTGGGTCACACCCAGCAATGCTCAGGGGTTACTCCTGGCTTTGCACTCAGGAATTACTCCTGGCGGTGTCTAGGGGATCATATGGGATGCTGGGAATCGAACCCAGGTCAACACTGTGTAAGGCAAACACCCTACTCGCTGTGCTATCGCTCCAGCCCCTCACATTCTATATTTTGTTTGAAATAATTGCAAAGCTAGAGTTCCAAAACCCAAGAAACATTTCTTACCCAGTTTTCAGGGAATTAAACTCAACAGCTCTAAGACCTTCTATTTAGAATCATACTAGTTACAAAATAACTGCTGAAATCATTGTGTTCAGTGGTTCATTTAAGGGCTATGGTCCTATAATACCTGATCATATAATCAATTCTTGTTTAAATTTACTAATGCAAAATAAAGTTGGCAGCAAAGATGGTTTTTGTATTTGAGACATTACCACTTAGCATATCGTTTTAGTTTTCCAATAATACAGGTATTGAACACTTAAAGTTATTTAATCGCTGATGGTAATGTGCTTTGACTATTCTGTTTACTTGGAAGTCCTTGTTTGTCTTTCCCCACTTGTGTGGTTTTGTGTGTATGTATGTGTAAAGAGAAAGTGGGCGCACTTAGTGCCGTCTGTAGGTTCTTGGAAACGGACTTAAAGTGAAAGGATGAATGAACATAGGATCTCAAAGTTGTTTAATTTTTTTTATCAACATGTAGAGAAATTACTGAATAGAAAATTATTGGAGGATATGTTATAATTTCTCCTCTTATGGATGCTACCTTGCTCACTCAAGACTTCTTAGTAATTTCTTCGTTACTCATGTCCCAGGACAAAGTTGGTATTTCTTCTTTTTTGCTATAATACCTAGCTTTATAACCATCTTTAGTATTTAAAAACAATGCTGTACAAAGTACACTTGCAAATCTTATCCCTATTTATTTTCAGAGAGCGCAGGGGCTGTCAACCACTAATATGTGTGGTTGGAGAGTGAATGAGTCATTTACTCTGTCCTGTGTAAAGGGTAGGCCTTTCTAGTAAGATTTTGTAGTAGAAATAGCAGCAGACTGTCTGGGCACCACTTAGCAGGACACCTTGGTTATAAGTGACATCTTACTTATTAGTGGTGATAGAAATACAGCCTTGACTTTCAGTAACACTGTACTTCAACTGAACTCCTGACAGGAGCATACAGACATTTTAAAACATGTTCTGAGTGATGTAAGACTATAATATATCAGATACAAGGATGTAATTAGTGGCTGAGAACAAGCTAGCAGGGAATTTTAAAAAACAATTTCAAAGAGAGCTCGGTACCCAGAAGACCAAAATGAGATGGCCCACATTATCATCCTCTGGGATGTCTTTGGTCATTACACTCTGCGGCCTCTCAGTGTGTTTTCCTATTGAGAGAAAGTTTGAATCGCTGATGTTTCTAACTATCACTGCTTTTGCCAATACAAAATTAATAAACAAGACCGTGCATATTAGAGGATGTTCAGTAAGTATTCGTGGAGTCAATGAAAATGAGAAACTTTTCATTGGTTATAATGAATGAAAATACTATCTTTAATCCAGAGTAGAGGCTCTTAAACTTTCCTTCTTACCTGAATCATTCAGATAACTTTCAAAATTCCGAATTGTCAGTCTTCTAATGTTCTTAAAAACATGGTTGGAGGCCAGATCACAATAATAAAAATCCTGTCAGAATAATCTGTGAGAGAGGGGCCCAGGCTTTAGTATTTTTAAGTCTGTTCAAATGATTTCAGTGTGCAGTCAACTTTGAAAACTAATGGTCTAGACGAAGGTACCTCTTGAAAGTCTAAAAGTGCCAATGCACTTCTTGTGAAGTTAAGCAGGTCAGGAGTATCTTTTTTTTTTTCTTTTTGGGGGTCACACCTGGCGGTGCAGAAGGGTTACTCCTGGCTCTGTGCTCAGAGAACCATATGGAATGCTGGGAATCGAACCCGGGTTGGTTGCGTGCAAGGCAAATGCCCTACACGCTGTGCTATTGCTCCAGCCCTCAGGAGTATCTTTGACCCACATCTGCCTGAGATGTGTCATTTTATTTTTAAGGCATATTCCCCCCATTCGGGAAAAGTGACCCACATGCCTTTTTTGAGGTATGTACTTTAGACTCTGTCCACTCTGGGGAAGCCTGTGTTCTTTCTCTTGAACTTGTGAACAATTTATCCCCCCCCCCCCCCCCCCAATCTGTAAACAAAATTTTGACTTCAAGAAGAAAAGGTGGGGGGGGGGAAATCAAGTCTTGCTGATAGTGTATGGGGGGGGTTCCTGTCAGTTTTGAGGAAGGGAGTGGTTCAGTGACAGTAGAAAGAAGAGCTTTGACATTTCTTATGATAAAGAACAGTGCTAGAGACAAGTAGGTTTGTAGTTAAGTAGTTTTAGGTAACTGTACTTTGATCTACAGCAGGAGGTGAGATAATAACCATTCATTGAGTGACCATTTTAGACCTTGTAATAGGCATTTTATAAATTGGCTTTTATCTTTATAGCAGAAGACAGCCTAGTATTACTCCCATTTTAAAGATAACAATAGACATAACTTTTCCACAATATATGTATAGTCAGAATAATGTGAGTTACGGAGTTGCACTGAAGGATAAAAGTGGAGGTTAAGTATGGTACCTTTATTATTAAAAAAAAAAGATCTGATACAGGAATGGTGGTAATGTAAAACTTGTGCAACAGATTTTTTTCTTTGTAGTGTTGGAATCAAACCTAAGTGTTATAAGTGCAAAAAATAAGTCTAAAATAGAAAATCATATAAGTGCTATATATAGTGATAGATACAGGATATATATACTCCTGCATATATAAGTGCAAAAAAGCACTCTATTCTTAACTCCATTCTCAGCACTAAACATTCTGAATTGTGGTAGGAAGAAAGGAACAATTTCATACTCTGGAAGCAAAACTAAGAACTCTGCCCAGTAGTGAACATTCCTCTTGAGTAACTTAACCATGCAAACAACCCAAAGAATAAGTAAAAACTTTCATTATTGAAGTATTTGGCTGGACATATATTTTTTATTGTTTATTGTTTGGAGTTCTGAAGCCCCTTTCTTTGCCTCTTATGTTCTCTGACAGGACAGTATACTAATCTGCTACTTAACTTGCATCAGGTATTGCATTTCACTGCATTGTGTGTCCTGAAGAATTTTCTATTGTGTTTGCAGTTTCAGATCGTTGTTTCTCGAGTGGGTGGGTGGGTGGGTGGAGAGGCCTGATAGCTGCTTGCACTGCTGCCATCCCACTCCACCTCCCCACCCCCAGTGAGCCGGGGAATTGCGTTCCTGATTTAATGTTGTATTTGTTCACTTGGACAAGGTAGTTTTTCAGAGGGATGTTGAATAATCTTGTTTCTGGAAAGGAGACACTGGGCCAAAATAAGTTTGAGGACCTTTGGTTTAGATCGTGAACCGTGAGAGGGGAATTGGACTAACTTTCATTTGTTTGGCACCATGCTTTCAGGATTAACAAGCCCAGAAGATTTTTAATAAGAAATAGTGATTTAAAGTCAGGAGAGAGGACATTGAGAAAGGTGCCTACCTTTCATGCAGCTGACCCAGGTTCCACTCCCTGGCATCCCATAGAATCCCCTTAGCCTGCCAGGAGTGATCCTTAGTGGCAAGACTTAGTTCCGAGCACCACCTGGTGTGGTCCCAGAACAAAAAACAAAAGAAGTACTTTAGATCTGTGTTTTACTTTGACTGGATAAAATATTAAAGGTGCTGAGGATGGTTTAAGGAGTATGAAAATGCCGTTTCAAATAGTAACATGGTTTTCTGCTCCTGGTAATACTCGGGACTGTGCTTCTAGGGATCAAATCAAGGGCTCCTGCATACAAAGCATGTGCTCTAGCCCTTTGAGCCGCCTCCTTGGTCCCTATAGAAATAACCGTTGGGTTTGGGGCTTAGGATCATTCTTTAGCGGGTCTTGGAGACCAAATGGGGTCCCAGGGATTGAACCTGGTTGACCAGGTGCCTAACCAACCCACAGTACTCTCTGGCCCCAGAATAAGTACCTCACAAAGAGAAACATATTTCAAAATATTTAAAAAGATCTGCCAGTCCTAACATGATATTTTAAATACAAAGGTTTAGTGTTGCCTTGATGGTAGTGATGGATCTTAAAAACATTTCCAAGAATGCAGCCACTGTGAAAAGGATGATTTCTATTGGATGACATTTTAAAGTCTCATTAAAAAAAAGGTTTGACTGTTTCAGGAAGGAAATAAAATGCAAATGAAATGTGTTTTAAATATGTCATCAAAAGGTTCAATAGAATGTTCTTGTTCCTGGGTTCAAAGAAATAGTCAGATAATCAAATATTTTACATTGAAGATTAGAAGTTCTAAAGCAGAGACACTTGCCAAGCAGACATTGTTTTCCCTTCGTTCATTCAAACCTCTCTTTACGATACCTTGAGTTCCACAGTTCTCTGTGTTACATAGTTCAGGCACAAAGCCAAGTGTTCGACCTTCAACGGGAAATAAAGACATTATAATGCCCAGTGATGCCTTTCTTACATTGACTCTTTGTACTCTGGTCAAATTCTGGACATTAAGTGGGATGGGCACTTTAGGCATAATGTGAAACTCCAAATGGAAACTAACTCCAGATATTAGTGTCAGGATATTGTGATTTACAGCTGAACTAGGTACATCTTAGAATGGAAAATAGTTGAAGAGAAAAAAAATGTTATTATGTCTCTTGTAATTGTCATGAAAATGGACTCTAAAATTTTATTTAATTTTGTGGGAGTTGGACCACATCTAGTGGTACTCAGGGGCTATTCCTGACTTTGTTATCAGATGTGATCCCTGGAGGTGCTCCAGGACTCTATGTGGTGCTGGGGATTTGATCCAGGGTTGAACACATTCTTACACGTTGAACGCATGTGCCTTATCTCCTGTATTCTCTGACCTACTTTTAATACAGAGAAAATGGACTTACATTGCATCTTTTTAAAATAAATTGAGTGGTGTCTGACCACCCCCCACAGCTCCAGAGATGTGAAATTTCCTGTGGTGAAACATTTATTCTTAGCATTATTACCCTGCTACTGTAGGAATAGGGATGAACAACCTTATTGTTTGGGTTTTGATTTTTGGGCCACATCTGGTGGTGCTCAGGGGTTACTCCTGTCTCTGCACTCAGGAGTCACTGCTGGTGGGCACTGGAGACCATATGGGATTCTGGAGATTGAACCCAGGTCAGCTGCATGCAAGGCAAGCACCTTACCCACTGTACCATCTTTATATTTTATTTTATTTTATTTACTTTTTTGTTTCATTTATTTTGTAATGAATCACCGTGAAGTACAGTTACAGACTTAAAAATGTTCATACTTACGTTTCAGTCATACAATGATCAAGTCTTCCCATCCCTCCACCAGTGCCCATTCTCACCACCAATGTTCCCAGTATCCCTCACACCACCCGTACCCCATGTCCCCCCTCCCCAACCCAGCTCTGTGGCAGGCACATTCCCGTTTACACTTTCTCCTTTTGGGTGTTATGTACCGTCTTTTTTGACCCCTGAACGGACAATTTTTAATTTTGAATTCTTATTAACACTACCATTAATACTACTTTTGTATACAGTGATGGGACAGAGAATCCTCTTGTTACAAAAATTGACTAGCAATTTTATACATAAGAAACCACAAACTGGAGCCAGACAGATAATACAGATGTTAGGGTGCTTGTGCTGCATGTAGCTGACCTGTGTTCTATCTTGGCACCATATATGGTTACCCCAAGCGTTACCAGGAGTGATCAGGAGTGATCTCTGAGAATAGAGCCAGACATAAGCTCTGAGTACCACTGGATATTCATTCTCCAGATCTCCCCACCCCTGCATCACAAAAGAAAACAAATTATCAATGTGTCTCTATTTAAATTCAAGCAGTTCTAGCAGTTTAAGATTGGCCCTATATTTGTTTTGTATTTGAGGGTATTTTTTTTTTTTTTTTGGAGGGGGGAAAGGGGAGTGGTAGGTAGGTATACCCAGCGGTGTTCAGGGCTTCTGGCTGTTCAGGGATCACTGACAGGCTTGGTCCCAGGACCATATGGGGTGCCAGGGATTGAATGTTGTTCACACCCCAAGATTTATGTTTTTTTAAATGTTTGAAACTTTAAACACTGATTTAAAAAGTTGTTGACAATATAGTTTCAGGTATTCCAATGCCAGTCCACCTACCAGTGACCTGCCCTCCTCCATTCCTTCTCTCCCCATTCTCCCCTCCTCTTCTACCCCCCCACCCCAGTTTGCCCCAGTAGCAGACACAAAATAATTTACTCTATGTAGCTTGTTAAACAACATGTTAACTAATTGGTATTATAAAGTCATTGAGGATTTACGGAGCGGTTAGGTGCTAGTTGAGCCTTCTGTACTGTTATTTTCACTCATTTAGTTTCATGGGTTTCTGTGCATCTGTCCCAGCTAGTTTCCATGTTCCTTCTGGACTGTCGGTACTGTGAAACTTGGAGATGTTGCATGTGTGTGGCCGAGCACTCCAGAAGCTCTGAAATTGGGATGATTCAGCAGCATGGCACCTCAGCCGGACTTTTTATGTGTTAGTGGTTGTGTGTGTGGGTGGAGGGCTGGCTCTTCCAACAGGGTCGGGACTTGGCCCACCCTTATCCCAAGAAGGCTTGAGAGATCTGGTCCTGGAGACTGAACACACCTGGGTTGACTCCGCTGCGGTGTTCCTCACACTTGAGTTTTTATAACTACTACATGCCTCTAACTTAGAGTAATGCTGAATACACTCCTCTTTAATTTTTCAAGTACACTTCTAACATTCATTCTCTTTCACTTTATCTAAGCTTTTTATCTGGCAAACAAGCAATCCTGTAATGGCTTTCCCTTAGCAACTTGATAGTTTGGGAAGTTTTGAAAATAATGAGTGTGAACTTTAGGATATAGCTCCTTCGGTGTGTTTAGGGATCCCAGCTTTTGGGTTAAATCTAGGAGGAATGCTTTAGGCAAGGGCACTGAGGGCATGGGGGGGACAGTTACAGGTTTCCACCTAAGCTTGATAATTTCTTTCCCGTATAAAATATTTTGCCTGGGGTGGGAAGATCCTTTGGTTGAATTCAGTCTCCTTAGTAGATTTTCTTCCTTCCCTCCCTCACTATTCCAGAACTTTTAGCTTAGCCTGGGACGCAGGGGCTACGCTCCTGTGCTAGTGGCTGGGGAGGGACGTAGTACCAGGGTTTGAACCTTGGGACTCTGCATGCACCGCAGCCTCTTGTTGGTAAAGCTGTAGCTTTTCGACGTTTAAAAAAACACCTGCAGAAAGCATTTTCTGTGACTAGATCATTGAAGACACCTACCGTATTTGTCTGTTTGGGGGTGGGGAGGGAAGGATTGGTCACACCTCATACTGCTTAGGGCTTACTTCTGGCTCGTGTTCAGGGATCACTCGTGTTGGGGCTTCGGAGAACTATATGTGGTGTTGGGGGGATCGAATGGGTTAACCGCATGCAACCTTATCTTCTGTAAAGTACTTAGATCTCGTCACCCCGAAGACAATACTTTAAAGATTTCCCTGTTCATTGCAATGTGGAGTCAGATTGTAGGATCAGTGATGATCTAAATCTGGTGGTTTTGTCCATCAGACATAAAAATTCCCCCCACCTCCCCAGGCTCCTAGCACCATATGTGATTCGGGATCTAACCCAGATTGGCCATGTGTAAGGCAGGTGCCCTATTGCCTGTACTCTGTTCAGACCCCAGACATCAAATTTCTTTAGCAAATTTGTCTGTTTTGCTTAGTATTCAGCACATGCTTTTAATATTTTAATATTTCTCATGCATATTTTAAATATCTCAGCACTTTTGTTGTGTAACATTTAACCATGGGGGTTTTAAGTTTTCAACTGTATAGAATTGACAGTGTAAGGGATTCATAATACTTTATACGTGATTCCTAAGTAATATTGCCAGTCTATTTTAATAGCTCCTTCCTCTTGCAAACCAGCTACCTTAGTCTTCTAGTATTACTGTATACCGGTGGTTTTCAGTTACCTGTCTGCAGGTGTGATAAGGGTTGAGAAGCTACTACCATAGATTTTCTTTCCTTCGCAGGGCTATTTTTCATATTTCCCCTCCCCTAAGATCCTTCCTGGGATAGTCCCCAGGTTCCCTCTCCTCTCCTATTCAGGGTTACCTCCCTTAACTTAGAACCACTTCTTAATATAATTTGGGGGAGGGGGGCTGGAGAGCTAACTCAGTGGGATGAGCTTTGTTTGCCAGATGCCTGAATTAGATTCCAGCAACACACTTACTTTAATACTCCTTTGGGCCAGCCTTTTTCAGAGTAGGGATTGGCCTGTTTTTAATATCATTTTATTACCTAACTTTCATTTGAATGAAAGAGAGAACAAAAGCTCGAGGTATTTGGACAAATTCCATTACTTCTGTCTACAGAATCAAACAGTAGAGCTAATAGGAACTCCAGAGACTGGAGGCGGCGTTGCAGGCAGGAGCAATCAAGGGAGAAACAGGAGAGGGTTCTCAAGTGTGGGAATGCTGGTTCATTGGTTGAAGTGGTCAGATGGGGGGGGAGGGGCAGGTACTAACTCTATGATATGTGGTAGACTTGGGTTTTATTTTAGTGGGTAGAAAGATGGGCTAGAGCACAGTGGGTAGGGCGTTTGCCTTGCACGCCTCTGACCTTGGTTTGATTCCCTAGTACCTCTCAGAGAGCCCAACAAGCTACTGAGAGTATCCTGCCCGCACGGCAGTGCCTGGCAAGCTCCCTGTGGCATATTTGATATGCCAAAAAGAGTAGCAAGTCTCACAATGGAGACGTTACTGGGCCCACTTGAACAAATCAGGGTCTGAGAGGACAGTGCTACAGTGGTAGACAGAAAGATAGAAGGTCTTAGAGGAATATCAAAGCACTGTTTTAAGAGAATTTGGCACTAGGACTAAAGGTAGAGTAAAAGAAACGGGGAAAACTAGGTCTGAGAACAGAAAAGGCAGTGAGCTTTCCTGGACTGTGGGGGTTTGAAAGGAAGAGAATTGTGCTGAATATTTGTCATGCCTTTTTATTGTGGATGTACAATAAAGAGTCAGTATGAGAACTTTGTGGAGAAATGGCTCCTTCCAAAAGCCATTTTTTTTTTCCAGTTACTATCAATAGGTGGTAGAATTTGTTTGCATTAATGAATTAACTGTGATTTTTTTTTCTTGGTTAAAGTTTTAGAAGGAAGGAGGATGGGACCAGGAATGTGTATTAGCCATAGGAATACACGTGGGAATATGTATTAACTACATACTTTGTATGTGTGAGGCTCTGGGTTTAATCATTGGCACTTCAATCAGTAAAAAAGAGACACAGATAATCCGTACCCTTGTAAGTTTATAATTGACTGGCAGACCAGCGTTTTATTGCTTATTAATAGCTTGTTAGTCTTAGGGAAAATTTATAATATTTAGACATTTGTAGTACTTCGGATTGTGTTCACATGTTCATGAATATTTTCAGAGTATTTGTGAGAATTTTATAAAATTCTGATGAAATTAGACTCACTGTACTTAGGAGTTCTAAGACTAATCAACAAAACTCCTTCAGCCTTTTATTTTTGTCATCTGTAAAATAGAAGTTATTCTGAGTATTTTCTATGTGGCAGGAAGCAACAGAATGTAAGGTTGCTTACCACTCATACATGTCTCCCACAGCTTAAAAGAGGCCACATTCTAATACATAAACCAAGAGGAAAAATGATGAATGGGTTCTCCATCCTTCTCCCCTTTCTTCCTGCGTTTAGTGGTTAAGTGCACCTCTCTGGTAACAGTCTTTTCATAGGAAGATCACCTTACATAGAATGTCATATAGAACTCCAGAGAGAGGTGGAGGTGGTTTGGTACTTGTACCTGTGTTGAGGTGGACACTTCAGGTTTGTGGAGGAAAATGGCTTTGGCTAATTGCCGGTTCTGCTATTCACATTATTCATTGTGGGTGGATGATCCAGTTTAATTGACTTAATTGTTTTCATGACTTATCATTTATTTCTGTATCTGGTTTCTAGTATCTAGGCCCTCATTGGAAAATTCCTTCTGATTTAGTTTAGCTTCTCTTAAAAATCTGCAAAAATAATTGGTATTTAAGGGAGGTTAAAAATATTCTGTACATTTGCCTCTCCCCTCTCGGAGAGCCCGGCAAGCTACCGAGAGTATTCGATATGCCAGACACAGTAACAACAAAGTCTCCAATGGAGACGTTACTGGGCCCGCTCGAGCAAATCGACGATCAACGGAAGGGCCTTTACTTTACTTACTTTACTTACATTTGCCTCTCACCGGAGGCTTGTGCATTGGTTTTCAAGCTAAATTCAGAGGCTTGGGAAACTTCCAGCCAAACTTGAAGTTCCCCAAACTATTGCAGCTATGTTGTTGTCCTTTTCTCCAAAATTTCTTTTTTAGAATTAAGATGAATTTTGTTCTTTTTTTAATTTGTATGTGTAATTTTATTTAATGTGTGATTTAAAGGGAAAAATTTGAAAACTATAGTTCTTCAAGGGACACAATGGAGGGAGAATAATGAATTGTTGAATTTAAGTCCCAGATAAGCTCTTTTGCATATGTTATTGATTTAGCACTCTTTGTTCCTCTCTTCCATTCCATTAATGTGAAATATGTAGTAGCAAATTTATTAAAGGTACTGAGTTAAAAGTCATTTGTAATTGAATTTTAGGCATTCTATGTTACAGCCTCAGTCCTATCACCAGTTTTTTAAAATTAAAAAAAAATTTTATGTAGCAGTACTGCTATTTATTCAGCCACTGATTAGGTGATTGAATTGGGCATGAACTCCACCTTAGTTTTTTTTCCCATTTTTTATAATTTTATTTATTGAATCACCGTGAGAGCAGTTACAAAGCTTTCCGGTCTAAGTCTCGGTCATACAGTGAAACACCCATACCTTCAGCAGTGCCCATTCTCCCACCAAAAACCCCAGTATACCCCCATCCCACACCCTCCCCCTACCTCTGGGGCAAATGATTTCCACATTATTCTCTCTCTACTTTGATCATATTCAATATTTCGACACCAGACCCACCATTATTATTTGAGATTTTACCCCAACACTCAGATCTGCTGAAAAGGCAACAGTAGACAATTTGTGTTCTGTTGCTGGTTATGAATAACATATGATGTCACATGGCTGGCTGCAGTAGGGCCATGTGATTGTGAAATTTCGAAAATTTAACATTTAAATCTGGAGGGATTTCTGCCAAAAGCCACTGGGATTCGAGATTTGCTCCTGAGTCTCTGGGATCATGGCCGTTGAGCAGCTTGATCAGGAGCCAGAGAGGCCGTTTGTGGGTGATGACTTGGGGTCTCGATGGGACGCGGAGACCAAGACCGGTCCACCCCCATCCCGTGAGGCCCTGCGTGTCTCGTCACTGGGGGCCCAAACCTGACTGTCCAGTGGCCTCTGAAGGATGGCGGCCACTGGGCCGCCTGGGGGAACAGGCCAAGGCACAAAACCTATTCCCACCTGGGTTGGCCCAGCACCGGTAACCTACTGCAGGGACCAGACACATTTCTGCCAAAAGCTGCTGGGTTTTGAGATTCGTTTTCTGAGTCTCTGGGATCATGGCCATTAAGCAGTTCGATTAGGAACCAGAGAGGCCTTGCCTCCAATTATATAGCTGAGCCGGAGGTGGTTTGTGGGTGTGTTTCCCATATACGTAACTTTTGGCCGTTTACTATCTTGGTAAATTTTGCCCCAAGTTTTTGGGGTCTGGCCAAAGGCACAGGAGCAATTTGGGGGTATCTGGAAGTCTGAACGCGCTATGAGGCTGCTGATGCACTTGCCTCACAGGTACAGATTGACCTGCTGATGGCACCATACCCCCCTATAACCAGTTTTGACTTCACTTCACCAGTGTCCCCAAAACATTTCCTGATTTTCAGATAGCTCTGTGTTGACTTCGGTATTCACAACCTTATACTAAATATATATGAAAAATTAGCCACTAATATCTCGGCGCAGGCTGACTTGGTTCACACTGGATCTTTATCTGCCACTGGACGCCAGAGGTGGGACAGTGAGTTCTTCCCTGGCTGCGTTTAGTCACCAAGTAGGAAATTGTAGCTAAATGAAGGGCAAGTGCCGTCTCTTAGTGCCAGTGTAGTTTGAACACATGATTTTTCCTATTGGGGAGAGGTGGGGTTCAGGGTCATCGATTGCCTGTCAAACTGATTCAAGTGATTTCAGTCGTGTTTTCACTTGAGAGAGGTCATTGAGCAGAAACTTGTTAGGAAAAGAATTCTACAGAGAAGATTAATTGGCCCATAGTTCTAGAGACAGACAAAACACTGTCTAAAGCCGAATTAAACAATGATTGGCTTTTCTTTTAGAAAAGTCATCACTGACATTTTGAATTCAAATATGAGAACTTAAGCGAATGGAGTATTTTTTTTCTTCTACATTTTTGAGCCACACCCAGTGATGCTCAGCGGTTACTCCTGGTATACACTCAAGGATCACTCCTGGTGGTGCTTGGAGGACCATATAGAGGTGCCAGGGATCGAACCCCAGCTGGCTGCATGCAAGGCATGCCCTACCCCTTGTGCTATTTCTCCAGCACCACAAGTGGATAATTTTGGGAAGAACTTGGTTTCTCCTCTCCTTCCTCACTTTCCCTAATACTGGTTAATTGGGATTAAATTGAGCTCCAGAGAGCAGGTTCAAACGGCTTGAATGCTTTGAATTCTATTTCTTGTTATATTCCCTGCATGCAATTTTGTTACTCATATCCCTTATTTGTGTGTCGGTAATTTTTGCTTTCTAGGAACATCACAACCCCTTGCCCTCAATAAACTGGCTGAAAGGAATTTGCATTTTCTTCCAGTTTGCCAGTATTGTATGCCTTTGTTCTTAGTACCCTGCTGTTGAGTTAGTGATAATTTAGAATGCAGGCCTTGCTCAAATTTGAAAAAGTAACTTATTTGAAAGGTTTTTTTTTGGGGGGGGGGGCTGCTTTATTGAGCTTTAATAGGTAAATCTGTGGGGAAATCCTTTAAAGAACAGAAACAGTAAGAATCCATATACTGCTTATACTGTAGGCTAGCCTACAACTTAAGGTACCTAGGGCCTTCATTCAGATGACATCACACTCCAGTGTTGCCCTGTTCTGATTTTATCTCAGACACACCAGAATATTCCCCTCAGATGCCCTTCCAGCAATTCCCCAAATACACCTCCCAAGCACAGTCCTTAAGTGCATGTGTTTTTCAAAGACATATCAAGACACCAAAACACACATAAATACAACATCCAAATAAAAAAGCTCCTATTTTCACACAAAGGGCACACTCAATGGGACTGTAAAATAGTACAGTGGATAAGGTGCTTGCCTTGCACGTGACTCACCTGCCTTCCATTCCTGGTTCCTGCTTCATCTGGAGTGACCCCTGAGCACTGCTGGGTGTGCCCACTCCTCTCCTCCAAACAAAACAAATAAGATATACATACATCCCTTCTTTCAGTCATGTACCTCAAAGTAACCAATACAAAATACCACCTTTACAACCAATAGAAACAATCATGTCTGTGCCTACCAGTGGTAGGAATTGCAGGGAGAGTAAGGAATTAAAAAATAAAATGAAAATCATGCACATAAAAATTCTGAAAGCATGCACATCCTGAACATCCTCTGCCACAGCCGCCATGACCACCACCATCACTTAAATAGACGGTGCCAGTCTTATCCACAAGTCCTTCAGGACCAAACAAAACTCAGGAGCCTTATTTAACTCTTGAGTGTGTAATGAGGTAACCTGGCCAATATAAACTGACTTACGGGTATTGAGATCAGAACATAAAAGGATCTCTGTGGAGCTCTCTCCCTCTTCTAGATGTCATGTCTTGAGGACACTTAACTAAGCCTTAAGTTGATGTGACAAACCGACTCCTGGCCTTGACTGGCCAACTTTGCTGAGAGCCAGTTTTAGCAGCATATAAGTTACCTGCAAAAGCAGCTCTCCAGCTCCACTGAGATCTTCAGGAATTGCAACCCCAGCAAACCTCATAGGATCCCTAAGCCAGAAGCTTGAACAGTAGCATCCTAAGATTCTGCCAGTCCCAGATGAATCTTCTCCAGTCATCCCAGTCTGTATTTGTGTTTATGATATTTGCTTGACCAGTCATAACAATGGGATCTACAAATTTCCTGAAATTGCATGCTGACAGTTATTTGTGTTTGACTTGTTTATATAGATTAGTAATTCTCATACTCAAAGAAGCTTTAAAGAACGGCCCTGCCCACACTAAAAACTGCTGAAAAATTTATTTGTTTCAGAAGTATTCATATTTCTTAGCACCCGTAGTTAAATATGTTCCAGGAGCACAAGTCTGGTAGTTTTCTGTTACTTGTAGAATATTCCATAATTCTATCCACTAATCCATGGTTTTGCTTCCTTTTTCCTCTTGAGTCCTAAAGAGGAGAATCAAATGCAGAGCATTTGTACTTTTCCTGAATGATTTTCAAGATTTTTATTTCGTAGACATTTTTAAAAGACGGTTGTTACATTGGGTATCTTTAATAGCTCCCTGAAACCTTAAGTATTAATAAAAGTTAGCTCTTCTGGTTTAATTGGTAGGCGGAAGATGCAGTCTATTCGGACTTTAGACTAGAAACTATACATGCTTACATGTACAGATAAGTGTTTATGTATACATGTAAACATAGAGGTATTTGGAGGCAAACTCAGCAATCACAGGGCCTGCTTCTGACTCTGCACTCAAGGATTGCTCTTGGTGGGCTTGGAAGGGGGCATATGAAGAGCTTGAGATCAAACTTTGGTCCACAGTCTGCAAGGCAAGCGTCTTTCCCACTGTACTATCTCTCGAGCCCAGACTAGAATATTTTAAGGAATGTTTTAATTGTAAGCACTATTTCAGTAGTTTGCTTTCCAAACAGCAAACATCAAATCATTCCCTGTTTTGCTTGTACTCATAGATCAGTTTATCATGTTTTAGCTTTTCCTGAAAAAGTGATATATTAAGATGTTGATAATCTCGGTTGGTATTAGAAAATGGAAGTATGGCCTTTTTTTTCTTTGTTATTTGTAATAAGAGAAGGAAAACAGCATCAGTTAAAACTTAAAGTAGACATTGAAGTTTCGCTTGAACTTGAAGTACAGTCAACTTGAAATTTTTGTTAATGCTTTTCATCATTTTGTTAAAATCTGGGGAAATGCTTCAGTAATCTTGACCTTTTACCTGATTATTATGAATGAACATAGAAATTAAACCCAGATTCTTTTACTCTCTTTTGATTTGGGACCACACTAAGCAGTGTTCAGGGCTTGCTTCTGGCTCTGCACTCAGGAAGCAAGCCCTGAACACTGCTTAGTGTGGTCCCAAATCAGAAGAGAGTAAAAGAATCTGGATTTAATTTCTATGTTCATTCATAATGTCACCTTGTCTCTCAAAAAATAAAAACAGCCAACCCTCATACATTAGCACAGAATAAAAATACAGTGACTGGAAACTGGATTTTTTATAATCATTACTTAGACCAGTGTTTCTGACTATGTGGGAAACCAATCCTGGGGTGAGAGAGGGATGTCGGGAAGGGCTGAAATGATCCCAGAGGTGGCTGTTGTAGCTTTGTGGTGCACTTTCTGTTAATTCACTCAAAGAAGATAGATTTCTGGGGTTGAATAGGAGGATACAGAGGTTGTTTTTAGTTTTTTTCTCTTTTTTTCCTTATTTTTCCCTTATGAAAAGTGAGCCGAAATAGTTGCGGAGCCTCTATGACAAGCTGTAAAAATAAGCTAAGCAAAAGAAGGGTTTTGTTTGTTTTTCTTTTTGGGTCACACCCGGCGATGCACAGGGCTTACTCCTGTCTCTGCACTCAGGAATTACTCCTGGCGGTGCTCAGGGGACCATATGGGATGCTGGGAATCGAACCCTGATCGGCCGTGTACCTGCTGTTCTATGGTTCCAGCCGCCCAAAAGAAGGTTTTGTTAACAAATTAAAAACTTAGAGAAATTTACTATTAAGGGAATGCTGTGCTGTGCTTATTAAATTTGTGTTTTTAAGAATCGCCTATTTAAGGGCTTAGGAAGGTTGCTTCCTTTGCATACAGCAGACAGCAGGTGTAATCCTCAGTACCCCATGTGGTCTCCCAACTACCACCTGGCATGATCCCTGAGAGCAGAGCCAAGTGTGGAGCCCCCCTCCCACCCTTCCACTCCCCCCATTAAAAAGAAAGAAAGAAAAAGAAGCCTCTGTTTACACCTTGCCAAAACACTGCAAGCTATATTACTCTAAAACATGACTGAAAATCTTGGAAGTTTGAAAATCCTGTTTTTTCCTTATAGTCCATAAGCTGGGTGAGGGCGTGGGGGGGATAGTTGTTGAGAGGGTTATGTCTGTAAGTAGGCAGTGCTCAAAGGTTGCCTGCTTTACCTTGCTTGGTGCTGGGTGGACCATGAGGTGCCCATTATCGAACCTGGGCCTCCCTCATGCAAATCATGTGCACTAGCCTTTTGAGCAATCTCCTTGGCCTTATAATCTCTTTTTAAAAACTGATTTTCATCCAGCTGTTGATTTTCATCCATTTTCATTTCCTTTTGCAGCAAACTCTGATACACTTTATACGTGTTTTTGGTGTTTATTCTCTTCCTCATTATGGTCCCTCTATTTTCTTGCATTGTCTAATATGTATTTTGCATTTGTTGACGTCAGTATATAAAGATATGTGCCCCATCTATCCTCCTTGGTAAGGAGCAGGAGTTCGGTAAACTGTTCGTAAAGCAGAGCTCTCTTTAGCAGCGCGGCTGTAACATGGCGTAGCAAGATTCTGTTGATTAAGAGAAGGAAGTAGTTGTCCGCTTGTAAGAGTTGGCTGTCACCTCCTTTGACCCTCCAAGTCAATGAAGCTTGTGAATCTTGGCATGTAACTGGTCATAACTCAAAAAATTAGAGTGGGAGAAAGCTAAATACTGTACCACACCTCCATCCTCCCTCACAACGGAACTGCTTGTTTGTCATCACCTCCTCTCTTTAATAAATATGTTGTAGTTGTAAATTCTGAGAGTGTTAGATTTTTCTAAAACTTGCCAGCATGGGGTCTTCATGCCTCGGTTGAGTGGGTTTATTGAAGGGAATTCTCTTTTACAACAAAAAATTGAATTGATAATATTTTGAATTTTGCACTTTTGTAAAAATTAGAAGTCAAATTTGCTAATTCTTTCAGGAGTTGAGTGCTTTGTTGGATGGGCAACACCCATCCAACAAATTAAGATTTTTAAATTTATTTATTTATTTTTGCTTTTTGGGTCACACCCAGCAATGCATGGGGTCACTCCTGGCTCTGAGCTCAGGAATTACCCTGGTGGTGCTCAGCTATGGGATGCTGGGAATTGAACCCGGGTCGGCCGCGTGCAAGGCAAATGCCCTACCCGCTGTGCTATTGCTCCAGCCCCTAACAAATTAAGATTTTAATGGCTAACCTTGATGTGTTTCTACTGATCCTCTACCAGTCAAATATATACTTCTTTTTTTAATTTTTATTAGTGAGACATCATGAGGTACAGTTATAGACGTACAAGTTTACAAGTTTTTGTGCTTGGGTGATTATACAGTGATCAAATACCCATCCCTCCACCACCAGTGCCTATTTCCCACCACCACGGATCCCAGTATCCCTCCCACCCCCCATTCCCCCCAACCCACCCCACCTCTGTGGCAGGGCATTCCCTTTTGTTCTCTTCTCTCTTAAAAATACACTTAACTGTTGTTTTAACAAATAGTTTTGGCCTTCAATTGACAGAATTTCCCATGTGATACTTCATACTTTGTAAGTAGAGGTGACTTGATGATTTTTTTTCTTGGCAGACATACATATGTAGAATAAGTTTGTTTTATACTACTTAGTCCAAAAAAAATGAAAAGAATGGCAAGTAGAATGATCAGAATATAATCAATGAGTCATTTTGTGATGATTAATTGCTATACTTTTTTATCTATTAGAGGACAACTTAATGCACCATTAGTGATGCCATACTCAGTGTCAGCAGAGGGGAAGTTTCTCCTGTCCTTTAAAGGAGCTCTTTTAAAGCTTCTTGCAAAACTGGTTTCAGGGCTCTGAATTCCCCAAGCTGTTGCCTGTCCTTGAAGCTCTGTGTAGATCTTTCAGGTCTGAATGATAATCTAGCTGGATAAGAGTATTCTTGATGAGATGTTCATTTTGTTGAGTTTTTGTGCTGTATCTTCCACATTCTTCTGGCTTACCACATCTCATGATAGGTCTGTTGTACATTTTATGGGATTTGTAGGTTTCTTTCTTTTTTGATCTTGCTGTTTTCAGTGTTGTCTCTGTTTTCATTTTGAGTATAAAGTGTTTTGGACTTTTTCTCATTGGATCTACTTTCACCGGAACCCTTTGGGCTTCTTGGGTCTTGGTGCCCGTAATCCTCAACTCTGAGAAATTCTTATTATGATTTCTTTAACTGTTGTTTTTTCATCACATTTGCCCTCCTGTTCTTCAGGGACTCCGGCTCTTATTATAGTTCTTCTTGAACTTATTCGATAGTTCTCTGGCTTGCTTTTCATTTTCTTTCAGACTATTTTCCACCTTCTGCAGTTTCATAGCAGTTTCCTCCTCAACTTGGAACTCTCCACTTCTATTACTGTGCTGTTCAGAACTTCTGTTGACTTTATATGTCTCATCTACCATGTTCTTCATTTCTGACTGTAGGGTTTTTTTCCCCATTCCTACTCTCATACTTTATTGTGCTTTGCTAACTACCTGTGCTGTCGGTTCTTTGAACTTGAACATCCTCACCAAAGTGTCACTAAAGAGGATTCACATAGTGTTGAGGATTCACTGGGTGTTGTTTGTTTTCATTGACACTGTTTTCTGTCATTGAAGTTGTGGATTTGTTTTCCCCATTGGCTTTCTAGAGTTCTCACTTGGACCAGAGGGTGATTCTTTGTAGTTAACTCCCCTGGAAGAGGCTGAGGAGTTAGGGAGGAAGTTGCTCTATTTTCTTCACCTGTCCTCTCAGAATGACAAGAAGAACAACTGTGAGCAGCATGTAATTTGAGCAGTTCTGTCAGTGCTTTAGGTACTGTGGTGTGACCTCTTAATATGACACAGGTAGGGTGTGAAGGCTGCTTGGACCCACCAGGGAGGGAGTGGCTCTGTCTTGGAATAGGTCCAGTGATAGCGGGAGGCAAGCATCCTCACCTTCAGATTTTAATGGTTATAAAAGGAAAGAACAAAAGGGAGTGCCCTGCCACGGAGGCAGGATGGGGGGTGGGGGTGATACTGGGATCAGTGGTGGTAGAGAATGGGCACTGGTGCAGGGATGGGTACTCCATCACTGTATAACTGAAACCCAAGCACAAAAATTTGTAAGTTTACAACTGTACCTCACAGTGTTTCACTAATAAAAATTTAAAAAAGATTTTAATGGTTATGGTGGAGCAGCAGGCAGGGAGTTTGTGTATTCTTCGTGTTTTTGGATTAGATTTAAGGCTGGAATATGCATTTATATTGAGATAACATAGCTATGATTTAATAAAAATAGGAAGAGCCAGAGAGATAGCTTAAAGGGCTGAGTACACGCTTTACGTATGGGAGGTGCAGGTTTGGTCCCCTACACTGTATGGATCCCAAGCACTACTGGTGGGCAACTCCCCCAACCCCCAACTTCAGTGCAGGAAGTTGTCCCTAAGCACTACTGGGTGTGGTCCCCAAACAGAAGAACAGGTAACTGTGGAAGGTAATTTTACCTAACAATTTTTATGATCCATTTAATGCAGTTTATAGAGCAAATCTTTATTTAAAAATATATTTATGGTTCTGGATCATTGTGGACCTGGAACAACTCCATTACGAACAACTTTGTAAACCAAAGTATCTTAATAAAATTTTAAACAGTTTAAAAGGAACTTAGAAGAGATGCTAAAACTTGGGTTGGCTGCATGCAAGGCAAACGCCCTACCCGCTGTGCTATCGCTACAGTCCGTGGATGCTTCTTACACTGAAAGCAGTAATCGACAGTGTCATTGGTGTGTACCATGAAAAATCAGGATGTGCTGCATTGACCAAAGTAGCTTTGCATTTTTTTTTTCTTTTGAGAATCTCATTGTTAATGTAACCAGAAAATGGTTAAATTATTCACCTAATGTTTAATAATCTGAGGAATGTGGGATATTTTCTTTAAACAGCAGAAAATCTTTTAAAGAAACTGCCATTTCACATTGAGCAAATTTGATCTGGAAATTTGTGAATTGCACATAATCTTTAGTAACTAGTCTTATAAAGCTTTTTTTTTTTTAAGTTTTCTTGTTGGGATTATTAACTCTCTTAGGCATGTATTTAAAATGAGGTGAGGTGATTACTATTTTTGGAAAAGCTGATTTTTAAACTTCGAATTTTCTTTACAAATAAGTATGTATGAAAAACAAAAAAATTAACCATCTGATTCAGAATAATAAAAGCATATCTAGAATATGTAAAGGTTTGTAAAATCAGTGCACTAGATAAGAGATCAAAACACTAGATAGGTTACAAGATAGGAAAAGATGTTATAGGAGTATCCAGTAATTTGGATGATTTGGATTAACTATCTAAGGGATTCACCAAACTGGAATAATGGATTTAAAACCAGATAATAAGATTTTTTTTTTTAAAAGCAGTTGTCCAGAGTGATCATACATGAGGCAGATTTCTTGCCTTGCATGCAGCCTGCCCAGATTTGATTCCTGGCGTTATATTTGGTCCTCCCTTGCTTGCCAGGAGTAATGCCTGGTGTGCCCCCGCCCCCAAACAGAACATCCAGTAGAGATGGTACCATGAGCATACCTTACATGCAGTCAAACCAGGTTCTATCCCCAGCACCACATATTGTGATACCAAAATTTTTTTTAAAGTAAACTGGAAAAGTAGAAGTAGGCTGAAATTGAATTCTGGTTATTATAAATTGTTCTGCAAATCTATAGAACCAGAGCCAAAATTTCACTTTACGTTTGTGGCTCTTTTTATTAAATGAGTTGTATTCAGATAAGAAATATACCCTAGTAACTTCATAAATATTGTTATCCTGTGACACCTTCTGGTTTGATTTTGGGGCTGCACACAGCAGTGCTTGCTCAGGGATCACTCCTGGTGGAGCTTGCTCAAGGAACCATGTAGGGTGCCCAGGATCAAACCCAGTTGACTGTGTGTGAGGCAGGTGTCTTACTTGCTCTGTTATCTTTCCAGTTCTGCACCATGTTTGATCTCAGATCTGTTCTAGTTCATCATCCAAAGTGCTGATGTCCCTACAACGTCT
Source organism: Sorex fumeus (assembly GCF_029834395.1). Lineage (NCBI taxonomy): Eukaryota > Metazoa > Chordata > Mammalia > Eulipotyphla > Soricidae > Sorex > Sorex fumeus. Next base: position 88,828 of record NW_026606179.1, on the reverse strand, counting down.
TTTCCCATCTTGGTTACCTGTGCAGTCTCTAATGAGCTGAATTTTTAAACCTTTAAACATCATACTATACTTCTATTCATCAGTCATTTGGTTATTTTTTTTTTTTTTAAGGTTTGAAGACTTTAAACCTGGGGGTCAGAGAGGTGACTCAGTGGTTTATAGTTTATGCTCTGTGGGTGGGAGTAAGTGGGATATCATTTTGGGAGATGCCACTAGCCCAGACATGATTGCTGACCCCACAGGGTCCACCACGCACTGCTTAGAGCATCTTACCTTCTAAGCATTGAGCCAGACATAACCCCCAGCTCTGCCAGATGTGCATCTTTCCCCCTCCCCCAATTAAAACACAATTATTTGTGAATTTTTATAGCGACTTATTCATGATAGTTGGAAGTATACCAGATGTCCATCAAAAGGGGATTTGGCAAACAAACTGCACACCAGCATGAATGAATCTCAGAAATATGCTCAGAGAAGGCAGCCATACTCAAAGAGAACATAGGCCATGTAATCCCATTGATGTGAAACTCAAGGAAAGACAGGTTGAATCCATCCTGATAGAAAATGAGCAAGCAACGCACTGGAGCTGGGAGTGGGGGTATCACTGGGAAGGGTACAGAGGAACCCCTGATGGAGGTGGTGGCTACACTGGATACTTTTGGACTTTTGCTTTTGGACCACACCCAGCAGTGCTTTGGGGGATGGGCAAATCCTTTGAGCCCTTAAGTTGAACTCTTAAAATATGATGTTCGTTTAACGACATAAATGGTACCTCTTTAAATTCTAGGCAAAAAATTGTCGAGTCAGCAAAGCTCAACACCACTTTCTCTTCATTTGCTTTTTATGGTAATCAAACTTCTGTAAGCTGAAATATCATTTTGGAGATGCCACCAGCTTTTAACCCTTTTCAGAGCTGTGGGGGAGGTCTGATGCCTGGAGGCATGTCTTACCTTTTATCATAGCCTATTTTCTCCTTTTTGGAGCATGCTGTCAGCCTTGGTTCTTAGATTCTTATTCCTGGGTCCAGTGTCTCCGATTTCTTTCAGAGTCTGAAGTATCTTCCCTTTTCTTTCCTGGGAAGTCGGGAGGGAAAATACTTGTTTTAGAGAACACTTGGTATAATGGGAATCTTTATCCATTCCTCTAGACATTTTTAGTTCTTGGCACAAAATGTTTGATGAGACCACAGTAGTTTTATATTCTGAGAAAATATACTCATTATGGGCCAGATAGGTAGTATAGGGATTAAAGCAATTGCCCTACATGTGGCTGGCTCTGGTTTGGTTTCTGAGCACTGCTATGAGTGATCGCTGAGCACAAAGCCAGAAATGAACCTTGAAGCACTGCCTGGTGTTGCCCAGAAACAGAAAAAGAAAAAAAAATTATTCACTGTGATACCTGGAGCCCCTTAGATGACTTATGTTAATGGCCATATGCTATCTAGAATATAATTTGGTAGGATTTGTAAAGATTTGTATTTATCACTTAAATCTTCAAACTTGTGCACTTGGTCTGTCTAATAGTTTTCTTTAAATACAATGTTTAGAGAATAAAAGAGTCCAAAGAACATTTGATCCTAACATGTAGACTTTTGAAGGGCTCAGAGAAATAACATCCAAATGGAAAAGCTTCCTTGAGCCAAAGTTGGAACAGCCAACTTTTGAACAACAAAATGGCGTTAATTTTGGATTTTAACTTTGTGAGTAAACAGCTTTGAATTCATACAGACACAGCTAATTAGGTGAGTATGAAATACATGGGAGAGAAGAGACAATGATGTTGTACATAGAAATCCCGCTGATAAATGAAGAAGGAAAAGAGGAAACAAGAAGGTCATTAGAGGGCAAAGCAAAAGGATAACCTTGTCCCTTGTTTACATTGTAGGAAAGGACCAGACTCAAATAGAAGAATAATGTCCCAAAATAACTGACCAGTGCTCTTTATTTACTACCTTTTCCCCTGGTACTCTTTAAAAATATTTAAGCCATGAGAGACAACGTGAGAAGGTGTCATAGCTGGGAGCGGACTAAAAATTAGAACTGTATGTGATGGAGCCCACATAGGATGCTGAGACAGCACGCGCGCTCTGTTGACATTACTTACTGGTGTTCATTCTGATTTGCTAATTAATTAGTCTTATGTATGATGTTCACTCTAAGAGATGGTAATTGAAGGTATGTGGGAATTCTGTACTTCTTTTGCAACTCTTAACAGTGACTTAAAAGGGCCTTGGGGGTTGAGATTCAAGCCTATATGCAGCTGAACCAGGCTCTATACCCAGTATCACAAAGTCTCTGTAGCATCATCGTGCAGCCCTGGAGCCCCTGAGCACTCTGGGTGAGTCTCCGTAATCTGCAACACTGAAAGGGCCGAAGTGCTGGAAGGTGTTCCCCAACGCGCACCCACATCCCTCCCATGCTATCTTGAGCGCCCCTTGGGAGGTGTCTTCATCCCTACCCCAGGAGGACTAGAGGATGTCACACAGCAAAGCTGAGTATCTGCCTTGCAACCCTGAGTCATGAGTTCTTTCCCCACTGTCCCAGTGCACCACGCATGATTCTGTAAGCTGTGCTCTCTGAGATTGGCAGGTCTGCCACAGAAGGTGTGCAACCCCTAAAATGATGTGTATACAAGGCCTGAGTTGTAGTACAGTGTAGTACAGTGTAAGACACTTGCCTTGGACACAGCAGCCAACCAGGGTTCAGTCCATGACATCCCACATGGTTCCCCTAGCACCACTAGGAGTGATTCCTGAGTGCAGAAAAAGTATTGTTATCCTGTGCATCTCCATGTGTGATCCAAATCCTTAAAATAAATAAAAGTTAATTTAAAATGATTTGTAAGTGTCAAGGCAAGGAGCATGATCCTTGAGCCAAATGTGTGAGCACCTCCAGCAGACAGCACTAGCATCCCCAGCACAAGACTAATTTTGTGGACCAACCCTGGCAAGCATGCGTGTGAAACACCTCAACTAAAAGAGTATAAATTGCATTTATTTATTTATTTTGGCATTTGGACCACACCAACAATGCTCAGAGCTTACTCCTGACTCTGCGTTCAGGAGTTAAACCCAAGTAGCCACATGCAAGACATGTGTTTTAGTGTCTCTCCAGTTTCAGGAGTGTAAACTCTGTAAGCACCACAGCCTTGTGTTCCACTCACTGGTTAGCACCACATCTAAAACATGTGAACTCCATAGCCAGGCATGTGTGTAATCTCGTCATTGCAGCAACAGCAACAAAGGGAAAAGAAGAGGAGGGGCGGAGGAGATCAAAATACCATTTGTTAAAAGTAAAATATTTTTTACAAAGCATCTGTAATTTTTATGGAATTAAATTTTCAGCTAATCGCTGAAGAAACTAAGTTTAAGAGGGAACACATTGGGGCTGGAGTGATAGCACAGCGGGTAGGGCATTTGTTTGCCCTGCACACGGCCAACCCGGGTTTGATTCCCAGCATCCCATGTGGTCCCCCGAGCGCTGTCAGGAGTAATTACTGAGTGCATGAGCCAGGAGTAACCCCTGAGCATGGCCAGGTGTGACCCAAGGGGGGGGGGGCGGGTGGAGAGGGAACACATTTCAAAGTCACCCTGGAATGGATGAGATCCTTATCTTAAGGAGGAATTGGGGGTGGAATACCAACTTACTTGGAAAGTTTTTAAACCAAAGTGATGATGCAAATACTTGCAAGTGCTATTGCATCATCCAGTTAGGGTATCTAGTTCCCCTTTTTACAAACCAAGGATTAGGTAAGTCATTGTAACTGGAAGGGCTCACCAGGAATATGAGAATCCTGTTTGATACCACAGTGCCTGCTCTTATAACGGGGTTTGTCTTAGGTTAAGCAGACTTTCAGCCATTGCAATATTTGTGGTTGGAGTAAAGGAATAGGATTGATTCGGGGGCATGTGTGTTTAATCCAGTAGATTGGAGGAAAGGAACTTAGTCTCTGGAAGGACACGACCTTGATTGGTATGTTTGGCTTCCTATTTTGCCATGATCTTCATTGATTGTTTACTGTGGGTTCTCTTTGATCCCATTCTTTCGCAGACTTCATGTAGTTTTCCTTCTCAAAGCTCATTTGGTGGGCAGAGCAGGTTAGTGGGTTTAAAGTCCTGCTTTGAAAGTGTCCTCAGTGGTGCTGGGGGGTTGGGGGTGGGCATCCAGTACCTGAAATGCAGCCTAAGGCATAAAGCTACCACATGGGCTAGGTATTGATATTCATATCTTCATATTCCACGATGGCAATCTAGATACTCCAAAATTTAAAAATTGAATTACACAGGGACCAGAGAGACAGATACCTCCAAAGTGGTAGAACTTATGCGCAGCACAGCCTTGTGTGAGACCCTGAGTTTCTTTTCTTTTTTGCAATGGAAGGGCAGGTGGGTGTGACACTCTTCTTTGCTTTCCAGCTACTGCTGGATCTGAGTTCAGGTATTACTTATGGCACTGTTGGAGGTGGGGGCAGATGCATGCAAGGCAAGAGTATTATCCTGTACTGTGTGCTTGAGTCCCTGAGTTTCATACCCAGATCAGGAGTCACAGGGAGTTGTTCTGTTTAACATAGAAGGCTATACAGAGGACCTCAGTTCCAGTGCCCCCGAAGTACATCTTTGTAGGAGGATGTGTTGCATGCTGATGCAGCGCTTGCTGCCTGCTCACATTGCACAGAGGATCTCTGCTCTCACACTAGTGACACCCTAATCTGGAATGGGTGGTAGCAGTATGCCTGGGTAGTTTGGTGAAAATCTTGTCACAAACTGTTCCTTGTGTGGAGAAACTTGAAAAACCAATTGGGAAAACTGGCATTTGAACTGGGTCTTAAAGCAGGTGTGACTTTTGCAAATAAAGTAGGGGAAGGATTTCCAGAAGCTTAGAGATCTGATCTACAAATACATGGGTATGGTAAAAGGTCTCTTCTGAGAAAGAGGAGGTCCTGTACAGCTTGAACTTTGGCTTGGATCTCATTGGGTGGAAGGAGATGAGGAATGGAGGACTCCTTTGGAATGTTGAGATTAGGGAGATAAGATTTACTTCTGTAAGCCCATGGGGGTAGGGCGTAGGTTTTTAGCTGAAGCCACAAAAAGTTTGAACCTTCGGTTTCGTGGTGTCGTGTAAGATAATTAGAGGGAAGGAACCCTAGAGCATAGCACAGTTGGCAGGCTGCTTGACTTGCACGGGCCAAACCCGATTCAGTCCCCAACATCCCATGTGGTCCCCTGCTCCCAGCCAGGAGTAGGCCCTGAGCAACACTAGGTGTGAGGTTCACCACTACTACTCCTTCCCCCCTTCCCCTCCCGCCCCAAAGAAAAAAAGAGGAAAGACCACAACACACCCAATGGGACATTGTGGAACAGGTGTCTGACTCCTTAACTAGACTGGGTGAAGAATAATGAAGATGTTCCAGTGGAGACGGCTTGGAGTCGAGCCTTTTCTGAAGGGGTAGTTAGTGTTGTGAGTCCTTATGGCATGTGGAGTATGAGGAAGAAGAGAGTATATAGAGGAGAGCATTTCTCGTCAAGTTGTTTTGAGACTGGTAGTCTATATAAATAGGCACCTCACTTATTTCCTGGGAAGGCCCTTTTGAGAATTGTGCTTAGGCAAGAAAAGTACTCATGAATGGAGCCTGCACAGAATTAACTTTTGATAGTTTATTTTTTGGAGGGGGGGGCGGGGGAGAAGGTCCTAAAACAACACTTCCTTTGCTCTTCTGATTTAAAATGCAGTCTTCAGTGCACAAAAGGCATTGTTAAAATGATTCAAAGTTTTCTTTAGCTAAATTGGATTTTGATTCTTGAAAGATTAATTTCTTAGGCACTAAAATAAGGTACATGCTTGGACCTGTTAAGATTAAGAATACCACTGACAGTGTTTTTCGAAATACTCTTGCTTTTTGAAGTTTCAATTTTTTTTTTTTTGGTGGTACTCAGTGCTCAGAAGGCCCTGGGACACCCCCCCACCACCACCACCACCCCTCATGATTCTTGACCAACTAACTGGCCCTCGTTCAATACAGGAGCTAGAGGATGCAGTGGTGCGTGGTCCCTGAGGTGCTGAGGATGACTGGAATCTCTCCTTGCGATGATCAAATCACTCCTAACTGCTGCATTGTGTCCTGACTCCAGTTTCTATTCTTAATTGGACAATTCAAATTATTTTCTGTTTATTTTGAGACTGTAATTCATGTGAAGCAAATACAGCTAACATTTTATTTCAGATATTATATTTAAATTGAAATTCCCATGTTTTTAACATCCCTCACTACCTCAGTAAAAGAAAATAGTACTTGGAGAAGGGCTAGTGCACGCTTACCACTTGCTTTGTGCTCAGCTGAACCAAGCTCCACCCCCAGCCCTATGTATGGTCATGTGTATGTTTCATCCCCACCTTACTCTCCAAACTGTAAAGCCAAGTGTGGCCCAACTTCCCAGCTGTGCTTACTGGACTGAAAAATTCTCAAACTCACGCTGCTGTCCCTGGCTGTTCGCTCCTAGTCATTTCAGAGTAGTTTAATCATTTATTCACATCTCATTTTTTAAAAATCATTTGAGGTAATAAAGATATCCTAAAAATGTATTCTTTATTAGAAATATAGCTCATGGTTAATCTGAAGTACAGACAGTAATAAAATGTTCCCTTTAAGTATCTGTTTGGTCTTTTCCTCCAACTTTCGTTTTTTATTTTGGTTGAACCACTGAGATACACAGGCATAAAGCTGTAGGCAAACTACAGCCAAAAGTATTTATATTTAGTGTGCTTTGCAATGCAGTTTTGTGACATGACTATAGCTTCAGAATGGTTAAATGTGTTTAAAACAAGGTCTTTGACATGTATGAAGTAATTAACACAGCAGGCTAGATTGCTTTAGTATTTCTTGGAGAGAACAAGATTTGGATTCATTTATCATCAAGTTTATTTGCATCTGAAAATGTGTTTACAGATTTCTAGTATCTGATTCCTCTTATAATCAGTGACCTGATGTGTATGGTAATATTATGTGTTGGGTGGGTGGGTTATGACAAAGCCCCTGAATTAACAGTATATTTGTGGTTTTTGTCCTTAATGTTTATTTCTGGGTTTTTTGTTTTGTTTGTTTTGTTTTCCTTTTAAGCTAAATGAGTTACTGGCATGGTAAACTGCAAACTTGCTTGTATCTTATACAATACTTTGTATCGTTTTCTTCATTAAAGAATGAATTACAGGCCTCAAGAAGAGCCTTAGAGATTACTTAGTCAATTATGTTTGACCAATGAGGAAACTGAAATTTATAGAGACTTTGTAATTACCCATATTTGATCTCTGGCACTACATATGGTCTCCTGGGCACCACCAAGAATGATCCTGAGCACTTGCCAGGAGTAAACCCTGAATGTAGCCCAAACACTTGAAACATTCAAAAAATTATAGTAGGGCGTCTTTGCTATTAAAGACCTAGATCTATTTTCCAGCAGTGTGACCAGGGAGTAGAAAGCACACTGTTCCAGACCTTTATTGGACGCCTGGGTCTTTCATACCACGTGATGTCAGATCCTTTTAGCACAGCACTCTGCTTTTGTATGCATTGGTCCTTAAAAAGACTTGTTCAATGACTAAGAGAATGAAGACTGTACCAAGGGCAAAACAGAGGAGATGCTACACTGAATATTTTCCCCGTTCCTCCTGATGGGATTTGAGAAGCAGGGGGCTGCTGATCCAGAGGCCAGATTGGATTATCTTCTAGTTATCTTCTAGATAAGCAGGTGAGGTCTAAACCTGTGGTTGCAATATCAACATTTGAGACTCTGCCTCTAGTGAAGGAGCAGTGACCCTAAAACATGGACCAAACTAGTCTTCAGCTAGTAGAAAGTTCCTCTTTTAATTCCAGAATCTTGAACTGTAGGATAAAATTTTATATTAAAATATGAAATGGAGATGCCAAAAAGAAATTGAACTGAGCAAAAATGGCCTATTTTGGAAAAGATTAGGGACATTGTTCTTCTGTGATATGTCAGCTAGTTGTACCTTTGTTGATGCTACTTGGGAGAATTTTTGGAAGACCTAGAGGACATATTTATTATGAGACAGTTACTCAGAACATTTAAATGGCCACAGTAAGGCACCACAAGGAAGAGGAAGAGGGCCAGATTTATAGTCTGTTTGAAATACTTTTATTCCTTCCTTCCCTTCCCTTTGTTGTTTCTTAATGACTGGGAATCTCACATACTTGGCTCGGGGGTGCTGGAAAACTTTAGGCCAACTTCTTGAAAGTTGTTCAAATGCTGTTTTTTTGCTGAGGAGGGGTCAGGATGCTGGATGCCAGTAGGGCTACCCCTAGTGATGCTTGAGTGGCCATGTGGTACCAGGGTTCAAGCCCCCCATGCCCTGTGTATGCCAGGCCTACACAGTTTTTTGAGTGACCTCCTTGGCACATGTCTAGTTAGTTTATTTTTTTATTTCTAAAACACTTTCTTAACCTGCATTTGGAAGTGATGTGGCTTTTCATGTTTCTTTTTTAAAGTTTGAGTTGTTTCAGAAGTTTCTATTGAAAGGTCGGTTTCTTTGCTTATATGGTACAGAATACTTGCTTGCACAATAAATATGGCACAGTTCTTACTTTCTGTCAGAGAACCTCTTACCTTTTCCTCTCCCCTTGCCACTGTTTGTTTTGTGAGGGTTGGGGTGCTCAGTGGGCAGGAGCTACGATAGAAACTATATAACTTTATGGTATGATCCAGTGCTCAGGTCTGGTGATGCATTGCATCTCAGGTCGTAGTGCTGGAAACGTCCAGGGACACACCCAGTGCAATGGAGGTTTTCTGGTCCTTTGGTCACACCCGGATACATGCACACATTGTATCCCTGATCCTTGACCCCCTTATGCTCCTTAAGGTTATTACAGAGATGGGGCCAGCGAGGGAGGAGTACGGGTAAGGCACTTGTTGCCAGTGACCAGTCACTGTTCTATCACCAGCACTGCATATAGTGACCCCTGAGGACAGAACCACCCATAGCTCCTGCTCACCTCTGAGCATGGCCCAAGCCACCATCCATCACCTTAAAAAAAGAAAAAGGAATGCAGAGACCCTCGAGCTTTTATTCATATTGGTTGCATCTGCAGATATTTTTTTTACCGAAAATTAATTTAAAACACAAGAATAAGAACATACAAGCATGCCTTTCATTAGCTGCCAGGGCAATAATAGCACACGTCATGTTGTCTAATAGTGTCTTTAAAATGACTGCGAAAAATCATTATGAGTAGAATTGATCTTGACCTTGTGGACTCTCTAAAAAGGACCCGATGGCCCTCAGGAGTTTCTGCAACACACTGGAGGATCACATACCAAGATGTTTTTCCATTGCTATTGTCAAGATGGCTTATAAAAGTTTATTTTACTTTCAAGAACTTAAATCCTTTAAATCTCCTTGTACTATTGAATATATATTCCTGAGTTTTTAGGAAATAAAAAAATATTTGAAAAATTTTTTTTATCTCAATTGTTTGCCCAGCACTTGGTGTTCAGGAGTCCCGGGGAAGTCCCTGCTTGGCAGTTCCCTTCAGGTCAGTGGGAGGTTTTGGGTATGTGGTGCTGTGAGGGCCCTAAGAGACTGGGGAATTCCAGGTGTGCCCATGTTCTTTCACTGGCCCCAACATGCCAATTTTGAGTCTGGAGTGGAACATTTTAGATTTTGCTGTTCATTAAGGATACTCCTGTTGGGATCATTTATGTCACTGTTTGGAGAAGGTTACTCCTGATCCAACTTTTGCTGGTACAAGTTTTCACCTCTTATAGTGGGAATCTAGTGACATCCCCAAGCGGGATTGATGAGGCTACTTAGTGTTCTTGTTGCTGCTACATAGCAGAATTAAACTTTAGGACATTGACATGTGAGACATTTATAACTAAAATTACGTGTGAGGGAAATTCTTTCTAAAAGATCTGCATGTTTTGTGTTAATATATGTACAGTGACACACTGCCTCATTTGTTGACTATATCTCTATTAAAATAGGTATTTTTTTTCCATTTTAGGAAATTAACATTAAGCCCAGTTACATAGTTCTGCTGCAAAGCAGACACCTTGGATGTGGGAGACCATGTTCTATCCCTGAAAACAATAAAGTAACTTAATTGAGTTATTTATTTATTTAGTTAGTTAGTTTTTTGAGTCACACCCGGCGATGCACAAGGGTTACTCCTGGCTCTGCACTCAGAAATTACTCCTGGAGGTGCTCAGGGGACTGTATGGGATGTTGGGAATTTAACCCGGGTTGGCCGCATATAAGGCAAACACCCTACCCGTTGTGCTATCCCTCCAGCCCCCTTAATTGAGTTTAACAGCAGCAGAAGAAAGATGAGTGGGGAGGAGGAATGGACTTTTAATCTTTAGTAGTCGGAGTCAGGACCAGAGAAGTAGTATAGAGCTCTGGTACGGTGGCTGGCCTTACATTGGTGGATCCAGGGTCAATTCTTACCAGCTCTATCAGACTGATTCCTGAGCCAGCACCATTGGGTGTGACCCGAACCCTAAGTAAAAAAGCAAGAAAAGATCATTAGTGGAGCAAAAGGACATTAAAAATGCTGTGCAACAAATGACCTTAGCAAAGTGAAATGATAGTAGACTCCCAAAAGACGGTTGTCCTCAACAACAAAAGACGTCAAAAGATGGTTGTATAAGGTTATAGAGTGGTTTTGTTGCCCTAATCATAGCCTGTCATGAAATTGCTGCAAGAACAGCACTGGGAAAGGCCTTCAAATATTAACCAGCAAATTTAGAGAACACTCCATGTCATCAGCATGAACCATCTATTGCAGGGACATCTTGAGTCTCCTGCATCCTGGAAGTAGATTGAAACTATTATGTAACTTTGTCTCCCTATATCTGAACAGATGAATATTTGTTTATCCCTTTAAGGCTTTGGGAATGTACTTCTAACCTAGATTATCATATTAGTGAAACACCATGAGGTATAGTTGTAAACTTACAAACTTCCGTGCTTGGATTTCAGTTATACAATGATCGAGTACCCATCCCTCTACCGGTGCCCATTCTTCACCAATGATCCCAGTAGCCCTCCCACCCCCCACCCCGCCTCTGTGGCAGGGCATTCCCTTTTGCTCACTCTTTCCTTTAGGGTGTTGTGGTTTGCTTTAGAGGTATTGAGTGTCCATTGTGTTTGTTCTATAATCTACCTTCAACATGCATCTTGCATCCCAAGCGAGTCCTCCAAACATCCTTTACTTGTTCCTTCTCTATCTGAGCTGCCTTTTCCCCCAGCATGTGCGGCATGCCGGCTTCCAAGCCATGGAGCAGACCTCCTGGTACTTAACTATTCTTGGGTGTTCGTCTCCCCTTCTGTTACTTTATATTCCCCAGATGAGTGCAGTCTTTCTTTGTCCCTTTCTTTCTGGCTCATTTCACTTAGCATGACACTTTCCATGTAGAACCACTTGTATGTAAATTTCGTGACTTCATCTTTCCTAACAGCTGCATAGTATTGCATTGTGTAGAGGTACCAAAGTTTCTTTAACCAGTCATCTGTTCTCGGGCACTCGGTTTTAAGAAAGAAAAGTTATTTTTAAAAAGTCTCTCAGCCAAACATTGTGTAACTGAAAGAATACCAGACCAACAGCTCTGAGTATTGCGTTCTGCTCAGGCTCAGCACTGCTTCACGTGTGCAGGGCCCACACGCTCTCGCTCGCTCTCTCGCTCTCTCTTCCCCCCTTCCCCCTCTCTCAGTCTCTCCCTCCCCACCCCCAGAAAAAGGGCATATCTAATGGAGTTAGCCACATGCAGGGGGACCTCCTCAGCCTTATCTCTTCACGCCCACTCTCATTTTTTTTAACTGGGAATATTTTTTAATTTAAAGTCCGGTATAAGGGGAAGAGCCTTAAAAGTTAGCCTCTTTAAAAACTGTTCCCTACATTTCAGAATTTTAAAATGGTTGTCTGTTGTTGAAGGCCATTGATGTTGGTGCTAGAATCATATGTAGCAGGTGGAATAAACAGAAAATAAGTATTTCTTGAGGGCTTCTGTTTTAGTCATCACTGCCAAGGATCAGTAGTGTTTCCTGAACATGGTTGTTGGGATGCATGAACTTGGAATCTAGATGTATTCTGCAAAGCACTTTACCCCTGAGCCACATCCTGGCCCTGTAGCATGGATTTAACAAGGCATTTTTGCAACAAAGAAATTTGGGGGAGTCTCTAAAGTATTTTTACACTTTGTTTTTGGGTCCCACTGACTGTACTAGGGATCAGTCCTCGTGGGCTTCAGAGACCAGAGTCTGCTGTGTGCAAGGCAGGCACCCTGGCCACTCTGTCTCTCTGGCCCCTGTTACTCCTGCTTCCTTTTTCAAAATACTTTAGTTGGCAGGTGTTATGAATGTTTGTGTGATGAGTACCTCACTGTGTTCCATCACTAATAAAACTTTCATCTATTGTTTAATAGAATAAAATCCATTCTCTCTGGCCCAGTACTCGGTGTACAGGTGTAAGGACAGGAAAATAGTCCTGTGGAGAAGGCTTTATTTTATTTTTTTTTTTGCTTTTTGGGTCACACCCAGTGGTGCACAGGGGTTAGTCCTGGTTCTGCACTCAGGAATTACTCCTGGCGGTGCTCAGATATGGGATGCTGGGGATAGAACCCGGGTCCGCTGGGCCGCGTGCAAGGCAAACACCCTACCCACTGTGCTATTGCTCCAGCCCCTTGTGAAATTCTTAGATTGCCAAGGCAAGGAAGGGATTTGGGTGGGGGAGGGGATGTGACAATATCTAGAGAGAGCTCACAATATATGTAAACTGATTGGATGAAAAAAATGAAATTGTATCATTGTTGGGTATAGGCTGAATGAATTAAAGAAGGTTAAACTTGGGCCAGAGAGAGTTGGCAAGGCATTTTCTTTGCACGTATGCAGCCAGTCTGATTCCTCAAGCACAGCCAGATGTAGCCCCAAACAAAGTAAAAACAGGTGGATTTCCGTCAATGGGGGAAACAAATGGTGGTTCTGGGCTAGCCCAAGGAAAAGTTTGTTAGATATTATTTTGTTCGTTGAATTCCATAAAAAGATGGCTTTGTCTTGTTATTTGTGGTAGCTGAGAAGTACAACAAAAATGAGTGGTAAGAACACTTGCCTGGGAAGGAAAAAGGTGTAAGGGGAATTGTCTCTTTATGTGTTCTCTAAAAGTGGCACGAGTGCACATCAAAACAGTCCAGAAAGATATCATATGTTTTGATCTGTATTCATTCTTTCATATATTCTGGAAGATGGAATTTTCTCTTTTTAAAACATACAGACATCGCTAAGGGTATTTATGCTTCACTTGTAGAATGGACTTTTCTGAAATATCAGCTGTTCAAATGCAAGTGTTTAACATTTTGATAATGTCTGATACTGAAATTTTCTGTGTTTATTTTTAGTGACGCAAAATAGATTTTATTGGAAGAAATTTAGATGTGAGGGGAGGAAGGGAGAGAGATAGAACACAGGCTTGGGGAGAAGCCTGGTAGTGATTTATGCCACATTTTTATTTGTGAAGGATTAAAACAACAACAAAAAATTATAAAGTAATTTTAGGGCACACATGCGGGATGCTTGGGGATCATGAGACTTTTTTTTTTTAAGTTAAAAAAATTGCTTTTCCCTTCTCTTTTTATTTTCAGAGGAGAGGTTGCTCAGTTGGTTTGCTTGTCAGGGGCCATATGCTTTGTTGTGGCCTTGGGGAAATCCCAGATTGCCATGTCTCTAGGATTGCATGGCACTTGTGTGGCAGTGCCTGGAATCGAAGTCAGGCATCCGACCACTAAGCTAGCTCTAAAAGCCTACTGTCTGTAAGACGCCACAGCTGCAGTGCCTTAAGAAGGAATCCATGTTCCCTTTATATAGTATCTGTAAAGCATCTGTGGTCAAATAGTTTTTCCTTGATTGACTTAAATTTGAGATTTGACACCCTGTAAGTCATACACTTTGATGTTTTCCACTATACTGTGAAAACTGTTAACTCTTTGGAGGTTTGTTGCTTAGCAAATTTAGGTTATTGTGGAAAACTGAGACTCTTAACTCAGTATTAACTGAGGATGACTTTCAGGACAGAGATACTATAGGGGTTAAGGCATTTGCCTTCTTGGAGCCAAGGAGGGTTGAAATAGACTGATTTCTTTCTCTAAGCAGAAGATAGTTTTCTTAGATCGGTTCATTAGATCAAACCTTCACTAAGGGAGAATTACACACACCGATGCTTGTCCTTATGTTGAGGAAAGGGACTTTTGACCATACTCCAGTGAGTTCTGAGATTCCAGAAAGACAGAATGGGTTGAACAGTGGAATGACTCTAAGGTAAAATTTCTAACCGGATAAGATAAAGTATCATTGACCTTGACTTGAGAAATGAAAGGAAATGCATGAGCTAAGAAACATCAATAAAAACTAGGTATATGGAAGAGAAAAAAAAAGGCATTTGCCTTGCTTATGGCCAGCCCAGGTGTGATGCTCAGAGCATAAAGCTAGGAGAAAGCACCACTGGGTATGGTAAGACTGATCCCCCACCCCCAAAACCCCACCACACCCCCTAATAGACTCTACAACATGATAGTTCTGCCCAATAAATGAACTATAAATTATTGTGTGACACTGAGGCAATTTCATTAAGTAAAATCTGGGTAACTTTTTATTGATCATCAGTGTTAAACACCTTGATAAATATTTCCTTCTTGTCGGGAACATCACAAAGGTATTGGAAAGCATTCTGTTCTTGTCAGAGTGAGGATGGTGGGCAAAGGATTCTCTTTGGAGGGGGTTGGTGATTGGGGCCACTCAGCAGTGCTTAGGAGTTAGTCTTGACTCTACATTCAGGGATTGTTCCTGACACGACTTGGGGGAACGTATTTGGTATAGAGGTGGCGGGAGGGTCAAGCCTGAATTAATTCTGTGCAAGGCTAGTGCCTTGCTTACTGGACTATTGTTCAACCCAAAAGAGGTTTCTCTTAAATAAGGTAAAAGGTAAAGGCCCTCCCGTTGATCGTCGATTTGCTCGAGCGGGCCCAGTAACGTCTCCATTGGAGACTTTGTTGTTACTGTGTCTGGCATATCGAATACTCTCGGTAGCTTGCTGGGCTCTCCGAGAGGGGCGGAGGAATCGAACTCGGGTCGGCCATGTTGGCCGCTTGTAAGGCGAACGCCCTACCCGCTGTGCTCTCTCTTAAATGTTTTCTGCTATACTGTAGCCTGGGTTCGCCTGGACTTGGGGCATTCCTCTTTCCCTATACTCAGATCGAATTGTAAACTTATGTGCACATAGCTTTTCAAAAGTGGGGTGTCATTTATCGTCTTCATAAGGAATATCAAGGACTGGGAATGGACAGGCCACTGCCCTTGAGCTGGTGTGTGTGTGTGGGGGGTGCCTGGGGGAGGCAGAATCTGAGCACACCAATCTGTGTGAGATGGGAGAATCCTAGTTCACTGACCTGTGAGCTTGGTCTCTGTAATCTGTAAAATGGAAACACGTCGCCTTAAGGACATCCCTCTGACTCAAAACTCTGATTCCATCTAGTTCTACTGTCCTAAAAGTGACAGTGATATCTTATGCTCGCCAAAGATTTATGTTCACTCTGATTTCCGTATCCTGGGAATCGCTCTTCTCTTACCCTGTTCTGTATTTCTCTGCTGCAGTGTTTATTCTTTATCCCTCCACTAAATCCTTTTATTGAATTGTCACGGCATTTACTTTGCCCTGTGCTGAATGCCATGGTGGCAAAGATGATTAAGATGGTAGGTTGATTGGCATCAAAGTTTAGTGTGATGAACAACCTTTGTGTGATATCCAAAGTGAACTCAGCTTGGATGGGCAGCCAGCAGCCTCTGGTTTGCAGCATTCTTGGGTCAGATTGCCCCACAATAGAAATCGCAGTTCTTCCTCAAGGTGTAATTTTTCATACTTTCTTTCGTTCATGTTTTGACTCTGGGTTTTTTAGTTCTTTTTGGTAGTATGGGTCAGTGTATGGTGATTTATGTTAACTCTGATTTCAGTAGCCTGGGAATCCCCTTGGACAGCTAATCTGCTTTTGCAGTGCTGATTTCAGGAGTTGGTTTTCGTGAGCTTTAGCGTGGTCTGTGTCACCTTTGAAGGGTGACAGCCTTGGTTAAAACCTGTGCAAAGAGCTGTTGTTTGGGGACCATGGCTCCCCTCCCCTTTTTTTTGCCTTTGGGGTCACACCCAGCGGCTCTCAGGGATTACTCCTGACTCTGCCCTCAGGAATTACTCCTGCTGTGCTTGGGGGACCATGTGGGGTGCTGGGGATCGAACCTGGGTTGGCCTCGTAAGGCAGTTGCTCTGGCCCCGCATTGCTCACTTTCTAGGGCTGCTTCCTGAGAAGCAGAAGTTTGGATCCCTCACCCACTGATGAGTAAGGCCAGCTAGCTCACACTGAGGTGGACTCTGAGGCAGTTGTGTTTCATGGGATGTGATCCTAAGTGAGCAGAGCCTGAGTCCCTGGGGAGAGGCCAGCCGGAGCGGAGAGAGTGAGAGAGTCAGCATGCCTTTGCATGTTTCCTTGTTTGGGGGGGGGGGGGGGGGAGGCTCCCTATGATAAAGTAGGATGTTGGTGTCCCCTGCCTTGCAGCCCCATCACACCTGCTCCCAAGAGCTGGTACTCTAGTGACCCAATCTGACAACTCTTTTCTTGAGAGGATAGACATATTTAAGAAGGAGATCTTTACGTGACTTTCTTAGGTGTGGTTTTAGACATTCTCCAGTGCTCCTTCACTGATTCTGGTTGATCAGCCAAAAGAGACTGTCCAGTTAATTTTCTCTGGATTTCTCTCAAATCCGTCCTGGGGAAATGTGAGGGGAGTAAGATTCCACAGTGATTCAGCTCACTTGGGTATTTGTATCTGCCTTCTACTTGGAGTTTATTATATTGTAGATGCAGTCTAAATGGGAAGACTGTTGGAATAATTTTTCAGTTTTTCATGTCTAGAGTGCACGAGCTTTCCTTCTCACGTCTCTCTGGATCTGAATGGCCGTGCATTGTGAGTAGTGTTTGGCACCACTTAGAATGTGTGAACAGTAGCGTGAGGATCCAGTGTCAGTTGGAGATTGGCTCAGACATAATGGTTAATGGCACAATGACTATATCGCTTGTCTAAGGTTTTTTATAATGACTTTCAGTCTTTACCCTCTTGGGAGCTACTCTGAACCACAGTTGCCTTTTTATTGCTCTCTGTGTGTTGTCCGTGCCAATCACAGAGCTGCAGGGGGCACACCAGCTCGGAATAATTAGATTGACGAGTGAATGTCACACTTGAATTTCATTCTCTTTTCAAGGGATTACCAGTGTCCATTTAATAAAATAAGATTAACCCTCTGCAGCAGGAATATTTGAAAGCTGTCAGTAGATTCTGGACAACTCAAAATGTTGTTCCCAGCACTCCTAGGAATAGTCTTGTGTGTTGATTGACTGAAAAGGTACTGCATGAGTGTGTGTGTGTGTGGGGGGGGGGGGCGGTGTTTGTGATTTTGTGTGTGTGTGTAATTTAGGTGTCTGTATTTCAAGGGAATTGGAAAGAAAAATGTTTTTATAATATATCCATACTAAGGTAATAAGTGAGAAAAAAAGCACCCATCTGATTTCATTTAGAGTTGCCAGTTAATCGGTAATAAATTACCTAAGAAATTAGGAAGTTGAAGATAGAAAGTCTCTATGAGGCAAGTAATGATGCATCTTTTCTTGATTGTTTAGGAAACCTCGGATCAATTCTCAACTGGTGGCACAGCAAGTGGCACAGCAGTATGCCACTCCACCACCCCCAAAAAAGGAAAAGAAGGAGAGAGTGGAAAAGCAAGACAAAGAGAAACCTGAGAAAGATAAAGAAATTAGTCCTAGTGTAACCAAGAAAAATACCAACAAGAAAACAAAGTAAGTTTTTCTGTCTGATGTAGTACAGAATTACTTTGAGACTGAATCAGCCCTTCTTTTAAATGCCTCTTTTTGTATCGCTTCCCCCCTTCTAGACCAAAGTCTGATATTCTGAAAGATCCTCCCAGTGAAGCGAACAGTATACAGTCTGCAAATGCAACGACAAAGGCCAGTGAAACGAATCACACCTCAAGGTATTTGAGCTCTGAGTAAAGTTACAGCCCTGACTTACCTGGTCGCAATCAGGAACTGAGGGAGTTCATAGTAGGTTTAGAGGTAGAATGAAGAATGTAGGTGTGGATTGTGAGTTGTTAATTTTTGCTCTAGCTGCACTTTAAAAAAGTCTATAAATTCTGGTTAGATCCCTGTGACCAAAACAGGAGGGAAAGATACACTGATGATAATCCTGCAGTGCTCCAAAGCTTTGCTCCCTGTGCTGGAAACTATTACCGCTGAGCTGAATTGTTAGCAAGCTTTAGTGTGTGTGGTGGCAGCTTAGATTCATTGCCGCCGTGTCTTGAAGTCTGTGTGTGTGTTACTGACTTTCTGCCAGAAGATGCTCTAGTCCATAGCTGATTTAATGGGCTGTTTCCCTGTGGTGTTGCTTTCAGGCCCCGGCTGAAAAACGTGGACAGAAGCACTGCACAGCAGTTAGCAGTAACTGTGGGCAACGTCACCGTCATTATCACAGACTTTAAGGAAAAGACTCGCTCCTCATCAACCTCCTCCTCCACAGTGACCTCCAGTGCAGGGTCAGAACAGCAGAACCAGAGCAGCTCGGGCTCCGAGAGCACAGACAAGGGCTCCTCTCGGTCCTCCACGCCCAAGGGCGATATGTCCGCCGTCAACGATGAATCTTTCTGAAATTGCACATGGAATTGTGAAAACTATGAATCAGGGTATGAAATTCAAATCCTCCACCTGCCCATGCTGCTTCCACCCCTGGAGAATCTTCTGTGGACATCGACCTCTTAGTGATGCTGCCAGGAAAATTTCTGCTTGCCATGGGCGTCTGGCCACCAAGGAATTTCACACCCTGACGATTACTCTTGACACTTTTATGTATTCCATTGTTTTATATGATTTTCCTAACAATCATTTATAATTGGATGTGCTCCTGAATCTACTTTTTATAAGAAAAAAAATCTGCTGTGCACAATTTTCCATGTACATTACAACTGGTTTTTGTTTTGTTGGGGGGGCGGGTGGGGAGGGGGAGGGACTTTTATTTATTGTGTTCACAAACTCCATCTTTTCAGCATATCCTTTAAGTTTAGTTCTTTCTTCCAGTTATACTATGTACTATCAGTTTTGATATAACTATATATAAATATAAAATTATATATAAAGGGTTATTGAAACCAATCCATGGCAACGCTGGTGCTTGATACACTGTGAAGTGAATACAACATTGACCAGTTACACATCTGGAACAGTCCCTTCTGTGAAAGTGCTGAAACTAAATTAAAATCAGTCTTACATGAAGTGTGTTCCAACCCACGCGGGAACTTGATTCTCATCTGTTTAAAGAGTACTGGACGATATAAAAAATATATATATTTTTTAAACAATGTGATCTCAAATTTAAAGACTGCTCCAGATAGCCTGCATTTGCAATGGAATAACTGACAAATCACAAATGTCTAGTTGGGACAGCTTTATTCAGAGTAACTAAACTAGCTCCAGAATGCCAAGTATTCAGTGTAAATTACGGTTACATGTTAACATTGCTTTTTCTTACATAAGCACTCATGAAAATATGGTATTCTGTAACTCAAATTCCATCCATTTTCCAGACCTTTACTCATGTCTGAGGTAAATCTATAAATTGCCTCTTAGTTTTAGGATTAAACTGTCTAAACTGTACTTGGGTCCTTTCAAGAAGCAAATCCCTGTTTCCATTTGCACGTGACATTGCAGTGGTGGTTTTCGTAATTGAAATTTGTTTGCCTCTTGTCTTACTGTTTCCCAAATCCTTTCCCTACTGATTTCCTCGTGAGAACTAATTTTCTTTTTTTAAAAAAAATACTCGTTTGTTTAAAATCTACTTGTTTTACTGAACAAAGGTTATCAACCACACATCCAACCCTGCCGTGGAGCTTTGGAGTGTTTGGAGACATTCTCGGGTCCCTGCTGTGAGGAGGAACACAGTGGAGAGTGGCTTGAGCGCAGTGTCCTTGGGAAAACCCGTGCTTCCCTCCAGCCTTCGAGGGAGTGATCTTTTTCTTCCTAAATAGTTTGAAAAAAAAGTCTCTTCCAAAGTTTCATTCCATCTGGGCTCTTCTTCCCCCTTGCCCCCACCCCCATTTTGCAAAAACAAAGACCGCTAATATAATCTCATCCCTCCTCATTTAAAATTTTTTTTTGTTTCATTTCCCTTTGGATTTGGGGTCTCTTCTTTGGATTTGGGGACTCTTAACCTCAGATTCACAGAGCTCATAGAGTCCTTTCCAGCACGGGAATGTGACTTCACCTTCCTTTACTTGATCATACTGTAGGGCCTTGCAGGAGGGCAGCCGATCTGTATTGCAGTGCATCACATTTGGTGTGAAAAACATGGTTCGCTTAAGAAGTAACTTCTGTCTGTGGAGGCAACGAGTAAAAATTTAAAATTAACAGCTTGATTTGAGTAGCCAACAGGAAAGGTTCCTTTCACATTTACATTAAAACTACCCTGTAATCACTAATGAACCATAATTTAAATTCTGTTCTCAAAGGTATAGATTATAAAGCAGTGCCATTTGTGGTCCTATTCTCAAATGCATGGACAATGTTCCCCTCTTTTTAAAATAATGCTTGTATCTGGGATGCAAGCTATGCTTGTCTTTTTAAATACATTTTTAAAGTATTTATTAATGAACCAAAGGAAATTTGATGCTTTCCGTAAGCATCGGGATATATAATACATAGTGATTTGACTATGAATTTTAAATCCACATTTTAATATTAGTGGGATATTGCAAAGACATTCTAAAGTTTTAATATTCCTTTTATTAAGGGACTCAGGGAGGGTAAATTAGTCAGCCATATTTATTTTCCAGAGATGTAAGGAATTGCTAAGTTTTTTAATTAACTTTTTAAAAAATTTTAAACGCCACCAAACTCAATGTGGGTTGCACTGCTTTTTGAACCAGTAAGTGTTAGTATGCACTTTGTTCAGAAACACTGTGTACTTTTTCAAAATTAGTTTCATGTAAAGTGATTGGACCCCCAGATTAGTGGAAAAAGCTGATTAACCAGCTACTCAGGCTGCTAATTAATCCATTGCCAATGTCTTGGTTTTTCAGTTTTGCCTCCATAAAAATTTAACGAATCAGAGAATAGGGAGGGGTGAAGGAAGGGAGGATTGCCTTAGAATAGGTGGGATGAACTTGCCATTTTGGTAGAAACTGCAGCTAACATGGGACTTCTCTTGGCAGTCAGATGTTACCGGGCCAGACCTGAGGCTGCCAGTGTATTCGGATGAGGTAGTGAGGTGGTAGGAACTTTAGACTTTTAATTTCTGAAATAGATGACATCCCTCAGGCATGTATTCTGGAAATGGAATTTCTTCAACTTCTGGATATGCAGTTTGCCCTGCAATTAGTAGGCAACGCGTGTTAAAGACACTAGTGGAGATTATAAAGATATATATTAAAAGAGGACCAGAAATACTTGGTATTCAGTGGCACAGATAGCAGGTTGTGAAATCAAAACAAAAGCACAGTGTTAACGCTTGCAGTTTTCCATTTGTTTTAGTACCACATGGTCGCTCACACTTTGTGTGTGCACACACACAGTTTACCTGACTTGCTCTATTTGAGTCATGCAGTTGGGGATTAAAAAACGTAAAGACATCCTGTGACACCCACAAAATGTTTTAATCAGAACCTTTCAGTTTCAACCTGGATATTTAGAAACATTGGCAGAAGCTTCTGTGAGTTTAGTTCCACTAAGATGTATCACCTGCCTTATCAAGACCATTCTCAGTCTACTTTTTTAAGCTACCGTATCTTAAATTATTGAAAATTTATTAATTGCTGAATATATAATAACCTTTGCTTGTATGTAACCGAAAATGGTTTAAGAGCCAACATTTAGAGTATGACAATGGAGCTGAACAGTTTTTAATGCGCAAGCAGTTCTGTTCTTGTGTATGACTTGTAACCTTAATTTACTGTGTAAAGATGGTTACATTATTTCCTTAGCTTTGTTTGTTGGAGACAAATAGAGAATGCTTGTTAAGTATGTCAAAACATAATCTTGTGAATTTTTGTTAATGTATTATACGAGCTATATTTTTCATTTGCCCAAAAAAGACAGCTTGTATAACGCTTTTGGAAGTTTCTGCTCTGTAACGTCCTTAGAGCTGACAGTCTGTTAGGTTTGTTTTTTTCTTCATGCTAAAGTGTCAGTTGGTGGTTTTGTGAACTGGTCAGAAATTCACAGGTCTTAAATGTTTTGGGGAAATTTATATTGGACACTGCTCTTTGTCTAGCAAATAAAAGATGTTAATATATTCCTGTTACTGGCATGTGCACGACTATGTGATTAGAAGCCACTTTATCATTTTCCTGCTTTAAATAGAAATGTCTATTTATGAATTTTGCTTGTAGTTTTTTCACAAATAAAATAGTAAAATTTACATTGAAATCTTTATGTGTGTGTGTAGATTTTAGCCCTAGGGAAAAGAGTTGGTTACTTTTTGTACCCAGACTTTTAATTTGTTCATTTCCATTAGGAAGTTGAAGTGAATTTTTCTGTGAATGGGAGATTTAGTATTTTTTAGAACTTGAGTTGTCGGAAACTAAAGTTGAGTTGCAGGTCTCTGTACTGATGACAAAGCTGTAGCAGAAGATGGTGTGCAGTGGGGAAGTGGTAAGATTGGGGGCGGGGGGACCAGGTTGTGCCTGAGTTCACACCTCAACAGCCCGCAATGCTGCAAAGAGAAAGAAGTAGCATGACCCACTGGTTAATTCCATTAGAAACAGTCCGGCTAGTTGCAGTGGGTAAATTGTGATGCAGACAGAAGCAAAGGAGGTGTGTCCGGTGTGAAAGCTACACAGGTAAAGCTCGCTTACTGCACTCGTGCTGAGGAGATCGTGGCTGAAGCCAGCACACTCAGAAAACCTTGTCTTGACCTGCCATCCCTGGTCTTGTCCTGGGTCTGCATGCACATGAGGTAGAACTGACCTGGTATAGAGTTGCAGAGCTGAGGTCAGATAGAGTCTCGGACATCTCCCAGGATGCTGTGGTACTCTGCCTGCTCTAGTGCCCCTGAGCTTTCCTTGGTACCTTGAGGGGTCCTTTTGGAGAGCGGCCCCACCACAGGAATGATGGAAGTTGCCTGCCACACCAAACGAAGGTCTCCCACAAGAGGCTGGCCCTACAATGAAAATGCGAGGGTGGCTTGTAGGAAGAATGGTTTCTTACCCATGCATGCAGGCTTGTCATTCTCAAGGAAACCCCAGCATTCCCCCTGCATGTTCTCATTCCCTATTGAGCCCTGGTGTAAGGGTATTTTAGCCCTAGGGAAAAAGAGTTGGTTACTTTTTCTACCCAGACTTTTAATTTAGCATTATAATAGTTAAAAAGCATTTGCTGGGTAGGGAGGTGTGGAGTCAGAAAACTCCCTGGCTGGGCTTTGTAGGTCAGTATGTCATGTCTTACGGTGGCCAGCCATCTTGCTTGGTCGAAGCAGTGGCCCCCCAGCTCTGAAGAGCTACTCCGAAAGGTTCAAGACCAGTCTCGGATTTAGGATTAAAAACTCCTGATGAAGGTCTTCTAACCATCAGAAGCTAGGGTCTCAAGATGGTGTGCGTCAGCAAGAACATTCATGTTCCCAACATCCTGGAATGTGGTAAGCCTGGAAGAAGTACACAACTGAATACTTGCAGAAAGGCTTTTTTTTTTTCTCTTAGAAAAAAGTATGGGGCATGTCTGGAAAATTGGAAAGATGGGTCTGGGCGGGCCCTGGAGTGCAAGGAGCTATGTCCAGGTGTCCCATTCTGCCTGAGCCCACCTGTCTTCTAGCCAATTTGAAGCACAAGACTGGGCTAGGGACTTGCTCTGCAGTTTCCTGTGACAGGGTGTTCCAGTGGTCCTGCTTTGAGCATCCAGTCCTGTGCTTAAAATCAAACAGCTATCAAGTGATTGGGCTTAGAGGGCAGAGACAAACTGACACCACTCCTATAAGTGCTTTTCACCTTCCTTAGCACAGTGGATCTGCCCTCAGCAAACAGAAAAAAACAAAAAAAAAGCTGAATCTGGATTTCGATTTCTGCACCACTCAACAGGCAGCAGGACTTTCTGCGAATGAAAACCACGTGCCATAATTTGCTCTAGAAAAAAGCCACCAAAGCCATTGGGAAACCAAGACTGTTCTCCATCCTTTGATCCATGTTGGGGCACTCCCTGGAGTCAGGAATTCCCAAAGGAAGGAAGATAGCAAAGTTTGGGAAGTCGGGAAGAGTAAAAGCCAGTGTTGCAAGAGGCAACTTACTGCTTTTTATGGGACCAATGATCCCTTCCAAGGCTTTAAATCAGCTTGGAATTCCAGACCCAAAGGACTGTTGGCCATCATGGGTGCATCACGTAGGCCAGTCAGAAGGCCAGCCTGGGTTGTCTTGTCAGTTCAGTAAACATCAGGGACTTATGGCAGGGCAGGACCTTTGGGGGCTGTGATTCTGGAAACAGCAGGTGTGCTTTGAAGATCAGAATGGACCAAGACCCCACCTCCTCCCTGCCAGTGAGCTTGGCCCCCTGTGCTCCTTTCCTTCTGGGAAAGAAAACTGCTACCGCTCTTTTCTCAGTTCCCAGGGCCTTGGCTGGTTCCCTCCCCACTAACTACTTGTGCAGTTTTTCATGACAGGATACAAATCCTGCTTTCAGACTCTGTTGTTTCATGATTAATAGCTCCGAGGGTGGAAAGGGTTGGTTTTGTTTCGAGACTTTTATAAAGTTATTTTCTTGGCCCAGAGATAGGATCCGTTGATTGAAGGACCATGATCTTCGTTTTGGTGTTGGCTTTGATTTCTCTGAAGGTTTATGTTCATGAAGCTCAGCTGTACTCTCCAGCCCCTCCAGTGGAGAATAACATTGGTTTGTCCTTTCTTCCTTGCTGCAGGGAGCTTACGTTTATTGGGTTACACCCACCCTAGTGTTCCTGAGGCACTCCCATTCCTCTGCGTTTATCTTTAACTTCTCTGTTATAACCACCTATATCCCCAAATAGACCCTTTGACTTGTAAGGTCCTTAGATCCTTCTAAGGACTCTGGATTTTGTATTTGTAAGTGAAATATTGCTTTTCTCTTTCCCTTATGTCCTTTGCATAGTTTAGTTTAGAGCGGTCACGATCACGGTCCTCCCGTTGTTCATCGATTTTGCTCGAGCGGGCCCAGTAACATTGTGAGACTTGTTACTGTGTTTGGCATATTGAATACATCACGGGAAGCTTGCCAGGCTTTGCCGTGAGGGCGAGATACTCTCGGTAGCTTGCCGGGCTCTCCGAGAGGGGCTGAGGAATCGAACTCGGGTCAGCCATGTTGGCTGCGTGTAAGGCAAACGCCATACCCACTGTGCTATTGCTCCAGCCCTACTTTAGAGCAATGTCCTTTTTTGTATAGGCATAGGAACAGTTCATGCTATGCATTTGTAACTTGGAGTTAATTGACTCCAAATAACATTTACTCCTGGGCATCTTTCATATTTACTCGACTTAAGTCTCAGTTACCCTTAGTTCCTAGCACCCCAAAAGCAGGGTCCTGACAAAGGGACTGAATGAACCCCAGGGCAAGCTGTAAGCTACCCTGGCATTGAAACGGAACAGGCCAGATACCATAAAACTTAAAATTTAAGAGCATGGTTGTGGGTGAATTCTGTCATGACCCAAAGAGAAGTAACTGGACAAGGACCCTGCCAAGGTTAGGAAGGCCTAATCTGGCCTGAGTATTGTTGTCTGGGATCTATAGTGAGATGTCTCCAGGAGAACCACTCTATGAGATTGATATATCTCTTACTGTGTCCATACAAAGTTACTAGAAAGATGATTAAGAAGTAAATCTAAGATGATTGTTTATGGATTATGGATGTCCTTAGATGAAATTCCGCCCTTGGAGCGGATCTCCTAGCAGGAGGAGATCTTTGTCATAGAGCATCCCCTGAAGGAAGGGCTTTGCGTATGTTGATTGTGCTACCTGACCTAGGGGTAGTTGCGACCCTCAACCTTTGGAGATGGGGCTCTAGACTAAGGTTGCGATACTGGGCGAATAGGGTCTAGGGCAGAACTGAGATTGGAATAAGCTGCAACTGATCACCTGTGGCCCTGTCTGTTGGCCGCAGCTGCAGCTGGGTGGGGAAGCCACTCATCTCGTGGCAAGTGAGAGCACACTCAATTCTTGAATACACACTCCAGCAGTATTTTTTTTCTTTTTGGGCCACACCTGATTGTGCTCAGAACTTACCCTGGGCTCTGTGCTCAGAAGTTACCCCTGGGAGGCTCAGGGGACCATATGGGATACCAGGGATCAAACCTGGGTTGGTTGCATACAAGACAAGTACCTTACCTGTTGTACTATTGCTCCTACCCCTACAGTAGTGGTTTTGACAGTATTATGACACTGTCTGAAAAGTGTTACCATGTATATGGGTTTATCTTCATTAAAAGTTGTATTAGGAAATGTTTATTGGTCCACTATCAAAAATAGAGTTTAGGGCTGCTTTACCTATGTTCAATCCCTGGCACCATTTCTCTGAGCCCTACCAGTAGTGATCCCTGAGTGCAGAGCCAGGAGTAAACCCTGAGCAATGCTGGGTGTAGACCAAAAAAGGTTTGAAGTCAGTGGCGGGTAGTAGACATGTACACGGAAGCAGATCAAGTGGGCCATGTAGCAGCCATAGCCATAGTACAGTGGAGAGGGAATGTGCCTTGCACGTGGCTGAGCTGGATTCGATCATCCCATATGGTCCCCTGAGCACCGCCAGGAATAATTCCTGAGTGCAAAGCCAGGAGTAACCCCTGAGCATTGCTGGGTGTGACCCCCCTCAAAAAAAGCCATGTGTGTATGTGTGTATGTATTCATTTGCAGTTCTTACCAATTGAGACCTACTGGGATTTTTTTTCATTCATGCGTGACTATCACAAACCAGCAGAGAGCTTCAGACACTAGTTTAGTCACAATTAGGCTGGAGAATGAGTTCTAGATGAGAATCATTTTTTCTAGTGTGGGTAATTCAGCCACACCCTGGCCCCGCAGTGAGGTGAGCTCTGGCACTCTACTCGTCACTTCTTTGCATGAAGTTATTTGTGTCCATTTAGTTACAGTGGAATTATCTAACTGGCTCGAATTCTAACAATCTGCCAGAGTGGTAAATATGTGCCTTTAAGGAATTCACAAATAATCTAATCTAATACATGATACCATCAAATTGTGGAAGACTCCGTCTCCAAGAGACAGTTCTGGGAACCGGAGCACACAGGGAGGGTTGCATTCAAGTCGGGGATAGTGAGCACCGCTGGTGCTATGAATCATGGTGCCTGGTGAACCTACCTGTTCAGTTTGCCTGTGAGCCAGCAGGAAACTGACCACTCACTGTGGCAACAGACTGGGAGTTTGAATGCAAGTAAGGCTGGGTATGGTGGGAACACGAATCACGAATCACGACCATCCTGTTATTTGTCGATTGCCTCGAGCAGGCCCCAGTAACATCTCCTTCATCCTAGCTCTGAGATTTTTAAGAAAGTGCTATATTCGAGGCTCTTTAGGAGAATGAGACCCATCATTGTTACTGGTATTTGGTATATTGGGTATGCCACGGGGAGTTTGCCAGACTCTGCCGTGTGGGCAGGTTATATTCAGTAGCCTGCCAGGTTGTCCAAAGTAGGAATGAGATAATAAGATGTCGCGCGGCTGCGAATGCGGCCACGTGGTTCCAGGAGCTGGGTTTTATAGTCTCTGAGTCTTGGCCATTGATGGGATTACATGGCGCCAGGGGGCCAGTTGGTGGGTGTGACTCCCGCCTACTGGAATTCGGAGGATCTGGGTGGAGGATGCTCAGCCCCGATCTGAGGAGGCTTGGAGATCTCAGCCCCAGGACCCGCTTGCCTTTGTTCCTCTGCCGGTACCTTCAGGTGTGCGGAGAGTGGTCTCAGCATGGTGGTGGCCGGTCCTGGAGGTCTTTGGCTGCCTGGGCTCTGCTCGGGGCAGGGAGGAAAGCTCAACCCGCTCCCCTCCAAGGGGCCCCAGCGAGGACAGCCAGGCGCGGGGGCACACGCCTAGTTCCTATTTCAGCAGCACCCTCACTGTGGAGTCCCCATGATACCCACACCCCAAATTCTTCCCTGCTGCCTGCCTCTGAGCTGAGAATGGTTTTTATGGGAATGGTTGGAAAAGTTTTTCAAAATAATATTTGTGATGTGAGCTTTATGAGCTTCACATTTTAGTGTCAATAGTTTTATTGGAACTTAGTCATGCCTTTTCATATCCTTATGTATTTGGGTTGTGATATTTGTGTGTTTGTTTGTTTGTTTGTTTTGGCAGGAGGTTGGTAAAGGGACAGGCACACCTGGCAGTGCAGAGAGCTCACTTCTGGTGGGCCTTGAGGGACCGTATGTGGTGCTAGAGACTGAATCCAGGTTAGCCTTGTGCAGAAAAAACACCTTCCCCACTGTACACTCTCCAGTCCTTGGCATTTATTTTAGAGCTTTCACAGGGGCAGAGATTATTGTAAGTGAAACCATGTGATCCATTCTCTGGCCCCTTAGAGAAGTGTATTGAACCCTGGTCCACTGTGCCACCTGAAGCAGGTACTAAGTCTCAGTTCCTAGCACCACCTCTGGCCATGTTCGTTCCATATATATGGGTGGGAGGAAGAAAGTTCTGATGGCTGTACAAACAAGGAATCTGGGCACAGAGAGGCTTAGGGACTGTCTCTAGGTAACCCAGCTAGTAATTGCAGGACTCAAGAGTAGAACCAAATCCAGTTGATCATCAGATCCAGTTTTTTGCGGTAAAATGAGAGATCTGGGATCAGGGATGGTTCCAGAAACTGAAGCATGTAATTTGCACGCTAGTGTCCCAGATCTGATCCTTGGAGACTGTGGTCCCCAGAGAACCACTAATGACCCCTCAAGTCCAAAGAGGGAAAGTGGATGTTTTACCCCGAAGATGTTCCCTTGGCCAACCAAGAGGCCAGCTTGCTGCCTGAGATCATGGGAGTCAGGTAGATCCTAGGTAGTATCCAAGCTTCCTGTGTGTTTCAGGGCTGGTGAATACATCAAAGGCTCCAGAAAGTGGAGAATCAATGTCTAATTAAGTAGACTAGTCTTAACATTTTTTTTCTCTGACTACGTGCAACCTGTCAAGTCCCTTTGAATCTTGGGTTCTCTGCAGAATGTTAAGACACACTCTGCATTTAGTGAGTGATGAGGTGCTAGCCACTCGGTGCTCACGATATGTCAGTTTCCTGCCCCACCCTGTGTTCTATGAGCTTGCTTTTCCCCAGAGCAGCTGCATTTGACTCTCCAGTTGCTTTGCAAAGGAACTCCTCATGTCACCTTCCGTGCCTGTTAGTCACAGAGATGGGACCACCCAGAGGCATAAAAGAAATCCCACTGCTGGGAAGAAAAAATGCTGGTATTCTGGGTGCAGAGAGCAAAGTCCCACTTGTGGGTTCGTGTGTCAGGAGGAACCGTTCTTGTGGCGCAACCGTGTGCCTGGCTGTGACTTGAATCTGCTCCCTTAGTCCTCGGCGCGTTCCTGCCTATGCGAGCCTATTCTTAACTCCCTGGACACCAGCAGTCTTTCTTCCTGACAGCGAGTGAGCTTCCTGTGACTCTAGACATGATCACTCACTTCAGTGCCTGTGAAATCCTCGGGTCTCTACAACCAGACAGCTGAGGTTCCTGCTTCATAGTCCGCTGCCCAGGAGAGCTAAAGGGCAGGAATGGGTTGGCAGGGAAGGGTTGCCACTCCCCTGGGGGGAGGGAGGGAGCTGGCCACCTGGCATGAAGAGGCGCCAAGGTCAGGACCTCATGACCAGGAGCGTGTGGCGAAATGCAATCTCATGTGCATTTTAAGAACAACATGTAAGACCTCAAAGAAATTTCACATTCTCAGTAGAGCTGGGAGCTGTCTGGATCAGCGGATTCAACAAGCCGAAGATCAAAAATCTTTCCCGTATAATGAGGTCTGGGAAGAAAAGAGTGAGTGCCTCTGTACAGAAG
Source organism: Sorex fumeus (assembly GCF_029834395.1). Classification (NCBI taxonomy): domain Eukaryota; kingdom Metazoa; phylum Chordata; class Mammalia; order Eulipotyphla; family Soricidae; genus Sorex; species Sorex fumeus. The sequence goes on along the minus strand of NW_026606179.1, from coordinate 58,729 downwards.
AACTGCTGACTCTCCTGCCTGCCCTTTATTCCCTAAACAATGCGCAGAACAACTGTTTACATAGCATTTGCATCGTGCTGGATATTGTCTGAGAGGGAAGAGATTACTTGAAGGATAATGGTAGGGCCCTTGCCGGTTGGTGTATGGGCAGATGGGTCTCTCCAAGGCTCCTCCATGAGATCAGCTGGTCTCTGCATTTGGCATCAGAGCCAGAGACTCTCCCATGGACTAGTCCTGAAAACTCAGGCCTGGGCTCGGGTCAGCACTGGGGAAGTTGGTCCCAAACTTCCCTCAGTCTTCCCCTCAGAAAGGCCAGTATTGGCCTGTTGCTCTGTTTTGCGCTGTTACAAGGATTACTTCCCTGCCCACACGATGCCACTGTGTGCGCCCTAGCTTGCCTACCTCAAAGATTTAGATTTCTTGTCACCCAAGGGGAACAGGGCTCCTGCACCCAAGGGCCACTGATCCTGCAGAGAGATGCTGAGCCAAGAGATAGCTGCCCCTTCTGGGAAGAGCAGAGAAGGTGGCCAGCTTCCTCTTGAAGGGCCGAGAGATAGTATAATGTGTGAGGCACTTGTTCTGGCACTACAGGGTGTGGCCTAAAAGAAAAAAGAAAAGGCCTTATGTCTTCATGAACTTTGTATCCTGAGTTTTGTTTGCCTTGGTGTCATGCCCCAGATGGCAGAAACTTTACCTCCACTTCTGCCTGTCCTTGGATGTTTCGCTTCAAGGAATCTACCTGGGAAATGAGGATGTCACCCACCACGAGACAGGCGGCATGCCTGTGCACACACTTACACATGCAAACTGACATGTGCACACATGTGCTCACACATGCATACATACACTGACGCAGGCGCACACATGATTCTTTAGTCTTGACAGTGCTTGACCTCTGTCAGTGCACGGCCAGTCAGAACCAGATATGTCCGAGGAAAAGGGCCATACTTAACTGTGAGAACAATGTCATTTCCTGATACTGGGGTAGAAACTCTTGTTTCCCAAGTTCTGCTCCTTTCCCTCTATTTCAGTCTTGGAATTTTAAGAATGATGTGACAGATCAGCTCCCCTGCAGTGGAACAGGGCCATGGGGTTGTATTCCAAGCAATTGTCCTAGCCAGTGGGAAGTGAGCTTGAAGCAACTCTCATGTGTGATTTCTGGGGAAAGTCTTCCAATGATGGGAGGAGACCAAGCATCCTTTTGCTGCCTCGAGTTCTCAGACTTAACAGCTTGGAACACAGATGATGACTTGAACTCCAGCAGCCACCTTGAGCCACCCGAAGGGTGGAAGCTCTACCTGAGGATAACAAGAACTGCAGGAAGCCCAAGTCCCTGGTGAATCGGTAGAGTTGCATTTCTCAAAGAAAGAAACATGAGAGAGAGCGAGAGAGAGAGAGAGAGAGAGAGAGATGGAAGCACACGCTGAGAGAGAAAAAGGCTGAGCCATTCTAGAAATTGGCTCATGTGGTAATAGAGGAGGAACTAAGGCAGGTGACTTCACTCACTCTAAGTGGGAAGGCCTGAGACCAGGAGCTGCTGATGCATCCACAGCCTGTAGTACCAACAACTAGGAGCACTGATATCTGAGAGCAGAAGATGGGGGTTTCGGCTCAGACTGAGAGAGGGCCTTTCTCTCCCCTTGCTCTTTGCCTCAGGTTCACTTTGTAGCTTCTGTCCGGCTAGAACCTCTGCGTGAGTCTGGCGCTTGGAATGTCATGGGCTCGGGGCCGAGGAACGGGAGCCAGGAAGCTCCTGTTCACACCAAGCTGATTCTGCTCCAGGAGGTCCTGCTCTCTGGCCCTGATGGTGTCCCTGTGAGAGGCCAGCAGGACATATGAGTCACGCATCTCAACAACTCAGTGTCTGTGTCTCTGTGCCCCTAGCCAGGCTTGTCGATCAGCTCGGTGTCTGTGTCTCTGTGCCCCTAGCTGGGCTTGTCGATCAGGATGCTGGAAGTCATGGCAGAGGCACCCCTAGACTGACAAGGCTTGTTAAGTGTTATGGATTGACTTGAGTCCCCATCAAACCCATCCCATCAAATCCATTCTAATCCCCAATGCAACTCTATTTGGAGCAAGTGATGTCGGTTGATCCCACAGGTGGTTCGCATGAGCCGGGAGGAGAAAGATAGTCACTTTTTCACGATCCGCCTCTGCCACCCGGGAACCAAGTTACTGGGTTCTTGTCTTGCTCGCAGAAAAGAATTTCAGGAGTAGACAAGCAGTGAAGTAAAACAGATCTTATTTGGAGGATTTTTGAAATGAAGGAGGAAGAAAAAGTGGGAGAGAGTGGAGAGTAAGAGAGACAGAGTAATGCGCTCAAGAGAGAACCCGGGCTTCTCCTAGGGTGGAGAGAGCCCCTACACACATCCCAGCATTAGAAAGGAAAGCATAAAAGTATACATCTCAATAGGGGAGATGCGGGCGACACATGATGGTCAGGCACCACATGTGCTCGGCCACGCAGGTGCAAGCAGCACATGGGCTCAGGCAGCATATGCGTGCCCTTCCTTTGCTCAAGGTGTCTTTTATAGGCTCTTCTTGGGTTGTCTTGATCCGGAAGTTCCGGAGTCTTCTCAGGGCTGGATCACATTTTAATCAGATTAAGGGAGAGGTCCAGGGTTTGAGGAACTTCATGGGGAAGGTAGACTGGGAAAGGCCCAAAGGAACCAAAACCCGCCATCCATTTCCCCCCAAGTCAGAGAAGGGAAGGAAAGGAGGGGTGGGCACCTGAGGAAGGGAGGGGAGCCGGCTCGAGGGTAAAAGCACCAGTCTTGCAAATCTGAGGCTGCAAGCGTTATGCCCAGAGACGCTTAGACACCTAAGTAGTCCAGAGACCCCTGCTGTCTGGCCCTGGGGGCTGCCACCATTAAGAACTTCCCCAGCACTGCTTGTGGGGTGAGCACTACAACTACAGATGTGTGAGCCCCGTCACCAGGTGTATGCTCCTGGTGGGCACAAGCATGTGTAGCCCTGAGTGCATCAGCAAACACAATGGGGTTGGAAGCTTAGAAACACAATGGATGAAAAGAAAAACTTAGCTATAGATGAGGCCAGAGAGATAGCACAGCAGCTAAGGTGCTGTCTGGCACACAGCAGAGCGCCATTCCATCCCCTGGCACTGGGTTGGCTGAAGGTCTTATCAGATCTGTTTTTTATATCCACTGAGTGGATCAGTCGTGGGGTTTTCCTCCTAGAAGTTCTGTTAACCTAAGTTTTATTACCGAGGGCCTTTCCCAGTCTACCTGCCTACATCACTCTAAGAGGCATGGGACATGAAATACCCTCGCCTGCTCTCTTGATCCCTTCGCTTCTCCTGCCAGCACCCCCCAGGAACCAAAACCCGCCATCCATTTCCCCCCAAGTCAGAGAAGGGAAGGAAAGGAGGGGTGGGCACCTGAGGAAGGGAGGGGAGCCGGCTCGAGGGTAAAAGCACCAGTCTTGCAAATCTGAGGCTGCAAGCGTTATGCCCAGAGACGCTTAGACACCTAAGTAGTCCAGAGACCCCTGCTGTCTGGCCCTGGGGGCTGCCACCACTAAGAACTTCCCCAGCACTGCTTGTGGGGTGAGCACTACAACTACAGATGTGTGAGCCCCGTCACCAGGTGTATGCTCCTGGTGGGCACAAGCATGTGTAGCCCTGAGTGCATCAGCAAGTCTGTGTGTGTGCAGCGCTGCTCACGCATGCAAACCCTGGTGAGTGTGTCATGCCACTGTCACGCCACCCAACGGGATGGGGGTGGGTTGGCCGAGGGCAGGTAAGTGGCGTAGTCCAAGAGGTCCCCAAGTTTCAGGCCCTTGGACACTCGTGCCCTAGATGTTCTGACCGGCCCCCGAAGACTCTGGTTCTCTGTGCGGGCCTTACTCGCCTTCCTGGCTCTCTTCCTTCCCATCTGCTGCCTAGTTTGCTTGCTGCTGGCCCCTCGTCTTGGTGGGGCTTATTCAGTTTCTTCCAATAAGATTTTTTTTCTCTTCCCCCCCTTTCTTTCCTTTTTCTCTCCTTTTGTTTTTTTGGGCCACACCTGGCAGTGCTCAAGACTTACTCCTGGCTCTGCGCTCAAGGTTCACTCCCGGTGGTGCTCAGAGGACCATACCCAGTGCCAGGGGATGGAATGGCGCTCTGCTGTGTGCCAGACAGCACCTTAGCTGCTGTGCTATCCCTCTGGCCTCATCTATAGCTAAGTTTTTCTTTTCATCCATTGTGTTTCTAAGCTTCCAAGAGCCTCCTTTGTGTGTTTTCTATATTTCCTTTTGTTACACTCTTATTTCTGTCTGCAATGTACTCTTTGAAAGAGCTAATGAGTTAATGCTGTTGTTTAGTTTTGGTTTGGGGGAGGTCGCATCAAGTGGTACTCAGGGGCTACTCCCAGGCTGGTGCTTAGAGGTTGCTCCTGGCAGTGTTGGGGGGACAGGCAGTGCTGAGGATCGAACCTGGGCCTCCGGCATGCACAGCATGGGCTCTGCCTGCCCATCTGTCTGTCTCACTGGACCAATTTCAAGGTTCTTTTCAGGACTAGTCGTTTGTTCAGTCTGTTTGGGTGGGAGCTGGTGGGTGGAGAGAGGAAGGGTTAGACTAGAAGGACAGTGACCACTTTGGTGGTGGGCCGCAGTGACATTCATCCGAACCAAGAGCATTGACACTATTGTGACCATGTTACCTAAACTCCAATAAAAATGAAAAGCAGGGGTCAGAGAGATAGTACAGCAGATAGGGCACTTGCCTTACCTGTAGCCAACCTGGGTTCACCCACTATGGTCCCCTGAGAGCCCCCAGGAGTGATGCCTGAGCTCAGAACTAGAAGCCCCGAGCACTGTCAGGTGTGGCCTCAAAATCAAACAAACAAACAAACAAAAAAGTAGAAGTATCTTGTGTTTGATGTCTGACCTTTGGAGGCTTTTTTAGGAATCTGTAAATCTTCCTAAATTTCCTAGCTGAAGAGAGGATGGCAAAGGGCCTAGGCTGACGCTCAGAAGAGACCTTGTTCTATGTAGGGGCTTGTGGTGGGGAACTCTGGGGGGACCCCAAATGTAAGCATCAATAGGTATTTCCAGTGTGACTAGTCTGATTCTTCCCATCCCCACCCAGAGGAGGTTGTTCTGGAGCAGGTGGGGACCTGGGCCCCCTCGAACCCATTACATCCACCCCCAGGGAGCGGCCCGCATTGTAGAGGGACTGAAGGAGGGTCAGTGTCCTGTCCTGCAGAAAGAGGTGGGCCCACAGGGCAAATCTAGGACCCTCTTGGACTTCTTTGAAAGTTTATTTCTTTGTTCCTCTTCTCAATCACCATGTTCAGAGTACACAAGCAGGGCTCACCACTGGCTCACTGCAGAGCTAAGGGAAGGCTGGAACCAGACAGCTTCCGTTCCCATCTTCGTTTGTTTTGTTTTTAATACCCAGCTGTGCTCAAGGTTTCCTTCTGTTTCTGTGCTCTGGGGTCAGTGCTCAGGGGAGCATATATGGTGCTGGAGATTGAACTGGAGTGATTCTGGAGCAAGGCAAGTTCCCTAAACTCTGTGCTCCCTAAGCTCTGTGCTATCTCCCCAGCCCTTGTGTCTCTGTCTTGTCATTGGAGGGCTTGGGTAGGGTGTTTGCCTTGCGAGTGGCTGACCCAGGTTCAGCCCCCAGCATCCCATTTGGTCCCCCGAGCACCGCCAGGGGTGATCCCTGAGTGCAGACATTGGACTGTGGGCAAGTTACTGAAGCTGTCTTTAAGCTTTCTGCAATGCAGCTCAGTTCCTGGCTGATATAAGACAGGGATGATGATCTGAGAGTCCCCCTCAGAGACCAGTTGTAGGGAATTCAACGAATAATGGAGGTAATGTGCTTGGAATGGTGCTTGGCAGAAAAAACAAAGCACTGAACACTTTTTATATTGGTATTTCATTTATTCTGTCACCCCACTGTAGCAGGGAACTGTCCACTGGGCAAGAAAGTTGGTTTCTGGAAGTCAGTATTTATTCCTGTAGCCCAGAAAAAGCCAGAGTGTTTTAAAGAGGATGATCTTTCCATACTAGTCCCAAGGAGCAGGGTCATCATGACCCCAACCCTGACCCAGGCAGATACTGGCTTGTGATTGGGCCACACTCTCTAGGGGTGGAACCCTGGCAGCCTGGAAGACCCCATGGAAACCCAGGGACTTGGAGCAGCAGGAGGAAAGTGCAGAGACAGACAAGAGTCAGTGCGCCCCACCTGCTAAGAGGAAGCTTCCAAGCAGATTGGAGAGAAGGCAATTCTGGGAAGACTGCAGTGGGCAAGCGGGTAGCTCATTGGCAGAGCTAATGCAGAGAACTGAATGGACTTGGCATGGGTGCAAGGGACAGGCTCGGCACCAGGCCACCCTAGTTACCATGACAGAAACACGGCTTCTCCAGATTCTTCCACTGAGAAATGCCGTGTGGGATGCATTACCCACCCGGTAATGGACCATTCACCTCCCCAAATTCGGGGGCAAACAGGCCTCATCAGTGCAGCCACCGGAATATTGTATATCTCCCATTGTGGCCCCAGAACTGGAGACGTTCTTACTTTTGCAACATGCTGAAAGGACGATGGTTCGGCAGTCTAACTAGAGAAAAAGCAATGAAACCGCAGTTCAGGCGGCTTGGGGTGGTTTGAAGTGGTTGCTGGTTAATCCCAGCCCCATCAGCCCCTCGCATGGTTCGCTCTGGCTAGAATGAGGAAACGATTTCACTAAGCCCATCGAAGGCTGCACCACCAAATATGGGGCTCAAGAGTCATCTTGGATAAAATGAACCAGAAGCTTCCAACAAAGAGTTCTTGGAAGGCAGCTTATAATTAACCTTTCTATGTAACACGAGATTTCTCAACTAAATAAATGGAAGGGGGAAGATGTTCCATTTTAATAATGAACAGATACTTGTACACAGCTGTTCCGATGTGTTTTTCTTTTTGCTGCATGTTGCTTGCCATATTGGGGAGAGTATTCCTAGGTCTAAAGGGGTGCGGTTTCTCTCTTCCCTGTCATTTCCCGGGGCCGGTGGGGCTGTGTGGGGTCGGGGTGGGGGTAGGGGTGGCTCTAGGGCCTCTGCAGCCTGAGGCTTCATCACCAAGCACCCCTGGCTCCGGTTCTTGCACTCATTTAATCCGCGACCTCACCGCCGGGTCTGCAAACCATAATTGAATCCCCACTTGATCTGTGTGACCTCCCCCTCCCTCAGAGCCGGGGCCCTGTGGACAGAGCGTGCCCTGGGAATTCTCTAGGCGGAAGGGCTGCACTCAGGGCATTCTCGGGCAGAACACAGCAAGTCTTATTTGTCCAGTGGGGCTGAAACTCACTTTGGAGTGTAAATGCTTCAGAGCGCTGCTAGTTGGCTGAACCTGCCGCGAGGAACCCACTGACTGTGTGGTTTCAGTCACCGAGGACTTTTTGGTTTGGTTTGCTTTCGTTTTTGTGGAGCTAGGGATCAGACCCAGGGCCTCACACATGTACTTTATATCCCCAACCTTAAATAACAGATCTTGATCATTTCCGTTTGGGGCCTGGAGTTTGGCCAATATGTTGACAAGGTTGGGTTCTCTTGCGGTCCCAGAGGGAAAGATGTGTTCCAGGCCACTCTCCCTCACCTGAACACACCCGTCCTCTCCCTGGATCTCTCCACGGCAGCTTCCCTGCATCATGCCTCTCCTGTGTCCACTGTCCTTCTTTCATAAGGACACCAGCCTCCATGTGACCGCATCTTCAGTTCTTGTTGGAGAATAGGTCATACTTGGGGCCACTTCTGGAGATTCTCGGGCAACCTGGCAGGCTGGTTCCATGCTTAGGCACAGCAGTGTGGGGGCCACCAGGGTGACACTGGGTGACTCTAGGGGTCCTTGTATGGGGACTTGGACTCAGGTCCCTGTACATGCTAGGCATGTGCCCAAACTGCTGAACTATCTCCCTAGCCCCTAAGTGATCTTCCTCGTCTGAATGGAATCATCTGCAAAGACCTTGTCTTAGTCGGGTTTGGTTCTGGGGTGCTGGAGGCTGGGCCTTTAGCACATGGATTTCACAGGAAGACAGTTGGGCCACGTCAGATGCCACCAGGTGACATTTTTCTACGGTCCCTCCAGCAGCAGGACTAGGGCCCATGCCTGCCTCACTGATTCCATCCCTTCCTAGCCTCTGGGCCTTCTGCATTGTGACCATGCGCTCATTTAGGAGATCATTCATTCATTCATTCATTCAGGTGCCCTATCAACCACATATAATAGATTGTAATTTCCAAGAATTGTGACAGAGGAACTCAGGGATGGCTCAGGGGCAGAAGTGCCCACCCTGGAGGTATGAGGCTGTGAGTCTGATCCCCAGTACCCCCCACATTGCTGCTGATGTCCCTGCTACTCTGATGCTAGGGAGCACCAGCACCCCAACCAAGGGAGCACGGGAGCACCCCAACTAAGGACCGCAGCCCCAGGGAGCCGGAGAGCAAGGGTGCAAACACCACTGTGTTGTGTGTGCGATCTCCTCAACCAGCACAGCTGCGGAGAGAAGGGAAGTGTGGGAAAGAGAGCTGGGAGGGAGAGATGAGACGAAGAGTCCCCACGTCAGAGAGAACCCACCAGCACAGGAGAGAAGCATGAGGGCTGCATGGCGGCTGCAGAGTCTGGACTTGGTAGAACCGAGAGTTGGTGACTGTGTTGGTGGAGGACGGGGGCTCGGCCAGGACAGGGAGGCTGAGGGGGCCTCCAGAAAGCCAGGCAAAGTGCCTGTGCTAAGGACACTTTCCTGCAGGGGTGTGACAGGCGGGAATTATGGACATGATGGTCACGCAGGAGATAGAAGGGAAGGGAAGGAGAGAGGGGGAGAGAGGGAGAGAGAAAGGAAGAAAGGAAGGCTGGGTAGAGAGAGGGAGGGAAGGAAAGAAAGAAAGAAAGAAAGAAAGAAAGAAAGAAAGAAAGAAAGAAAGAAAGAAAGGAAGAAAGAGGGAGGGAAGGAAGGAAAGGAGGGAGGGAGGGAAGGAAGGAAGGAAGGAAGGAAGGAAGGAAGGAAGGAAGGAAGGAAAGGAGGGAAGGAAAGAAGGAAGGAAAGGAGGGAGGGGAGGGAGGGAAGGACGGGAGGGAGAGAGGAAGGAAGGAAAGGAGGGAGGGAGGGAGGGAGGAAGTTAGTTCTGCCTTACCAGTATTTCCAATTCCCCTTCACCAGGGTCCAGGGCCCTGAGGACACTCTTGCTAGATGGACATGCAGAGTTTATTCCACAGTTCCCAAGGCTCAGAGGGAAGAGAGAGCACTCAAATGCATTCTTACTCTTTGAATGATGTAAAATATAAATACAAAAAGAAGGCTAATAATTTTGTCTGTTTTTTTTTTTTTTGTTTTGGTCTGTAGGCCACACCTGCCGATACTCAGGGCTTACTCTTGGCTCTGTGCTCAGGAATCACTCCTGGTGGGGCCCAGGGGACCATACGTGGTGCCAGAAATTGAACCCCACTCAGCTGTGGGCTAGACAATGCCTTAACCCCTGTACTACCTCTCTGGCCCCCAAAGCTAATATTTATTGAGCCATTTCATACATCAGACGCCATCCCTGTGGTTTTTTATTCCCATTTGCTGACCAGGAATCCAAGGCAGAGAGAGGGTGAACGACTGAGGGTCGTGAGAGGCAGGGCTCCCAGGAGACCCTGAGAGGCGGGCTGGTTACAGGGCTCCCAAAAAGGTGTGGAAGCTCCTCTGGCCTGTGGAGTCTCCATTTGGAGTGGGATGGGCAGTAGAAATATGGTTGCTGGGTCCCACCGTCCATCTTGTTCGTTTGGGGGCTATTCCTGGCAGTCCTCAGAGCCACTGTCTATTTGGTGCTTTGGGGACTGTAGGTGCTGGGGATGGATCCCAGGCCTCTTGCATGCGAAATCTGTGCTCAGACCACTGGGCATCTCTCTGTCCCTGGTGCCTGTGCATGGAGAGAACACGGAATGGCCATGGTTGTGAGGACCGAGTCCCTCAAAAACAGCAGGTTTCATAGCCAGGGATGCCCCTGGCCTGGGAGGTGTGAGCCAGATTGGGCTGTGATCAGCCCCCACCACCGTGCTCTCAGAAGTAAGAACCACGGCTGGCTCTGTATGCCTGAGCCCTCCCACCCACTCTGCTCGGCACTTTGGGTCTGTGATCTGGGAGGTGCTGTATGTGCAAGGCTCCGAGTTTGACCTTGGCACTGTAGTCCCTGCCAGGCACCTGGGATGTGGCCCTGTGGCCCCAGAACACCACCGGACCTGATAAACTGAGTCTTCAGGTCTGCACCAGGGACAACCATGCCCAGAGGGACCTCAGGGCCCCTGTACACTCCAAGGCTGGCCCCTCCAGGAAGCATGCTTGAACTGCCGGAGGTGAGGACTCCTTTTTTTTTTTTTTTTTTTTTTAGTGAAACACCATGAGGTACAGTTATAGACTTACAAATTTTTGTGCTTGGGTTTCAGTCATACAATGATCAAGTGCCCATCCCTCCACCAGCGCCCATCCTCCACCACCACAGGTCCCAGCATCCCTCCCACCCCCCATCCCCCCATCCCACAGGGCATTCCCCCTTGTTCTCTCTCTCTCTCCTTTTGGGTCCTGTGGTTTGCAAGCGAGGGATTGAGTGGCAATCATCTTTGGTCTATAGTCTACTTTCAGCATGCTTCTCCCACCCTGGGAGGATCCTCACAACACCCTTTATTTGGTGCTCCCCTCTCTATCTGAGCTTCCTTTTCCCCTAGCACGTGTGGCTGGCCTCCAAGTCATGGAGCAAAATTCCTGGCACTAATCTCAGCAGGTGAGGACTCCTTTACGGCTGACTTGTGAAGCACACGCGATGTGACATCTTTGGTGTCTCTGGGACCCCACAACGAAGCTGATCTGGAGGAGGAGGGGGAGAAAGAGAGGATGGGGAAGGAGGGAGGAGGAGGGGGAGGATCAGAGAGAACTAGGGAGGAGGAGGGCCAGGGAGGGAGGACGACAGGGGGAGGGGTGGGGGGCGGTGGGAGGGAGCTACTGAGCATCTGGTCCCAGTTGCAAGAGCCACATTCTTTTGGGGGTGGGGGTCCCCTGCAGGAATGGGCCCTGCCTCTGGGAGCACTTTACTCCCTGGGGACCAGCCGCAGGGCAGCGTGGAATGACTTGCCCAGCCCGGTGCTGGGTGTGTTGGGCGGCCCGACCTGTTCTGTGACACTGACAGGAGTGGTGGGGAGAGCCGGTGGGCTGGGCTGGACTGGGCCCGTCGGGCTCTCTGAAGGGCTGGTGCTGAGTGTGGCCCAGGTCTGGAGCTTCCTGTCCTCCGGGCTGCTGTCCAGACTAGCAGCTTGTTTGCCCACAGAGCCCACAAGCCACACGACACCCCTTCCTGCTGCCCGCGGGAGGCCGGGCGGGCACCAGCTGGGTACTGGTAGGCGCTGCATCCTCCCCCTCAGGCCAGAGGGTGGCACAGCCCCGTCCTAGCAGCATGGACTGTTCTGGCCACGCCCACTCTCACGCACCCCCACCTGCATCCCGGCTGCCCTGCCAGGGGCACAGGCAGCTGTAGGGGCCAGGCCAGCAGCAGTGTGAGGGCCACCCTCGTGGGATGACTCCCAGCTCTGTGCTCAGACCTCAGTCCTGCTGTTGCTCCTGGGACCACGCGGATGGAGGATGGAAGCCAGGCCCCCGGCATGCAGAGCAGGCAACTGTTTCTGGAGGCACAGGAGCCCTTCCACTAACCACTGCCTCTTGGCCTTAAGGGAAGGGTGTGAGCCAAGGACAGGGACTGGGGCTCCTCTGCCCTAACGCCGTCTGGCTTCTGGGCCTGTCTGCTTCCTTGGCAGGCCTCCAGGGCCACTGTTCACTTAATGTGTGCAGGTAGGAAGGAAGGCAGGGGATGGGTTCAGGAGTCCTGCTGACCCAGATCCAACACACTGTACCCAATAAATACCCATGACCACCCGTTAGAACCAGGCAATGGAGTAGCACAGTCCCTGGCCTCGTGGGGCCTGTGTCCCAGAGCAGAAGAGAGATGCAAGGAAAACCCACAGACGGAACAATTGCAGGCAGGGGGTGGCACAGTGAGAGCTGGAGTGTGTATTTTGCAAGCAGGAGGCACAGGTCTCTACTCCCAGCATCACGTGGACCTCTGAGCAGTGTCCTGAGGAGCCTCCGAGCACCACCAGAGGTGGTCCCCAAACCAACAACCAAGGAACAAGCTTGACTGCAGACTTCCTTTGCTCAAAAGGAAATCAGCTGGATGTGGGGACAAAGAATAATGACAGGGGAAGTTCTTGGAGAAAATGATATTTGAATTCACTCCTAAAACTGGGGATGGGTGGGTGGGTAGGTTAAGGGGAAAAGTAATTCAGACATGGCACCAGCATGTGCAAAGGTCCTGAGGTTGGAAATTGCCCAGCAACATCAGACACGTGGAGATCATTCCCTGATGTGGTTTCTGGGGGCGAGAATGAGAGCTACCATCTGGTATAGGAATCTAACTGACCCTGTGGGTGCGGGGGGTGGGGGGAGGGGGGAAGAGATTAGATTTTCTTTTGTTGCATCACTTGAGTTAGCTTTTCAAAGTCTCAGGCAGAGCTTGAGATGAGATGGCAGATTGGGATTTGGTACCTCTCTCTCTCTTTGGCTTTGGAGATAAAGTGCCTTGTGCATAGGATGGGTGTGTGGCAGGAGGGAGAGAGAGAGAAGAGAGGGATGAAGGGGAGAAGAGAGAGGGGGAGGGGAGAGCGAGGGAGGAGATGAAGAGAGAGGAAGCAGGAGGGAAGAAAGGAAGAAAGAAGAGAGCTGGGAACATGGAGACAGGGGTGGAGGGAGGTGACGGGGGTGGGATTGATGTTGGAACATCGAATGTCAGGAAACAATCATCACGAACCGCTTTGTAAACCACAGTATCTTAATAAAGAGGCGGGGGAAGAGGAGAGGAGAGGTGGGAGGTAGGAGAGAGCGGGGTTGGCGAGGAAGGGAGGGAGGAGAGAGGGGGAAGGAGGGGGAGGGCAAGAGGGAGGGGTGGGGGAGGGAGAGCAGCTGGAAGGAGGGAGGACGGGGATCAGGGTGGTGCTCCCCAGTTCCAGCACCTCACGGGCTTTGTCCCTTGGGCCTGCAGCTGAGCACGAGTGAAGGGGCCATGGCCGCTCCCCATGGACAGCTGTCAGCTGTGAGACCTACTGTCCAGCCGCAGGGACCTTCCTCCGCTGCCTGCACCCTGGGCTGAGTCACGGGGCCACCCCCAGAGCCCCCCGGCTGCCAGGCGGAGCCCGGGGTCAGGAGCGCAGCTGTGCCTCTCGCCAGGCAGGCTGGGCTGCAGGACTCAGCTGGTGCTCATGAGAGGTTTCAAGCAGCAGGACGGCCAGGCGCTGACATCTGCGCTGGAGGAGACAGACCGCGAGACGGGCGCGAGAGTGGGCAGAGGAATGAGGGCCCCGGGCGGGAGGGGTGCCTGGTGCTGTGGAGGGAGCAAGGAAGGGAGGTCTTCCAGGGCCAAGCCCCTGAGGCTGTGGGTTTTGCAGCTTCAGATCCTGACGGGAGGTCACCTGGGGTGCAGGGCCACGCAGAGACAGAGCGATGGGCAGGAGGAAGCAGGCGCTGGGGGATGCCAGGACCCCCGGGGCCTCAGGAGACTGGGAGGGACGGATCTCCTCCCCATTGCAGCGGCAGACAGAGCTGAGAGCCGGGGACAGCGCGAGCTGAGAGGGGCTGTGGCCCCGTCACTTGTGCTCAGTCGCAGCCCCAAGGGACAAGGCCGAGAGAAGAGCCAAGAGAAGTCGGAGGCCACTGGGTGTGGCTGCTCCGGCAGAGCCCCCTGCCCTTGCTGGGATGGCCAGTTCCAGGGAACCGCAACCAGGATCCAAGGGCAGCCCAGCTTTCCCGAGAGTCAGGAGTCCCCATCCCCGTGGTCAACTCTCCCGCCTGGCTCCCTGGAAATGGACCCCGGCCCCACTAGTTGGTGGGTGCCCCCTGCCCCCACTCTCGTGCCTCCCTGGACTTGTACAGTGCCCCCCTCTCTCCCCACACCCCGCACAGAGCCCCCCAGCGTGGCTCTGCTCAGCCCCGACGTCTCTGCTGGTCTCTTCCTCCTCTCCAGCTCCTACACGCTTGCTCTGTCACTGTGTGGGTCCTTCTGGGCTCTCCCTCCAAGAGGACCCCCAGAGTCCCTACCCCCAAGGCCTCACTCCTGAGCCCAGGTGCTCTGCTAGGGTGGCAGCCAGCGGCCTGCAAGGGGCTCTGCGGGGGAGGTACCTTGTGGGAGGCTGGCGCGCACGCTTGAGCCTCGGAGACTTCTGTTGGACATCGGCTGGGCACGTGTGCCTGGCCCTGGAGATCGGAGATCGGTGCTACAACCCATCCCCCCCTCCCCCAACACATGGGAAGACTGAAGCCCAGAGGGCAGAGGTCACTGGCCTGAGGGCTCAGGGCAGGCTGAGGGGGGATGGGGGGTCAGATACACGCCCAGCCTGTCCTGAGTCTGAAGCCCTGCTGGGAAGGAGGACGTGACCTGCTGCTCCTGGCCACCTCCCTTGGGGACCTTCATGACCGGATCTGCTGCCACTGCAGCTGCGGGGTTGGGAAGGGCCACCAGCTCTTGTCCTTAGCAGCCCCTGGGGAGCAGGGAGGAACTCTTTTGTTTGTTCCTTTGTTTTGGGGTCACACCTGGTGATGCTCAGGGGCTACTCCTGGCCCTACACTTAAAGAATCACTCCTAGTGGTGCTCTGGCGACCAGGTGGCATGTCCAGGAATCAAATGCCGGTTGGCTGCATGCAAAGCAAATGCTGTATCTGCTGAACTGTCACTCCTGATCACTTCTACCCCTGGGAAGTGGGCGGGGCAGGGGGGGGGATGGTTTGTACCACGCTGGGCAAGGCTCTGGATCACTCCTGATGGTGCTCAGGGGGCCACATGTGCTGCCAGGGATTCGAGTAGGGTCAGCCACCTGCACGGCAAGTGCCCTACCCCTGTCCGATAGCTCTGGCCCTATGGGGGGATTTTCCTGGGCTCAGAGGAGGCCTGGGTCATCCTGGGCCTATTCCCTTGGCTGGGCCCTTGGCTCTTCTCAGAGAATTCCTTCTGGTTGTAGCCTCCCTGGTCCTGGAGTTCCAGACACAGGAGCTACCGTTGGGAGCTACGGCTGCCTGAGGGAGTGGATTCTTCGGGGGTGCAGGGGGCTCGGGATGCTGGCAGCTACGGGGGTCCCACTGGGCTTGGAGAGTGAGCCAGATGGACCACTGCCTCTCTAGGCCAGGGGGGACCGAGCTTTGTGGCTCCCAGGGAGGCTGGCGTGGAGGCGCTGACCCCTCCCCACAGGGCCCTGTGCTCGAAGCTCTGGCTCCTGGGCTGTCCAGCACAGAGCTGTGGCCTCTTCAGGTCATTTCATTTCTTGCCCAACAAGCTCACGAAGCAGGCGCCCTGATGCTGGGATTCCCAAGTCCTGAGGCGTCTGGACTGTGGCCAGGCCCCGCCTGAAGATGAATGAACCGAGGCTCATTGAGGCAGGACCCGTTGGCAAAGGTCACCTCCTCAGCCCTGGAAAGCTGTCGGCAGGCATGAGGGCTGGGGGGTTTCTCAGAGTCAGAGCCTTTGCCTGGCATGGATAGGCCCTGGGTTTGATTCCTGGCACCACACACACACACACACACACACACACACACACACACACACACACTGTTGCATGAACCTTTGTGAGAGTAAGGAGGCTAGAGGTCACCATTTGTCTGGGTCACCGTTTGCTCTGGGGTGGGGACATGGTGGGCCCTGTGGGTCCTGGGCCCTTTTGCTCAGCTGTAACATGGGGGAGGGAGCAGAGAAGGCTGGGAGACACGCTCCTTCCCAAGGCTTCTGGCTTCCACCCAAGCCCCAGAACAGGCAGGCAGCAGGCAACCCCTGCTCACAGGCTGTGGCCCCACCCACACCAGGTCACCCCAACTGGAGTCACTGAGTTATTGGTGCATTTTTTTTATAAGTTCCTGGTTCTACTCCCCTGCCCCCCGCCCCGCCAATAAAGAAGCTGTAAGACTGGGACCAGAAACACAACTCTGAGACAGAGCGACAGAACACCAGCCCCAGAGTATGAGGTGGAGAACTTTCCATATGGGCAGCCTGAGAAGGCCTGTCCTGCCTCCCCTTCCTGTCCCTCTGCCCCACAGACGCTGCTCTGTGCCTCAGGCGGCAGCCACGCCCCAAAAGGGCCTCTTAATAACTCTGGGACCCAGTCGGCTGTGTTTACAGGAAAAGCCGCCAGTCTGGCCTGTCTCACAGTCGGACTCCAAGGCAGCCAGGGTCAGGCCGAGAGCAGGCCAGGAGCCATGGCCACTGCAGCCTTCCCATGGGCTGATGACTGCCTGTGGTATTTGGTGAAACCAGTCAGGCTGTCGCAGCCACTGCCTATTCACACCCAAGGCTGGGGCTCCAGTCACCAAGAGCCCACCTGTCAGTGATCACTGAGTCAGTTTGTCAGTCAGCACGTCAGTCAGTTAATGAGTCAGCCAGCCAGTCAGCCAGTGTGTCAGCCAGTCAGTCAGTGAGAGAGTCAGTCAAACCAGCCAGCTAGCACGTCAGTCAGTCTGTCAGTCAGCAAGTCAGTCATTTAATGAGTCAGCCAGCCAGTCAGCCAGTGAGAGTCAGTCAGCCAGCCAGCCAGCAAGTCAGTCAGTAAGTCAGTCAGTCAGAGTCAGTCAGCCAACCAGCGAGTCAGTCAGCCAGCTAGTCAGTCAGCGAGTCTGTCAGTCAGCAAGTCAGTCAGTTGGTCAGTCAATCAGTTTGGTCAGTCAGTCACTGTCTCAGAGTCAGACTCAGAATTCTTGCCTGGCTCATCTTCATCTGCAGCCAAGCTTGGTGACATAGCCAACACAGTCAGACACAGCCTTGAGGGCTCAGCCAATAGGCAGTGCCCACCTATGTCCACTGTGTCCTATGTAGTGCCTAAGGCAGATGGATAGCTGTTGGTCAGTGATGAAAGCTGGAACCTGGTCCAGTCAGGCAGGTTTGTCAGTCGGATTGTCACAGGCACTCAGTAGGGTCAGGGTTAGTTCCAGCCCCCAGGAAACACTCCCCAGCCAGCCAAGCACAGAGTGAGGCATACAGCCGGGGAGGGAGCCCAGGCCTGAGTCTGAGAAACCACCCCTGTAGTCCCGCCACTAGGAATTCCAGCGAGCAAGCCCAGGATTTGTTGCTCATCATCGCTGTGTCCAGTCAGGATCACCAGCCTCATGGAGTCAGTCAGAGCACACAGAAGCCAGTGGAAAGTCACAGGAAATGGCCTCATTGTGGGGTGAGCATGAGTTAGTGAGGCAGGCAGACCCCTAATCAATGACCCGCCAAGCCTACAACAGCGGGCAGTCAGTGCAAATCCCACCAGCCTGCCTTTTGGGGGCTGGCCCAGCTAGTCCTGGTTAAGGATGAGTTAGTTCTAGTAGTCAGTCCCGGTTCATCCTAATCAGTATCAGGTGCTCCCGTGTGGCCTGAACAGCCCAGGTCACAGCCCCTGGGGAATAGGCGTATATATGGTCCCCATAGAGCCCTCCACCAGCCCGAGGGCCCGCGACCACCAGTCACAGACTCAGGAATGGACACCTGTGGGGGGCTTTCTACCCGGTTACCTGGTGATCCTGAAGGGTTCTTAAAGCAGAGACCCCCAGAGCCCTGCCCAGTGGAAGTGGGGAAGTAAGACCCCCTTACGCTTCTCTTCCTGCCTCCAGCTCTGCCTCTCAACCACCTTTGCCCAGATACACACTGAATTCTGCCCCCTTGACTCAAATCCTGTCCAGGTCATCCCACAGTGCCACTCGCCTTCCTAGTGTGGCCTGTACACACACGTATGCACACATACGTGCACACACATATACACATGCACACACATGCACACACACGCATACACACATGCAAGCACATACACATGCATACACACGGGCACACATATGCACACACATATACACATACCCACATGCATACACGCGCAGGTGCACACACACGTGGACACATGCGTGCCACACACATGCTTCTCAAGCTGCCTGTTCTTTTCAGAACACCCTGTTCCGCGCAGGCCCTCACCTTCCCTCTACTGGGCCGCTGCGTCCTCTGTGGCCAGCCTGTCCCCGACAGACAGCGTGCTGGCAGACTCTCGTGCCCTGGCTGTGAGTCTTCCCGTGGCAGCTTCTCTGGGGAGGCAGGGATCTGGCTCCGGGTGTCCTGCGCCCTCGCACCAGGTGCCAGCCCAGGAAGTGGCAGCCCGCAGGACTCCTCGTGGCACGGCTCTGGCTCTCTGGCAAACACTGGCGGGCAGCCAGCTGGGCAGCAGCCAGGCTTCTCAGCGTGAGGGAGCAGTGCTGGGAGCGAAACGGGCTGTCTCCCACCAGGCGGAAGTGCTCGCAGAGGGGTGCTCTGCCTCCTTGCTGCACCCTGACCTCTGTCCCCTTCTTCTCTGGCCCACGCTGGGCAGTTTAGGTTTGAAGGTTGCGGTGTCCCGGCCTCTGGCCCAAGGGAGACAGGCAGAGACTGTGGCATGAGCCTGTTTGGAGGGACTCAGGGCGGTTTTTGCTGACCGGGACTAAGTTGTTCCAATCAGGTGCATGTGGTCATCCAGAAGAAGGGTTTGAGCGTCCAGTTCCTGCCCCCTCCTACCCTTCAGGCCCCGAGGCTCCCCTGAGTCCCGGACTCCCCACCTCCCTCCCCTCCCAGCAACCCAGAGAAGCAGCTGTTCTTGGAGAGAGAGGGAGAAAAGGGAAAAAGAGGTCCTGGATTGGGAGTTTGTCCAGGAAGCTGCAGAGCTGGACCCTGCTGAGCCCTGGGCCACGGGGGTCACACGGGGCTTCCCCCGTACTGCTAGCCCTGTGCCTCTGTCCCTGCCGCCTCTCCCTGCCCCACACGCCTTTCACAGAGCTCTCCCCTTCTGAGAGGGGCTCTGTGCTTCTTCCCCTGCGCTGTCCTTTCCCGTGACTCTCAGGACGCTCCTACTCCTGCTTCTCTTTCTCCTGCTCCTTCTTCTTCTCCTTCTTCTCCTTCCCCTTCTCCTTCTTCTCCTTCTCCTTCTTCTCCTGCTCCTGCTGCTGCTGTGATCTTTGCTTTTCCCTTTTCTTTAGCAATCCCAGGGCACGTGAGCCCAGCATGCAGTGGCTGTTCCTGGGAGTCCTGGAGGGCCAAGACCCGCTCTCTGGGGGCCGGGGATGGGGGCCGGGAGGGAAACCTCTGCTCCACTGTCCCCAGGAAAAACAGTCTGGACTGGAAGGGAGTTGTGGGGACGGTGGGTGAGTGGTGGCGCCCACCTCTGACACCTGCAGGCCAGTGGGCAGAGTGGGGTGACATAGGGCAGGGTGGCTGGGGTGCCCCTGCACAGTGGGGGCCAGTGAGGGGCCGCTTCTGAGATCTCAGTGACCGACCAGACCATTTTCCTGTCCTCAGGTCTCCTTCCCCCAATCTCCTCCCCTCCCCAGCCCACTCCCTTGGGCCTCACGTCCCCTCCTCCCCCCACTTCTCCCTCCCTCCACTCTCCCCCCTTTACCAGCCTCTTTCTCCTTCCTGCCTCCCCTCCTCCCTCCTGCTGTCCTGCCCATTCCGCAGTCTGTGTAGGCTGTCCTCGCTGGCTGTCCCTCCCTGCCTCCTTTCCATTCTTTTCTGGGTGCTGGTGGATGTGCATTTCCCAGGTCACCCTAATGCGACTCTGGTGTGGGTGGGACGGACCTTGTCTCCTTGTCTGGGGGGCACCTGTTCGCCCCTGCTTGGGCCCCCCTGTCTCCACGGACCCACACAGAGCAGGACCTCAGGAGCCCAGAGGCAGCTCCTTCCCAGCACCTCCCCTGCCCGCCCCCCCCCCCCCCCGCCCCCACCAAGTCATTCTTCTGGCTGCAAAGCCCCAGTGCCCCTGTACGGGCAGCAGGTGTGCCAGCCTGGCCCAGGCTCTGTCCCTGGTGCACCCCCAGGCTGGGTTGGAGCTTCCATTCTTTCGGGGACCCTTTTCCTTTGGGGAGGGGAGAGGTATCAGGACTCCCTCCCCTGGCCTGGAGCTGGGGCAGAGGTGCTCACCCTTGCTTAGGGGCCCTGCAGGCTGAAGGGCTGTGGGAGAAAAGTCCCCGCACCTGGGGCTTTGCTCAGAGGCAAGAGGGACCCACCCAGTGACTATGCAGGGTCCACGGGTCGGGTGCAGGGGCGTGGGGTCCGCGCTGGTCTCCATGACTCACCCTTCAGGCCCTTCCTCTGAGCCCTCTTGGAGGCTGCAAGGCTGCGCCAGCATTCCCTCAGCAGTGACAGCTCCTCAGAGGTGACAGCGCCTGCCCTCCTGACCCCTCTCCCTCCCCCTCTCCTCTCACTCCCCTTCTTCCCCCTCCTCTCCCTCCTCCTCCTCCTCTCCCTTGGTGCACAAATCTCTCCCTCCCCCTCCCTCCCCTCCCCTCCTCCTCACTCTGCCTCCTCTCACTTTCCTTCTTCCCTCCTCTCCCTCCTCCCCCTCTCCTCCACCCTCCTCTCACCTCCCCCTCCTCTTCCCTTCTCCTCCTCCCTCTCCCTCTCCTCTCACTCCCCTTCTTCCCCCTCCTCCTCCCTCCTCCCCCTCCCCTCCTCTCCCTACTCCTCTTCCCTTCCTCTTCCTTCTCTCTCCCCTCCTTTCCCTTCTCCTCCTCCCTCTCCCCCTCCTCTCACTCCCCTTCTTCCCCCTCCCCTCCCCCTCCTCCCCTCCCCCTCCTCCCCTTCTCCTCTTCTCCTTCCCCTCTTCCTCCCCTTCCCTCCTCTCCCTTCTCCTCTTCTCTTCCTCTCCCTTATCCCTCCCCTCCTCTTCCTTCTCCCTCCTCCCTCTCCCCCTCCTCTCACTTCCCTTTTTCCCTCTCCTCTCCCTCCTCCTCCTCCTCCTCCTCCTTCTCTCCCGTGGTGCACAAACCCACCATTTCCCCCTCTTCCTGCTCGGGAAGAGGGAGCTGGGGCGACCCAGTGTGAAATGCTCTCAGAGGCCTCCAGCAGGGTGCCGAGAGACTCGGAGAGACAGGCAGATGGCTCCCCGCTGCCCTGGGACCGCATCCAAGCGCCTGCTGCTGCCACACAGAGGCCAGGGCACCGCCTACCTCAAGGCGCCTCAGCCTGCACCCTCACCACGCAGCCGCAGCCCTTCCCGCCACGAGGGCTTCCTTGAGGCAGTCTCCTGGCACCCACAGGCCCAAACAGGCCCCTCCACATTGAGCATTCTCCTGTTCCGTGCCACCTCTTAGTCAACTCATAACAGAACGCCATAGATGAGGGAACTTTAGCAATGGACATTTACTGTCGCATGTTCTGAAGGCTATAGCACTGGAGCACTGGAGCACTGTCCTCCTGTTGTTCATCGATTTGCCCGAGAGGGCCCAGTAACGTCTCCATCGTGAGACTTGTTGTTACTGTGTTTGCCATATCGAATATGCAACGGGGAGCTTGCCAGGCTTTGCCGTGCGAGTGGGATACTCTCGGTAGCTTGCCGGGCTCTCCGAGAGGGGCAGAGGAATCAAACCTGGGTCAGCCGGGTCAGCTGTGGGCAAGGTAAATGCCCTACCTGCTGTGCTATGACTCCAGTCCTCTCTGAAGGCTATAATTTGAAAATCAAGATTCTTGCACAAATTGTCTCAGCCTGAGGCTCTGAAGAAGAATCAGCCTCGATCCTGATCTGTGGCCTGGGGGCTAAGAGCTGGTGGCCTCCTTGTGTCCCTGGGTCTAGTGTATTTGTCGGATCAGGACACCAGCCACATTGCATCAGGGCCCAATGACCTTCTCTAACATGATAGGTTTACTCGGTAAGGGTTCAATTTCCAAAGGAAGTGCATCCATAAGTACCTGTTTTAGGGGTCTAACAGATCTCTCTTTGAGGGGGAAACACGATACAGCCAAGAGCACCAGCTGTGTGGTTTTGAGTAGGTCACTCCACGCTCACCCGCTGGCTGAGAAACGTGGGAGGGGTCAGCGCTGCTCGGGATGCTGGAGTTGCAGCTCTGCTGCCCACTGTCTGGCCTGGAATGAGTCCCCCAACTCTCGTTTGTGACTGGGGGTGGGTACTGTGGCTGGGGTGGATGCTCCACCTGGGGGTGTGTGTTGTGACTGGGGGTGGGTGCTGTGGCTGGGGTGGGTGCTGCCTGACTCCTGGGGGCCCAGCCCAGGTTGTGGGCTCAGCGCCCCATTTCTCCTCCAAGTGAGTCTCTCGGTGGGTCTACGTAGAACCCTCGCAGCTCCGTTACTACAATCCAGAAGCCTTGGAAGGCATCTCCGCCTTGTGAAAAGCAGCCTTGGAAGCCTCCGGCCTCCCCAGATTCCAAGGGAGGAGACGGGATCCACTCTCCTGGATGGAATCAGACCCACCCAACATAAGGGGAGCCTGCCAGACTGAGACCCCGGGGGAAAGCATGACTGGCCCCGCAGTCACTGCTCCATTGATCTGGGGTTGCCTGCAAGCTGGGCGGTGGTGAGTGGTGAGTGATGGTGAGTGATGGTCTCGTCCCATCACTATGACAGTTTCACACTTGGTTTCACCATTATCGACCCATTTCATAGATGAGGAAACTGAGGTTGGAAGAGGCGACTTGCCCTAACTAGATAAGGTTCAGAATCAGCCTCTGGCAACAGAGCCTGCTGAGACCCTGTCACTGCCACTGGATGCTCCTGCTGGTCTGCCCGACCCCACAGTAGACCAGACCTCAGGGCACACAGCGCTCTTGACTTTGTGAATTCTATCTTGTACGGCCTCATGTTTCCTTCTGTGTCAGGGTCCTGCTGGTGGGGGGTGGGGAGGGATGAGGCAGGTGTGGGGGCACCTGAACTAGCTGAAGGGACAAGTGGTTTTAATAGTCTCTTGGCACCCGAGAACACTGTTTCTGTGGGCAAGCCTCCGGGGCTCAGCCCATTCCTTTTGGAATTCTTCTGGAAATGCAGAAGTTGAAAAGTGCTCCTTATCAACAACTTCCTGTGGATGGGTGTGTAGTGGATGTGTACTGGGGGTTCAGGAATCATTTCTGTTGATTTGGAAACTGACAGGCGGGGTCCAATTCCTGACCTGGTAATGACAGTGCACCTGTTTATAACCTCACACCGAGTGTTAAGGCTGAACACATCCCATGTCACAGATGACGTGTCTCAGGTTCTGAAGGTCACAGCAGGGATGAGAACGGAAATTTTTTTTTTTTATTTTTAAATGAAACACCATGAGATGCAGTTATAGACTTACATACTTTCGTGATTAGATTTCAGTCATACAACGACCGAGTGGGCTGGAGTGATAGCATAGTGAGTAGGGCATTTGCCTTGCAAGCGGCAATATGGCCAACCCGAGTTTGATTCCTCCGCCCCTCTCGGAGAGCCCGGCAAGCTACCGAGAGTATCTCGTCCGCATGGCAAAGCCTGGCAAGCTCCCCGTGACGTATTCAATATGCCAAACACAGTAACAATTGTCACAATGGAGGCGTTACTGGGCCCGCTCAAGCAAATCGATGAACAACAGGAGGACAGTGACAGTGACAATGATCGAGTACCCATCCCTACCAGTGCCCATTCTCCACCACCAATGTTCCCAATATCTCTCCCACCACCCCCACCCTATCCCCCTGCCTCTGTGGCAGGCACATTCCCTTTGGCTCCCTCTCTCAAGAACATAAGTTTTTTTTTCTTTTTGGGTCACACCCGGCGATGCACAGGGGTTACTCCTGGCTCATGCACTCTGGAATTACTCCTGACAGTACTCAGGGGACCATATGGATGCTGGGAATCGAACCAGGGTCAGCCGCGTGCAAGGCAAACACCCTACCCACTATGCTATTGCTCCAGCCCCAAGAACTGAAGTTCTTAAGGTCACAGCAGGTAGACAGAGGAATGGGGATGGAATGAGACTGAGTTCTTTTATTTAGTTAGTTATTTTGGGGGTCACACCTGGCTTTTTCCTGGTCTGTGCTCAGGGATCAGTCTTGGCAGACTTGGGGGACTGTATCTGGTGCTGGGAATTGAACCAGGC
This sequence comes from Sorex fumeus, assembly GCF_029834395.1. Classification (NCBI taxonomy): domain Eukaryota; kingdom Metazoa; phylum Chordata; class Mammalia; order Eulipotyphla; family Soricidae; genus Sorex; species Sorex fumeus. The sequence continues at coordinate 34,845 of NW_026606179.1, read as the reverse complement.
AAGTGCCCTGCCTGCTGTACTCTTTATTGCTGCAGCCTGAACCTGAACCTGAGTCCTTTGGCTGCGTCGAGTGGGCAGTGAGGGGAAGCTGGTGGACGCCTGCGGGCGGGAGCACACTCCGGACGGGGACTCCAAGGCTCAGCCAACTCAGGCCCCCACAGGCTCTAGACTCGCTGGTTGTGTCATGGGGAAATGCTGACGTTCCCTCAGTAGGGCTTCCCGTTTGAGAAGGAATAGTCACTGGCCATTGTCCAGCGAGAAGGAGGGGCGTTTTCTGCTCAGGGCCACTCTCTCCCAGGGAAGGTGGGAGAGAGGGTTGACAGACAACTGCCAGCTTCTGGAAGCTACCGTGTTCTCACAGGCGGGAGTGCGGGGTGGGGTGGGGGGGCCGCTTGCAGGAGGCCAGCATCAGCAAGTGAGGGGGAGTTGGAGGGGGGGAACTGCCGTGTCCAGCTGGGTTACTTCAGACGCAGGCTCTGATGGAGTGTGGGAAGAGACAGCGTAGGGAAAACAGCCAAGACCATATGTCAAGGTGCAGGTTAACACCCTGGGTGGGGCATTCTGGGAATATCCTTCAGATTGTCCTGCTTGCGGGATGTGGGAAGCTAACTCTGACCCACACCTGTCACAGCTGCTCCTCTGCTGCCTCAGAAAAATGTCCGTTCTCAGGGGCCATTTGCCCCAAGGCCAGGGGCTGGCAACAGAGGGTGGTGGGCTCTGGTTTAAGGGGCTTTGGGGTTCAAGGATTTGGAGGGGGGTGGGCACTGCAATTTGAGTGCTCTGGTTAGGGTCATACTTTAGAGGGAAAAAGCAATTCCGGGGCAGAGCGATAGTACACCAGGGAGGGCATTTGCCTTGGAAGCAGCCGACCTGGGTTCAATCCCTGGCATCCCATATGTTCCTCCAAGGACCGTCAGGAGTGATTCCTGGGTGCAGAGCCAGGAGTTACCCTTGAGCATCACAGGGTGTGACTTAAAAATAAAAACAAAAAGCGATTCTGACCAGGGTCCCCCGAGGGTCCTCTGCCCTCTCCTGAACCTCACAGGCCTACATGGTTCCCTTGAAGGATGGATCAGTGTCCTTGGGAAGCTGTCTTTGCTCTGACAGTCCTTCTAGCCTTTTTCCTGCTCCTGTTCCAGAGTGGGGCCTCCACCCTGATATGGAAGCGTGGGGCTGGCTTGGTTATGGGAGCGAAGCTGGGAGCATAGGCTTGAAGGACAGTCACAGCGTTGGGCTGAAGGAGCAGGAGGAGGCCCCTGACCCCGGTGTTGGGGTGGGTCCTCCCTGCAGCAGCTGGGGTTTCGGTGAGAAGGGACAGGACCCCACACTCATGTCACATGCAGGGAGGCGCAGGTTGGAGCCAGGCGCTGCCTGCTTCTCACCCTGGCTGGGTTATCCCCCACTTCCCGCCCCCCCGCCCCCACCCGCAAAACATCCTCCTGCTTCTGGAGAAGGGACTTCTCTTCTGGGCCTCTCAGGGTGAGCACTCGTGTGACTGTGGTTATGGATGTGTCGGATCAGTGACGGGGTGGGTGATGGCTTTTTATACCATCCGGAACATTGGGCTTCTTGGGCTTGTGTTCCTGCAAGATCTGAGCCTCTGAGGACCCCAGGGGCCTCCCTGAGAGACTCTAGGCAGTGGCCTGAATATAGTACAGAGGATAAGGCGCTTGCCTTGCATGTGATGAACATGGGCTCTATCCCCAGCACCATATATGGTCTCCCAAGGACTACCAGGAGTAATTTTTGAGTGCAGAGCCAGGAGTGAACCCTGAGAACCTGTGGGTATGGGCCCCAAAGAAGCAAACAAACAAAAAACTGCAGGTAGTGCTCACAGAGGGGCCACAGGAGAGTGTGGTGGATGCTACAGGCAATTGCAGACGCCCAGGTGCCACCTACTTGGGAAAACCCAGGAATTCAGGGGAGCAGGGCAGGCGGCAGAGGTCTCCAGGCAGGGCCGAGACCCGCGTGCTGGCCAGCTTGGCTCCCGATAGCAGCTAACCTTGACAGCTGCTGCAGGCCTGGCTCTGTGCCTGGCTCTGTGCTGCCACAGAATCATATTTCATCCTGGCAGCTTTGGAACTACTGTCTTCACTTTCAAGATGAGGAAACCAGGTCTCAGGAAGGAGGGGCAGGGCACACAGCTGGCCAGAGGCAGGGTCTGCGCCTCCCCCACTGACCAGGATCCAAAGTCCTTAATTCTGAACTGGAGCAAGAACAATAAATGGGGAAATGAGGCTCATGCTCAGGTAGAGATTTGCCGGTGAAGAGGGCAAAGTTCTTGGATAGGACGCGGTCAAGTCCCGATGTGGAGGAGAACGAACATTCAAATACTCACGGTCAGTGGTGACAGTGGCGTATTGTGGTGAGCACAGCGCCTGGCTGGATCAGCCCTCACACAGCAGATTGGACTTTGAGCCCATAAATTTGCCCTCCCAAGCCCGTTTCTCAGGGTCAAACAGCTAGTTGGTCCTGATGGGGATCCCTCTGGCAGAAAGGGACGGGGGCAAGCTCCAAGGTAGAGAGGACGTGGGCCTGAGTCCTGGATTTCTGCGTTTTACTCTAAGGACCTGAAGCAAGATTTTGTTGTGGTTATTGTTTGTTTGAGGGCCACATTTGGCAGTGCTCAGGGCTTCCTCCTGGCTATGTGCTCAGGGATCACTCCTGGCAGTGCTTGGGGGACACTGTATGGTTACCAGAGTTGGAACTGGGGTTGTCTTCATACAAGCAAGTACTCCTGCCCCTGTGCTCTCTCCTTGGTCCCAACTGAAACAAGTTCTTTTTGTGTCATCTTATTTCTTCTTTTAATGTCCTTATTTATTTTGGTTTGGGTGCCACACCTGGTGGTGCTCAGACTTACTCTTGGCTCTGTGCTCAGGCATCACTCCTGGTGGTACTCGGGGTACCGTATGGAGCGCTGAGGATCAAACCTGGATTGGCCGCATGCAACGCAAGCGCCCTGCCCACTTGGATGAACTCTCCTGCTGCTTCATTTTTCAAGTTGTAGGCGTTACAATTTCCAATACTGTGAACGATAAGGCTTCATGCACACAGTGTTCTGACACCACGCCCTCCACCAGAGTCTCTGAGACAAGTACTCAGAGCGTCAGTTTTCCCATCCGCAGAATGGGATGCTGTATGGACACTCACTTGTCTCGGTGTCTCATCTCTTTTCCAGGTGGGAATGAGAGGGCGCCAGGTAAAACGATGCACATGGATGGGCAGTCGCAGGTCCCCAGGGGTCCCAATCCTGGCCCCTGCCTAGGGTGCAGACCCGCGGTGACGTGGAGCCCAGTGTCCTCCGGCTGCGGCTCCTGGCTGGGCAGCAGCTCCCGGCTCCCCTGCTCCCCATCCCCCAGGCTTTTAATGAGTTTAGTATTTTCATCAAATCACTCTTCCTACAACACAGAGCTGGGGGAGGCTAAAAATAACTCCCCGAGTCACATGATTGTTCCAAATGCGGAGGCTCCCGGCAAAGGTACAAGTGCGACTCCCTGTTTCCTAGGAAATGAGAGTCACTGTGATGCCAGCCGCCAGGCCGCCGCCCCCGCAGCCTCATTGTTTCCTGTGGCACCACGCGCGGGTGACAGGCGCGCGGAGCAGGCAGCCCTGGGCTGAGCTAGCAGCTGTCCCTTGCCTCTAGGTGTCAGAAGCTCTGTCGCCCTGGGACCCTCGTCCCCCCCTTCCTCTCCCCCACCCAGCCCCCCAACCAAGGCCTGCAAGCGTGAAGGGTTTTCATTTTCTCTCCCTTCTCGACGCTGTCTGACCCTTGTTTCCCTGTCAATAACTTGCAGCTAAAGGCATTTTATTATTTTTGGTAAGGAAAGCGAATCTGTTGGCAAACACTCTCCATGGGAACCGACTGGTCTCCTGCTCGAGTGGAAGGTGACACCCAGGCCCCAGCCCAACCTTTTTCCTTACTGGAGTGGCGTCCGGTGGTGGTCTGGGCAACACTGGCAGTGCCCAGGGCTTACTCCTGGCCCTGTGCTCAGGGATCACTTCTGGCGGGGCTCAGAGCACCACGTGGAATGCAAGGCTCCGACCTGGGTTGACTGCATGCAAGGCAAGCGCCTTACCTGCCGTGCCATCCTCTGTACTGTCCTCTGACCCCAGGAGCTACACTTTGACTTCACACAGATGCCCTGCGTGGGTGGCCTTGCTGTTTGCTGGTTCAACCTGGGGTTTCGGGGCCCGCAGAACTGGGCTTGGGCTCACAAAGGCGAGGTCACACCGTACAGATGCTGTGTTCTGGGGAACAGACTTGGAGAAGCTCAGTGCATAGTCTTTCCCCTTCCACCTTTGCCCGTCACTTCTTGTAGGGATCCTCTGCACGTTTATCCACCCACCCCCATTCCTTCTCAAAAGCTCCACGAGGCTTGGGTCTGGGTCACCTCCCTCCCTCCCCGCTCTTCGTGGCTCAGCCACCGTGGATGCTGCCTGTGCCTTGGCCCTGCCTGGTGGGCCCTGTGCTCCTCTCCTTTCTGCGGAGGATGCCCAGATGGAAATCAGAGCAGGGAGACTGCTGGGTGCTAATGATTTCCAGGCTGTCGGAGGAGTCACATCCCGCCTCCAACCCTCCTCCCTTCACCCTCTTCTCTCAGAATTCCTCTAAAGCTTCCCCAAGTGGGTTTTGGGACTCTTTCTGGAGCCTTTCAATACCCTAAAGGTATCTTAGAGTGGGTTGGTGGTGGTGGGGGGGCTGGGGTAATTGGGCCACACCTGGCAGCATGCTCAGTGCTTACTCCTGGCTCAAGGATCACTCCTGGTGGTGCTCAGAGGACCAAATGCCAGGTGCCAGGGATTGACCCTGGCTCAGACCTATGCAAGGCAAGCACCCTACCCACCTGTACTTTCTCTCTGGCCCTGATCCCACAGTATCTTTCAGGATGTGCTGACCACCTGGTGAAGCAGTGGCCAGACTCTAGCTGTGCTTTCTTACTTAGACTGCTTGTGGCTTACAGGCATGGACTTTGCCCATCACTGTATCCCAGCTGCCTGGAACGGGCTCTGGCACGAAGTATTCAGTTGGCTCACTTGCTGGTTGACAAACCAAAAGGAGGTTGCTCAAATGTTTATTAAATGAATGAATAAATGATTTGCTGCCTGATCACTATTAAGTCAGTGAATAAGCAGTACATGCTTATTGCTGAATAAATGAATAGGTATAAAGTTTCTGTATAGGTTGAAGGAATGAATCAATAGTAGCTGTGAATGCATGCTTGTTGGATAAATTAATGAATTAATGAGTGCTAGTAGATGCTCATTAAATGTTCATCTGTTGCCTGGGTTGAATGGCAGATGGATGGAATGGGTTGGGATGGATGTTTGGATGATGAAATGGGTGGCTGGGTAGGTTGGTATATAAATGGATGAGTAAATGAAAGGAAGGTGGGTGAGTGAAAGGATGGATGGATAAATGGATGGATGGGTTGCTGAATGGACAAGCAAATGGATGGGTAGATGGAAAAATAAGTAGATGGGTAGATGGATTGGTGGGTGGATGGATGATTAGTAAATGGACGAGTTGATGGCAGATTGGGGGATGGATGACGGGTAGATGAATGCCTGAGCAAAAGGTGGATGGATAGGTGTATATAGATGGATGGATGAACAAATAAAGAGAGGGGCTGGATTGGTAGGTAGATGGACAGATGGGCAGGTGAGGGGAAAGCTGGGGTAGAAGGGTGTGCCTTTGACATTAGATGGGACGCTTTCTGTGTGAGCCACTCCTGCCAGACAGATGGTAGTGACTTCCCCACTGTTCCCAGGACACGTGGAGTCGGTTCCGGCTGGGCAGCCCTGTGCCACCAGCTATGACTAGGGAGCCAGAACAATGAGGCATCAGAGCATGATGAGGGGCTGCGGATGTTTGAAATGTCAGGATGACTCCCAGCTGTGAGATCAGGCTTGACGTTTGTCATGTTCCTGAAGCACTTGTTTTAATGACTAATTATTTTCCCTCCTTTGACATGGCTCCTTGGGAGAAGGTGGGTGGTGGGAGTTATGGGGAGGACTGGGGAGGGAGGGGCTAGAGATCTGTATTTGGCACTTGGATTCCCTAACAAACCTGAAGTGAGTTAACCCTGATCTGCCAGGTGTGGGACCGACTTGGCAGGCCCAACTCCCAGGCCCAGCCAGGTGCAGCCTAGCTGAGAGCACCTTCCAGGGCTGGCTGGCACCTGCGAAGAATCCAGAACATCTCAGCCAAAATCCAGGTGGATGCCTGAAGATCAGGGGAGAGCAGAATGTTGGCTAGAAAGTGAATTAATTTTGATTTGAATGAAACAATTAACCATGTGTTTTTAAGAAGGACTTCCAGGTACAGTCTAAGTAGGATATACATAGGACATTTCCAGCTCATCCTTGTGAGGTCCTATTTGGGGGTTAGCACCTTTTATTGATGAGGAAACTGTGGGACAGAAAATTTTTCCTTTATGTGTTTTTCCTTTATGTGTTTTCACTTTGGGGCCACCCCTGACTGTGCTCAAGGCCGGGGTGCCAGGGATAGAAACTAGGTTGGCTGCGTGCTGGACCAGGCCCTTCTTGCTATGCTATCTTTCTGGCCCCAGGACAGAATTCTTCTGTGGTTTAAAGTACACCTTCTGGGGGATATAAAGTAACAAAGTATGAGATTAATACCCAAGAATAGCTGAGATCAGCACCAGGAGGATTACTCCATAACTTAGAGGCCAGCCAGGTATCCTAGAGGAAAGGGCAGTTCAGATAGAGAAGGGAGCACCAAATAAAGGATGTTTGGAGGATCCTCCCAGGAGGGGAGATGCATGTCGAAAGTAGACTATGGACTGAACATGTTTGCCACTCAATGCCTCTTTTGCAGACCACAACACCCAAACGGAGAGAGAGAACACAGGGGATTGCCCTGCCACAGAGACGGGGGGATGGGGGGATGGGGGTGGGAGGGATATTATCCATGGTGGTGGAAAATGGGCACTGGTGGAGGGATGGGTATCTGATCATTGTATGATTGAAACCAAAGCACAAAAAATTGTAAATCTACAACTTTAAAAAAAATAAAATAAAATAAAGGGGGAAAAAATAGGGTTAAAAAAAAAGTACACCTTCATCGGTGTGCATATGTCCCTTCAAATTAAATTTTGTGCATTTTGGAGATAGATGTTAAGAAGTGGGATTGCTGGATCCTAGAGTAGTTCTGTCAACTGTCAATTTCTGTTGCTCATTGACTTGCTCAAGCAGGCCCAGTAACATCTCCATTGTGAAACTTATTGTAACTGTGTTTGGCATATCGAATGTGTCATGGCTAGCTTGCCAGGCTTTGAAGTGCGGGCGAGATACTCTCGGTAGGTTGCTGGGCTCTCTGAGAGGGGTAGAGGAATCGAACTCGGGTAGGCCAGGTCGACCGCATGCAAGGCAAACGCCCTACCCGCTCTCCAGCCCATAGCAGATCTATGTCTCTATTTCCCCCTTTTTCAGTTGAATCACCATGCGATACACAGTTCCAAAGTTCCAAAGGCAACATAATGGGAGAACCGATGCACACAATTGAGTTGGGGAGATCTTGGATGGAAGGGGTTGTAGGGGCTTTCAAAGAGGAAAGGAGTACACTGGGGATGGAAGTTGTGTTGGAATTTTGTTTATAAGAAACCATTAGTAGCATTGTAAACTATAGAATCTCAATAAAAATTTTTTATGATAAATTTTTTTAAAAAGTATACCTTTAGATTTGTTGGTGCTCCTTTCAAAAGGTGAGTTGACTTCCTTTGTCCTACCACAAGGTGTGGGATTATAGAATAGACGACATCCATGAACTTTACATACAAGTGGTACAATATGGAAAGTATCATGCTAAGCGAAATGAGTCAGAAAGAGAGGGATAGACATAGAAAGATTGCATTCATCTGGGGGATATAAAGTAACAAAGTATGAGATTAATACCCAAGAATAGCTGAGATCAGCACCAGGAGGATTACTCCATAACTTAGAGGCCAGCCGGGTATCCTAGAGGAAAGGGCTGTTCAGATAGAGAAGGGAGCACCAAATAAAGGATGTTTGGAGGATCCTCCCAGGAGGGGAGATGCATGTCGAAAGTAGACTATGGACTGAACATGTTTGCCACTCAATGCCTCTTTTGCAGACCACAACACCCAAAAGGAGAGAGAGAACACAGGGGATTGCCCTGCCACAGAGACAGGGGGGATGGGGGGATGGGGGTGGGAGGGATATTATCCATGGTGGTGGAAAATGGGCACTGGTGGAGGGATGGGTATCTGATCATTGTATAATTGAAACCAAAGCACAAAAATTGTAAATCTACAACTTTAAAAAAAATAAAATAAAATAAGGGAAAAAAAAATCACCGACAAAAAAAAAAAAAAGAATAGACAACATCGTGGCAGGCGCCACGTGACCCGAGGCTAGATTGCGTAGCTCTCCTGACTTTATCCCTCCTGAGACCCCTGTCTGTGGAGCCCCGCAGGGCCCCGAGAAAACTTGGGCTGCCTGGAAGTCACATGCGTGAAGCTCAGTGGGAAGACAGACAGGGCCGAAAGAGTCCCGTGGAGCCCAGGTAGTCCCAGCAGTTGGCGTCTTCCTTGGGCTCAGAGTGAGAGACGCTTGACAGTGACCTCAGTGCCAGCCCCTCCTGACCCCGAGGAAGGGACTCATCCAAGCTCTGCCAGCCCCTGGCCATGAGGCTCACACCTACCACAAAAATGACTTGTGGTAAGTGTGAGCTGACTGGTTTTGCAGGCCTCGTTGGTGTATGCTGAAATCTACTGCCCCAGATTCTAGAATCTGAGCTGAAATTGCACTGGAGAGACTGGCTTGCCCTCTGCAAGCCCTGCCAGGAAACGGAGCCAGCCTTGCCCTAGGGGTCTTGCCCACCGCATCTGCCCCCGGCAGGTTGAGAGCCGTGAGATTGCTTCTTTTTAAAAAATTTTTAAATTTTTGAAATTTTTTATTAATGAATCACCATGAGGTACAATTACAGACTTACAAACTTTCATGCTTGTGTTTCGGTCATACCATGATCGAGTACCCATCCCTCTACCAGTGCCCATTCTCCGCCACCAATGATCCCAGTATCCCTCTGACCACCCCTACCCCGCCTCAGAGGCAGGGCATTCCCTTTTGTTCTCTCTTTCTTAACCTTTGAGGAAGGCGAGGAAGGCACTGTGCTCCTCGCCTGGGACTTAGCAAATCACTCTGCAGGCTCGGATAAAAGCAACTCAGTCCTCGCAGCCCCTCCGCCCTCAGCCTCCCCGTTAGCCGCCGGGAGCTCTCTTCTTCTCTCCCATCCTGCATGGGACAGGACATGGTGCAACATTTTTTAAATTGAGTTGTGGCCTCCAAGTCTCCTGCCTGCCTCCACTCTCCTTACTGTCCTGCCCCAATCCCCCCTGCCCTCCTCCTGCTGGTCTCCCCATTTCAAACCTGGTTCCTCCAGCCTCTTCCCAACACACCAGCCCGAGAGAGTCGATGATGGTAGAGTCAGGTCCTGTCTAGCCTCTGCCCTGTGTCCAGGTGTCAGGGCTGTTTCTCTCAGAGACACAGCACAAGGTCCTTGCAGTGTCCTGCCAGGTGTATCAGCTCCATCTGCTACTCCCTCCTCTGGAAACAGCCTCGGGACTGGAGTCTGTGATGTGGCCCCACCCAGCAACTCCCACAAGGCAGTGCTCCCAATGCTCCCACTGCTGCCCTCATCTCTGCCTGCCTCCCTGCGGCTGCCCAGCTGCCATGCCCCCTGTGGGGAGGCCCTGCCTCAGCTGGTCCTCTTCACAACCTGCTTAAGTGGCAGACTCTCTTCCTCCTTGAAAGTTTTGCTTCAGGACACTTGTTGTCACCTGACCCACAAAACTCTTTATCCACTTTTACCCGGTGTGTTGTGTTTCTTCTGGGTAGGATGGATGGATGCACACAGGATGCTTCCTAATGTGGTCGCTGCCGCTAGATTTGTTCCCTGCACATAGTTGTTTGCTGCTCAATAAACAGATAGCAACCACATGAGTGACTGGATCTTGGCTCTAATGGGGGAGACTGGGGGGGCAGTTAGGAAGTTCTTGAGCTCCACCAGGGAGGGTGGTCGGTGTTGCAGAGGTGAAGGGCAGTTGCAGAGAGATGCAGGTGGGGCTGGAGAGATCATTTAATGGTTGAGAGCAAACATTGCATGCAGGAGGCCCCGGTTTGACCCCTGTACCACATGGTCCCTTGAGCACTGTTGGGAGTGACCCCCTCAAGTGAGTTTGGAGTAGCCTCTGAGCACTGCTGTGTATAACTGTCCACCCCCCCCCCAAAAAAAAAAGAGAGATAGAGGTTGTGGTCCATGGGAGGAGCTAGAGAAGGAGAGGGAGGAGGGGCTGTTGGGATGCCACGAGTGATACTAAAGGCACGAGGGGGCCAGAGTGATAGTACAGTGGGTAGGGCACTTGCCTTGCACATGACTGACCGGAACTTGATCTCTGGCACTCTATATGGTCTCCCAAGCCCAGTCAGCAGTGATCCCTGAGTGCAGAGCCAGGAGTAAACCCTGAGCACCACCAAGTGTGGCCCCCCAAACAAACAGACAGGAGGTATGAGCGAAAGATCAGATGGCAGTTACACTCACAGAGAGCCGTGAGGGTAGAACCTTCGGCGGAACAGCCAGCAGTGAGCGCAGACTCTCTCTGCAAGACCTTTGGGCCGGAGACGCAGGTGGGGGGCGCTAGGGAGCAGTGGGCTGCGGTGCTGGGCTGTGCAGCCTCTCCTGGCCCCCTCTGCCTTAGGAGGGCAGGCCCGAGTCGGAGTTCTGGTTTCTCTAGGAAGCCTGATAGTCTGACATTCAAATCTTGGTTTTTTTGAGTCTGCTTCTTCAAAGACTGTCTGGGCGCAATAATCCACATCAGCGAGGTGGATTCGGTCCCTGGGCGATCCGCTGAGCGCCGAGGAAGAGTGTGGCAAGGAGCGGGGTGCTGTCTGCCGAGGCCCAGGAGGCAGGGGTGCAGAGCAGCCAGAGGGGGAACTGGACAGTGCACGAGAGCCTGAGAGAGGAGCCTGATCTTGGGAGCCCAAGGCTGGGGCTGGAAACTTTCACCTTCCTGACAAGGACAAGAGGAGGAAGGCGGAAATGAGTTTTATTGTTTGCTTCAGAGCAGGGTTGCTGCGAGGACAATGGGGCACTGAGACATGGGCCCTGGGGGAATCTTGGCATCTTTTAGGGACCTCCGGGGAGGCTGTGAGTCTCAGGCATTTTTTAAAAAAGTAAACGTCAGTGACGCGCAGGACAGAAAAGCCAGATTTTTTTCCTGCCCACCCTGTGCCCCTGGCAGAGTCTCTGGACTCTTCTTCCTGGTGGGTCACCCTGGTGGCCCCTAGGACTCTTTGCGGGGAGGGCCGGTGTGGGAGGTGCCAGCGCAGCTGCCCGGCGAGCTTGGTGGCTCAGAGAGGCTGAGCAGCCGCGCTTTCATCTAATCCGGTTTGCAGGATTTAAATGGAAACAGCCTCAGGGGGCACTGCCGCCTGCCTGGCCTGGGCTGGATTTTGTAGGAAGCTCTTTGTGCTCACTGCCCCCCACCTCCTCACTCTAGGAGGCGCGTGGGCACTGAGGGGCACTGGGGAGGGCACTGAGGCACTGGCGGGCTCTGAGGGGCTCTGGATGCACTGAGGGAACATCGAAGGGACACTGAAGACGTTACCGAGGGGCACTGAGGTGGGCACTGGGGGCACTGAGGGGGCGCTGAGGAGCACACTGGGCACTGGCAGACACTGGGGGGTTACTGAGGGGTACTGAGAGGTACTGAGGGGCACTGAGAGTACTGAGGGGTACTGAGGGGCACTGAGAGTACTGAGGGGTACTGAGAATACTGAGGGGTACTGAGGGGCACTGAAAGTACTGAGGGGTTCTGAGAGTACTGAGGGGCACTGAGCAGTACTGAGAGGGTACTGAGGGGTACAGAGAGGGTACTGAGAAGGTACTGAGGGGCACTGAGGGGTACTGAGGGGCACTGAGAGGGTACTGAGGGGTATTGAGGGGTACTGAGGGGGGCACTGAGGGGTACTGAGGGGGGCACTGAAGGCGGTACTGGGGGTGCTGAGGGGTTATGGCCCCCAGAAAGGCCTCCCACACAGTCCGGGCCCTGCTCCTGGTCACCCTCTCCTGACTGTTTCTCAGGGTTGTTTCTCAGGGCCCAGTGCTCAGCGGCACAGAGCCAAGCTCTGAGCTGTGCAGCCTTGGTGGTGAGTTGCTTCCCTTCGGCCTGGTCCCCCCTCCCGACCCCGGGCCCAGGTGCACAGTCTCGCCCGCAGCAAAGGGCCAAGCTGGCCTCCTCACCGCATGTGTGTCTGCAGAAGGGTCGGGGCCATGTGTGATGCCATGTGACGTGGCAAGGGCTGGCTTTGGCTCTGCGAGTCACACTCCTGGCCAGAAGGAAGCCCTGAGCACCTCGGGGTAGAGAGGAGTGCTTCACATACCTGCCCTCTGGCTCAACTCTCCCAAATTATTATTATTAAAATAAAATGACTATAAATATCTCCCTCCAAAGGCCAGAGTGATAGTACAGGGGTTAAGATAGTGCAGGGGTTACCATACGCTCAGCCAAGGCAAGTTCACTCCCCGGGACCACACATGGTCCCTCAGGAGTGGGCCCTCAGCACTGCCTAGTGTGTCCCCCAAACTAAAGCGAACTTCCTCCCACCCAGGTTTGTGTTGAGGACTCAACAGAAGCCCCCCATGCTGCTGAAGGAAGGTGTTGACTAGCAGTTAGGGCAGGACCTTGTGCCCGTGCAGTAGCGTGGAGCAGATCTCATCATCAACCTCCATGGGTGGGTATTTGGTTTCCTCTCTGGGTTTCAATGCCTCTCACAGTGCTCCAGGAAGTGAGAGGGAAGCCGACCCACAGGTCCTGAGGGGAAATGGGCCGGACTGGGGGCCCCTCCTTGGTGGCAGGAGTGTACCCCTGTCCATCTGTCTGTGACAAACACACTCCTGCTGCCCTAGAGGCTGGACGCAAGGGTGGCAGCTCTGAGCAGAGCCCCAGCCAGGAGTCCGCAGTCCCCAGGAACCAGGAAGCCTGGCCTGGAGCGGCCCACTCAGCCGAGCTGCAGTCAAGCATGCCAGGAAAGAAACGTTCTCTCTGCAGCTGGGACTTCAAGGTCGTTCTGCAGCCATCAGCGCCTGACACAGAGTGCAGCCGGGAGCACTTCTCTTGTGGATGCAGAGCGGAACGAGGTGCCCCCTCATTCCCTGGCGCTGCCTGCTGAGCGTACCCCATCACGCCGGGATCAGGAGTGTCCTGGCCCCATGTAATGAGTGCAGGGAACTGTCCAGGTGAGCAGCTGTGAAATCACTCAGTGGTGCCGACTGGGTCCTGGGGCCTCTGAGGCAGAAGCTGCCCCCATCCCCCCTATTTAGAGTGACAGCTCTGAGTGCTCCTTCCCCCTGCATGCATGTAGCCTATCTGCAGGCACAGAGCATGGGCTTGAGAACCTTCCAGCTCGGTCATTTGGGGAGACGTGCCCTCAGGACCTGCTGCCCTTGTCCCCTAGCCCCTGTCCCCTACTCCCAGGCACTTCAGGTTCCTTTGCTGAAACTTTGGCTGTTGGAACTCAAAGATTGAAGAATTATGTGGTGTGAGTGTGTGTGTGTGTGTGTGTGTGTGTGTGTGTGTGTGTGTGTGTGTGTGTGCTTTTCAATTTTTCATTTTCAGTTTTCTATTGAATCAAAGTGGACAAGACGTATTTTCTTGGTTTGGGGGCCACACCCGGTGGTGCTCAGGGCTTACTCCTGGCAGGGCTCCGGGGACCACATGTGGTACGAGGGGTTGAATTAGGGCCAGTCGCGGGGAAGGCAAGCGCCTGCCAGCCCCACGACGCTGCCTCCAGCCCTGACCTTATCGATTTCTGCTCGCCATCACCCCTCCCCTCTGTAGCTGCTCTCTTTCCCTCTGAGAACTGTATTTCCTCCGACTCTTGAGTGGATCTTGAGGAAGTCTCCTGGGAGGGAAAGATGCTTGGCCCAGCTGCCGGGGAGGGGGCTGTGTGTATGTTGGTGGGGATGGGGTGGGGGGCATCTCAGCTCCTCCCTCCTTCCTCAGTTGCCTCCAAAGGGCGGAGGTGAAGAGAATTGACTCTAACACAAGGACCCGCAGACACCTCCGCCGAGAAATCTGTCTTCTGTTGGGGGGGGAGCCCAGATGGATTCTTGGCGCTGGGAAATAGATCTGTTCGCTCGCTGTCCCCACTCGCCTCTCGGTTCATCTGTCACTGTTAGCGCTGCACTGATAATTCTGTTGAGTTGGAGCGTTCGCTTGGCAGCGAGTGAGCGAGCGGCGTGGAGGGAGTTTTTCCCAGCAGAAGCGCGGGCCCAGAGCTGGGGTGGATGCTGGCGGGGGCCAGGGACATCTTTATGGAGGGGAAGTTCTTGGGGTCCGCAGGCCAGGCGAGTGGGCGGGCTTGTGAGGCTCACAGCACTGCACACTCCCAAGAAGAATCTACGGACGGCTCCTTCTCCATCCTGGGGGTCTACCCGCTCTCCTAGGAGCCACCCCATCTGCCTCCTACCGAGCAGGGGAGGGAGGGAGCCCTTGTGCCTGCTCTGTGTCTGTCCAGGGAAGCAGCTGCTTGCTGCATCTCACAGGGGAAGGTGGAGGCGGCATGGAGGAAGTCATTGTGGGCACAGCCACTGGCTGGTCAGTGGCTCAGGAGGCACGGGCACAAGGTCCTGCCCTACTGCTAGTCAATACCTTCCTTCAGCAGTGTGGGGGGCTTCTGTTGAGTCCTCAACACAAACCTGAGTGGGAGGAAGTTCGCTTTAGTTTGGGGGACACACTTAGGCAGTGCTAAGGGCTCACTCCTGAGGGACCATGGGGGTCCTGGGGATTGAACTTGCCTTGGCCAGTGTATGGTAACCCCTGCACTATCTTAATCCCTGTACTATCACTCTGGCCTGCGGAGGGAGATATTTATAGTCATTTTATTTATACTAATATAATAATATTATTATTTTGGGAGGGGTTGAGCCAGAGGGCAGGTTTTGTGAAGCACTCCTCTCTACCCCGAGGTGCTCAGGGCTTCCTTCTGGCTCTGTGCTCAGCCATCATTCCTGGTGGGACTTTATACCGTGCTGGAGATCAAAGTCAGGTCAGCCATTGGCAAGGTGTGTGCCTCAGCCTCTGTGCTCTCTGCAGTCCTTGTTGCTGGTGTTGTGTGTGAGGGCCGTGCTCTGTGTGCTCAGGAGCTGCTCCTGACAATGCTTGGGGCCATGGGGTCCCGGGATTCGACTCAGGCCCCTGTGTGCAAAGCATGTGCTCAGTGGGTTGCGCCATCTCTCCCGGCTCTGTTACTTTACAGATGAGGAAACGGATGAGTGTCAGCCCCTGGGGAGTGGAGGAAGGGATGTAAGTGCTTCCTGAGCCCAGTGGGAGTTGCTGGGGCGGAAGGGGCAGCGTGTGAGCGGGAGGTTGGGATTTGGCTGTTGGAGAGGACATAGGGATTGCTCATGCACAGTTGGCAGTGGGACCGACGACCTCAGCCCCACTGAACACAGGGATCGAAACAGCAGGTGGCCATGTGGCCAAGGGGCTGCTTCCTGCATATGGTCTCCGAGCCACACGCACCCCCACCGGGCATCTTTCACCTCAGGACTCCTCCTCCAGTGTCTGTCCTGACCGTCCTGTCCAATCCTTTATCCATTGTCCAGCTGGGGCCCTGACCTCCCTCCTCAGCTGGGTGTTCCATCACTTTCTCCTGCTGCAAAAGCAAGGTGAAGGAGAAGTGGGCTTGGGGCTGGAGGGTCAGCACAGAGGGTACTCTGTTTGCTTTGCATGTGGCCGACCTCGGTTCGATTCCCAGCATCCTATATGGTTCCCTGAGCACTGCCAGGAGTGATTCCTGAGTGCAGAGCCAGGAGTAACCCCTGAGCATTGCCGGGTGTCATCCAAAAAGCAAAAAAAAAAAAAAAAAAAGAGTGGGCTTAAGATGACATAGCGCGGGAGAGGCTGTGCCAACATGCAAACCCAGGCTGGCTGGGCCCATGGCCCCCACCATGTAACACCCCTGCTCCAGACCACGGCTACCTGGGGGATTTGTGGATGTTGTTCTGTTGAGTGGGAATTTAAGAGCATGTGGCAGCTCCTGATCCCTGTGCGGCTCAGATCAGCTGATTCCCTTCCCTTCCCACACTCCTTGCTTATGAGCTGCGGGTCATGGCCAGGCAGGCATCGGCCCCAGGACCCTGTGTGGGTGGGTGACAAGGCAGAATTTTGTCCCCTTACTGAGCTTTGCTTGACTTTCCGTTGGCTCCTTTCAGCCTATAATTGCAGCTAAGTGTGTCCCTCAGCTTGAACTGCAGAAGCTTCTAGCTTCTCTCCTGTCTTTGCTCTTCCCCAGGAAAAACCCTGGTGTCTGGGGCTGGAATGATAGTACAGCAGGTAGAGCGCTTGCCTTGCACACGGCCGACCTGGGTTTGATCTCCGGCACCCCATATAGATCCCCAAGCCCGCCAGGAGTTATCCCTGAGCACAGAGACAGGAGTCAGCCCTAAATGCTGCCAGGTATGGCCCCAAAACAAGCAATTAAAAAAAAATCTTGGTTTCTTCAGTTCCCTACTCTGAGGTCCAATGTAGAATCTTGAATCCCAGCATCAAATGCTTTTTTGTTTTGTTTTGGGTCACACCCAGAGATGCTCCTGACTCTGTACTCAGGAATTACTTCTGCTGTGCACAGAGGGACCATATGGGATGCTGGGGATTAAACTCAGGTTGCCCATGTGCAAGGCAAACAATGCTCTACCTGCTGTACTATCACTCTGGCCCCAGTTCTTGCTCTCCTGAAATCAGAGACCACAGAGTTCAGGAGGCACCAGCCTTCCTGGTTTGGGGGCGCAGGTGGGGATGTGGATGATGCCAAGTGGACTCTCTTCCCCCTTTAAGCTCCTGTGAACCCCCGTGGTGTGGAGTTTCCAGGGGTCCCTCTGCCCAGCAGCCCCTGGCAGATATGCTGCTCGTGTGTGCTCAGCCCACGATTCTGCGCCCGGCGTGCCTGGGCCGGGCCAACACTAATATTTACTTTTGCAGGCAGGGCTGCGGCTCCGAGCTGCTTTCCAGCCCAGCCCGTGGTGCTCCAGGCCCGGCGGAAGCATCTGCAGGGACGGCCTGTGTGGGCTGGGAAGGATCCCCAGGAATGGGCCAAGGTCTCAGGTGATGGCACCCAGGATAATAATCGAAGTTACTGACGGAGTCTGCAGAACAGGAGGGGTGTGTGTGTGTGTGTGTGTGTGTGTGTGTGTGTGTGTGTGTGTGTGTGAAGGAACTGGGGAAACTTTTGGGTTTCCAAAACCGAAGGCAATGCGGGCCAGGCCAGGGGTGCGGGGAGAGTGTTCAGAGTGGACGGCAGCGGGGCAGGGAGCCGCCTGCATGGCCCGGGGATGCCCCCTGACCGCCCCTCCCTGGCTCGCTGTGGCCCACGGAACTGCTCTGTGAACTGCTGCGTTTCCGCAGAAAATCTTCACATGTTTGTTTCTATAAGCAGCCGGGGAAATACACATTTGTACATCGACAGGTTTTCCTTTGAAGTCTTCCAATTTGTAAATGTTGGCAACACATTCCTTTTCTTTAAAAAAACTTCAGTGGGAGCCAAGTCAAACACAGCTTCGGGTGTCAGCCCCCCACCCCCCAAGGCAACGGCAGCACGAGCCCCTGCCGGGGTTCCTCCTCCGAGCGGCAAAGGCGGCCTGGCCTGGAGCCCTCAGCCGTGCCTTCATCCTAGCATCTCTGCTTGGAAAGCTGGCCTGCCGCCAAGACCCTGAGGGCCCATCCTGGTCTCCCCAGGGCCCATGTTCTGCTCCACCCCACCACTCTCTCCCAGGAAAAGGGGCACTACAGGGCCTGTGGATATATCACCCAGCACACAGAGCCTCTCCAGAACGACCCCGGGGCCTGGGCCCTCACATTTCCCTGGCCCCTGCCGCAGACCCGCATTGTTTGCTGAAATAGACAGGCTGCCCTGGAGGGCACGGCACAGCAGCACCTCTTGGGGTTCTGGGGGACGTTGGTCTCCCCGAGTGTCTCTGGCAGGGGCTCTGTCTTACCCAGGTCTGCGCCTGTGTTGAGCTCTGGGTGTGGAGGGGGCTCTGCAGCCCATCTCACCACCCCCCTAGTAAGGAGAGCCTGGGCTCTTGCCACGGGGCTGGGGACATGGTAGGAAGCGCTTGCACAGGAGGGACAAACTCTGGGGTCACTGGGGGCATATTTTCTGTCACCTCCTGCTTGTCCCTCTCCCCCGAGCCTGGCCTGGCAGTGGATGAGGCTGAAGGCTGCAGCCTAGTCTGGGAGGGCTCAGGGCGCCTCTGTCGGCTTCCTGGACTCGCTTCCCTGCTGAGAGCCGCGTGTGCACAGAGGCAGGCTCCTGGGAATCCGAGGGCAGCTGGCTCCAAGCGGGCAGGGCAAGAGGGATAGAGATAAATGGGCCATGGGGTGTCCACTGGCCTCCCGGGGAGCAGGAGTAAGAGCCCTCGGG
This sequence comes from Sorex fumeus, assembly GCF_029834395.1. Classification (NCBI taxonomy): domain Eukaryota; kingdom Metazoa; phylum Chordata; class Mammalia; order Eulipotyphla; family Soricidae; genus Sorex; species Sorex fumeus. Next base: position 16,380 of record NW_026606179.1, on the reverse strand, counting down.
CTGTGTGTGGGAAGGCTGGTCAGTGCTGCAGGTGATGGATGAGGGTTCCAGGGGGCTGGGGGCTGGGAGCGAGACCCACGCTCCAGTCAGCTGTAAACAAGGAAGACCAGGGGTCAGCTTGGGTCAAACAGCAGGCCTTGGCCAAGGGAGCGATGAGAAGGCCGTTTCTCAAAGCTGCTGGCAGGTCAGCAATGCCAGGGGAGCTGGAACACAGACTCCGGCCAGGTCCTCCTGAGGCGGGTCTCCTGGGACTGTCCCCGTGGCGGCTGGTGTCTGGGACTCTGCAAAGACACACCGTAGAGACACACTCAGCTATGGGAGAAGTGACCACAGGGGAAACATTTCCGGGCCGCAGGGAGGGGATGGTTGAACTGGCGGAAAAGGGTGGGACGGCTGGGGGGTGGGGCTGGGCACAGAGCTGGGGGTGCAGTAGGATGTGGGGGTGGGAGAGAGGGGGAGAGGGGGAGGGCATTCCAAGCAAGAGAGGAAGAGTGTCTCCTGAGAGTCCGGGCATTCTACCATGGATTCACTGGCCTAACTAGCCTGTGAGTTAGTATTTGAGCTCTCATTTTCCAAACGAGAAACGAGGCTCAAAGAGAGTCCATGCCTGGGTTTGCCCCGACAGTTCCAGAACTGGGATCTGAGCCCCCACCCTCTCCCCTCCCCATCTCTGTTTCCTCAGTTTGAAAGCGATGCTCGGAGGCTCCCGGGTACAAACCTGGTGTTGAAATTCTGAACTCAACACCTTGACTTCTTCCCCTGATGTTCCAGGCGGGAGCGAGCACTGCCTGTCCAAGGGGTCAGAAGCTGCCAAAGTGCCGGCCACTGGGGCTGGAGGTGCGCCCAGCCAAGCGTGCTGTTTCCAGAAGCAGGTTCTCTGAGATCAAGACTCCACACTCCCAGGAAGGAGAGTATGCACGAAACGGGAGAGAGGAGCTGTGTCTAGCGCGCGTGTGAGCAGGTCACTGCTGGCAGTACTGTATGCGGGGACCCCTCCTCCAGGGAGCCACTGTGAGACCCAGCGGACAGTACCCCTCAGCACAGCCTGCCCGGACGAGAAAGCTGGGCTGCTGGCATGCTGCTAGCTGCCCTCAGCTGGGGCTGCTCCCATCAGCTGAGCCCCTTGCTGGCCAGCGGGGAAGGAGCGTGGAGGAGTGTCCACAGCACAGGCAGGAGTGTCCAGGAGAACAGGTGCAGCATGTCTGTCTCTTTCTCTGTCAAAGGGAAAACTGCAGAGAGACTTGTGATCTGGTTGCTTTCTGTTTTCTTACAAGGCCAATTCCATAGCTGGAGTGGTGGCAGCCCTGTTATATCCATGTGACAAAGTCCAACAGAATCATCAAGATTCCCCTCGCCTCCCTCCTCTCCCCTCCCCGCCCCTCCCATCCCCTCCTGGGCAGGCAGCACCAGGGATCAAACCCAGGGCCCGCTTAGTGCAAAATGCACTTGGCCACTGAACCTTATCCTCAACCCCCATTGAACATTTTTTAATTGTGAACTAACTTACTATTAGACTTTTTGTCATTCAAGAAAAAGAAACCTTTCTTTTATGGTTTGAGCAGCTATTAATATTTGGGTTCCAAGCCTAACCCTGTTTTAGTTCAATAAGTGCTAAGTGTTGAGAAATGAGTGACTCAAACCAGGTGTGGTGGAGCTGGTGGCAAGGGCTTTGGCTCACGGTGGTGTCAGCAGGCCTGACTGCTCCCGGGCTGGGCCTTCCCGAGGGCTCTACGCTCATCATTTGGGCTATTTATTGTGGCCTTAGGCTGTCAGAGGAGACGGGCAATAATTGGCTCCTGAATAAATAAGTGGCCACTGAGCCTGCAGAATGAGGGGAGTTAGGGAGAGCAGGGGCTCTGGGCACATCTTCTTCGAGTCTGTGTTCATAAGACTTCTCTTTCTATACCAGATTGTACTTGTTGACAAAAGGGGAAGCTTAAGAAGGGGAGAAGAGGGAGAGCAAATAAGCAAGAAGCTAGTATTAAAAACTGAATATATCCGAGATATGCAGTACAGTGGGTAACGCACTTGCCTTGCATGTAACTGACCCAGGTTCCATCCCTGACATCCCATATGATTCCCTGAGCACTTCCAGGAGTATTTCCTGAGTGCAGAGTCAGGAGTAAGCCCTGAGCGTTGCCATGTGTGGTCCGAAAAACTAAACAAAACAAAATGGAATGGCATAAGGTCAGAGAAATAGTATTGTGGGTACAGTGCTTGCCTGGCATGCTGCCTACCTAGATTCAGCACCCAGTACCACATATGGTCTCCTGAGTCCACCGGAAGTGAGCCCCAAGTGAAGAACCAGGGGTAATCCCTGAGCAGCACCCAGTGAGCCCCCAAGAAAACTTTCCCAAAGTGGGTGATAGAGCCTGGGGTGAGTGTGAGAGGCTCTGGAATCATCCAGGATGGGTAGAAATAGCCTTGGGTGCAACTAGGGTGAAGGTCACGGTTGCTTTCTGCTTGTTGCTCAAATAAAGTAGATTTCCATAAGAATGCTGAGTAATTTTTTCCCTGGCAAGGGGATGGTTAGTCAAATAAGCTTGGGCACTTCTAGTTGTAAGGATTAGGTGAAGGAACAGTCATGTGAGTGATGACTAGCAGAGTTCCTGGCACACAAGTGTCTTCCATGAGGGGCCTTGTGTTCACCGCCACTGACGTGACTGACACAGTGACAAAACTGAGGTTCAGTTTTACCCATTACAGTTTTGTGGGTGCGAGAAATGGGGTTTGGACTTCAGTTCATGGTCTTCATGGTCTACTCCTGGCTCTGCACTCAGGGATCACTCTGGGGGCCCTTTGCAAAGTGAGTGTAGTTGTCAGACCACTGAGGGTTTGGGGGGAGGCACGTGCTGAGCTCTGAGGAGGACCTGGCGCATTCTTCCCATCTCGGTCAGACGCACAAGTTGCACGGGGCTGTGACCTGGCTGTCCTCAGGTGAGCTGATGGGTTTGCAGAAGGTGGCCACAGTGTCACGCAGGCATGTGGGAGAAAATGAAGTGCTGCTCGCTGGGATAACTCCAGTGGGGAGTGTCTGGGGCAGGTCCTGCGCCGAGGATGGTCCTTTGATGGTGTCTCTGGGCTCTGGGAGGGCGGCTCCTGACCGTATCGCCCCTTAGTCAGCTCCCATCAGTGCTGCCAGATTGAACATGTATATGTGTTTGCTGAAACAAGCCTAATCCCACACAACACCTGAATGCCCAGGGTGGGAGACATTAGAATGACCACCGTTTTTTTTTTCCCCCTCTGGATTTCTGCACCCTTGGGAGTCCCTGGCAGGGCTGTTGACCTTGGGGGTTTCTGTCCTCCAGGGAGGGGGAAGATCTCCCCTCCACACCTTGCCAGAAGCTTTCCCTGAGCACACAAGGATGATTTTTGCTTTTTTAAAATTTGCTTTTAGGCCACACCTGGCAATGCTCAGGGCTTACTCCTGGCTTTGCACTCAGGGACCACTCCAGCGGGGGGCGGTCAGTGGGAGCATTGACCATATGGGATCTGGGGGTCGAACATGGGTGGACTCAGTGCAAGGCAAGTGGCTTACTTATTGTACTGCCTTTCTAGCTCTGAGATGGCTCATTTGTATGGTCACTGATGAGCCTTGGTGACCATGATTCCATGGGCGAGGAGCATGCCCATTCCAAAGCAGCTCAGGCTGGAAGCCCTTACTGCCCTGATTGTGGATGACTGAGCAATGAAGTCATCACCCATCAGGGTTTTTGTCACAGAGTGCCTGTCACCACCACGGTGCCTCAGAGTGACTATCCGATGGGCACCTCCTCCAAGGACCGCACTTGGGCACGGGAGGGACGGGGAATCTCAGTGAGGACTTGGGTCCCTCTCTGTACCCTTGCATAGTGAAGGGAGCACAGCGAAAGGGGAGCACCCCCTCCCCTAGCATCCCATCCCTCCCAGAGACAGTTCCCTACAGTGACTCATAGCAGATGGTCCAGGGGTAATAAAATCCAGGATCCCTGCTCTGGGTAATAGAATCCAGGAACCCTTGCCCTGACATCTCTGGGGAGCCTGGAGCTGGGTGTGCTGTGCCCCTTCTGCCCGTCTGCTTCATGACAGCTACCCCTCCCCCCCCGCCTCTGGGTGTGCGTTTAGGGCCCCCTGCCTTGGAGCAGAGTGACTAGGCAGAGGTGTCAGCTCCAGGCTTTGGAGTTTCAAAAGCATTGGTGGGTGCTGAGCAGGATAAAGGCGTGAATGATGGAGGTGAGAGAACCTCAGGACTAGGGAAAGGAAACAGCTCCAGAAGACAGAGAACGGGGCTGGGGAGGGGGACTCCACTGGGGAGGCCTCGGGGAGCTCTGGGGATGTGGGTTGCATCTCCATACTCTCCAGGGGTCTCTGCATGTGGATGTTCTCTCCTGGAGAGACAGTAAGGACATTCTTTTGGGGGTGCCCAGCACACATGGCCAGAGAGGACCCTCCTGCATTCCTGAGTGGCCTCTTGGTTTATCCCTTAGGGGACTCATATTGCAGCGTCTCAGAATATGTCTCACATGCAGAGGTTGCTTGGAGCACCCCAGATTGATGGTGCTGGGAGACACAGAACCCCCTGTATCATCCCACGGCTCCAAGAGGCAGGGACCCCTCAGCCCCACCCCCAGGCAGAGGGCCAGGATGAGCCAGGCTGTGAAGTTGGGGCTCCAGGGGCTCACCGTGCTGGGGGAAGCTGAGCTGGGCTGCACCCATGTCCCTTAGCACCAGTGGTCAGCCTGTCTTCTCAGTCCCTCTCTGCAAACCTTCACAGGGTGGGCACTGGAGAGGGAGCTCCTCTCCTTTCCTCCCTCGCTGATGCTATTTCCTCTCAAAGCCAGGTTGCAGAGAGCAGGAGTGGGTGCAGTGGCCTGGCCTTGCTCCCATCTCCCAGTTCCCACTTTCATGTATGGAGGAAACAGATGGGAGAAACACACATGGTAAACAGGGAGCTCTCAAAGGTTCCGGAAGCTTCGGGGCTGGTCTTGGGCCTGCCGTTACAGACTTCCTCCTGCCGATGATCACGGCCAGGATTCTGGCAGCTCTAGGCACTGGCAGGTAAGGGCTGAGTGTCATCCTCCATCCAACAGAGAGAGCAGGGACCTCGTGTAGATGCCAAGATGCGGTCCTTCCTAGGGGCAGCTCCGGTGTCCACAGACCCAGCGCAACACAGAAACGGATGGCTTTGTCCAAACTTGAGGAAGGAGTTCAGACAGAGGCTGACGGCAGAACCTTCAACCAGGCTGTGGGGCATTTCTGAGCACAAGGCCCCCCACATGACCCAGGACCTAAGTCTCTGCCCCCGCCTGGCCCAGGAACACACCAGGCTTCCAGGGTCGGTGCCACCTTCGACTGAATTGTGTTTACTGCAAACACCCCTCTCATTGCTTTCTCAGTGTTCTCCCTCCCACCACGGGCTCTGCCTGCCTGTGACCCTTATTAGCAGGACAAGGAAAGAAGTGTGTGTGTGTGTGTGTGTGTGTGTGTGTGTGTGTGTGTGTGTATGGTGGTGGGAGGGAGGAGGCGAAGCAGATCGTGAGTTTAAGACACTTATGGGACACAAATCCTGACAGAGCTTCTACAAGCCCGTTGGCTTCCGCTAACGTGGAAGCTGAAGAGATGATTGGGCTTTGCCCCACTCCTAGCCTTCTCCATTCAATTAGCTTGACAAGGAAACATTTTGGAGACCGATGATTCTCATTTTCGATGCATTTTGAAAGTCCCTGGGGGGACAGGAAAAATACGCCCGACTGCTTTACTTCAGGAAGTGGCGTCTTCGCTCCGGTTTATGTGGCTGTGTTCTAAGGGACCTCAGCGGGCTCAGCCCATGGAGACTCGCCTCCCCAGTGGGACACGTATAATACAGGGTTCACAATAGACGCTTGATGCAATAGCTGAAAGCAGGCTTATAAGAACCTCCATTTGTACTTGATTCTATTATTGCAGTGGTTCTCAGCGGAGGGAAATGACTCGCCTCCAGGGCACATTTGGCAACATCTGGAGATGCTTTTGTTATCACAACTGGCAGGGAAAAAGAGCTGGAGTGATAGTATAGCGGGTAGGGCACTTGCCTTGCACACAGCTGACCTGGGTTTGATTCCTGGCATTCCATATGGTCCCTCAGAACATGCTAGGAAAAATTCCTGAGGCAGAGTGACCCCTGAGCACTTCTAGGCATGGCCCCCAAATGAACAACAACGACAACAAAAATAGCAGCAACAACTCCCCACAAACAAACAAACAAACAAACAAGAAAGCCCTGGCAGGAAGAAGTCTGCCATTGGTCCAAGGGTGCTGTTGACGGTTCTGCTGGGCTTGTACAGCCCCCACAGCGAAGGGTGCCTGGCCCCAAAGGGCCACAGTGCTGAGGCTGAGAAGCCCCAAGAAGCAATGCTGTCTTCCTGGCTCCTCTCCACTGCTCCCAACTCCCCAGTTCAGTCCACTGGAGTCTGAGCCCAAGGCCTTGTTCTCACTGGACATTGTTTGCTTGCTTTGTTTGTTTATACATAACACATGAGTGCAGTCATTCATGCTTGTCCTTTTCTGCCTTCTTTTAGCATGACCCTGTCCAGTTTCCTCCCGAGTTGTAGCAAAAGGCTCTCAGCTTTCCTGATGGCTACGTAGTATCCCGTTGTGTCAAGAGCCTCCTGTTGTAGCCAATCATCTGCTGGGCACTGGGGCCATTTCCACATCTGGGCTGATAGAAATAGCATTGCAAAGAGCAAAGGGGGTATGGAGGTTAAAGTCATAATGCAGGGGTAGCGTGCTTCTTGTGTTTGACCTGGGTTCGATTCCTGGCACTGCTAAGAAGCTAGTGATCCCTGAGTGCCCTGAGCACTCAAGAGTAAGCCCTGAGTACTTCCAAGTATGATCCAAACACACACACACACACACACACGAAACACATATAGCTTTCCCTTTAAAAAAACCAACAAAATTGGGAGGAAGTAGAATGAAAAGAAAAAAAAAGATTCCATGTTGTCTGCTTTGCATCGTCCTATCACCCACTTCTTGATCTCTGGCTGGGGAATCTTCCTTTTCCTTGGCTCACTGCAGATTCCTTTTATTTGCCTCCAATCCATCTCATCTCTCCCACCTGAGAGAACTGTGTTCACACACCAGGCTTGGCTTGGAGGAATCCATCTTCCTCCCAGAAGCTGGGGATAAGCAGAGCCAGGCTCGGCGCCAGCCTCAGACTGCAGGTAAGCCAGGGGCCGGGGCAGGGCCTCGAAGCTTGGGCCACGGTGCTGACTCGTTTCGACCGTGCAGCCCACTGTCTGCCTGGGACATGGTCAAGTGCCTGGTGGCTTCCCCAGGGGACACAACTTAAGACTCAAGCACAGAGGCAGCCTGAGAAAAATGCAGGGGACATGCTTGTATTAACATTTCAGAAAAAAACAATGAATAAGCCTTTTTTTTTTCCAGTTTAGAGATATTCCACTAAATTTTAGGGATATCCTTAAACTTAAAAGGTAGTTCTTGGGGCTGGAGAGATAGCACAGCGGGTAGTGTGTTTGCCTTGCACACGGCTGACCCGGGTTCAATTCCCAGCATCTCGTATGATCCCCTGGGCACTGCCAGGAGTAACTCCTGAGCGCAGAGCCAGGAGTAACCTCTGAGCATCGCCAGGTTCGACCCCAAAAAACAAACAAAAAAGGTAGTTCTTATTTATCTGAAATGCAAATTGAACAGACATCGCTTATTTCACTGATTTTGGGGGCACGCCTGCCTTTGCTGACTCTTGGCTCTGCACTCAGGGATCTCTCCTGGTGGTGCTTGGGGGACCATCTTGGGGTATCAAGGACCCAAGCCTGGTCAGCTGCGCGCCTTACTCTTGTACTATCTCTTCAGGCTCCTGACATCCTTTATTTGTTAACTCTACAAACCCATCAGAGAGCATTCTAGGGGGATAGTTGAGCTCCAAATAAACTTTTTTTCTAAAATCAAATTACCCAGAGATTTTGAGCTGACTGGTCAAGAAGAAGTTTTGGTGACCCATGAAATGTTGACTGTGAGAAGCCGGGAAGGCAAACCTGAAATGGGGCCCTTGATTTTCTCCTGGCGCAGGACGTGGTGCAGAGAAAGGGAGTTGCCTGACACTCCCACACTTGACAGCCTCAGTGCAGAACTGTCAAGGCAGGACTGTGACGGCTTGGCCGATAGCAAGGCTCCATCTGCAATGGGCTCCTGTAAACGGCACCTTCACTAAGCTAAGGCACTTAATACAATTAACAATAGGGTCAGTGAAACAGCAACTTCTGAGTGTCTAATGTGCCAGGCACTGAGTTCGCATTTCAGTTGAACTGACTTTCCACCCTTCAAATGTATTTCAACTAGCTCCTGAGTACTTCTGGTGTAGCCCAATTCCCGTTCCCCCTCCCTCGCCCCCCCACCCCCAAATTTAGGGACCTCATGTTCCCAGGTGAGAAACCCACCTGGAAGGCGTTTCTTTAGTCTGGAGGGGTGAGAGGGCAGTGCCCAGGAGCTGTCCACCCTGACCCTTGCCACTCACCAGCCCCCAGTGCTCCTTCCTGTCCCTTCTTTTAAAAAGCTTTTAAAGTTCTAAAACTTTTTGGTTTGGGGGCCCCACACAAGCCGTGCTCAGGACTTGCTCCTTGCTCTGCACTCAGGGATCAGGCCCTGGAGGACTTGGGACCACATGGGATTCCAGGTATCAAATCTGAGTCAGCTGCGAGCAAGGCAGTCGCCCTACCTACTGTCCTGTCACCCAGGGCCCTGCTTGTCCCTTCTAGCCTCCCCACCCCCACCTCTCCTGCCTCTCAGTCCCCTGGGAGGGAGCCCTGTGTTAGCCCCGACCCTGCCTTCCTCTCTCTGCCTCCCTCCCAGGACCTCCTGCAGGCCCCTGGGGCAGCTCAGGTTGGAAGCGTGCCCGGAGCATGTGGAACCTGGAGGAGCTGGCGTTCCTTTGCCAGCCTTTGCTTTAAGAGCTCACGGACGTTCTCGCCGCTGCGGCAGCGAGGTGCGAGTCCACAGACAGGGCGCAGGGAGCCGGGTGCCGCCAGCATCTGCTTCTCATTAGTGAGGAGGAACTTCACGCTGCCTCTGGTAACAGGAGCCCTGGCCTCTGATTTATGGCTCATTTGGAATGAAGCCTCGGGAGCAATTACTTGCTGGATGGAGCCAGGCAAGGGCCTCCGGGGCTCGAGGGTTTCAAAGCAGAAATCTCTTGCCCTGAGCCTGTGGCCGTTGCCCCCACCCCACGGGGTGGACAGTCATCCAGTGAGTCCCTCCTCCTCTGCTTCCTATCTTTTATCGCTCTCCTCTGGACCCGCCACTTTTCCATGATTATTCCTTCAGCTGAGACTTCTGAATGGAGGTGTTGGTCTCTGACCTTTCCAGGGGGAGAAACTGAGGCTCCAAATGACCAATGGGCTGCAGTCACCAGGCTCGGAGTCAACAGCTTCTGGGATCAGAGCCCAGGCCCCGAATCCACACTCTTCACCGTAACAAGCAGGGAACGGCCTGGAAAGTGTGTCACAAGGACCACTACATCCCGTTACTGGGAGAAGCCTAATGTTCTTAAATCGCAAGGACTTCTCAAACCCGTCCAAGCTCCTTTCTGTGCTCATCCTCCTCTAGCTACTTTTATTCCTTTCTCTCTCCCTCGCCCTTCTTCTTCTCACCCTCTTCCTTTTTTTCTCCTCACTGGGGTCCTCTAGACTCTGGGACGATCTGAATCACCTCTTTTGGTGGTTGATGATTATCAGGAATTGAACTCATGGCATCACTCTTCCCCTGAGCCTTTTCACAGGCCCTTGGGGATTGCAAACAGTGGGATTGCCTCTGTGCATGTGGTGGCACCTGGGTTTGGACTCAAGACCTTTTGCTTGCTGGGCAAACGCTTTACACCATTAAACTGTCTTATGGGCCCGGTGTCTAAATGGTTTCAAAAGCGACTTTATTGAAATACACTTAGCATAGCATCAAAGAAGGACACCGTGCAGTGGTGATTTACTTTATTCAGAACTGGGCAACTATCACAGTGATGATAGTTGGTGAGAGTTGCACAACTCTATCACCATGGTCTCCTTTGAGAACATTTTCATTCAAAGAAATATCTTCCTCGTTACTAGTCATCCTGCCCTCCTTTCTCCTCTGTCCCTGCTAATCACCAATTGGCTTTTCTGCCTATGCATCTGCCTACTCTGGATATTCCGAACAGAAACATAAAGTATGTGGCCTTTTTTGGAGTGCTTTTCTTCACTAAGATTCATCCACATGGTTGTATTTCACTCCTTTTAGTGGCCAAATAACATTTGGTTGTGTCCGTTGAAGTTATCCTTTCACCAGTTGGCAGACTGGTGGTTTTCCCTTGGGTGTTCTTATAAAAATGTTCCTGGGAATATCCATGTGGCCTGTGCAGGTAGAAGTTTCTGAATTCTGTTTTTTTTTTTTTTTGAGGGGGTGAGGAAACACCCAGTGATGCTCAGGCCTTACTCCTGATTCTACACACAGGAATCACTCCTGACTCCTGGAAGTGCTCAGGAAACCATATGGGATGCCAGGGATGGAACCCGGGTGAGCGCTTTCAAGGTAAGTGCCCTACTTTCTGTCCTGCTGCTGGATACTCGGACTTGCATCCCTGGCATTATTGTTGGTCTTTTTTGTTATTGTTGGCATATTTATGGTCTTTCTCTCCAAAATACGTCTTTTTCTCTTACCTCCAGATCTTCCTGGGGCTCCACCTCTTCACTTTAAGTGTCTTTCCTCATGTTACCTCCTCAGGGAAGCCCTCCCTGATCACTCTCTCTGCTCATTACCCCCTTGTCACTCACTCAGCCTCAGCCTCTAATTATTGACTGTGTCATCACCTATTTGACTCCTTGATTTCTCTGTCTTCCACCTCATAATCAAAGAGGCAAATGTCAGGCACCTCCTGGATCCTGCTCATTGCTGGCTCCTCTGGACCCAGCATGCAGAAAGTGCTTTGTCAATAGGCAACACGTGACTCGGTGGATGGCGTTGTGCACTTGTTCCTGGGCTGGCGAGGGGTGAGTGAGACAGACCCAGTGGCTCTGGGACCTGCGACTTCTCCTATCAGTGCCCCACGGTTTCCCCTGCTTCTGAAGAGGTGACATCACGTCCCCTGGCTTTTGGGAAGATCTCAGCAAACACATGTTCCCCCTCACAGAGAGAAATCTGAGGAGGATTCCTGCTGTCACCGCAGAGGCTGAGAAGCAGCAGCCGGCCCTGAGCACCTTCCCAGCTCTGCTCAGCTCAGGCCTGGCCGTGGCCCGGCCTTCTCGCCTCTTCTGGGTGTCCTGTGGTTTTAGATCACATGTGTTATTTGATATCATTTTCCGTTTGGTTGTTGCTTCTGGGAAGGCTCCAGATCATTTCCAGGTCAGTGAAGAAAGGTCACTGCTTCTTCGCTTTAGATGACTTTGGATTGAGAAAATGTTCATCAGAACACTCTACTTTGGGGTAGCAGGGGAAAGCAAGACCAGCACTCTTCCCACTTGATTTTTAAGGTCCCCTATTAAGAGAGTGGAGGATGGGCCGGAGTGATAGTACAGCGGGGAGGGCATTTGCCTTGCACATGGCTGACGGAGGTTCGATCCTTGGCATCCCATATGGCGCCCCCCAAGTACCGCCAGGAGTAATTCCTGAGCACAGAGCCAGCAGTTACCCCTGAGCATTGCTGGGTGTGACCCAAAAAGAAAAAAAAAGGGAATGGAGGACATAAGATGAGAAGCTCAGTACCCCAACATTGTGCTATGGGGGCAACAAGCCTGGGATGGCCCTCACAGTTTTCAAATGTGAAATGGAAAATCTCCGTACTGGATGATTCTGAGGGCTGTGTTTGTTGGGGTTCTTCAGAGAATAGAACCAAGACATACAGATTTTAAGTATATAAAATATATATTATATGTATGTATAAAACTTATGGGATTAGTGCCTGTGATTATGTAACCTGTGAGCTGTGGTCTGAGACCCAGTAAAGAATTAGAGGCTTTTGGGGTCAAAGTAATAGTTCAGCGGGAAGGACGATTGCCTTGCATGCAGCCGGACTGACCCAGATTCGATTCCCGGCACCCCATATGGTTTCCCAAGCTCTGCCAGAAGTGATTCCTGGGTGCAGAGACAAGGGTAATCCCTGTACTGCCTACCTGGGCCCTCCCTGGAAGCCCGCTCCTCATCTTCATCTGCAAACACCCTCCCCACTGTACTGTGGTTCCGGCCCTGCTTTCAGGTCTTTCCAGAGCAAAAGCAAAGCAGGTTTGAATCTGGCTGGTGGGACGCCCGGACTGGAGCGATAGCACAGAGGGTAGGGCGTTTGCCTTGCATGCAGCCGACCCAGGTTTGATTCCTCCATCCCTCTCTGAGAGCCCAGCAAGCTACCCAGAGTATCCCGCCCGCGCGGCAGAGCCTGGCAAGCTCTCCGTGGTGTATTCGATATGCCAAACACAGTAACAAGTCTAACAATGGAGATGTTACTGGTGCCCACTTGAGCAGATCCATGAACAATGGGAGGACAGTGCTACAGTGCTACAGGTGGGACCCCATGGTGTGGGTCGGGGGAAGAGGTCACTGCCAAGCGGTGGGGGGGTGAGGGGGGAGGGGAAGCTCCTAGTAGTGACGGGGGTGGGGGGTGGGGGGTTGAGAGAATGGAGGTGAGTACAGGCTGTCTCCCTTCTCCTGGGAATCCCAGAGAACACTCATTCCCCAGCCTCTGCCTCCACCCTCAGCCTTCTCCCGGGGCTTAATTGGGCAGCTGCAGGCACTCAGCACTTAACCTTCTCCTCGTCTGCCCTCCAGGGAGAGAATTAACGCTAATCCCTGGGCTGCTTCCCTGCCCTGTCGGGAAGTGTACAGAGGCGGGCAGCTCCTGGCCTCCCAAGAAGCCCAGCTCAGCGCCCAGGGCACCCCAGCTGCACCCCTGAGCCCCTAACCTTAGCCTCTGCTTCCTGTTCAGAACGTTGGGGGACCCCTGCCCACCAGTCAGTCACTGTCCTCGTCTGATGGAAATATAAGGTCAGCCAGTAAGAACACTCCCATTTTCAGGTCGTCACATGAAAAAAATATATAAGTAAAGAACAGACATTTAATTATACCCTCTCTTCAATGGCTGCACAGCGTAGAAGTGGGGGGGGGGCGGGGGGAGGTAAAGGAGGGAGACCGAGTGTTCTGCGCAGAAGCCTTCATGTGTACGTGCATCTGACCCTCACAGCTCTGTGCAGGCAGCAAGTCTTCGATTCCTCCGTCCCTCTCTGAGAGCCCAGCAAGCTACCGAGAGTATCCTGCCCGCACCGCAGAGCCTGGCAAGCTCTCCGTGGCGTATTCGATATGCCAAGCACAGTAACAACAAGTCTCACAATGTCTCACAACCTGCCCTTAGAGTCCACAAAATGCATAGCTGGAAAAAGTGATTCCCTTCCCCATGTTCTTCCAGACTTGCCCGCCGAAGCTTTCCAATAACTGCATCCAGGATTCCTGTTCAACTGGAAGCTAATTAAAAGGTGGGAAAAGCACACAGAATTCAACATCATCAGTCACATTAACCACCTTGCTTTGAACGGCAGGGCTGACTGTGGCTTTGCCTCTGTTTGCTGTGTGGCCTTGAGGAAATTGCTGGGTCTCTCTGGGCCTTTGTGCCAGCTGTGCCACCCCTTCATTCAAGAGTGGAGTGCCTATAACTCACTGGGCTTTGTTGTGGAATTGGGCAGTGGGCCAGCAAAAGCCGTGGTTCTCCTGCCCAGAGGGTTTCCTTATGGGAAGGAAGGTGAGGAAAGTAACAAAGCTCAGGTGGCAGAGCAGCTTCCCCCCCCTCCACAGGGAATTTGTCTTCCTGTCTGTATTTGTGCTTGTTTTAGGCCCCCCCGAGGCACTTGGGGGCCACTCCCCGCTCTGCTTGGGGGGCTGCTTCCAGCAGCGATCTGGGATCAAGTCGAGAGTCCTGCCCAGGAAGTGTGTGCTCACCTGTGGGCCGCGTCCCTCCTGCTGGTCACCAGGGCAGGCGCTGTGCTGCCTCTCTCCTGCGGGAACCCCGAGGAACAGTGCCAGGCATGCCCAGGCTGTCCAGCAGGTAGGCTCCAGCTGGAGTGGGAGCACTTTCATCACCCCGTCTGCCGTAATGAAGACGAGGTGGCCGTGGGCAGAGTGGAAGGAGTGGCTGGACAGGGGAAGGCTGGGGGCGCAGGTTTCAGATCCACACGTCCAGGTGGACTGCACAGTCGTGAACAGCTTTGCAGCCTTATCAAGGGCCGGGTGTAGCTGGCTTTGGGGGTCTGAAGGAGGTCTGGGGGAGGCAGAGGGAGCGCCATGGCAGAGCCTGTGGCACCTCTGGGCTCAGCCTGGCCCTGCAGTTGGGGAGGGGGCATGGTTGCTACCCACAGCATCCTCAGTGGGCAGGTGCTGGGGTGGGGGCGGGGCTGGGTGGGGCGGATGCCCACCTGGAGAGGGACGTGGTCCTGAGCCAGCCAGCCAGTGGGGACTGGGCTGAATTCTCTTCTGGAGACTCTTTCTCGCTGCTTTTCAGGCTGTAACCCTCCCTCCCATCCTTCTTCTCCCACTCAAGGTTCATGCAGGGTCATGTGTGCCAGTCACTCTGGGAACACTGGTGGCTGAGAGGCCCCTGTCCTCAAGGAACACGGTGGCAGTTTTGGTGGCCCCATAAAGGAGCTGCAGGATTTGCTTCGAGCAGGGCAGTGTTCTCTGGAGAGGCACAGGCGAATGCAGGAGCTGGGAGCAGGCGGGACAGACACAGGCCAGTCGGCAGCTCTGCCCCCCCCCCCCCCGGGAAGGGGCCGAGGGAACTTCCTAGGGTGGGAGGAAGGGGGAGAGGTACCCCTGCTGATGCCCCTGCCCCCTTTTCTTGCTTTTCCCTTCTTAGCTCATCTCTTTTCCTGAAATAACCACCCCATGCACAGACTTAGTGATCACCATGTACCGTGACTCAGGGACAAAGGTCACAGGAGCCACCACGGGGCCAGCCGGAACAACCTGGCACGACCCAAGCGTAGCTGGCAGCACCAGTGGCAGCAGAACAGAATCCCAACTCGAGGACAGGCAGTCAGAATGGGTGGTCAGGACACTGGGCAGAGTCTCTTTGAGATGATGGTGGGAAAGGGGTGAGAGCCTCCTGGGGGCCCCACAGTGCAGGAAGGGGGTGGGAAGGGATGGGGAGACGTGGGACAGGTAAGGGGGGACTTGGAGTGTGGGCATTACCAGAGTAAAAGAAGGAGGAGGCTTTTCTAGAAGAGGAAACAACTTGGAAACATTTAGGCTTTGATGTCACACACACAAAGGCATGCAAATGCAGACATGTGCACATGCGTGCCTGGACATACTCACATGCAAGATCCAAAGTAGCTCCATCCTGGGTCAGTGGCCAGATAATGAGAGGTGTATGCCAAGGAGATTGAGAATTATCTGTTGGTCAATGCTAAGTCTCTGTACAACTATAAGCAATGGTGGCGTCCTCTGTGGCTGAAATTCCAGAGAGGACAGCGCAGCTTCCGATAAAGCAATGCCTGTGCCAACAGAGAGAAACGGATGGATGTGTAGATTGGGTGGAGTGAAAGGCCATAGATTTCCTGGCTGAGGAGGAATTAAGGCTGACTCCGGCTTAATGACATCGGCAGCCACAAGGGGTGGTGGGGCCGGCAGGGAGGGAGTACTGGGCGGAGGCTTGGGAAGGGTTAAGGGTTAAACCTGAACAAAAGTTCCAATGTTCAGGGTTAAGCTGGATGGTGAATCTTCCTATTTTTCTGGCCCCACCTGGTGATACTCAGGGCTTATTCCTGGCTCTGTACTCAGGGCTTACTCCTGGCAGTGCTGGGGGAGGGGGGGGTGCTGGGAACTGAACCAACTGGCCATATGCAAGGTAAGTACCCTCCCTACTGTCTACCGCTCTGCCCTGTATGGTGAGTCTTCAGCTGATTTGGGCTGCAACTGTGGGGACAGTGGGGGTTACAGGCACAGCTCAGAGAGGAGATGGGGAGCAGCTGCTGGCATGAGGGGCACTGGAGCGAATGGAGGGGAACCAGGCATGGGACACTGCGAGGCTGGGAATTCATTCAAAAATCAGCATTCTTGAGCTGGCCGGCCTGGTGCGTGGGAGCCAGGGAGTTCTCTCTCTGGGCGTCAGTGTTCCTGTGTGCCAGATGCTGCGGCTTTGGTAAGATGAGGGCCCCGTGCTGCCCCAGTGCCCTGTGTTCTGGGGACCCTAGGACCGACACTGTGGTGACAGCGTGTGTGGTGCTGGGGACTGTCAGCTCCTCTCCAAACAGGGCTGTCTGTTCTACTGTGGTTTCTTGTCTACTGCGACTCCAGAATTCCACCTGACATCAGTGAAGAGATGACCTTGTGTCTTGCAGCAGGCAGGGACCGGAGGTGGCTAGGGTGAGGTTGGCCCCGATGCTAGACATGTCTCCC